>NC_140583.1:405190450-407590450 GCF_964204655.1 Triturus cristatus | reverse complement strand
CAGAACATTGCGGCCATACTCTTGCTGTAACCACAACACTTGAGAGTGATATCCCATCGTTTCATAAGCCTTAACAACCACCGGGAGTTTGATTGACAATAAAATTAAAAGACCACCCTTCGCATGGCCTGACACGGATTCCTGGGCAGGGAGGTTAAAGGAAACAAACCCATCAAAATTAATTTGATCTTTACACCAGGTTTCCTGCATACAAAGTAAGTCAAAACAACTGACAAACTCCCTCCAGCCCAAAATATCCCGTTTTCGATGCCACCCGGCAATTTTCCAGGTGGCTAGATAATACCCAGTGCCAGTAAGACCAGAACGAACAGGGTGTGTCTGAGACAATGAACCTAGAGGCGTAAGTAGGTTCTTAATAAGGGTGGAACATGTTATCAAATCAGGGGCCGTATCTTCGCCTGCAACCGATGGGATGACCTCCACTCCCCAAACTGGAGTATCAACATTAGTAGTCACCAGGTCAGATGGGGAACCCACTATCTTCAAAACCAGTTTATCATCACATCCTCCCAAAGGATTAATAATATTTATATCAATTAACTCTCTCTGGGTAACGGTAGACCGTCAATCATAGTCTTCCATGCCCGACAGACCATCAAACCGGTTAAATAGAGGAATGCCTGCATCCAATCTATCAGCAAAGATACCGGGTATAGACGGACGCTGACAACTCCTAATTTTGGCGTAGGGGTGGGTAAAAGAATGTAAGAGGTAAAGAATTAATGTGGGAGACTGAGTTATTAGTGGGATAGGCGCAAATATGCTCCACGGCTCTTCTATCTCTAAAATTTAAGACAACACAGTCTCCCTTTACCGATTTAACTTTAGGACCCACCCAATCTACCCGACGTGCGAAAATAATTTCTGTTGAAACCGACACTGGTAATGGCCTATATTGGTTAAGCCAATGAATTCACTTGTGTTTTAGGTCCAAATACTCTTCCCGTTTCCCGTTAGTCAGTTTGGGGACACCTGTAAGAACAACAACATAAGGGGTCGATTCCGGCGGAAGATTTAAGAATTGCCTTCGATCTACTGGGACTGGATTTTGAAGGCCCCGGTGCTCTATTGATCCAGTAGTATTGACCTTGTTTCCAGACCCGGTCCCGGTCCCATCCATCTCGCCAGACAGGCTAGACTGCACCCTATCAGCGAGTTGACCGGGTGGTATATTAGAGGATAACTGGATAACCTGTGGTGGAGGGACTAACCCTTCATTTACAAGTGGACCCTCTTGGATACAGGGTATTGATTTCGGAACACTTATGTTGGCTCTACCCCTCAGTTCAGATCTAGGTTGAAGAGAGGCAAGAGCCAATTCAAGGCAAGAGATCCTATTTTCAATACGATCTAATCTATAAATCGGTGAGACAGATTTATTTAACATTACATCTAGTCTATGCCAGAAATCATCGTTCGGCTTATTTGGCGCATTGTCAGCCGACGCCAGGGGGTTAGGCGGCTCTCCGTACAACGCCTCACCTTGGGCTCGGCTAACAGGAGCTACAGGTTTACATTTTTGGGTGTTAAGTTTGCGGTTTTTTGACGGCATTCCCAAATCATTTACCTTCCCCCTTTTCTTTTCAGAGCAAACCCCCTTCATGGTGGTAGCAAGGGATGACTTGGAAAGACCCTGCCTAGTAACAGAAGTCGATCTAGTTCGGACCGGTGAAGGTGGGGTGGGAAGGAATGATGAGTTTAGGCTATTAGGGCAACGTAAAGTCCTACTGCTAGGCATGCCTTCCTCCTCAGAGATAGGATAACACCTTTGCGTGGTTTCTAATATTTTCTCAATAGAGGATGAAAAACTCCTACTACCTATCATGGAGTCAGCTGATATGCCAGGTGTAGTTGTAAGCGGGGCATTGGGGGAATTAGCATGTCTAATGGAACCCAATGAGGAGCGTTTATCGGCAACAATGTCCAACGACAGTCTCCTCTCCGTAAGTTCTATTTCGTGAGCTAATAGCGAAGACGCTCTTATTAGAAATGTATCTAATGTCCCAGAGACTGAACCCCTAAAGGGAGACTTATGACCTGGACGTCCCGGGGAGGGGTTCATTATCCCACAACAGTCAGACTATTTAAACCAATACAAGTAAACAGTAAATACAGTATCACACTGATGACACCCCCTATAACTCAAAACAAATGCAACATTAGGGACAGGGCCCGTCCCGTCCTCTACCGTCCACGAACAGCCACAAACGGTCCCGCCCTTGTCCCGGGCTTCTCCCGGTGCGCGACCGCGTAGCGGGATGCTTGTTTACTTATATACAATCATCAACAGGGTTGGGAAGAGGAGACAGCTGGGCTGAGTTACGGGGCTGCTGGTCCTCGCAGTCCCGTCCGGTAAGTCCTCCCACAGTCTGCGCACAGTGACAAAGTTCCGCACTCTGCTCCAAGATGTGAAATATCGGCAAAGTTCAAAGGCACACCAGGCTTCCTCTGACTACAAACGGCTCCCGCGAAGCGGGGGCCGTGAGTCGTTAAGTAGGCTCGGACCTCAACAAGGGCGGGAAGAGGAGACAGCTGGGCTGAGTTACGGGGCTGCTGGTCCTCGCAGTCCCGTCCGGTAAGTCCTCCCACAGTCTGCGCACAGTGACAAAGTTCCGCACTCTGCTCCAAGACGTGAAATATCAGCAAAGTTCAAAGGCACACCAGGCTTCCTCTGACTACGAACGTCCCCCGCGAAGCGGGGGCCGTGAGTCATTAAGTAGGCTCGGACCTCAACAAGGGCGGGAAGAGGAGACAGCTGGGCTGAGTTACGGGGCTGCTGGTCCTCGCAGTCCTGTCCAGTAAGTCCTCCCACAGTCTGCGCACAGTGACAAAGTTCCGCACTCTGCTCCAAGACGTGAAATATCGGCAAAGTTCAAAGGCACACCAGGCTTCCTCTGACTACGAACAGCACCCTCATTAGTGTATGTGGGGGTACCTGTGTTTGTAAACAATTTGGTCGCCATTTTTGCCCTCCGTGTATCCACATTTATATTTATGATTTGCCATGAATGATCTCATGCACGCCTCTAGTCAATAATATTCAGTCCATTGGAGTAATGACCATTGCCTTGAGACTACCCAAGCACCATTACTTTGGGGTACCAAAGGACTATCGGTAGGGTAGCCTTTTAGTGTTCCTGGGAAAGTTAGAGCAAAACATATACATAAGAGGGCAAAGCAGAAACACTCTTGTGTTTCATCCACACACAACATGCTTAAGCCCGCAGAGCACAGTGGGGACACATTCTCACTGTCAGCTTAGCAGCAGACACTGGTCCTCTGAAACATTGGGCTAGTGGGAACTCATTATACCCATTTTCTATGTTTTTGTCTTATGCACTTTATAATGCTGACTGTAACAGGACTTACCTACCCATGAGCAAGACGTGGCTTTGCCTAAACTTGTTGGATTAGGATTTGGCATGTTCGTACGAATAAACTAATGATTCATCTTTAATTGTATAGGAGTTATTTATGGCACCTGAGTGCATTCAGTGTATGTTTCTGAGCACGGAGGCGATCAGCACAGTGGCGATCGGAGGAGGATCGTGTATGAATTGGGCCCGCACCCTAACATGCACCACTCCCGTCACGGTGATGAGGATTGGGGAGGCTGAATACATATACATATATATATATATTACCTACTGGCAGTCGCCGTTGCAGTAGGTAGTTATAGTTAGGACCTATTTTCCATAGGAAATCCGCAACATTCTATTTGGAATAACGTTGGCGCCGATTGACGAATCTTCGCGAATTTTTCCAAACTTTTGGCCAGCTCCTGTCTGCTCCTATCCTGAAAATATCACGCTGATTCATCAAGCGGGGGCCGAGAAAAAAGGGGGTCCCAAAACGCGTTTTCCCTATGGATTTTCCCATAGGACCTGTTGACGCAGCTACTGCCCGAACTGCTGAACGGAATTACACCAAATTTGGCAAAGAGGTAGTCCTCAGTTCAGACTTGTGCCTTTTGCTTAAATGGTGTAAATCCGTTCAGTAGTTCCTGAGAAAATTAGGGTTAAAAAGATAGATTAATCTGGGTGGAGCCTAACCACACATCTCATTGTGATGTCTGATTGGCTGTCAGTACTTCATCCAAGAAGTGTGGGCAGCCATCTTGGGACTAATATACATGATAGCACCTCATTAAAAGCATTGCAGTTAATAGAAGGTTTTAAGACTTTAGTTACATTATACATCATTTGTTGACGGCACCATACTCATTTTAGGAATTGTGGTGTGTTCTAAGGTGATTTTACCATGTGAAAAAGCCTTCTGCTGTCATATCATGAATCATGTTTGAGAGAAAACTATTTTCTCATGCTTTTCCCACAGAGGTTTGGAATGTGATCTATAAGCTAAACTGAGAGCATATTTTCTGTAAATTCACATTATCTTTCTCAGTCATGTGAGAATGAAGTTTGAAATTCTCAGTAAAACATGTACATCCAACAAGGGCAGAGACTGTCAGTTGATTCCTTTGTGTTCTACTGCAGCTTCCCAGAGTATTCTAAAGAACAACTAGAGCGCTAACAGTCCTACTTATGACAAACGCATTGCACACCTGAAGCCATCTTGATTGGAATAAAGTGGTAACTCTTAAAACATTTAAATTAAAAAAGGAACAAAATGAGGGGGTTCATTTTGCCATGGAAAGTATGATTAGTGCTGCAGAAAGAAAAATTAGGGCACATTTTGAGTGACTTCTCAAATTCTCTTCTATTTCATTAAAAAATTCTGACATGCAGACTGAAACATGCACTTTCAATACCAGCAGCAGACTTCCCTGGTGAGCAGTAGCTTTACTACAGTGATCTAATATGCAACTAGAGTGCTAACATTCTGAATTTATGGCAAATGTGTGACACATCTGAATGCCTTCTTGATGGAATCAAAGTAAAAAACTGAAAGTATTTCCTACTGAGGAGACTGTAGTAAATGAAGAAATTAGGAAACTTCATAACAAATAAGTCTCCCAAAATGGCCACCAGAGACAAATGAGCCCAAATGTAGCACAAATATCACCCAGATGTAGCCCATGTATAGCCCAATGACAGACTGTCCCAGAGTGTTCTAACGAACAACTAGAGCGCTAACAATCTTACTAACAGTCTTACTTATGACAAAAGTATGGCACACCTGAAGCCATCTTGATTGGAATAAAGTGGTAACACTTAAAACATTTAATTTACAAAGGAACAAAATGAGGGGGTTCATTTTGCCATAGAAATTATGATTAGTGCTGTAGAAAGAAAAATTAGGGCACATTTTGACTTCTCAAATCCTCTTCTATTTCATAAAAAAATCCTGACATGCAGACTGAAACATGCACTTTGAATACCAGCAGCAGACTTCCCTGGTGAGCAGTAGTTTTACTACAGTGATCTAATGAGCAACTAGAGTGCTAACATTCAGAATTTATGGCAAATGTGCGACACATCTGAATGTCTTCTTGATGGAACCAAAGTAAAAAACTGAAAGTATTTCCTACTGAGGAGACTGCAGTAAATGAGGAAATTAGGAAACTTCATAACAAATAAATCTCCCAAGATGGCCACCAGAGACAAAAGAGCCCAAATGCAGCACAAATATCACCCAGATGTAGCCCACATGTAGCCCAATGACAGAAGCATGCAAAACACTTATTTTTTGTGTATTTGCAGTTTTATATAGTGCAGACTTGTCAGGTATTAGAGTGCTTTACATGAGCATTGGTTACATCACACAAGATCAAATTCATTTTGGTTGTAGACATGGGGAGATTAAGTGATTTGACCAGAATCACAGAATGTTGAGCTGAAGCAGAAACTCCAACCTGATTCCCCAGTTGCAAAGTCTGCAGCTCTGGAAGTAACACCACATCCTCTCCCCTAAGTGCAGCATTTAATCAAGTGGTCAACTGGATAAAAAAACATAAAGATTACAAATAATTTAAAAGTTCTTTGTCGCTATTTGAAAACTCAAAAAATATGTCCTCATTTTAGTTTTTTAGAGCACTAGCCATAATTTTGATGCAACTAAGACCCTCTCATATATGTAATTTCTAAAGGAAATGCTCTAGGTATTACAGTTTTGATTACATCAAGATGACAGGCGTTCCACGCTTTTGTAATAAATATAGAATGTTAGCAATCAAGTTGTTCATTGGGATACTGTTGAGAGGCAGAGGCCAGGGGCACGGACTCTGAAAATTGAAGGTAGGCAGGAGAGTGCAGAGGCAACAATTTGACCACACTGGGCAGGCAGGAAGGGCAGTGGCAGCACAACAGACTATAGAGGGCAGTGGAAAGGGGGGCAGGGGCAACAAACCAACAATACAGGACTGGCAAGAGAGGCTGTGGCAATATAATAGACCATTGTGGGCAGAAGGAAGAGGCAGTGGTAGTACAACCATACATGCCAACAGACCCGTTATAGCCAGGAAAAGTCCAATGTTTTTAAGCTCAAATGGGCTTTATTTGATCTGTCTCCTGTCTACAATCTCCTCTTTTTCAATGTAACTCAAAGGGGAAAATCAATAACCCAGTTTTTTTTCAAAATCTCCCTCCTACCAAGTTCAAAATGTTCACAAGTATGGTACATTGAATCATGGTAGGCAGGAGGGACATAGAGAGGTGCACCAAACTGACCCTACAGGGAAGTCATCAGGGTTTGCAGCAGCACAATACACCACACAGGGCATGCGGGACGGGAGTGCAGCACAACAATCCATAGAAAGCAATAGGGAGGGGATAGGACCATGCACATGGACAACAGAGAACAGAGGGGAAAGAGGCAATGGTAGCTAGCTGACCATAATGGCCAGAAAGGCGAGAAAGCTGCAGCATAACAGACCAAAAAGGGCAGGAGGGACGGATCAGGGGCATGACAATGGAACAGACAAGCCAGGAGGGAGGGAATAGGGGTCTGCACATGGAAACAGAGGGCTGGGGGGCAAGGGGGCAGGGAAGGAGCAGCAAGATGACTATGGAGGTCAGGCAGGATGGGCACTAGAAACAAGACACACCATGAAGAGCAACAGTGAGACTATGATGGCATACACACAGACCATGGAGGGAAGGTGGGAGGGGGTCAGGGGCAGTTAGCTGACCACACAGGGAAGGTGGGAGGGGCCATAGCAGCACAGAAGACCATGCATGGCAAGCGGGAGGGTTAGTGGCAGCACAATGGCAATTATGGGCAAGAATGAGGGTGCAGGGGCATGCACATAGGGCCATGGAGGATAGAAGGGAGGGTCAGGACCTGGGCACAGACAAGAGAGTTCAGGGGAAGGGGCCTCACAACAGACCATGTGGGGCAGGCAGGTGGAGCAGTTGCAGCACAACAGACCAGGGAGGGCAGAAGGGTGTGGCAGTAAAATGGACCATGGAGGACAGGAGGAAGGGGATAGGGGATAGGGGCATGGCATGTGGACAGGCAGGGTGGAGGTGGCAGGGACAGGTTACAGTCATCTGACAATGCTAGGCAGGTGGGAGAGGAGTGGCAGCTCAACAGAACACTCAGAGTAGATAGGAGTGGCAGGTCCATGGAACATGGTGGGCAAAAAGGATGGAGCAGGGGCATGCACAAAGACATCGGAGAGCAGGGGGAAGGAGAATAGGGGCAGCAAGCTAAGCACAGAGGCTAAGCAGGAGGTCAATGTTGGGCCATATAATTGGGCAATGGAGGGCAGGAGGAGTGGATTGGTACATCATGCTAAATGGAGGGCAGTGGCAGACCATGCATGGCAGGAGGGAGGAGGCTAGTCCATGGATTAAGACAACAGAGGATAGGGAGGAGGTGGATGGGGCAGCAAGCTAACTGTTCAGAGAAGGTGGGTATTAGGAACTTTATTGTTTTTAAAATGTGTGTCTGTGCGAACTACTTAATATATGAACAAGTATGCAGCATAATCTCACTTTTATTCAGGAAGGAGAGGACGTTTGTGACTGTGACTCCGGGCTCACTTGGCAGAAACACCCCCTGACCCTCCACCCCCATCGCAAAATGTAATGCCCGTGAAAAGGGTAGGTGGACGCAGTGTTATATAGAACATAGTCCTGAGAGCACGATTGAAAATGAAAACTAGATATAGTATATGGTATAAACTATGCACCAAAAAGTGTGATATAAGATGAACCGGGGCATGAAATATAATATGCAATGCATTGTGAGCAATGACAGATTCATTGGAGAGCACGAGATAGCACAGGCACTAGCGCGTGCTATGCGATATCCGCCTTGGAGTGTAATATGCACAGGGCAGTGTTGTGTAACCTAACTAGTCTCTAAAGTTGTAATATAAAATATATACTGGGGAGTGTAACGTTGCATATGCACTGTGACAAAGATATGGATCCCAGATTGTAATATGTATGGCATAGCGCTGTGCCTTATAACATAGGCATCGAGGAAGGCACGTTAGATGGGGCAATATAACCCGTGCGAAGGCAAGTGTGGCATGACATATTCACGGGTTGGTGTTACAGTGCACATGGGCTAGAGAGTGTCATAGCATACGCACTAGCTGGTAGAATACAACAAAGAGGTGTGTGGCACTCGGCGGGCACTGGTGGGTGTAACACAGCATTGGGCTCAGCCAGGAGCACGCTGTGACTCTCAAGTGAGGTTTGTCTCCTTTCAAGAGAGTAAAATAAAAAGTATTACACATCCGGCGGTGGTTGTGTGTTTTATTAACTGTGAGAGGGGTTTCTTGCATAGTTTGGTCGAATTTTTGTCGAATCCCCTTTGAATGGCTTGGTGTGCGTGTGTATTAAATGTGCCCGTCAATAGCTACCCATGTTTGTATAAATAAACGACAAGAGTGTCTGCTTGGAGAGTACCCACTGGCGGGGGCGCCGTAGTTAGGCACGGTAGGGCGTCAGACACGTCAGAGCTTCACTAGCGGTGTAAATACATTCCACGTGGATTCATTGTATGCATAGTCGCCTTTTAATGAATATCACACAAATCGTCATGGTGATAGGTACATACGGTTTGTCTAGCATGTCCTAGGTGTTTCTATAAATATATATTTTTTAAAAATAATAAAAACCAAAGGCCGGCCCCGGGGGATGGGGTCCCTGGGGCCATAAGTGGCCTGAGGCGGGGGGCAACGCATTCGCCCTCCTAAATAATAAAAAAAAAATGGCAATACCCGGGGGTTGGGGTCCCCGGGGCCACGCGGCCCCCTTCCAAATTAATTTTTTTCAGCAAACAAAATTAGGGTGCAGGCCCTGGGGGATGGGGTCCCTAGGGCCAATAAATTAGAAAAAGAAGGGGGGTCACACAGCCCTCCTTCTTAAAAAAATATAATAAATAAAAGACCGGCATCACGCCGGAGGCCACGCCCCCTCCTTGCAGCACTCTGCAAATGCGCCCCCTGGCCAGTTGTAAGTTGGAGATTTAATTCCCCTTCAATACTGAGGGTCCCTGAGGGCCAACTAGCCCAACAGGTATCTCCAGTATGCACCAGGGAGCTATGTTGCAGACAGGTGTTCTGAGGCCACGCCCCTTTTTACACCTCCATGCAACACAGCTCTGTGGCGCTTACTGGAGGTACCTAGTGGGCTAGTTTGACCCTAGGGACCCTTAGGGTTCAAGGGGACTTAATCTCTCAACTTAGTACGGCCACAGGGCGCGTTTACACGGTGATGAAGGGAGGGGACGGGGCCTGAGGTGATGTGTGCAAACACGCCCTGTGGTGCGTTTTAAGTTGGGGAAATAATTCCCTTTCAATCCGGAGGGACCCTGGGGGCCAACTAGCCCACCAGGTGCTTCCAGTAAGCGCCACTGAGCTGCGTTGCAGAGAGGTGGTCCAGGCCGTGCCACTTTTTACACCTCTCTGCAACACAGCTCTGTGGCGCTTACTGGAGGTACCTAGTGGGCTAGTTGGACCCTAGGGACCCTCAGGATTCAAATTAACTTAATCTCCCAACTAAAAACGGCCACAGGGCGTGTTTACACAGTGGTGAAGGGAGGGGACGGGGCCTGAGTTAACGTGTGCAAACACGCCCTGTGGCGCGTTTTAAGTTGGGGAAATAATTCCCCTTCAATCCTGAGGGACCCTGGGGGCCTATTAGCCTACCAGGTACTTCCAGTAAGCGCCACTGCGCTGCATTGCAGAGAGGTGGTCTAGGCTGTGCCCCTTTTTGCATCTCTCTGCAACACAGCTCTGTGGCACTTACTGGAGGTACCTAGTGGTCTAGTTGGACCCAAGGGACCCTCAGGATTCAAGGGGACTTAATCTCCCAACTTAAAACAGCCACAGGGCGTGTTTACACAATGGGGAAGGGAGGGTACGATGCCTGAGGAGACGTGTGCAAACATGCCCTGTGGCGTGTTTTAAGAGGTAGTTTTAATCCCCTGCCCTATTATATACTAGGGGCTTACAGAGGAGGTCATGCTAATCACAGGGGGACCCCAATGCATAGTGTTCCCTAGTGTATGTAGGTGTTTTCACTGTATTCTGAGTGTCTTTTAACATAGCACTGGCTCTAGGACTGGTTAGCCAGACTAAGTTACCACCAGTATCTGTCTGAAAAAGTTGAGGGTACAAGATGATTTTGCAACAAGGCTTCTTTCTGCTCTTCTGTTTGTTCTTTCTGCACGTTATCCTTCTTCCTGCACTTTTCTTCGTCTTTGAGGATTTCTGTTGCTTCTTTCTGCATTTCTTTTTTTCTTTCTGTGCGTTTTTTCTTCTTTCTTCACATGTTCTATCTCTGTAGGCATAGTTAGAAATTAGCATTTAAAAAACCTTTGAAATTCACTGAAAAAAACATAGGTTTCAGGCATGTTAAAGTTAGGAATTAGCATTTAAAAAACCTTAAAAATTCACTGAAAAAACCATAGGTTTCAGGGGCGTTATAGTTAGCTGGACTTTTCACTCGTACAAAACCATTGAAATCCCCCCCCCCCGTTATAGTTAGTTCAGCTAACTATAACTCATGCGCCCGCAATGCACTGCTGATGATGTCACATATTACATCACTCATGGCATGGTCAGTGACATCACTCATGACATCACTGATGACATCTCAAATGACATCACTGATGACATCACTGATAACATCATCCTTGTAATAGAGTGGCTGACCTCCTCTCCCCCTAATATAACCTTTGATACACACATTTAAAAATAGAAACGAAAATTTTCAAAACAATGGACATACCAATACCAGTTACAACAACCTATTCAGTAATTCTAAGATCCACATACACATCCACTCATTCACCAACAGTCCTATACAGTCACTCATACATGTACTCACTCATCATATGTCCTCATACACCTATACATCCTGTTACACAACGCCACTCATCCAGAGAGTTAATCACACACATAGTCACTAATGCTAATAAAGAATCAAACATCCATTTACTTGCATGTACAGTTATACACACACCACCACACTTACTTCTACAGAAACTTACACATACTTAGTCTTTTAAACAATCACTTATAGCAACACATACTTATTCATACAGGAACTCTTCCAATCTCTCACTCTCACATATACTCACTTATATACACCAATAGTCACATATACTAGTTTAAAACATATGTAGTTACTCTTAAAGACACTATTCAGACAGTCATTCACTCACTAACACACCCATGCACACACTCATCCACCCATACAGTCCTGCACACATGCTGTCTTCAACACATACAAACATTTATTCTTCCATCGACCTTGAGATATACATATATAAAACATATGTAATTTTCAGAAAAACACACATTCACTGGATGATGTCATCAGTGAGGTCGTCAGTGATGTAATTTGAGATGTCATCAGTGATGTAATATGTGACGTCATCAGCAGTGCATTGCAGGCGCGCGAGTTATAGTTAGCTAAACTAACTATAACCGGGGAGGAATTTCAATGGTTTTGTACGAGTGAAAAGTCCAGCTAACTATAACGCCCCTGAAACCTATGTTTTTTTCAGTGAATATATATATATATATATATATTCACTGAAAAAAACAGAGGTTTCAGGCATGTTATAGTTAGAAATTAGCATTTAAAAAACCTTAGAAATTCACTGAAAAAAACATAGGTTTCAGGGACGTTATAGTTACTTGGACAGGGACTCATATAAAACCATAGATATTCGCCCGTTTTAGTTAGTTGAGCTAACTATAACTCGCGTGCCCGCAATGCACTGGTGATGACGTCACATATTACATCACTCATGACATGGTCAGTGACATCACTATAACGTGCCTGAAACCTATGGTTTTTTCAGTGAATTTCTAAGGTTTTTTAAATGCTAATTTCTAACTATAACGTGCCTGACATCTATGGTTTTTTTCAGTGAATTTCAAAGGGTTTTTAAATGCTAATTTCTAATTATAATGTTCATAAAACAGCAATTTTAAAAAGAAATTGTGATATTTTGTAACTTTAATATCCTAAAAATTGTTTTTGTATTTTTTTTATTTATTATTTAATGTCTTCTTATTTTTTAAATATTAAACAACTACATACAGTATGAAAGGGAGCCCAGCCCAGAGCCACATCTGAAGACCAACACATGTCATAGACCTACTGATGAAGCAGCTCCGACACCCAAGAACACCACAACACCCACCACCACCCTCAGGACCCCCCCTCTACCACTGAGGCAGCGCAGAACAAGACAACGAACTTTCTGAAAACGGCATGGCCCCTCAGCCACACAATAGCTGAATATTGGGACAGGTGTGAACAAACTATATGTGAAGGAAGCAATTCACCCATGAAGTGCAGCAGTGATGTGCTGGACACATCTCCGTATGCAGAACACACACCTCTACATGTGCACAAATACTACTGTAGTGTTGTGGACAGTGGACCCAACCATGTTACATCAAACACTAGGGACGATCTCAGTCATGTAACTGTATCGTCCCCTCCTGTAAGCATAAGGGTAACCGGAGTGGGCTGGTCTGACGTACACCACTTCAGCATAGGAGTGTGAATAAATAGGCCGGGGCTCTGGGCGTGGTTCACTTGTGAACTGTGAAGACCAACGACTGTGCCAGAGCGGCGGGCCTCACCATGCCACGAGGCTGCCGCCATGACCGCGGCTCACTTCGACACAGGCCCCCTGCGAACCCAGCAGCACAGCACCGCAAACTTATGTCTGTACAGACTACTGTCTTCGATCTACACTACGGACAGCAGGCCTCACAATTCAGATGGAGTAGCGATTGCAGATGACGCAGTGCAGTACGGAAGATACATTGCTCCCAGTGAGGCTCTCTCGGAAGCATCATCGCAGGGTGCGCCCACGCTGAGTACTTCAGATGCCACTAACTCACTGCACCATAAGTCATCGCCACGTGGCCTTACAGGGGCAGAATTCAATAGACAAAAAATATTGGTCCGAGTACGGCCCCCCAGACAACACATCATCGCAGGATACGTACACGCTGAGCGCCAAAGGTACTACTAACTCAGTGCAACACAAGACATCGACACGTCGTCTTACAGAGGCAGAATTCAATAGACAAAAGACATTGGTCCGAATGCGGCCCTCCCGGATATCGCATCATCGCAGGGTACGTACACGCCAAGCACCAAAGGTACTACTAACTCATTGCACCACAAGACATCGACACGTCGCCTTACTGAGCCAGAATTTAATAGACAAAAGACATTGCTCCGAATGCGGCACTCCCGTACAACGCTTCATCGCAGGGTACGTACTCGCTGAGCGCCAAAAGTACTACTTACTCAGTGCACCACAAGACATCGACACGTCGTCTTACAGAGGCAGAATTCAATAGACAAAAGACATTGGTCCGAATGCGGCCCTCCCGGATATCGCATCATCGCAGGGTACGTACACGCCAAGCACCAAAGGTACTACTAACTCATTGCACCACAAGACATCGACACGTCGCCTTACTGAGCCAGAATTTAATAGACAAAAGACATTGCTCCGAATGCGGCACTCCCGTACAACGCTTCATCGCAGGGTACGTACTCGCTGAGCGCCAAAAGTACTACTTACTCAGTGCACCACAAGACATCAACACGTCGCCTTACTGAGGCAGAATTCAATAGACGAAAGACATTGCTCTGAATGCACTCTCCCGGACAACGCATCATCGCAGGGTACGTACACGGTGAGCGCCAAAGGTATTACTAACTCAGTGCACCATAAGTCATCGCAAGGAAGAGTGAACAGTTTTATGTCAGCAGTGAGGCATACTATCACTCGAAAATCACCCAAAAATACTTATAATATAAAAAGAACAGAAGAATCAAAGTACATTAATGATTACAATCCAGTAATTTTGAAGATGTGGAATACAAATATGGACATACAATATGTTGCAGATAACTCAATTCCTGTTCCTCGCATACTATCCAAATAGAAGTCCATACCTGGAAAACATATGTCTATATGAAATACTGCAACATTATAGTTTTAGAAAAAATGTTACAGACAAAATAACTAAAGTGAAATATGCTGTAATTGGATCTGAT
Source organism: Triturus cristatus (assembly GCF_964204655.1). NCBI lineage: Eukaryota > Metazoa > Chordata > Amphibia > Caudata > Salamandridae > Triturus > Triturus cristatus. The sequence continues at coordinate 407,575,967 of NC_140583.1, read as the reverse complement.
GGATGTTTCTTAAAGAATGCCAAAGGAAATGTGATTAATCTCAGGAAATTAAGTTGTGATACTCCAGATAAGAGAGAGTTTTTCTATTTAGCTCTTCTCCAACTCTTCAAACCTTGGAGGACTGAAATGGAATTACTTGGAGATTTTGACTGCTATGAAGATTCTTTCAAAGCATGTAAAGACATTGCTACCAGTGAGGCCCGCCCGGACCACGCATCATCGCAGGGAGCGCACACGCTGAGTGCTTCAGGTGCCACTAACTCACTGCACCACAAGTCATCACCATGTGGACTTATTCAGGCAGAATTCAATGCAAGCCGCAACACATGGTGCCACTAACCCTGTTCAACACAAGCCGATCCAACATGTGTACCTATGGCCTGAGTCCTGAATGGCAGTGACCCCATGTCCATGGCAGCGACCACAGCAGCTTACTCCCTTTGCTCAGTTAGGCATATTTCCATATGAAAGGCTGGCGACACGTGGTGCCACTAACCCTGTTCAACACAAGCCGATCCCACATGTGTAACAGTGTCCTGTGTCCTGAATGGCAGTGACTCCAAGTCCATGGCAGCGACCACAGCAGCATACTCCCTCAGATTAGTTAGGCATATTTCCATATGCAAGGCCGGCGACACGAAGTGCCACTAACCCTGTTCAACACAAGCCAGCGACCCGTGGTGCCACTAACTCTCTTCAATGCAAGCCAATCTCACATGTGGAACTGTGTCTTGAGTCCTGAATGGCAGTGACCCCAACTTCGTGGCAGTGACCACAGCACCATACTCCCTTCAGTTGTATTTGATGTTGTTTTCTTTAAATAAAATGTTTCATACGTAAACCTATACAAGACTAAGATTCTTATTTGTCCAACTGCACAGGGACACTTCCGGGCCCAAGAAGGTTGTTGGGGGTATGTTGGTAATGTGGGAAGAGGGTCCATTACCTGCTGATGTGGGGAAAGGCAGCGTGAAAGGAGTATCTCTCACAGAAAGAACTCCGATATGTTTTCAGAAATGCCTCAGACAGATGACAGCTGACGGACTGAATCACAAAATAGTTTTTCAATGCTTATGTACTGTGAGTTATGAACAGTTCGCACCCAGACTCGCAGAGGGACAACTGCGGTCCGTCCGCCCGACTCACAGACGCAGTACTACGAGCCGTCCGCTCCCAAAGGAACAGCACTGTAGTAGTTCACAGAGGTACAGGCACAGTAGCGTACTAGCTCGCAAAGGTAGAGAGGTATGAGCTGACGGACTGGCTTCTAACGGCATAGCTGCGAAGTAGTGATGTTGGGCAGTGGCAGCGTGAAAGAGTTATCTTGCAGAAACAGAGCTCTGGTATATTAAATTGCCCCCGAGACCTTTCTTTTATATTTCCACTCGATGCAAGAAAGCCCACTTTCTGGACCAAGACCTTGCTCCCTGCCAAATTTGGCATAATTCTGTTCAGCAGTTTGACCTGTAGCCTTGTCTAAAGTTTCCTACGGAAAATCCATTGAGAAAACACGTTTTCACACCCCCACATACCTACCTGACTCAGGTGTACTCACTGTTGGGGTGCAGGTCAGTGCTCTAGTTGTCAACATGTCATGGCCACTCCCTAAGGGCAGGTTTGCACACACACCACACCCATCTGGCACATGCATCACAGGCCATGTGACCACGCAAATATAATGCATCAACAACGTCACATCCTTTATTGCCGGTGGTGACTGGATGGCTGAAGCTCCACGGGTCTGAATCAGAAAGAGTCAATGAAGAGTTGCGCAGAGGGTTAGTTGCACCCAGAGCTGCATGGCTGTCAGGGGCCTACTACCACGTGGTGCGGTCTTGACTTGCACAGGGTTAGTGCCACCCGAAGCTGATGTGGGCATCAGGAACCTACTAGCATGTGGCGACGACTTGATTTGCACAGGGTTAGTCACACCCTAAGTTGTATGGCCGTCAGCGGCCTAACACCACGTGGTGCTGACTTGCATTGCACAGGGTTAGCGGCCCCAAAAGCTGATGTGGTCTCCGCCATTCATGACTCAGGACTCAGCGACATCTGTGCGATCTGCCGGGCCGCAGAGCTTTGACGGGCACGTGGAGTGCCCACTGGCAGACACTCCAGTGGCAGCAGGTAATTATTTGGTCATGGCTGCGCAGGGGTGGCAGTCTCTCTCTCTCTCTCTCTCTCTCTCACTTCCCTTTCTTCACTCTCTCTCTCACTCTCTTGCATCCTTTCCATCTATCTCTCTCTCTCTCCCTTTCTCACTCCCTTTCTTTCCTCCCTCTCTTTTTTTCCCTGGCTTTTTTTTCCTTTTCTCTTTCTCTGTGTCTCTCTCCTCTGATATGCGCATTACACACGTTCTTATTTTGTGCTTTATTTTCCAGGCTGTGTCGTCGACATTGATGGACCAGACAGGAGTCTTCCGCCTGGTTGTGTTGAGTTTTTTAAATTTCAATAACGTTTTTGGTTGTTACTTAAGTGCTGTGTCACTCTTTCTCATTCTTATTACTGTTATTTGGTGGTGTCCACCATGGTGTTAAATTTTGGGGCAGATATCGCGGGAATACGGGTGATGTCTGCAGTTTGCACCAGCTTCTGAATAGTGTGTTAGATTTATCTCAACTTTAGTTGCATTAAAGTGCTGAAAATGAGATGCAAAGTAGGCGTTCCCGTGCAAAAACACATGAGGTGCACCTTTGCGATCTATTCTAATTACTAAAATCCTGTATTGAATTCCACTGTGGTAGTGGGTGCATTTACAGTGTACATACAAAATCAATAAAGAAATCTCATTGTATTTATATTAATTGGGAATAGGTGGTCAGGTGCTGGATCTTGACGGGATAAACTGCCCAGTTTGTTTATTTTTCTGTACATGAAAAAACCACATCACAACTTTCACTACGAAAGCCAAAAAGTACGAAGCGAAACAAATTCCGGCGATAAGCGGCGTTAGCATCATAGATTTTACACCTGCTTTCTGCTCGTGTTAAGCAGGAGGACTACCTGCAGCATGAAAACGAACACAGCCAAGAGCCACACCTGAACACCCACAGGTGCTATAGAGTCAATGAGCATGATACACGGATACCCATGAGGGCCATAGCACTCCTCGCAACAACCCCAGAACTGCCAACGCCCCCCGATCTCGCATCTGAGCAAGTATGTCTGTGTGGTCATTGCGTTAGCATGATAGGCACCGGCCCTGCAACATCACAGTGTGCTGTCTTCAGCGGACATTACCATGTCACCTCAGCATTGGCAGTAAGCCTGGAGATGTAGCTACGCATCCATCCTCCTGCATGCACAAGCGGCAAAGGGAACGGGGTGTCTCACACATGTCCGTGTGCAAGAAGTGCGGTAAATGTGTCTCTGTGTTCTGCTGTGGCCACTACAAGGGCCGCAGCAGTCAATGTTGTAAAGTGGCATGCACCACCTCACGGCAGTGTCACGGTGTGATTGGAATGCTGCAGGACATGCGCCAATAGGCATTACAAAGGTGTGCCGTAGGAGTGCATGGGATACAACAGCGCAGCACACAAAAGTGTGGGGGCTCATTGGAGGGAGGAGCAGCTGTTTGTCAACGTAACACACAGTGAATCCGCCCATGTGCCACGTGCTGGGCATCTCATCCATGATGACCAGGGTCGCAGACATCCCACAACATCCATGACCAGCCTTTGTACACATCCTGTATGAATGCACCTGTAGAAGTTACTGTAAGAATGAAAGGTTCTTTGTCTGAGCTATCTTGCGCTACCACATCTGCTGCTTCGAGAAGGAACTTGCAAGTAGCCAGCCCCCCTGACAGATACAATAATATTTGCATCCGTCTCCCACACTACCCACTGCCCGATTTGAGAACAACGAGTGGACATCCCACACTCAAAAGTCCTTCGTTGTAGTTAGCGTGCGTGAAATGGCCTTCACACGTACTACCACCACAACCCTGCCCTGCACCCATTGCACACAGACCCGGCTCATTGCACCAAGCTGTGCCAGTTCATCCACAAGACTGGCACACCGCAAGACACTGCAGCTACAAGCAGAACCACTGACGCATAGCAGGGCATCCCGAACACATGGTTGACTGCATTCACGTCCACCTATACCTTGCACGTCTGCCTTTGCAAGTGCTGCAGATCACTTACCAGCACCATATACAAGTTACCGTGTTCCAAACAAAATGTCCTCCTACTACGTATAAAATATTGCTGACACTAGTTGGACAGGTATTGCACAGCACCCAGAGCACATGACTTCACAGCATAGGACACACAGTTTGGGCTCACGGTTTCATCCCCGAGTCCAGCAGCAGCTCAATTTAGCAGCATAACACTCTAGGCAATACCTTACTTAATTTCCGTACCCCGCACTTTCAGACCAGTAGGAGTCAGTAGTTCAGTGCCTTTATCTCCGAGTCCGGAAGCAGCTCAGCTTACGCCCCCAGCGCCATCAGACCCGTACAAGTGAGTAGTTTGTACTTTCCAAATAACAAATTGATTTGATACATGCGAATTTACCTTCGCACTCACTGTATAACACTCCCTAAACAACATACACAACGTACAATATTCGAAACAAATGTTCCTCCGAGTGGGTATAACTACATGCTGACACTACTTAAACAGATGTGGCACAGGGGCCAGAGCACATGACTTCACAGCATATGACACTCAGTTTGGACTCAGGCTTCCATCCCCGAGTCCGGCAGCAGCTCAGCTTAGCAGCATGAGACTCTAGACAATACCTCACATATTTTCCGTACCCCAGCATTTTCACACCAGTAGGGGTCAGTAGTTCGTCCTAGTAGGTAAAAACACATGCTGACACTACTTCCACAGGTGTGGTGCAACGGAGAGGGCACCTGACTTCACAACATAAGACACACAGTTTGGGCTCACGCTTTAATCCCCGAGTCCCGCAGCAGCTCACCTTAGCATCTTCAGACTCTAGGCAATACCTTCCTTAATTTCCATAGCCCAGCACTTTCAGCCCAGTAGGGATGAGCAGTTCGCTTTGCACCCCTGTATAGCACACCCTAAAACCGCACAGAGGTTACAGTGCTCCTACACTCCTCTTTCCTCCTTTTGTCGCCCTTTTTCCCCCTTACTCGCTTCAACAGAATCACAAAATGGCTGCCAAAACTTCCTACTTGCAATCGCTCGCACTGCTCACAGCCAATAAGCAGCAAGCTTGTGCTCGTAACGCCTCAGCCAATCAGATGGCAGAATTCCCAAATATCGATATCTGTAAATTTGGATATTTATCCAAAACTACTGAATGGATTTACATCAAATAAACAAAAGCTTGCTTTCTAGACGAAGACCCTTCTCCCTGCCAAATTTGGGGTAATTCCGTTCCCCCGTTCGACCTGTATCCTTGTCTAAAGTTTCCTATGGAAATTAGCATGAGAAAACACGTTTTGGGACCCCCTTTTTTTTCGGCCCCCTCTTGACGCATCACCCCCAAACTTTCAACATAGGAGCTGATATAAACACTGAAAAAAACATAGGTTTTAGGGAAAGTTATAGTTAGTTGGACATTTCACTCGTACGAAACCAGAGAAATTCCCCCTTATAGTTAGTTCAGTTAACTATAACTTGCGCCCCCGCAATGCACTGCTGATTACATCATATATTACATCACTCCTGACATGGTCAGTGACATCACTGATGACATCTCAAATGACATCACTGATGACATCATCCAGTGACTGTGTGTTTCTGTAAAGTTTAAATATGTTTAATATATATAGGGAAAGGCGTATTGAAGAATGATTGGGTGTATAAGTGTCTGAATGGATGATTTAGTAGGTTCATGACTGACTCTATAAGTGAGTGATTAAACATATCTTACTGAATGCATGGGTTAGTGACTAAACTGTGTGAATGTCTGTATCCATCTGTCTCTTGGTGTGTAAGTAAATGCATGGGTTTGTGAATAGCTACATGAGTGTCTATATGGGTTATTGATTGGTTGTCTGAGTATCTGTATGGGTGCCTGAGTGTTTATGTGGGTGGGGTGTGTGTGACTTGGTGCATAGATGTGTGAGTGGGTGATTCACTGGGTGCATGGTTTCAAGAGTGCATCTGTGATGGACTGTATGGGTGTATTAGTGAGTGAATGTATATCTCAGTGGTACATGTGTGAGTAACTACATATGTGAAAGGCAGTATATATGTGCGTTAAAGTATATAAATGGCTATAAGTGAGAGTGTGTGATTGTGAGAGCGGCTGTATGGATGAGTGTGTGCTTGTATCAGTGATTGTATAAGAGCATAAGAATGTGCTAGTATTTGTATGAGTAATTGAGCTTGTGTGTGTATAACTGTATAGGTGAGTAAATGGCAGTGTGATTAATTATTTGCATGACTGACAAGGTGTGTAAGTACCTCTATGGATGAGTGGTGGTGTGAGTGTCTATATAGGTGTATGAGTGCATATGATAGTCCTGTACTGAGTGACCATAAGTATGAGTGACTGTACTGGTGAGTGAGTGGATGTGTGCGTAAACCTAAGAATCAGTGAGTGTGTATGTAGTTATTGCTGTTGGAGTGTCTATGGTTTTGAGAATGGCAGTCAATCAATCAATCAGTAGTCTTTATTCGATAATTTACAACCATAAAAGACACTGTACAAACATAAAAGTGTCATAAAATATAATAAAAGAAGAACAATAGCACCCTAAAACTTAGGTTCCTTAAAAGAGAATTAAATAGAAGCTGTTACGAAATCCTGACATTAATAACGAGGTTAAAAATACAAATACATCCATAAAACGAATTCCTACACTTTATAACCGGGGGAGGCCTATATGCCAGTAAGACAATCAAATAGCTAGCACAGATACTACACCGGCCTCCAGATTTTTCCTTCTCAGTGCCCAAAGCCAGCTAAGAAATTTTGCCATCGCGATCACAATATCTGGTCTGGTATTTGTTGCCAGAATACGCAGAGCTGTCATACACAATCTGGTACCTAGGTTGGAGCACAGAGGCTTAAGCCACCTTCGGCGAGGGCCATCATAGGCCGGGCAGACAAACAATACGCGGGTTATCGACTCGACCTGGGATGGACACGAGGGGCATTTGGTATCATAGACCTTATTCCACTTTGCAGTGAATGATCTTATAGAAAGAGTGCCCACTCTGAATTGGTGATATAGTTTCCTATCACCTGATTTTGTGATCAAATTCCAGTAAGCTTCTACCTCCATTACAGGATTATGCTCCAAAAAGATACCTGTGAGTGAGCTGCTGCTCACCCCTAACAGTGTCTTTTTAGTAGTCATGGCCCAATAGAGTTATTTGTACTCGTTTTTATTGGGAAATGGATTCCCTATTGGGTCTTCCCACAAGTGGCGGAGCCCCATATCGAACAGATTATCCTTGAGTTTCTGAAGCCATGTGATTTTGGAGGACAGATCGGCGTTCCTAATATGCATTAGTGCATTGGCATAGGCAGACAGTTCAGGAGTGGTCCAAAGCCTCCTCCAATATGCTAGGGCTCTAAATCCTGCAACCTCATAGAGGAGGAACATCCCAGATCAGACAGCAGGGGCTTGATGGGAGTTGATTGGGGAAGGGCAGTCAATGTTCTCAGAAACTTATTTAGTGCAAGAACTAGGGGTGATAAATTTTCAAAACCCCAGAGTTCTGCTCCATATATTATAGAAGCTCTAATTTTTCCATTATAAATCGATAAAGCGGGCCCCACCGGTTTTGTGTTTGAGAGTCGGTGTTCTTGAAGTGGGGCACCTGCTAGCTAATTGTGCCTGAGGACTAGAACATCTAACTGAGGAGTCCAATTCATCTTCCTGCCCATAGTCACTCCTAAATAGGTAACCGTATTGGTTTGTTCCAATGGTGCTTGATTCATTTCAACTCTCCCTTTAATATGTTTATATTTATGCAGCATCATGAACTTGGTTTTATCAACATTTACTATAAGAACATGGTTGTTGCAAAACTCTATAAATCTGTCAAGGGCTCGTTGCAGACCACATTGAGTTTTTGATAAAATTAAAGTGTCATCTGCGAACATTAGAAGCAGGACCCTTGAGCCGGCAAGAGTTGGAGCATCAGTAGGAAAATTAGTATAGTACGTAATAACCTTGTTTATAAACAAGGAGAATAGGGTAGGAGCAAGGACACACCCTTGCCGCACTCCCAGTTGACTTGGAAGCGGTCAGTTAGCTCCCCCTGCTGTCCCCCCCTAACCTGTGCATAATTGGGCTCATGCAATTTAATGATAAAACCTAAAATTTCTAAGGGCATCCCGGCTTCCTTTAAGGTATCCCATAGCTTATAGCGGGGGACTAAATAAAACGCTGATTTTAAATCAACAAATGCTGCATATAAGGTTCCCCCTGCTAAAATCACTGTACTCCAATATGACATCATAAATCTAAAAACTTGATCAATAGTACTGACGTGGGAACGAAAACCCGCTTGGTAGGTAGATAGAACATTCTGATCTAATATCCATTCATTGACTCTTCCTAACACAAGTATGGCAACTATTTTCTGTAGGGTGTCAATTAGGCTTATCGGCCTATAATTCCCTGGTCTAGCACGGTCACCCTTTTTGTATATGGGAATGATTTCAGCCCCACGCCAGGTTTCTGGAATCGGCGCACCTTTAGCAATTGCATTTATGATGATAAAAATATATTCAATCCAGTCTTTCCTATCTTTTTTGTAAATATCTGCCGGGATAGAATCCGGTCCGGGTGCCCTCCCAGCTGGGACCCCATCCAGGACCCTTTCTATCTCCCCTTTATCAAAGGTTAAAACAACATTAGAATTCACCACAGGGTAGTCAATAACAATACTCGATGGGAAGGCAAATTGTGCTTCCACCCACAATTCTGGAGGTACGTTATTCATCGGTGTGGGCCCTGTCGCACCACTGCCCCTTTTGACTAGTTGCCAGAATTTTGACCAATTCTTCCTATTACAAGCATTAGTTAGGCTCGCCAATCTGTCCTCATCATAATCCTTCTTTGCCTTATTTTGTGCCTTTTTGTATTATACTCTAGCTAGCTTGACTTCTTGAGGAACCCCTTTCTTAATAGTTTCTGAGAGGTGCTTGAATGCAGCTCCACAAGCCTCATTATACCAGTTGGCTGATTTTTTTATTTAATGCCTAATAGGTTTCTTATTTTTTGTAACAGGGTCTTCAGTTTAGCGAATAGTTCCTCATGAGCCTCCTTAAAGTCTAGGAAGGGTTTTCCGGGAGAGTCTAGTGTGCGAAGCCTTAATAGGGTTCCTTACACCGCTGCCTTAATCTGCGTCAAGATACCTTCATCTTCTACAACCATGGCCCTTTTCAGCTGACGGAAGTCTAATGACATGATTACTTCACCTGTTACAGTTTCCATGCCTACCAGTGTGGGCTCCACCCCCATCCTAGCTAAAGTTAATACTAGTGGGTCGTGGTCGCTCTCTGGTCTATGGTGTACCAGCATATCCACAAGTCTAGGCCAGAGCTCTAGACTGATGAGAATATAATCTATTCTACTTCTTCTGGACCCAGTAGAGAACGTGTAGGCACCAGCTATATCCGAGGTGGATCTCCCGTTGACAGTCCTTAGCCCCCTCCCAAGGGAAAGACTTTTTAATTGTAACACCGCCTCTGTCCACTTGATTGGTGGCAATGATACTGACGGTATTCCCCAGTTCTGGTCTTCCTCCAAACTGAGGCTATGGTCATCTAGGCCCAGGGGCTCAAAGGTACAATTAAAGTCACCTGCAATCACCAGGGTATTGAGACCAGTTAAGTCATTAATGATTTCATCCAGGAGGGCAATAGTTGGTGACGCTTTTCCACCCGCAATCCCTCTTGCATATACATTAAATAAGATCAAATCTAGCTCGCCCTCAACACGGATCTTAATAGCAAGGATATCTGGGCTATCCCACTGATACTTCCACTATTTGAAACAATGTCTGTTGCTTTACCCATATAATCAATCCCCCGCTTGGTCTCCCCTTACTATTTGGGACGGCCGCTTTACCAAAAGCTAGATAGCCCGGACGGTAGATCTTGTCTACTGACCAAGTCTCTTGGAAGACAATAATATCGTATCCCTCAATAAAGCATGAGCAATCTGCTGACATTGTTTTGGATAGTAAACCGGCAATATTCCAGGATAGCAGGGAAATTGGGGAGGGAGTTGTAACGGCTGACTTTCCCCGGCATGGTGGCGATTCCGCACACACCTGGCTCTTTTCCTCTACTTTAGGGATTCCCTTTAGGGGAGACGATGGGAGGATAAGGGGGCTATCCTTGTGCTCTGCCTGAATCGGAGTTGATAGATGTAGTCAGTCAGTCACATAGGGCTAAATCAGATAGTGGAGCAAACCTATTAGTCAGTAATACCTCTGAAGGTCTATGAGCTACGCTAAGGGGTACCCAGAGTTGCTTATCCTTCCCATAGGAATTCAGCATGTTGGAAGAATATGGCACAGATTTATAAAAATACCCTAATGGTAAAATCCACACTTTATCCATTAGTCCTCCTGATAACCCTCCCAGTTTATCCAAAAGAAATCTAGTAATGTGGGCATTGTTAAAATTTATAACAGCACAGTCACCATTCCCTTCTTTCCTCAATGGGCCGATCCACGAATTTCGTCTAGCCATAATCATATACTTGTCGACTCCCTCCTCCCAAATCCCAGCATCCTTTAGGCGATTATTAAGCCAGTAACAACTGGTCAGTAGTTTCTGACTGTGCTTCCCGCAGTGGAGGAACGTTCATCAGAATGACCACTAAAGGAGCTGCTGCGGAAGGGAGGTTGTTAGAAGGCGACCTCAGAGGGGCCCGGAGGGGGCCCTGACTGGCCTGAGACCAACCCTCGAGGTATCGTAGCCGGGCACTGGCGGGAGACTCCTCAGGGGAGGAATCTCGTATCTAGGATCGTACACTCGGCACCACACGACAAAGAGACACAACACCGAGAGTTCTTAAGAGCAAATCTTTATCAGATCGGAGTGGTAAGATCTTTATGATCCGCCAGGCAATATATATACAAGTGGAGCGCGGGCTCACAAAGTCTTGGAGGAGGGTTAGGAGGTAGCGGGACAGTCTTTGGGGGGAATGGATCAAATGCAGGAGCGTATCCGGCGCACAGCTCACAATCCTCGAGCTGGGGGATACGCTTGTCGTCGTGGGGTCCGGCGGGACCAAGGGAGTCTGTGGGCACTGCGAGATACTCAGCAGGCTCGAGTACAAGTTCGGAGGTCTTACGATCTTCAGGGAGCCGCGAGTCACTCAGCAGGGCTCAAGCACAAGTTCGGAGGTCTTACGATCTTCAGGGAGCCGCGAGTCACTCAGCAGGGCTCAAGCACAAGTTCGGAGGTCTTACGATCTTCAGGGAGCCGCGAGTCACTCAGCAGGGCTCAGGTGGTTCCAAGGCGAATCTGCTGGACAGTCCCAGAGCACCCCTTGTTATAGGGCGACTCCTCTTTGATGTCCGGAGTCTGTGCAGGCAGGGGTCTTGTCACCTGGGGGTCGCTTGTTGGGGGTTTCCTGCCATTGTCCTTTGATCCTTTCAGGGTCGGGTCGGGAGGAGCCCCAGACACCCAGCAGGCGTGGAGCCAGCCCTCAGGGAGGCCGGCAGGTCGATCGAAACCCACCGTCTCAGGGAAGCGCAGAGGTGTGATGGAAACTGCTCCTTCCTCTCTCATCCCAAGGGGGGCGCGATGTCCTCCAGCCGGAGTGGCGCCTGTAGGCTAGGGTCGCGCTGGGGCCGGGCGGCCATCTTGGTGCATGCAGTGGGCACGCGGACCCGGGGTGGCCGAAGGAGGAAGGCCTATGGACGGGGGAAGTCTGGGTCGGGTGCGTGTGTTCTGGTGGGAAGGATCGGCTAGGCCAGGGGCTCGGGGCTGGTGTGAGGTGCAGGGGTCAGGTCTGACTATGTTACGAGGGCCGGGTCCAACACGCGTCCCCCCCAGCTGAAAGCCGGAGAGAACTACCCATCTTCTTGGGGGTTCTCTTCGCTGAGGCGGAAGAATCGGGAGAGGCCATCGGCATTGGCGTGGTCCGTACCAGGGCGATGTTCCACGGTGAAATCCATCCCCTGGAGGGAGATTGACCACCGCAGAAGTTTGGGGTTTTCTCCTCGCATCTGCATGAGCCATCGCAAGGGGCGAGGGTCGGTCTGGACCCTGAAATGGGTGCCGAACAGGTAAGGGCGTAGCTTCTTGAGGGCCCAGACTTCTGCGAATGCCTCGCGCTCGATGGTACTCCATCTCTGTTCCTGGGGCAACAGCCTTCGGCTGAGGAAGGCCACGGGCTGGTCCAGACCCTGGTCATTTACTTGGGAGAGGACGGCCCCGATGCCATGCTCGGAGGCATCAGTTTGTACCACAAACTCTTTGGAGTAGTCGGGGGCCTGGAGGACGGGGGCCGTACACATGGCCGTTTTCAGGGCATTGAACGCCTCTTGGCAGGCAGGGGACCACTGTATCTTCTTGGGCTGCTTCTTGGACATGAGTCCCGTGAGGGGACCGACCAGGCTGCCGTAATTCCGGATGAATCTCCGATAGTAGCCCGTGAGGCCCAGAAAGGCTCGGACCTCTGTTTGGGTGGTGGAGGGCTCCCAGGCTAGGATGGCGTCGATTTTGGGCTGTAGAGGGGCGACCTGCCCGCTTCCGACCTGGTGCCCCAGGTAGGTTACCGAACCTTGCCCAATCTGGCATTTGCTGGCTTTCACGGTGAGGCCCGCCTGGCGTAGGGCGGTTAGCACCCTCTGGAGGTGTTGGAGGTGCTCACTCCATTCGGAACTAAAAACTGCGATATCGTCGAGATATGCAGCGCTGAATTTTTCCAGCCCGGCCAGGACTCTATTTACCAGTCGCTGGAAGGTGGCCGGGGCATTTTTCATCCCGAAGGGCATTACACGAAAGCGATAGTGCCCATCCGGGGTGGAGAAGGCGGACCACTCCTTGGCTCCCTCTGTGAGCGCAATTTGCCAGTAGCCGCAGGTGAGATCGAAGGTACTGAGGAACCGTGCAGCTCCGAGCCGGTCAATTAGCTCGTCGGCTCGGGGAAAGGGTTGGGCATCGGCTCGGGTGACCTCATTGAGTCCCCAGTAGTCCACGCAAAAGCGGAGTTCCGGGGCGACCCCGGGGGCGGCTGCTTTTGGGACCAGGACCACGGGGCTGGCCCAGGGGCTGTCTGAGGGTTCGATCACGCCTAGGGTCAACATTTTCGAGACTTCGGCTTGGATACAGGACCGGACCCGATCGGGGACTCGGTAGGCTTGGTGTCTCACTGGTGGGCTGTCTCCGGTATCCACGTCATGGACACACCAGTGGGTGACCTTGGGGACCAGGGAGAAAAGGTCCGGAAACTGCCCTAGGAGCTGGCGGCAATCCTCACGTTGCTGGGGCGTGAGAGACGGGGAGAGGTTCACTCCTTCTACGGAGCCGTCCCTCTCCTTGGTGCATAGAAGATCCGGGAGAGGATCCGACTCTTCTTCGGACCCGTCGTCAGTGGCCAGTAGGAGGCTCAGCTCTGTCCGCACAAAGTGGGGCTTGAGGCGGTTCACGTGGAGGACCCGGAGGGGGTCCCGGGGTGACTGGACGTCTACCAAGTACGTGACCGGGCTCTTTCGCTCAACTACTTTGAAGGGCCTGGTCCATTTATCCTGGAGAGCGCAGGGTTTCACGGGGGCCATGACCCACACCAGCTGGCCCGGCTGAAACTCTACTAGTGCGGCGTTCTGGCCGTACCAGCGCTTCATCTCCTCCTGACTCGCCTCCAGATTGGCCTCTGCCAACTCCTGGAACCTCCTAGTCTGATTGCGGAGGGTCAGGACGTAACGGAACATGTCTCGGGGGTGCCTCGGGGCGCCGCCTCCCACTCTTCTTTGACCAGGCTGAGGGGCCCCCTGACGGGGTGCCCGTAGAGTAACTCGAAGGGGCTGAAACCCAAGGATTTCTGGGGAACTTCTCGGTATGCGAATAGGAGGCAGGGGAGCAGGAGGTCCCACTTACGCCGGAGGGGCTCTTCCAGGCCCGCGATCATTCCCTTCAGAGTCCGGTTAAACCGCTCTACCAGGCCGTTTCCTTGGGGGTGGTACGGGGTGGTGAACTTGTAGGACACCCCGCACTGTTGCCATAAGGACCTCATGTATCGGGAGATAAAGTTGGTCCCGCGATCGCTCACGACCTCGCGGGGAAAACCCATGCGGGAGAAGATCCCCATCAGCGCCCGGCCCACCACGGGGGCCGTGACGGTGCGCAGGGGAATGGCCTCAGGGTAACGAGTGGCATGGTCCACCAGGACGAGGATGAACCGGTGCCCCTGGGAAGTTGGGGGGTCCAGAGGTCCCACAATGTCGATCCCGACCCGCTCAAAAGGGGTACTGACGACAGGGAAGGGATGGAGGGGAGCCTTGTGCTTCCCTCCACTCTTCCCACTGGCCTGGCACGTGGGACAGGACTTGCAGCGGGCTTCTACATCTGCTTTCATTCTAGGCCAGTAGAAGTGAGTCACGAGGCGACTGTATGTTTTGTCCTGACCCGAGTGGCCTGCGAGGGGGACGTCGTGGGCCAAGCACAGGAGGAGGTTTCGGAAGCGTAGTGGTACCACCAGCACCCGGCCGGACCCTAGCTCCACCGACTTCTGTTCGCTGTACAGAAGGTCATTCTCCCAATAGACCCGGTGCGTCCCCGTCTGGTCGCCTGCGGCCTGGGCCTCTGCCTGTCGCCGGGGCCCGACCAGGGAGGGACAGGTAGCCTGCTCTCGTCAGAACTCCTCTCGGGAGGGGCCCCCTTCGTGGTGCCACTGTGCTAATTCAGGCAGATCGCCTAACTCGGTGTCTGAGGTGGAGTCGGAAGGCGGCGGGTCGTTACTGGCGAGAGACTCTTCCGGTGGGGGGATGTGGGGGCCCTCGGCTGGGACCATCCCATCTTCAGGGGTCGGGGCGTCCTCGACGTCCCTCAGGGGGGTCAGTCGAGCCGCCATGGATCGAGTGGTGGCGCACACCCACTCAGGGAGGCCCATCATCCCTAGGTGGGTCTTGCGCTCAACTTGCCCCCAGGGGGAACTTTCCAGGTCGTTCCCCAGGAGACAGTCAACGGGCTGGGATGTTCTCACTGTGACCTTCAGTTTACCGACCACCCCTCCCCACTCGAAGGGCACCAGGGCTACCTTACATAGGCTTTCTGTGTTGTCGGCTGAAATGACAGGGCAAAATACGTTGGGGAGGACCTGGTCCTCGTGGACTAAATGGCTGAGGACACCAGTGATGCTGGCCCCGGTGTCGCGGAGGGCTTCTAATTAGTGGCCATTGATCGTGACGAGCTGGCCATATTTCTTTGTGTTAGAGGGCAGGAGGCTCCCAGGGACCATCTCCATATCCCCTAAGGACACTAGGGCCATAGCGGCTGGTTCCCACTCCTCGGCCTCCTCAACCTCCTCCCCCAGGGCTACATTGGCTATCTGTCTAGCGGGGGGTGCTGCCTGGTTGGTGCATGGGGCCATGGGGCATTCAGGGTCGTTGGCGTAATGCCCGGGCTTCTGGCAACGGAAACAAGTGATGGTTACCCGGTGCCCCTGTCTCAGGGGGGGGCCGGATACAGCTGGTGGGGGTGCCGGGAAAGGCGGAGGTTGTGACTTCGGGGGACTAGTCTGGGGCTCTCTCTGCCCTCCCTGGCTTCCCCCCCCTCTCTGGCGGGGTGGTCCCTGACTGGCTCGGGGGTACTCTCCTACAGGGCCCCGGGAGACCCGGGTGTTGGTCCAGCGATCCGCCTCGACAGCCAGCTTTCTCGGGTCCGTAAGCTTGCTGTCGAGCAGATGCTGGCGTAGTTCCACAAAGCAGTTGGCAGCCAGGTGTTCCCATAACATAAGGTCAGTTAGTTCTTCCAGGGTGGTTACCTTGCTGCCCTTGATCCACCCATCGAAGGCACGGCTGAAGAAATTCACATATTCCACCCAGGTGGTACCCGGGATCTTCCTGCAGTCCCGGAACCGCTGGCGGTACATCTCCGGGGTGAGGCCGTACCTTGTGAGGAGGGCCGCTTTCATGTGTTCATAGGAGGTCTGCATGGAGGTGGGTAGGTCGAGCAGGGTGTCTCTCCCTTCGCTCAGGAACCGTCCCCATAGCCCAGCCCCCCAATCCTTCTGCGGGACCCGATGGGAGGTCATGGCGACCTCGTAGGCCCGAAACCACTGCTGAATGTCATCATTCTTGTAATATTCCTTGACCACATCTTTGGGGATGTGGACCTTCTGTTCCGTCGGGGCGGCCGCCTCCCGGTTCCCCGGGGGCCGCGCTTCTTCGCTCATGGCTTTCAGTTCTATCTCCTTCAAGCTGCGTTCATGTTCTAGTTGAAGTCTCCTTCCCTTGTGTTCTCGTTGGAGTTTCTTCTCCTCCAGTTCTCCTTGCACTCGCAACTGTTCTACTGCTAGTTTTTTCTCGGCTAATTTCAATCGCCCTCAATTTTGAGTTTGGCTAATTCGAGCTCGTGATGGCGACTTTTTTCTCTGTCTGCGAGTTCCTCCGGGGATAGGCCCCCGTCTGGTACGAAGCCTCGCACCTGGTTGCTGCTGCGTTCTCCTTGGGAGGGTCCTGCTTCGTCGTGGGTCTCCACCGCTCCTTCTGGGCGGGAGGCTCCAGAATCCACCCAAGCTTTCAGTGCCTTTTGCATATCTTCTTTGGTGTTGAGACCAGTGGTAGCGATTCTGAGTTCCTTACAGAATTGCTTTAGTTCTCTGTGAGTGTACTCTTCCAGCTGTTCCACCTGGAACACGGTGCTGGCGTCGTCTTCTACGAGAACCACGGCGCTTCCTTCTGCCATCTTTGTCGGTAGTGCGTCAGCCGTTCACGGTACGATCTCTAGATTATGGGCCCGAATCCCGTCGCTTGCCACCAATGTTAAAAGGCGACCTCAGAGGGGCCCGGAGGGGGCCCTGACTGGCCTGAGACCAACCCTCGAGGTATCGTAGCCGGGCACTGGCGGGAAACTCCTCAGGGGAGGAATCTCGTATCTTGGATCGTACACTCGGCACCACACGACAAAGAGACACAACACCGAGAGTTCTTAAGAGCAAATCTTTATCAGATCAGAGTGGTAAGATCTTTATGATCCGCAAGGCAATATATATACAAGTGGAGCGTGGGCTCACAAAGTCTTGGAGGGGGGTTAGGAGGTAGCGGGACAGTCTTTGGGGGGAATGGATCAAATGCAGGAGCGTATCCGGCGCACAGCTCACAATCCTTGAGCTGGGGGATACGCTTGTCGTCGTGGGGTCCGGCGGGACCAAGGGAGTCTGTGGGCACTGCGAGATACTCAGCAGGCTCGAGTACAAGTTCGGAGGTCTTACGATCTTCAGGGAGCCGCTAGTCACTCAGCAGGGCTCAAGCACAAGTTCAGAGGTCTTACGATCTTCAGGGAGCCGCGAGTCACTCAGCAGGGCTCAAGCACAAGTTCGGAGGTCTTACGATCTTCAGGGAGCCGCAAGTCACTCAGCAGGGCTCAAGCTCAAGTTCGGAGGTCTTACGATCTTCAGGGAGCCGCGAGTCACTCAGCAGGGCTCAGGTGGTTCCAAGGCGAATCTGCCGGACAGTCCCACAGCACCCCTTGTTATAGGGCGACTCCTCTTTGATGTCCGGAGTCTGTGCAGACAGGGGTCTTGTCACCTGGGGGTCGCTTGTTGGGGGTTTCCTGCCATTGTCCTTTGATCCTTTCAGGGCCGGGTTGGGAGGAGCCCCAGACACCCAGCAGGCGTGGAGCCAGCCCTCAGGGAGGCCGGCAGGTCGATCGAAACCCACCGTCCCAGGGAAGCGCAGAGGTGTGATGGAAACTGCTCCTCCCTCTCTCATCCCAAGGGGGGCGTGATGTCCTCCAGCCGGAGTGGCGCCTGTAGGCTAGGGTCGCGCTGGGGCCGGGCGGCAATCTTGGTGCATGCAGTGGGCACGCGGGCCCGGGGTGGCCGAAGGAGGAAGGCCTATGGACGGGGGAAGTCCGGGTCGGGTGCGTGTGTTCTGGTGGGAAGGATCGGCTAGGCCAGGGGCTCGGGGCTGGTGTGAGGTGCAGGGGTCAGGTCTGACTATGTTACAAGGGCCGGGTCCAACAGAGGTGAAGAGCAAAGGGAGCATTAGCTTGCACAACGTTCTGGCCCAAGCCTCTAGATCCTTGGTGATGAATAGATTTGCTAACTTGACTGGCTAAAGGACAGTTTTCACTGTTTTCCACTCTATCCACTCTATCAAGATCCGGGGAACTCAAAATCGATTGTGCAAACTCACTGGACATATTCACTAGATCGGCATCAACCTTATGCGAGGGCACTGATTTTGAGTGTGTTGCTGCAGCTACATTCTTGTGTGACCCAGGAATATGTGACTTATTTGCATGCAGACTTGTAGGCTTACGTTTAGCTGAAACCTTTTCTGGCCCCAAGAGCCCCGTATGACTATTGGGGACCACAGGAGTAAAATTAGATTTGGCGGATATATCCTCAGGCGTGGAAGAGCCAGACTTAGCCAGGGTTTCAAAGATAGTTAATCGCTCTTCTATCTGGCTCAGTCTATATGTAATAGGAGATAGAAGAGTTGATAGTAAATTTTCCAACCTTCTCCACATTTCCTCATTAGAATTCTGGCCAGGGCCACCCAGAGCCGAAAAGTTAAAGTCCTGAGTAACTGGGACATTGTTGCTAGGAATACTACGTTCAGCTGCTAGATCACAACCACCATTGTTGATAATCCTCGGTACTTTTGCACTTGACGCCCTTTGAGGCCCGCCTCCCCCCTTCCTTTTAACTGCCGAATCTGGGGTGGTTTTATTATTTTTGGATATGTTTTTTTTGGTAGATCTGGCTGAGGTTCATAGGGGCATGCTAGCAATGGTGTTGTTTGCGGCTACCGGTACTTGTACAAAGCTCTCCGAGGACAATCCTGCTTGGATGAGCGCTGAGCCGCTAGGTCCCTTGTCAATCACGGGTGTTGGAAAATGTACCGCCAACTGCACCGGAGAGAGAGCAGAAGCGAGTAAACCCAAGGAAGATCTTTTATTTAATTGCGGGTCCAGAGATAATCTTCGCTCGGTAATCGCTATCTCTTTTTCGACCACTGAGGCTGCCCTTGTGATGAACTGGTCTAATGTCCACGCTACCCTGCCGCCATTGGCAGCCCCCGACAACTTCCCGTCTCGCTTACTCATTATGAGAGGTTAAGCCAAGGCAGACTGCAAGCGTTAGTGAAAGGCAGATACTAAGTTTATCGGGACTAACCTGCGGTATATGCGTTATTAGGGGGGGCCCAGCCACGTCCGATCTCAGACTGGCTCAGATGGGCACGTCGCACTCTCCTCTCGGCAGCGCCAGTCACCCCTCGGTTCTTAGCATTCAAATTCCACCGCGCCCCTCAGTGCCAAGTTTGCTGTCCCTTTTCTCCGGGCAAGGAAAGCACGGCCAGATACGGCCCGACACTCACTGCATGCGGTACACGATACACTCACCCCAAGTGCAGCTCCGTGGTACAGATCTCAGCCGCCTCCAGTATGCAGCCCTACCGCCACATGAGCGCCTCGGGGCTCGATTAGTTTTTCAAATTCAGCAGGAGTTCCAGGTAACTAGGGGCTCAATTCGTTTTTTCAAGTTCAGCAGGAGTTCCAGGTAACTAGGGGCTCCCCAGCGGTGCGGTTTGCCCGAGGTATCGCCGCTGTGTAGTTCGGCAACACACCAGCAGTCTCAAAGTTTCACCTCTGATGCTGTATGGTCAAGGCTTCTAGCGCCCACTACTGCCCCCCCTATTCACTTCCTGCTACCACCACTCCATATCATTCTGCTCGGGGCGGGCTTCCATCCATCCATCGAGTTCACCTCTGCTTGGGAGGGGGAGGAAGTGCCATCCGGTGCACCGCTTTCACCACGGCGTTATCGATAGGAGGTAGCACGGTCGGGGAGGCTAGCACGCACCAGCGGGATTCAGCTGCCTCTGGTCCTCTCCTATACCGCCACCGCCACCTCCTCACAACCCGCGCGGAAGCCGCTGCCAGGCTCCGTGGGATCGAGTCTCTGCCGCAAGTGCCCCCACGCCGCCCCTGACTCACGGCAACCACAACTTCTGGCAGTCTGTAATTTAGAGTGGGTGTATCAAAGGTTGTATTAGGGTGTGAGAAGATGCATCAAATAATCACATGGATGATGTCATCAGTGATGTCATCAGTGATGTCATTTGAGATGTCATCAGTGATGTCACTGACCATGTCATGAGTGATGTAATATGTGACTTCATCAGCAGTGCATTGCGGGGGCGTGCGTTATAGTTAGCTGAACTAATTATAACAGGGGAATTTCTCTGGTTTTGTACGAGTGAAATGCCCAACTAACTATAACTTTCCCTTAAACCTATGTTTTTTTCAGTGATTTTCTAAGGTTTTTTAAATGCTAATTTCTAACTATACCATGCCTGAAGCCTATGTTTTTTTCAGTGAATTTCAAATGTTTTTTAAATGCTAATTTCTAACTATAACGTGCCTGAAACTTATGGTTTTTTCAGTGAATTTCAAAGGTTTTTCAAATGCTAGTTTCTAACTATACCTACAGAGGTAGGACATGTGAAGAAAGAAGAAAAAACGCACAGAAAGAAGCAAAAGAAATGCAGAAAGAAGCAACAGAAGTCCACACAGACGAAGAAAAGGGCAGGAAGAAGCAAGACATGTGCAGAAAGAACCAATAGAGGAGCAGAAAGAGGCATTGTTGAAAAATCATCCTGGGCCCACAACTTTTTCAGACGGGTACTGGTGGTAACGGACTCTGACTAATCATGCCTAGAGCCAGTGCTATGCTAAAAGACACTTAGAATACAGTGAAAACACCTACATACACTAGGGAACACTATGCGTTGGGGTGCCCCTGTGATTAGCATGACCTCCTCTGTAAGGTCCTAGTACATAATAGGGCAGGGGGATTAAAACTACCTCTTAAAATGCGCTACGGGGCGCGTTTGCACAGTGGTGATGGGGGGGCTGAGGTGACATGCGTGCAGACACGCTCTGTGGCAGTTTCAAGTTGGGAGATTAAGTCCCCTTGAATCCTGGCGGTTCCTGGGGTCCAACTAGCCAACCAGATACCTCCAGTAAGCGCCACAGAGCTGCGTTGCAGAGAGGTGTAAAAAGGGGCGTGGTCTGGCCCACCTCTGCAATGAAGCGCAGTGGCGCTTACTGGAGGTAACTTGTGGGGTTCATGGCCCCCAGGGACCCTCTGGATTGAAGAGGAATTAATTCCCCAACTTAAAACGCACCACAGTGCGTGTTTGCACACGTCACCTCAGGCCCCACCCCCTCCCTTCACCACTGTGCAAACGCACCTGTGGCGCATTTTAGGTTGGGGGATTAAGTCCCCTTGACTCCTGAGGGTCCATGGGGTGCAACTAGCCCACCAGGTACCTCCAGTAAGCGTCACAGAGCTGCGTTGCAGAGAGGCGTATAAAGGGCCATGACCTGGAACACCTCTCTGCAACGCAGTGCAGTGGCGCTTACTGGAAACACCTGGTGGGCTATTTGCCCCCCAGGGGCCCTCAGGATTGAAAGGGAATTAATTCCCCAACTTTAAACGCGCCACAGGGCGTGTTTGCACACATGACACCTCGGGGCCCGCCCCCTCGCTTCATCACTGTGCAAATGCGCTCTGTGGTGCGTTTTAAGTTGGGAGATTAAGTCCCCTTAAATCCTGAGGGTCCCTGGGGTCCAATTATCCCACAAGGTACCTCCAGTATGCACCACAGCGCTGCGTTGCAGAGAGGTGTAAAAAGGGGCGTGGCCTGAACCACCTCTCTGCAACACAACCCTGTGGCGCTTACTGGAGGTACCTGGTGGGCTAGTTGTCCCCCAGGGACCCCCAGTATTGAAGGGGAATTAATTCCCCAATGTAAAACGCTCCACAGGGCGCGTTTGCAGAGTAATGCTGGGAGGGGGCAGGGCCTCCAGCACGATCGCGGTGTTTAGTATTGTTATGTATATTTAGGAGGGGGCTGTGTGGCCCCCCTTCTTATTATTTTTTGGGTCATGGTTTTTCCCATCCCCCAGGGCCTTACCCCCATTTAAAAAAAAAAATTAAAAGAGAAGGGGCCCGCGTGGCCCCCCCTCCCATGGCCAATTCCAGCCCCGGGGACCCCATCCCCCGGGGCATGGCCACATAAATATATTTTTTTTTGGAGGGGGGCTACGGTGCCCCCCTCTCGAGGCCTCTATTGGCCCCGGGGACCCCATCCCCCGGGGCCGTCCTTTATTTTTTATTTTATTTTTGGGGGGAGAGGGGCTGTGTGGCCCCCCCTCCTGGGCCACTTGTGGCCCCGGGGACCCCATCCCGTGGGGCCTGGCCATTGGTTTTTTATTTATTTTGAGGGGGCCGTGTGGCCCCCCTCCTCTGGTCAAATATGGTCCCGGGGACCCCATCCCCCGGGGCCAGCCTGCCATTTTTAAAAAAATTTGTAGGGGAGGGGGGCTGCGTGGGTCGCCTTCCAGGCCACTTCTAGCCCCGGGTCTGGCCCTCTCCGTTGGGGACCGTGGGGGGAGCCCCAATGCCCCCACGGTCCCTGCCAGCTCCCCGCCTCCTGCGGGAGCCGGCATTGCTTTTCCACATGGGGAACCGGTAAGATGCAGCTCCCCGTGTGGAAAAGCAATCTGGTTTGGTTTTTGGAAGAGAGAGCAGGTTCCCTGCTCTCTCGTCCAAAAACCAAACCACAGTTTGCTGTGACAGGGCGGGAGCCGCAAGGCTCCCGCCCTGCCATAGCAAACAGCAGTGTCCCAGGGTAGGAACCCCAGGACACTGCAGGAGCCGGCCCTGGGGGGGTGGCAGTCCCCAGGGCCATCACTGGCTCCAGGAGGGGGGCTGCGTGGCCCCCCTCTTATCCAAACCACAGCTCCGGGGGGTGGTGGTCCCCGGGGCTCGGGTGTCCGTAACGGACCCCCAAATTAGCATTTTAGTGCCCCAGGGAGGTGGTGGTCCCCGGTGTGTGTGGGGGGGCTTAAGCCCCCACACAGGTTTAATAAAAAAAATCAAAAGCTCTGGGGGTGGCAGTCCCTGGGGCAGTAGGGGAGCCCGTTTGCCCCCCACAAATAAATAAAAGCCCCGGGGTGGGGGTGGCGGTCCCCAGGGCAGTGTGGGGGGGGATTGGGGCCCCCCACACATTTTGTTCACGGCCCCGGGACCTGGCGGATCCACCGCCGCCATAGATATCAAAACTTGTATTTTTTGATTTTCTCAGCAACTATTGAACGGATTTACACCATTTAAGAAAAAGAGTGCTTTCTGAACCAAGCACTCCATTTTTGCCAAATTTGGTATAATTCCGCTCAGCAGTTTTTTATTCCGTTCAGCAGTTTGAGCGGTAGCCGTGTCTAAAGTTTCCTATGGGAAATTGATTTTTTCACCTTTTTTCTTGAATTTCTCAGGAACTACTGAACGGATTGACACCATTTAAAAAAAAGAGTTTTTTTCTGAACCAAGGGCTACCTTTTTGCCAAATTTGGTGTAATTCGGTTCAGCAGTTCTGGCTGTAGCCTTGTCTAAAGTTTTCATTAGAAATGCTTTTTTGGGCCCTGGGGGCCCTTGTGGGACCCCCTGAGCAGGCCTAGGGGGTGTTTATACTCTGCCCCCTTTTCCTGTTGTACTGAGGCACAAGATGGCTTCCAACACTTCCTGGTTTGAAGTGTTGACAGCCAATTAGAATGCAGCTCGTGATCGTCAGGGTGAGCGGATCCACCGCGGCCATAGATATCGAAACTTTTATTTTTTGATTTTCTCAGCAACTACTGAATGGATTTACACCATTTGAGAAAAATAGTGCTTTCTGAACCAAGCACTACCTTTTTGCCAAATTTGGTATAATTCCGTTCAGCAGTTTGAGCGGTAGCCGTGTCTAAAGTTTCCTATGGGAAATTGATTTTTTCACCTTTTTTTCTTGAATTTCTCAGGAACTACTGAACGGATTTACACCATTTAACAAAAGGAGTTCTTTCTGAACCAAAGGCTATCTTTTTGCCAAATTTGGTGTAATTCTGTTCAGCAGTTCAGGGAAATAACATGGAGAAAACACGTTTTTGGACCCCCCTTTTTTCTCGGCCCCCGCTTGGCAAATCACCCCGAAACCTTCACGATAGGAGCTGACCACAACGGGCCATAAGTTTTGAAAATTTCGCAAAGTTATTGGGAAAACAAAAAACGAGTTTCCTATGGAAAATAGGTCCTAACTATAACTATCTCCTGACGACCGTTTTCTTCCACGGTTCATTACCTCCAGAACCAGAAACAGGAACGGACTCCAGTTATTTTGTACTGAATCTTTTATTATTTCATTTGCTTTATGCGCTGTGCCGCCATGACACGTTTTGGCCTGTATATAGGAGCTATTCATGGCACCTGAGTGCATGTTTCTGAGCACAGAAGCGATCAGCATGGTGGCGATCAGAGGAGGATCATGTATGAATTGGGCCCGCACCCTAACAAGCACCACTCCCATCAGGGTCACGGTGATGAGGATTAGGGAGGCTGAATCTTTTATTATTTTATTTGCTTTGTGCACTGTGCCGCCATGACGCGTTTCAGCCTGTGCAGGCCTTGATCACATGATATAGATATATGTGAACTCACAATCCTCATAGATGCCGGGATCAAGCAGCCATAGTGCACACCAGCGTATGAGGAAACCCTAAGGGGCATATTCTCAAGGACACATCGCCGATTTAGCGGCACTTTTCCGTCACGAAAGTGGCGATAGACTTATTGCCCCATTCATAAGCTAGCGCTAACACCCGACATTGTCAGTTTACCTGTGATAGCTGACGCTAAAAACATTGCCAAGGCTGACAGCGACAACTAACGTGAATTATATGCAGAGAATGCGTTCCCATACAAAAACACACGATAACACCACTTCGTGATATTCTCAACAACCAGCCAGATTGGCGATGTGGGCTAAAAACAGGTGTTAAGGCACGTTAGCAACAGGGACTTAAGACCTGCTTTTTTCTGAAGACCAACAGATGCCATGGAGCTACTAATCATGCAGCACGGAGACCCAAGAGGGCCACAACAACCACCGCCACCACCCCCAGGACCACCGCCCCGGACTACCACCAAGGTAGTGCAGAACAAGACAGCGGACCTTCTGAAAACGCACCAGCCTCAGAGACTTAACGCCAGAGGATGTCATTGCCCACTAAAGGCTCAAAAGGACAACCATCCTCCGCATCCTGACCCACATTTCCCACAGGCTGAGAGTAGCAACACAGCGGACAACCAACATCCCTTCGCAGACAAAGCTGTGGGCTGTGATGCACTTGTTGACCTCTGATACCTTCCAACCAACAACTGACACAGTCGGAGGAGTCTCACAGCCAGCCCTATCAAAGTTCCTCACACCTGTCTTGGATGCCATCATCAGCTAGATACCCCAGCACCTTCACTTCCCCCACACTGCGCAGGAACAGCTGGAGACCAAGCAAGGCTTCTACGCCATAGCTGGCTTCCTGCACTTGTTGGGGGCAATGCATACATGTCGTACTTGGGCCCCATGCCGACACTGCACACAATTACCGCAACAGAAAGCCCACAAATTCCATCAATGTGCAGGCAATAGTGGACCACCTGGGACTGTTCACCAATGTCGTCGCCAACTTCCCAGGCAGTGTGCATGATTCCTACATCTTCTGACAGTCCATCATCAACCAGTGCTTTCGGGATGGCACCTATGGAAATGGACTGCCCGTTGGTAAGTACCAATGGAGCACACCACACACCTCAACTCCACAATCATACAACTCACAACTGTGGGAATGCACATTTAACAAAATTACATACAACATGCCAAACAGCATGCCCACCTACCAGTTATGACAACACAAGTAACTGTGGTAACAGGGGCCAGACATGTAGACAAACCCTCCACAAAGGCATAGCCCTTCTGCCACAGAATTGCAGAATGTGGGGAGAGGTAGGAACCAAGTATGTGCGAAGGAGGCAAGTGACCCATGAATGAGAATGTACACAATGCCGAGTGTGGAGGTGATATGCTGGACAGTCTTGAGTATGCAGAGCACAGACATGTCCATGTGGAGATATAATGCTCGTGTTTGTAGTGTTGTGGACAGTGGATGCAACCATTGGATCTCAGGCAGTGGGGAAGACCTTGGACATGTAGCCATGTCCCCGCCTGTAAGCGTAAGTGTAGTGGGCTGGGCCGGCATACACCAGTCCAGCGTTGGAGTGTGAATAAATAGCCCGGGGCTCTGGGCGTGGGTCACTTCCGGGACGGCCACCAAAGTAACTACTGCGTGTGTCTGTGTCCACCATATCCTGACCATAGGCCTACACACACGTGGCCGACCAGCTCCAACGGACAAATCTACATCGTGATGAGGTGGCTATGTCACATGCCACCCGGTGCACATTTCGTTATCGCCTGCAGGGGTGTGTCTGACATGGCATCGTCCATCACCCTGCCACGAGGCCGCCGCCATGACCGGTGGTGCCTGCTTGATCCTGTGTGCCTGCTGCACCCCAGCCCGCTGGTCCTCAGACCCATCCGGTGCCCAGGGGTGATTGCCCGCCCCTGCACACCCAGACCTCACTGCTCACCTGCCAACACTGGCATGTCTCCAAGAGGGCCCAACATATGCAGGTGCAATCTTCGAGCCCGAGGCCGTGAGCTTGACAGCCTCCTCTGCCAATCGCTGCCTTCCGCGCACCAGGCCCCCAGCGCACCCAGCAGCACCGCACTGCAGAGTTCTGTGTGTGCTGACTGCTCACTTCGGCCTACACTGTGGTCCAGCAGGTCTCAGACAAATCCATTCCAGTCCGCCCCAACAGGCCTACTGCGTCATCGCAGGCTGCACACCCGCTCAGTTCTTCAGGTGGGCCTGGCTCAGTGCACTACAAGTCTTCGTCCAGCCTCCAGGCCACGGCATCATCATAGGCTGCACACCCACTCAGCTCTTCCGGTGGGACTAACTCAGTGCACCACAAGTCATCGCCACGTGGCGGTAGGCCCGTGCCAGATGCACTGCCTCAGGTGCCACTACCTCAGTGCAACAGCATGTCCTCGGTAATGCCACTGCAGCCCTTCACAGTCACGGGGCAACCCCCATCCAAGGCAGGCCGCCGGAAAGCCTGGGTGGAACGTCTGGAGACGTACTCCAAAGCGCTTGACATCCCAGCGCCGCCGCAGCTGACTAAGCGTATGCGTGTGAGGAGTGTGACGAAATGGCCCGAGGCTCTGGGCGTGGTTCAGTTCTGGGCTCAGGGTGTGGTTCAGTTCTGGGCTCTAGCCGTGTTTCAGTTCTGGGCTCAGGGCGTGGTTCAGTTCCGGGCTGGCCACAAACGTGAATATGGCATGTGTCTCTGTTGTAGTGTCAGCGCCACCCGGCCCTTAATCAACAATGTTGCATTGTAGCATGCACCCAGTGGGCGGGCTCGCCCGAATGGACAAATAAAAGAGCGCAAGAGCGCAAGACCGCTCGGGGTCTTGACTCATTCATGCCAACTGTTGTGTGTGTATCTTCATTGCTGCAGCATAAGCCAAAGGCCTAGCCTCAATCGCAGCATGAGTTAAGCCAGGCCTGAACTCTACATCTGTGTCTGCCCTATCCTTACCATAGGCCTTCACACACGTGGCGGCCCACCTTCAACGGCCCACATCACAGTGTTGCTGTCAGGCTGGCGGACATGCGCAGACAGGCATGACAATGGTGTGCCGTAGGAGTGCAAGTGATGCAACCGCGCAGCGCACACAAGTAAATAGGCTCGGGGGAAGGGAGGAGCAGCTGTGAGGCCACGTAATTCCCATTGATCCCGCACATTTGCCAGAAGCAATACATGGCAAACATGAATACCAAAGTCGCACAAATCACATGCTACACAACTTGCGAGTCTGCCAACACAGCATGCAGAATCACCAATTTACACTAATCTCACTTACCTTTCACAGGTGATCAAGGATATGCACTCTGCCCGTGGATGATGACACCCCTCCGAGCCCCGAACACCCCGGTTCAGAGGCAGTACAATGTGGCTCACAAAGCACCAGGGGCATTGTTGAGTGCATATTTGGCGAGTTAAAGTCACGTTTCAGGTGCCTGGACATCACAGGTGGAAGACTCATGTATGGCCCAGGTATAGTGTGCAAGATGATCATTGCATGTTGTGTATTGCACACCATATGTGCACCCACCAATGCCCCATGGATCCAAGTGCTAGATGCACCAGACAATGATGAGGAAGATGAGGCAGGTGGACCACACCCCACTGCAGCTGCAGCAGGAATAGCCTGAAGGAACACAATCATTAACGATTTCTTCGCATGAGCACGTCACATTGTGACTGTCCTTAGCAATCATGAAAAAGTACAAAATGATCACATGGACAGCATGTGTAAATAGATTCATTGCAACACACATTCCCTGTGTGCATGTCAGTCCTCTGCATTAGCACATCACTCTGACAAGTGTAAGTGTAACATTAAGTGCTAACAATCTCACAAATGGCAAAATGATGGTGTCTATGTCACCTATGTGCAGAGAGGCTGTTTAGGGTATCACGTATTCGAAATTCCATTTCAGGGTGTCAAATGTAGTATGTAATCCCACTCATCAGCGTATCACATGTGTACAAAAACATGACATGGAGGCTGTAATTGGTGCTCAAAAAAAGACAACAGGGTGTCATTTGGGTTCATAAATGAGATTTCGGGTCTCATTTGGGGTCAAATATGAACCACCCTGATGTAGAGATGCACCCTGTGACTCAAGTCCCACAACATGAGCAACATGGACGTAAGGGGGATGACGTCAGGGGTTGTTTGTGCACGTGGATGTGTCAGAGTGTGACTTGCTCCTTTACGGATGTGGTCCACAGTCAGCCACCTCAGTGTCATGGCGTGCACCATGTCATGATAATTGGACTGCAGCCATGCTCATCATCATGCAGTGTCACTTGCATTGTCTGTGTGGCTCATGGCCCCACAGCTTTGCTGGGTTCAGCACATGTGCATGGGTTTGAAGTGAGATTAGTGATGTGTGGGGAGGGCCCCCTTTGGGCACATTGTAGACTGGGACTACTTGCTGTTTCTATGTGTTCTGCAGTATGCCAAGGAGATCAGGGACATGATCCAGAGTCATTGTAGGTGAGCACTGTGCTATACTTAAATGTGCATGTGTGCCATTGTGCCCATCTCCCCCCGTACCCCAGTTCCTGGTCATTACTCACTCTGTTGCTGTTGGGTCAGGTCATGTTGAGCAGTTTTCGGTTCCCCAACTCCTGCCACCATCCCCCCACTGATGACTGTGGACACCATTTCCTCCATCTCATTCAGCTCCTGATGTGGCGCTGGACTCCCACCTCCAGTCTGCAGTGCTGCTTTCCAGTTGTTAGCGGGTTTCAGCTTGGTTTTGCGCTTCACATCATTCCAGTGCTTCTTGCACTTCACTCTGACTACATTCACCTTGGCCAAGATGGACTGCCATATTGCATTTTTAGTTGCCAATGACACAGTGCAGGTGCTGAACAGTTGTTGGTGGTGTTCTATCACCTCCGTAATCAGGTTTGCGTTTTCCTGCGGACTGAATCGCGGGTTCCTCTACTTCTTCTCCTTGCCCTTCTCTTTCCCCGAGGTCCCTGACTGGTCCTCCGGGGTGTTTGTGGGGTTCTGGTTGGCCTCTGTAGTTGCTCCAGCTTCCTCCATGGTGCTTATCAGTTGGTTTTTTTTGGTTGGCAGCTGTTATGGTGAATTTTTCCACCGGACGTGGGAATAGCAAGCCTGGCGCTGCTTATTGCTGATATTTTTATCACTGTTGGGCCGATCGCTACTTTTTTTACGTTTGGGTTTACTTTTTTATCGGTGTCCCGGTAATTTTAACACGGACATTTGACACGTTATCGGGGAACTATCTCCTGTTGCCGGCGTGTTGAGAATACGCCCTTAACACAGCATTAGTTTCCTGCGATAGACGGCGTTATGTAAAGTTGCATTAACCTAGGTGTTGGACAGGCCACACGAAGGGCTTGCTCCCTCCCCGCACGACAGGGCCCGAGCTCCGGCCCACCAGGCATAACCCACGAAAAGCACCTGTACCCCGTCTCCCGACGGATCTTCTGCCCTCGGACCTCTACTCATCACGGGGCCCAGCCCCACCGGCTCCCCCGGCCGGTTCAAGCCGCCATCTTGGGCCCTGCACCACGAGGCCGCGTGGCCTCGCCCCGACCCTAACCCCGGGCCTGGCCGGCCCCGACATCCCGGCACCACCATCCACCCAGGAGGTGAGCGGACCACTTGGCAGGTCAATGGGAGAGCGAAGTGTCAAGAGCTCTTCCCCCGCCAGGTGCCGATCGCCTCCAGCTCCCCCAGGCGCTGGCTCCACCCCCTGCTGGGTGTCTGGACACCTTCATCCCGGGCCCTCCGACCTCCAAGTGCGAGGGTCCGGACATCAAAGGGCGCCTGCCCTATAACTGGGGCAACTCCGGAGCAGGAAGGCAGTTGTATCCTGGAGTCGAGAGACACCGAGAGAACTCAGCCTTGACGGACTACTGGCGCTGCCGTAGCCCGCTCTTGTGAACCATCGTCCTGCCTGCTGGCGCTGCCGCGGCCTTCTGCAACATCCATCCTCGTCGGGACCTGCTGGCGCTGCCGCAGCCCGTTGTAACGACCATCCTCACCGGGACCTGCTGGCGCTGCCGCGGACCGTACATCGACCATCTTTCCGGGACCTGCTGGCGCTGCCGCGGACCGTGTACCGACCATCTCGACCGGGACCTGCTGGCGCTGCCGCGGCCCGTACCAACTAAACCACCAAGCTCGAGGATTGTGAGCTAGTCATCATCTCATCCGAACTACCTGACTGGTAAACAGACTGTCCCGCTACCCCTTACCCTGCTTTGAGAGACTTGAATCAAGGGGACCCCTGAGTCCAGACCTCCTTGTACCGTTCAACCGTACCTTAAGAAGTGCTTATAAAGAACACTGAACCTTATCCGTGTGTGGTATCTGTCTCTGGGGGGGGGAAGTTACTTGTCTGTACGATCGCTGGAGACGGCTCTCCCCGGAGACCTCTCCTCCTGACCCCGGCCGACCCTCCCGGTCCGTCTACCCTTTCTAACATTGGTGGCAGCGGTGGGATCCGAATCAACGCGTAATCGTACAGAGAGTAGCTCACCCCACGACAAAAACACGATGTCAGCCAAAGATAGCAGCTCCACCGAGAAATTCCAAATGGATAAGTTAGAAGAATACAACCACCGCGAACTGAGACAATTCTGCATAGAACTTGGCATTGCTACCACCGGCCTGAGTACCAAGGATGATCTAAAGCACGCCCTAGAGTCGTGGACAGAAACTGGGGTCGCCGGACCCTCCGACCAAAGCAGCATCACACCAGAGGGGAACGCCACGGCTCCCGAGGAGCGGGGAACGGGCCTCTCGCAGGAGGAGATCCGAGAAAGAGAAAGAACCAGATTGCACGAGTTGGAAATGGCACGACTCAAGATGGATGGGGAACTCAAGTTAGCTGAACAGAAACTCAACCTCGAGCATATGCGGCTCCGAGAAGAACGAGAAGAGAAGCAGAGACAGAGAGAGCTGGAGGAGAAAAAAATAACGCTCGAGCACGAGCGCCAACTAGCGGAAATAGAACTTCGGAAACAGAATAAAGAACTGGGGGTGCCTGAGCGACCACACACCCCGGGGCCAATCGAGAAAAAAGTCCACATCCCCAAGGATGTTGTCCGCGAGTATGTCCGAGAAGACGACATACAACAGTGGTTTAAAGCCTACGAGATCGCCATGACCTCCCACCGGATCGACCGGAGTGATTGGGGAGCCGGACTTTGGGGAAGGTTTATCAACGAGGGTCGCGATGCCCTACTGCAGCTCCCAGATCACCAAATGTCGTCCTACGACCACATGAAGGCTGCCCTCCTCACCCGCTACGGCCTCACACCCGAGATGTACCGCCAGAGGTTCAGAGATTGCACCCGGATCCCAGGTACAACTTGGGTAGAATACGTGAACTATTTCAGCCGTGCCTTCGAGGGTTGGATCAAGGGGAGCCATGTCAACACCTACGAACAACTCTTTAACCTTATGGTATGGGAGCACCTGTCGAACAACTGTTTCGTCGAGCTCAGGCAGCACCTCCTCGACAGTAAGCTGACTGACCCCCGGCAGCTCGCCGCCGAAGCTGACCGATGGGAAAGCACCCGAGTGGGCCGGAGGGGGCCACACGAACAGAACAGAAGCAACCAAGGCCAGCACCGTCCTCGGGGAGGAGGAGGGGGCCAGGGGCGAGGGAGAGACGCCTTGCCAGCAACACCCGTGGCCAGCACCCCGCCTCCGGCCGGCCGGGGCAACCCCCCGTGGCGTCCTGGGTTCCGAGCCAACGTCACGTGCCACCGATGCCAGCGAGTCGGCCACTACGCCAATGACCCGAGCTGCCCGCAGAACCAAACACCCAAGCCCCGCCAGGTAGCTGCCGCCGCCCTGGGGGAAGAGCGATTATCGGAGGAACCAGAAGAGTATGAGCCGGCCCAGCAAGAGTGGGAACCGGCCGCCATGGTCCTGGCGTGCTTAGGGGGAAGAGACATGGTCCCGCGGGCTCCCCTACCCGCTAACTCCAGGAAATACGGTCAGTGGGTGACCATTAATGGACAGCGAGCCGAGGCCTTGCGTGACACAGGCGCCAGTGTGACGGCCGTCCGCTGTCACCTGGTGAAGCCCAGCAGATCCTGCCGAACATTCTCTGCCCCGTCCGCTCGGCAGACAACTCTGAGAGTATGTGTCAAATGGCCTGCGTCCCATTCGAATGGGGAGGGGTCTCCGGCCTGTTGAAGGTGACGGTCCGGGACGATGCCCCCGTGGACTGCCTCCTGGGGAATGACCTCGAGAGTTCCCCGTGGGCCACCGTTGAGAGAAGAGAGCACCTGGGGATGCTGGGCCTCCCGGACTGGGCCTGCATAACCACCCGGTCCATGGCCGCCCGTGCCGTCCCCCGATCAGAAGAACCGGAATGGCCAGCACCTCCGCCCCCGGTCGCCCCAGTAGAAGACAACGACGAGGCCAGCCTCCCAGACCCGACGACCGAAGGGGACGCGCAACCCCAGGACCTTCCTGACCTGGCTCAGTGGCGTCAAGAAGGGGGGCCCACCCAAGAACAGTTCCGCCAGGAACAAAAGACCTGTCCCTCCCTCGAGGGACTCCGCCAACAAGCCAGCGCCCAGAACGCAGGGGACTCCACCGGAACTCACCGGGTCTACTGGGATAACGACCTGCTATACAGCGAGCAAAGAATCGCCGAGCTGGGGGCCGGTCGAGTACTGGTGGTACCTCTCCGCTTCAGAGACTTTCTGCTCAACCTGGCCCACGATGTCCCCCTGGCTGGACACCTGGGCCAGGACAAAACGTACAGCCGCCTAGTGACCCACTTTTTCTGGCCGAAAATGAGGAACGACGTCCTGAACCACTGCCGATCTTGCCCCACATGCCAAGCCAGCGGGAAGAGTGGTCGGAAGCTGAAAGCCCCTCTGCAACCCTTCCCTGTGGTCA
Organism: Triturus cristatus; assembly: GCF_964204655.1. NCBI lineage: Eukaryota > Metazoa > Chordata > Amphibia > Caudata > Salamandridae > Triturus > Triturus cristatus. The sequence continues at coordinate 407,542,413 of NC_140583.1, read as the reverse complement.
CCACCCCGTTCGAGAGGGTGGGGATAGACATTGTGGGGCCTCTGGACCCCCGCACGGCACAAGGACACAGGTTCATCTTAGTACTGGTGGACCATGCCACCCGCTACCCCGAGGCGGTGCCCCTACGGACCGTGACAGCTCCGGTGGTTGGCCGGGCCCTAATGGGGATCTTCTCCCGGGTAGGCTTCCCCCGAGAAGTCGTCAGCGACCGAGGCACGAACTTTATATCCAAATACATGAAGTCCCTCTGGCAACAATGCGGGGTCACCTACAGATTCACGACCCCCTATCACCCCCAAGGGAACGGACTAGTGGAGCGTTTTAACCGCACTCTCAAGGGGATGATTGGGGGATTGGAAGAGCCCCTCCGTCGCCAGTGGGATGTACTACTCCCGTGCCTCCTCTTCGCCTACCGAGAAGTTCCCCAGAAGTCCCTCGGTTTTAGCCCTTTCGAACTCCTGTACGGGCACCCTGTGCGAGGGCCCCTCAGCCTAGTAAAAGAAGGTTGGGAGATGGCCCCCCTAAAGACCCCTCCAGACGTCTTCAAATACATCCTGGCCCTACGCAATCAGACCCGGCGCTTCAGAGAGATGGCCAAGGCGAACCTCGAGGCCAGCCAGGAGGACATGAAGAGGTGGTATGATCACAATGCCTCCTCCGTTGAGTTCGAGCCTGGACAACAAGTATGGGTGATGTCCCCCACCGAACCATGTGCCTTGCAAGATAAGTGGACGGGGCCCTTCAAAGTGGTCGAGCGCAAAAGCCCCGTCACTTACCTCATCGACCTGGGGACCTCCCGGAACCCCCTTCGGGTCCTCCACACCAACCGACTCAAACCACACTTTGTGCGCTCAGAACTCAGCCTCCTGATGGCTACGGACAGTGGGGCAGAGGAAGACTCCGAACCCCTCCCGGATCTTCTGAAGACTCAGGAGAATGACGGCTCCGTGGACGGGGTCCGGCTCTCTGACGCCCTCACTTCGGAGCAACGCCAGGGCTGCCGGAACCTCCTGCTGCAGTTCGCTACCCTGTTCTCCCTCACCCCCGGGGTCACCCCTTGGTGTTTGCACGACGTGGACACCGGGGACAGTCCCCCTGTCCGACACCGGGCCTACCGCGTACCAGATCGGGTACGGGCCTGCATACAGGAGGAAGTGGCCAAGATGCTCACAATCGGGGTCATCGAGCCCTCGGACAGTCCCTGGGCCAGTCCGGTTGTATTGGTTCCCAAAGCCGCTGCCCCCGGCACCGCACCTGAACTGAGATTCTGCGTCGACTACCGGGGCTTGAACGCTGTCACCCGGACCGACGCTCATCCGATCCCCCGAGCAGACGAGCTGATCGACCGGCTGGGGGCCGCCCGCTACCTTAGTATCTTCGACCTAACAGCGGGCTACTGGCAGATCGGCCTCACACCCAGGGCTCAGGAACGGTCAGCCTTCTCTACCCCCGATGGCCACTACCAATTCAAGGTCATGCCCTTCGGCATGAAGAATGCCCCCGCCACGTTTCAACGCCTCGTGAACCAGGTCTTGGCGGGGCTCGAAGAGTTCAGCGCTGCCTACCTGGACGATATCGCTGTATACAGCCGCCACTGGCCCGACCACCTCCGTCACCTCCAAGAGGTCCTACAGGCCCTCCAGCGGGCCGGCCTCACAATTAAGGCCGGCAAGTGCCAAATTGGCCAAGGGTCTGTGACCTACCTTGGGCACCAAGTGGGAAGCAGGCTGGTGGCCCCGCTACAACTTAAGATTGCTGCCATCCAGTCCTGGCAGCCCCCCGTCACCCAGACCGAGGTCCGAGCCTTCTTGGGGCTCACCGGCTACTACCGGCGGTTCGTGAAGGACTACGGCAGCATCGTGGGGCCCCTCACGGGTCTCACGTCCAAGAACCAACCGAAGCGGATTAACTGGACCCCCGATTGTCAAGCGGCCTTCGAGAAGCTGAAGGCCGCCCTGTGCACCGCCCCTGTGCGCCAGGCCCCCGATTACAGTCGGGAATTCGTGGTACAGACCGACGCCTCCGACCACGGCATCGGAGCCGTCCTTTCTCAGTTAAACCCCGAAGGTCATGACCAGCCGGTGGCCTTCATCAGTCGACGTCTCCTGGCCCGAGAACAGCGCTGGAGCACCATCGAGAGGGAGGCCTTCGCAGTGGTGTGGGCCCTCAAAAAGCTCCGGCCCTATCTCTTCGGTACCCACTTCCGGGTACAAACCGACCATCGACCCCTGCAGTGGCTGATGCAGATGCGGGGGGAGAACCCAAAACTCTTGCGCTGGTCCATTTCCCTGCAGGGAATGGACTTCACTGTGGAGCACCGACCAGGCCAAGACCACGCCAACGCGGATGGCCTGTCCCGCTTTTTCCGCCTCGACGAAGAGAGTCCCCAAGGAGATGGGTGACTCTCCCCGCCTTCAGCTGGGGGGGACGCATGTTGGACAGGCCACACGAAGGGCTTGCTCCCTCCCCGCACGACAGGGCCCGAGCTCCGGCCCACCAGGCATAACCCACAAAAAGCACCTGTACCCCGTCTCCCGACGGATCTTCTGCCCTCGGACCTCTACTCATCACGGGGCCCAGCCCCACCGGCTCCCCCGGCCGGTTCAAGCCGCCATCTTGGGCCCTGCACCACGAGGCCGCGTGGCCTCGCCCCGACCCTAACCCCGGGCCTGGCCGGCCCCGACATCCCGGCACCACCATCCACCCAGGAGGTGAGCGGACCACTTGGCAGGTCAATGGGAGAGCGAAGTGTCAAGAGCTCTTCCCCCGCCAGGTGCCGATCGCCTCCAGCTCCCCCAGGCACTGGCTCCACCCCCTGCTGGGTGTCTGGACACCTTCATCCCGGGCCCTCCGACCTCCAAGTGCGAGGGTCCGGACATCAAAGGGCGCCTGCCCTATAACTGGGGCAACTCCGGAGCAGGAAGGCAGTTGTATCCTGGAGTCGAGAGACACCGAGAGAACTCAGCCTTGACGGACTACTGGCGCTGCCGTAGCCCGCTCTTGTGAACCATCGTCCTGCCTGCTGGCGCTGCCGCGGCCTTCTGCAACATCCATCCTCGTCGAGACCTGCTGGCGCTGCCGCGGCCCGTTGTAACGACCATCCTCACCGGGACCTGCTGGCGCTGCCGCGGACCGTACATCGACCATCTTTCCGGGACCTGCTGGCGCTGCCGCGGACCGTGTACCGACCATCTCGACCGGGACCTGCTGGCGCTGCCGCGGCCCGTACCAACTAAACCACCAAGCTCGAGGATTGTGAGCTAGTCATCATCTCATCCGAACTACCTGACTGGTAAACAGACTGTCCCGCTACCCCTTACCCTGCTTTGAGAGACTTGAATCGAGGGGACCCCTGAGTCCAGACCTCCTTGTACCGTTCAACCGTACCTTAAGAAGTGCTTATAAAGAACACTGAACCTTATCCGTGTGTGGTATCTGTCTGTGGGGGGGGAAGTTACTTGTCTGTACGATCGCTGGAGACGGCTCTCCCCGGAGACCTCTCCTCCTGACCCCGGCCGACCCTCCCGGTCCGTCTACCCTTTCTAACACTAGGTTGGTGATAATTATCACCCGTTCTTGAGAATATTCCCCTATGTATTTACTTTTTCACCAACAAGCACGCAGTGCCTCAAAGCGCACACTCTCCATGACAAATTTCAAAGCCAAGTCGGGTACAAGTTCAAGAGTGATTTATTTTAATAGCCAGGAAAAAAAAACGCATTTTCACATCTACACGCCTTGGTCACGGGTGAAAAAGACATATTCTCGGCACAATTTCAACACATAATGTGACACACAAAACATAGAAAGTGGACTTAAGCATTGTTATACAAACTGATTTTTCTGTCGGCCATTTTGTAATATGCAAACAATAGCAATTTCACGAGACTGCCAATTAGTAACACCATAACAACTGTAATTCATTATATAGAGCAATATAACTTTTAAAAACAACTATGGGCCAGATGTAGGTGGCTAAATACCGGCCGGTAACGTCGAAATTTGGTAAATTTCAGCGTTACCGACCGGTATTTAGCCATTCCTAATGTAGGTAAATAACGATTCCTTATTGCTCTTGCATTTAAGGAATCGGTAATACTGATTCCTTAAATGCAATGTAGGCAGCACATTAAAGAGTGCTTTTGAGCCTTAAGAATTCGGTAATTACCACCAACTTCAAGTTGGTGGTAATTACCAATTTCCTTTAAAAAATAGCTTTTTTGCTTTTTGTTAAGTGCCATGTGGCACACATTCATGCCCTTAGGGTATGTAAGTGCGCCACATGTGCACACATGCACATTTCAGGGGTTCAACAGGGTGTCCTTTTGACATCCTGGCACCCTTCAAGGTGCACCCGCTATTAGCGATTCGGTAATACCGAATCGCTAATAGTGAATGTCTTCACATTCATTCCTATGGGCCTCCAAGCCCATAGAAATTAATGGGTAGGTATTCCTTATTACCGAATCTCAATTACCGATTCGGTAATAAGGAATATTAAGGATTCTGTATTTTTTACCGAATCTTTACCTACATAGGAAATACCGATTTCTTAATAGCGAAATGGTAAAATTCGCTATTAAGAAATCGGTATTTCAGATTTACCTGAATCGGGCCCCTGATGCCAAATAGGCATAGATTCCAGACCGAACAATCAGACTTTAAATATATATTTAAATATCCCACCAAATCGGTAATGATATTGTATAATTCAGCCCTAGTGGGCAAATTGTTATACACAGCAAATTGCCATGTGAGTCTTTTTATAATTTGCAATATTTATAGTTTCACAATGAATACTAAAATAAACTGTGAAAAACTGTTTAGCCTTTTAATAAAGGGATGACAAAATTATATAATACTAAAAAGTCTAGGACTAGTAATTAAATCATGAAATTCCAAGTGCATAATTAATATTTAATCCCCTTTGTCATTGATTCTATGTTCAATTCAGTCCCAGTGAGCAAGTTGTAGTGCAAGGCTAATTATCATATCATCCATTTTATAATGTGCAAAAATGAATGGTTATCTGATGAGTACTAGTATTATCGACTGTAATTGATGTAATGGAACAAATTGACCTTATAATACAGTCGAGTCTGGTTATAATAACAAAATATATAATACCAAATGGTCACACAAATCATGAGTCTCAATAACAATAACTTTTTCATATTCAATGAGATATTTTTTAGACAAACGCAGAGTGCTGCGATGGGCACCTGCTTTGCTCTCAGTTATGCCAACCTTATGATGGGGTTGTGGGAGCAGCAGAACTTATGAACAGTATAACAACCATGTTAAATTGTGGGTGTATTATAGAGACAATATTTTCATTATCTGGAGAGGCAGTCAAGATCAGGCCACTAATTCCATTTCTTTGCTCAATGAGTATAATTTGAAATAAACATGAGAAATGCACTTTTTTTAACCCCATTTACTTGGCCCCCCGCTTGATGAATCACCCCGAAGCTTTCCATGTACAACAGGACATGACTTCACAGATATAGGCAAGTCAAAAAACAATTTTTTTCTGGAAGCATGTTACTAACTATAACTACCTACTGGCAACATACCCCTAGTGAAAAGGGCTTCATTTCGATATGCTAAGTTTCATGCCAATTGTTCCAGGAGTAAAATTTTAATATGACGTTGAGAATAGATGGCTTTTTCATTTTGGCTCTCAAAAAACACCGAATGGATTAACACCAAACTTGACATAAAAGTAGAACTTCACTAGGAAAGTGGTATTTTGGTTGGTGCAAATAAGTACAGTCGTTTTTGAGATATCAGCATTTGAAAAATGTATTGGTGGGTATTGAAGAGTGAAATAGTAGAGATATTGTGGCTGTTACATTTGCAACATGGAAAAGTACAAGGTTGATAAATTACATTGGAATTTTCCATGAAATGTTTTTGGCTTAAGCATTATTTCTTTAATGTTAGAATTTGCCAGTTCATCCAAGCTTGCACGTTTTGCATTCACACTCATAGAGAAAATGGGACACATGATAATCAGTTCTAGGCCACAAAGCGGATAGATAAGTGTCACCTGACATGTAACACACTTCACACTTTTGAAGCTGGTTGGTAGCAGCTTTGTATTTTTATTTCGGTACTTAGGTCTGAAGGTTCACAACGTGAGTTCAATTATGCAATTTCATCGATATGATTAGGTCCTTCTTCTTCTCTTCTCCCAGGTTGGACTAGAGCTCCACCTCCGGCACCCCCGAGAAAAGGAGAAAGCAGCGGTAAGTGCCACTACTTTGGTTTGCCCCTCTGTCCTGTCTACTGCTTATAGAGCTATATTTTCTTTTGTACCTGTCCTCTATCATGACTTTGAGCGCATTAATGTTCTTGTCCTCTTTCGTGGGGTTTCTTCCTGTTTTCCCCACTAACAGGGTATTCATGAAGGGGATTGAAAAGTAAAGAATTACCCTTTTTAGGGCTAAATTCATAAATAAACAAAAGTAACCTCCTCCAGCTACCAAAGGTTAAATTGAAGCGGGCTTCAAATATGGAGCATCTTTTTAAAGTCCGTTCCTAATACGCAGAAAACACTACAAGCTATTTGCTAACATTGTTCCCAGCATAGACCATCCGGTATGCCCTCCCGCCTCCCTTGCCAGAATTGTATCCCATTGCACACCTGTGTCAGCAACTCTCCTCCGGGAACGTGGCGAGGCAAAACATATTGCCAGTGGCCCTTTTTGTCCGTGGAGGTAGTTAAGACCTCCTCTTTTCTATCCTGCAGTCAGGGTCTCACCACAGGCTCTTATCGATTTCTTGTCTCGCAGTGGGGGCCTACCCGGATTGCCATTTCTCCCTCAGCGTTCTCCATCCACCGTCTGTGGTTCGTGCCGGTGACATCTCCTCCTCCTTTCTGTCAACAACATTGAGTCTGTCCTCGCTTTCATTTATTTCCCCCTCCCGTGCCTGTCCTTGTCCTTCCATTGTGTTTGCTTCATGTGACATTACTTTCTTAACTTATATTAAACAGCAGGTTCAAAGTTCAATGGTAAAATATCACTACACAAGCACTACAACTCCCATGAACCACAGGGAGTAACCATGGTGACCATAAGCCAATCATGTAAGAGTCTGTGAGTCCATATAACATAAACCATGTCATAGCCCTTTCTCTTCTTCACTGTACGAAGTGAAGCACACTGGACCTCAATCCGCCTTTGAATCTGGACATAAAAGAATGTGAAGATCATTAAAACACTTCCAACTCAACATATTATTCCCAGTTAAAGACCTTTAAGGTCATAACTTCAACCTTCAATAAATCTAATGAAGGACATTACCATCCATTAACTCTAGTCTCTATCATTCTGAACAAAACATTACTTAGGCAGTATGAGAGCACATCACAATATATACATACCTTGTAATATCATGAAAACAGCATCTTAACAAACAATACAGAATTACAGTTCGTCTCTGAGTAAAGTCAGCAGTAACCCTGGGCGTAGTTCACGTATAGCGCTACGCGTAGCTGCACAAAGTGCAATTCGTACTACGCGAGATACACGTTGCACTACGCGAACTGCGTAGTGCGCTGTTCGCGATGATTGGACAGTGCCGGATGCTTGTCCGCACTGTGCAATCATTGAAACCGGCATCTTTCACAGTGCGAGCTGTCGTTTTCTGCTGCTCGAGTAGATTTTTACTCGAGCGGCAGCTTTCTCAACGCAGACTGGTAGTTTCTCATCGCGACTACTCGCAATGAGAAACCTGACCTCCTCGCATTGAGAATCTCGCCAGGAGGTTTATTTTCCATGCTCGCGATCGGCAACTTGATGTTGCTGATCACAAGCGAGGAAAAAGTCTCGCTGGGATGTCATTTTGCTCGATCGGGGTCGCCAACTTGAAGTTGAGGACCGCGAGCGAGCAAAAAATACCAACTACGCTACGCTATGCGTTTTTGCACTGTGCTACGTGCAATTTGCGTAGCGCGAAGTAGAACAAACTACGCAAACTACAGAAGCGTAGCATAGTTGTCCGCCCAGGGTTAGTCAGCAGTACTTTCCTGTTATTCTCGGTATCCATCTCATCGTCTCAAGTTAATAATATAGCTATCCCTGTTACTCCTCCAGGGTGGGATAGCAGAGAGATAACATGCTAGGGGGTTATAAATCTCACCTCTGCTTCATTAATAGAATTGAAATTTACCTTCATGTTATCTAGAACATTTTTCATTCTATGTCAGGACCGGAAGCGAGGATTATGCATGTTTAAAGCTTACTTACCACCAATGTAGCAGCATCATCAATCAGTTTGAAACAAAATGTTTTGAAGATCTAGTCCAAGGACCAATCTGCCACATGCATGATATCCTTAAGCCTGCCACCTACCTGGACAGCTTTGAAAGCCATAGCTCCCTTAGTTGAGTGAGCCCCGAAAGCAGGGGTGTCAATGCCGGCCTCCGCCATGACCCATCTTACCCACCTGGTACTGGTTGGAGAGGACACCAATTTGAATGGTTTCTTGATGACAAGCAACAGTTGCCGTTCCCCTGGAGGGCAAACCTCTATTGTCATCCTCATAGGCCTTCAGGCACCTCACCACACACAACTTGGGGGCCTCTGGAAAAGTTGTATAAAATACCAACCTGGTACTTGTTTTGTCCTCCTGGAGATAGTGAAATTAACCCCCTTCGTGGTGAAGATTCTAGCTGACAGATCGAAGGCTCGCACGTCCGACGCTTTCTTACAAGATATAAGACAGAGCAGCATAGCCAGCTTCGCTGAGATCTCCTTCCTAGAAAGGTACTGGTTGTCTTGTCAGGAGTATAACAGGTGTAAGATCAAATTGTCGTCCCAGAGGCTCGAATATTGATACTCAGGGAGTCAAGATATCCTGATGACTTTGAGGAGCTTACTCACCCAATGATGTTCACCCACCGGAATATTGTTCACTGGCATATGGCTCGCCTAAATAGCTGATCTGAATGACTTAATGGTATAATATGGTAGTCCCTCCTGGAAGAGTTCCACCAGGAAATTCAATATGTCAGTAACACCTGTCTCCGCATGATCCAGGTGTCTCTCCACACACCCATGAGCCTATCTCCTCCACGCTGATCTGTACCTCTTGGTAATTCCTGGAGCCTACGCCTGCTGGATGAGGAACTCATCTCCCTGTGAAAGCCTGACGTCCTTCCAACATTGCCTGAAATCCTCCATGTCTTGAGAGGAAGATGGCCCTGAAGAACCAAAGAATGTGGATGGCCCAAGGGATCCATCAGAACTTTGGTAAACAATGGCAGGAGCACCGCAGCAGCCCACGCCAGCTCCAGGAGAGAAGGGAACAATGCTTGCAATGTCCATACTGGTGTGATCAGTAGGAGAGACGCCCTCTGAGGCCTTACTTGAGCTGCCACTCTCTGAATTAAGAAAAAGGGTGGAAAGACGTAAGCTTGATCCATAGACCACTCCTGGAGGAAGACATCTTCCTCCCCCAGCTCTGGTCTCCAGCTAACATAGCGGGGAAGCTGGATGTTCCATCTGAAAGCTAACAAGTCCACCTGGCAAGGGCCACATCATGCCAACAGAGCTAAAAGACCCTTGGGTTGAGCCTCCAATCGCTGGCATCCTTAAGGTACCTGGAGTACCAGCCGGACACCAAGTTCAAAGCCCCCGGAAGGTACTACATTGTCACAGAAATTTGCCGTTGGAGGAAGTAGTGCAAGAAATCCTTGGCTTGTTCCACCAGAGCTCGTGAGTGGGTCCCGCTCAGTCGGTTGATATATTGGGGTGCCGTCGTGTTGTCCATTCTCAGGAGGACACAGCATGATATCTTGTCCCTCGTGAGGGACTTAATAGCGAACAATCCCACTAGTAGTTCTAGACAATTGATGTGTAAGCTCATTTTTTCCTCTGTCCATCTGCCCCCATGGAGATTGAGCCGCATCTGGTGCCCCATTCGAGGCAACTGGCATCCGATTCTACCATTGAAAGTGAACTGAAAAATGCCCGCCCATTCCATGCCTCCATGTTGTCTATCCACCAATTCCGAATAGGTAAGACCCCTCCGAAAATGAGACGCCTTCAGTCTTTGAGGGCCCTGTAATGGAGTGGCCCCAGGAAAATGGCCTTTATCAAGGAAGATAACAACCCAACAACCCTGGCCAACTGCTGCAGGGAGATCCTGTCCCTCCTGAGAACTTTCATCAGCTCCTTTTTGATCTTGATTATTTTCTGGTCTGGCAAGCTCAGGGTCGCTGCCAGGGAGTCTATGCAAAAGCCCAGAAATGTCATGCTCGACTGGGGAACCAAATCTGACTTCTGTTGGTTGATGACAAAACCCAAGTTCTGGAACAAAGGTGGTGTCCAGGTGAGACACCAGAAGATTGCGTTATTGTTACATCAGGAGGATATCGTAGTGGTAGATTATCAACCAGATGCCCAATGTTCTGAGATGTTCCACCACAGGTTTAAGAAGTTTTATAATAAACGGGAGGGTCCAAAACTTGAAGATTTGCCATCTCAATTCAAATTGGAGAAACCTGCAATGTGGAGGAAAAATAAGGACCATTAGGTAGTCGTTCTTGAGGTCCAGACACGCTAATCTATCGTCTTGAAGCAGTAGGTCTCTGAAGAGATGGATCCCCTCCATCTTGAAATAGCGGTAAACCAGCCATTCATTGAAGGATCTGAGGTTGAGTACGGGAGGGAAGCCCTTGTCTTTTTCTCCACCAGAAACAGATTGCTGAGGAAACCTTTGGGTGCAAAGAGAGGATGCACGTATTGTGCCCTTGGTCAGTAGGTCCTATACCTCTTGATCGATCAGAAATGAATCCTACTTGGAGAAATACAGTGGACGGGGCTTTACTGACTGGACAGGAGTTCTGTAAAACTCTATGTGGTACCCCTGCACAGTCCCCAGCACTCAATGGTCTGATGTAATTTCCACCCCCTTGTGTGTGAACAAACACAGCCTCCCCCCAGCCAGACGGGCAAAGAAAGGATGGGGCTTACCGTTGCAACTGCTGCTGTTGATAACCCCTCTACGGACCCGGTTGTTCTTCCCTCTACCACCACCTTGGGTGGGGTAGAATGTCCCCTGATGGCCATTGTGCCAACCGTTGCTTCTCCTGGCCTAGGCTCTGTTACAGCCTTAAAAGGACTGGCGGCTGGAGGAGCGACCCCTCCAAAAACCTTCCCTGGGAAGATCTAATTCATGGATGATTGGTCTTTGTCAAGGGCCAAAAAGGTTGAGACAAACTTCCCCAACTCCTTGAGGAATGGCTTGTCAAACAAGTTGTCCTACGCTAGAGGTCCGCCTCCGATGATGATAGCTCTTCCAGCTTGGGGTCTATTTTCATCAGAAGGGAGTGGCGTTGTTCCGCAGAGAGGGCACAGTTGGCATTGCCTTTAAGTCATCTGTGTAGAGGGGTCTCCATGTCTGCTTTGCCTGCTCTACCAGTTCAATAATCTTTATTATGGGCTCCACCACATCAAGAAGCTTATCCTGACACACGTTCTAGGAGCAGTCAGTCCACTGCTTAGGGTCCTTCATGTTTTTGATTAAAAAGGCACATAGCTTGAGGTTGATGTCAGGGGTAGTTGTGACCTCATCCCCTAAGGATGGTCTGGGACACTCCGACCAGAGATGGACTTGCACCTCCTCGTTAAGGGGCTGGTGGATCTTACTTACCATGCATGCTGCCACCTTTCTGTCAGGGACCCACTCTGTGAAGAGTTGCAAGCGCATAACGGTTGCAAGAGCGCTGGCAGAGCTGCTCTGCAGCATGTTAGAAGGTGTAATTGGGAGCGCAAAATAGCAACAACTAGCATATCCACGCAGTACAAAAAAGACAAACTCAGGCGGTAGCCTACAGCACGTGGAGTAATACCTGCTCTATGCGGTACTAAAATGGTCATAAACAACCACAAAACACAGCATCAATAAGCCCAAATCTCCCCCTGTACTACTTTAGTCAGGATAAGGAAAATATGTGGAATAACTGACATGAAGCAGTGCAGAAAGAGAAAGGACAACAACGTGGTTTATGTTATATGGACTCACAGACTGTTACATGACTGGCTGATGGTTGCCATGGTTACTCCCTGTGTTTCATGGCAGTTGTAGTGCTGTGTAGTGATGTTTTACTTTTGAACTTTGAACCTACTGTTTAATAAAAGTGAAGAAAGTAATAAATAATTCTTGCCTAGTACTGACATAAAATTGTCTGTTTCAGGTACAATGATAGGACCGGACCAGCGGCAGAGTTTAGGTGGGTCCTCCCCTGCCTCCCTCTCTCAGACCTTGTTATGACAATAAGTTACTAGTGGAATGGAAAGCAGCTTAAAAAATGAAAAAAAAACATATTCAGTGGATGCTAACCCTGCAAAATAGCCATGCATCTGGATGCAGGCCCTCACAGGATGCAGGGGCTGGTGGGCACACAGCTGGTATGTAAGGATGGGCCCTACATGAAAATGCTGAGATGTTCAGGTGGTTAAGTTCACACAGCCACTGCATGCAAAAGGACTGTTCGTATGTGGTGCTTGAATGCATGGGCGGTTGAGTGAGGGCATGGTGAAAGGTTTAGCTCTGTATTCAACTTTTAAAACATATATAGCTTTATTCGGAGTCATAACTAACGACCATAAAAGCATTTACATAGATAAAAAAAGCAGCATATGTCAATTTCATTTCAATACATCTAAAAAAGGATACGATCATAAAAACAACGATCATCATCTCAATCTACCATTGGGCATGATCAATTTCATTGGATAGACATTATAAACATTTCAGCACTTTCCTAAAAATTACCTTTCTCCCAAAACCTGTATATTACATGTGTACTAATATGTTCCTAAAATACTTAAAGTGCCTTAGTGCCATATTTTCCATATGAGCTTCCAGGGTCAGTACTTCCCCACGCCAATTATTTCAATGCCACCTTAAGCCTGTATTCCCTGTGTCATGTCCTCAGAGGCATCTAAAGCCATCCTCTTTAGCGCATAAAAAACAGCCCATAAGAAGGATGACATTCTGCAGCAAATTTATAGCAATGGCAGCCGTGAATTTAAAACAGATATCAAGCAGGGCTGCATGTTAAAAGTGGTTAATATCAGTTGATTATGTAAAACAGTAGGTTTTGGGAGTTCGGTTATCAAATTAAGGTCTTCCAAATGAATCCTTGACTCCCTTTTCGAATCTTGTATGCTGATGGTAAATAACGTATCGGGTTTCTCAAAACAATCAGAGTGAGCCATGTCAGCGAAAAAACGCTGTACATACGCAAGTCATGGAATGCTCAAATATGCAGTTGATTTAAGACAGTCGGCTACTATTGCTCGATTAAGATCTGTGCATTCTGAGGTCCAGATCTTGTGCCACAACAGATTAAATTTGTGAGGAGAGGTGCACTGAGTTCAGAGTGAAGTACATATACTGATGTACTTTTGGGGACTGCTAAAAGTTTTCTGAAAAAATCATTCTCTATTACTTGCCTCTCTGCGCATTTCTTATGTCCCCATATGCCCGCCCCGTAAAGTGCTATGCTAGTGAATTTCGCTTTGTATATCTGCATCATAATATCTGGGGGGCTAGTGCCCAATCATCTTGCAAAGCCTTTGAGGGCCCAACAGGCCTTACTGAAAATGATTTTTCTATTCTCAGTCGCCCTATTCCATGACCCATCTTTGTCGAATAGGACTCCCAGATAAGAAAAAGTGTTGGTGGAACTGATCTTTAGTCCATCTATTGTTATGTTTCTACATTTCGCACTGTTCTTACCACACTTCATTATGAAGGTTTTTGATTTATTCACTTGGAGACCCAGTTTATTCATGTAATCGACAAAGTTAGTCAGGAGCGTCTGTAAGGCCATTGGGGTGCGGGCCATGAGTACTGTGTCTTCGGCGTAGAGGAGGGCCCGGACAGGGCACAAGCCTATTTAGGTAAGGTCTTTACTGACAGCCATGAGTTCCTCCCCTACACTGTTTATGTATAGGGAGACCAGGAAGGGGCAAACACGCATCCCTGTCTCACCCCTCTCTCCACGCCGAAATATCCAGTACATTCTCCCCCGACACCATATCTAACCTTATCTCTGCACCCCGTGTATAGATCCCTGAAAAAAGCTGATAATTGGACTTTCCACCCCCATGTCTTTCAATGTTAGCCACAGATTTGTGTGTATTACACAATAAAACGCCCATGTCAGATCGACGAAGGCTTAGTATATTTTCCCCTTTTTATTGCTGATGTATTTACCAATGAGAATATTTAGGTTGAGGCTTTGCTCTTTTGTCCCAACCCCGGGTCGAAAGCCATATTGCAGGTCAGACAATTTAACATGGGTATCTGCCCACAGTTGTAGTCTCTTCAGGATAATACGCCCCTCTATTTTGCTAGGGAGTCAATCAGGGAGATTGGTCTGTAACATGCTGGGTTTAAGCGATCTCCCTTTTTATAAATAGGTACAATGATTGATTCTCCCCACAAGGGTATAAAACCTGATGTACAGCACGCCCTCAATACTTGTGTCAACAGTGGTCCCCAAAGGCAGATGTTATCCTTATATAAATCCACTGGGACTGCGTCTGGCACTGGTGCTTTCCTATTTTTACCGGCTTGAATCGCTTTATTAACTTCCTCCAAGGAGAACTGAGGAATAGAGGGGTTTGGGAGATAGGTGCATTCTCAGTGCCCGTTTGTCCCTGATCTTGTTGGTTTATTGTAACGAGTGCAGAGTAAATACCGGCAAAGTGCTTCATCCATTCCTCCTCCAGGATAGCGTTCTCGATTTTAGGGGACACCTCTATATTCCATGGGGAGGAGTTGATTATCTTCCAGAATGCTCTCTCATTTTTGCTTGCACCAGCCTCCTGTAGGGTCTCCCAGGCAATCTCGCTTAAGTGCATTTTCCTTTTCTTTACTGCCTGTTTATATTTGACTCTAGCTTGATGAACCTCGCTATTACATCTTGGTGTTTTATGTAGTGCCTCCTTCAGTCGTTTACGGGCTTTACTGCAGAGAGAGTCAAACCACTCTTTTTCACCATTTTTTGTTTTCCCTCTGGTGGCAGAGAGATTCTCTTTTACACTCTTTGAAATAGCCAGAAAGGCCCCGATGATTTCATTTGGGGCTGTTTCTTCATTTAGACACAAGTCAAAAGCACCCTTGTTTTTAGAAATTATCTGTTTTAAGAGATCCTTTGGGTTGATCTTTGACCAGCTCAAAGTATATTCATTGCGTTGTGCTAGTTTGATGCCCTCTACCTGTGGTATGACATTATTGTGTCTTTGTTTAGAAAAGGGTACAGACAATAGTTAAAAATTCAATGGAAAATGGTCACTTAATGATATCGAATTTGTGCAAAAATTTTAAATTGAGCCAGCACAGTGATTTGACATTAAAATATGATCTATGATACTATTGTCAGTCGACCCATTAAATGGTTCCTCCCGGTACGCATATGGTGTTGGAATTTTATTTGCGAATGACAGGTCGTATTTATATATTAGTTCAATTAGCTTATTGCCATATATACTATGTACAAAGTTTGGTTGATATATATTGTCTATGTTTATCACTACGCACATTTTTCCCGACTGGTCGTGACACTGTCTTTTTTTTAAAAAAAAAACATAAGCTTGTTTTATACTTTTTGCTGCCTGCACTAATACACTCTAGGTCATTGTTTATTTCCTACAGGGCCTCAGTTATTACTCTCATGGTGGCATTGTTATAAAAGTTAATAATTACTAGACTGGCATGTCCTTTTGAGTTACATACCAGTACTTGATAATATGGATTATCAGTCATAAAATTGATATTAATAAATTGTAGAGTGTTAGCTACATAAGTACCCAGAATCCTTTGCCCTACCATGGGTTAATGGAATTGCCCGAGAAAAATATATCCTGTGCCCATTTATATGATTGGCTTCTGTGAGCCATGTCTCTTGGATACAAATAATTTGATATATTCGTATAAAGCCTAACCATTCGGTGGTCTGTATTTTACTACGTAGACCCGCCACGTTCCAAAACAAACATCCAAACAATCAGTTTTGCCTTGAACTACACTCTGTAAATGAGTATCTGTTGTGGGGGTTTGCATGGTAATGTTAACGAAACGGTGAGCTGTTTGTTTTCTCTCCACATTCTCTTCACTAAATGTTGGTAGCGTGGTGATAGTAGTAATGCCAGCTACAGTTTTAGTGTCAGGGGTTTTCTGTAACTTCTCTTCCTCGCTTATTTGCCGCCCCTCTTTCAGTCAATCAGGGCCATCCAGTGAAGATAGACATTGAAATCTGTTATGGATTGGGATTGTAAAATTTTGGGGCTTTAGTATCTGATCATAACGGACATGTGAGAAAGAATTGTTTCTTAGATATAAGGGGTGATAAGAGTAACCCAGCGGGCGAGAAAGAATGCAATTTCCATGAATGCCGGCGGTCTCAGTCCTAGCCAGGACAGAGTGGACTAACTGGGGCAGTCTGAACGCCAGTACCACACAGTCGCCACCCTGGGATTTATTACCGTTCCCAAACCACTTGACTCTCCTTACCATCTTGGATTCATTAAATAGGTGGTCGATTAAACCAGTTAAGGGACTTGTTTCTCAGGGAGATCAAACTCTTGTTCTAATTAATGAGTAGAGGAGGCACATTGGTCAAAACTACCACATATGGGGCAGCTGCTGGTGGAAGGTCCAAATGATCCAATGTGTATTCAGACAGCTCTTTATCTTGGTTGCTAACCTCTGGAATGGGTGGAGCTATTCTATTTTCGTTGCTATTCCTGTCCCTGTCTCCTGGCCTTGTTCTATTCCCAGGGCTGGCTTTAGGGCGGTGCGACCGGTGCCACCGCACCGGGTGCTGGCTTCCTGGGGGCGCCGCATTTGAAAGTTTATTATGTTTTTGAAGCACCTGCTGCAGCGTTTTTTTCCCCCGGCAATTATCAGGCCTCACATAAATGTCAAGATAACACGTGTGATTAATTATCTTCCTGGAGAGAGATCAGCATTTTGCATAGTTGAGGTTTTGTCTTAAGTGAAGTTAGTGCAGAGGGTTAATATGCCTGCTGCAAAGAACGTGTACCAAGTAGATTACAGAGTGTGTATGATGTAAACAGATCAGCAGGTTACTGCTTTCAAAAGAGGCATCCTTTTGTTATTTGCAATTTATAACTTAAAGTCCTAATATAGAATAGTGAGCTATTAACTTTCATCCTAGAACTACATACACACTGCAAAGTATACATTATTAGAACATTGATTAATGTTGCAAAAAGGGTTAATTTGGCTAGAAATCGATTATTATTAAAGAAAACTCCCAACTATGCTGTTTCTTTTTCGACTCTGAGTTTGTGCGTCTCCACACCAAGCACTCTTAAACTATACTGCCTACCAGTATGGATGACATGTGACTCCTACACTTTTAGTCCTTTGGCTTATGTAACATTTCCTATACACTGATTTACACACGTATGATTGATTGTCTTTGTGTAATGGGCATGTGATGCAAAGTGCTCGGACACCCTACAATGGTATGAGTGGCGGCACGCCTGAGTGGCGCTATATAACTAATTCAATGCATCTGAGAGTGTGGTTATGGAGACTTGGTCACTGTTAAAGGGTGCTAGTGAGAGAATCCGTGGTGGAGGTGGTCATTGGGGGGGGGGGGCGCCAACAAACATTGTCGCACCGGGCGCCACCAGCACTAAAGCCGGCCCTGTCTATCCCCCCCACTGCCGTACTGTATTTATAACGCCTGTATTAATAGTATGTGTAGTTGTTTCTGTTACTGTGGTTTTATCAATTGTACGCTCAGTTGAATGTTCAGTTGATACTTCTGATTTTGGGAGGGGATCTACACAATGAGGTACTATAATATTTTGACCTGTAGAAATAATCAGCAAAAGTTCCAAACATTTATTAGTTCTTACTTCAACTTTCGTTAATCTAGCTAGTATTATGCCCATCGTATCTTTCACATACTGGTCAAGAGTTTGTACGGCCTCAGTCAAGGCATCTAATTTTCCAGTGATTATGTTAAAGTTAGGGTCTGCGATGGTGGCTGCTGGTCTTGTTTCTATTTGGATCAGATCATGCTTATGGGAGCTACCCTTCTTATTCCTGGTCAGGTCTCTACTAAGGAGAGTGCCTGCACAATGGACTCAGGTTTTTTTTTTAACCTGTTTAAGTGGTGGAAAGTTAGATTTGGTTGGGGAAATACTATCATTAATGTGTTGTATACACCCATTTGTCTTGTTGACCCCTTTCCCTTCCATTCTCTCTTCTAATTTCCGTTTCTGCTGTTATATCTTCCATAGTGGTGATAACGTCGGTATGTTTCGCTTCTGCTATGCTAGTAGTCCTTGTGGACATTTCTCCCTCAGTCTCCTTGCTAGGGCCCCTCCCAGGTCTCAGGGTCAATCGTAAGTGTCTGAGCTCTTATTGCTTTGGCCATTCCGCTTCTCCCCCCCCCCCCCCCATAATAGAGATTCCTCGACAGTAGAGATCTGTTTCTCTATAGCTCCCATTGCACCAGTGATATATTTTAATAAGGATGTTTGTGATTTGTCCGTGGGAGAAGTTTTCCCAGCTGTGACTAAGTGCTTTCTTTTGCCCATGTTGTCATTAAATATCTCAAATCTCTCCGGAGTACCACTGTCTCAAGGGCAATCTAAAAAGACAATACACCAATAATAATTAGTACTTTTAGTGAGGAAGGCTATAATTATGGGATTATCACAGTGTGGCTCCGATGGGTTGCCAGCCACCCAATATCCAGCTGCTGGCATATAAATTGCTTGCCTAAACATTGTTGCCCTCACCCCCACTTCCTAAGCAGTTTCTTTAAGCACACACTATATTCTCTGTGAAGACAGTCCTATCAGAGTCAATGTCTCAGAAGAAAAGACAACATTGCAAGTACCTTACTATAAGTAGTCCTGATGTCACAGTTTGCTTAAATACTGTGAGGGAGGTTTTGCTGCTCAATGTCAGGGTACACCTCTCGCCTACTATGTCCTCCTGTAATTAGCTTTTCACCGTGCCAGTAAATCTGTTCGCTCTAGATTTTAGGAGACAGAAGGTACGGGCATACTTAGAGTGATCGCAGGATGTCATGTGAGGAACTGCCACAAACCAGCGACAGGGCGGCGGCCCAGCCCCGCCTCCAACTGTCACTGACGGGCACAGGACGGGCTCACCCATGGCTCGGGCTTCACCCGGGCGCGTCCCTTGCCGCGGGAGCGGCCGAAGGAAATTTATGCTCCTCTGGGTGCAGTGTTGGTGACGGTGGCTCCAAGGCTGCTGGGATTTGGAGTCCTCGCTCCTCTCCCAGTGGCACTCGCGCTGTAGTTCCCTGGTGCTGGCAGGCAAGTAAACGTTTGGGTAGCTCAGGGACGGTCGAGTTTCTTGGCTGAAGGCTACACACCGTAGGGTCAAGATGCACAGGTGTTTAGGCACAGGGCTTGGACTTGGGCCAGGCCCGCATCCAACCTTCTTCACAGCGTTATGCCACTCGTCCTGGTGCTTCATCCTACTGCTAATGCTACTGCTAATGTTTCACATCTCAGAGGGGTACCAAAAATCCTTCAAATAAAGGTATAGATCAGATACTGAAAACCCTGAAAAAGTGGGAAGATAGCGCCAGATTGAAGTGGGTGCTACTTTTTTGACACAAAACCCTGTCAATTGTTTTAGTAAATAGGGTGTTGAATCAGACGCAATTTTCTGGTCGGAAAACCCTTCGGTAACATTTGTAAGACTTCAGCTGGCCTGGTTCCTCCACCCCATTTAAAATCTTTTTCTGGGAAGGTGGGTAGTATACAGTGCTCCTCTTTGCCAGGAAACTTCTTCCACTTCCCTCCACTACCATACTGTCTACATATCCCCCAAACCTCACCCAGCACGGACCCACTTCTCTCAGTTACCACCTGCTCTGAATATACTTATTAATTTATTTATTTATTTATGTATATGTTTTGTAGAGTGCCTGAATCGCCCCCAAAGGGGTATCTCTGCGCTGTGGACATGCAACAGTAGGCCGAAGGAGGAAATAAATTAGAACAGAACAGTTATGAGGAGCCTTCTAAATTGAAGGTGGTCAGGGCATTGTCTCAGATGCGTGGGGAGCTGGTTCCAATAGAGAGGGGCAAGGTGAGAGAAAGCTTTCCCACTCATCCTTGATTTCTTAACCCAAGGAACAAGGAGAAGAGATTTAGTTCCTGAGCGAAGGGACCTTGTGGGAATACAGTGATTGAGTTTCCTTGCAAGGTAAGTGGGGCCCTTGCCATACAAGGCCTCGTGGATGGTGCAACAGATTTGAAACTTAATTTGCTTGCGTACCGGGAGCCAGTGAATCTATTGAAGAAGAGGAAGGGAAGCCGTTCTGGGTGGGGCATTCAAGAAAAGGCGCGCCACGGTGTTTTGGACTACCTGCAGTCTGCACAATGAGGACACATTGGCTGAGACCAGGAGAGCGTTACAGTAATCTAGGCAGCTTAGTACCAGTGACTAAATGAGAGTTTTGCATGTGGACTCCGGGAGGAAAGGGAAGACTCGCCGTAACAGGCCACGCACGTGAAAACAGTAACCAGCACTATAGGCCCTATGTTCTTTCATGCTCAGTGCCTGGTCTAGGCGTATGCCAAGATTCTTGACAGCAGTCTTAGGTACAGGGGAGTCGCCAAGATCCACCGGCCACCATTCAGGTGACCACAGCAGTGGTGTATCTCCGAAGAGCATGATCTCGGTCTTCCCTGTGTTAAGCTGAAGGAAATTGCTCCTCATCCAGCTAGAAATGGCTATCATACCTGCGGAGAAAGAGGACTGGGCTGCATGAGTGGATTTATTAAATGAAAATAGAAGCTGAGTATCGTCAGCATATGAAATGGGAATGAAACCTAATGTCCTAAGTGGAGAGGTGTGGCTCACTGGTTAGAGGCGGCAGATCCGCAAGCAGAGAATCGGCCAGGGACCAGGGTTCAATTCCCGACGCGGCAGGGTCGTGGACCAAGGTCAAAACGGACTCGATAATTCTCGCCACGGTACCTACTCTAACCAGGAACACACTCGGCAACTCTGGGCATTAGCTTGCCTCATCTCCACAACGGCCCCCCACATTTGCCGGGGATGCCTGGTTTCACCTTGGAGATACCCAGGAGGGACCATCTCACAGGGATAGCCAGGACGGGTTCCCCAGCGGTCTACAGCGCCACGACACCTCAGGGCAGCAGTGCGCTTTACAAGACACATACATACATTTCAGTGGGTCAGACAGGGGAGCAGCGTATATATTAAACAAGATTGGGCTCAGACAAGAGCCCTGAGGCACTCCCTTAGTCAGCCCCATAATCTTTGACCGAAAAGGACCTAGGTTAACTTGCATGCAGTTTTACACATTTCTGCACAGTTATTCTCCATCCTGTGTGGTTTAACTTATAATTGCATGGTACCAGTAACTACGTGTGAAGAGTTTAGACCTCATCAGTGCACTGCAACTCATAATGAAAGCCAAAATATAGAATCTCACAGCATTTCAAAACTGTTAAAAATGGGGTCTCCAGTTGGCAAAGGTATGCACCTTGCCCAAGTAGGGACTCTTGCTTCTATTCAGGGTAAGGGGATCACACACTCTAGATAACCCATGCTTACCCCATTGGTAGCTTGGCACGAGCAGACAGGTGTGTCCCAAAGACAATGTGTAAAGTACTTGCACCCAATGCACAGTAATACCATGAAATCACCACAGAAGAGACACCACAACAGTTTAAAAAAAGAAGTAATATTTATATGAGTTGAGACAACACCTAAAATGGCAGAAATTTAGCATACATAATATCAACAAAAACAATGTTAATTGCCCAAGAGTACACCTGGTAGAACTGGCAGAGATCTGCCCTTATGAGAGGGAGCGCGGGGTTACTAACTACTGATGGTTGCCAGGTGATCTCCGGGCCATTCACAATGGCCCCACAACTCCCAGGTTGCTCTACAAGAGCTCCTCTGGTTTCACTGGTGCTGGGCCCGGGGCAGGATTAATGGAGCAGAGCTGTGTCTCCAGCCTCCCACTCCGCTCAAACCCCCATTGGCATGGCTGCTGCCCCTCACGCCGGCCATGATGATGACTCTGCCCTTCGCTTCCAGCAATGGGCAGGCAGGGGGGACCGGGCTCCACCCTCAGCCTGCACAGTGGTTGCCCCAGCAACAGAGGGACGCCCTCCAGATCTGTCGGGCCCTGAGCCGTGTGGCTTATCGGTCCTCTGCCTTCTGTCTCGGACCACATTTGCGGCAGTTACTGGGCAATGCAGGGAAAACCTGTTTCAAGTTTATTTATCTTGGTCACGGCCCATGCCTACGCAGCCCGTTCAATATGACACATGCTGGTGCTCACCTGCCAACACTGCACATGCTGGTGCCGTGGCTCAACTTCCAACACTGCACACACTGGTGCTGCAGCTCCGTTTCCAACATGGCACACACTTCCTCAGTGCCCTGGGTGCTGCAGTTGGAGGGGGGAAGAGCAGACTTGGTAAATCCGCAAGATGAGCGTAGGGAAGTCTTTGATGTCCCTGAGTCTTCTACAGCAGGAGGCCAGCACACACGAGCCCTTGTAGATCTTCTCAAGCAGGATACCGCAGCAGGATAAAAAGAGTCAGTCTTTTTCCTCTGCTCACAGATAGAAATAGCAACTGCAGGCCAACCCACCCCTCATTCAACAGAAAGGGTAGCGCTCCTCACACAGCTTTTCAACTCTTCTTGGCAGGGTCCTCTTGTTTCCAAAAGTGATCTAAAGTTCTGGAGTTTTAGGTCTAATATTTATACCCTATTTCCGCTTTGTTGTCTTTGTTTCAAGAGTCTCTGAGCTCAGTAAAGCCAGTTCTGTCCTCCCTGGTCCAGCTTCACTACATGAGGTGGATACAGCATTGTGTAGAGCAGTCACAGCCTATTAAGATGTTAGTGAAAACTCCTCCCACCACTCTAAATACATAAAGGTCTATTCAGCCTGGCTATGAGTCACCCAGGAAAGGCAGGGCACACCTCAACCTCGCTTGTGACTGTCTAGCGTGAATGCACGTCCCCAGCTCCTGTCACTCCAAAAGCAGACAGTGAATACACAAACAGGCCGAGGCACACTGGATGGTAATACAAGAAAATAGCAAACACAACAAGATGATGGACGGAGTGAAGAAACTTTTCAACCACTCTCCCCCCAGTTAAGAGATCTGGCTTTAATCCATTGTTATTTTGCTCACCATGCCACCCCAGTTTGGACCCAGCCAAATGCAAATCCGTCTTGACCCTGCTCCTTATGGGAACAGTCCAGCCCGAACTGCCAGGTCAGGTCCTTCCTGGACCGGGAACAAGAATCCTAGGACTGGTTGATGGTATCACCCCTCATCAGCCAGGCTAGCTGGAATCCAGTGGCACAGTGAGAAAGAAGATGCCCTCTTTCTAAAAGTGGCAATTTCAACACACATGATTTAAAAACCACCTTTTCAGAGAACCTTAACTCCATTTCTCTATCTTGTCCCAATGGAAAGTTAGACTTGTAGGATGTTATAAGGCACCCTTCATGTTAATCTTTGGGACATAGAGCCTATAAATAGTTAAAAATAAAACACACAATACTATCAGGACATGTAAAACACACCAGCACATGTCCTACCTTCCACATACACAGCACGCTGCCCATGGGGGTACCTTGGGCCTATCTTAGTGTTGCCCTGCACGTAAGAAAAGGAAAGGTAAGAGCCTGGCAAGTGAGTGCACATGCCAGATCGACACAGCAGTTTACAACTGCATTTGCAGACACTGCAGTGGCAGATCTGAGACACATTTACAGGGCTACTCATGCGGGTGGCACAACCAGTCCTGTAAGCCCACTAGTAGCAATTGATTTACAGGCCTTGGCACACTCAGTGCATTGGGGACTTACCAGTAAATCAAATATGTGAATCATGGATAACCAATAACAGGGAGCACTTGTATTTTGACACCGATCAGCAGTGGCAAAGTGCCCAAAGCATCCAAGGCAGCAAAAACGACATCCAGCACACAGTCAAAAACACAGGAGGTAGAGGCAAAAGAGTCAGGTGGAACCAACCCAAGGATGCCAAGTATAACAAAAACCAAAATATAAAACAAGGTGATATGTTGCCAGCACAGAGGAGGACGTGATATCAGCAGTCACAGAAGGAATAAAGGTGCAGGGTAGCTATACAGAAAATATCCAGAATGCAATAATGAAAATAAAAACATTGAGATGACATCTGTCTGGCTAAGCTGAAACGAGTTTCCCACCCTGTAAATCTCTGTTCATTAAACTTAATAAATATATGCATGAATTTCAGAAAGACGCAAAGGGGAAGGCACTTTTTCTCTCCTGTTGAATTTTCCATTACTTTATTCATTAACCTTTCCTTGAGCATTAAAGTATTCATTAACCTTTCCTAGCAACATTTTCAAGCTGCATTACTTGTCTACAACATATAAAAATAAGCATTAAAGTTTGAGGGTTGGGATGCGGCTTCTCAATATAAAGCAGATTAAAGAGCTGAAAGGAAGCAACTGTTGTTCATGGAAACCTATATTCATATATTTACAAGTCCCGATACCTATAAAATATACTTTAAGAAAGGCCAGTTCTATTCTTATTTACTAGTGTATCCTCTTTTTTCGGTGATTGTCCGGTCTCCCCACGTCTCTCCATGTCTCCAAATGTTTTTGGGCAACCAATCACTTCAAATATTTTCTATGGGGCATACCGTTTGTGCTCATAACGGATCACAAACCTTTGGTGTCATTATTCTCTTCCAAGGACATTGAAAAAACCACACCTCGTATTGGTAAATGGCTGGTGTCTCTACAAAATTTCAATTTTAAAGTTGAGTATGTTTCTGGCAACAAAAATCAAGTTGCTGACTGTCTTTCTCGTTTACCGCTCGATAAACATATGGAGGAAAGTACAGAAGAGTTTGAAGTCTTGAAGTAAATGTCCCGGCCATTTTTCAGAAGAAG
Source organism: Triturus cristatus (assembly GCF_964204655.1). Taxonomy (NCBI): domain Eukaryota; kingdom Metazoa; phylum Chordata; class Amphibia; order Caudata; family Salamandridae; genus Triturus; species Triturus cristatus. The sequence goes on along the minus strand of NC_140583.1, from coordinate 407,517,411 downwards.
AATGGAATATCCACATGCCTAAGGATGTCACCCTTAGAAAAAATAGTGAATACATTGCTAAGGGTTGGCCCAAAAAATTTTGTGATCTTCCCCCTGAGTTACAATCCTTTTGTAACGTCAGAGATGAACTGTCGACTGCAGGGACCAATGTATTCAAGGCAGACAAAGTAATTCCACCCGAAAATCTTAGAAAACGCATCACTGAATTAGCACATGAGGGCCATCTAGGAAGAAGCCTTACTAAGAGCAAACTTCGATCAGGATATTGTTTTCCTGGCATGGACCCTCTTATAGAAGATTTGGTTAAAGGGTGCCATGCTTGTGGTCTCAGCGACAAAATTAGGAGTACACAGAAAACACAGCTGGAACCGGTTCATGTTCCAATTAAGGTGTGGGAAAAATTAGGGTTCGACATTATTGGCCCCCTGCAAATCTCGGGTTTACAAGAAAAGTTCATTATAGTCCTAGTAGACTATTTTTCCAAATGGATCACAATAAAATTTGTCAATAAGGTGGATACCAAATCCATCATACTTTTTCTAGCCAATGCTTTCGCCAATGAAGGCATTCCCCATACACTCATCACCGACAATGGGGTGCAATTGATTTCTGAGGAAATGAAAGAATTTCTAAAAAATTTGGCCATAAAACACATTTGCACCCCACTATATTGAACCCGTGCAAATGGATTGGTGGAACGTTGCAACAGAATGATTAAAGAGTCTTTACAATTGGCGATGATTGCTCACAAACCCATCATTCAGTCCCTTACAGACACTATCTGGTCATATCATATCACACCCAACAGTGTTAGAGGTTACTCACCTTTTTTTCTTCTAAGTGGGCGAAAACCAGGTTCCAAACTCACACCTAACTGTTTATTTGTAGACAATTCAGTTGTAAGGGATGACAAAGTGACCAAAGAAAAAATTGTGTGCCACCAGGATAAATACAAACAGGCATATGACCGCAAATGGGGAGCTAAGGCTCATAAATGGGAAGCAGGCCAAATGGTTCTTGTAAAAAAAAAAACACAATAGCTCAAACAGGTTCAATAAATACTATGGTCCTGCAAGAATAAAGGATGTTAAGGAAAATATGGTTATATTGTCTGATGGCAGAATGTGGAGCATGGACAGATTAACACCATATTTAGAGCAGAGTAGTGGTAACATGTGGGATGAAAGGTCAAAAAGGCAAAATAATATGCAAGAAATCAAACGCAATGACAGAAATGTGAGATCACCCAGGTGGCACAAGGACTATGTTATGAACTAATCTGTGTTTAGTTCTAGCAAGTTTTCTGTTTGTGTGATCTTCCATGCCTATGGGGATCATCTTATGAAATGGTCAGGGTATTTTTATCTGTATCTCTCCCTTCTTTTCTTTCACCCTCCCCCTGTCCTCCCTCCTCTCTCTTTCCTTTCTCCCTTGAGGATGGAGGTGTGTTATAATCTTCCTCCTATTTTCCATTTTCCTCACAGTCTCTCTTTTCCTCTCCCTCTCTTGGTACAATCCTCCCCAATCTTTCATTTGTACATTGGATTGTCTCAGAATCTTGAACAGGAGTGCACCTTAGAATGTTGGGCACTGCAGTCTGAGGAGAGTTTCGTGCTGGTTCGAGGGATTATGCCAATAAAGAAATTTACAGCATATTATTCACTTGCCTTGTGGATTATTTCAACATTCTCCTTCGTCTCATCTTTTCCTTCCCCATTGCTCTCCCTTATCTCCTTCTCTCTATCCATTGTTTTCTTTCTCCTTCACTATTTTCTGCTTCGATCACCCTACCATCTCACCGTTCATGTTCCGTTGATTCCGCTCCTTTTAACTTGACTTTCTCATTCATTACTTCTCTTATAATTCTCATAATCCCCCTAGCTTTCTCATCATCCCCTATTATCCTCACAGTTTTTTGCTCTTTACAATCTCCTTTTTTCATGATACTTGTCATTCCTTCTCAGTGAATTAGATAGTTCTTTACTACTGGTAACTATTTTCTCACTTCCTCCTTCTTCTTCACGAATTCGACCCCCAGCTTCTCATTCATCAGACTGAACATCTGTTGTATTTCAATAAATGAGCTTTACTTAGTTAACTGATATTTACCCAGCTTCCCTTGAAGAGTCTTTTCTTTTTCTTTCGAAATGTCTTTTTTTCTGTATGTTTTTCTTATCCCCCAACCACTAAATGCATTGATCTCTCAAGTCACAGTATATTTTGTCGTGAATATTCCTAAATCTAAGGTAGCTCCCTATTCACGGACGTTAAGTCATCAAAATGGCACGTGTGGTGGAGGTGAGATACGCCCTATCAGCCAGGATAATATCAAACGGTTGGCCCCATGTACAAGCCTTACCTCTTCAGCAGCCTCAAAGTCTCTAATAAAAGTATAAAGAAATGCTAAGAAAGGAAAACCACAGACACTGAACAGGGCTTCGAAAGCACTACTTATTTTCTATTCCTACCACTGTCTTCATGACCCTTCCAAAAATGGGTAGTAAAGCCCATCTTAGATTCAAGCCCCATCCTCGACCCCAGCCAATAATTCTGCGCCACGGGCGAGGTAAAACAGTGGTCCATATGTCAAAAGTCCACCTAAGGAAATACAAATCTCCTCACACATATTACGGTGCACTTGCTGCTGTATTTTGATTCTGGGTTAGCTGAGAACCAGAGAACCCTACAAACTCAGGCTATTGCTAAAAACTACAGGCCTAAGGGAATCCAGGCTGGAGTGGCTTGCATGGGTTACAACACATTCCTTATGTAGAATGCTCTGTAAATGTGAAACTATGTGGGATCAAGGCAAGCCAAAGTTCACTGGAGTATTTAGAGAAATCTATGGTCTGTAGCGTTACCTACATGCCTGACGCCCTCGGTACCAAATATGAAGCTTCCAACACCCCTGGAATTATTTTAATTAAAGCTTAATGTCTTAATGTTGTATCTGGGGCCTTTTCTGCAGCATATGATAGTCCCACCCACGCAGAGTAGTTTTTATTTGGAAACTAAGACTTTTCTTGATCTCTGCAGATTCCCGAATTATTCCTCTGACAAATATGACGAAATTCTGTATTTTTAGTCAAAGTTTGAGGTTTGCACGGTATCTGGGTAAGAAACAGTAGTGAGGTTTAAGGAAGCCACAACACTCCAGAATGTTTTGGGTTAGCAGATTTCCTTGGATGCCAGCTGACCTTGGGGCCAACAAGTAGCCTAGAGTGATCAAAATTCAAAGGAAAACTCTTTGGGGGATTCTCAAGAACGTGTGATAATTATCCCAAATTAGCTTAATGCAACTGTGCATATCGCAGTCTATCGCGGGAAAAAGCCTTGTCAACGTAGTATTCTCAAACTGGTGGCACCATGCGATAGTCTCACGATAACGTGTCAAATGACCGCATTAAAATCAACGCGAGCCCGAAAAAATGCGAAACACTAACGCGAAAAAAACGGCGATGTGGACAACCACGATAAAAAATTCAGCAATAAGCAGCGACAAGCCTGCAATTCCCTGCGTCATGCGGGAAAATGCACCATAAAAGCAGAGTAAAAAAACAGTGAGATGACAATGTACGAGTACAATCCCACATCCGTGACGTAGAACAAATTATCATTGTCCCGCATCAAATAGGCATCTCCTCACAAACAGTCACAATGTACATTGGCATGCAGTCTGCATGTAAACTGCGCCAATGCAGAAACATACACGGAACACACTGTGAAACCGCATCTCCCCTTCACATTGCAGAGGGACAATCAGCACCTCCTGCACACAGATGTGTCATGTCCATGATCAATCAATTATGAAAGCATGGACGAATGTAGGGGTAGTGACTCCCCCTTACGTACATGTTGCACATGTTGTGGGACTTGAGTCACAGGGTGCATCCCTTCATCATGGTGGTACATATTTGACCCCAAAAGAAGCCCTGTTGTCACTTGCAGGTTAAAAATGACAGCCAATATGTAATGATTTGGGACACAGGTGAAACGCCGAAGAGTGGGATTCCGTACTATCTGTGACACACAGAACTGGCAGTTCGAATACGTGACACCCTAAACAGCTTGTCTGTACAGAGGTGACACACCCACCATCTACTAACAAATCATAAACCTGTTAGCACTACATGTCGCACTCACACTTGTCTGAGTGATGTGCTTGTACAGATGAGTGACATGCACTCAGGAAATGTGTCTTGGAATGCATTTATTTATACATGCTGTGCCTGTGGTAATTTTGTACTGTCCTATGATTGCTAAGGACTGTCACAATGTGACGTGCTCATGTGAAGAAATTGTCAATGATGGTGTTCCTAAGGGCTATTCCTGCTGCGGCTGTAGTGGGGTGTTGTCCCCTTGCCTCATCTTACTCATCATCGTTCGGTGCATATGGCACTTGTATCCATGGGGCATTGGTGCACACACATAAGTTGTGCAACAAACAACATGCAACGATCATCTTGCACACAATGTCTGGGCTGTACCGAAGCCTTTCACCTGTGATGTCCAGGCACCTGAAACGTGACTTGAACACGCCAAATGTGCGTTCCACGATGCCCCTGGTGCATTTGTGGGCCGCATTTTACTGCCTCTGGGCCTGTGTGTTTGGGGCTCGGAGGGGTGTCATCATCCAAGCGCAGAGTGCATATCCTTGATCACCTGTAACAGTGCAGAGAGACATGAGTCAATACTTCGTTCTGCATGATGTGTTGGCAGGCTCACTGGTTCATTTGTGTGTGATATGTATGACTTAGTGATTCCTGTTTGACATGTACTGGCTGTTGCAAATGAGCGGCATCAATGTGTATTAAGTAGCCTGACTGTTGCTTCTCCCTCCCCCTGAGCCTATTCACTAGTGTGCGCAGCGCGGTTGCATCACTTGCACACCTACGGCACACCATTGTGATGCCTGTCTGCGCATGTCCACAAGCCTGACAACGACACAGTGATGTTGTGCGCTGAAGGTGGGCAGCCTCGTGTGTGTAGGCCTATGGTAAAGACAGGGCGGACACAGATGTAGAGTTCATGGCTGGCTGAACTCGCCATGCGTTTGAGGGTAGACCTTTGGTTTATGCTGTGGTAATAGCGCCACACGCAACAGTTGTCATGTCTGATCCCTGACCCAGAGCGGGCTTGCGCTTCCTCATTTACCCCTTCTCCCCAGCCCACACTCAGGGGGCATGCTAAATAGCAACATTGTCCATTTCGGGACGGGTGGCGCAGACACTGCAACAGAGACACACGCATTAGTTACTTCCTTGGCAAGGCCTAAACTTAACCATGCCAAGAGCCACTTGTTGATTAACCACACCCCTACTGTCGTATGCCGGTACAGTCCGCTTACGCTCACAGGGGGGTACGACACAGCTACATGTCCCAGGTCTAACCCATTGACTGAGGTGACAAGGTTGCGTCCACTGTACACAGCACAATTTAATGTGGTAGGGCCCAGGGCACTCATGCATACATAATGACCACACGGACACACTGAGATAGTTTGTGGAACTGGCTACGGGCACATGCGCCCTGCACTTTTTATTGCCAGGGTCATATGTCCAGTGACGCCTGTGCTGGATGGGTGTGGGGTAGTGCAAGCCACCCCTCAGGGGTTGGTTGGTGCTAGCAACAACTACAACAGTGATTAGACAATCAGAAGTTCAAAGTTCAAATAGCAAGGGTTCATGACTTGAGCTGCACAGAGTTAGTGGCCCTGGATGCACTGCGGCTGGCACAGGCACACGGCCATGGGACGGTGACTTGTGGTGCACTGAGGTAGGGCCACGCGACCTGAGCAGGTCCTCCTTGATGTCCAAGGAGAATGTTGCAGTGTGTTACGGGGGACAGTGGAAGGTGTCCTTCCAGGGCATGATGCAGAGGGCAGAAGCAAGCAGAAACAGGCAAATGGAGGAGTAGAATGCTACAGACTCCTTTTTACCACCAAGTCAGTATTAGCTACATGATGATGAAGACAACCCCCAGGCAATAGAAAGTTCAACTAGAGAGTGTCCATGACTTTCGGGGCACAGAGTCAGTGGCACCAGAGCTGGAAGGGGATGCAGTCTGTGATGATGCCTGTACAATGATATAAACTCTGCCATGAAGAAATCAAGACTCAGTTCACATTGTGTGACCTACTCGACCGCAGTGTGTGCCGGAGGCAGCGGTCATCAGGGGCCCACAGCCACGTGTCATCGGCTTGCGATGCAGTTAGTGGCACCAGGGCAGTTGTTGGTAGTGTTTGATCACCTCTGTAATGAAGATCCTTTTTTCCTCCGGACTGACTCCTCTCCTTGCGTACAGTGATATGAACTCTGCCATGAAGAAATCAAGACTGAGATCCAAATATGTGACCTACTTGACCACAGTGTAGGCCAGAGGCAGTAGTCAGTGCGGGTCAACGGCTGTTCAGCCAGCTCGTCCTAGAACTCTAACACAAGACATTGAGATGACATGTGGAGATGATTTGTGGTTGATGGAGGTATAGGCACCAGAGCTGAGCGGGTGTGCAGCCTGATACGATGCCGTGTCCTGCCTGGTACGGACTGGATTGGATTGGTGTGAGGCCTGCTGGACTGCAGTGTAGGCTGAAGGCAGGAGTCAGCAAGGGCCCACAGACATGTGTGGATGGAATGCTATGCACAGAGATGGTGGCACCACATCGAAGGGAGTATAGTGATATGCACTCTGCCATAAAATATATACTCTGCCATTGTGTAATCAAGACTCAGTGTCAAATGTATGACCTACTTGACTGCTGTGTATGCCGGTGGACTACGTCACCGAGAAAGGAGTACTGCGGGCCTTGGTCACGTGGCCTTGAAGGTCTGAGGAGGCTGACAAGGTTGCCAGCCTCGGGCTTGGAGCTTGCATCGGCATGTGGTGGGCCCTTTGTGACACACACCGGTGTCTGCAGGTGAGCATTGAGGCCTGGGTGCCCAGGGGCGGGAAAGACAGGTCTGGGGACCAGCGGCCCAGGGTGCAGCAGGCGCACAGGAGCATAGACAACACTGCTCAGGGCGTCGGCCTCGTGGTGGGGTGAGAGGCGCCACCCTGGCAGACACGTTGGCCATTTCGGAAGAGAACCACGCCCAGAGCTACTTGCTTTTTATTCACACCCCTATGCTAGCCTGGCATACGCCGGGCCAGCCCACTCCGCACACGCTTACAGGGGGGACGTAACAAGCTACATTTCTGCGATCTTCCCCACTGGCTCAGGGGTAACATGGTTGCGTCCACCGTCCACTACACTCCAACCACCAGCAGTGTATGTCAACATTGATATGTCTGTGGTCTGCATACAGCAGTCTGGCCAGCACATCCACGCCACTCTTGGCATTGTGTACATTCTCATTCATGGGTCACTTGCCTCCTTCGCACATGCCTGGTTCCCACCTCTCCCCACATTCTGCTATTGTGTGGCTGAGGTGTCATGCCATTTATGGCTCATGTACATGGCTAGCCCAGGTTACCAGAGTACGTTGTGCTGTCGTGTATGGTAGGTGGGCATGTTGTTTGGCATGTTGTATGTGAGTTTGTGATGTGTGCATTCCCAGTGTAGTAAGGTCCATGATTGTGGAGTTGAGGTGTGTGGTGTGTTCATTTGGTACTTACCAACGAGCAATGCATTTGCGTAGGTGCCAGCCTCAAAGCGTTGGTTGATGACGGACTGTGGAAAGATGAAGGAATCGTGCACACTGCCTGGGTAGTTGGCGACAACGTTGGTGAAGAGTCCCCAGTGGTCCACTATTACCTGCACATTGATGGAATGCGTGTGCTTTCTGTTGCGATAATTGTGTGCAGTGTCGGAGGGGGAACAAGTAGGACATGTGTGCAGTCAATTGCCCCCAACACCTGCAGGAAGTCAGCTATGATGTAGAAGCCTTGTACTACAAAGTCTTTCATCATAGGGTTAGCTAGTGCCATCCATGCCGATCTGAAAAATTGGCAAATGGTTATCTATCTATCTATCTATCTATCTATCTATCTATCTATCTATCTATCTATCTATCTATCTATCTATCTATCTATCTATCTATCTATCTATCTATCTATCTATCTATCTATCTATCTATCTATCTATCTATCTATCTATCTATCTATCTATCTATCTATCTGTCTATCTGTCTGTCTGTCTGTCTTTCTGTCTGTCTATCTGTCTGTCTATCTATCTATTCAGTGAAAAAGCAAAAGTTTAATGTGACATTTTAGATAGGTATGGTTTTAACATCTTACATTAACAACACCTTAGAAATGTACTGAAAAAAACAAAGGTTAAAGGGTCTTTATAGAAAGTAAAAAAAAGTCAGTTAAAACAGAATGTAAAATAACTAAACAACTGAAATTCACCATTTAGAGTTTAGAGTTAACTGAAGTAACTATCACTCACCCCATCAAGTAACTATAACCCGTGCCCTCGCCATGCACAGTGTTGTCATATATGATCTCATCTCACATGCCATTAGCGATGTTATGAATGCTGCCATTTAACATTCCATGAGTGATGTAAAGTTTGAGGATATAAGCAGCGCCTGGAGAGGGCCAGTTATAGTTCAGTGAGCTAACTATAACTGATGACAACTGGAAATAAATCATTGATGACTTTACTGATGACCTCACTGATGATATCATCCAACAGATATGGCAGTTTTCTTCATACTTTTCACATTGAAGGTTTTCTGTAAACTACACCTAGACCCAAAGTTGTATTACATCTCAATGGCTAATGTGCCTAACCCTTCACAACGTGTTTGACATGAAGCATATCTGACATGGGAGGAGAGCAAGCTATAGCTAGCTCACTGAACTGCCACCTAACTATAACATCATTATAACCTTCAGTTTAGTCAGTGAATTTCAGAGTTTTTTTTGTTGTTTTTTTTTTTACATAAAGCAGGGTCTTTTTTCACACATATTAATAACATTACTTTCACCTTTGTTTTTTTTCAGTACATTTCCTTTTTTTTAAATTAATAATACATAGCCAATTCAATGCTATGCACAGCTATAGTATATGTGCGGAAAAGGGATGTTAGTAGCACGCTTGTTGTCCAAACATGCAGCCAACACTCTTATTGCCTTTTAATTAAACCAGTCCCAGATTACACCTAATATGTGAATGTGTGTAGAAGAAAGTTGATACTATGTTTTTGGGGGACGGAATTTGTGTTGTTTTTGTTTTTCTTATTTTTTTTATTTCCAACTACTACTTTTGTACATTTTGCTGATATGGTTTTACAGTCTTTTGTATTGTATTTGTTTTGTATTTCTTTTTTACATTTATCTACTGGTTTTGTAAAATGTTTTGATGTTGTTTTAAAAACAATCAACCAATTTTATTAATTCTTTTATTAACTGCATAAGTCTTCCATTTGGAAATTCTTTTCAATGGACCTGTTATATCTTATTTTATTAAATTCACCACTGGCCAAAACTGTATCACAGTGTCTGCAGTACAAGGAACACGTCAAGACACCACAGACAAAGAAATCTACTGATGAGCAGGCACAGAACACCAAGCACGCAGCTCTTGCAGATCACATCAGTGCTGGCACCAACATTAGCAACAAAATCTTAGCCATCATCAAAGATTCCACTGCGCCTCCTGCTGCTCCAGCAACATCACCTCCTCACAATACCTTTGCAACAATCGCTAAGAATTCTTATGTAACAGAATCACCTCCATATGCAGCATCTTTGACCCTCAACCAGATCTTGTCACTGTTGCAACTCAACTTCCCATTAAGGCTGAAGAATGAACCCTGACCTTGTGGCACACCCCCACCTTCACTGAAATTACTGCTACAATGAAGACCATCTATTTGGGAGCCCCATCCATCACTTGCCCTCACCACACCTTCATCAAGGGGCTCTTACTGATTAGTGAAGTACTAACACCCATCCTCAATGACTCCATCTACGCATCCCCTTTCCTGGAAACATGCCACCATCATGTCCCTGCTTCAGAAATCATCCACTGACCCATTCACACTTTTCATCTACAGGCCCATCTTCCTCCTACCATACTCTACAAAGGACTTAGAGAAAATAATCAGCTGATGCCTCGCCTATCACCTCAGTTACCACGAGCTCCTCAATGCCACGCAGTCCAGATTCAGGCCTAACCACAGTACAGAAACAGCACTCATCCTCACCACAGATGTCATCTGCATGATCCTTAATATAGGATGCAAAGTAGCTTTTGTTCTCCTTGACTGCTCTGCAGTATTTGATACGGTCTCAGGCCCCATCCTCATCAGGTGCCTGCATAAAACTGGCATCCAATGACCCGTTCTCTGCTGGACCTGCTCCTTCTTAATGAATAGAACACAATCTGTCAGCCTGCCACCTTATTCCTTGGAAGACCACAAACTCATCAATAGAGTGCCTCAAGGTTCATCGCTCAGTCCCACCATCTTCAATGCACACAGGATCTGCCTGGCCAATGTCTTCCACGCACTTTACATCAACATCCTCTCTTACAACTGGATGAAAGACAACTGTCAAGCTCAATACTGCTAAGACAGAGGGAGTGATATTCGGCAAGAACAAATCACCATGGGACTCCAACTAGTGGCTAGCTGAACTCAGGCCCACACCCATCACCCACACCAGGAACCTCAGAATAATCATTGACAATAGCTGGGCATGACTGTCTAAGCCAATGCTGTAACTGCATCCTGCTTCCACACCCTGAAGATCCTGAGGAGCATCTTCCACTCCTCCACACCCTGAAGATCCTGAGGAGCATCTTCCACTCCACATCAGAGCCTCCTCCTCTCTACTTGAATTCCGAAAGAAGCTGAAGATCTGTCTTTTCATTACACCAACCTACTATAGGCAGGGCTAGGCACTCACACCTGCTAGGCACCAGGATACCCACGTAGGTGACAGTTCCTTTTTTGAAATACACATAATAGTATCGGTTAAAAACATGCATATTATCAATTTTGTCTTGCTCTTCTTGGTCCAGCACTTCCTGTGGAGCAGTTGATTACTTTTCTACCACTCACTTCTTCACATTTCTGCACACACTATGCTGCTTAGGTGCACAGCCGCCAAGAGCTTTCACATTTGAGTGGTTCCAATTGAATACTGTCCAATTTTCCCTCTATGCAGCACGTTATATTATGTTATGTTATGTTATTCTATGTTATGTTATGCCATATAATGTTATGTTATGCAGAGATGTAAGTGCACTCTCCTGTAATACAAGTGGTCTTCCATTTAATTAAGCCGTCCAGCTTAGTTGGTCTGACTATTATGTTGTTACTTTTAACGTGACCTTTCCTTCCTTGATGCCGAAGGTAAGGGGCTCGGCACTCTAAGGTCCTAGGGTGAAATGTGGGAGGAAGTGGAATAAAGTCACCTCTTATGGTTTGGAACAGACACTTAATAAGATTTGTATGAACCCAGACAACGCACCTGTTCTCTTAGCTGAAGGATTTAAATTGGATAGGGGCTGCTCTGGATGTTTTTGCTCCAATGAGCACCAAATGCAGTATCAGGTCCAAATCCTTGAAACCTTGGTTAACTGATTAATTGAAAGAATTGCAGTAATCTTGTTGCAAACAAGAACAGAAATGGCACCTGAATAGGGATCCTATAGATAAAGAAGGGCGTAAAATGCTCCTTCACCAATATAAACTTGCCATTCATCAGGCTAAATCTACTTTTTATTCAGAAAAAAATAGAGGAGCAGGTAACTCCTCTAAGAAGCTTTTTAGATTAGTTAGAGAGTGTTGGCAAACATCTAGTCCTGGCCTCACCAATTCTACACAAGAATTTAGCGATAGATTAGCCATTAATTTTAGAAATAAAATCTTGAATATTTACACTGATTTCTCATGTCCTTCTGAGTGTAGTTTTTCACAGGAGTCCCCCTCAACTGGGTCCTCAACAGGGTCCTCTAGGTTGATAGTCTTTGCGTCAATTTCTGTATGAAACACCAAAGAGCTCTTAATAAACCTCAAGTCAGGGTCTCCCTCGGATCCTTGTTCTCCTAAAATATCACTGTAGGCCACTGACTGAATTTCGAGGACTCTGCAGAGAGTACTCAATCATGTTATTTATTCAGGGAGGGGCCGATTCACAGAACTAACTTAAGACAAAATCCTAAACTTACTACTTTTGGTATCCACAGAAGTTAGGATTTTGTCTTAAGTTTTTCTTAAGACAAACTTAAGACAGACTTAAGACAAACTTCAGACAAACTTAAGACAGACTTAAGACAGACTTAAGACAAACCTAAGACAAAATCCTAACTTAAGTCTGTCTTAAGTCTGTCTTAAGTCTGTCTTAAGTCTGTCTTAAGTTTGTCTTAAGTCTGTCTTAAGTCTGTCTTAAGTCTGTCTTAAGTCTGTCTTAAGTTTGCCTTAAAACACATTTATGACAAAATCCTAACGTCTGTGAATACCAAAAGTAGTAAGTTTAGGATTTTGTCTTAAGTTAGTTCTGTGAATCTGGCCCGGAGTGTCCAACATCTGTGAAAGTAAGATGCTATTATTCCGCTTCAAAGAAAGCCCAATTCCTGTCCTGAAGGTATGAAAAACATCCAACCTATTTCTCTGCTGTTCACCCCCAACAAAAGATATTGGAGAAACATCTTACTCAAGAACTGGTGAAGTTCATTAACAATAGCGACATTCTTGACCCTTAACAGAATGGCTTTAGAAGTGGTCACTGCACTGAGACTGCTCTTATTGCCACCACCGATAGCATCAGACACCTGGTAGACCGGTGCGTGTCGGCTGTTCTCATGCTGCTTTACTTATGCAGCGTCTCCATCAGGTGGGTGTTAGTGGGAAGGCCCTGGACCTGCTCCAATCTTTCCTTACTAATGGGATAAAAGTTGTGAGTTGTAGTGGATTCAGAGCCAAGGCTTGCAGTCTCTCTTGCAGGGGACCTCAGGGGTCATCACTTAGCCCTACTATGTTAAATGTGTATGTTGCTTCACTTGCAGAATTAATACACTATTTTGGCTTTCAAATATTGTCATACACTGATGACACACAGATTATCGTTTCCATCTCTGATAATATTGACTCTATAGCTCACAACTTCAATCTCTGTATGACCAGGATAAACACTTGGATGGAAGAATCTTTTTTGAAGCTCAACACACATAATACTTAGGTCATGGTTTTAGGCACTCAAGACTCGATTTGGACAAGTAGTTGATTGCCTGAAGACAGTGGCTCTGTGCCTATTCTGAGAAAAGTGGCAAAAAACCTTGGGTTTATTTCTGATTCTTCTTCGACTTTTGAGGCACAGGTTAATCGTACTGAAAGGACTTGCTTTCATTTAGTCAGGACACTCAGGAATTTTTTTCTTTTTATCCTCATTGAAATGCTTTACTCTGTGGTCATTGCTTTAATTTCATCCAGGTTGGATTATTACAATGCCCTGTACCTGAAAATTAATGATTCCCAGCTGAATAGACTGCAAGTGGTGCAGAATGTGGCTGCTCACCTCATTCTTAACATACCTAAACGTGCCTCTCTTAGAGTGTGTATTTTGTTCAGTACGCTGGATCCCTCTCAGAAGAAGGTTGTGTTTGAGGCTTTTTGCCTGGACTTTCGAGACCTTCACTATGAAGTTTCCAAACATTTCTCTGCACTTTTTAATTGATTTGTTCCTTGCAGATCGCTCAGATTCTCTTCAGCCAAGAAAGTCATAATTCCTAGGTTTCGCAAGGTCAGATCAGGTGGCCATTCTTTATAGAGGGCCAGGGCAAGGATATGGTACACCTTACCTGCCAACATTAGTAAGCTTGATGCTTTTGTTGTGTTTAATATATCCATGAAAACATGGCTTTTTTCATCACAAGCTGTGTTGCCGGGTCTGTATTATCGAGTCCTGCTTGGCTTATCGCTTAGTTACCGTCTGTTTTTATGCACTTTATAAATTATTTCACTCTCACCTAGAAGGGCATACTAGCACTTAGCATGTGTAAATCTAGTCAAGCCTAAGGTCTAGTTTGATTCTTGAAAAAACAGGTCTTCAGCTTCTTGCAGAATTCAAGAAGTATCGGGGAGGCTCAGATGTGTAGCGATAGGTAATTCCATGCGAGTGATGTAGGAGAAGGTTTGACTGACAAACCTAGTATAGTGAACGCTTGATATGTGTGCAAGTAGGAGCCGGGGTGAGTGGAAGTGTCTGGAGGGTTTGTGAAAGCAGATGTGATTGTTGAGGTATGCTGGACCAGAGTTATGTAGTGCTTTGAAAGTGTGGTTAAGGGGTTTGAATGGTGCTTTTGTGTGTATGGGTAGTCGGTGTAGCACATTGAGGTGAAGTGAGATGTATGTGCAGCATGAGAGGTTGAGAGTGATTCTAGCCACGAAGTTCTGAATGTTCTGTAGCCTTTTGGTGAGTTGTTTTGTGTTCCCTATGTAGAGGGTGCTCCCTTAGTCCAGCTTGCTAGTGATGAGGGAATGAGGGGGGTTTTCGGTAAGTTGGTTTGGAGCCATTTGAATTCTTCCTTAGACTGTTCAGGGTGTGAAAGCATGAAGCAGTGACGGCATTGACTTCGGGGGTCATGTCGAGCTTACAGTTGATGAAGATCCCAAGGTTGCTGGGGATGAGTGTGAGTCCTGGTTCTGTCAGCTACCAAGGGTAGTCCAGTGTTAAGGTGCTCTTCCTGTGAACCACAACTTTGGTCTTGTTGGTGTAGACAGTTGGACTTCATTCAGTTGGCGATTTTAGTCAGGCATGCCGTGACCTTGTTCCAGGTGCTGGAAATCTTGTCCATGAGGAACAAAGTGCACATAACCTCCTGCACACTTATTTGTTTTCAATCCAAGGGAAGTTTTAAAAAACTGTCATACAAGTGATTTCTTCAATGTCCTTGCTTGTTGTGGTGTTGTGGAAGTGCTTTGTAGAACACCTTGCAGAGGCATGGTGGATGAGGCACTTGATGCTTGCTGGTCTCCAGTTTTGTCTAAGGCCAAGATGGTTTTGTATTGCACTTATGGTAACCCTGTCTCTGTTAAACACCAGTCCAGTAATCATTAGTTATCAAACTCATCTGAGATTGTTTAAAAGAGTGTGGACTTTTTTTGAGTAATGTTTTCAGAGCGATTTGTTTATTGATCTCGCCATAGAGGGTGCTCTCATAGTCCAGCTTGCCAGTGACAAAGACTTGGGCAACAGTTTTCCGGGTGTTGGTTGGAAGTCATTCAAAAATCTTTCTTGCCATTTTCGGGCTGTCAAAGCATGAAGCAGTTACACATCAATCAAGTTATCATAGCTATCAAAATCATTTGAGGTATTTTAAAAAGTATGACCCTTTGTTGAGTATTGTTTCCTGAGTGAGTTGTTTATTAAACTCGCCATAGAGGGTGCTCCTATAGTGCAGCTTGCTGGTGACAAGGACATGGGTGACGGCCTTGTGTGTTTGTTGGGAGCCATTTGAAAATCTTCCTTAGCATTTTCAGGATGTGAAAGCATGAAACAGTAATGAAGTTGCCCTTAAAACATGTGTCAGGCCAATTTTGTAGTTGTTAAAGATCCTGAGGTTCTTGGCATTGGCGGTGGGGATTGGTGTCGATCCTAGCTAAGTTGGCCACCGGGGAAGTTCCAAAGAAAGAACACTTCCTGAAAATAACAACTTCAGTCTTGTTGGTGTAGACAGTTGGACTTCATTCAGTCTGCGATTTTGGTCATGTGTGGAATGAACTTGTTCTAGGTGCAGGCCATCCTGTCCATGAAGGACACGTAACCTCCTTCTCCATTATTTCTTTTAACCAAGTGGAACTTTGAAAAACTGCCACAACAATGATTCCTTACCCTTCCTTGCTTGCTGTGGTTCTATAGAAAAACTTGGAAGAAACCGTGCATAAGCATGTGGAATGATGCACTTGGTGTTTGCTAGTCTCCTGAGCATCCAATGAAATCGCTGTTGTTACTTTTCATTTACTTTTTAATATCACATAAGGTGCTGTGGTACTCCTTTGGGACCCTCTTTACTCCCATAGGACCCATAGAACCTATGAGAGGGTCCCACAGGAATTCTGTGTAGATTTAACTTTCTGTTCCGGGTCCTGCTTGAGTACCAGCAACAAAAGGAAATAACGAAGATGTCTAGAGGTGTTTTGTGGAATGTATACATTTTTCAGTGTCACAGTGGAGCGGTACCTGAAAATGGTACCATGGTATCTGTAAAAGACAGTGAAACACCTCCTAATTGGCTAATGTCATTAGATTGACATATTATGATATTAGCCACCCTCTTACTAACATTAGTGAGTGTAGTTCAATTTTGACACCCTGTCCAGTGTTTGCTTCATGTTTTTCCATTTTGGAAAATGTTTGGACTTCCAAGAAAAAACAGAGAATAATATCTGGAGGGTATTGCACAGCACCCCCTCAGAAGATGAAGAGGAGCAGCAATATGACAAATGCAGCCACTCACAATCCATCATCTGAGAGTTTTTCATCATACCAGAAAGTGAAAAGAAAGTGACCACGAAAGTGGTGACCTCAAGCCTCCCTGACTTTCTGGAAAGAAGCATTATTTTGGTGCCTCTGGGATGTTGAAACACTTGAAGGTGTGGCAGACCAGGTGGCTTAATGCTGGAAAGAGCCAGAATGATGAAGGAGCCTTAACAACAAGTGTACAGTGTTCAAGTGGATGACGGTGCTCCTCCTGATGTTGCAGCCAAGCTCGTAAGCAATTGGAACTGCCTGAACTCCTGCATCACCCGCTTCTATATGGATTGGTGGACATTTATTCAATATGGGTGCAAAGTACTTTAACCAGGGACCAGCTCTTGACTGCTCAAGAGCAGGTGTGCCAAACAAAGTAGTATTTTTTTTCTTTGTTGCATCCAAGTTTTGATGTCCCTTTTTCATGCTTTTACATGAATCCCAAAAAAAGAGTTTTGTTAGAATCATCTTATGGTTTAAAGATAGAAAAATAATGTATGTTGTTTTGTTATATTCCATATTGGTACCCCAATATAGGCTCAGGTAACCACCTATATTCTCCCCTACATTACACATATAACTGCTCTTGGGGACTGACCTTTTACCTAGATACGACACTGCAAACAGAACGCAGAATTTCCCTAGTAGCAGCCTAATACATTATGCATGAGGATTCTTGGAAACTCAGCAGGGCTCGTCTCCTGCATAATAACTATGTATAAAGTTCATTTCTGAGTCATCCTAAGTTCAACACTGACACAGCAAGGTTAAACTCCCGGGGAGAACTTTGGGATTAAAAACATCACATCTTGCTGAAACAAGCAGAGGAGATCAGGACATCCATGCTGACACACTGTCGCGAGACGGTGACGCACCGTGCATGCAGATACTACAGCTCGCAGTGGTCTGACATCCCTTGCGGTTCGTCCAATCCGAGACCAGGACGGGGTCCCACAGGTTCTCAATTCAGGTAATGTGGGTTGACTTTATCCTAGAGGGATTCTTGGCTTAACACCTACATACATGCTAGGTACACTTAGGTACATCTAGTCAGGGTAGCATCGTAGGAGTAGGCATTTTTATTGTCATTTTATTGTGATGTATTTTAAATAATTGCCTGCATTCATGATCATATCAGGATGGTAGAAATCTACCATCCTTTTACTTTCTTAGTGCTTCTAGTCATTTATATCTGCTACTGTCAAATGATCGTTACAGCACATCTATTCTACACCAGAATAACGACCGGTCAATAAATACTTATTGAAATCGTCCCTTCTCTGAGATTAAGTAAGCACAAGTGACTGAGCGAAAAGTAGGCCGCTGTTTTCACGGTCCTGAGGGATCAGGGTTGTCATGTTCGATAGTTACCAGGAACTTTTCTCTCCTTAATAAAAGGAGCTTCTAGTAGCACAGTGAGCTATCTGGTATAAAGGCCAACATACCTGGTTGGAGGTGTCTGGAATCAGTTTGGACACCAAGCCCGCAGTGTACATTGTACAAACGCGCAGATCCTGTATAGGTTATATAGGGACTACACGATAGTTTATCATGTCTATCTGTTAGTATATTCTTAGTGACTGCCAGAGCAATTTACTGTGACCATTAAAGGCCCACTCTACTTTTAAAGGTCCAGGCTAAAGGTGAAAACCTAGAACAAGAGACTGGTACTCTAATGGCTACAACAGCCTGTTACAGTGGACTATAAAAGTCAAAGAACATTCTGCTCTTAAAAGACAGAATGACCTTATACACCCTTATAGCCTAATATAGCAGAAAGTACCAGGAATGTAAGGCCCACTAGACTATGATAAGTCCAAGCTAATGGCGATCACCTTTAACAAGAGTCTGGGACTCTACTCCTACCGCCTGGTAGGAGCACTCGTAAGGAGCTCCATGCGCTTGGGATCCCCTTCTTGGGAATATCCCTATCAGCGGCTGCCATCCGACCTTGTTAGCGTAACAGGAGTAAAAGGACTAAATTGAAAACTTTGTATTTTAACCGCACAGCCTTTCTTACCTAGTTACGGACCCCGGAGTCGACAACAGTAGTGATACCACCCGCAGGGCTGTTCTGGCCATCGATGTGCTGAGGAGAAGACGGTGCCGTATTAGGAGCATCCCTGGCAACCGGGCCGGAACCAACTCCGAAGGGCGACGAGACCAAATCGAGGAGAACAACGTTCAGCTGCTCGGGACACTCTCTGGACGACCCGCGAAAAGAAGCCCCGACCGAGTCAGCAGGCGAGGGAGCGGTAAGCCCCTGGAGCCCCCGTTTCAAAGCGGTAAGCTCTTACTGCAGATCCCCGTTGCTCCGCTGATCGATCCCTTTCCAACAGGGACCACCACAGGACTGGGTCACTCGAGTGCCGGTGTTGACGCCTCAGGCACTGGGAAACCTCGGCTCGCGACGGCAGACTCTATTCCTTGCTTCAAAGGCAAGTTTCCCAAGACCGCGAGAGGAGGCGGTACGAATGCTCTGCCGACACTGTGGCAGCGGGCCCCCGGAGCCCCAAAAACGAAGCGGCTAGACTGCAGTGATGCAACGGAAGTGTCCCACCAGACATAAAGAGAGCTAAGCGGCAGCAGTCCCCTGGGATGCCCCAGAAAGAGGACACTCTGACTCCCAGGCTTCAGGGAGAAACCGAGTCTCAGCCACTCCCCCTCTGGAGCTTCACAAAATAGCACAAATCAACGCCGATAGTGTGCATTGTTCCGGGTCTGCTCCGATGGTTATCGGAAGACTCAACGGAAAAGAACTGGTTATTATTCATCGCGTCCACAACACACCCTCCTACAAACGCGACCTGGATGAAGCCAGCAGATTAATCTTATGAAGCCAAAACGAAAATAACGACTCCAGCGTAGACATCGTGTTAAGGTAAAGATACCTATGTGACATTTAACTTTACTATCTTTTGCTGGGCATTCTCATGTTCATCTTTTTTACTTTTTAAGATGGCTACGGCCAGGGCTTCCTCTCTCTAAAAATGGCCGAGATCATAAATTACTTTGTCAATGGGCTTACTCCAAACACCGGTCACGTCTTTTTCGGTTTACCTCACACCTCCTCTGCCCTCAATCAGTCACCACTGAAATAGGACTATCTTGCCATTTAGGCCCACGGACAGAGAAACAGGACTACTCAGGCTTTACCTTAGATCCCCCACAATCTCATGGACAGTGAAATAGGACTACAGGGATGCTCCCACAGGTAATGGAAACAGAAAATGGACCCCATAACCAAAACAGATAAAGGTCTTCTCCCAGAGTCTATTGAGCTACAATAGAAAAAGGACTACATCTCTTGCTCTGCTCTAGACAGCTAACTACTTAGCCATCTTGGACTTCACTAATCAACACTGAAAAAGATACGCCACCATGAGAATCCTTAGCCTGAACTATAACAAAGGACTTCATCTCTAGCTCTTCACTAGCCTTTGTCCATTATAACCTCTCCGCTCTAACTTCTCATCCACTCCTCTTCTACCTCAACCCCTATTCCTTCATCGCATTTAGCGCAGCTCTCTCCCAGCCTCGGTAACGCCCCACGTTAAGACTACTTCCCTCACCCTGGGACACCCTTAGATCTTTCGCACGTCTAACCCCCGAATATTCCCCCCTTAGGACACACACTATGGAACGCACCGGGAAATGCACCCACTCCATCACCTACCCTCCAAACCTCTCAAATAAAGCAGCCAAAGGCTTTAAACACAACCTATTAAAATCCCACCCTGAAACCCCCATCTCTGACCCCTACTACTGTATGAACAATGGGCTCATTAAGAACGATATCATATTCTACACGAAAAGGAGAGCTCAATGGAGGAAAGCCTTTATCGCCCTTTTTAAGGTCTCTAACTTAAAGAAAACAGCTCACGGCATCACCCTCTCTATCCTTCCCTCTCTATTCTTTAACGCTGCTGCCACCGTCACTATCTATCATAATGGTATCATCCTAATCCAATCCTCCAACCACAACCTTAATCTGATTGATCATATCTTTCCGCTCATTAAGGACAGAGTTACTCTTACCCTCCCCCCCCGCAAATCTCCTGGTCCCCTACAACTCTCATCCTTCATCTGATATAAACCAGAACTCCCAGATGACCCTTCCCACCACAACTAACCACGAAGACAACCCACCTAACGACACTTACCACCTCACCGCCACACCACTTCTTAACCGCGCCAATTCACTCCACTTCCCCCCTCACCCTGCACTTTCACACCCCCCCTGCCCCCTCACCTCTACCCTCATTGCAACAACCCCAACACTACCCCCACTCCCTTGGTCCCCCCATCCATTAACGAACCCCTCTTGCCTGATATGAGACTTGACCTGATATTATCAACTCTTCAACAAGTCAAATCAGACATAGGAGCCCTTCAAAACCTTATCCTACACCAACCTAAATCCACTCGTACTAAACAAAAATACAGCCCGTCCCCACACCCTACGACCTTCTACCACAGCCAACATCCCCATGCAAACTCCCAAACACATGGATCTCCACGCTGGAGTACAGTCCCACTCCCAAACGCCTCATCCCGCCCGGTCAGGGGGTTAAACCCCCTATCTGACTTAGACATAACGGCCCTCCTCCAATCCTACGATCTAGCTCACCCCTCTCTCGACACGGGACCTCCAGCTAGCCCGCAACCCAACTCCCTTATTCATGCCATCCCGATCAACACACACAGAGCCCCGAGACTCCACTCCACTCCAGAGGCATTGATGAAAATAACCTCACTAGAATCCCCATCACAGTTGAACCTACCACTGTAAGCACCCAGCCATGTCTAAGATGCATACTCCTCAACTGCAGGTCCGCCTAAAGACACGCAGCTGATATTGCCGACTTACTCATCACGAACGAACCTGACATTTTGATCTTAACAGAAACATGGCTAAATGAAACTTCTACTCCCATACTGGACATATTGTTACCTCCTAAATATGACATCTCCAGACTTGACAGAACGGATAGGCCAGGCGGTGGGATAGCCTGTATACACCAGACCAACCTAACTGTGACCAACTCCTTTGCCCCCGCTACACCATCCTGCGAATACCTATGCTTAAACATCGCCAACAACAACAAACAAATCTGTTCTCTCCACACCTTCTACCATCCACCGGGAGATAACCTCAACTTCATTGAACACTTCATGGACATCCTAGCCTCGAATGACAATAAACAGGTCAAACAAATTTTCTTAGGGGACTTTAACCTTCACTGGGACGACCAGAACGACCCTGAGGTTCACAGTCTCAAAGCCTTCCTCACAGACCTCAATCTCACTCAAATTTGCAACAGCCCTACACACGACAAGGGTGCAACGCTCGACCTAATTATCTCCAAAGCTGACTCCACTCAGCTAGACTCGAAACTCCCATGCGACTGGTCTGACCATCATATCATTACCTTTCAAATCCTTGAATCCTTTAAACGACTCCCGACACAACCCCTAAGAACTAAGATCTGGAAGAGAAACCTGAAAAACATTGAATCTGACCTCTCATCCTTAGATAACGCAAACCCCCTCTGTCCCCCGGAAGACATGAATGATGTACAGGGACTGACAAATCACTACTTTCACTCCATGAACCCCCTGCTCGACAAAGTGGCCCCATTACAATTGAAAAGAACCTCCTCAAAAGATTCTAAACCATGGTACGATGGGAGGCTAAATGACGACAGACGCTCGCTTAGATTAATTGAACGCCGATGGAGAGATACTCCCACAACGGACCTCCTCCAAACTCTGAGAACAGCCAGAAACGCATATTTTAAAAAGATCAAAAAATCAAAAACCGATTTCTTCAGATCTCAATTAGACCTGGCCAAGAACCGCCCCAAAAAGCTATTCGACCTGATCAAAACCCAAACTAAAAGCCTACCTAATGCCCTCAACACCAGCCCACTCTCTCCACCCACTTGTGAGGAGTTTGCCTCCTTCTTCACATCCAAGACAGAATCTATTAAATCGGACTTACTCAAGAACCTTAGATCCTTAACAGATCTGACTAAGAGCCCCCCAACCCCCCTGGATGGTGATTTAACTAATATCCGCCCATTATTTAAACTCAAAAACAATGCAAACTGGTTCCATTTTGACACTTACTCTGAAGACTCCATCCTAAAAGCACTCAACACTCTGAAGCCCTCCAATCACTTCACGGACCCGCTCCCTGCGAATAACCTTAAAGACTTCATCCCTCTCTTACTACCCAGTTGGACTAAAATCATTAACACTTCCCTTCTTCAAGGCTCCATCCCCGACATCCTGAAAATTGGTCAGGTCTCACCTATCCTTAAGAAAACCACGGCGGACCCCTCGAACCCCAACAACTATCGCCCAATATCTAACATACCTATGTTAGCCAAACTCCTGCAAAAATGTGTTAACGTACAGCTGAACAGTCACATTGATCGATACAACTTGCTGAACCAATTTCAATCAGGCTTCAGAGCAGGTCACAGCACCGAATCATCCATGGCGCATGTTGTAGACGACGCGATCAAAATCCTAGACCAGAATGAAGCCTGTCTTCTAATCCTACTCGACCTGTCATCAGCTATTGACACCGTCAAACACGACAACCTACTTGACCTCCTAAAACACAGAATGGGTATCTCTGGAAAGGTTCTGAACTGGTTCACCTCCTTCCTCCAAAATAGATCCCAAAGATTCAAGATCAACCAATCCCTGTCCAACCCGACGCCAGTCACATTATGAGTACCTCAAGGCTCCTCTCTCTCACCCACCTTGTTCAACCTCTTCATGGAACCTCTCACAGATCTTCTTCGCCTCACCAAGATTCACTTTCACATGTACGCAGATGACACACAAATTTACATCAAGATACACTCACTAGAGGACATCAAATTGCTCAACACCACACTTCAAAAAACCCAAACATGGCTGGCAGAAAACCATCTGAAACTTAATTCTCTCAAAACGGAATTCCTTTTAATCGCCCCCCCTAACAAAACCCACACTATCCTGGACTGGATGAAACACCTAACAGCTCTAAATGGTCACACGCACATAGTCGACTCAGCGAAATCTTTGGGAATAACGCTAGACAGCAACTTAAAGATGCAGAAACACATTAGCACCGCAACTAAAGGAGCCAACTTCCAACTAAAGACCCTAAGAAAACTGAAACCCTTTCTGCCTGCACATGATTTCAAACAAGCAGTTCAAGCCCTAGTAATTCCCCGAGTGGTATATGGAGCAGTTACGCTATGCGGCCTCCCAAGATCCTCAACAGCACCGTTAAGAGCCACGATCAATGCAGCAGCGAGACTCATCACAGGCTCAAAAAGAAACGCTCACATCTCCCCCGACTTGAGAGCCCTCGACTGGCTTCCATTTGAAGCCAGAATTCACCTAACTAAAAATTGCCTGCATGACACACAAGGCCCTCCACCACAAAACCCCACAATACCTTGCACAGAAACTGATTCTCTCGGCGGGCAACAGAGCCTCTAGGAGTGCCAAAACGTTTCTCCTTCAACCTCAACGCTTTGCCAAGAAAAAAACCTATAACCGTACCTTCTCAGGTATGGCTCCGAAGATATGGAACGCTTTACCCAGTGAAACAAGAATGAACCCTTCCACTTCTTTCTTCAAAAGAGAAGCGAAAGCGATCCTCATGGCTAAATTCACTTGAACTCTAAATCTATTCACTGTGATTTTCTCTTATTGTCTGTTGTCTATGTATATTGTACTTTTCCTCCTTCCTTCCTGTAAAGCGCTCTGATACTCGCAAGAGTCTTGTTCGCGCTATATAAAACTTTCAAAATAAATAAAATAAAAACAACGGCCTACTACAGTGTACTGTACAAGTATAAGAACATTTGTCTCTATGATGACAGAATGTCTGTTTGACTTGACATCCTAGGCATGCTTTTCCCCCTCCTTTTTGCCTTCAATCCTCCTGTGTTGCTCACTTTTTTTTTGCTCGGCTTAGGGCTCTGCGCATTTTACCACTGATAATCAGTGTTGACGCACTTGTACACTCTCCCTAAAACATGGTAACATTGGCTTCTAACCATTTGGCATATTTAGTTTACTTGTAAGCCTCTAGTACATTGGTACAGCATGTATCCAAGGCCTGTAAATTAAATGCTACTAGTGGGCCTGCAGCACTCATTGTGCCACCAACTTAAGAGGCCCTTATAACATGTGTCAGGCCTGTCATAGCAGCCTGTGTGAGCAGTTTTGCCTGTCACTTCGACCTGGCAAAATAAACCTTCTGCCAGGCCCAAATCTTCCTATTTGGCACATATCCGTCACCACTAGGGTCAGCCCTAAACAGTCCACAGGGCAGTGTACAGTGTATTTAAAATTAAGACGTACTTTTAAGTGAAAAACTCTTAAATTTGCTTTCACTAATGCAAGGCCTGCCTCTCCCACAGGGTAAGATTGTGTTACCTTATTCCACTTATCAAGTGCAAGGAGGTAGGAATGCCAGGTTTGGTGTCTAAAGAATTATAATTTAAAACCCTCTTTAATGGCAAAGTTGGATTAAAATGCCATGAAAGCTGGCATTTTCTTGTCCCAACCATTTGGTGCATGCAGCCTGTTTCTTTGGTCACATGACTAAGTGTTCCTGGCAGGTGGACTTTGTGTAATGCTCCCAGACATTGAGACAAACGGGGGATAGGGAAAATAGTTTTTGGCTGGATTGGCCATCTCTGACTTGATGGGGAGGAGATGTTACCTGCCACACTTGCACATCACAAAGGCTCTGCCTGAGCACACTCATAAAAGGTTTAACTGTAGTCTGCTGTATCCTCAGACAAACTGGGGCCGTGGCAGGGAGGTGTAAACCTCCTGAACCTTCTCCTACTTCAAAGTGGGCACCAGGTATAAATATTTGACCCTCAAACCCAACTCTTCTGTACACTTTTGGACCTGTGGAAGACTTAGATGGGCAGCTGTACTGCTCTGCAAGAAGGACTGCTACTCTGCTGCCCTGCCACCAGAGTGAGAAGGACTGGACCTTCATCTGGAACCCAGGACCACTGGGGTGACTCCAAGAGATAGTTGACTGGCCTGATCAGGATCATACCAGCCAAATGATCAGGATCAGAACCTCGGGAACTGAAAAGCTTACAACCACCCTGCACCCAGCACAGGGACTCTGTCTGGTGTGAGAACTGACCCCCCAAGTGGTGCCTCCCTAGTCCTGGTCCCTGGGAAGTGGGCCTAAAGGTGCTCTGCCAGCTCAGCTGTGTTCTCTTTGACAGAACCAACACTGATCAATGCATTACTTTTCAGCCCGGCTCATAACTGCTGCAGCGAAATGCATCGCCAATGCAGGACCCCGCAGCTCCTCGGTACCACCTCTGCACAATGCATCCTCAATGCAGGACCTCACATCGTAGCTAAGCTGCTTCTTGGAAATGCCATGATGGGGGTTGGTTGGGGGCACACTGCCTCAAATCCCAGCATAGTTCGCACCGTTCCTCTCAGGTTACAGTACCACTCACAGGCACACAGGTGCATCTCTAAAGCTCGTCCGCTTGCTTGCTCAATGGTGCCTTTCAAACAGAATGGGGGTTGGGAGCACACTGACTCACATCCCAGCACAGCTTGTCCCTTTGTATCCAGGTAAATGCAGCACACAGTTCATGCTTACTTCAAAATTAGCTGAGTTTTTCACCAGTGAGGAAGAATCTTAGTAAACACTCTGCGATTTTAGGAACAGATAACACATTAGAGGATGTGGTCATAATTTATCCCCAAATGTCCTTGAGGAAGGGCACGTCACTGAGTGATAAGCTATACAGAAATGAGATTACTGACAGAATTTCTGACCAGGCGACAGTAAAAGGATTTTACACATGTACCAGGTGTAAGGTGTTTAAGTATAGTTCTAATATGAAAAGGGGCCTTTCCCCATATCTACGTCATGTAAGATAATAGACAAACATGTGTCATGCCTGTCTGACGTTTGTGTATATATTCTAATGTGCCTGTGCGAGAAAGCATATATGGGGAGCACAATGTTCCCAGTAAAGAAAAGAGAATAGGAACACATGAGAACTATACAAAATAAAGACAGATAATATCCTGGTGCTCGTCATATTAAAGCGAAACATGAGAGCAACAGGAATTGGTTGCGCTTCTTTGCAATTGACTGTGCTTCTAAATTCAATATGGGTGGTGACAGAATATGGCAACTGCACCAGCTCGAATCAAGGTATATAGTGGAACTGGATACTAAGGTCCCAGTGGGATTAAATTCCGATGAGGAAATGTACACACGTTTGGGAGAGTGAGATGTAGTATCACATGCAGATTCCACCAATTATTGTCTGAGGATATATGTGCATAGTGAGATCTGGTTTTCTTTTACAATTTCAAATGAAGTTGTCTCTAATGTACATATAAAACTCAAGGCTGCAATGTACAGTTGTGAGAGGCTGGCCTGGTATATGATGCACACTTATATAAGTGGCCACCCTGCACCAGTCCAGACAACCCTTTTGGTGATATCAGTGGTCTTAGATAACCTTAGAAAGCTCTCTAAGTGGTAGCTGTGCAAAGCAACCTTCAGGCTTAGTCCGAAGGAGTGTTCAGCAGCTTGTTTTACCAGAACATTATTTTATAGGTATTGATTAAGTGAAAAATAACCACACAGTGTATTTATAAAAAGAGGTATTTATTACAAGACACTTACTAACACAGTCAGATATCTCCTAGCCAGAGATATACACACAATACTTTGCAATAGAAACAGGAAAGTAGCACAGAATACACAGTTGTCACCAGGGCGAGACCAAATCCTATACTAAAACAGTGGTATGCGAACCACAACTCGGGTCGCAACTATACCCAGAAGACGTGGATGTGCCGGGGATCCAAGGAAAGTAACCAGAATGGGAACATGACCGCAGGATCAATGCAAGTCAAAGGGTAAGTCGCGGTTACAATTTTAAAGAAGAAGGACCCTTCCCAGTGGACCCTGAAGAAACCCCTTGGAAGACAGAAGGTTGGAGAGCCACTCCACCTGTGGATACCTTAGGAAAAAAGGATACATGCACCAGGGAAGCCGGGTGCCTAGGTGTGAAGTAGCGTCGTAAACTGCTGTCAAACCCATTGGAGGACTTCAGGAAGATGCCTCTGCTGGGGAAAGTGAAAGTGTCCAGTGGAACCCACAGGTGGATTCAAGATGTGAAGAACCTGCAAGCAGAAGGGGCAGAGTCTATGCCACTCAGGAGTGACCAAAAGGCACTGAAGACGAATGCCCACGGATGTTGTTTGTTACAGGAGAGCTGACAGTGACCTTGAAACTGCTGCTGTGTGGACCAGGCGATGCTGTGGAAGACCAGGAGCTGTACACGAGCTGCCCCATGTCGGATGTTGAGAGTTGAGGAGTCGGTGTCCAGCGGGAGCACCAACAAGCCTTGGCAACAGCAACCAATGAGGAAGTTGAAGAAGGTGCAATGTCCGGAACAGCAAGGTGAAAGAGATTTATTACAAGCAGGGGAGTCAGGGCAGGCCACAAGCAATCAGGGGAGCCCAAAATAATTCAAAGATGACCCTCAAGAGGACCCACAGGCTGGAGGCACTGGACCCTCAAACAGCTCACCAAAGATTCAGGCGCATGGTGCAAGTGATGTGGTGAGGACAAAGACCTTGGTCAGTGGAGATGCTTGAGGTTGGGGCTACTTGAAACCCAAAGATCTTGGTGGAAGAAAGCCAACAAGCCTTTGCAACTGAAATTCAATGCAGTGCACAGGGGTTTGGTTCCTGCAGCTCTGAAGAGGGATACTAACCTCAAACTTAGTGAGAGGACAGGGCAGGACTTGAGAGATGTGAAGAACTACCACCTGTGTTTCTGAGCCTTTCGGAGTCTGTGGGAGCCCAGCATCAGCAGACCTGTCAGCTTAGTTGCGGTGCCTACAGATGCAGGATGTGACTCCTTCACTTCAAGAGAGATTCCTTCAGGTGTCTTGGATGTCCATAGGCCCTGGACAGGTTCATGTATGGAGCACAGGCACGGACGTTGCAGCAGACAAGCAGGGCGAAGAGATCAGGAGCAGCAGGAGTCTACCCTGTTGCAGCCTTGGTGTCCAGAGTTAGGTCCAGCGAGGCCCAAAGCGCCAAGACAGACGAAGTTGAAGTGGTGTCCGAATTGCATTGTGTCCCATGACAAATCTAGGGACCCACCCACAGGTAAGCCCTTATATACCCTAAGGAAAGGGTTGGGATGGTACAGTTGTCCCTCCCTAAGGAGGGGCTGGACACGGGGGAGGAAACTTCCATGTCCTTTTTCTAGTTTCGTGCCAGAGCAAGAGCCATTGGCTCCATGAACTGGTTTGAACAGGACTATGCATAGAGGGCACCAAATGTACCTGCACGCAGACTATGTGGCGCTAGCAAGCGCTCCTACCCTGTCCCAATTAACTAAACCCTGTCTGGGAGGCAGTCACACCTCCCTGTGACCGGATGCCGATTGTTCTGCCTTCCCCTGCTCGAGCTGGGTTCAGCAGCAGGAGGACAGAATTGTGTCTCTGGTCGGCGGAAGACATGTTGCGCTGTTTGGGTCTAGAAGACTGTTACCGGGTGCACTGAGGACCTAATGGAGGGCCTTTACAGTTCTTGGAATCATACCTCCCACAACATTTACAGTGTGGGGGTATGATTCCAACATGTTTGATTCCAAAAACGACAGGGTTCATTAAAGCCAGTTTCGAGATAGCCATCGCATAATGAGGCGGTGTCCCTCTATATGTCATATGGCTGTCTCACTTACAACCCAGGAGAATGGACACCGATGGCTGTAAGGGTGTCCCGCTCATGCAGGGGCACCCTCACACTTAGGACTGAGCACCCTGCCCTCAGGATTACAAAGGCCTGCTGTAGGGGTGACTTATAGGTTGTAAGTGCAGTGAACTTAGATATAGCGAAACCTATATCTTTTGTAAGTGGTGCTAGCACCAGCTTACACAGGCTGCAATGGCAGGTCTGTAGTGATAGTTTGAATGGTCTCCCATTGTTGGCATGATACATGCTTCATCCTTTGGGGTACCTCTGTCCTGGGTACCTTAGTATCATATACTAGGGACTGATAAAGATACCCCAGTATCCAATCTTGGATGTAACTGAGTACTTACCATAACAATTTTAGGGTAGAAAGCAGAGAGAATGGGTTCCTGATTAGCAGGCTAGTCAAAAATAGCATTACATGAAGCAAAAAGTGGGGGTAATCATAGAAGCAGATGCTACTTTTCTACAACAGTGATTTTAATAGGTTTGTTTGGTTTGTTTATGTATCTGTTTTATATACCCACAGGGCACTCCACCTCTTGGAGATCATTGAGCCAAATTTATAGCAAGTGCAGGATGAATATCATTGGTTTGGACACTGCTTTCCCCTTTATTCGTGGCGGTTGAAGAATGATTGACAGACCATATAATAAATAGAGCTTTCTAATTTTAATATCTTTTTTATCCATCTCTGGTGCTATGAATGTTGAGCATATAAACTTTTGGATGTCTAATCTGTCGACTATTTTACACATTATATGTTTTCAATTTCAAACATTATTGTGTATTTACAATAACAGTGATGCATGCTTATGACATAGAAGAGCCACAGAACAAAGAGATAATAGTATTACTAGTAAAAGGGAACTGAGATGCGCCTACTTGGGCTAGATTGTTCATGCTTATTTTTATTTTTTATTTATGTATTCCCACGAGCGCCTGATTGGAGACTGAGTACTGCTTGTACTAAATTTCCTGTCACTTGGATCAACTTGGCCATTCCGTTTTAGGAGTGACTCATAGGCAACACCGCAATTAAAGTTAGTGCATGACACAAATTGGTGTCTTGCACCCTGTGATATTTTGTGCACGACAATGGATAGTCTATGCAAGTATAATGGAATATATGATTAAAGGAGCACATGTACTCTCATGCACTCATGTGTTTTATATATATATATATATATATATATATATATATATATATATATACGCACACACACACACACATATATATTTATATATACAGAGAGAGGTAGATAGATAGATAGATAGATAGATAGATAGATAGATAGATAGATAGATAGATAGATAGATAGATAGATAGATAGATAGATAGATAGATAGATAGATAGATAGATAGATAGATAGATAGATAGATAGATAGATAGATAGATAGATAGATAGATAGATATAGATGTATAGATACATTGATCTATAAATAGAAATATATATAGATATATGTATGTATATATGCATAGATGTTCTTTCTGATCCTTTAGGTATTTAAAATATATATATCTACACACATACATATGTGAACAAGCCCAGGGAGGTGGGCGAAATACGTCATCCTGCCATCTTATCTCTAATAAATCTATTTTTGAACATTACAAAGAAGAGTCCGTGTCCCCATTTCACGTGAAGCAGTGCGGTGGGGATGGTTCATTTACACATACATATATATATATTTATTTCAAACGAAAGTTGCCCCAAGAGAAATGCACTGCTCAGTTGGTTGATCCTCAAGGAAATGGTAGTTGGCAATCCATTACCCTGGGAAACAGCGTTTACAACGCTGGTAATACCACGCGAGTAAGTTACAACGCGGACGTTACATCGTCCACGTTGTTACCACGCATGGCATTACATCGCAAGTCGTTTCTACGACTTGCGCT
Source organism: Triturus cristatus (assembly GCF_964204655.1). Lineage (NCBI taxonomy): Eukaryota > Metazoa > Chordata > Amphibia > Caudata > Salamandridae > Triturus > Triturus cristatus. The sequence continues at coordinate 407,486,290 of NC_140583.1, read as the reverse complement.
AGATGGCGCACAACACCAGGGAATATGTTGGATTTTAAATCCAACACATTCCCTGCTGTTGCGCTAACTGGAGTAGGAATAGTAATTTATACTATTCCTAAGTCCAGCGCGCCACCTAGCGCAAGTCGCAGAAACGACTTGCGATGTAAAGCCCTCCGTGGTAACAATGCAGACGATGTAACGTCCGCGTTGTAACCTACTGCGGGGATGGCATAGAAACTTCATACATCCCATTACCCTGCCATACCATGCCTGACATGTGACTCGTTGACACGTGACGCATTTCGGGCTACCACCCTCATCAGAGGCATGATGTGCTGCAAATGACAATTGCACTTACAACAAATGTCTCGCTTTTATTGCCATACCACGCAAAATCCGAACGGCAACTGCCGTTATTTCTAGGAGTTGCGGTCCAATCCAATTCGAGCCATGTGGGCTTTCATCGCCACACTTGCCAAAAACAATCTAATGGCGAAGACTCCAAAATCACAGCTTACTTTCAATGTGAGTCCCGCTGTGCCACTCAGTGTCCACCTAAATAGGCAGGCTGTAGCCCCGCAATCATCTTGCAGTGGTGCATTTTGAGACCGGGCCGGTCGCTATTGTATGTCAAACAAGAGTTGTCCAAGGAGAAATGCACTGCTTAGCCGGTTGATCCTCAAGGAAACCGTAGTTCGGAATACGTTACCCTTCCATACCATGCTTGATGCATGATGCGTTGGCGCGTTACGCATTTCGGGCCACCGCCCTCATCAGAGGCATCAAGTGGTGCAAATGACAATTGCACTAACAACAAATGTCCCGCTTTTATTGCCATACCTCGTAAAATCCGAACGGCAACAGCCGTGATTTCCGGGAGTTGTAGTCCAACCAATGCGACCCATGTGGGCTGTCATCGCCACACTTGCCAAAAACAATCCAAAGGCGAAGACGCCAACATCACAGCTTCCTTTTCATTTGAGTCCCGCTCTGCCACTCGGTGTTCGCCTAAATAGGAAGTCTGTAGACCCGCAATCATCCTGCAGTGGTTCATTTCGCGACGGGGCCGGCCGCTATTGTGTTTCAAACAAGAGTTGCCCCAGAAGAAATGCACTGCTCAAACGGATGATCCTCAAGGAAACGGTAGTTGGGAATCCATTACCCTGCCATACGATGCCTGATGCATGACACTTTGACGCGTGACGAGTTTTGGGCCACCGCCCTTATCAGAGGCATCATGTGGTGCAAATGACAACTGCACTTACAACAAATGTCCCGCTTTTATTGCCATACCTCGTAAAATCCGAACGGCAACTGCCGTGATTTCTGGGAGTTGTAGTCAAAACCAATTCGACCTATGTAGGCTGTCATCGCCACACTTGCCAAAAACAATCCAATGGTGAAGCCTCCAACATCACAGCTTCCTTGGCGAAGACTCCAACATCACAGCTTCCTTTTTATTTGAGTCCCGCTGTGCCACTCGGTGTCCGCCTAAATAGGCAGGCTGTAGCCCCGCAATCATCCTGCGGTGGTGCATTTTGTGACCAGGCCGGCCGCTATTGAATTTCAAATGAGAGTTGCCACAGGAGAAATACACTGCTCATCCTGTTGATCCTCAAGGAAAGAGTAGTTGGGAATCAATTACCCTGCCATACCATGCCGTATGCATTACGCGTTGACGCATCACGTCTTTCGGGCCACCGCCCTGATTTCTGGGAGTTGCAGTCCAAACCAATTCGACCCATATGGGCTGTCATTACCACACTTGCCAAAAACAATCCAATGGCGAAGACTCCAACATCACAGTTTCCTTTCAATTAGAGAACCGCTGTACCACTCGGTATCTGCCTAAATAGGCAGGCTGTAGCCCCGTAATCATCTTGCGATGGTTCATTTCGCGACTGGGTCGGCCGCTATTGTATTTCAAACAAGAGTTGCCCTAGGAGAAATACACTGCTCAGCCTGTTGACCCTCAAGGAAACCGATGTTGGGAATCCATTACCCTGCCATACCATGCGTGACGCATTGACACATGACGCGTTTCGGGCCACCGCCCTCATCATACGCATCATCTGGTGCAAATGACAATTGCACTTACAACAAATGTCCCACTTTTATTGCCATACCCCGGAAAATGCGTACAGCAACTGCCGTGATTTCTGGGAGTTGTAGTCCAAACTAATTTGACTTATGTGGGCTGTCATCGCCACACTTGTCAAAAACAAACCAATGGCGAAGACTCCAACATCACAGCTTCCTTTTCATTTTAGTCCCGCTCTGCAACTCGGTGTCTGCCTAAATAGGCCGGCTGTAGCCCTGCAATCCTCCTGCGGTAGTGCATTTTGCGACCGGGCCGGCCGCTATTGTCTTTCAAACGAGAGTTGCCCCAGGAGAAATGCACTGCTCAGCCGGTTGATCCTCAAGGAAACGGTAGATGGGAATCCATTACCCTGCAATACCATGCCTGACGTCTGACGCGTTGACACGTGATGCGTTTCGGGCCACCGCCCTCATCAGAGGCATCATGTGGTGCAAATGATAATTGCACTTACAACAAATGTCCCACTTTTATTGCCATACCTCGTTAAATTCGAACGGCAACTGCAGTGATTTCTGGGAGTTGTAGTCCAAACCAATTCGACCCTTGTGACCTGTCATCGCCACACTTGCCAAAAACAATCCAATCGCAAAGACTCCAACATCACAGCTTCCTTTTTATTTGAGTCCCGCTGTGCCACTCGGTGTCCGCATAAACAGGCAGTCTGTAGCCCCGCAATCATCTTGTGATGGTGCATTTTGTGACCAGGCCGACCGCAATTGTATTACAAACGAGAGTTGCCCAAGGAGAAATGCACTGCTTAGACGGTTGATCCTCAAGGCAAGGATGTATGACGTTACAACGCACACTTTTACAACGCATGCACTTACAACGCATTTTTTACAACGCATAATCCATTACAACGCATGACATTACAACGCATGACACTACAACGCATTTTTAAAAAATACCTTTACAACGCATTTCCATTACAACGCATACTACCTTTACAACGCATACCATTACAACGCATAATATTAAATTACATTTAAGGTAAGTATTAGATAGTATAGGGGTAAAAGTTACTTTTCTAACTCCAGGGGGTGCAACAGTAGGGTAAGTGTTGGATAGTATAGGGGTAAAAATTACTATTCTAGCTCCAGGGGGTGCAACAGTGGGGTAAGTGTTGGATAGTATAGGGGTAAAAATTACTATTCTAACTCCAGGGGGTGCAACAGTAGGGTAAGTGTTGGATAGTATAGGGGTAAAAATTACTATTCTAACTCCAGGGGGTGCAACAGTAGGGTAAGTGTTGGATAGTATAGGGGTAAAAATTACTATTCTAACTCCAGGGGGTGCAACAGTAGGGTAAGTGTTCGATAGTATAGGGGTAAAAATTACTATTCTAACTCCAGGGGGTGCAACAGTAGGGTAAGTGTTGGATAGTATAGGGGTAAAAATTACTATTCTAACTCCAGGGGGTGCATCAGTAGGGTAAGTGTTGGATAGTATAGGGGTAAAAATTACTATTCTAACTCCAGGGGGTGCAACAGTAGGGTAAGTTTTGGATAGTGTAGTGTAATATTATGCGTTGTAATGGTATGCGTTGTAATGGTAGTATGCGTTGTAATGGAATGCGTTGTAAAGGTAGTTTTTAAAAATGCGTTGTAGTGTCATGCGTTGTAATGTCATGCGTTGTAATGGATTATGCGTTGTAAAAAATGTGTTGTAAAGGTAGTGCGTTGTAAAAGTTGCGTTGTAAAGGTTGTTCCCCTCAAGGCAAGAATGGTTGGGAAGCATTTACCCTGCCGTACAATGCCTGACAGGTGACGCGTTGACACGTGACGCCTTTCGGGCCACCGCCCTAATCAGAGGCATCATGTGGTGCAAATGACAATTGCACTTACAACAAATGTCCAGCTTTTATTGCCATACCTCGGAAAATCCGAACGGCAACTACCGTGATTTCTGGGAGTTGTAGTCCAAACCAATTCGACCCATGTGGGCTGTCATCGCCACACTTGCCAAAAACAATCCAATGGCGAAGGCTCCAACATCACAGCTTCTTTTTCATTTGAGTCCCGTTGTGCCACTCGGTGTACGCCTAAATAGGCAGTCTCTAGCCCTGCAATCATAATCTGCGATGGTTCATTTTGCGACTGGGCCGGCCGCTATTGTATTTCAAACTAGAGTTGCCCCAGGAGAAATACACTGCTCAGCCTGTTGACGTTCAAGGAAACGGCTGTTGGAAATCCATTACCCTGCCATACCATGCCTGACGTGTTGACACATGACGCATTTTGGGCCACCGCCCTCATCATAGGCATCATCTGGTGCAAATGACAATTGCACTTACAGCAAATGTCCTGCTTTTATTGCCATCCCTCGGAAAATCCGAACAGCAACTGCCGTGATTTCTGGGAGGTGTAGTCCAAACCAATTCGACCCATGTGGGCTGTCATCACCACACTTTCCAAAAACAATCCAATGGCGAAAACTCCAACATCACAGCTTCATTTCATTTCAGTTCCGGTGTGCCACTCTGTGTCAGACAAAATAGGCAGGCTGTAGCCCCGCAATCATCCTGCAATGGTGCATTTCGCAACCGGGCCATCAGCTATTGTATTTCAAACGAGAGTTGCCCCAGGAGAAATGCACTGCTCAGCCGGTTGATCCTCTAGGAAACGGTAGTTGGGAATCCATTACCCTGCGATACCATGCCTGACCCGTGATGCGTTGATGCGTGACGCGTTTTAGGGCCACCACCCTCATCAGAGGCATCATGTGGTACAACTGACAATTGCACTTACAACAAATGTCCCGCTTCTATTGCCATAACTTGGAAAATACGAACGGCAACTGCCGTGATTCTGGGAGTTGTAGTCCAAACCAATTCGACCCATGTGGGCTGTCATCAACACAATTGCCAAAAACAATCCTATGGCGAACACTCCAGCTTCACAGTTTTCTTTCCATTTGAGTCCCACTGTGCCACTCCGTGTCCGTCTAAATAGGCAGGCTGTAGCCCCGCAATCATCCTGCGGTGGTGCATTTCGCAACCGGGCCGGCCGCTATTTTATTTCAAACGAGAGTTGCCCCAGGAGAAATGCACTGCTCAGCCGGTTCTTCCTCAAGGAAACGGTAGTTGGGAATCCATTTCTCTGCCATACCATGCCTGACGCGTGACGCGTGATGCGTTTCGGGCCACCACCCTCATCAGAGGCATCATGTAGTGCAAATGACAAGTGCACTTACAACAAATGTCCAACATTTTTTGCCATACCTTGGCAAATCCAAATGGAAACAGCTGTGATTTCTGGGAGCTGTAGTCCAAACCAATTCGCACATGTGGGCTTTCATCGCCACACTTGCCAAAAACAATTCAGTGGCGAACACTCCAAGATCACAGCTTCCTTTCCATTTGAGTCTCACTGTGCAACTCGGTGTTGGCCTAAATAGGCAGGCTGTAGCCCCACAATCATCATGCGGTGGTGCATTTCGAGACCGGAGCGGCTGCTATTGTATTTCAAACGAGAGTTGCCCCAGGAGATATACAATGCTCAGCTGGTTGATCTTGAAGGAAACGGTAGTTGGGAATCCATTACCCTGCCATGCCATTCCTGATGCGTGACGTGTTGGCGCGTGACTCGTTTCGGGCCACCGCCCTCATCAGAGGCATCATGTGGTGCAAATGACAATTACACTTACAACAAGTGTCCCGCTTTTATTGCCATATCACAGAAAATCCGAACGGCAACAGCCGTGATTTCTGGGAGTGGTAGTCCAAACCAATTCGACCCATGTGGGCTGTCATCGCCACACTTGCCAAAAAAATCCACTGGCGAACACTCCAACATCACAGCTTCTTTTTCCATTTGAGTCCCGCTGTGCCACTCGGTGTCTGCCTAAACAGGCAGGCGGTAGCCCTGCAATCTTCCTGCAGTAGTGCATTTCATGACCGGGCCAGTCGCTATTGTCTTTCAAACTAGAGTTGCCACAGGAGAAATCCACTGCTCAGCCGGTTGATCCTCAAGGAAACGGTAGTTGGGAATCCATTACCCTGCCATACCATGCCTGATGCGTGCTGCGTTTAGGGCCACCGCCCTCATCAGAGGCATCATGTGGTGCAAATGACAATTGCACTTACAACAAATGTCCCGCTTTTATTGCCATACCTCAGAAAATCCGAACTCAACTGCCGTGATTTCTGGGAGTTGTAGTCCAAACCAATTCGACCCATGTGGACTGTCATCGCCACACTTTCCAAAAACAATCCAATGGTGAAGACTCCAACATCACAGCTTCCTCTATATTTGAGTCCCGCTGTGCGACTCGGTGTCTGCCTAAATAGGCAGGCCGTAGCCCCGCAATCATCCTGCGGTGGTGCATTTTCCGACCCGGCCGGCCGGCCGCTATTGTATTTCAAGCGAGAGTTGCCCCCGGAGAAATGCACTGCTCAGCCTATTGATTCTCAAGGAAACGGTAGTTGGGAATCAATTTCCCTGCCACACCATGCCTGACACGTGACGCGCTGACGCGTGACGCCTTTCAGGCCACCGCCCTCATCAGAGGCATCATGAGGTGCAAATGACAATTACACTTGCAACAAATGTCCAGCTTTTATTGCCATACGTCAGGAAAACCCGAACGGCAACTGACGTAACTTCTGGGAGTTGTAGTCCAAACCAATTCGACCTATGTGGACTGTCATCGCCACACTTGCCAAAAGCAATTCAATGGCGAAGACTCCAACATCACAGCGTCCTCTATATTTGAGTCCCGCTGTGCGACTCGGTGTCTGCCTAAATAGGCAGGCCGTAGCCCCGCAATCATCCTGCGGTGGTGCATTTTGCGACCCGGCCGGCCGCTATTATATTTCAAACGAGAGTTGCCCCAGGAAAAATGCACTGCTCAGCCGGTTGATCCTCAAGGAAACGGTAGTTGGGAATCCATTACCCTGCGATACCATGCCTGACCCGTGATGCGTTGATGCGTGACGCGTTTCAGGCCACCGCCCTCATCAGAGGCATCATGTGGTGCAACTGACAATTGCACTTACAACAAATGTCCCGCTTCTATTGCCATACCTTGGAAAATCCGAACGGCAACAGCCGTGATTCTGGGAGTTGTAGTCCAAACCAATTCGACCCATGTGGGCTGTCATCACCACAATTGCCAAAAAAATCTTATGGCGATCTCTCCAGTATCACAGCTTTCTTTCCATTTGAGTCCCGCTGTGCCACTCGGTGTCTGCCTAAATAGGCAGGGTGTAGCCCCGCAATCATCCTACGGTGGTGCATTTCGCAACCAGGCCGGCCGCTATTTTATTTCAAACGAGAGTTGCCCCAGGAGAAATGCACTGCTCAGCCGGTTGATCCTCAAGTAAACGGTAGTTGGGAATCCATTACTCTGCCATACCATGCCTGACGCGTGATGCGTGACGCGTTTCGGGCCACCACCCTCATCAGAGGCATCATGTGGTGCAAATGACAAGTGCACTTACAACAAATGTTCAGCATTTTTTGCCATACCTTTTAAAATCCGAATGGAAACAGCTGTAATTTCTGGGAGCTGTAGTCCAAACTAATTCGAGCATGTGGGCTTTCATCGCTGCACTTGCCAAAAACAATCCAGTGGCGAACACTCCAAGATCACAGCTTCCTTTCCATTTGAGTCCCACTGTGCCACTCGGTGTTGGCCTAAATAGGCAGGCTGTAGCCCCACAATCATCATGCGGTGGTGCATTTCAAGACCGGACCGGCTGCTATTGTATTTCAAACGAGAGTTGCCCCAGGAGAAATACAATGCTCAGCCGGTTGATCTTGAAGGAAACGGTAGTTGGGAATCCATTACTCTGCCATACCATGCCTGACGCGTGATGCGTGACACGTTTCGGGCCGCCGCCCTCATCAGAGGCATCATGTGGTGCAAATGACAATTGCACTTACAACAAGTGCCCGCTTTTATTGCCATATCACGGAAAATCCGAACGGCAACTGCCGTGATTTCTGGGAGTTGGAGTCCAAACCAACTCGACCCATGTGGGCTGTCATCGCCACACTTGCCAAAAAAAATCCAATGGCAAACACTCCAACATCACAGCTTCCTTTTCCATTTGAGTCCCGGTGTGCCACTCGGTGTCTGCCTAAACAGGCAGGCTGTAGCCCTGCAATTTTCCTGCAGTAGTGCATTTCGTGACCGGGCGAGTCGCTATTGTCTTTCAAACTAGAGTTGCCACAGGAGAATTCCACTGCTCAGCCGGTTGATCCTCAAGGAAACGGTAGTTGGGAATCCATTACCCTGCCCTACCATGCCTGACACGTGCCGCGTTTAGGGCCACCGCCCTCATCAGAGGCATCATGTGGTGCAAATGACAATTGCACTTACAACAAATGTCCCGCTTTTATTGCCATACCTCAGAAAATCCGAACTAAACTGCAGTGATTTCTGGGAGTTGTAGTCCAAACCAATTCGACCCATGTGGACTGTCATCGCCACACTTTCCAAAAACAATCCAATGGTGAAGACTCCCACATCACAGCTTCCTCTATATTTGAGTCCCGCTGTGCGACTCGGTGTCTGCCTAAATAGGCAGGCTGTAGCCCTGCAATTATCCTGCGTTGGTGCATTTTGCGACCGGGCCAGCAGATATTGTAGTTTCAAACAAGAGTTGCCCCAGGAGAAATGCACTGCTCAGCCGGTTGATCCTCAAGGAAACGGTAGTTGGGAATCCATTACCCTGCCATACCATGCCTGACGCTTGACTCGTTGACGCGTTTTGGGCCACCGCACTCATCAGAGGCATCATGTGGTGCAAATGACAATTACACTTACAACAAATGTCCAGCTTTTATTGCTGTTAGATTTTGGGGTCTCCAGTTGGCAGGGTAGGTACCACTGTCCAAATAGGGACCCTTGCTTCTAGTCAGGGAAAGGGGGATACTCTGTTAAGATAACCCCTGCTCACCCTCTAGGTAGCTTGGCCTGAGCAGTCTAGGCTATCAAAGGCAATGTGTAAAGTATTTGTACCAACACTCACAGTAACACAGTGAAAACACCACAGATTTACTCCACACCAGTTTTAGAAAAATAAGGTATCTTTACTAAAAACTTCACAAGACCAAATACTACAGAAAAACCAACATACAATTAAAAAGATTACTTTAAAGATAGTTCAAGAGTTTGCAGAAAATACTCCAGGATGTAAAAGTCAGTGTCCTGCACAATGCGACTCTCAATGCACAAAATGCGACACTCTCGTGCCCAACAGTACCTGTAGTTGCGATAAGGTTCCCAAAAGCTATAACAAGGAAGATGGCAAAGGCGATGCGATACTCCTGACATCTTGGGGAGGCTTTGCAGCAGCCCCATCATGTAGCAGAGGTGGATGCGCCGGCTCTGATCTGTAGGGGGGAGGATGCGATGACTTTGGCTGTCGTTGCGTAGGTTTCTTAGGGGGAAGCTTCACGCACAGGTACGATGCGACGATCTTCGGTGTGGCGCGATGTGCGGCGCAGCGCGGACTTCTGGCGCTGCAACCTTCGATGCGTCACGGTGCGCGGCGCGGCGTTGGCTTCTGGCCCTGCAAGCCTCGATGCGTCACGGGACGGGACTCTGCGTCGATACACGCAGCGACTGGATACTTTCACGCACCGGCCCGCAAACTGGTTCTGCGACGACCCTCGCAGCGTCAGGAATCTTCTCGCACCAGAACGATGCTCGACGCACTCGGCGATGCGGGGACTCTGGGTGTTGCGATGACGCCGCGGTGAAATTCTCCTCGTACTCTCGTTCTTGCGACACGCAATCGGATGATGCGTTGGGTACCAGGTACTCTTTTTCACGCTTCTGCTTCCCAGCTCCCAAACACAGCAAAACGACCTCCTGAGGCCCCAAGACTGGGCAAGCACTCCAAGGCAGGTCAGAACTCCTTCAGCAGAGTTCCAGGGGAGCTGGTGGTGAAGTCCTTTTGTTCCTGGGACTTCTTAACAGGGAGCCAGCTCTTCTCAGGCCCTTGGAGATCAGAATCAAAAGAAGGGGACACAGCAAAGTCCTTCCCCTCTCCTTGGCAGAAAAGCAAAACAGCAATCAGGCAGTCTTTTCCTCTTCAGTTCTTTTCAGCTTTCTCCGTGGCAGAGGTTCCTTCCTAGTTCCAAAGTGATCTAAAGTTTAGGTGTCTGGGGTCCTCTTCTTATACCCCTCCAAGTCTTTGTCTCTCTTTGTTTCAGTGGGGGGATTCCCCTGCTCAAACCGGTTCCTGGGTGTGCTCTGCCCTGAAGCACCTGGTTCCTTTCAGAGTGAGGAGCAGGGTCGTTAGACGCTCAGCAGGAGGTGTAGCCTTCTTTGTGCCAGCAGAGGCAGAGTCCTCAGCCTGGCCAGCAGGGGGTGGAGCCAGCATTGTGCTGGCAGAGGCAGCCCTATTCAAACCCAGGGGCTACTCCTCCCACCCATCTAAAGCAGATCTCCCTATTCACCCTGCTGCTGACTCATCCAGACTCCTGGAGCCACCTAGCCCATCACATGACACCAGTCAGCCAATCAGCACACAGGCACACAGGAAGGTTAAACAGGAGAATAGCTACTTTCTAAAAAGTGCTATTCTCACACAGTGAATTTAAAAACCATATTGCTAAAAAGATGTATAATTAAATTCTGAACACAAAGATACCAAACTTGGATTTTCTATCTTGCCCTTATGGGAAGATAGGCATGTAAACAGCCTCCCCCATTCTGTCCTATGGGCAAGATAGCCTCTCAGCAGTGAAAAACGAAAATGGCTGTAATTCACTACCAGGGCATGTTACACACCTCAGTACATGCCCTACCTTTCAGATACACTGCACACAGCCCAGGGGGGTACCTAGGGCCACCATAGGGATGCCTGACATGTACAGAAAGGGAAGGATAAGGCCTGGTCAGTGGTTGCACTGGCCAGGTCGACATGGCAGTCCTGGACTGCACATAGGCACTGCAAGCAGGCCTAAGACATCATTTTAGGGCTACTCATGTGGGTGGCACAATCAGTGCTGCAGCCCAATGGTAGCATTTGAATCACCAGCCCTGGCACACTCAGTGCACTTTACTAGGGGCTAACAGGTGAAACAAATATACCAATCATGGATAACCAATCAATATAACAATTTATACAGAGAGCATATGCACTTTAGCACTGATCAGCAGTGGTAAAGTGCCCAGAGTCCTATTGCCAACCACCACGGGTCAGAAAAAATAAAGGAGGAAGAAGCTAAAAGTTTGGGGATAACCCTGCAAAAAGGGCAGATTCCAACAATTGCCATACCTCGGAAAATCCGAACGGCAACTGGCGTGACTTCTAGGAGTTGTAGTCCAAACCAATTTGACCTATGTGGGCTGTCATTGCCACACCTGCCAAAAACAATCCAATAGAGAACACTCCAACATCACAGCTTCCTTTTCCATTTGAGTCCCGCTGTGCCACTCTGTGTCTGCCTAAACAGGCAGGCTGTAGCTCCGCAATCATCCTGCAGTAGTGCATTTCGCGACCGGGCCAGTCGCTATTGTCTTTCAAACTAGAGTTGCCACAGGAGAAATCCGCTGCTCAGCCGGTTGATCCTCAAGGAAAGAGTAGTTGGGAATCCATTACCCTGCCATACCATGCCTGACGCGTGCCGCGTTTGGGGCCACCGCCCTCATCAGACGCATCATGTGGTGCAAATGGCAATTGCACTTACAACAAATGCCCCGCTTTTATTGCCATACCTCGGAAAATCCGAACGCATCTGCCGTACTTTCTGGGAGTTGTAGTCCAAACCAATTCGACCCATGTGGACTGTCATCGCCACACTTTCCAAAAACTATCCAATGGTGAAGACTCCAACATCACAGCTTCCTCTATATTTGAGTCCCGCTGTGCGACTCGGTGTCTGCCTAAATAGGCAGGCCGTAGCCCCGCAATCATCCTGCGGTGGTGCATTTTGCGACCCGGCTGGCCGCTATTGTATTTCAAGCGAGAGTTGCCCCCGGAGAAATGCACTTCTCAGCCTGTTGATTCTCAAGGAAACGGTAGTTGGGAATCAAATACCCTGCCATACCATGCCTGACATGTGACACGTTGATGCGTGACGCCTTTCAGGCCACCGCCCTCATCAGAGGCATCATGTGGTGCAAATGACAATTACACTTACAACAAATGTCCAGCTTTTATTTCCATACCTCGGAAAATCCGAACGGCAACTGGCGTGACTTCTGGGAGTTGTAGTCCAAACCAATTTGACCTATGTGGGCTGTCATCACCACACTTGCCAAAAACAATCCAATGGTGAAGACTCCAACATCACAGCTTCCGTTTCATTTGAGTCCCGCTGTGCCACTCGGTGTCTGCATAAATAGGCAGGCTGTAGCCCCGCAATGATCCTGCGGTGGTGCCTTTTGCGACCGGGCCGGACGCTATTGTATTTCAAATGAGAGTTGCCCCAGGAGAAATGCACTGCTCAGCCTGTTGATCCTCAAGGAAACGGTAGTTGGGAATTCATGACCCAGCCATACCATGCATGACGCGTATCGCGTTGACGTGTGACGCGTTTTGGGCCACAGCCCTCATCAGCGGCATCATGTGGTGCAAATGACTATTGCACTCACAACAAATGTCCCGCTTTTATTGCCATACCTCGGAAAATCCGAACGGCAACTCCTATGATTTCTGGCAGTTGTAGTCCAAACCAATTCGAACCATGTGGGCTGTCATTGCCAAACTTGATAAAAACAATCCAATGGCGAAGACACCAACATCACAGCTTCTTTTTCATTTTAATCCCCCTGTGCCACTCGGCGACTGCCTAAATAGGCACGCTGTAGTCCCGCAGTCATCCTGCGGTGGTGCATTTTGCGACTGGGCTGGCCGCTATTGTATTTCAAACGAGAGTTGCCCCAGGAGAAATGCAATGCTCAGCCGGTTGATCCTCAAGGAATCAATAGTTGGGAATCCATTACCCTGTCATACCATGCCTGATGCGTGATGCGTTTCGGGCCACCGCCCTCATCAGAGGCATCATGTGGTGCAAATGACAATTGCACTTACAACAAATGTCCCGCTTTTATTGCCACACCTCACAAAATCCGGGAGTTGTAGTCCAAACCAATTCGACCCATGTGGGCTGGCATCGCCACACTTGCCAAAAACAATCCAATGGCGAAGACTCCAACATCACAGCTTCCTTTTCATTTGAGTCCCCTTGTGCCACTCTGTGTCCTCCTAAATAGGCAGGCTGTAGCCCCGCAATCATCCTGCGATGGTGCATTTCACGACCAGGCCGGCCGCTATTGTATTTCAAAAGAGAGTTGCTCCAGGAGAAATGCACTGCTCAGCCGGTTGATCCTCAAGGAAATGGTAGTTAGGAATCCATTAATCTGCCATACCATGCCTGAGGCATGACCAATTGACGCATGATGTGTTTAGGGCAACCGCTCTCATCAGAGGCATTATGCTGTGCAAATGACAATTGCACTTACAACAAGTGTCCCGCTTTTATTGCCATACCTCGGAAAATCCGAAAGGCAACTGCCGTGATTTCTGGGATTTGTAGTCCAAACTAATTCGACCCATGTGGGCTGTCATCTCCAAACTTGCTAAAAACAATCCAATGGCGAAGACTCCAACATCACAGCTTCCTTTTCATTTGAGCCCCGCTGTGCCACGCGGTGTCCACCTAAATAGGCAGGCTGTAGCCCCGCAATCATCTTGTGGAGGTGCATTTCGCGACCGGGCCGGCCGCTATTGTATTTCAAACAAGAGTTGCCCCAGGAGAAATGCACTGCTCAGCCGGTTGATCCTCAAGGAAACGGTAGCTGGGAATCAATTACCCTGCCACACCATGCCTGACAGGTGACGCGTTGACGCGTGACGCCTTTCAGGCCACCGCCCTCATCAGAGGCATCATGAGGTGCAAATGACAATTACACTTACAACAAATAGCCAGCTTTTATTGTCATACCTCGGAAAATCCGAACGGCAACTGGCGTGACTACTGGGAGTTGTAGTCCAAACCAATTTGACCTATGTGTGCTGTCATCGCCACACTTGCCAAAAACAATTCAATGGCGAAGACTCAAGCTCACAGCTTCCTTTTCATTTGAGTCCCGCTGTGCCACTTGGTGTCCGCAGAAATAGGCAGGCTGTAGCCCCGCAATCATCCTGCGGTGGTGCATTTTGCGACCTGGCCGGCCGCTATTGTATTTCAAACGAGAGTTGCCCCAGGAAAATTGCACTGCTCATCCGGTTGATCCTCAAGGAAACGGTAGTTGGGAATTCATGACCCAGCCATACCATGCATGGCGCGTATCGCGTTGACGTATGACGCGTTTCGGGCCACAGCCCTCATCAGCGGCATCATGTGGTGCAAATGACTATTGCACTTACAACAAATGTCCCACTTTTATTGCCATACCTCGGAAAATCCGAACGGCAACTACCGTGATTTCTGGGAGTTGTAGTCCAAACCAATTCAACCCATGTGGGCTGTCATCGCCACACTTGCCAAAAAAATCCAATGGCGAACACTCCAACATCACAGCTTCCTTTTCCATTTGAGTCCCGCTGTGCCACTCGGTGTCTGCCTAAACAGGCAGGCTGTAGCCCCGCAATCTACCTGCAGTAGTGCATTTCGTGACCGGGCCAGTCGCTATTGTCTTTCAAACTAGAATTGCCACAAGAGAAATCCACTGCTCAGTTGGTTGATCCTCAAGGAAACGGTAGTTGGGAATCCATTACCCTGCCATACCATGCCAGACGCGTGCCGCGTTTAGGGCCACCGCCCTCATCAGAGGCATCATGTGGTGCAAATGACAATTGCACTTTCAACAAATGTCCCGCTTTTATTGCCATACCTCAGAAAATCCGAACTCAACTGCCATGATTTCTGGGAGTTGTAGTCCAAACCAATTCGACCCATGTGGACTGTCATCGCCACACTTTCCAAAAACAATCTAATGGTGAAGACTCCAACATCACAGCTTCCTCTACATTTGAGTCCCGCTGTGCCACTCTGTGTCCACCTAAATTGGCAGGCTGTAGCCCCGCAATCATCCTGCGATGGTGCATTTCACGACCAGGCCGGCCGCTATTGTATTTCAAAAGAGAGTTGTTCCAGGAGAAATGTACTGCTCAGCCGGTTGATCCTCAAGGAAATGGTAGTTAGGAATCCATTAATCTGCCATACCATGCCTGAGGCATGACCAATTGACGCATGATGTGTTTAGGGCCACCGCTCTCATCAGAGGCATTATGCTGTGCAAATGACAATTGCACTTACAACAAGTGTCCCGCTTTTATTGCCATACCTCGGAAAATTGGAACGGCAACTGGCGTGACTTCTGGTAGTTGTTGTCCAAACCAATTTGACCTATGTGGGCTGTCATCAACACACTTGCCAAAAACGAAGACTCCAACATCACAGCTTCTTTTTCTTTTGAGTCCCACTTAGCCACTCGGTGTCCGCCTAAATAGACAGACTGTAGCCCCGCAATCATCCTGTGATGGTGCATTTCGCGACCGGGCCAGCAGATATTGTATTTAAAACAAGAGTTGCCCCAAGAGAAATGCACTGCTCAGCCGGTTGATCCTCAAGGAAACGGTAGTTGGGAATCCATTACCCTGCCATACCATGCCTGACGCTTGACTCGTTGACGCGTTTTGGGCCGCCGCACTCATCAGAGGCATCATGTGGTGCAAATGACAATTACACTTACAACAAATGTCCAGCTTTTATTGCCATACCTCGGAAAATTCAAGCGGCAACTGGCGTGACTTCTGGGAGTTGTAGTCCAAACCAATTTGACCTATGTGGGCTGTCATTGTCACACCTGCCCAAAAAAAATCCAATGGAGAACACTCCAACATCACAGCTTCCTTTTCCATTTGAGTCCCGCTGTGCCACTCGGTGTCTGCCTAAACAGGCAGGCTGTAGCCCCGCAATCATCCTGCAGTAGTGCATTTCGCGACTGGGCCAGTCGCTATTGTCTTTCAAACTAGAGTTGCCACAGGAGAAATCCACTGCTCAGCCGGTTGATCCTCAAGGAAACAGTAGTTGGGAATCCATTACCCTGCCATACATGCCTGACGCGTGCCGCGTTTGGGGCCACCGCCCTCATCAGAGGCATCATGTGGTGCAAATGACAATTACACTTACAACAAATGTCCAGCTTTTATTGCCATACCTCGGAAAATCCGAACGGCAACTGGCGTGACTTCTGGGAGTTGTAGTCCAAACCAATTTGACCTATGTGGGCTGTCATCGCCACACTTGCCAAAAACAATTCAATGGCGAAGACTCCAACATCACAGCTTCCTTTTCATTTGAGCCCCGCTGTGCCACTCGGTGTCCACCTAAATAGTCAGGCTGCGATGGTGCATTTTGCGACCGGGCCAGCAGATATTGTATTTCAAAGAAGAGTTGCCCCAGGAGAAATGCACTGCTCAGCCGGATGATCCTCAAGGAAACGGTAGTTGGGAATCCATTACCCTGCCATACCATGCCTGACGCTTGACTCGTTGACGCGTTTTGGGCCACCGCACTCATCAGAGGCATCATGTGGTGCAAATGACAATTGCACTTACAACAAATGTCCCGCTTTTATTGCCATACCTCGGAAAATCCGAACGCCAACTGCTGTGATTTCTGGGAGTTGTAGTCCAAACCAATTCGACCCATGTGGGATGTCATCGCCAAGCTTGCTAAAAACAATCCAATGGCGAAGATATATATATATATATGATACCACAATCCCAGTGAACGACCGCTACGGGCCAAACAAAGGCACAGACTCCAGTTGAAGATGCAATGAATCAGTTTATTTCTTTAGCATGTCAGGATGACATGTTGTGACCACAAGCCTGTGGTCTTGATCACATAGAGAGCTTTTAAAATGGACATTGGTTTTATAGTATCTATTAGTGACTTTTCTATGTTTATTGTGACATGGCAAAAACGTGGCAATTTTGCAGCATGCAATGAAAACATCATGTCATCAGCCGATGACTAGGCGCAAAAATGACAAGCAAACTTCAGTGACATGGCAAAAACGTGGCAATTTTGCAGCATGCAGTAAAAACATCTTGTCATCAGTCAACGACTAGGTGCAAAAATGACAAGCAAACTTCAGTGGCAGACGTAGACAAAAGACTAGTGGTCTATATAACAGTGCAGATGGCCCAGCATTCTGTAACTCCAGTGATGCGCAGTGTGTTAAGAGGTAAGCAAGTGTGGGCAAAGATAGAGGCATTGTCAATGTGTGGAGAAAGACGTTATGATAGTCTCCCAAGATGTATCAGTGATAGAAACTGGTTCTAGAATTAGATGAGATAACACGAGTATATGTTCCTGAAAAACACAGTGAATGCCATGTGGCACGGGTAAAATGCAAGGAACCCGGTATGCCATCATCACTGACTGGGGAAAATACGATGAAGCGCATCTATTGCAGCCTTTACGTGTTAGTGCCCATGCGGTTAACTATTTTGCGCGAGCGCATTTGAAGTCATGTTGCTATGTATGCTAAGTGAGGGTACTCAAGTGGGCCTAAGTGTTATAAAAGTCATATGTAGCATGTCGAAGTCTGTGTGAAATGTGTGTTGTTCACAAAACGGCTATAAAATGTGAGTACGTAATTCTACTAAACAAAGCGTTCACTAATGAATAATATTGGAAATAAGTGAAGTAGGATGGGGGAAAGTGTTGAGGTGCTTCCTGGACTGGCAAGGCTGGTGCAGTGTGCTAGAACAATGTTCCTAATCATGAGAACAAGAAATGCACTGGGTTAAAAACTGGACAACCAACTAAAAGTCAGCCGACTTTTAGAAGTAAATGGGCAAAAGTGTTCAACACAACTGTGGTAACTTCCTTTTACAGGAAGTTGTAAAGGTCTTCACTGAGATTCAGTCCTGTCGGTGCCTTAGTGTTGAGTTTAATTATATATTTGGACTCCAGTTGTCTTAACAATTTCTCTCTCTTTCCCCCACGTCTGAGAGGTGGGATGCAGTCAACTACACAGTATTTAAGGTGGTCCAAGTTGTTATGATGTGTTTCTTTAAAGTGCCTGGCAACAGGATATGCCGGGTCACTGTTGACAATTGCTCTAATGTGTTGCAAGATACGTATGTGCAGCCTGGAGCTTAGTGCTCCTTACATACCTGAGCCCACAGCTGCAGGTAAGAATATAAACTGCGAATTCCGTTCTGCAAGTGAATTTTTGTTGGATCACTATGGGTTTGTTCCTGAACTCCGCCGTGATTTGGGTGGTGTTACCTCCAAATCTGCATGCCCTGCAGCTGCTGCACTTGAAAAACCCTTTGACACCTGATCACCAATTCATGGTATTAGTTATTTAAGGGCTGTTTCTAACTACAGCATCATGTATGGAGCTGGCTCTCCTATAGGGGATGTCAGGCCTAGGGGCAACCATGGGTCCTAGTGTGGAATCAGTCTTGATGATGCCCCAGTGTTTGTTGAAAATGGATTTGAGTGCACGTGCCTCGGTGTTGTGAGTGATGATTAGGCGCGTGGTTTCCCAACTCTCAGTGGTCAGCTCTGGTTGAGTATCTGTGTTGTTAGTAATGTCAGCGCATGTGCCCTGTATTAGCGCCTCTCTGGGAAATGAGTTAGCTTTGGTAATCGCTGCCGTGATCATCTTTTAAGTGTACCCCCTGGTCCAGAATCTCATGTGAGACTCCAATAGACACTTGGTTAGGTCTGTAGTGTTGCTGCATATTCTGCGTAAGCGCAGCATGTCCCCATTAGGAATGCTTGCTATCAGGTGTTTCGGGTGGAAGCTGGTGGCGTATAGGGTGGAGTTCCCTGCAGTGTTTTTTCTATGGAGGGTGGACTGTAGTGAGTTATCAGAGACATATACTTTTACATCCAGAAATTCCACTGATTCTGTGCTTTAGGTGGCATTGAACTCCAACTTATAGTCAATACAATTGATCTCATTGATAAATGTCCTTGCACTATCAATGGAACACTTCCAGACCATGAATATATCGTCTATATAGCGTAGCCAACAGAGGATGTTATTGGACCAAGCTTCTAAGTGTGTGAACCTGAGGACCCGCTCCTCCCACCAGCCCGCATGGAGACATGTGTAGCTGGGGGAGAAGCAAGGCCCATGGCCACACCCCTGAGTTGTTGCTATGTCTTGTTGTTGAACATAAAAAAGATATGTTGCAGGCACCACTCAATGAGAAACATGATGAGTTCATTGTGTTTATAACAATGGATAGGTCTCTTAGCCAAGAATTCATGGCATGCATTTAGACCATCTGGATGACGTATGCTGGCGTAGAGTGAAGTTATGTCAAGAGAGATCAGGGCACAGTTTGGTAACCACAGGATGTTTTTGATTTTGAGAAGGAAGTCGCTAGTGTCTCTTAAGTAGGTAGGTAAGTTGATGACGTGCTCTTGCAGAAAGTAGTCGACATATTTATATATGTTTTCGCAGAGGCTTCTGTCGTACTTTGATATTTGGGACCACGTAGGAGACAGGGCCCTACCCCTGTTTATTCATGTATTAGCAAACCGCGATTGGTCAATGCGGTATGTACAAGCGCTTTGCATAACGTCCCATTGCCAAATGCACTATGTATACGTTATTATACATTGACTCCGTGGATTCCATCTTGGAGCGGTGGCCATCTTATAGTTGCCCTCACATAGACTACACTCTAAGAACAAATACAGGCCTCCAGAACACATGTACTTTCCTTTGACTTCTCTGTGACCTGGGCAGCTTGGCTCCGCTGCACCAGGTCAGTCCGGTCTCACGAGCTCCCCGTCCCCTGGCCACCTGTGATTAGCATCAGGGCTTGACACGCCATAAAGCCTTTTCATCCCACGCCAGCCTACGGCTAATCTCTTTCACACCTGACTGTTCCTGCTTTATGGCTTGTTTCCCAAAACAGGAGATGCTCATGTTTATTGGGGCCTATTGATATCTGATGTGGGATCTGAGCCTTGCTGGATAAATAATCGCGGGCTGGCTGAACTGAAATGTGAGATTGCAATCATGACTCTGCTTGTTCTTTGAAGTAAAATATGTGACAGACCAACTGCAAGAGAAGGGCGGTGTTGCCCAGAGCGTAATATGCATTATAAAAGCGAACACTGGTTTTTGTTCTGGAGACTGCCTCATTCAGTTGCTAAGGCTTCTGTGGGACGTAGTCTCACTTATGTGAGTTTAATAAAGATGTCTTTTCATATTTCAGCTTCTGTTGCCAAGTTCTTTGTTATATTATCAAGATATGCAGACTTTTATAATACCACATCAGGAAGTACTCGAAGTCATAGGGTGCTACCCCTAGCACCTCTGGGGTCTCAAAAATTGGAGTACTTCAGTTGGCGCCCACCAGCGCGGTCTCATCAGAGAAGTGACTTTCTGTGGGAGTGATCTTGTCAGGAGACTGAAATCTACTGAGGAGGACAGAACGGGATTCTACCAAAAAGGTATTCGGTGCACAGGGATTTTGGAGATTCTTTGATTATGTAGCCTGGTATATTTCTGCTCTTCCTGATTTTGATCCTCCACATGATGTCACTCAAAAGGTGAGAAAAAGAACCCTTTTGGTGTGAGTATTATAAAAAGACGTTTGGTTATGTAGAACTTGACAATTAGAATTTGGATAACCTTTTGATTATTAAGAATAAGAATTAAGTATAAGTGGGTCGCTCCCAGTCCTTTGGTTCTTTGGGTCTTAATTTGGTTATCGCAATTACCAAAGCCGAGGGGTTGGTTTCTTGGTTTTTGATTTGGTCATTGCAATTACCAAAACCGAGGGTCTTGCATATTTGCGAGTGTATTGGTAGAGATAAACCCTTGAAGTTTGAAGCTAGATTAGTGAGCTATAAGATGCCTGATCTTAGCAAATTTGGAAATGTAGCTTTGGAACTGTGAAATTTGTGTTGGCCAGCTTTTGGTTTGTATAGGTTTGAATATGCGAATTGCAATTTGTGTAGGCAGGTAATGAGGAGATATTTCTCCATTTGGTTTTGATTATAATACTCGCGTTTTCCGCAGTATTTTTGGCATGCCTGTTTGTAAGCTCACATGGAAGAATGTGTTGCTTTTTGTTTTGAAAGGTACCATAGTGTGGGAAATATCTAAATAGGTTAAATTTAAAAACATATTTCTTCCTTGGTGATTTTGTATCCCCAGGGAATTAAAATATGACATAATACGAAACAAGGATCCTTCGTTCTGCGCAGTTTCATGAATGAAGATATGCAGAACGATTTTGTGTGGTGTTCTCCTAGGCAAAGCTAGTGAATTGAGCGCATTCACTACTTCTTGGACTACATCTGTCTGTGGGGCTGTTTATGCAGCCTTTTGGAACACTATTGAAAAGCGTTGCTTGTAAATATGACCTACAACTAGTATTTGCAAATGGTTTGTTTCAAGTATAGTCTGTGAGCTGTTCTTTCTTTCTGTCATGCGTATTGATTTGTAAGTCAACTGTGTGTTTAAATGTCTATGTGGTTTTCGCATTAGTGCAACTTCTGTAAGTAAATTGCGACGGCGCTATTTATGAAAAATGGCTAAAGCGCGCTGTATTGTCTGTTTGACCCCTTTATGTTTATGTCTGAAATGAGCTCAATATGTGTTTGTGGGTCTTCTGATGTTTTCAGTCTGTTAAGTAAATTGTTGGTTAATTAATATCAAGTAGAAACTTAGAAAAGAAATCCAGAAATGAACCATGTGATGTGCTAAAATAGCTATATGGTGCTCTTCAATTTATAGTATGAGCGTTTGCGCACATATACAAAACTGCCGTTAAATGCTTAAAGGATAAAATTAGAAACACATGCAATAGATATAAATAAGGCCCCAAAAACGAAATTATCTATTTTTGCAAAATTAAATAAATTTACAGCATTTTCCTTAGATGCAGTTTATTAGATGTTCACAGGCAAACTTTTCAGCTGCAGTATATTTGATAGGAATGCTCATTCAACCAGCACTTTCCCAGTTAAACACGGGTGGAATTTTGCAGAACCGTCCTTTTAAATGAAAGTGGCGCAAAAATGTGGCGCGTTTCAAATTCGGCTTATGCGCTTAGGCTTGTGAGTTAATGTGTCCAAAATGATAGGCAAGAGATGCAGCTTGTTTTTTATACATGGAATTATCACAAAAACGAATAATTGGGATTTTTTTAAAAAGCATGGAAAAATTATTTTAAAAAAAATAAGTGCTTTTCAAAATCGTTTTTTGATATTTATAAAGCTTAATACTCATACTATGACCTCCTAGCATTAAAATTTGATTTAAGTTGTGTTGCATCACTAAAATGACAAGCATTCGCGCGTACAATTTTCCCTTGGCGCAGGCGCAAACAAGCTCATTTTTATAAAGTATGAGTTATTATTTCCAATGCCTGACTCATGGGTTATGTAATAGACATTCTGGTAATGCATATTATGCAAGAAAATTGTAGGATATTCATTTTTTAATGCTTAAAATATCAAAGTCGAATTTGGGTAAAAAGACTGTTTCAATTGCATTTTCTTTCATTCAGAGTACTGTTTAAAGTGTCTCAGGCTTCAGTAAATGCATACGTTTAGGTTTGATGTATATTTACAGGTTGTGCCTTCTGATGATTCAATGAGTCAATGTGCCAGTACAAAGGCTTGTTTTAATATCAGGGTTGAAGGTTCTAACTTTACCTGTGTCTGTCACGATACTACTGAACACGCTATGAAAAACAGGACCTTTTTAAAACTTGGAGAAATTAAATAAAATATGGTGTCACAACCCGCAACTATTTGATGTTAATAAAAAACGGCCTTAATGGAGTTAGCACCCACATAGAGAAAGAGAAATGGAGAATTCTTTTTTGATGAGGGAAAAAGAGGATGTTTGTGAGCAGGTACGTGATGAAGTCAGTAATGATAGAGGGGTGGAGAAATGTAGAATTACGGTTATAGGAACTAGGTAATACGTAGGAAGGAGAAGAACAATTGGGAAAATAGAATGCCGTGGAGGGAAGAGAGATGATGAAGGGGAGTAATAAAGACATGAAGAGTAGCGTGAGGAAGGTTGTATTGACGAAGGGAATAAAAAGGAATGTGGTATCGGTTTGAGTAAGTAGGAGGGGAAAGATGAGATTGCATGTTCTAGCAGTAGGGGTGAAAATATTGTAATTACCTGGCGGGAGGCACTGAGTTTCATATGCTAATATGAAAGCGACAAACAGAGCTTGAATAAAGGCAAGTGACTAAATGATGAAGAAAATATCAAAACTCATTGCGAATACAATTCACAGTGCCAGTGGACTGGGGCAGAAAGCGGTCTCAATTGCTGGAGTTCAGTCTAACTTTAGCTGGGCCTACTGAGACGTTCATTCATTTAAGGTTGATGAAATGTGTACCATTGCATAGGATTGCAACAAGCATTTATTCTAAAAACTGGTATGTGTGTTATTAAGTTTTGTGAATTATTCACAGTACATGTAGTTTAACAATCTGGGAATAGGGATAATTTTTTTAGCGCCTAAAAAGGAGAAATGATTTTTCAAAATAGAGTGAATTATTGCAAGTTAGGAGGAATTAGGAAGGCCTTCTGGCTTTGACGAATTCAGAGTGTCAGAAGCTGGGGGTTGGGAGAGCTGCAGAGGCTGGCTCGGTCACGCTCCTGAGATGCTATCTTTCCCGTAAACAATGGAGTTGACATTTATGACCTTTTAAATTAGGGCCTTGCCTCTGTGGAATGCAGAATGACCTTGCTGCACGGGCCTCTAAAGGTGGGGTTTCTGGTTTCTCCACAAGAACATCATTAAAACTAAAGAACTTAATTCCAAAGGGAAAATATAGAAAAAGGGGTTTCTTTTGAAAGCCCAAAGATCATGTTAAATGCTTTGCAGAACTGATACATATGTGTCTCGCTCTCAAATAAAATGTTGCCTGCTAGTGGGTTTTTATTTAACAGAAAACGAAGTGTTGCAGTAAGTCTTAGACAGAAAATAAAATGCAGCCCTTTTTCTAAAAATTTTGACGGCTACATGCCTCAGTGAGAGCGATTTTGCTAATTAAGGATTATTTTTCACAGTGGAAATTGTAGGTGCCAAATTAATATGGAGTGTCATGTAACGATTTTTACTTTCAGACAGGTAAAACTAAAGTGGCTGGATGTTGCAAAGACTGACAAGGGTAACAGTTAAGTAATGGCAATTTATTTTTGTGTAGTTGGTTCTATCATGAATTGGTCTTGCTGGTCCTGTATGTTAGAAGAGAGACAGTAAAGTTATATTTGACAGCAGATTTCCATTGCCTGGTGATCTACTGTCAAAAAGGAGGGTAAGGATTTTAAACCTGACAAATTAAACAGGCCCAAATATTGGGTTTTGGGCTGCAGTTTTACAGTGCATAAAGTACATGACATGGTGTTTGTGTGTCACCGCTTATTACATATGCTATTGTTTTGTCTATGCTTTTTGTGCTTGATATACAGCAAGTATATCTGATGGCTTGACGTTTTGTGCGTTTTTATTATTTTTTGCATGTTTTCGTTGTTTTTGTTGCTGCTTTTTGATACTATTACAAGTTTACCTTTGTTGTGAGGGGATGGTCATGACGATGCCCATCGCTACGCAACAGTTGGTTGAACTTGTTCTGGTTACTAAATTCCACAGCTAATGATATTTCATGCTGTGAGCATGAGACACAACACTTCACCAGTGCATGTCTAAATTGGCTATAATGGTATTACAGAAAACAAAAAGAGATCTACAGGGTCAAAGAGTGCCTCCTGCAGTTGTCACGTTACTGCCCCTTCCTTTAAAGGAACAGGCAGCCTTACATTTATGTATCCTTGATTGGACCTAAGGATGAAATTATAGATCTGTGACTAAAGGTGGCCTAATTTCTATATTACATTAGTTAATGGTGTCCTGTTTCCTAAGTAGCATATGGCCTTTGCTCCTTAAAAGAAAACTAGGTTTTCATTTTTCCCTGCAGAAGGAACTGGAACATTAGCTAAGATTACCGTATATGGTGTAGTCGCCAGCGGTAGAGTTAAAATGTATGTAACTTTGGCCTTTTGTGTATCACCCGTACCCTTGGTGTAGTGTCACATGCCTGACTATCACTCAAGTAAATTCTTGTCCTTCCTATAGATTTTAATTTTTTGATTGCTTCTGTTTCTTCCCTGACCGATGTCGCATTATGCTTAGTTATTGGGGATTTTAGTTGTGTCCTATTTCCAATTCCCTTTTCCGTATTCCTTTCACCAGTCAGCCCATTTATTATTGTAGGTGTATTGTTCAGGTACACACTTCCAGACTGCAGTGATGCACCAGGAACCTCCATATTATGTATAATCCCCTCTTGTATGACCAGACTGATTTTCAAGAATTGTCCCTAGGCCTGCTTCAATGTTTTCCAGCCTGACTGTCAAGTATATTATATTATAGTAAGACAAGTTTTCCATCCCGATAGGAGATAACTCACGTTTACCTCTTTTGAACATGACGAATTTTCAATGTCTATTTTTTAATGTGGTTTTTACCCTTTTGTTCCCGCTGCTTTAATTTTTGGTGGGATCAGATGTGTTCTAATCATGCAAATATCAGGACCCTCTAGTTCTTGTCTTTTGTTTTCATATCTGACTATTAGCCTGTGTATTGCCTAGTGCACCTGATATGAAAGGTTTCTACATGCCTATGATAATCTGTACCATGTGATTTCTCTATTGAAATGTCCTAGATAAGGAATTTAGAAACACTTATATGTAATCATTCAGAAAAAAAATGTGTTTGCCACATTAGACAATGCCACCATATGTGAAGACATCCATTTAGATAGAATTCTCGTGTAGTTATCTACCCTTAGATGATGGAGGCTCTCACACGGAAACCAAATTGAAAAGATTAGAGACACTGTTTTGCTTACTGCCTTTATACTTGTATTGCTTCCTGAGAAAGACAGTATATTCTAGGCCAAAATTGTCCCATGGCGTGTGGCCACTCCTTTGAAACTCGCAGACCACCTGTTTGCAGTCCCCTTGTTATACAATGAACTGTTTAAAGCATCACACTTGCTTCATCAGAAGGCGCTCAACATCAGAAAAGATGGAGGAGCTGATTTTGCCACAGAACCAGAATTTCAGTGCACAAGAGCGCCTGCCATGTGCTGGTAACCTCTGACAGCGTGCAGTCCCTTGAGCCCCTGGGCCTGAGTTTTTGGCCACACACACGCCCTCTTTTCCTTTGCTCCAATGGAAGTGCAGTGCACCGGCGGATCCAAGATTGACAGAAGGCACTACATTCCAGTGCCCATGGAAGAGCAGCCTGAGCGTCCTCTGACACTGAATGATGAGTGTTGGAGCCTGAGAATGGTCCCGAATCTGCACGAGATGACCTGTGCCCTTGATCAATGGAGAGCACACTACCTGTAGTGCCTGCCGCAAAGGAAAGATACTGGCGCACTGCCTTGAGACATTGAGACTCTCGAGTGAGCTGTGGGTGTTTGCCAGGAGGGCACTCCAACTAAGCAGTACTTTTCTCATGTAAGGCTTGAATGAAGGGGCCCATGCAAAAGAAAACAACAGAAGAAGATTTGATGGACAATAGAAGCCTGCCAGAGAGGCTTTTTGAACGGACTCTGGGCATAGGTGGTTTCACAAAAGGTTTCCGTGTGATAGTATAGACTAGGTGTTAGAAGACTGTTTGTTTTGCTGGCATTGTCTAGTATAAGCTGAATAAAATCCATTTTCTGTGGAAGGGTACCCCCTTTTCACCTCAGAGTATTGATGAGGGTCACCACTGTTTCACCTGAACATAAAAATTATTGTTTCATTTGTAATAGTGGTTACTACTTTCTCCCGTTGTCTCTATGTTTTTAATAACGAGTTTTCTAGTGTTTTTTAAACATGACGTTGTCATTTATGGGTGGGATTGTTTTTCTCTACCCAATTGACTTCTGCACCCGCTTCCCAACCTATGTCTTTTTCCACTACTGTTTCTTTGACTCTTTTCACCCTTTTCCTGAACATGAGCAGGTTAGAAGATCAGAATTTGCAAGCAATTCTTCTATACAGCTTCTGCATCGACACTAGTTAGTAGTGAACATCACTAATTGTTGGGGGTATGATCTTATGCCACCTAGATAGAGGTATTCCTTATTTTGTCCTGCCATATGTGGCCTTTGTGCTTCTTCGTGTTCAAGGAGACCTGTCCAGAGAGAGAGTCCAAGTATTTGGATTTTGCTCCATCAGCAACATCTTGATGATCTGGTGAATATAGACCTGGACTAAGATCAGTATGAGTATAGTGATTGCCTATGTAAGGGCAAAAGGAGGGTCTGTCGTACTTTGATATTTGGGACCACGTAGGAGACAGGGCCCTACCCCTGTTTATTCATGTATTAGCAAACCGCGATTGGTCAATGCGGTATGTACAAGCGCTTTGCATAACGTCCCATTGCCAAATGCACTATGTATACGTTATTATACATTGACTCCGTGGGTTCCATCTTGGAGCGGTGGCCATCTTATAGTTGCCCTCACATAGACTACACTCTAAGAACAAATACAGGCCTCCAGAACACATGTACTTTCCTTTGACTTCTCTGTGACCTGGGCAGCTTGGCTCCGCTGCACCAGGTCAGTCCGGTCTCACGAGCTCCCCGTCCCCTGGCCACCTGTGATTAGCATCAGGGCTTGACACGCCATAAAGCCTTTTCATCCCACGCCAGCCTCCGGCTAATCTCTTTCACACCTGACTGTTCCTGCTTTATGGCTTGTTTCCCAAAACAGGAGATGCTCATGTTTATTGGGGCCTATTGATATCTGATGTGGGATCTGAGCCTTGCTGGGTAAATAATTGCGGGCTGGCTGAACTGAAATGTGAGATTGCAATCATGACTCTGCTTGTTCTTTAAAGTAAAATATGTGAATGACCAACTGCAAGAGAAGGGCGGTGTTGCCCAGAGCGTAATATGCATTATAAAAGCGAACACTGGTTTTTGTTCTGGAGACTGCCTCATTCAGTTGCTAAGGCTTCTGTGCGACGTAGTCTCACTCATGTGAGTTTAATAAAGATGTCTTTTCATATTTCAGCTTCTGTTGCCAAGTTCTTTGTTATATTATCAAGATATGCAGACTTTTATAATACCACATCAGGAAGTACTCGAAGTCATAGGGTGCTACCCCTAGCACCTCTGGGGTCTCAAAAATTGGAGTACTTCACTTCTGCGTGCCGAGATGATGGGTCTCCCAGGCACCGCTGATGTACCTTTGTGCACCTTTAGCAGAAAGTACAGGATCGTAGTACAGGAAATTCGTTGTTCAGGAAATTAAACTCCTCTTTACTGATAATGCGTGTATTCTGTAGCTATTGAGGCTCTTTTTGAGTTCTTTGCTGCTAGCAACTACTTCCTTCATGGTGGTAAGTCTATAGCAAGTTGTTTCGTGCAGATGTCTGTAAGCCTCATCCATATATAGGTTCCTTGGCCATAGGACGATGTTACCTCCTTTGTCTGATTTATGAACGATAATGTCCGTCGTTCTGTCTTTTAGTTTTTTGATGAGGTCCATGTATTGTTTGTGTTGGAATGTCTTCTTGTGTTTTGCACGGGATTTTCGTTCACATTCACATCGTTGTAGATGTCTATGGCATCTCTGGGCATGGTGGGCGTGAAAGTGGATGGTGGCTTAAATGGACTTGTGATTTTGGTTGATGTGTCTATACCAGCGTTGTGTAAAAGTAGTTGTGTTGGGGCATTGTCAATTGGAGATTCTAGTTATGTCATGGTTCTGATTGTGGCAATGTCCGAGACTGCAAGAGTACCTTGAGTGTGGACCAATTTGTTGTTGTCAGTGGTTGGATGTTTGTTGCCATGTTTATGTTTAAAAAATGTGATGTTTGAGTTTTTGGATGAAGTTGAAAATGTCAATGCGGGTGGTTGTGTAATCAAAACTACTTTCTGGGCTGTAGGGCAAACCTAAGGAGAGAAGTTGTGTGTCTGCCTCGGTTAGTTGTAGGTCCGAGAGATTTATGACTGTGTTGGGGTTATCCTTTATTTTCGTCTCTAGTGTCCTCTTTTTTTGTTGAAGTTTCCTCTTTTTTATTTCCTCCGCTTTCTGCTCTCACGTCTTCTGCAGTTGAGCCTGTATTTTGTTTCCTCAGTGCTCGTGGGCGCAATGTTTGGCGCCTGTCCTTGTCTAAAAAACCCACTTCCTCTGTTAGACTGAAGTTGTTTCTTAGTCTAGGGTCCCTGTTATCCATGCTGCTGCCATCTTCTGAGTCTGGAACGGTTGCCCCGGTAGAGCTCAGATCAGATGATGAGGCCGAGTCTATTTCCTCATGGGGCAAGGCAGTTGACATTGCAGGTGCGGGGAGTTTTGTAGATTTATTAAGTTTCTGTCTTTTTGCAGAGTCGAATTTCCTAGCAAAGGTGAAAACTTGTCCGCACTCATAGTTGGCCTTATCACAAGCAAATTTGAATGCCTTGTGTGTTTTTATAGTTTCTTCATGTTTTTTCAATTATTTTGTAGTTCACTCCGATCAATGTCCGCGTATTTGATAAGGATAACTGCTAGGCACATTGAGTCCTCCAGGTTGCTCTCCGCCCAATCCTTGAGCATGAGTGGGTTAGGGTTGTGGAAGCTTGGTGCCAGCATGATTCTTAGGCCTCGTGGAATACGGCGCACATCGCGGTACTTTTGCAGAGACTTACACTCCCACCACTTGGTTAGTTCGTTGCACATCAATTTTTCAAGGTTTTTGAGTTTGGTTTTGATATCAACACTTGGAGCCCCTACAGCCGTGGGGGCTCATTGTTGGTTGTCCAGTGTCAGTAAGTTGTCAAACAACCCATCGGCAGCTGCTTCCCTTTCCCGCAGTGTTTGGTTTGACAAACTGAATGAAGCAAAAATTTGTTGTGGTTGTTGATATGGTATATACCAAAGTCAATGTTAAATACAGCAGCCAATCTTATTACCTCTTCTAACCTGCCAACTCCCTTGCATGCATACACTCACCCACTGGTATAGACATGATGCACAGGTTCTCCGACTCGGAGCACAGCTCCACCGTGGCAAGATATCAGAAGCGTTTTTAGGGCTGGGCAGGGGGCAGTGATTGTTCCGTTCTCCTTCAGGAGAAAAATCCTTTGTTCAACTGAAGAAAATTACAGGAGCCCTTGACAGCAAAGAGGGGGTCTGTGGTGCAGAGCCAGTCGTGTTTTTAATTATGTTTAATTTTTAAACGTTTTAGGGGCTAATTAATTTGTTGGCGGAAGGGGTACTCCTTCTCAACATAATGGTCCATCCGCTTGATTTAAATGTGGGCAGTTCTCTGGTGCAATATCGGCAGAGACTACGCACTCTCCACTGTGGTTACACCCCTCCGACGGCCGACTTAGTAAGAGCCATTGGAGCTCACCTGTATGACTGGCCACCTAATTTAAATGGGTGGAAATACAGGTCAGTTTTCACTGCCCATCACTACCAGGAAACTCTGGCAGTAAGGGGCAGTGAAAGCTGGAAAATGCCCGCCTTGCCATTGGAGATAACTCCCCTTGTGAGGGGGGCATTTTTTTCTCATTTAAAAAAAAAAAATCCTGCTTTCTGGTTTTGTTTTTGAAGCATTGCAACATTGCTATATGGCTCCTTCATGTTTGACTGAGCCACGCAGCAAAACTACAACATATCATTGAAGCTGAAGGGCACAGAGAAGCCAACAGAAATATTGAGGGTGCAGGTTCAAGAACATCTTACCGTTTTGTCCGAAGTCTGCAAAGCAACCGCCATACAGAGAGCAGAGCGATGGAGATAGAAAAGAACAAAACAGGCACGCTCTGGTATGCTAGCAATGAATGAGATTATCCTGTAACAATATGGCCCCCATACTCGAGTAGTGGGCGGTGTAATGTTGTATGCCAATGCCTGAATAAATACCATCGAAGACAGGTGTATAATTATTAATTATATCCTTTATTGGCTACAGCGGGAGAGCGCCGGGCAAGACGCGACCTCGCGGTCTAAATCTCGACTCGCGCATGCTCAGTGGCTCCATTAGCGCTGTCCTCGCGCACTACGTAACCACGTAGCGTGCGAGGACTAGAGCGCAACACTACATATCTCCCTTCTTTTTCGTTACACAAAGAATATGTAGTCCGTGCAGTCTTAGGGTTTGCTTACCTTCCCTCTAGTTCAAAGTCTCGGAAGTGGCTTGGTCTTACCACCACTCTACCTGCTCTAGTACGCCTTACCGGAGTGGAGGAAGCATCTGGGGTGCCATCCTCTGCGGGGCTCCCCACCTTGCCTCTTGGAGTGACTCGTTCCTCTCTCCTCGGGGTACCGCTCTCCTCTCCCATCGGTTCCTCCATCTCCGTTGTGGCTTGATCGTCCTGCTCCTCGCGGCTCACTTCTGCCTTCGTGTCCCTTTCTTCGTCTGAGTTACTTCCTTCATTTTCTCTTGGCTTAGGTCCTTGTTGTGTCTCTTAATTCTCTTCTAGGGGCCATCTTAGGATCTTATTGCATTTGGACATGCGGTCTTGGGACCACACATTCTCATCACTGAGCAATGCTGCCCTATCGTACACTTCTTCCACTTGTAGGGGTGGACTGTACTTGCTGTCTCCTTTCCTTTTTCGCATAGCTAATCTGACTCTCACCCATTCTCCTCTCTCCAGGGTTGTTCCCTTCACTTTTCTCCTCTGATTGTAATACTCCGTATAGATCTTCTGGGCCTTCTCTAGATTGTGTTGTACCACCGCAGGAGACTATTTGCTAGTGATCGTCTTCTCTCTCCATGTTACATTGTCCTTGGTGAAGGGGTGTCTCCCTCTTAAGATTTGGAAAGGGCTATACCCCGTGCCAGTGGTGGTGATGCGGTACGCCCAAATCATGTTCTGTATCTCTTTCTCCCAATCCTTGCCCATCATGATGGCTGCTTGAATAGACCCCATAATGACTCTATTGAATCGTTCCACCTGTCCATTACTCGACGGATGATACACTGAGGTGTGTTGTAGTTTGATTCCGTTTCTCTCTGCATACTTGTACCATTTTTCAGATGTGAATTGAGGTCCATTGTCACTCAGAATGGTTCTTGGAATACCTTCCCTGAGGAAAACTGAAGTTAGAAACTTAATCACTGTCTCCGCATCCATTACTTCATGGATGTGTATCTCTGGACATTTAGAATACTTGTTAACCAGAATGCATAGATATTTGAGCGTTCCTTGGGTGTCCAGCACGGGTCCCAGAATGTCCACTGCCACTTCTTCCCACGGGCCACTCAGTAGTGTGAACATCCCTAATGCCGGTCATAAGGGATTCAGTGTTTTGTCCGCTCTTTGGCAATGATCACATTCTCTCACGTGTCTCTCCACCTGGGCGTCCATTCTTGGCCACCAGTACATATGCTTCGCTCTCATCTTGGTTTTCACTATCCCTAGATGTCCTTTTTGCAATAGAGCGACCAGTCGAGAAACTAACGCTGCCGGGGGAATGACTTTATCACCTCTGTACAAGAATATGCCTTTGTCCCCCACTGATAGTTCCTCTCTGACTTCATAGAATTTCCTGAGCGCCTCTCGCAACCGTTTTTTTTCAGGCCATCCATGTATTATGTTCTCTTTGACTTCACTCATCTCCCTGTCTTCTTCATACGCTTGGGTCCACTCTTGATTACTTATCACTCTTTCTGGATCTTCCATCACCGCTACCATTTCTTCCTCTTCTGTTGCTGGGTTCGGGGCTTCTTCCATGGCTGCCGCCCTACTGAGGTAATCTGCTACTTTGTTTCGTGTCCCTGGTATGTACTCCACATCATACCTGTACTCTAGTAGTTTCAGTGTCGTCTTGGCGATGCGTGGCGTGGCACTGGCATGCCCACTCGAGGTGAGCACTTTGACTAATGGCTTGTGATCAGTTTTGAGTGTGAACCTTGTGCCCCATAGGAATTGGCGGAACTTCCCCATGGCCCACACCACCGCTAGCATCTCCTTCTCAATTATGCTATATTTCTGTTCAGTGGGTGATAATGCTCTTGATGCGAAACTGAGGGTCTCCGTTGTTCCTTCTCTCCTCTCCTCTCCTGCATGAGGACTGTCCCCAGTCCTTTCTCGCTGGCATCCGTTGTCAGTACTGAGCGACCGAGTGGCTCATATTCCTGCAGTGGCATGGCTTGGCTGATGTCCTTCTTCAGGGATTCAAATTCTTTTTGTGTTTCTTCTGTCCACCTGAATGCTGTTTTGTCCCTTGTTAATTGTCGTAGGTGGTGTGTCTTGGTGGCAAAGTGTTGCACAAACTTGCTATAATATTCTACCATTCCTAGGAAGGATCTCACCTCTTCTTTGTTGGATGGAGCCATAGCATTGCAAATCGCTTTCACATTTGCGCGTTTAGGCGTGATGCCCTGTCCTCCTATTTCATGTCCCAAGTAGGTGACGGACGTCATTCCCAGTCGGCACTTCTCCCATTCCGCGGTCAGGCCGTTGTTTTCTAGCACACGGAGTACCTTATCTAACTCCTCATCATGGTCTTTCCTATCTGCCCCCATCACCAGTATGTCATCTTGGAAGTACTGAATACCCTCGATGTCTTGGAATAGACGATGCATCAATTTCTGGAACACCGCCGCTGCTGAGGCAAGGCCGAATGTCATTCTACGGAATTGGTAGCATCCGAAGGGTGTTATAAAGGATGTCAGTTTCTGGCTTTTAGGATGTAGATCTATCTGGTGATAGGCAGAAGTAAGGTCAATAGTGGAAAACCACTTTACCCCCTTGGTCTTGGACAACATTTCTTCAATGCGCGGCAATGGGAATTTTTCCACTATTAGGCATTTGTTCAGTTCTCGAAGGTCTACACACAGGCGGACTTTGCCATTGGGTTTCATTGCCACTACCAAGGGGGCAAGCCATTCTGAGCTGTCTATAGGCTCTATTATTCCATTTTGCTCCAGTCTACGAAGTTCCAGTTGTACTGCTTCTTTTATGGCTAGAGGCACATTGCGGACCTTGTGGGATACTGGTCTGGAGTTCTCTTTAAGTACAATCTTGTGTGTGAATTTCTCCAGTTTTCCAACCTTCCCGCCGAATACCTTCGGGAATTTGCTTTTCATCTCTTCCAGTTCCGGCCAGCTCCCAGGCGCTGTCATAAGCACTTGTGTGTCCCCTCCTGGGTCTAGCTTGATCCCTAGGTCACCTTGATCCATCCACCCTAGGACGGATGGGCCCTTTTCTGCTACATATAATTTGCACTCGGCGCTTCTTCCTCTAAATTCGAAGATCAACTTCCTGTATCCCACCATGGGAATGGGTTCACCTGTGTACGATACTGGTCGTATATCCGGTGGTTCTAGCCTTGATCCCAAACTGGGCTTGAATTCTTCCTTCCACACTGCTCTTTGGACGATGGTGTATGGGGATCCCGAGTCTACTACTATCTTGATTCTCACTCCTCCTATCACCATGTCACATTGCGGTTTGCGGGAACGCTTGCCTTCTATTCCCAGCACTTGTTCCTCCACGCATAGTACACCCTCGTCCTCCTCTTGTTCTTCTTCCTGTTGATCTTGCATAACGTACTTCACCATTGGTCTCTTTGTTTTTCAGCGACAAACCTTTTCGTAGTGCCCCATTATGCCGCAGAACATACATTTCGCTCGAAACGCTGGGCAACGTTTGTCCTGGGCTGCATGTGCTTGACTTCCGCACCTGTAGCACGTCACGTTGTTGTCTCTATTCTGCTTCCATGTTTGCCCCTGTTTCCCTTTCCATTTCGTTGGTCCTTTACCTTCAGATGGCATGGTTTTGCTCCTTCCCTGTGGTTCAGCGTCGTCCACTTTGTTCACCATGGTCTTCTGGAGGGTCTCCCTTTTTGCTGCATCAGCACACCTTTTTGACAATTCTGCCTTTTTTACCATGGCAATTACTTCCTTAAGCGATGCCTCACTGTTTGCCCACAATTTGTCTTGCACTGTTTTGTTGGTGGTGTGCATGACTATTTGATCCTTTATAAATTCGTCCTGCAGGACTCCATACTTGCATGTTACCGCCAACTTTCTCAACGCTGCCACATAATCGTCTATGGATTCACTGGTTTCTTGTTTCCTTTGTTGGAAATTGTATCGGTCAATGGAAACACACACCGCGGGGCGATAGTGGTTGTCGAGGTCCTCAATGGCATGCTTGAATACGTCGTTGTCGGCGTTCTGTCTGGGTGTGGGGACCAGGTTCTGAAAGACCCTTATACCTTCCGGGCCTAAGTTTAGCAGAAGAATCCTTTTCTTCCTCGCGCTGGGGAAGGCTTCTCCATTTTCGTCTTCTAGAGCTACAATGTAGTTCTTGAAGTACTCTCTCCAATCCTCCCACTTCATTTGGGGTTCTCCCGGTCTTGGCAAAAACGGGATTGGCGTCGTCAGTGACGATGCCTGCATGCTCATCGCGGCGCGTCTTTCTGGTTCCACCCCTGGGCCTCTTGGACTGCCTGGCGCGTCCGCGCTTTCACTTGGCGCCTGATCCTGTCGGGTTTCTTCTGCTCCCCTGTCTCTGCATGCTGCTGCGTCCGCAAGGGTCTCTTTGGGTTGGAGTCTTCTCCGTCCTTATCTTGCCTTCTACCCCACTACTGGTTCCTCACCCTGTAGTTGCCTTCTGCTGCCTCTGCCGCGCTCTCCCGCCGTGTTGTGCACCTTGGTGGTGATCTTCCTTCCTGTGGTCCCCGGTGGTGGCTTCCAGGCTGGCCTGTGCTTGCAGGAGTGGTGGCTATGTTCTCTCAATCTTCCTCACCACCTATTTCTCCCAAAATCCCATCACTCGTCGCCACTGTAATGTTGTATTCCAGACAGGTGTATAATTATTAATTATATCCTTTATTGGCTACAGCAGGAGAGCGCCGGGCAAGGCGCGACCTCGCGGTCTAAATCCCGACTCGCGCATGCGCAGAGGCTCCATTAGCGTTGTCCTCGCGCGCTACGTAACCACATAGCGTGCGAGGACTAGAGCGCAACACTACAGGCGGCCCCTGATGGCTGAGACTAATGTATCTACCAGAGCAGCCATCTTTGACATGTGCAGATCACCTGGACATAAGTAGATAACAGTCTTGTAGAATGGAGAGGGAGACGAGCAGTTGGAGTTTAGTGTACTCTGTAGTTAATTTTTTTTAGGACAGCAAATATCTTTTGGGATTCCTCAGCCGCAGAGCATATGAGGCCGTGTGTGGGAAGAGACCCGGTCGCCATCTGCACCTTGGGCAGAGAGAGCACTTCGGTGACATTCACAGTGACGCTGGGACCCAGGAAAGAAGCTTTGTCTGGGCATTTCTGCTGAATCTACAAAACCAGGATCCCTGGGCAATGCATTACTTCAGCTGACAAAGGTAATAAAAGGTGCTGAATCCCAGCAGGGGTGTCCAGTCTCAAGAGACAAACCCTGCACTGACCTGGAAGCATGAGAAAGGTGTGTGACGAATTGCAACACACATAGTAGCCTCTAACAAAGCACTTTAGCTTGTAGCTCCTTAATGTATCCCCAGCAGTGCTTGGTGTTAAATAGCACAGGGCTTTATAGAATTGGCTGAAGAGTTCAGAATCACTCATGAATGGTGCTCAGTAAACCAACGCCATGGCGGCTGTGACTATGGAGATTTGATCACAACCAACAGGCCTTCTCTGAGCCCAAAAAAAATCACCCTAATCCAGGGGCGGTTCCTTCTCCCCCTCAGAGCCTTGAGACCCTCACGGGTGAGATGCGCCCTACACAATTCCCTGATTAATTGATTGTTTGGGAATTAGAGCGTAGCCCTTCTGTTATTTTTGGCTTCTTTGCCGTAATTGCATGCACATACATACAGGTGTTAATAATCAGCCCACGGCAGTCAGCTATCGGCAGTGGGCCGGCTCATTTCCTTTCGAGAAACAGTGTACACCCGCCTGGGGGGTGGTGCTTTAAGAATATTATTGACATCTGCTCTGCTCAGCCACCATAACAAGTAATCACTCAAAATGCGCATGTCGTGTGGGATGGGTGCCTTTCCCTGGCCAACCCGACATGCGCACTCTAGAGGAGCCTCACCTGCACAATTAGTGAGCCCAGGGAATCAAAGCGTAAGTCCCCCAGTGTCCTAATGAGCGCTCTAGTTGACCTGCTCAGGCCAATCATGTGCTGTGTTGAAGCAAGTGAGGCTCAACCCTGTCAGCCGAGCAAAGGGAGCATGTTGATCAATTACTCTGAATCCATGCAGTGATTGGCCAGTTGGCCCTTTCAGATGCATGTACTTTTTTTGCAATTCGCAATTAAGGAAATAGCAATTTTTTGCGATTCCCTTAAGTGCAAATGCAGTTAGGGAATCGCAAATTGTGATTCCCTAAATGCAATGCATTCTCAAATTGCATTTTCACAATTTGAAGTCGCAAATTACCATCAACTTCAAGGTGATGGTAATTTGCAAATCCTTTGAAAAATGCATTTATCCTTATGGCATGTGTGTGCACCACATGTGCATACTCACATGTTTTTGGGGGTGCATCAGGGTGGCCGTTTGGCCCCCCTGCTCCCTTGAAATTGCATGTGCAATTTGAGAGTACCTATTTGAAACTCGCAAATTGCGAATGCAATCCCATTCATTCCTATGAGCCACTATGCACATAGGAATGAATGGTAAGCCATTCCTAAATAGCGAATCGCAATTTGCGATTTGCGATTAAGGAATATGTAGGAATCGCAATTTTCATTGCAAAACCTACATGCATAGGTAATTGTGACTTCTTAATAGCGCTTCCTTATTAATCGCTAATAAGGACTCGCAATTCCTAACTTTGATGCATGTGCCCCCAAACTGACGTAATTTTTCCTGCGTGCACGCACTATGGACCGAGGTGTGAACTGTGTGAAGACTAGAGTGCGTGCATGGAAAACAAAAACATTTGGTGAAGTATTTCCACGAGCAATACATCAGCGCCAAATGGTTTCAGTTTTCAAGCATTCACTCTGACTCTGGTCATCACACATCGTCGGAGCAGAGGCTGCAGAGGCCATGAAGGCCCTAACTATGACACAACACAGAAAAGGAAAGTCGTCGTCATTTTGATTTTAAAAATACTGCGTGAAAGCATAGCAAATATGCCCTCTATCTTTCATATGGCTGTAGAACAATTTAAACATTGATATTTACCCAAAGATTAGTGTCGATATGATAAATTTATTGAGGCAGATAAACAATTTATGGGCACAGTTTGTGTCGAAGGCTGCTTTAGTAGTTCCCACACAGAGCCTGTCTCAAAGCCTCTGAAATCGGTTGGAAACTGCAGCATTCAGGCCCATGCTCGGATCACTACAATGTACAAGCAGTCAGAGGCATTTTAACACATGGGCAAAGGGGGCTCTGGCCCAAGGCTCCAGCCCTTTTATGGGGCCACATGATAGAGCCAGCTCTGTTCCGCAGAGAGTCTTAAATAAATGCATTTTTCAAAGTGCATTGTGGTGCACACACATGCCCTAAGGGTATGTGTGTGCACTACAAGTGCATACTTACCTTTTTTTGGGGGGTGCATCAGGGTAGCATTTTGGCCCCCTTGCACCCTTCAAATTGCATGCGCAATTTGCGAGTTTCTATTAGGGACTCGCAAATTAGGCATGCAATACCATTCATCCTTAGGGCCTCCAGGCCCATAGAAATTAATTGGAAGCCATTCCTCAATTGCGAATTACAATTTGAGATTCGCAATTAAGGAAATTGGAGGAATCGCTAATATTTTTGCGAAACCTACAAGCATAGGCAATTAAGATTCCTTAATATTGATTATCACTATTAAAGAATAGCAATTGCCTAGTTTGATGCATGTGCCCCTATGCGCCATGCACACCAAAGCTAAAGTTTCAAAGGCAGGCATAATCCAAGTGAGAGATAGTCACAAGTAATCTTGCTATGTGGCTAACTGGGGGATGAGGTAATCAAAATGATTCCAAAGCGAAGATTATGAAGTGCGCAAGGATCGTAGTCCCACCACCATGCCTGTTACTCGGAGAGTGTGTGCACGAAAAACAAAGACATTTGGTGGAGTACTTCTCCGGGCAATACACCACCAAATGTTTTAGTTTTTCTACAAGCACTCAATTGCTCCGATGTGTGTAAATAAAAAAAGGATGACTAGTTTTTTTCTTCTCAAAGCAAAACGGACTCAGTTTAATATCTTCCTCTTCCTCTTATACATCATCACTTTTGTAAAAGTGGGCACATTTCTCATCATTAGGTCTCGCATAGGCAGCGCATGCGCTGCCTCTACGAGGCATCAAGTAATCAGTATTACTAGTGAAACTCCACCCATTGCGTTTCTTTTGGTTTTTCGCTTGCCAGAGGTGGAATCTGGCATTGCTGTTCTTATCTCGCTCATTGTTGGCTGGTGGTCTAATACATCACTTCCGTTTTCTTCCTTTTCTGGAGGAAGCAGCATCGACCAACTACAGTTAACTTAAGCTGCTGGCTGTTATCTTTTTATTTAGGGACTACTTTTTTTCTTTGCTACTCGCATTTCCACATCTGGCAGCTTCCTGCCCTCACACCACGATGTTTATTTATGTGCGTTTAATATGCACGAGATCTTGGTTTATTTATTCATAATTAAATGATGCAGCCCACACCAAGGCTCAAACCCTGTTATATGTTGAGCTACCTCCTCGCACCGTTTGTTTTACTTTGTTTCAGATGCAACATTTGTCCGTCTCAACCGTGTTTTTTTAAAATTGTATCTGTCTCCCCCTCCACGTGTATTGTTTTTTTTAATTTGCCTCTCGCCACACCCCCTCCAAGATCACTGTTTATTTTTGAATAATTAAATGATGTAGCCCACGCCGGCTCTAGCCAAACCAGGGTTAAAGCCTCGGGCTTGCGTCCATATCCTGTGATTCTGGGTAAATCACTTAATCTCCCCGTGCCTGAATGTGTAACGTAACCCGTGGTCATGTAAAGCACTCCAATACCTTCCAGGCGAGTTCGCACTATATAAAATCTACAACAACAAAAAAAAGTCGGCTGTTTCAGCAGCATTGCACAGCCTGTCATCTGTTTTGGGTCAGGTTACAAATGCTATCACTTCTGTTTAGTGAAAACGTCCTACGTCAAACACAAACACTCCACAGTAACGTGATAGGCACAGGGCATGTACAGCTCTGTACTTACAGTGCGTGAAGAAATGTCACAACAAAGGTATCAACTTTCTGCACACGCAGCCTGCAAAGATGGTAGATGCTGTGCAGTGGAGCCCAGAGAGAGAAGCCGACAGAAATGAGAGCTAATGTCACCCACGGAGGGACAGTCGCGAAGACCACCCAGACGATCAGAGGCATGAAAGGTAAAGAGGTTGTGCAACCTGGCAGTCACCTCAAGTACCACAGATAGGATGTTTTCAGAATGGCCTTCAGTGTTGCTCCATGCTTTGACAGAACAAACAAGCATTTGCAATGCAATCGGTCTCGCCTTTGGGACCTTATATGTATTTAGCTATGCAGCACATTACCCTTGCTTTCAGGAAGCACGGCCTCTCATCTAATAAGAAGAGTTGCTTAAATGGCGCAACTTCCACCAGGAAATGTGAGGTGGCAGCTCGTTCACCTTTACCGCTCTCCTCAAGGTGCAGGCCCCCGAGAGCCCCTTAGATAGCATTCTTTTTCAGCTTGAGCTGCCTGCAGAGGAAGTGCTCTGAGGAGCCTCAAGCACACTCAAGTTTGAAGGGTCGTGGGGAGATATGACATTGCTTAATTCTGAAGCATTAATAGGGGGCCTTTTATACAGGTAAAGTGCAGAACCAACAAGAATCAACTCTCTACCATGTGTGGTTTTCATGCCCAGCACCACACTGGAGTTGCACCACTGTTCAGCATGGGTGCACTTTCACCATAGAACATTAGCAATTGCAAAATAACTGTTCCTGTGTATGCAGAAATAGGCAAGACATGCTATGACTTTGACATCTGTGTTGAAGTAAACTGATTCCAAGCTTTTTTATGCAGGAACCACACCATTTACCATAATGTGTTGATAGTCCAATAAACATGAAGTATGCCGGCATGACAATTCCAATGTCAGATGAATTGTGTTAAAAGTGATTAGAAGCACATGAACATCTGAGAAATATTTCATATATAATATTCTTAGATTAAGCATTTTACAATAATTATTGTAGGAGACAGTGCACGTCTGAGGGTTTGTACAGGTGAGTAAGAAGCGTATTGCGTCATTATGAGGACCGCACTTATTATTTTATACCAATGCCACAGTAAATACCTCTCCTCCCTATAGTAGGAAGGTGCTGCTGGTGAAATGTTAATGTACACATCCAGCACTCTGCTCCAATGTCACTGAGAACTGGCCACTAACTGGTCCACAGGAAAGTGGGTGCGCGGGTCACAAAGCTGGCAATGGACACAATGCCTGCAGCAGAACATGATAACGCAGACACATTTATTTAAAAATCACGAGGCAGAAGAAAAAAACACAGGCGATACCTCTTTATGCTGGCTCCCACCCACAACACAGGGATACACGAACCTCCAGCTTATGATGGTTTTGCCTTCTGCACAGAATGGACATTCGCAGTGGATATCGTAAAACTTTCTGCACAATGACCATAAAAATTTAAATATGTAGAACTGCTGTGCTTCGAGTCACAATCGAGGCGTGCCGGGTGACGTCTATGGGCCTGAGCCATCCCATCTTATTTGGATACTGTCTTTGAGTTGTTTTCTTTAAAGTAAGAGCTGAGCCACATTTCCCTGTTCAAGGCTTAAATTCACCATCTTCCCGACCCTTCCCCAGGGTATTCTAGTTTTTCACCCTGAAGAATAGAGTGAAACACACACTGCTCGCCTCTAGCATGTATTTATTTTACAAGTTATCATGCTTCGGACTCACAGGGATGGCAGGGGCTGAGGGGTGGCATTTCCTGCTTCTCGTCTCCTTTAGAAACCGAAAGCACCAGCCACAACCAAGGCGTTAAGAGGAGACATGTATTCTCAAAGACTTAACGTTGAACCTTGAACTTCCCTGGCCCAGGATTTTTACAAGCCACTCCTTTCTTGAGCATCAACTATAAACCCTAACAGAAATCCGTTACATTCATAAAAAAAACTGGTTATATTATTGTGCTCTCTTCATCACCAGTACCGTTAGCAGATGGCACATTTCGCCTCACTGTGCCATGTTCTGCTTCCTATATTCTACGTACAGTTTTATATCGGCGCACACCATCCGAGGTTACTTAAATTCTTTACATGTGCACCAGGTACATTACACAAGAGCACAATCAGTTTTTTGCAGGCACAAAGTGATTACGTGATTTGCCCAGTATCACAGGATGTTTAGGCGACGCCCTGTCTCCAACCTAGCTTGTTCCATAGTTGGCAGCTCTGGCTGTTACGCCTCATCCTTTATGTGCCGCGTTTCTGCATAGGATGTCTGAGAAATAGGCCTCTTAAAAAATAGAAAAGCAATACATCAGTGCAGCCCTAAACATTGTGTTTTTTACAGACAGAATATACAGTTATAAAAAAAAGCTATTCAACAAACGCACCCACCCACTCCGAGTTACTTTTCCCGCATTGCTCATGAGGAGTATAACTTGTCTCGCTGTACTTGGCTTGCACTTACTTGCTTGGGGGTCACGGACACCCAGCTGCCCCTCTTTCATCGATTGGCTTTGCTGCTCTCAGACTTTCTTCCTAGTCCTGCTGTCTTTTGCAGCTGACCCTCAACTCCCCTCATTACACTGAGCTCGTTCTACGATTCTGGGGGTATTTCCCGTTGTGGTGAAGGAACGGCTTCCTTGCACTGGGCAGGCCGCTTCTGCCGCCTTGGACAGTAGTACAATGGCACACTCTCCCTACACCCACATATTTCCTGAACACCTTCTGGCTCGACAGAAGCGTCACATCTGCTCGAGACATTCCTCATAGTGATTCACTTTGAAGCAGAAAGTACACGTTTTACTTTTCTGTGCAGTTCTGCTCGAAATGCTGTGTTTCCACCACATTAGCAGCCGTAACTGTGTGAAGCTTTTTAGGTCTCGCCTGACCCAGCGCATGCGCTGGTCTGGCGAGACTTATTGAGAGGGCTCCAAAAAGTGCTACCAGGCCAGCCTAGAGCTACAGTGCATGTGCGCGGGCGCGCACGCCACTTTTACCGCGATTACTTTCACTTTCGCAGCGGCAGGGCCGCTTTGATGTTTGATCGCAATCGCGATCACTTTCGTGGCCACAGGGCTGCTTTGCATAGCCAATAGGTCTCGCTTTTGGGACCTTATAAGTATTTAGTTATGCAACTGTTGCATTGCTAAACACTTATAAGGTCCCAAAGGCGAGACTATATTTAAGTGGGCCGGCTGGACCCGGCCCACTTAAAGCCCTGGCTATGCTTTGATTATCTTTCAAGAGTGTCTTTTATGTAACATTGTAAACTCAATGCCAAGATAATGTAGGGTACCCTTTCAGAAAGTGATGTTCCCCTCCCCACAACATACACTAAGCATGTATGCCTCTCATGTGAGGGACTTGGAAGTCAGTGTAGTGAGCACGGTTAAATAAAAATCGGGTAACCACTTTTCATTACCAAAATATAAACGCATCTCGGAAATTGTGACTTCCTTTACCTCCCAGTAAACGCCACCGGCCTCGTAAGTTGTAAGCAAGGACACGGGGTATCTAAATGAAAGCTGTTCTTAATCACGCCCTGAACCTTTCGGTGCGTCTCAGAA
Organism: Triturus cristatus; assembly: GCF_964204655.1. NCBI lineage: Eukaryota > Metazoa > Chordata > Amphibia > Caudata > Salamandridae > Triturus > Triturus cristatus. The sequence goes on along the minus strand of NC_140583.1, from coordinate 407,442,557 downwards.
GGACAGTCTGGTTTCAGGCAAGAGCCAGCGGGACACGTTTCACATGTGCCCATCCACCAACTTCATCATCTCCGTGCCACTTCCGATGCAGAACGGGACAAGGGGGTTGGCCATCGCAGCACACGGTACAGCCAAGCAAAGACGCAGCGGGCGGAAAAGCCTGTCCAAAATCTACGGTGAGTCAGTGTTTAATTCGTATTTACCGGGTGCAGCTGTGCCACACCCCATCCTCTGGTGGTACACTGCCCTCTCCCTGGGTGCGACCGCAACAAGACAGATTAAGTTAACAGTAGGCGCGGTGCAGCTTTTTGGGAAATTGGACACGGGAGTGAGGAAAGCGCTGCGAAGAAAGCAAAGCTTCTGTGTGTGCTTTAACCACGGCTCTCTATGAATTCATTGTCATTGCTAATGCAGTGGAGTCTAGAAACAATCAGGGCTGTTTTTGAACAAAGATTTAAAGCAGGACCACAATTTTGAGATTTTCAAGTGTGAATCTCGGAAAAATAATGAAGAGCAAGCACTAACTAGGCCATTAGTTCGGCTTTTACTAAAGTGTACGACCAGCAAGGCACAAAACACAACGAAGGGCGGGCCCATGTCCACACAAGCAGATCGCCTATATGCCTACACCCGTTTTATCGACCTTCAGCAGACATACACGCATGTACCCATGTACACAGAACAAGAAACATGCAGCCCTTCATGCACATGGACCCACAGTGGTACATAACCCTAGGAGAGAGTAGATAATAAAACATAACAAAACACCACACACCAGCAAGAGGCCCAGGTTGATGTATAATACTGGAGCACTGGCAATGTGCTCACATTGGAGCCCAAGAGGAAGCGCGGGGGGGGCATTAGTTTATAAACATGCGTGGTGCACAAGGCAATTGTGTGTGAGAGAGAGAGAGAGAGAGAGAGAGAGAGAGAGAGAGAGCGCGTGCACAGGGAGATGTGTACCAGGAGGGTACTGGAAAATGTGCCACATGGAAGCACAGTGTAATGTACCTAGACTTTTTCTAAGGAGTCCGACGTCTATCCCCCCTCGGCCCCCCCCCCTCCCTTTGTGGCACAGCTCACTTTCACTACTGCCACTGCCTGCACTGAGAACACACGCCAGGCTGTCAACAACCAAAGCGAGCGAGCCACCTAGAAAATGTTTCCATTGGCCCTTTCCATATTTTAAAAGTTAGGTAATTCCTTAAAAGATTTTCCCATCGAATTAGAACTTCAACTGGCGCATGCCTGGCCACCGTTCTGCAGAGGCCAAGGATAGGATGAGCCCGTAGTAAGAGCACATTCAATTCATGACAATGACTGACAGTGGAACTGTCAGAATCTCGGGCTGCCTTCAGCCTCACCTCCAGAGGGCGCAGTGGTGCTGTCATGAACACCAATCCACTTCCCGAGTGCAGCCCCATACCTAAAGCAACTCACTCAGTATGCGCTCGCATGAAAAACTCAACCGCAGAAACAAAACGCCTGGGAAAAGAAACACTGTTAAGAGATAGGCAACATATCCCACACAACCTGAAGAGAAAGTGTGAAATGTAACAGAGAACGCATCACTGACTTGGATTACCTAAATAATTCTCGCATACATTGTCTACAAAGAAATCATTGTCCCTGCCTGAGAGTTAGGCACTTGAAAGACAGGGTAAATTTCAAAGTCTGTTTTAAAATACAGCCGATGCTAACTACTCACCGCATATCAACCCCTGCCTCACACACAGTCACACTAACATTTGTTCTCTTTCTCTCTCGTTACTCCTCATTCTCGCGTCACACGCTGCCATAAGAGACAGACAATTAGTGTTGTGTAAACAGCGCCAGTCTTGCACCGTTTACACAAAACTAACAGGCTGTAGAAAAGCAGCGGTGTGTGTGTGTGTGGGAGGGGGAAGGATTGTGAAGTGAATCCTAGTCCGCATGCTGGCAACCCCACCGCCACACACTGGTACAAATTAACCACTGAATGTACCTCAGGGGAGCACTTTATGATGCGCCTCTGAGGAACACTGAGTGGCGTGCCTCGTGGCAGCGCCTGCTGCTGTACATCAAGGCACTGGATGATGTTGTTCAGGGCCATGGGTTGTAGGCATTAGCGGCTCTGTGATTTGCAGTGAGGGACAGGGTGACGTCAGAAGTTGTATGAACAAATGTGCAATATAGCACACACTTCAATGTGCTGTAGTTAGTCACACAGGGTGTTATCATAGAGGGCTCAAATTCCACGTGTCCTATTTTTTAGGTCGAACCTACGCAGTGCATGCACTGCTCTGCGAGACATACTGTTTTAGAGTATGGACCTGAAGCCCCGCCTACTATCCCCCCCATATTTTTCATTGGCTTGTGTAATTGTCTTTCGTAAATGCTGGCTTCTAATTCATGAATAGGCTTGTTAGTCCCTCCTTAGTACCGCCTTGTCTTCATTTGTAACCTCCTATGAGGACTGGTCCTTTTACTTCAGTTGTTACATGGTATGTCTTATGCTACTGGCTCAATGCCTTTTTGTGTTAATTATCAAAACACATAAATAAAAGGCATTGTCATTTACAATGCCAATAACTTAAACTCTCACAAATGCGAGACCTATTGCTTTGCAAATGCTTGTTTTCAGGTGCTTCAGCAATCGGAGGCGGCAAGCAGAAGTGAAAGTGCAACCTTGTATCTGTAAGCCTCGCAGTCCGGCAGCTGGTGCAATAAACCTTTCCACGAAGACAGGGAGTGCCTGCCTCGATGTCTGCTTGCCAGAGACAGGGACGCACTTTAGGGTAAAGCAGCAGGCATTTAACGCGTTTACAACGCATTTACGTTTCCAAAATAAACAACCGAACATGAAAGTACTGCTAGCTGCTTCCACCGAGTCATGCGAGCACTGTGATAGATGCAAGTGGGTACAGAGGCATGCCGGGATATCCAATCCATCCACCTCCTACCTCACAGAAAGGACTTTATAAGCAAGCATTGAAAATGCAATAGAACTCGCATTTACGCAAGATCTATTGCATTAGAATCGGAAGTGCAGGTGGGAAGAAGGCAGGAACAGGATTAGGGGGGGTGCTGGTGTGGTCTGAGAATTCACGGACTGTGAGAGGGGAGAGGGAAGGCAGGGGAAGAAAAAAACTGTTGGAAGTAAAGGGGCTGGTGGCCGTGGAAGGATACAAATGATGAATGGGGAGGGACTAACAAGCCTCAAACCAATCAGAAGACAGAATTTTAGACAAAAGCCAATGGGCAGAGAGTGGGCGGAGCTTCCACAAAGCTTCCACCCTACAGTATATACTGCATGCCTCGCAAAGCGATGGCAGTTCTTTCGCACTGCAACGCTATGCGAGACCTAAAAATGATGTCAGCCTAAAAATATTGTTTCCTACACGGGCACGGCATGTGCGGGTTATCAATCAAAATAACTAAGCTGCTCTGGCGAATAATTAAAAACTTAAGATTTTTTTATACATCGGAAGAACACACTTTGATTCAGGGGAGACTATTCAGGTAGGGTGTCCGAAATGGGATCGATTGCATGTCTACTTGGTACACACAGAGTGCCACCGAGAGGGATGAAGGTGTGAAAAATGAACTGACAAAACACATGCTCATCGTGGCTCCAACTCCTCCAATCCCCATTAGGAAAAAAATATCAGCTTTGAGAGGATAGTTGCAGGGCAAACCGCAAACTAAGAAATTATAGTGTCTTATTTGTACAGGGGCTCGTTACAGGCTCTGAAACACCAACATACCCACCATATGTTGACAAATGGGATAGTTAATAAAAATAATTATTCGAAAGAAAAACACGGGAATATTCAACTCACCACAAGGACATCTTAGACACTTTAGAAACATTTACATTTAGGAAACACAGCTAAAGTGCTTTTGCCTATTCAGTTTGTCATGCTCATTTTTCAGCTTAATTGTCGTGCTCGCCCAAGGTTGTAATAACTTGAAAAAGGTCTTTAAGTTTTTTAAGAATGGTACTATTTATTCTGCACACACTGTTGTATACCACCTCACAAAGACTTTCACCCACCCGCATTTAAGCTGTGGCAAAAGGGCTCGGAATGTTTTCAATGGGGTGAGCATTGTTAGCAAGTAGAGTACATCCAGGGAGCAAAATAACACAAGGACGAGGATGTTAACAGCATCAGTCGCAAATTCCATGCAACGAATATTAAAGGCAATGTGCCAATATGCTTGTAAATTTAACATGAGAACATCACTTGTAACCAGGCCAAAAAAGCGTCATCAGAAGTAACACAGCTAGCTAAGAGAGAAGGGGCATCAAGAGCGCGCAAGGCAGCAGCAATAGAAGCAGTGGTTCGGGAAACAAAAGGTAGGATGGCAGACAGCATGTACAGGACATGACTATTCCCCACACAGAATATACCACGGATGTGTCACCTGCATCGACAGGACCAACAGTCCATTAAAAGAAACACTCCTTGCCATGGATCCCAAAGGGAATGTTACCACATCCATATTAGCCCGACAGAAGTTATGGAAAGACAGCTTCCAGTATTTGTGTTCCTAAAGACCATAATAAACTTTGGTCAAGTAAAGCTTACAAAGTACGAGGGCAGCAATAATAGTGCGTTCAATCCTGGAAAGAGGCTGGCGGTAATTGTATAAAGTACTTAATAACTAGAAATATAGTCAGGGGAATGTCCTTCCCAGCTTTTATGAAACTCTCTACATACCAGAGTGTTCGGGGAATATTCATAAAAAATTGGTGCACGGCAGCATCACCAGAGGCTAGAACAGCATTAGAGGAAGGGATGCTTATGGGTACAATGAGCAAAATTGTCTAAACAGCTAATTCGATCAAAATCTCCAAGGAGTTTTCAAAAGCATTTATTTGCAAGCACAGCATTATTGAAGTCGGCAGTCCACTAATAAAACTGGAATTCAACAGCGCCATGTATCCATCAAAGTGAGGTGGCTTTTACTCTGGGCCTCTTTGAAAAATGTTTTGACTCTTGCTTCAGTCCCACGCTGCGCCATTTCCCAGTTGCAGTCTGGATCTGACAGACAACTTGCTTTGGAGCAAGGGTACCTGCTCAGGTATGCATCCAGACTTTTAACGATGGTTCAGAATGGGGACATTTTAGGCCTACTGTTTTGCCTAACACTGGTTTCTTTCGGTCCTGGGTTTGGCAGTGGAGGAACCGCTCTTCTTTGAGATAGGTGGCATTTGCTTCTGGACACAAACGGGGGGATCAGTCCTCTCCTCCTCCAGTGTAGTATGTACCTTCTTGCTCTGGAGAGCCGCAGCTTTCCAGTGGACTTTGTGGCTTCTGAACCAGGCTGCAGGTCTTCTGTGAGACTTCAGAACCTCAAGATCAGCGATGCATTGAAGCTGATACTGCCCCCCCAACAACAAGCATTGGCATAGCCAATAGGTCTCGCCTTTGGGACCTTATAAGTGTTCAGCCATGCAGCACACAAGCTGAGAGTTTACAAACATCAGAAAGTAGATAGAGAAGCTGATCACATTTTATGTACAATGGCAGGAACCAAATAGTTCCGCCCTGCATACCCCCTGCGCAGGATTAAGCAAGAGCCTTAACAACCGATCTGTGGTGGGTGCGGAGGGGACATGGAATGTTTCCTTTCATCTTTAAAAATGTAAGACTACATACAAGTGTCAGAATTCAAAGAAAACATGAAAGGATGTGCATGTGTGACTCACACTTAATATGGGACACGGTAGGCTCTAAACAGGGAGTGGTTTGCTTTGACTCTGGGTGTCCAAAAAAAAGACCAGGAGGGCTGGATGGTTTTCGGGATAGCCACATAAGATTCATTTCAATACAACGAACTGAGATGAAACCCATTTTCAGTAGGGGATTATCCTTAAAATCTGGCATGGACCCAGCCCTCTGGACCCAAGTTGGACACCGCTGCTTAAACAGAGCCAACCAGACTAACACGCTTGACCTACGTTTTGTAAAAGGAAAGCCAAGTGGTGAAAACACTTGGAGAGGCAGATATGGTGGGGTCGCAGAGCCCTGTATATATGGCCAGAGACCAAAATCAACCTGTGTGGTCTCTTTAAAAAAAGTGCACACTACATAATGGAAGGCCCCTGTAAAGAAAGTGCACATGCAGCCACCTCTAGTGTGCATGCCCTAACACGCACTCTTCTTTATAATACCCGGTAACCAAAGTACACACTAAAGCCCACTACCTGGTGCCATTGGTTTTGGCGTGCAATATACCCATTGCCGGAATACAAACCATAGTGCCCTGTGGTATACTCTACTTTTTGGTACTGGCACATAGCGATATTACTTTAAGAACACAATCCGCAAAAGATAAGGTGGGAAACTAATAAATACATTGCTACTAATGATACTGCAAAGATGCCGGAATTTGTCTTCACTCTTCCTCCTGCTGCCTACCCAAAATGACCAAACGTTCTCTCACCCTGCAAAGACATCATCAGGAAATGGCTATGAGCAACAGTTTGCTTCCAACAGACATTGGTGACGAAAACAAGCTGTTCCCATAATTGTTGCATTTAAACCATGCCCGGCCAATCTCGGTCCTTCCACTAGAAAAGCGCAGCTGGAGTGACGCTCTTTGAATGTCCTAAAATAATCGAAGCCGCAGTCCTACCCCTCTCCCCAAGCTGCCCATGTGGTGGTGGCCGGCCCACGGACACACGCCTCCTGCAGGAGGAACATTTTATTACTATAAAAAATCTAGGTTGCTAAAACGGTGTGGACAAAGGTTTGCTCTACAGGAGTTACTTGAAGAAATAGAAAGAAAAATGGTTGATATAGGGCGGTAATTGGTTCAGTGGTTTGAGAAAAACATTTACATTTGTCAGTTCGCTGCCAGTAGATAGGAGAGGCAGGGAGCCATGCTTAAATCCTGCCCCTTGATAACTCAAGTCATTAAATTTAAGGAAGAGATATTCCAGAGTAGGTAGCAAAATACAAACAACAAAAATGGATTTGATTCGGGGTTATTCAAGAGGAAATGCAGTGAAAATAAAGAGTGAAATCACACAGCAGCCTCACCTTGCCATGCCTGCTAATTCGATGGGTTGACAGCGATGCCTCAATGTGCGTGCCTCACATTTTAGCACAGGCTACTCTCTGTGACTCGGTGCCTGTGCACCCTTCTCCTGACTGCCTCAAGAGCCTGCAGGGAAAGCCCATGGCCGCAGGGACAGCAATGCACTGGAGAACAGAGCTGTGTTCTACCCAACCTTGCATTGGCTGCAGCCGCTCGGAAACAATGCTCACACATCACACTGCACCACATGCGCTACAGAACACGAGCGCGCTAACGGGAATCCGAGAGGCAAGGTTACGATTAATCGGCTAATCACAATCACTGCAAACACACATAGTTTATCAGCATTTAGAAAAGCAAACACGCATGCACAGTTAAATCTGGGGATGCACTGTAACTTCAACCTACTGTACAGAAAAGACAATCTGGCAAAACAAATATCAATGCATGTGTGCAGATATTTATATAGCGCAAATCACCAACCGGTCTCTAAGCGCTTGCTTAGGGAACCCGTCCTGGTATTCCCCTGTGAGATAACCCAGCAGGGCATTAACAAGGTGAAAGCCAGGCATCCCGCCGCGAGGGGCCATTGTGGAGATTAAGCAAGCTATTGCCCAGAGTCGCAGAGTGTGAACCCATGAATCGAGTATGCCCTGGAGCGAGAATTATCGAGTCCATGGACAATTTATGGACTCAAGACCCAGCCGAGCATTGAACCCTGGTCCTGGGCTGACCTCTGCTTCCAGGTCTGCCTACTCTAACCAGTGAGCCACACTTCTCCACAATGCATTGCTTTCATCGCTTTGCTGCAAGCGGTGCACTTTAACCTCCCACCCACCTACTGCAGGGGCATCATTCCCAAACCTAGCGTCTCAAAGAGGGAGGGTGGCTGAGAGAGTGTGCCTTCAGCTAAAATGCACAGCAGTCCTCAATTACTGCTCCAATCAAAACAGCGAGTGGAAGCTCTAAGTAAATTGCAGCAGATATTTCACATTTCTCCTGCAGTTCCCACTGGCACATTTCACACTGTGCATGGAAGGAAAATGTCTCAGCTGTTTCCATGAAGCAAAATATATATTCATCTGCAGCGGCGCTGCATGCATAAGTTAGTAGGTGTTAAACTTGCTGACGATGAGGGATGTTTTAAGGGTGTGGAGCATGGTTTTTTGTGGGAAGGGGGCAAAGTGGCTCCTTATTCAGTAAGCATGCCACCCTTCCCCTTTAAGAAACCCTGACAGACGATTCCATTGCGTTGAAAAGAAGTACTGCCATTGAAACAGTAAATGGAATGGTAAAGTTGTTTCCTTTGCCGATGAGATTCTGCAGTACGCTGCAAATTAGTTTTATTTTTTTAATGCACCTTTGCCTGATTTAGAAGATTTCAAAAAGTCTAATGTGGCAAAAGGGTCCAGTCAGTCGCTTGAGCCCACGCTGCCGCCAGTGTTGGTGATTAGGAGACGTGCCGCGCTGCTTACAAAAAGTTAGAATGATGAGAAAATAGAGTTGTTTGAGTCGCGCATCCACCATTGTTTAACATTAAAGGGGGCGTGCCGTGCTATTTAAAACAAGCGTGAGGGAGCGTGGCGCGGCCCCGTTAGGGGGGAGAAAAAAAAAGAAACTTGGCCCGCGCTCTGCTTAATGACGGTTTTGAAGCACTCTCTTGCTTGTGGCAGCATCCCCCTTGCGGGAGCGTGCAACAGCCAAATAGCATGCTCACCGCTGCTCTCTCCCGCAAGGTGGATGCCGCCACAAGCACAAGTGTGTGCTGGAAAATGAGCAGAGTGACGGCTAAAGGCCCTCCTATGCAGCGCATCATGCTGCATAGGCGAGACCTAAAAACAGAACATCGAAAATGAGTCATTCTTGCCCACGTGACTGTTTAGCTTGATGATTAAGGCGTCTGACTTCCAATCAGAAGATTGGGGGTTTGAGTCCCTCCGTTGTCAGGTTCCATTTTAGCAATTGCAGAAAGTATATTTTATGAACTCTAGAATCCTGCTTCACATTTCAATGTTTTTAAACATATGTGGGATGCTGCTAAAGAGGTGGTGATTCTAACAAATGTAGACACCTTCAACCTCTGGCCAAGTTAATGTTCCCACATGGGCTCTGATAGCTGTGGGCAATAAAGTCTTTCAATCTGTGCCTTTATTTTTTTCAAATTTTTAATGAGAGCTAATTACTGTGATGCTGCTTCAGCACCTTGAAGGCCCTCTCCACCATCTCATCTCTGAACTTTCCAAAATTGCCTCCAAGAAAAAAAAGCATTTACAATGCTATAGGTCTTGCATTTGCGAAATGTAAGGTATTGACATTGAAAATGACAATGCCTTTTAGTTATCTGTTTTAAAAGCAACACATAAATAAAAGGCATTATCATTTACAATGCCAATAGCTCAAAACTCCAGCAAATCGATCTGTTTGTTGCAGTTCATCACATATAGTCCAATAATTGCTCACAGAGTCAAAATGATCCTTTGGTGAAAACTATATTTGCAATGTCATTTCTTTATCTATTTTCAAAACTAACACATAGATAAAAACGTTACCATTTACAATGCCAATAGCGCAAATGTTTGCAAATGCGAGACCTATTGAATTGCAAATGCTTGTTTTGTATTTGCCTCCACCCATAGTTAGCGCTTTTGTGTTAGAGAGAGCAAGTAGGTTTTTCACTGAGATTCCACTCGATGGCCACAATCCATCATCCGGCTTAAACCATGTGAGTGTGCAGTGTGAACACCTCCGAGGATACAGTCTCTGGCACCTCCTCCAATAAGCTGCACACACAGCAGCAGGCATTGCATTGTTATCTCAAAGTCTGTTATGAAGTTTCGTGATTATACTGAATAAGCAGCTACCTACATCATTATCATATGAAATCTCTTTTTTGAAGTCATAACTACAGTTTCACAATTGCCTTTTTAACATTCTTGCTTTCTCAAATTTAATTAAAAGTGCAACATTTGCCCGCTCTTTGTACAAATTTTTGAACGGGTGGAGAACCTCCCCCATATGCCCCCTTATGGAAGTCAGGCTCTCTCACTCGCAACACGCCTCTCATACCAAACGTTTACGCTCTACCACTTTCAAATGTCACCAGCCGACACTGCCCTAATCTCAATCAATTAATCAGGGATTTATAGATCGCACCAGTCACCAGAGAGGGCCTTAAGGTGCTGGAAGGAGTACAGGCAGCTCCTTGGTCATTCGAAGAAACAGGTCTGAGGTCCTTTCTGAATAAGTGCAGTGTCGGGCTTTGTCTGATGCTGAGGGGGAGTTCATTCCAGGTCTTGGCCTAGATATAGGAGAAGGATCTGCCACCCGTTCTGGCCCCTTGGATGCGGGGGACAGTGGCTAGGGCTAGGTCGGTGGAGCGGAAGTTTCTCTTGGAGGTGTGGAAGGAGATGCTTACGTTGAGGTATTGGGGTCTGCTGTTATTCAGGGCTGTGTAGGCCTTTGTGAGTATCTTCTGAGGAGGTAGGTGGGGCAGAAGGGAGTTAAGGAGAGAGTGGGGTAAAGGATTAGAGAGAGAGAGAGATGGAATGAGTGAGCAGAAGAGAGGTGGAGAAAGAAGAGAGAGGAAAAAAGAGAGAGAGGAAAGGGAGAAGAGAATTGGAGAGCTAGAGAGAAGAGATAAAGATGGAGAGAGTGAGAGAAGGTTGAGAGGGTAGGACATTATGATGAGAAAGAGAGAGAGGGGGAAAGGGACATCGAATAAAAGAGAGCGCGCAAGAGAGAGAGAGAAAGGGAAAAAACAAGAAGCATAATTTGAAGCCCAGCACTCTATTCCTCTGGCTGGGCCTGTAACAATGTAAAGCTCATTACCAGATCTGTAACGGCAATAATCTTGGAATCAGCAATATATGTAAAGATGTCACTGGAAGTGCTGCTCTTTTCTTAGGTAATTCTAACTTCACACTTCTCGCCAACCCAAGGCCTTTGTTAGTCATTGTGACTGCAACCAGCAGCCAGGAAACGCTGCTCACCCTAGCGTCGACCAAAAATTGGATGACAAGTTGTGAGCTACACTCACCAATAAGCATAATCTGGGGGGAAGTTCTTGGCTTCATAACATGCCACAGAGACACAAGGAACATGCCTGTTGTCTACGTGTGTGTGAATGCCGAACACACAGTGCCACCATGTGTCACTGACATCAGGATCCTTCACACGGTCGTCGGTCTACCAGTAAAGGGCATATATCAAAGGATGGATCATAACTGGACTGAAAACAAGGAAACAGGCTGGTTGTTACCTCACTGGGTATTTCCCAGGTGTGCTAGGGCTTTTAGAGGCCTATCTTTTAATCTCAGGGCCCCTGCTGATGCCTTTGTCACTTTATTACAACAGCAGGATAGTGTGGACCAGTAAACTCTACTATGCTAAGCGGGAGGTGGCGTTTTTGTCAAACTCCACATTTCGCTTGTTGCATGGAGTGGGACAAACTTTGCCAGTTCTGCCAGTGGAGCGGAGTTGAACACCCACAGTTAGCGAGAATGCAACAATCTCTGGACCAGGTCTCGGGCAGATAATTACTCTTACAACTGAACTTATGGAGCTTCAGGAGAGAGTTGCTCATACTGAGGTGACTACAACCGCAACAGTCAAGGCAATTGGGAGCCATGATGCTCAGTTGGAACATCCCTAAACTAAAATTGAAGACATGGAAAACCGACAGAGGAGAAATAAACTCAGGATATTTGGAATCCCGGAGGGGAAGGAAGGTTCTGGCCCTCTGCAATATATGGTACAGCTCTTTGGGAGGGCTTTTCCGGACCTCATTGACTGGGACTCTCAAATCTAGCATATGCATCATCTTCCTCTCAGCAATCATTCTTCCAATTGTAATACTGCACAGCCCCACCCAATTTTAATATTTGTCGGGGAATTTTCTCCTGAGGCAAGCAATCTCCCTCAAGGCACAGCCTGCAACCCTATGTTGGGTTGATACTATGTCAATCGTGGCTCGGTCTGATCTCAGTAGATCCACAATAGACTAAAGATGGTAGATGCATCATCTGATAGATACTCTTAAGGCTGCAGGGGCACAAGTCTTCCTGCAGGAACCAGTTTGTCTCAAAATCATAAAAAATGATAGCCCATCTGGAGGGGATTAATAACATTGTCTTTAAGTTGGACTTTGATTTGAAAACATGCCATCCTTTTATTAACCTTACGATCGAGATTCTATCATCTCTTCCCTCTGTCTTCTGGGGCTGTCGTCTTCTTTCTGAGATGGGTTTATTATCCGGGATGCCAATATTGCATAACTGAATAGATATCCCTTAGGATGCGATATTTCTTATCACTATTTTCTTAATGTTTTGGCACAGAGTGGTTGGGGGGATGATTCCTTCTTAAGAGTAAGGGGAGGGGTGGAGCAGTTGGTTGGAGGGGGCATGTGGGGGGGAGAATCATAACAATTGGTCTCCTGTCTGTAACCTTGTCTTCGTGACAGGGGGTTGGTGCGGGGGTAAAACTGGTCAATATATGGTCAATTTATTCAGGGCTGACTTTTTGTCTATTTTAAGGTGGTGGAGTAATAATCAAGTATCACAAAGGTCACAAGAGTACAAAAGAGGCCTAAAATATTTCAGCTCCCATGGCTCAGATTGAACATATGACGCTACAATGCATTCAATTACAACGTATGCTTTTACAGCACAGTCTTTACATCACAACGACCATTACATTGCATGATTTAACAATGCATACCATTCCAATACATTTTTAAAAACTAGCATTACAATGCATTCCATTACAACGCATACCATTACAATGCATACCATTACAACGCATAATACTTTTAGGGCAAATGTAAGGTAAATGTTGGATAGTGTAGAAGTAAAAATTACTATTCCCACTCCAGTGAGTGCAACAGTCGGGTAAGTGGTGGATAGTGTAGGGGTAAAAATTACTAAGTGTTGGATAGTGTAGGGGTAAAAATTACTATTCCCACTCCAGTAAGTGCAACAGTAGGGAAAGTGTTGGATAATGAAGGGGTAAAAATTACTATTCCCATGTACCCAAAAATCCATACCCACCCTAATACTAAAAATATCTCTATTACTTACCATATAATGAGTTGTAATGGCATGTGTTGTAATGGTATGCATTGTAATGGCATGCGTTGTAGTGGCATGGTTTGTAATGGCATGCATTGTAATGGCACATAATGTAAAGGCAGTTGTGTTGTAAAGATAGGTCGTTGTAATGACTGCGTTGTATTGGATGTTTCCCCTCAGATTAAATGCATTTTCTGAAATGTATCTGGAATTAACATGCGGAGTAAGGAACAATTGGTAAGGGAGGAGATTGGGTTATTCAAACCCCAACTGGTACCTTTGACTGAGACCCACCTAGCATAGAAGGATAGGTCCCTATTTAAACAGTTTGGATATAATATAGTTGTTTGTACATAACAATCTACTTTGATATGCTGGATTGCAGTACTCTCTGCTAAGAATTTTTGTGGCCAATTCCTAAGAACGGCTGCTAACTTTAGGGGAAGATGAGTCCTTGCTCAACTACTACAAAATTAATTAAAATGTATTCTGTGCATGGTTTATGGTCCTAACATTGACAACCCAGAATTCTTATATATGTTGTCATTGGAACTATTGGATTGGGCAGGAGAACTGATTGTAATGAGCGATTTTAACTGCATACTTGACAACAGTGTAGATACCACTAACCATACTGCCACTCTGTGTAAGCCTAGTACTAGGGCATCACTTAAGGATTTGATTCATCAGCATGGGATATAATACTCATGGCACACCATTTATTTGACTGATCCTAGCTATACCTTCTACTCATGTCCACAAAGGCACTATTCCAGGATCAGGATGTAGAATGTGGCCCACCTTAGGTATAAATGTTGAATGCATTGTGTCACTTCAATGTAAATCATTTAGGGTGCAAGTGGATAGTGCTCTTTGAACATAGGGCAAAACACAATGACACTCGAACAGCGTTGTTTAGCCTGAGACCAATGCCCCCACTTTGCACTCCTAGGTTGCATAAATAATTCCTCTATTTTTTAAGCAAAATGTTCTTGTAGTCATCATGGTAGATAATGAAAATTATCATTTATTTCTTTTCTTCACATTTGAAAATATCAGTTGGTCGTGTTAGATAATTACACGCTGCAGTATTATATTTCCAATAAATCCCATTGCATTTTAGGACTGGCCCTTCATCAGGGGAAAATTGTGCAATTTAATAGAAAACTAGGATACAAATATTCAAAGATCCAAGAATCAGAAAATCAAAAGTCTGTTAATATTGATAGAAAAGCAGGAGAAAACGTATGTGAGTATTGAAAAATCAGTCTAAAGATCGTTAAGACATTCGAAGTAATAGAGTGAAAAAAGTTGTGAGATCCACTGAAAATAGAACTAACACCTTTGGCTTTTCTATCGACGAAGCACAACACATATATTCTTTGATCCAAGAAACTGACTCTGCCACAACCAGCACAGGAACCATCCAAAGCAACATTAAGCAACTTTTGTACATTACCAGGAGAGAAGCCAATCAATGAATGCATGGAAGCACTCTGATTAAATATCATAAAGCACAACGCATTCCAAGGAGTTTAAGAATTTCACTTTAATCCACATTATGTAAAAAAAAATTGAAACCCACAGAACGATGGTATGTCATATTAAACAAATGTTCTTTAGATTTAATCTTGCTGATTGTTGAAGAACCATCTAAACTACTAGTTGAATTCAATAATGAAATCATCTAGTTAAAGTGTGAATTATCGAATAACTTGTTGAAAGATGAATGGGACAGAACGCTTTCTAACATTAACAATTGGATTCAAACATGAAAGAAATTAACAAGAGAAAAATTTGCAAATTCAAGTGCAATACAATTGACTACAAACTAGGCGAAGTTTACAGTTGGGCTGAAACTTACACCTGGAGACGCCAACAAAATCCTTTTTCAACCAGATTCACTGATGGAGAAAGTTCTACTTCTAATGAATTAGTGGACCAGGTCCGACACTCCTGTGAGGATACCAATCTGGAGGCATCCACTTCCAATTCGAATGTGTCCACCGCTCCGTCTACTTCTGATGTGCTTTTTTTAGGGAGAGGCCAAGACATCGTCATCGAACCAGGAGGGGACAAGTCCATAAAAACAAAAGAAACACCTATAGCGAGGTCGACAAGGGGTGAACAGACCTAGTCATTAACATTTCTAAGTGGAAACTGACCCCGGTTCCAATTAAGAACATTACAAAAAGGTACCTCATGTGTCCTTACTCATCACTCCAATGAGTTTGAAATCCAAATTTGTGTTTTAACAAATTTATGAGAAATTTACGACTTAGACATTTTTTGGAGAATCTTATTGAAGTACGCCGCAAGACAAATGAAGGAACACTGATGGGTTTAAAGAAAAAAAGCACATTCACAGCTCCAATGAACCACAAATTCTAGACTCATTTGAAACTGTTGTGCAATAAGAGTTGCATGAGCTTTCAAGAAAGAACAGTCTAAATGTTGAATTTAACCACAAAAGAACATTGAACGATCGCTCAAATTGCTAACAATTCTAACATCCTGAGTTACAAGGCTGATAAAGGTGGAGTTATTGTAATTTTAGATACTGAGTTCTGCACAATAAATGTTGGAATTCATGTGAAAGATACCTCGACTTATATCAAATTGAGCAAAAATCAGTCTGGGCAAGGCAGTATCCAAGGACACTATTTCTGAGGGTGATAAACAATATATCATCCAGGAGCACCAGTGGTCACTGCAATAACATTATCAAAGGAAATACCATGAAACATCCAGTACAAGGAACCAACATTAGACACAACACCATAGCAACCTGTGACTTGAATCACATGGTTTACATGTTCACATGTCCTTGTGGATTGGTTTATGTATGGAAAACCAAACAAAAAATCTAAATTTGCATAACGAGTATAAAAGCAATATGAAAATCACAATTACAAATCACAGTTCGCTGTTCATTTCACTACTCAAAAACATAATGCGAGTCAATTGAGATTTCTAGTTTTGGAAACTGTACCAATCCAAGACGGGAGAGACAATAAGAAATTCCTCCTCCAACGTGAAACATTTTGGATTACAAAATTGGATTCATGCAGCCCGAAGGGCTTGAATGACAGACTGGATTTGAGTTGTTAACTGTAATTTTTTGTCATTTTTTAAATGCGACCTTTTGCTATATTTGAAGGATTTATTTCCATCTTCTGTTTATCCTCTTCTCCTTTTTACATGGCACTCTGTACTCTATTCACACCAGATCATTTCTGGGCTGTCTGTAATCACGCTGTTCAGTGAACACCATTTTTATTTTCAAATAGTTTTTTACACCATTTCACTCGTATGAGTTAGTTTTACAACCTGATGATATGTTACATTTTCGTGCAACCACTGCACAATTCCAAAATGGCGCTCACTATCACTCTTACTCCAACTCGTTTACTTCACTTAGTCTCTTTTTAATTTCACGATTTCGAACACGCCTCTGAATACGTCGCCGTCAACCGCGTCTTCACTCGCGCATGAAGCTTTTCACTTCAAGGAAGCATGCATCTTCGTTCACCGGTACGTTAAACATCTTGAGTTGTGATTTTTGCACTGTTGGTGACAGGAGTACTTTCCTACACTTTGACCCCTGTTCACAGCTCATAGAAATTTCAATTCTCGTATCCAGGTTAGCGAGTTGATTTACTGCGCTCGGTATGGCACTCGGCATGAGTGGTGTAAATGAGATTTCCGACCTCTCACAGGGGTTCTCACCATTTTTCACTTCTCACTTCAGTACTTTGAATGTCTTTGCGACCTTTGTGAATTCAATTTCCGACCTTTCACAGTGGTTCTCACCAAATTTTCACTCTAGTACTTCGCATGTCTTAACGATCTTTGGACTGAATCTTTCATACCCATATACGTTTTCTCCTGGTTTCCTATCAACATTAACGGACTTTTGATTTTCTGAATCTTGGATCTTTGAATATTTGTATCATACTTTTCTATTACATTGCAGAATCTTTCCCTGACAAGTGCCAGTCCCAAAATGCATTGGGATTCATTGGAAATATATCGCAGCTTGTGATTATTTAACACGACCAACTGATATTTTCATATGCGACGAAAATAAATGCATGATAATTTTCATTATCCACCATGATGGCTACAAGAAATTTGTGCTAAATCAATAGAGAAAACGTTTACACAACCTATGAGTGCAAAGTTGGATAGCATAGAAATAAATGTATGCCCCAGGATCGTCTCAGAGCATAAGCCAATTCTGTTCTTGTTTGGCCCACTTGGAGATAGGCCCAACCATGCCAAGTTCTCATTTCCCAAGCATTTGCTGGTTAATGATGACTTTATACCTTATATGTTAGGGCTACCTAGGGAATTCATGTCAATAAGGATACAGATGCACCCCAAATAATCTGGGACACAATGAAAGCATACGTCCATGGCATTACCATGCAGTATGTGGTCAAGCAAAACAGAGATGCCTCTGAGGAGGCTCACTCTCTTCATCAAGTTCTTACACAACTTTAAATACTGCATGCTTCTGGCAGATGAACAGGTGGTTTTTTCAACTAGTGGAAAGCTAAAATATAAATACAGGGAAAGGGTAGGCCGAGTTCTAGCACACCAGATATCAGACAGATGCTCAAAATGTGCAATACCGTCGATTAAGGGTAAGGATGGCAAAGTGCACACTACTTCTATCTGCATTCTGGATCAGTTCGCCTGGTTCATAAGGAGCTGTACAATCAGCCACAGGTTATACATCAGGCTGACTGCTCAGAATATATCCAGCAGTGTAGTCTGTCCCACCTGGGGGAAGATCAGGTGGGCGACATGCAGGCTGATATGACAGAGATTGATGTTGCATTAATGGCTTTTCCAAATGGTGAAGGCGGCAGGTGAGGATGCCATACCCTTGGAGTTCTGCAAGGTATCCAAATATATTATAGCTGTGGAATTCCTTAAGGTGGCCCATCACATTTATATAGGAGGGACTGCTCCAGATACATTGAATTCCACCAACATTATTATTTTCCTGAAAAAGGATAAGCCAATGGAGGGTATGGGTCATATTGTCCCATCTCTCTGATTAACACAGATGCAAAATGGTTTCCTAAAGTCTTGGCCATGTGTATGGCCCTCGCAATCTCGTCCCTAGTCTCTTTACAACAACATGGATTTGTTCCAGGTAGAGATACTACTTGTTATACCAACACAGCAACTGCGGCTTTTGATGTTCCAGGGAGGCTTAACATCAATATGGGTATGCTCCTTTTAGATGCAGAAAAAGCCTTCAACCGTTTTGCATGGGACTGTCTGTGGACTACACTGCGCGCTTTTGTTATAAGCAAAATACTTACTAATTTGACCCAAGCTTTATATAAAAAACATAGGGTGAGGGTAGTCCTTGCAGGGAACTTCTCCAATCAATTTAAGATAAGTAGAGGCACTCGACAGGGTTGCCCGCTCTCTCCCCATTTGTTCACCATATTTACAGTCACTCTTTAGGAATGTAGGTATCTAACCATTGATTGTCAGAGGGCAACAACTCAAACTGACTGCATAAGCCGACAATGTGTCAATCTTTTCCTCTAATCCACTAATAGCAGTCAAACAGGTTGTCAATGAGGTTGCCAGGTTTGGCAAGGTATCTCGATACTAGCTTAACATATCTAAAACCCAGGCTCTCCTGAATTTTAAGCTGGATTCCCTACCCCTAACCACTACAGCAGTCTACCTTGGTATCAAGCTATGGTCAGAGGTTTTTAATATTATTACATTGAATTATGAACCTCTGCTATCTGCTCTAATCTCAAAACTTGGAATAAGCTATCACTCACTATCATTGGTCGAACTAACATCATCAAGATGAACATCCTTCCCAAATTTCTCTGTTTGTTCAAGGCCATTCCACTGAGGGTCCCAGATTCTTTTTCAGGTGATTGGAGGGAGCCATTGGAAGCTTTTTATGGGGATACAGGCATGCCGATAAGCCATACGAGTCATGAAGCTTTGGTAAAAAAAAGTGTGGACTCTTACTCCCAGATTTTAAGTTATATTTTTGGGCAGCCTTCACTTACTCAACCTGGAAGATCCCGGCCCATTATCTTTCCGTTATTACTTTGCTGACGGGCTGAGCTTAGGCTCTTTCTCTATCGATAAGGGGATCCCAACCACTTCAAAACGGTACATTTTTAAGTTATTGAGGGATATTATTTATATATGGAAAGAGATTTGCTCCAAACATTCAAAACCTTTTTTAAATAGAGACCCGCCACTATGGAATAATCCTGCCTTTTGCTCGGTTTTCAGGGCCCAACTTTCAGGGTCTGTGAACGCTGCAGTGTTGTAACTGGACTCTGCCATGTGTGAGTCTTACTCTGTCAAGTGGTGCCACTCCAGTCCTGGGCCCTTGGAAGTGGGTATAAAGTGCCAGCGATGGCTCTTCTGCAATGGCGGAGGAGTGTCGCCCCACTGCCTGGCTCAAAGTCAGCAAATGAAAAATAAAACTATGTTCTAGCATCAATTTATTTTTTATTTGACGGATATCAGGCAGCGCTGTAGGGAGGGGCAGGGCTGAGGTATGAGAGGGGGAAGTTCTATGCACACTCCCTAAATGCGCCTATGTGTTTGGCCGGCCCTATCAGGCCGACCAAAACACACATGTGCACTTAGGTTTCTCCAGCCTGGCTGCATTGAGCAACCAGGTAGCAGAAACCTCACAGACTCCCTGATGTGAGTGGAGCGTCTTTCTAGCTCACTCAGGCCAATTCCCGAGTTTCTCTGCAGCATGGGGTTTGGATGGGAGACTGTTCCAGGGACTGCTGGGACCAGGAAGAGGAGAGGAGACGCAACACAGGAGGTGGCAAGCGGCTTCAGTTAAGCTCTTTAAAAAAAAATATATACATTATTTCAAACTTCCGCCGTGAACCGGTGCATCTCCTTCAATGATGATGCATCAGCACTGCTGCGAGCTTCAGGGCTGCTGAAAGGGTCGAGGACATTGCCTCATTGACAGCGCGGCGCATCACCTCCATTCCCAATGCATCTCCCACATTCTGAGGATCAATCCCTTCTTTGCTCCTCGCATCTCCATATTTTTTGTTGGCTTGTTGGTGAATGAGTTTGCATGAAACTAGAGTTTAAGAAGGTTCTCAGATTGGACATGAAGAGGTTTCATTTTAGAAATATCTTGGCAGTTGGAAAGTTGAATTTTTAAGTTACCCATAACATTACAGCTGTATGACAAATTTGCACAAAAATTGTTTGGATGGTTAGAGTATTCTAAAGTTTAAGGTGTTTCCCTCCTCCTGATAAAGGAAAGTTCACTTTACAGCTACATCATACAGAGGATACACTAATTAGAGTCCTGAGGAAGTCCCATTGGGATGAAACACATTGGCTATCACAAAATAAAGACTTTTTTATTCAAAAATGAAAAGATCATGAATATAGAAATCAAGTTTTAATGAAACAATCTTCGTTCTATAGCTTAAATTGACCTGTATATCATAGCAAATGATGGCAAAGGGTGGGTGTTGAATCTTGCTTTTTGAATATTTAAACATCCGTAGCTTTGGTTAATTTCAAGGGGAAACATTCATTACAACACAGTCATTACATCGCACTGCTTTTACAACACAGCTGTTACAACGCAACTGCCTTTACATCCCCTGCCATTACAACACATGCCATTACAACGCATGTCACAACAACACATGTCATTACAACGCATACCATTACAATGCATGCCATTACATTGCATTATATGGTAAGTAATAGAGATTTTTTAGTTTTAGGGTGGGTATGAGTTTTGGGGTAGATGGGAATAGTAATTTTTACCCCAACATTGTCCCACAATTTCCCTAATGTTGCACTCACTGGAGTGGGAATAGTAATTGTTACCCCCTACACCATCCACCACTTACCCTACTGTTGCCCTAAAAGTATTATGCGTTGTAATGGTATGCGTTGTAATGGAATGCGTTATCATGGTAGTTTTTAGAAATGCGTTGTAATGACATGCGTTGTAAAATCATGCAATGTAATGGTAGTTGCAATGTAAAAACTGTGTTGTAAAAGCATGCGTTGTAATTGTTTGTGTTATAACGTCATATATTTGTTTTAAGCAGGTCCATCAAGGGGGGGCAGAATTAAACAAGGGGGGTGAAACTGCTTCATTTGTTTCTCTCTAATTAATTTGTATGAAATGTTACAGGTTCTTAGCATGTTAAGCCCGGTGCCGGCAACCCAGGTTTTATGCAGCTCTAGAAAGGGTCAAAGTTAAAGGGAGGGGGTCATAAAATCAGTTATTTGCTAATAAACAGTTTTACATATTCGCACACCACTTGGTAGACCCCATGTTTAGCCTACTTTTATTATTTTGAGTTTTATGCAAACCCTTCAAGGAGGGTACACTTAAAAAACGGTTAAAAAAAGGCTGCATTTTCCATTTAAGTCCACTGATTATCTTTGCTGCCTACTAAAGAAAGAAACCCTGCACGATTTTTAGCAAACGTGGCATACAACTAAATAAGGGGAAGTGCTGTTGTTTGGCTTGAAATAAATCCATGTAGATGTTTTCAAGAAATTATCATAGCAGTAATGTGTCAGTGGGTGTAGAAGTGTTTGAACTTACCGATATTCAGGCCATTAATGTGAAACAGTCCTCAAATCCATGTTTTCAGACTGTTCATGGAGCTTCATTAAAAAACATAAAAGCCCCACCTGGACAAGTAAGACTTTAGCTCCTCTTTTTTATTTCAAGTCTGCAGTACCACAGTTAGGTCTGTGAACACATCAAATCTGGGTCATGGATAACAAAAACAGCTAGCCTACAGGCCATGTTATTCTTGTTTGAAGGCTGTGCACAGCAGAGTTGGCAATCAGCAACACATTTGCTAACCATTAGCAAAACAATATGTTTTTGCCCGCAAGAACTCAGGCCCCTATATATGGATTTGCATCAAATTCATGGTAAGACACCACATACATTTGTAAATAAGATACTTTTTTTAGCTCCTGCTTTTACCTTACCCCCTTTATCAAATCTTCCCCAAACATGAGATTCTTGTATGGTGCTCAGCTTGCTACCAGCCTGTTATAAAAACATGCGGATTAATTTAACAGCACAGTGTTATTTGTAATGAACACCTTTGCACCCCACCCCTATTTAACACAGCCACTCCTTGATAGATTTGTGTGAAACTCAATTTATCAAAAGTAAGCTAAATATAATAGGGGAGCGTGTAGATCTGTCATAGGGTACCCATATTTCTAACAAATGAAAGATTTTGTGACCCCATTTTAATAGGTTTCCTTTTCATTGACCTGCCTAAAACATAGCATACCAAGGACAAAGTTTCATGCTAATTAGTGATACACTATCAGTTAGTACGATTTATTGTTTTGCCCCCTGCATTCTAAATGTGACCACCCACCCCCCTTGATAAGTGAGCGCAATTGCAAAGCACTAATAATGAGCGGAACATGCTAAATATCTGCCAAATTTTGACCATATTAGTCAAACAGTACAAGTCAACATTCATATCTATATACCTGTATAGAATTACGTAAGGACAGAAACAAAGTCGACCCACAACAGTGAGGCAAACAATTTAGAGAGTTTTGATCCATCATGTGCCTACACAGTCTAAGTAGAGTCTCAATTCAACCTATTTTATTATTTTATTATCAAGGTGTAAAATACATTGATAAAGGAACGCTCAAGTTTTGTGTTCTATAGTGAATCTTTAGACTAAGATAAACACAGACCATTTTAAGGGCTTGAATTTCTTACCTTCAGTTGCACAAACCATATCCAATCTCAGTGGTTTTCAGCGAGTTTGGCAAATCAAATGTTTGTCAATTAGGTAGAGACTAAACGCCCATTTCAGGGTACTCTATGAAGTACACAGCTCGCCAAACCCTCGGTCCTCCCACCTCATTTAGAGACAGGCTACTCCACGGAGTACACTGCTCGCCAAACCCTCGGTCATACTACATCATTAAGAGACAGGCCCACCTTAAGCATCCCATTAATGAAGCCAACAGTGGTCCAACTGTGGGAATTCTTCTTCCAATGGCCTAACAGAGTAGGGGCCATTGGAGGAAAGACATTAAACTGCACTATAGTATAATGTACTTTTCCCCAGTCCATCACCGCCATAATTACCTATACACCCTGGAAGAAAACTCCAGGGTGTGGGTGTTAATGTTTGTTTTTCAGGAACAAACTCCCTGCTTTGGGAGTTTGTTTCTGGCGAACAAAGCCTTTGAAAATGTTTGGTGGAAGGCTGTCAAAACTGATGACATCAGTCCACCAAACCATTTGTTCATTGAAAGGAACTACCGTATTGATAGTTCCCTTCAATGTACAGAGATGACCACTTGCCTGGTAGTCATCTCTAAATTTGCTGGAGAGTAGTCTATCAAGGTGGCTAAGGTCATGTCCTCCACCACCCTCCATCTGCCAAACTTTAAATCAGGCTCTAATTCTCTTTAAGGACCACAATATAGGTGGCGTGGCTATGAGCGTCAAGATGGTGGTCACACTCTAAGAGTGCTCTGGACCACTCTGTCATCCGCTCTAATCTCCTCTGAAACTAAGATAATTAGAATTTATTGATAACCCCAGTAGTTACTGTTAGAACCGGGGGTCTCTAGTTGGCTGTGGCAGTTGCCTTAGTAAAAATAGGGATTCTTGCTTCTAACCAGGGAAAGGAGGGGCACCCTCTTTGATAACCCGTACTCACCCCCTGGTAGCTTGGCACGAGCAGCCAGGCTTATCTTCAAGGCAATGTATAAAGTATTTGCAACCACACTCCCAGTAACACAGCGATAACACCACAAATGGATACCACACTGATGTATGAAAATAGCGGTATCTTTATTGTTAGATTTGGGGGTCTCTAGTTGGCAGAGGTATGTACCTTTGACCAAATAGGGGCCCTTGCGTCTAGTCAGGGTAAGGGGGTACACTCCTAAAATAACCCCTGCTCTCCCCCTTGGTAGCATGGCATGAGTAGACAGGCTTATCTCAGAGGCAGTGTGTACAGCATTTGTGAACACATACAGTAATCCAGTGAGAACAATACAGATGGACACCACACAGGTTTTATATAAAAAATAAGTATTCTTTATATAGACTTATCACAAAACCACAAACGACAAAAATCCACAATACTGTACTTTAAAAATGGTAGAAATAGCTTAGTTCTCTTAAGATGGTAAATGTGACACTTTGAGTTCAATGTATCTCTGGATGCGTAACGCTATACAACGAAAGTGTTGAAGGGAAGGTGATGCATCAGTTCCTTACACGCAGGAAAGGTGATGCATCGGTTTCTACTGAGCTTCCATGGCGGTGCGACCCGCAATGCCTTGATGCGATGAAGATCCGGTGCAATGAAATAAAAATGGCGTCTTCTTCTTGAAGCGACACAATGCGTGCACGCCCAACGGCCGGGGGGCGACTCAACGATTCTTCTGAGCTGCGACAGGCCCTGCGACACGCTTCTCCGGTGATGCAAGACGCTTCGGTGATGGGATGCGACAGCTGCAGCGGCGACACCCTTCTTCAGTGATGCGACGACAGCAGCTGCAGCGGCGACACGCTTCTCTGGTGATGCGAGGCGCTTCAGCAATGCGATGGGACAACTGCAGCGGTGACACCCTTCTTCAGTGATGCAAGAACAGCGGCTGCGGCGGCTAAACGCTTCTCCGGTGATGCCAGACGCTTCTGCGTTGCGATGCGACAGCTGCAGCCTCGACACCCTTCTTCAGTGATGCGACGACAGCAAATATGGCGGCGACAAGCTTCTTCGTGAGTCGCAGCTTTCAGCACCTTGCGACATGCAGTCCCTCCGAAAGTCCAACACAACTGCAGGCACTTCCAAAGAACTCTTGGGGAGCCGGTTGGTGAAGTCTGTTGTCCCTGAGACTTCAGCAGGAGGCAAGCTCTTTCTCAAGCCCTTGGAGATCCTTCACAAGTTGAATAAAGTACACACAAAGTTCCTTTCTCCTCTCTTTGGCAGTCAGGCAACCGCTGCAGGCCAATCCCTCAAGCTGAGGTATAGTCTCTCCTCAGTCTCTCTGGTTCCTCTCCTCAGCAAAGGCTTCTTCTTGTTTCCCAAAAATGATCTAAAGTTCTGGGTCCCCCTTTTTATACACAGTTTCTCTTTGTTCTCTGAAGGCAGAGAGGTCTTTGACTAGTCCAAACCAGTTCTGGTCAGTCCTGGAGCATTCTGTTTACATGACTCCTTCTTTCCTTTCACAGTGCAGGGCAGGGACATCAGGCGCACCACAGGAGGTGGAGCCAGCATTGTGGAGGGAAGGCACAGCCCTATTCAGGTCCCAGGTGCAACTCCTCCCACCCATCTACATGCAGATCTCTCTATTCAGCCCTGTGCTGACTCACCCTGTCTCCTGGAATCCCCTAGTCCCTGTCACTCTCACTCCAGATAAGGAATACACAACCTAGCAGAGGCAGGCTTGGGTGGTTAGACAAGAAAATACCTACTTTCTAAAAGTGGTATTATCAAACACAGAATGTTAAAAACAACTTCACTAAAAGATGTATTTTATCATTCTGAGTTCAGGCTTACTAAACTCGAATTTCTACGCAGTTCCCTAAGTCAGTTAGGATTATAAGATGTAACAATCAAACGGCCCATTCTGGCCTATGGGGAACAGGTAGCCTTGCAATAGTGAACAACGAAAATGGCTGTAATTCACTATTAGGGCATGCCACACACATCAGGGCATGTCCTACCTTTTACCTACAATGCACCCTGCCCTTGGGCCTACCGTAGGGGTGACTAATATATGCAGAAAAGGGAAGGTTTAGGGACTGGCAAGTGGGTGCACTTGCCCAGTCGGCATGGAAGTACCAGACTGCACACAGCCTCTGCAATGGCAGACCTGAGACACACTTTACAGGCTGCTTCTGTGGGTGGCACAACCAGTGCTGGAAGCCCACCAGCAGCATTTGGTTTACAAGCCCTGGGCACCCCTGGTGCACTATACTAGGGTCTGACAGGTAAACCAAACTAGCCAATCATGGAATCACTAATCCATACATCAATTTACCATAGGGAGCACTTGCACTGTGGCAATGGACAGCAGTGGCACAGTGCCCAAAGCATCTATAACCAGCAAAAACACATGAGGCAACAGCAAAAGAAATGGAAGGGAGACCCACGCCAAGGTGCCAGGTTTAACACGTGTCCCCTCCAGCTGAAATGTGGGGAGAACTACCCTACCTCCTGGCAGTTCTCATCACTAAGGAGGAAAAATCGGGGCAGACCATCAGCATTGGCGTGCTCTGTACCATGGCGGTGTTCCAAAGTGAAATTCATCCTCTGTAGGGAAATGGACCACATCAACAGATTTGGATTCTCACCCCTCATCTGCATCAGCCATCTGAGGGGCCTGTGGTCTGTCTGAATCGGAAGTGAGTCCCAAACAAGTATGGTCTCAACTTCTTCAGTTCCCAGACCACAGCAAATGCCTCACGCTCAATCGCACTCCACCTCTGTTCCCGGGGAAGTAACCTCCTACTGATGAAGGCTACAGGTTGATCTAGGCCCTCCTCATTTATCTGTGACAAAACAGCCCCCACACCATGCTCTGAAGCGTCTGTCTGAATGATAAACATTTCCGGAAAGCTGGAAGCACGCCGAAATCAACGCCCTCCTCAAAAAGCCCAAGGCGGACCCCAAGGACCTCAAGAACTTCCGACCCATCTCCATGCTCCCGTTCCCGGCAAAGGTCATCGAGAAAATCGTCAACATTCAACTGACCCGCCACCTCGAAGACAACAACATTCTGGACCTATCCCAATCCGGATTCAGGCGTAACCACAGCACCGAGACAGCCCTCATCGCCACCACAGACGACATCAGACGCCAACTGGACAACGGCAAAACATCAGCCCTCATCCTCCTGGACCTGTCAGCCGCATTCAACACGGTCTGCCACCGCACCCTAAAGACACGCCTCCAAGAAGCCGGAATCCAAGAGAAGGCCCTTGACTGGACCTCGTCCTTCCTCTTCGGCAGAACCCAGAGCATCCGCCTCCCATCTTTCCGGTCAGAAGCCACCGACATCATCTGCGGCGTCCCCCAGGGTTCATCCCTCAGCCCGACGCTGTTCAACATCTACATGGCCCCCCTCGCACAAGTGGCCCGCCACCACAACCTCAACATCATCTCCTACGCCGACGACACCAAGCTCATCCTCTCCCTCACCAAGGACCCTCTCACCGCCAAAACCAACATTCACGAGGGCATGAAGGCCATCGCCGACTGGATGAGGAGCAACCGTCTGAAACTGAACTCGGACAAGACAGAAGTCCTCATCCTCGGACCCACCCCCTCAGCCTGGGATGACTCCTGGTGGCCGACCGCTCTGGGGACAGCACCGACACCAACCAACCACGCACGCAACCTAGGATTCATCCTCGACTCCTCCCTCTCCATGTCCAACCAAGTCTACGCCATCTCCTCCTCCTGCTGCTACAACACCCTACGCATGCTCCGCCGGATCTACAAATGGATCCTGACCGAAACAAGAAGAACAGTGACACAGGCCCTCGTCAGCAGCAGACTGGACTACGGCAATGCACTCTACGCAGGAATCCCAGCCAAACACCAACGGCGGCTACAACGCATCCAAAACACCTCCGCCAGACTGATCGTCAACGCCCCCCGCCGCAGCCACATCACCACCGTCCTGAGAGACCTGCACTGGCTCCCCATCGACAAGATGATCACCTTCAAGCTCCTCACCCACCACACAAAGCACTCCACAACGCCGGACCAGCCTACCTGAACAGCAGACTCAGCTTCTACATCCCCACCCGCCAGCTCTGCTCCGCCTACCTCGCCCTCGCAGATGTCCCCCGCATCCAACGTACGACCGCCGGCGGGAGATCCTACTCTTACCTCGCCGCCAAAACCTGGATCACCCTCCCAACCCCCCTACGACAGACCCAAGACCTACTCACCTTCAGAAGACTCCTCAAGACCTGGCTCTTCGAGCAGTAGCGTCACAACCCCCCCCACCCCTCAGCGCCTTGAGACCCTCACGGGTAAGTAGCGTGCTTTACAAGTACCCTGATTGATTGATTGATTGATTGATTGATTGATTGGAGAAGTTGGGTGCCAGGAGCACGGGCGGCGTGCACATGGCAGTTTTCAGGGCCTCAAAATCTTTCTGACAGCTGTCAGTCCAATCACTTTCTTGGGCTGCTTCCTGGAAGTCAGCTCTGTCCAGGGTGCAACAATGCTGCCATACCCCTTGACAAACCTCCTGTAATACCCCGTGAGTCCTAAAAAGGCTCTCACATCTGTCTGGGTTTTGGGGGGCTCCCAAGCCTGGATGTCTGGAAATCTTGGGCTGTAGGGGCGCCACCTGGCCGCTCCCAACCTGGTTTGCCATGTACACCATGGAACCCTGACCGATCTGGCACTTACTTGCCTTGAGCATGAGGCCTGCCCTCCGCAGCGCCATTAACACTTCCCAGAGGTGGTGCAGATGTTCTTCCCAACTGGCACTGAACAGTGCAATGTCATCCAGGTAGGCGGCACTGAACTCTTCCAGTCCAGCCAACACCTGGTTGACCAACCTCTGAAAGGTGGCAGGGGCATTCTTCATCCCAAAGGGCATCACCCGGAACTGGTAGTGCCCATCTGATGTGGAAAATGCGGACCTCTCTCTTGCCTCGTCAGTCAAGGCGATCTGCCAGTACCCAGATGTTAGATCAAACATGCTGAGGTACCGGGCAGCCCCTTACCGATCTATGAGCTCATCAGCTCTGGGGATGGGGTGCAAGTCAGTCCTCGTGACTGAATTGAGCCCTCGGTAGTCCACACTGAACCGGAGTTCTGGCGTGGCACCTGGTGCTGCAGCCTTTGGGACCAAGAACACTGGGCTGGCCCAAGGTCTGTTAGCGGACTCAATCACCCCTAATGCAAGCATCTTGGAGACCTCCTCCTTGATGCAAGCTCTCACCCTGTCAGTCACCCTGTAAGTTTTGTGCTTCACAGGCAGGCTGCCTCCAGTGTCCACATCATGGACGCACCAATCAGTGACACTGGGAATCAGGGAGAACAGATCAGAAAACTGTCCCAGCAACTGGTGACAGTCATTCTGTTGCTAAGAGGTCAGGGTGGAAGAGAGGTTTACACCATCCACTGACCCATCTCGCTCTGTCGCCGACAGTAGGTCAGGAAGACGCTCAGTCTCCTCCTTTATTTCCTCATCTGTCGCTAAGAGCATGTCCACTGCAGACCTCTCCAAGTGGGGCTTCATGCGGTTGACATGCAGGACCTGCAAGGGGTTCCTGGGAGACCGCAAGTCCACCAAGTAGGTAACAGGACTTTTGCGCTCCACCACCTCAAACGGTCCGGTCCACTTATCCTGGAGTGCACAAGGCTCCACTGGGGCCATGACGGACTCTTTCTGACCAGGCTGAATCTCTACCAGAGTGGCATTCTGGTCGTACCACCACTTTATCTCCTCCTGGTTGGGTTCCAGATGCGCCTCAGCGAGTTGCCTGAAATGCCTAGTCTGGTTCCTGAAGGCCAGCATGTAGCTATATACATCCTGGGAGGTTTCCTGGGAGATTGCTCCCAGCCTTCCTTGACCAGACTCAGAGGTCCTCTCACTGGGTGACCATAGAGAAGCTCAAAGGGGCTGAACCCTAGAGATTTCTGTGGCACCTCGCGGTATGCAAACAGCAGGCATGGTAAGAGGACGTCCCACTTATGCCTCATAGGTTCCTTAAGACCCATAATCATGCCTTTTAGGGTTCGGTTGAATATCTTAACCAACCCATTTCCTTGGGGGTGGTAAGGAGTGGTAAATTTATAGGTTACCCCACACTCCTGCCACAGGGACTTCATATACTTGGAAATGAAGTTTGTACCTCGGTCGGACACTACCTCTCTAGGGAATCCCACTCGGGAGAAAATTCACATCAGCTCCCGTCCCGCCCACGGGGGTTGTCACTGTCCTCAGAGGTATGGCTTCCGGGTACCGGGTGGCATGGTCCACCAAGACCAGGATGAACCTGTTGCCCATGGCTGTCTTGGGGTCCAGTGGCCCCACAATGTCAATACCACCCGTTCAAAGGGGGTGCTGACCACAGGGAATGGCTGGAGAGGAGCCTTTTGCATCCTCCCACTCTTTCCACTTGCCTGGCAAGTCTGTCATGTCCTGCAATGAGTGTCTGAACTCTTGTGCATTTGGGGCCAATAAAAGTGGGTGACAAGCCTCTCAAAGGTCTTGTCCTGCCCCAAATGTCCAGCAAATCATGAGCCACTCCCAGTAGGAAGGCTCGGAAGCGCTGGGGTACCACCAGCACAGGGGCTGACCCAGGCTCAGACACCTTTGGCTCACTATGCAGGAGACCATTCTCCCAGTAGATCCAATGTGATCCAGACTGATCACCTGCATCCTGGTTTGTAGCCTGCTACCGCAGACCCACAAGAGAAGGGCATTCCTTCTGCTCCTTGCAGAACTCTTCCCTGGAGGGTCCTCCTTCCTGCTGCCAACGGGTCAGCTCAGGCAGGTCCCCCAGTTCAGCTACTTGTTCCCCTGTAGGCTACAGGGCATCCCCCTCAAGGTCTGCCTCCTCCTGGACCGTGGGAACTTCGGTGGCTTGTTTCCTGTGTCCCCTGCCTCTTCTCTTTACTGCAGGTACCTGGGCCTCTCTCTCAGGCTCCAGGTCCTCTTGAGCACCCTTACTGGCTGCCATGGACCATGTGGTCACACACGCCCAGTCAGGCAGACCTAACATCCACAAATGAGCACTTCGTTCCACCTTAGCCCAAGGTGAGCTCTCCAAATCGTTCCCTAACAAACAGTCAACAGGCATGGCTGGCCTCACAGCTATTTGAAGAGTACCAGAGACCCCCCCCCCACTCAAAGGGAACCTGAGCCACCTTGCAGTGGCTCTCTGTGTTGTCAGCAGCAACAACTGGGTAAAATGCATTGGGGACAATCTGCTCTTGAGATACCAGGTGACACGTGACAGCTGTCACAATGGCTCCTGTGTCTCTAAGAGCCTCCACTCTATGCCCAATGATGGTCACCCACTGTCTGTACTTCTTAGTGTTATCAGGCAGTTGGGTCATGGGGACCACCTCACAGTCTCCTAAAGAGACAAGGGACATCTCTGCCGGACCCCACCCACCTTGGACACCCTTCTCCTCCCCCTGTGCTATAGTCGCCATCTGCCGGGGAGGAGCACCAGTGGGTGCTGTCTTTCCAAACTGTGGGCACCGGAGATATTAGATTTATGGCCCATTTCTCCACACTTGTATCACTTCAGGGATCCCCTAGAAACAGGGTTACCTGTCAGGCCCAGTGCTTCTTCTTAGGGCGAGGCTGAGAACCTTTCCCTTGGTTCCCTTGGGAACTACTTTGGAGCCCTTACTGGTACTTCCTCTGTTTACCCTTGTCCCCCCCACTTCTCTGCTGGGGACCCTGCCCACTCTTGGCTGAGTCTCCTACATGACCCTTGTGGACCCGGGGGGTCACCCAGCGGTCCGCCTCCTCAGCAAGCTTCCTAGCGTTAGTCAGCCTGCTATCAATCAGGTGCTGGCGAAGCTCTGGAAAACAATTACTTGACAAGTGCTCCCATGCAATTAAATCAAAGAGCCCCTCAAAATCATTCACTTTGCTACCCTTCACTCAACCATCCAGTGCACTGCAAAAGAAAGTTACATATTCTACCCATGTGCTTGACTCCACCTTCTTGCAATTTTTAAACCTCTGTCTATACAATTCAGGAGTCAACCCATACCTGGACATCAATGCTTCCTTCAGGTGGCTATAAGAATTATGGCTTTCAGAGAGCAAGTCTAACAGAGTATCACGCCCCTCACTAAGGAACCACCCCCACAACCCCGCTCCCCACAACCCCGCTCAGGGACCCTGTGGGAAGACATGGCTACCTCATAGGCCTTAAACCACTGCCCAATGTCATCATTCTTATAAAACTCTTTCGCCACATCTTTAGAAATATACACTCTAGCTTCCACAGGCACTGACGGTGTGCTGCCACCGGAGGGAGTCATTCCATTTCCCTCAAACGTTTCTCATGCTCCAGTTGCATCCTCTTTTCCTCTAGGGCCAATTTCATAGTTTGCAATTCAAATTCTAACTACCCACTTAACTTGAGCTAGGTCAGCTACATCTCATGCATCCTATACCTCTCCCTGTCCTCCAACTCCTCTGGGGACAGACCTTTGGCACAAAAACTGCTACCTACTGGGGAAGATGCTCTTCTCCCCCCTGGACCCAATGGCCCCTCCAGCTGCTCCGCTGCATCCTCAGCCCCTTCTCATTCTCAGGGGTACTCCTTGCTGTGACCCAGGCCCTCAGCACCTTTTGGAACTCATCCTTCTTGGTGAGACCGGTCATTGCAACTTTAAATATCTTGCAGGACTGCTTCAGCTGTCTCACATTGTAGTATTCCAGTTTCTCCTCTTCCCAATCAAAATCAACAGATGCTATGGATGCTGCTTTCTCCATGGTGGTTAAACTTGGCAGTTCTTAGCAAAAATAGAAAATCACAGGAAAAACAAACTACCAAAAGTATGTGGTCGCATTTTGGTCTGCACTCACTAGTAGTGTTCACCAATCACTGTATATGAGTCACAAATGCAAGTCCAGAATCCTCACCACTGACCAGCAATGTCAGATTTGGGGGTTCCTAGTTGGCAGAGGTAGGTACCTTTGATCAAATAGGGGCCCTTGCGTTTAGTCAGGTTCACTCCTAAAATAACCCCCTTGGTAGCTTTGCACAAGCAGACAGGCTTATCTCAGAGGCAATATGTACAGCATTTGTGAACACATATAGTAATCCAGTGACAGCACTACAGATGGACACCACACAGGTTTTATATAAAAAATAAGTATTCTTTATATAGACTTATCACAAGACCACAAACGACAAAAATCCACAATACTGTACTTTAAAAACGGTGGAAATAGCTTAGTTCTCTTAAGATGGTAAATGCGACACTTTGAGTTCAATGTACCTTTGGATGCGTAACGCTATACAATGAAAGTGTTGCAGGGAATATGATGCGTCGTTTCCTTACACGCAGGAACGGTGATGTGTCGCTTTCTACTGCGCTTCCGTGGCGGTGCGACCCACAATGCCATGATGCGATGAAGTTCCGGTGCAATGAAATAAAAATGATGTCTCCTTCTTGATGTGATACGATGCGTGCACGCCCAACGGCCGTGCGGTGACTCAACAATTCTTCTGAGCCGCGACAGGCCCTGCGACACACTACTCCGGTGATGCAAGATACTTCGGCGATGCAATGCGACAGCTGCAGCGGCAACACCGTTCTTCCGTGATGAGACGACAGTGGCTGCGGCGGCGACACGCTTCTCCAGTGATACGAGATGCTTCTGCATTGCGATGCGACAGCTGCAGCAGCGACACCCTTCTTCAATATTGCAATGACAGCGGCTGCGGTGGTGACACGCTTCTTCTTCATGAGTCGCGCTTCCAGCTCCTTGTGACACGCAGTCTCTCAGAAAGCCCAACACAACTGCAGGCACTTCCAAAGAAGTCTTGGGGAGCTGGTTGGTGAAGTATGTTGTCCCTGAGACTTCAGAAGCTCTTCCTCAAGCCCTTGGAGATCCTTCACAAGTTAAATAAAGTACACACAAAGTTCCTTTCTCCTCTCTTTGGCAGTCTGGGAACCACTGCAGGCTAATCCCTCAAGCTAAGGGATAGTCTCTCCTCAGTCTCTCTGGTTCCTCTCCTCAGCAAAGGTTTCTTCTTGTTTCCCAAAAGTGATCTAAAATTCTGTGGTCTGGGTCCCCTTTTTATACACAGTTTCTCTTTGTTCTCTGAAGGCAGAGTGGCCTTTGCCTAGTCCAAACCAGTTCTGGTCAGTCCTGGAGCACTCTGTTTACATGACTCCTTCTTGCCTTTCACAGTGCAGGGCAGGGACATCAGACGCACCACTGGAGGTGGAGCCAGCATTGTGGAGGGAAGGAACAGCCCTTTAAAGGTCCCAGGTGCAACTCCTCCCACCCATCTACATGCATATCTCTCTATTCAGCCCTTTGTTGACTCACCCTGTCTCCTAGAATCCCCCAGCCTCTGTCACTCAAACTCCAGATAAGGCATACACAACCTAGCAGAGGCAGGCTTGGGTGGTTAGACAAGAAATACCGACTTTCTAAAAGTGGTATTTTCAAACACAGATTGTTAAAACGAACTTCACTAAAAGATGTATTTTATCATTCTGAGTTCAGGCATACCAAACTCGAATTTCTACCTAGTTCCCTGAGTCAGTTAGGATAATAAGATGTAATAATCTAACTGCCCATTCTGGCTTATGGGGAACAGGTAGCCTTGAAATAGTGAAAAACAAAAATAGCTGTAATTTACCATTAGGACATGCCACACACATCTGGGCATGTCCTACCTTTTTTCCACAATGCACCCTGCCCTTGGGCCTACCATAGGGGTGACTAATATGCAGAAAAGGGAAGGTTTAGGGACTGGTAAATGGGTGCACTTGCCCAGTCGGCATGGGAGTACCAGACTGCACACAGGCTCTGCAATGGCAGACCTGAGACACACTTTACAGGCTGCTTCTGTGGGTGGCACAACCAGTGCTGCAAGCCCACCAACAGCAATTGTTTTAAAAACCCTGGGCACCCCTGGTGCACTGTACTAGGGTCTGACAGGTAAACCAAACAAGCCAATCATGGAATCACTAATCCATACATCAATTTACCATAGGGAGCACTTGCACTGTGGCACTGGACAGCAGTGGCACAGTGCCCAAAGCATATATAATCAGCAAAAACACATGAGGCAACAGCAAAAAAAATGGAAGAGAGACCGACGCCAAGGTGCCAGATCTAACATTTATCAAGAAGATAAATATGGTAAGACCACACAATAAAAATCCAACATATGCGTATTCGTATTATTTCACTTTGCCGGTTATTTGGCCAACAAACACTTGTAGGTTCTTGCGGTATTAATGAGCAGTTCACGATGTTCAAATGCAGTCCTAATGCAATGTTATGCAGTTCGTAATGCAGTTTGTATCATCAGACTGATGCAGTTTGTAATGCTAGAATAATGCAATCCTCAATGCAAATAATCAGGCATTTCGTAATGCAAGAATAATGCAATCCTCAATGCACGTAATCAAGCAGTTTGTAATGCAAGTATAACGCACTCCTTAATGCAAGTAATAAGGAAGTTTGTAATCGAGAATAATTCAATCCTCAATACACGTAATTAGGCAATTCATCATGCAAGTATAACGCAATCCTCAATGCAAGTAATACGGCAGTTCGTAATGCAAGTATGACGCACTCCTTAATGCAAGTAATAAGACAGTTCGTAATGCTAGAATAATGCAATCCTCAATGCACATATTTAGGCAGTTCATCATACGGGAAGAATACAATCCTCAATGCAAGTAATACAGCAGTTTGTAATACAAGTATGACGCATTTCTTAATGCAAGTAATACGACAGTTCATAATGCTAGAATAATACAATCCTCAATGCACGTAATAAGGCAGTTGGTAATGCAGAAATAATGCTAGGCCAATCGACGCGATTAGCGCGGCGCCACTAGGACCCAACCACAGACAACAGTCCTGAACTTCCGAGGGTGGCCCCGGTACTGCCGGGCAGGTCCAGGCCGCTCGAGGGCTCAGCGTGTCTAACGCGAGGCAGCGGGAGAGAGACGGGAGCACTTCAGTACTCCTCCTGTGCCTCCCCGGACCACACACACGTGCGGCTCACGACCGGAGTCCAAGCCTTGCCTGTGGGATGCGCTGCCTCACTCTCTCTCTCTCCCCGCTCGTCGGACGTCTTGCTGGGCGCTTCTGATGTCAACGCAGCTCCGATGCAGGCGATGCTGTAGCCGGGCAGGTTACAGTGCTGCCTTTTCTGTAGCTGATGGTCTTGGGTAGATTCCTCTTGCGAACAGCCTCACAACTTCCTTAGCTTTACGAAATCCTTCAGCATGTTGCAGCTCAGGCTGGCGGCGGCGATCTTGATCCGCAGCCTCTGTTACGATGACGGTTCGGGCCACAACAGCTACACAGCAGCGTGGACAATGAATCACACTGCGGGGGCACTGCAGTCACGGGGCACTTTCCAACCAGCACCACGGACTCCCACGGCAGTCTCAGGCTGCATACGCACAATGCGTCGCAGAGACTCGGTTGGGTTTCGAATCACACAGTCCCAGGGCAATGCTTACGAAGGTCTCAGGCTGCAAAAAGTACACGCACACAGCACCGCTGTGACACACTTGTAAGCTTTGATGTTCCTGAGTTTCCACAACAGGGGGCCAGCTCTCCTGGGGGCCCTTGGAGACAAGTTACTAAGGGACACAGCACACAGCAAAGTCCTTTCAAGCAGGGGACCCAGCACACAGCAAAGTCCCTTAGCCTTTCCTCAGTTAAATCAGCAAACTTCAGGCCAGCCCCAGAACACACAGCAAGGGTCAGTCCTTTTCTTCAGTCTCTTCAGCTGTTCTTCCTTGGCAGAGGTTCCTCTTGACCACAAAGTCGTTAAAATCCTTTCCAGTCTTGATCGGTCCAATGTTCAGGGGTTTCAGCTCTCATAGTCATACCCCTAATTGTCTTTGAAGTCTTTGTGTTCAGGGGGCACTGACCCCTGTCTAAATCAGTTCTGGGAGTTTCCCTGCCAGTGGCACCTTCTTCCTTTGATTGTGGGGGTCTGGTTCCTCAGTCACTCGGCAGGAGATGGAGCTACTGTTCTATGGTGGCAGCCCAGGCCTCTTCACCTCCTGGGGCTATTCCTCCCCCCTATACTCCAAATGCAGGTCAGCCTGTTGCTGTCTCACCTACCACTCCCCTGGGTCAAGACACTTCCCAGATCCTATCACATTCAAATCCAGACAGTCAATCCACAACCAGGGAGAGACACAAAGAATTGTTATAATAGAAAAATCAGCCACTTCTAAAAGCGTGGTTTCTAAACACACAATTAAAAAAACACCTTCACAAAAAGATGTGTTATTAAATTGTGAGTTCAGGCACACTAAACTTCACTGCTCCATCTTAAGTCTATGGGAAGATAGGCTGGAAACATATTACAATGCCTCCCCTATTTTGTCCTATGGGCATGATGGCCTTGCAACAGTGAAAAACGAAATGGAGAATATTTCACTGTTAGGACATGGTACACATCTCATTACATGTCCTACCTTTCACAGACACTGCACCCTGCCTAGGAGGGTACCTAATGCCTACGATAGGGGTGTCTGATGTGCATGGAAAGGGAAGAGTAAGGCCTGGCAAGTGGGGGCACTTGTCAGGACAACATGGTAGTTGGCAAACTGTGAGCAGGCACTGCAAAGGCAGGCCTGAGTTCTCTCTTTAGGGCTACTTGTGTGGGTGGCACAATTAGTGCCACAGGCCCACTAGTAGCATTTGCATTACCAGCCCTAGCACACACAGTACACTTTACTAGGGACTTTACTAGTAAGGTAAACATACCAATTATGGACAACCAATTACCATAACACTTTCCAGGGAGCACTTGCACTTTGACACTGATTAGCAGTGGCAAAGTGCCCAAAGCATCTAAGTTGGCAACACCATGTCAGAAAAATGGTCTAGGGGGAAGGCAAAACCTTTAGGGAACTTTAGCCAAAAAGGGCCAAGTCCAACAGTTACCAATGATTAACTAGGGGTAAACCTGCTACTGAATTCTATGATGCGGGAGCCATATTTACACTCTCTGAATCGGATCACTGGGCCGCCCCGTACAAAATGGCGCCCCCTTGGGAAAACACTGCGACGGATTTGTGATCCAGAACCCCACTGGGAAGGCCTCTGGACTTCCTGGCCCTGAGACCAGCTACAAAGGCTGGAAGGTCCTTGCTGCCAGAGTTGACCTGGAGCTTACTGACCGCCCCGGAAAGAAGTTGATTCAGACCTACACAGTCACCGGAGAAACGGCATTGGCGCAGGGTGAGCTGACCTAGTAGGAGCTGACTGCCGGGTACTGAGGAGATCTCGGGCCTCCGGGCCTGCAGTGACTGCAGCAACGTCAGCCACGGGCACACTTGGGCTGGCCTGCTCCCAAGACGGCGCATGAAGTGAAGAGCAGACAGGTGAATGGGCAGGGGTAAGCTGAGCCACAGAGCAGTGTAACCCGAAGAGACGGAACCAGAGTGGAGATGAGGGGCTCTGTTGACTCCGCCTCCCCATCGTGGAACAATCTCCGCAATACTGCCTGAACCCTCCCAGGCCCCTGGGGTGACTCTGTCAATGGCGTGTGGCCCTGATCGGTGAGTGGGGACGTCCTGGTCCTGCCTGACCCGACCATCGGCCTGCAAAGAAATCGAGGTGAGGAGCTGGAGAGGAAGGCAAGACATTAGAGAAGATTTTCGGTCACGTAGAAGTGGTTCCCTTCAATAGCTATCTATCCTAGCAGGGAGCTCAGTGAGTGCCTCATCCATCCTGATGTAAGGTGGGCCCAACAAAGGAGAAGGCCCCAAGAGAGGCCATAGTCAGCTGGCAAAAGACTGAAAGGCCCGCGCAGGGAAATCAGGACCTCTTAGGAGGCCCCATTTGATACATGACGGGATATGTAAAATGTGCTAGAGAAAGAGAGTGGTGTGTAACCAGTGTCTGCTATGGAATGAAACAAATTGTCATTGATGTGACAAATTGGCACCTCGGACTGGGGAGGCACCACACTGACCCAGCCTTGATCCTGAAGAGGGGAGAGTCAGGGACCTGATAGCGGAAGCCTGATTACTTCTCCTTGAAAGGAATCCCCAGCGAACCCGGGGGGGTAACAGAGAAGAGCTAGTGGCACTACCACAGAGATAGAACCTAGGGAGCTGCAGCGTGCACGGATCCTGGGCGTCCCTCTAGACGGAACCGCTGCTGCCCTGATTTCCCCCCCCCCACTTCTGGAGATTGGGGAAAGGGCAAAATATACAAATATTGGTAAAGATAGAGTAATGAAACCGCCTCCCTCCCAAACCCGAATGTTTATGCTTATGTTTATGGATTTATAAAGCGCGTAGCTGCCCGTAGGCTTCCCAGCGCTAGGGAAAAACATAACAACGGTGAGCTTGGTCAGGCTACCTAAAGGCGTGAGTTTAGGGAAAGAACAATGTTTTGAGTCTCTTCCTGAAATCTAATTCATTGGTTAACATGCGTATATCCCTGGGCAGTGAGTACCACATTTTTGGAGCAGGTGCATGAAAGATATTCATCCCCATCTTGCGCTTTTTATTCTGCCCTGTTGCATGAGAAGATCCACTGAGGATCTTAGGGCCCTGCTTGGGGTATAGTGAGCGACCAGTTTTTTTATTTAGGCAGGTCCTCTATCATTCATGGCTCTGTGGGTGATACAAACTGCCTTAAATTTGATCCTAGCCAGGACAGGAAGCCAGTGTAGTGTCTTCAGGGCTGCCCTGGCTGACTGCTGTCTCAGGATTTGGAGCAAAGTCCTTGCTGCGGCATTCTGTACTACCTGCATCCGGTTAATGGCGTATTTGGGTGCGCCAAGATACAAAGAGTTCCTGTAATCCAACTGTGACATAATTAATGCTAGGACCACAGTTCTGCGGGATTGTTCAGGTAAGAAAGGGAGAATTTTTCGGAGCATGTGGAGTAATCCGAAGCATTTGCCTGAGAGTTTTTTTGCTTGGGTCTCCATACTTAAATTTTCATCTAGCCAGATTCCCAGGTTTTTGATGGCAATTTTGGGGGTTGGGGGTTCTCCCAACTGAGTCGGCAAGCTGAGTTAGATTCCAGGGGACTGTTTTGTTTCCAAGGAACATAAGCTCCGTTTTATCCCCATTCAGTTTCAGGGAGCACTTACACTTCCAATCAGCTATTCTTGTCATGCATGGACCCAGTTTGTTGTGCAAGGAGTGGGGGTCATTTGTCACTGATAATACCAGTTGTGTATCGTCAGCGTACGACACTATGGAGAGACCAAATTCTTGTAGTATCCCTGCCAATGGTTGTATGTACACATTGAAAAGTGTGGGACTTAGTGAGGAGCATTGTGGGACTCCTCACGATAGTTGGAGGGTATCGGATAGATGCTCCCCTTCCAACAGTTGGAAGGACCTGTCTTCCAAATATGAGGTTAGCCACTTTATCGCCGTACCTGTGATACCTGCTTCCTTTAACCTATTGATCAATATTCAATGGTCCACCATGTCAAATGCAATGCTCAGATTTAGGAGCAGGATAGCCGCTGTGCACCCCTGGTCTAGAACTCTCTTTAATTCCTCAGTTACCACCAACAGAGCTGACTCCGTGCTATGTTGGGGATGGAATCCCATTTTTGCATTGTG
Organism: Triturus cristatus; assembly: GCF_964204655.1. NCBI lineage: Eukaryota > Metazoa > Chordata > Amphibia > Caudata > Salamandridae > Triturus > Triturus cristatus. Next base: position 407,402,113 of record NC_140583.1, on the reverse strand, counting down.
TAGCCTTTGATTTTCTTCAAGATATTGGGACAGGGTCTGATTCACGTTTTTTTGGCAATTTTGCCTAGCAGTGGTAAGACTGAAATGGGTCGGTAGTATCCAGGTTCAGCTGAATCCAGCTGTGGTTTCTTTAACAATGGCCGTATGATTGTGTGTTTCCATGATTTTAGGATCAGGCCTTGATACAGAGAACAAGGGATTTTGTTTAGAATGAATATATTATTTAGAAATTTCAGTGAACTAAATCAATAAACATGTTAAGATGAAATAACACCACTGTGAAATCAATCCACTGATCTGAACAACAATAATATATAATAACAACAACGCACACGGGGGTTCTTTTTGTGATTTAAGCACAATGATTTTTATATTTTCATCAAAAGTAAAAGGAGTACAGAAGAGACATAAATTGGAGCAATATATCATGAAAACAGGGGACGAGATTAAGTCCTCATTTCATCAAACAAACACATCTATTCCTAATTGGTTTGAACAGAGACAGAACTCTTTGTTGAGCATATGGTCTACTGTACATAACAAATAAACTGGAAGTAGATGGTAAAGTCGACGTTTCGGTCTTGGGTGGTGTCAATCCGTCAGACCATCTTCAGGACAATAATTGCGTAAAAACGACTCCTAAACAAACACAATGCAAATAGTTACATAGATGTAGACATATTTTGCGCTAACAAACTAATGTACATGATCTAAAACATAAAATCCAACCCGTGTGCGAGAAATGGAACTGTCAATATTGTTATCAAACGAATCTGAGCTATATCCATCATCTGTTGTTGAACAAGCTGTTGCCAATAATTTATATCAAAAAATTGCTTTTTTTAGAAACAAATAGTTTAGGTAGGAGAACGTGCTTACTTTGAAGTCTCAATAGTGTTCTCACGTGACTTTGATTAAAATCGTGAAGGTATTTATACTGCAAACGAAAAAAGACGGAAACTTAGCATTTATTTAAAAAGTTGTATTATTATATCAAGGAGATAGCGAATTCATATCCTACCAGGAAGTGCTTAGCACCTGCAACTGCCAATTCATATTTATATGGGAGTCAATCCTGCCGTAATTTCACAGCTGTGTAATAAAGTAAACCGGAGGATATTATGTATTCATTAACCTGTATGTTTTATACATCATTCTTACTTCGTTTATAAATCAAAATCGCAGCAATAGTTCATTTGTTTTATCTCTCATCATAGGAACCTAATTAACTGCTAAGCGATATCAGGTTAGCAATGTATGTTATTATTTTAAAACAATAGATTGCTGGATCCAGCATGAAATTGGATAAGCATAGGTGAGCTTTAATCATTAGACATACAGCGCAAAGATGTTGATGCTGCAATTTGAAGATTGGTTTAGGCGTGAATGCATTGCTGGTCTACATCTAAATGGGACATTGGAAATTAAGACTAGTGAATCATGTCTGAAAGTAATCTACAATCCCAGGAATAGTTTACCGCATTGGTCGTTGGTGTATAAAGAACCTCGATTTAGATAAACGTGATGTGACTTGTTAAATCGATTGGACTAAAAGGCCATATAAATACTTATTATTTAAACGTGTACTACCAACAATGCGCGTCGCAGACTAGCCTGTGAGCAGTGCGTGGATTACAATCTACTTACATTTCTGACGTTAGTCTCCAGAATACAAATGGGGGTCCGCCTGAGTCGAAACAGCCTAATTTTACACTCGGCTATCATGTGCTTTTAAAGGCTGGCCGTAGCTACAATTCGGCACAGCTGAGAATTCAGGAAATAGACAAAGTCTCAGTGTTGAACTACGGCGGCCATCTTAGAGTATCCTGTATACACTTGATTACTGTATTATTGCTATGGCATGCCGTTTAGTGTAACAATTCTAGATGTTCAAGCTAGATAACTGATAGTTGTGCATTTACTACGAGAAAAAGTTCTCAAAGGCTGACCGATGTTGTAATTCGGCACAGCTGAAAGCTGAGACGCAGTGGGAGTCTCGAAATTGAACTGCGGCGGCCATCTTAGAGTGTCCAAAATACAACAGATAACTGTGTTATTACTACATCGTTATTCCTATTGCGTACCAGCTATTAAGACAATTCCTAAAGTTGGAACTGGATAAATAATCGTTGTGTATCACTATGAAAAAAGGGGGGCAGCAAATATAGAGATGGTATTTTCTATTTAACGCCTGCTGATGTTATTTTGAATTGCTATACATCTAAATGGTGACATTCGACATGATATATGCTTACACGATAAAAAATAAAGAATACTGAATGTATGTCAACATTTCCAGGAGACATTTGTCAACATACGTATTAATCAAATCATATGTGCATTCTAAACAGATCGTGTATTTACATCAGTGAATAATGAACGAAATTTCTTAAGCATTGCTTTAGATATCCTGCCTATATACATTCTATTTGTACAAGAATACTTAAACAACAAGTAGCTGTCTAGGTTTCTGATATAATGTACATTAAACATTGATATCAACATTTTAAAGAAAGTCTTTCTCGATCAAACATTAGTGCATCAGGCTAATATTGGTTGTACATCGCCATCATATGAAGGTCAAATCATGAGCAATATATATGTGAAGGAAAGGCCACATTGATATTATCTTCCTAAAACACATAATCAAATGAACATAGCCGACTTAATGCATATTACAACAGCAAGGGTCTGTGAAATGTAAAACTAAAGAAACGTGTTTGAAACTTCACTAAACCGTACGAACCTAGATCAGAGGTCTTACAGATGAGAGAACATAGATGGACAACTACTCTTAAGTTAAGTATCTACAACGCAGTCTCAGTGTTATTCGGATATCAACGGCTAATACAAGCCAGAGAATGCCACTCAGTGGCTGAGTTCAGACCTTGTTTAATGTTGTCAGTGCGACAAATCCAACGGTTCTCCCTCAATGTCAGTATGTGCTCAACATTGGTCTGTCGTATCGTGGGTTTGACCACTTCGATGACCCACCAGAGCATTTCCTTCTCAGTATGTTTCAATTTAATATAGTGCTCCACTAGTGGTGCAGTCTCCACTTTGCATCTGATTCTAGATTGGTGTTGTAGGATCCGTTTTTTTACCATTTGTGTGGTCTTACCTATATACTTTAAGTTGCATGGACATTGTATACAGTAGACCACGTTACTGGTGTTGCAATTTGAGAAGGATTTGGCCGTATGATTCTCACCAAGGAATTCAAAAGATCTAGTAGTCCTTGTAGTGGGACATGCTGCACACTTGCCGCACTTGTAGTGACCAATTACTGGTGCTAGTTGACGCATGTCATTGACTATATTTTGATCTGCCGTATTGTAAGCATGTACAAGTCGGTCTTTGAGGTTAGTGTCTCTCTTGAATGCAAACAGTGGTTCCTTAGTGAACTCAGGTAGTGCGGCCAGGAGTGACCAATGTTTTTTTACGATTTTCTTAATTCTGTTAGTGGCCGTGCCAAATGTAGTGACACAGACGAGTTCAGGTTCGTTATTTTTGGCTTTCACTTCAAGCAAAGCGTTACGATCGTTGTACCATGCCCTCTTTAGTGATTTTTTCAGTAGTTTGTTCGGATAACCACGTTGGTGTAATTTTTCTTTGAGCTTCTTAGCCTCCAGAAAGTAGTTGTCTCTCCTGGAACAATCACTAAAGAGGGCATGGTACAACGATCGTAACGCTTTGCTTGAAGTGAAAGCCAAAAATAACGAACCTGAACTCGTCTGTGTCACTACATTTGGCACGGCCACTAACAGAATTAAGAAAATCGTAAAAAAACATTGGTCACTCCTGGCCGCACTACCTGAGTTCACTAAGGAACCACTGTTTGCATTCAAGAGAGGCACTAACCTCAAAGACCGACTTGTACATGCTTACAATACGGCAGATCAAAATATAGTCAATGACATGCGTCAACTAGCACCAGTAATTGGTCACTACAAGTGCGGCAAGTGTGCAGCATGTCCCACTACAAGGACTACTAGATCTTTTGAATTCCTTGGTGAGAATCATACGGCCAAATCCTTCTCAAATTGCAACACCAGTAACGTGGTCTACTGTATACAATGTCCATGCAACTTAAAGTATATAGGTAAGACCACACAAATGGTAAAAAAACGGATCCTACAACACCAATCTAGAATCAGATGCAAAGTGGAGACTGCACCACTAGTGGAGCACTATATTAAATTGAAACATACTGAGAAGGAAATGCTCTGGTGGGTCATCAAAGTGGTCAAACCCACGATACGACAGACCAATGTTGAGCACATACTGACATTGAGGGAGAACCGTTGGATTTGTCGCACTGACAACATTAAACAAGGTCTGAACTCAGCCACTGAGTGGCATTCTCTGGCTTGTATTAGCCGTTGATATCCGAATAACACTGAGACTGCGTTGTAGATACTTAACTTAAGAGTAGTTGTCCATCTATGTTCTCTCATCTGTAAGACCTCTGATCTAGGTTCGTACGGTTTAGTGAAGTTTCAAACACGTTTCTTTAGTTTTACATTTCACAGACCCTTGCTGTTGTAATATGCATTAAGTCGGCTATGTTCATTTGATTATGTGTTTTAGGAAGATAATATCAATGTGGCCTTTCCTTCACATATATATTGCTCATGATTTGACCTTCATATGATGGCGATGTACAACCAATATTAGCCTGATGCACTAATGTTTGATCGAGAAAGACTTTCTTTAAAATGTTGATATCAATGTTTAATGTACATTATATCAGAAACCTAGACAGCTACTAGTTGTTTAAGTATTCTTGTACAAATAGAATGTATATAGGCAGGATATCTAAAGCAATGCTTAAGAAATTTCGTTCATTATTCACTGATGTAAATACACGATCTGTTTAGAATGCACATATGATTTGATTAATACGTATGTTGACAAATGTCTCCTGGAAATGTTGACATACATTCAGTATTCTTTATTTTTTATCGTGTAAGCATATATCATGTCGAATGTCACCATTTAGATGTATAGCAATTCAAAATAACATCAGCAGGCGTTAAATAGAAAATACCATCTCTATATTTGCTGCCCCCCTTTTTTCATAGTGATACACAACGATTATTTATCCAGTTCCAACTTTAGGAATTGTCTTAATAGCTGGTACGCAATAGGAATAACGATGTAGTAATAACACAGTTATCTGTTGTATTTTGGACACTCTAAGATGGCCGCCGCAGTTCAATGCCGAGACTCCCACTGCGTCTCAGCTTTGAGCTGTGCCGAATTACAACATCGGTCAGCCTTTGAGAACTTTTTCTCGTAGTAAATGCACAACTATCAGTTATCTAGCTTGAACATCTAGAATTGTTACACTAAACGGCACGCCATAGCAATAATACAGTAATCAAGTGTATACAGGATACTCTAAGATGGCCGCCGTAGTTCAACACTGAGACTTTGTCTATTTCCTGAGTTCTCAGCTGTGCCGAATTGTAGCTACGGCCAGCCTTTAAAAGCACATGATAGCCGAGTGTAAAATTAGGCTGTTTCGACTCAGGCGGACCCCCATTTGTATTCTGGAGACTAACGTCAGAAATGTAAGTAGATTGTAATCCACGCACTGCTCACAGGCTAGTCTGCGACGCGCATTGTTGGTAGTACACGTTTAAATAATAAGTATTTATATGGCCTTTTAGTCCAATCGATTTAACAAGTCACATCACGTTTATCTAAATCGAGGTTCTTTATACACCAACGACCAATGCGGTAAACTATTCCTGGGATTGTAGATTACTTTCAGACATGATTCACTAGTCTTAATTTCCAATGTCCCATTTAGATGTAGACCAGCAATGCATTCACGCCTAAACCAATCTTCAAATTGCAGCATCAACATCTTTGCGCTGTATGTCTAATGATTAAAGCTCACCTATGCTTATCCAATTTCATGCTGGATCCAGCAATCTATTGTTTTAAAATAATAACATACATTGCTAACCTGATATCGCTTAGCAGTTAATTAGGTTCCTATGATGAGAGATAAAACAAATGAACTATTGCTGCGATTTTGATTTATAAACGAAGTAAGAATGATGTATAAAACATACAGGTTAATGAATACATAATATCCTCCGGTTTACTTTATTACACAGCTGTGAAATTACGGCAGGATTGACTCCCATATAAATACGAATTGGCAGTTGCAGGTGCTAAGCACTTCCTGGTAGGATATGAATTCGCTATCTCCTTGATATAATAATACAACTTTTTAAATAAATGCTAAGTTTCCGTCTTTTTTCGTTTGCAGTATAAATACCTTCACGATTTTAATCAAAGTCACGTGAGAACACTATTGAGACTTCAAAGTAAGCACGTTCTCCTACCTAAACTATTTGTTTCTAAAAAAAGCAATTTTTTGATGTAAATTATTGGCAACAGCTTGTTCAACAACAGATGATGGATATAGCTCAGATTCGTTTGATAACAATATTGACAGTTCCATTTCTCGCACACGGGTTGGATTTTATGTTTTAGATCATGTACATTAGTTTGTTAGCGCAAAATATGTCTACATCTATGTAACTATTTGCATTGTGTTTGTTTAGGAGTCGTTTTTACGCAATTATTGTCCTGAAGATGGTCTGACGGATTGACACCACCCAAGACCGAAACGTCGACTTTACCATCTACTTCCAGTTTATTTGTTATGTACAGTAGACCATATGCTCAACAAAGAGTTCTGTCTCTGTTCAAACCAATTAGGAATAGATGTGTTTGTTTGATGAAATGAGGACTTAATCTCGTCCCCTGTTTTCATGATATATTGCTCCAATTTATGTCTCTTCTGTACTCCTTTTACTTTTGATGAAAATATAAAAATCATTGTGCTTAAATCACAAAAAGAACCCCCGTGTGCGTTGTTGTTATTATATATTATTGTTGTTCAGATCAGTGGATTGATTTCACAGTGGTGTTATTTCATCTTAACATGTTTATTGATTTAGTTCACTGAAATTTCTAAATAATATATTCATTCTAAACAAAATCCCTTGTTGGCATATTTACCCTTCCGCATTTATCTGCCCAAGCCCTCAAGGGTATATTGGGTTTGATCCTCATTAAATCTCTTGATACAGAGAAAGCGACACCAAGGCTGCTGTGGTTGATTTTGTTATTGTGCCAGCCTTTTACAAAATTTCTGGTGTAATTGGATCTAGGGGAGAGCCAAATGTAATCCTTTGCAGGATTGAGGTCAAGTCCTCTGCCTGTAAATTCGCAAAATGATCTAGTCCCCCTCCTGTTTTAATGCTCAGATTTTCGTTAGTGTAAGGGTAAGAATCAACTTTCATGATGTTTCTGCTTTGTTGCAGGTTCTCATACAGTATTTCCACCTTGTTTTTAAAACATTTCGCCATCTGATTACACCTTTCTTTGGAGGAAGATTGGAGGTTCATTTCTTGATTGGTGGATGTTAAGGAGCGCATTACTTTGAATAGTTCTTTTGAGCTATTATGCGCCGCATTGATTTTTATTCAAAGTATTTGGCCTGGGCCTAAATCATCTCCCTATGGTATTGTCTGATATCCAACTTATATTGGCTTTTGATGGCGGGAGCACAGTTTTTCCTCCAAAGCCTTTCTATTTTTTTACAAGATTTTTTATCAGAATTAATTGCTCATAGAACCATGGGGCTTTATTCCTCACATGGAGCTTACTTTGTCTGGTTTTCTGTGGGTGCTAATCTGCTACTTTGTTAAGCCAGTTGGACCAGATCTTATCGGACTCTTCTACATCATCTGTCAAGCCTGGGGCTTGGTCCTCCAGTTCATTCCTCATGTTGTCAGGTAGAGATTTTGGCCATTTATTCCGAATCCCGGTTAATTTGTGAGTAGTGTGTCGTGAATGTGGATTTTCAAGTCTAATCGGGATGAAGTAGTGATCCAACCATGGCATTGGTATTGGTGTCCCTACCTTTAGATTATGGTCGTTCGAGAAAATGGCATCCAGTATGTGACCCATTACATGAGTGCTTGTTTTTATCAATTGTTTCAAGTGCATGGCCTCCTTATCATGAATTAGTCTTATCGCTGTGGCACTATCTGGTTTATCCAGATGGAAATTAAAATCCCCCAGCAGCGTGATGGAGCTCTTGCTGGCCACCATGTCTGCTATTAAACCAGGTAGTTCCTCTAGGAATGGGGTAGAGGGTCCTGGAGGTCTATAGAGTAGTGTGCCGTGAAAAAGAGCTATTAGATTTGAGTTTAAGGCTGCATTGTACTGCCTCACTTTTGGTGATAGTAATGGGAGAGATCATGCATTCAAAATCGTTTTTGTATATGATTGCTACACCACCTCCAACTTTTCCCAGCCTATCTTGTATTCGGATGAGGAAGTCTGGGGGTAATGCTTGGACTATGTCAGGGGACGAACACACTTTCAACCATGTTTCAGTCATGAAGAGAATGTCGAGTTCTTCATTCTCTATTAGCATCCTGATTTCTGGGGTGTGTGCTGGTAAGGATCTACTGTTAATAAGTCCCATTTTCCACTGCCTACTCTTTGTGTACCTGTCTGAATGTAGTAGCCCTTCAGCCTTTCCTGAGTTAAACTTAATCAGGCAAAGTGGACATGAAATATCCTTACCCATCAAGCTTGTTGGAGATAGAGACATCACGCATTGGGCTCCTCCAGAGTATCTCAATGAGAGTAGTTCTGCTTGATCATATGTAATCAGCTTACAGTTTTCTGGTACAAGTCCGGCATAGTTCCTGGCCCTTGGGTGTGTTCGGACGCGGAAGGGCGCAGACGGGCTTGCCTTAGGCGTGCCTGCATCGTGCCAGCGGCACGTCCGCGCTGCGGATGCCATAAGTAGGCGTTTGACTAACAACGTGAGAGCTGACCTGTCCCTCGCTCCCCATGAGGGCGGATCCGCTCAGCTGTGCTCACTAGTCCTGTCCCGCCCAGCCAGCCTTTCTACTGCTCGCCGTGAGTCAGGATTCTCCACAGTGAGTAAACAATCAAATTAAATTCACAGTTTTTAAAACAGTTGTTTTTAAAAGCAGTTGTATTTAAAAAGCGGTTGTCTTAAAAGCGTTCCGAGTAGTTTTAAAATCAATCCAATTCATTCAATCAAAACTCTCTGGCTTAAAAAGACTGTACAAACATGCAATATCTCTGTTGTTACTCTCTGGTACCGTGTAGCTGACCTGTGTCAGTTTCTCCTTAGCACGTCCACGCTGCGGGTGCCATAAGTAGGCGTTTGACTAACGACTAGAGCGCTGACCTGTCCCTCGCTCACCATGAGGGCGGGTCCTCTTAGCTGTGCTCACTAGTCCTGCCCGGCCCAGCCAGCCGTTCTACTGCTCGGCTATACTATACTACAGGCAAAGTGGGTGCAAGTGGTGCAGCCCGGCACAAGACACCACTCCTGGAGGGAGATCTTGCCACTATTCTCCAGGCATTCCGCACCTCCCAGACCAGTGGGAAGCAAGATTGGGGAGGGCCGAGTAAGATGTGGCACTCGTACGACAGGGCCTCATACGACAGGGCCTCCGTAATACCACTGCCAGGATCTCAAAGGGCGAGTCCTGCGTGTCGACTCTGGAAGATTAGATGGTGTCAATGAAGGGCCAGATGTGACGACTGTCATCCCACACACCCAAACTCCACAGGAGCACAGAAGATGCTAAGAATCGTTCCCATAGGAACAACCTCTGCTTGGTGGGCATCCCAGAGGGATGTGAGCATAGTCAAGCTGCTCTCTTTGTAAAGAATTGGATTAGGACATGGATGCCTCCAGAGCGACTTTTGCCATGGTTTGTGGTGGAACGAGCCCATTGGGCCCTAATGCCTAAGCCTCTGCCCGGAACCCCACACAGACCAATAATAGCATGCATCCTCAACTTTAAAGACAGATACGCCCTAAGGCGAGCACTCTTCCCCAACTCTCATGCCAAGGGAATAAAGTGTTGATATTCCCAGACTATACAAAAGAAGTACAGGCACAGAGAAAATCCTATACTGCGGTCAAGCAGAAACTGTGGGCTCTCAACCTATCTTACCGGCTCTTATTCCCTCCCCGTCTGAGTAATCCTCAACAACAAAAGCCACTTTTTCGACAACCCCGAGGCAACCTGGACATGGGCCACAGAAGAAAGGCCCTTAGCCCTGAACAGAGAGCCACCAACACCGACAGTAGGAGGAGCTAGTCACTGAAATCACAGTTGCAAGCACCCTGTCCCGAAGAGGGCGCAATGCCCGACGAAGCCCATCAGAGTCACCAGAACTGTCAGCGAGGAGCAACTCTGCATCTCCTGAAGAATGAAGGCATCATAAACTGTCGCATGAAACAGACCCGGGCGGGGAAGCAACCCAGAGGAACTCCCCGAATTCACAGTTGAATATGATGGAGGACACTGACCTCTCCCGCAGTCCAACGATATAAAGAGAGGCCCCTGACTAATTGGCTGCAGCTCTCTCACGACCTCGGAGAGCCGACACATCCTAGGATCCTGAGACTCTTAAAATCATACAACTTGGAAGAGTCCACCACTGTATCCTCCGACCATAAGGGTCACATCAGGTTGACCAGTTCATATTAGGGCGACAGATGCTCCAGGGGGAAAATGTATGGGAAGGGGCTGGGTTGAGGGGTTTGTTTGGGGAGTTATTAATACTTTTCTTTTTCTTTTCTGGTTTTCTATTGTGACAGACACAACATGTTTACCCTGCTAAATCATTGACCAAACACTTGAAAGAAGTTGCCACCCTCCATCCAAGTCTTAGTAAACACAGACCCACAAGCACCCAGACCTAGCAGTCATTAACCATTCAGTGGTACCACCAATGTCAGTCACTAGCACTGATCTGGAGTCCCTGCACATTCTGTCATGGAATGTTAATGGACTCCTGGAAAGAGTGAAGTGAGCAGCGGTTTCAAATTTTGCAAAGAGATCAGGCAATTACTGTCCATTTCTAGCCCGGCAGGGATACAACAGAGTCCACCATGTGAGGTTTGCCCGGGGCTCTAGGGGGGTGGCCATTCTCCTCTGCTGTTCCCTTCCTCTGACAGTCATGTGGCTCAGACGACGTTCGGCTGCTGCTTCCTCCCTTGTTGGTATCATCATGTGCACATTTCTACATTAATTCTGAACAGTCAGCACCTTGGGACCGCAGCATAAAAGTTGACCAACACATATTGGATATCTGAGTATCAGTGGTCTCTTGTTGTTAGATAATTTTACCCTCTGCGTTTTCAAGAGGACCCATTATATCACAAGCATATTGTTTAAGTGACTCCGCCCCTTCTGCATTTCAATCTGTATTCTGTGGCTTTTCCTGATGAAGGTACTGTTGTGCCGTTACGCGCGTAGACACCATCTGGGTTGCAGCCACTGACTGATGCTGAAATGAATCTCAAATTATTCATCAGACTAAATTAATTGTCCAACAGAATATGGCTCCTTGCCATTGATGATGACATCACACGTTATGGAGATCTAATAGACTGAATATCATTGAAAAAGAGAAATTAACAGACTTTGTTTAACTATTTTGTCACTCATATTATTTATGTATTTATATCTTGCTCGTCTTGACTGCAGAGTGTGAAGTTAAAGTGAGTGTGGATGTTGCTGTAGTTTGCCTGTGCGCTGTCTTATTGTTCTTATCATTCATATTTACTGTCTTGACTTAATAAAAGCTATTTTTGTATTTTCTTAATAATCCTTGTTTCTTTGTCCCTCAATGTGCCAGTTATGAATTATTGTCACGTTTTTAACCATGTTTGAGTTGCCCTAGGTTTTTGCATTTTCATTTTTTCCCTACCTAGAGAAACGTCCTATTGGCAGTAGAGGGACCTTTTTCTATTTACATTGAGTCACTCGAGAGATCCCAAACCCCTTGGGACTCTTACTAGATCTCACAGCGCAAATGAGGGGACACACCCTATATCTTGTTACGGTCTATGTACCTCTGACACTCCTTGAAGCATCCTTTTTCGAGACCTGGTTGCCCTACTAGCATCCCTCTCTCAAGGAATGACAGTGATTGGTGGGGACTGCAATGCAGTCATGAACCCGGCTTGCAATACAACAGCTGTCCCTTCTTTGAGTCAGTGTTCTGAAGCCAGATGACTCTCGGACCGGGCCACCAAGCTTGGCCTTTTTGATGTCTGGAGAACGTGGAACCCCCGGCTCCACCAATACACTCATACCTCAGCAGCCCACCATTCCCAATAATGTATTGACCTGATCTTCATCCCAGCCACTGACTGCCACATGGTGGCAAAGGTCCAGGCACTGGTTTGAGGAAATACTGACCATTCACCACTACTTCTTTGTTTGGGGAATCCAAGTGGCGCACTCCGCCCGGTTTGGCGATTAAACACCTGGTTCTTCTAACGCAAAGAGTGCAAAAAAACACTCAGAGAAGAACTCAAGTTATACTTCAAACGCAATGAGGGAACAGTAGAATCACCTAGCATGCTCTGGGAGGCTGGTAAGGCCACCTTTAGAGGCTGCCCCAAGGGACACATCAAAGCGATATACAGATCCCGAGTGGAACACCCCTCTCACCTTGGAACTGCAGTGCTCCGATTGGAGCGTTCTATGTGCAATTCGGATATAGAATTGGGCTCCTGCCAACTTGTGCTTTTACATGAAGAAATTTGCCTGATCTTCCCAGAACCGGCCAAGCAGATGTAGAAAATCCTCCATTACCTGAGTGTAGGGGTGGGGTAATAAAAATGGTAAGCTTCTGTACTGGTTAATACTCCGCCTCTTGGTGAATCATATAATCCCCGAACTCATGGATGGGGAGGGGTGCATGCGGAGGAAGCCGGAGGCTATAGCTCAGACATTTGCAGCATATGATAAAAAAAAATGTATTCCACAACCCTGACCACAGAAGCAAGGGGTGGTGCTGCCTTGCAAGATATCCCGCTCTCAGGACTGTCAGAGACTGAGATTCAGATGCTGGATCAACCCATATCACAGGAGAAAATAGGCCAGGCCATATCGGCGATGGCTACTGGCAAAACTCCGGGCCCAGGCAGATATCCAGCAGGGTACTATTCGACATTTAGAGGGATCCTGGCACCACATCTACCATCCCTCTATAAAGAAGTGATAGATCGAGGAGTGTTCACGTGAAACATTGATTTGGCCACGGTCATCCGATATCCCTTATCACCAAGGAAGTAAAAATGTATGTCACAATCCTTGCCAATTGCCTCAAAAATATGTTTTCCACTCTGATACATCCCGACTAATGCGGATTCATTCCCCGCTGTAGAAGAAGGCCCTGCTTAAGGCGCCTACACATGGCACTGAAACATCAGCACCTCCTTCCTCCATATCTGGCCTTAATTCTGGTAGATTTTGAGAAGGCTTTTGATATGGTAGATTGGCGATAATGGACGAGGCACTCATCCGGACATGCTTTGGTCCCTATTTCAGAAGGCTACATGAGTATTATATCTACTGCGTTGGCTCGAGTTCTGGTCAACCGAGTCCTCTCGCAGGAGATCTCGATCTGCCGGAGGACAACGCATGGATGCCCCTTATCCCCATTGCTCTTCACTCTGGAGATAGAGCAACTAGCGTGACTTATTAGATGCAATGCTCAAATCCTGTGATGGCGTTTGAACGCATCTCATGAACAATATATTGCCTTTTATCCAGACAACATCCTCCTGTATATAGCTAATCCCGGTCGCACAGACCCCATTGTTCATGGATTCTAGAACTCTTTGTGGAGGCGTTGGGATTGAGGCTTAATCCGGATGAATCAGTCCTGGTTCCCCTTCACACCTCAAGGGAGTGCATATATTGGTAGTCTAGCATGCTTATTTGAAGTCTCAGTTTTCATTACTTGGTGATCTGGGTGGCACTACACAACGATCTGACCTGGTCCCTCAACCTGACCCAGCTGGTAGGAAAGGCCAAAACAGATCTGCATAAGTGGCAGTCCCTTCCATTTAACCCGATGGGGAAAAGGGCCTTTTAAAAAATTATAACTTTCCTGTGCTTCTTTTATGTGCTGCAAAACCTCCCTCTCCATCTCCCACGCCAATGGTTCCGCTCCCTTAATAAACTGATGACATTGTTCCTTTGGGGCAATTCCAGGCTGAGGGTGGCTTTGGCCCACTGTCATAAAGCTACATATGACGTGGAAATGGGAATGTCCAACCTCTTCCTCTACGATATAGCAACACTTCTCCTGGTAATCAATGACTGGTTCAATGGGGTATGGTCAGATCTGGCATACCAACTAGAAGTAGAAAATCTGGAGATCTCAAAGCTGCAAGCTATGCTTTATGGATCACCAATACCACAAAGTGTCCCAACAGTGGCGAGATCGGTCCTCTTGGCTTGGTGATCAGCACTGCGTTATGTCCGATGGAACACCAAATTCACACTCCAGACACTGCTGTAGCAGGGTATGTGGTCTGGGGATGTAGGGAAACTGGAGGGATTCCAAAAGTGGGACCTTATTGGCATTTCACAAATAGGAGCCATTTGGTCGGGAGAGCATATCCGGTCCTTTAAAGACCTGCAAGGTTTATACTCCCTCAACGGCAATCAGTTTGATAAAAAATCTGCTGCTCCAACATGCTATCACTCCACTCATCCCCACAGGCACCACAATACCAGAATTCAGTCCCTTGTAGGCCAAAACCCTCATGGGAGCCCTGGGGAGGGAGGGTATCCCAGATTTATCGGTCCCTAGTTAATAACTCTCCTAACAGTTACGATCCTGATGAGAGAGATGGGTGGGACCCCTGAAGGATAAAGAATGGAGGGACGCCCTCATGCCCTCCTGAACGATGACCATATCAGCGTGGCTTAGGCTGATTCAACTCTATTATCTTCACTGTCCATACCTCACTCCCACTGGGCCCCACCAGGAGGGGCACCTGCATAATCCAAGTTGCCCACTGTGCACCGGCTCGCCTGCAGACTTCTATCACATGACATAGTCCTGCGAGGTCATACAGAAATACTGGACAGAGGTGACTGGGGAACTGGGTGAGGTTCTGGGTTGGGAGGTTCCACTCTCATTCCAAACACTGCTTCTACGAGTAATGGAAGGACAGATCTGGCTTTCCTGGGTACTGCCACTATGGTGGCCAAAAGAGATATAGTAGCTAGATGGAAAAACCCCATCTCCCCTTCAATCTCCCAATGGCGCAAGGGACTTGACTGCTGTGCCACCCAAGAACAGCCAGTGCATGAAGACTGAAGATGTCCAGCTAAATACAAGAGAGTTTCGGGCAAATGTCTGGGGATGTTGGGTCCTTAAATGGGAGAAAGGTATCGTTGAGCTCCCCGCAAAGAGTCTTTGATGTGTGTACAATTAAAATCTTTGAAAACTGGGTCACCATGTGTATGATAACCTACAAGCGCCATGCTTGGCGACATTGCTACAGTGTATTGTCATGTCTATTGGTTTACCATGTTGGTCAAACACCTAATAAAAATGTATCAAGAAAAGATCGCAATATAAACACATATTCCAGATCAATCACTGTCCACCTTTGTTCCCGTAGACAAAATGGCGTTCTTTAGAGGGCAGGGCACACACAATGGCCATCTTGGAATGCTTTTTCTTAAACTTTAAGAAGAAGTATTCCAGGATGGTCATTATACATGCACATACGTGGCAGTCATCCAGGGAAAAAATAAAGCATCAGCAAAGCCAATAGGGCTGTGTCCTGGTGTCATTGGTGAGTCCTATAGGTTAGTCAATGCTTGCCATTTAAAAAAAAATCATTTTCATTCCATATTTTTTCACAAAAAAGCTCACCAAATATATAACTCACATAGGTCTCAATGGGCTGCAAGTGGTATAAACCCTTTATGCGTCTTATTTTCCCCTGTTGCAAGGTAACGTCATCTGCAAATATACTATGTTGTATACTATACAGTATTTTATTTGTGGTACAAGATATGAAACGTATCCAACGCATGCTGTTTATGTTGCACAGACACTTACATCTGCCTATAAATTGCATTTTTAATGCAATGTCTCATTTCAAGTTTTAATTTCAGGTCTGTGCTTCAGTGTTTGTATTGCCTATACCAGACTAAAGAGTTCAAATGTAATGCCTCAGAGTGCCCTAACACCGAGTCAGAAATAACTCTAGGTCACAATCAGAGTGCTCAGTATTGTAGGTCTTCCTGTCATACCCTGGTGAAAGATCAGAAGACTCATCTATGCAGAATCATATTTGCACAAACCCCAGAGTGCTGTACATTCTTGCGATCTCATTGCTCAATAGTGTAAAGTTTTTCTGAATAGTTTGGAAACATGCAACTTGTGCATTAGTGGAGAAGCCAATCAGGCTCGACAGACTTCAAATGGCTTAACAAGGTTCTCAAAAGAAAGAAGCCCACCTGAGCTGAGTGTGCTGAAGTTTCACTGCACTTCACTTCAATTTCACTTGCTTCTCCTGGAATTTTTGGGCCCTATTCAATACCAATAAGTGAGTATTTATTAACTGTACCTATACGTTAAAAAACGCAAATATATGCCATGTCACCACAGAGTTCACAACAAAGGCTCTGACATAATTTTAATATGATTTTACAGACTGATATGCAATCTCTGAGTGTAGCTTGCAGTGGCATACCCCACACAAATGGCCTTCTTATGAGTTTGGCAGTGATCTTCTCAGACCACCACCACCGTGCTGATAGGAGGACCACCAACCCCATAGTGTGCCGCGCCCGCTTGATTGCAAGTGTAATCCATAGCAGGTGGGCAGGAGGGCAAGCGGTTCTGTGGCGGAGGACTGTAATAATAATACTGTTGGCGAGCCCACAGTGTGGCAGTGGTCGGATAGCCACCATGAGTGCGGCAGTTCTGAAGACCACTGTATTCGTAATAAGGCTCAAATTCTAGGGTTAGGCACATATTCTATTAGCATGTGTGGCTGTATGGTTGGTCATGAGTGGCTCATGCTAGAACACTGGTACTGAGTGTAGCTAATCATGGTTGTACTTGCTGTTTACAACTAGGCCAAGAATGCCAAATTGGTTTATTGTACCTCGCAACGGTAGAAATGGTCAGCCAAAACAATGAGAGGCTTTCTTCAGATGCTACTCTGTCAATACTTTCCTGGCCACTGTCATGCCCCGCGCTCCAGCCCCTGGGTGCAGTGGGTATTTAAACGACGAAGGGCGTATAGACGCCGCTTCGCGTTCTAGCTCTGAGCCCCAGTTCCGTCTTTCTCTTTGTTGCCTGACTTCCGGTTTCACGTACTTCCTGCTTGCTAGAGTGAAGCCGTGGACGAGTCGCTTCAGACGCGTCCCGGCTCCGGGATCACTACAGCCATTCCCGCTGGCGTATTGCAGAGGCGCTCCTTCCATTCTGAGCCGCCAAACTCGTGGGCGCAACTTCCACCACGGCGTCCATGCTTGTTTAGCCTTCCCAAGTAAGGTCTAACTGTGTATTAGTAGTGCGGGGTTTTATCCCGTCACTTGTCTCTCCTCACCTCGGAGTTCGAGGTGGGCTGTTTGTTATTTCCTTTAGCCGGCTTTACCCCTTTGTTGATTCCCTTCGGCTAAAGTTGTGTGATGTTATATGTAAGTCTGTTAAGCCCTACCCTTGCTTATCCGGCTTGTGTTGTGTCGTGTTGTGTGTCAGCCTGTTATTCCAGACTCAGGCTTGTATTGTGTTTATGCCCCCTGTTGGAGCGACTCCACGTCCTGTGCAGTAGTTGGAGTCATACTCGGTGCTCTCACCCCCATTTCTAGCATCAAGAGCCTCCCTGGCGCATACCTTACTGGTCCCTACCTTATGTTTTCTTTAACCCGCATTAGGCATTCTAGGGTGATTTGTTGCGAGGACCATTGAGCAGGGATTTAGGTTTTCCACCTACCTACTTTAAAGTCACGGTACGCAACCTTCCTACACTTTATATACGCATATGAGGAATTACACCCTTGCCTCTTTTATATTGTCTATCTTTATTGTTCTCAGCCTAAAAAGGGACTTACACAGTGTACATCTGAATCCTCCTCTGAGAACCGATCATAAGGGGGTTCTGCAGAAGTGTACCTACTTATTCTTGTAGGCCATAGTCCAGGAGGCTGACTTCAAATCCGGTAGGTGTGTGGAGGGGAATGCGGTAAAGAAAGCTCCAGGGTGGTGTTGTAGTCGCATTCATTTTACCTGCCTTTGTGTTACAGCGGAGAGGCTCGTTAATTCCTTCCCAGTAAGAACAACACCTGCCTGCTGTCTCGGCTGCCAGAATCATCCTTCAAGACCTGCCTGTGTTTCCCCACCTATCCTTGTTTTGTTTCCCTGTTTTCCCCAGCGTCTCCTTCGTACTCTAGTGTTTGATAGAGTCGGAGGAGCGTGGGGGACGACTGTGGACTTTCTCCAAGGTTCCAGGCGTTCCTGCAGAACATTCGCAATCATTACAGAACGCGAAGCCTAATAGTATATTCTGCCCGAGCGTCATGGAACTTGGAGTGGTTACTCTTGCTGACGTTGCCGGCATGCTCGGCAGTTTACAAGCAGAAACCCAGGCCCTGTCTGCTAGACTAGATACCCTCCAGCGCAGTCAAGGCATGGGGGCCGCGGGAGGGAGAGTAGACGCCACCAACCCTGTGATACAGGTTACCACCCCTACTTCCATCCCATTGGCTCCGCCCGAAAGATTCTCAGGGGATACATCTCGGTGCGCTGCCTTTCTCAGTCACTGCCAGTTACATTTTTCCTGTAAAGCCACCTGCTTCCCCACTGATCAGGCCCGGGTCGCGTTCATGATTTCCTATCTTAGTGGGGCGGCCGCAGACTGGGCCATACCTCTAGTAGACCGTGATGACCCTTTGTTGTATGATTACCAAGCCTTCAAAAGGGAGTTTCGTAAACTATTTGATAAACACACTTATACACACTCTGCAGACTCTGAGTTGTTGGCTCTGAAACAGGGTACTCAAGACCTGGTGTCCTACATCACTACTTTCCAGAGATTGGTGGTAGAGTCTAATTGGCCTGAGGAAAAGCGAGGTACTCTATTTTATAGAGGGCTGCGTGACGAGTTAAAGGATGCCCTTTCGCAAATTGTGGACCTCCCCACTGCCTGTCCTGATTTGATAGATCTTGTGGTAAAAATAGACCACCGTATTCAGGAGCGGAAGCAAGAAAAAGGGAAGGGAGAATCACGCTATGTTCCCACTAAAACCAAGGTGGTAGAAACAGTTAAAGGGCTGGATGAGAGTGAACCTATGCAAATAGGGATAGTGAGAGGGCCATTAACAGCAGAGGAAAGGCAAAGAAGACGAACCAACAGGCTTTGTCTTTACTGCGGGAAGGCCGGTCACTTTTTGCGGTCCTGCCCTGTAAAACCAACGTCAACTAAGAGTTCGGGAAACTAGAAAGCCTAGGATGCATGGAGACAGGAATCTTGGGCGAATCTGAATTAACAGTCTCCACTTCCGAACTTGAACCCAGACCTGTTAATCATTTCTACGTGTCAGCCTATCTCTCGGTAGCACAGCTAGGGCTACATGTAGCCATCATGATCGATTCTGGGGCCTCGGGTAATTTTATGGATGAAAGATGGGCAAAGGACAATCTAGTTCCATGCATCAAGAAAGAGGTTCCCAATACGGTTTTTACGATAGATGGGCGTTCTCTTGTTTCTGGTCCGGTTACCCACAAGACGGTCTGTCTCCATATGCACATAGATCCCGACCATCAGGAAACTCTCGAATTCGACCTGATCCATTCCCCTCAAATACCAGTGCTCTTGGGCATCCCCTGGTTACAGACACATAACCCCATCATTGATTGGCAGGCCGCCACTCTCACGTTTCGGCGACTCGCACTTTCTGAGTCTAGGATTGCCGCAGCTTCTGCGCACCCAACCGTAGTGGAGGAGCAGCTGGAACCCGTAACTGAGTTGCCTCTCTGCTACAGGGATTTGAGTGCCGTTTTTGATGCCAAGGAGGCAGACATTCTTCCACCGCATAGGGTATATGACTGCCGGATAGATCTGGAGGCAGGTGCACGTATCCCGAGCAGTAGAGTGTACGCCCTCACTGAGAAAGAGAATGTATATCTCCGGGAATATTTAGACATGATGTTGGAGAAAGGGTTTATCAGGCCTTCCAGATCTCCAGCATCCTCTTCACTGTTTTTTATTCCTAAGCGTGAAGGGGGTCTTAGGTGTTGCATCGATTATAGAAGATTGAACGAGGTAACTATTAAGAACAAATACCCGTTGCCTCTGATTGCCTCCCTCCTTGACAGAGTACGCAATGCCAAATATTTCACCAAACTGGACTTGCGAGGCGCCTACCATCTAGTGCGTGTCAAGGAGGGGGATGAATGGAAGACTGCCTTCTGTACTAAATACGGATTATTTGAGTATTTAGTAATGCCCTTTGGGCTTTGTAACGCTCCTGCAGCGTTCCAGTTCTTCATAAATGAAGTACTCTGGGATATGCTGGATCGCCATGTCATCACCTATATAGACGATTTATTGATCTTCTCCGCGTCTATGGAAGAACATGTTGACCACGTTCGACAAGTACTGGAAGGTTGCAGGCTCATAACTTATTCTGCAAGCTAGAGAAATGTACCTTCCATACGCGTGAAGTACCCTTTTTGGGTTTCATTGTCTCCCCACAGGGACTTAGCATGGATCCAGTTAAGGTTGAGGCTGTCCTTTCCTGGCCGGCACCCAATACCGTTAAAGACCTGCAGAAATTCTTGGGTTTCGCCAATTTTTATCGGCGTTTTATTCAAGGGTACTCGGAGTTGGCACATCCTCTTACTACCTTATTGCGGAAGGGGGTTCCTTATGTATGGTCGGCGGCTGCTGACTCGTCCTTTCGGAGTCTGAAAGAGGCCTTCACGCGCGCTCCAGTCTTGCGTCATCCGGATCCAGCCTTGCCTTATGTGGTTGAGGTTGACGCCTCCCAAGTGGCAGTGGGAGGGGTCCTGAGTCAAACCGATCCGGAGACGGGGGCATGCCATCCCGTGGCCTATGTTTCTCATAAATTCACTCCTGCGGAATATAACTATGCGGTGGGAGACAAGGAACTCCTGGCGATCAAAACAGCCTTTGATGAGTGGCGGCAATATCTATTGGGTGCTCGTTTCCCGGTTGTGGTGTACACGGACCATCGCAACCTCCAATATCTGAAATCAACTAGGGCCCTGTCCATGAGGCAACTCCGATGGACTCAGTTCTTTTGTGAGTACGACTTCACCATCAGATTCCGCCCAGGGAGAAGGAATGGTAAGGCCGATGCACTGTCCCGGTTGGGTTTTCAGCTTCCTGAGGTGCCCACTGCTGTGCCCCTGGTCCTTCCTGAGAAGTGCTTTGTAGGGGGGATACTCGCGGAGCAGGTCTTTCAGGATAAGCTTCGTGCGGGTCAACTCTCTGTGGATATAGGTGATTTTGTGGGGGCGGAGGAGTGGGTTCAGACTGAGGGTTTGGTATGTGTTCAGGGAGGGGTAGTGGTGCCCACTTCTGACTTGCAGACTAAGGTATTGGAGTGGTATCATTCACACCCTTTGTCGGGACATCCAGGCATTAAGAAAACCACCAAGGTCATACGGGAGCGGTTTTGGTGGCCCAATATGGTGAGGGACATAGAACAGTATGTGAAGTCATGTCATGTCTGTGCACAATCCAAGGTCTCACATCTACAACCAGTGGGTTTGCTGCTCCCTCTCGCCTCTCCACCTGGCCCCTGGCACACAGTGTCCCTTGACTTCATCGTGGAACTACCGCTGACCAAACAGCTTAATAACACCTTGCTGGTAGTAGTGGATCATTTCACAAAAACCGCTCATTTCATCCCTTTGACGGGGTTGCCCACAGCAGCAGTGTTGGCCTCGGTCTTCTTGCAACATATTGTCCGTCTCCATGGTCTTCCCTCGGTCTTAATTTCTGATAGGGGGGCTCAATTTGTGTCTCGGTTTTGGAAGGATCTCTGTGGGATGTTACAGATTGATGTTAGACTCTCTTCCAGCCATCATCCTCAGTCGGATGGCCAAACTGAGAGGGTTAATCAGTGCTTCGAACAATATGTCAGGATTCAAGCTTTACAATCTGCAGCTGAGTGGGATGAGTGGATATGGATGGCAGAAATGTCGTATAACAACAGCCCTCATTCTTCCACCCAATTAACCCCTTTTTTCTGCTCTCAAGGGTTTCATCCCAAGTTCTTACCTCTAGGGATTCCTATTGACAGCCCAACTCCCGCTGCCACTGATTTAGCGCAAAAGTTACACGACATACATGAACAGTCATTGACAGATCTAGAGTTGGCCAAGGTGAGATACAAGGAGGGGGCTGATTTACACAGGAGGATGGAACCTATATACGCTCCAGGGGATAAGGTGTGGCTTTCCACGAAATACATTAAACTCAGTGGTCCTCGCAAGTTCAATCCCAAATACATCGGACCCAACAAGGTGGTGAAGCTGGTCAACCCGGTGGCAGTGAAATTAGAACTACCTGCGTCCCTTAAGATCCATCCGGTATTTCACGTGTCATTGCTTAAGCCTGTTGAACCTGGTACTCGTGTCCCCAAGAGGCCTGCTCCTCTCTCGGTTCAAGATTCTGACGAGTATGAGGTTGAGAAGGTCATAGATTCTCGCTTATCGGGCGGGACCCTCCAGTATCTAGTGCATTGGAAAGGATACGGGGTGGAGGAACGCTCTTGGGTATCAGCTTCTGACGTGCATGCTCCCCGATTGGTGCGGCTGTTTCACCTTAGGTGCCCCCATAAACCCAAACCGGAGGGAGGGCGTTGTGGTGGGAGTGTGCTGTCATGCCCCGCGCTCCAGCCCCTGGGTGCAGTGGGTATTTAAACGACGAAGGGCGTATAGACGCCGCTTCGCGTTCTAGCTCTGAGCCTCAGTTCCGTCTTTCTCTTTGTTGCCTGACTTCCGGTATCACGTACTTCCTGCTTGCTAGAGTGAAGCCGTGGACGAGTCGCTTCAGACGCGTCCCGGCTCCGGGATCACTACAGCCATTCCCGCTGGCGTATTGCAGAGGTGCTCCTTCCATTCTGAGCCGCCAAACTCGTGGGCGCAACTTCCACCAAGGCGTCCATGCTTGTTTAGCCTTCCCAAGTAAGGTCTAACTGTGTATTAGTAGTGCGGGGTTTTATCCCGTCACTTGTCTCTCCTCACCTCGGAGTTCGAGGTGGGCTGTTTGTTATTTCCTTTAGCCGGCTTTACCCCTTTGTTGATTCCCTTCGGCTAAAGTTGTGTGATGTTATATGTAAGTCTGTTAAGCCCTACCCTTGCTTATCCGGCTTGTGTTGTGTCGTGTTGTGTGTCAGCCTGTTATTCCAGACTCAGGCTTGTATTGTGTTTATGCCCCCTGTTGGAGCGACTCCACGTCCTGTGCAGTAGTTGGAGTCATACTCGGTGCTCTCACCCCCATTTCTAGCATCAAGAGCCTCCCTGGCGCATACCTTACTGGTCCCTACCTTATGTTTTCTTTAACCCGCATTAGGCATTCTAGGGTGATTTGTTGCGAGGACCATTGAGCAGGGATTTAGGTTTTCCACCTACCTACTTTAAAGTCACGGTACGCAACCTTCCTACACTTTATATACGCATATGAGGAATTACACCCTTGCCTCTTTTATATTGTCTATCTTTATTGTTCTCAGCCTAAAAAGGGACTTACACAGTGTACATCTGAATCCTCCTCTGAGAACCGATCATAAGGGGGTTCTGCAGAAGTGTACCTACTTATTCTTGTAGGCCATAGTCCAGGAGGCTGACTTCAAATCCGGTAGGTGTGTGGAGGGGAATGCGGTAAAGAAAGCTCCAGGGTGGTGTTGTAGTCGCATTCATTTTACCTGCCTTTGTGTTACAGCGGAGAGGCTCGTTAATTCCTTCCCAGTAAGAACAACACCTGCCTGCTGTCTCGGCTGCCAGAATCATCCTTCAAGACCTGCCTGTGTTTCCCCACTTATCCTTGTTTTGTTTCCCTGTTTTCCCCAGCGTGTCCTTCGTACTCTAGTGTTTGATAGAGTCGGAGGAGCGTGGGGGACGACTGTGGACTTTCTCCAAGGTTCCAGGCGTTCCTGCAGAACATTCGCAATCATTACAGCCACTGCGTTTAATTAAACCAATTTGCTACTGTTTTTCCAAATCTGCCTTTTAATTTTGTAAGTAAATTCATATCCGAGCAACACAGTAATTCAAGTGTAGAACTCAGCTACACTGTTAGGTGGTACAAAGCACAACACAGATAATTTTCTGAACTTATACTAAAGTTTACTGCTTGTCATGTATTCTTCAACAAAATATTTTTTCTGACGTTTTTGTCAATATACCTGTTAAAAGTGAAAAAAACATCCTGGGATTTGGGTTGCAGGGTATAATTATGTGACTGTATTAATCATTGTCAACTCAAAATCAATTATCACTTTTATTTATTGTAAAAACTCTGTAGGTTGAGGATTGCTTGGCAGGGGGTAAGCTATTTATGTTGGCATGAATAGTGTACATTTTGGAGAATGAATGTGGTGCTGATTTAAATGTCCCATCCATCATCCAAATGTTGACCATTCTCAAGAGAGAGTAGCCAGGTTATTGGCTGTGCTAAAGAATAAATTTATTTTCTGAGGGTTATCATTGTCATGCAGGAGGACATAAGTCACAGTTAATTTGGGGGGGGGGGGGTGCTAAAATCTTCATAGGTTTAGAGAGGTAACAGAATGGGGATTATTTGCCAGGTTTTGTCTCTGGACCATTTGCCTAAGGATTGGTATTGTGGTTATGCTACTAGCAACGTGCATGGGAATGTTATGGGCATCCTCCCTCAAAACTGAGCCATTAGGCTCATTGGAGGTTTGTGCTAGTAGTTTAATTTACTGTACATTTTCACATACTTCAATTTCAATTGTTGCGACAGAGTGGTTATGCTCAGTTGCCCTCTCCTTACAGTGGAGATAGTCATCATACTTTAAGAGCCTGCTTCCTCTACAAGACTTTTAAAAATTTGCTTGACGGACTGAAGCCTTTGATGGTAGATCTGTTGAAAAAAAAAAATTAAATGTATGAGTATATGTTTTTTAAATTTGTATGCATTTCTGACTTCTGGCATTTTGCATGGTAAGAGAAAGAGAGAACTTTGTTAATTGTTGCAGCCTGTGGAGAAAGGTGACAGTTACAAAACCCTGCTAGGCTTGCAAATGTTATGGTTAATGGTCTCTTTGGTGTTTTGCTACTTTCTGGGTTAGGCTTTTGAATATTTAGAGTGTATTTTATTACCTGAGGATGAAATTAATTGTTACTTGTTGAAGCAATGGAGTGATGGTTGGTTGTCAGAGTTTTTAGTTGTTTTTGGGATGCAACTGGTACTTTTGGATACGCTTTTCTTCTCTGGAAAAAGGGAAAAATGTGAAGTTATTTTTTTAAACGTGTATGACAATATAAGATAGTTTTGTGTTCATTCTCTTTGTTTTTTGTCATGCTTACGTTGCACTTTGTAAATTTCCTGTAAAATCTGTTATGTTTTCAGATGCTTATCCAATTTGTATTTTTGAAGGTGATCTTTGTTTTGGAAAAATAAATAAACCCTTAGATTCTGTTTTGTTTCATAATGTAAGTTAAAATTGCAGTCTCTCTCCAACACCTGTCCTAAAGTAAGAATTCGGTTGAGAATCAAAGGTGTTTTTACCCTGCAGTCACTGTCCAGCACCTGCTTTGAGCTAAGTACCCGGTGTTGTTAGAATATAAATGATGTCCCTCAGTCACTGTCTAGCACCTGCCCTGAGGCAAGTTTCCAGAGAAGTTAGAATAGTAATTTTGAAAATTCTGCCCTAATCACTGTCCAGTACCTACCCTGAGGTAAGTACCTGGCAGAGTTAGAATAGTAATCTTGCTGCTAGTCACTGTCCAGCACCTGCCCTGAGGTAAGTACCTACGGAGTCAGAATAGTAGTTTTGCCCCAGTCACTGTCCAGCACCTACCCTGAGGTAAATAACCAAGCAGAGTTAGAATAGTAATTGTGTTCCCAATCACTGTCCAGCACCTGCCCTGAGGTAAATACCTGACAGAATTAGAATATTAATTTTGTCCCTAGTCGCTGTCCTGCAACTGTCCTGAGATAAGTACCCAGCAATTATTTTTAGGTGTTGGTTTTAGCTTTACAGAGGTAAAGGGTGTGAAGTTAATTAATTTGTATGTGTTTTAATTACTTGCTGTAGTGGGAATAGTAATTTCTTCCCCTCCGCTATCCAACACTTTCCCTACTGTTCCACTCATTGGAGTCGGAATAGTAATTTCTTCCCCTCTGCTATCCAACACTTTCTCTACTGTTCCACTCATTGGAGTCAGAACAGTAATTTTTACCCCTCCTGTATCCAACACTTTCCCTACAGTTGCACACGCTGGAGTGGGAACAGTCATTTTTACCCCTCCACTATCCAACTCTTTACCTACTGTTGCACTTGCTGGAGTGGGAATAGTAATTTTTACCCCTCCACTATCCAACACTTTCCCTACTGTTGCACTCACTGGAGTGGGAAAAGTAATTGTTACCCCTCCGCTATCCAAACTGTCCCTACTGTTACACTTATTGGAGTGGGAATAGTAATTTTTATTCCTCCACTATCCAACACTTTCTTTACTGTTGCACGCACTGGCGTTTGAAAATTCATTTTTACCCCTCCGCTTTCCAACCACTGATAGTGGAATAAAGGAATCCATAGCTTTCCCTCCTGTCTTTCCACTGGCATGACAGGTGGTGTAGGCGTTGCAGAACCTTTTTGCCTTTCCAGACATCTAGAGCCTGTAAAAGCAGTTGCAAAAACCTGTCCTACGTTTTGTCTGTCCCAATAGTCCAGCTAAGGCGATATCATGGGCTAGGTGTAGGAGGAAGGCCCTGTACTGTTGGGGAATACCAATCTCATGGTTGCCCCAGACTTTGGGTCGCCAGCCTTATTGTACAGGTTTTCTCCTCTCCAGGAGATTCTTTAGGTACTACTGGTATGTCCCTGCTCCTGGACTTCAGCTGGATGCCAAAGGCCTTCAAGGGTATGGCATGTTCTTTGTGCTTGACAGAATTCCTTATTGGAGGATCCTCTTGCCTCATGCAACTCAGAGAGTTCTGGCAGGTCTCTCAGGGATGGTGCTTCTTCCCCTTTAGTCTTCAGACCCTCCTCCTGGTGGTCCGATTCCTTCTGGGCCGTTGGATGTTTTGAGGCAAATTTCCCATGCCTCCTTTCCTCTTGGTTGTGGCAACCTGGGCAATTGTTCAAGACTCTAGGCTCCCTTTGTCCAGATTCCACGACAGCTCACCTCATGAATGAACAAACCTCTTGTATCCAGACTTTTTACCATATTATATGCTGCTGGTAATAGCTAGCTGTAGCTGAAGATCCCTAGTTTGTTTGAAAAGACAATACGTTTTACCATGCATATGCAAGGTCAGCTTTCAGGCACCACAGAAACATCCAGAAAATCCACCAGAATGAGCATCAAGCAACTGGCATGGATGATCTCAACGTGAACCTTCCAGAAGATAGCCCTTATCAATTTAATCCCCTGCACCTGTTCCTTGCTATAAGCAATTAGAATGCAACCTTTGTGAACATTCTAAAACACCTTTTAGAAGTAAGCCTCATCAAAGTAATCATCTGCTCCTGTTCCTTGGTACAGGCAATTAGAATGCAACCTTTGTGAACATTCTAAAGCAGTCTTATTGAACGACTGTCTACACTCCTCTTCTTTGCTTAGACCCTTCACCTGCCACTTACCTGTTTCCCATCTTCCAGGACTCTGCCTTGTGAGCTCCTTGATCCTTCCACTATAGCCTCAACGCAAAGAACGTCCGGCGTTAGTTTTGCACCTGGATAAAAAAAGAACAAGAAAAGGAGAGACACATTAACAGACATGATTTTAATATGCGCTGTGCTCAGTCGCAACATTGTGCTGCAAATAAAGGTAACCAGTGGTTTTGTTCAACTTGTACATACTATTGGCAGGGCTCTACCAGAGAGGACTTGGGTGAAGCTAACCCCATCCAGATTTGCTTGTGGGTTTAATGCTGAGATCATAATCACTGCAGTTTTGAAATTTTTTATACAGGAGCCTCTAGGGACAATCTAAATGAAAAAAAAACAACAACAGCAAAACTAAAGGTACCATATCTGCCGGTACCATTCATCGGACTGGTGTGAAGGCCTGCTGCAGTGTTGCTGCTGAGTAGATGAGCAAAAGCATATTTGACTCTACACACTCTCTCCATCTCAACCCTCACCCCCCTAGAATTTGCCACCAGAGCAGGGTCTCCTCCCGTAAACCGAGGGCAAGTCTCATTTGGATTTGGGAAATAGCATTGCTGCCTCATTTGAATCATCTGGGAAGCCAGGTAGGTGGCTTAGGACACCTTTGAATTCCTGATGGGCTGCACGGGACCTTGTGGCCACAAACACCCATCCAGGTAGCCTCAACAGCCATGCAGATGTTTTTAGGTTGTTTCCCAACAGACACTTCACTGGGATGGCCGAGCTCAAAACTACCTTCTTTAGTCCAATAACCCCTCCCTACTCAAAGGTAGGGCCATTGCCGTGGGATTAAACTTCACCTCATTTTCAGCATTGACTACCTATGGAGAGTATCTGGAATAACCTACTCTGGGTAAACAAGCCTTTTTACCATTGTGGTCATGCTGGGTCCTGTATCCCTCGAAGCCTCTACCGTGGCCTCATTGACGATTGTCCATTTCCTGAACTTCACCATGATGGGAGGTAAGGTGGCCAGGGCTTCAACACCCGCCCCACTCACATAGACTAAAGTGGATTCCTCCACCCCCTGGATTCCCCAAGACACATTTCTACCCCAGGTCCTAAACTTGTAATCCCTTCGGGCTGCCCTAGTGTAGGGGGATTATGGTAACCCTATTTTGTCATGGCTTGTAAAAATCCAGGCACGCTCCAGCCTTCATGAGATCAAAGGGTTTCTGCCCCTTGTATCCTTCCCATTTGGGTCTGAAAAAGACATAGAACTTCCCCTCTTGAGTAGACTACCAGGGCCCTTTTGAGAGCTTCTTCTTCTTAGCCTTGCTGCTCTTCTCTTTTCAATGAGGAGGGGCTGAACCCCCTTTCTTGAGGTCACCCCCATGGGACTTTTTAGACACCTTAGTGCACATCCAAACATTTTAGAAGCCCTACCAAGCTCCCTAGGGTCTAAAAACCTAGACTATACTAGATGCTGGTGCAACTCAGAATGAGAGTTACTCAAGATATGCTCCTTCATGATCATATTATATAGCCTGTTACAAGTAGTTACTATATTGCCTTTTACCCAGTCCCCTAGTGCTCTAATTAAGACAAACACAAAGTCAACCCAGGATTGTGTGTGTGGCCTGAAACATCTTTCAGTACTCTTCAGGTGCAAGAGCAACCTTCTTCATAGGGCCTCCTTCATGTGAGTGTAGGAGCCAGCTACCCCTCTTCTAAAGTTAGGAGTATATCTATCCTGAGTGTTGATATTAACTCCCACACTAAGGCTTCCAGATGCTGTTGATACATCTGCACATCCTCAGTGCTCTTTAGAAGGAGATAAACCATGTGTCCCCCAATACAAAGCTAGGTACAATACCATTGGCCAAGTAAGAGATGTGTGGGTTCCCTGTAGGCAACTCACCATTGCTACCAATATCTTCTTCAGATCTCAAGAGTCCTAAATTGGTCTTTTTCTCCTCCAAGGACAATTTCCTTTCTTCCTGTGTCAATGTTGTCCCCTCCATGGCAATGGCTACCACATTGACCTGCAGCTCTCTTGCTCTTCACTGTGCTAGAATGGGAACATGGCCAGTTCAGAGGGAATTGTGCTGGAAGAGCTTTCTTCAATTCCAGCTTCGGATGCTGCACCAAAAACTATACTGGGAAAGACTGTACTCTACTCTTTCATTCCCTAAAGTTTCCTCATCCTCGGGTGGGAGCTGTGCTTGACGGTCTTCCTCCCAGGCCCTGAGGGCCATCTTAAAATCTGCCTTCTTGGCATTGTGGCCTAGCTTCAATTTTCTTTCCCTGCACAGGGCCTTCATCTCCACCATTATGAGAGTTTTCAGGGTAGCCAGATCCAACTTAATGTTCTATTAGACTTTAAAAGATGCAAAAATTGGAATAAAAAAATATTTGGGAAAATCACAAATGACCTAATTATAGACCTGATGCCAATTTGAAATAAAAAAATCAATGTTTGCATTCAATTTAGGAAATTTCAATTTCCAACTTGATAGCTGAGTGATACTGCTGAATACAAGTTCTGGATCCCACTGCTGAACACCAATATGAGAAAGTGGATTATTTGTTGGGGTAAATGGTAATCTACCACAAGTACCAATGTCACTATTCATGTTAGATTGAGTAAAGGTTTCAGTAATTCGTACCTGAGCTCAGCCCCATGTATCTATCGCTCAGAGAAGACATTCTTAATGTGAATTTTATTTAAATATTTAGAAGCACAAAAATAGTATAAAAGAGAAAAAGTCAAAAACACCACACAATAAAACCTTCACTCCTAATTATAAAATAGAGATCCAAATGATGCTAAATGACAAAAATATAATGAGGGGAACAGGAGATATGTATTTTTAAAGTTTTAAATGAAAATGGTGCCATAAAGCACAAAGCGCCAGCTGCTGGTAACTGGTTGTGAAAGACCGCATCAAGGGTAGGTTAGAGGCAGACCGCAATGGAGCAAAGCTCAGATACGAGGACCAGGTTGGGCCTGGTCAAAGAGTTATCTTGGGACTTCAGCAGGGCAAGGCAGAAAACTGGAGTCAAAGTGTGGAGTAAAGAAGTGACAGGGCCAGATGGTGGCTGTATCTACTTGTGGCAGGGTAGGCCTCTTCAGATAAAATGAAGTTCCTAAGCACTGCCAAGACGACCAATATTGTCTTTTCAGAGGTACAGAGCACCTTCCCACACCCAAGGTCTTTATCTCAGTTATGGGAGGAAGTTTACACATCATCAAGGAGATGTTCCGCTCCTGGGTGACAGTTGGACACTCATACAAATGAATTTCCAGAGGCTATTGGCAGGCAAAAAGTGACTTTTTGTAAGTACCTTTTGTAAAATATCTAGTACAAATCTGGCTTCACAAATTCATTGAATTTGTAACCAATAATTTTTAAAAGTTTAATATAAAATTGTTCTAGCTGGTTTCTAGATCGAGGTAACAGTATTAAATGTTAATAATAAATAGAAATGCTCTTCTATGGAACAGGTTACTGTGCCACAGTGAGATTAGCTTTCAGGGTGTTTTCACTGTAATTTAAACTGCTATGTGTCCTACTATTAAATATCATGCACTCTTCCTTTTTGAGCATTAAGCTTTACAGGTGACTTATTAATATGTAAATGGAGGATGTAGGCCTTTCAAAAGAGGATATTTTCACAGGTTGACTTTGCACTATAATCCTGAACAGCTAGGTTACCGGTGGTAGGCCTGCAATCATATTTTACATTATCACTTTAGTCATTGCACAATATGTGCTGCAGTCCACAAGTGACATTTAACTCACTAGCTCTGGGCACACTTTGTACCATATACTAAGGACATATACACAAACCATATATGTCAATTAGGAATATAGCTAATTTCAACATGGTTTAGTAGTAAGAGCACATGCACTGGGGCTTGGGCAGCAGAGTCCCAGTGCAAAGAGTAAAAAAACCTGCAGCATCAGCCCAACCAAAATGGGTGCAGTCATACAAAAGGAATCATTTTCTCACAGTCTGAAAGTGCATTTATTTACACCTGGAAAGAAAATGGGGAGAGAAACAGAGACAGAGAGAGCAGGTGTGTGTGCGTGTGTGCGTGCGTGCGTGTGTGTGTGTGTGTGTGTGTGCGCGCACGCAGAGGCATATTTTGGGCCTTAGCTCAGAACAACTTGTATTTATTAACCACGTTTACCTAATTTAAGCAGCTATGATAGAAAGCAAAATTGAATTATATATTAAACTGTCAGAAACAGATGCATGCACAAACAGCTGAAATTTTAAGCTGTAAGCATCCTCCAGCCAGATAGTATCAAATAAAAGCTTGAGCAAGCATTGATGAAGCCATTTTTGAAAGGTTACATAGTAAGAGAAAGAGGTGGGTTAGAGAGACCTGAGCTAGAGCGATGTGAGCTAGAAGAGATTGTACTACTGTGATTGGAGGTGAAGGTTGGTGAGGATATCTGAGAGAGAGGTAGAAAAAGATATATGGAGAGAGACAAAAAGACAACACAGAGTGAGAGATAAGTTTGAGAGTGTAGTAGATGGAGGCAACAAATGGAAAGAGAGCATTAAAGTGCAGAGAGCTGAGCATGAGAGAGTTGAGGGAGAGAAAGGAGGTAGAGATGTAGAGGTATTCAATGGGAGTGACAGGGAGAAGGTCAACATCATCTTCAATTAATTCACCTCTAACTTGAATGGCAACCCCTCTGATCGCAGTACAATACCCAACGCCTTTTCAGCCTTCTCCTCTTTTACCAGGGAAAAAGGTGCCAATCTCGTTGATGCTACATACTCAGGTGCCCCTACAGATCCTTGACCCCCTTATATCCATCACGGCGTATCAGGCACAGTAGCAGTTCTACTATCCAAACTATTAAACAAGATTACAGTTTCAGGACATATCCGTTCAACCTGGAAAAAGGCATCGGTGCTTCCCCTGCTCAAGAAAACTTCTCTTGGCCCCTTAGATGTGAAAAACGACCGGCCCATTTGCTGCCTTCCTCTGCCGGCAAAGATCCTTGAGAAAGCATTAAACATGGATCTGATGGCCTTACGTGAAAAACACCATGTCCTAGATGGGTACCAGTTAGGCTTCAGGTCCAGTCACTGTACTGATTGCACCCTGGTGGCCGCAACCGAAGAAATCAGGTTCTTGCTCGACAGGGGTTGCCGTGTAGCTCTGATTTTTCTGTACCTATTGATCTCGTTTGAAATTGTTAACCACTCTGTGCTAATGGAGTCCATGGGTGTCAGGGACTTTTCCCTCTCTCTTTTGTGTTCCTTCCTGGTGGATAAAGACAGGTGGTATCCCTGGGCAAATTTACATCTGAGCCTTTTTTCCTCCCATGTGGGGTCCCTCAAGGGTCCACTTTAAGTCCGACCCTTTTTAATATCTACGTTGCCCTATTGGTGAACCTAATTTGATTATTTGGTTTCTCTGCGATTTCATATGCCAACATGCAGATTGTGGTCTCAGTCTTGTGTGCTGCAGAAGCAGTGGCCAAATACTTTACAACTGCGTGGAACAAATTATTGTCTGGATACAGTAAAATTGTCTCAAATTAAACTCAGACAAAACGGAGGTACTTCTATTCGGCAAAGAGACATCTTTTTGGTCTGCCTCATAATCTTGGTCCACTCCCCTGCCCAGTTGATAAAGCCAAAAACCCAGGTGTTCCCTTTGACACAAAACTATTTTTCTCTAACCAAATAAATTAGGGCACTTTATTCTGCTTTTTCCTGCTCAGAATCTTGCGGAAGATGTTTCCTTTTATCCCGCTAGAGCTCCAAAAATCTGTTTTTACTGCCATGGTCTTTTTTTAAATTAACGGGTCAGCTTCAAAGCGCTTTGCATGGCACACAAAGCCTTTCACAATGCTGGTCTGCAACATTTCAAGAAAACATTGCAATGGTACTCTCCCAAGCTCATGCTTCCATCATCGGCGGCTAAAATTGTGGTCGTCCCCAGATCTAACAAGGCCCGCTGGGGAAGCAAACGTTTCTCCATCTCCACCTGCAAGCTGTGGAATTCTCTGCCCTTGAAACTTAGAGCTCTATCAGCTCTACTACTATTCAGAAAGCAGATAAAAACCTGACTCTTCCTGTGCTCTCCCTCTCATTAGGTCTGTTAGTGGAGTTGCTTGTCTGTCACTAGCACCAAGACTCCTTCCGGCATTCGTGCGCTTTATAAGTTACCTACTCATGGGCAGAATTACAAGCCCCTTGCGCCTCATTTGCGCTTTCGTTGCGTCACTTCTGTGACGCAGCGGCGGCGTAAAGCTTGTGCCACGTTGCGCCCTATTTGCAACGTGATGCATCTAGGGAGATGCGTCACGTTGTAAAGCCCTGCGCCACATGAATCCTGCGTCAGTTTTCATGTGGGCGTTACGGCGCAGGGTGGGCGTTCCCTCACATGTACGCCTCATAAACGTGGCGCAGTGAAATCTACAAGATTTCACTGAGTCACTTTTACGGCCATGCTGCATCAAAACCCTGCGCCTGCTTGAAGCAGGCGCAAGGAGTGACGCAGCATGTTAGGCATAGGGCAGCCCCGAGCCTTGCTGGCGGTGCGTCGCGCTTGCGACGTGACTCCAGCAATGCGCCGCTGCTGGAGTGGGGTTTTCTTTTAACATCGTATACCCTCTCCATTTTTGCATGTTTGGATTAATAAGATTAATTAATTAATAGTAATTATACTAATGGTTTGCTGTGCGAATTAATCAACATTACTAATATAAGAAATACACGTGGGAATTGCAGTGGCATGGCCTAATTAATGACGTAAACTAAATTTGAATGCATATTAATAATAGATATTCAGAAATTGCATGATTATATGTTGCTTTTACATTTACATTTACATTTACATAAATACATACACATATGGGTAGTAGTAAGGGGATAACAGATTTTTAGTCATTTCTATGTATTAATTACATTTTGTGTTTCTTTGCTTAAGTTGACCATTTGGTGGCCACAAAATGGCCGACGTCCCTGTTAGACGAGAACAACTCCATTAAGAGCATCTCTGGGTGAAGCGCGCATGCGTCGCCATCAGCTGCCGCGGCCTTTACATGACCCCGACTCAACTGTGACAACCAAGGCTATTTCCCGGGCTCTCGGCCAGCTGCTCTGAAAGAAACAATGAAAAAGATACTATTGCGTTGATTGGAACTATATCTAAAGACACATTATATGTATGGGAAAGAAGTCGAACTTTCCCCAACGGACCAATAAAACTTGTTCAAAATATCAATCGTTACACTTTGGAATATAAATTTACTATAAAAATGGTAGACTAGAGAGGTTGGGGACCCTTCTTTATTCTGAGAGATTTCGGTCGAGACCCTTCAGAAGATTTGCGATTTCCTGACGTTATGCTGACGGAGAGGACGGTGACACTGCAGGACAGCTGTTTTCCAAAGACTCTGACAGTATGAACTGATGACCAAGATTTGACTTAGAGGGCGACTTTTAGCCAGAATAGGTAACTATGATGATCTATTTTGCTTGATTAAAACCCAGAGAATCGAATTTCAATTATTTAGATAAAATGTAATATTCATTACAAGACTGTGTTGGGTCGTTATTATTTGAGAAAATGTATTTATGTAAATGATGTTATAGATTTCGTTATCACTTCAACCTGCAGCTAGTAGATCCATGGCCTATACATGGGAGGAGTACTAAAGGTGAAGCTTAGATCTTTATGAATAGGGTTATGTGAGTACTCTCTTCCATTACAGCGAGTGGAACAATCACCTCTTTAAAATAGGTTATTAGATGGGTGTATGTTGGTGTTATGGGCCCCACCAGCGTATGTAGTATTGTGTGTGATCTATGATCTGTGACGAAGGGAGGGATTTTGCATTCCACGCTGCATCAGTTTTTCTTGCTAGCAGAGATATGGTTTACTACTGTTTTGGTTTAGTGATCATTGCTTGTAAATAGCTTATTGATTATTAATTGGTATTAATTTATGTACTAACACTATGTGTTGAGTTGCGTCGAGTTATATGTTGTTTGCACGACTTCTGGGATGTAGGAAGTCGGAAGTTTGTAACAGTTCCGTAGCAGAGCAGAGGTAAGCGCTGCTCTCGGGAAAGACGGAATTGTTGTGGCCCTGTAGGTACACAGGGGAAACATGTGACAAGTGAAGTGGCACAGCGCATTGTTTGGGTTCGATTCGGCGGGATCGTCGTGTGTTGCCATTAGAAATGTTCTTGGTGTGAGAGAAGTGTGAATGAAAGCAAAGGTTACCTGTGAAATTTTGGTCTTTAAGTACCAGGAAACCAATTGGCATACCGATAACGCTTATCACTGAAAAGGAAGCAGGTGTTCTCTGAGCTTGTTAGAAGGACAAAAGTAGAGGGAAGCGCTGCTTTGTTTGTAATTCTGTAGTAGGACAGACTGTTCGTTGTTCTCGGGAAAGACAGGATTCTGTGCGTATGTACTACATTTTCTTGTGTGAACGAGTGTGGATGTAAAGGCATTCGGGTTGATTGCAAAACTCTAGGTTTATTTCTAAAATGCCAGAGAAACAATTAGCTAATGCTTGCTAGAAGGGTGAAGTAGGGGGATGTGCTACTTTATCAACGGAAGTAACGATTCCGTAGTAGGGCAGAGGTAAGCGCTGCTCTCGGGAAAGACGGAATTCTCGTGAGAAAGGTCTATTGCTATTCTTTGGTTAGCGGAGCAGACAAAGGAGATGTTTTAGTGTTGTTACTAATAGAATTGTAAAAAGTTGCAGTAAAAGTTCACGGAGCGGTCTTGTAAAGGAGGGGTAGACAGGAGCAGAGCTGCCGCAGCGGCTGCTGACGTCAAACGACCGCGCTGGGATTGGACAGTGGGTCAGAAGTGTAGGACGCTCCTGGGATTGGAGAAGTACAGGGTGACGTAAACGCTCTTTATTGGTGCGTTAGGTTGAGTCGCGCATGGATTAGAGGACTGTGAAAGTGACGTAGACACTCTTGATTGGTGCGTTAGCGTGGAGTCGCGCTGTGAGTGGACAGAATAATGGAACAGTTGTAAGAGACTAGTGATACACAGAAACTAAGAAAATGTATTACCAGCCACCAAAAGAAATCCTGGTTTGGTAAAGTTAAAAGGTGGTTCAAGAAAGATAAACAGGTCAAAACAAGGGAAGGACAGTTATTTCCTCCACCGAAAACCGCCGCAGCTCTAATGATTGCAAAGTATGGATATCATACTTGTATTTGGGTAGATAACTGGGTAAAATATACCAAGGACGATGGAGTCCTGGCATTTCTAGAACATGGTTCCTTTAATTTGGCTGTTTTAAGTAACTTGCGCCAAAAGATGATGTACTTAGAACCAAGACCTAGACCGACGCAGTTTGAGGCATTGACAGAGTGGGAAGACGAAGCGCATGAGCGAGAAAAACAGAGAAATGGCAGAGGTTACAGATATTTGTTTGGCAGGTCATATGGACATGAAACGCATGATGATCGGATGAAAAGATGGAGGAATGCAAGTATGACTGAGGGTTTGTTTCCTGTAAGAGCGGTAGGAGAGAATGAAGGTAGAAAATGTGTGGAAAAGAGGAATGATGTGGAATCAAGAGGTTACGGAGCAAATGATTCGGAATATGATGTGTTGGATGATGTGTTTTATAAAAATCCACCACCGTACCGACCAGAACCAGAAATGTTGACACCAAATGCCCCAATGAGAGAAACATTACGAATTATCAAGACAGAGACTATGTCACCAGATTTAGAAAAAAGAAACTCCATTAGAGAGGTAGAAAAGAGATCAGAGAATAAAATAGATAACGAAAATTCAGCAGAATTGGCCAAAACCACTCTAGAATTAACAGAGAAAATAAGAGAATTAACTAAGAATCTGGAAGCTGTAACAGTCCCAGTGACTATAGGTCCATATTCCGGTAGAAAAATTAAAGTTTTATCAGGATGAGGAGCTGTTATTCCTGTGTAAAAGTGTGACATGGAGAGCGAGAAATCTGCATGAAAGACTAGTAGAAGTTGCGAATGAAATGGGTATAGATATTGATAGGGTAAAAGCCTTACAGAAACCCTATCGAGTGAATTTTACTGAAAAAGACATTGAAAATCTGAACACCACAGGACAAATAGGTCATATTAAGGACATAATCATTGTATTGAGAAAATGGGGAGATGTGGATAAATGGAGAAGTAAATGGTATAGAAAACGTAATTATGCCCTAGACAGGACAGTTTCGGCATTCCCTGTTAGAGAAAAAGAAAAGGTAGTGACTGAATACCCCATGAGAGAGAT
Organism: Triturus cristatus; assembly: GCF_964204655.1. NCBI lineage: Eukaryota > Metazoa > Chordata > Amphibia > Caudata > Salamandridae > Triturus > Triturus cristatus. Next base: position 407,364,125 of record NC_140583.1, on the reverse strand, counting down.
CCCAGGAGGAGGATATGTACATGTTCCATGGACAAGACAGGACATTTTGTCATTTACAAATCATTTCCCTCGACTACGCGAAAAGCCCGTCGAGTGGTACAGACAGGTAGACAGATTTGTAAAATTATCAAAAGTACTGTGGATAGACTTAAATAGTCTGTTCGACATAATAGTACCAGCAGATTTGTGGTCTGAGTGCAAGTTGATGATCAACTGGCCAAATCAGGAGTACCCTAGGGATCCTAAGACAGGAGCCCCAGACCCTGAAGTAATGAAAAAGTATGAACAGGTTATGGTATTTTTGAAAAACAAAGTGCCCCCAAAAAAACAGATTGGGTAAAGATTGATCGAACGCATCAGGAAGCAAAGGAATCAGTACATGCATACTTTGAGAGACTAATTCAAGCCTTTAAACAGTTCAGTGGCGATGAGAACCTGAGTGATAAGGATTTGAGTCATTTCGTATACAGATTTGTATATGGTTTACGCCCAGAAATTGGTGACATGATTAAGCAGCATACAGTTGATTGGCAGAATAAGAAAATAGATGAAGTACTGATACATGGTAAATATTTCAGTGACGAGATTGAGGCTAAACAGCGAAAATTAAAAGAAAAGGCAATGCGGGCACAAGTAAAGGTAGCTGAAAGGCAGGAAGCTCAATTGATCAAACAAGCAAATAACCCAGGAACTAAACTGAGATTTGGCCCAGGAAAAGGGAAAGGTAATATAGAAGAAGCTAAGAAGAAGTTCCCATGCCATAATTGCGGTAGGTTAGGGCATTGGAAATCCGAGTGTAAATACCCTCCAAATACTAATAATGAAAATGCATCATTGAATCCGCAGGTGCAGAATGAGGTGAGTGGTCAACTGCAGCAACAGCAGCAGGTGGTTACTTCACAGAATCAGGTGCCAAAACCACCTTTCCCGCAGAGCAGAAACACTAAGAAGTATAGTAATGAATCAGGATTCTACAATGAAGAACAGGTAAATAAACCGCCGCGCGCTCGCGCCATTTCACAGTATTGGCTGCAACGCAATGAGAGTGACTCAGAGGAAAGCTATTGACGGTGCTGAACGGAGGAAGAAGAGTGCGTACTTGGCGCAACTCTAGAAGTAGACCAGACAGGACCATTTGTAGATGGGAAGGTTAATGATGAAAATATTACTTTCCTAGTGGATACTGGTGCTACTCGATCAACTGTTAGATCAGCTGATGTCAAGAATCTTCCTCTTTCGGATGAAACAATCCAAGTGGTTGGTGTGTCCAACAGAGAGTTAAAAACATTTTTGACAGAACTAGTGAAAGTTAGTATAGGGAAATTTACAGAAATGCACCGCTTTGTTGTGTGTGACACCAGTCCGGTGAATTTATTAGGTAGGGACCTGTTGTGCAAGATGAATTGCACTATATTCTGTACTCCAGATGGAATAGCATTTGAAACACCGGATGAGGATGTGTTATATAAAATGACTATAGCTAACAGAGAAAATGAGGTAACTGAGACCTATGCAATATTCAACCCTGATGAATTACCAAATGAGCTAAAACAGTCAGTAAAGGCAGAAGTGTGGGATTTTACCGGAGAAGATGTAGGGTTAATGAGAAACGTAGATCCAGTCAGAATAACTGTGAAGGAAGGAATAAGTTATCCAAATGTCCCTCAGTACAGATTGACACCGGAGATAATTGAAGGGGTTACTCCAATAATTGAGAAAATGATCAAGCAAGGAATTTTGAGAGAGATTGAGTAGTCCATGTAATTCACCGATAATGGGACTTAAAAAGCCTAATGGGAAATTCAGGATAGTACAAGATTTGAGAAAGGTAAACAAATTGTGGTATCATGCTGTCCTATTGTGCCAAACCCATCAGTAATACTGTACCAGATTCCCCATGATGCAGAATGGTATACAGTAATTGATCTATGTCATGCATTCATCTCTATTCCATTGCACCACGACAGTCAGCCAATTTTTGCATTTCGGTTTGGAGAGCGGATTTTGGCATGGTGCCGAATCCCACCGGGGTATACAGAGAGCCCCTCAATATTCAATCAATTGTTGAAGAAATCTTTGGAAAGTCTGCAAATGCCTGAAAGTTCAGTTCTAGTGCAATATATTAACGACCTTTTGGTGGCGTCAAAACACGTGAAGCTTGTGAGGTAGACACGATAGCACTACTGAATCATTTGACAGATGGAGGTTTGAAAGTGTCACCAGCAAAATTACAGTATTGCAAGAAAGAAGTGCAATATTTGGGACATAAAATTGAGAAAGGACTGAGAAAAATAACAATAGACAGAATCAGAATTATAAAAGGAATGAGAGCCCCCATGACCCAAAGAGAGGTGAGAATGTTTCTGGGAATGGTGGGGTATTGCAGTCAGTGGATTAGTAACGTTTCCCTGATTGCAAAGCCCTTGGTGCGATTAACAAGGAGTGATGTAAAAGATCCCCTTGAATTGAACAAAGAAGAATTGGCAGCATTCAAAAAATTAAAAGAGGGATTGTGTGAAGCACCAGCACTGGGCATGCCTGACTATGAGAAAGAGTTTGAGTTGTACTGCAGTGAGAGAAATGTATGTGCACTCTCTGTGTTGATCCAGAAGCATGGAAGATGAGGAGACCAATTGCATATTTTTCCTCAATGCTTGACCCAGTGGCTGCAGCTTTACCTGGGTGTCTGAAAGCAGTGGCTGCAACATGTCGAAGTTTGGAGCAGAGTGAATGTATTGTGATGGGGTATCCATTGAAAGTGTTTGTATCTCATGATGTGGCGATTCTTTTAACAAGGAGTCGTACTCAATATATGACACATAGTCGGCTGACTAAGTATGAGAAGGTCATATTAGGTGCAACGAATGTGAGCCTTGCGAGATGTGTGAATGTGAACCCTGCAACGTTGTTACCTGATGTTGAGAATGTGGAAGTGAGAGATGAAGCAGATCATGATTGTTTGAATGTGCTTGAGTACTGTACAAAGCCACGACCAGATATAAAGGATGTACCTCTGCCAGAAAGTGATTTTGTGTTGTTCGTTGATGGGTCATGTTTGAGAACAGATGAAGGAGTGCTAAGCGCAGCATATGCAGTATGCACGGTTGAAGCAGTGATGGAAGCATCTTATCTGAAAGGAGTGAGGTCAGCCCAAGTAGCTGAACTTGTTGCTTTGACCAAAGCATGTAAAATTGGGAAAAGTGTGAGAGTGACTGTGATAACTGATAGCCAGTATGGCTTCGGGCTCGTCCATGATTTCGGCCAGTTTTGGCTGCAAAGAGGTTTCCTGACCTCAAGTGGAACCCCTATAAAGAATGCTGAAGTAGTTGGGAAATTGATTGAGGCGATACAGCTGCCTAAACAATTGGCTGTGGTAAAATGTGCTGCCCATAGTCAAGGAAGTGATTACATCACTACTGGGAATAGGTATGCTAATGATATGGCACAGTATTGTGCACGGAACCAGAATTCAGTCAATCGGGCCAAGGTGAGAGAAATGTCTTCTTGCTCAGTAATGTTTACTAACACAGTAGGAACTTGGGAAGAAGTGAGACAATTGCAGGAAGAGTCAGGAGATGAGGAAATTAAACAATGGATAAAAGCAGGGTGTGCACCAAGAGAGAAGGACCGTGTGTGGGTCTATCGAGATGGAAGACCAGTAATGCCTGATAACATGATGTCTACAATGGCACGTATGTATCATGGCCAGGGACACATAGGGAGAGACGCCATGATAAGGTCTTTTAAGCAGACCTGTTATAATCCAAAATTCAGACTTGTATCAGAAAGCCTGTGTCAGAGATGTTTGATATGTCAGCAATACAATCCTGGGAGAAAGACAGTGGTAAGTCTAGGGACCATAGGCCGGGAAGGTGGTCCTTTTACCAGAATGCAGGTTGACTTCATTGAAATGCCTCCGTGTAACAGACTGAGGTATGTTCTGGTTGTAGTTTGCCTGTTCTCCAGGTGGGTGGAAGCATTCCCAACAAGAAGAAATGATGGGATGACAGTGGCAAAGCTACTTTTGAGAGAATTCATCCCTAGCTTTGGGTTCCCAGTGACTCTTGAATCAGACAGAGGAGGACATTTTCATAAGGAGATTGTAAAATTGATTTGTGAAGCATTGAAGTACAACAGAAATTACATTGTGCCTACCGACCAGAGGCTTCTGGTGTGGTTGAACAGATGAATGGTACAATCAAAAACAGAATTGGGAAAATGTGTTTAGCCACTTGTATGAAATGGCCTGATGTCTTGCCTCTTGTTTTAATGACCATTAGAGCAACACCAGACAGAACCACAGGGTTAAGTCCTCATGAAATAATCATGGGACGAGCGATGAGGCATGTTTATATTCCAGTCAACAAGCTGATGACAATAACTGATGACATGGTGTTGGAATACTGTAAAGGCCTGGCTGACGCAGTTCATTCTGTGTTTGATCTAACCCTGGGCGTAGTTCGCGTAGCTGAACATGTACTTGCACTACGCGACCTTTGCGTAGCTTCGCGAGCTTGCGTAGTTGCTTGGTGCGCCCGTTCGTGATGGCTTTTTCTTGTTCGGGAGCGCGGTGAGCGTGTTCGGGGAGCTGTTTGCATGCTCGGGGGATATATCTCGCAATCTTACCCATGCGGTCGCCAACGGGCGCGGCCATCTTGTTTTTCTATTGTCCCGCCCGCTCGCAATGCCTTATTTCCTGGTCCAGGTCGCGGATAGCGTGTTCACGATGTGCATTGACGTGTTCGGGAGCGCATTTTACTTGGTTGCGATGAATAGTACATGTTCGCGAGAAATATCGCGCAAACGTACCCACGCGGTCGCGAATAGGCGCGGCCATCTTGTTTTTCACTCTATTCTATGGTTCTGGGCCTGCTTTTGTATCCTCCCTTTATCTGTTCAATCCTTTGTCTTTAAAACATTTATTCTGACTTTTTTTAGTTATTATCTATCTCTCTCTTTGCCTAAGTTTATATTTTGCATTTTATTTCTACTTTTACTGTGTTTTTGTTACTTTTATAAAGTTCTTTCTATCTTCTTCCCCATAACTTTTTTTTCCCCTTCTAACTTTTCTTTTCCGCCTCCGACCCACCCCAGAACCATGGCCAAGGGCAGACCGAGTGGCAAGGGCAAGGGACCTGCAGGAGCAGAGAAGGGCCGCCTGCCTTGCGGCAAAATGCGTCCTGCAGGGGTGCAGGCCCGGCAACTGTTTGGGGAGGAGGAGGTGGCCGCCCTTGTGTTTTTTCATCCAGCGCCACCTCCCCTTGACCTTGGCAGCAGGCGGCAGGCCCGGCTCCGGGTACGCTACCCAGGAGCGGCACCGTTGGTGGGCGAAGGTGCTCTGGGGTCCAGCGCACCCACAATCAACTAGCCCACCGGGGGTCCGACATCCTGGACCGGGAGCAGGACGTGTTGGACCTGCTAGGTGTCGAGGTCGTCGGGCTTGGTGAGTAACTTATTGTGTATATCATTATTAAAATCGATAAACAAGATTACTGCTGCGTGCCAAGCGTTGCTGGTAAATTAAGTTCCAAAAAGCAAAATGTTCTTTGATTTAACTAGGACCCAGGTGCTCGGTGGTACTCTTACTTGTTTGCAACTTAGTTTGAACTAGCTTGTGCTGATGCTGATTATATAAGAGTTTATTTTACTGAACTGAAGTTAGGTAATGCGATTTGCTAGAGAGACTCTAGTCCTTCCATTGTCCTACTGTGAAATAGTGGTGGATGGATATTGGATACTAGGTTTAGTTTGTTAGTATTAGTTAATAATTGTTTTATGCGGTCTGTGTGACGCCTCCTCTGTCACTGAGTGCTGCTTACCTCAGTCCTCCGTCAAACCTTTTGTACTTTGTTTAGTGAGTGGTAGGCTTAGCAGCATGGTCAGTCAGTAGCAGAACTAGATCAGAATCATGCAACCAACCCACAATTTTTTGTATGTATGTATGCACTAATGTATGCATGTGTCCTCCATCTCTTCTATGCATTTGATGGCTGAAATAAAAAGGAAATGCAGACTTAGTGAACAATTGGCCCGTCTGGAATAGGTGGTGTAGGTCAGGTGGTACTTACTAGGCTTCGTTAGTATTTGTAATCAGAATGATTATGGAACACTGAAGTGTTCCTAAATAAGTAGACGATCCGTGAATGCAGGAAGAAGCCAGTAGTCGATCCATCTGATTAGATAGGTCAATTTTATTGCAATTGTTGTTTCCTAAAATGTTGTTTGACTTATTTTTCCAAATGATTTATTATTATTTCTTTCACAGCACTTCTTAATGTTTGTCTCTTCGTTATTATATTTTACATGATCATCAGCACCACCCAGGGGCAAGAAGACGGGGTCGGAGTCGGCGGGGGAACCAGAGGACCGCTCCTCTTCTGAGGCTCCTGCTGCTGGCCCCAGTAAGTCCTCCAGTGGTTATATTGACATTTATATTTCCCTAAGTTTTACTGCATCTTTTTTTTCCGAACTATAAATTATGGTTCCACTTTCTAATTCTATTTTTTACAAAAGCTTACTTCTTTGACCTTGACTATCTCTTTTTCCAAATTCTGTTTATCCCTGCCTCTAACTAAGTTGCTTCTAACTGCCTCTGCTATGACTCTCTGTACTACTACTACTACTACTACTATTATATTACTCTGTCTGTAGCGAAGCTTGCACAGTTGCCCACTCTTTATAGAAGGTTTTCTTTGGAATAATAAAACTCTGATTGACTAATAGCTCTAGCCACTGTGTCCTGTCCTTTGGGTTGTCCTCTTCAAATCTTCTCAATGTTGAGGCTTTGACAATTACCACAAACAAAATGGCCAACCAGATATTTGACTAGTATTTTTGATCGGATAGTACATGGTACTACTCTTGTCTAGTGATTTTGCAGAGCCACATACAGAACTATGCACAACAAAATAGGAAGTTGCTGATGGGAGGTTGGACCTTACTGATCACACCTCAGTCCGAAGAACCCAGGATCCCCTGACCGACTAGCTATAGTGTGAGTGTCTCACATTAGGGTCCCACTCCTGACCCCCCCACGAAGAAGATACACAATGTTGATGATGACTGAGGCAGACAACCCAGAACATAATAACACCATTTTGCTCACTCACTTGTGTAAGTCCACCCCACCACACCAAATACCACAGAGTCTACGTGTAAGTTCAAAAGGTTTATTTGAAACAAGTATCAAACTCTGTACATCGTTAATATGAAATTTAATTTACTACAGCCATAGTCAATAAGCCAGCAAAAAGCCAAAGATTAAAACAGTAAACATTTACAAGTGCATGACAACAAGAACAAGAGCCAAGATCTTTAGAATTCTGGAAGACCCCTCACCGCAGAACGTAGAAATACTGGTTACATCATCTTGCATCATAACATGTTCTGTAAATCTCTGGTTTGTAGAAGGGAATCTTCGGCCTATTATATGAGAAAAATGCTGCGAGTTAGCTGTTAGATAGTATACTGGTGAATGCTAGCATTTTGCAGTCATGGCAAAAAGTGTAACATGTATGTGATGGCTAAGCAATATGAACTAAACAAACTCAATAAGTGGTTTTTTTTCCGACCTCTTCACTTGTACGCAACAGTCAAGTGGCCTCAAAGGCATCTACTGCACATGTCAATAAGCTGGCAGGTATAATTAAATATGCGCAAAAAGAGTAGTAGTCGACATGATGAATCTAAAAGGGTTACACATGGCTCAGGCTAACTTTCAAAAGAGTAGAGTAGGACTAGATGACCCTAGGAAGTGGAACCATATCACTACTACTAGTGTCTGTCTACTGACTATACTTACTGTGTAGTGCTGATGTATGTTGTATTAACTTTTTTTTTAATGTTCCAAGTGAACACTTAAAATAGGGGGAGGTTTCCAGGCATCTAAAAATTTGTGATGTTTTTTTCTAGGCACACTACCATCCACCAGTGCCGTCGGGGCCAGCAATGCGGCCATTCCGGAGGGGGCAGGCAAACTGGCGGCACCTGCAGGAGAGACAGGGGAGGATCCAGCAGCAGTGGCCGGCGGCGGTAAGTTATATTTATTACTTCTTGACATTACTACTGGATGGAAGTGTGTTCACTATTTCACTGTACTGTGTGACTTATTATTATACAACGGTTGAAGAAGACACCCTTTACTTAGCATTAGCAGCGTGAGTAGAGTAACCAATGGCCTCTTCTATTTGACTCCAAAATCAGCTGTGAAGGTTTTATGGAGAAGACAAACTCAGATCAGATGACCTTGATGGATGTGTTGAACAAAGAGGGAAAGAACTAAGGGTGGAAGGACGGGCGAGATAAATAATATGACTGACTGGCAGAGAAGGATATGTTGTTGGAAGCATGCATAGGTGGCTGATAGTAATCAGATCAGATGCATGGGTTGTTGAAGGATGGGTGGAAGGTGAAAGAATTCCTGCCTGGGTGGGCGACACAGTATGGGTGGATAGTGCTAGATAGCAAAAATCAGCGTTGTTTGGTTCCAATTCAAAGCCAAGGCAAGCAAGGAAGGAGCGGAAGCATGGGTGGTTGTTGGTGAAACCAACTAAGTATGAGAGATATAAAAAAGAAGGATAAACGTTTACTTTAATGGATGTATGCCTGGATGTACTATCATCAATATAGACAGTATAGGTGGAAAGTGTCACTGGAGATTCTTACTTTGAAGAAAATGTAAAAGAAACTGCGCAACAGTAGCAAAGCCTAGGGGAATATATAGGTAGTATTTATCAGAATACAGTACACTTGCAGTAGTTTGCAAGCATGTCATATATATTTTTATATATATATATATATATATATATATATAGATATATATATATATATATATATATATATATATATATATATATATTATCAAGCGGAAGCCCCTTCCTCACACTCTGGGGACCACTCCCTACCTATTGTTATTAATATATGTTCGATTGGGGCAGCCAGCCTGCAAAGGGTGGGCTATCTGTTGTTTATCGTTCTTGGTTACACAATCAATGAAAGCAAAGTACTCTCTGCAGTAGTGGTCGGTGGTGGGAGGGTTGGCGGGCGGTGACATGGGGAGGGGACTGGTGGGTGGCACTGGCGAGTAAACTGTGTATTACGGCCAAATACAGGTAATAATCAACATAAAAATAAAGAAAATTATTTTCAAAGTGCGCACTGCACCGCCGAATGCGATGCAGTGAGTGCAACAATTTCTTTTTTTTAATGTATTGTTTAATTACCTGTGATTGTCCTTAATCCATAGTTTACTATCCCCACCCTGCACCTTCCCACGTCACCGACTCACCGCCCGGCAGCACTCCCACCACCGACCGCTACTGACCTGATATCGTATCGTATTGGCATCTATAATCTGAATATATAAGCAATGATCATTGGCTCAGATAAATAATCAGCCTTTTTGTAGTACCCATGGCAGGGTGAAAGTGAAATTGTGCATGCCATTTGCCCTCATGTAACAGAGTATGGCCAGTGCCAACGGCCGTAAGGCGGCATACAAAAAAATGAGCTTCCCCACCTGCAGACAGTAGTAGTAAATAAAACTAACGTGAGTCTGCATCATGTGGCTCATATCTGTTTCTCTTGGGTGCAAGCTTAGCTGACTGAGCTGGCATGCCGGCTATAACAAGGTTATGTAATTGGGCTAAACTACAGATAAGAACAACACGACTGGTGTACCAGAGTACATAGTACGATTATATTTATAATGTCGGAAACTCCCACAAATGTTAGAGTCCAAGAAAGTAGGAGTAGAGATACTTACCGCCAAATCACAAATGTTATGAACTGTGCTTGCTAGTGATACTGTGACACTATGTGTTGAATGATTTTAGTGTTTCTGTTTTGCTAAGAGTATTGGCTACAACATGTTCTTTTTCTTTCTTGATATAGGTACTCCTTCCACACCCACTAAACCATCAAGGAAGGAGTTGGCCGCTAGGGCCCGGCGCCGGAAACTGGAGGCCATCTGCGAACATTATCGCCGGCTGGTGGCTCAGGCGGAGGAGGAGGAGGAGGCAGCTGCAGCTGCAGCCTCCTCCAATGCCCCGGGCCCCAGTCAGGCCCTGCCTCCACTTTCACGGCGCTGTGGTCCGGCATCAGCCCGCCGCCGCGCCTCGATCTCAAGCACTGCTGCCCCCCACCCTGCATGTAACTGCAGGGCATTTCGCCTCCAGCTGCTCCGCCAGATGGCCCACTTAGAGGAGAACATGGAGGAGCGGGTAAAGATCCTGGTCGACAAACACCTTCAGGCCCGCCGACAATAGAGGACCTCGTCATTTACCCCTTTTTTAATTCCTTTTGTTGGTGGGTGGTTTTTGGCCATTGGGGATTCTTCTTTCGGACATTTGGGACTCTTCAACTTTCGGTTTCGTTTCGTTTTGGACATTGGTTGTGGGTTAGGTCAGAGTGGGATAGTTTATTTTTGTTAGGGGAGATTACATTTTATTCTATTTACTTATACGATGTTAATGTTTTGTGGTGGGTTACAGTTTTCAGAATTCAATCTAAGTTACATGGTTTGTTACTTTGTTTCCGTGCTGCTGCATGCCCACAGCCAGTGTTTGATTTAAAAGATCTGCCGATTTTGTAACACACAAACCGATAGATGCAGTACACCTCACTGACTTATTTTTAATTGTCATAATAGTACTGTCAGTCTCTCCTCCTAGTCCATACCTCCCACCAAATTTATGTTACCTGTGATTGATGATGAAGTTCAGCACACTGATGGCTGCATGGTTGGTTTCCCAAATTAACGGACAAGATGCCATTATTGTGGTGGTAGTAGTAGACACTGGCAATAGCATTTGAAAAAAGAAATAGAAAGTCACTTGACTGAGAGACTGTGGGAGGAGTAGTAGAACAGAACACAAAGTAAACTACAGCATGGGTGGGAAAGCAGAAGAAGATCCTTGCCCTGCCTTAGTTGAAATTCAATTAGTGTTGCTTTCACCACATCTGCCCCAGCAAGCGTGTGATCAATTGGTGTACATTTAGCATGACATCACACCTCAATATAAATCAGACAGCCCGGGGGAAGAGGGTTAGGGATTGATGAATGGGTGGGAAGTGGGGTTTTGGGAAAGGTTTGAGAAAGAAAAACAGACAGTATGCATGGACACAACAAAAGTAAAACACAATCTTGTAAGACGACCATGATCCATGATCAAATAAATCAAAGTATAAAGTGAGAAAAAGCAAATGCATGCATGCTGAGGAAGAGAACTTGATGGTTAATGATAATGAGTTGTACTTACAATAACTACTATTACCCAATGAGACAGTACAGTCAGGGAAGAAATTTAAATTTGCCTTGCCTGTCTGCCGCCCTCAGAGATCAGACCGAACCCAATTACATGCTGTACCGGGCTTACTTTTATTTTTCAAGCTAGCAAAGGAAATTAAAAAATAGTTGTAGGGATCAATTACCAAACAAACCACAACACACAGTCGTAATGATTGAAGAGAAAAAAGCAATCAAATAAATTTAAAGACGAATGATGAATGATACTAAAGTTACTGTATTATCCTGGTCCAAATGTGGAGTTGCATCATTCTCGTCATTCCTCTTGGTCCTCTCTTCCATGGACACTCCGCACATCAATCTTGGGTACCACTGCCTGCCTGATGCGGATTGGTAAGGTAAGTGTGAGTCATTTCTCCCACTATAGCACAGGTTAAAGGCCGGCCTGTAAGTGTAGACGGAAAAACAAACGGGGTATTGAAAAATTACTGCATTTAAAACAATAAACTCAATTACAGTGGAGTGCAAGACGAGAAGACAACACTCTGGAGAGAACACTTTCAGACTGAGGCAGCTTGGATAGGATACATAGTCTCTACTCTACAGCATTAAGGTACAACAACAACGGGACAGGACTCAGGAGCCAGCACAGCCACAGAACAGGAGAACCGCGGCACAGGCCAGGCACCCTACCCCTTACTTACATTTTGACCGAGCCAGAGAAATGTCATATGCACTGCAGTAACCTAGCATTTTCCAAATGAAGTGACTAAATCAATGCGCCACTGTCCCTCATACCACTACACTCTACACCAGTCCACACCACTACACGCCTATCTAGCCTAGGTCTGCTGTGGTTCTTGTTCAAACTGTTTACCTTTTAAGTCAGGCCATGAAACGCAGTTATTCCATCAATTTTCTCCGATCCAACTGACTGTGTGCAAAGATAGTATGCTCAGCAGCATCATGATGATGACCGTTTGGTACGTATTCTCCAACACCAACTCAGTCTGTAGTGACTGATTAAGTTTATAATATCTTCCATATTACAAAATTGCAACGGATATTGGCCGGCACCTGCAGTGGTAGGAGTACAATGTGGTTATTATTAAACAACAAGGAAACATTAACTGTCACCACACCCAATGCATGCCACCATCATTCACAATAATCACTCATTACCTGTCTTGGTGTTCTCTTTGGCTGTCTGATCTGATGCCTGCCTAGCCTTCTGGCAGTCAGTGATGAGTTTCTTTCGGCTTGGAAACAAAATGGAATATAGCTGAAGTCACGTTTCACTTCTTATGGAGGGACTGTTAGAGGCAACATGCATTGTACTATTCTCCATCTCCATCCAATGTCGGGCTTGCTTGAAATGTACTTAGGGAGAGTAAGGAAGATGGAGCAGGACCCTGAGGAGTGGAGTGGACAGTTATGCACAGACGTGCAACTCCAATAGGGAAATAAAAAGAGGAGACTGTTGATGGATTTGTTGTGATTAGATTTTGAACCAGAAAAACAGATACACAGTCACACACAAATAAAGGAAGGGAGAACAATTTGAAAGCCTAGTTGTCAGGGAAGAGGAGCTCGTCCTCAAACTCTGGTGGTTCGGACAGAAGTACGTCTAACAACCCACTACTTATGTCATCGAAGTCGCTCTCCTCTTCCTGCTGTGATTCACGTATTTTGTACTCCGGTGGTATAAAGTGTTGATTCATTTTGATCATGGTTAACCTCTCAACGCTTTTGGGTGAGAGACTGGTCCTTTTGACAGTAACAATGGCACCAGCAGCACTGAAAACATGCTCTGAAGAGACACTTGCAACAGGGCAAGCCACATACTTTATCGCCAGCCTGCTGAGCACTGGCCATTGGCTTCTTTTCCCATACCAATACACCAATGGGCTTTGCTCCATGAAGACCTCTGTTGTGTCATCTAGATAGGCCTGAACCATCTGCTCAATGTTCGGGGTGCTCCGATTTCCTGGGCCTCTTTTGCCTTTGCATCAGTCATGGACGTACAATACCCTTTCCGTAGAAACCAATCACCTGCCGTTTTTTTAAATGTGCCCGATGATCCTGTTGGTGCTGTTGATGTTATTGCTGGCAGTGTTGTTGACTGCTGGGAGGCAAACGCACTGCTCTTCGACTCTGAAGTAGAACTTGACTGTGGGTGCCCTGCAGTACTTTTTCTGCCCTGGGGGGGCGGGCCTCTAATTAAGATTCTTTCGTTTTCAAAGTCAGTGGCTTCCTCAGCTATCAAAGTTTTGTACTTGGCAACATCCACTTCTGAAAAAGGAATTACTTCATTACTGCGCAGCAATAATTTGTAACGTGGATCCAAAATTGAGGCAGTAATTTAATGTGGATGTGACACAATGTTATTTTTAGGGGTGGGCGGAATTTGCGTAATCGCGTTACGCAAATCTCCGCGAAACGGTAAAAAATCTCCGCGAACATGCAGAAAGTTCCGCGAACACGCGGAATTGCTTGTTCGCGATACTTTTTTCCTGTTCGCGATCGCTGTTTGCGTGCTCGGGGTGAAATATCTCGCGAACACGCATATTGAGAACGCGAACAAGCAAAAATTTCGCGAAGTTGCGGAACGTAGATTTTTTTGCAATTTCGCATTCTCCGCGGAACGCGAAATTACCCAAATTTCGCAAATTCCGCGAACGGAACGGAATTTACCGCCCAGGCCTAGTTATTTTGAATCCTTGTATTGTCAGATAAGCGAGCGACTAAGGTGTCTGCCAAATAATATGCGTCTACTTTGTCATCCACACCTGCGTACATTTCTAACACCTCCTTCAGCTCTTGCTCTAGCATGTACAACAATGGGATAGCTTGGCCCATAGTACAGTCCTCCCTGCTCACTTCACGTGTGAAGACCTCAAAAGGAAGTAGCTTCTCTGTCAGGCATTTGACGAGGTCCCATTGGGCCATCTCAACTCTCATGCCTTTCACAGTAGGATCCCCTGACCTTTTCATGACATAAGCATTAAGTGGTATGTACTGCTCAAACAGACGCTCAAGCATGTAATACGTTGAGTTCCAACGTGTTGGCACCTCCTGGATCAGTGCTTTGACTGGCATTTTATGCTCATGTTGAATGACCCTCAGCTGCTTCCGGGCTTTAAAAGAATGGTTGAAATGTGTGCATATTCTTCTGCAGGTGGTCAGTAAGTTGCTGACTTTGCTTTCATTTTTTAGAAAGTCCTGAACAACAATGTTAATGCAGTGTGCCAAACATGGCACCCTGAAATAGCCACCATCTTTCATGGCCCTAACTACATTACTGCCATTGTCTGTGGCAACAAAACCAATGGTAAGCCCCCTTGGTCGCAGCCACTCAAACACCTTGCTGTTAAACTCATCCAAAATGTTTGCAGCAGTATGAGATTTCACCATAGCAAACATGGCTACAGTTGCATGTTTACGAGTGTCTTTAAAAATCTCAGCGGTGTCAACAACACCGTCAGATATCTTATCCTTAACACCCGAAAAAGAGACCCAGTGTGCAGTGATGCACATGTAATCAGTGGCTTGGCAACTGGTCCACATGTCTGTTGTCAGGTGTATTCTCTGAACAGCACTCTGTTTTAAGGCTTTTCCAAGCAATTCCAGCACGTCGTGATGTAGTGCTGGAACAGCAACTCTTGCGAAATAGTAGCGGCTGGGAACTTTCCATTTTGGTTAGATGGTGGTCACAAATTCAAGAAAACCCACCCCTTCAACAAAAGAAAAAGGGAGAAGGTCCAGTGCTAACATTTTAGCTAGCTTTGCATTGTACAAACGTGCTATCGGGTGGTTGCGTTCGTCCTGCCCCTCCGGCCTACTAAACATGCTAAGAATGGTAGGCTGCATGGTATTCCTTCCTGTGGTCAACGTCGCACTTTTTTGGCCAGCAGTACTCCTTGGTGTCTCAGGCTGACTCTTACTCTTGTGCCAATGAGATGTGGCTGAGAATGTGGGCGTTACCACTGCAGTGCTGGGGACAGGGCTACTTTGTGTACCACTACCACGGAGAATGTCTCCCTCTTCTTCCTGTTCCACCGTGAGCGGACTTTCTACTCGTTTATGCCCAACAGCAATGGTTCCACTTTTGATAAGACTAAGGTGCTCCTCCCACTGGATTGCGTGGTGTTTTTTCAGATGGGTCATTTGGCCTCCGGTACCATAGTTTGTTCCAAGCTTACCACGACTAACAGAGGTATGACAAACGGAGCATATAGCAATGTTCTCCTCCTTTCCGCTAACCGTAAAGAAGTCCCACACTGGGGAGCTTAACTTTTGTCTCCTGCTGGAGGTGCCACTCCCACTTCCAATGCCGGATGAACTGGAGGGTGTGTGTTGAATTTGACTCTGTGCAGTACCACTACCTACTTCTGCTGAGGTGGTGCTTGTGCTGGATGTAGGACGCTGCCGACCCTTTGCTAATGTAAATATGGAAGCTGGAGGTCGTGCTGGTGTTACCTGTGTTGGAGGTATACGTGCTACATCCCTCGCAGCCATTTTGGATAGTGTAAAAATGTTGGTCTCCATCTCCTCAGGCCCGGGAGTGATGTTTGTGATGACTGGCTCATCATCATCATCACCATCCTGCTCTTCTACAGCAACATCCATAAGTGTAAGGCTTTCTGGAACCTTCCTTTTCCCATGCCTGCTCTTGTGATGTGTTTCCCTCTCAGACTCAGTTTGTGGCTTCCAAGTGGCATCTAGATCATCAGAAGGGGGGCTTGGTGAAGAACTTGATGTACTAACCCTCCTTTTACTTGCTGGGGATTTGGAAGCCAATGGAACTTCTAAAGGAGTGGCTTCCTCTTCTTCCTCTGCATGAGGCTCAATTTCCTGAACTGCCCCTACTTCGGGAGGAACAACAGCTACTATTGCGGGCGGTGGCTGCGGCTGTTGACCACTTATCTGCTGTGTTCTCTCCTGCGTTGATTGTGTACTACTTTGAGATAGCGATAAGTTTAGTTCAGGCTCAGCATCACTGCTTTCCACCATAAGGCTGGCTACCTCTTCCACACTCATCTGCTTGGGCCTGGGTTGGTGGGTTGGGCCCACTGATGTGGAGGTGCTGCCCCCAGCTTGGTCCCCCGACACCGCTGCTGCAGGCGTCATTTTTGGTGTACCAAAAAAGGTTTTGGGAGGCACACCAGACTTAAGTAACACTTCCTTCTTCTTCTGTTCCTTCTTCTCCATGGCAACTTTCTTGGTACCGGAGGACCTGCTACCTGCTTTCTTTGGGGGCATCTTCAACAGATGTCAAAACAGCACTCAGTTGCACAAGTTGCAGAGATGCCTGGTCAGGTCACTGACACGTCAAGTTGTGTACAGCAGCAGGACGTCGGTCTGGCACCACAACGGTGGAGGATGATGACACACCTCCTCTGTCTTTTGTGCACCTAAAAGCAAAAAAGCCATAAGAACTTCAGTCAAATATCCATAATATAATATATAACTTATTAGTGTATGGTGGGTGGTCACAATTATTAAATGTTATGAAGTCAGTGAACAACAACAGTATAGCCAGCCATTAAGAGACTGACAAGGCCAGGGATCCTGTTGTATTTGTACTGTGTACACTCAGGAAGAAGAATAGCAAAGAACAAAAACATAAATGTAGTCTAGCCTGTTTGCCCTAAATAAAAATGTGTGCGTCTTATGGGATGGATGCAGCATCAGGGAGCAACAACCACAAACATATACACAAAAACTAAAAGCATTTATTTACAACACACAAAAAGTGAAATCTACCCCCGTAAAAAAGTAAAGGCCACATTTTACAGTTCAATCCAAAGCCATACATAATGTTGAAATTTAACACACAACACAAAAACTGTTGTTCAAATTCCAGCCACCCGTGATGATTGATGAGTAGTACCCCTGGGCCTACTGTACGACTAGGCCACAAGATTGGAGGCCTATGCAAAAAGCACAATGCCTGCCACCCACCACAAATAACCAAAAAGTGATTACAAAGGACAGGAACAGGAAGTTGTAGTGTCTGTGGGACTTACTTCCTCTCTCAAAATTATTTTTAAAAAAATAAAAGCTTCTCCGTGCTCCAAAACTACAGCTGAATGACAACCTGAGTAGTTTTTTTTGCAAAATGCACAAAATCAGCGTTTCAGAGAAGGATATATGTTGCTCGCGAGATATTGTTTGCAAGATTGCAAATGCTTCGTGTTCGGGATCGCGAACTGTACAAAAAGGCTTTACCGCGAGCACGAACACGCATGTTGAGAGTGCGAACATGACGAAAACTGTAAGTCCGCGTTGTCGCACTGTGCAGAGTTACCAAAAGTACGCGAGCTGAATCCCTGGGGTTACCTACTGGCTAAAAAGCCCTATTTATTTAACACACACCCAAAAAATGCTATTCCACCCCAAAAAAACACCTTTTGCAATAAAATCCAAACCCATCCATGGGGTAAAAAAAAAAACTCAACAGACAAGACAACACAAACTGTAAATTTAAATAACGCACCAAAGATTTGAGGCTGACTACCTCGGGGCCTACTGGCAGACTAGGCCACAAGCTTGGAACAGAAGAATGGCAAAAGCAAGCACACTGCTTGGATGGCTCCACAAAATGGCTGCCACACACCCACAACAACAAGAAATGGAAGACAGTCAATGTACGCCTATGGCAAAAGCACAATGCCTGCCTTCCTAAAATGGCCGCCACACACATGCTCAGGCCACCCACCACAAATAACCAAAATGTGATTACAAAGGACAGGAACAGGAAGTTGTAGTGTCTGTGGAACTTACTTCCTCTCATAAAAATATTTTCAAAAAAATAAAAGCTTCTCCGTGTTCCAAACCTACAGCTGAATGACAACCTGAGGAGTTTTTTTAGCAAAATGCACAAAAAAAGTGTTTTCGAGAAGGATTTATGTTGCTCGCGAGATATTGTTTGCCAGTTTGCAAATGCTGAGTGTACGGGATCGCGAACTGTACAAAAAGGCTTTATCACGAGCGCGAACACGCATATTGAGAGCACGAACATGACGAAAACTGTAAGTCCGCGTTGTCGCGCTGTGCAGAGTTACCAAAAGTACGCGAGCTGAATCCCTAGGGTTACCTACTGGCTAAAAAGCCCTATTTATTTAACACACACCCAAAAAATGCTATTCCACCCCAAAAAAACACCTTTTGCAATAAAATCCAAACCCATCCATGGGGTAAAAAAAAAAAAATCAACAGACAACACAAACTGTAAATTTCAATAACGCACCAAAGATTTGAGGCTGACTACCTCTGGGCCTACTGGCAGACTAGGCCACAAGCTTAGAACAGAAGAATGGCAAAAGCAAGCACACTGCTTGGATGGCTCCACAAAATGGCCGCCACACACCCACAACAACAAGAAATGGAAGACAGTCAATGTACGCCTATGGCAAAAGCACAATGCCAGCCTTCCTAAAATGGCCGCCACACACGTGCTCAGGCCACCCACCACAAATAACCAAAAAGTGATTACAAAGGACAGGAACAGGAAGTTGTAGTGTCTGTGGAACTTACTTCCTCTCATAAAAATATTTTCAAATAAATAAAAGCTTCTCGTGCTCCAAACCTACAGCTGAATGACAACCTGAGGAGTTTTTTTAGCAAAATGCACAAAAAAAGCGTTTTCGAGAAGGATTTATGCTGCTCGCGAGATATTGCTTGCCAGATTGCAAATGCTGCGTGTTCGGGATCGCGAACTGTACAAAAAGGCTTTATCGCGAGCGCGAACACGCATATTGAGAGCGCGAACATGACGAAAACTGTAAGTCCGCGTTGTCGCGCTGTGCAGAGTTACCAAAAGTACGCGAGCTGAATCCCTAGGGTTGACTACTGTCTAAAAAGCCCTATTTATTTAAGACACACCCAAAAAAGGCTATTCCACCCCAAAAAAACACCTTTTGCAATAAAATCCTAAGCCATCCATGGTGTAAAAAAAAAAAAATCAACAGACAACACAAACTGTACATTTAAATAACGCACCAAAGATTTGAGGATGACTACCTCTGGGCCTACTGGCAGACAAGCCACAACAAGCTTGGAACAGTCAATGTAAGCCTATGGCAAAAGCACAATGCCTGCCTTCACAAAATGGCCGCCACACACATGGCCAGGAGGACACAACAACAACAAGCATAAGCCAAGGGGAACAAAGAAAAGAAATGCAGGCCTTTATGGAAAAAGAAGCACAGACTACTAAACTACCACCACAAAATTGCCACAAGCCACATGGGCACTCACAGTCACAACAGGCCATGGAAAACAATGAACTGAAGCAGGCCTATAATATATGACCGGACAAAGGAGGCCTGCTAAACAACACAGCTTTAATACAAAAATGAAAATCAACAGGGCTACGAAAGGATTGGAAAGAAGTTACACATCAAGCACACACATCCAACAAAGGTATTTCACACACACACACACACCAACAGTGAAATACACCAGAGCCACATTTAGCATTTCAAATAATCCTATGCCATCCATGCCCTACATGATGTTGGAAATTCTACAGACACCACGAAACATGGACCCATGGGTACCCTACTGGCTGAAATTGCAGAGAAAAACAACTAGGCCCCTATTGAAAGCACAGGCCACCCGCCACAACAATAATTTTAAAAAACAATGAAAAACCCAGAAAAATGTAGGTAATACAAGCCCCAATGAAACAAACACACCAATTCTCCAACTTACTTGTAGTAAATTAAATCTCAAATCAAAAAATCCTCAAATAAATCCAATCCAATGGTATGATGCAGCAGACAGACACAAAAAGTGATCCTTCCAGCTCCACATCCAAATGAAAGTGAACAGCACATGCAAAAAGCACTGGGAGGAGCCTGCTGGACAGGAACAGGAAGTTGTAGACTATGGGGCACTTCCTTCCTCTTGAAAAAAAGAGTTAAAAAAATTAAAGGACTCCTCCTTACACAAAAGACTACAGCAAAATCACAATCTGAGGAGTTTTTCTGAGCAAAATGATCATTTTAGAGAAGGTTTTATGAAGATCGCGAGATATTCTTTGCCAGATTGTAGTTTTTGTATGTTCGGGATCGCGATCTTACCAAGACAGCCGCCGGAAGTCAGCTCGCGCTCCCGAATGACGTGTTCGCGTTCGCACACTCTCGCGGGCTTGGGCAGCCATATTACAAATCTCGTGGCGCTCGCGAACGGACAGAAAAGCAAGTTGGCGATCGCAGAATCACGGTAAGACGTTACCGCGCGCGCGAGAATGAATATTGAGCACGCGAGGAAGCTAAACCACTACGCTACGCGCTAGATTGCGTAGCAATCTGCAACTTCGCGCTCTGTGCGAATCGCGAAGCTGCCTAAACTTCGCAAGCTCCGCGAACGGAGCGTAGTTCAACGCCCAGGCTTAGTTTCATCAGGTTGGAGCGGATGCCACCACCCTTGAAAGGAAGCCAGCCCATGATCTGAGCCCAGGAGACTGGGTAAGGATAAAAGTCCACAGAAGAAGAAACTGTTTGGTTCCAAGGAGGGGAAAACCAAGACAAGTCATTCTGACCACAACAACAGCTGTGAAGTGTGCTGGAGTGAAAAACTGGATCCATGCAAGCCATACTTTGAGGATACCAAATCCAGTTGACAGCAAAGGAAAAGAGTACTATGACGAATCAGAGTCAAGTACTGAATCAGATAACGAAGAGCCAAGAACACAAGACAATCCTGAAAGGGGGGAGAAGGAATCTGATCAAATATTAGTCTCCAGAAGTATCTCTCTCAGAAGACGATTGCAGATTTCTGATATCAGTTCAGAGTCTGAAGATGAACAGGGAAGACAAGGTCCCAGAAAAGAGCACAGGAAGGAAAAAGGGAAATGCAACCAAGAAGCAGTGAAAGAAATTCAAGAAAAGGAAGTTCCAGATGAAAGACCAAGAGAAATTCCACCCGAAATAATAGACCAAAGTGAAATAGGGACAGGTACAGAGAGAGAGGGACAGATTGCGGAAGACCCCCGAGGAAGTGTAGGGAACTGCAACATCCAGCTAGGTGAAGGGACAAGTAGCCAGCAGGAAGATTGCGTGTCGGAGACCCGAGGAGGGACAGAAGTAGGGAAAACAGTGGTGGAGAAAGAAGTTGTCGAAAAGAAAAAGCAAGTTGAGACAGAATCTGAAGAGAGTGAAAATGAGATACCAGAAGGACGAGTTCTAAGAAAAAGAGCTTGAGAGAGGAAAAGAACAATAAAGAAAGTAAACAGAAAAGAGTCAAAAAGGACGAAGTGTGGCCAAACAAAGAGATTGAGATATCGGCTGACACGAGTAAAATCACCAAGAACAGATCAGGTGAATGAAGTGACAAGCCAAGACAAATCAAAAGAAGAAGAGACTAATCAAGAAGAGGGAAAAAGAACAAGGAAACCCAACCAGAAGTATAAGTCACCAGAATGGACGTACGTGGCACTGCCTGAAACGGAGGAAGAGGCAGATAGTCAAGAAAATCCAGAGGAGGCTGTACTGAAAGTGGTTGAAGAAGAGGAAGAAGCAAGAATCCTGAGAGTTATTTTATCCGACATCGGAGAAGAAGAAACGGAAGAGCAGGAAATTCTGTATTTGGATGCACTGAAAGAAGTGAAAAATGATGAAATGCCAAACTGAGAAAATCTAGAAAACTAGTGATGAAGAAGTAACAATTGAATCAAACAATAGATACTGGTAGAACTAAGTAGGGCCTTAGAGGCCTAAGATTAGAGAACTAGTTGCGAAATAAAAGAGGCTAAGTCAAAAGACACAGTCCAAATTAACAAGATGGCTAACATAGATAGTAGCAAAAGTAAATATACATTCATGAAGAGATGGTGCAAGATGTGTTGTTGTTGTACAGGATTATTAATACTTCTATGGAGTGTACTTGCTCGGCTGATTTCTTTTAAGGTCACTATAGATACACTTGAAGGACACACTGAGAACATTACTAACATAAAGAAGATTCCGAAGGTAATTCCGACTAGAATAGATAATAATTATTTACATAAAGATAGGTCTATTAATGATTTTTCAAATAATGTGTTTTCAAGTTTATTGTATGAATATGTAAAGACCATGGACGTAAGGGATTGCTACGTATGTATGCAGTTACCTGCTTCTGTGTCAGAGGGAGTGACATATCATCACCTTCCAGCAACGTATGGAATAGCATGTAGTATGATAGCAAGCTTATTTTATGAGACAGGTAAATTAGAATACTATTTTTCAGATGTAGATAACATTTTTGCGCAAGTACCTGCTAATAACAAAGTAAGACCAGCTAAAGTATTAGGTGAATTTTTCTTAGTAACCAAGGAGCTAACATTAGAGTATATATTTAAAAATAATTTGACATGCAGTTTGAAGAATGAAGAAAAGACATTCCTAGACATGGTTGAGGAAAGGAGATTGAAAATGAGAAGAAAGGGATCTGAAGGAAAAGGGGAGAAAACAGTCTGGGTAGTAGAAATGGAAAAACACATGAAGGGAGAGTCTAATCCAACTTTAGCTCTAGATTGGCCTCAGAAAGGGAAACTGTGTATAAGAAGAAATCAAACAGCGTACGATAATCATTTTGTAGGGAATAGTGAGTGCCATGATACATATCGAATCATAGGTGGATGGGGGTTTAAAGGTGGAAGAGATCCAGTCTTTCCTGGACTTTATTTTATCTGTGGGAACAGGGCATATTATCGTTTGCCAGACCATTGGTATGGCACATGTTACGTAGGCCTGGTCTTTCCAAAAATCTTTCACATGGACAGAGATAAAGATGGTGTACATAGGTTAGGTAATCAATTAACACGTAGTAAAAGAGAATCTTGGGCAGAAATTGTAGGTGACATTTTTGGAGCATTGATACCAGCAGTGGGAATATCTCTGAATGCGAATAAAATTAGAAGATTATCAACAGTAGTGGATCGCTTGTCAACAAGCACCGCTGGAGGATTTTTATTGGTCAATATTGAAATGGTTGCCATGCGTGCTATGGGAATGCAAAATCGACTTGCCCTTGATATCTTAGTAGCAAAAGAGGGTGGAGTCTGTGGAATGCTGAAAGTTCAACATTGTTGCACTTACATTCCAGACGAAAGCAAAGATTTAAAGGTTTACATTAAAAAATATTACTGAATTGCATGACGAAATTGTACCAATGGAGGTTGAAGGTGTTTGGGAAAAGATTGGGAAGAAAATTTCTGCTACTAAAAATTTCTTATTAAAAATAGGTAGTACAGTTATAGGTAAAATATTATTCCCATTAACTTGTGTGATTTTCGTCTTATTAATATTAAGATTAGGATGTATGTGTTGTAAAAACAAGAAAACAAAGAATAAAATAAAAAGAGAAAAACTAAAAAGAAAGAAGGATCGAGATGGAGACTTAACAGAAATAGCATTAGAAGAGTGGAAAGAAAGTTTGTATAAAAAGGCAAAAAGAGATGAAGGAGAAATTGAACTATAATTAAGAGCAAGAATACATTTCAATTTTCCGTGAAAGGGTGAATCAATTTAGTGTTATGGTGGTGATAAAATCACCAAAGGGGGGATTGCTGGAGTGGGGTTTTCTTTTAAAATCGTATACCCTCTCCATTTTTGCATGTTTGGATTAATAAGATGAATTAATTAATAATAATTATACTAATGGTTTGCTGTGTGAATTAATCAACATTACTAATATAAGAAATACACGTGGGAATTGCAGTGGCATGGCCTAATTAATGACGTAAACTAAATTTTAATGCATATTAACAATAGATATTCAGAAATTGCATGATTATATGTTGCTTTCGTGATGTATCTGTGATTTGTGCTTTATTAATGTGAATATAACCCGCAATAAGTGTTGCTTCTGCTAGATAAATACATACACATATGGGTAGTAGTAAGGGGATAACAGATTTTTAGTCATTTCTATGTATTAATTACATTTTGTGTTTCTTTGCTTAAGTTGACCATTTGGTGGCCACAAAATGGCCGGCGTCCCTGTTAGACGAGAACAACTTCATTAAGAGCATCTCTGGGTGAAGTGCGCATGCGTCGCCATCAGCTGCCGCGGCCTTTACATGACCCCGACTCAACTGTGACAACCAAGGCTATTTCCCGGGCTTTCGGCCAGCTGCTCTGAAAGAAACAATGAAAATGATACTATTGCGTGAATTGGAACTATATCTAAAGACACATTATATGTATGGGAAAGAAGTCGAACTTTCCCCAACGGACCAATCAAACTTGTTCAAAATATCAATCGTTACACTTTGGAATGTAAATTTACTATAAAAATGATAGACTAGAGATTTTGGGGACCCTTCTTTATTCTGAGAGATTTTGGTCGAGACCATTCAGAAGATTTGCGATTTCCTGACGTTATGCTGACGGAGAGGACGGTGACACTGCAGGACAGCTGTTTTCCAAAGACTCTGACAGTATGAACTGATGACCAAGATTTGACTTAGAGGGCGACTTTTAGCCAGAATAGGTAACTATGATGATCTATTTTGCTTGATTAAAACCCAGAGAATCGAATTTCAATTATTTAGATAAAATGTAATATTCATTACAAGACTGTGTTGGGTCGTTATTATTTGAGAAAATGTATTTATGTAAATGATGTTATAGATTTCGTTATCACTTCAACCTGCAGCTAGTAGATCCATGGCCTATACATGGGAGGAGTACTAAAGGTGAAGCTTAGATCTTTATGAATAGGGTTATGTGAGTACTCTCTTCCATTACAGCGAGTGGAACAATCACCTCTTTAAAATAGGTTATTAGATGGGTGTATGTTGGTGTTATGGGCCCCACCAGCGTATGTAGTATTGTGTGTGATCTATGATCGGTGACGAAAGGAGGGATTTTGCATTCCACGCTGCATCACCGTCTTTACGACGGGGGATGCGACACGCATCTTCCCATCCATGCACCACGGCGTGCCGCATTGTAAATGCGGCACATCTGTGGTGGCGCACGGGTGGTTTTGCCTCTCGCAAGTGTTCTGGCGCATCCCTGCTGATTTGCAAAGATGCGCCAGACCTTGTAAATATGCCCCTCACTTACTAAAGTGGAAAGTTTGTGACATAGAGGTGTACTGAGAAAGATGAGAGGTAGACATAGCTGAGTTAGAGAGGTGAGCAATGGAAAGGGTAAATGAAAAGAGAGATTTGGTAATAGAGAGAGGTGCAAAGAGAAAAGGGTAAGGTAGAAGAGTTACATGAAGTAAGGAGAAAGATATGAAAGAGAAAGATTTTTTATGTCTTTGTCTCCTACTGCCTGATAGCATGAAGCTGTGAAGCAAGAATGCCCAGCTATTAAACCTAAAAAAATCGGTGTATGATTTGTGGTATATGCATACAGCTATTACACTATGACTATGATCACTTTGTCAGGTCGCCCCTTAAGGTGGGGGGGAGGCCATGCAATTTCCAATTCCTTAGAATAGCTCTAGCTTTTGAGTGATGGGAGAAGATGGCATGATGGGTAATGCCTCGCGGATGAAAAATAATGCAAGGCAGCGAGCGCCATATGCTGCTTTGCCTTACTTTTTTTTTAAAATCAGGCAAAATCAAGCAAATTGGCATAGTAAACCCAGAAATACATTTCATGTCAGGGCTGCGTTAAGAAAGTGACACAACCCCAAAGCAAAATGTTAATAATTCTCTACCTTAATGTTTAGTATCTGCAGTATGTGCTGTTAGGCCTATACTGTTTTTGGGGCAGTGGGTTGCCCATCTGAGGGCGAAGGGTCACTGCAATAAGCAAGACCTGTGTCGTGAAAAACGGATTAGATGATACGCGCTGAAATCTAATCAAGAATAACAAAATGAATAATACAGGTAAAGGGCATATTGCTGAGCCTAGGGGAATGTTCTTAATAATCAGTGAAAGTACCATACACTGTCAGAGCTCTATAATCCGGCGTTTATTAAAAATGTTAGCCCTAAGAGAAAAACAGAAGCGAGAATCATATTAAATTAATTTCCACGTAAAACCTTTTTTTATATATTTTGCTATTATTCTAAAAGCATCTTTCAGATGGAAAAAAGTTCAACGCAGTTTGAAGGATATTATTTCGTTTCGTCTCTGCGACTGAAACACACACCTGGCAGCCCCAGGCAGTCATCAGAGGGGCATATTTATAACTACAAAATCTAAGCACCTTCCGAAATATTCTTTCTGTTTTTGCTTAAATTGCTGTGCTAATTGTCATTGCACTTTTTCTACTACCGATTATTTTTAGAAAATCATTAAACGGGTAATTTAAAGGTAGCTAGTTATATCCGTACTCATTAAATATAATTGTACAGAACTTTTATTTTCTGGTATGGCTGCTTTTAATCTCGCATTTTAAAGTAGTTAAGTCAATGCACAGTAGGTGTTGTCTCTGTTGTCTGTTAATACCCACACTTCTTTTAATAGGATTCCAGTATTCTTCAAACAATTTCCTGTGCAGCACCCCTAGTGCTGTAGGTAGTGCCCCCTATGTCCAGCTCTCCTGTTGCTTCCACCCTCCAGTTTTACTTGATTTCATCTACGTCATCCACGCGCCTCCACGTCCTGCCTCCCTCCGGGAATGTTTTACAGCCGGGTGAGCTTTAATCTCCTATTTCTCAGTTGACTTGGTGCCTCTCTCGTGACACCGGCTCCAGCTGTGTGTGCGGGATCTGGAAGCCACAGCAAGAGGCTCGTCGCCCGCAGTGTGCCGGCATTGATAAGTGATACTGGCAGAGTATGAGGCCTTCTGGGGAGCCGGAGAACTGCAGCGACAGTTGTCATTTTCCAATTTGTTCACTGTTGACCTGCCGTGGAGGGGAGGCTTTTGCACATGTGCCCCTGAGTCATGATGACAAGCGAAACATAACTACGGATCAGGATGACTGTAACAGGCTATTACTTACATTCGCCTGCTTGCCAATCATCGCAGCCCCTGATTTATGGCATTGTGTGAAGCATCTTGTTGGCAATTATCACCCTATGAGGGTTTCCCCTTCACAACTTTCTGATCTCTTTCTCACAGAGAGAGACATTTTTGTGCTCAAGACTTTAAAAGTATAATAGGCTTGTTTGTTGTCAACTATGGTTCCAATTCATTTTCGAGCACATTGTCACCTCCCCAGAAAACGGGTCACTGACAGCATCAGCACAGCACGCTGGCGTCGATCAAAGAGGGTCTGAGAGCAGAGGCGGAGGGAATTAAGAGGACACAGGAGGAGTTTAGGTTTTGCTTACACTATAAGCCAATTTTTATAATCACAACATGTAAACTGGCATTTGCAAAACCAGTAGTGACTGTGTGTCTTTGAGCGTGCGTTTGTGAGTGAATTAATACAGACATGAGTAGCGACAAATGTGGATGGATGTCTTGTTTTGGATGTCATTTTGTGTGTTTATGTTTATGTGGCTCTTTATATTTGTGAGTAGATAGATGAAAATGTGGAGTTTTTTAAAACAAGTTTTGGCAATTTGTGCAAAGTCAGTGTAATTATATCACCATTTGCAACATTTATTCATACCATATCCCTTCTACTGGTCTCATACGGATAATATTTCTACTACATGGCAGATTTTGCCATCATAAGTCGAAGTGCTCTCAACAGATGCTGAATATTGCAATCATACTGTCGGGTATTCCCGCTTTAGTGCCATCACATGCACTGGTAACTTCTCCTAGAACTGGCATTACCCATCATAACATCTACTACAACCACTCACAAGCCAGAGCTGTTTTAATGCGTTGGAAATTGCCTGGGGCCCCCACTTTCAAAGGGGCGACCTGACAAAGGGATCAGGGCCAGTAAGAGGTCATACTGTAATAACTATGCAGGTATCCCTACATGCACAAAAACAATCTCGCCCATAACGCACCACAGGTGCCTACATTGGAGCCAGGCTGCCTGAAGTGTGCCACCACGAGGAGAAAATAGAAGTCTGTCATATCTTAGTTGATGTGGCACATTTCTGCTGTCTCCCTTTCACACAACGCAGCACAGCAAGTTGCCTTGTGTTGCATTGTATGAAAGTTTAATACATCTGCACTAGTTGACAAGGGTGAGGGGTGGTTCGGGTCCTGGATGTACAGGAAATACAAGAACAGAGATGCAGAAGCGTCAGACTGTGGTTCATGAAAGCAGAAGCTAGAATCGCAGGGCCATATTTATCATTATTTCACGCAATACAACTCAGCAAGACACCTCACTGCGCTGCGTGAATAGGAGAGGGCAGGAAGGCATCATATTTGTCAAGAAATTGCACTTTCCTGCTATCTGCCTGCACTGGTGCACAAACTGCTTCCTATTACCAACGCAGGCACACCTGCACCCTGGTGCAAGGGTGTCTGCATTACAGGCAGTATTGTTTGGTGCAGAAACGGACACCTTCCTGCACAAAAATAATCCTTTGAGGCTGTTTTCTCTTTTTACGTACGCTGCAGAATACACATCCTGACGCAGTCCCAGGTCTACCAGTATTGGTAAATCTGGGAATTCTTCAGAATCAGTGCGTGGATGTGTGGAAACACACATGCTCCACCCATGGAAAGCATACCTTGGGCAGAGTTATGCAAGCGAGTGACTTGTGCTGCCGTGCGTATCTCCAGATTTATCTAGCCACGCAGGGCTACGCATGCTGGCCTTGCGTGGCTTGGTAAATCTCACCTAGGTTTTGCCGTACCTTGCAAAGGCGACGCAAAACTTTGATAAATATGGCCCACAATGTTTGATGATACCACAGGGTGTGGAGAATATTTCAGTAGATCTGCATCCCTCATGTATTTGTACTCAAACATCATGAGAGAGAGTATAATAACATGGGATTCCAAGAAAAAGCGCCTATTGAATCTGTACACATGCATTATAAATGAAATGCTGAAACAGATTTTTGTTTTTAGGTCGAGCTTTAGCGGCAGCACGCAAGCACTGCTCGCTCTCCGAGGCATGCAGAAGTAGAGTGTGGGAAACAAGCTTACCTCACTCTCGGGCCATATTTTTCATTTGCTTCTGTCTTTGTACTTTGTAAATTCTGTCTTCTGATTGATTATGAGGCTTGTTAGTCCCACCTTATTATGCCATGTCGTCATTTGTACCCTCCCATGGCTATTGGCCCCTTTAATTGAAGTGTTCCACTGTACCATATGTGGTATTTATAAGCACTATTTTTTCCCGCTCCCCTGCCCGCACTTTCATTGTACTTGCACCCCACCCGCCCCTGCCCGCCCGCCCGCACTTCTGCTGTCCGTGCCTTCTCACCCCCCTGCCCTCGCACTCCCATTTGCAATGCAATAGGTCTTGCATAAATGCAAGTCCTATTGCATTGCAAATGCTTGTTTTGTTTTTTGCGTTTTCTGTTTTCTATGACGGTTGCCCAGAGAGAGGCTCCGCCTGACAACTATGTCCGCGTTACCCCTCCCCCTACATAAAAGGCAGACGCCATAGTTTAGATGGTGGTGCAAAGTGATCTGGTGTTGGAAGGTGAGCAAGGTTTGTTTATCGCTTGGGTTTGAGTTGGCTGATTTGCAGAGCAGTTCGTCGCCTCCTCTTTATTGAGTTGAGTTCCGAACACTTCCCCTTCAATATAGGTTTTGTGAGTAGCCCTGATCCTACCGCCACTAATTGCAATGGGACTGATATCAGTGAGCTACAATATGAATGTTCATCATAAAATTGTATGTCAATTTCCCTCACTATTTAATTGGTTAGGAAAACTGTAAACAGTGAAAGTAAAGTTACACATAAATGAGGATGTTCGTCCTTTTGCTGAAAGACACAGAGGAGTAGCATTTCACTTGAAAGAAGCTGTTGAAAAGGAACTTAATTAATTGCTTAAACATGACATCATTAAACGCTCTTCTGGTCCAACACCATGGTAATAGGGCCTAAAAGAGACAGCGAAGGATCTGTGTGCATATGCGCTGAGATGCGTCAGGCCAACAACGCAATTGAGCAAGAGAGACATTCTTGTCTGCACACTGCTGATATGATAACTCAGTTGAATGGTGCAAAGTTCTTTTCTCGACTCAATCTAGTTAAAGGATATCACCTATTAGAGCTTGAAGAAAAATCCAGGTACATTACAACCTTTTTTACACATATTGGTTTGTTTCAATAAAAGCAATTGAGTTTTGGTATATCCTCTGCTGCCAAACTTTTCCAGAAGGTCAGTCGATGTATCATACAGCCTCTAGTAAACGCATTTAGCTATAGTGATCACAGATTAGTATTCTGCTCTACAAAGAAAGAGCGTGATAAAGCTCTCATGCAAGTAAGTTGGTTGCTGAATGATGCAGGTTTAAATCTAAATGCTGACAAATGTGAATTCTACAATGAAGCCCGAAATTCCTTGGCCATGTCTTTTCTGATGGGGGTACGAAACCTGACCCAGCTAAAGTACAAGTGTTGTCTCGTGCAAATCCCCAACAAGAAGTTTGTATGTTACGATCATTTCTTGGACTGGCCACTTACTGTTCTAGATAGATACAAGTCTTTGCTACAGTCAGGACACCGTTATAAGAACTAACGAAAAATAATCTGTCTTTTCATTGGTCATGAGAATGTGAGAAGAGTTTTCAAAGGACCAAGCAAGCTATTGAGAGTGCCACTGAAATGACCTTCTTTGATCCCCAACTTTACACAGAGGTTGTAGTTGACGCTTGCTCTGTTTTGTTAGGTGCAATCCTTGGACAGCTCAACGCACAGCTCAACGCCTGGAGACATATCATTGCATACACCAGTGAAAGCCTGTCACAAATGGAACTTGCTTACTCACAGCCTGAAAAAGAAAGTTTGGTAGTGTTATGGGCTTGCGAATACTTCCATGTGTTTTTTCACGGAAATCCCTTCAGAGTACTAACTGATCATCAAGCACTGTAGATGGTATTCAGCAATCTCAAAGCCAAAATACCTCCTAGAATTGAAGCTTGGTTTTGAGATTGCAAGAATACAGCTATGCAATTCTTCCTCGTACAGGGAAAGATCACAATCCTGCTGATTATTTTTCAAGAGTGTCATTACAATGCCCTTGTACCCCATCTAAGACAGCGGGGGCTTACTTCAAATTTATTGTGACATCGAGCAAAGTAGCTTACATATCTTTAGAAAAATGTGTTACTGCCACAAGCCAAGATAGTGGCATGTTAAAGTTGAAAATATTATTGCTCATCAATCGTGGAATGAGCACTCTTAGCCTCCCACTAATGCCAGTGAGTATGTGAAGTAAAAACATGTAAGAGATTAACTTTAAGTGACTCAAGAAGGCTTCATTCTGCAAGGGTAACAAATTGTTATTCCAGAGAGTCTCAGGCAGCAAGTAATTGACGCTGCCCTTGAGGGACATCGGGGAATAGTTGCCTTTAAGAGAGCTCGCCGTGATTGAGTCGGGTTTCCGTATCTTGACAAAAGGGTAAAAAAAGAGTTGAAGACTTGTCACATAGGCTATTGTCTTTCATCTCGCTATTCAGCACGCTATGAACATGTCAGAATTGCCACATCAAGCTTGAGAGAAAATTGCTGTTGATTTGATTTCTTTGTTCCTCCTGACTTCTGACTTAAGCATTGGAGGGATGAGTTTGCAGCAGGCCTAGAATGTGGATTTCTGACATACACACAGCAGAATAAAGATGTGTACAACCTGCTCTCTGTGTGAGGTGTAGTTATTAGCAAGTACCTGGGATGGCAGGACACTACACCTGGCACTGGTGCTGGCTGTGGGTCCATGTTTTGCCAGCCAAGAGCTTGAGTCCTATGCTGAGGTGCCAATGATCACTACTACTGTATTGTTGGCCTTGAAGTTGATACAGTTAACTTTCACCCAGTTAGCCACTTTGGTAATTTAGGTGGTGTAGTTGTTTCTTGGGTTGGGGAACTTGTCCAAGAGGAAGTGTATGAATTGCCTATTGTCAGCATAGGAGAGGATGTTAATGATGTGTGCATGGATGACATAGGCCAGTGGGATCATGTATGCATTGAAGAGGGTGGGGCTGAGCAATAAAGCTTGAGACACTGTGCAGATGAGTGTACAGGTTTCAGAGGATTAAATTGCCAGGCAGACAGCTTGTGTTCTATCCATTAAGCAAGAGAAAATCCAATGCAGAGCAGGTTTGGATGGCGATATCGTTCAAGCGCCTTATGAGGATGGGGTTTGAGACTGTGGCAAAAGCTGCAGAGAGGTCCAGAAGGATAGAAGTACTTTACAAATCAACACAATATGATACAGTAGATATAATAGTTCCAAAAAGTTTAAACAAATTGCTCAATCTACATTAAATACTAAATTATTGATTGTTAGTAAACAAGAGTTTGGTTGACTTTAATGCCCCAATCATTTTAGGAGGGGATTTTAATTTCTTATCTGATATCAGCCTTGAAAGATCTTTGGCACGGATTCAGATTAATTCCCCAAAGATGAGGGTTTATTAGTTGGATATGCTGGAAAATTATAATTTGTTTGATGTTATGCACAGTATAAGAGGGGATTGTAAGTACTATACTTTTCACAGCAAAAAGTATAGCCATTATTCCAGACTAGACAATTTTTTCATGGATAGGAACAAAGTGGAGAAAGTGGTAGGGATAGAACATCTCCCCATCCATCTTTCAGACCGCACAGCATAGCTTTTAAAAGTTGAATTAAAGGACATATATGAGGCAAGGAGTTGGACAGTTAATAGAAGGATTTTGCTCCAGGAGGGGATAGTGGAAAAGTTGTGGCGCTTTACAGGGGAGTTTTTCTCCTGGAATATGACATTCACCCCATGCATGTAGTATGGGATGCTTGCAAAGCCTGGTTAAAAGGAACTCATCAATGGTTCCAGGAAACATGACCACATCACACCTGACCTAATTCAACTAAACTGGTTGTCTAAGCAAGGATCAGTTTCAAGATTGCCTGTCTGACGCACAAATCTATTCACTACAATACCCCCCTCTACCTGACCAAAAAACTTGAACAATAAGGTTCGAATCTGACCCAAAGAAGCTCTAACTCCCTACTTCTGACACCCCCC
Organism: Triturus cristatus; assembly: GCF_964204655.1. Lineage (NCBI taxonomy): Eukaryota > Metazoa > Chordata > Amphibia > Caudata > Salamandridae > Triturus > Triturus cristatus. The sequence goes on along the minus strand of NC_140583.1, from coordinate 407,330,881 downwards.
AAATTCAAAAAGAAAAGAACCTACAGTCATACTACATTATCTGGTGTTGCACAAAGAATTTGGAACACTCTTCCTCCCGAGATCAGATCAAACCCCTCTACCTCCTCATTCAAGAAACAAGTCAAATGGTTACTCATAAATGACCATCTACAGCAATAGGCCTGAAGCCTTCTTCACTAACTTTTATTTCCTGTTGACACTCCTTTATACCTCTGAAAATAAGTTTACATTTTTTGTCTCTCCATGCGCCCTTTAGACTTAGTTCTCTTCGGGTTCTTTAAATGTCTCACAAGATGGGTTGTTGCCTTTTTTCAATATTGCAATTTGTGTCTTCCAAGTGCCCCATAAGACCTGTTGCTTTTCCTTCGTACCTCACATGTCCCATGAGATGGGTTGTTGCTTGTTTTTGGTCTAAGTTCCTTGGTGCTGTACTCATGTTTTTTACCTCCCTTCGCCTCCGTTCCTTTGTACAGTGCTCTGATACCTGCACGGGTCATGTTCGCACTTTTTAAAACTTTTCAAATGAATAAATAAATGTCTATCAGTAAATTGGGTGAGAGAAGAGAAAGTGGAATTTTCCCAATTGGAGGAAGGGATGGGGAAAATACAAGAGAAGCTACAAGTATACTTTCTGAGTTAGGAGGAAAGGAAGAAGAAACATGAGGAGTTGCAATCAACATTTAGAGTTAAGGTAGAGGAGAAGGTGTTACAACAGTAGGAAGGAAGTAGAACTAGGGATATAGTACATGGAGAGTGTTGTGGGAAGTTTCGGTTGTGGAAATCAAGGCTGGAAAAGAATCAAAAATATATTAGGAATATTACTGCCAAACATACAGGGACTTAAACAGGAGAGCGTAGTGAGACAACATAGGTTTTCAACTCATTCTTTCAGGAAAGACACACAGAAAACCTTGTAATAAATAAAGAAGAAATGGTACATTGGCTTCAATGAAAATATCTTCCTAAAATGTGCCACGACCAACAACATTACCTATGTCAAGAAATTGCTTGTGGCGAAATTCAGGTAGCAATAAAAAAATTAAAAAGAGTAAAGGCCGCAGGGCCTAATGCGATTCCTAGTGATTTTATCTTTATTACTGATGGGATTATTCCAATTTGAGTTAAATTGTTCAACTCTATATTGGAAGAGGGTATGCCAATCCAAGAATCATGGAATGAAGCAGTAATATCACTTATTCCGAAGCCCAGCAACAATCTCTTGCAGTGCCAATCCTTCAGCCCAATTTCATTACTTAATTGTGTCTACCAAGTTTTTACAAGTATTTTAGCAGCCCTTTTGAATAAAGTAGTGGGACACCTAACACATGCAGACTAAAATGTTTTCCTGCCAGGGAGAAATTTGAGAGAACTTAACCATGCATTGACAGGGTCCAAAGATCTAGCTGACCGTGGATGCCCCTAAGGCATTCAACCGTGTTCATTGGAGATATCTTACAGCTGTTCTAGATCACTTTGGCATGGGTAAAATCCTGACAGATACATTAGGTAAGATCTATACTGCCCCAATTGCTTGTTTCTTTTTTTTTCCTGCAAGATTTTGTTATCTTTACCCAAATCTTACCATTCCAATCTCCTTGTCAATAAATTTCCTCTGGTCAATGAATCTAGTTGCTAGTAGTATAGGCAAAAATTAACATTAAAAGGTTTTCTCCAATAATCACAGACTCAAAGAGTTCTAAAAGTTTTATCTAATCAATAATTTTGTGAGTCAAGGGTCAATTACAATGTCAACATCAAGTTTCATTCAGGAAAGAAATCAAATGTAGTTCAATAATAAATCTCAATAAAATATTGTGATGACAGTACCTGAAAAGGGAGGGAGGAAAAGAGAGATCAGGTACAAAGACAGATTTCACAGAATTATATTTACCTAGGGTGATAGATGAACCCAACTCCTTGAAGATGGGCCAGATGGAGTCCACCGGGACAGGTGGAAGACAGAGGATCAGGACAGGTTCAAGACCGGGAAGGTGACCTCTTCGAAGTGCAACACCAGCGTTGCACCCCTCTCTGGCACTACTCTCCTCGATTTTTCTTCCGCAACTCCCCTTCTAGATGATTGGATTACCGATCAGTATTTCGGTCTCTCGAGCAAGATCTCTGGCATCTGCAGGGTCTGAGACAGCATCTCAGACAGAGTCTGTGGTAGCATACGTGTCGGGTCGGATTCAGACAGACAGTCAGCTAACTAACTAACTTACCTCAATTATACTATTCTGTGTTCGTGTACCATCCCCAAATGTTTCAATATCGTGTTTGCCCTATTTCTGATTGGACAGGGTAAGGAGGTGAGTTCATCACACCATATTAAATGTAATATTTTACTTTAGTTCTATGTTTCTGCCCCTTAATTTACTTTCCCAAAGCTTTATTCCCACCCTCATTTCATATTTCATATTCATATTATGATCAATACAATGTATACACCTTGTTATAATTGTTGCTCTTGTCCGATGCGATGGATTAACTTCTCATGAGATTCTCCCCAGCTTGTCCTTGGTTGGGTTTCAACAGTGTCATTATGGTTCTGGGCAGGGTTCTAGTGCGTGTGCGCACAGATCAGGTGGGGTAGGGATTTCAGTCACTCTCTGAGGCCCAAATACAATCTAATAATAAAGTCAGAGAAAAACATGTTAGAATACAGAATAAATGAATTCACTGTATACCCCTTATTACTACTCTATCCCCATTTACTTATATAAATCTTTCGCATTAGTATTTAGTAGAACTTATGAGGTTTAGTTTATGCATATGCATTAACATGTGAGTTTCAAGCAGCCATTTTAGAAGCTATTGCGCAGCTGCAAAAGTTTCCCTCCAAGCATAAAATACCTCACACTACGTAGATGCAGTAGACACATGCGCAGTGAAATTCCTGTGTTTTGTCGGCCATTTTAAGACACTCAGGTTACTGGTTAGTAATGCACAGAAGAAAGCATCCCCTAGATACGATATATTTTGTGTAATGCAATATTAGTATTTACAAGACAAATTGATTACGGTATTATACGTTATTTAAGAGGATTGCATCTGAGCAAGTTTCTTCTTTACGAAACCTTGCTCCATCACAACATACTTGGACTCCATTAAAATGTGGAGAGTGCTTAACACTATCTCTTAAATCTACCTGCTCTTGTTCTATCTTCATGGATACCTGGTAGGACTTTTGTTGAGTTTATACTAGTGTATACCCAGTCCCTATAGAGTTTGAGTAGCTCCTGTTGATGTCACAGACCTAATCAGGATAAAACAGAGATTATGACCTGGAATATAGAAACTACCTTTAGCGCTGATACAAAGAGAAAGAGATAATTGGGGATATATATTTTTTATTTAACATTGATCGAACCCTGATGGAAACTTTAGCTAAGGTAATAAATGAAATAAAAAATAAATTCAAGAAGTTTAAAAATCTCCCTTTGACAATCTATGTTATAGTAAACTTCATAAAGATGTGTATTCTCCTCAATATTACATTGACATTTAATATTATAATCATTACATTTTCATCCAAATGATCTGCAAATGATTAACATTTTTATTTGGGCCGTCACGTGTACAAGCATTGCTTGGAAATAAAAAAAAAATGAAAAAGGGCAGACTACAACTCCAAGATGTACAGCTGTACTACTGGGCTTTCCAATGTAAATCCTCCAGGATGCTTCTGTGCATAACGGGATATATCAGATAGAGGTAGATCGTTTCAAGTAATGACACAGTAGCATAGGATCAAGAAATATTTTTACGAAAATTTGGATCGCCCACCTTTTTCAAGTTAATAAGACACAAGGTCATGGAGGCAGCAGTCAGGTTACGGGCTAATGTCAAGGTTGGGTGCGGTATTCCGTACTTTAATGCATTTGTGCCAGTTTGGGAATCACTGGCACTCCAGACTGTCTAATGGATGCTTTGAGCCTTCTACTTGAGGCTTCAAATATTGACTGACTGGAGGATATGATTGGAGTGGTAAGCCTGAAACTGTAGGACTACCTACACATGTGGAAGTCTTTCAAGATTTAAGTAGCGCAAAGATGGACAATGGGCAATGCTGAAGGTTTATTGGAAGAATTCTACTCACCAAGGGAAATGAAGAAGGAGGTACCAAAATGGTATTGTTATCTTCGTGAGGTTTAAAACTTGATATTGCTGTGCTATATCAAGCATGGAATCGATACTTGCTGGATGAGGATCTGAACAAATTATGCCAAGTATTTCTTAACACACCTTCTTTATTTGTGATTCCAGAAACCCTGAAAAGGAACCATCTTTTTGCAGTAGACAGAGCTTACTGAATCACTAAAAGATGGCAAAATGGGTGGAACTCAGCCATCTGTTTTGTAAGAAATGTGGCGCACCTAAAGCAGATGATGAACATGGGTTCCTAAAATGTCTCGCTTTAAAAGCATTCTGGAATGCAGTAAGAAATATTCTATTAGCCTCCATTAAGTAGAACATAGAGATAAGCCTTACTAGTATCTTCTGTGGTGTTTGAGTTTATGATTACAGAGCAGTTAAATAACATCAAGGCCAAATTAATATGCTCCCTAATGCTGACCGCCAGACATATAATATGTAAAAAATGGATTGATCTAGATCCTCTGCAAGTAAAGGATTGGGTTTATACAGTACTCAGAATCAGTACACAGAGCCTAATATGTTTTGGTAAGAATAACTGTTTTGTCAGCAGATATTGGAGCGATTGGTATCTAAAAACGTGGTCAAATGAGTGTGGGCCAGATGTACGACGAGAATTAGCATGCGCAAACTGGTTTGTTCATGCTTCTTCTGATAGGACCATGTACAAACACTATTTTGAGACTTGCAAATAATTTGCCCAGCCCTTGAAATATTTTTTAAGGGCAGGTAGTGGTCCATAGGACCACTACCTGCCCTTAAAAAATGAAACGAAAACTTTTAATTTCTTTTTTTCAGGAAAACAGGCTGCATTAAAAAAAAAAACTGCTTTATTGACAAGCAGTCCCAGACATGGAGGTCTGCTGAGCCCAGCAGTCCACCATCCCTGGAAGGGCCAGCCAATCCCAATGGGGTTGCAAATTGCGAGTCGCTCATTAATATTCATGAGCCACGCATTTTGCAACCCCATTAAGAATCGCAATCAGTGTCTGTGACACTGTTGTACATTCCAAATTGTGAGTCGCAATTTGCGATTCGCAATTGAGTGCAAATTGCGCCAACTTTTTCGGGGTCCAATAGACTCTATGGACGCAAAAAAAAATATTTTTCCTTACTGCAGCAGGTTTAACTACAGAGAATAGTGTAGATAAAGATACTTGCCATAACTCTTCCAGCTCTGCGTCCAGCAAGTATCCATCCCTTGCAAAAAATAGCACTCACACCTTGTCATCCACTGCCATAAGTAGATGCTGGTACAACTGTGCTATTTCCATGGCTAGGGTCAGCTCCTGTCTAACCTGGACTCTTAAGCCACGCTTTCACTTGGTAGATTTTAAATCTGGAGATCCTCCCCTCTGTCTTGTTACTCCAATATTCCCAAGGTAGCTTATGCCCATCATCTATCAGCTATTAATGCCACTCTGCTTCAAAGGATCCGTAAGGATGCTAAGCAAGCAGTCTGCAGTTCCTGGGGAATCCCATATGGGAGACAGCCTGCTGTATTTGGAACCACCATTGCACACAAGAACTCCCTCCTACTCACCACGGCCAGCACGAACGACACCTCGTCTCCAACGGAACACCTCCATTTCCAGATCCATACCAGCCCCAGGATGACCCTACAATGCACCCTCGGCTAGAGACCTCCCGGACCACGAACTGAGTTCACCACAACCATCACTGACCTCATCGCGCCCCACACCATCACCTCCATGGACTACATACTGCTCAGAGACCTGTATTTCTACCTTGACAACCTCAGCGACCCCAACTCCACTGCCCTCCTGGTCAACCTCCCCAACATAGGACTGAAACAAATCATCACCACCCCTACCCACAAGACAGGACACACCCTCAACCCCATCTTCGCAGGAGTGAACAACATCCACTTCAGCCACACCATGCAACCCCTCTGGACTGACCACTTCTGGGTACAGTTCTCCATCTTCGACAAAACCACCGCCCACAAACCTACACCACGTCCTCCATGAAGGAATTGGAGCAAGGTCACTGAGGAGCACCTCATCGCCACCCTTAAGCATGATTCCCCTCCCACCATGACCAATTTCAGCTTTGCAGCCACTGAACTACACAGATGGACCACCCGCGCAGACAAGCTCGAACCCCTCCGTAACTCCGACAGATAGTGCCCCATGAAAGCCACCTGGTTCACCACTGACCTTCGAGAATCCACACTCACCTGCAGACGACTCGAGAAAGTATGGAGAAACAGTGAAACCCCGGAAGCTGGACCACCTACAAGAACGCCAAGACAGAATACCACCAACGCATCAGATCCACCAAAAGGACCTTCACCCAGGACAAAATCATCGCCAACTCCAGCAACTCGAAGGAACTTTTCAGCATCATTCAGGAATTCACCAAACCCCCCAGCAAAGCCTCAGAAGCCACACCTTCTCAGGACCTCTGCAACAAACTCGGCTCCTTCTTCCAACTCAAGAGCAAGTCCCTCTACAACAACTTCAGTGAACAGACACCAGGTGTAAGAAAGTGGCTCTGTATATACTGTTCCCAAATAGGTACAGTGTGCACAGAGTCCACAGTCCCCAGAGGTTTGGCAGAGGCTAAAGTTAGATATAACCTTACTCTCTAAAGTGGTAGCTTGGTCGAGCAGTAAGGCAGTATCAAAGGACAGTGTAAAGCATTTGTTGTACACACTCAGTCAGCAAATGGACTCACACACTCAAGAACTGAACTCTAGGCCAATGGTTTGTATATAAAAATATATAGCTGTTTTATTTTAGAACCAACAATAGGTATCAACATATACTTTCTCAGAATGAGATGCTTTAGATAAATACTTTTAATAGGCAATAGACTTTTGAATGCAATGGTTACAGTTGTTACAATTGGCAACACCATTCAAACACAATCATAACATTGAGCTCAATGGGACTTTTTAAGTAAATGCAATTTTAGTTACTTTACAAATGATTTTCTTACTCAGGGTTGGATCCTGGATTCAACCCTGGTGCATTTTCTGTAAACAGTTGAAAGAAATCGTTTTTGTTACATAGGCGATTTTTTAAGGAATATTTGTAAATTTGAAAAATCGACACTTAGAAGAATTTCTGGCAAAGACCAGGCAATGTTATCCTATGGAGGAAAATCAAGTTATAGGTAAGTACGGTTGTAATTAATTTTCAGGGTCAGTGCTGGGCCCCAAGATCCAGCACTGGGATCTCTCCTGATAGCAGGTGAGTAATTTCGTTTTCGTTGCTCGGCTGATTTTTAGTGAATATTTTAAAGTTTCAAAACTCAACACTTTGAAGAATTTCCAAGTGAAACCAATCAATGTTACCCTATGGAAGAAAAGTGAGTTATCGGCTTTTGGGTAAGTACTCGACTGGCAGAGTTAAGGTTCTGGGCATAGACTCAGGAGTATCCCAGGGTCAGGTAGGTAGAGTTGTCAAACCCTCAGTGGCACAGGGGTAGCCGGGTGCAGAGAGAGTTAGGCCCAATGTTATCCTATGGGAGGCAGGGGGCCTTTTGTTGGTGGCTGCTGGCAAGCAGGCCAGGCGGCTGTGGGAGCTGGGCTCCTGGTCACTTACTCAGGGAAAGTGGGGAAGTAGATTAGGATAGATGTTGCACTGCCAGGGGCACCCGGGCGGCTGGGTGCAGGGTGCTTTTGAACCGTCGGGCGCTCAATGGATTTCAATGTAGAAGTTCAGTGACCAACAAAGGCTGCAAACTCGGGGACGAAGATTCTTCAGGTGCAACCACCACTTTGAGAGGTAAGTTGGGAAGCTGTAGGATAGGTAGGCACCCCGGAGCTGGGCACAGGGGGCCTCAGGGCGCCGGGTGCAGGGGTGTCTTTTCGTGTCGGGAAATCTTACCCTCAGCTGGTCGCGGTTGGAGGGGTCCCTGGTTCTGAGGCTGCAGGCGTCGTCAGGAGCGTCGAGGTGGGTCCTTGGGTGCTGGATTTGGGGTCACAGTTGCCGGGGGGACGTCCTCGGGGTCTTTGTCCACTCCGGCACAGGCCAGGCGTGGCGGGTGCAGTGTGTGCAGGAGTCGCGGTTCCTGGCTTTTGCCAGGGGCTTGTTGCTTGCTTTGAGCAGAACCATTGCTCGTGGGAGTCCCAGTTGTTTAGAGTCACAAGGCAGTCAGGTTCTCCGGGGTTTTTGAGGTTGCTGACCACTGGAGATGCCGGGGTTTAGCAGGAGCAGGTTCGACCGTCGACAGGCCTGTAGGGCTGGAGCCAAGTCAGTTGGTGTCGTCCTCTTGTTCGCAGCTGCACGGCAGGTCTTCTTTCTTCTTGTTCTTCTTGCTTGTTTCAGAATTGAGATCTGAGGAAGGAAGGTTCAGGGTGCCCCTAAATACTAAATTTAGGGGTGTTACAGGTAGGTAGAGGTCAGGGACCAATGGGTCCCTTCCCTAGGGTGGGTACATCCCGTATCCTGCCAGTCTCCTGTTGGAGGGGGGCAGTAGCCTAGTCCTGAAGGGGCAGGGCTCCCCATCTTCAAGAAGGCTAGAGCCCGGAGATGTGCTTCACCTCACCTCCCCCACGTGAGGGGTGGGGTGGGCAGAGACTGGCACACCCCCTTTCCTCCTTTGGGGTTTCCCGCCAGTCTTCCCGCCAGAGTGGGGGTCAAAACTGGTGGGGGCCAGTTGCTGAGTACAGCAAGTGGCCTGGAGAAACTCAAAAAGGTGGCATGCCTTTGAAGCTTCCCCTGCACATCCTGGGGGAGGAGACCTAGCACCTCACCCAGGATGTGCATTGTTGCAGGCCCAGGAGAGCGGATGGCTCTCTACCCAGTGGTCCAGCAACATGCCTGCTGTGTGGCAGCCTAGGCAGCCCCTCAGACAGGACGTGGATTGTAGGTTAGGTTCAGGGGGAAACTCTAAGTTGCCCTCTGTCGTGCATCTTATATTAAATCCCACACTGGCATCAGTGCGGGTTTAGTGTGCTGAGAAGTTTGATACCAAACTTCTCAGTCTTCAATGTAGCCATCATGGTGCTGTGGAGTTCGTGTTAACGATCTCCCAGCACCATATACTCTCAATGGCAGCACTGCACTTACAGTGCCCAGGAAGGGACCTGGGTACTGTAGGGGTACAGGACTCATGCACCTGTACCCACACCACTGGCATAGAGCACCCAGCTAGAGGGGTGACTGAGGTATGCCAGGGCAGTGTGTGTTGTGGGCATGGCACACAGGGATGTGTGCCATGTCGACTCTCTGTTTTGTTCTGCACCAAGACACTCAGCCTGCAAAGGCAGTGTGTGTGTGTCAGGGTACAGGGTCTCTTAGGGTGGCACAATAAGTGCTGCAGCCCTTAGGGGCCTTCTCTGGTCACAAGGCCCTGGGTACCTAGGGTACCTTTTACCAGGGGCTGACATGTGGCCAGTGACGCCAATTGGTTTAGGCTTCATGCAGTTTTAGGGAAGGAACATAGGCCCTGATTGGCAGGAGCCCAGGGCACACTCAGTCAAAGTACATCAGTAATTCAGCAAAAAGTGGGGGCATACCATGCAAGAAAGATGGCACTTTCTCACACCAGTCACCGAAACCACCGCTACCTCCAGCAATGCCAGCCAGCCTACCATCTCTGCCTGGGATCCAGTCACCACCGAAGACACCTCCATGACCATGAAGAGCATTTACTCAGGTGCCCCCACTGACCCCCGCTTACCTCACATGTTCCACAGAGCCGCCACCTCCACAGCACCTGAGCTACGGTGAGTCCAAGACTCCAAGATGCCGGCATACAGGGAATCACACTCGACTGGATCCACTCTTTCCACACTGGCCGAACCCAAAGAATTAGACTCCCGCCTTTCCTCTCCGAACCCACAGAGATGAATTGTGGAGTACTCCAAGGATCATCGTTCAGCTCCAAGCTCTTCAACATCTACATGGGGCACCTCGCCACCATCGTCAGACAACATGGACTCTGCATAGTATCCTACGCGGACAACACCCAGCTCATCCTCTCCCTCATGAAGGAACCCGACACCACCAGACTCATCTTCCAGGAAGGAATGAAAGATGCCACATCCTGGATGAGCAGCAGCTACCTGAAGCTCAGCTCGGAGAAGACAGAAGTCCTCGTCCTCAGACCCACCTCTTCAGCAAGGAACAACAACTGGTGGCCCACCGCCTTTGGCAACACACCCCACACCCACAGACCACACTCAGAACCTCGGCATCATACTCAACTCCTCCCTCACCATGACCCGACAGACCAACATCATCTGCTCCATGTGCTTCAACACCCTCCGCATCCTTCGCAAGACCTTCAAATGGATCCCCCCGAATCCAGAAAGAACATCACCCACGCACTCATAACAAGAAGACTGGTCTACGGAACTGCCCTCTATGCCGGAATCAACAAATCCCTGCTCCGAAAAACTCCAGACCATCCAGAGTACCACTGCCAGACTCATCCTCAGCACTCCACGACATGACCACATCACCCAGCACCTATGTGACCTCCACTGGCTCCCCGTAGAGAGTAACCTTCAAACTATTCACTCACACCTACAAATCCCTCCACAACACCGGACCCCAGTACCTCCATGAAAGAGTCTCCTTCAACATACCCAAGAGAAACCTCTGTTCTGCCACCTTTTGCTGGTGAAACTTTAGTCTTTTATCACCGAGAAAGGGTAATACTGAAGGAGTAGCAGGTTCCCTGATGCCTGTGTGAAGAGTAAGCGGAAAGGTTTTTACTCATAGTGTGTGAAGAGTAAGCAGAAAGGTTTTACTCACAGCAAAATAAATAGACTATTCTTTGAATTCAGAGGACCAGACAAAGTAGCGTATGTTTCTATGTTGTTAATTAATGACAAATTGCACGTAAATTGAAGAAAAAAAGTTTTCGCATTACCTTGTAAAGGAGGGCTAAGTTGCGAGTGCTGCACTGACGTCACAGAGAGCCGCGCTGGGATTGGTTGAAAGAGCGGGCATGTGACTATCGCGAAGAATTGTAAAGGAGGGGTCAGTAGTAAGGAACGATACTGACGTCACAGAGAGCCGTGCTAGTATTGGCTAAACGCATAGCAAAACAGAATCTGATTGGTGAGAAGAATAAGAAGCCGTGCTGGTATTGGTCAATTGATAAAGTAAAAGCGAACATTTGATTAATTGAAAATTGAAGCCATAATAATAATTGATAGTGGGTCTTGCATGTGAAGACACGAACCTAGTTTGATAAGGAATCGTCCAGATAAAAGGTACTTAGGATTTACCCACGAACAGTCCATAAAAGGAAGATCTCGAAAAATGTACGGAGAAAAAAGGAATATGTCATTTTTGCTGAAAATAACAAATTATTTTAAAAAGGATAAACCCATTAAAATTAGAGAAGGGATTCTTATCCCTTCCCCGAAAATGCCTGCATCTTACATGATGATGGAAAGAGGCTATTAAACCTGTGAATGGTTAGAAAATTGGATAGAATATACAAACAATGATGGAAAACAAGCTTTTCCAGAGTTTGGAACATTTAGTGGAAGAATCCTACTTAACTTACATACTAGAATGAACGAATTAGAACCCAGGTCATGCATCCACAGAGCCAGAGCAGGGGGAAGAGCCTACTCCTACATCATGGCAAAGACCTGGGACAAGCTCCCGCTCAACATCAGATGTACCCCCACTCTACACACCTTCAGGAAGAGCCTCAAGACCTGGCTATTTGGCTAAATCGGAGCTGCACGCCCTCCCCCCTCCCCAGTGCCTTGAGACCCTCACAGGTGAGTAGCGCGCTTCACAAATCCCTGATTGATTATTAGGCAGTAACCAGTAATGATCTAACCTCAAACCAAGTACTTGCTTCAGCTTGGAAGGGTTTTATTCTAACCTTCTTGAAACATTTTGGTCCCCTGAATTCATCAGAGAATCCTTTTTCAGGCAACCCCGAGAGCATTGCTCTAAACATTGCCCCAATCAGGGTCTCATCTGGACAATGTAGTGACATTCTATTATTCTTAAGCTGAAAAACTCAGCAGTAAAGCTGTACTCTGGGAGACCTAGCCCTCCTACGCTGCTCTGCCTCCTTATCTTCTTCCAGGAGAGGCGTATTCCCTTATTGGCCTTGACAAAAGATGTTATTTTCCTTTGCAAGTTTTTGACATTCTTTCATATTAAAAACTAGTGGGATATTTTCAAACAGGAAGGTGACTTTGGGTAAAAGAGATGTTTTTACTAAGTTAATCCGCCCATAAAAAGACTTGTGGGAGATTCTACTATCTTTTTAACAACTTTACTAACTCTTAACCCATATTTTCAAAATTGGCTGCAGCAATTTTCCCTATATCTTGGGTTATTTTTATTTCCAAGTAACTCATTTCTGTGACGCCCACTATTTCCCTGCCATGCTGGTTTCAGGTCATTTTTCTGTTTTTTCTTCGTTAATCCTATATCCTCTTCATTCAGCCTTACATTTTGGGCAAAATTCTTGTTGTAAAGGTCAAAATGAATGGGCGATAGGAGAGACTCTTGCCTCCTTCCCCTTTCTATTCTCACTGGTGGTGATAGACTGTCATTCACTACAATGAAACTGACTCCGGCAGAACTACTAGCTTATTGTATGAATGTTAATGGGCCCAGGTGAGTATATGGTTTGTGTGTGTAACCCCAAGCTGGAAATCCACTGGATCAGTATTTCTTGGTAGCAGAGCTATGGTTAGGGTTTTAGTTAGTTAGGTAGAGAATATTGTGGATTGAATTATTGATTTATGCATTAACAACCACTATTCATTTGTACTTTGTTCTACGTTGTCTGGAAATTACTGGGAATATTGAATAGCTGTTGGCGAATGGAAGCCACACTGCAGTGAGATTACTTGTCTGGATCAAGAAGGTGCTGAGAAGTTATGCAGGACTAGAAGCACTGATTTAGGGATTATTTTATTTCGTATAAAAGTGAGAGTAATTGGTAGCAAAGGATTTTGCTGGTGAAACTTTAGTCTTTTATCACCGAGAAAGGGTAATACTGAAGGAGTAGCAGGTTCTCTGATGCCTGTGTGAAGAGTAAGCGGAAAGGTTTTTACTCATAGTGTGTGAAGAGTAAGCAGAAAGGTTTTACTCACAGCAAAATAAATAGACTATTCTTTGAATTCAGAGGACCAGACAAAGTAGCGTATGTTTCTATGTTGTTAATTAATGACAAATTGCACGTAAATTGAAGAAAAAAAGTTGTAACATTACCTTGTAAAGGAGGGCTAAGTTGCGAGTGCTGCACTGACGTCACAGAGAGCCGCGCTGGGATTGGTTGAAAGAGCGGGCATGTGACTATCGCGAAGAATTGTAAAGGAGGGGTCAGTAGTAAGGAACGATACTGACGTCACAGAGAGCCGTGCTAGTATTGGCTAAACGCATAGCAAAACAGAATCTGATTGGTGAGAAGAATAAGAAGCCGTGCTGGTATTGGTCAATTGATAAAGTAAAAGCGAACATTTGATTAATTGAAAATTGAAGCCATAATAATAATTGATAGTGGGTCTTGCATGTGAAGACACGAACCTAGTTTGATAAGGAATCGTCCAGATAAAAGGTACTTAGGATTTACCCACGAACAGTCCATAAAAGGAAGATCTCGAAAAATGTACGGAGAAAAAAGGAATATGTCATTTTTGCTGAAAATAACAAATTATTTTAAAAAGGATAAACCCATTAAAATTAGAGAAGGGATTCTTATCCCTTCCCCGAAAATGCCTGCATCTTACATGATGATGGAAAGAGGCTATTAAACCTATGAATGGTTAGAAAATTGGATAGAATATACAAACAATGATGGAAAACAAGCTTTTCCAGAGTTTGGAACATTTAGTGGAAGAATCCTACTTAACTTACATACTAGAATGAACGAATTAGAACCCAGGCCCAGATTAACAGTATGAGGCATTAGAAGAATGGGAGACTAAAGCTTTTGAGTGCGATAGATCAAGAAGTGACAGAAACTTGAGCAGATTTTATCCCAAATTTCCATGCGAAACCAGAGATAAGCAGATGAAACAGTGGAGGCAAGCCATGGTGACAGAGAGATCATATCCTGTATTGATGGCTGAGGAACAGACAGGAGGAAAATGTGCCGAGAAAACAAAGCACTTAGCAATGGCAGGAAGTGGAGACTCAGAAGATGATTATCTAGAAGATATTGTAATGAAAATCTTCCACCTTATCAAGAAAGATCTAATAGAACTACCCCCAGTGCCCCAATTCTAGTTATACCTTTAGTTCCACAGGTAGTACATGAAAGAACAATGGAAAGGGTACTTCAAGAAAGAGAAAAAGAAGCGGTAAATAAGAACAAAAGTGAATTAATACAGAAGATTACTCAGTTAAACACGCATCCTGAAGCTCTGACTATACCAGTGACCATAGGTCCTGTTGTCCCACTGTATGGGGATCGATCAAATTGTCCTAAGCCACCTGTCATGACTACACCCATCATTGAACCAGAGAAAATAATAATTGATGACCAAGCTAGTGAATGTGAGTCAGTGATTTCATTAATGGACTTACCGATAAGAGGGCAAATAAATGACACACCCAGAAGAGTTGCACCAGGTTGCTCGAAAGAAGTACGAATAGAGACATCCACAGGGACGAAAAGTGCCACAATAGTAACCCCAGAAGAAATAGAAAGATGGGCACAAGAAATAGAAAAACCAAATCCACCACCGAAAATATTAGACATTTTCAAATTAAAGGTTGAATTGGAAGAAATGATAGCTAGAAATGTAGGGCTGGATAGGTTGAATACCCATAGTGAAGAAGAGTTACTGTTCATTTGCAGAAGCATCACCAGAAATAAAAAAATATTTCATGAAAAATTGACAAATTTGGCCTCTGAAATGGGAATTGAAATAGGGAGATCCAAACTGTTGCAGAAACCCTATAGAGCAGAATTTTCTGATAAAGATTTGGAAAATATGAATATCTCAGGAAGAAAATTGCAGATTAAGGAGTTGATGACGATATTAATAAAATGGGGAGATTTAGATAGATGGAAAGTTAGATGGACAACCAAAAGGAAGAAGCACAAACAAATCGATCGACGTCTGAATTTTTGATAAAAGAAACAGAAAAGGCTGAAAGATTGTACCCAATGAGAGAGGTTCCAGGAGGGGGATATGTACATGTCCCATGGACCCGACAGGATATTTTATCATTTACAAATGATTTCACTAAGTTGAGAGAAAAACCAGTGGAATGGTACAGGCAAGTTGAGAGATTTGTGAAGGTTTTGAATGTTTTGTTGAAAGATTTGGATGGTTTATTCGATATAGGGGTGCCTGCTGATTTGTGGACCGAATGTAAAATACAGTTGATTGGCCTAGCGATGAGTACCTGGGAGATGACGAAACAGGAGCTCCGTCAGAAGAGGTTATGAAGAAATATAAGCAAATAATCACTTTCCTAAAAGTAAAAATTCCCCCAAAAGAAGCAGATTGGATAAGATAGATAGAACGACCCAAGAAAAGGATGAGTCTGTACTTGCTTACTATGAATGCCTTTTACAGGTGTTCAAGCAGTATAGTGGATTTGAAAATATCGGAGATAAGGACATGACTCATTTTGTGTATAGGTTTGTGTCAGGGTTAAGACAAATCATATCCCAAATGATTAAGCAGCACAATTTGTGCTGGCAAGCGAAGACCATAGATGAGATCTTAAAATATGCAAAGCATTGTGGAGATGAAGGAGGCGGAGCAAGCCACGAAGAGAGATGGCCGCAACCTAAGCGAGCTACTCTCAGATGCCTTAAATATCCTACAATATCCTGCATAACGGAAACTCAACGACTTGAGAAATAGTGAGAACTGAACCTCCTGTGGCACCAGGTACCTGTGTAAATTGGGCAATTCCACTCTGCGGTGCTCTCCAGCCTGTAGCGCAGCACGTTACACCAGAGGCCTGGCCTGGAGAAATCGAAACCAATGCAGCGGACTGCCGTAAAAAAAGAGACCGAGATGCAGAGCACGCAACTCGGCCGCGACGCGTGGACCAGGTTGGGAACGGTCGGAACACCACACTTAGAGGGTCCAGCGGTGATGCGATAGTTGCAACCTGATTGGAGAGGAACTGCGGCGACGAGAGAGGCAGCGACGGTGCTGGCTGCTGGTGAAGAGGGAAGGCGCCGTTCTGAGTGAATACACGGTGAGGACACACCGCGAAGATACGGGATGTGCCCGCGACTAGTACAGCGATTGGAACAACACGTATTGTTACTGGGCAGGTCCAATAGCGGAGGAGACGTTACACAGCAGAAGGTGGGCGACACATGAGGAAGAGGTGTCATGCTGGGAGCCGGCAGAGGAAATTGAAGTGAACCTTGGGCCTCACTACAGAGCTGTGACAGTGGCACTGCATAGCGAGGTGCCTGACCGGAGAGCTTGGGAACTAGCGCATGCCTCCACGCTTCACTCCGCATATCACCTTGGTCGTCGGTTTGCGGCCTGATCTTTTTGCGTGCAAAAGGGGTGTGAGCCTGACTCTTCAGCCATCAGTTGGGACCTGAAATCTGCCGTGCCGTCCTCGACTGCCCCTACATTCACTGACATTGCACGCTCACGATCCGTCTAAGGCCAAATTAAAGATATCACAGCGGGGCAGCTGTCGCATCTACACTTGGCTGAAATACCAAGGTGACGCGCAGAGCACAGAGCTGAGGGTGATGCTGGGACAACTATAGCTGAAGGTGCGAAGTGGTGCACACCGGACACCTGAAACTACAAGCTGTGTTGCAGCTGAGGTGGTGAGGAGGTCAGGAGAGACACAAAAGAGTGCCCGGTGGTTTCCCAACGTGCTAGCCGTGAGCAGGAAGATTCGCCACGCTCAAAGCCTGGCCACACCTGTTGCACGCCCAGGTTTGCGTATCTGCTCGCAACATGTATAACACATCATAAAGGAGTGCCTGGTGCAGGGGACAAGCACTACTGGAGCTATGGGCAAGACAGACAGGAATCAGTTCAAAATTACCTTTGAACAGGCAAAAAAACAACCAGATCAAGGAGTGGAAGAACAACCATCGACGCAAACGGCGACAGGTGCAACGGGAGGCGTCATGAACGATGACGTACAGGTCATGTTCACCACGATTCAAGCAGCACTAACAAATATTGATGGTAAAATAGAATCTCTGACGTACCGTGTAGACCGGATGTCTGAACGCTTGGACAAACACATGGAAAGACTTGATATGGCTGAGCGCCGAATTTTCGAGGCCGAAGACACTCAGGTGCAGATGGACACGAAGCAGGGGAAAATGGATAAACATCTTGTGGCCTTGGCAGCGAAAGCAGAAGATTTGGAAGAGAGGTCCCGCAGAAATAATATCCGCCTGACAGGCGTATCGGAAACTACAAACACAGGACCTATGGAGCGATATGTCAAGCAATTGCTCATCTCATTGCTGGGGCGGGAGACGTTCTCGGATATATTCATAGTCGAGTGAGCGCATAGATCCTTGGCACCACAACCACCAGCTGGCTCGAGACCAAGACCAATCATAGCACAGATATTAAATTACAGGGACCGCGATGCAGCACTTCGGAAACCTAGAGAGTGGGGTAAATTAAGCCACGAGGGCATGGATATCTCCCTATATCCCGACTTTACAGTGTCTGTTCAAGAAGCAAGGAAGAAGTTTGGCCCGGCAAAACAAAAACTGAGAGATTTAAATATACAATATGCCATGTTATGCCCTGCCAGACTCAGAATCACGGACGACGGGAAGATTTACAGTGAACCCCAGGAAGTGCTGAAATTCCTCCAACAGAAAGGTCAACAGAGCCTGCGGTGGAAATCTCCAAGAGGGGATCTGGAAGAACAATCTACTACCTCAGACATTGAATAACTACAAATTGAATGTGTCAGCGGTCACTCCTTCGTGTATACAGATTGCTACATGGTTGCATAGAACAGAACTAACAGAGGGAGGAGGTCGCTGCGCAAAGCAGGAGTATCCAGCTTCTGGCATATAAATAGTCTCCTGAACACGAAAGTCGTTTAAAGTATGGTGCGCATAATCTGGTCATGGTGACGGCGCACCCATCGCTAGAGCTTGGTCTCGGAACACGAACTCTATGAGAGAAAAGTCAAATGTTTGCACTTGGGAGTACCCTACTACAGCAATGTCAAGTACAGCATGATAGTTCATTATTTGTTTCTAGATTTTCTTATGACTCCCCACTAATACTGGTGAATGTCTCACTAGGTACGATGTGCTATGTTGAGTTTCTTGATATATAAGTTGACAGGGCGTCCACCCATGTGGGTTACTCCACAAGAAATGGGATGGCAGCTCTCGCCCTTTTGTGTGCACCACACCAGTTTATTATTATTTTTTTCTTTTTTTTTAGGGTGGGAGAGGAAGTTTGGGCGTTCTGGTAAACTGATATGGGATTGGCTCCACCACACCTGATGGGCGGAGTGGGAGGGGGGAGGGGAATGGGCATGTAGGAAAAGTCTGGTCAACATTGGGACATTACACATACAATTTTTTAACTATACTTGGAATTTGCAGCGGCAGTGGTTTCAGTATGTAGAGGAAGATAGGCATGGCTGATGCTGACTCGAATACCCGAAAACTAACGTTTATAACGTGGAATGTCCGCGGACTTCAAAATCCGCAGAAACTACGTAAAGTACTGGCATACTTTGACACGATAATGATGTTGCTTGTATACAAGAAACACATCTTACATCCCTCACTGAAACACGGGTGGGCACAAGATGGGCGACGTACCGCATGGTGACCTCATTCTCTACGTATGCTAGAGGTGTATTGCTGTTAATTAGGTACATTACTGACAATAGTCATGTCCTATGGTCCAAATACTGACGAACCCAGATTTTATGCAGACATATGGTCTAAACTTAGGGAATTACCGAGTACAACAATCATATGGGGAGGAGAGTTTAATACATGTCTGGACCCAGCCCTCGATAGGTCAACTGGAAACGAAAGGTACAGTAAATAAGCGGCCAAAGTACTAAAAGAAGGCATGGAAATGTGGGGGATGACCAACATATGGAGGTTGAGACACAGAGGATGCAAGGCAGGAACATGCATATCAGCGACGCGTAACACATGATCAAGAATAGACTATTGGCTGCTCACACAAGATGCATGCACATGGACAAAGATGGTTGAACACCTACCTAAGACGTTATCGGACCACTCACCTGTCTGCCTATCACTAGCAGTCCCTACATACATACCTAGGCAATTCACATGGAGGCTGCAGGAGAGCGCCCTTTTAGACCAAGTGTTTCGCACCGAACTACAACTAGCCATAGTGGACTGTTTTGATTTTAATTCAAAATCAGTGGATAGCGCAGGATCACTATGGGAGGCATTTAAAGTTACAATTAGGGGCCATTGAATTAGCAAGCATGCTGGGATCTTGAAGAACATTCAGCAACAATTAAAAATTATAGAAAGGGATAGCAAACAATTTGAGGGAGAATATACACAAACGCAAAATCTGAGTTATTGGCGGCAATCAGGGAGAGGATGGATGATTACCAGAAATATGCTGCAGATGAGATAAAATATATATCACGTAGATACACAGCACGTCATTATGGAGAGGGAGGTAGACCAGGGCGAGCCTTGTCTAGGAAAATCAGGCCGGCGCCCACAGCGTCCTACATAACACAGATCATAGATGAAGAAAATCACACACTATATGACACCTCATCTATTTTAGACTGTTTCAAAGGCTATTATTTCCAACTCTATGAAACAAGAACCAAAGCCACCACAATAGAAGTTAATCAATATTTACATGATGTAGCTCTTGCATGGTTGTCGGACACTGACCGGAAATTCTTATGCCATCATATCACTAAAGATGAAATTATAGACGCGATAAACTCCCTTCCAAATAACAAAGCTCCTGGTCTGGACGAGCTCCCCGGAGAGTTCTACAAAGCATACCAGGATTTGTTGATACCACACTTAGCCGAAATGTACGACGAGGCATATGAAGAGGGTAGATTTCCTGCCTCGCTAAGAGAAGCACTTCTAGTGGCGCTCCCCAAACCAGACAAGGACTTGACTAAATGTGACTCTTACCATCCTTTATCGTTAATCAATATTGATGTAAAGATCCTAGCGAAGGTTATGGCAACCAGGATACAGTTCCTGCAGGAGAAGTTAGTATTACCGGATCAAGCTGAATTTGTACCAACTAGATCCACCACCCAAAATATATGCACCATATTTGCACTGTACCACCACCTAAACCCGGAGCTCCCAGCAGCAGCGGCCCTATTGCACGCTGCGAAAGCTTTTGATTCAGTAGAATGGGCGTACATGTTCACAGTATTACGCAGAATGGGCTTTCCAAAGCCATTTCTGAGATGGATAGAACTATTATACAACGGCCCCACCGCTAGATTCAGAATTAATGGGCACACATCTGCTCCCATCAGCATAAGTCGACGGACAAGACAGGGCTGCCCGCTCTCACCTATTTTGTTCACGTTGATCTTGGAGCCATTAGCTTGTAAAATTCGTCAACGTCACTCGGAAGCTGCATTACAGTTTCATCTCGGCCCCCTCAGCATTTCACTATATGCTGATGATATGGTGCTGTTTACTCCCCATTCCAATATACATTTAACTAAACTTATAAGAGAATACGTCCGCTTTGAGCAATGCTCAGGTTTGCAAATAAACTGGGACAAATCGGTGGTAATACCTCTTACATTGGCCACAACACAGGCTGTAGGAAGGTGGATATCTGACTATGGTTACCCCCAACTTTTTTGCCTAGTGTCTAGCTGGTTTTTCGACTTAGTTGGCCTGAGATCCTGCCATTCAGGGTCTCAGGCTGTCTGCTCTCTCTGTAAAATGGACTCCATGTACCCTAGGTACATAACCAATTGGTAAGGATCACCTTATTGGACCCTGTACAGTGTACCCTAGGTACCCAGGGCATAGGTGTACCCTAGGCCTCCCAGGGGCTGCAGCATGTATTATGCCACCCCTGGTCTGGCCTTCCAATCAGACACAACTGGCTGATCACTCAGCTGGGGCAAGGTCGTGTAATCACCCCTTGCTTAGATATAGTATATCTATATCTACCTTATATATAGACACATGTGTACCTATCAGTCACTCCTATGGCAGGCCTTAACAATCCTGGAGGCAGAGTGCTTGGTAACATGTGAGATGGTGCTCTAGCATGAGCTGAGCCTGTCTGCAGCTTTCGGAACCATGTCCTTATAGCTGTTCTATGATATAGCCTACCATATACTCTTAAAGTGCCTTATAATCTTAAACGGTTATGGTAACTATGGTTTGGCTTTATCAAAACATGTCGTGTAAGGTGTCTAACACTTTGGAATAATACCCCCATACCATTTCTGGTGATGAGGATATTATTCCTCCCTTCTAGAGGGAGAGACATGTTAAAATCCTACTTTGCTGTTTAACTCTAACCAAAGCCTCAGCATCACAAAATGGATGCTGCTGCCACAGACACAAGTCTGACCTCCTGCTGCTGGGAGTGATCCCAGCCAGGGAGGCCTGGACAATAGGTTTCCTGCTTGGGGAGGTGCTAGCACCTCCCCAGACAGCCTTTAGTGTATTGGGGCAGGGTGGGCTGAAAGGAATGAGACATGCCTGGGGCACACAAGGTGTTCCTTGCATAGTCCAGTTCAAACCGGTGCTGGGGCACTCCAGCCCCAGCTCTGGCGCGAAACTGGACAAAGGGAAGTGGGTGTAACCACCCCCTCCCAGGTCCCACCCATAAGGCGTGACCTAGCAGGTATCCCAGCCCCCCAGATTAGTATAAGAGTGGGAGTTGGGCCTCAAGACTTTAGATTATCCTGAACCTGCAAAACTGAACAGAAACTCTGGACCTTCGACATTCGACGAAAGAAGAAGACTGAAGAATCTCCCTTGTAGCCAAGGAGTGGCTACCCTGTGCAAACAGGCACCATCAACAGACTACCCTTTGCTTTGCGACCGTTCTACGAGGAACCGACTGCAGAGCCCGACCAGAGCCTTGACTTCCAGACTTCTCCGACCCTCATCCACATCTGCAGCAGAGCTGAGATCCGTGGAGGCGACGAGCGATGTGGGACCGGCTACCTGGGAAAAGTGGCTAGTAACTTACAGCGCAGCTTCTGAGGTACCCTCGAAGTTGTGCACCGGGGATTGAGAAGCCCCAACCCCAAGCACCATCTGCACCGAAGATCAGCCCCCCACACTCCACGAGTCCTGCGTGGGGCCCTTCAGCATTTTCCTGCTTGCCGCGTCTGTCCGGTTGCTTGCCCGCTGGCTAGTGGCCTCTGTGACAACGCATCCTGAAATCTTCTGCGCTGGTTTGGCTCCTCCAGACTGGCTCCCGCTTCTCTGCAAAGAAGAAGCACCCTAGACCTTCCTGGTCTGCACCAGAAGCAAGTC
Source organism: Triturus cristatus (assembly GCF_964204655.1). Lineage (NCBI taxonomy): Eukaryota > Metazoa > Chordata > Amphibia > Caudata > Salamandridae > Triturus > Triturus cristatus. The sequence continues at coordinate 407,308,330 of NC_140583.1, read as the reverse complement.
CTTTGTTCTTCGTGGGTTCCGCTTGCCAAGGCTTGGTGAGTCCTAGTCCAACTTCGACGCCGCCGACAGCAAGAGCCTTCGTGGGACAGCTCGCCTCCTGGTCCTGGTCGTCCTCGACGCTTCCTGGTCCTCCTGGCTGCAGCGACAAGCTTCACCTTCACCTGCAACTCTTCACGACATCGCCTGGTTCCTTCCTGGTTCCACGTGGTCACTGGCTAGTGACCTTGACTCTGTCCCTTCTGCTTGCAGGTTTCTTCTCTTCTTGATCCCAGCCTTGGGATCCCAGCCTTGGGATCCACCGGACACTCTCCTGCCTGTCAGCATCTTTCTTCAGGCATCCATAGAAGTCGACGACGAAAACGACGCATCTTCACCCCTATGCACCCGCAGCCTGTGGGCTAGGTAACTTGGGTACTCCGGTGCTCATCAGGATAGTAACTATCCTAGTGTCTAGTTTTCAAGTCTCAACTTCCTAGCTACTCCGGAAGTGTCCTAAATCTACCGTTTTCTAAACTGTACTATTGCTATTGACTTTTACGCATTACGCGTGAGTGTTTCCACTCTGCACACGAATCCCGTGGGCCTCCCACTTCCTAACTAACGCTAGTGTAGTGTAGCCCCAGCGATTCCCTAGGCCTAGGCCTATTCTATTTCCGTGACAGTGGTTCTTATACCACTTATTTAGTATATGGTTTGCGTGGCCCCTAGGGCCTAACAGTATTACTTACCTGTGTGACTTACTGTATGCATTAATAAGACTGTGTTGTACTTACCTCTAATCTCATAAAGAGTGCTGAGGGTTTGCTTAGAATAAATACACTTTATTTTATATATATATCTGTTGTGGTGTCCTTTCATTTGGTATTCAAGGGATTATATATGGTATCACAGCTGGCTTCACATGCCATTCAGAGTTTAGCCTAAGACTGCTCTTGTCCATGCTACCACTAGGATAGCTGGTCTATAAGGTTGACTTTACAACCAATCACCATAAGGGTATTTGGACTGATATAAGGTGTACACTATAACTAGTGACATCATACATCAGGCCAACTTCTCACACAGGCGAACTGAGATTATCCCCTGAAATGGCAAACTGACCCGGTGAAGTATTTGGGCATATGGATACGTAGGGATCCGGAACTGGTGATAGGAGAAAATTATGGAAGGGCAATGACTAAACTTGAAGAACAGATAGATAGATGGATACAGATGCCCCTTTCGCTAGCAGATAGGATAGCTCTGCAAAAAATGATAGTCCTGCCTACATTTTTATATTTATTTATTAATATTCCTATCTGGCTAACGCAGGCGATGTTCTCTAAACTGAGATCGGCCATGCAGAAGCTAACCTGAGTGGGAAAGCAGGCCAGAATAAGTTGGAATATATTAACGAAACCATACCATAAGGGAGGTTTTGGAGTACCAGATTTACAATTATATTTTTATAATGCACAGGCACAACATGCTCATTATTGGCTACAAACACATTCGTACATACCACACGTGACAGTGGAAAGGGATAGTGTACAACCAACTCCACTGATAGCCTATGTGTCAGACCCAAAGTCTTTCACTCATAGAGACACGATTCAAACTGTGCACTGTACTTCAAGAGCATGGTATACGCTAGCGTACCAAGCGCAGAAACTCCCCATTTATGCTTCATCACTCCCTATTGCGCACCATCCGAAATTAAAAGTTACGCAAGAGAAAAAAATGGGACAACTGTTGGAGGAAATGAAACTATCCACTATGATAGATGTTTTCCCACACGGTAGATTTATTCAAAGGGAGGACCCATCATAATACACCCATGAAGCTGTTTGCCCATTTGCAGCTGCAAATGGCGATCAGGGAGCTATATACATCATTTCCGGAAGAACCACCGCAATTACAAGCATTGCAGACACTATTGACAACACCTACTCGCCAAAAATTAGTTACACGCTTATACAACGCGTCACAGTCAGAACAGGGTTGGATCACGAACAGGTCTCTTAACAAGTGGGAAGTGTCAATAGGAGACAACATAGAAGAATGGGATTGGGAATATAGTTGCACGCAACTACAACTGATGGCATCAAACTGCAATTTGCGTATAATACACTTTAAATTCTTACATCAATTTTACTATACCCCGATTCAGTTATAAAGATATGGCCTTAGATCACATGATAAGTGTTATAGATGCAAAGCACTAAATGCAGACTTCTTGCACATGGCATGGGCCTGTCCACAGATAAATAGGTACTGGCAAGAAATTACAGGAACACTTACAGCCATGCTATCTGAACTGATACCTAATGCTCCATTTATTTGCTGGGAATATACAAATTCAAACATGCAAAAAGATGGAAGTTCCTGGCCGCAGCACTTCTGTTAGCTAAACGCAGTGTTGCTATCAGATGGGGCAGCAAACGCCCCTCTAGGTTTAAAGACTGGCTTACGGATATGTCCTATTGTAAAGAAACCTTGGAGGTTTATGCGGAGGAATTATCGCAGGCATCAAGACCTCGGGATTTCTGGGAACCCCTGACGCAATATCTTCAGACTATACAGGTGGACGGTTGATGAATGGTATTGGCAAGACAGTAGAACATATGATACTTGCGTCAGTTTACTGGTGAGCGGAGAATAGATGTAATATTTCAACTTGTGCCTATATATGTATCAAATTGTATTTGTATGTCGTGAGCTTTGGAACCTTGAGGGATGTCTGAGGATCGAGACGTGATGATATGAATATTGGCTTCCCTATGTACAGAAACAGACGAATATTGATGTAAACATGTGATGTAAATTTATACCGCAAACAACTGTTTTATATTGGAGAATGTGCTTAGTTGGTGTTGACCGGAAACAATAAACAAATAAAAAAAAATAAAAAAGCATTGTGGAGATGAAATTGACAGTAGACGAAAGAATTTAGAGGAGAAAGTGATGTGGGATCAAGTGAAATTAGCGGAACAACAAGAACTCCAGCTACAGAATCAGGTAGGAAACATAGGAAGGGGGCAAGGTCATGGTGAAAATAATGGGGGCAAACCAAAAGGGCGATTGAGCAGAGAAGAGGCAAAGAAAAAGCTTCCCTGTCATGGGTACGGAAAATTGGGGCATTGGAAAAACGAGTGTGAAAGTATACAGAATAATAATGGCCCAAATCAAAATTTAAATCCACAGACGCAGAATGAGGTGATAATGAGTCAACCGCAGCAGGTTGTAAACCTACAGAGACAATGCCACCTGCTCCATGCCAAATTTTGTGAGTCAAGCCAAGTACAGTACGGACACGGGATTTCATGAAGGAAGTGATAAGAAAAATGTTGTAACATCGCAATTTCTTTTGCAGGATTCTTATTTTGATAACAGCATCTTATGACGGTGCCTGAGGGGGGAGGAAGTGGAGTGCGTACTTGGAGTATCCTTGCCGGTAGGTCCATATATCGATGGTAAGGTGGAAGGAAATGACATTACCTACTTGTTGCAAAAACAACAATTGATGGACAGAATGCAGAACAATGTCATACATTCACCCCAGTACAGAGATCTGGGCCTAAATCCATCGTTTTTTTGCTCACCATGCCATTCCAGTTTGAACCCAGCCATATGCAAATCAGTCTTGACCCTGTGCCCCATGGCAACAGTCCAGCCTGAACTGCCAAGCCAGGTCCTCCCTGGACTGGAAACAAGCATCCTAGGACCGGTTTCAGGCTTTCAGCCCTCGTCAGCCAGGATAGCTTGATTCCAGTGGTATGGAGAGCAAGGGACTCACGTCTGAGCATACTCTTCCCACTCGGGGTGACAAATGCAAAAACAACAATTGATGGACAGAATGCAGAACAATGTCATACATTCACCCCAGTACAGAGATCTGGGCCTAAATCCATCGTTTTTTTGCTCACCATGCCATTCCAGTTTGAACCCAGCCATATGCAAATCAGTCTTGACCCTGGCTTGGCAGTTCGGGCTGGACTGTTCCCATGAGGCACAGGGTCAGACTGATTTGCATATGGCCATGTCTGAACTGGGGTGGCAGAGTGGGCTAAAGAACGGTGATGGATCAAACCCAGATCTGTTGACTGGGTGTGAGTGTTTGATTGGTTCTGATGCTCCGTCCATCACCACCCCCTTTTGTACCGCTTTGTTCGCCATAAGTTGGCAGGGTATGCTCAGACGTGAGTCCCTTGCTCACTATGCCACTGGATTCAAGCAAGCCTGGCTGAAGACGGCTGCACTTGCCAGAAACCGGTCCTAGGAAGCTTGTTTCCGGTCCAGGGAAGGCATGGCTTGGCAGTTCGGGCTGGACTGTTCCCATGAGGCACAGGGTCAGACTGAATTGCATATGGCCATGTCTGAACTGGGGTGGCAGAGTGGGCTAAAGAACGGTGATGGATCAAACCCAGATCTGTTGACTGGGTGTGAGTGTTTGATTGGTTCTGATGCTCCGTCCATCACCACCCCCTTTTGTACCGCTTTGTTCGCCATAAGTTGGCAGGGTATGCTCAGACGTGAGTCCCTTGCTCACTATGCCACTGGATTCAAGCAAGCCTGGCTGAAGACGGCTGAAATGCCAGAAACCGGTCCTAGGAAGCTTGTTTCCGGTCCGGGGAAGGCATGGCTTGGCAGTTCGGGCTGGACTGTTCCCATGAGGCACAGGGTCAGACTGATTTGCATATGGCCATGTCTGAACTGGGGTGGCAGAGTGGGCTAAAGAACGGTGATGGATCAAACCCAGATCTGTTGACTGGGTGTGAGTGTTTGATTGGTTCTGATGCTCCGTCCATCACCACCCCCTTTTGTACCGCATTACCTACTTGTTAGACACTGGTGCTATCCAATCTACTGTGAGAACTGCAGACATCCCAAACCTACCCCTCTCGGGAGAAGCGATCCAAGTAGTAGGCGTCTTTAATAAACAAATTAGGACCCCAATTACAAAGCCAATGGAGGTATGTATTGGCAAATTCAAAGAAATGCATACGTTCGTAGTGTGTGATTCCAGTCCTGTGAACTTATTAGGAAGGGATCTATTGTGCAAGATGAATTGCACCATATTTTGCACAATGGTGTTGCTATTCAGACCCCAGACGAAGACGGAGTGTATAAAATCATGTTAGCAAAACAAGTAACAGAAGTAGATGAATTATATTCTGTAATGACCAAAGAAGATTTACCAAATGAGGTCAAAGCAACAGTAAATCCTTAAGTGTGGGATTTTACAGGAAAAGAAGTGGGATTAATTAAAAATGTAGATCCCGTAAAAGTGACTGTAAAAGAAGGTGCAGTTTATCCAAATACATGACAATACAAAATGAGTCCTGAAATAAAAGCTGATTTGCAGCAGAAATTGATCGAATGGTTGAACAAGGCATTCTAAAAGAAATAATGAGAAGTCCTTGTAATTCACGATTAATTGGCATCAAGAAACCGAATTGAAAATATAGGGTAGTACAAAATTTATGAAAGATAAACAAGATTGTTGTGCCATGTTGCCCTATGGTAACAAACCCTGCAATGATTTTGTACCAGATACCATGGAAGGCAGGATGGTTTACTGCAATTGATTTATGCCATGCCTTTTTCTCCATTCCATTGCATCCCGATAGTCAGTATTTATTTTCTTTCAAATTTGAGGATCGAATTTATGTTTGGAATCGCGTTTCTCAAGGATATACTGAAAGGCCTTCAATTTTTAATTAAATCTTGAAAAAAATGTCTCGAAACATTAGTGTTGCCTAGGGAGTCAGTCCTGGTACAGTATATTGATGACCTGTTGGTCGCATTGAAAACAAGGGACGACTGTGTTACTGATTCCATTACTTTATTGAACTATATATCCAAAGGTGGACATAAAATGTCCCCGGAGAAATTACAGTTTTGCCAAAAACATTTAAATATTTGGGACATCAGATACAGCGAGAACTTAGAAAAGTGACCTCTGAGAGAATAAAAATAATAAGTCAAATGAAATTGCCACAAACCCGAAAATATAAAAGGATGTTTCTTGGTGTTGTAGGATATTGCCGACAATGGATTGTAGGGTTTTCCCTATTGGCAAAACCCCTGATACAAATGACAAAGAAGCGAGCAAAGGACCCAAGAAAGTGTGATGGTCAAAGCATGGAAGCCTTTGTAAAATTACGAAAATGTTTGTGTGAAGCACCTGCTTTAGGTATGTCTGACTATGCAAAAGACTTTGCACTGTTCTGTTGTGAGAGAGATAACTGTGCACTCTCCGTTTTAACGGAGAGACAGGGTCTAATGCGACGTCCGGTGGCATATTTTTCTGCTACTTTGGACCCTGTAGCATCAGCATTGCCTGGTTGCCTAAAGGCTGTGGCTGCAACGTGCATGAGTTTGGGACAGAGCGAGTCCATTGTGATGGGACACCCAGGAAAATTGTATGTCCCACATGAAGTTGAAATTCAAACTCAGTATCTTACCCCTAATAGAATGACAAAGTACAAAAGAATTATACTGGGGCTGAAAACGTGACCATAGTCTGATGTACTGTTCTTAACCCAGCTACCTTGTTACCAGATCCATACAATGAGGAGGTGAAGGACGAAATCGAACATGAATGTCTCGACGTGACAGAACTCAGTACCAAACCCCGTCCTGACATCCAGGAGGAACCCTTGGAGAATGCTGAACATGAGCTCTTTGTAGATGGCTTGTGTATGTGCCATGAGGAAGGTGGACTAAGTGCTGCTTATGCTGTGTGTGTACATTGGCAGGAATAGTCAAAGCATCCCATTTACCAGGAGTCAAGTCTGCACAAGTAGCCGAATTGATAGCTTTAATTAAAGCTTCCAAAAATGGGAAAAATTGGAGAGTAACCATTTACACTGATAGTCAGTATGGTTACGGGGTTGTGCATGACTTTGGCCAGCTCTGGATGCAGAGAGATTTCCTGACTTCTTCAGGGTCTCCCATTAAAAATAGAAATGTTGTGAAAGAATTGCTTGAGGCAATACAATTACCAAAAGAAGTGGCAGTGGTCAACTGTGCTGCACATCAGTCAGGAAATGACCATGTGACGGCAGGTAACCGACATGCTGACCAGGTTGCCAAACACTGGGCCAAATATAAAATGGCAGTGAACAGGAAAATTGAAACGTGGATTCAGCTGCCAATTTATGCGGATTTCAGGATTAGAAACATGGTAAGAAGTAATAGAACTACAAGATGAGGTGGAAAAAAGAGAAAGAGAGGAGTGGGAGAAAGTTGGTTGTCAGAGAAGGGCAGAAGATGGTGTATGGGTCCATTTAGAGGGCAGACCAGTAATGCCAGACTGTATGCTTGCACCAATGGCTAGGATGTATCATGAAGACACTCACATAGGCAGAGATGCAATGATTAGACATTTCAGACAAGATTGGCAGGAATGTCGCAGAGAGTCTTTGCCAGAGATGCTTAACCTGTCAACAAATGAATCCAGGAAAGAATACCATAGTCGGTATGGGTAGAATTGGAAAGGCAGAAGGTCCATTTGGAAGGCTTCAAATAGATTTCATTCAGTTGCCTGTTTATCGAGGATTGAAATAAGTACTTGTCATAGTTTGTTTATTTTCAAAATAGGTGGAAGCATACCCAACCCGAATAAATGACAGCCTGACAGTGGCCAAACTCCTATTGAGAGAGCTCATTCCTCGATTCGGTTTTCCAGTAACTATTGAATCAGATAGAGGGTCTCATTTTAATAATGCAATAATTCGATTAATTTGTGAAGCATTTAAAATTGAACAAAAGCTGCACTGCGCATACCACCCAGAGGCTTCTAGAGTGGTAGAACAAGTGAATGGCACAATTAAGTCAAGATTGGGAAAAGTATGAGCATCCACCCCACTGGAGTGGCCTGAAGCTTTACCTCTTATTCTGATGGGACTCAGAAGTATTCCAGACAAGAATACCCGATTGAGTCCCGTTGAAATACTCATGGGAAGAGCAATGAGACAAGCATGCATACCAGGACACAAGCTGTTGAATATATCTGATGATTGGGTGCTAGAGTATTGCTAAGAGTTGGCTGGCCAAGTGTGTTCTATCTCTCACCAGGTTGGAGAAGACGCAGTCACCAGGCAGCCGAACCAAGCTTATGATCTGAACCCTGGCGACTGGGTAGTGGTGAAGAATCACACTCGAGAATCGTGCCTAACACCAAGGTGGGAAAAACCACATCAGGTTATATTGGTCACAACGACAGCAGTAAAATGTGGGGGCTTTCCTAATTGGATTCATGCAAGCCATACTAAAAGGGTACCAGCACCTGACGAAGACGGACCTCAACTGACCCAAACAGTTGGGAATGCTGAAGGTTGTACAGCTGAAGGATCCAGAATAATAGATCCTAAAGTAGATAACCAAGAACAACCGAGCACCAGTCAGGATGATTCGATCCCAATAGTAGAAATACCTGGAGTAATTGTAAGAACAAGAACCCAAACCAGATTAGTTAGTCAAGAAAAGAGTGAGGACCAGATAGGATGAAGAATGTGCTCAGGAGAGTGAAAATACAACAGTTAGGGAACCTGAGCAGGACCAGTCAAGGAGAGAACAATCTACTCAGACGAAAAAAACTTAAACCACCGCTCCTGAGTCTGAGGAGGGACAGATAGGCTTAGAAAAACTTGTTCAGGTGGCAGAAAGCCAAAGTGCAGTAAGACCTGATCAGGACCAGACAGGAAAAGAAAAACGAGTTCAGGGAGAAGAAGAAGAAAAATAAATTGAAATAAAACCTGAACAGGGTCAGATTAGGGAAGAAGAACGCATCCAGGCAGATGATACTAAGACAATAAACCCTGGACAAAGTCAGATTGAGAGGAATTCTGAAGACGAAAATAACCAAATTGTGCCACAAACCAATGAAAACAAAATAACACTTGAAGAAAGTGGAAGTGCAGTGCAAGCCAAAAGAATCAGAAAAGGCGATAATTGGCCTACTGTTATCAAGAGAGTGAGATACCGACTCAAAACAATAAATGAGGAATGGGACCAAGTAAACAAGGTATCCAGTCAGACTGAACAATCAAATGAAAACAACAAACGAAGAAGCCTGAGATTGAAAAGACTGAACAATAAATTCAAAGGTCCTGAATGGACGTACGTTATTCTTGAAGACTTTGAGAATCTAGAAATAAATGAAGGGACTGATGAAGAAATAAATGCAGAGCAAATTGACGAAGAAGTGAGACCAACCTGAAAGAAAATTTGTTTACCCAAATATACCATCGCAGATTAGAAATTCCAAATTGAAGAAGAGAAAATCTTCTTTTCCCAAAGAAAATGGCTGACAATAGAGCTGCTGGAAAACCCAAACGAAATTGTGTAAAGAAATGTTGTAGAATATGTATTTGTAGCATATTTTTAGTACTTGTAATTTGGTTAGCACTGACAGTTGCTATTCCTTATATAATTGATACAGTAGAAAAGAATAACACACACGCACATGAGAGAGTAGCTAACAGTAAAAGAAATAGGATAGCCTTAGAAGCACCAGATGAGAATAAGACAAGACGAAACAAAGTAGATTTGGAAGCACCAGATGACCTAGACATATCACACACTGTGACAGACAATGACACTGCTTTAAATGTATTTACAAAATTATTACTGCAATACGTGGACACTATGGAAGTCAGTAGCAGAAGGTGTGACATATCATCATATTCCATTAACATTTGGTATGTCTTGTAGTGTTTTAGCAAGTTTATTTTATAGAACAGAAAAACTGCAATAATATTATTCTAATGTAGATGTGATTTTTTTGAGGTTCCTATGCAAAAGAGCATGAACCCAGTTCTTAGTACTAGAGACTCACAATTCATGGGTGAATATTTTCTAACTATGAAAGCGATAGATATAGCTGAAGCACATACGCACAATTTAACATGTAAATTACACGAAGAAGAAAAGATATTTCTGAATTTAGTTGAGCAAAGGAGACAGGACTTCCAGAGAAGGGCTTCTGAACCGAAACCACAGATACCTCAGTGGGCTGAGAAAGATGACATTTATAAAACTGGCAAGACTCATGCTGCTATGTCCTTGGACTTTGAAAAGAAAGGGAAGATCTGCCTCAATAGATTAAAGACTGAATATAACAATGTATTTATTGGTTCCAGTGAATGTGAACATAATTTCTTAGTAATTGGGGGATGGGGACCAACAGGTGGAACAGATCCAATATTTCCTGGAATGTACTGTGTATGTGGCAATAAAGCTTATTCAGATTGCCTGATCATTGGTACGGGAGTTGTTATTTTGGAATAATTTTTCCATAAGTGTATCATGTGAAAAGAATCACTGAAAGTATGAAGACACAAAAGAACTAACACGTACAAAAAGAGCTTGTTTTTCTGATATAGTATTTGACATATTCGGTGTATTGATACCTTCAGTGGGAGTAATTCTGAATTCTCGTAAACATGTGTCAATTATCTACAGTAGTGGATCGGTTATCTACTGATACTGCTGGAGGGTTCTTAATGATCAATACAGAATTTGTTGCAATCAGATCTATGGTTTTGCTAAATCGACTTGCTCTTGATATATTATTGGCAAAAGAGGGCGGAGTCTGTAAAATATTGAAAGCGCAACATTGTTGCACTTATATTCCTGATAAAAGTGTTCAAATTTGAGGATATATAAAGAATATTACGAAATTAGGGGAAGATTTGAAACCACTGGAAGTTGACATGTATGGAAGAAATTACAAATAGCATTTCTACTGTAGGTAGTTTTATTTCTAATATGAGAAAGGTATTTTAGGTCAAATAATAATGCCGATAATGGGAATAACATGTTTAGTTTTAGAAATTATGTTTTGGCACAACTGTTGCAAGAAAGGAAAGGAGTATGAAGTGAATGAAAAGGGAAAGAAGAGAAAATACGAAGAAATACAACTGGAAGAAATAAAAGGAGATTTTTACAAAAGAATAAGGGGTTTACAAAACAAAAGGGAAAAAGATAGAAATGAAAGAGTTGAAGAAAACATCAAAATAGAAAAGTGCTAAAGTTGGCATCCAGAATTAGTAATAGAAATTGGTGATGGCATAAAATGCCATCAGAGAGGGGATTGATGGAGCAAGGTTTTGTAAAGAAGAAACTTGCTCGGATGCAATCCTCTCAAATAACGTATAATACCATAATCAATTTGTCTTGTAAATACTAACATTGCATTACACAAAATGTATCGTATCTAGGGGATGCTTTCATATGTGTATTACTAACCAGAAACCCAGAGTGTCTTAAAATGGCCGACAAAACGCAGGCATTTCACTGTGCATGCGTCTACTACATCTACGTAGTATGACATATTCTATGCTTGGAGGGAAACTTTTGCAGCTAGGCAATAGCTTCTAAAATTGCTACTTGAAACTCACATATTACTGCACATGCTACTGCTTAAACTAAACCTCATAAGTTCTACTAAATACTAATGCGAAAGATTTATATAAGTAATTGGGGATTGAGTAGTAATAAGTGGAATACAGTGAATTCATTTATTTCCATAGTCTAACATGTTTTTCTCTGACTTTATTATTAGTTCGTATTTGGGCCGCAGAGAGTGCTCTGACCTCTTCCCAGAACCATAATGACACAGTTGAAACCCAGCCAAGGACAAGCTGAGGAGAATCTCATGAGAACTTAACCCATTGACCCGGACAAGAGCAACAATTATAACAAAGTGTATAAATTGTATTGATCATAATATGAAATGCGGGTGGGAATAAAGCTTTGGGAAAGTAAATTAAGGAGCGGAAACATAGAACAAAGAGCCTAAAGTAAAATATTACATTTAATATGGTGTGATGAACTCACCTCCTTACCCTGTCCAATCAGAAATAGGGGAAAACACGATATTGAAACATTTGGGGGTGGTACATGAACACAAAATAGTATAATTGAGGTAAGTTAGTTAGTTAGCTGACTGTCTGTCTGAATCCGACCCGACATGTATGCTGCCACAGACGCTGTCTGAGACGTTGTCCCAGACCCTGCAGATGCCAGAGACCCTGCTCGAGAGACCGAAATACTGATCGATAATCCAATCATCTAGAGGGGAGGGGAGTTGCGGACGAAAAATCTAGGAGATTAGTGCCAGAGAGGGGTACAATGCTGACGTTGCACTTAGAAGAGGTCACCTTCCCGGTCCTGAACCTGTCCTGATCCTCTGTCTTCCACCTGTCCCGGTGGACTCCATCTGGCCCACCTTCCAGGAGTTGGGTTCATCTATCACCCTAGGTAAATATAATTCTGTGAAATCTGTCTTTATGCCTGTTCTGTCTTTTCCTCCTCCCTTTTCAGGTACGACCATCACAATATTTTATTGAGATTTATTATTGAACTAAATTTGATTTCTTTCCTGAATGAAACTCGATGTTGACATTGTAATTGATCCTTGACTCACAAAATTATTGATTAGATAGAACTTTTAAAACTCTGAGTCTGTGATTAATGGAGAAAACCTTTTAATGTTAATTTTTCCTATACTACTAGCAACTAGATTCATTGACCAGAGGAAATGTATTGACAAGGAGATTGGAAAGGTAAGATTTGGGTAAAGATAACAAAATCTTGCAGGAAAAAAAACCTAAACTGACTCCGGGTTGAACTACTAGCTTATTGTATGAATTTTAATGGGGCCAGGTGAGTATATGGTGTGTGTGTGTAACCCCAAACTGGTAATCCGCTGGATCAGTTGAACAATTTTTTTTATAAAAACAATGAACCATCACAATCATAAAGTATTTAAATACATTCTACATAAAGTAATTGTGCTCTGGTGATAGGGTAATTACACGGTGCAAATGAGGAAGACAACAAAACCAAAAAAGTCCCGGAATTCTGATCAAGAAACTAGGCAATTGACAACAAATGGTTGTCTAAATTAAATTGAATAATAGTTCAGCAGAACATAAATTAGTTCCATCATTTAACAACAATTAAATTAGCCCCTAGATAGCCATTGTAATTTCTGTGAAGTTTTTTTGCCATATTATGTCTGTCAGGGATCTGCAGAGAGGCGCCTGCCAGAATTTACACAAATAGAGAAATTGGCTTGTCTTCAAATGCACGATGTTGTAACCACAATTCCCATGAAGCAATAATTTATTGGGTAGTTCTTATGAAAGTTGCATTGGTCTACAAAAGTAGACGTTGCACGTCAGCAAGCGTGCGTAATGCTGATTTGCTCAGTTCCCTGTTGGGAGTACAGAGCGTGTTCCTGCCGTCTGGAGGACCCCTGTGAGTTGAATGCTAACGGGGAATTGTTTTTGTGATTTTCTGCTCTCTGATGTGAGAACGAAAGCGGAGCAGAAGGGGACGGATGTTCTCTGTGCGTTTTTCTTTGCCGAGGGGCAGCATTTCATCATAGGGCATCATCGAAATCTTATGGGCCATTTGGAGGATAATCAGAGTTTGGTTGAATCAACAATCTTCAGAGACTAAAAGGAATTCGGGAATCACAACAACAGTGTCATGGTATGATACTACTACCTATTCTAGGATTCAAGTGACACAAATGTACTTTTCTTCTGTTATGTTTATGTGACTAATGTGAGAAGTTGGCCTGGTATATGATGTCCACTAATTAAAGTGGGCACCTTGCACCAGTTCAAACGACCCTTATGATGTATGAGGTCAAAGATAACCTTTAGAAAGCTATCCTAGTGCTAGCTGTGGAGAACAGCCTTCGGGCTTAATCTTGATGGAATGTGAAGGAGCTTCTTTAACCAGAATATCACCTCCTGTATTAATTAACCCCTTCGACGCGCATGACGGAACGGTTCCGTCATGCACGTCGGTTGCGCTGTGCGCATGACGGAACCGTTCCGTCATGGCACCGCCCGCGCACCGAACCTTCAGCGTGGCGCGGAAATCCGCGCCGCGCTGAAGGGGTTAAGTGAAAGGGGAACCACACAGTAGTTATATGAAAATATGTATTTATTGATATAACACCCTCTAGTATCCTCTAACCGAGGATGGAACACAAAGCACACAATATGAGATCAATAGAACAGTTGTATATAGCACAATACACAGTGGGATCCAGGGGGAGACCAAACCATATACCAAAATGGTGGTATAACAACCATGACTCGAGTCAAGACAAGGTCAGGAGCATGTAGAATCGCTGGGACCCCAAGGAACCACCCAAGGTGATTAGATAGGGACCCCACGGAGGACGGGTGCAGTGTGCAACAACGACCGCGGGCTCCGTACAATTCTATGGGGAAGTCTCAGTTGTAATTTTACAGTTTAAGGACCCTTCTAGGAGGACTTTGAGAAAACCGTTTGGAACTTCAATGTTTGGAGAGCCACCCCACCCGTGGATACCGTAGTACACGAGTTACCTATCCCAGAGGAGCTGGGTGCATAGGTCTGGAGTGGTGTCGGAAACTGCCATTGTTCTCAATGGAGGGCTGCAAAGAAGTGCTCCTGCCGTGAGGGTGAAAAGGATCCAGCTTGGATTCTGGAAGAAAGGAGCCTGAAAGCAGATGGGACAGAGTCTGGGTCACTTCAGGGTAACCAGGGGCTCGGTAGACGAATGCCCACCGATGTCATGTGCTTCATGGTGCGATGAAGGGATGCTTGACTCTTCAGCCACGAGGACCAGGAGACGTTGATGATGACCAGGAGCCACATACAAGCTGTCTCACAAAGGATGTCGAGTGGTGAGAGGTCGAGGTCCGGCTGGAGCACCAGCAAGCCTTGGCAAAAGCAATGCATGGAGAAAGGTCAAGCAGGTTACGGATGAGGACCAGCAAGGTCCTGGGGACTCTCCAAGCAATGGAGAATCAGGGCATGTCCGGAGCAACCAGAGAAGCCCAATAGAAATCTAGATGACCCTCAGGAGGGCCCAGAGGCCGAATGACTAGGAGTCGCCAGGGGACATCGAGAAATATTACAAAGTACCAGCCCATGGAGCACTCAGTGCGAGGAAGCCGGAGTTTTTTGGTGAAAATACTGCTCAGGGTCAGGACTAAGTGGAGTCCAATGCACAAGCTAAGGAATTAATACCAATAAACACGCAGTTAGAACAAGGGAGTCCTAGGGAAGGTTTTAAAGACCACTAAAGGATTATATCCCCAAGCAACTATTAACAAAACACAGAAATCCTAGGGTCTATGGACTACCTCTAAGTATTATTTAAACCTATGTGGTAGTAAACCTGACTGGAGACAAGGTAATGGATTCAGTATGTATAAGGGCAGATCCCTTTAAGGACGAAATCCCTCACTCACCAATGGTGACATGCTTCATCATAGGGACTCTCCTCCCAAGGGAAAAACCTAGTTCCCTTGGGGGCTACAACCCCCTCACTGAGAGGGAGGAGCTCAGGGATGTTTTATCTCTAGTATTTAGGACTGGCTAAGTCCACATATGATAAGCAAGAGAGTGTGAGCAAGGGTGCAGCGCAAAAAATAAAGTTAGTGAGTATGTGAAAAAAGGTGATAAGCTAAAACTGGCTAGGAGGCACCAAAGCCAACTTTAATCAAAAGGTGCCTACTGTCAAGATTAAAAAGCAGTACACCTGCAGTATGGATTTAAAACTGCTATGGTGTGGGTTTTAGGTGGTCAACATGTTTCAGCCCACGAAGACCAAAGGTGGATCGGGCTTTCATCAGGACCTATTCAGAAAAACGCTACTGCACGTGAATAAAGTGAATAAACTATACCAAAAAGGATATCGGGCCAATGCAATATCATCAGCCTATATCTGAACCTGCATGCACCTAGAAAGAAAAGAAGATGCCACATGTCAGGAGAAAGTGATATGTGTCATAACAGTATGAAAAGTTTACTGAAAAACAAGATCTGCATATACATAAACAAGAGACAGAGATACCTTACCCGCAAAGGCTGGGTACAGGATCTCACCTCTCGCCTGGCAACCGCTCAGGAAGGCAGCACCGCTCTACAAAAAAACGGGGTTTCATAATATTGTGGGGTGCGGTAAGAGTCATCAAAATCTCAGAGGATGATCGTATGGTGGTCAGACGCTTCACATATCGATCATAAAAAGATAACCATTAGTATGGGGAGCTATAAATAATGAAAAAAGAAGCGGGGTGAACCCATATATAAACACACACTACACATGTTTATGGGATTTAAGTAGGAGCTTCAAAGATACTAAACACTTAGCCTATTACCCATCAATCTCACTAACAAGAAGTGGAGCTAACCACAACCTGTGTGAAGGACAAACTGGAGCGCCTAACACTCAGCATCCAAGTCTCAAAAGACAGCATAATACGTTTAAACTACCGCGCTGATAGGCATCAAAAATGCTTGCAAACACTCACCTATCCGTCGGTACCGCTATACCGGGAGAGCCTGCTGCCGGAGGTAAATGTAAGTACACGGCCACGCTCTTAAATAGCCAATATCATGACATCCTAATTGCGCTCAGGTGGAGATAGTAGTGTATATTGTCGCACATGCCCAGTGCAAAATGTGATACAGAGCATGAGCGGAGTCAAAACACCGTTTGTTAAAGATGACGGTAACGGTGTTCTATTGCGCAGGCCCAAAGAAAGTCCTGCTAGGTCGTATGAACGGAATGAAAGTGCTGGTATGGCTCCTATAACAGAGGGGCCGTGTTGCGACCTGGCTAGCCACGCGTGTCCTCAATGTTATGAAATAAATACCCTGCAATAGTGAGGACACATACGTCAACCTCCGAGTCTGAGAGGAGATTGACATCGCGGCTACTTGGAAGGTGAAGACTGGTAACAAAGGCAATATTCAAACCTAAGGGCGTGCATTGTGTGACTCAGAAAACATACACGCAAAAGCGCTATGTACAAAAATGGATTTATGGGTAAAGGAAAGATCATAAACTGGGATATGAGCCCATATGATGGATATGCGGGCGCTCCGTATAGAAACACGGAGTATAGGAGCAATCAAGTACCCTCAAGAGAGGTGGGGATGTTAAAATAAACCCGTGTCAATGACTACGTGTATTGAACAGACCCGCAGTAAGTGATGCAGCAAAAAAATATATATATAAAGTATATCAACACAGTGGGTGAATGTAGTCACTGAACCACAAATGTCAAGGTTAACATGGATTATCGCCCCGAGGTACAATAGAGTCCATAGCTAAATTTGAGCTCAAGGGCCAACAGACCAAAGGCACTACAAACAGATGGTAATGCCAAAATGGCAGGGGACCTCACCCGGAGGAAGTGGCACCTGAACCTGAGACACATCAGTAGTGTTAAAGTGACACCCAGGGAATGTCATCATTCAGACCAGACTTATCAGTGTCCAATTTGTAAACCCATCGTTGTTCTTTCTTGAACAGAAAAGAAGAAATATCTGTCAAGTGAGTGGGAATAAAGGGGCGTTCTAACACAGTCCATTTCAAATCTTGTGGACTATGTCCAGCCGTCACAAAGTGTTGAGTCAATTTTGTGGAAATTTTCTTGTAGCGAATAGTGCTCTTGTGTTCCAGTATGCGTGTCTTCACCTTACGTGTCGTCATACCAACATACCGGAGTAAGCAGGGGCACGTGATAAGGTAAATTAGATTATTGCTGTTACAGTTTGTATGACCAGCCAAAATCCAAGGTTTAAAAGTCCCAATATCAATCTCGGTGGTGTGTGTGGTGTGTGCGCATGCAGCACAGTTGCCACAGGGGAAGTGCCCACGTACTCTCGGCAAGTCCCACAATGTGTCTTGATGATGTTTCCTATTCTCAAGTGGGCGGGTATGTACAAGCCTATCTCTGATGTTGGTGCTGCGTCTGAAAGCAAACAGGGGACGAGGTAAAGGGGTCGTCCCGATATTGAGTATCTTACATTTTGCCAAAATGCTTTTCTTGATCTGATTCGAAAAGCTACAAAATGTATTGACACAAGTCAGTCTGTTCGTCGTTTCTTTAGGACTGCTCAGTTCAAGTAATGCAGCCCTGTTATTGTTCGCTGCACGTTTCAGAGACTGTTTTACCAACTTTTTGGGGTAGTGTCTGGTCACCAGCTGATTTGACAGTACTCTAGCATGTTCGTAGTACTTGTCCGTCGTAGAGCAGTTCCTCCTAATTCGCAAAAACTGCCCGAAGGGCAGATTTTGGCGCAGGGCTTTGGGATGGAAACTGTCATATAGCAAAAGTGAGTTTCTTGCCATCGGTTTCTTGTACAATTCGGTGCGAAGGCCGCCATCAGCCGGAAAGATCAAAACATCAAGAAAAGGCAAACTCACTCTGCTGAACTCACAGGTGAACCTCAGAAAGGCATTACGGGTGTTTAACCAAGCTCTAAAGTCAGTGATGGAAGACAACGACCCTGTCCAAATGACAAAAACATCATCGATGTACCGTCTCCAACAACGTATGTGATGTCTATATGGGTTGAGAGGGCACAAAATGTGTTCCTGTTCAAAACTATGGACATAGAGGTTCGCTAAGCTCGGAGCGAACACACTGCCCATAGAAGTCCCGGACACTTGTAAGATAAGCTGTTTCTCAAATCTGAAAAAATTCTCCTTCATGGCGATACGGGCACAATTCATAATGAAGGACACAGGAGTGATGGAATCAGGGGCATGCTCCATGAGCAAGTCCTCAATCTTGGCTAAAGTCTCATCTTGAGGAATGCAGGTGTAAAGCGAGTCCACGTCAAAGGAGACAAGGAAATCGCTATCCACGTTGAAATCAATTGTTTCAATAAGATTGAGAACATCTTTGGTGTCTTTAAGGTAGGTTTGCATGTCCAAAACAAGTGGATGTAAGAAATGATCCACAAAAGTGGACAGCGGTTCTAACAGAGACCCCAAACCCGAGATGATGGGACGTCCCAGAGGTGGTCTCTGTGCTTTATGCACCTTCGGTAAGGCATAAAAGTATGGAATGACAGGATGGTTTTGAATAAGAAAACCTGACTCCTGCTCGGTAATCCAACCATTTGTTACCACCTCCTCTACCATGGTTTTGATCTCCTGTTCCAATCTAGTGGTAGGGTCTTCCCGTAGGGGTTTGTAAAACTGAGTGTTACCCAACTGTCTCAAGCATTCAGCGTGATACGCAGAGGAGTCCATTATCACTATGGCCCCGCCTTTATCCGCTGGTTTGATAGTGATTGTCTCATCTGTAGCTAGGGACTGCATGGCCCGCAAGGGAACTAGGTTTTTCCCTTGGGAGGAGAGTCCCTATGATGAAGCATATCACCATTGGTGAGTGAGGGATTTCGTCCTGAAAAGGATCTGCCCTTATACATACTGAATCCATTACCTTGTCTCCAGTCAGGTTTACTACCACATAGGTTTAAATAATACTTAGAGGTAGTCCATAGACCCTAGGATTTCTGTGTTTTGTTAATACAAGCTGAGGAATTGCCAACAAGCACATGCACTTGTGTTATGCAGTCCCCACGAGGAATACTGGCCTAAAACTTGCTGAGAGAGCAGACCAACCTCGGGGACATTCGTAACCCTCCTCCTGTGTTGCTGGAGTCTTCAGAGTCTGCAGGAGCTTGGGAGCAGCAGACCAGCCAGTTGCATTGAGGTGCCTGCGAATGCAGGGGAGTGACTCCTTCACCCCAAGGGAGAGTCTTTGTTGTCCTTAGTGCACCACAGGTCCTGCACAGAACTTGTATGGAGTAAAGCTTTGGACAGAGAGGGAGACGAAGTCGGGCCCAGTCGAAGTCCAGCGAACTCCAGAGTGTCCAGATGGTCAAAGGTCAGTGGTTTCTTCTTGTAGAATCTTGTCCATGTAAAATCTAAAGAGCTGTAGTCAGGTAGGCCCTTTTGTACCCACTGGAGAGGGTTGGACAGATTCGAGGGACCTTCCTAGGGGAGGGTCAGGACAGAGGGGTGGTTACACCCATGTCCTTTGTCCAGTTTCACACAAGAGCAGGAGCCAATGGCTCCCAGAACTGGTTTGAGCTGAACTATGCACAGGGATACCAAATGTGCCCCAGGTGCAGACTTTCAGGCACTCTCAGAGTGCACCCACCCAGCCCCAATACACTAAATCCTGTCTGGGAGGTGGTCAGACTTCCCTGTGACAGGATGCCTATTGTGCTGCCTTCCTCTGCTCGAGCTTGGCTCAGCAGCAGGAGGGCAGAAATGTGTCTCTGGTCGGCAGCATCCCTTTTGTGCTGACCGGGTCAAGAAGGCTGGCACTGGATAGACCAGTGACCCCACAAAGCTCGCTCCAGAAGGGTGGAATCATACCTCCCACACCTGTTACCGGTGTGGAGGTATAATTCCAAGGTGTTTGATACCAAACAAGATATGTTTCCATGCAGCCGTTTTCGAGATAGCATTTACCGCAAAGATATAATGCACCTCTACCTATATGTCCGGCTGAGTCACAGACAACCCGGGAGAATGGTCTCTGAAGGCTGCAGAGGGCCTCTGCTCAAGTAGGGGCACCCTCTCATGTAAAACTCAGCACCCTGCCTTCAGGAGTGATAAGGCCTGCTATGGGGTGACTTATACGTTTTGAGTGTAGTGACCTATAGATATAGTGAACCTATATCTAAAGTAAGTGGCTCAAGCACCAGCTTACACAGGTTGCAGTAGCAGACCTGTAGTTCCATTTGGCATGGCCTCTCATGGGTGGCATAATACATGCCTCAGCCCAGGGGAGGCCTCTGCGGTACCTATGCCCTGGGTACATGGGTACCATATACTAGGGAATGATAAGGGTACCCCAGTATCTGAACTGGAGTGTACCAAATTACATGCATAACAATTTAAAGAAGAAAGCAGATAGACTGGGGTCCTGATTAGCAGGATCCCAGTCAGACTAGTCAAAACAGTGAAACATCAAACAAAAAGTGGGGGTACCCATAAGAAGCAGATCCTACTTTATACAACTAAAACAAGAGTATTCAATGGCCTTGTATGGAAAATCCCTGGGTGTAGAATTACTCACAGTCGCTATGGAGAAGTAATCCATGAAGGAGACTTTCAAAGAGAGAAAACTTTATTGACACTATCAAGTCGAAAAACTATTTCCTTTTTCTACTTGTTTTGTGAAGGCTTCTAAACTCTTTAATTTTTTACCTCATTTCCTGGGGGAGGGTAGGTATGTCAAATGTTTGACTGAATGTTTTCAGATGTGGTTTCCTACAGCACCTTATGATGTGATGTCTCCTCCTTTTTCAGGTTATGTGTGAATAGCAAGAATCAGTGACCTTTAAGAAAGAAGTGAAACCTGAATGTTATGTCATGAGGTAGGAAGACTCACCTTTAGCGAGACTTCATGAGAGTAGTAGGATTCATGTTGGTCATTATTCTTTTGGTTTCTTCTTTCAGGTGTTATTCCTTCTTCCCGCTGTCCCCTTCCTACCCTTTCCCACGCTTGATCACCCTAACACTCCATTTGATATACTAACAGAATTGGGGGTATCAAGAAGTGGACCTATTTGTGCATCGTTCAGATCCTGAGGAGTGTTTCTTCGCACCGTTGTGTGGAAGCCTGACAATGTAAATGGAGTTTTATTGAGGCCTCTGTGACATTTTAATTACACTGGAGTGATTTCAGTAATCACACATTACTTTCATGAGATGAAATCACTAAAATTATGCGATTATGCCAGCTTCAATACTGAAGAGTCATTTGTGGCAAAAATACTACTGAAGGAGCACATGATCTAAGAGAGAGCAAGTGGCTGCTCGCTCTGCTGTTCCTCTCTTGTAGCCTTTAGTGCTATTTTCTTAGCATTAAAAGGATCATGTGACACATTCTGTATGCAAAGCTGCATTTTTCACTAAGAAAATAGTACTAAATGCTGGATTATGCTTCTCACAG
Organism: Triturus cristatus; assembly: GCF_964204655.1. NCBI lineage: Eukaryota > Metazoa > Chordata > Amphibia > Caudata > Salamandridae > Triturus > Triturus cristatus. The sequence goes on along the minus strand of NC_140583.1, from coordinate 407,286,554 downwards.
TAAGCATGAATGCGAGTAATTTTGCTGTAATTCGAGTAATTACTCAAGAAGCAATAATGTCAATTACCCCATCCCTCCTTTCAACCTATATAAGTTAGTCACTGGGTCATCATCAGAACAATGAGTTATATGGAGCACATGGTAGATCCCAGAAAACCATTAGGGATGTCTACAAATGCACAAAAAGTAAATCTTCATGACTGATGAATTTGGAGCACAAGGCTCATCTGAGTCAGCAGGCATCTGTAATTGCATACTAGGCATTCAATCTGGTAAATGAGTTAGGGAGAAGGCCAAGCCCCATCTAATGAGCTAGCGAGACGGTCTGTTGGGATGACTGACTACAATTATGTGGAAAAGGCCTGACAATCAATTAAGTCCTGCTGCAGGCAAAAGCTCTCAAGAGAACCCAGGGAATATTCTTCCCATAAGGACACTAACCAACAGAGGCCAATGAAATATTTCAGTGTCAACAACCAAGCCGACCACTGCCAGGTGAAAGCTCCAAGCAGGGACCTTGGGAAGAACGAATTTCTAGCTTTGGGGCTGGCAAGCAATTTCCTAAGGGCTCCGGAGTGTTCTCTGACCTCTCAGGTTTCTCAGAGTAGGGGGCAACCACATCAGGTATTAGGCACCCTACTTACACTCTCCTTCCCACCTGTCCAAGGGTGGTATCCTGAAACTGGCCTTTCAGTCCAGGGTATGTACTCTGAAGATGAACAGGTGACAAGGGTGAGTTTTTCCTCACCCCCTATCTGAACCTCTGTACTCTCCCGGTGGGAGTAGTTCCCCCAGTTAACAAAGCTTTCTTGGCGCCCTGGGTAGCCACCCTCCCAGCACTCCTGACACTGGTGATAATTAATTTCTCAGAATGCAGTCAATGGGCATCTAGGGACTAACTATGACTCTCCTATGGGTCATATTCCTACCCCATTCCGGGCATACCAGAGCCATGGGATGGAAAAGGTCCTGACCCTGGCCCTGAGTCACTCTACATACCTGTCTGGTGCAATGCACTGTAGATTCCAGCCTTTCCACTACCATGGTCTGGCTGGCCCCAGTGTCCCTTTGACAACTTCCACCATCAGGGTTCACACGTTTACCCCCTGAGTCTCCCTCCCAACTAAGGGATGTTGGGGTGTGTTCTACCACCTGCCTCTGGGAACTACTTTCCCCTAGGGCCACATTGGCCATCCCTTTAGAAGCCCCACCAGTGTTTTTTATTTAAATCAAACAGAGTCCCCCTGCTTGTGTCCTAACTCAAAACAATCAAAGCACCGGGTCTGGAAATATGGCAGCCTAGCCTACCACCCACCAGAACCTCTCTCTGTTCTTCAGAAAGGACAAGGGAACTCTTTATCCCCACCTTACTCTGAGACTAGTCTGTGTCACCCTGGACCTCTCCCTCACTCTGCGGGCGTGGCCTGACCAACCCTACTTGGTGTCACTACTAGACTCTCAAGTACTAATCCAAAGGTTTGCTTCCATAGCAAGCTCATGAGGCCTGTGAGCTTACTATCCACTAGGTGTTGGTGCCACTCTGGAAAGCAATTGCTGAACATGTGCTCTTTTGCAAACAAACTGTACAGCCCCTTGAAATCATTCACATTACTGCCCTTTACCCAACCATCCAGTGCCTTCCAAAAGTGATCCACAAAATCCACAAGGACTGCTTGGGCAACATCTGTCTGTCCCTAATCATCTGCCTATACTTCTCTGGGTTAAACCCATACTTTCTGATGAGGGTGTGCTGGAGCAGAGTTTTCTGTTGAAAATTTATCGAGTTTTAAGCTCCAGTTTCGTTTATATGGTTTAACTAAAATTATTAATTTAAAATCATTAATTCATAGTTTGTTTTGTCGAAGTCGGACTAACCAACACTACTAATGAGAGAAAACTACACGTGGGAATGCATATATGTTGCTTAATAATAATGTGCGGTTTTAATTAAATGAATATTGCAAAGTGCTATTTGTTTAAAGCGCGAAACGCTTTTGAAATAACGTGTACTAATGCTTTATTGTGTTGCAAGAGGCTAGATAATTACATACACATAAGGGTATTAGTGGGAATTAACACTGTTTAATCATTATGCTGTGGTAACGTTGTTTTGTGTTTCTTTTAATTAAGATGGTCCGTTTTGGCCTAAACCAAGATGGCTGCCTTTTTCAGCCTGCGCTCGAGTGAGTGAATTTTGATGGGAGGCCTTGCTGAATATGGTCGAGAGTCACCTGACCGCAGCTTTTGCCTGGTTAGAAAATCTTCCGTGAGGATGGCAGCTCTGGGAGTGATTCCAGCTGGCCTTGGACAAGGATAAAGTACAATGAACATTGTCCAGTCTGTGGTGACTCTGCTAAGATATCAAGGAAGAACATTTACGAAAGATACATTTGCAAACTCGAGTTCCTTCTTCCGTCTTTTTATTTTTCTGATTTTTCCTGAGCGGAGGTTTTCTAAATGTAACCGAGGGACTTCCTTTCCTGCTCGCTCTGCTCAGTGGCTCAACGGATATCTAATATTTGTTTGTTACTTTTGTTTGCAACATACACTATAAATATGTTAGACTAGAGAGGGTCCGTGTTCCATTGCGCTCATTACTTCCATTGCGTTCCATTGTGGTTCATCGCGTTTTGGACTTCTTCCTGAACCTATGCTGCGGACGGCATCTCGAGAGACTTTACAGAGAGACCTGTCCTGACCCTTTAGCTAGAATAGGTAACTATGAGAATAATGATTTCGCTAATGATTGATTTCCATTTTGAATTAATTTAGATAAATAAGCATTGATTGAATTAAGTTGTTGGGTGTTTATTTCTTGTCATTTATTGAAGTTTCCAAATGTATTTCTTATGTTTAAAATCATGACTCAGGGCAATATCATTCAGGTCGCATTGACCTCATTGTAGATGCAGATTGGTTCTCCTATATTCAGTGTGGATAGAGTAATAGTATGAATTTTAGTGTGATGGGCCCTAGCGTATGATGTGTGTATGTGCGTGTGACTGTAGGTTTACTCTGTCCGTGGAAGTAGGGAGAATTTATATGCGCCGATCTGCAGCAGTTTCCTGGTAGCAGTTTGATGGTTTGATTATTGTCTTGATCAGATTAGATTGCTTGTACATTGGCTTTTGATTCATTGATTATTGATTGATGTTGGTATATGTACTAATACTATATGTTGAAGTCGTCGTATTGAGTTTTATGTAGTGCTTCTGGAACTTGGGAGCTAGTGACAGTTCCGTAGTAGGGCAGAGGGAAGAGTGTGCTGCTCTCGGGAAAGACGGGATTGTTGGAATTACCTGTACGTATGCAGGAAAAACGTGTGACAATTGAAGTTGCGCGTCACATTGTCTGGGTTCGGAATAAGTGACATCGTCGTGTGTTACTATTAGATACTTCTGGTATAAAAGGAGTGTGTATGGTAGCGAAGGTTATCTGTGAAACTCTGGTCATAAGTCCCAGGGATCCGTAAGGTTTGCCGTTAAAGCTTATCACGGGAGGAGTAATAGGTATTCTCTGAGCTTGTTTGAAGGACTGGGCAGAGGTAAGCGCTGCTTGGTTAACGTGTGTTGTAATTCTGTAGTGGGACAGACTGTTCGCTGTTCTTGAGAAAGGCAGGATCCTGTGTGCATGTGCTACATTTTCTGGTGTGAAAGTGCGTGAATGTATGAGCATTTAATTGATTGTAAGACTCTTTGGAGCAGTCCTAGAGGAAACAGTTAATGGATGCATGTTAGAAGGGCAGAGTAGAGGGATGTGCTACTGTGTCAACGAGAGTATTAATTCCGTAGTGGAGCAGAGGTAAGCTCTGTTCTAGAGAGAAGCGGGATTCTTGTGAAAAAAAAATTCTTTTACTATTCTGTGGTTAGCGAGACAGACAATGGAGATGTTTATATGTTGTAACTAATAGATTTTGTGAAATTTGAAACTAAGTCTACTGAAAAGGTTTTTGTAAAGGAGGGGTAGACGAGTGACAGGAAACAGAGCAGAAACGACTGCAGCGACTGCTGACGTCATACAGACCGCGCTCTGATTGGGTAGTGAATCAGAACAGTGCTCGCGCTAGGATTGGTGCGTTAGTGTGAGCCGCGCAGGGATTGGAAGGAGTACAGAGTGATGTAGACGCTCCAGGATTGGTGCATTGGTGTGAGTCGCGTTGTTATTGGACAAAAGATCGTAATTGTACGGAAGGGATTAGAGAATATTGGTAAACATTAAAATGTATTACCAACCGGAGGAAAAGAAGAAAAATCCTTGTTCGGTAAAATAAAGAAGTGGTTCGACAAGGATAAGAGCATAATAACCAGAGAGGGTGAATTGCTACCTCCGACGAAAACTCCTGCATCCTTCATGGTTGCGAAATATGGGTATCATACCTGTATATGGTTGGACAATTGGGTTAGGTATACTAAGGAAGATGGTGTTTTAGCGTTCCCGGAACATGGTTCATTTAATTTGGCCGTGTTGAGAAATTTACGGGAGAAAATTATGTGTCTAGAGCCTAGACCAAGGCCGACACAGTTCGAGGCATTGGTGGAATGGGAAGATGAGGTGCATGAGCGAGAAAAGCAGAGGAGTGGAAATAATTATAGATACTTTTTTGGGAGAAAATATGATCGTGAAACTCATCATGATCGAATGAGGAGATGGCGAGATGCTAGCATGTCAGAGGGATTATATCCTATGAGGACAGTTGAAGAAGTGGAAGGAAGGAAAGGTGCAGAAAAGGTGCCTGATGCAGAAGTGAGAAGGTATGGAGCTAATGATTACGAGGATGAGGTCTTGGATGACATGATTTACAAGAGACCACCTCCGTATAGACCAGAACCAGAAGAAAGTATGTCAGCTGCTACTCCTGTAAGAGATACTTTGCGGATTATTAAAACTGAGGTTGTGACACCACCTGATTTGAAAAGTGGTAGCTCTTTCACGGAAAGGGAAAGAGAGAGAGAGCGAGAGAGAGAGCATCGAGTTAGTGACGAGAAAACAAGAGAATTGGCCAGAACCACAACTGAGCTGACTGAGAAAATTAGGGAGTTAACGAAAAATCTTGAAGCAGTTACAGTGCCTGTAACTATAGGTCCGGTTGTGCCTATTTTTGATAAACAAAGAATGGGTGAAAATGGTTTGACAGTTCCCTATGTTGGAAATGGTTTGGTGGGTACGTTCTCTTTGGAGGAATCAGGAATGAGAACAGGAGGAAATAATTTGAGTCAATTGAGACATGACACCTGTAGTGGAGGATTAGATGTACAGCCTAATTCAGGATTGAAAACTGGTTGTTTGGGAAGAACAATTCTGGAACCACAGAGGGTGACAGAACGAGTGGGTGCAGTGAAAAACTCTACTGAAATAACAGCTGAGGATTTGAATGATTGGTTGAAAGTTCTTCAAAAGAAGGATAAAGATTCACAGGCAATTGATGTAGCAAGGTTGCGCATAGAACTGGAGGAGCTTATTGCAGGGGCAATTCCTACAGATATACTCAAAAATCATCATGATGGGGAGTTGTTATTCATGTGTATAAACATCACCTGGAGGGCTAAGAGTACACATGACAGGTTAAGAGCAATAGCGAATGGGCAAGGAGTTGACATGGATAAAGTGAAGGTGTTACAGAGGTCCTACAGGATGGATTTTACAGACAAAGATATTGAAAATCTAAATGGTGCTGGTAGAACAGGGCAGATTAAAGAAATGATTGCTTTATTGCGAAAATGGGGTGATGTAGAAAAGTGGAAGGATAGATGGTACAAGAAAAGGGAAGATTCAGTGGACAGGACTTATTCAGCTTTCCCTGTGAGAGAAAAAGAGAAAACAGTGGATGCTTATCCTATGAGAGAGATTCCTGGAGGTGGATATGTACATGTCCCATGGACTAGACAGGATATTTTATCATTTACGAATGATTTCCCTCGACTGAGAGAAAAGCCCGTCGAGTGGTATAGGCAGGTAGATAGGTTTGTGAAATTGTCAAAAGTGCTGTGGATTGACCTGAATAGTCTGTTTGATATAATTGTTCCAGCAGATTTGTGGGCTGAGTGTAAAATAGTTATAGGTTGGCCTGCAAAGGAGTATCCCAGAGATCAGAAAACAGGAGCACCAGATCCAGAGGTTATGAGAAAGTATGATCAGGTTATTGTGTTCCTGAAAAATAAAGTACCCCCAAAAGAGACAGACTGGGTTAAGATAGATCGAACACATGAAGAAGCAAAAGAATCAGTTCATGCTTTTTACGAAAGGCTGATACTGGCTTTTAAACAGTTCAGTGGAGATGAACATCTGGGTGACAAGGATTTGAGTCATTTTGTATACAGATTTGTATATGGCCTGAGACCTGAGATAAGTGAAAAGATACGTGAGCATACAGTGGATTAGCAGAGTAAAAAGATTGATGAAATCCTGAGACATGCAAAATACTTCAGTGATGAGATTGAAGCAAAACAGAGAAAGTTGAAAGAAAAGGCAATGTGGGCACAAGTGAAGGTTGCTGAAAGACAAGAAGCACAGTTGATGGAGCAGGCAAATAATGCAAATAATCCAGGAAATAGACCCAGATATGCAGGAAAAGGAAAGGGGAATTTAGAGGAGGCCAAGAAGAAGTTCCCTTGTCACAACTGTGGACAATTCGGGCATTGGAGATCCGAGTGTACCAATCCACCATTAGTGAGTAATGAAAATAAACCCTTAAATCAACAGGTGCAGAACGAGGGGTGTAATCAACAGCAGCAACAACAGAAGGTTGTCAGACAGCAGAGCCAAGAGCCAAAACCGCCCTTGCCGCAGAATAGAGGGTCCCAAAAGTATAACCAGGACTCAGGATTCTACAATGATGAACAGGTAAACAAACCGAGACGTTCAAATCTGGTACAACAGTACTGGTTAAAGAATGAGGGGAGTGAGTCTGAAGGGGACTATTGACGGTGCCGAAGAGAGGAGGAAGAGTGCATACTTGGTGCAACTCTAGAAATAGACCAGGCAGATAAATGGGGAGAGTGTTACTTTTTTGGTAGACACAGGAGCGACGAGATCAACTGTCAGGTCAGCAGATATTAGAAATCTTCCTCTCTCGGACGAAGCAATCCAAGCAGTTGGTGTAGCTAATACACAGATTAAGACTCGTCTTACTGAACCAGTTAGGGTGAGTATAGGGAAATTTTCAGACATGCACAGATTTGTTGTCTGTGACACTAGTCCAGTGAATTTGCTAGGTAGGGACCTATTGTGCAAGATGAATTGTACAATTTTTTGTACTCCAGATGGAATAGCTTTTGAGACACCGGATGAGGATGTTTTGTACCGAATGACTCTGGATAATAGAGAGAGTGAGATTGTTGGTACATATGCTGTGTTTAATCCAGATGATTTGCCTCAGGAGTTGAGACACACAGTGAAAACAGCAGTTTGGGATTTTACTGGTGAAGATGTGGGATTGATGAATAATGTAGATCCAGTAAAGATTTCAGTGAAAGAGGGTATTGTTTATCCTAATATTCCTCAGTACAGATTGACACCAGAAATAATTGAGGGAATTACACCTATAATTGACAAAATGATTCAACAGGGTGTTTTGAGAGAAATACTGAGTAGCCCGTGTAATTCACCGATAATGGGGCTGAAGAAACCTAATGGGAAATTCAGGATTGTACAGGATTTGAGAAAAGTTAACAAAATTGTGGTGGCATGTTGTCCCATTGTGCCAAATCCTTCAGTGATTTTGTATCAGATTCCTCACGATGCTGAGTGGTATACGGTGATTGATTTGTGTCATGCTTTCTTTTCAATTCCATTGCATCATGACAGCCAGCCGATTTTTGCATTCCGGTTTGGCCAGCGTATTTTAGCATGGTGTCGTATTCCACAGGGGTATACAGAGAGTACTTCGATATTTAATCAGTTATTGAAAAAATCGTTGGAGAGTTTGATCATGCCTGAAAGTTCAGTACTTGTGCAGTATATCGATGACTTACTTGTGGCATCGAAGACACGTGAGGCTTGTGAAGTAGATACCATAGCTTTACTGAATCATCTGGCAGATGGAAGGTTAAAGGTATCTCCAGCCAAATTGCAGTTTTGCAAGAAAGAGGTGCATTATCTTGGACACAATATTGAAAAATGTCTGAGAAAGGTGACCGATGACAGAATCAAAATTATCAGAGGAATGAGAGCCCCAATGACCCAGAGAGAAGTGAGGATGTTTCTGGGGATGGTGGGTTATTGTTGTCAGTGGAAAAGTAATTTCTCGCTGATTGCAAAGCCACTGATTAAGTTGACAAAAAGTGAGGTGAGAGACCCATTGGAATTGGATGGAGAACAAATGGCAGCATTTGAAGAGCTGAAGAGCAGAATGTGTGAAGCCCCTGCTTTGGGAATGCCAGACAATGAGAAAGAGTTTGAGTTGTACTGCAGTGAGAGAAATGGGTGTGCACTTTCAGTGTTAACCCCTTCCATGCGGGGCGGATTCCCCCGCGGTGCTGACTGCTGCTTGCGCGGGCGGGCTCATGACGGAACGGTTCCGTCATGAGCACAGCTCAACCGACACTCATGACGGAACCGTTCCGTCATGAGCGTCGAAGGGGTTAATTCAGAAGCATGGTCAACTGAGAAGGCCGATTGCGTACTTCTCATCGACACTTGACCCCGTAGCTGTGGGTTTGCCAGGTTGCCTGAACGCAGTAGCTGCTACATGCAGGAGCTTGGAACAGAGTGAGGGTATAATAATGGGATGTCCTGTAAGAGTATTCGTACCTCATGATGTGGCAATTCTTTTGACAAGAAGCAGAACTCAGTACATGTCACATAGTCGGCTGACTAAATATGAGAAAATCATTCTGGGAGCATCAAATGTGACTCTTGAGAGATGTGTGAATGTGAATCCAGCGACACTTTTGCCAGATGCTGAGAATGTGAATGTGGGAGATGATGTTGATCATGATTGTTTGGATGTGCTTGATTATTGCACAAAACCAAGACCAGACATAAGAGATTTACCATTGCCTGAGAGTGATCATGTGTTGTTTGTGGATGGATCATGTCTGAGGACTGATGATGGTGTGCTGAGTGCAGCATATGCAGTGTGCAAGGTTTCAGAAGTTATGGAAGCTTCGCCTTTGAAAGGTGTGAGATCTGCTCAAGTGGCTGAGTTGGTGGCATTGACAAAAGCTTGTAAAATTGGGAAGAATTTGAGAGTGACTGTGATGACTGATAGTCAGTATGGATTTGGAGTCGTTCATGACTTTGGTCAGCTTTGGCTACAAAGAGGTTTCTTGACGTCGAGTGGGACTCCAATAAAGAATGCTGAGGTGATTGGAAAATTACTTGAGGCGATACAGCTGCCTAAAGAACTAGCAGTTGTGAAGTGTGCTGCTCATGGACAAGGAGATGATTTTGTTACTCTTGGTAATAGATTTGCCAATGACATAGCGCAGTATTGTGTGAAAACAAATCAATCGATTAATAGGGCACGAGAAAAGGAAATGTCTTTTTGTTCTGTGATGTTTACTAATGTCCTAGAAACGTGGGATGAAGTGAAACAGTTGCAGGATGAGGCAGGAGATGAGGAAATGAAAGATTGGATCAAGGCAGGTTGTGCCCCAAGAGAGACAGATCATGTTTGGATCTATAGAGATGGTAGACCAGTCATGCCAAACTCCATGCTGTCGACAATGGCAAGAATGTATCATGGCCAGGGACATTTGGGAAGGGATGCAATGATAAGATCATTCAAGCAGACCTGGTACAATGCAAAGTTCAGGTTGATTGCAGAAAGCATCTGTCAGAGATGTTTGATTTGCCAACAGTTCAATACTGGGAAAAAGACAGTGGTGAGTCTGGGAACAATAGGCAGAGAAGGAGGTCCTTTTACCAGAATGCAAATAGATTTCATTGAAATGCCCCAAGTGAACAAATTGAGGTATGTTCTAGTGGTAGTCTGTTTGTTCTCGAGATGGGTGGAAGCATATCCGACTAGGAGAAATGATGGAATAACAGTTGCAAAGTTACTGTTAAGAGAGTTAATTCCTAGGTACGGGTTCCCAGTGACAATTGAGTCTGATAGAGGTGGACACTTCTACAATGAGCTCATGGGTTTAATTTGTGAAGCATTGAGCATACAGCAGAAGCTACATTGTGCATACAGACCAGAGGCTTCTGGTGTCGTTGAGCAGATGAACGGCACAATAAAAAACCGAATTGGTAAGATGTGTTTAGCCACTGGAATGAAATGGCCTGATGTCTTGCCTCTAGTACTGATGACCATTAGGTCTACTCCAGATAGAACAACAGGTTTGAGTCCGCACGAAATCTTAATGGGACGTGCGATGAGACATGCCTTTGTGCCTGTCAACAAGTTGATGACAATAACTGATGACATGATTTTGGATTACTGTAAAGGCCTGGCTGACGCAGTTCATTCTGTGTTTCACCAGGTAGGAGGAGACGCTACCACACTTGAGAAGAAGCAAGCCCATGATCTGAGTCCAGGGGACTGGGTGAGGATTAAGGTACACAGAAGAAGAAATTGCTTGGTTCCAAGGTGGGGAAGGCCAAGACAAGTCATTTTGACTACGACAACTGCAGTGAAGTGTGCCGGTGTGAAAAACTGGGTGCATGCGAGTCATACTCTGAGAGTTCCAAATCCAAAAGAGGGAACTGGTAAGGAGTATTTTGAAGAGTCAGATTCGAGTGATGATGAAGAGACTGAACCAGTGAGAAGAAAGAAGAATCCTGAAAGAGCTGAAGGAGAAAGAGAGTCAGGTGATTCTTTCTTTTCAGGAGAGGCTTCAGGAGAAACATTGAGAGTTTCAGGGGAAAGATCGGATTCTGTAAGAGTGCCTGGAGTTCTAACAAACAGTGGAGAAAACAGAAGAGAAAAGAGAAATTCCACAGAGACTACTCTTGAATCAGATGAAGAGGTTGAAATTCCACTTGAGATTACACCTGAAGAAGTAGGGTCAGAAGAAGATAGAGAGGGACAGATTGCGGAAGACCCCCGAGGAGGTGTAGGGAACATTCCTGTTGAGCTAGGTGAAGGGACAAGTAGACAGCAAAAAGATTGCGTGTCAGAGACCCGAGGAGGAAAAGAAATAGGGAAATCTCAATCAGTAGTGGTAAAGACTGTGGAGCGAAAGAAACCTGTTGATGAACAAGAGGCAAATGAAACAGAATCAGATGAGAGTGAAAATGAGAAATCAGAGGGTCGAGTTCTGAGAAAGAGAACTTGGATTGGAGAAAGGAATAATAAAGAAGTGAGACCGAAGAGAGTTGTAAGAGGAGATCTTTGGCCTAATAACAGGATAAAGAGGCTGAGGTACAGACTGACACGAGTAAATTCATCGAAAGCTGAACAGGTGAACGAAGTGTCGAGTCAGAATCAAGCAAAAGGTGAAAAACAAAAGATCACAAAAGAACCAGAGGAAATCAAGAGAATCAGAAAACCTAACCAGAAGTATAGGTCACCGGAATGGACGTATGTGGCACTGTCTGAAGGTGAAGAGACAGAAAGTCAAGGAAATCCAGAGGGGACCGTACGAGAAGTGGTTGAGGAGAAAACTGTTGGAATTCTGAAAGTAATCTTGACTGACATTGGAGAAGAGTCAGATGCACAGGATGTTGTTGATGATCTGATACAATTTGATGTTGCTGAAGAAGAAGTGAAAGGTGATGAGAGTCCAAACTGAGTGAACTAAAGGAGTCACTTGGAGAAGAGAAAATCTGAAATTAGTTGTTTGAAATAATCTAGTGTTCTAAGTCTCAGTAGTGGAGTAGAAGAGGCTAAGTCAAAAGACACTGCCAAAGTAGTAAAATGGCTAACACAGAGAATAATCAAAGTAGATGTGCCTTCTTAAAAAGATGGTGTAGAATGTGCTGCTGCTGTACTGGATTATTGATGCTATTATGGGGTGTACTAGCTTTACTAGTTACTTTTAGAGTTACAATAGATACTTTTGGAATACATACTGAGAATGTGACTAATGTAGAGAAAAGTTCACAAAAAGTAGTTCCAACTAGAATTAGTAACATTTACATACATAAAGATAGGTCAATTAATGATTTTTCTAGCAATGTTTTTTCAAAGTTGTTATACGAATACGTAAAGACAATGGAAGTTAGGGATTGCTACGTCTGCATGCAATTACCTGCATCCGTTTCAGAAGGTGTTACATATCACCATTTACCAGCTACGTATGGAATTTCATGTAGTGTGTTGAGTAGTGTTTTTTATTTGTTAGGGAAAATAGATTATGAGATGTCTAACAAAGATAGTATTTTTGGGCAATTGCCTATGAACCAAAAGCTGAATCCAGCTAAAGAAGCTAACATTTTTGGTGAGATTTTTATTGAGAAAGAAGAATTAACATTAGATTACATTTTTAAGAACAATTTAACTTGCAGTTTGAAAGAAGAGGAGAAAGCTTTCCTAAACATGGTAGAGGAAAGGAGAATGAGCCTGCATGAGAAGGCAGGGAAATATAAAGTGAGTGAGACAATTTGGAACATTGAAATGGGAAAGGAGTTGAAGAATGGAGCTAGTCCAACTTTAGCTTTAGATGCACCACAGAAGGGTAAATTATGCATTACCAGAAAGAAGTCTCAATATGATACATATTTTGTTGGGACTAGTGAGTGTCATGATACATACTTCATTGCAACCGGATGGGGTTTTAAAGGTGGAGAAGATCCAGTTTTCCCAGGAGTGTATTATGTTTGTGGGAACAAGGCTTATTACAAGTTGCCTGACCATTGGTATGGCACGTGTTATGTGGGCCTGGTTTTTCCAAAGATTTTTCATATAGATAGGATAGAAGATGTAGAACACATTAATCTACTAACACGTTTTAAGAGAGAAACTTGGTCAGAAATAGTTGGGGATATATTTGGAGCTTTAATTCCAGCAGTGGGAATTTCTTTAAATGCATATGGGATTCGGAAACTGTCAACAGTGGTGGATCGCTTATCGACAAGTACCGCTGGAGGGTTTCTTTTGGTGAATACGGAGATGATTGCCGTACGTGCCATGTCTATGCAAAATCGACTTGCCCTTGATATTTTATTGGCCAAGGAGGGTGGAGTCTGTGGAATGCTGAAAGTTCAACATTGTTGCACTTACATTCCTGACGAAAGCAAAGACCTAAAGGTCTATATCAAAAATATTACTGATTTGCATGAAGAATTAGTACCACTGGAAGCTGAAAGTGTCTGGACTAAAATAGCTACTAAGATAGTTGCTGTTAAGAGTTTTATTGCTAAGATAGGTAGTACCTTTATTGGTAAAATATTGTTTCCTTTGACATGTGTAATTGTTGCTTTATTGATTCTAAGATTGGGGTGCTTGTGTTGTAAAAACAGGGGAGGGAGAAAGAGATTAATTAGAGAAAAGGCAGAAAAGAAGCAAAAGAGATCAAGGAGAGATCCACGAGAAATAGAATTAGAAGAGTTGAGGGAGAGTGTTTACTTGGAGACAAAGAGGGATGATGTGAGGGAGTCTGGTGTTTAATGTTGTTTAATGTTGTGTTGAAAAAGACATTTTCGATTTCTCCTAAAAATTGGGACTTAAATTTGATTTTGTGGTTTTTGTGGTGATAAGATATCACCAAAGGGGGGATTGCTGGAGCAGAGTTTTCTGTTGAAAATTTATCGAGTTTTAAGCTCCAGTTTCGTTTATATGGTTTAACTAAAATTATTAATTTAAAATCATTAATTCATAGTTTGTTTTGTCGAAGTCGGACTAACCAACACTACTAATGAGAGAAAACTACACGTGGGAATGCATATATGTTGCTTAATAATAATGTGCGGTTTTAATTAAATGAATATTGCAAAGTGCTATTTGTTTAAAGCACGAAACGCTTTTGAAATAATGTGTACTAATGCTTTATTGTGTTGCAAGAGGCTAGATAATTACATACACATAAGGGTATTAGTGGGAATTAACACTGTTTAATCATTATGCTGTGGTAACGTTGTTTTGTGTTTCTTTTAATTAAGATGGTCCGTTTTGGCCTAAACCAAGATGGCTGCCTTTTACAGCCTGCGCTCGAGTGAGTGAATTTTGATGGGAGGCCTTGCTGAATATGGTCGAGAGTCACCTGACCGCAGCTTTTGCCTGGTTAGAAAATCTTCCGTGAGGATGGCAGCTCTGGGAGTGATTCCAGCTGGCCTTGGACAAGGATAAAGTACAATGAACATTGAACATTATCAAGGAAGAACATTTATGAAAGATACATTTGCAAACTCGAGTTCCTTCTTCCGTCTTTTTATTTTTGTGATTTTTCCTGAGCGGAGGTTTTCTAAATGTAACCGAGGGACTTCCTTTCCTGCTCGCTCTGCTCAGTGGCTCAACGGATATCTAATATTTGTTTGTTACTTTTGTTTGCAACATACACTATAAATATGTTAGACTAGAGAGGGTCCGTGTTCCATTGCGCTCATTACTTCCATTGCGTTCCATTGGGGTTCATCGCGTTTTGGACTTCTTCCTGAACCTATGCTGAGGACGGCATCTCGAGAGACTTTACAGAGAGACCTGTCCTGACCCTTTAGCTAGAATAGGTAACTATGAGAATAATGATTTCGCTAATGATTGATTTCCATTTTGAATTAATTTAGATAAATAAGCATTGATTGAATTAAGTTGTTGGGTGTTTATTTCTTGTCATTTATTGAAGTTTCCAAATGTATTTCTTATGTTTAAAATCATGACTCAGGGCAATATCATTCAGGTCGCATTGACCTCATTGTAGATGCAGATTGGTTCTCCTATATTCAGTGTGGATAGAGTAATAGTATGAATTTTAGTGTGATGGGCCATAGCGTATGATGTGTGTATGTGCGTGTGACTGTAGGTTTACGCTGTCCGTGGAAGTAGGGAGAATTTATATGCGCCGATCTGCAGCAGGTGTCCTTCATGGGGCTTACCTCATATTCATAGGTCAGCAGGGCATCCCTCCCCTAAATAGATATGTACCTCCAGTGACTGCCCCTCCCAACTCCTTTTCAGGGACACTGCATCTCCAGGGCAATCCCATGGGGTTCAAATCACTTACCTATATCATCCCCCATAAAAAAGGTGAGTACCAGATCATTAGGAAGGTAGACCCTCTTGTCTCGGTTAATGCAGCCACCATTGTTGCTGGATTCTACTTGCTTGGCCCTGATTCCCAGCTTTCTGAGACTTAGCTCATAGGCCATTCTCCTTCTCTCCATGGCCAATGTCTTTATCTAAAGGTTCTAGGGGGCCTTCTCTGCCACCCTCTTGGCAGCAGCCTCCTCCTTGGCTGCCTCCAATTGCAATTTGGCCAGCTGCAGCTAGAGCGCCCTCTAAGATTTTCTGTCCTCCAGCTCCTCTGGGGACAGACCATGGAAAGACATATTGCTTCCTACTCTGACAAGAAGCTCCCCCAAGGGGGGTGAGTTGTCCTCTCCCTCTGAGTGTTGCAGCTCAGGTCCTCTTCTTGTTCCTCAATAGCGTCTTCCTCCTCGGCTGTGTCTAGCACCTGGTGAGCCTCGTCATAGTCCCTGCAGGTCTCCTGAAGCTCCTCTTTTTTGGAGATTCTTTTTGCTGGAAGCACAATCTCTTTGCAGGATTCTCTGTGCTCAGCAGCAGTGTGGCTCTCCAGGTTTCTGAGCTCAAACTCCATAATTAGAGGCAGTGTCACAGGCTCAGACAGTCAGGTAGAATGGGAGTGAACATGGAAAAAGCAAAAATGGTAAATTAAGGAGATGTTAAAAGGGGTTGTATATGGCCTCAAATCATTCATATGGCATTTTAATGTTACACTAATTACCCTGTAGTACTGCACAAGGAAAAGTATTGTATCCATGACTGACCAGCAATTTAAGGAACTCGGTTATTAGTTGAGTGGGGTGAAAGCCTACTCACTCAACAACCACAATAGCTGTCAGGGGGAAACATCAAATGGTCACTACATGAATCTGTACTTAAGTCTTAACTTAGAGGCAATGTGCAAAATTTGTATGCAGCACACAACTAGTAATAAAGTGAAAACACAACACAAGGAATATCACACACAAATTTGGAAAATAGAGTAAACTTTAATAAATTACTTGCCACCAAAATGACAAAATGCAATCAGTAAGACTGGAGATACGCAATTTTAAACATTTAGATAGAAGCAGCGCAAAAAGATGCAAAGCGAAAACTAAGGGTGTCTGGTCGCGCTGGACCTGCACAAAGTTACAAGTTCAAGCCAACTGCGATAAAGGGTAGACTGGGTATGGCCAAATTTAGCCCACTGTGCATTGTACCGTATGTTGTTGCTGCATAGTCTGTGCAACATTGTTAAGTGAGACTTAACTTTGTCCGACGTCGGCTGCGAAGAAGCTGTGAGGCAAGGTTTTGCAGGGCTTTGCGTTGCTCTACATCGGTTCCAATGAGCTGTGCAGAATGGCTTTGCAGGGCTTTTTGTCGCTTGACATTGGTTCCAATCAAAGCAGAAAGCTGTGCAGGTAGGCTTTGCCGAGCTCTGTGTTGCTTGCCGTCAGTTCCAATGAAGCTTGAAGCTTTATGAGACTTTGCATCACCTCACCACTGTTTTGGAAGCTTCAGTTAGCCCAGGAGGAGCTTTCTCTGATGCCAGCCAAGGGCTCAGGGCCTGGTGAGGCACCACTTGGGGACCAGGACTCAATCCAGCAGGGCTTAGGCAGATCCAGGTGCAGGTCCCGGCAGATTCAGTGCAGCAGATAATCTAGGCAGTTACAGGGAGGCCACTAGAACTTGTTGTGTTTCTGTAGCTCAGAACAGACTGTCAGTCAGCTGATCCTTGGAGTTACTCAGGCAGCCTGAGATGAAGGGAACAGATCCAGACTTACTGCTCAGACAGCAGGGCAGGCCTCAGGCAACAGGGCAGCCTTCTGGCAGCAGGGCAGTCCTCCTGTGATATCCACAGGTCCGTGAGTGTACAGAAGAGTTAGTCTGAAGGTCCATTATTTATACTCGGTGCTAGCTTAGAAGTGCTAGAAACCTCTGGACTACCCCCACATCTGGTTCTGGAATTTCCTTCTTTCCCCTGCCATGGCTCCAATGGGGTGACAATATACTAGTGTGACAGCCTTGTTCGGAGAAGGCAAAAACACCAAAGGTGACCACACTACGTTGGAGGCCTTAGTTAAGGATTCTGAAACAGACTTGATATTGCAAGATGGAAAGGCTCCACCATTCCTCACTCCTTATAATTGAGTAAGATAAAATGAGTAGAAATGTTTAGCCTGAAGTAAGAGCAAGCCTGCCCCCTGGCCTTCTTGGAGGTAAGGCCATGGCCCATAATGTGGGTGTATTGTTGCTATGGACCTCTGTTGAATCAGTGTATTGACTTTTGAATATTATCCGCTGGTGGGCTGGAGACTTATATAGGAGTGCAATTCCACACAAACCCCAGCCCTTCACTGAGTAGCAGTGGGGAGAAGCAAAGTGCAACATGTTACATGTTGGTGTTATTGGGGGCAGATGGCCATTTGTCATTGGCCCGAAGATAGGGAGTTGGGGGTAGTTACAACTTAAACCTGTTTGGATTCCTGGCACTGTGTGTTAATTCTTACCCTGTCCTCAAGCAATGGATATTACTCTGGCCCATGAAGGTGGGAAATGCAAAGATGTTCACCCACAATGGAAGGGAGAGGGTAGGTGTAAGAAAGTGGCCATTTTGACATGGTTATCCCCCACTTTTTGCCTGATGCCTGATGTGATTTCGAACTGTAAGTGCACTGGGTCCCTGCTAACTAGGTACCCAGTGCCAGATTTCTTTCCTAAATGATGTACCACAATTAGCACACTTCAGCTACGTCTGTGAGTCCCTGCTAAATGGAACCCCTAGCACCTAGGGCATGGGCACTGAAGAGGGTCCTCTGTGGCTGCAGCATGGATTGTGCCACCCCAGGGACCCCTCACCAAAGCTATGCATACTGTCATTGCAGGCTGCATGTCTTGGTACAGAGAAATCTGAAGAGTCGACATGGCACATGGCTCTGTGTGCCTTGCATCCCATACAGTATGTACAAAAAAAGAGGGACCCTCCTGATACGGATGGGAGTTTCTGAGGCAAGGACACAACTATCAATGTATAGAAAACTCAGGCAACTAAAAATTATGTTTGGCAACCTATCTACATAGAAAGAGGCTCACAACAATGTATTTCTGGGATATTGTGAAAACATATTTCAGTATTGATGAACTAGCTAAATTTAAATCATGAGAAAACATCAAATTGCATCCTAAATTCATCTACATATGCAACTATTTTGTCTATAAGAAATCCACACCATATCATACACCTCTTGCACCATACATTTTCCTCAAACATACATCTCACCCAGAAATATGGAACATTAATTTTTCTGTCACAATCGACTGTACAAAGTGTTCCTGGGCTTATTTTGATAAATATACATACATAAATTCTATAAACTATTCAATATTATGTTGATATTAGAACAATAAATCTGTTGTTTTCAGTTTTCCAGTGGCTTTGGATCTCTATGCACGTTTCAGCAAAAAGACCTTTAGCAGGAAAGCCACAATTTCCTCAAATTATTAAACAAACCTGAAATTACACAATATATTGGTGAGAGCCCTAAAATAACTTAAATATGAATCTTTGCAACCACTGACATGGTTAGCCCCCACTTTTTGCCTGATGTGATTTTGAACTGTAAGTGCACTGGGTCCCTGCTAACAAGGTGCCCAGTGCCAGATCACTTTCGCGCTGTACCACGATTGGCACAACTTTAGCTACCTCTGTGAGTTCCTACTGAATGGTACTCCTGGTACTTAGGGCATGGGTACTAAAGAGGGTCCTCTGGGGCTGCAGCATGTATTGCGCCACCCCAGAGACCCCTCACCAAGACGATGCATACTGCCATTGCAGGCTACGTGTCTTGGTGCAGAGAAATACGAAGAGTCGACATGGCACACTCTGTGTGTGTGAGACCGGCCTCGTGGCGTGGGTCCTCCCGACCAGCCAGCTACCCTGCAACCACGCCGAACCTCGATGTTACAGCCTCCCGGCCCCCGTGGGCCAGCCTCCCGAGGGCCGGCCAGATCCCCAACACGCATGGCCGGCTGAAGGAGGGCGAAACCCCCCCAAAACCAGACCGAGAGGCGCCGATCCGGTCACACCTCTGGTCTCTTCCCCGAGGGAGGTTCGATCGACCACCAGGCTCCCGGTGAGCAGGCGCCTCGACCGCTGGGTGTCTGGAGTCCCTCCGGGACCCCCCTGAACAGATCAAAGGACCAGAACCCCAACACACCGCCCCCAGGCACCAGACCCCTCTCCACAAGGACTCCGGACTTCAAAGAGGAGGGGGAGTATAACAAGGGGTGCTGAAGGGATGGGAGGCAGAGAAGACCTGGACTGACGAGAGCCTGCTGACGCTGTCGCGGCTCCTCGAACTCTGAAACGTCTGAGCCCTGCTGACGCGGTCGCGGCTCCCCGAACTCTGAATCATCTGAGCCCTGCTGACGCTGTCGCGGCTCCTCGAACGCTGAAACCCTCCGAGCCCTGCGGACGCTGTCGCGGCTCCTCGAACGCTGAACCATCCGAGCCCTGCTGACGCTGTCGCGGCTCCCCGAACCCTGAACCATCTGAGCCCTGCTGACGCTGTCGCGGCTCCCCGAATTCTGATCCATCTGAGCCCTGCCGACGCCGCCGCGGCTCCTCAAACTACGAACCTCCGGTGCCTGCTGAGTGACTCGCGGCCCGCTCCTCCAAGAGAACCGGCAGAGATTGCCGAGAGAAGCAACACCCCCTCAGCTCGAGGATTGAGAGCTGTGCGGTGGGTACTCCGCAGAGACACTGATTCAAAGACTGTCCCACTACCCCTTACCCCTCATCACGAGACCACTGCCGCTTGTGGCAAAAATTCTGCTCCTGCCTTCCGGATCATAAAGATCCCTAATAACCTATGATAAAATCTATTATCCTGCAAAGAACTACTGTGTGGTGTCCCTCTATCTGAAAAGAGTAGTGCAGCGTGTGCGATCCTAGGTACGAGACCCTTCCAGGAAGGGCCTCCCCGCTCTTGCTCGGCCGAACTCGAGGAGAGGTGGGCCTCCGGGTGGTCAGGAACGTATGCCGCAACCTCCCGGGGGAACGCTTTCCAACATTGGTGGCAGCGGCGGGATCCGAGCCAACACCTAGAGATCGTGCAGTAGACGGCTAACGCACTACCCAGAAGAAATGGAAGGAGAAACTTCCCTAGGTGCCGGCGGCACCAATCCGAGCACGACATTCCGCGAGGACCAGTTGGAATCTTATACACACCGAGAACTGAAACAATTTTGCAAAGACCTTGCAATCGCTACCACCGGACTAAGCACGAAAGAAGACTTCAAGGTAGCATTAAGAACCTGGGTCGAGGCGGGGACTCCCCAGACACAAACAGAAGGAGAGCCTCCTAACGAACCCCGAAGCAGCCCGGGGAGGAACGGCGCCCCCGAGGGGGGCCTATCCCCAGAGGAAATAGCGGACCGAGAAAGAGGTCGCAACCACGAACTAGAACTAGCAAAATTGAAAATCGAAGGAGAGATAAAGCTGGCCGAAAAGAAGCTGGCGGTAGAACAGTCACGCCTACAAGGAGAACTTGAGGAAAAGAAACGACAAAGAGAACACGAAGAAAGAAAACTCCAGCTAGAGCACGAACGTAGCCTGAAGGAGATCGAGCTCAAGGCTAAGAATGCAGAGGTCAGACCCCTGGAAACCCGACCCCCTTCCGCCAACGTGGAATTAAAGGTCCACATCCCCAAAGATGTGGTGAAAGAAGACTATAAGAACGACGACATCCAGCAATGGTTCAAAGCCTACGAAGTCGCCATGACCTCCCACCGAGTCCCGCAGAAAGACTGGGGGGCTGGGCTGTGGGGCCGGTTCCTGAGCGAGGGAAGAGATACCCTGCTGGACCTGCCTTCCACGGTAATGAACTCCTACAGTCACATGAAAGAGGCCCTAGTAGCCAGATATGGGCTCACCCCTGAAATGTACCGGCAACGGTTTAGAGACTGCAAGAAGATACTCGGTACCACCTGGGTGGAGTACGTGAACTTTTTCAGCCGGGCCTTGGACGGGTGGATCAAGGGCAGCAAGGTCTCCACCTTTGAGGAGCTGTTCGACCTGATCGCTTGGGAACACTTGGCCGCTAATTGCTTTGTAGAACTACGCCAGCACCTCCTGGACAGCAAACTCACAGACCCTCGAAAACTGGCCGTCGAGGCTGACCGGTGGGTAAACAGAGGGGCGGAGGGAATCAAGGCCGGCCAAGGGAACTTCCGGGGGGATCCCCACGCAGCCCCCCCAGAGGACAACCTCCACCCTTTCCAGCTCCACCTCCAGCCAGCACCCGGCCACCGGGGAGGCCGGGGACTCGCGTGAGGATCACCTGTTTCCGCTGCCAACAGACCGGACACTATGCCAGCGACCCTCAATGTCCCATGTACCAGCGAACCGCCACAACGACTCCGCCGGCTCGACAAATGGCCTCCGTAGCCCTGGGGGAGGAGATGGAAGACTCCGAAGAATGGGAACCAGCCTCCATGGCCTTGGTCTCCCTAGGGGACCGGGAGATGGTCCCCGGAGCGCCCCTGCCTGCTAACACGAAGAAGTACCGACAGCAGGTGACAGTCAACGGTCACCGCGTCGAGGGCCTCCGGGACACGGGGGCGAGTGTCACGGCGGTTCATTGTCACCTGGTCTCCGAAGATCAGATCCTGCCCGGCGCCTTTTGTCCCGTCATATCCTCAGACAATTCCGAGAGCCTCTGCCGGATGGCTCTGGTTCCCTTCGAATGGGGGGGAGTCACCGGCAAGTTAAAGGTGGCGGTACGAACCTCCCAGCCCGTGGACTGCCTCCTGGGCAACGACCTCGAGAATTCCCCGTGGGGACAAGTGGAACGAAGAGCCCATCTCGAGATGATGGGCCTACCCGAATGGGTATGCGCCACCACGCGCTCGATGACTCTCAGAGTGCCTTCCTCCGAGGAGGGGGAGGCCATGCCGCGGAGCACCGCCACCATCCCCGAGGTCCCAGATGCGCCACCCGAGGCCAACGACCCCCTTCCGGATGAAGCGACCGTTCCCGACGAGGGGTCCGTGCCTTCCGACCCCGAACCCCTGACCGAGCTCGAAGACCTGCCAGATATGGCCTAGTGGCACTGCGAAGGAGGCCCCTCCCGAGAAGAATTCTGCCAAGAACAATCCACCTGCCCTTCCCTCATTGGACCCCGACAACAGGCCGAGGCCCAAGCAGCAGGCGACCAGACTGGCAACCACTGGGTATACTGGGAAAACGGCCTCCTGTACAGCGAACAGAAGTCGGCCGAGTTGGGATCGGCCCGAGTACTAGTGGTACCCCTGCGCTTCCGAAGTCTCCTCCTGGGCCTGGCCCATGATGTACCCCTGGCCGGACACTTAGGCCAAGATAAGACCTACCAGCGACTCGTCACCCACTTCTATTGGCCCAAGATGCGAGCAAATGTGGAGGCCCACTGCAAATCCTGCCCCACGTGCCAGGCCAGCGGAAAGAGTGGGGGGAAGCGCAAGGCTCCGCTGCAACCCTTCCCAGTCGTCAGTACCCCTTTTGAGCGGGTAGGGATCGACATCGTGGGACCACTGGACCCCAAGACAGCCCAGGGCCACCGGTTCATCCTCGTCCTGGTGGTTCATGCCACCCGTTACCCCGAAGCCATCCCTCTCCGCACCGTGACGGCCCCCGTGGTAGGCCGGGCCTTGATGGGGATCTTCTCCCGCGTGGGGTTCCCCCGCGAAGTCGTGAGTGATCGGGGTACGAACTTTATCTCCCGATACATGAGGTCCCTCTGGCAGCAGTGCGGAGTATCGTACAAGTTCACCACCCCGTACCACCCCCAAGGGAACGGCCTAGTCGAGCGCTTTAACAAGACACTGAAAGGAATGATCATGGGCCTCGCGGAGCCCCTACGCCGGAGGTGGGACGTCCTCCTCCCCTGCCTCCTGTTCGCCTACCGGGAGGTTCCCCAAAAATCCCTGGGGTTCAGCCCATTCGAACTGCTATATGGACACCCCGTCCGGGGACCCCTGAGCCTGGTCAAGGAGGGTTGGGAAACGACCCCCCGGGGGACCCCTCCGGATGTGTTCCGATACATTTTGGCGCTCCGCAACCAGACCCGGAAATTCCGAGAACTCGCAGAAGCGAACCTCGAGGCTAGTCAGGAAGAGATGAAGCGCTGGTATGACCAGAATGCTACGCTGGTCGAGTTTCAGCCAGGCCAACAAGTCTGGGTCATGGCCCCGGTGAAGCCCTGCGCCCTCCAAGATAAATGGACTGGACCCTTCAAGGTGGTCGAGCGGAAGAGCCAAGTCACCTATCTCATCGATGTGCAGTCCCCGCGGAACCCCCTCCGGGTTCTCCACGTGAACCGCCTCAAACCCCACTTTGTAAGGACAGAATTGAGTTTGCTCCTGGCCACCGACGATGGGGCTGAAGAAGACACCGAGCCCCTTCCAGACCCCCTGGGGGCGAAAGAGACCGATGGTTCCGTGGAAGGGGTGAGACTATCAACCACCCTCACAGCCCAACAGTCCGCCGACTGCCGCCAGCTCCTAAGGCAGTTCGCGAACCTCTTCTCCCTAACCCCTGGGGTCACCAACTGGTGTGTCCACGACGTGAACACCGGCGACAGCCCGCCCGTGAGACACCGGGCCTACCGGGTCACTGATCGGGTCCGAACCAGCATCCAGACCGAGGTAGCGAAGATGCTGGCCCTCGGGGTGATTGAACCCTCCGACAGCCCCTGGGCCAGCCCGGTAGTCCTGGTTCCGAAAGCGGCTACCCTGGGTGTCGCCCCCGAACTGAGGTTTTGCGCAGACTACCGAGGACTCAATGCGGTCACCCGAGCGGACGCTCATCCTATCCCCCGTGCCGACGAGCTCATTGACCGCCTCGGGCCCGCTCGCTACCTCAGCACCTTCGACCTAACGAGTGGGTACTGGCAGATTGCCCTCACTGAGGGAGCCAAGGAGCGCTCCGCCTTCTCCACCCCGGATGGGCACTACCGCTTTAGGGTGATGCCGTTTGGAATGAAGAATGCCCCGGCCACCTTCCACCGGCTGGTGAACCGGGTCCTGTCCGGACTAGAGGGGTTCAGCGCAGCGTATCTCGACGATATAGCGGTATTTAGCTCCCAATGGACCGAACACCTCCAGCACCTCCGACAAGTCCTGCTGGCTCTGCGCCTGGCCGGCCTCACCATCAAAGCCAGCAAATGTCAAATTGGGCACGGCTCCATAACCTATCTGGGCCACCAGGTGGGAAGTGGGCAGGTCGCCCCCCTCCAGCCAAAGATCATGTCCTGGGAACCCCCCATGACCCAAACGGAAGTCCGGGCCTTCCTGGGCCTCACCGGGTACTACCGGAGGTTTATTAAGAAGTATGGCAGCATCGCAGGCCCCCTCACAGAACTACCCTCCAAAAAACACCCCAAGAAAGTGCAATGGACTCCCTCCTGCCAGAAGGCGTTCGACACCCTAAAAACCGCCATGTGTGCGGCTCCAGTGCTCAAAGCACCCGACTACGCCCAGGAGTTTGTGGTCCAGACGGACGCCTCGGAACACGGCATCGGGGCAGTCCTCTCCCAGTTCGACGACAAGGGCATAGACCGGCCCATAGCCTTCATCAGCCGAAGGTTGCTGCCCCGAGAACAGCGGTGGAGCACCATTGAGAGAGAGACCTTCGCAGTAGTCTGGGCCCTCAAAAAGCTACGGCCCTACCTGTTCGGAACACACTTCCGAGTACAAACGGATCACCGACCCCTGCAGTGGTTAATGCGAATGCGAGGAGAAAACCCCAAGCTGCTACGCTGGTCCATCTCCCTCCAGGGGATGGACTTCACGGTGGAACATCGCCCCGAGATGGACCACGCCAACGTGGACGGCCTGTCCCGATTCTTCCGCTTCAGCGAGGAGAACTCCCAAGTGGATGGGTAGTTCTCCCCGCCTTTCAGCTGGGGGGGGCCCGTGTGAGACCGGCCTCGTGGCGTGGGTCCTCCCGACCAGCCAGCTACCCTGCAACCACGCCAAACCTCGATGTTACAGCCTCCCGGCCCCCGTGGGCCAGCCTCCCGAGGGCCGGCCAGATCCCCAACACGCATGGCCGTCTGAGGGAGGGCGAAACCCCCCCAAAACCAGACCGAGAGGCGCCGATCCGGTCACACCTCTGGTCTCTTCCCCGAGGGAGGTTCGATCGACCACCAGGCTCCCGGTGAGCAGGCGCCTCGCCCGCTGGGTGTCTGGAGTCCCTCCGGGACCCCCCTGAACAGATCAAAGGACCAGAACCCCGACACACCGCCCCCAGGCACCAGACCCCTCTCCACAAGGACTCCGGACTTCAAAGAGGAGGGGGAGTATAACAAGGGGTGCTGAAGGGATGGGAGGCAGAGAAGACCTGGACTGACGAGAGCCTGCTGACGCTATCGCGGCTCCCCGAACTCTGAAACGTCTGAGCCCTGCTGACGCGGTCGCGGCTCCCCGAATTCTGATCCATCTGAGCCCTGCCGACGCCGCCGCGGCTCCTCGAACTACGAACCTCCGGTGCCTGCTGAGTGACTCGCGGCCCGCTCCTCCAAGAGAACCGGCAGAGATTGCCGAGAGAAGCAACACCCCCTCAGCTCGAGGATTGAGAGCTGTGCGGCGGGTACTCCGCAGAGACACTGATTCAAAGACTGTCCCGCTACCCCTTACCCCTCATCACGAGACCACTGCCGCTTGTGGCACAAATTCTGCTCTTGCCTTCCGGATCATAAAGATCCCTAATAACCTATGATAAAATCTATTATCCTGCAAAGAACTACTGTGTGGTGTCCCTCTATCTGAAAAGAGTAGTGCAGCGTGTGCGATCCTAGGTACGAGACCCTTCCAGGAAGCACCTCCCCGCTCTTGCTCGGCCGAACTCGAGGAGAGGTGGGCCTCCGGGTGGTCTGGAACGTATGCCGCAACCTCCCGGGGGAACGCTTTCCAACAGTGTGCCATGCCTCCCAAACACTGCATGAGATATAGGTAAGTCACCCCTTCCACAGGCCTTGAGCCCTGAGGCAGGGTGCACTATATCCTATGTTTGGGCATATATGCATGAGCAGATATACTCCTGCAATGTCCAGTCTATTCTGAGATGTTGTAAGTGCGCAGGAAAGCCATAAAGAGTATTTTGGATACTTGTCAACACAAGTTTCCTAGCTCCATGGTGGCTTCATTGATTCCTAAGATGGTTGGTACCAAACATCTTGTATTAATAAGTTCTCACTGATGCCAGGGGTGGATTTATTAATAAATTCACACAGGAGACCCTTTCATGGGGTCCCCTAAAAACCTACCAAGCACTGGTGTGGTCTCTGACTTGTTTTTGCCAGTCTGTCACTACCAGACATGTTTCTGACTTCATGGGGTTATAGCCAGTGCTCTCAGAAGGCAGAAAAAAAGCCTACTTTGGGCAGAGGTGCTTCACATCTCCTCCAGGGCAGGATGGCCTTCCTGGACAGGAAGCTTCAAAGGCGATACCGCCTTTGAAATCCGACCCAATTACCTCCAGATAGTAGGGGAGGCCAGACCCCTTTCCTGCTCTACGTTTGATGAGAGGAAAAGCAGGAAAATTAGTTAGATTAGGAGGAATGTCCCCAACTAGCCTACTCCACGCCTAGGGTGGGGCAGGCGAAGTGAACCCCTCTCCTAAAATTCCACCATTTTAGGATGATGGTGAAACAGCCTATCACGGCTAGAGATGTGGTCACTAGAGGGTCTACTACCTGTCTCCCCTCCTAACGCCCCTAAATCCAGCATTTCTGTGGCACTCCATGACCTGAATATTAGAGTTGAAGGGCAAGAGAAGGAAGAGGGCAAAGAAGAGCAGCTGTCTGAAGACTGATGCCCTCCTGCAGAAAGCATTGGCGCCAAACCCTACCTGCTGCATGAAAGACTCAACGGTCATGGTGTTATGTCTTGTCCTGTGACTGTAAGGCCTCCAAGAACCCCAGAGCACCTCCGGCCTTCAAGAAAATGCCAAGAAGCTCCCTTGGAGTGAAAGTATTACTCCCCTGCACACCGCAAACACCAAACTTCTGAAGTCTGTCGACTTGCTGCTCCCTGACTACATCAATGCACCGAAGCAAGAAAAGGTAAAATGGCTTCGGAGGGGCAGGTCTGTCTCCTTACCAAGTTTGGAGACACCAGGAACTACCACAGCTGAGTAGTACCAATACCCTGGCTACCAGATCACCAAAGACAAAACACCAAGAAGAAGAGTCTACTCCAGACTCTTACACCTCCAGTAGCAAGCTCTCATTGAGGGATGATGAGACCCCTGAGACACACTTCCTGAGTGGCACAGCTGTCCTGAGACCTCCTCACCAAGTTGCCTGCTTTTGGGAAGGAATATTTGAGATTAGGAATAAAATTAGCCCAATTTTGATGATTATGGGGTATGATAGCAGTATAGACTTGACACTTTCTTATTTTATATTTGTCTCGGTAGCTGTTGCAAGGCTATTAATTGCATCTAGGTGGAAGGATATGGAGTCTCCCCTGTTTCAGGCCTGGCTAGCCCGGCTGCTTGCGTTATATAAACAAGAGATTCCATTTTATGAATGCAGGGGCAGCCGGGCGAGGAAACTAGGGAAAAAGATCTGGTCTCCAATTATCTATTGGAAAGCTAAGATGAATCAATTAGCTGACCATTTAGGCCAATGGCTGTGAAAAGAATTAATAATTTCTAAAGGGTAAACTTCCGTCCTCAAGAAGAATGAATAGAGATGCGAGGCTTTTAATTAAAGAGCTGTATTTATCTATTCACCTACTGTACTGTACTGGCATAATCATTTAAAATGTATTTGCTAAACTGTTCGTAAACTATTCTTAATATTGTTAACTATTGTGCAAAGGGTATTTAGGAGAAAGGAAATGAATAATGGACAGTATTTTTGTATAAGGATGAATTGTAATGTTCTGAGTTTTCTAAATAAAAAAAAATAAAAAAAGTTGCCTGCTTCTGACCGCAAGGTACTCAATACGCACAATGCCCAGCTGATCTTTCTACTCTGCATCCGGCTCCACCAGCCCATGTAATGATCAACCAGCTGTGGACATATGGCCCACAGGCCCTTGCAACCTACTCCCTTGGCAGAGCCCCATCCGACTTACCTGTAGTCCTCCTGTGCAGTGTGTTTTCAAGTGGCCCACCTTCATCCTTCCACACCAGCTTCCAAGTCCCTCAGCACTCTGCTCCCAGCAGATTTAGGATGCTCCCAAACTTTCCCTGCTGAAACTTTGGACCTGGTCCTAACATCGACCTGAAACGAGAAGGTGAACTTCCTGAAAAAATTGCCTGCTTTTATATGCATTTTCTACTTTTTATCCATTGTTCTCAATGGTGCGTAACTGCGCACAAAAGTGATATATTTTCTCCGAAAGTACTTACCTGAGATCTGTGTTCTTGGTCTAAAAAATTGCATAACAATCTATAATACTTTTATAAATTTGTCTCAGATTTATTCTTGAGTGTGTGCCTCATTTACTGCCTTCTCTGGGGAGAAGAGTAAGCATCAGAACAGGAGAATCCGGATGAGGACAGATAATTGGGGCTGGGTTTGAGGGGTAGTTTTTAGGGGTGGGGGTCGCTTTTAGGGCTCAGGGCTGGTGGGGTTCAGAGTACGTTTGGGAAGGGGTATGTTTTTAGTGCTCAGGGTGGGAGATGGGGGTCAGGGTAGTTTTAAGGGCTGGAGCTGGGTTTGGGGGAGTTTTTAGGAGTGGGGCAGTTTCAGGGCTCAGGGCTGGGTGGATCAGGGTTGTTTTTTAAATTAGGGGCAGAGTTTTAGGCCATGGCAGTTGAAGGGGTTGGGGTAGCTTTATGCATAGGCTGCTTTCAGGCCTCAGGGCTGGGGGGGTGAGACAGGAGGTTAGAATTAGAGGGCTTAGGGCAGAGGAGTCAGGGTAGTGGCGATCTTAACGGTGCATAACCCCTTACCATTACATTTGGTTCATATAGCATTCAATTGAGCAGTCCTCTTGACGCTCATATGTTCACATGTTTACATTACATTGCTCTTCCTCTTTACTGTTTTCATGTCTATTCAGAATAACCTGTTCAACCAGGTTTAACCCCTAGCCCTCCCTCCCCCCTGAAAGAGTCACTTGATTTCCAGTTTATATATGTCAGTGATGTGTGATGCTTCTTCATCAATCTGTGCTAGCTTTGTTTGGGGTCTTGTGTGTGGCAAAACAAAAAGAGGGGGGGAGCGACTGTCCTCACAGTTCTTATTTGACCTTAGGCCCTCTGTGCCTCCATCTCATTGTCCCTTTCTTGTGGTGGCGAATTTGGCGGATCATCTGTTGTGTCATCTAGGTCTGGTGTTCGTAAATTATCCACTAGGCTCCCCCAAGCTCTTGCTGTGTCTAAGTTTCCTATGCCTCTGTGCGCTGCATGCAATAAGATTCTGTTTTCTGCATCTGCCCACTTCCAAAGTTCCCTCTTTCAGCTCACTATTCGTGGACCTCTTGAGGACTTCCAATTCTTTGCGATTTCCCTTTTTGCTAGTACAAATGCTAAGTCTTGAAACCTCCCTGTGGCCTTTGTCTTGGCCTTGTGCGGAAACCAGTGTAGTATGCAGCGACTTGGAGTATGCGGAACTTCCTTATCTATTATGTTCTCGACTGTCGTTAGTACCTCCTCCCAGAATCCCCTCAGGACCGGGCAGTCCCACAGCATGTGGAGGAGATGCGCCTCTCTGTCTCCGTATCTTGGGCAACCGCTTTCTCCTTTTGGAAGTAGCGCCTGATTCTGGCTGGTGTGAGGTACGCCCTATGAAGCACGTAATAGTTTATGAGTTTGAGCATAGCATTTCTGGAGACCTTCAAGGTCTGCTCTACAATGACATCCTAGTCTTTTTCTATGATCGGTACCCCTAACTCCTCTTCCCATTGTGCTCTCAGACGCTCCATGGGTTTCCGAACGTCCCATCTGATGGCTCTATAGATCCAGGAGACTGTTTTTATCCTACCTGCAGAAAGGACCACATATCTGCAGCAGTCCAATGCTCTGTGTTCTGTTGCTTCCATAGCCCTACCCCCTTACCATTCATGTCTTTACAACAAAATTGTGTCGTAAAAGCACCTGTGGTAAAGGAATGAGTGGTTAAGATGCATTCAAGTTTCGGGCTGCATGGTAGAGGCATGCGTGGTTTAGCCTCTGTCATACAACCCCCTTTGATAAGCCTAACTGCTCACCCACACTACCGCAAAAAAGCATTATAATGATCTGCTTTTACCTCTGTATACCATTTGGGGATCCACTGGACTCTGCACAGCGTACATCATTTTAGTACACTATATGGACAGCCAGCATCCTACAGTAGGTGACCTATCTATTCAGTATGGCACCCATCAATAATTATGCTCTGTTTATTTAGAATGTAAAAGCGATGAGCTCTGCGATTAAATGATATAAATTACGTGCCTATATCCATAGGAGGGGTGTCCAAATAGCACTCCTGCAAGAAACCTACTTATCCAATCAGGAGATAACCAGGTTGCACAAACAGTGGAGTAGTTTGATTTATGCTTCTGGGAGTTCCTCATTCACAAAGGGGGAACTGATGTGGTGTTGTAGGGTTCCTACTTTCTCAGTAAGATTGTGCGTTTAGGCAGCATAAGCTTCAAAACTAAGTTGGACTTAGTCCACTCTTAACACTAAAATATATTTTCACTTCATTCCTGGCTATCTCACAGTGCACCATCTGGGCCCCTAACTGACAGGGCACCAGATGATGCCAACAACCGCAGAACATCACAACCCCAATTACCCCGAGGAAATCTTGGAAGCAGATCTTACCCTTTCGTAAGAAAATCAGGCATGCCACAGGTGAGACACAAGAATTAAGTAAATTGGAATTTCAAACATTTATGAAGCAATTGTACTCTTGTGAAAAATGTGTGCAGTGCACTGATTAATAGAATGTAGCACAACAATGTTACCAGTATTACAAGATTATTCCACTAATCTCCCTATCTGAGTCAGTTCCCAATGGTTTAGAGACGTGGGGGGCTTATTTACAACACCCTTGCATCACCGATATGTCAATTTAACTCATAATAAAAGTGACCCACCGGTAGTGCAAGGGGCTTGTAAATAAGCCCCTTAGACTATATCCTGGGTGACTTTATATGGGGGTTTGCCCTGCACTGAGTATCCCTACCCACTCTGAAGGTGCGTTTCCTGTACGGGGTCTAGGTGCACAGTGTTTTGAGGCATATTACTCGGCCTCACAATTGCTTAAGTGACTTTTATAAAGCAGACAACTAGCTTACCTGGGTCAGATGGAAGAGGAGCTGGAGCTGCAGACTGTGAATTTCCTAATATATGGTAGGCTAAAAAGTACAATACAGGAAGCCTGGGGTTGCGGGGAAGAAGAAACATACGAAGCTCTTCAGCTCCTCGTCACTATGGGGAGTGGAATCAGACTCATAGCTTGGTTTTAGAAAATATTCATTGACATGAGCAAAAATTAAATGAAACGGGTGAGAGTTGAAAGGGGGGGCTATATCAATAGAGAATTGACAGATCTAGACCAGGAGGCCACAAAGGAATATTCTCAGACAGTTTCTGTCAATGTTAGATTGAAATATACCCAATTTAATTTCCTACATGCTACGCATTTGGCACCAAATTGCTTAAATTACATGCACAGCATGAATAATTTAGAATGCCCAAGGTGTCACACCAGTGACGCTAACTTCATACACATGGCATGGAGTTGTGGGGTGATTTCATATTCCTGGGAACAGATAGTGGATTCATGTTAGACCTGTCAGCCTTAGGGAGGTTTTCCGCCAAACCTTTTGCCTTACCCCTGCATATTTTTCTTTTTCTATTTTTTGAACTTAGGAGTCCGAGCACTTTACCACTACTAACCAGTGCTAAAGTGCATGTGCTCACTCCTTAAAACATGAGGACATTGGCTTACCCCAGCTGGTCAGCTTGGCGGTCATTTATAAATTAAGCAGGTGGCATCTCTGTTGCCCTGGAGAAGAAATGATTTGGCTGCCTATCATTAAATAGGCCCCTAAGTTTTTCTTTTTCTGTGGCTCTTGAGCCTTTGTCTAAAAAGATTCCCCAGTTTGATTAATTGTTTACTCTTACTATATTTGGAAAGGACCATTTTCCCCTGACATGCTGCTTGGACAAAGGAGAAGTCAAAACAGGAGAAGGCTGTTTGAAATTGGGTGATTAGTTGAGAGGGATGGAAGCCCCACTGAAATAAAAAAGATAACCCTTCTCAGGGTGAACCACAAAACTCACGAAAAAAACTGTGCTTAACACTCTGGTAGCTTGCCAGAAAAGCAGTCATGCTTAACTCAGAGGCAATATGTAAAGTATTTACACAGGTCTCAAATACCCGAAAGAGCCACTGAAGGGTGTCTGATCACGTTGGTCCGGGGTAAAGTCACAAGTTCAGGCGATCAAAATGGCTGGCGTATTGGATACAGGGACCATTTTTGTCCCAATGAAGAGTTACCTTCTCAAGTCAGCTTGAAGAGTGCTGTTCTCGTTGGCAGGGGCAACAAGGCGGAGATTGCCACTGTGAGGAACAAGTCAGGTGTCACAGACAGTTGCTGCTGTAGCACCAAAGGACAGACATCGCTGGAGATTTGCATTGGCGGTCGATGTGACCTAGTGCTGTAGGCACAAACAGCAGGTCTCACTGAAGCTTCAAACACTGGCACTCGTCATGGATAGCCACTGTCCACATGAAGAACAGGTTCCGCTGAAGCTTCACGTTGGAGGTTTTCACTGATGGGTTATTCTCGTCATGAAGAGATCACTTCATGGTTGCGAGAAGCTCAAAACATCTAAATCTTCATCTTTTCTTCAGGAGCAGTTCATTCTGGTGCCAACCAAGGGTCCAGGACCTGGTGGGCACTTTTTGGGGATCAGGCCTTACTTCAGCATAGACTCAGGTAGGTCAACTAGGGGTTAGTCAGCTAGGCATATGCAGGGAGGTTGTGTCACTGTAGCTCAAACAAGAGATCAGACAACTAACCCTTGGAGTCACTCCTGGAAAGCCTGGGTTTAAGGCACACAGGTTCAATCTTCCTTCTTCATACAGCAGGGCAGTCCCTCTTCTTAATCTTCCATTGTGCCCTTGTTGGATCTGGACCTTTTTGCTGGGTTTTCCCTAAACTTTTTGCCTTTCTCATCCTATTTTTCTAACCTTCTTGCTGTTGGCTTTAGGACTCTGGGCACTTTACCACTGATGACCAGTATTGAATTGTATGTACTCTGTGTCTAAAATGTAATGGCATTTGGTTTCTCCATGATTGGCATATTTCTGTGACTAAAAGGTCCCTATTACAGTGCGCTACATGTGCCCAGGGCACATAAATCAAACGCTACTAGTGGGCCTGCAGCACTGATTATGCCACTTACATGAGTAGCCCTTCAAACATGTCTCAGGCCTGCCACTGCAGAACCTGTGAGTTCAGTTTTACACTGCCATGTCGATCTGGTAAGTTAACCTACCTGCCACCCCACACCTTTCTTTTATTATATTTAAGGCACCCATAAGGGAGGCCGTAGGTAGCGCCATGGGCAGTGTGCAGTGTATTTAAAAGGTAGGACATGTGCTTTTAAGTTTTAACTTTATAAAAGTAGCATTTTCGAACAGTAGCTAAAAATTCAGCTTTACCATTTAGAAGGTTTTTAACCTGCAATACTTTTGAGTGCAAACAGCATATCCCCTATCTAGTCCCATCCTAAAGTTATCACGTGTTAAGTGTAACATGTTAACCCAGTATTAGTCTATGGGAGGGAAAGCTGTATAGCAGTGAAAACGACTATAGGACTGTTTTTTTAACTGCAAGGACGTGTAAAACTCAAATCCACATGTCCTACATTTTAAATACCATGCTCCTCACCCGCTGGGCCCTTGAGGCCCACCTAAGGGATCACTTATCAGTGTTAAAAAAAGGAAGGTTCTAGGCATGCAAAAGGTTTACTACTGCACTACAGTGACAAGCTTGAGGCAGGTTATAAAAGGCTACTTTAGTGGGTGGCACAATGAGTGCTGCAGCCCACTGGTAGCATTTCATTTACAGGCCTGAATACATGTAGTATCATACATAAATTAATTGTACCAATCAGGTGTAGCCCAATTTGACCATGATTAGAAGAGAGAACACACGCATTTTACCACTGATTAGCAGGGAAATTGTGAACAGCGTCCTAAAAGCCAATAAAAACAAGTTCAGCGAAAGAAGGTAAAAATCTGCGGTGACCCTGCAGAAAGGACCGGGTCCAACAAAGACACTCTGCAGATACCCAATTTCAACATGACCTTTTAAAATGACTGCACTTGACACTTCCAGTGCCTTGATAGGATGGGGAGATGTCGTGTTGTATGGACCTATAGGTGAAGACAGAGCTGCCATCCCATGCACGTAGATTTCAAGTGTCCCAGTGTCATTCGCAACTGTATTCAGTTCATTTTTCTTTGCATTCTTGCATTTACAGTGATTCAAAGAGGTCAGGACTATAGGTACCAGAATGCAAAGAAAAACTCAAGATACTCAAGCAATAATTCAGACCATCAGATCACTTGATCTTGGCTGTTCACACAAGCCTACTGTTAATAATCTGAGCAGATGTTGCTTTCTTTACCTTAAGGCCAAGAAACCTATGGTGAACGTGCGCTCTATAAGTTTTCTATAACATAACATACCATAACATAACTTGACTTCTCTGCAGCTGTATTCACTGGTGACAACCCAGGCTCTTGCATAACAGATGTGACTGTTTTGACAAAATTCTTGGATGTGTATTCTGGGATTTTTTTTTGGTCTAGCTGGACAGTAACTTTATATTCTAAGAGTGGCTGTTCACCACCAGTTGCAGTGTGATTCTGTTGTGTATTTTCCTTTGCTCATTTCTTGCTGTATGTTTAGGTAACTGTTTTTATTGCAGCAACTTTGGAGCCTAACTTTGCTTCTTCAATTAAACCTGTGATTCATATTGTAGCCATATTAGGACCTCCCTACGTGCCAACATGCGAGACCACCAGCTGGGAACACTGCATTGTTTTCACTGGGTCACATATCTATGGCAATACAAAGGAGGACATGTAAGGTTTTGAGGAGGCTGCTTGTTTCAAGTTCACTCTGTAATGCCAAGAAATAAAATAAATAAGTCTGCACATTGATTTTGAGTTTTATCAACTCGCTTTGAGTGATTTTCCCTTTTATTACAACTCCCACGGAAAGAATTCACTGGTGAATCATCCGCAGAGTTAGTTGTTTCTGTTACTGCGCCTTGAAGCTGGATTTCTGGCATTGTTGCACACTAAAACAACTGAATCAAACTGAACTTTCAACGGCATTCACAAAATATTGCATAAGACCACTCTCCTCTGTCACTCTTCAAGGGCATTGTGACTCGAAGGCTGAAAAACTTTTATGGAGAACTTTGTTAGATTCTGAAAGGCATTTCCCTGTTGGAAAGTTCAGATCTAATGACATATTTGACGTTAAAAGTTTGGGCTATAGGCTATATAATTTTACTCTTTATTAATAAAATAAGTTCATTTTAATTCAATGAAGCGCATAATTGCCATCAAGATTTTCAAAATCAGCGCACCCTTACCTGTGACTTGAATCCTTAATATTTTTTAACTTGTATTTTTTATTCAGTGCTAAATGTGCTCATTATTTGCATTTTTTAATTAGGTTTCTGTAGATAGCTGGGACTAATTATAGGCCTGTTGATTTTATTGAGCCTGGTGATATCCACTGGCCAGTGACAAAGCTTTATAAGCCCAAGCCTGAAAAAGCTGCAATTATGCTGCAGTCAGCCAGGAACGGTGGTGGAGAGATGAATGACTCCCTGGGAGATTACTCCACCTTGAATGATCAGAGGAGGTCAGTGGGGTCAATTACTGTTACACTCTGCCCTGTAGCTACTGCATGCAAATCAGTTTACCAGGAGCTTAGCAAAGACTTTGATAACAACTATTTAATTGACATTATCGCTGTAATTACAGAACTTTTCATAATGGAGCACAGTGAAGTGCATAAGTAGAAAACTCCCCAAGTCTTTCAACATGCTGGTAATAACCTCATGGCGACTTAGCAGTGCTCACGTTGGAGGGCCATTGGTTTACGTGAAGCGCTCTTCTTCCTATGCTATTAGCGCTTTCTAGCGCACGGGATCATAGTAATTATCGAAGACCCTCCGCTTAGTGTGTGTTTTTTAGCTCTACCTTTTAATTAGTCGTGGCAAGTCTGGATACTTCCTCGAGGATTACAATACCCGCATACCTAGGGCTTCTTTACAACAAATACCAGCTTGGCACATACGAATATCTGTGTATGGTAGAGTTTGGGGCACCTGCGGCAGCATCGATAATGCGGGCTTTCTTCTAATAACTTAAAGTGGGAAACAACCTGATTTGTATTGCAGCGCGTCGCTCATAGCAGGGATCTTCTGTTTAGCCCTGCTCAGGATGTCATAACGGGACATGTGCCTGGCCAAACCTTCACAGTAGGACCGTGGACCATAGTAGGATCTTTAGAAAAGGTCACAAAGACACTGCGGGTCAGCTGCCTGCAGTTACAGTTGTCCCGGAGGAGAGAGATGCTAGTTGGCTCACAGGATAGCTTCTGTTTTGGCACCTAAAAATTGCACTGATAGAAGAGATTTTGGGCAGATTTACAATCCCATTGCGCCGCCAGTGCGTCACGTTGTGTGACGTACCGGCAGCCAACCTGCTGCATGATATTTACAAGCACACGTAAAGCCAACCTGAGTGGCTTTACCTGTACTTGTAAATATGGCCCCTTTTCACGCAACACTTTGCATGTTAGGGGCGTGACATGGGTGTTGCCTGACATGGCCCCTTTTCACACAACACCCATTTCCACTGATGTATTTCCAGCTATATGGGAAATTGTAAAGCTGGAAATGCCTCAGAATGTTACGCCACCCTAGGGGTGGTGTAGCGAGGTGCAACAAAGAGAAATGTTTTAATTTCTCCCTGCTTATTTCCTCTTTCAATGCATGCTGCATTCTACAGCACGCATTGGAAGAGGAAATCATCTCAATTGATTGTTTTTGTGCAGGAAGGTGCCCATTCCTCCACAAAAACAATCTCCCCACGACTCAGGCATCTTTGCACAACGGTGCAAGGGTGCCTGTGCCGGCGCATGGCAGCAGTGTGTACGCTAGTGCAGGGGGAAGCACAGAGATGCGACATATTGTTGTAAATATGTTGCATCCTTGTGCTTTGAAACTAATGCAGCGTGGCACTGCAAAATTACTTGCGGGACGGCGCTGAGTTAGTTTCTTGTAAATCTGCCC
This sequence comes from Triturus cristatus, assembly GCF_964204655.1. NCBI lineage: Eukaryota > Metazoa > Chordata > Amphibia > Caudata > Salamandridae > Triturus > Triturus cristatus. The sequence continues at coordinate 407,249,184 of NC_140583.1, read as the reverse complement.
CTTTGTAATTCCCCACACAGAGACAGATATGGCAGTGTATCTCTGCATACAATCCGGTTCCCCATCAAGTACATGGTTTTATAGTACTTACCAAGATCGTTTGTCACCTAACGTGGTTCCTGAGACAGCCTAGTGGTGCAGGACCTGGCTCTAGACCGAAAGAATGGGTAGAGGAAGAGATGAGGAGATGAGGAGATGGGAAGAGAAATGAAAGAGCTGGAAGGAATTAAACGAACAAAGCAAGATAGCACAAATGAACGACTAAAAGTCAGAAAAAATATAAGGGAGGAACAGAAGATTGAAGAAGTGAGCGATGTCAAGAAAAAAAAAGTCACACTGCATGAGAACAGGGCTCCTGATTGGGCAGGGCTCCCCATCCTCACAATGGCGAGAGCCCGGAGTTGGTGGCTCAGTGGACTAATGCGTCTGCTGCAGGGGCCTGTGTTCGACCTCATGGTCACAGGTTCAAAGCCCGGCGGGTGCACTCAGCCTTTCATCCATCTAAGGTCGATAAAATGAGTACCATTGAGTTGGGTAACAATAAACATCTGTTATTCAGCGCCAAGATACCCTTAGTGGTGAACGTGCTCTTTACAAATACATGTGTTATGTTATGTTATGTTATGTTATGCTTCACAACTGAGGGGTGGGGTTTTCAAAGGCTGGCACACCCCCTTTGCTCACTTGGGCTTTCCCGCCAGTCTTCCCGCCAGAGTGGGGGTCAGAATCTGTAGGGGCCAGTTGCTGAGTATAGCAAGTGGCCTGGAGAAGCTCACAAAGGCGGCATGCCTTTGAAGCTTCCCCTGCCCATCCTGGGGTAAGAGACCTAGCATCTCGCCCAGGATGTGCATTGTTGCAGGCCCAGGAGAGCGGATGGCTCTCTACCCAGGGGTCCAGCAAAATTTCCGCTGTGTGGCAGCCTAGGCAGCCTCTCAGACAGGACGTGGATTGTGGGTTAGGTTAAGGGGGCAACTCTAAGTTGCCCTCTGTCGTGCATCTTACATTAAATCACACACTGGCATCAGTGTGGGTTTAATGTGCTGAGAAGTTTGATACCAAACTTCTCTGTCTTCATTGCAGCCATCATGGTGCTGTGGAGTTCGTGTTGACGACCTCCCAGCACCATATACACTTAATGGCAGCACTGCACTTACAGTGCCCAGGAATGGACCTGGGTACTGTAGGGGTACAGGGCTCATGCACCTGTACCCACACCACTGGCATAGTGCACTCAGCTAGAGGGGGGACTGAGGTATGCCAGGGCAGTGTGTTTGTGGACATGGCACACAGGGATGTGTGCCATGTCGACTCTCTGTTCTGTTCTGCACCAAGACACTCAGCCTGCAAAGGCAGTGTGTGTGTGTCAGGGTACAGGGCCTCTAAGGATGGCACAATAAGTGCTGCAGCCCTTAGGGGCCTTCTCTGCTCACAACAAGGCCCTGGGTACCTGAGGTACCATTTATCAGGGGTTGACATGGGGCCAGAGATGCCAATTGGGTTTTAGGCTTCATGCAGTGTTAGGGAAGGAACACAGGCCCTGGGTACCTGATTGACAGGAGCCCAGGGCACACTCAGTCAAAGTACATCAGCAAATCAGCAAAAAGTGGAGGCATACCATGCAAGAAAGATGGCACTTTCTCACACCTGGCAAAGTCAAAGTTCAGCCTGACTACAGTAGAGCGCTAGGCAGCTACAGGACCCATGAAGGCTCTAGTGAAAAAAGTGTGCTGCGTCAATGCGGGTCCTGCAAGTTGAGCATGTGTCGATTTTTCCCATGCAATTATTGTGATATATCAGTGCCTTATATGTGTGCCAGAGTCAAGAGGCATCCAGCGATAAGCCGCATTTCTCCTCGCAGTCAAGGGGTTGTGTCGATCTCTCCAAGCGGCGGCAAAACGCTGTCGGATAAGTCAATCTCAGTAAACAAAGCTCTGGTTTCGATCTGAGGATAGATTTTACTCTCGCAACCGGCTCGATGCTCTGGTTCTGCCACACTCAGACAGGAGATGCCTCAAAGTCCATGCTGCAAGCATCTGGGCCACCTTCAGTGAGCCAGGCACAGGAGCAGGATTAGAATCATTGTTATCCTGGAGTCTCAAAAAAGATGAGAAAAAGCCAACAAGCCTTTGGAGCACACTTGGAGTGAAGGAAGAGTCCAGCTCTCCTTCAGCAAAGTCAGAGAGCAGCATGCAGCAGGACAACAAGCAGAAAAGCAGAAAATCAGGCCTTCCAGATCAGCAGTCCAGTTGAGTCCTTTAAGCAGCACAACCGTTCTTCTGGCAGGGCTTCATTTACAAGTCCAGTAGTGCCTGATTTTAGTGGGTCAGAGACCCAGTCCTTAAACCCAAAAATGCCTTTGACATGGGGGGTGATTTCAAAGCAGCACTTTGAAGTGCACAGGTCCTCCTGTCAACCTGTCCCTGCCTGTCAGGCTATCTATGGGGGGGTAAAGCAGCCCTTTGTGTGCGAACAGTACACTACCTGTTCAGTGAAGTGTAAGCTCCTCCCTTCCATCCTGCCCAGGCACAGTAATCAGAATTCAGATGCATATAGATGGGTATTCAGACACACTATATCCTTCCTGTGTTTGTGGCTGTCTAGAGGGAATGCACAAAGTGTAGCTGTCACCCTCCCCAGATGTGTATTGAAGACCGGCTAAAAGGAAAACACAGCAGTATGTGCAGAGAAATGTCCACTTTCTAAAAGTGGTATTAATAAAACAGTAATGAATAATCCAACTTCACCAGTAAGAAGCATTTATCATTACCATTCCAAAAGGCAAAAATCACGAAGCAGCTACTCATATCTTATCACGAATTACCACTTAAAAGTGTATAAGGAAATTCCCAATGTTAACTTATGAGAGGAGTAGGCCTCACAGTAGTGAAAAATAAATGTAGCTGTTTGTCACTACCAGGACAGGCAAAATATAAAAGCACATGTCTTACCTTATACCAACATAGCACCCTGCCCTTGGGGTTACCTAGGGCCTACCCTTGGGGTGACTTATATGTAGTAAAAGAGGAGTTTAAGGCTTGGCAAGTAGTTTTAAATGGCAAGTCGGAATGTCAGTAAACGGCACACACAGGCCCTTTAATGGCTGGCCTGAGGCAGGTTTGAAGGCTTACTTATGTGGTAGGCACACTGAGTACTGCAAGCCCACTAGTAGCATTTAACATACATGCCCTAGGTATATGGTACAGCACTTTACCAGGGACTTACAGGTAAATTACATATGTCAATCAAGTATACACCAATTGCACAAATGTTTAGTAAAGAACACATACGCGTAGGCCAATCGGCTGGTGATGAGGGCTTGGGTTACTGTTTTCCTAGTGTTGACGTGATTCAACTGAAAATCTTGCAAAGCATGCAGAGGGCATGGAAGCAGGCTTCTGGTTTGAAATGGCACTTTATGGAGAGATCACTGTCCCGGATGATGCTGAATTCGAGGGCATAATTGGTGGGGGTAGTTCAGGGTCGTCCCATGGGGGCGTATTATTCCTGAAGATGAGCAATTACGTCTTGTCTATGTCAGCTTCAGACGTTTGGATCTCATCCAGTCGGTGATGTTGGTCATGGCATTCTGGAAGTTGAGTTTGGTGGTGGCGGTGTCTTTCATGAGAGAGAGGATGAGTTGGATGTTGACAGCATATGAGATGATGTTGAGTCACTGGGTGCGGGCAATGTCAGCCAATAGAATCATGTAGTTGTTGAAGAGGGTGGGGCTGATGGAGGATCCTTGGGGGACTTCACAGATGATGCTATTGGGCTCAGATGTGAAGAGCGTTAGGTGGATTTTCTATGTGTGTCCTGTGAGGAAGGAGGTGATCCACTTTAGGGCATCTCTCCTGATGCCAATGTGGTAGATTCTGTTGATGAGGGTGTGCTACAATACGGTGTTGCTGAGAGGTCGAGGAGGATCAGGGCTGCCGTATTGCCAAATTCAAGGATGGATCTGATGTCATCGGTTGAGGCTATTAGGGTGGTCTCGGTGCTGTGGTTGAAGCAGAAGCCGGACTGGGTAGCGTCGAGTAGGTTGTTTCCTTCAAGGTGTCAAATAACAAACAGTCTGCTCTACCTATCTATTTTGAATAACGCAATTAAGTCGTTTGATCAATGTGCCACTCTAGCTAAGCCATGCGCTCAAACAGTAACATAAATCAAGTTATTTAAACAACATTTTATTTTTGTTTTACTGTTATTCAAAACAAACAAATACATGCATAGATCATGTGTTTAAACAATAAAATATATACAACAATTACTGTGGCCTAAATATAGGTGATTCCCATGGACTACCTTTCATACACGACATTCATACATTCTCATAATCCAATAGACTCATTCAAACCGTGAACACACACCTAACATTCATCAAAGTTCATATGTGGTTAAAATTCAAGGTCCCTATACATATGCAATGTTGAAAGACTTTTTTCTCATTAAATAGTCAGATTGCAGGTATTTAATTCGATTTTTATAGCTTAATAAGTCAAATAATACAAAAAAAATTGAGAAACACTTTTTTTGGATGAATTAAAGAAATTATTTGGACCAATATTAGTTCATCTTCACATAGATCAAGCAGTAGATACATATGTAGGGGACAAAAAGATCAAAAAACGCAGACGCGCGTTTCGATGTTCAATCCCTTTGCTGGGTACCACCTTCTTCAGGGCGTGAGGGTACATTCAAATCCAAAGCCCATGGGGCCAAACGGACGTTAATAGCCAGAAAAAGCTGTTCGTAAACGCAGAGGAACAAGCAAAATGGTTGGGCTGATAAGAGTGCCTAAACAAAAGAGATAAATGAGGATTATCACTGAAAATGAGTTAAAACTTGCAAAGAGTAGATTTGTGTCAGTGTTTTCGTCCACCGGGTGGCATCATTGGCCTGGGAGGAACATTCGCGGGTCAAAAGCACAAAGTGTCTATATGGCCGGGGCTCCGCAGATGACAAAATTCTAGGTCATTAGTCAGATAATCATGAGATGGGTCTCTCCTTTCTCTAATCACTTCATAAGAAAAGACGGATCAAAAGTCCAACAAAAGAAGCAACGTCTAACACGGGTCTGAATGGTCCGAGTGTCCGATATGACAAAATTCAGAAAAGCGGCTACTATGTACGGCAGTCCGCGAGAGCCCGCGGGAAGCTTTCAAGGTGATCTGTGAGCAGGCAATTGATGGCTTCTTCTAGACCTTGGCTGGGAAGGGAAGCAGCAAGATGGAGTAGTATTTCTTGATCTTGCTGGAGTCTGCGGAGGGTTTCTTCTGGAGGGGTTTCCCCTCCACATATTTCTAGGTAGCCGCAGTGATGTATGGTTTGAGGATGTCGGTGAGTGTGCTGCTGATTTCTTCTGTTTCACGTTGAAGGCATAGTGGGGGCAGCGGTCAGTCTAGATGTGGATTAAGTTCATGACCCTTGTGGTGATTGGTGTGGTGAGTAATGTACAGTCGGTGAGGTGACTTTGGGAGTTGCTGGTGTGCATTAGGAGGTGGCCGAAGTCGGTTGGCTGTGGGTCGTTGTTGCTGTAGATGTCTCCTATCTTGTTGTGGAAGTAGTCCACCTGGAAGTCGCAGAGGGCTTGGGACGGTCGAATCATGGACTTTGTAGCAGATGGGCAGAAAGTTCTCTGACGATGCTGAGGAGTTCGCTTGCGTAATTGGTGATAGCTTCAATACAGGCCTTCTTTCTTAAATCAAGAGACAATCACTGTTCATTCCTTATATATGGCAATCATACAGTAACTTAAGCTACTAGATTTATTGCTTTTTAAATGTTTTGGTTTTGTGTTTGTATGTATGTTAATATTCTCTGAGAAGTAAACTATATTTTATATATGTTTTCTTAATAGCCCTGAAGAAGTCTCTTTATAAGAGACGAAACGCGTCGGCTATGATTCTTCATGTCTATGAGGCTTTGACTCTTCATGTTTATGAAAATATGAAATAAAGAAAAGAATTTCTCACGGATAATTACATCGACGTTTTGGACATTCCTTCATATATTCATTGACTTTTCTTGAATAGTGCTGAACCCTGTTGTGTTTAAGCAGGTGGGAAGGGCGTTCATTTTGCCTTCCTTGAGGTGGTGGTGGTAATTGCAGAAAGTAGGCTTGAAGGTGGTGAGGTCTGAGGCGTTCCTGCTGGCGCGCCACCATCTCTCCAGTCGTTTACACTCATGTTTGAAGGTGCAGAGTTTGGGGTGAACCAGCTGGCAGGATTACAAGGTTTTCTGGTTCTGGACGTTTCCATGGGTGCAATTGTGTCGATGCAGTTGAAAATCCAATCGAAGAAGTTATTGATGGTTAGCTCCAGATCGTTGGTGATGTGGGGTCTGGTGGTGTTGAGGGCAGGTGCTTGTTGGGACTTGGTTATTTTGTTCCATCTGAAGCGGGCGGGAGTGCGTGGTGTGGGGGCGAGTCATGCTGAGCCTACGATGGAGAATTGGAACATTTTGGGGTCTGTCCTGATGAGTTCGGTGGTGTGGCTGAATCTGATTCTGTCACTGGCTGTAAAGATAAGGTCCATGGTGTGTCCTGCACAGTGTGTGGGGCTAGTGACCAAATACATAGGTCCAATGTTGCACATGCTCTCCAGGAGGTTGGCAGAGTTGGTATCAATGGGGTCATCGTGGTGGAATTGAGGTCACCAAGGAGTATGTAGTGCATGGAGTTGATTGTCAGTGGGGCGATGACTTCAGAGATGGCATCGCAGAAGCCGGAACGGGTGCCCGTTGATCTGTAGGCAAGGGTTCTTCTGAGGATGGTGTTGCTGTTAATTCAGATTTGGAGATTGACGAAATGTTGTCCTCGTGGTGTGGCAGTGGAGGGTCTCCTTGTGGATGATGGCAATGCTGTTGGCTGGGCCTCCAAGTATCATCTTGTAGCTGCTGGGCATTGAGGTTGTGATGTCATGTGCTGAGAATGGTGTGAGCCAAGTCTCAATGATGAACATCACGTCAGGGCTGGCGGTGGTGATGGTGTCCCAGATTTCGGTGGCATGCTTGCAGAGTGATCAGGCATTGATACGCATGCACTAGAGCTGTCTCGGAGGGCTGAAGGTTGGCTGTGTGTGAGCAGTGAGGGTTTTGTGTTGCAGGTGAACCGGCAGCAGTGGCAAGTAAAGGGTCCTTCCATTTGTCTCAGGGAGGTGAAGTAGCAGTTGTTGTGGCGGCTGCCAGGGGCCAGAGCTAGGAGCTCAGAGTTGGTGTAGCTGTGGATGGCAGTAGGGCCATGGTTCCTGGCACTGGACACGGTCCAGGCACTGATGTGCGCAGATGGGCTTGCCTTTGACGCACCAGCGGCGCTGCCATGCATGCCCTTCATAAGTAGTCATGGGAGGTGAGCGGGGCTGGCTAGGAGGCGTGTGGACTGGAACACAGCCGGTTGTGAGAGCAGGAAATGATAAAACAAACAACGGCAGTGAGCGAAATGTGAAACAAAATACACAACAACAGTGGCAACAGAACAGTAAATTAAACAATAATACAGTGGCACAGAAGAGTTAAAATAAAGAAAGTGGCAAACCCAAGGGCTACAGTGAGTGATGCTGACTATCAGCCGCAGACAGGACCGAACCACGGAGGGGCCTCAATGGCTGGGGGCCAAGGAGACCCATGGTCTGTGTTCCACCCTGAAGTCTAACCCTGTAGGGGAATGGGCCACCTCAACAGGTTTAGATTCCATCCCTTCATTTGCATGAGCCACCTGAAGGGTCTGTGATCACTCTGAATCAGGGAGTGAGTGTCTAACTAAGATGGCAAGTATGGCTTCAGCTTTTTCAGTGCCCAAAACATGGCAAAAGCTTCTCTTTCTTTAGCACTCTAACTTTGTTCCCTGGGGGGTAATCACCTGGAGATGAAGGCTACAGCTTTGTCCAGGCCCTTCTCTTTAAGTTGAGACCGTGCTGCCCGTGTGCCATGCTCTAAGCAATCTGTCTGAACGATAAACCTCAGGGGTCCTGAGCACAGGAGCTGTGCACATGGCTTGCTTCAGGGAATCCAATGCATTTCTGGAATGCTTCTTGGAAGTCAGCTCAGTCAAGGGGGCAGCAATGGCACCAAAGCCCTTGACAAACATTCTATAGTAGCCAGTGAGGCCCAAGAATGCTCTGACCTCAGTCTGGGTTTTGGGGGCAGCCAGAACATGATAGTTTCTATCTTGGCCTAATGGGGTTGCACCTTCCCCCTGCCTGGCAGGTGTCCCAAGTATACCACAACCTCCAGCCTTAACTGGCACTTGCTGGCCTTGCTAGTCTGGCCTGCCTGTAACAGAGCCTGAAGCACATCCTGGAGGTGATAAAGGGGGTCCATCCACCTGCTACTGAAGACAGATATGTCATCCAGATAGGCAGCACAGTAGGCCTCTGTACCAGAAAGGATCTGGTACACCAACATCTGGAAGGTGGCATGGGCATACTTTAATCCAGTGGGCATCACCCTAAACTGATAGTGGCTCACTGGAGAGGAGAAGGCTGAACTCTCCTTTGCTCCATCTGTTAGAGTGATCTACCAGTATCCTAATGTAAGATCAAAGGTACTGAGATGCTGGGCAGTCCCTAACTGGGGAATCAGATCATCAGCCTGGGGATGGGGTGAGTATCCATTTTTTTCACTGAGTTTAACGCTCTATAGTCCACACAGAACCTAGGTTCAGGTGTGGTGCCCGCTGGGGAAGCCTTTGGTACCAGAACCCCAGGACAGGGCCAGGGACTACTGGAAGGTTCTATCACCCGCAACTCTAGCATTTTGGACACTTCAGCCTTAAAGCTGGACCTAACCGTATCTGACAACCTGTAACATTTATTCTTAACAAGGAGGCTGTCCCCTGTGCCAACATCATGGTTACACAGGTGTGTAGTCCCAGGGATAAGGGAGAACAGAGAGGGGTTCTGTCCCAACACTTGGCTGCAATCTCTCTGTTGTTCAGGAGTTAGAGTGGGGGAAAGGATTACTTCCTCCACAGACACATCTTTCTCCTTGCAGGAAAAAAGGTCAGGAAGAGGTTCACTTTCCTCTTCCTCCTTGCCATCTGTTACTAGCAGCATGGTGACCTCAGACCTCTCAAAGCTGGGTTTTAAGCAATTGAGCAATCGTTGCTCAGCCCTTGGTAGCATAGCAAACAATCAGTCAGGCTTAACTTAGGAGAAAGCAAAAAGGCATCAACCTGAACTGAAAGTGGCCCTCTGGGGTAGAAAATACAAACCTCTTCTGTACTCCTGGACTAAGGGCAATCTCCCAGTAACCTGATGTCAAATAAAATGTACTCAGGTACTTTGCAGCCTCCAACCTGTCAATGAGTCCCTCAACTCAAAGTACGGGGTGAGTGTCAGTCTTGGTTATTGGGCTTGGGCACTAGTACCATTAGACTGGCCCATCGACTGTCAAAGCGCTCAATTACCCCAAGCACCAGCATCTTGGATGCCTCAGCCTTCATGCTGGCTTTTATCTGGTCAGACAACCTACACAACTTGTTTTTGACAGATAGGCTTTCAGCAGTGTCAATGTGATAGACACACCCAGTGGCGAGTCCAGGAGTCAGGGAAAACAGCCCAGCAAACTGCTCCAACACTTGCCTGAGAAAGAACAAGAGAGGAATTTTTTTTATGTCTTTTGGAGAGGATGAGAAGAAGTGTGTTGGAACTCCTTAGATTTCTTGTTTGACCTGCTTTTTTGAGTTTAGCTGCAAGGTAATCTGGTTTGCAAAAATTCTCCAAACTTTTAAATCTTGCTGTTTCTTGGTTCTTTTGTGGAAAAGAATTGTCCACTAAGTCAGTCCAAGGGATCAGAGACTCTGTATAGCCTCTTCGGGCCTAGGATTCTATTTCCCACAATGCAGCTGCTCAGTCCATGAAAAATCCAGTTGCAACTAGTCACCTGGGGTAATCCTTTCTTTGGCTTTGCAGGTGATGTCTTCCAGCTCTGTTGTACCTGTTGCTAATCAGGGAGGCCACTCCTTTTTCTTTGAGTTAGGTACAGTTATTTCTTTGTGGAGCCCTGAGAGTGAAGCAGGTGCAGTCCTTTGAGTGCAAGCCTTCTGTGGTGAAGTCCAAGGGTCCAGCAGGGCAGTCCTTCTTAATCTTTTGTTCTAGGCAGTGTTCTGAGAAGCTCCAGCAGTTCTCCCATATTTATCCTCGATTCTTGGCTGGCAAGAGGGGGGACACCCCAACCAACCAAGGAGTAAATGTACGTATCGCCTATTTTTGACCCAAAATGCACTGTTCTTACAAAAATCAAAGTAGGCAAAACCTCTCCTTGGTGTGTGTGTCTGGGTGGCCTAACCAAAAGGTGTGGCTAACAACTCACTATACTCCCCTTCTAGCTCCAATCCTAATCTGGCCTGGAACTTGTCACATCTGTTACCCTATCTTTAAAATCCAGCATATCTCCCTATCCCCTTCCTCTCCCTGGCTTCTACCGGAAGCGAATTTCTCCCACCAAATGGCTGTATTGTGTCAGTCCCAGGTCTCTTCACACCTACTTAGGGAGCGTCTTGTCTGCAGCTGTCAAATGATGGCCAATCTGAAGAGGCTGCTACAGGGCTGTTTTAGGTAACTTCAGAATAGTTAGTTCTAGAACTACTTTACTGTAATAATTAATCCGACCTTGGCAAATTGTTGGATTTAATGTAACCATTATTTTGATGCCCTCCAATAGAAACACAATCCGTGAAGAGACTGGGAACACCGAGTACGTATCAACATTACAGTACCGGGTTCCAGCCCTAAATATTTAGAAATCACGGATGTGTGCAATTTCAATGACATATTTTTTCTGTCTGTTGTATGTACTCTCTTTTTAACTTGTAATATGTTTTTAATGTGAATGTATTTTTCTTCATGTATTCATAATATGTGTATTACCCCAAATCAACTCTAGATGTTATTTGAGAAAACAGTATAATTGACTGCCTACACATTTCAAGTCCTGTGTATTTTTATGATATTTTTAATTAATAAATAGATTTATACTTTTTTATAAAAACGTTGTTGTCAGCCTTGGGTATATGGTTACATTTTCCTTACATGAGTGATGTGCGCTTGAAAGAGTGAGATCCTGGTGTACGTTGGAATACATAGTTCATATCATTAAGAGTCCTAAAGTATAGTCCAAAGGAAATTGCTTTTATGATACCATTATTTTGATACTTTGAATAAAATTCCTAACTAGTCCCCAAGAAAAGATGGTCTTTAATAAGTTTAATAAGGCCTTCCCATGTTAGCCTAGAGAGCTAGCAGTATTACAATAGGGAAAATGACTTTGGCTGTTTGTCCCTACCAGGGCGCATAAAACATATTTTATACTATCCCTGCTTGTTATAACAATGCACCCTAATCTTGGGGCACCTAAGGCAGACCTTAGGGGTGACATTAGTTATAAAAAAGGAGTTTTCGACTTTGGAAGTGCTTTTAATTCTACAGTCGAATTTGGACATAGTTTCTATGTCAAAAATAACCTGCAGAGCAGGCCTGGTTTTAAAATGACACCACTGTACATTAAATCCACTGCGATCTCTAAATGTACATGCCCTACCATATACTAACGACTTACAGGTAGGTTGTCTCGGTCAATTAGAATTGTACCAATTACTACCTTTAGAAGACAGAGCACTGGCCATGGGCCTGGTTAGCAGAGCCCAGACCACTTTTAAAGTCAGTAAGCATCAGCATCAGGAAAAATAATGGGAGTGATCAGCATATTAAGGAGCAGAACATCGGATACTTTTTACAGAATAGCTGCTAAACGTTTTTTTGAAAGATGGCAGAGTGCATTCCTTTCAAAGAAAATCTTTATGACTGGCTTTTGCTCAAGAGACTAGGGTTGAACACTGACACCAAACTTTTTATAATATTGGCTAATCATTCAGACTTTACTTGAAATGACATTTCTGAAGAAGAATGTAGCCTAAAAATTGGTTCATATTTTGGAGATATTCTCATGTGTGTTCCCCTTTCCTGAGTCTGGCTTTTGACTTCAGCAGGATATAAGTGCTAACCTTTCATGTGTGGGGGAGGCTCATGCACCGGCGCTGTACAAGGATAGAACTCGCTTCCTTCTGATGTGATATCTTTTATCTGCCTTCAAAGCCTCTGAATTGGAATAAGACTCCCAGTGGGAATGGACGACATTTTACAGAGGATGACATCAGCTCTACTTACACGGTGGAACAAGGTAGTGATTGATCTGAATGGAGTGCCGTTTGCTACTGAGGATTTATGCGCTCTGATGGGCTGCAGTTTTCACAGCTCTCATTTTTTTGTGAAGCGTGTAAAACAAAACTAAAGAGCGCCCAAAGACTACTTTCGCTTCACGAATATCACATAGAAAATGAATTCACCATAAAAAAATTGTGTTAATCTTTGTCACAGGCATATTACACATTTGTGAGTGTATACAGAGGCACCAGTTCTTTCAATGCCAAAGGTTTAAGTAATATCATTTAATAAATGCATACTAATATTAGTAATAAAAAACAGACTTCCTCCCGTTTCAGCTTTTCTAGAGACTGTTGTAGTCAATGTTCTTAAAACAGCTTTAGTTTGAGAACACAAACAAATAGCTTTATTGATGGTTTCATGCATCAAAGAAGAGCAGCTATCCCAGTTAATTAGAGTAGGGTTTTACAAACATTCACCTTTACATTTTCTTTTGGACTTCGTGTTTAACAGCTCTGCCTCAAATTGTGATGCGGTAATAATCCACCTTCCCTCGAAGTTACCCCTCCAATCACAGGGTGACTGTAGCTTTGACTTTGAGCGTCTACAGTGCAGGGTTCACAAATGCAAACGCACTCACCCATACATGATTAAATAATGTGTGCAATTCATCCCCGGGTTCGGTTTATTCAAGAAATGAATGTTCACCTGCGCCCCAGGACTGCCGGCTTTACAGCATTCCTTACTCTTCTCTGAGTCTAGCAATGTGTGTTGGTTCATCAATATAAGCTATTGGGCCTCCCCTTCGTCACTGTGGTCCCCAACCGTATTGATTTCTGGCAATGGTTTGTGGTCCCAGGATTCAGAGGGCCCTCTCCAATTGCAAAAGTACTCCTGATGGACACCCTTGTGTGCCCTGGGATTGAAAAACTCCTCGATTCATCCTTCCATCCTATGGGCCTCATTTATGGGGGGTTTTGCTGTAGGGCAGCGCAGCAGGCTTTGCGGCACCTTTACCATGGTGCAAGGGAACCTGCTTTGCAGGGAGATTGTTTTTTGTGGAGGAAGGGACATCTTCCTGCACAAAAACAATCACAAGAGGCTTTTTCCTTTTTTCATGTGTGCTGCATAGAAAGAGGAAAATAGAGGAGAAAGCTGTACATATTTGGCGCTGCCTCAGACTTACGATTTCTCGTAAATCTAGAGCAGTGTCAAAAGGCCATGGATGTTGCTGGGAACGCCCCCAGCAGCACGCATGGAACGCCCCTTTCTGTGTGAAAGCGGCACATATTTATAAGGCCCTGAAAGGTCATGTAACGTGGCTATACCTGGCCTTATAAATATGCCAGTGGCACATTGCGCCACAGGAACATCAAAAAAGTGACGTTCCAGCAGCGCAATAGTGCCTCTAGGGCCTCATTAAAAATGAGCCCTACTATATTTTTGCCTGCAATGGATGCATCAAGGGGCGATTCCCAGTGGCCAGCAGGTTATGCGGACCTCTATATTTTTTCTCTGATTAAGTCCTTCAATAAAGATTAGGAATGTGTGCTAGGAGATAGTTCACGGTCACTAATGCACCTACATATACTTAGTGTTGGCCATAGCTGTTCATGATAATCCTTATATTAGTGAAAATGAAATCTGCAAGATGGAGGATGATGCTACCCACAGAGGATAGGGACCGCATTGTATACTCATACTAATTTGACTTGTGTACTTCTCCTTGAGCAATACACAATCGTGAGTGCAAGAGCAGGCCCCTGGATTTCGTAAGTAGATGTTTGGTTATAATGAAACAAAAAATATTGTAAGGTTACCCGTTCGCAGAGAAGGTTCAGTTTTTTGTGGCGTGACTAGTTAAAACAGAAACTTAGTTGTCCTATGCAAGGTGGTCCAATGCATATGGTTATGAGTAGTTTGTCTTTAGCTAATGTCTTATTCCAACATCTAAATATAACGTTAATTTAATAATGTAATTGTTTGTTTTAAGTGAAATTCCCTTTTTTATCAGAAGTTAAGGAATCAGCATGTAACTATAAAGTTACTTCAACCTTTGGTTTTCAAGCTTATATGGCAGTCACCATGGGGTGGTTATAGCTAGCACCACGTTTCCATAAGAAAAGTGTTTTTGGGTTTGCCTATAACTTAGGCGCAGTTTGATGAATCTTAACAAACTTTCAAAAAAAATGTTCTTCCACCTTGGCTCCTTTCTGGAAAGTTTAGGGTGATCCCTCAAGGTGGTGCTAAGGAAAAGAAAAGGCACAATACACGTTTTCCTCATTCACTTTTCCACAGGAAAATTAGTCACAGCTACAGCCCAAATATTAGCAGTTTCATGAGAAACTAAGGTTTTAAAAATATATATATTTCATGCCGTGGAGGATCCGCAGAAGATCTCAAGAAAAGATCTTATTTGCTGCCACCACATCAACAAAGATGTCAAGGCAGCTATTTTAGGACCCTGGGGCTCAGTCCTCTGTCCTGCAACATTGTCAAAAATCACAAAACATGTAAGGAGACAGGGTAGCGATACCCTACCCCATAGGGCTGGTGGTATGGTCCCAGAGGGGCAACTCAGGCCAATGTTTTGTTTTTAAGCAGCATCGCCGTGGATCCTGGTCCCGACTAAACAAAAAATTCAGCTCCCCTGCCTAATAGCGCCCAGTGGTTGACCAGGGCTGGGGGGATGGAACATTGTTTTTTATGGGGTGGGGTGTGGGCCCTCCTCCCCAAGCCTTCATTTGGCCCCAGGGGCCGGTATTTTATAAATGGGAAAGGGAGCACTTGACCCCCTCTCCGAGCCTTTATAAGGCCCTAGAGATCCCATTCTTCAAGGCCGATATTCATAAAATGGGAGTAATGTGCGTGGCCCCTCTCCCCGAACCATTGCATTGCTCCAGAGATACCATTTCCAGAGGCCGGTTCAGGAACAGTATCCTTGGGACCCATTCCCTGGAACACCATCTTTTTCCTGCCCAAGAGCAAGGGCAGAAGTAGAGTATAATGTGCTCCTATCTGGTGGGAGCTGAAAGCTGCTCCTGCTAGGTGGAAACACAAAACTTTTTCCCTGACTGCATTCTCAGGGAAGCACAGAAATGCACCTGCTCTGGGACGCCCCAGACCATCCTCAATGTGGCATCCTACTATTTTAAGAAAAAATGGCGGCTGGGTTCCGCTCTTGCCTGGAGCTGGTGGGGTCACTGGGACCCTGGGGTTTCCCCTGCAGCCCAAAAAGTAGAAATATGTTGTGACGTGTCCTAGGCATTAAATAAATATATATAAAAAAACTGTTGATGGCTCCTGTGCAGTCCATGGTACTGCTTGTAGGGAGCTGGCAAGGTCGCATGGTCACTGGAGGTCCCCCTGACGTTCCTAACAAAAATGAAAGATCTAGGTATCCTGGGTGGGGACAGAGACACCCCAAAATAATTTTAAAAGCTAAAGAATGATGCATGGGTGGTAGGAGCAGCTCATTTATCAGACACTTCTCCAAGCAAAGAGCGCCCCATAATGCCCAGCAGGGGCTTTTTACTGCTTAATTTTAGAGCCTTGTGGTGCTCCTCGAAGGAGCAGGGGGGACCAACAATAGTTTTTATTAATGTTGTGGGGGGCTGCAGGGTGTGTGGTTGCCCCCCAGCACCATTAAAAAATAAAAACAGTAAGTTTCCTGGGTCATTAAATTCATGACCACAAGAGAGCTTACCAAATTTTTTAAAGCACTCCTAGATGTAAATTATGCTCTTTATTTGGAGTGCATGGCTCTCTTGTGGTTGTTTAAATGGCTGCCTTTTGTAAGATGAAAATGTTAAAATAAAGACTCAAAGACCTGTTGATGTCTTTAAAGTAAAACTGTATTAGATTTTTTAATGATAATAACTCTTATTGAACATTGCACTGTGTGAATATTGACATATATATTTGGTTAAAATGATTGATGATTTTTTGACACAGACACAAATCTGTTTTATATATGGCGATATGCTAAACCTTCCATAAAGCCAATAGGCCTACTTTTTATATGTTGGAGTTTTGATGCTGACAAGGTGTCAGGGCATCAAATTCTGCTTATGCGGTCACTGGCTTACAGTTGAAAGTCAAAGATATTGCACTAATCAGAAGATAATGACAAATGTCCTACCATCCTACATTTCTACACTTCTCTCAATAAATACAGTAATTTCTTATATGTGTGAGTGGGCCCATCTCAAAGGAGAGCAAAGGCCCAACAATGGGACCATATGAAGAAAGGAAATGATTTCGGATAAAATATGCTTTTGGTGTTGTGCTTGCTTGCCATATTGAGGCATAGGGTTAACACCTATCAACCCCAGACTTTTTTCGAAATGATTGGCCTGGGGATGTGCAGGGCACTGTGGCTTATGTGGATACCACCCCTTTTCGCAACCAGAACACCCATCAAATGCCAAACTTTGCTTAAAAACCATTGTTTCCCATATGTGTGACTGTAAAACTGCAAAAGACCTACCACCCAGTACTCCCACTTTTCGCCTTATATAAACGGTACACCAGACATGAGGGTGAGCCTATGGACTGGGAAAGCAAAGTTCCAAAAAGGGCTTCAAACGTCCGTTCCAAAAGGCAGCTTTTTTAAATGTGGGAAGCTACTGGATTTGGGATCGTGCGCGCCAAGACTCAGGGAAACCAACCCTCATCCTTGATTCAAATTGGTTGTGTTAAATGCTTATCTGTCACTGCCTCAATGAGAATTGACTTGGGGGAAACGTGCATGGCTTACTGGCTACATTTTTGCAGTCAAAGATGATAACACAGAAATATTTAACTGCTAGTCATCTCAAATTTGGAAGTTCGGTGTGAAGACATGGTAATGGTTAGTCATGGCATTGTGGTCTCAGACCAATACTATTGTTGATTTGGACACTAACACCAAGAAAAGTTAGGATGAGCAACTACAATTTTAAGGTTCAACATGAGGAAGTAAAACAAGTTTAACAGTAATATGTAGCAGAAGCCAGTGTACCCAACGAAGAGCAACGCGACAAAGCGCAATCGCAAGAGGCCTTGGCTGATAAGTCACCTTAGCACATGGCACAGGCCTGGCTAACTGAGGTATCAGAACAGAAAGAAGGAACTCCAAGATGATTCTTATTCACTACCAAACCTGCTGCAGCTCTTACTACAAAATGGCAGGGAAAACCGAGCTTCCACTCACTGGTCAGAACACAAGCTGAACTTTAAACTACAGCCTCACATTACAAAGCTGGATACAAGATATCATCTTTCTTACACAACTGATAAAATAACAGTAATCATATAAACAATAACTCCAAAAAGCAATGGGTAAAGTCAGGAATAAAAATCCACGGTTAGCAGAAGATGAGAAGACAACATGTGAATTTTTTTTTAAAGATAGCCAAGAAAATGTGTGCTAAAAAATGGAAAAGTAGGCTGGAACATATAAGAAACAGGAGCAAGTTAATGTAAACAATAAGTGACAAAGGAGAATAGAATAATTCAACATAATGCTTCACCCAAGTTGGCTCTCCCGTATCCTCTGCCTCCTCCTCTTGACACTTTTGCAGCTGAGGCCTTCAGAGAAAGAGGGGGAATTTTCCTTACACTAGTGTAGTAGAACTCAGAGTAGTTTTTCTTTCCATCTGGTTCCAGAATTTCCATGGGAAGACTGACTACCTGCCACTTGGCAATGAACAGGTGCAACTTTGCTGGTGTGGCAACACTTTCCTTTCACTTCAGTAAATACAGACATTCCCTTGATAACAAATCTCCTATTTTTTATTAGCACATAATCATCAACATTAAACTTCTCCTCATGCTTGAATCAGCAAGAGTCAAAACGAGCTTTTGTCAGCATCTGATATTTTGCAATGTTCTTGGGGATTATAAGATTTACAGCTGTCATATCACACTTGTTATATTCCTTACCATTCCAAATAACTAATCACGCAATAACAAATCAGCTTTTGTATTTCTCCCTCTAAGCAGGAATTAAGATGAGAAATCTGTGGCAATTTCTATATGAGCAGTGTGTAAACTTCACAGACTGCAATAAGATCTTTTTAAATGTAACAACGCACACAAGACACTAATACACTGAGAAACTGATCCCCTCTAAACGTCCATTGGACTAAGGATGGTAAAGAGTGGTTAGTCTGTATTTTATCCCACAACATTTGAGCTGGCCACTATTTTATCAGATGTAAACTGAACTCCATTATTCAGTATGAGTGCAGTAGGACATTCTTCCCTAGAAAAAGCTTCACAGAGGAAGTAAACTGTTGGTGTTGGGTTCAGTTAAAAATTTAACTGCTCACTATTCAGGGAAATAATCCAGTTGGGTATAGGAAAACTGAGCAATGTGGAGGAAGGTCATACAAATTTGGGCCTAGATTTGCAAGTCTTTTGTGTCACCTTTTGATGCCGACCTAACGCAAAATCAATTTTTGATTTTTACAAACCAACACAAATGTCACACTGCGCTACTTTTTGTCAGGTAGACAGTACATAGGATTTCCCGTGCATGCACCAATGGATTTCGAAACAAACGCATATTTACAAAGCTTTGTAGATATGGGTTTGCATCAAAATGGTTCTCCTGCCTGAGGCTGGCGTGAGGAGGAGAAATATCTGTATTTCTCCTTGCTAATTTCTCTTTGTATGTGTGCTGTATTCTGCAGTACACATACAAAGAGGTAAGAGTCAAGGATAGTTTTGTGCAAGAAAATACTCCTTCCTGTACGAAAATTATCCTGAGCTTAACACAGACACCATTGCACTATGTTGCCAGGGTGCCTTCACTGGTGCTAAGCAACCACATGTGTGCCAGCTCTTGGAGAGAACAGAACCGAGCAATTTCTTGAACATGTGGCACAGTTCTACTCTCCTGTTCATGCAACGCAGCAAAACAGCTTCACTTGCTTGACCAGTGTTGCAAGAACTCTTAGAAATATGCCTCTTGGTGGCCAGTTTGCATCAAGGTTTATTGAGAACTCACACAGGAATTAAATGTGGTGTACACGTTTTCTAACCCTTATGACAAGATACACATTGTACATGGCACTGTTCTTTGAGGTGCATGTCTCTATCGATGGACAGCCACCATTGCAACTCTCTAACCTTAAGATTGGTAAGAGTGGCGACCAGATATCCACTGTGAGCAATGACCATGATATTTTCTCTACTGGTACAAGGAGGAGCACTTTTATCTCCCTTGAAAAACACTCCATTATCTACAGACAATGCTCCAGACACTTTTCGAAAAGAACATAGCAAATTAGGAAGACATTTCTCTCTTAACCCACAGTAATGGCAATACTAAATAAGAGATGTTAATACTTAGGACTCATTCATTGTTTCTGACCAATCGGGTTATACAGCACACAAAGTATCATTCTTCACCTTAATAGACAGCAGCAACAACACATTTTTCATTCCATTCAAACTCCACTTCTGCTTCCTCATGAAATGCAGAAGACCTCTATAGAAAATCAGCACTCCCTTATCTCACATCTGACACATACTCTACTATAAATCTAAGTGTTTTGAGAACAGCCTAGCAATACTACCTGAAGGTTTGTCCCTAATGAACTCATTAAATATGTTAATCAATGTACAAAGATCCATACAGAGAACAAACGTCCATCTCCATACAAAGGAAAATATTTTTTTCCTTTCATACACAAACCAAGAGTTTTTTTTCTCAGTCACAAGTAGAAATGCACTGTTTATTTGGGATCTCACAATGCAAAACCCATGGTATCATCCTTCATGCCATTGAGCTGAGGACAGTGCAGCTACCAACACTTTCTCACTTGCATTCACTGTCACGTAAGTTATTAAGGAGCATATTTACAATGAAGTGGAGCAGCGTGGCGTTAGCCTCCTTGGCTCAACGCCATGCTCCGCCACTTCAGAAACGCAGGGCTGAACCATATTTACAATAAGATGGTGAAGCCCTGTGTTTTCCCCTCAGCTGGCACTAAATTAAGCTGATTAGTGCCAATGCAAGCACCCCTGCACCATAGTGCAAGGGTGCCTGCGTTGAGGGGAGTGATTGTTTATGTGCAGGAAGGTGTCCCCTTCCTGCACATAAACAATCTATAAGTGGTGTTTTGTAACTCCTATGTGCGCTGCTTAATGCAGCACACATAGAAGTTGCAAAACGTCATTTTTTAAAACTGATTGTTTATGTAGAGGAAGGGACACCTTCCTGCACATGAACAAACATTGACGTTTTGCTGTTCCCATGTGTGCTGCACAACACTACACACATGGAAACAGCAAAAACGAGGAGAAATTAAACATTTCTCCGTGGTGCGCCAGGGTAATACCACCTTTTCCCTGGTCTTAATTTTGGCACTGCCCCATATTTACGCCACCCTTGTAAGTATGGGGCAGCGTCAAAATAAATCGGTGTTGCGTGAAATGCCCACAGCAACACCCATTGCCCTCCCCTTTCATACTAAGTATAGCTTGAAAGGGGCCTTATATACAAGGCAGCATTAAGCAACTTTAAGTGGCCTAACACTGCCTTATACAACGTAATCAGCAACCTCTGAAAAATAGACACCACCGAATCGAATTGAAGGGCAATGTTGAAAGGTATTGGCACATAAGAGACAACTAAATCTGATGGTAAGCAGATTTCATATCTAGTGTTAGAAATATTTGCACCAGAAACATTATTGAGTGATCACTCAATTCATGGCAAAGGAAAATTACCAAGCCTCATGGCTTCATTCACAGACCCAAGCTCCATGCATGCCGTCAACTACATTTTTTCTTTTTTGCAACTGGTAAAGGAGGAACACAGTAAGGAAGAGTGGAAAGGTTTCTATAACTCTTTATCACACATGGAAAGCAATATCATAACTAACTCCTTCCTGACATGGACAAAACATTCCTCAACTGATGTTTCCCTTGGGTTGCTGTTGTCTTTTACTTTAATCCTATGCAACATCTATTGAAACGTTCCCAACTTATAGGCAAAAACTTCAGGGAACTTGCTCAAAATATTTGCAGTGTAATATTTTCTCTAGCGTAATTACTCATAATTAATTGTAATTATGCATAATTGTGTGAGAAGCACAATTCAGCATGCAGAACTATTTGTGCAGTGCAGAATGAACCCTTGCATCCACAATGGCTTAAAGGATGCATGTACTTAGAAAATAGCGCTATATGCTACAGGCCACAAACAGCAGTAGCCAGCAGCCGCTCGATCTCTCTTAGTTTTTGTCCTGTGCACTTGAAGTAAAATTATTCCCCCGGATTACTCCAAGTTACTTAAACTGGAGTCATCGCCAAATGTTGGTAACTTTACATCACAAGACTAGTGAGTGATTACTTGTAGGAAGCTGACTCTCCATATAGTGTACTAAAACAAAGTACTCTGTGCACAGTAGTGAGTGGATTCCCAACTGGTATGGGGAGGTAAAAGCAGATAATTCTAAAGCTCTTTTTGTGGTTGTGTGAGAGAGCTGTTAGGCTTATCAAAGGTAGTAATGAGCATTTTTTGTACTCACAGAGGCAATAAATGAGACACATGCTCAAGAATAAATCAGAGACCAATTTACAAAAATAGTCTCGATTTATATATAATTTCTAAGACCAAAATCTTCAATTTACAGTAAGTGCTTTAGAAGTTAGGTTTTTCACAGTTCGGAAAATATATAACTTTTGTGCGCAATTACACACCATGAAGTCAATGGTAAAAAGTGTAAAAATGCAATGCTTTTGCAAAGTTCACCTTCTCATTGCAGGTAGATAACGGAACCAGGTCCAATGTTCCATCAGCAGAAGTTCAGGTGCGTCCCGGATAGGTTGGGAGTAGAGTGCTGAAGGTGATGGTAGCTTGTGCGCTATGACGAAGGGGGTCCACTTGGAAACACACTGCATAGGTAAGTCTAGGGGTCTCCCTTGAGGGTAGAGTTCGCAAGGGCCTGGGGACCTTGGGAGCACAGCTGGTTTGTCATTAGCAGGGCCATGGGGCCAGGTGCAGAGCAGTTAGGCCAGCCAGGCGTCATGCATTATGAGGTCCTCACGGTCAGGAGCAGGGAACTTGTAGAGGCAATCTCAGGACAGATGGGCAACTCGGGAAGTGGGTATCAGTTGTCTTGATGTCCTTCAACAGGTGCTTTCTCTAGTATCGTGGGAGTCGGGAGTGGACTCTTCTTCCTGCGTTTTGCAGGTGGGGGTTCGGTACCCCAAGTATTGGCTCTGGTAGGTTCTGGTGTCTCCAAACATAGTGGAGAGGCAGATCTGACCCTATGTAGCTGATGTATCGATTTTGGAGAACATGCTATTAGGGATCGCCGGGAAGCAGCAAAACAACAAAGTATACCTCTCAGGATCAGTGCCTGTGGTGTGCAGGGGAGTGAGACCTTCACTCTAAAGAAGCGCCTTGGTGCTTTTTCGAAGTCTGGAGGAGCTCCAGGGTTCTTGGTGGTCCTCAGATGTTCAGGGCAGCACAGCATACAGCAATGGTCGAGTCCTAGGAGCAGCAGTCAGGGTTTGGCGCCATGTTTTTTCTGCAGCAGGGCCTCAGTTCTCGTCAAGTGGGTCTTCTTTGGCCTTCTGTTCTTCTTGTCTGTTGAATCTAAGTTTAAGGTCTAGGGATGCTACCTAAATACTGAACTTATGGGCATTACAGGGGGAGACATGTAGTGGCCAATGGGCTACCTACCTTTAGGGTGCCTACACTCTCTAAGTGACCACTTCTTGTGGCACTACCCTAGCTCTGAAAGGTTGTTTCTCCACCATCCCAAGATGGTGGATTTTAGGAGAGAGGTTCACATCGCCACCCCACCCTAGGGGTGGTGCTGGCTGAGTGTGGACCCTCCTCCTCATTAGATCAATGTTGCCGCCTGTTCTCCCATCAAATATGGGGTAGGACAGGGTCATCGGCATCTCCGACTATCTGGGAAAGCCTGGGCTGCACTTCAAAGGTGGCAATGCCCTTGAAACTTCCCGCTCTGGAAAGCCATTCTGGCCTGTAGAAGGTGTGGGAGTATGATCCCACCCTTCTAGAGGGAGAGACATGACAGCACTGGTATACCCGGTAGAAACTTTATAGAGCCCTGGCATCACAAAATGGATGCTGCAGCCACAGACACAGGTCTGGCCTCCTGCTGCTGACCGAAACTCCGGCAGGGGAGGCCTGTACAATAGGTTTCCTGTCACAGGGAGGTGTAACCACCTCCCAGACAGACTTATTTGTATTGGGGTTGGGTAGGAGCACTCTCTGAGGGATTTGAAGTCCTGCACTGGGGGCACATTTGGTGTCCCTGTGCATAGTCCAGCTCAAACCAGTTCAGGGGCTTCCAGCCCCTGCTATGGCGCGAAACTGGACAAAGAAAATGGGTGTAGCCACCCATCTTTCCAAACCCTCCCATAGGTGGGTCCCCAGAGTATGTCCAATCCCCTACCTTAGTATAAGTATGGGACCCCTGTCCTTAGGACTTTAGATTACCCTGGATGAAACTCTGACGCTGAATCCTGGACCTTCGACGCTCTGCTCAAGACCAGAGGACTGAAGAAATCTTCCTTGGGGTCAAGAAGTGACTCCCCTGCTTGGCAGGCAGCAATGAAGCAATTTGCCAGTCTGCATCATGGAAGCTCCCGCCGGACTCCGAAGTATTGGCAGCCCAGGAAGAGGATTTCCGGACATCTCAGAGGCTGACCCGAGTCTCCAGCAAAGCTGAGTCCTGCAGCCCTCGTGAGTAGCGTGGAACTGGAACTCCTGGTCACTGTGCATTTCTGCAAGTGCATTGACTTCTCGACATCTCTTGAAGTCGTGCTTGGGCTGACTTGAAGCCCCTACCTCAAGCACTGAATCCACCGAAGATTGTCAGCCTGGTCATTCCGAGTGACCCGTGGGCCACCATTTTGTGTTTCATCTTGAAGTCCCTTTGCGATCCCTGGTCCACTGACTGGTGGGTCCCTGAGGGGGTAACTTTGCATTTCCTTGGGCATTCCTGGTTGCTACAAATGTGCCCTGACTCCCAACCAAGTGGTGAGTCCCACAGGCCTTGCTGGTCTGCACAGAAGCATCTTTATTGTTTCTGCATTGGTTGCTGTTGCCAAGGCTTGTTGTGTCCAATCCGGGCACCAATGCTGCAGCACTCAACATCCTTCATGGGATAGCTCAAATCCAGCTCCTGGTTGTCCTCGATGCCTCCTGGTCCTCGTGGCTGAAGAGTCAAGCCTCACCTCCTTCACCTGAAATCACCCGACATCAGTGGGTATCTGCTCATCGCCTTCCTGGTCACTGGCAAGTGACCCAGACTCTGTCCCCTCTGCTTTCAGGTTCTTCTCATCTTCGATCCAGGCTTGCATCTCCTCGGACACTTCGCATCTTTACGGCAGCAGCACTTCTTCGCCAGCTCCCGTTGAAATCGATGATGCGATCCGACACCAAAAGACACCTATGCACCCAGCTTCCCTGGGTGAGGTAACACAAGTACTCCAGTGCTCCCGTGGGTGCTAGCCCTAGAACTTCCTAAATCCAAAAGGTTTTGGTCCTGACTCATTTCTAAGTGTCCCTAATCATTGAAAATCTAACCGCGACTTTCCCCATAGAAGCTAACGGGAGCTCGCAGCTGTGTTCACACACTGCACACAGTCCCCGTGGGTCTCCTGTGTCACTACCTTGGGTTGTTCCTTGGGGTCCCAGCGATTCTACAGGCTCTAGGCCTTGTGTCTAGTTAAGTTGTAGTTCTTATATACCGTGACCTGAGCCAGGCGGAGCGAACGAGGCTGGAGCAGCAGAGCGAAGAGCGAGGTAATGAGTGAGCACAGGTGCAGCCTGCCTCCGAGCGCTCTGAGACCAGCCTGCCTCCCCCCAAAGTGCCAGAGTAGCCTGCCCCCCGAAGAGCCAGAGCAGCCTGCCCACCGAAGAGACAGAGCAGCCTGCCCCTCGAAGAGCCAGAGCAGCCTGCCTCCGAAGAGCCAGAGCAGCCTGCCCCCCGAAGAGCCAGAGCAGCCTGCCCCTCGAAGAGCCAGAGCAGCCTGCCTCCGAAGAGCCAGAGCAACCTGCCCCCCGAAGAGCCGCGCTGATTAAAAGCGGGTTTGTTTTTGGCTGTATGGGCTGTACGGGTGCTGAGCTGGGGAACGTGGAAGAAGATACACAGTGCCCCAGTCACCCAAATTTCGTTATACAGGAGCTGAAGAGAAAGGGGGGTTAACTGAGCGAAGAATTCTTTTTTTTAAAAACAACCCCTCAAAAAATCGCATGTGTAACAAATACCCCTCCCACGAAGGCAGCCTCTACATATGAAAAATAGTTTTCTTACAGTGATATTCAGTATTTGAAAGTGGATGGCCTCGCTCCAAGAAGCATTGGCCTGTTTTACCTATTTCCCTCAAGAGGCGCTATACTTTTAACAATGCGCAGAGTCTGGTTGAGATCGGATTGCACAATGTGCAACGTGCCAGGCAAAGGTTACTATTTCTTTCCTTCATTAAGCCGGCTCAAAGTGATCCCATACTGTCCGAATAGCGCACAGAGTCCCAAGGAGACTGATTTGCCCAAGAGCAAATAGATGGTTTAAGACGCACTAATCAAGGACACTTCCTGCTGCCCTGAGGTCCTTCGTTGTTGCTGGGGACATCAAGTCCCAGGATTCCTTGCTCCCCAGGCGGGAGGAGCGTGTCACAGGCGGCGCACTGAAAAAGCGCTTTACATCACTGCGACGCGGGCCTTGCCCGTCTGTGCCGGGAAGAGGCAGGGCAGGGCCAACCCCCCTTCGTTTGTAGACTCGGGCAGGCACACAGGAATTGTGATAACATTGATAAGGTACTGTTCAGGCGATATTCGCCTTTCTTCAACTATTTTTGTGGCAAATTTGGACAATCGCCAATTGCTAATCACTGTTAACTTGTGCAAACTCGCTTAAACACCATTAGTATCCTGTAAGATGGGGAAAAGAAAGTCAATGGAAAAGGGGGGGTGGGGGGAGACGATGGCATGGGAAGTAAAACTCGCAAAGGGAAAAAAGCAAAGAAGGCACTTAAACATCCTATTAGTAACTGTGTACTGGATTGTATTGACACACTTATAGAGGAATGTGAGGATCTGCTAGTAAGCAAGTCAAATCTACATGTGGTGGCAGAAAAGCCCATGACCAGCATAGAACATCCCATTAGGGATAGCTTAAAAAATCGTTCTGTTATCCCTAACATGTTTCTTAAAAACAAAAGGAGTTCTAAAGAGATCATAGACGAGAGTCGTATAAATTCTGGCAGGGAAGAAGCCCCCTCTGACACGGTCCCAAATTCTACTGAACTCGTTGGTCATCATCTCATATTAATTGATCACACAGTTATCTGTACAAACAGATATGCTATATTGTCTAGTCCCCAGTTGGAGGGAAGTACACAGTGTTTGGAATTCCCAATTGTAAATAGTACTGAGCAGGTTGATAACTAGGCCAAAAAGCATGCTCTAGATACACAGGAGACTATCCTTGCAGTACATTCACTTCAATCTGAAGTAGGGTCGTTGAAGATAATGTTGGAAAACCTAACATCCATGATTACTCTCCTAGCACAAGGAAGGTCTTCT
The DNA here is from genome assembly GCF_964204655.1 of Triturus cristatus. Taxonomy (NCBI): domain Eukaryota; kingdom Metazoa; phylum Chordata; class Amphibia; order Caudata; family Salamandridae; genus Triturus; species Triturus cristatus. The sequence goes on along the minus strand of NC_140583.1, from coordinate 407,222,463 downwards.
AGTATTATTTGCCCAACCTGTAGCGCTCTCACTCTACATAACCAACCACCAGACCAGGTAAAATCACCTACCCCTCGAGACAGAGAAATGCAGAGAAAAGTGACCGCCATGCGCAGCGAGGTGGCCAAGCAAAATAATCCTCATATAGTGTTAGAACTACTGACAGCTCCTTATTTAATGTTACACCTAGGACACAGCCACAGCAGGGTAGGAATGTTAATAATGGTATAACTTTGACTAACCAGAGAGGTACCGGTGAAGGAAGGGGGAACTGTGCTATTACCAAGCCGCAAAATATTCAGTGAATCTTTATGGTGAATGTGCCCGAGTTGGGGCAAAACAAAATTGAAAATGCAGACACACTGACCAACAAGGCCATACACTGGATACGCCATGTTAGGGGCTGCCGCTCAGTAATAAGGGACGATATCGTGAAAGCGCGTAGCCTTACTTCTCCCACCAACCCCTTAGACTGCATTGAATTAACTTTCCTGAGTGACTCATAAGCTGAAAATGTATTTGCATTGGAATATAGAACTTGCTCACCTGACCATTCGTCTATCCAGTTTCGGCAAAATCCGCCCATTAGCATGCCTCACATCTACACAGAGCATTTGGCAGCAAGGCGGATAGGTAGCTCCACACTCGAATGTAGTGATTGACTGATTGGAGTACCTAGATCTCAAACTGATAGCGTTGAAGATTTGTTTACAATTAGAGAAAGCAGTCAAGGGATTTTGATTTGTGGTGATCAAGACATGCCAAATATGTTAGTTCAGCAGGGTTTAGTAGTCCTCCTACTGGAAATCATGTAGACCCAATATGTAGTGGTTACGCCACTAATAGGGACACACTGGTATCATGGAATATCGCAGGAATTAGTTAAAAACTTTTATCACCAGATTGGCTTACTTTTATTGACTTATTCGACATCTGTTGTTTTCAAGAAACGTGGCTTTTATCTCCACATCATTGGGTTGGCCTTTTAAATTATTATGTGCCAGCAGTAAAAGGGGCTAAAGGCCGTCCCTCGGGTGGATTGATCATATGGGTACGCCAAGCACTTGGCATTAGAATTAAGGAACTACCTTGTAACAGTAATGACATTCAGGTAGTGAGACTAAACCTGGGACTAATAGGTAAAGTCGACATCTATAACATCTATGTGAGGGGAACAAGAGGGGGTAGGTCTCAAGTTTTAGCGGCTTTAGAAGACCTCCTCGAACTACACTCACCAGGATACAATATAATCTTAGCGGGCGATTTTAACTCAACATTTGAGCCACTCATCAGCGATGAATGGCTCATTATTGATGAGGAAGATGCCCAATGGGGAATTCCCAAACTGGAACTTGCTCCAATAAAGAAATGGACAGAGGCGGTAATCCAAATAAACTCTATCTGCCTAGAGAAGGGACTTAGGGCTCTGAATGGTAGGACTTCCCTAGATAGACCAGGGTCAAACACATTTAGTAATGGATCCAGCTCAAGCAGGATTAATTACATACTTGTGAGTCTGAAACTCTGGCATACCATTGATGATATGGAAGTAAGGGTTCGTCTTGAAAGCGATCATAATCCCCTGTGCGTATCTTCTAGTTGGTGACAGCCGACAAAATCGCCCTGTAGAGAGGTTGATTTACACTTGCATGATGTTGTCCCTACCAACGACATGAGACGACTTAAGAGGTCAAGCATAGTTGAAAACCTGGGGGCCTTAGAAATGATGGCAAAGGATGTTGATCATGCCTTATTCACGTTGGATAATGTACGCCGTACTAGCTCAGGTCCTGAGATTGTCACAAGGTTCCATGATAGTTTCTTTTCTCATATGAAAACTCATTTCACTAAACCACATAAGCCTAGAAAAGCAACAAACCAGAAAGCCAGTCGTTGGTACAACACTGATTGTCAGCAGTCAAGAGTTCTCCTAGGCCATTAGAGGTGGTGAACCAGTTGCAGTACGCACAGCCAGGCAGGCATATAAAAAATCCATGTCCACAGCCAAACGTTTTTGGGACGACAAAAGGTGGCAGGATCTCCAGGAGGCCAGTATTAAGAAAGACAGCAAACAATTCTGGAACATCATAAAGTGGGACAGGGAGGGCATTCCAGACCCACCACATAATCATGTCTCGCAGGAAGACTGGGTTAAACAATATACATGTAGCCCACTTGAACCAACCATGGAAGGTCTTGGCTATGTGTTTTATGAAGATGAGGCCTTTACCTGCAGGGATGTAGCGATAGCTCTTGGTGCAGTGGTAGGAGGGAGAGATCCTGGTCCAGATGGCATCCCCGCTGATGTGTTCCTCCATGACAAAACCAGATGGGGAAAGTACATATTGCTACTGGCTAATGTAATTGCACAAGGAGCCCCTGTACCGGTCTCGTGGAAAGGAGCTGAAATAATCCCTGTGTATAAAAAAAGGTGATAAGTTACTGCCGGGGAATTATTGACCCATCAGCCTGATAGACTCAGTACAAAAAATATGAGGGAGATTGATTCTCAATAAAATACAGGACTGGGTTGAGGAGTATAGTATATTGTCACCCTTGCAAGCCGGTTTTCGTGCATCCATAAGCACCATTGACCAGGTGTTCCGCTTTGTCATAATACACTGGAAAGTGGTGGTCTTGGGCAAAGGCAGTCTGTATGCTGCATTTGTCGACTTAAAATCCGCCTTTGATCATGTTTCCCGCTATAGTCTCTGGACTACCCTCCAAGAACTTGGCTTACCCACTAAACTTTTGACTCTCATAAAGAGAATGCATGAGGGTAATTATGCTAAGATACGTTGGGGTTCCCAGGGACAAGTTACTAGTTCCTTTCCTGTTGAGCAGGGGGTGCGCCAGGGTTGTGTTATGGCACCGACTTTGTTCACTGTGTTTATTAACAGTGTAGTTGACTGTATGACCCGCGTGAACACTGATGCCCCGATTCTAGCCGGGTTTAAAATCACAATTTTAATGTTCGCGGACGACACGTTGATAATCTTGAAGACCCCGAGCGGGCTCCAGCGAGCTCTGAAAGCATTTGAGGATTTTTGTACTGCTCGTGGTGTCGAAAACTAAATTTATGACTTTTAACCAACATAAAGTTTTTAAAGGAGGAATTATTATGAATAATCGCCCTCTGGAGCAAGTTAGGGAGTTGATATATCTAGGGGTGAACATACAGAGTGATATCAAGTGGAATCACCAGATTGGTATGGCCACACTGAAACACAGGCAACTCTCGGGGGCCCTATGTTTGGAGCACAATAGGTCTTTTACGAAACCTATAAGACCAGTGCTTCAGGTATATGACACTAAAGTGGTAAGCTCAGCTTCTTATGGTGTAGAACTATGGAGACTAGACAACATATCCAAGCTTATTTTGTCAGAAAACAAGTTTTTACGGGGTATTACCAACCTTCCACAAAGCACGCCATTGTGCCCGCTATTTTATGATCTTGGGAGAAAACCTCTTTTTGACACCGCAAAGCTACGTATTGTGTTATACTGGCGTAGACTGTGAACGACACCAGAACTGGTACCTTATGCCGCTGGCTTCGCGGATATAATAAAATCTGACACCTTCCACAAAATCAGCAGGCTTTGTGGCATTAGAGATATTCTAGCCAAAATTGGTATGTCGATGCTTTGGGAAAACCCTGCTACCGCTTGTTTTCCCTCAAAAAAGGTTTTAAAAGAAAAGTATTGGGAAATGGTTGCATTCAATAGGAATTCAGATTATAGGAACACACAGCCATCATGGTGAGGAATCAGAAAGAGAGAGCATGGAGGATCAAGCTTTCGGGAAGAGCCAAGTTTTTAGGCTCTTTCTGAATTCAGTTAGAGAGTCAATCTGTCAATCCTCTGTGGTAACTCATTCCACAGCTGAGCACCGACAACTCTGAAGGCCCTCCCCCCCAGCCTGGAGCGTTTAAATCTCAGAATTACCAGCAGACTGGCGCCAGAGGAACGAAGCTGTCTCCGAGGGAGATACCAGGCAAACCTTTCCTGTAATGGGACTGGACCCAACTCGTGTATTGCTCTGTACACCAAACAGAGGGATTTAAAAAGGACCCTTTCCTTTATTGGTAACCGGTGGAGCTCTCTCAGGGCATGAATAGAAGACGAATTAAGCTGCAGGTTCAGCACCAGTTTTGCAGTGGCAGACTGGACTTTTTGCAAACCCTGAAAGATGTACTGAGGGGCCCCTAAATACAAGGAATTGCAATAGTCCAGTCTGCCCATCACTGTGCTGCTTACTACCAGGGAGCACGAATCCTTCGGTAGGATCGAAAGTATCCGACGTAACAAGTGCAACAGACCAAAGCACAAGCTGGCTGTCTTGTTTGCCTGCGACTCCATTTGGAGTTTCTTATCTATTAGGACCCCCAGGTTACGTATCGTACTGACCAGGGCCAGCGGATCCTCCTCGGGGGTAACTAACAAGGTCGTGGCAATCAGGGGGTGCAAGCGAGACTGAGCAGGGGAGCTGGCACAGCTAACCATAGTACTTTTAAAAATGCATGAACAAGCCTTCCTGCAACATTAAAGTACTAGAAAGTGACATAGTTCTTTGATATGCAAGATAGACGGCGTTCATCCACAAAATAAATGTGCCATAAATTTAGTCCATGAACATCGTTCAATAAAACCAAAGGCAGATGGTGTTCTTCCATACAGTAGACAACAGCTGAAGACTCTGAGGCGGAGTCGGTTTGTGAGGGAGCCAGGGAGGAGCAACTAAGCCTGGCATGAGGGAAAGATTTGTGGCTAGCACGGAAGACAATAACAGCCGAAAGTAAATGTTTGCTCAAACTCTGTGGAACCAGACACCTTGGGGCGCCAAGAAAAGAGAACAGAAGGCGTCACCAAAATTATGTAGTGCCAGAACAGAAAGAAGGAGCTTCTAAACAGGGGCAAATAAGAGCACTTTGGGCCATATGTATCAAACCCCCTTTTTGCAATACCCAAATTGCGATTTTTCGCGAATCGCAAGTTGAGAATCGCAAAACGCTATGTAAATAAAAAATCTCACCAAAATAGCGATTCCCAATACTAAAAGATCGCAAAATTGCGAAATTAGCAAATTAGAGAATTGGAAACTCAGGTGCAGCATGATGACATCACAACCAGGAAGTGTGACTACCCATGCTGCACCTGAGTCTCAGAAGCACAGTGAGAGAGTAGGAGTGGAGGTGAGGGATCACTTCAGTGCTACAAACAATGGCAGAGCTTGGAGACATGGCCAGCAATGACAATCAGCAGCAGGGGGAGACCCCAAAAAAAAGAAAACAAAAGTTCTCTGAAAGTGAGCTGGAGGTCCTGATTCAGGAAATGGTCGTTAGCCACGAGCACCTCTTTGGAAAAACGTCCGTGCGTGTGCCTGAGACACACAAGAGGAGGATTTGGGCTGATATCCAGCGTGAAGTAAACGCAATTGGCGTCACCCCCCGAAGCGTAAAAGACCTCAGGAAGCGCTGGTATGACATGCACCAGCGCTCAAAGGAGTAGGTCGCTGCAAGGTTTTGAGCAGGCCAAGAAGACCGGTGCACATAACAGTGGAGCATTGACACCCAGCCAGTCCTAAACAGTATGTGCGCATCATGAAAGGCAAAATACAGACAGACAGGACCCATATAACTCCAAACAGTGATTTTTATTGCATGAGAGATGCAAGTCAGGACAGAAAATTAATGTGTCCATTTTTGGTCCACAGCACCATCAGAAACACAGGGAACAGTCAGTGGAGGCGAGGATGATTCCTCTAACCCAGAGGCAACAGGGCAAGAGGAGGAGGAGGGAATGGAGGAGGAGGGCAGCCCAGTCATCCCTCCAAAATGCAGCAGGCAGATTGCAGTGCCACCATTGCCCCTGCTGGAGGAGTAAGCCCAGGATACCAATAGTGATGTCCAACCAGTCCCGGGACAGCCAGAGCCACGACACCGTGACCGAGCATGTGCTGATCCAATCCTGCCAATACCATCCAGGCACAGGGCACTTGCATCCACCAGTGCAGCAGTCCCAGGAGAGGACACAGTCTTCAGAGGGCTGGAGGGGCACATGTTGGAAGCCCAGCGCCTGCAGGCTAGAAATATTAGGTTAATACAGAGGCAAATCATGGTTGGCTTTATGGGAATGACGGGTGCCCTGAAGGCACTCTGTGCTGAACTGAGGCGGGATCATGCTGCTAGGCGCAGGGAGATGCAGCCCCTAGACCTCTACACCAGGGCGGTCAACCGCCTTTCCTCAGCAACCAATGTGCTGTCAAGGCGCAGCATCAGTATGCAGTCTGAGGTGGCACACAACAGCTAGGATGTGGCATGGGCCCTGGTACAGGTGACATGTGCTGTGGATGAGCTGCGGGCAGCTCGCACTACTGGCCCAGGAGTCCTCACGCCGACAGACGAGGACGCCCAATCTGGCAGGAGCAGCATTACACCCCCGCGCCCCCAGGATAGGCACCATAGGGTGCGTCACAGAAAGGCTTCTGGGACAGGTGCGTAGGGCACTGTGCACCCACAGCCAGGGGCTACGGGCCGACAACGCCGCAGTTGAGGCGCTCAGACTTGGACAAGTAGATGGGTGCATCAACCCAGTGTACACGGACACTTGGTCCAGACTATCCAATCGCACTGTGATCCTAACATGTGCTGGGCATTGAATAATACATCGTGTGCTACACAGGCTGTGTGCAGATATTAACCCTGTAGTAAAGGAAAAAAACAAAGTCTCGTAATTGATAGTTAGCATTGTGTCATATTTTCTTACCTAGAAGTAGTTCTGTGTGATCTCATCTCACCTCTGGCGCCCAGCAGCTGCACCAATTACACCGGCTGGGATGCGTCCTGGCGCTGGCCCCTCATCATCAGATGAATCCGATTCACTGAGCTCCACTGGTGTGCCTTTCCTGGTGGCGATATTGTGCAACAGGTCTGGGGGCTGTATTGTAGTGCCCCTCCACTCTTGTGTAGGCATCTGAATCTGCTCTTGAGAATTCCGAAGGTCCGCTCAATGGTTCATCTGGTTGCTATGTGGGCCCTGTTGTATCTCTGCTCCCCAGCATTGGCACGATTCAGGTAAGGAGTCAGTAAGAATTCACGGACCGCATACTCACTGTCGCCTGTGGGGTGGGAGGAATATGGTTAAACACTATCCTGCCAATGCTGTCCTTTACTAGTGTGTCCTTTGTACAAATGCAGAGATATCCCTCACCAAACTCCCCAATTGTGAGTCGACGGTGTATCCCACTGTGGCGGAAGATGAAAGCATTGTGCGTGCTGCCTGGGTATTTTGCGACAATGTCGGTGATAATGTGCTTGGCATTACACACCACCTGTATGTTCAGGGAATGGTAGGATTTGCGATGTGCGATTCCTGAACACATACTCGTTCTGGGAGGGGGGGGATATGGCGACATGTGTCCCATTTGTCCCATTTATGCATCCAAAGACGTGGGGAAACTGTGCAATTTGATAGAACTCCTGCTTGGTCTGGTCTAGTGTCTGTGGTGTGCTGGGGAAGAGGATGTGGTGATGCAGCCTCTGTACCATGGCATCAAGGAACGCGTCATAAAAGTGCGACAATGCACTCTGTGAGACCCCTTCTGCTGTGTCTATCACCCCCTGGAAGCTACCTGATGCCAATAGGTGCAGTGAGCACAGGACTTGGATATGGGTGGGGATAGTGTGTGTCCTGCGTGTGGGGATGCTCTCCTCATCCAGCCTGTAGTTTGTATGGATCACCTCCTCAGTCCGCTGGAGAATCGCTATTTTTGTGCGATTTTATATTTACATACCGTTTTGCGATTCTCAATTTGCGATTCGTGCAAGATCGCAATTTGGGAATCGCAAAAAGGGGGTTTGATACATATGGCCCTAACATAGCAAAGCTGTGTTTTGCGATCGCATACACCGTTTTTTGCGATTCACATGGTATGCGATTGCAAAACTGCTTCATACATATGGCCCTTAATTTATTGCCCAGCGACTGGCAACTCTTACCACAACATGGCCGACTGGACTGGGCTTTTACTCAAAATTCTGAACGCAGGTCAAACATTTCAACCATGGTATCGTACTGCGACACTGCAAGCCACAACATTAACTTACAAATTGTTAGCTGGTAACTTGCAGTGACTTGAATAATATGCATGGGCGCTTTTGGTAATATAGGCCCGCCTTCCCAATCCCGGATTTTCTACAGGATCACAAATGAAAGAAAGAATACCTCCATGCCTTCTCTGTGTCTAACTTTCTAGATGGTGGCCGTTTACCCAAATATGTTTCCTCTTTTTTCATCTCTTGCGCTCGGGCAGCAACACCTAAGAATTGCATGTAGCAAAAGTTGCTTTCTGATGCAGCAGTTTTTTTGCCTTTCTCTTGCTCTACAGTAGGTAGACCACGCAGAATGTTAAGATAGCCATCCAGCTTTGAGGAGCAACACTGCTATTGTTGACGTTATTACTTTTTGGTTCTTAATATGCATTGTCTGACTTAACCCCTTCTTTGACAAATTCCTTGACACTCACATTTTCAAAGCAATTGAGTAGCTTCCGTTTCTGACATCTAAAAGCCCTTATCTTTGTTATCTTTCTTGCTAATTGTCGTGCAAAATATATAATCATAGCAAACGTTACTGACACATAATTTTACATCATACAAAAACTTTTCAGACCAATTTAATTTAATGATTCATTATGGTTTTTAATTTTTTTTCAAGGTGGGAGATTATGTTAGATCTAGAATAATCTTTACTATAATGGCTCCACAAAGCAACTCAATGTTTTGTTGATAGTGACTTTTTTGGAAAATTAAACACAAGACCAAATTCTATTTTTATGAAGAAAATCTGATACGCAGCATGTTGTTGATGAACAATTAACACAATTTCATGCTGATAATATTCCCATTTGGAGTAAATGTGCCACTGGAGAGAAGCGTGTAAAGCCAGTCGGTTTGACCTCAGTGCTTATCTTCCTTTTTTCACGTGTTACCATTAGCTCCATTAAAGTTATCATAATTAGAAACCACAGAATAATGCACGATTGTAGTCGCATCTTTTGTTTCATAAGAAGAGTGTCACCTTCAATTCTTGATAGCAAAAAATATCTGATTTCAGGGAGGTGATTTCTGCAAACCAGGCAGATTGTTAATTGAAATCAAGAGTAATGGAAACTGTGCAGATGATGATCTCTTACTCCAGAGAAATACAAATCAATTACACTTAAAGGGAAAGTTGAGCAAATCCACCAGTCACTGATAAACTGAGTCAAGGAACCTAGTTATCAAATACTGAAATGAATACTTTTCAATGTTTTGCTTACACCTACTGTCCTGTCCAACAAATTGCACTCCTGCCGTCTTTGGGGAGCAGCGTTGCATGAAGTGCAACAGAAGAGGAGCAAGAGGGTTTGAGATTACTTTTCTTTGGCATGTGAACGCTACTTAATTGTTGCTGAGTTTTGTGACACATAAATTAATGGTTGTGTGAAAAATAAAAACTGTCCCAGTTCAACAATGTTGAAATATCTATTCTGCAGTTTGCACATAGCTCTGTGCTGCAGAAACGTTAACTACTAAAGTTACCTTCCAACTAGTAACAGTAACAACTGCTTTCAAGAGCTTCAAATATTTATAAAACTGAGTTCCCAGCTCCTATATAGAATGCTGCACTTGGCCCACGGGGCAGCCCCTGCAGCATGTGCTGCACCGTTCAAGGCAAGTGCTTCATAGGGTGTCGCAGGTGTTCTACGTCAATCACACAAATTCCAAACGTTTGGCTCAAGAAGAGGGCTCCCAACATTGTTTGCTTTTCCTTTCTCAGTATGTTAGCCCATAAGCAGTGAGATTCTCACATCTACATGTGAAATGCTATCTGTGCCCTCTCACCTACTGGGCTGTTTAACCCTTGATTGCCTACTAGGTATAAACACAGAGAGTCAGTGAAATGATGGATTTAACCCAGATCTCTTAACAGGGGGTGAATGTTTTGATTTGTTCTGCATTCCATCCATCAATTGTGTGTCTTTTGCTTTCTCGCCCTAAGTGCTCCAGGTATGCCCAGACGTGGGTCCTGGGCTCATTGTGCCAGTGGAATCAAGCTATCCTGGCTGAAGAGGGGTGAAACCCCGAAACCGGTCTTAGGATGCTTGTTTCCAGTCCAGGGAGGACCTGGCTTGGCAGTTTGGGCTGGACTGTTCTAGTGAGGCACAGGGTCAAGACTGATTTGCATATGGCCAGGTCTAAACTGGGTGGCATGGTGAGCAAAATATTGATGGATTTAACCCAGATCTCTTGACTGGGGGTGAATGTTTTGATTTGATCTGCATTCCGTCCATCAATTGTGTCTTTTGCTTTCTCGCCCTAAGTGCGCCAGGTGTACCCAGACGTGGGTCCTGGGCTTACTGTGCCACTGGAATCAAGCTATCCTGGCTGAAGAGGGGGGAAACCCCGAAACCGGTCCTAGGATGCTTGTTTCCGGTCCAGGGAGGACCTGTCTTGGCAGTTCGGGCTGGACTGTTCCCATGAGGCACAGGGTCAAGACTGATTTGCATATGGCCAGGTCTAAACTGGGGTGGCATGGTGAGCAAAAGAATGATGGATTTAACCCAGATCTTTTGACTGGGGGTGAATGTTTTGATTTGTTCTGCATTCCGTCCATCAATTGTGTGTCTTTTGCATTTTCAAGAAACAGCTTTTTTCTCACATGAAATCAAAAGTAAACTCTGCTCACATGTTTTGTGACAGTTCACTCATTCATTCATGTCATGTATTAAAATAAAGCATCTGCAAAAGGAATTGGTTTGTTTAATACCAAGCTTTACAATAAAGGTACAACATGGACAGGAAGAGCACAACCATCTCTAACACTAAGAATAAAAAAAGGGCGAATGGTGGTAGCTTAAGGAACATCACATGTTTCTCTCACAATTACAGGAGAGGTGTAACACAGGTACCCAACATCATTAATAGGGAGTGAGAGGAGTTAAAGTTCTGTCGTATGCTCTCAGTTAACATACATAAACATGCAAGTATTGGACAACTACTAGAAAAAACATCAATTACCTTGAATGGTATGCTTCACCAGTGGCTTTTATATATAGTACTGCGAAGTGTCTAAAAGGACTACTGTTCACTGGTTGAGCAGTGTCCTAGATGTGGGTTCCCTAATTTGGGTGGGATCACGCACTTTATGCCAATATTTACATTTTGTCTTTCTTAAACTGGCAGACCTATACTAGAATTGTGCGTGGGTGAGATAAAATATGTTTAACTAATGTCTCTACAACAAGGTTAAAAACAAGCATTGGCATAGCCAATAGGTCTCGCCATTGTGACCTTATAAGTGTTTAACCATGCAACAGTTGATGTTGGTGTACCAAGGATATTGTGCTGTATACCTAAATAATTATAAGGTCCCAAAAGCGAGACCTATTGGCTATGCCAATGCTTGTTTTACAGTGCTATAAATATAAGCACCGACAACCACTGATTTGTACACATTTATGCAAGTAACGAAAGATGCCGGGAACCCCCACCTGAGTGCACAATGTCATGCCCAGAAATATAGCGTCACCAACAATGACAAACACTAATCCAGGAAAAGCAACAAAGAAAAACATTATGATAAATCTGCTGTGTCTAGTGTCAGCACTGTTTGGCCCCAGCATCTTCAGATTCAACACACCCACCCCAAACTACTCACACAGTTCTCAACAACATCAAATATTAAAGTACTCAAAGCATTAGTATCATACCAAAGGCATCGGTCTTTACACTTTGCAACCCACTGCCTATCAATAGAGTAGACAAACCCTGCCCAAAGAGCCTCAAACAGACACAGATTGGTATTTATGACTTGGGTAGAGATAATACTGACGTTTCAGGGACTTAGCATGTTGCCAGACTTGTAAGAATGACATCTGTTCAGGAGACGGTAGGGACTGTGACACATAGCTGTACAAAACAAGAGAATACATCACTTACCAATAACCCTGAAATACCCAGGCTAACAGTGTGGTGTAATAGTCGAGACTGCTAATCTGATATGACCCTTAAGCCAGAGCTGTGAAAACTGTTCTGCACACATTGCTACATGAGGAGTCAGGTCTTATCTTTTGGGCCATTTAAGCTATTGTGTTCCCATTAATATTTTTTGGCACACACCTAGCTAACATTTGGAGCGGTTGAAGTTTCTATTTTCTTACAAAGGTATTTCAACTAAAGTGAGGTACTGAAAGCGGATGTGCTTGTAGACTGCTGAAGGCCTGAGACCTGGCTGTTAATTCAAACGTTGTGAATCTGCTGTATTCGCTTGTAAATGTATACGGAAGGCTTAGCCCTCGTTCCAAAGATAACCATAAAGTGCTCGCAGTGCAGCAAGTGTTCAGGGGGTTACCTAGATCGCTCCGTGGGGATTCGGAAACTGTTCTGCTCACAGTTCGGAAAGTAGATCACAAAAGTTACTGCCAAAGGTCGTGCAGTAGCTCTACTCACGCACACTACTGGAAGTGGGTGATCTAGATCTCACTACATGAGTTCTGCAGCAGCTGTTCTCACAGTCCTGAAGGTGTGTGACCAAGATTCTCTATAGGTTTGAAACAGAAGGTGCCTTGCTGACACGTCAGCCAAATTAATTAAATGTGCTTCTTTCGCACAAAAGGTTTTCCTTGCAAAGAAGGCGTTGTGATGACAAGACATGGGACAGCTATGCCCCGTTTTAATTCAAGACAGATGACTAGAAGGCACTCAAACATCTGTCTGTCATCCAGGAAGGTATTCTGTCTTCAAACCAACAAGCGTGTAATAATCTAGCAGTACTTAATCTGGGTTGATTTAGGGTTCCAAGTCGCAGTTGTTACTTTTAAAAAAAGCCTTTCCCATTTGCAAAATTTAGGCATCAGAGTCGGGACTTTAAAATAAAACAAGTATACTTCTAGAACCGACTTAGTAATGGCAAACAGCACAAGCATTGATCGCGATCAAACATCAAAGCGGCCGTGCGGCCTCAAAAGTGAAAGTAATTGCGGTGAAGCGCGGCGCGCGCGCCCGCCCGCGCACATGCACTGTAGCTTTAGGCTGGCCTGGTAGCACTTTTTGGAGCCCTCTCAATAAGTCTCGCCAGACCAGCGCATGCGCTGGGTTAGGCGAGACCTGACAATGGGTCACATTTACAAGAAAGTGACTCAGTGCATGCTGCAAGCCATTTGGCTGCGCCGCACTGAGTCACTTTCAAAGCACAGGGATGAGACATATTTACAACAATATGTCGAAGCTCTGTGCTTCCCCCTGCGCTGGCGCACAATCTGCTGCCATGCACCGGCGCAGGCACCCTTGCACCATGGTGCAAGGATGCCTGCGTCGTGTGGAGATTGTTTTTGTTCAGGAAGATTCCCTTCCTGAACAAAAACAATCATTGGAACAATGCCGTTTTTCAACTTCTGTGTGTGCTGCATTAGCACACATAGAAGTTGAAAAACGGCATTGTTTCAATGATTGTTTATGTGCAGGAAGGGAACCCTTTCGGAACAAAAACAATCATCAAAGGGGATTTACTCTTTCTATGTGTGCTGCAGAATTCAGCAGGCATAGAAAGAGGAAATATAAATTTCTCCTCGTTGCGCCTCCCTAAGCTTCCCCTGGGGAGGCGTAGCATTCACACTTATTTCCAAATTTACGATTCTCGTAAATCTGGAAATGTGTCTGGTTCCATGGGTGTTGTGTAAGGGTGGGCGTAGTGGGCGTAGTGGGGCTACGTGAAGCAGCATGTAGTGTGCCCAAATTTACGCATACTACGTGTTCCGCGAAGCCCCACTATGCGCCACCCGCCTCCCGCCCGCCCTCCTTTTAAAATATACCCTAATTGTAAATTCAATAAAAGTAAAGACACTTACCTGAAGCGCGGCGTCTCCGGGGCTGCCTCTTCCTGGTTTCCAACTTCTTCTGACAAATGCGCATGCGCAGACGCCTGCGCATGCACCATTCTTGCGAGAAATGCGCATGCGCGGGCGTCCGCGCATGCGCATTTATCAGAAGAATTTGGAAACCAGGAAGAGGGAGCCCCGGAGACGCCGCGCTTCAGGGTAAGTGTCTTTACTTTTATTTAATTTACAATTAGGGTATGTTTTAAAAGGAGGGCGGGCGGGAGGTGGGTGGTGGGTGGCAGGCAGCTATGCTTCGCCCTGGCGTGTGCGTAGCGCTGCCTTCTTCGCCTACTTTGAAAACTGCGAAGCCGGCAGCGCTACGTACACTACGTGGGCGAAGCGTAGTGTCACACCCAGGGTTAGTGTTGTGTGGGAACATTCACAGCAACACCCATGGAACGCTACTTTCACACAAACTGCTGCGTGTAAAGGAGGAATATTTACAAGGACAGGAAAAGTCACGCAGGGTGGTTTTCCTGTCCTTGTAAATATGGAGCAGTAAAATGCGCCACCGGTACATCACAAAAAGTGACAAACTCGTGGCACAAAGGGCTTGTAAATCTGCCCCAGTAAGGTCAAGCAATGGACTCTGCCTCTTTTCCATCAACATGTTTTGGTATTCGAATAGTACCCTATAGGGTCAGACACCTTTATCAGGACTATAGGTATCTCATAGTAAATACTATGAAACAGTTCCTAGATACAGCTAGGGCAGCAACAGTGAAATTTATTCTCATCACAGAATGCATACAAACGGGGCAGCAGCAGTGCAAACTTTGCATCCTCACAGAACAGACAGAAGCAAAACAAATGTACCTCCCACACAGAAGGCAGCAGGTGCAGCTGCTCATTTCCTGCCGAGCAGATCCAGGAGGGCAGACTTGTGCAAGCTTTCATCACTGACAGAACATGTACCGTTAAAACCTGAGAAATGTTCTAGTTTTGGTCCCACATTTAGTGTTGGACTTTTTTGATCCTTAACTGATCCATGACTGGATACTAATTCATTTGTTTCCTTGTGACTAATGCTAACTGCTTATAATTCTATGTGCACTTTACCATTTCTTTATTTCACTTGCACACTGCCTGTACCCTGAACACCTAATATTTCAACTGTGTGTGAATCTGTTCTTGTTGCCACAATACAATTTATATGAAATTCACACCTTGTATTAATTTTTACTAGGATCTTACTTTTCACTCATTGAGGCTCCCTAAATTTGCAAATGATTTCGAATAAATCCGAATTGAACATTGTACATTTGTATACATGTAATTAGCCAAGTTCCTATGAATACTGGGTTTGCCCCTTTGCTTACTATGCCCGTGGTAACAGCAGCTCTCTCAATGGCCAATGTCAATTGAAATTCTTCAAGATAATGTTCAAAGTATATGTAGCTTCAAAGACAACCAGGCTAGCTCTGGATACATTCAATTACTTCAATATTTGTTCCGATTCCTCATAAAAGCAACCAAAGCATTTTGTTGCTCTTACCGGAACATCTTCAGGGCTAGCATATTTAACGCCCGTCCCTGTAGCTTATATGCTTTTTGAACCAGTAGTAGAGGCAGTCAGGAAATAATTTCTAATATGTTTTGTGATAATCCACAGTATCTCCAAAGCCACAGGTCTGCTCCTATCTTTGAAGTGGAATATGATGCACCTGTCTGATGTCATTTTGCTCATATTCGGAGCTATAGATGCTTTGGAAATTGTCTAGGAGGATTGGAATTCAAGAGCGACACTCAAGCATTGAGAAAGTACCGACCAATGTTTGGCTGGGGAGAAAAGGCTTTCCTTGTTCTTACCCTAGACTGCACTTAACCATGAATGGCAGTGGAGAAACACAATAGCCACCACTCTGCACATTCTATTCACAGCTACTTAAAATTCCACCTTGTCACTCTTGTCAGGTGGAACAAAGCTTAAGCAGCTTCAGGACTCCATCTAAGGTGTTAGCAACTCCCAAGCAGTAGGTGAGATCGGCAGTCCTCAGTGGCTGCAAGAATGCTACTACTGTTACACAGGGGTACTTTTTTACTCTTTTAGGGGTATATTCACAAGGACTTATCTCTGAATTTATCTCCACCTTAACGCATCAAAAGTGGAGATAGATTTAACACCCCATTCACAAGCCGGTGCAAACTGCAGACATCGCCAGTATTCCCGCGCTGACTGCCCCAAACTTTATCTCCATGGTGGACACCAGCAACTAACCCTAATGAGATGTAGAGTAGGCGTTCCCATGCAAAAAACATACGAAAAAACACAACACCACTTTTACAACGACCTGCCAGATCTGCAATACGAACCAAAAACAGGCGATAAGCCGCGGTAGCAGCAGGGAATTAACACCTGCCTTTTGCTGGTGTTAAGCAGGACGACTACCTGCAGCATAAAAAGGAGCCCAGCCAAGAGCCACACTGGAAGACCCACAGCTGCCATGGAGACAATGATCATGCAACGCGGAAACCCTTGTGGGCCACAATACCCACTGCAACCACCCCCAGCCCCCCTTCGTTCCCCCCCGGACATACACATACCATGCACGACACAAGAGCCACAAAAAGCGCATGATGACGCACGTTGCCAAAAATAAACACACGTGTGGCCAGAAGAATGAGAAACAGTCACACAGCACTGAAGTAACAACCGAAAACTTTATTGAAATACAACACAAAACACCAATGCGGAAGACTCCTGTCGGGTCCATCAGGGACAACTCGACGTCACAGCCTGGAAAATAAAGCACAAAATCAGGACTTGAGTCATGCGCACATCAAAGGAGTGAGACACAGAGAAACAGAGAAGGAAAGAAAGCCAGAGAGGGAAGGATAGGAAGTGGGAGAGAGAAAGAGAGAGGGAAGGGAGAGAGAGAGAGACGCCGCAGCCCTTCGCACCCAGGCCCCACTGCTCACCTGCTGCCACCGGTGTGTCCATCAGTGGGCACACCACGTGCCTGGGCAAGCTCCAGGCCCCGGTCCCGCCACCATGGCATCGTCCACATTATTCGGACCCGCTCTGCAGCCCAGAAGGTCTCACATATGACGCTGAGTCATCAATGGCGGAGACCACATCAGTGCACACGTCATCATCGCAGGCTGCACACCCGCTCAGCTATTTCGGTGTCACTAACCCTGTGCAACCCCAGTCAGCGACACGTGGTGGTAGGCCCGTGACGGCCACAAGGCTTCGGGTGCCACTAACCCTGTGCAGCCCCGGTCAGCACCATGTGGTGGTAGGCCCGTGACGGCCGCAAGGCTTCCGGTGCCACTGACCCTGTGCGCAACAACTCATGGGCCCATTATGATTGAGAACCGTGGAGCGTCCGTCATCCAGTCACCACCGGCAGAGGGGAATGTGACGGTGTCGGCCCTTATATTTGCGGGGTCACATGGTCTGTGACGCCTGTACCGGATGGGTGTGGTGTGTGTGCAAACCTGCCCTCAGGGAGTGGCTGTGACATGCTGACAACTAGACCAGTGACCTGCACGCCACAAGTGAATACGCCTGCAACAGGTAGCTATGTGGGCCCCCCAACGGAGCGTAAGCTGGGTGGGGTGGGCTGGCCTGGCGTACACCGGACCAGCACAGGGCTTGCAACAATGACTCGGGGGCTCTGGGCGTGGTTCAGTCCATGTCGGGACAAGGAAGTGACTAATGTGTGTGTCTCAGTTGTACTGTCCATGGCAGCCGGAACACAATAGGCAATGTAGCACATTGTGACTGGCATCCCACTAGATGAGCATCATTGACGTAAGGGAAATCACTGTCCCTACATCCATCCAAGCATTCATACATGAATGATGAAAGACATGACCCAGCAGTGCGTTACTGGATGTTAATTGCACATCTAGTGGAGTTTTGCAGCTGGAATGGTAAAGGGCCATGCCAAGCACACCACACAATATGGGCCCGTGGAGGGCCAGCCAGAGTCCAGCCGGGGATGACAAGTATTGTGGAAGAGGAAGGGTTTTGTCCGCAGTCTGGTCGCCGTGTCATTGGTCATCGAACAGGAAATGGCAGTCCATGTCGCGGTCTAAGGTGAGTGCAGCGGAGTGTATCGGGGGTCAGTGGAAGGTCATGGGGCCATGTGAGGCACCAAGCAGAAACAGACCAGGTGTCGGAAATGAATCCTAGTGCCTTCCTCTGAACTCAAACCCATCCTCATCCTCGGATGTATGCTCTGCCCCACCTGTGGGTGTTGCAGTACCGGCTGCGGCACTGTGTACCACTGACACATCAGGGGCCGGAGGAGGATTGTTGGCCACACTGTATGGCAGTGACACATCAGGTGCCGGAGTGGATACGCCCGCCGCACTGTGAGGCACTGACACACCAGGGGGGCAGAGCTGTGGATGGTGTGGGGGCAGCAGCATTCATCAGCGTCACGCCTTGTGGCAGCAATGCCATGATGAGGATCTGCAGGGCATGGTAGATCCCAGCTACATTTCACTGATGTGCAGCAGTGGCTGTCATCCTTTCCACCTCCATCCACACCATGTCCTCCATGAGCCTCCGCATGTGTGCCAGCTCACGGCTGGGATCGCTGGAGCCCCTCCGGCACTCCAGCGATGTCAGTAAGGGCTCGTTGGAGACCATGGAGCGGGCCTATACACCCATGGATGGTGTCCAGTTTGGTAGCCATGATGTCGAACCTCACCTGCACCTGCTCAGCCGTATCCCTCTGGCCCTCCAGCACACGGCGTTGGAAGGCCATGTGTTGTTCCTGGGGGTCTTGGGTGACTGCCAGGGCTGTGGGTGCCTCCTGCTGGGT
This sequence comes from Triturus cristatus, assembly GCF_964204655.1. Classification (NCBI taxonomy): domain Eukaryota; kingdom Metazoa; phylum Chordata; class Amphibia; order Caudata; family Salamandridae; genus Triturus; species Triturus cristatus. Next base: position 407,203,767 of record NC_140583.1, on the reverse strand, counting down.
GGTTTGGGTAGTGGGTTGGGTCTCTTCAAGGCAGCTGGGCTGCCCTGATCCTGGAGGTGAGTTGCAGATGATGTCAATGATGTCTTGGAGGGCTTGGGTGTCGATGCTGTGGGTGTCCTCCTCATCATCAGTGAAGAGTGGCTTGGACTGCTCAGCAGGAGGTGTTGACGGTGCCCCTACAATGTGAAGGGGAGATGGTGTATTACAATGTGTCCACATGTATGTAGCCGCATGGTACATGTTGACATTCAGACAGCATGGCATTGTACATTGTGACAGTCTGTAGATCAGGGCCATGACCCAGAGTCATTGTGGGTGTGCACTGTGCTCTGCTTGATTGTGCATGTGTGCCATTGTGGCCATCTCCACCCATCCCCCAGTACCTGGTGTTCACTCCCCCTGTTGCGGTTGTGTTGTGTCCTGTCAATCAGTGTCCGGTCCCCCAACTCCGGTCACAGTCTCCACACTGATGACTGTTGACACCAGCGCCTCCATTTATTTATTTATTTATTTATAAATTTATAAAGCGCCTGGTGACCCGGAGGCATCCCCGCGCTATAGAGCTGTGATATCCCAAGAGGAGGGGGGACCGGAGGATTATTTGGGGAATAAGAAAGTTTTTAGTTTTTTCCGGAAGAGGGCGTGGCAGGGTTCCAGACGCAAGTGGCGAGGCAGTGCGTTCCAGCCTGAGGAGGCTTTGACCGAAAAGCGACGGCCACCGGTCCGAGCCTTCTTAAATTTAGGGACGATGGCCAAATGCTCGTCGTCCGAGCGCAGTGCCCTAGGGGCTTTGTAGGGGGCGACAAGGTCTTTCAGGGCGGCAGGGCCGGCACCATTAATGAGTTTGTGACTGGTGCACATTGCCTTAAACTCGACTCGTTGGCGGACAGGGAGCCAGTGCAGGGCCTTGAGGGCTGATTTGGCAGAGGCTCTGGGGGGGAGGTCCATTATAATCCTTGCCGCGGCGTTTTGTGCCCGTTGGAGTTTGGCTAAGGTAAACTCCGGTGCACCGAGGTAGACGGCGTTGCTATAGTCGAGTCTGGCTAGGATGAGCCCTTGAACCAGCAGTTTCCTGGATATTGGAGGAAGGAGAGGGAGAATTTTTCGGGTTGACCGCAGGAGGCCAAAGCATGATCCAGCGGTCTTGGTTGCCTGGGTCTTCATGGTGAGGCTTGGTTCCAGCCAAACGCCTAGCGTTTTGACTTCTGACTTTGGAGTGGGTATCTCACCAAAGGTGTCCGGCCACACCGAAGCGGGGATTGATGACCATTTGTTGCCCAGGAGCATAATTTCGGTTTTAGAACCGTTCAATTTAAGGGAAGATTCGCACATCCAGGAGTAGATGTCTTGGAGGCAGTTCCGCAGGCTGTCTGGGTGTTTGTCCAGCTGGGAGAGGGAGACGACAAGTTGGGTGTCGTCAGCGTAGTTGACAATTTTGATCCCATAGGGGGTCACGACGTCTTCCAGGGGGGCCATGTAAACATTAAACAGGGTGGGACTAAGCGAGGACCCCTGCGGGACTCCACAAGTCAGTGGAAGGGGGTCTGAGCGAGAGTTGCCGTCCCACACCTGAAATGAACGGCCTGATAGGAAGGAGTTAATCCAGGCGTGTGCTGAGCCCACAATTCCTGCCCTGGCCAGGCGATGTAGAAGGACACGGTGATCCACCGTGTCAAAGGCGGCACTGAGGTCCAGGAGGATCACTGCCACTGATCCTCCTGAATCCAGAATGCGCCTTGATTCCTCAATGACGGAGAGGAGGGCTGTGTCCGTGCCCTGGCCGGGCCTAAAGCCAGTTTGAGATGGGCGCAGGATTTTGTTGGTCTCAAGGAATTGGGAGAGTTGGGAATTAACTAGTTTCTCCGCCATCTTGCTGATGCAGGGAAGGAGTGATATGGGTCTATAGTTAGACATATCGTCAGGATTCAGATGGGGTTTCTTTAGCAGGGCTTTGACAACCGCATTTTTCCAGTTGGGCGGCACTGTGCCTTGGCGCAAGGAGATGTTAATGAGATCCCTGATGGTGGAGGCTATGCTGGGGGCGGCAGCTTTTAATAGTCTGGCCGGGGCTGGGTCAAGAGGGGAGCCGCTTTTCATTTTGGCTAACGTGGCGGAGACCTCAATGAGGGAGGTTGCTCTAAAGGAGGACAGCCGCGGGCTGTTGATCCAGACCTCAGTATCAGTGGAGATGTGGGGGGTGATGCTGGGGAGAGAGTCCAATATTCGCGAGATTTTAGAGTCGAAGAAGGAGGCAAAGTCATTACTTCTGTCTGGGGGGGCATGGGAAACGGTGGGTGCTGATGGAATGTTGAGGAGTTCTTTGACAATCAGGTACGCTTCTTTTGTGGAATTGGTGGCGTTTTGTATTCTGTTGTCATAGAATCCTGCCTTAGCAAGTTTGAGAGCTGATTTGTAGCGTCTAACTGCACTATTGTAGAGGTCTTTGTTACTGTGGAGCCAGTCCTTTCTCCACTGCCTCTCGGCCTTTTTGCACTCTTTGCGTAGATCCCTGAGGTCAGGAGTATACCAGGGGGCCTGGCCTTTTATCCTGTTTTTGATCTCCCGATTTTTTATGGGGATAAGATTATCGAGAGTGGAGGATATCCAGTCTCTGACTTGGGAGTCGGCGGTGGAGGGGTCCTCAGAAAGACTGGGGGTCGAAGCGTCCAGGGCTGTGGACCAATCCTCCACCGAGAGTCTGGCCCACGCTCTGTCTCTGGTGAAGGTGGGGGGTTTTTGAGGCTTTTTGAAAGCTCCAGGGAGATGGGTCGTGACTAGAAAGTGGTCCGTCCACGGGAGGGGTTGGGAGTTAATGAAAAGGAGGGAAGGGATGTTGGAAAACACCGGGTCGAGAAGGTGCCCTTTCGTGTGAGTTGGTTCAGAGTTGGCGAGAAGCAGACCCAAGGCCGCTAGGTCGTCAATAAAGTCGGTTGCCCCAGTGTCAAGGGGATCCTCGAGATGGATGTTTAGGTCGCCTGTTATAAGGAAGTTAGGTGTCAGGTGTGCCGCGGAGGAAACGGTTTCCAGGAGGGCGGCTGTGAAGGGGCCAGAGTGGCCGGGCGGGCGATACACCAGAAGGCCTGACAGGGAGTTCGTCGAAGACAGCTGAATCGTGAAGAGGCAGCTCTCTGAGTCTTGGATCGCGCAGTCTTTGGATCGACAGATAAAGTGGTCCCTGTGGATAATGGCTAAACCACCTCCTCTACCTAGGGGACGGGGTTGAGACATGATGAGGAATCCCGGGGGGAGAGCTAGGACAACGTCAGCGTTGGAATGCTCCGTAATCCAGGTTTCTGTGAGGAAAAGTATGTCCAGTTTAAGGTCGACAATAAGATGGTTGATAAGCAGGGCATGTTTGGGAAGTGATCTGCAGTTAAGGGTCGAGATTTTAAGGACAGGGGGAGGGACGGGGGGTTTTGGAAGGGAGAGATTGCCTGGTTTGCATTTGTCACAGCGGCGAAAAGGGACAGTGGGGTCGTGTAGTGCCAGACATGAGCTGTTTTTAGTGGGTCTAAGGCTGAGGAGCTCTCTGCGGGAATAGCTTACCTTAGAGGCGGCTGGGACAGGCATATAGTCTGGCCCTAGGCCCGGTCGTGCGCGGACGGGCGCAGACGGGCTTGCCTTAGGCGCGCCTTCGGCACGCAAACGGCGCTCCCGCTGCGCTCGTCCGCTGCGCTGGAATGGCCGACACATTTGTAGTAGATGTTAAGGGCGTGGCCTCGCAGTGGCCGTGGCTTCGCCTTCGACCGCGCTGGCGGTGTGGGCGTTTTCCTCTCAGGCAGCGTGGGCTCGCTGTGTTTTGGAGGGTCTAGGAGGGCAGGCTGAGCGCTTGACTGCAGCGCTTCTGCTCAGGGGAGCTTCGTGGTCAGTTACCGAAATTAAAAACAACAGTAAGTGAAAAATAGTGGTGACAGCGTTAAAATACAATTTTTTGATGCAGCGTGCTAACCTCCGGCTTTCCGCCTCAGAGGGAGTATAATCAGAAGTGGGTGTTGCGCTCTCGGGAGCGTTTAAGTAGTCCGGTGGGCGTGGCCTCGCAGTGGGCGTGGCTTCGCCTTCGACCGCGCTGGCGGTGTGGGCGTTTTCCTCTCAGGCAGCGTGGGCTCGCTGTGTTTTGGAGGGTCTAGGAGGGCAGGCTGAGCGCTTGACTGCAGCGCTTCTGCTCAGGGGAGCTTCGTGGTCAGTTACCGAAATTAAAAACAACAGTAAGTGAAAAATAGTGGTGACAGCGTTAAAATACAATTTTTTGATGCAGCGTGCTAACCTCCGGCTTTCCGCCTCAGAGGGAGTATAATCAGAAGTGGGTGTTGCGCTCTCGGGAGCGTTTAAGTAGTCCGGTGGGCGTGGCCTCGCAGTGGGCGTGGCTTCGCCTTCGACCGCGCTGGCGGTGTGGGCGTTTTCCTCTCAGGCAGCGTGGGCTCGCTGTGTTTTGGAGGGTCTAGGAGGGCAGGCTGAGCGCTTGACTGCAGCGCTTCTGCTCAGGGGAGCTTCGTGGTCAGTTACCGAAATTAAAAACAACAGTAAGTGAAAAATAGTGGTGACAGCGTTAAAATACAATTTTTTGATGCAGCGTGCTAACCTCCGGCTTTCCGCCTCAGAGGGAGTATAATCAGAAGTGGGTGTTGCGCTCTCGGGAGCGTTTAAGTAGTCCGGTGGGCGTGGCCTCGCAGTGGGCGTGGCTTCGCCTTCGACCGCGCTGGCGGTGTGGGCGTTTTCCTCTCAGGCAGCGTGGGCTCGCTGTGTTTTGGAGGGTCTAGGAGGGCAGGCTGAGCGCTTGACTGCAGCGCTTCTGCTCAGGGGAGCTTCGTGGTCAGTTACCGAAATTAAAAACAACAGTAAGTGAAAAATAGTGGTGACAGCGTTAAAATACAATTTTTTGATGCAGCGTGCTAACCTCCGGCTTTCCGCCTCAGAGGGAGTATAATCAGAAGTGGGTGTTGCGCTCTCGGGAGCGTTTAAGTAGTCCGGTGGGCGTGGCCTCGCAGTGGGCGTGGCTTCGCCTTCGACCGCGCTGGCGGTGTGGGCGTTTTCCTCTCAGGCAGCGTGGGCTCGCTGTGTTTTGGAGGGTCTAGGAGGGCAGGCTGAGCGCTTGACTGCAGCGCTTCTGCTCAGGGGAGCTTCGTGGTCAGTTACCGAAATTAAAAACAACAGTAAGTGAAAAATAGTGGTGACAGCGTTAAAATACAATTTTTGATGCAGCGGGCTAACCTCCGGCTTTCCGCCTCAGAGGGAGTATAATCAGAAGTGGGTGTTGCGCTCTCGGGAGCGTTTAAGTAGTCCGGTGGGCGTGGCCTCGCAGTGGGCGTGGCTTCGCCTTCGACCGCGCTGGCGGTGTGGGCGTTTTCCTCTCAGGCAGCGTGGGCTCGCTGTGTTTTGGAGGGTCTAGGAGGGCAGGCTGAGCGCTTGACTGCAGCGCTTCTGCTCAGGGGAGCTTCGTGGTCAGTTACCGAAATTAAAAACAACAGTAAGTGAAAAATAGTGGTGACAGCGTTAAAATACAATTTTTTGATGCAGCGTGCTAACCTCCGGCTTTCCGCCTCAGAGGGAGTATAATCAGAAGTGGGTGTTGCGCTCTCGGGAGCGTTTAAGTAGTCCGGTGGGCGTGGCCTCGCAGTGGGCGTGGCTTCGCCTTCGACCGCGCTGGCGGTGTGGGCGTTTTCCTCTCAGGCAGCGTGGGCTCGCTGTGTTTTGGAGGGTCTAGGAGGGCAGGCCGAGCGCCTGACCGCAGCGCCTCTGCTCAGGGGAGCCTCGTGGTCAGTTACCGAAACCAAAAACAACAGTAAGTGAAAAATAGTGGTGACAGCGTTAAAATACAATTTTTGATGCAGCGTGCTAACCTCCGGCTTTCCGCCTCAGAGGGAGTATAATCAGAAGTGGGTGTTGCGCTCTCGGGAGCGTTTAAGTAGTCCGGTGGGCGTGGCCTCGCAGTGGGCGTGGCTTCGCCTTCGACCGCGCTGGCGGTGTGGGCGTTTTCCTCTCAGGCAGCGTGGGCTCGCTGTGTTTTGGAGGGTCTAGGAGGGCAGGCTGAGCGCTTGACTGCAGCGCTTCTGCTCAGGGGAGCTTCGTGGTCAGTTACCGAGATTAAAAACAACAGTAAGTGAAAAATAGTGGCGACAGCGTTAAAATACAATTTTTGATGCAGCGTGCTAACCTCCGGCTTTCCGCCTCAGAGGGAGTATAAGCTTGAGCTGTGGCGCTGGGCTCCCACCTTCAGTCTGCATTGCTGCCTTCTGGTTGGCTGCGAGTTTCTCCTTGGTCTTGCGCTTGATGTCAGTCCATCGCCTCTTGACCTCATCCATTGACCTCTTGTGCTCTCCGACGGCATTCACCTTGTCCAGGATGTCCCGCCATATTCTATTTTTGGTGCCCAATGACACGTTGGAGGTGACAAACAGTTGTTGATGGTGTTCCATCACCTCCGTGACTAGGATCCTGTTGTAATGCGGACTGAACTTCGTCTTCCTCGTCTTCTTGTCCATGCCCTTCCTTGTCCCTGTGGTCCCAGGCTGGTCGTCCAGGGTGCTTGTGGGGTTGCGCTCGTCCTCTGCGCATGCTACGGCTGCCTCCATGGTGCTTGGGTGTTGGTCAGTTTGTGTTTGAGTGTTTTTTCTACTTTTATAGTGATTTTTCCCACCTGCCATGTGTGTATTGCAGGCCTGGCGCTGCTTATCGCTGATTTCCTCATCGCGCTTTGGCCCTTTGCATTTCTTTTGCGTTGAGGTTTGTGTTTTTATCTCCGTTGAGGTGGTTGTATTGGCCGCGTTTTCAGCGGACTATCGCATGGTACCACCGTGTTGTGAATTCCACTTTGACACGGGGTTATTTACCCACGATAGGCTGTGATGTGTAAAGTTGTGTTAGCATATTTTGGTGATGCTTAGCACACGTTCTTGTGAATATACCCGTTAGTTTAATAAAATCACATGGGTTCATGCTTGGAAAACCTCGTGAAGTTTAAGAAACCATCTCTGTAGTTGCGAATTGCTCAGTTTCACAACTTGAACACTTCTAACTGAAACCCAGAATTACACCATAAATCTATGCTCAGCTCTTGCAGTTTGTTTTTCGCCGTGTATTTAGACATATCCCTGTGAAAAGTACAAGAAATTAAAATAATAAGTTGCCCACATTTATGCTGTCCTCTTTTGTTATAATAAAATCGAACAGAATGCATGAAGTGGGTGTTGCATTTCTTATCAAAACAAAGATAAGGGCCTCTTTGCTGCACCACTGCGAGTAAACCCTGATCCCTTCTGCAATATTGAAAGTGAACCGTGATCCTTTAATGATTGTTGCAACATTCACATTTTGCTAGCAACTCGGCATTTTCATCATTCTTCTTTTCTACAGAAATCATTGTTAGGTGTGGTCTATAAACTAAAGTTTTTGTCAAGCTCTCAGCATGAGTAATGCCTATTGAATTTACTGCTTGATTGCCTGACAAAAAGGGTGACTCCTTCCACAAGTTGCAGGATTACCCTAAATATCACAAAACCTTGAAACTTGCCAGGCTTCACAATAATAGGTCCCAGTTAGAAATGGAAAAAAAACGCAAATTGAAAAACCTCATTGGCAATCAGATATAATTAGATTGGATGACTCCCCATGACATCAAGAATAGATAAAAGGCAGCCAAAAAATAAAAAGGATAAAGGAATACAGCTGCGTAAAGCAAAAATTGAGAACAAAAAAAACAGAACAAGTGGGTGATGAGCATAATGAAATACAGGGAATAATTGTGCTGTGATGTATCTTCCTGTTACCATTGCCTTCCTATATGTGATTCAACAGGAACTTACTTCAAAGTAAAGGCTCATGTTTCCTCTTGGATAGAGAACTTCTAAAAGTGACCATAACTTGTCCTTCAGAATCATGTCATCGGCTGGAAGATCAAAAAGAAGACCATGTTTAATGTATTTTGTGCATGTCCATATTTCATTGTTCCACCACCAGACAAACATGTATCTCTACCACCCCTTTTAAGATCAAATCTACTCCCCACTTTGATATTATCTCGATTTCTACCTCACAGTAATAAACAGGTTTTGACAAAAATAATGAATTGGATACACAAAGAGTTGTGTAAGGAGCCCTTATCATGCCTGGAAGTGGCAAAGATTATGGGGAATTAAGTATTTTCTTTGAACTTCTATTGTTGTGTGCAGATTTATATTCCGTATATAGGTTTCCCGATGTATGCCATTATATAGGTACAATTCACATTGCCCTTATTTGGACATAGAAATCCGGCCCTTATTTAGACATTGTCTGTACAAACCAAATACAGGCATGGCCACCTACATCCGTCCATCCATGTTACAACAAATTCTTGGAAAACCAGACCATTAGGAATCGCCATCAGCTTGAATATTGATTTCTCCAAGAACTCATTAAGTATGCATGAACAACTTAGGGGTTCATTCATGACGTTCCTCTGCCCGACATTTACGTCAATACTGGCATTCCTAGACACCTTCAAGGTATAAATATAACAGCACTTGCCCTGGCAAATTGCGGTTCCTGGAGGATTCGATCCAACTCAGACTACCCGTTTCGCCACGGCAAGTTCGGAAGGAGATAGAGTTCCAGCCGGATGCACTGACCTGACGCTGCCATCCTCCTCGCAGAGAATCCAGCTCCAGTGCTCTCTGACTTCCCTGGCGGGGGGTTAGACTATCGAGTCCAGAAAAGAGATTCCAACCTCTCTCATTCTAAGGTATGGAGCTGACTAGAACTTAGAGAAACTTTTGGCAACTCTTGGTTAAACTAAAATATAGCTAGCTATACTTTAGAAATGGCACCTACTTCAAACCTCGTATTGCACTTAGGTTAGGTACACTGGGGTAGAACAATTTAGAAGCATCAGATGAGTATCACATTTTAGCTTATGTTATTTATGTATGTATTTTGATTAATATATGTCATAGCTACAAACCATGCTATTGCAGTATTATTTTATCTTACTGCTAACCTCGTACATATTGTACTTCGCAGTCTGTCTTACGATTGTAGCAATTCATATCTCTTGCATGAAAAATAAGAGTGTTCAATAAACCCTTTTATTGAAACGCCCGTCTCTCTATTTCTGTGCAACTATGTAGAAACGAAGCATGCACGATTGACTGAGTGAAACTGTTATCTATTGTTTCCACGATTCTGAGACTGTTTCGAGTCTAAAGCGAAACAAAGTTGTCATGTTTATGCGGTTGTCAGAGACTAATCCCTTCTTGTATATTCGAGAAGTTTCTAGTGACTTCTGAATTAGCTGGCACACACAAGTAATTCAGTTTAATATACTCGATAGAGACATACTGACCTCAGTTCTATGTCAAATCTATAGTGTATGTTATTCCATTGCGCAGAGCCTATCAGGGATATAGGAACTACACACATGGCACCCAAAGGTTTGGTAAGGCACTAATTTAACCCTAGATACTGAAGTAACCCAGTCGTGCTTTTCTCAGAGACCCTCTACTCTTAAAACTCCATAAGACGCCTGGAGTGGGTAGGGATAATATCCGCCATAGCTGAGTAGGACGAAAGTCCTATGTATTAGCTGTTTGGTTTTGTTCAACGTTGAAGGATACAGTGTTCCAAAATATTGTGCACCTTATCTTTGTTTCCTTGAAACTTGCTCTGCATTTTTCATTTAAACAACGTCCTACCACGGTGATGTCGTTGAAAACTGTACAGCTGCGGCTGACGTTACAGGTTTTAATGAAAACGAAGCAGGTGTTATACACATCCCACCAAATTTAAGGAGAGACATCACTCTAAAATGTATAAAACATGGCCTAACACCAAGAGGTGGTAGAGCACTTTTCGTGATAGAGGCACATGAATCTCACCAGACAGAGGTTTTCTATTCATGGATAGTATTCCCAGAATCAAATCCAGTAACACACTTGTTTCACTTCTACAAAGAAGATGAACCACCTGAGGAATATATTCCTTTCGAGGATATTAAAATTCCACTCACATACCAGGAGCATGAGCTCTGGTTAAAGGCGCCCTAAAACATTACAATCACATTACCAGGCTCGGTCCACTAGGTAGACCAGGAGCAACATGGCCGATTTTAGCCGGCTACACACCTCATCCTGACATTGAAGAAATGTGAGATGTGGATCTACTAGCTCAACTCAAGGAGCTAATCAAAATTTATAGACAATTGGTTCAATATGTCATGCGGACTTTCACAGTCTGACCACCATTAACCATTCAAAATCCAACCCCTCATCAGGGGAATACACTTAAAATCACTCCACAGAATTTACACGCAGTCATGAATAAAATGCCCACAAAACGTGAACAAATTCCATTCTGGATAGCTCAAAAAATTACTCAAATTAAAGCAGTATTTCCTAATACTAGCCCTTATGAGAAACACAGAATTCTAACAATTTGTTTACCAATGGAGATCACACAACATCTGGAAAACTGCACCTCTTGGTGCACAGTCTTTACTGCAACCTACACAAAAACACATGGTGTTCCGTCTATGGCAGTAATACCTGACATCCTGAAATAGATTCAAAACGAATACGGGGCAGAGCCTGCTCTGAATTTAGGTATGAAGGTACGTAAAAATTTCAGCCAGGTCTCAACAATATTATTATCTAATATTAAAGGAGAAGCAGCATCACTGGCAAACCGCCAAAAACGAAGGGAATTTGATGTAACAGAGCAACCTCAAGAACTAGCCAGAATAATTGAAAAATCCTATGAGGAATTAGGCAGAGACAGTCCGGGAGGGAAACCAGTAAAACCACAACTGTCTGAAAGTCCTGATAAGGTCTTTCCTAAAAACACTTCTACATCTTCTAAAAAGAAGTGGGAAAATAGCAAACAGAATTCCAAAGAGAAACGTTCTCATTCCCGAGGCAGGTCTTCTCCACAGAAGGAGCCCTCTGAAAGGAGGAACAACCTGAGGAATAGGGATAATTGGAGAAAACCTTACAGATATCAAGATAATGATACACGTCCCTCTCGTACCTTTCAGATATCGTCACAGACATCCGAAAGAAGAGGACGGTCAGAAAACAAGGAAGAACGTGTGAAGTCCAAAGACGATCAACACGTTCAGAAAGATAAAACAAAACCTCAATTTCCAAGAAAAAGGTAGCAGGTATGATCAGACATGCCGAGAATACTGAGAACCCAACTCAGGAACGGAGAATGGGCCCAGACCATGCTGGACAGTGCAGCAGAAGTTACAATAGCTCGCCAGAACCTGAAGGGACTTCTGGAGGCAGTGAACTTGAATGAGGACATACAAGTTGAGACTGTAGACACCAGGGTTAGTTCTCCACATAGGTTATATGAACTAACACTCCGGATGGAGGGAGACATACCAAGAAAAGTGAAAGCACTCTTTTGGGAGCATCTTTCAAAGGGTTATGATATACTTCTAGCAGAACAGGACTGGCCACCAGAGTTTGTCAGGGAGTGCCCACATGACGAGGACATCATTATGCCTGCCTTCTCCAACCATGTTCCAGTTCATTTAAAATATACATTAGCCAGGAAATGGGCAGTAGCCCAAGCCCCAGCACTATATAAAAATCATGTAGGATGGGATCAGGACTCACCTCACCATAAAATCCAGTTACAAAATCAACCGACTGCACAAATGCAGTACCCAGTTAAGCCAGAAGCTAAAAAACAGGTCAGGGAGATTTTAGATCAACGTGAATATCAGGGGGTGATTGAAACATGCACCTCATTAATTAACAATCCTTTGTTTCCTGTCTCCAAACCAGACAACACATATCGTCTAGTTTTGGATTACAGACACTTAAATTCCTGTTGCAAAACATTTGCGGTGCAAAATGCAAATAGTACAGCCTTAATAAATAACATTGTGCGTAAAAAATATAAAACCACATTAGACATTTCAAATGGTTTCTTTTGTCAAAATATTGCACCAAAAAACAGATATTTGACCGCTTTCTCAATAATGGGGACTCAACGTCAATTTTGTCGACTGCCCCAGGGATTCAAAAACAGCCCGGGGTTATTCTCAGCAAGAGTAACAGAGTTACAACAAACTTATGATGATGAGGCATTGTCATATGTCGATGATATATCTCTAACAGACGATGACCTGGATAGGCACTTGAACAGGGTGAGCACCATAATATTGGGCTTCGCCTCAGAGGTTACAAATTCAACTTTAAAAAGTCAAGAATTGCCCACCTCAAAGTCCTTTTCCTAGGATATGAACTATCAAGTGAAGGCAAAGCCTGGCAGCCAACTTTTTAGAAAAGTGTGCGCTGCTCCAACCGCCAAATACGCTGAAAAACGTACAGTCGATTCTAGGTTTCCTGAATTTTGGAAGAACTTACATTTTAAATTGCGCAGAAAGGGTTAAACCTCTCTACCAATTAATCAAACCTGATTTTAAAATCACACATTGGACACAAGAACACACAGAAATTTTGCGTTCACTTCAAACAGACATGTTAGCAACGAAATACTTGCACACATGCGTAAACGTACGCAACTTAGTGATCCGAATAATTACGGGTCAATGCGGATTCACCTACTTAACTTTTAACGAAGGTGAAAAAGTACCAATTGCATACAAATCTCACTTGTATACACAAGCAGAAATTAAATTCACTTCTACAGAAAAAAATTTGACAACAGTTCAAAGCGCTGTAGCAAAAGAAAGACCCCTAGCACAGGGGAAACGCATTATGGTCGTAACTCCTGTACCAGCCCTGGAGGCAGTTACATAGGCTAGCATTCCAAATGCAAAAGCTTTACATCCAAGATGGATACAATGGGTTCATTCTCTTGCTGCAACTGATGTTGAATACGTTTTTTATCTATATTTAAAATCATAAGCATTCCTGCAATATGAAAACGAATGTCCTCTGCCTACTGAAATTCTCCCTCTTGACCAGTACGAGTTTGTAATTTATACTGACGGATCTGCACAACCTGCTACGGGAAATAAACAAACTTACAGTGCAGCGTGTGCTATCGTTAAAGGTCGCATGCTAGATGGCAAATTCAGACCAATGGTCACAAAAACCCAATCTCTAGGAGATTGTACAGCTCAGCGAGCTGAACTACAAGCATTTAAGATGGCACTTGAAAACACGGATCGCGAATTCCCCACACTTATAGTGTGCGATTCTTTTTACTGTGTTCAATCTTACAATTAATATTTACAGAATTGGATTCGAAATGGTTTCAAAGATGCAAAAGGTGGCACAATCAAGCACAAATTGCTTTGGGAACAAGTAGTTCAGTTGCGAAACGGACTACAGAACACTCATGTGATACACACGCTGAGTCACCAACGTGATGGCGTTCACGTTGATGGGAATTCATTGGCTGATGAAGCCGCGAAAGGGGCTGTGCAAACGGCTTCCGTAGCTGCAATCACTCATCAAAAACGAAAGTAGACAGCAAAATAATGCTGGCTGTCAATGCATCAAGCAAAGGCATCGGTGCGGCATTGCCTAATAAGTTTCCACTCAAATACTCATATATAATTGATGCAAATGGCATTCTGTTTGCTCGAATCCCTGGAGTGGGGGATAGAGTAATTCCAAACAGGGAACTTAGAGTAGCTTTTTTCCATTTTTTTCCCAGAGTTTTATATAGCGCGAACTTGGCCCGAATCCAATCAGGTATCAGATCTCTTTACATAGCACCATTTACGTTACATTAGGACACACATCATTCTTTGTTAGGAACGGGGAGATTAAGTGATTTTCCCAGAATCACAGGATGTTCAGCGTCATTACTGAGACTCGAACCCAGTTCCCCACGTCGAGTGCCCTAGCCATTAGGCCAACTCCTCTCCCCAAAGCTTTGATTTATGATGCGCATCTGGGAGAGGGTCTGATACATTAGGGGATCTCAAAGACAATTTTAGGACTAAAAGAGATGTACTGGTGGCCAGGGATGAAAACTTTCATTCACATCTTCATTAATAACTGCATAGACTGCAATAGAGATCGCAGTACAGAACGCCACCAGATACCTGACTACAACATAGTCAGCCCAGTTCAGACACCATTATTAGACAGCATTAGACTGTCTACGTGCAGGCATCCGCTTGGACAAAGGCAATCCCAGAAACACTAAGTCTAGGTTCCTATGAATGTGGCCTCAGCGCTCTCGGCTGACGCTCGAACTGTTATAAAATATTTGTGAGTCTTTATCGGCACATACACAAGAGGCACATTACATTCTGACCAGGGCCCTGCGTTTAGCTCAAGGGCTTACAAAGAAGCCGTGGCCAGTCTGGGAGTAGCATTGCGGTATTCTTCTCCATTCCATCCTGAGGGAAATTCATTGTGGAAAGAAAAAAACGGGACATAAAGCAGTCCATAACCGCTAGGGTATTAGGTTCGGGTGATGGGTGGGTCAAACATTTATATGGGGTCCAGCGCGCAATAAACAACTTGCCAAGAAGTTCTCTACGGAGTGTCACTCCATATGAGGTCCTGTTTGGGACTAGAATATTGGTTCCGGACTTGAATATGAAAGCCACAGTGGTGGAAAACAAACAATTTGATATCAAAGATCGTTTGGCTGTTTTACAGGACTTAAAAGAACTTAGAACGCAACAAATCAACGTGGTCCTGAAGCCAACCACCACTGAGAAAAATCCGGCCGTCCCAGCAAGGCCTGTCTGGATCCCAAAGCTTGGGGATCTAGTCAGAGAAAAGATCGCGGACAAGAAGGAATTTGGACCTTCTTACAGACAACCAGTACCCGTCCTAGCAATCCATGGATCATGAACAGTACTTTTGATGCCCCTTGCTGGTAAAAAGGAGAAAAGATTTGTGTCCATCGACCTGATCAAACCACACTATGTGGCCGATACTGACCAGTAGGCAAAGTGGACTCCACCAATGTAGCAGACGCACTCCTCTAGCTACAATCCAAGAGGTTCAAACTGAGAAACTCATCACCTTTGAAGATTCGACTGTAAGAAATAGAGGACTAAGCAACAATGCTATGGACCTTGTACCTCTTGAGACCCAAATAACAGTTCGTCCAGATACACCTGTTTACAACAAAGTAACAAGTGATCAACTGGTTCCAGCAATTTCATCAAATACGGATGCAATTCCAACCATTGACAGAACTGCTTCTGGTTATTTCATGAACTTTGATGCGTTTTCTGAGGATCCCAGCGAGCCTGAAATGACGCCAGTACAAAGAACTTTCAAATCCAAGGCGCTAGGGCAGCCGGGATACCCGACAGTTAAGCACGTCCGCCCGGAAGTGAGGCAAGGTGACTTCCGCTTTCGCCTCTCGAAGCCTAGACCGCTAACCCGATTCCCCTCGGGCAGCGGTAATGTGCTCAGAACCATGACAGCACCCACCACCAAACAGGACCCCCACCCCACAGCCGGCTGATCACACCGGGGTGGCTGGACAAGGACAACCAGGATGACCCATGTGGAAGGCCCGAACCAACCGGGAATCGTGGCGGACATGCGATAATGGCTCCCAAGACCTCTCCTCTGGACCATACCCTCTCCAGTCCACCAGATAGAAGAGCCGTCCCTGGGTCCTTCGGGAGTCAAGAATGGCCCGGACCTCGAACTCCAAGTGGTCACCACGAAGAATGGGAGGAGGAGGAGAGGAGCCCACACAATCAGGGTGCGTGGCGCGTAGGAGGGAAACGTGAAAAACCGGGTGGATTTTCATGTGAGGGGGCAGCGACAGTTTCATGGAAACGCGGTTGATAACCTTAGCAATGACGTACGGACCCACGTACCGGGGCAGCAGTTTCTTGGTACCGTGAGCATTGAGTTGCCGTATCGATACCCACACCCTGTCACCTGCCCTGTACCTTGGCTCTGCCTGTCTGCGTCTATCTGCGGATAGTTTGTAGGATTCTTTCGCTTTGGCCAACTCAAATCGGGCCTGTTGCCAAAGATCACGAAGGAAGTCATGGTATGCCTGTACAGTGGGTAAGGGGCTGTGCAGCGGCACCTCCCAGGGGACCGTACGGGGATGACGCCCTTGAAGGCAAAAGAACGGGGACATGCCTATAGCTGAATGTTTGCTGTTATTGTAGGCATATTCCACCAGCCATAGAACCTCCGACCAGTCTTTTTCCACGGACAGCAATAAACAACGGAGATACTGCTCCAAGGTCTGATTCGTCCTCTCCGCCTGTCCATCGGTCTGGGGGTGATATGCCGTGGACAAGCGTACTTCCATGTGCAGAATGCGACATACTTCATTCCAAAACTTGGAGACAAACTGGGAGCCCCTGTCCGTGATCACAACCGACGGAATACCTTGTAAGCGTACCACGTTATGCATGATGATCACTGCCAAGTCAGCGGCTGAGGGTAGTTTAGCCAGGGGAACGAAATGAGCCATCTTGGAGAGGTGATCCACGATGGTGAGAATAGTGGTGCATCCCGCCTTCGTTCTGGGCAGTTCCACTACAAAGTCCATGGAGATGGTATGCCAAGGGTACAGAGGCACAGGGATAGGATGCAACAATCCCACAGAGGGTTGAGATGAGCTTTTACCCTGAGCGCAGATGGCGCACCGTGCTATATAGGCGTGTACGTCCGCGTCCATCGTAGGCCACCAGAAGTGTCGCATCAGCAGGTCCATAGTCTTCTGGCGGCCGGGGTGGTTGGCTAGCGGGTGGTCGTGGCACATGTACAGGGCCTGTTGTTGGTGGTTCGGTAGAGGCAAGAAGTAAGGATCTCCCTGGTATATGAAGCCTTCCAGAGCGGTGAGCCCTTTAAGCTCCCCTATCCAAGATGAGGTGTCTTTTTGCTGTAAGTCATCGTGTAGCTGGGTCAAAAAGCCAGAAGACAGGATGAGTCCCTGGAAACAACGGTTCGGAATGATCGGAGCCGGTTCAACCCTGGGTGCGTTGTCTTCGGTCTCCTCGAGACGTGACAGGGCATTGGCCTTGGCATTGTCCTTGCCGGGTTGATACGTGATGAGAAACTCATATTCATTGAAGAATAAGGTCCAACGCAGCTGCTGAGAGGTCAGGGCCCATGCGGAACGAAGGAACTGGAGGTTCCTATGGTCCGTATATATGGTCACCGGATGTTTAGCGTCTTTGAGGTACTGGCGCCATTCCTCAAAGGTGGCCTTTTTGGCCAATAGCTCGCGGTCAGAGATCGTGTAATTACGCTCTGCCGGCTGTAGTTTCCTGGAGTAGAAAGCCACGGGGTGCAACAGGCCTGTGTTGGGATCTCTTTGGGACAATACCCCTCCCAGGGCGTCTTGGGAGGCATCGGCTTCCACGATAAAAGGCCGCTCTGGATTGGGATGTATCAAGACAGGGGCTGTAACAAACCTTGTCTTCAGGGTTTGAAAGGCTCGTTCGGCCGTATGGTCCCATTCAAAACGGACTCCTTTGCACAGTAAGTGGGTGATGGGGGTGACGATCCTAGAGAAACCAATGATAAAACAACGGTAGTATTTAGCAAACCCCAAGAACCGTTGTACTTGTTTCACGGAAGCAGGGGATGGCAATTGCAGTATAGCCTCGACCTTCTTGGTATCCATGGTAACCCCCTCGGGAGTGATGATATGTCCCAGAAACTCAACTGAGATGACGTGAAAGACGCTTTTTTCCAGCTTGACATATAACCCATGGTGTTGCAAGCGTTGTAAAATGCTGCGTACATGTTGTATGTGTTCTTCGAGTGTTCTAGAGAAAATCAAAATGTTATCGCTGTAAACGATGCAAAACAGATCGATGAATTCCCTCAGCACTTCGTCGATAAAATACTGTAAGGCTGCCGGGGCGTTGCAGAGTCCGAAAGGCATGACCTGGTATTCGTAGAGACCGTACCTGGTCCGAAACGCGGTCTTCCACTCGTCACCCTTTCGGACCCTGACAAGATGATAGGCCCCCCGGAGATTCAGCTTGGTGTATATGTTGGCGTCTTTCACCTGGTCCAGCAGGTTAGATATCAGAGGTAATGGGTATCTATTCTTTATCTTGATGGCATTCATCGCTCTAAAGTCGGTGCACGTTCTCAAGTCCCCTTCCTTCTTTGCCACGAAAAAGAGAGGAGACGACCCCGGCGATCTGGAGTGGCGTATGAACCCATTGCGTAGGTATTTGTCAAGATACATACGGAGGTGTTCGTTTTCCTTTTCGGTGAGTGAGTAAATACGACCACAGGGCAGCTTGGAACCAGGGATCAAGTCTATTCTGCAATCGAAGCTTCGATGCGGGGGTAAGGTGTTTGCCCCCTTTTTATCGAATACTGTTGCCAGGTCTAGGTATGCATCAGGTACTTTCCCTTGAAGTGTCATGATGGTTTTGGTGAGGGGTAACTTGTGGGCTTGTACTTCTGTTGATCTGGTGAAACTCGACTGGGGGTAACCAAGAGAAGTACAATGATCCGAATCTAATCCCACCACCCTGGACACCCAATCAATCCATGGATTATGTTCCACTAACCATGGTAGTCCCAGAATCAAGTGGAATTGTGGTGCGTTGATGATATCAAAAGTGATGGATTCCGTGTGGTTGTTCCTGAATGACATCTCTAGGAGTTCAGTTTGGAAACGGATGAGGCCCGAGGTAAGATCCGTCCCATCCACTGCTTTCACTGTTTCAGGTGTCTTCTTCTGTACGGTGGCTATACCCATACCCCCCATACACTGGTTGTCAATAAAATTGCCCGTGGCCCCTGAATCGATAAGGGCTGTTACCTGCCATACCAGGCCCTACCGTGTCTGTAAGGTGACTTCTACGCCAAGATGATGATAACCGTCGCAAATGCCAGGGGTCGGTATCCTGATGGATGAAGAACTCAGTAGCCGGACCCCACCGTTTACTGGGTTTCCTCGTTTCCCGACCAATCACCTTTGGACACAGGGAGAACAAAGGGTTTCTTTCCCCTTGGTTTGGATGGCTTCACCGGGCATTCCCTAACGAAGTGTCCGCTTTTGCCACAATACAAACACTGGTTCTGTCGTCTCCTCCTCTCCCGTTCTTCTCTGGTGAGTGGTCCTCATATGCTTCCAATCTGCATCGGCTCTGGTGGGTCAGGGTTTAATACTGAGTCGTCTGTGGTTTTTTCTTTAGGTGGCAACAATCGGGGATCACCGCCTTTGTTTCTGTCGGTCTTCCGTTCCTGTAGCCTGAAGTTTAGCTTCACCACCAAATCAATAAAAGGACCTATGTCTTCTGGAGGATCCGGTATCTGGGAAAGCAGGTCCTTCATCTCATCCAGCAAGCCCCTGTAAAACACAGACACTTTCTTGGACTCAGGCCAGCGGGCTTCAATCACCAGTCTGCTGAAGGTGGTGATGTAATGCAGCAAGTCCGTGTTTCCTTGCTTCAATCCGAGTAGTTCATTATCTGCGGCCTGCACAAAGGTGTGGCGGGCGAACATCCTTCGCATGGTGTCTTTGAAAGCTGGAAGGTTGTACAACACGGGGTCGTCGTTCTCCACCAAGGGTATGGACCACTGGGAAGCATCACCTCCCATATAGGAGAGGATAAAGGCGGTTTTAGAAGCGTCGTCCGGGAAGGCTGTGGCCCGCGCCATAAAGTGCAGATGACACTGGTGAATGAAGACGCTGTACTTCGTGCTGTCGCCGTAAAAGCGCTCGGGAGGAGCCAGCTGTACTGCATGAGGGGCTACCACCTGGATGGTGGCGTCCTGAGCGGGAGTAGCGGCAGAACCACCAGGTTGAAACATGGTGGGTTTCAATTGGCCTTCCCGCAGCACCCGAGCCGTAGGCTACTGTCCCCAGGGCCCGGTTCCGCTATCCGCAACTCGTGTCTGTAACGCTGTGATGTCCTGACGTATACTGTGATTTTCCGCCTGCATGGTGGCGAGGATGGCAGCAATGTCCTGTAGTGTGATTTCAGGGTCACCCATGTCGCCCGGGCAAGATAGACTACGTGGCCCTTGGATTCTGTCAGAGCCTCCCAAGTCTTACCTTCCACTTGTGAGGCGATCCTGCAGAGGCAACAAGAACTACCACCACCGTCTCCCACCTCACCCTAGTAGGGTGTGTATACTGACTAGGATAGAGGGGGTACCAGGGGTAGAAGCCAGACACGGTGAATAAGTCAGGGGGTCTCACTACATCTCGGAAGTCTTCCTCGATACTGGTCTGTGTGGGGCGATAAGGGAACACTATTACTTTAATGCATTCCCAACCTCCCCACCACTCTGAGTAGTGCCAGCCCCACTGACCACGGGATTACCTCTGTGGTGCGACTCGTGGAGACGTCCGTGGCAAGTGACACCAGCACCCCAGCGCCCGTACTCAATCTGCGGATCTGCGGATGGGCGCACGGGGAAGTACTTCAGTGTGTGAGAACCAAAATAAGAAAACAAAACCAGCGCTCCTGCGCAAATAATAAAGTAGGACTCCTGCATAGCCACCCCCAACACACTCCTGTGAGCCCATGGCTAGGAACGAGGAATAAGGCGCCCACCAATGTATAACAGGCTTGTAAAACGCCTGCGCAGAAATACAATCCTGGCCAGTCTGAGCTGTTGTCTGTGTGAACCACAAAATAAGAAAACCAGCGCTCCTGCGCAAATAATAAAGATGGCCAGTAAGGAGCCCAGCCCACCTAACACACCCCTGTGTGCAAGTGGCTGGAGTAAAGGACAAGGCTTTTACGGGGGAACCACTGGCGCAAGGCAGGCAGCTGACAGTCGTCCCAATGACCCCTGATAACGGAGAAACCCATCAAGGGTCGATACCTGAAGGAGGGAGTGATCCGGATCAGCGTATCTTCGGCGGCGGCATCGGCATGAATCCAAGGCGCTGGGGCAGCCGGGATACCCGACAGTTAAGCGCGTCTGCCCGGAAGTGAGGCAAGGTGACTTCCGCTTTCGCCTCTCGAAGCCTAGACCGCTAACCCGATTCCCCTCGGGCAGTGGTAATGTGCTCGGAACCATGACATGCGGTGTGTGGACAAACGATAAATCCACTGCTGTTCCTTTTCGAAGAGTGACTGCTGTGTGTTCGGACCTGGTCTAAGTTTTTCAATGATGGTCCACCTTAAATCGTTAGTGGTATGATTCAGAAGCAAGAAATGGTCTCTGAGCTTTGTGCTGTTCTTGCGGCAACGGATCGTACTACGGTGTTCACAAATGCGTTGCTTGATTTTCCGCACCGTCATGCCCACATATCTGAGTCCACATGGGCAAATTATTAAGTAAACCACATCCGTGGAATTACAGATTGTATGGGTTTTCTGTATCCATTCTTTGCCTGGTTCCAAAGAAAGATGTTTTGTGGTGGAGGTTAGGTGGCAAACACTACATGATCCACATGGGTAGCGGCCTACTACTGAAGGTAAGCCCCATGTGTTGAGAACCGTCTGGTTCGTTTCTTTGTCCTGTGGTCTGGGGCGTGTGTGTACAAGAGTATCCTTAATGCTTCTTGCTCTATTGTACGAGAACAGGACTTTCTCCCATTCGTGATTGTTGCTCACCAGAATTTTCCAATGTTTGTTGATGGATTTATTCACCGCATTTGAGGCTGCATTATAAGTGGTCTCGCAAGTGAGAGGTATTGTTTCATTGGTGCTTGTCACATTTTCTTCCAAGAGTGCTTCCCTATTTTGATTACGGGCCCTCTTCCAGCTTTTTTTCAAAATCTTATCAGGATATCCTCGATCCTTCAACTTCAAAGTGAGTTCTTGTGCTTGGGTTTTGAAAACCGAGACCTCACAGCAGTTCCGTCGAAGCCGCAAGTATTGCCCGAATGGAAGATTTTCGCAAAATGGGCGGGGATGGTAGCTGGAAAAGTGCAGTAGGTTGTTCCTAGCTGTCGGTTTGTGGTAAGTCCTGGTCTGTAGTTTGTTATCTCCCTTTGTGATAATTACATCAAGGAAACCATTTCGTTTTTATCATAAGCATGAGTAAACTTGAGGTTAGGGTCACACGTGTTGATCCACACAAATAACTCTAGCAAAGTGTTTTCAGTGCCTTTCCAGATACTGAGCACATCGTCTATGTACCTTTTCCAAAAGGATACAAAGGACAAGTACGGATTTTGTGGTGATAGGACGTGTTTACACTCGAAGTCATACACGTACAATCCGGCCACCCTTGGGGCGAAAGTGCTGCCCATAGAAGTACCCGTAGACTGTAAGAATAGTTCTCCCTTGTATTCAAAAAATGTATGTTTAAGTGCAAGGGTGGCACAGGCCACCACAAATTCTCAAGGAGTCACATAGTCCCAAGTAATGGATTCCAAAGTTGCCTCGATGACTCGGATGGTGTCATCTTGTGTGGTATGCAGGTATAGAGGCTTTCTATATTCAGTGTGACCAGGAATGATGGTTCATCTGAGATTTCGATGTCTTGTAGTAATGCAAGTAGGCTCGTCGTATCCTTCAGGTAAGTGCTGGTTGCCTGAATTAAAGGTTTTGGGAAGAAATCACAGTAACGTGATAGGGGTTCTAGTAATGACCCGATGCCTGACACAATCAGTCGACCAGGCGGTGGTGTTCTGTTATTGTGAGTTTTTGGCAAAGTATAGAAATATGGAATAATGCCCTTACTGGTAGTGAGGAAAGCGGCCTCATGTTTTGTGATGTAGCCCTGAGATTCAGCTTTACTCACAAGGTCAAAGATTGTTTCCCAGAGTCCTCTGCACCTAACGATTCTGTGTACAACAGTTGACCATCGCCTCACATTTATAATTTTATATGTGTCCTGTTTGTTCCTTTTGCAGAGTTCAGTGGGCTAGGAAATCCCAAGAGGCCACATTGGTAGAACCGTAAGTTTTACCACTCGCACGGTTCCACAGGTTAGGGTGCGCCTTAGCGTGCGCATACCACCGTGGAATCTCCCCTGGTCCTGAAGAATGCTTAGCGAATCTGCACTAATAAGCTGAAACATGTTGATCATCTCTTTCCACTTAATTTAAATCGGACAACTCTGGTTATCCTAACCAGCCAGTCTAGGTCCGTTTCACTTGCTTTTAAACGGATGTTGGTTTGCCTGGAATAAATTGTTTTTTGGTACCAACCAGCCACCTTTTAATACTTGCACCACCTTTCACAATCACTCTCCCCAACAAAAACCTGCTCCGCTGTAACTCAGGCATCAAAGCACACCAGGGAGGCACTCGGCCTCTCTGATGGGAACCCTATGATGGAACATGTCACCAACCAGGTTGGTGAGTGAGGGTTCTTTTATAAAATAAATTTTGTTTTCCCACGCTGTTTTATTGGCTAGTTTTTCCTATTTATTTAACAATCACTCTTTTGTTGTTTCTACTAGTATTTCCAGGGAGAATAAGAGTGACCCTCTCCCTCTCCCTCCTTTTGTTGCTTGGCAACATGGTCAGTCACAGCTACGTTCTATCATGCTATTAGGCTGGACGCTTCAAAACCTGCACCTTTTCAAGCAGTCCTCGGAATTTTTCCAAACTTCGTGCACTCTGTGTTTGGCGGACTGCCGCTCCTTTTAGCACTCATTGCAGGGATACTATTTTTGCTCCAATTGCTACGATATGGCAAGCCAAATCATCAGCGGCACCCAGTTCACCATGGAAAGAACTCTATTGGAGATGAAGTGTCGTGAGCGCATCGTCCAAATTCTGGGTTTTCCTCGTCTACGAGAATTAAACACCACTTGGTTTCTGTCATTCAGACCAATCTGGCAAGATTGCATCTTACCTGTTCTACGCTGCCTTCTATGCGGTGAAGAATGCGTGCTGGACATTTGTCTGACACTCCCATCAGTCATACCTACGGATATCGAGACTCTGCTGGACCCGATAACGGCCCATGCTATGTGTTGTCCCCAGCGGCTACCAATCCTGATGGCGGCATTCATTGAGATCTCACAGACGCAACATTCTACTGCTGAGGTACAAGAGGAAACACTAGGCGCGCAGGTAACATCCAATCCGGACATTTCTGATGCTTCCCATGCTGAAGGCGATAGTTCGCATCTATGTGCTGTTGATCTTCTTCACGAGGTATTACAACTCTCACCCACAACGGTAGATGACTTGTTGTCTACAGGATTAGGACATGTTATGTTTTCTCCATCCCCACACACTGACTTTTGTTTCAAGCACACAGTGTTCCGGAGAGACTCTGAATTTGGCCTTCATTCTTTTCAAGACAAGGGACTAACTTTGGAACTTTTTTCCTATGATTAATTTTTTTCCAAATTTGTATTTTTTTCTCATTTTTGGCACAGTAATCTGCTTAAAGTAGAACTATTCATAGAGAACAGAATTCTTTGATAACACTTCCAGGGACAGTATGCCACCTTGTCATGAATAACAATTTGACTTATGTAACCTGATATGAAATGGTTTCTCCTCCTTTTTTCTTCTGTATTTACGAGCCATTTCATCACATGTATATATTTTGGTTCATTCATTTAGCATTCCAATGTGATCCTATGCTTAGAATGGAACATTGCCTTTAATATGTACAACACTTTATGCATAACAATGGTTTTGTAATGTATTTTTAGAACATATGTTTTAGATATGTTTTTAGCTTATTTTAGCAAACCCATGCAATACTCTGTTTTAAGACAGGTTTAGAACGTTTAGGATTTAGTAACGTCGTTCATACGAAACTGGAGTGGGTGTTGTGTGCAGATTTAGATTCCGTATATAGGTTTCCCGATTTATGCCCTTATATAGGCACAATTCACATTGCCCTTATTTGGACATAGAAATCCGACCCTTATTTAGACATTGTCTGTACAAACCAAATACAGGCATGGCCACCTACATCCGTCCATCCACGTCACAACGAATTCTTGGAAAACCAGACCCTAAAGCCTTTAGGAATTTCCCTCAGCTTGAATATTGATTTCTCCAAGAACTTATTAAGTATGTATGAACATCTATTCCTTAGGGGTTCATTCATGACATTCCTCTGCCCAACATTTACATCAATATTGGCATTCCTAGACACCTTCAATGTATAAATATACCAGCACTTGCCCTGGCAAATTGCGGTTCCCGGAGGATTCGATCCAACCCAGACTACTCGCTTCGCCAAGGCAAGTTCGGAAGGAGATCGATTTCCAGCCTGATGCACTGACCTGACGCTGCCATCCTCCTCGCAGAGAATCCAGCTCCAGTGCTCTCTGACTTCCCTTGCGGGGGGTTAGACTATCGAGTCCAGAAAAGAGATTCCAACCTCTCTCATTCTAAGGTATGGAGCTGACTAGAATTTAGAGAAACTTTTGGCAACTCTTGGCTAAACTAAAATATAGCTCGCTATACTTTAGAAATGGCACCTACTTCAAAACTCGTACTGCACTTAGGTTAGGCACACTGGGGTAGAACAATTTAGAAGCATCAGATGAGAATCACATTTTAGCTTATGTTATTTATGTATGTATTTTGATTAATATATGTCATAGCTACAAACCATGCTATTGCAGTATTATTTTATCTTACTGCTAACCTCGTACATATTGTACTTCGCAGTCTGTCTTACAATTGTAGCAATTTATATCTCTTGCATGAGAAATAAGACTGTTCAATAAAGCCTTTTATTTTAAAGCCCGTCTCTCTATTTCTGTGCAACTCTGTAGAAACGAAGCATGCACGATTGACTGAGTGAAACTGTTATCTATTGATTTAACGATTCTGAGACTGTTCCGATTCTAAAGGGAAACAAAGTTGTCATGTTTATGCGGTTGTCAGAGACTAATCCCTTCTTATATATATTCGAGAAGTTTTTAGTGACCTCTGAGTTAGCTGGCACACACAAGTAATTAAGTTCAATATACTCGATAGAGACATACTGACGTTAGCCCTATGTCAAATCTATTGTGTATGTTATTCCAATACGCAGAGCCTATCAGGGATATAGGAACTACACTGCGCTATGACTATGATGTTATGTTATTTCAATTATTTCTAAGATGCACATATCACCAAGCAGGGTATCGTGGCACCTGTGAAGGAGGAAGTATTGGGGTGTCTGGGGGCTATTGAGCCATGTTTTCAGTTTCATCCAGACATAAAGGACAGCGCTGGTGGCTTCAATGTGATAGGTGAGTTCGTTCCAGACTTTGGGGGTGACGTGGAAGAAAGCTCGTCCTCCAGATCTGGAATGGCAGATGAGGGAAATGTAGGCAAGGAATAGGTTAGCTAAGTGTTGAGGGACCCAATGCATTTAAGGTTTGCAGACAGGTACATCAAGGTTGGATTTTGGTTCCTCTGCTTTTTTCTGTAAGCTAATCAGTGTGCTATATTTTGTAGAAACCAAGACTGATATAGCTGATGGTGAATGTGAGGCTATCTATATTACTCTTTGCACTGATATAGAAATGCTAACAAAGAATCCCTAATACCCCTGAAGAATATGTCACCGAGCTTAAGAAAAATCCAAATCTGAATCTAAAGTGATGAATAGCTTCATAAAATAATCAAGTACGCTATGCATCAAGGAGTTATTATTTGATGGTTGTAATGGCATAGTATGTAAAGTTGCCAATGATGTTTAAATTGGGGTAAGGTTTGCTAATAATGTGGCTTGGATAGAACCAGATAAAAAATGTAATCTTAGATGTATGCCAGGTCAATGTACAATCCTGACATTTTCAAATTGACTGGGGATGTTACACCACAGATGATATATAAATCTAAAACAATCTCAGAAGCATGCTTTGGAGAAGTCTGCAGGTACGTCTGTCTAAATTCATAAGTATAAGCAAAAAATGATTTTATTAAGAGCATTCTAAGAACTACGTAAAGGGCCAGATCTTGCATTAAGCACTGGAGTTGAGTATGGATTTCTGAATTTTGAGCTTAGAACCTAAACCACCTCTCTTGCTCACAATCTGGCTAGAAAGGAACAAAACTTGGCAAATGCTGGTACAAAGCAATCATACTATTCAAAAAATGTGTTAAGTATTTTGTGGTTCCAATTTGCTATAAGTACTTTTGCAGTTTTGCAACTGAAAATGTGATTTCAAAATAGAGAATACCGCCTACAAGTCAATTCAATAGTCCTATATACATTGCAAACTCGAAAATGTATCAAATTATAGCAATGGAATGAAATCACTATACTCTGTACTACAAATGAAAAAAAACCATATCTAGACATTGTATTCAGTGACAAAGTATGTTAATCACTAAAGTAAGGCTGAACTATCTCTCTTTTCTAATCAAAGACATAGGAGAAATGGAAGAGAAATTCTGCTACTCCTCAAATGCCCATGTGAGCTACAGAAAGCTGGAGTCGAAAATCCAATAAATGTTGTTTTTCATGCTATAAAGCCAGAGGGAATCTTCTAGTTCTGCTAATTTTGAAACAAGGGTTATCTGACTGTCAAATTGCTATGACTAATTTTATGACATTTACAGACCTGGATACTCAGTTTTTTAAAGTTGTGCATTATCAATAGATGTGTTTATAGATTACAGAAACAGATAATCACATTGGGGCCGATTACAATGTCGGGCGGAAAGCCTCCTCCCGGCAGTAGGAGTTTCCTCAACCGAGTCGGAACCTTTCTGACCAACTAGGTCGGTTTCCAATACGCCGACCGATTATGATGTTTGCGGTCGGAAGGTAAACCGTGCGGTCATTCCGAATTGGTTCTGGCTTGCTCTCGGAGGAATCCGGTCGGTCGGAACAGCATCATACACCGCTATGGACAGCGTTTCCGACCTTGGGATTATAATATCAATTTCCAACAGCCTTTCTGAGTCATCCTGTCTGACACGAGAAGGGTATTGGAAAGTGGAAAGAGAGGGTACCCAAGGGACCCCCTGTAAAACCCTTCGCTGTGTGGCTGGCCCAATGCGGTGCATGCGACAGAGTGCAGGGTTTTATACACACACACCCCATTGCCTGTGTTATGACCAGTTGTCGGGCGGAACACAAGTTCCCATAGCAAAAAACGGGACTCTGACCAAACAGTGTTCAGTCACATTGTAATCGGGTGGGCGGAACTGCCGACCGCGAGTTCATCGGTTCCGAGTCAGTGTTGGGCAGAAAGTTTCCCCCCAACATTGTAATCAGCCCCGTAGTGTGTTTCTGAATTACAAATATGGAGGGCGAGCTTGAAAATACAGACAAGATGGTAAGAGTGTGTTTGTATGTATGTACATTATTGTATTATATAGGACATTGATTACCCAGGAAAAGACTGCAGCCAAAGACTAATGCAAATGTTACAGCCATAATTACTAGCTGGAAAAATCAGGTATAGTTTTCCCATATCAATAAAACAGGATGTGGACAAAGGGACACTCAAGTGGGGCAGAATTCAATGACAGTGGCGGCTGCTCCGCTATGACAGAGGAGCGTCGCCCCACTGCTTTTAAGGAGTGCAAAGTAAAATAAACATAAAATGATAATAACTTTGAGTTATTATAATTTTATGTTTTCGCCAGTACTGATTTCCAAGCTGCTTTGCGGGCCGGCGGTTGGGCGGGGCTGCTCTGCTCTTGGAGCAGGGCAGGGGAGGAAAGGTTTTCCCACTCCTAAGTGCACATGACTGTTTGGCCCGCCCTCTTGGGCTACCCAAAATAGTCATGCGCACTTTCTCTGTTCCTCATACAGACAGCATTACAACCTAGGTGGAGAACATGCCAAAGACCCCATTCCCTGGATGAGTGTCAAACCAGGATTCTCAGACCAATCACAACACTGCATTGCAGCATTGTGATTGGTCAGGGAAGCCTGGCTGTGCTTTCTGTTTCTCTGGTCCAATGAGGAGCGCAGAAGCAGAGACATGGGACCCTGCAGCAATGTAAGCGTTTATTTTTTATTATTTTATTTTTACCATTGCTCACTCCCTGCACGCATTCCCTCACCCCGTGCCAGTCCCCCCACTCACGAGCTATGCAAGTTGCCATTGTTCAATGAGGTTAGTCCACTCTGCCTGTCTCATAATTAACCCCTTACTCTGAACAACAAAAGACTTCCACAGCAAAGTCATTTCATTATTTTATTTTAGACACAGAGAAGACATCTGACGGCATTGAATGGATCTATTTGTTCAGAACTCTTGAGAGGGTGGACAGGGATGAAGATCCCATTGTTAAACGAAAATTACCATAAGAGACCTAGGCAGCGCAAGCAAACTGTGGGGTTTCTTGTCAGATTTTTTTAAGTTCTTTAGAGGAAGGAGGGAAAGTTGCTCCTACCCCCTTGTTATTTCTACTGACCCCAGAACGGTTAGCCACGGTAATTTCTCATAATTTAAAAATCAGCGGTGTTCATATGGGGGGAGTTATTTTAAGAGTCTGTTATATGTGACAATATTAGACCCACTCTACATAGATTTCTGGTATTGATCTCCACGATTGACGATTTCACAAATTTCTTGGGTTACAAGATAGACTGGTGAAACAGTAAAGCCCCCACTATCTAAACACTCCATCAGAAGTTCAATAGTAGGCTTTAAATTCCAATGTATTGGAGACAGAATTAAATACATTGGCTGCAAATGAACAGAGTATTGGAGAATATGGTGGATGACAATCTGCACTTCTATTTCATAATTCAAAGAACAACTATGCTCAGTGGTCCCAATTATCACTATGAGGAGATTCCAGACAGTTAAGATGGTAGTTGTACCATGCAACCTCTATGTCCTTAGCATGTGTCCTCTGACTGTTTTGCTATACAACCTCCAAGGTATTGGCAAGGACATTAAATCCTTTACCAGGAGTTGTCAATTACTATTACTGAATGCTGCCAAACTAATGGTAAGACAACAGTTGGGAATGTTAGACTTACCACACACAAAAATTCACATTACAATGCCCTACACTTGTCCAAACTTGTGTTCGAACTCCCTCCTCCATGAGAGGGCTTGTCGGTTGTTATCAAAACAGAAAGAGAGATAAAGAGACACAAGTTTTATTTGGTGCACTTTAAAACTGTTCTAAAGAAATCTAGAATTACCACACTAATTGTGAGAAGTTGGCCTGGCATATGCTGGTCACTAGTTATAGTGGCCACCTTGCACCAGTCCAATTCGACTCTTATTGATGATAGGTTTAAGACAACCTTTAAAGAAAGCTATCCTAGTGGTAGCTGTGAAGAGCAGCCTTCAGGCTAAGTCTTGAAGGAGTGTTAAGCTTATTGTTTTACCATAATAACCTCTTGAATAACCAAATGAAAGAGTAGCCCACACAGGTATATATATATAAAATATATGTATTTATTCTAGACAGAATCCCACAGTCGCTTTAGGAGACTAGTGGCAAAGTTACACTTCAAACAAGCATTAATAAACACAATAAATAGCACAGAAATCAATGGGCCCCCGGGGGGGACCAAACCATATATCAAAAAAGTGGTATAAGAACCACGACAATTCTACAGACAATGCCTAGGGCATTCAGGATCGCTTGCCCCTTTAGAATCCACCCACAGTTATGAGGAAGGGGACCCACGGGAGACGCATGCAGTGCAAAGAGCTGCTATCGGAATCGCAATGTTAGCCTATGGAGAATGTCGCGGTTTAAATTACACAGATTAAAGTCACTTCTAGCAGGAGTACAAAGTTAAAACTTTAGACTTAAGCTTTTGAGGAGCCCACTACCACGAGAGTACCGAGGTACCACTGTTACTTGCCCCAGGGAAGCCGGGTGCATAGGTCGATTCTGGTGTCGGGTCGCGGGCTGATTTTCTATAGGAAAATGTTCAAAAGTGCTGCTAGCCAAAAGCGTTGATGATGCCGTGAAGATCAAAGATGTGAAGATTGTAGTGAAGAACCTGAAAGCAGAGGGGACAGAGTCTGGGTCACGGCAAAGTGACCAGGAGGCTCAAAGCAAAGAGCCCTTCGATGTCGGGTGCTTCAGGTGAGAGGTGCTGTCGCTTGGATCTGCAGCCACGGGCTCCGGGAGGCTTCAAGGAAGGCCAGCTTCTGGAGGGCAACTGTCTCATGTTGGATGAGGGTCTCTGCGGTGTTAGTGTCTGGATTGGATCCACTAAGCCTTGGCAACCGCAACCCATGAAGAATAAACAAATCTGCTACAGTGCAGACCCACGAGGTCTGGGAGAGGTCTCCTTTGGAGAGACTGTAGAGCAGGCCTGGAGCAACCAGGGGAACTCTTGTTTGTTGAAATAGACCTCTGCTAGGGCCCACAAGTTGAGAGACAAGGGACTGCGGGAGGCGGCAATTTGGCGTGCGTAAAAGGACACCCACGGGCCACCGGAGGGGGCTAGGGCGCTGGTCTTTGGCACAATTGCTGTAGAGTGGTTGGCGCAAAAACGGGCCAAAGCACAACTTCCCCACTGGTCAGGGTCGTATGCTACGCAAGAGGTGGCCGGTGTCCTGGGGCATTGGGGATCTCGGCACCCACGCGGTCCATGGTGCCCAAACTCGTTGAGCATACTCACTGGCCTCTGGGATGCGCTGGAAACCCACCTCAAGGGTGCTGGAAGTCGTCAAAGTCCATCAGAGCAGCGAAGTTCCAACCAGGTCACTTGCAGTGTTTCAGGTGCCTGCCAAGCGGGGGATAACTCCTTTATCCCAAGGGAGATTTCTTCTGTCAGCTGGGCAGCAGCAAGTCGAAGGTCAAGACTGTAAAGTTCAAGATTAATCTGAGGCTCTGGGGCCACGTTATTCACCTTTATCCCCAAGATTAGGGGAGTGTCCATAGTAGTGTCCACCAATGAGTGGTGAGGCGGGAAAGAGTGGCTACACCCTCTCCCCTTTGTGTGTTTCCCGCCTGGGCGACGGGCAGGATGCCCCTGAACCGGTTCCAAGCGGTGTATGCAGAATTAGGTCTCTGCAGCTGCCTACGTGCAACTCTGAAAGGACATTTGGTGCACCCACCCTGTTCCAATCCACATTATCCTGTCTGGGGAGACGCTAGCACCTCCCTGCCACAGGAGCCCTATCGTCCAGCTGGCGAGGCTGGGGTTTTCCCCAGCAACAGCCAGCCAGGGTCGTGTAGGTGGCGGGCAGTAGCCATTTTGTGAAACTTGTGCACTTTTAAATTGGTGTCTAAATTCTACCGCTTTTCCCATATCGTCCCTCTAGCAGGGGGGAATCGTACCCTCATGCCCATGGCTGGACTGGGGGTATGATTCCTACATGTTTGACACCAAACACGATATGGTTCTGTGTAGCCATTCTCGAGTTATTGCGGTATCGCAATAGACTTATAATGCGGTTAAGAGTATATGGTATGGCTACACTACAAACAACCCCGTAACGATTTTACGAAGGTTGCAGAGAGGCCCTACTCATGTAGGGGTCCCCCCTCACACATACCTCAGCACCCTGCCCTGTAGGATTAGCAAGGCCTGCTATAGGGGTGACCTATGAGAGTACATGTGTTGTAATGGGGTGGGATATAGGGTACCTACATCCCTGTAAGGGGTGCTAGCACCACCTTACCCAGACTACAGTAGTGGTCTGGTGGTGTCAGTTTGTATGGCTGTCCCAGGGTGGCACAATAAGTGCTGCAGCCCTGGTAGGCCTACTGGGGGACCCATGCCCTGGGTACCTAGGGTACCATCTACAAGGGACTGGTAGGGCATGCCCAGCATCCAATTAGGTTTGTACCTAGAGTACTCACATCAGTTTTAGGGAGAAAGCAGATAGGCTGGGATCCTGGATAGCAGGATCACAGCCAGACTATTCAAAAACCATTCCAATACCAGGCAAAAAGTTGGGGGCAACCATTAGTCAGATTCCACTCTCCTACACTAATAGAACAGGAAAACCTCTCTGCTCTCACATATCACAAGGTAACACTGATCGGATAGATGGCAACCCCAGATGCACCAAAGTACAGCTACGCCCTTAACAAACTATTTATTACGACCCAACACTAAAAGATACAAAAATAACTAATAACTGCTGACTAGGTTATAGACAAGTCAAGTCAAGAAAGCTTTATTCGATTGCTACATAAGACAATCATAAAAGCACATAGGAAAAACACATCAATACATGATTTACAATATTAAAAATATCATACCAGTATAAAAAACACATCAATACATAGCCTAAGATAATAAAAGTTGTATCTCAATACGAATAGGATACACAATGCATTATGAAGTTAAAACGTTATTAAACTCACATGTACTTTATACAGAGGATTAAATAAACAAACAATTCCTATGTCGCAAGACTTTCTTCAAATAACTTACTATTCTGAAAGTAGTGTGCGCATATTCAAGCTGTTGTAATGCGAGTAAAACAGGCCGACATTGGCGAAGCCCAAACATTTTTAAAACTGGTGCCAAATACAATCTCCTTAAATGGCTGTAAAATTTACAAAACAACATTACATGGATTGTAGATTGATTAGAATTATTGTCACAAGGGCAAAGAGGGAGATGTTGTGACCAATCGTTCATTTTAGGCAGGCTAACTAGTCTATGAAATACCCCCAGCCTAAATCTAGTTAATAAAAATCTATCATAAACTCCAGGTACAAAGGTTAAGGAGGGTTGAATGTTAAGAGTAGTTAAAATCAATTGATTGTGAAGTACAGTAGGTTTTAAAATCTCAGATGACATTCTAATGGAATCCAACAACAAAAGACCCTCCTTTCTCAATTCTTTCCTTGGTAATTGTCGAATAGATAAGGGGTTAGTAAAGTACTCTAGACGACCAAGTTCTTTTAAAGTGTTACGAACATTTTTATCCATGGGATTTTCAAGGCCCCTTCCAATTTTAACACATCTAATAATATATCCCTGTTTAACTTGGCCTCTTCTTTGGTCCATAGCCTATGCCAGAGAAGTACAGGCTCTAGCTTTATTAAATCAGAGATGAAGGGGAGGCCCAGCTCCGCATGGCATATACATGATGAAGTGCTATTCGGGACTGATAAAATATATCTTAGGAAGGAATTTTCTATGCGTTGGATTGAGAGCAGATCAGTGAACCCCCAATCTCCTGCCCCATATACTGCAGATGAAACACATTTTGCCTTGTAGATCTTAATAAGCTCCTCAGGTGGTCTTTTTCCCAGCTTCCTAGCAAAGGTAGTTAGGGTTACTGTAGTTCTTAGGAGTACCAACTCTTTTGCTGGGACTTCTTGTACCCAGGTGTCATTGTGGGCAAAAAGGATTCCCAAATATGGGAACTTTTAATTTACCCCGATCTTTTGCCCTGCAAGAAACATGTTTTTAGGTTTCCTGATACCAGAGCTGCAGCACATGATAAAGGTCTTAGAGGAGTTTACTCTCAATCCAAGATTTTTCATAAAGTGTGAGAAGCTGTCTAACACCCTCTGAAGGCCAACCTGAGTGCGGGACGTCAACACCGCGTCATCCGCATATAGGAGCGCTGGTGTTGGACGTCCTCCCACTGGTGGAAAGTCTTTGTTGTGTTTAAGAAAGGCGTTCCCCAGTCCGTTAATATAAATATTAAAAAGAAACGGAGCCAGAACACAGCCTTGTCTGACTCCGCTCTTAATCGGAAATGCAGCCAAACACTCGCCCTTCAATCCACAGCGCACACGTGCCTTGGCATCACTATAAAAATGCTTTAAAAAATAAATAATCTAAATCTCAACCCCTATGTCCTCTAAAATAGACCAGAGTTTACTGTGAATCACACAGTCAAAAGCGGCTGTAAGATCCACAAAAGCTAAAAATAAGTGCTCCTGCTTCGCCCTCGTGCATTTCCCCACCATGTTGATAGATTTAAGCCCTGCTCTGTCGTTCCAAGACCAGCACGGAAACCGTACTGCAGGTCAGACAGGACTGAGTTTTCCTCCGCCCAATCCTGGAGGCGTTCCAGAATTATTCTACCTGTTACTTTTGTTATGGCATCAAGTAAAGAAATGGGCCTGTAGCATCCCGGATCCTGCCTATCCCCCTTTTTTAAAAATGGGCACAATGGTGGATTCTACCCAGGTAGGTACAAAAGAGGTGCTACAGCTGGCTGTGATCACCTGGACTATGATAGGCCCCCACAGAGAAATATTTGATTTGAACAAATCTACAGGGACCCATCTGGTCCAGGGGCCTTCCTTCCCTTACTTATGGATAACGCCCGCTCTACTTCATCTAGAGTAAACGACAAGCCAGAGTAGAGATGAGGTAAATTCAAGTTGTAGTCCCCCTGAGCATTACTACCCATCATGTCAGGATTTCCCTCGCCATTATATACTCTTGAAAAGTGTTTGATCCATTGATCCTCACTGATTGCTAGGTTGTAAAATATAAGACAAACGTTAATGACAAACATCCTCACATGACAACAAGAGGTCAGTGCCTAATTTGTAAAGGAATTAGTGCAGGTGCCCAGAGCTGTGTTCAGAAGATTTAAATGTTAGCACACTGAATAACAAGGCTCCATAGTCTGAAATCCACCTCATGCCTCCTTAATCTACTACTAGACACTCCCTGCCTCTTTATTTCACATTTGCAGGTTACCACTTTTGACCTTTGTGATGTTTTTCTGTCTTTCTTTTCCTCCTTATTTCTGCTTTGTTTTTCCCTCTCTTGCTATCGGGAAATTATTGATGAAATAATTGGGGAAACATGACAATAGGACCTTCTATATAATCTTCTGAAGGTTGGTTGTGGTGGGCGATTGGTGTGGTAACTCTACCCCTAAAGTGTTTGTCCCAGCAGAATGCTGGGTTGAGCACCTTACGACTTTATATAGTAAGGGTGCAAATGGTTGCTTAGACCCCCAAAAAACCACCAATGACAGGTCAGAAAAATACAGGAGTTAGGCAAAACGTTCTGGGATGACCATGAAAAAAAGGGCAAGTCCAACACATAGAAGAGGTGAAAACAATTTTTGACTCTTATTTACTCACAATAGGCGGGGAAAGTTTTCTGCTGTAAGGAAACAAGCCATATTACTACATAATTTGGGCACTGAAGAAAGGAATGTGTATGAAAGTTTGCATGCAATTACAATTGGGCATGTTGAAGGGGAACCAGTGAATGGATATGATATGTTGATAAAGATGCCTGAAAATCATTTTGGATCTGAAATTAACGCTGTCCTGGAACAGCAGAAATTCTTTACACAATTACAAGGCAAGCAACAAAAAGATTGGTAGCTATGTTGCCTTAGTTAAAACCACTGGCACACACCTGTGAATTTTAACAACTCACTGATCTCCTGGTAAGAGATCAGATGGTTAGGTGCACTAACAATGTTACAGTTCAGGAAAAACTGTTAGCGAAGCATACTGATTTGAAGGGGTCAATTGCCATTGTGGGGAGTATGGAGAATGCCAATATGTGGGTGCGTTAAATGAAAGATGAGAAAGGAAAATCCACTGTGGTTGAGGAAAGCACAGTACATGAGTTAAAGAAAGAGTTAGACAAAGGAGGTGAAGTAAAAAAACATGCAAATAATGAAACCTTTTTATTTTTTTGTTAACTCTTTCTATTGTGAAGAAACAAAAAAAATAAGCTCGTCATTACAACAGGTAGTCCGACAGAATTCAGAATCCAGAGGTGATGCACATTACACTAAGTGTCATTAAGTCTTGGTTTACAAATCATCTTGCTTGCGCATTCCCTTTAACAACTGTGGCCGAGCCGCCCCCTCCCCCACCCTGTGCAGTTCTACTGTGGGAGAGGTACAGATTTCGCCCCTATGCGCATTCCATGAGGCCCACTTTCGATCCCATTTTTTCAGTTATCCTCTGTTTTTAAATACATCTTTTTCCACTATCATGTATCTCTCCATGTCCGTTTCCCATTTCATCAACACATCCTGCTAGTCCTCATCTTCTAGGTCCCCTACTGTGGAAATTTAGCTCGCGAACTGAACATTATCTGCGCCATCTTGTCTCTCCCCAGCGCGACACACTGGAAAGCGCACGACAGCCATTTTAGGCACCCTGGTCTCTCCCTGCTCATTGCCGATCGCCAGCGCATCCCCCTGGCGCTGCGAGCATTCACCCGCGCACCGGCCACCCCCGCTCTCTCATACACGGGCCATAAACCCTCTCCTTCTGCGCGACCCTGCCATGGAACCACATCCCACGCCTGACCGACATCCCATACATGGTCATGCATCTCTTTGATAACCCCCTTCCTCTGCGCCCAATTGTCCGAACCGATCCCAGGCCATCACCTAGCCCTGCGGATGCAGTTTATTGCCCCTACTGTAAGGGAAACACCCCACATCAAAGGGATTACAGTAGATCAAGGCCCCCCACCCCCTGAGACCCGACCGGTCGCACACACCCCCGGGAATTGGCGGAATGTCCAGCTGTGTGATAGCCATCTCCTACTGTGGGTGGGGTGGGGACTTCCACTGTAGACATGTGTGGGAACGAGCTTGAAGTGGGGATTCTGAGGATGTTCTTTCATGTATCAAAGCGATCTCAAGAATGTGCCATGTAT
The DNA here is from genome assembly GCF_964204655.1 of Triturus cristatus. Taxonomy (NCBI): domain Eukaryota; kingdom Metazoa; phylum Chordata; class Amphibia; order Caudata; family Salamandridae; genus Triturus; species Triturus cristatus. The sequence continues at coordinate 407,166,506 of NC_140583.1, read as the reverse complement.
GATAAACTTGCAATAAAGTCATAAACCTGTGTATAAGAGGCCAGGCCTCAGAGATGCAGTTAGAGCACCTTGTGACGATACCTCGCTGTCTGATCTGATGTGTTCCACTCCGACGGAATAAAACTTTGTTTCCTGCCTTCCAGTCTCCGGCGCCTGCCTCTTTGTTGGTTTAGCATCGAATGGTATAAGAGGCGATTACCGCCGGGCAATACTTGAAAGGTTATCGACTACGACTGCCGCTACCATTTAACAATTGGCGTCCCAAGCGTGGGGCCTATCAGCGACATGTGGATCCAGTGGGAGAGGTCCCGACGACAGAGTGAACGACTGCAACAATCGGGAGAGCTCCTGCCCGATAGACCCTCGTCTGGCAGCCGATCATCCGAACTTCACTGGTTCCGAGCAGACCTCTCTCGAGTGATCTACGGTCCTGACTGGGAACCATCAGGAGTGCCGCGGCAAATACGGAGAGTAGAGGACCATCGGGCGCTGGAGGCGGAAGACGAGAAACTGTCCACGCGGTCCGGGTAAGGTCGTGAAACACGACAAATTGCGAAACGATTGATTGATTGATTGAAAATACTAGTATTGCTTATTGATTGTTCTCTTTGAGATATTCGCTGTCTACAAACGGGGAGGAGTAGAAATACTTTCTCTCTCCCTTTGCAGATAGTGAAGGGTAGGTAACGCAGACTTTTGTCCCCATTGTAACCATTCGTGCCTATCTTTATCTCCCCACTGATTGATTGTCCGAACATTGATTGTTTTGAAGAATAGTGCTCTTTGAGATATTCTCTGTTTGCAAATAACGTAGAATAGAAATATTCTGTCTAGTCTTTGCAAATAGTGAAGGGTAGGTAACGCAGACTTTTGTCCCCATTGTAACCCGTCGTGCCTATCTTTATCTCCCCATTGATTGATTGATTGTCCGAACACTAGTTGTTCGATATTGCTTCTTTGGAGGTATTCTCTGCTTACAAATAACGAGGAATAGAGATATTCTATCTGGTCTTTGCAAGCAGTGAAAAGATAGGTAGTGCTGACTTTTGTCCCCGTTGTAACCCGTCATGCCTATCTTCTCCCCACTGATTGGTAGTTGGTTCTGCCCGGACCGCTTATTAGAGGTGGACCACCCGGCTCCACTGGAGGGCACCCCTAATAAGGACATGTTCACTAAATATGGACTAGTCGCCGTAGCTTATAGCAAGCTATGGCATAAATATACAAAGAAGGACCCCGAGAGTCAGTGGCCACTGATGGGATCCTTCGACGACCATAAAATAGAAATGCTAGAAATAGCTCTGCGTGGTAATAAAACGACGCCTACTATGCTTGACAGTATCGGCATGTGGCGCAAAGAAGCAACACAACGGAAAAAGAGGGAAGAAGTAAAAGCAGAAAAGGAATTACGAAAGGCAGCTCACCTTGCCGCTAGAAAGTTAGAGGAAGAAATAAAGGAGAGAAGGGAAGCTAAACTAAGACAAGAGCCTGAAACATCAGGCCAGTACCCTGTTAGGACCCCCTCTATGCTCTACCCTGAGTTGTCTTCTAAGCAACGAACGAATGACGAATTGCTATTAGGTACCTCGATCATTTACATGCCCCCTCCATACGCACCCTCCCAACCGGTAGTGCAACACCCACAACCCCCAAACACAAGCGAAAGCAGTACCGGGGCTTCGGTCCTCACGGCCTCCGCGCCGGCCGAGCCTCGTGTACTGAACACAACGTTGGCGATAACGTTGGATGACCCTGAGATGAGAAAGAAAGATTCCACCAGAATGAATCGTCTAACAAAGGATGAACGAGCAGGAATCGACAAGATAGTAAGGACACTGGTGGAGCGAAAGGAAAGTGAGGAGTATATAACAGACGTTTATAACTCGTATGCCGACAACCGCAGACGACACTTTGTCGTACGACTTTGTTATCACGCCCTGAATACATATGAGGATAGGTACCACGATAAAGGACCTGAAGGCTTATCGGCCCCATATTGGGGAAGAAGGAGAGGGCGATGTGACGGACCTCTTCACTCGTACACTCGAGGTCTACCGGCACCTTAAAGAGCACAGAGAGACAACCAAAGCAGAAACCCCCATAGCGACTAAGCCCCAGGCAGGAAGGGCTGATACCATGATGCCCATCAAAGAGGCCGCCCCCTACTGGGTCCCCCCACGAGGTCAGGGAACACATGACGACATCAACCACCAAGATGCGAAGGGAAGGGTTGTATATAATTGGGTCTACCAGCCATGGGACCGACAAGACATTTTGACCTTTAGAAAAACCCTACCCGACTTGAGAAAGAACCCGACTGCCTTCTACACTGAACTAGGTACAGCCTTAGGTTCAACAATAATGACCTTAGCAGATATCGACTTGTTCTTCGGGTTATGTCTGCCGGCTGATGTGTGGAAGCATATCCGGAAAGTTGACCACGCTGAGCCGTTCGGATATACTTGGGTACAACTTGATACCATAGACAAACAGCGAGAACCGGGACAGAAACCCCCGAAAGCCATATTGGAGCTCCCAGACAAGATTGTACAGAAGTTGAAGACCCTAATCCCAGAAAGAAAGGTAGACTGGTCGATAGTGACGGCTTGTCGCCAGAAACCCCAGGAGGATGTGTCTGAATACTTCTCTCGAATTGAGGCCGTGTTTTCCGATTATAGTGGCCAGGACATGACCACTGCAACCGGACATCACCTCTTTGTCCAGAATTATGTGAAGGGTCTGTCACAAGAAGTCTCCCAGAAGCTACAGACCAGCGAGAGTAGTTGGGCAGCCTCCAAACCCGTAGCGATCCTCCAGATGGCCCAATACTACGAAAACCAAAAGAATGAGAACGATAGGGCGTCCGAGAGGAAGAAAAAGGAACTGAAGGAGAGGGTAATGATAGCACAGTTGCAAGGGGTGACCATAGGAAGGGAGCCCCCAAAAGGGAATTACCAACCAACCGCCTCTAGAAAGCTACCCCTAGAGACCATACACCTGCACCCTACAACGGACGGAGAGATTTAGATGGGAACCAATGTGCGTTTTGTAGAGGGTTCGGACACTGGAAATCCCAGTGCCCGGTCCTTCTGGAAATGAACAAAAATAGGGACCCCAGAGACATAGCATATGACCCCAGAAATAGAGGACAGGGACGAGGGTACACGAACGACACCATCAACGACAGGCCAGGCAGACCAAACACCTTTGATCGCCCCCGACAAAACCAGTGTCAGCAGTCCGACTACGAAAGCACCCATGACTTCGCATAGGACCGCCAGGGGCAAGGGAGGGATCCAGTCGAACTCCGTGTTGACCAGCAAGGTCCTTACGTCACTGCTAAGGTCTTGGGCACAAAGTCTCCATTCCTGGTAGATACTGGGGCGACACGTAGTGCGTTATCTAAACGACTGATTCCTAGGGCACCCTTGTCTGGCTCACACGTAACCTCAATAGGCTTCGATGGAACGCCCTCCACTAACCCCTTATCAGCACCAATCTCCTTTGACTTAGAAGATAACGCCACAGACACGACCTTTCTGCTCTCCTCCAACACCCCCGATGCTATTATGGGACTCGATTTGCTAAAACACTTCCGAGCTACCATCAGATGTTCCCCAGACGGAGTTCGAGTCATCCTGCACGATAACCCAGATCTGTTCAGACCTTGTCACACACGACGTATGCTCTCTATAACTGATGCTGACCTGTCCCTACTCGACACGTTACCCTCACATCTATGGGCTAAAACCGACTCAGATGTAGGGCGCATGGTGATCGACCCAGTACACATAACCGTCCGACCGGACGCAGTGCTACCAAAGCTTCCACAGTATCGAATATCGCCCGAAGGTGAGAAGGCATTGGTGGAAATCATCCAGTCCCTAGTCAATGCAGGAGTAGAAGAAGTAGTCAGTAATGTTTGCAACAGCCCTATCCTACCCATTGTAAAGAAGCAAGGCGGGGGAGATGAGAAAGCATACCGCTTCATTGTTGACTTACGAGAAGTTAACAAAGTAGTCATACCTCAGTACCCCGTGGTCTCAGACATCACCACCATCCTCACCCTAATTCCGTCCACTGCCACCACCTTTACTGTTATTGATCTCAAGAACGCATTCTTCTCCATCCCCATCCACCCAGACAGCCGCTACCTGTTCGGCTTCACTTTAAAAGCCCGGTCGTACAGATTCTGTAGGGCACCCCAAGGCTACACTGAGAGTCCCAGCATTTATAGCCAAGCCCTCAAGAGACAACTAGATGCAGTCCAATTACCCGATGGAGTGGTGTTAATACAGTACGTCGACGACATCCTTTTGGCGGCCGACACCACCCCACTTGCTGTCACAGCCACCATTCACCTCCTCCACTTCCTCGCGGAGAACGGTCACAAGGTCTCCAGGAAGAAGTTACAGTTCTGCCAACCCCAAGTGACATACCTAGGCCACCTCCTATCCAAGGACGGGAGGAAACTTACCCCTGACCGAATTCAGACCATCCTAGAAACCCCTGTTCCCAAAACTCAGAAGCAAGTGCGGTCTCTAGGAGGCCTCACCTCCTTTTGTCGACAGTGGTTGCCAAACTTCAGCCTTATTGTAAAACCTCTGCTTTCCATGTTGGCTAAAGATGTCCCCTTCCCCCTCCCCTGTACACCCGAATGCCAATCCTCCTTCAAAGAATTACGAGACGCCCTCTGCTCGGCCCCAGTCCTAGGAACCCCAGACTACACTAAACCTTTCTCCCTCTTCACCCACGAAAGGGAGGGATGCGCATTGTCTGTCCTAACCCAGTCCATAGGTCCTAAACAACGCCCTTGTGCCTACTTCTCTGCCACTCTTGACCCTGTAGCCAGAGCTTTGCCCGCCTGCCTTCGAGCAGTAGCCGCTGCTGCTGTCTCTATCCGGCAAAGTGAGGGGATCGTGCTCTCGAACCCCCTCACTGTATTGGTACCCCATGCGGTTGACACCCTCCTGAACCAGACCAAGACTCAACACCTGACTAGCGCACGACTGACTGGCTATGAACTGACTCTGCTTGCACCCCACATCACATTGAAACGATGCACCACTCTGAATCCAGCCACTCTACTACCTCTCCCTGACACTGACCCCAATGCGCCCCCTATACATGACTGCGTGACTCTCACCGACGAACAGACCAAGAGTAGGGTTGACCTTCGAGATACTGCCTTCCCGGACCCTGACGGAGAACTATGGGTGGATGGCTCATGCATCAAGCTCCCCGATGGCACCACTTCAGCTGCCTATGCAGTCACCACAGCCCGAACAGTTGTTGAGACAGCCCGCATCACACAGCGATCCGCACAGGCGGCTGAACTGATTGCTCTCACACGAGCATGCATCCTGGCAGCAGGGACAACCGCAAACATTTACACAGACAGCCAATACGCCTTCGGGGTAGTTCACCACTTTGGGCTCCTTTGGAAGGAGAGGGGATTCTTGACTTCCCATGGCACACCCATCCTGCATGGAGATCTAGTCTCTGCCCTGACCGAAGCAGTCCTCCTCCCCACACGGCTGGCTGTGATCAAATGCCAGGCACACAAGAAAGTGACAGACATTATAGGACAAGGAAATGCACTAGCTGACATTACTGCCCGAACCACAGCCGAGAATAGGTCCACGACACGTATGTACGTAACCAGGTCACAAACTGAGAAATGGAAGGATGCTAGGGAAACGATTAGGGACATCCAATTAGCCAGCTCACCACACGAATTAACTGAATGGGCACGGGTGGGATTGAGGGACGACGACGGTTGCTGGCGAACTAAAGACTCGAACAAATGGTTGCTACCTGACTCATACTTGATCCCCATGCTGACCATGGCACACTCCCCCGCACACATAGGGTCTGCTCCCATGATCGAACTCATCTCCAAAGTCTGGCACAACGACAAAATCTCAGACTCAGCCAAACGTCTGGTCCAACAATGCCTGGTCTGCCTCCAACACAACCCTGGGAAAGGAACTGCTTTACCCCGGGGAGGGTTTGGGGTTCCCAATCACCCCTTTGAAGTCCTACAAATGGACTACGTCCAGTTAGAAAGGTGCCAAGGTTTGAAGTACGTACTTGTCGTTGTGTGCGCCTTCAGCAAGTGGGTGGAAGCCTACCCAACCCGCGACAACACCGCTATGACTACCGCAAAAGTACTACTGAAAGAATTCTTCCCCCGGTACGTCCTTTGTCCAATTTTGTGGAGCGACAACGGCCCCCACTTTGTGGCCGAGGTTATCCAACTCATCTTAAAGGGGCTGGGTGTAAAACAGAAGTTCCATGCGGTCTTCCATCCCCAATCTGCAGGCTTGGTTGAGAGACATAATGCCACATTGAAGCTTAAGATAGCAAAAATAGTTGCCACCACAGGACTGAAATGGCCAGACGCTCTCCCGCTAGCATTGCTATCAATGCGTTCCACCCCCACCAAACACCACTTAACCCCCTACGAGGTCGTCTTTGGGCGGCCCATGAACCTTTGGACTGCACCGAAACCAACATCCATCCACGACGTCCCGGACGTCCTCATGTCTGACTATTTGTACAACCTAACTAAAACGTTGTCTGTTATCCATCAGCAGGTGCTGCAAGCCATTCCCGACGTTTCCAGGGGCCCCGGGCACGACATCCAACCGGGTGACTTTGTCTTAGTGCGTAACTTCCAGCGCACCAAGAGTCTGGAGCCCCGGTGGACGGGCCCTCTGCAAGTCCTGATCACCACCCGAACAGCTCTTCGAGTGGAGGGGAAGCGCAATTGGCTGCATGCACACCACTGCAAGAAAGTATCATCGACCCTGACGACCACGGACAACATCACCGCCCAAGAGGAACTTCTGGACAAAGACCGACCATCCCTGAGCCACTGCCCGGATACAGAGACACTAGAATTAACGAAATATCCCGATCCCACTGTGCCATCCAAACAAGGGTATAACCTACGATGAAAGGAGGGAACTTCGGCTAAGCAGACCACAAACTAAGTTGAAATCTCAGAGCGGTTGCCTAGCCACCTCAAAGACCACCAGGAGAGAAACTAAACAAAGTCTGTGGTTCTGCCCGCTACCGAGTCCCTTGAAGGTGATGGAAGCATCCGACATGAAGATGATGGAAGCAACCGGACGCCCAAAGATCCACTACAAAATCCCAAAGACTGACAAAATGCACAGCTCAAAGACTATTGCACTTTTCATTACCCTTCTCTTTTGCCTTCTCCTCATGGTCACCTTCTGGATCATGGAGGAGAGCGCACCCGCCCATAAGACATTGCTGACCACCGTTCCACCTACCACCATGAAAGAACACCATCTGATCTCACTTTCACCCCAACTCCGAGAAAGGCGTAAGGAGTTCTGGAATAACTCTTTTGTGCAGTTGCTCCACCAACACAATCTTGCCTCCAATGCCACTAATTGCTGGATCTGTGGATTGCTACCACATGCCACTGGACACTCTATCCCTTTCATCCCTTCACCTTTTTCGGTCCATGGTTCCTGCCTCGCCTGGCTAATCCTCCTGCAGGAAAGCTACAAGGACAATGCCACTTCCGGCAAAACTGTGTCACACTTCTACCATGGGTTCTGGCTGAACAAAACTGGAAAAACTTCTGCCCCCTTCTGTCCTCTGAGATCAAACACTTCCTTTCACATGGACATCCCTGCCAAAGAACGAGTTGAAATGCAGGTGTTTAACAACCCAGCCAGACCCACCTTCTCTTACCTCCGGAAACGAACGGCCGCCACCCTAACAGTGGCCCTATCCGTCATCAATATCACTGGACTCGTGTGCCTCGAAGGTCTGGGGGCGCAGCTGGTGGGCCACAGCTTCTGCCTCATCACCCGAACATTGGACTCAGTTGATCCACCCTCCTTTGTTGCCTCCCCAAATATGTACTTCGTCTGTGGTACTAAGGCCTACACCTGGCTTCCGAAAGGTTGGAGAGGCACCTGCTACATCGCTTTTGTCCTTCCTCCGACATATGTGGTTCCAGCAAACCATCACCGACAGAAACGTGCCAAAGACATTGTGCAAGCCGACTCCACCGGAGCACAGTTCATGGACGCAGTAAAAGGACTTGTTCCACTCTGGGGTCCAATGGCAAACAGCCGTGCCATCCGCCACTTAACTCAGGCAGTCGAAACGGCGATGAACATTACGGCTGGCATCCTCGCCAACAACACCGCCGAGCTTCAGGCCGTCTGCCTGGTGGCTCTTCAGAACCGCCTCGTTCTAGATGTGGTTCTGGCTGATCGTGGAGGAGCATGCCGCATCATTGGGTCCAGCTGTTGTACCTACGTACCAGATAACTCACCCTCAGTCTACAAAGCAATTGAACACCTCCACAGACTTTCCGCAGAGGTTCATCAGGAGCAAGAAGAATGGTCACTGGGAAGTTGGTTTTGGGACACTATTAGAAGTTGGGGATGGAGGCTGTTTTCATTTATCCTAATACCAATTGTGATACTATGTGGATGTTGCTTGGGGATTCAGTGTCTGTCACCTTTATGTTCGCTTTTTATGAACTGCATCTGCCCTAAGACTTTGAACTTTGAAGCGGAGCGAATGAAAGCTTTGTATGAGGTGGAAGTTCGTAGTATTATGGGGATAGATCTGAACTAAACAAGCTGGCGAGATATGTTAAAGGGAGGACTGTGGAAATTTAGCTCGCAAACTGAACATTATCTGCGCCATCTTGTCTCTCCCCAGCGCGACACACTGGAAAGCGCACAACAGCCATTTTAGGCACCCTGGTCTCTCCCTGCTCATTGCCGATCGCCAGCGCATCCCCCTGGCGCTGCGAGCATTCCCCCGCGCGCCGGCCACCCCCGCTCTCTCATACACGGGCCATAAACCCTCTCCTTCTGCGCGACCCTGCCATGGAACCACATCCCACGCCTGACCGACATCCCATACATGGTCATGCATCTCTTTGATAACCCCCTTCCTCTGCGCCCAATTGTCCGAACCGATCCCAGGCCATCACCTAGCCCTGCGGATGCAGTTTATTGCCCCTACTGTAAGGGAAACACCCCACATCAAAGGGATTACAGTAGATCAAGGCCCCCCACCCCCTGAGACCCGACCGGTCGCACACACCCCCGGGAATTGGCGGAATGTCCAGCTGTGTGATAGCCATCTCCTACTGTGGGTGGGGTGGGGACTTCCACTGTAGACATGTGTGGGAACGAGCTTGAAGTGGGGATTCTGAGGATCTTCTTTCATGTATCAAAGCGATCTCAAGAATGTGCCATGTATGATAAACCTGCAATAAAGTCATAAACCTGTGTATAAGAGGCCAGGCCTCAGAGATGCAGTTAGAGCACCTCGTGACGATACCTCGCTGTCTGATCTGATGTGTTCCACTCCGACGGAATAAAACTTTGTTTCCTGCCTTCCAGTCTCCGGCGCCTGCCTCTTTGTTGGTTTAGCATCGAATGGTATAAGAGGCGATTACCGCCGGGCAATACTTGAAAGGTTATCGACTACGACTGCCGCTACCATTTAACACTACGTTTGCTTCCCATTGCTGTCTAAGGCGTATGAGTGGGTCAGGTCAGTTGTTGACCATTTTCCGATAGGTCAAGGATAATGCTTTATAGGTCATCGGCTCTAGCAGCAACCTCTCTTCTAGTGGGGATGCCACCGGAAGAGCCACCCCACCAGGGATAGCAGATTTAAGGGCATGGCTGATTTGTAAATACCTAAATGTTTTAGAGTTTCCCAGTTGATATTCCGCCTGCATTTTAGCAAATGAGATCAACCCATTACTTTTCCACAGATCCCCCACTGATGAGATGCCAATTATGTCCCATCTATCAAATTCCGGGCAGGTGCTAAGTCTACCAAGCCGTTCTGACTCTCAGAGTGGTGTTGTTTGCGTTATTTTCTTGTGCCATCCCACTTTTTTGGTAAATTGATGCCAGATTGCTATGGTGTGGCCCGTAGGGCCTGTGAGTTGTTGGTGCTTGGAGCTTGTGTAGAGGGCTCTACGGTATTCACCCAGGCCCATTAGCCATTTATCCATTTGATAGCTCAGCTCGGTTTGTGGGCCATAGCCCCATTGACTAATTACTGCCAGTTAAGATGCCCAGTAGTATTGTTTAAGGTCCGGCAGGGAGATCCCCCCATCGTACCATCCTCTTGTCAGTTTTTACGTTGCAATACGTGGCATCTTCCCATCCTACAACAGATTCCTCACCGCACTCTCGATATTAATAAAATATGTGTGTGAGACATTAAAAGGGGTATTCTGCAATACATACAGGAAACGAGGCAGCACCAACATTTTAAAAAGGGCAGCACATCCCAGATAGGTCATGGGGAGGGTCTGCCAGTGTTCCACATTAACATGTAGGTGGGTCAGTGGACCCTGCAGATTGGTGTTATAAAAGTGAAGTGGATCAGGCATTATGAAGTTTACCAAATAGCGGAATCCTTCAGTCGCCACAGTGACGTTACAATCTGCTGGTAGTTTTGGCATTGGACTGTGGATCGAAAATAATATAGATGTAGTCCAATTTATTATATACCCCATGTTTTTTGCCAAAATCGAAAATATGTGAAGGATCCGATGAATCGATGCATGCGGGGCTGCGACATATAATAGTATGTCTTACGCATAAAAGGACATTTTCTCTTCATGGTATTCTGTCCACTTTAACCCTCTAATCAAAGGGTCCCCCCTCACCCACTACGCTAGTGGGTCTAGCATCAAATGAGAGGCAACAGGTGACAGCCCTGTCGGGTTCCCCTACCCAATTCGAATTGTCGGGACATGTGGCAGTTGACTACTATTTGTGCGTTGGGGTCAGTATAGAGGAGTATAATCCATTTTATGTAGTTAGGGCCGAAGCCTATGCACTCCAGAACAGCAAATAAGTAGGGCCATTTGATGTTATCAGTGACAAATAAGCTGCATCTTCTTGGATTGTACCCGACCTACCAAACATCCCATGCATATGAGGGAGGTTGAGAGCAGTGCTTCGACCCGGCATGAAGCCTGACTGATCAGGATGCATTATTTTGTTGATTAAGGGGATCAGCGTGTTGGCCAGTGCTTTGGCCAGAATTGTTGCCTCAGCATTAAGCATTGAGGTAGGTCGGTATGACCTGCATTCCTCCACTGGTTTACCCTGTTTATGTATCACTATTATCGAGACTAGTCTAAGATCGATTGTATGGTAGCCTTTCAGAAAGCTTCCCAGATACATGTCACGGCGGAAGGGTGTTATCTTAGTGGCCATTAGCTTGAAGAACTCATGTGGGAGCCCATCGGGTCCCATAGCCTTCCCGGAATCTATACGTTGTATTGCACCTTGTAATTCCTCTTCTGTTAGGTCTCCATCTAGAGACTCTCACTCCTCGGGAGTCAGGCAGGTGACTGGGATAGTTGCCAATAAGTCTCTGGAGTCAAGGGCAGTGGTTGTGGTAGCGGAAGTATATATTTTGGAAAAGTAGGAGGCAAATGACTATGCTATCTCTTGTGGGTCCTGCAAGTCCGCCCCCCTCAAGAGGGGACCCCAACGATGGGCCTGATCTCATCTCTCTAACCAGGCCAACAACTTACCAGGTCTCTCTGCAAGTTCATATATTTTATGCTGGTCGGCTTTTTGTTTGGATTTAGCTGCCTCCATCAAAAGCTGCATATAGTCTAACTTCTTTGCTCCCAGGATTTGTCTGGCTCACTCATCTTCTGTGATTTCTTATTTTTGCTTCCTCGGCTGGGATTTTGCTTTCTATTATTTCTATGCGTACGTGAATGCAACACACAAAGCTAGCGGTATCCCACTAGGACAGCACCGGATTTAAGAGTGACTCAATGTATCTACTGGTGGGAGGTTTCATCCACCATGAGTGTGCAATTTTGGTTAGCACCCGCTAGCACAATGCCGTTCCAATTACCGGAATATACATATACGCAAACAGCACCAAATGCACCACTCAGCTTATATCAAATAAGTTCAAATTCTTAAAGTTGTTCTTTTTCAAAAACTTCTTCTTTATTGTGCAGTTTGTCATGCAATCTTTAAAAACTTCCAAAAACAGCCAAAGCAGCCGACGCGTTTCGTCCACCTTTGGACTTCTTCAGGGCTGCAACAAATTTATACAAAACGACAATATAAATAACACACGTAAAACTAAGCACAAACAATTATTTCAATATAAATGACACACGTAAGGACTAAGCACAAACAATTATTTCGATACAAATAGGGACATTAAAAACATTTTGGATATATATCCAAAGCAAAACAACACATGAATATCAATATATTCACTTCAATCTAATTGATAATTGAAGTTCCATATATAATGTCATCAGGGAAATCCATAGTGCATCAGATAACAATCAATATTTACAGCATCATGTTTTTGACATATTGAACAGTTGAAGTTCCAGATGAATATGTTTAAATAATATATGAAAACTCCTCTCAGCATGTCACATTTTAAAAGGCCTATAAGGGTAAGTATACTAAAACAGGCCAAAAAAGGGGGACGACGGAAAGAGAAAAGACAACCACTTCACATAAAACTAGGTGTAGGATACAATAAACGTATCTAATTGTTAAGAACCATCAGGTTAGAGGACTATGTTGGGTAGTGGGGGCAATGTGGTTAAACCCCAGTCATGGTCTGATTAGAACCGAGGGGAACAAGGAAAGGAAGTAATAACTACAGAGGAAACGATAAGTGTATACCCACCAAAAAAAGTGGGATGAATGTCATCGTCTTTAGGCTCTCTTTTGTCTTCTTCAAATCCCTCACTACTTCAATTAGTAGTATAACTCAGGATGGTAATCCAAGTCCCTGAGGGAAAGACAAGATCACATGGGGTGTGCAAGGATAACAAAAGGTAATTCCTAAATTCCACAAAGTTTGTAGATCATAGCAATATCCTACTCACTTATTTCTTCAAAGCATATGTTTCAATGTAGGAAGGTTCGGTATCAAGAGACATCAGTGTTGTATATTAATGTGACGGTGGATCTATATGGTAACTCATCCAATGATAAGGACAAGTATATTCTGTACTGAGATACCTATAAGAAAGAACAACGTATAAAACATTCAAACAAAAAAATAGAGCGTCACAGTTCCAATTATCACGTACCTAAATACAAGAAAGGGAGAAAAACCAGACACACATTGGCAAATTATGTGCCCAACTCAGCATGCCATCGTCCATTAAATAAATTCATCCCACTTTTTTTGGTGGGTATACACTTATCGTTTCCTCTGTAGTTATTACTTCCTTTCCTTGTTCCCCTCGGTTCTAATCAGACCATGACTGGGGTTTAACCACATTGCCCCCACTACCCAACATAGTCCTCTAACCTGATGGTTCTTAACAATTAGATACGTTTATTGTATCCTACACCTAGTTTTATGTGAAGTGGTTGTCTTTTCTCTTTCCGTTGTCCCCCTTTTTTGGCCTGTTTTAGTATACTTACCCTTATAGGCCTTTTAAAATGTGACATGCTGAGAGGAGTTTTCATATATTATTTAAACATATTCATCTGGAACTTCAACTGTTCAATATGTCAAAAACATGATGCTGTAAATATTAATTGTTATCTGATGCACTATGGATTTCCCTGATGACATTATATATGGAACTTCAATTATCAATTAGATTGAAGTGAATATATTGATATTCATGTGTTGTTTTGCTTTGGATATATATCCAAAATGTTTTTAATGTCCCTATTTGTGTCGAAATAATTGTTTGTGCTTAGTCCTTACGTGTGTCATTTATATTGAAATAATTGTTTGTTCTTAGTTTTACGTGTGTTATTTATATTGTCGTTTTGTATAAATTTGTTGCAGCCCTGAAGAAGTCCAAAGGTGGACGAAACGCGTCGGCTGCTTTGGCTGTTTTTGGAAGTTTTTAAAGATTGCATGACAAACTGCACAATAAAGAAGTAGTTTTTGAAAAAGAACAACTTTAAGAATTTGAACTTATTTGATATAAGCTGAGTGGTGCATTTGGTGCTGTTTGCGTATATTTCTATGCGTACTTCCAATTCTTTTTTGTGCCCTACCATTAGAGCGAGAGCCCGGCCTTTGTTGACAGGCCCAAGAGCTCTCCAGAGGGTTTGAGACGAAGCTACTTTTAGAAATAGATCAGTGTCCTTGAGTAATTCTGCTTTTATATGTGTAATTTTCAGCGACCATGGATTAATCGTGAGGGTTGTGCGTCTGGGCTGAGAGTCCAACGCCATCTGGGCAATGACTGGGAAGTAGTTGGAGATACCCCTCGCCAAACACCTAGCCTCGGTAAAGCTATGGACTTCTTCTGCGTGCATCAGTAGATAGTCTATACGTGATTGACTACCGTGGGTTCCTGAGTGGAATGTGAATTGGTGAGCCAGCGGGTTGAGATACCTACATATATCTATAAGGCCAAAGGCCGAGAGGAATTCCTACAATTTTGGTCTGTCATGCGGGTCTCATCTGGGGTGGTCGTCAGTCAATCTGCCCATTCACTGTCAAATTTAGGTCGCCGCCAATTACTAAAAACCCAATTCGGAGGTGCAGCATGTATTTGATGAGTTCTGATAGGTGTTGTTTGTTGCAGGGCTAGGGGGTTGCACATAGATAGCACGTTGAGTGGCTGTAAGGAATGTGCTTTTTGCTAAAAGGACACACCCAAACCCTGCACTCCCACTTTGGAGGCAAATATACCACTGCACCTTTAAATAATACACTTTGAGCAGCACTCTCTAAAGACTAAATAAAAACATTTTTCTCCAAATGCAGAACATTTTTTGTCGTTCTTCTTTCTTTTAAACAAACAGTCCTTCTGTGTGAAAGACACACAGCCTTCTCACATCCAAAACAATAACTGTGTACATTATACATCATGTTCACTAAATCAGTTCATTGGTCTTGGAGGTCTGTCTGGTCCGTTCAGCCACAGGATGTCAGCTTGCACTGTCCGGTGATCCCTTCAGGCTTGAGAGGGATTCCCACTCATACAGGGCTCACATACATGGGCAGAGACATCAGGCACACCAACACGTCGCAGTATGATGACCTGAAAAAGAAACAAGCATCACTCTTCTTGCAAAAAACATTTTTCAAAAAGCGCACATTTTCCTGTACCTGATTTAAGTCTTAAGGCACAATATTATCATTCCTGTCTGCACGGTTCACTGCTGGCTCTGGGGAATTGTCTGAGAATTCTACCCACGCTTTAGCCTCTGAATTCTTGGTAGTGGAGTGAAACTCTCTTTTTTCCTGCACAGTAAGAAGGGCTGGGGCAGTCTATTTCTCCACTCACTTCTGGATACGTGCTCCCTTTATCAATTGGCAGAAGTCCAAGGCAATCCAGCTGCTCAGTCTGCTCTGGTAATTTTCCTTTCTTCAACATGCCCCTCACCTTCTGTGGACTGGTATGGCTTATGCATGCTGACACAAAAGAATCACAGTTCTGAGTAAATCTAGGGGGATATGGATCCCTTCATTTTTTGCCCACCTGTTTGTATGGTCTTTATCTCCTAGGTGATCGTATTTAGTTATGCACACCAAATCTGAATCGTGTGTCACCACCTCTGTCGCCAAGATTTTAGCCTTTTCATCTGCAAGGGAATTAAATGTTCTGTCATGCACAGTAGCTGCACTTTGCAGTACAATCTGCCACTTCACTGGGGAATCCGGTGTCTCAAACTCCACCCTCGGACATTCTATTGGGACCTGCGCAAACTGTTCATGCAAAACTGCAGTCTCTGTCTGTATATGCCACTTTATAACAGTGGCTTCCTCCCATTGATAAATCACATAGTGTTCTATTGCTTTCTACTCAGTGTCTTTCAATGTACAAAAACACAAAAGCATCTGTATTTGTCCAGCATCTGAGTTTAAAACTATACTCTGACCTTCTGAATGCCTCCTTCACCCATGGCATAGTTCCACCCAGCTGGAAGCAGGCCACTGTCAAGGCACTCTTGAAAAAGCCCGACCTTGACCCTACTGATCTGGCAAATTACCGGCCCATCTCGCTTCTGCCTGGCCTGAATAAGATCGCTGAAAAGTATGTCAATCGCCAGCTCTCATGCTTCTTGGAAGCTAATAACTTGCTAGGTCGGACGCAGACTGGCTTCCGCCCAGGCCAGGGAACCGACTCGGCTTTGATATCGATGGTTGAGGAAGGCAGATGCATCTTAGATTCGGGAGGATCCGCTGCGATGGTCCTCCTGGATCTAAGCGCTGCATTTGACACGGTGGACCATAATATTCTGATCCACCGTTTGGGGGAGATTGGAGTAGGAGGGTCGGCCCTTCAATGGTTTAAGTCATATCTGAGTGGTCGTTCCTATCAGGTTTGCGATGGCAATTTTAGATCTTTGCCTACCCCCCTTCAGTGTGGAGTCCCGCAGGGCTCTTCATTGAGCCCTACGCTTTTTAACGTCTATATGGCCCCACTGGAGGAGGTGGTGGCACCCTTTGGGGTGAAAATCGCAACCTATGCGGACGACGCTCAATTGATTGTCTCTCTGTCCCTGTCGGAAAGCCAGGGGGTGAAGTTTGCTGCTTGTCTTACTAACATCATGGCATGGATGTCGGATTCCCGGCTAAAATTGACTGGGACGAAAACGGAGCTGATGCTCCTTGGTAATCTGTGCACGTCACTGCCCAAATGTATGTGGCCGGCCAGTCTGGGTGTCCCCCCTGCCCCTAAGGAGGCCATAAAAAGTCTCGGGGTATGGCTGGAACCTGAGCTGTCTATGACTACTCAAGCCAAACTAGTGGCGGGGACGTGCTACGGGCTGCTTCGGTCAGCACGGAAAATCTTGTCGCTTCTCCCTGATAATTCCAGGAGACTATTGGTGCAGGGATTGGTGCTTTCGAGGCTCGACTACAGTAATGCCCTTTTCCTTGCGGCACCTGAATACACATTGAATGTGCTCCAAAGAGCGCAGAATGCAGCTGCGCGTATGCTCACCGGTACTGCCAAAAGTTCTTCGGCTCGGCCTGCCTTGAAGGCCTTGCATTGGCTACCAATTCGAGCGCGCATTAAATTCAAATCCCTCTGTATAGTGTTTAAAGCTCTGCAAGGATCGGGTCCCCCCATTCTAAGAGATTTGGTCCGCTCCTATAAACCTGCGCGAGCCCTTCGCTCTGATGATGGGAACCTGGTAGTGATACCCAGGGCAAAAAAGATGAAAACGGGTGGCCGCCGGTTTTCCATTAATGCGGGTCAAGTTTGGAATGCCTTACCGATGGCCCTGCGCAAAGAACCAAATTTGGCAAAATTCCGTAAAGTATTGAAGACTTATCTTTTCCCTCTGTAGGTTCCTCTTGGTGTCTTGGGGTAGTGGCTCCGTGTATTGTTCAGCGCTGGGACGCTCAAGGGCAGCCATGCACTTTAGAAATCCTTTTTCATTTCATTTCACTCTTCTTTCCCTGTTCTTCACAGTAACTAAAAATCTCAGACTGCTTCTGAACTGGCACACATGATACACTGTCTCCTTTCTGAATTGACCATGCTTTTAAAACCATTTCTTTATTCTGGATAGTGTTTTTCCATGTAGAGCAATATTCATTGTTCACTGCCATGTCTGATATATACCTGGAACCAGCGATCGCTAACAGACTGCTCTGTCTATCTCCCTGCACATTCCTTTCTGGCTGAGTAACATCCTCAACATAATTAATTAAAACCGTCTGTTAAGCCTGCAGATTAACTGGCATGTTCTCCAAGTTCGCATTTTTCACATATGACTCATTTTAGCTCGTCAAAACAAACGGCTTCTGAGCTTGTTACATGTTTAACCTTTTTTTCAAAGACTTGTTTTCAAACTGAACATCAGCCAACTCCCGTCTCAGCTCACTACATTCTTTTTCTAAATGTTCACATTTTTGATACATGCTAAACAATGCATTCAAAATGACACTACTGCTTCTATCTGAAATACCAAATTGTTTTCCTTCTTTGAGAGAGACCAGCTCCCTCTGAAATACCTTAGTTGGCATCTGGGACTCTGTAAGCATTTTAGAGAGCATTTTACCCTTTTAATTTTTTTCGAATCCTGTGAAAGTGACGCCAAGATGTAATGAATGTGCTTTTCGCTAAAAGGACACACCCAAACCCTGCACTCCCACTTTGAGGAAAATATACCACTTCATCTTTAAATAATACACTTTGAGCAGCACTCCCTAAAGACAAGGAAAGGACGCAGCACTCCCTTTAGGCAAGGCAAGAAAAGAAATTCAGGTGCATTTATAGTAACACATACTTTGAGCAGCACTCCCTAAAGACGAGGAAAGGACGCAGCACTCCCTTTAGGCGAGGCAAGAAAATAAATTCAGGTGCATTTAAAATGACACACACAAGTTTATTAATGCAATATTTTAGAAAGGTAGGCCGAGTATATCAGTAATTGCAGACTCCCAAATGCCAAGTGACTAAAATATACAATTAGAACAAAATGCAGTATGTACAAGTAGCAAAGAGTAGAAAATATATACAAAATGGTTAGGAACACCTCACCGATTGAATTTGCATCATCCTTGCCAACTCAAGCTGGGGAAGCCCTTCAACAGCCCAGGAATGAGTTCAATCAGGACTCAAGTTCCGTCACCTCTACAGCAATACGTCTATTCGGTGGTGAACTTCCACATGGCCCTCGAAGGATCCCAGCTTAAATATCATTACTAAACGTGAGGTGAAGATTCTAGAAACCCTTGCCCCCTTCTCATTAGAAAAAAACGAGCTGGCTGTATCAGTCTGCGTCAAGGCCAAGACGGAGGCTGGAAAAGCTCCCGTATTTTGACTCTGAGACAGAGTTGTACATTCTCACATCTTCCAGCCTCTACAGTGGCGTAGCTAGGGGGGGGCGAGGGGGGCGGACCGCCCCAGGCGGCACGGTTTTGGAGGCGGCGGCCGCGCGGCACTGTTTGAAGCTCACGTGACCTGATTTCAACTACTGCCTGCACTAGCGCACGCACGCACGCTGCACGCACCGCACAGATAGTGGTGGTGGTGTGGTGCGTGCGCGCGCGCGAGCGTCGCGAGGTGGACAGTCATTCAGATGATGGTGCCCTCTGTGCAACTGGAGCCAAATTGTAAATGAAAATGCTGCCTGCGCACCCAAAGCTATTACGACGGCACAAAAACATGATAAGCATGCTGGCCTGACCTGCGTCACTGGATAATGTGCACGCCGGGAACAATGGGAAATGTTCAGGTAGGCTTTCACAGCTTGGAGGCGGGCGGCTTTTGGGGATTTCAGAGGGACTTTATATTGTTACCCTATGTGTCACAGCTGTGTCACTGTGTTGCGTTCATCAAGCCATGATATTGTGCAACCTCTCACTGCCCCCACCCCCCAGCACCATAAAGTGCGGGAGGGAGTGACCGGTCCAAACAAATATTGTAAAACACTGGCTTGGGACATCATGGTGGTATGATGCGGTAGAAATTGAGAAGTGCTTTCTCAGACAGTGTGCGCAGTTGAAATCCCTAAAAGTGCATTCCTCCAAGTCCTGCTCCTTCTAGTCACAGCTCTTACTATGGGTGTGCCTCCACCCTCCATAGACACTGATGAAAGCAAGGCAATCTGTGAAGCAATCATTAAAATAGACAGAAAGAGCATAATGAAAGCAAAATGACCGGAAGAATTCCCGAACAAAAAGTAGCAAACGGATCTTCATATAAGAGTAACCGATGAGAGGTAAAGAGTTTGGTCCAGAGTAGGTTGCCATAGTTCACATGTTGGCAAGCTGCATACCTCTTGCATCGGCCCAAGGCGCAGTCACAGCACTTGTTAAGTTACCTTAAACTCAGGACTAAAGCTCCTTGCCTGAACTAAATGCTCAAAGTAATGGAGTTTCGAAACCTCTGAAAAATAAGGAATAGCCAAATACAATTCAGATGAAAATGTCACTTCACGACTGAGGCGCAATCCTTCTTCAGGAAATGGAATGTGGTAAAGAAAGGGCTAGTTTTTAAATATACATAACTGCCGGACTGCTCATGTAGTTACAATATAACAATGCCTTTTGGCATCCTACAAGCCTAAACTGTCAGAGCAGATTGTGCAGAGGTCTGAGTTTCACGATGTGCAGACTTGATCAAGTCCACATCTACGCATACATTTTGACAGGTCAAACCCGCTGGAATTTAACAGAGGGAAAAATGGACAGCAGCTTTGGTGCAGCGAGCACCACCATTCTCATTGTATTCCCCATCAGGGTGTAAACATTTGGAATAGTTTGAATTTATACCACCCCATAAATTTCAAACCCAGAAATATCAGATGTTATCAGGTACAAAAGCTACATTCGACATACCCCTTCGTAGCACTAAAAATAAGGCTTTTACTGTTTGATACATTCATATAAACTGAAAGATATACATCACTGCTACAGATCACCTGTGAGGTTCCTTGCGAGATTACACTACATCAGTTCCTAGCTTTCAAGTGTCTGTTATCAGGCCATTTATGGAGCCATTTATTAGGCTCTTGCTGATAGACCACAAAGTAGTGTGGCTACTGCATAGGTTTAACCTGTATAGCTCCTTCCATATACTTATTCCCTCTGCATGAAACTGATTCTCCATGCTCCTGGGGTACCTCTGTATGTTTTACCTCTGCTCTGTCATGCTGAAACTCAGATCAGTCAAAATCTTGTTTCTGGTCATGATTTTCCAGGTTGCACAGCTAGGTTTACTGGTTGTGATCATCCCGGTGGTGAAGTTGAATTCAACCATTTTTTCTTTCCTGCTATTGATTTAATTTATGTATTACTATAACAGACGGTTCCAAATCGCCATTGGTTTAAACAAATAATCTTACATTTCAATTGAATTGATTGTCCATTGTATGAAAGGTGACCCTGAACACCTACTTTCTGGTGAGATCAGGGGAGTTACACGTTTGAGGAGAGATCCTTTTCAATACACATGCTCCATGGTACATGTTTGTACTACCAAATCAAGTATCATATAAAACAATATCATATGTCTGTTCCTGCTTTTTCAACATGGCGGCCTGCGTGGATTTTGGAGTGTGATTTAGGCTCATGACACTTGAGTACCACTCCTTAACTTGGCAAAATGAAAACTTCCACAGAGCCCCATTCAGTCTACTATTAAAGTAATGACTTAAAATCATATAAGCAAACCCCTCTTCTTGTAATACAACATGCATTACGGTATTGCCGGTGGCACAGCTAATTCCAGCTGCCAGAACGCAGTTCGCGACTACTGGTGTGGCGCTCATGGGGGGCACACAAATCATTCAAAGCAATGGAAAGGAACAAAGTAGGAACAGCTGGACGGAATGTCCGGATTACTTTCCGGTAATGACTATGCTAATGTCCAGTATTTGTAAAGCGCAAACAATTACCCGAAGGTGTCAAGGCGCTGGGGGCCGTCGGGAAGATTAAGCGAGATATTGCCCAGAGTCACATGGTGCTGGGCAGACCCCTGCCGCCGGAGCCGGGGATTGAACCATGATCCCCAGCGTCCACCGTCAGTCGCCCTGGCGGCTGCGCCACACCTCTTCCCTGTAAGGGTATGACTGGCAATATAGTCTCCCACGTACACCTCGTATTGATAAACTTAGTGGTGAGAAATTCTAGCACTCGCGGTGCGTTTTCTTCATTGAGGACACAAAAGCGCCCATCTTAGTAAAAAAGCCTCAAAGCATTTTGCAATACGGAAAATAACTTCCTCCTATGCCGGACACAATCCAGTTGGAGGATGTCACTTCCTGCAGTTACCTGTAGACTTTTTAGTCACAGGATTATGCGAATACTTAGCGCGATCAGTGGCGTAGCTAGGGGGGGGCGAGGAGGGCGGACTGCCCCAGGCGGCACTGTTTTGGATGCGGCGGCCGCTCAGCACTGGCGGCCCACTGCGGCGGCCTTTACAATTTATTTGGGGACACTCACTGTCTGACACTTTGTCAGTCAGTGTCCCCAGTCCCCAAATAAATTATAAAGGCCGCCGCAATGGGCCGCCAGTGCCTCGTGGCCCTGTTTGAAGTGCAAGCAAGCTCACGTGACCTGCTTGCAACTACTGCCTGCACTAGCGCACGCACGCTGCACGCACCGCATAGTGGTGGTGGTGTGGTGCGTGCGCGCTCGCGGCGCGACCGGGTCACTAGTCTCTCCTGGGCAATGCCAACCTCCAGTGCACAGACACGGGCTAAGGCGGGGACGAGTCACAGGTCCCGCAGTCATGTTGAGCTCAGCTGCCGCCTGCGGTGCACATCGAGCGGGTGGCATTTATCAAAGGTTTGTGCTGCACTTATAGGCGACGCCATAATTCTGAACTGCGCGATAGCCTGGGAGCCAGCTTCGAGCTACTCGACCCTGTCCCGGTGGGGATCTTGAGGAATGGATTGATTCCCACCACCGACGCATGCCATCCAGGACAGGCGGGCCCAGGCAACGCCGGCCGCGGCTAAATTAAGTTGGTCAACAGCCTGCTAAGTGCTGGGCAAGGCCACTGAGAGCGGCTCAAAGCAGCATGATGAGATCCCGCCTGGCGACTCGACCCATGACCTCAGGCCTACCTATGGCTTACTCGAGTGAGGCAGGCCTTCTGAGTCGCCGGCGAACCTGTGCAGAAGTGTAGGAGCTGTCTAAGCTTCTCATGTCAGCACCTGCGCGTGGGATCCGATGCACAGCTGCCACAAGAAGTCATTCATCTTCAGGAGTCAGTACGAGTGCCGGTATGTTTTAAAGCAAACACTTCTGTGCAGTGCCATATGTATTTTTTAGACTACTTTTACAGCCTGCTGCATAACACGCACTGGTGCAAGTACTCTTAGATAGTGCGGGCTTTTTAATGCTTACTCTCTCAAAAAGTATATGTATTTGAAATAAACTGCCTACAGCCGAGTTGTGACCCCTAGGCTATGTGTACTTTAATCAAACTTTTCTCCTGAGGCTTGCATGCACCCCCATGCTTAATCGTGTCTCAATGTTAATTGCTTAGACTAGCAATGCAACGTAGCTTCAGATTGTTAATAAATAACGGGCGGCGACGCACACCCTGCTGTTATCAGCGAATTGATTTTTATCAAATTGCTCAGTGTGTCCTTTTGAGATAAATTACAGTCTGCAGAGGGGTTGTGACCTCTAAGCTACGCATGTACCCTTCCATTTCCAGTGCTTTGCAGCCGTTTTAAAATCTTCTTACAGTTTGTCGTTGCTCAAATGGTTGTAATTTCTGATAATTATGCTGACATTATAAAAATGTCACACTTAGCAATCTGAAACCTTGGCAGCTATGCTTCCTTTATGTCCGGCATGCTGCTCTTAGCTGTACTTCCGGTGCCAGCTGCGTCCCTTCACGTGCACAAACCATGAGCTGAACATTGCAGGCATTTCCCTGTAGAAATGTAGACATGGCCGCCGGTTGTACAGTGTGGTGTCGGAGAGCATTCCATAAAGTATAGAACCCTGCGAATGCTGGTAATTTCTACGTTTTTATTTCTTTATTTGAAATTTTATACCACACGCAGACGACGTTAAAGTACTCTACAGTTTTTTATTTTTACAAAAAAATTTGAGAAATGATTCCAAATAATAAACATACATATTTACAAAGAAATGTTCAGGATGACTTCGGAGCATTTTGCAATTTGTAGATACATATTTTGAGAAATGGATCCAAGTCATATAAATCCATGTTAGCAAGACGTGTTGCCTTATAGTGAACGTTAAGTAGTCAGTTTGTT
This sequence comes from Triturus cristatus, assembly GCF_964204655.1. Classification (NCBI taxonomy): domain Eukaryota; kingdom Metazoa; phylum Chordata; class Amphibia; order Caudata; family Salamandridae; genus Triturus; species Triturus cristatus. Next base: position 407,142,792 of record NC_140583.1, on the reverse strand, counting down.
CTTCACGCTACAATATTTGATTTAAGAATGACACTGCATGTGGCGGTGCAGGTGCTGGAGAGAGCTGCAATTAAATGTCACAAACTAAGTGTTAGTGTTAGGTGTTATGAGGCATGAATATGGAGTTTTATTGGATAAATAAAAAATCCATATTCTGGGTGCTGTTATTGAGATGGAGTAAGGGCCTACTTTGGAGTTTGGCCGATGGGATACTCAGACACAAATGTATTACAGGTGCATTGTAGCCTATAGCCTTTGTATACAGAACACATGATATGTGCCACTGTTGTTGTAAATTGAAACAACGATGTGATTAAGCATTTACTAAAGACATTAATTCCCTTAGTTTAGATCATGTTTTCTCCGTTATGTTGACCGAAGTTCGGACTCCATTTTGTATTGTCATGCTTCCACGTGTTCCCCACGAGAAGAGTCCATCCTCTGTGTTAGTTGCTCTTGTAATCTGCCTAGTAACAGTCTATAAATAGCTCCTTTGTCCATCTGGCGCATGCCCAGACTTGACCACATCTGTTATCAGTTAGCCTTGCTTGACCATGTTTTCGCGGGCTCAAGGAGTGTGTTAGCTCCGCCCACATATTGATTCAGTATCGAAAATGACCATAAATGGTAATGTTCTTCGGCCTCATGTTGTATCCACCCACTTATGAGCCCCTCTATTGTGTATAAAAGGGGACCATGTACGCAAGTTCTTTGTGCTACTCTATGCAATACTGAAGAGTGTTGTGTGGATTGTAGGACCACCCTTAAGGGTTAATAAATGCTGTCTTTATACTTTGCAGTTTCCGTGCCAACTTCCTCATAGATTCCATTGCATGAGAGCGAACCCTTGTGTCCTGCGGGCCTAGCTGGGGCCTGTATTCATCAATTGGCGCCCGTCACGTGGGGCTCATCGGCGACTCGGATGCTCGAAGGACTGGTCGCGACGGAGGTGAGGAATTTGGCCAGGGACGTGATCACTGCCAGCGGCGTCTTAGCCCTGGCATCCCGGGGTTTTTCTTCCTTCCCTTCCGAGCTGACCGTCTGGGTGGCGCCGGTCCTCGACTGAGACCTCTTCTGTCGGTCCTGCCGTGAAAGCCGTTTGGGCGATTTTGGAGCTTGGCAGTTGGAATCTGGACTCTTGATTGGTAAGAACCGTTGTACGGTACTTGCTCCGAGTTTTTGAAGCCTGGTTTGGCTATTTGAGTTTGATTTGTGATGACTAGTCATATTTTGTATTTGTCTTTGTGAAAATATATGCGTTGCAACACATATAGGCAGGTAATGTGGAGAGATTTCTCCGGAGCTGTGTAACCTTGAACGGCGCAACGATTAAGTGCCATTTTCTTTATAATATTGGATATTTTGCATTATTTCTGAGCATGCCTGCTTTTAGCGCACTCCGTAAGTGGTGTTGCTGCTTTGGAAACCGGTTGAACCTCGAGGAATCTGCTCCGGCTCCCCCAGAGGGGACTCCTAATAGGGATATGTATGTGAAGCATGGTCTTTCTTCCATAATGTACAGCACAGTATGGAGGAAATATACTAAAAAAGATCCTGAGTTACGATGGCCTTTGTATGGATCGTTTGATATACGTAAGATTGAGTATGTGGAACAGTGTATGTGTAAGCGGCGTGCTCGTCAGGATATGTTTGAGTGTGTGCGGTTGTGGGTGAAGGAGGTGCGTGAGCGAGAGAAGCGTGAGAAAGCGCTGTTCGATAAAGAACAACGGAAGAATGATCATGTGCGAGCACAGGAAGCGAGGCGTCGGGAGGACAAAGAACAAACGGAGAGAAAAGAGAAAGAGCGTAGGCTGCAAGTCTCGGGTCAATATGCTGTTCGGCAGCCACTTTATCCTGTCCTTAATAATCTTGATGATGATTTTTATTTACTAGATCGCTCTCCGCCCCCTTATGTTGGCGCATCTGCTCCGAGGCCACAGGATTCTGTCCCGGTCCCGGGTAAGGTAGATACGCGGTCCATGCTGTCGGCTGAGCAAATGGCTGAGCTTCGGCAAGTTTCCTTCCGTGCACTTAAGGGCAAGGTGTCCGTGGATGAATTATTCCATACTTGGGGGCCGTGGCAGGAGAGAGAGAAATTGTATTTTTTAGGTCACTTTGCTGATGAAGTGACTGCTGCTTACCGGAAATATTCCAGTGTTTTTGAGCCTGATGATGTGACATTGGATGCTAAAGCATTGCATAATGGTGTTTTCTCTCCCTCTAAGGCTCCTGACACGGCTCGGCGGCTGTTCGCTTTGCGGGACGCGGTGCTGGCCCTTAAAGGAAAAGCGCGCCAACAAGCAGGGGAGGTGAAGCAGTCGGATCCGTGTACAGCAGAAGGCCACTCATCCACCTCCCAGTCAGATAAGGATGGCACAGTGCATGTTAAACCAATGCGAGAGGCGGCGCCTTTGTATGTTCCTCCTAAAGGAGCGGGGACTAGCTCGGATATTACCTCCGCCGATGCTAAGGGATATTTTGTGTATAATTGGGTTTATACTCCTTGGCACAGGGCTGACGTCATGGCATTAAAGAATGCGCTGCCTGATCCCCGCAAGAATCCAGCGGCCTTCTACGAAGAAGTCGAGGGGGCCTTGAATTCTTGCGTTATGACCTTAGCAGATATAGACCTGTTCTTTGGCCTTATTCTACCACCGGATATGTGGCGATCTGTCCGAAAGGTAGATGATATAGTTGCCTTTAAGGCTCGGTGGTCTGACCTTGAGGATGAGGATAGGGAACGGAAGCCCGCGCAGAAACCACCCCAGAGTATTTTAGATCTCCCTGCTGCTATTCTGACTAAGTTGAAGACAATTATCCCCCCTAAAAAGATTGATTGGAATATGTTAGCTTCATGTAAACAGAAAGTTGACGAGTCAGTTGCGGACTTCTTTACGCGTTTTGAGGAGACGTTTCATGATTTTAGTGGCCAGTCGCTTACTGATGATACGGGTCGCCACCTCTTTGCGGACAAATATGTGGCTAATCTGCTGCCGGCAGTTGCGGCCCGTTTGAAGGCGAGTGAAAGTTCTTGGTCTTCCGCAACACCGACGGCCCTCCTGACTATCGCTCAGTATTATGAGCGTCAGGAGCAAGAAGCAAAGGGCCAGGAGGAAAAGAAATCGAAAGAATTAAAAACAAAGGTGATGTTGGCACAAGTATATGGCCCGCCCCGACGGGGTAGTAATAGAGGTAGGGGAGGATCTTACGGTCCTCCCTCGGGCCGATCTGATTTGAATAGGAACCAATGTGCGTATTGTAAGCAATCGGGTCATTGGGCTAGGGACTGCCCGGTGTTACATGCATCGCGTCAGGGGCATACCCAGGGTGGCCCGCGAGGTAGAGGGGGTTTCTCGAACTTTAGAGGGAATTCTAACGAACAGGCTCGTTTTGACTCTGCTGGGCAGCATCGGGATAGATCAAATGTTTTCGATCGCCAGCATCAGTATCAAGTGTCGGGGATTGACCGATCAGGGTACCATGACTCTCAGCATGCATAGGAATGCGTTGGATGGGGGTTAGAATCAGTTGAGGTGCCGGTCGATCAGAAGGGTCCTTATGTATCGGCTGAGGTTTTGGGCTCTACTGATCAGTTCCTAGTGGATACAGGAGCGACACGTAGTGCGCTGTCTAAGCAATTGGTTCCGGGGGCTCCCCCATCCGGCTTAATGGTCACATCGGTAGGGTTTGACGGTACACTCTCCCGAAGCCCTCTTTCGCAGCCCCTCATGTTTAAGGTTGATTCTTTTTCTGCACCCTGTCCGTTTCTGCTTGCCCCGTACACGCCGGACAACATTATGGGTCTTGATATGTTAAAGCATTTTAGGGCTACGATCCGCTGCTCCCCTGCTGGTGTGCGGGTAATATTGAATGACAATTACCCCCGATCAGAACGGATGTGTGCGATGTCAGAGGATGCGCTGTTAGCTACCCTCCCTCGTGCTTTGTGGGCAACTTCGGATACTGATGTGGGACAAATGGTGATTCCACCGGTCCACATTAGCGTCCAGGAGGGGGCGGTGTTACCACGCCTCCCACAGTACCGTATTTCCCAGGAGGGCGAGGAGGCCCTCATGCAGATAGTGCAGGATTTGATGGCGGTAGGGGTAGTGGAGGAAGTCCCCTACAACATTTGTAACAGTCCGATTCTTCCCATACTGAAAAAGGATACGGATGCCAGAGTTTATCGGTTTATAATTGATTTGAGAGAAGTGAACAAGATCGTGATACCTCAGTACCCAGTGGTTTCCGATATCACGACGTTGCTTACTTTGGTCCCGCCTACGGCGACTATGTTCTCAGTGATCGATTTGAAGAATGCCTTCTTTTCCATTCCCATTCACCCCGATAGCCGATATCTTTTTGGGTTTACATTAAATAATAGATCTTATCGTTTTTGTAGGATCCCCCAGGGCTACACAGAAAGCCCTAGTATTTACAGTCAGGCTTTGAAAAGACAATTGGATTCCTTTGTTTTGCTTGAGGGGGTCGCCCTCATTCAATATGTCGATGACATCTTGCTGGCGGCTGACACCCTGGAGTTGTGTGAAAAAAGTACGTTATCCTTACTTTCCTTTTTAGCATCCCACAATCATAAGGTATCTAGGAAGAAATTGCAATTCTGTAGACCAAAGGTGACTTATTTGGGTCACCTTTTGTCTAAGGAGGGGCGTGCACTCACACCGGATCGTATCCAAGTAATTTTGGACACACCGAGACCGTCCACGCAGAAGGACGTGCGTGCATTTTTGGGTCTTGTTTCTTTTTGTAGACAGTGGGTATTGGGGTTTTCACATATAGCTAAGCCATTGTTAGCCCTCTTGACAAAGGACACGCCTATCCCAATCCCTTGGTCAGATGAGTGTGATACTGCTTTTCAGCAACTACGACAGGCCCTTTGTTCAGCACCAGTGTTAGGGACCCCTGATTATGCAAAACCCTTTTCGTTGTATGTGCATGAGAAAGATGGATGCGCATTGTCAGTTTTAGTGCAGATGCACAGCGACAAGCAGCGCCCTTGTGCATACTTTTCGGCTGTACTTGATCCTGTCGCCCGAGCATTACCAGGGTGTTTTCGCTCGGTTGCGGCGACAGCTGTGTCAATACGCCAAAGTGAGGGAATTGTGTTATCTCATAAGCTGTTGGTATTAGTCCCCCATGCTGTCGATGCCCTGCTTAATCAAACGAAGACGCAGCATTTGACCAGTGCCCGCTTAACGGGATATGAGTTGACGCTTTTGGCTCCTCATATTACGTTGAAAAGGTGCGTAACGTTAAACCCGGCAACATTGTTGCCATACCCCGAAACCCAGCCTGAGGCGCGGAGAGCACATGATTGTATTCTCGTGACTGAGGAACAAACAAAGGGTCGTATTGATCTCCAGGATACGCCCTTTCCAGATGTAGATGGAGAACTGTGGGTGGACGGATCATGCCTGAAGCTACCAGATGGTACGACTTCAGCAGCGTATGCAATTACCACATTACAAACGATAGTGGAGACAGCACGCATACCACAGAAATCAGCTCAAGCAGCGGAACTGATAGCATTAACACGAGCATGTGAGCTCAGTACAGGATTATGTGTGAATGTTTATACAGATAGCCGCTATGCCTTCGGAGTAGCGCATGACTTCGGCCTACTCTGGAAGGAGAGAGGGTTTTTAACGTCACATGGAGTACAGATAATGCATGGAGAGTTAGTTCACAATCTTTTAACTGCATTGACATACCCAAAGAAAATTGCCATCGTTAAGTGTAGCGCCCATAGGAAAGTAGTTGATAAAGTTGGAGAAGGGAATGCGTTAGCAGATCGAGTAGCACGGGAGACTGCGATGCAGCCCGGTACTACTGCCATGTATGTAGTGAAGTCACAAGTAGAAAGATGGCATGATGCGAAGGAAGAAGTGCGAGAAATACAGAGGACCGCTTCTGACAAAGAACGGGAGCAATGGTCCAGTGAGGGAGAATTGGATGATGAGGGTTGCTGGAGAAATAAGCAGATGGATCGATGGAAATTACCCACAGCTTTTGTACAACCTATGGTTCAGATGGCACATGGGCTAGCACATGTTGGAGCTTCCGCAATTGTAAAATTGCTTACCCAAGTTTGGGAGCATCCAGAGATTGCTAGCACGGCAAAGAGGGTGGTACAGACCTGTATGATTTGCCTGCGGTACAACCCAGGAAAGGGGACTCGGACCCCAGCAGGAGGGTTCGTAACGCCTACTGCACCCTTTGAGGTTTTGCAGATGGATTACATCCAGCTTGAGCGCTGTAATAATCTGAAGTATGTTCTAGTAGTGGTCTGCGCTTTCAGCAAATGGGTTGAAGCGTACCCTACGAAAGACAATACTGCAATGACTACTGCGAAGTTGCTGCTGAAAGAGTTCTTCCCTCGATATGGCGTCTGTAGACTTCTGTGGAGTAATAATGGGCCTCACTTTGTAGCGGATGTTATAAAGTACGTTTTGAGGGGCCTAGGCATCACTCAGAAGTTCCACGCCGTGTTTCACCCTCAGTCTGCGGGACTAGTCGAGAAGTATAATGGTACACTGAAGCTCAAGATCGCTAAAATTCAAGCTTCAACGTCTTTGACTTGGCCAGATGCTCTACCGCTGGCGTCATTGTCAATTAGATCGGTACCACACTCTCGAACTGGCCTTACACCGTACGAGATTGTTTTTGGGCGCCCAATGAATATTTGGGGTCCACCAAAACCTAAAGCTGTGTATGATGTACCTTGTGTAATGATGAACGATTATCTCGCACAGTTAACGGATAACTTGGTTTCTATTCATCAACAGGTCCGAGAGGCGCTCCCTGATCGGTCCACCGGTGAAGGACATGGTCTCCGACCTGGTGACCACGTGATGGTGAAAATCTTTGACAGAACAAACAGCTTGGAACCGAGATGGGTGGGTCCTGAGCAGGTCCTCCTCGCAACGAGGACGGCTGTGCAAGTCTCCAACAGAAAGAATTGGATCCATTCCCTGCACTGTAGGAAGGTGCCGCCCGGATTGGTGGAACCTGCCGTGCTGACCGATCAACGAGAAATCTTGGCTGCAGAGACAGGCCGTGCTGCGGAGCCAAACGTCACTGAGGAGCTCTTTCCGGACCACGCGACTCCTGGAGGAAGGCGATATCATCTTCGACCAAGGAAGTGAGTTCTCCAGTACCGGGACATACTGTCAGAACGGCCCTTGGGTTAGTGAAACGGAGAGCCGATGAGGCAAGGGGGGGGGATCAGCCCTGCATTAGTGTAGCGACACCCGTCTTGGCCCGCTGGTGAAGAAATCGACCGCTGCCCAAGGGGAAGAGTTCTGACAGACTTTTAGTTTCAGGAAGATATTGGGTTTTATTTTTGACATGGAGAAAAAGAAAATCCTTTGTGCATTAGGGTTCATGGTGACAGTAGCCATTGTTGGGATAACCACATGGTTTGTGGAGGATGTAACTCCCGCTCGGAAAATACTTGTGTTGACAACTCCGGTGCCTGAGGAGCACTACTTTTATACATTACCGTATCAAGAGTTGAAGCATCGACAGTCTTACTTGAATAACACTTTCATCCAGATGCTGCATCATACCCACGTTGCTACGAACGCTACGAACTGTTGGATATGTGGGATGATGCCAGCCCATCAGAAGAAAGGAGGAACGCCATTTATACCACTTCCTTTCTCTCATAATGGCTCTTGTAGAGCATGGTATACTTTGCTTTTTGCCACTCGGAAACCGACAGTGGGACGATTGCTCTTCAGACTCAATAAAGAATGTCACCAAGATAAGAATGGGTATCCGCAAGCGAATGGGACAATTTGGGAGTGGGAAGAGTACCGACCAGACAATGAATCCATTCCCTACATCTTCACGAACACAAGAGACACTGTGGGAAAGGACAAATTTGTGATTCAAGTAGCACAAGCTCAAGCGGACCTGTGTGTCCAGAGTGTGGGTTTTATTCCTGTTGGTATTAGTGATTGTATTACTGTTCTGAACATTGATGGGTTGAACAATAGTACCTTTTTAGCCTCCCATAATACTTACTTTGTGTGTGGAAATAAAGGTTATTACCGTCTGCCGGCTGGGTGGTCTGGGGTATGCTATGTATCATTTCTATTACCTCCCGTATTCCTAGCACCGTCATCTTATCATAAGGATCTGAAATTATTGAATAACGTGACTGTAAATAGGTATAAACGTACTTTATCAATTGATGACGTAGATCAGACTGATACCAGTCTGCAGCAGTATATTGATTTTAACTTAGGACTGTTTTTCTTTGTTGGAGCTGCCCTGAACAGTAGGAAGATCCGAAGATTAACAAGAGTGGTAGAAGCTGTGACAAATCAGACTGCTGCTGCTCTTGGGAATCTTGCGGAGGAATTGCAAATTACTAGAATTGTTGCATTGCAGAATCGTATGGTATTAGACGTTATGCTAGCTGACAGAGGAGGAGCATGTAAAATTATTGGAAGTAGCTGTTGTGTGTTTATCCCTGATCATACGCCATCAGTTTATAATGCCATCAATAAACTGCATAAAATTGCAGCTGAGATCCATACAGAAAACGGCACTTGGTCCTTTTCTGGATGGTTTTGGGCATTAATTACTGCCTGGGGATGGAAGGTTTTAACTGGTCTCTGTATTATTGTAGCAGTTCTGTTTTCATGCTGTCTCTGTGTTCAGTGTGGTCCCTTGCTCTGTTCTGTATGTGTATCATTTTGTATCCCCGATAAGAAAGCTATTGCCAATGTTACTTATCAGAAACGTTTAGCTAAGGAAGTAGAAGAAATGATGACAATTGACATATATGATGATTATCCTAACAAACCGGATGTCTTCAGTAAATGCTGAAAGGGTCGTCTGTTGTAAATTGAAACAACGATGTGATTAAGCATTTACTAAAGACATTAATTCCCTTAGTTTAGATCATGTTTTCTCCGTTATGTTGACCGAAGTTCGGACTCCATTTTGTATTGTCATGCTTCCACGTGTTCCCCACGAGAAGAGTCCATCCTCTGTGTTAGTTGCTCTTGTAATCTGCCTAGTAACAGTCTATAAATAGCTCCTTTGTCCATCTGGCGCATGCCCAGACTTGACCACATCTGTTATCAGTTAGCCTTGCTTGACCATGTTTTCGCGGGCTCAAGGAGTGTGTTAGCTCCGCCCACATATTGATTCAGTATCGAAAATGACCATAAATGGTAATGTTCTTCGGCCTCATGTTGTATCCACCCACTTATGAGCCCCTCTATTGTGTATAAAAGGGGACCATGTACGCAAGTTCTTTGTGCTACTCTATGCAATACTGAAGAGTGTTGTGTGGATTGTAGGACCACCCTTAAGGGTTAATAAATGCTGTCTTTATACTTTGCAGTTTCCGTGCCAACTTCCTCATAGATTCCATTGCAGGAGAGCGAACCCTTGTGTCCTGCGGGCCTAGCTGGGGCCTGTATTCATCACTGTGTGGCAGAGTATTCCATTCACCAATCTCTAAATAAGGTCATACGATTTTTTTATGTTGAATTTCAGAGCTACAAGTATCAGTGCTTCTTTGTTTCTGGGGTTTCTGTTTTGCCCAGTGACGTGTAATTGCTGATGCTAGGTAGGTTGGTGAAGGGCTTTGAAGGTTATGCGCACCATCCTGAGTATGCAGTGTTTATCTACTGGGAGCGAGCTCAGACATTCTCTAACTGTTGAGCTGTGGTCTCCCCTTTCCATGTTTGCAGTAAGCCTTGCTGCTGAGATTAATATTAATGTTGGTGAAGCCAGGCTCGATAGGCCAGTGAGTAGGGCAGTTTCACATACCTACCTGGTGACATCTAGAGAATGGACTAAGGTTTGCAGATCTTGTTTTTAACATAAGGCACCACATCATGCACAAATCTTGCACTGAACCAAGATCTGCTATTCTCGAGTTAGGGCACGAGATAGGGGTTGCCTTAAAGCTGGTATTAGTGTTTGAGTTGGAGTGACAGTCAATATTAGTGTTAGAAAGAATTAGATTACAACTAGGATGAGGGTGATGGTTAGATGAATGGGATAGGGGTGGAACGAGGACTGGAATTATTAGCATCGCTTGGATTAACAATAGGTTTAGAGATACATGTATGATTATTCTTAGATTGCGGGTTAGTTTTAAGGTTTGGAGGAACACAAGTGTTTCGATTGGGTCTTACCGCAGGTTTGTGGTTAGGGTTTGTGTTCTAGGTTTAGAGTTACAGTTAAAGTCATTGAGCCAACGATTGTGCAAGGAGGAATCCAGACTGCTTAACACCCAGCCTTAGCACAAAGACCAGCAATTTACAAATAAACATAGAATTGTCAGAGACTGTATCAAGCTCTGAAAACTATAAAGGGCCTACCACAGCAGGCTTCTTTTTTTGGTCACTCTGGTGAGACACTAAAAACACACACAACATGCGCCCTTCTTTAAAAATTCAAATGAGTAAAATATCTGGTTACCACATTATCAGGCCAATACCTGCCTTGATAATGTCCAGAGGGCTTGTGACACATTCATATGGGAGGGGGACTAGAATTTCGTTGAGTCAGAGAAGGTAATAACCAAGAGAAACAGGATTGGGAGCACCCAGTGGTGCTCGAACAATTTTCAGAGTGGCGTCGCTGCCATCAGTGCTTCATCACTGAACTCACAATGTTGAACATATATCATTAAAGCATGGTGTGTTCGCGCAGTGTCATTTATAGACAGCACAATCTCCATTGAAGTGGCCACTTAACTTGCAAAGACATACACAATTTTACAGATAAAACGAATGTAGCGCACAAACGATGTGTGGAAATCGGGTGTCAACCAATCAAGCAAACAGGATTTGCATAGCGCTACTTATCACCTGTGAGGGTATCTAGGCGCTGGAGGGTGGGGGCGGTGCTGCTGATTAGGGACGTTAATCGAATAACCATGTTTTTAGGCCCTTCCTGAAATCCTGCACGGTGGCAGTCTGTGTGTTCTCCTTTGTACTGCCGGTCACCGGTGTATTTAACTGTGTAGCCTTGGACCGTGTCATGTATGTGCATGCAACTTGCATGATCGAGGTAACTATTAGCGGCGATACTATGTGTCTCTCGGTCCTTTTTCCCCAGCATCCCTCATCCCCCTCTCCAGGGGCGGCAATCTGAGGGATAGCCCCGGGCGCCACAAGCTCTAGCTACGCCTCTGAGCCTCTATCTTGACAAAGCTCCCACAAGGCCTTCCAGAGTACATTAAACAAAGCAGTTGCTCAGAAAATCAGAATGACCTTGAATGTGAATAACCCAAACAACTTGCAAGCACTGCTGTGCATGCAGAAAAAACTGCAGCAAGGCAAAGCCAGGGAAAAAAGGACGACATGAGGCCATGTCAAAGCCAATAGTATGCACTTATAATTCTCATAACCCAAACAACTTGCAAGCACTACTGTGCACGCAGAAGCAAGGCAAAGTCAAGAAACAAGATGACATGAGGCCATGTCAAAGCCAATAGTAAGCACTTATAATTCTCATTACCCAAACAACTTGCAAGCACTACTGTGCACGCAGAAGTAAGGCAAAGTCAGAAAACAAGATGACACGAGGCCATGTCAATGCCAATAGTACTTTTCTACTCCGAGACAGCTCCCACTAAAAGACAGCAAGATTACAAGACAGAAGAGAAGTAGGCATATGTAGGACCATCCTACATTAAGGCTAGGGTAAAATAACACACTAAAGCCAGTTTAAATGATGGCAGTTATCGGTCATCATAGGGTGCCAAACCACAAGAGTGTCTCTTTCATTACAGTGGCTTCCCCTCCAACATTCTGGCCACTGCTGCAAATCTGCCCTGAGTGTCCAACCATGTTTTATGAACTATATATGGGCAGCTCTTATGGGTGAGCATACCTGTTCCTCGGGAACCCGGAGGTAAAAGCTGCATGGGCTACTATTCTGTATCAATTAATAATTTGTGGGTTGAGAGGTGCACTCCTTTTTTATGATAATACTCAAAGAAACTAGTTATTTTAAACCACTGGTGCTACACTGCTGCACGTGCTGTCTTAACGTGCTATTGAAACTTATACTATAGCAAGCCTGTGGACTTGATACAGTGTGCACTGTTTACAACTTTCTAAAACACTGTATTCACAATTGTCCCATGTTTTTATAATTCTAATGCTTAATTTGCATCAATATTTCTCATGTTTTACATATCTTCAATATTCATCCTTATTTCAAACAAATACCTTTCCAAACATATGAACTTCAACAAACATAAATTATTGTCAATGCTACTTTACAACAATATAATGCTCTTGATTTTCTTTTAAGATACATTAAGTGCACATCCTGTTTCTTTTCATGCCCGATGCAATTCGGGATAGTTAAGTCCCTTCCTCAGGGGCATACCTAAAAAAACAAATATACAACATTTTATAATCATTTATGATACATGGAGTTATACAACCCACCATCAACTCATTTGTTGCATGCCTGCATGCCAATGCCCATCTTGGGGCTGGTGAAAACTCTGTACATGGAATAAAACACTTGTATCACCCCCAACGTGTGCAATTCTCACTGTGTAAAACATTATATGCACATATTGTCACATTTGAACATATCACCATATTGGAACACCACGTGATTTTGCTCATGCTTAACTCCCTTGTATACTAGTCAATGCCTACCTATTAGTGTCAAAACTGAGTCTAGATGAAGTCTTTTCCACTTCCAGTAAATCAACGATGTCAAAAACACTAAAGCAAAACAACCGGGAACCGGAAACACACTGTTGCAAAAACATACTTCTTTATAAATGTATACCGGCGTAAGCTCACCACCTACTGTGGTGATTCCCTGATTTGCAATTTCCGTCCTCCACTCTGTGTCTCACTACTGAATATACCCCAAAGAAATACTTATTAGGCTCAACGCTATCTAATGAACGCTCAGGTGAACACTCGTTTTCAATAGTAATGCTCCGATAATGGACTCACTGCTCAATTTAATTGCAGACATTTTGAAATGCCTTCGACTTCGGTGCTCCGGTAGCGTAGACTTGCCGCGCTCTGTGTGCGTTTAAAACCAAGTATGAAAAACAACAATGGACTGCAATTTAACTAGCCTGATAATCTGTTGGGTTAATACATGTCCGCCATCTTAGAACGGAGTCCTCTCCCAAAAATATGCAAACACAAAAAACAAAATCCTTGTGGGTCTGAAATTATGAGATAATGTAAAAATCTAAACCTCATTACTTATGCCTTCTTCATGAAATATTCCACAGTGCTAAGTTTATAGAAACAAAATGTTCACTCTTCTCTCTCGAGCGCCATAATGGAGTGTACCAACCTCCAAATAAAACATCATAAAATGGGCTGAAAACCAATACTAATAAATGATATTAAACCAAAAACTAAATTAATAAACTAGTATGATGTTTCACTCAATTGTGATTATGTCAAACTGATAAACCATGCACCGTTGGCTATCTACGTACTAACCACACTCAACCATGTGACAAAACCTAAATCCAATATAGCTTTGCCTAAATTCCCCGCAATAAAAATACTATTACTGATGATGGTAAAAAAGTCTAAGTGAACAATGAATCAACAGTGAAAGTCCTGAATAAGACTCTCACTAAAAGAACTACTCCTTATAAACTTAAATAGTGCTCCAGTGCCCACCACCAAACTGAACATGACTTATCCCAGAGACATGGTGTATGTACATGTGGTGATTTTAACATTGTGTGTCAAGTACGTTCTAATAATTGATTTAGGTGTTTTCCTTGGATGCCTGATACCCAAACCTAGTTACCAAACATGGATCTTATCACTATTTTCATTTATATGAAGCAACTCTTATCAATCAGGTCATTCAATCCTCTCGTTAGTAGTGAATTTGGACGCTTGATCCAATATATTTCTCGTTGGAGTAACTTCTTTGTGTTATCAATTCCTGGTCTCTGGATTACTGTTTCAATGATCTGATATATTAACTCCAAGATTGAATGTTTTTCTTCTTGACAATGTAATGCTAGGCTTGAAGTTCTGTTGTTCTTCCTTATTGTGCTCTTGTGTTTCGGAAGTCTTATCCTTATTTTGTGTTCAGTTTTACCTATGTATGCTTTGCCGCAACGACATTTAATGCAGCATATGATGTTCCGAGTGTTACAATCTGATGTGTGTCTCAATTTTATAGTTTTGCTTGTGTTTGGGTGTGTCAAACAATCTCTAATAATAACACTATTACAGTGCGTGCAATTCAAATATCGGTTGGTTCCTTAAAACCACTTTCTGCTTTTCTTCTGATGTTGCTAGATGTTCTCGCAAATTCTTGCCTCTCGTGTAAGCATGTAGTTTTTATGAGTGGAAGGAGTTTATCTTTGATTTCATGATTTCTAGGGTAGTTGTGCAAATCAAAGACTGTGGGATTCAAATGCACTTTCTGATTCTGTGGGATTGGAATGCACCTTTTGGCATTTGGTGAATTATTGTGGTGCCTTTTAAGCAGGAAGACATGAGAGCTTAAATGTATTGATGGTACTTGAAAAATAATCAGATCCCACTTTCTGATTCTGTGGGATCAGAATGCACCTTTTGGCATTTGGTGAATTATCGTGGTGCACTGTAAGCAGGCAGACATGAGAGCTTAAATGTATTGATTGTACTTGAAAAATAATCATGATAAAGTGTTTGAAAGACTGCAGGTAAACACTGTACTCGAAAAACCCAGAAGAAAGGAACACTTTTTAAATCTGCCAAAACGTGTCTTCAATTTCACACGTGTGCTTCTGCATAGGAAAACCCAACCGGAGTTATCAGAATGTGTGCTAAACCGTTGTTACCGTTTACACGTATGCACATGTTTTCTGAGAACAAGCAGGGGCACTAAGGTATTTAAATGGTGCTCGTTTATCCAGAAATGTTTCGCCTCGTTGCCGAACTGTGCTCACCTTACTCCAGACCTGCTCCGGTGTTGTCCCGACGCGCAAACCAGCTCCGGCGTTGTCCTGAAGCACATCCAGTCATCCTTCCTGTTTCCTGGAGAAGAGTTTCGGTCTCTGGTGTTTCCCTGCATCCATTCCCCCGGCGCGTCTTCCGATTATCTAAAAGAGAAAAAAGAAAGCTTTTTAGTTTCCTATCAACGCTCTGAAAAGAACGCTAACACAAACAACTTTATCTTTAAACATTGGGGTAAGACTTTAATTATCTTTCTGACTTTCACAAAAGACAATTCAATAGTGCTCGAGCTCAGAAGCACTTAAAGACAAGAACTCTGCTGATTTATTTGTTTTGAAAAAGACTGTAGAATATAAAGAAAAGGTTAACTCTGTTCCTAACTGAATTAAGAATGCAATTCAGTTAACGCATTGTCAACTTCTAAACCAATGCAAGTATTTAACCTGTGGAAGCCAGGAAACTTGTGCTCGAGATAATTCACTTTGAAATTGCATATTGTGCCTTCTTTTGTTTTATTATATTTTAGTTTGAGCAATGTTTGACATCTAAACAAGACAACTACGGGTATGTTAGGAATTCATGCTACAAAATACGTATAGTGACAAACAAGTGAGAAGTGTTTGTTTTTCTAAAAATACATATATTGTGTGTTAGAACATACTAGTGGAGAAGTTTGAATTATGGCGTCACTGTTGATGTTAATCTGGAATTCTACTTATATTTGAAAAGGGTCGGTTCAATTGAGGTCCTAGTATAAGAATAAATGCTATTAAGCTTATGCACTGAATGTAAGGTCATTTAGTTTTTTTCTTTTAGATAGCAGTTATCAGACAAACATTTACCCAGAAGTGCTTCCTGAGAAAAGGTTTACTTTGTTTGTTCCTACCTTCCCAAGAGACACTACCCTGAAAAATCAGCAGAGAGTAGAATAGAATCCAGTTTTTTATTTCTCTTGTCTCTCACTCCCATCCCCCTTCCCCTGGGGAGTTATAGGATTGGCAATCGTGTGTATTCCTTGCAGTTCTTGGAATTTCCAGGGGGATTCTGGAACAGTCGGCATCAAGGGAGGAACAAACTGGAGTACAGGTGAGTGATTGCCGTAACAGAAGGCGAAGCCTCTCCAAAATATTGCTCCTCCCCTGATTTTGGCAAATATGGAGTTTGATCAAGATAAACTAGATCCCTCTCAGGTAACAGAACTGATTTAAAAACTTTCAGAAGAAATGCAACAACTCAGACAAGAGAACCATGCACTTAGGCAAGAAGTAATCCAAGCAAAATCTGAATTCACAAGTTGGAGGGATCCAAAATGTCAGATACTTGACCCATCATAGCTCCACCCAAATTTGGCTCAACTACCTTTTTTTCTCTAACTTCCTCAATTCGACAAACTGACTAGAACATTGAGGTTACAGTAGTTTCACCAAGTCCTGTCCCCTTGGCAAATCATGGGCGTTTTACGGGTGACAGTAGTCACTTCGCATCCTTCATGAGTCATTGCCAATTGCATTCTCTATGCAAGCCACAGATCTTTGCCACAGACACTACTAAATTTGCTTTCATCATTTCCTATTTAGGGGGCGTAGCCGCTAACTGGGTTATGTCATTGGTTGATACTAATGACCCTTTACTTCACAATTTAGTTGTCTTTAAGGCGGCCAGGTCACTTTTTTTGCAAAACATGTTTTTATTCGGTCATCGGACAATGAGTTATTAAACTTATGTCAAGGATCTAAAGATTTGATATCTTATATAACAAATTTCAATAGATTACTTTCTGAGACTCGCTGGCTAGAAGAAAAGAGAATCTCACTGTTCTATCGAGGTCTCAGAGATGAACTAAAAGATTCCTTGGCGCATATTGTAGATCTCCCAGAATTTCTGAAGATAGTGGCCAAACTCAACCATAGATTGGGAGAAAGGAAGAGCAACAAACCTCGAAGGGACATAAAAGTAGTAATATTCAAATCAGATTAAAAAAGAGATAGAAGACAAACACAATAGTGTAGAACCTATGCAAATTGGGGGAATAAAAAGGCCTTTACCCTCTGAGGAAAAGGAGAGACGACGTAAGGGAAACCTGTGTTTATACTGCAGCAAAGCCGGTCACTTTGCTAAAGACTGTCCAATCAAGCCTAAGAAAAAGAAAACTGTCGCCCTTACTGAAAAACCTACATCTGAGTTGGAAAACTAAGAGGCATATCAGCAACACCCGGCGATAATTATCGCTCAGCGCTCTTAGCGTGAGGATAATTATCGCCGGGTAATGTGGATTTTTATCGCTGAGATAGCGTGCTATTAGCAAAGCTTATCTCCTCAGCGATAAAAATCCTCACGCTAACTGCCTAATGTGAAATTTTCTCTGGAAACCCAGGGATAATCTCACGTAGTGCGGCGTTAGCTTGCTGATAGGGACTCACACACTTAGCCATGATATCCACCTTCCATAGGATATCATGGCTAGTCAGTCCTGAAGCAGGTGTAAGGAAAGTAGCGATAACAGGGGTTGTCGCTACTTTTCCTGCCGCTATGCTTCATAGCGTGGGGCTTGATTATAGGAGAAATGCCGCTTAGCGACATTTCTCCTGTCATGTCAGGTCAGGAACGCCCACTTTGCATCTCATTAGAGATGCAAAGCTGGGCGTTAGAAATCCCGACGCTAAAGCAAGGTTTCACACGTTAGCGTGGCCTTGCTAATTAGGCGATAAAATTATCGCCGCTGTTCGGCCGAAAGCGGCCGCAAAAGCGGTGATAAGTTTTTTATCGCCAGCTTGTAAATATGCCCCTAAATTTCTGAAAGAATAACCTTCATTATCTCTGCCCAACAAAGACATAGTCTTTCTGTATTAATCGAATCAGGAACAACAGGCAACATTTTTTTATTTGGAATTGGCTAAAAAGTTGGGAGTTCCACAAGTCCCCAAATCTGAACCTGAACCAGTCAGAGCTGTTGATGGCTCAGCCCTTTCTTCTGGATTAATAAAGTTTCACACTGCACCTTTAACCTTGGTCAGTGAAAATGGGGATACAGAGGAAACCATTTTGGATTTGATTGACACACCTACCTTTGGGGTTATACTCTGGGTACCCTAGTTGGAGCTACACAATCCAAACATAGATTTGTAAAAAGAACAGTCACTTTAGATTCCTCTTGCTGCAGAATTTATTGTTACAAAGAGACCCAGGACCCAATAATTCCATTATTTTGTGAAGCTCTTCAGAATGAGGTTCCAAAATTGCCTAAAGAATTCAAAGAGTTTGCTGATGTTTTTAACCCTGTCCAAGCCACCCAATGATTTCGGGTGCAGTTCTGCCTTGCAGCAGAATGTATGTACTAACTGAACCTGAGACCAAGTATTTAAAAACTTATCTGGACGAACTAATGGAGATTGGATTTATTAGGCATTCAACATCTCCTGTATCATCGCCACTTTTTTTTGTAGCCAAAAAGTCTGGCGATCTAAGGGCTTGCATAGACTACCGTGCGATTAATAAAGCAACCATTAAAAATCGCTACCCATTGCCCTTAATTCCAGTCCTTTGAAGCAAATGAAAGGGTCTACAAGATATACCAAACTAGATTTATGGGGTGCATATCACCTTATTCGTGTTAGGGAGGGAAGACCACATTTCGCACAACATACGGCCTTTTCAAATATACAGTCATGCCATTCGGCCTTTGCAACGCCCCAGCGGTGTTTCAATATTTTATAAACAAAGTCCTCCACGACCTGCTAGATGTTTGCGTCATCGTTTACATCGATGACATAGTTATCTTTTCAAACACTGCGGAAGAACATACACAGCATGTTCGCTCTGTTTTACAAAGATTGAGAGAAAATTCCTTGTATGCTAAACTTGACAAATGTGTTTTTAACACAAACAGAGTAGAATGCTTAGGTTATTGGCTGTCCCCTGAGGGAATTACTATGGATCCAAAGAAAGTTGAAGCTATTCTGAATTGGCCTGCACCCACGTCTGTAAAAGAAATGCAACGGTTGCTTGGATTTGCTAATTTTTACAGGCAATTCATTTCCAAGTTCTCCGAAATTGTCACCCCCATTACACAGCTTCTACGAAAAGGTCAGAACTTTCAGTGGAACCTTGATGCTGAAAACGCATTTCAAAAATTAAAAAAGGCTTTCACTACTGCACCCATTCTAGTCCATCCTGATCCCGACGAACCATTATTTGTAGAGGGGGATGCCTCTCAAAATGCGTTGGGAGGAGTTTTAATGCAGAAAGACCCTAACACAGGTCATTTACATTCCATTACATTTTATTCACGAAAGTTATTATCAGCCGAGCTAAATTATACAGTAGCTGAACGTCAACTATTGGCAATAAAAGCGGTATTTTGGGAATAGAGACATCACCTGTTAGGTGCAAAACACACTATAACCATATTTACAGACCACAAAAATCTCCAGTTTTTTTACATCAGTTAAGGCCCTTACCCCCAGGCTAATGCGGTGTTTACATTTTTTTTGTGAATTTGATTTCCTAATCACTTATCGTCCTGGACAGAAACAGATCATATCTGACACTCTTTCTAGAATGAATAATGCTGATCCTATTGAGGAGCAAGTTCCTCATGAACCTATTATTCCTCCTGAAAAGGTAATAGCTTTAATTCACGCAGACACCTTCTTCACTGACGTAAAACAAAAATGTTGAACTCTGAATCAGAAAAAATGGCTCCAGAATAAAAGGAATTCCATTCATGATGGATACTTCTTTCATGAAGATAAGCTTTTTATTCTACAAAAGTCTTTGCAGCAATAAGTGCTCAAATGGAATCATGACTCAAGCGTGGCAGGACATCCAGGCATGAACAAGCCTTTAGAGTATTGTCTACGAACTTTCTGGTGGAATGATATCAGCAATGATGTACAACAATACATAAGAACTTGTCCAGTTTCTGCAAGAAATAAATCATGCCACTCAGCTCCTGTCGGATTATTACCACCCTTACCAATACAATCAACATCTTGGCACACTATTAGTCTAGATTTTATCACCGATTTGCCTAAGTCTAACAATCATACCACAATTTTAGTAGTGGTTGATTTATTGTCAAAAATGAGCCATTTCATCCCTTTAACTAAATTACCCACTGCATCAGAAATTAGTGAAATATTCCTAAACAACATTGTTAAACTACATGGTCTTCCCAGCAATATTATTTCTGACCGTGACCCTCAATTCATTTCAAAATATTGGAAAAATCTATGTACTCACTTGGGGATTGAAATAGCCTTATCTTCTGCCTGTCATCCACAAACTGACATCCAGACAGTAAAGGTAAATCAATACATAGAGCAAAGTTTATGTTGTCTAACTTCCACAGTTACATCTCAGTGGGACTTGGCGTTGCAATTGGCAGAATTTTCGTATAATCTTAGTATCCATTCAGCATTAGGTTGTTCCCCCTTTTACTTTTTAACGGGGTTTCATCCACGCTCTCTTCCCACCTCTCTTCCCAATCAATTAGAAACTATGCCAGCAGTGTCGGAAAGTTTAAAACAATTACAAGAATGACAAGAAAAGGCCAAGGCTAGTTTAGCAAAAAACAGAATTAGCTCCAAAGTTACGGTAGACAAACATAGAACACCAGAACCACCCTATAAAATAGGATATCTAGTCTGGCTATCTAAAAAGAATATTCAATTAGAAGGCCCAAAGTAATTAAAACCAAGATATTTTGGCCCATACCCAATATGTAAAATTTTGAACACAGTCTCAGTAAAATTAGATTTACCAAAAGATTTACCATTCACCCCGTCTTTCATGTGTCCCTCCTTAAGCCCTATCACCCTTCAACAAGAAGAGATAATCCACCCCCACCAGTAGTCATAGGAGATCATTTAGAATTTGAAGTACAGCGCATACTTGATGCTAAAAGAATATGCGTCGATTAATTTATCTATTCGACTGGAAAGGTCATGACGCCTCAGATAGATCCTGGGAACCGGAAAATCATGTGCCTGCTCCGAGACTGGTTCGAGCCTTCCATGCCTTACATCCAGAAAACCTTGTCCCTTTAGAAGACCTCTGTGGGGGGGACTGTTATGAGTGGAAGGAGTTTATCTCTCATTTCATGATTTCCTGGGTAGTTGCGCAAATCAAAGGCTGTGGGATTCAAATGCACTTTCTTGATTCTGTGGGATTGGAATGCACCTTTTGGCATTTGGTGAATTATCGTGGTGCACTGTAAGCAGGCAGACATGAGAGCTTAAGTGTATTGATTGTACTTGAAAAATAATCAAATAATTAAATCCCACTTTCTGATTCTGTGGGATTAGAATGCACCTTTTGGCATTTCGTGAATTATCGTGGTGCACTGTAAGCAGGCAGACATGAGAGCATAAATGTATTGATTGCATTTGAAAAATAATCATGATAAAACGTGTCTTCGATTTCATACATGTACATCTACATAGGAAAACCCAACTGGAGTTATCCCCATTACACAGAATGTGTGCTAAACCGTTTACACGTGCGCACGTGTTTTCTGAGAACAAACAGGGGCACTAAGGCATTTAAACGGTGCTCGCTTATCCAGGGTGACGAAAGATACCCAATTGCAACACACATCCTGGAATGCCATTCGCAGGGAACACACAGGGACTTTAAATTCTATGGTATAGAACAAACCATGAGGAACCCTAGAGGGGGTAACAGAGAACTAATGCTTCGTAGGAACGAAGCATCCTGGATATTGAAATTACGTACGACAGAACTAGGGATTAATGTTGATGATGAGATGCATTATTTTCTAGGTAAATGAAACCAGACAATATACATGACCATATCACTGTATCATCTCCTGAGTATATTGGACAATGTACAAACCTATGGATATTTTCCTTTGAAAACCTTATGATTGTGATATAGATATGGCTCCATTGAAGAGATTATGGGAATTTCTGCGAAGTATATGTTTCATGATGTCACTCACCCATTCACCGTAATTCACTTTGGATTATATATGGTAAGTCACCATTAATTTTACACACATCACGGTATGTACAGTCTTTGAGTGTTAGAAACACGTTAGACATTTCACAAATGAAGTTTCATTCTCACTACAGGCACGCTTCATTTCCATAACTTTGAAAAATTTCATATTTAATTTGACTAGTCCACAATATATATATGTGGCCCTATATATATGCCCTTTTATAATATACTTTCAACGACTACCTAATGTGCAGTCGTGATCTCTGGGCACTTTTGACATTGATAAAGTTTTTTGGCTTTCAATATCTTTGGCGTGTCCTGATCCAAGATGGCTGCCAAATTTGGAAATTCGATGTACACTTTAATGATTGTGGTATCAGTGATATACTCACAATTGGATACGCCGAGCTATGGTCCTTCTGTCTAAACAACGCGAATTAGTTATATAAAAATTTAACAATTTCTCGAATCGGTTACGAATATAGCAATGTCGCTCACACCAATATGAGGTCGGAAACGCTGACAAAACTTGGTTAAATCATACCGTATTCATTGAGAGAATAGAATCTGGGGAGATTAAGACCCATTCGACGCTATCTACACGCAACCCTCTTAAATATGGCGCCTATATTCGTAAGCGGTTTGCCATCTGCATCACCCCGACTTCCGGTCACATGACCTCATATACTTGACGGCTGAACACATACTGGCAACTCTAATTTGGAGCCAGACGCGGTTGGGGGGAGATACGACTTTACAGAACGAGAGGTAAGAGGGTACCGGTTAACGAGATATACTTGGTTATTATGCCGTAAGGAGAACGAATTACGGAGCACGCCGTGTCGCCTTATCCTAGCCCTTTACTATTTACTAAAATAAATAAGCGGAGAGATTACGAGCCAGATAGTGGGAATATAAGGATCTCTACCGGTCCCCAACTAGGATTGCTTTTTTGGATAGAAATTAATAACCGACCTCACAAATCTACACATAGCTTATCTCGACATTGCCATAGTAATGTAATTTCGGATAAACGGACCATTTATGTTAGGCTGTCCACTTTACTTAGACATTCTACCTTTCTATTACAGACGTGGTGCTCAGATTTGGGGCACATGCGGAAATGTGATAACAATTCATTCGGATATAATTGACCAAATACCCCCTCCCTCGTCGTCGGATTGTATGACCTGGAATTATCGTCATACTAGACGTATGTATATGATTTTAGACATAAACTTCTCAATTTTTAAACGTTTGACAAAGTGTCTATATAGTTACCATTTTGACACTTCTCTTTGCTTGATTATACTTTTACAGACTTTGCATACTAAACCGTATTCAGGTCAGTTGTCTTATTTGCGTCACCCCCCTTTTTTCCATTTGGCACACTTTACAGTTCTACTCATAAAGAATCTTTACAATAAGAGTCTGTACACTTATTTTACTTTCTACCTTAAATGGACTGTTCATACCGCATGCGATTTTGGATTAAATTCGGACTGGATTAAAGTTCCGGTACACACAGGATTGTTTCACATATACCACTCACACGTTAGTCTGTAGGAGATCTGGCAATCACCAACTGATATGATATGGCTAGTGCTCACCACACCTCACGGTGTTTGATAGTACACTATAGCCTGATGATACCATCTATGGATAAATTTACCCATAGTTTCACACCTACCCTGGGAGCACATTTGTTTACGCTGTTAACAAATGTTTGCATCTTGTAATAACATATTAATTAATGTAATTACCGTATCAATTTGTACCTAGCCGTGAACAAGTCGCATGTAAAAAACTACTAAAGGCGACGAAACACGTGTTGGCTTGGGAACGTTTTGAAGACTATGAAATACACTTTGAGAAAAGAACAATAAACCGAAGAAACCCAAAAGAAAGAAACGAAGATCTATGTTGTGTTATTTGTTTATGTATATACTGACCGTCTTAACTTTGATTTAACGTGTGCTTGGGTACCCTTATCTTGATTATATGTGGTCTGACCACAGTTTTTAGGGAGGCTGGTGGTTCTCCCCTACCCTCGAGCACCGTCACTGATTTATTAAGTTTATATATATCAGGTGTACTCACCATAAGCGCCTACCATCTATTATAAATACCACTGTGCAAAACGTTAACCGCTTATCCAGGAATGCTTCGCCTCAGTGCCGAACAGTACTCACCTGACTCCAGACCTGCTCCGGTATTGCCCTGACGCGTAGACCAGCTCCGGCGTTGTCCCAACGCGCATCCAGTCATCCTTCCAGCTTCCTGGTGAAGAGTTCCGGTGACTGGTGTTTCCCGGCATCCATTCCCCCGGCGCGTCTTCCGGTTATCTAAAAGAGAAAAAAAAAAACGTTTTCGTTTCCTGGCAACACTCTGAAAAGAACAGTATCACAAACAACTTTGGAGGATATTCTCAAGAATGTGTGATAACTACCGCAAAAGTAGCTTAACGCAACTCTTCACATCGCATCTATCGCGGGAAAATAACTCTGTGTTAATGGGGTATTCTCAACACTGCGGCACCATGCGATAGACCCACAATAATGTGTCAAATGAAAGTGTGAAAATCAACGCGACGCTGCAAAAATGCGAAACACCAACGCGAAAAAAGCGGAGATGACGCCAATCGCGATACAAAAATCTGTGAAAACCAGCCACAGGCCTGCAAACCCGACGGGTCATGCGGGAACTGCACAATAAAAGTTGAAAAAAAAATACATACAAAAGCCAAAACAACAGTGAAGCACAATGGAGGTAGCCGGAGCAAGTGCAGAAGACAACCAGAACCCCACAAGCCCCCCAGAGGACCAGCCTGAGACCTCGGGGTCAGGTAAGGGCAAGGACAAGAAGAGTAGGAAGAAAAGGTTCAGTCCGCAGGTAAACAGGATCCTGATAACAGAGGTGATAGAACACCATCAACTACTGTTCATCACCTTCACTGTGTCACTGGCAACTAAAAATGGAATATGGCAGACCATCATGGACAAGGTGAATGCAGTCGGAGTGCTGAAGAGGACAATGGAAGAGGTTAAGAGGCGCTGGAATGATGTCAAGCGCAAAACCAAGCAAAAACTCGCAAAGAAACGGAAGGCAGCAATGCAGACTGGAGGTGGGAGCCCAGCGCCACAGGAGGAGCTGGACGAGATGGAGGAAATGGTGTCCGGTCATCAGTGGGGAGACAGTGGCAGGAGTTGGGGGACCGGACACTGCTCAACATGACCGGACACAACAGCAACAGGGTGAGTAACGACCATGGACTGGGGAGACGGGGGGAAATGGGCACAATGGTACACATGCACAAGCATAGCATAGCACAGCTGCAGACAAAGCATGCCCCAGAGTCACACCAAGAGCCCAATGTACCCAAGTCCGCAACATCCTAGCACTGTATAAGCACAGTAGTCAAAGGCACACCGCATTAAAGGGATAAGGGGCATCCAAATCAGATCTGCAGGGGTGACTCTCCTAAAATGCAGCACACACACATAACATGCAGAGCACATTAACATTGACAACGATGTGGTACAAACCGCAACAAGTCCACAACAGAACAGAGGACACAACTGGTGCCACTTGTGTGCAGAAACTGGCCAATCACATTTGGCATAGAAGGGAAATTTGAGATGATGATGTACAAGTACAAACACACATCCGTGATGTCGTCGAAATGTCCATTGTCCCGCATTCAATAGGCAGCGCCCCCTCAAACACTCACAATGTACACTGTCATGCAGTCTGGATGTAAACATGTACAATGCGTCAACACACATGTGAACGCAATGTTAAACTGCATCTCCTCTTCACATTGCAGGGGAAAATCCAACACCTCCTGCAGAGCATCCCAAACCTCTCTTCTCCAAAACGAAGAGGACCACCACACCTTCGACTCCGATGCCCTCCAACACTTGTGGAGAGCCTCCGCACCCCACCTCCAGGAGCAGGGCAGCTCAGCTGCTATGAGCAGAACCCATCCCCTGCACAGAACACACAGCAGGCAGCACCTACCACCACGGCTGCCTCCCAGGACCCCACCCCCACGACGAACACTTGGCCTTCCAACGCCATGTGTTGCGGTGCCAGGAGAAGCTGGCTGAACAGGTGCAGGTGGTGTTTGACCGCATGGCCGACAAACTAGACGCCATACGTGGGTGTCTAAGTCCCATCAGGGACCACTCACAGTCCCTAACGGACACCCACAGTCCGCTCCATGCTCTCCACATGTATGTTAGGTGTTGTTATTGTGTGACTACAGGTGAATTGTGTGGTTCATGATTTCGTGGAGTTGATGTGCAATATCTTTGTCCGGGGGGGGAGGGGTGCCCAGGGTAGGGACCCGGGTGGGGGGTGGATCCTGGGGGAGTGGCGGTGGCTGTTGTTGCCCTATTGTGGCACTGGGCTGCATGTTCAGTTGCTCCTTGGCATCTGTTGTTCTTCATGTGTGGCTCTGGGCTGTGCTCCCTTGTCTGGTGCCGGTTGTCATCCGACTTTACACCAGGTCAGAGCAGGTGTTAGTTTCCTGCTGCTAACGTGCCTTATCGCCTGTTTTGTGATCTTAATGCAGATCTGGCTGGTCATTGAGAATGTTGCGAAGTGGTCTTGTCGTGGCTTTTTGCTCGGGAATGCCTACTCTGCATCTCATTAGCGTTAGTTGCCGGGGTAACCTATGGCGATGTTTTTTTAGGCTGCTATCGCAGGTAAACTGGTGATATGGGCTTGTGGCACCAGCTTGTGAATGGGGCAATGAATCTATCGCGACTTTGACTGCGCTCAAGTGCTGATAACTCGGCGATAGATCCTTGAGAATATGCCACTCTATCTTTAAACATTGCCTTAAGACTTTAATTACCTTTCTGACTTTTACAAAAGACAATTCAACAGTGCTCGACCTGTGGAAGCCAAGAAACTTGTGCTTGAGATTATTCACTTTGCAATTGCATATTGTGCCTTCTTTTGTTTTATTATATTTTAGTTTGAGCAACGTTTGACATCTAAACAAGACTCCTACAGGTATGTTAGGAATTCATGCTACAAAATACGTTTAGTGACACACAAGTGAGAAGTGTTTGTTTTCCTAAATATACATATATTGTGTTTTAGAACTACTAGTGGAGAAACTTGAATTAAGGCATCAGTGTGGAAGTTAATCAATCTGGAATTCTACTTATATATGAAAAGGGTAGGTCCAATTGAGGTCCTAGTATAAGAATAAATGCTATTTAGCTTATGCACTGAATGTATAGTAATATAGGTTTTTTCTTTTAGATAGCAATTATCTGACAAGCATTTACCCAGAATCGCTTCCTGAGAAAAGGTTTACTTCATTTGTACCTACCTTCCTGAGAGACACTACCCTGAAAAATCAGGAGAGAGTAGACCACAATCCAGTTTCTTATTTCTCTTGTCTCTCACTCCTATCCCTCTTCCCCCGGGAATTTAAAGGGTTGGCAATCGTGTGTATTCTTTGCCGTTCTTGTCACTTCCAGGGGGAATCGGGAGCAGTCAGCATGGGAGGAACAAATTGCAGTACAGGTGAGTGATTGCTGTAACAGTTGTGGCTTCACCTTGAACAGATCTTGAAAACTGATTCGTTGGACAGTAGTTCCCACCTAGTGTTGATCATTCTCTTAATTACCCATGAGTAAATCAAGTATTTCGACAAAAAGACTACTCTGTCAGTTGCAACTTTATCTCTTTGGACGAACAATTCCATCCTCTCTTTAAGATCAACTCTTGTGACGCACTCCTTCAGTGTATCATCTGGATACCCTTGTTCAATGTATTGGTTTCTGTATTCTGTGATTTTTTGAATGCTTACAATAGGATCCGAACAAATCCTCTTGATTCTCCAAAAATTAGAAAACAGTAGGTTTTGAATTAGATTTCGTGGATGAATGCTTGAGTACACCAGTGCATTGTTTTTGTCAGTAGGTTTCGCATAGATTTGGGTGTCTAGTTTTGTGATAGATTGTTTAACTAATACGTCCAGAAAATGTATCTGCGATTTGTCGATGGAGTGGGTAAACTATATCCTAGGGTTCTGTTCATTCAGAAATCGTATCATTTCAGTGAGCTCACCTTCTGTGTGAGTCCATATCAGAAATATATCATCAATAAACCTGCAATATAATGCAATCCTACCATTCCACCTTGGGTTTTTTAAAGATGTGTTGCTCCTCAAATTGTGCTATAAAGATATTGGTGTACGTCGGTGCTCCCGAAAAGCCCAAGGATGTTCCTGTGAGTTGAGCATAAAATTTCTCTTGCAATTGGAAATGGCTATGATGCAAACAGAAATGAAGTAAGACACTTTCTCTGCCTTGATGTCTTGTGTTTGTTATGTTATGTTATGTTAGTTTATTTTTGTAATGCGCACATCTACCCAAAAAGGGTTTCCCAGCGCAGAGCTAAAAAGGAGACTCTGAGAGGAAAAACATAACAGATTACACAGGTTATTGATTAAACAGCCAAGTTTTTAGCTGTTTGCGAAAATTTAAATACAAAGATTCCTCACGCATCGACAGAGGGAGAGAATTCCACAGACGTGGTCCAAGATAGGAGAAGGAGCGACCACCCATTCTTACAAGCTTAATCCGAGGAATCTCAAAAACTTCCTTAGCAGAGGAGCGCAATAAATGAACTGGTTGGTAAAGGCGTACCAGATTTTGCAAAGATTTAGGTGCCATGCCATTCTTGATTTTAAACATATAGCTCAGGGCCTTGAACTTTGTTCAATTTTCCACCCTGAGCCAATGCAAATCTCTCACGGCCTTAGAGACAGAAGACATTCTAGGAATTCTGCAAAGCAGTCGTGCTGCAGCATTCTGCACCGTTTGAAGCTTGCGCATTACATTCCCTGTTGATCCCCTAATAGAGAATGTTTCCATAATCCAGTCATGAAGTTACCAATGCCTGGACTACAGTCTTTTGGGTACCAGCAGGGAGCATCCAAATTATTTTTTTTAACCACTTGAGAATAGTAAAACATGTGGCAGCAGTTTTTACTGCATGTTGTCTCATTGATAGTTTATTGTTTAAGATAAAGCCGAGATTACGGACATGAGAAGAGGGGACAGTTAGGGGTCCCATTTCAACAGGCCAGTGTTGAGGACCCCAAAGATCTGCATTTTTTCCAAAAATAAGGACCTCCGTTTTTTCCCCGTTGAGCTTGAGCAATTTAGATTGCATCCAAGAAGCAATATTGCGCAGGCCCACTTGCAGGGTAGACGGTCCAGAATTCCTTTCTGCCGATCATGAAAAGATGATCTGAGTATCATCGGCATAAGAGAAGAGTGACAATCCCGCTTCTTCCGCGATCACTGCCAGAGGTTGTACATAAATATTAAAGAGAAGCTTAATACCGAGCCTTGTGGTACCCCATACAGCGAGGAAAAGACCTTAGAAGAAGCCCTAGAGGAAAAAACTTGAAATGTACGATTAGATAAAAAAGAGGACAGCCACCCTAGTGCTGATCCCGAGATGCGTAAGGATTGTAGAGACTTAATTAATACGGTATGAGAAACCGTATCAAATGCGGCACTTAGGTCCAGCAATATCAATGCCACTGTATTGCCTACATCCAGGCGTTGAGGTAACATTTCAGTTACGCCCAGAAGGGTTGTCTCAGTTGAGAATCCTGCTCTAAAACCAGACTGTGAGGGGTGTAAAAAATTAGAGGATTCAACAATCAGAGACAATTGAGAGTTTACATGTTCTTCCAGGACTTTAGAAAATACTGGAAGAAGAGAAATAGGCCTGAAATTAGCAGGCTGGGAGGGATCCGCATTGACCTTTTTTAACAAGGGAAGGACCATTGCATGCTTCCAAATTGGCAGCATCAAAGCCTCGACAAGAGAGGCGTTAAGTAATTTCATAACGAGATGGATGGCGTACTGTTGGGAACCGGACTCAGACAGACAAATGTGAGCAGAACAATTCCCAGTCTACCACCTCCAATCCAGCGGCATGGGGGATGGAGGTGTAAAATACAGTGACATTTATGGTGCATAGCAGCCAGTTTCTTGTATTGAAGCTCCATTTTTGTACAAATTGCTGAAAGAATTGCTGATAGAAGTAATCCAAATATCTCCCCAGTGGTTCAAATATAGACCAGCCCAGTTTGACAACTACCAATCCACGTAGACCCAAATTGTACATGATCCCTAACATTCATAAAGACCTCAAAGATCCACCATTTCGACCGATAGTTTTAGGCTGCGGATCAATATTTGAACCACTGGGGAGATATTTCGATTACTTCTTTCAGCAATTTGTACAAAAATGAAGCTCCTACATCAGAGATAAAATACATTTTTTGTAGAAACTTCAGACAATAGAACCTTCAATACAAGAAACCTGGCTGCTGTTGTGTATTGAGTTGTGTGTAAAATTCCCATTCCGTGGTAGACCCAGGACAATGGTACACCAGCCTTATTGCTTTTGTGGACCAAGGGGTATAGGAACCTCTCCCTCCCTGTCGCAAAGACTAAGCTCGAACATACCCATACCCCCTCCCTGACTCCCTGTATGGTGGAAATGGAACCTCCCGCCTCCCCAACATTTCAGAGTGCCTGTCACCCACCCCTGGAAAGCTGTCCTTGCGGGGGCTGACCCCAACCCCGGCATCAAAAGTAAACATTACTGGAGCCTATTAGTTAGCCAGAAGGGAACAAGTTACCAATTCTATCATTTCAAATCAGCTTTCCTGTTCCTGGGTTCACACAATGGCACCGTATGTTATTTGTTCCCAGTACATCAATGTATATTGGGAGCAGGCCCCGTTCCAAATTAGGAGTGTTCCATTCATATTGTTCTTGTTCCTGCCCCTGGGTAAACTTTAACTTCTGCTCTTTTATTCATTAGTGTCCATATTTGGCATCTCCACTGTCTGATTGGTGTCCATCTATTCTGCCACATCTTGTTGTTGTCGGGTTGATTTGTTCGCTCACATTTGTCTGTCTGAGTCCCAACAGTACGCCATCCATCCAGCCAAGTCCCATGCATCCTCCAGGCTAGTGAAAAACCACACCTTTCCTTCCGTTTCAACCCTCAGTTTGGCAGGGAATAACATGGCATAATTAAGCTCTTTCTCCCGTAGGGCCTTTTTGATTTCCAAGAAACTGCGGCGTTGTCTCTGTGCCTTGAGCGTGAAATCAGGGAAAACTTTTATTTTACTGATTTCAAAATCTACAAAGAGATCTGCTGCGGGGCCCTCCGCTCACTCCAGAACACCCAGGATTCAAACGGTGTTACGCCGCACTCTCCCTTCATAGTCATCCAGTTGATTATCCATCCTCTCAAAGACTTGTAAGTCTTTGATTTGTTTTTTGAGTAAGGATGTATCTGTGACTAGCAAGTTAGTGGTGGTCTCTACTTCTTTGATTCTGGCATTCATGTTACAGATGTCTGCGCTGATTAGGGAACCTTCAGTTGAGACCGAGTCCATCCTGGATTCTAGATTCTATATCCTGTAGGGTCAAATCTGTTTGTTTCCCAACCTGCTGTGCCATTGCGCACTCACTGCCTGCCCCTTTGTCTCCTTTACTTGTGTGTCGTCCCCTTTTGCCAAGCATACTTGTCTAGCCTTGCCTGCAGCGAGGTTCGACCGCTCTTTCCTCCCACCATTACAGCACTCAGTGGACCTCCAAGGATGTGCACAGGAAGGGCGGAGTCAGCTGGCTTCTCACCACCACCTGCTCTGGGCCGATGGCCCTGTCCGGCCTGTCGATGTTCACCAGCCAACTCTCCCCTTGGGTGTGCCCCCCACTCCCTGTGAGTTCTTTCGAGTGTTGAGGGTATCCTTACTTTAATGGTGTGTCACCGAGGATTCTGCCCTGGTCCCAGTCCCCGTCTGTTCCTGCCTAGGGGTTTCCTGGTTCCTCTCCTCTCTCAATCACCAATTAACTGGGTCCCACCGCTGCAGCACCAGGTCTGTGGGCCACCGCTCCCACGTGACCCACTCCGCCTACCCATATTCAGCCTTGTTGTACAGGTATTCCTTATATAGTTGACGGCAGGCGACGCCAGTCAGATTCTATGCTGCGGCGTGGGACTGACCATAACCCATACCCCAGGGGCCTATTCCATGTGCTTTATTCGCATCCGACGCTGTACCTGGAGCAGTTTGTCGCGCTCAATCTCCGCTTCCCTGACTTTCCACCGTCCAATTTACTGGAGACTCAGACCACTCTTCAAGGTGTACATACAGGGAGTCTACAGGGAGTCTCCCTGATCATGCCTGTCTGGACTGCGCTGTGGCCTCTGGCGGCCTGTTCCTCTGACCGTTCACTCAGTGGGGGCCGATTTCTCGCGCACACCCGTTACAGTGGTGGGCACCAGACACGGCCATCAATGCAATGCTGACCCTTTTCTCCTCTGTTGAGGCAGGAGCCACCGGCGGTTGGTTCTCTCGGGCTGCTTCTCCCCAATTTGTAGCGAGCGTTCCTCCAGGCCTCGACAGGCCGATTGGCCAATCAGTACCTCCGCTCGGCGTGTTCAACCGTAACCTCCTTTCGCTCGCTTGCGGCAGGCCTACTGCATGCTTGCTGGAGTCACAGGCCTCGCTGCTCTGGCAAGCTGGTCTGTAACTTCGTTTTTGGGTGCCAGCCTCCCGTGCAGCTCAGTTGAGGAGTTTGTGGAGTGCTGTGGACTCTATTTTGGCTTTAATTCAGCTCTCATTACCAGATTAATCTGCAGACTTATTTGATGCCGGTCATTGTGAGTTGGAGCCGTGTTAGAGTGCTGCCATCTTCCTCAGCAGTCAGCCACGCCCCCCGATATAATGAAACTTTTAAGAGAGTTGTCAGCAATGAATATGCGAGCACAACATAAACAGTGGAAGGAAATGTTTTAGATGTGGCAGTGAGGGTCAACTATCAAACAGTCCGGATGTTTTGTGAGATTTGCTACATGCAAAAAAAGTGGGAAGAAAGGGCACTATGTGCGCTTGTCAATGGACTAAAGGACAAGGAGTAACATTGTGTGGAAAAAGAGAAGGCATTTGTGCTGAGAGTGAGAGAAGTTGGATTGCATGTTGGAGATGCCTGAATGTCAGATGACAGTTGGGGGAAAAACTGTCTCTACTGGCCAATTCGGGTTCACCTTAGGCTAAGGTGGATGATACAAATTGGAAAAAGGTGTTTGGGAAAGACATCACTGATATGCTTCCACCTGATATAAACCCAGTGAGTTATGGAGGTGTTAAGATTGATGTTCATGGATATGCTGTGATGAAGATGCAATTATTGGATCATGAGACTGTAGGAAAGGTGAACATGGCTAGAAGGGTTGATAACCTGCTAGGTTGGAGAGATAGGGGAATTACTCTTTTACACCTGGGAAAATGTTCCTAATCTCAACAGAGCAGCTACCGAAAGATATGTGTGTCCAGTTCCCTAAGGTGTTTGGTGGCAATATAGGGTTATTAAAAGCTTTTGAACACAACATCATCTAAAAAAATGGGGCGGTGCCTTTTGTAAACAAGGCGAGGAAGGTACGTCGCCTTATGATGCAATCTCTTGAACGGGAGATAAAGAAATTGTTGAACGCTGCAGTAATTGAAGAGACTGGATGTTTGGAAAGATTGACCTTAGTGGTTTTAGCCCCAAAGGATAGAGGGAAAGAGATGTGAGAATTTACGTGGATTGAACAAGCACATTTGGGAGACAGGCAACCCTTGCCGAACATTTCTGAAACATTAGCTTTGATTAAGGATGCCAAGTTTTTCAGTGTCTTCGATTTGTCTTCTGCTTACCACCAGGTGTCACTTCATCCAACCATGAAGCAATTGACATCTTTTGTAACTCCTGTACGTGCCTTTAGATTTACCCACATGCCTTTGAGTCTGGCCTTTGTGGCTGCTTGCTTTCAGAGAGCAATGAAAAGGGTGTTGGAAAGTTTACAAAAGGTGCTGTTCTTCCAAGATAACATTCTGGTCTGTGGCAAGGACCAGCACGAGCATGACAAAAATCTGTAGCAGGTTTTAGGCCGGTTGCAAGAGGCAGGGTTGATGATGAAAAAGGAGAAATGCAAGTTTCATGTGACCTCTGTGACTTATCTGGGCTATGCAATCTCTGGTGAGGGAAAAAGTCCCAAGTTGGATTCGGCCAATAGTAAATTGTAATAGCATCTAAACCAGAGAACAAGGATCAGGTACTCTCCTTCCTGGGGTTGACTGAGTTCTGTTATAAGTTTATCCCAAATTTTGCCAGCTTATCTTTGCCCCTAAGATTTCAGTTGAAAAAGAAATACCAAATTTGAATGGACTGGTGAATGCGCAACTACTTTTGCTGATATTAAAGACAGCATTGGGAAGTTACCTACTCTGGGACATTTTGATGCCTACAATAAAACAGTATTGTCAACAAATGCCAGTAATTGTGGTTTGGGAGCTGTGTTGTCCCAGATGGTGGATGGCGAATCTAAGGTTGTAGCATTTGCTTCTAGTTCACTGAAGGGTATAGAGGAAAGGTACTCTGTAATAGAACAAGAAACATTGGCTGTGTTATGGGCTATTTGCCTGGAATCAAAATGTGGTTGCAGACTGTCTACAAGGCTACCCATTTAGCAAGATGTGGACAACAGTGACTCCTCATTGGTAGGATGGGTTTGTGACTCTGCATTTGATGTAAAGGATGGTCTGAAGCCAGTCTTAAAGATGTAGATCTTGTTTTATTAAGGGAGTATGTTGTTAATGGTTGGCCGGGAAGTAAGGAGGGTTTTTGAATGTGAAGGATGAGCTTTCCATTGTTGAAGGGTCTCTGAGAAATGTAATTAAGGAACATCTTTTAGATTGATGGCCCTGAAGAAGAGGGCGCACCTGCGAAGCATTGGCTGCTTGCATTGAACCTTTAAGCCTGTACCATACGAAATTGGAGGTATTTGCTCTATTTTGGACTATGGTATTGGTTTTGTAGTATACTATAGGAATCACAGACATGTGATCATTTTCTTTTGATGTATTGATTTTTTACGTTTGTTTTGATACTTAGTATGATGATATTTGAGTTAGTTCCTCCTTAAATATATACAATAGATTGTTTAAACTGTGACTGGTAGGGTTTTCTAGTCTTCTTTCAGGATGAGGATAGTAGAAACAGATAAACTGAAAAAAAATGTTTTTGCTCTGTTATTGTTTTTAGAATAGCCATCTTATTTCTATCTAAAAGTAATCTAGATCATAAACTACTGGGCTGCTCTGTGGTACTAATAGCAAAGATCAGAGAGGCACAACAATACCAATGTGACCTTTGAATGATGGGCTGGAAAAGCTGTGTGCCTACAGAAAACAAGGACATCACATTGAGTAAGGAAAATTACATTTTGAGGGTCACCAGAGTACTGCTTGTGCTATAGAGACCCGTAATTGAACTGGTGTACGTTCACCTGAGAAAGCTGTGGTTTTCATACTAGAGATTTAGGTGGTGCTTGATAAATCTTCAAACCATGTAAATGGGTGAACTTCTCAGACAACTTCTGTTTTTGCCAAATACATTCCTTCCTAACTTCAGATATCTCTTGATGCAGAGACTACAGCATTTGCTTCATGAAGCCCTGAGAATTCAGGGCTCCTGGGCAATGATTTCAGATGGGCTCTTCTAACTGCCGAGGACATTTCTTTATCCACTGCAGAGGTGCCACAAAATGGTGCCACAATATCTTACTATATTTATGGGAGAAGCACATGCTCTTCATCAGTTTTAAAGAGCTCAGAGTCCTAAAGCCAACAAACATAATCAACAAAACGAGGAGGTAAGCAGTCAAACGGTTTGAAGGGCGACCACCCTAAGGCTGAACTGTCTAACACTTAGACACCTAATTTGACATTCCTACCTGGTCCCAATTAAAAATTATTACTTATTAAATGTGACAATTTAACCCAATGTTATCCTATTGGAAAGGTAGGCCTCACATTAGTGAAAAATGAATTTTGGGGTTTTTCAAATACCAGAACCTGTATAACTTTAAAGTACATGTCCATCTTTTTAACTACACTGCAACCTACCCTCTGGGCTGTTTAGAGCCTTCCCTAGGGGTGATTTATATGTATTAAAAAGGGAGGTTTGGGCCTGGCAAGCGGTTTATCCTGCCATGTCAAAATGACAGTTTAAAACTGCACACACAGGCTGCAATGGAAGACCTGAGACATGTTAAAAGAATACTTAAGTGGGTGGCAAAATACATGCTGCAGGCCAACTAGAAGTATGTATTTAACAAGCCATGGGTACATATAGTACCACTTCACTAGTTGCTTACAAGTGAATTAAATGTGCCAACTGGGTGTATGCCAGTGTCACCATGTTTAAGGGATGGAGCACATATACTTTAACACTGGTTAACAGTGATAAATTGTGCAGAGTCCTAAAAGTAAAAAAAACGGGTTGAGAAACAGGAGGCTGTAGGCAAAAAGTTTTGGGATGACCCTGCAGAAAGAGCCAAGTTTACCAAATACAATTTTTTTTAATCTCTTTTCTTTCTCTCTCCATGATTAATCAATATATTTCTCGTTGTGGTACACACTAGTGGTATCATTAAATGATGACAGCTTGTAGTATAGTTTAGGCTCCTAGTGCTGCTCAGTGATTTATAGCACTATATCTCTTCAGTCAAACACATTAATCAACACAAAGTGCAAAGAGTAATTTTCCCCTTCTATGTCAGCACCCTAATATATGTGCAATCTAAAACCGACATTTCTCTGTTAAGCACTGTTAAATTAAGTATGCAGTAAATTATGCAATTTAATTAATGACGATTATGGCAACGTCGTCAGGGTTAAGAACATGTGACATCACTTCAAGGAAAGTTTCAGGGTCACAGGTCACGTCATGTCATTAAGGTTAAAGTATGTGTGACGTAATTTCCACTACCACTATTATTTGGGGGAAATTATGCCCATGGGCTTTGATGGATGATATAAAATACCATGCTCTAGCTCTTCAACTTATGAAGACACTGGCAAACAAACACTGTGGCAGTGGTGATGTCTTAAATTAGTTCTTCCAGGACTTATTCTGGGTGATTATGTCCACGCCGTCCACCCCAGTTTGGGGCCGATAATTATCTTACATAATTGAAGAGCTAGAACAGGTGTATTTTACTATCTGAGGCAGTGGTAGATGGTTGTTTGCCATTGTAACTTAAAGAAATGTACTGCTCTCGCCTGGAAATGTAGCAGCATTTGTTGACATATCCAAACTGATTATGGAACACAACATAATGTGACACAATAACAGAGCACAAAACAAATAAAAACACAGTAAAAACATATCAGGGCACAAGACATCAAAGAATAATGTCTCACAGCAACAAAACTACAACAGAGCAATAATGCAATATAACAGTACAGCACAAAAACCTCAAAAGTAACGAATTACATCACCAACATAACACAATCCAACACAACCAATATGCATACATGTTCTTGTCATGCATTACAGCTTCTACAAGTATGTCTTCACAATACGAGGGTTAAAGGTGTGTTTTCAATAAACACAGCCTTATTTACCACCAGCAACATATCATAGGGCAAGCGAGAAATGTTTTGTGATCTGGCCCAAGATATTCAGCCTGCACACCTCGATCACTGCAAAAACAAAGCACAAACAGGACCTCTCAAAAATTCCTAATTTTCTTTCAACAAAAAGTCTAATGAGGCACTAGGTGCACTCACTTTTCGTGTGCAACTCATTTGCGCCACTTTTCTCTCTACCTAGCCAAACAGTTCCTCATAGAAAATTTTTAATTTATATCTTCCCTGTCCAAATTTAGACCTGTTAACATTCAAGGAGAAGCACAAATGTGTCTTAAACTGTGCACCTCCATCTAGACCCCAAAAGCGCGCTGACTGTTTATTGACCTACTTACGTCAATGAGGAAATATATATTTTCTACAGATTAGATGCTGAGCAGAATCTCAAGCAATTATGCTGAATCATGGAAATTTATGTTCACAAAACCTCTGTGCTGACTTCTGGGATCGCCCTCATAAGCTTGTCTTTAAAAACAAATTTTCCAATTAAATTTTTCAAAGAACTAACCATGTAAAAAATGTGAATTAGTGGAGTTCATGTCATCAAGAACACACCACGTAAAAAAGTCATATAACCCGTGCAAGTGCATTAAATTGCCGTTAATGAATTGCATTTTAATATAGTGGGGGCGTTATTGCTTTCATTTCCATAATGAGCTCGCGCACCAGTCTACTTCTTAAGTCATTAAAAAAGCATTGCATTTGATAACCCTACATTACAAGGTGACGTAAGGGTTCTTTCACCCTGGGATATCTCTGCATGGGGTTATTTATTAGGTTTCGCGTATTATTTTATAGCAACGAAGCTATTTTTATTTCAAAAGAGGCACGCATGCCATTAAAAAATAACTTTAGGAAAAGCATTGCAAAATAGTTTCCTACGTCTAGTGCCCACATTGTTCACAGACTTATGATGCTTGTCACCAAATTATGTTTTTCTCTTCTTCAAGGAATGAGAATCATGACGTCTGCTTTCATATATTAGTTTTCAGAAAACCCATACCACTTCACAATTGTTAAAGCTGTTCAATAACTTGTTGGGAATCGCATTGCTGAATTCTACTTCTTGATCACTGCTCTTATATTACAGCAGTATCTGCAAATGGAAGAAACAGTTGAAAGTCTCCCCTCCATGTGTGCCTATAATGCACCATCCCACACCGGAAAACTACTGAGCTGCTTACCAAAGCAGACAACAGACCTCAATTGAAGCTGGATACCCACCAGGAAGGGTTGAAATGACTGAGATGAACTAGAATCGACTAATAAGATTACTGGTAAATAATTAAAGCATGACATCTCATCACTTCCTCATCCCAGTCCTTACATCATGATGATTCATCTAAGCAAGCGATACCAGTATTGATCGTGCATCAAATCAGCTAATCAGAAAGAGTAAAATCCAGCCACTGAGGATAGGACAAACTCAGAAGACCAACAAAGCTCCACGCGCAAGTGCAAAGCACGATGCAAACCACATGAGTCTCAAAAATGGCAATCAGGGCATCCAGAAGATCAGGCCCCCAAAGGAGGAATGCTTGCAAAAGACAGCCCTCGCAATGCAGCAGGAGGGGCATAGAAGCCAGAGGAAACTGAAAGACAGTGAACCCAATTCCAATGAGGTAGGGAATGAAAGCCAGAAGAGAACATGAGCAGCAGGAGGAAGACGACCCATTAAAGGTGGCAAACCCAACCAGAAGAACATAACAAAGTTCCTTAAGCAAACCCACCACAAGCACTTTTGAAGGTACAGATAAAAGGAAACATGCAGCCAAAACACAAATACCCAAAACTGGAGCACAAGAGCACACCAGTCCAAGACAGATATCAAAAGCAAAGCAAATTGTAAACACAAAGTTGGCTGACAAGTAATCACCTGAAGTTGAATGCTCTTAAAACGGAATTCTTACTGATCTCACCCCACAACTAATCCCCTGTCATTGAGCAATGGCTGAATCAGCTGACTGCTCTTAACTGTAGACCGCACCTCATGGACTCGGCATCTTCTCTGGGTATCATTCTGGACAAAAGCCTGAACATGCAGAA
This sequence comes from Triturus cristatus, assembly GCF_964204655.1. Classification (NCBI taxonomy): domain Eukaryota; kingdom Metazoa; phylum Chordata; class Amphibia; order Caudata; family Salamandridae; genus Triturus; species Triturus cristatus. The sequence continues at coordinate 407,103,288 of NC_140583.1, read as the reverse complement.
GCAAATCAGTTCCCTCACCAAAGGAGCGAACTTCCAACTCAACCTACTCAGGAAACTCAAACCCTTTCTCCCTGCTCATGACCTAAAGGTTGCAGTACACGCATTAGTGATTTCAAAGCTAGACTATGGTAGCGCAACACTTTGCGGCCTGCCTAGAGTGAGTAAGGCTCCTTTAAGGGCTTCCCTAACCTCCGCTGCTAGGCCCTTAACTGGCACAAAAAAATTCCACCACATCTCTCCGGACTTGAGGGACCTGAATTGGCTTCCAGATGAAGGTCGGAAACAGTTAAAAATTGCATGTATGGCTCACAAGGCCATCCACTTCAAGACCCCACTGTATCTTGCTCGGAAACTGGAGCTCTCCTGCGGTTCTAGAACCTCCAGAAGTGCCAGCACCCTTTTGCTAAAACCACAAAAATTCAAGAAAAAAAAGACCTATAACCGAACCTTCTCAGGGATGGCTCCAAGGATCTGGAACTCCCTTCCTCCCGAAGTCAGGGTGAACCCCTCCATGGTTTTCTTCCAAAAATAAGTCAAAGGACTCTTGATGAAGAAATTTCTTCCTTAACATGGTTCCTTCATTTGGTTCTGGGTTCATACCCGTTGACTCTGGCCCAGCCACCTGGTTCACGAGTTTCTTGGACAATTCTAGATTGTGACCTTGTTGCGCTGTTGATTCTTTTGCACCCGAGAGCGAAAGAGAAGTGCCCCAGCGTAGAGGACGCCATCCCTGAAGGCCCGCTGGCGAGCGCCGCCGAGCGCCTTGAAGTCCGGGCTTGAGTGCCCGTCGATGTCGGAAGATCTCAAGCCTGATGCGTGAGTCTTGGCACGCTGTCGCAAGAAGAAACGCGGGAATCTGCAGAATAAGGCGGGAGCCCACCCCAACCTCACCTGGTAGTAGCCGCCATTGGGGAGAAGCAGGTCCTGATGTGTGCTACCCTCTGAAGCTGCCTGCTGGTGAGTCCAGAGTGAAAGAGGACCGAGTGAGCCATGAGAGAAAGCCTCGTGTGCATGCAGTGACAGCGGCCCTCTTGGAGTCAGGCACTTTTCAAGACAGACCCCTTGATTGTTGTAGAGCGGCCATTTTGAAGTCAGGCATACAGTAACAGAAACAAGCATTGGCGAGAAGAAGTAAACAAGCATTGTCAAGTGTAAATAAACAAGCATTGGCGAGAATAAATAAAGAAACAGGCACCAACAAAAGGGTGAAAAGAAAACAACGACACAATGGTGACCCCCAACACCTCACCACAGCGGAAGCCCCTTGTCGCGGGAGGATCACACCTGCGAGCTCCGGAACCTCTGACTGTGACCAAGGGAGGGAGTATGGGCCCCGAGTGGCAAGAATGGTTAGAAGACTTCGAAGATTATATCGAGGGATCCAAAGTGACGGAAGACAAAGAGAAGTTAATTGCCCTCCGCAACCTAGCAGGCCGGGAAGTAAGCAAAATCATCAAGGATCTTTCGCCTGCAGATACTGGAACCTATGACAAAGTGCGTGAGGCACTGAACAAGAAGTTTCTCCATAAAAGAAACGTGGACTATGAGCGCCACGCATTCCACCAAGCGCGTCAAGGGAAAGAGGAAGCAATGAGTGCATTCATCACCCGGTTACGACGGCTGTCGAGACACTGTGAGTTTGAAACCTTCTCGCCTGACGCTGCCATCAAATCGCAAATCATAGCCGGCTGTCACTCAGAAACACTCAGGAGACGGCTACTGAGGAAACCCCACGAATTGGAAGAGATTGAAGAAATGACTCGTATATACGACCAAGCGGAGGAACACGCCGCCACCATTGAAACAGGACACAACGTCAGTCATGAGCAAGCACACCGCGTTCAAGAACAACCTCGTAGCAGAAGGAAGTATTCGCAGGAGAATAAATGGAGACCTAATCCGTCGTCTCGCCAACGACGCCCAGAGTACAGGAGAAGAGAACCAGGGCGAATGGACCGAAAGCCAGAAAGGACTAAACGATGTTATCGGTGTGGATATGACTATCCTCATATAGACACCTGTCCGGCCATGGGTCAGCGATGCAGGAAATGTGGGCGAGCCAACCACTTCGAAGCAATGTGCGGGGACTATCACAAGGAAAGGCGAGGTGAAACAACGAGATCGTCCCGCTCAGACGCAAGGAAACATCACATACGAGTTGTTCAAGGAGAGTTCATGCGGTCCCCAGGCTCATCACATTCCAGCCGGGAATCACGCAGGTCACGATGGGAACGCAGATCCCCATCTCGGGACTCGAGATCATCTTCCTCCAAAGACTCGACCTACACTGTGGAATACTTGAACATGATTGCGGACCCTGATCAACTGAAAAAGTATCCACGCCTAGACATTAGAGTGGGGAATCACGACACCAAATTTGTAATGGACAGCGGAGCCTCGCTGAACTATATTCCAGTTACGGAACACGAGAAAATGGTCCCGAAACCCCCACTAACTTTTGCACTGGTCCGCGTCTTCACGTGGATGGCCAAAAAACCACTCCCCTGCCTGGGTAAATTCCACACAACACTCACCCATGGCGACATCACCATACAGGCGGTCATACATGTCATCAAAGGGCCTGAAGCCGACTGCCTACTTAGCCTCCCCACTGCAGAGCGTCTTCGTCTGGTGGAAATCTTATTCAAAGTCAACGACAATCAGAACTGTGCCAGCAAGTTTCCCAAATTATTTCGAGGCTTAGGCAAGCTGAAAGGTTGTCAAATTCGGCTGCACATTAACGAACAGATCAAACCCGTTGCGCAGCACCCACGACGTGTTCCATTTCATCTTCAAAGTGCCGTCGAGGACGAACTTCAGGAACTTCTATCCGCAGACATCATCGAGCGCACGGATGGCCCGACCCCTTGGGTGTCGCCGGTGGTCATCGTACCTAAAAAAGGGACTCCCAACAAGGTGAGACTGTGCATTGACATGCGCCTACCCAACACCGCAATTGAAAGGGAGCGACACCCTGGACCGCATCTGAGCGATATGATTGCTGCACTGAATGGCGCAAGGGTCTTCTCGAAGCTAGACCTGAACAAAGGTTATCACCAGCTAGAATTAGACACCAAATCTCGCTACATCACCACATTTGCAACTCACCTAGGACTTTTTAGGTACAAGCGGCTGAGCTTTGGTGTCTCGTCTGCCGCGGAAATCTTTCAGGAGGCTATCTGTCAAATCATTCAACACATCCCCAACACCTTAACCTACAGCGACGACATCCTGGTCTATGGGTCTGATGTTCGTGAGCACGACATCGCTCTTGATCGCGTTTGCCATGCCCTGTTGGATGCGAATTTGACGCTGAACAAGGAGAAATGTGAGTTTCACCAGGCCACTTTGAAATTCTTTAGCCACATTTTCTCAGACGAGGGCATGAAGCCTGACCCGGACAAGATCGCGACCTTGAATAATACTAAGAGCCCGCAGGATGTCAATGACTTGAGGTCCTTCTTAGGAATGGCCAGCTACTGTGCCCGCTACATCCGTGACTATGCGACCATCAGTCCCCCCCTTCGGATTCTTACCAAGCTTGGTCAACCGTTTGACTGGACCCCTGAGTGTGAGCGGGCGTTCAAGGACATCAAGCGCGCTGTAGAGTCGGCCGACAGCCTCTCCCACTTCAACGCTCAACGGAAGACGGAGATCACCGCCGACGCCAGCCCCGTTAGATTGGGGGCCATCTTGGCTCAATATGATAATGACTCTGACCAGAGGCGGATCGTTGCCTATGCCAGCCTGCAGCCTGTCTGATCCCGAGAAGAAGTACTCTCAGCCAGAGAAGGAAAGTCTTGCTGTAGTCTGGGCATGCGAACACTTCCATGTCTTCATATATGGCAAGCACTTTACCCTGATCACTGATCATCAGGTGTTGATCACCATCTACGGCAACCCGAAATCCAAGATGCCTCCGAGAATTGAGAGATGGGTCTCAGACTTCAGGAGTACACTTTCACTATTGTTCATAAACCGGGGAAGGCGGAGAACCCGACTGACTACATGTCCCGCCACCCTCAGCCATCTTCAGAATCCAAACCATCGATTACTGAGGAGTATATCCACTTCGTGGCTGACCAAGCATTGCCCCCTGCCATTCCCATGGACGTCATTCGGGAGGTCACCGCCCAAGACACTATCTTGCAAATGGTACTCCACCGGATCCAAACTAATAGATGGAGATGTAACCCGCAAGAAGAAGACACAGACTCTCCAATCCGGAAAGAGATACAAGCATTCCGGCACGTCTGCGATGAACTGTCGGTCACCACCGATGGAGTCATCCTAAGAGGTCAACGACTTGTCATCCCCAGTCAACTACGGCAGGGAGTTATCAATCTGGCCCATGAAGGCCACAGAGGAGTAGTATCTACGAAGCGAGCTCTACGGGAACGCGTCTGGCTCCCCTTTCTGGATCAAATGGTGGAGTCTACACTAAAGGATTGCCACCTCTGTCAGTTGACCAGCAAAAGCAATCCACCGGCACCACTACAAATGACCACCCTACCCAGTGGAGTGTGGCAAGAAATTGCCATGGACTTTTATGGATCGCTGCAGTCTGGAAAATATGTGGTTGCCATAATTGACGAATATTCACGATTTCCCATCGCACAAATAATATCGTCTACAAGCGCCTCCTGCACTCTCAAGGTGCTAGATGAGGTATTTGCAACATGGGGTGTCCCCAAAGAAGTCAAAACGGACAATGGGCCCCCATTCAATGGACACAAATTCAGTGCCTTTGTGAAACACATGGACTTCAAGCACAGAAAAGTCACACCACTCTGGCCACAAGCAAATGGCACCATTGAAAGATTTATGGCTACGATCAAAAAGACATTTCAGCAAGCCACTGCTGAGAAGAGAGAACTGCAGGCAGCTCTGAATGAAGTTCTCAGAGCTTACAGGACAAATCCCCACTCAACCACCGGACAATGCCCTGCAACCCTCATGCTAAGGCGGCCAATGAGAAATCGCATCCCGACATGGGAAGGTGCCTTGCAAGCGGTATCGCCAAATCACATTCACCAGGACATGGCTGTGACTGACAAGCATAACAAGGACAGAATGAAATCGTATGCCGATGCAAAAAGGAGAGCGAGGTCTCCATCCTTGCATGAAGGGGATCATGTCTTCATCAAACAGGAGCAGCAGAGAAAGACTGATTCCCGATTCCGTGACGAGCCACTGTTAGTTACCCAACAGAAGGGCACTATGCTGACGGCGGAATCTGAACAACGCAGAATCACCAGGAACATCTCCCACTTCAAGAGGTGTCCGCGAGACATAAAAGGACCTGGGATGAGCCCGACTGGCACTCCCACACTTGAAGAACCTGACCTTGGTGATACAGAAGGCAGAGGTCAGCAGAGTGAGCCCGTGCCGAGTGTGTCCACTGGGAACATGTCATTGCGGCCACGTCGTGATATCCAGCCACCAAAGAGACTCATTGTAGAGATGGACTGAAGCACTGTTTCTTTGTTTTATTAAGAAAAGGGGAGATGTAATGAAGTTAGCAGTCTAGTAGTTGGGGGGGCGGAGCGAGTTGGGTGGAGGGGAAGAGGAGGGGTCAGGACAGGGTGAGGGCAGTTAGAGTAGGGACAGGGCTGAGGCTGGATGCAGAGAATAAAGCTCCAGTTGTAACTACAAGTAGTGTCTGTGATTATTTGTAGCGCGATGCTACAGACATCTGCCACCTTCCATGAAGCAATCATTGTGGCCAGAGACGTTTAAGTCATTGGAAAAGTGGGCAATTGGCGGGGGCCGGCACCTCAGAAGGAGCCCCCTGGGAAAGTGCACTCTCTGTCTCTCTTTTTCACCTATTTCCCTTTCTTAAACTCTCTAGAAAGTAATCTTTGTAAGTTTCACTCTTCTCTCCTTTTGTTGTATTGTATGAGTTAAATTGAAAACAGAATGCTTCAATATTAAAATGTTTGTAGTTTCTAATGTATTCACAGAGACTTCCTTGGAACGTCTCAAAATATCCATTTTATCACAAACCTAATGTAGTTTATACCAGGCTGCATCGAGCTGCCAGCAGTGAGCTAACACGAGAACGTAGTTAAGTATCGTTCCCATCTTTCCTTTTTACTCATTTTTATCTAATTTCTTGCTTCAATGTTATCACATTTCACACATGATAGCTCACAGAATCATTCATTGGCTGTTATTGAACTAAAGTTCCAAACTACGTTATAAGTCATTAAGCTATCAAGCCTACATGACAGGAAACTAATAAATATGAGGATTCACTTTACATTTAATGTCTGTTCAGTAATTGCACTGAAAGAGTCATGCAACTTTTAACGTAGTACACCAGGCAGAGTGGGTGGAGGAAAATGTAAAAGGCATTGCAGAAAGTAATGCTGTAATATCATTTTTTGCTATATTTATACTAGAAATAAAAATACATTTGCACTCATATTCAAAATGTGCATTTTTTATCCAGAACAAAGACTTCAGGAATTCTTAATGATGTCTACCACTTATACCAATATGACTTTTGTGTAAAGTCTGCTCATAGAAATAAGTAATGATTTTACAGCAATGGTAGGCTGCATATGCTGGATTGTTATCAAACTTGAAAGTATGACGTACAGAAATGTAACGTCTAGTGTTTGAAACATTACCAGGATTTGGATTACTCATGAGAGTGAATATCCTCCTTTTACTCTTAGAGACTTTGGCATAATTCAACATTAGGCCAGGGCAAAATTTAAATTACGCCACTTTGATTTGTATCATTTCAGGATTTTCATGTTATGCGTGTTACATGGAAGTCCAGAAATTACACCATGTTACATTATTTGCACGTGGCATTCATATGGTGGCACTCTGGGGTGGATGATGTTCACCAAGCACCGGATTGCATAAATTTAACATCAGAAGGAAGTGACGGAGTGGGCTCATCACCTCACTAAGAGCATGCAAGTAATAACAACACTTCACACAAGTTCAGTGTGGCTGGGACCAAGCTATATTGAGTCATTGAGGCATTGCAAGTGAGATACTTTGACGTGCTCAGTTTACACCAAGCCAATGTCAGATATATTGTGGTGCGTTTGTAGAGTAGACAGGATGCTGATTAGGTACTCACATATTGGTGCTTAGCCAGATGAATTAGGGCCTAATTATGAGTATGGTGGTCCAATGGATCGCCAAACCCATGATGACAGTGCAGCAACCGCCACACCAACCAGCGGTTTGACTGCTCTATCACGAGTTTAGCGGTGGGACCGCTATTGGACGGACCCAACGGCCGGGGATCCATGATCCCTTGGCCGTTGTGCGGCAGTCAGAGGCTTGCAATATGCTGGTGGTGCCCCTGCGGTGAGCCCACCATGAAAAATGTGGCGGCGAGGAGACAAAAGAGGCCCACTGTTGCTTCAAGGCCTGGGGATGCATGCAGGAGGGCATATGGTGTACCCCCCAGTGTGCATGCACCCCCTATTGCTACACGGCATGGACTTGACAGTCCATGCCGTGCAGGAACGGGCTTTGGAGGTTCCATTGTGCTGCCTGCTAAGGCTCACATATGAGCCTTAGCACAGCACCACCATAGGACCACCAAAGGGCCTCCCGCCAGACCATGCGAAAACTTCTACTCTGGGGGGCGGTCAGCGGTCAAGTTAGGCGGCATGGGAGCACCCACATAGCCAAACTCTTAATCAGGCCCTTAGCCCTGAAGAGACTCCTTCATTTATTCGAGGTCGAAACATCGACATACCTCCCCAGATTCTGTGCAATTAATTGGAACTATTAATTGATTCACAGCATCCTAACATGCATATCTGAAAATCGTGTATAAAACCAGGGGCAATGTATATTGTCTTACTCATATGTTGTATATGTTTATTCACCTACTTGAGTACTGCGTTGTCTGAACTGTTGTTCACTGTCGCATTGACTACTGCAAATAAACTGCATGATACATACCAGTGACAGTGACCATTTTAGTTCCATGTTTACTTTTTTGTATAATTCAAGTAATATGCAATTACTGGGTTATTATATTAGTACATTGATTGTTTGACTCTCCAAATCGTGTTGAATGGTGCCCCATATGCTGAATGAGTACCACAGAACATTATTTGCATGCAATATAGTGACACTGTTCCTCAGGGGCATACAGGGTTATTACATGTGGAACATTGAGAATGACAGGAGCACAACCAGCTGCTGTTCACTGCTCTTGTGTTTTTGGCTCTATTTTTTCTAAGAAGTATGGTACTAAGTGCAAGACTAGTATTTTGTATGAATATGCCTAACATTGTGAAAATTTCAAGGGATTTAGCCTTATTACATGAAAGCAAATTATGCAAATTTTTCACAACTCTAGTCACACTGCAGTTTGTATATGAGCAGCCCTAACTTACTTATAACTTGCACATACTCATGGAAAATGGATATGTGAATTGCAGATGCAGCTGGCAGGGAATGGGGGTGATGGGGAGAGGGAGAACAAAAAAAAAGGGGAACACTTACATTTTGCCGGCCGCCATGTCTCCTAAACATCAGGAAGCACCAAGGCTCCTTCCCCTAAGCCAATCAAAATGCTGCAATGCAGCGCTGTGATTGGTCTGAGCACCGTGGTTCGGCAATCAGATGGGAACAGGAAATCTGTGCACCTTCCTCACCAGGCTGTGCATTACACTCTGGTGGGGAACATGCAAAGTGGGCATGACTGTTTGGACAGCCAAGCAGTCATTCGCACTTGGAGTGTGAAAACCACTCCTTCCCCTGTGCCACCAGCCCCACCACACCCTAACCTAGCCCCGTAGTGAAAAATAAAATTATAATAACAAAGTTATTATCATATTTTTTATTTCTCCTGCTTTGAGAGCAGTGGGGTGACGCTCCTCCTCCTTAGTGGAGGGGCCGCCCCTGGTGAATTGAACCTGCAGCTATTAATATGCATTCATATTTTGCTTACATTTATCTTGTTTTTTTAGGTTTCAAGAGCAAACATCTAACAAACGTGGTGACTTCATTGTCAGCAAATGGGTTCAGGTTCAGTTTCTTATTTTCAGGTGAGTCACATTTCTGCATTTACCAAATCTCTGTGAGATACCTCTCTGAGTTGCCTATCAATATGCATGTGTACTTGTGGCTACCTTTAGCTATCTACCAGAGCTTTGGTCAGCAAAAGCCACAATATACGTTCAGAGAAAGGGTTTGTGCAGTAACGTTCAGACACAGCCTTTCTTAAATGTGCCCTATTCAGGCATTGGCTCACTAATTTGTCTATCACATTTTGGTATCAATCTGACATTTTGTGGGTAAAGAGATGTTCTGCAGTTAGAGACAAATTGAATAGGTGATGAGTTAAAATGTAGCTTTTTCATAATATTTTTGCTGTATTTGATACTAGAAGCAAGATAGTATTTTCAGAAGCACATTGTCTAATGCTCCATTGTTTTCTGTTGAGGACTCCATTCAGATACATCAGCTCTATCATGGGATAGTGTCCTTCTACACTTCCGCTGCTTGAAAAGATCTATCTGCACATCACCATCACTGATCTACCTGTGATAACCTGCCCTTCTAGGGCATGCAGTAATGGATGTGACCAGGACAACACAATATCACTTCTTCCTGGTGGCCATCTTTGAATGGAGCCACTAACAATTAAAATAAGCATTATGGCTTGGAAGAAGAAAATTCAAGTGTACCAAAATAATTCACTCCAAAAGCTCCGAATGAGTAAATAAAATATCCTGTTAGGTGCAAATTGTATTAGAGAAAAGTGATAGTTTCCTGCAAACAGTCTGTTCACTAGTAAGGAATCAATGCATCCCAAATGACCACGCTATTTCACATAGTGCCGCTCCCCGCTACAAGCCAGCATCTCACTGTCTTATGAGCTACGAGAATAAGACAGGGAGGGTAAGCAGCCCACCACAACCAGCCCTTTGAATAGCGGAGAGAGGGGTGCTGAGCAGTCACAGCAGCCCTGAAAGTCCTAGTCACACTTTTCAGAAGGAGATGGCTTGCTTTGCAAGTGAGGATTTAATGTGTTTCCAACAGCTGTTTTCAGGCAGTCTTGCCATCTGTCTGCACCACACATTGCCCTCCCCACATCAGCAGCATGCTGCTCTCACCTACATGCATCAGACCATAGTCCCCACAGGCCTGAGCCTTTTCCCACTAGGCCCCTCTAGTTGCCAGCGGAAATAACAATATTCCAGGGAAACCAGCAGGACATATTCCAATTTCTTAAGTTAAATGCTGCTGGCCTACTCAGCCCCAGCTCTGTAGACGAAACTGGGCAGCGGATGAAGGTGCACTTTCCACAAGCTACTCAACAGGACACGTTTTTGGCATTTGTGGGCATTTTAAGGTGCACATCTATTATGTCATTGAAAAACATTTTAAAAGTGGTACATAGTGCAGGAAAACCATCAGGGCTGTTTACAAAGGTTACTTAGACACGTGAGTACGATTCATGTGTAAGTTCACTCTTTCACTGTTGATTAACCTAATTACTTTTGGCTATTCACCATTTACGAGTGTAAAAATGCTCAAAAGTGTAGGCATACATCCCTCCACCCGAGAAATAGTGTGCAGAGCCAAAAAGGAACAGTAATACGTCCAGTATCAGACAGGGCCCTCCCGTTTAATTACAACATTAAAAATAATGGAGGCAGGGCCCTAAAGTAGAACTCCATTGGAAATAATGTTAATTTAAATGTACTTATTCTAACGTTTTAAAGACATATATTAAAATCAATTGTGTTTTTTTAATGTAAGCATAATTAAAAAGGGATCTTTTTGGTTGCTGTGTGGGGTTCCTCAGGGATCCTCCCTGTACCCCACCCTGTTTAATCTCTATAATCTCTACGTCAAGCCACTTGATACCTTGATAAAATCTTTTGGTCTGTCATCAGCGTCCTACGCCAATGACACTCAGATCATCGTGTCCTTGGCAAAAAATGAAAGTGGAGCTGGTGTCACATTGAACAATCTCATGAGTGCAGTGAGTAACTTGATGGCCAATCACTGCTTAAAGCTTAATTCCTCCAAAACAGAAATTATCCAGTTCTGGAGCAATCCAGTAATCTGGTCTCCCTACTGGTCTGACATGGGTACAGCACCCGCGCCAGTTTTAAAAGTAAAAAATTTGGGGTTTCTCTTGGACAGTGAACTAAAATACAGAGAGCAAATTAACCAGATCAGCTCCTCCTCTTTTTATCGCCTTTGAATCCTAAAGAAAATTTAAAGATTCATCCTGGCTACTCTATTGAAAGTGCTGGTCATTGCTCTAGTTCTATTACAACTGGACTACTGCAATGGCATCTACATTAGCCTTCCAAAAGGTACACTCAAAAAATTGCAGACCATCCAGAATGCAGCAGCTTGATGCCTTCTGAAAATTCCTAAACACCAATCAGCCAGGGCCTCTATTAGACAATTACACTGGCTTCTGGTCTGCCTTTGGATTACCTTTAAGGCACTGTGTTTAGCCTACAGAACTCTTTATGGAAAAACCCCAGACTCCTTCATGAAGAATTTTGGGCGGTATAATCCTGGCAGAGCATTACACTCTGGCTCAGCCAATTTGCAGAAGGTTGCCTCCTTTAAATGTGCTACGTGGGGGGAAGAAGCTTCTTCAGGCTCACAGCTCTTCAGTGGAACAGACTGCTACCAATTCTGAAGACAGCACCTTTACTCATGATTTTCAGGTAAAGTATCAAACCCTGGTTATTTAACCAGTGATCTTCACGCACTTTGCCTTCATCTTCCCCTTTAGTTCTGTTCAGCGCCAAGACGCCTCCGGGCATTCGTGCGCTTTATAACTCATATCATCCATTCATTGTTTTATTTTACAATTGCTGGCTCTTAGTCAGCCGTGTTGGGTGGGGCGGGCCCGAGTTATGGGAAGGGGAGGCGGAGTGCTAGTGCACTCCACTCTCTGAGTGCTCATGTGTGTTTGGCCGGCCGTCTCAGGATGACCAAAACACACATGCGAACTTGGGTTTTTTCCAGCCCAGCTGCATAGAGCAGCAGGGATGGAGAAACCCTGCAGACTACCTGGTCTGAGTAAGGTGTCTTTCCTGCCTTCTCAGACCAATTCCCACGCGAGGATTGGATAGGGAGTCTGTCCCATGGTCTGCTGGGACCAGGCAGGAAGAGGAGAGCTGTGCGACACGATGCAGGAGGCGGCCTGTGGTAAAAGGAAGGTAATTTAAAGTTTTTGTATATTGTATTTTCCACCCCATCCTGCTCTCCGCACGACGCCTCTCTCGTGACCCCACCCGCCCCACCACCCTTTGTTTATGGCACCCACCACTGCTTGTTGGGCCCATTTTATCTTAACTCTCGCTCATGCTATATAAATTGAACATGAAAGCAGAAAGGTAACGATAAAAGACGCAAATTGAGATGAAAAAATAAAAGTGGGCATTCAGTTTGGAGAGATCAACAGAAGACAGAAATATTTGAACTGTAAGAATTAATAAAGACATTAAGACCAAGAGCTTGAGTGACAGGGACAATCTCACCTGTGAGAGATACAACCTAGGCTTGCCATGCAGATCATAGATTAGGCTTTTCCTGGCCACAGGTGCATTCCATTTTCAGAGACCAATTGTTTTTCATCAGTTAATACTGTCAATGTATACTCTTCATTGTCAGTAGTAATCTTTTAGAAAAAGGCAGCTGGGTTCTGGAGGATTGCACTACCCAGTCAAGTCACGTAGGTACCAAAATGTTGCGCACCTCAGATGGCCAGCTGCCAATTGACCACAAAGTTAAACAAAGCTTCATCCAGTTTCCCTATTTTGTGATTTCCAACCCTCATGAAAAGGGGAAGTCACATATTATCAGTTTAACTGACATGCTTGCCTTGAGCCAGTGTCTACTCTACAACTTATTTTTGGAACTTATTTTTGGTAGAAGATAATTTCCACAGTGTCCTTTTTCTGGTCATCCTTAAGAAGCAGATGTGCTCCAGTTCTCAGGTGATAGATGTCCTGGTTTTCTTCAGGAATTGTGAACACTTATGATTTAGGGCTGCACACTTCAGGTTTTGCATTGCTAGCCAGTGATTCTGCTTCCTCTCCACAACACAATGAGGGTAGTAGAGATTCTAATCTTCTTAATCTACACCTCTGTAGCAAAGTGGAGGACACCTGCCTTTTCACCTTTTTTACAATTTGTTTTAGCTGGCATTAAGACTCTGTATCCTGTGACACCACGTTTCAGCGTAAAAGTGTGTAGCAGTGTGTGTGCTCTGGTATTAAAAAGGTGTTGGTAAAACTGTTTTCAAGTAATTCATCTATTTACTTTCCTTAACACTATTAAAGATGGCACAGAAAATACACCAATGCAATGGACTATAATTGGCATAGATGGGTGTATTTACACCCCTCACATATATGTCAAAAATATATGGGGTCCAAGAGTTCTGTATTCTGGATATACTGCAGTTCAAAGGCACTGCAGTGACACAAAGCAATGAAAAGTGTCATTGCCATGTCAGAAAAGTTATTTTCATTTTTTTATTTAAGATAAATCACCCCCTAAAGGCTGTCTTGTAAACCCAGGTTGCTTAATAATCTAAAGAAATATATAATGTATAATACATTCAAATATATAATAATATAAAACATGTACCATACTAAAAGTGCCCAACTACATATTTGAAATGGGTGCCTTCACAGTAACTAAAGACCTAAAATGTATATTCACTGCGGATAGTTAGGCTAGATTTTCCATAAACAGGACTAGGATTGGTTAAAATATCTTCATCTAGGAAAATGGCAGATCAAAAATTCAAAGTTATTTTTTACATTTAATTTTTTTACTTCAATTTTACAATAATCAGATGTTTGATAAATTTGGTAGCAAAGTATCTTATGAAAATGTATGTTGTGCTACCTGAGCCAGAACTGGCTTAAACTAATTCTGCCACTTATCACATCTCTAGAGGCCTATTCACATTCCAGACTAGAGTTCAAAACCCTGCCTGCAAGAGGACAATAACCTAGCTCCTGGACCCAGAAAGGCATGGGAGTTTATGAGCAACTGACCATTTAGCAGAGGTTAGCTATCTGGGGCAGGCAGCATCAGATCTCAGGCAAAAAACATCCTAGGCACTGCTTCTTTTATCTTATGCTCCTATACACTCCCAGAGCCTCCTAGACAACGTAGGTCCAACCCCAAGCACCAACCCCAGCAGGAGGGAGAACCAGTCTGGATCATCCCAAAGCAGATGAAACTTTGCCTTAATTGGGCAGAGGTGTTTGAGAGAGTCAGAGACACTCTCGGTGGAAGAAGTGTTCAGCCATCTCAGATTGAGGAATTATGGGAATTGTTACAGTAAAGTGTATAGAAAGTGGTGCAAAAAGAGGTGGTCATAGGGAGAAAAAGTAGCCAGGTTTGGGTGGAAAAAAATTGCCAATCACTGGCTAGTGCACAGAATAAGACAGGGACCTCACCACCACTTGTTCAGAACATTCCAAGACCTGAGAAGACTAGAGCAGTAAATGAAGACCCTACTAGAAGAAAGAAGACTCCTGGCTTATGACTTCTGTTTGGCATCCAGTGATTGCAAATGCCCTCCAAGGGTCATATTCTGCCCTTCTGTTTGCCTACATCAGGGGAACAAAAAAAAGAACTCCTAACTCCAAAATGGCCCAGTCGACCACAGAGGACTGGATTCTGTAGGAGTCCTGCTTAGAAGCCTTACCTGGGGAACTGGGGGCTCCAGGAGTAACCAGAAGGTACTTTTCCAGCAGTGTAGTGTAGTTCCTATATCCCTGATAGGCTCTGCGCATTGGAATAACATACACTATAGATTTGACATAGGACTATGGTCAGTATGTCTCTATCAAGTATATTAAACTTAATTACTTGTGTGTGCCAGCTAACTCAGAGGTCACTAGAAACTTCTCAAATATACAAAAAGGGATTAGTCTCTGACAACCGCATAAACATGACAACTTTGTTTCCTTTTAGAATCGGAACAGTCTCAGAATCGTGGAAACAATAGATAACAGTTTCACTCAGTCAATCGTGCATGCTTCGTTTCTACAGAGTTGCAGAGAAATAGAGAGACGGGCGTTTCAATAAAAGGGTTTATTGAACAGTCTTATTTCTCATGCAAGAGATATGAATTGCTACAATCGTAAGACAGATTGCGAAGTACAATATGTACAAGGTTAGCAGTAAGATAAAATATTACTGCAATAGCATGGTTTGTAGCTATGACATATATTAATCAAAATACATACATAAATAGCATAAGCTAAAATGTGATACTCATCTGATGCTTCTAAATTGTTCTTCCCCAGTGTACCTAACCTAAGTGCACTACGAGGTTTGAAGTAGGTGCCATTTCTAAAGTATAGCTAGCTATATTTTAGTTTAGCCAAGAGTTGCCAAAAGTTTCTCTAAGTTCTAGTCAGCTCCATACCTTAGAATGAGAGAGGTTGGAATCTCTTTTCTGGACTCGATAGTCTAACCCCCCGTAAGGGAAGTCTGAGAGCACTGGAGTTGGATTCTCTGTGAGGAGGATGGCAGCGTCAGGTCAGTGCATCAGGCTAGAACTCGATCTCCTTCCGAACTTGCCGTGGCGAACCGAGTAGTCTGTGTTGGATCGAATCCTCCGGGAACCGCAATTTGCCAGGGCAAGTGCTGGTATATTTATACCTTGAAGGTGTCTAGGAATGCAAGTATTGACGTAAAAGTCGGGCAGAGGAACATAATGAATGAACCCCTAAGGAATAGATGTTCATGCATACTTAATGAGTTCTTGGAGAAATCAATATTCAAGCTGAGGGAAATTCCTAAAGGCTTAAGGGTCTGGTTTTCCCAGTATTCGTTGTGATGTGGATAGACGGGTGTAGGTGGCCATGCCTGTATTTGGTTTGTACGGACAATGTCTAAATTAGGGCCGGATTTGTATGTCCAAATAAGGGCAATGTGAATTGTACCTATATAAGAGTATAAATCGGGAAACCCATATACGGAATCTAAATCTGCACACAACAGCAGCTGTAAAAGAAAGTGGGCCTTAAAATGTTGTGACCTCTGTAGAACTAGGACAAGGAGCTGAAGCATGCCAATGGGACTAGAAAACGTGATTTGTCCTGATTGGAGGTTTTTACTTTGCAGAAATAAGGTTCAGGGCAATCTTGCTATGAAAGTATCTGATCTTGTGGAGCCCTATCCAGCTCCAGCTTTCAGCCTGCCCCACTGGAGGATTTTGAGAATAGAAAAGTGATTAAGTCCAAGGTGAAAAACTTGGACCAGGGCTAGGCATCAAAATAAAACCAATGATGAAGCACCTCAATAGTTATGAAATTCAGATATGTCCTGAGTGGTAGGTTTTGGCACAAAAGGCAAAATCTTCAGGAGGAACGCAACAGCGGCGACTCCTCTACTGTGATGGAGGAGCGCCCACCAGCCCCCACCAGCAGCGTCCAAAAAAATTAAAATAAAAGTATTATAAACCTTTGTTGGGCGGTTGGGTGCACGGGGAGGGGAGCATAGGGGTAAAAAACAAAGAAATTCCTCATTCACCTTATTGTTTGTTCGGACTGCCCTAGTTCTGTTGCGATTGGTCTGGTGTTGGCTCTTGCTGCGACCTAGTCAACTCATGGATCTCACGTTTAAACTCCCATGAAAACGATTCAGTTCTTGTCCTGGAATGTTAATGGCCTGCGCATGAAAACCAGAAGGGTACAAATCTTGCAATATATAAAAGACTCTCCAGCGCAGGTAATTATCCTTCAGGAAACTCACCTTTTGAAGGAAGAGATCACCGAGGTATTTAAAAATCAAAAATGGTTGGATTATTTGATCTGCTCCAATCGGAGTGTCAACAGAAGGGGCGTTGCTATATTAATTAAAAAACAAGCAAAAACCTGTATTTTAGATTCTCTGGTGACCCATGTGGCAGGTGGGTCATTGTGAAGGTGAGTATCTCGGGCTTTCTGCTTTCCTTGGTGGGCTACTATGGCCCAAACCAAGACGACCCCTCTTCTCTTAAAATTATTTTTTTTAATCTCTTGGATTACCCAGACCCGGTAAATATGGCTTTCAATATTGTCTTGAATCCTAATTGGACAAGTCGGAAAGTAGTAGAGCTAGGGTGTCTTCCAGGTCCCAGATGTACCTCAAATCCATGATGGCGCAGGCTGGACTCTGTGATATTTGGAGAGACAGATCGGGTTTTCTGCTGGGAGTCTCATACTATAATAGTAAATATGACCACAAGTCGAGAATCGACTACACCTTGGTCAGTCACAGCCTGAGGGGTAAGATTAGGGACATCGGTTATTTGACTCCTCATCTGTCGGATCATTCAGGGGTATGGATGGATCTTGTCCTGACAGATGGCCAGCAGTCTGGACGTTTAATTGTACTCTACTTCTTGATGGTGAGGAGATGAATTATTTATCTCAGGAGACTGAGAGCTTCTTGGATGTCAAACTAGGCTCAGCTGTGACTTCGGTAGTTTGGGACTCCCTAAAGGCCTTTTTAAGGGGCATGATTACGAGTAGGGTGTTATTCAGGAACAGACAATATAGAGAAGAGGTGGCACTCAAGGAGGCAGAGATGAAGGTAGTAGAGTTGGGCCTGAACAAGGGGTTTGACTTTGATAAACAGCAGGAACATTTGGTCAAATTAAGAAAATTCAAAGATCTGTTAGACACTATACTTCAGACTAGGGTTGCACGCAGATGGGAGGCGAGTAAGCTTGCCCATTTTGAGAAGGTTCAGGCAAACTCCTGGGGTGGAAGGCTAAGTCTGATAGGATGCATAACCTGATCAAATAAATTGACAACACAGATGGGGTTACTGCCAAACCTGGGCGTAGTTCGCGAAGTAGCGCTACGCGTAGCTAAGCAAAGTGCACTTCGCACTACGTGTAGCACTTCGCGAACTGCATAGTACCCTGTTCGCACTGTGCAAGATGCCGTTTTCAATGATTGCACAGTGCGGACAAGCATCCGGCACTGTGCAATCATTGAAAATGGCAGCTGTAGTTTTCTGCCGCTCGAGTAGATTTTTACTCGAGCGGCAGCTTTCTCAACGCGGACTGGTAGTTTCTCATTGCGAGCGGTCGCAAGCAGACGCAACCACTTGCAATGAGAAATCTGACCTCCCCGCGTTGAGAATCTCGCCGGGAGGTTTATTTTCCACTCTCGCGATTGGCAACTTGATGTTGCTGATCGTGAACGAGGAAAAAGTCTCGCCAGGATGTCATTTTGCTTGCCTGCGTTCGCCAACTTGACGTTGAGGACCGCGAGCAAGCAAAAAATGACCACTGCACTACGCAACGCTACGCGTGTTTGCACTGTGCTACGTGCAATTCGCGTAGTGCGAAGTAGCGCAAACTTCGCAAACTACGAGAGCATAGCGTAGTGCTTTGCCCAGGCTTAGTTACTGCTCTGTCCACAGACAAAGAGATAGGGGGCACTTCCTTCGCATTTTTCCAGGATCTGTACCAAGAAGATAGTGCAGTGGATAAAACCGTGGCTGTGGAGTGGCTGCTTGCCAGCACGCTTACCTCCCCTGAATTTAACTCAGCAGGAAGATCTAAAGCGGGACATCTCTCAGGGAGAGGTGAAAAAGGCCATTCTAGCCTGTAAGGGGCAGAAAGCTGCTGGGCCAGATGGGCTACCAATAGAACTTTATAGATCTTTGGGGGAAGTGGTAGTTCCCATTTTGACACAGCTTTTTAAGTAGATCTTATCTGACGGTATACGGCTGCCAGGTTCATGGGGAGAGGCTACCATCATTCTGATTCTGAAACCAGGGTAAGTAAGTAAACATTTTTTATTGTATTTGATTAATTAAAACCATTACAAAAATACATTCAAGTGTAATATTTGATTAAATGACTTTTCGATCAATGCACTGTTAAAAGGTTTTTAAATATCGGTGCACATGTGCGCAAGTTAAAATTACAAAGTGTTCAGAATCTTTTTGCTGGGAGCCTGTGAAGAGTTATAAGCTAGTTGTAGTAACAAGCATATTTTGCTTGGATGCTACTAAAAATAGGAACTTGACAAGCTTCCCATTCAGTTGTGGATCCAGTGGGTTGAAGCATGCGAGTACTGCTTGTCTCCATGTGTGTATGCCTCGTTCGTTAAAATGAGTTTTTAGCAGGCCAACCCTTTCCTTATTAAGCTTTACGCAGGAGTATATTATGTGTTCAAAGTCCTCCTTTCCAACTCCACATAGCCGGCATGAGTTCCCGTAGTTCTTTCTCAGCCATGGTCGAAGATGAGGTGTGGCTGGCAGGATTTCAAGCCTGTGCTTTAAGAAGGCTTCTTTAGACTTCCTTGAGTACCCTAGTTCAAAGTATGTCTGTGATCCAAATGATTTATAATTGGATAGAGTCATCCATGCATGGCTCCTGTGTGCAAATGCAGCTTTATCTTCTACAAAGGAGAGTTTCTTGACAACCTTATTAGTGATGCGTTTAAAGTGCAAGTGTGTTGTTGGGATTTCCCATAGGTCGACTAATCCCGTTATGGCGAGCGATTCCTCCAGGTAGGCTTTGGCCGGCAAGGTAGGTATGCTCCACAGTTCCTGCCAGAGCTGGTGATTCCGTGACTTCTTAATTTTAAGCCAGCACTTGATGTACGAACCTCGCCTTGAGAGGAGTTGCTTTGTTAGACCAAGTTCGAGCCGAATCTGTGCTGGCGACGTATAAGGCGGTAAGTTTAACATTACTCTGTATGCTTTTGTCATAGTGGTGTCCAGTAGTCGAGCATCCCTGCCTCTCAAAACCTCGCTGCCATATGTAATTGATGATGGAATTTTTGCTTCCACAACGCAGAGAAGTGGAGCGAATGTTGGTCCTGTCAGTTTTGTTTTAAGATGTCTTAGCGTGGTCGCAATCGCCATTCCTTTCCTCTTAAGGGCTTTGAGGTGATTCGTGCAATGACCCCCCTTGTCGATAATAACACCTAGGTATTTATACACATCACAGTTGGAAATTGCAGTTTTACATAGTGACCAAGAGTGGGACCGTTTCCCATTTATTGTCAGTGTTTTGGTTGTGTCGATGTTGACTTCCAGATAATTCTCGCCGGCGTACCTATGCAGTGTGTTGAGTAGCCGTTGTAGGCCAACCTGAGTTTGGCTGGTTAGAACAACATCGTCCGCGTAAGACATGCTCGGAGTGGTTTTTCCTCCTATTCGAGGGACGTGCCTGAAACCAGGGAAGAACCCAGCCTGCTGTGGGTCTTATAGACTCATCTCGCTGCTGAACGCAGATTATACTATCTTTGTCAGGATTCTGGCGGGCAGGTTGGGTTCTGTCACGGGAGATATGTTCCACACTGATCAAAAAGGTTTTGTTAAAGGCAGGAACTTATCTGACCTTTCCTATTATCTCATAGGTGTAATAGACCTGGCTACAACTTACTCGCTTCCCCTCGATGCAATAACATTAGATGCCACCAAGGCCTTCGACAGGGTCAACTGGTTGTATCTATTGGCAGTCATGGAGAAGTTTAATCTGGGAGAGAAGTTTTGCCGAGCTATTCAGCTGATTTACCAAGATCCATCAGCTAGATTTCTGGTTAACGGTAATCTGACCAGACCTTTTAAGATCACTAGGTGTACCAGGCAGGGCTGCCCTCTTTCTCCCCTCCTCTTCAACCTGTATATTGAGCCTTTTGCTCAGCAGTTAAGAGAGGAGCCCAGTATTTTGCCATTTAAGCCTGGGGTTTGGCAGAGAAAGGTGGCCCTGTATGCCGAGGATTTTTTGATCCTCTCCGCGGACCTTACTAGGACCTTCCCTGCTGTTATTAGGTTGGCACGAGATTTTGCGCCGATATCTGGATATGAGGTAAATTCGGAGAAAACTGAGGTCATGACTTGGAATTTGGTGGAGTGTCAGCATCGGACCAAGCGCAACATGCGGTATCTGGGGGTCAGACTAGACCAAGATATTGATAAGATCTCGGGGACCAACCAAGCAAGCGTTTCAAGGGAGCGCCAGAAATTTATAAAGTCCTGGGTCCATCTCCCTCTAACCATGCTTGGGAGGATTAACTTGGTAAAGATGGTGGTGCTCCCAAAAAACACCTTCCTCTTTAATGCCATTCCACTACACTTTGACAAACCGGCTATAGTCAAGCTCCAGCAGGTAATTAACTTGTTTGTCTGGGTATACAGGGGTACCAGGATTGCCTGGAAGAAGTTGAGATGCAGTAGGAAGAAGGGAGGATTTGCATTGCCGGATTTGCAATATTACGCCTGGGCCTTCAAACTATCGCATTCCAGGATGCTCCTAAAAACTCCACAGAGCACAGGGGTAGGGGCCATGTTTTCCGCAATGATAAAGGGTGCTGGTCTATCTCAGGAGGGTTTCTTGTTCAAACTCGGAGAACCAAAATTTTTCAAAACGATCAAGTAAAAGTCCTGCAGGGAATGGCTAGAACATGGGCTAATATTAAACGGCAGACGGGTCTTAACTACTTCTCGAGCCTGACCCCCTGTGGGATTCTCCAGGCATACCAGACTACCTTAAGGACAGGCTAGCACTTCCACTTAGAGCAGCTGGGTTGAAGGTGTGGGGGGATCTGGCCCATGAGGGCATGCTCTTACCTTGGTCAACATTATACAACAGGGTGGAAGAGGGTTTGTCTAAGTTCAAGTATATCCAGTTGCAGAGTTGGTTCCAAAACTTGAAAAAACCCATAGGCATAGGTAACATCCTTGAGGAGCAGTTAGTGATAAGACAGGCTGGGAGGAAGGAGGTTTCCTTTTAATACTGGGCTATTGAAGAGGCTGTTGATGGGGACTTTAAATTGGCCGAAGAAGTGTGGGGGGTTTCCATACCAAATGAACAGTGGGAACATCTGTGCCAAACATCATTTAACATTCTGTTTGTCACTGTTAAACCAGCTTGCCTTAGAAAGAACCATTTGTTCACGCTTCATAGGGCCTATCTATCTCCGTTAAGGTTGACTAAAATGTTGAAGGGGCCTCCAGTTAATTGTAAAAAATGCTATATGGAGAGAGGCTCTAATGTACATATGTTTATGGAGTGCCCGGCCATAGCAGATTATTGGGAAATAGTAGGAAATACCATTGCAGATATTCTAGGCCTCCCAATCCAAATAAATCTTATCCTGATAATTGTTGGAATCTCCAGTGAATTCACGGGCCTCGCTAGATCTTTCCTTTTCTATGCTATACTGCTGGCCAGGAGGGAAATATGTAAACGATGGGTAGAAGCTATACCCCCTCTGCATTCTGAGTGGTTGTCCTCATTGTTTGTGACATCTAGGATGGATCTGTGCAGAACTCAGAGTAGGAAAAAGAAAGCACTATGGGATTTCTAATTAAAATGGTCTAATGCTTAGGCTTAGGAAACCTGGAAGGCCCTCCTTTATTTATTTATTTATTTTTATTTATTTACAAGAAAACTTTGGTCCTATGATTACGCCTCTTTGAAACTCTTCTGACTGTGTTGGGTACTCCCAGTTTTTTCCTCTCTAGGCCAACCGCCAACAGGGTCACCTGGACCGAATGGGAGAGTGACCACCCCTTTTCTTTGAGGCTAGTGTCATGCTAGCCTTCTGTGGAACCGGTAGGTGGGGCGCATCCTCCTGGTCCCCATCCAACAGCCTACGTCCCTCCAACATCAAGTAACGGTACGGGCAGCTTGCATGTTCACTATGGTCTGAGGAGAAAAAAAAAAGTATTATAAACCTGTGTTTCTTTTCGTTTTATTTTGTTTCCCGGCTGAGTCTTGGTGGCGGTGCTAGGGGATTGACAGGCACCAACGGGATGTAGTGTGCACAGGCCGGCCAAACCGTCATGGGCACTGAAGCTGCCTCCAACCCAGCTGTATTGCTGGGTTAAAGTCAACAAAGCACAGGCTTGCAGTTTCCATGGGAGCGCAAATCGAGGGCGCTCAGACCAATTTGGAAGCTGCAGTCATGCATGAGAGCAGCTTCAGGATTGCCGCAGGGGAGTCTGGGAGCTTGTGCATGCAGAGGAGCCAATTGTATTGAGAGCAAAAGAGGATTTGTTTATTAAGTTGGTCTGGGACCACCTTCACAAATCAATAAGCCACCATTAATAAGACACAAACTTTGGTCTCCACCAGAAGAAGAGATATTTGGAGCGTTCCACCCTAATATCGACTTAAAAATATAACTGGTAAATAACTATGTGAGAAACATATTGTGATGTCAAGAATATCACAGAATGTAATATAAAAGGGAAGGTTTTTTTATGTTTTTATTTTATTGATAATTTGAATGTAAATAATATTGCTTTCTTTCATATCATTGAACATAAAAGCAATATTTAGTGTCTTTTTTTTAATTCATTCCCATGCTTTTGAGTTTTAAATCAATATAACACATAACTATATTCATGATAACCAAGTAGGTCTTTAAGAGGCCCTTAAAGGAAATATTAACAAAAAATTGAATTTCAATATTTCTAAAGAGACAACGTTATTCAACTGTTTCTTTTGAAAATGATTGCTTGCAGCACTTCCTAAGATATCAGTTGCATGAAATTTCATTTTTCTTCCAATGAGGAAACAATTTCTGATAGAGGTGACTGCCTCATGAATATTACGTTGTGAATCCTTGCAACACTTCAATCACTCTCCATTAATATGTGTTCTCACTATACTTCAAAGTCAAACACATCTTTTTTTGTAAGCACGAGTTTCTCAACATTATACAAATGTGACTTACATTAAATGTCAAAAGTATGGAAATATTGTGAGGGCATGCAGATGGAATGTCAATTACCAATATGGAAAAACCATTTATTGTGAACAGCTGGAGACTAATGTACTAAGAGACAGGTAAACAATGGTCCCAAAATGTGTAGTGACTTTGTGAGCCCTTTCTCTAATATTACCATGTGACGTACGTAGTAATCAGTCACATCACAAATTCTTCAGTCACATGGGGTCGCAGGTTGCCCTGCCTAATGAATGTGTGGCCCTTTGTCAATGCTATGCCCAATGGGATTGTGGATTGCAAGGAACAGCATTCCACCATTCCTATCTTTCTATTGGGAAATGTTAGACCTGACAGTCAAAGGGTGGTCTTCCCCCAACTTTTTGCCTGCCTCCCTCCATTTTTCTGACATTGTTTTTGCTGGCTTTTGGACTTTGTGCACTTTAGTGCTGCTAACCAGTGCTAAAGTGCTTGTGCTCTCTCCCCTAAACAACATGGTAATATTGGCATAACTCAAACTGTCATGTTTAATTTACCTATAGGTCCCTAGTAAAGTGCACAATAGGTACCCAGGGCCTGTAAATTAAATGCTATTAGTGGGCCTGCAACACTCATTGTGTCATCCATTTTAGTAACCCTCTAACCATGCCTCATGCCTACCATTGCAGAGCTTGTATGGACACTTTGATCTGGCAAGGTAACCATCTTGGCAGACCTAAACCTTTCCTTTTTATGCATATAAGTCACCCCTAAGGTAGGTCCTGTATGACCCACAGGCTAAGGTGCAATGAGATTTTAGAGAGTGGACATAATGAGGAAATATGAATTTTGTGATCAGTTATGTCCCCTATCGTAGACCCCAACGGCTCCATGTGCATGCTATAAGTACATGTATGTTCCCTCCAGTTCCAGTTTTGAAGACGCAAATACATGTGCGTCCACCGTCAACATATCCTCTTTCAGATCCGCCATGAATGGGTCAGATATTCCATTCCTAAGTATGAAAGGCCACCGACTTTATGTGGTTCACTTTCCACATTTTACAGATTCAGGCGAGTAGGCCCTGAATTCTGCCATCAAGCCTTTTCCTGCTTTCTGCCTCTGAAAGCTCCAGTCCGAGCCTGCATCTGTATCCATGAACTTTGTCCTACTCCCTGCGCGGCTAACGGTGCCTGATCTAGCCTGTTGCCTGCCAAAAACTGTATTTCACCTTCAAGATTATCTGCTCCGCTCCTCATCCGATGCATTCCTGTCTAGTAGTTTAGATAAACATTCCTCCAGCTACCGTGCAAAGGGCCAGGCCTCACTGTCCTCATGCAAGTAATTCATAGCCCCTGTTACCATGGAAGATTCCTGCCCCCTCGCATCTCATGTAGACACTTAGACGCTTGTACACGCACTAACAGTCAGTATAGAATAGATTCCGTCCGAGAGACCTTTCCTTTTGGATAATACAGTTCTTTAAACATAAGATATTAGATATGATTTTGGATTAGGTTGACATGACCCCCCAGACTTCTGTCTCCACATGTAGAGCTAAATGTCAAGTCCCCTTCACCCTCTAGTTGCACGTCAATCGCACGTCATGCGGCTGCGCGCGCATCTCTGCCAAATATTTCTGCTGACATTGCAGGATTCTCTTATGGATCCACCCACTTGTGACATCATGTATAATGACGTTTTCTAAGTTACGCCTATATGTCCGCCTTTTTTAGTTACGTATGCATATTTTATCTACCTTATCAACTGTTACGCCTCCTGCATCTGTTTCACTGTAATGCATTTCTTATAAAAATGATTACCTGTCAATAATGTGAGGCCTTCCTTCCTGAACCCTCATGGTGATGGAATGTGAAGCCTGCAGTTCGAACTGTATTTCCTTTGTAGAGGAATAAAGCCTTTTAGAACCTCTAATACCACGGATTCTGCCTCTTATATTTACTGAGTTATTCTTACTAGACTTTACCGCATAAAAAATAGTACCGGTAATGAAATATTTACCACAATATACTTACTTGAGCTTTTTGGTGCCTACTACCTGTCTCCGTTCAGTCTGGGTTGGGTGACAGCTAGACTTTGAGTATTCCCTCTAGACAGCCACACACAAAGGGAGCTTAGGTGTGTCTTGATGGGTCTTCATGGGAGATGGGAGGGAGGATCTGGGCACAGCCTCACACTTACACCTGAATGGGCTGTGTCCTATCCATATACAAAGAGCTGCAAACCTACTGTAGTGAGTCTGGAGCCAGGGCAGGAAGGAGGAGACCTATGTGCACTTCAAAGCTTTCTTTAAAGTCTTACCCAATTCAAAGGCACAACTGTGTATAAGTACTGGACCTCCAACACCATACCTTCAGTACCATTCTGGACTTGTGACTACTCTGTCAGGGAGAACTGCTGTGCTACTGAAAGGACTGTCACTCTGCTGGACTGCAGTTTTGCTGGACTCTTGGCTTGCTGTGCTCTTGCCTTTCCTTGCTGAGCTGCCCTACTTTTCTCTTGTCTGGCTGCATCACTTAAACCCAGAGTGACTCCAAGGGCTTGCTGGCGTGCCTCCATTTCTAAGTCTGAGGGGCATCAAATACTTCAACTCATTCTTCTGCAGCAATTGGACTTTGCTTGCTGCACATTTTGCCCTGCCAAGTGGTGCCACCAAGTATTGGGCCCTTGGAAGTGGGTATAAAGTGCTGCTACAACCGGAACCCATGCATCCTCATCAAAACCAGTGCATCTTTGTCTTTGTGTGAGCTGGGAACAGCCCATCCTTGTCATTGCGTGGAGTGGACCCTGCGCATCGCTTTCAGAACCAGTGCAGTGCCTTCAGAATAGACTCATCGCCTACTGCCGTAGCAGCAGCCACACATTACATTCGGAATCAGAGCCTCGCACTCAGAAAGATGTATCACTATGGTTGCATAGAGAAAATCTATGCATATGCATAGCTGCATAGAGAAAATCAACGTATCGTGTCTATTGCGTGGTGCAGCACCGACGCATCGCTTCGGCTGCACCTTGCATCTTCATCAACAATGACGCATTCCGGATCAAGGTACTTTAGTTCAGCAGGCCCATGTGGATCCCTGTATCTGGCCCGCACTCCATCGCGGTCAGCCTGAACCTTTGGTTTTGCCAAGGTCCAGCACAGCCAGATATCACATTTAAACGCTTATTGCATCTAAGTGCTATTTTATATTTATTGTTTGAAAATTCATATCTCGACTTCTACTTTTTAAATTCCTTTTGGTCTTGTTTTATTTATCAAATTATTCTCTATTTTTCAATCCTGGTGTAAAGACTTTTTGTGATGTTTTCATTGTGTTACTGTTTGAAGTGTTGCACAAATACTTTACACATTGCCTCTTAAATTAATTCTGACTGCTCTGTGCCAAGCTACCAGAGGGTGAGCACAGGATAATTTAGGGTGTGTTGTGACTCACCCAGACTCGGAGTGTGGTTCATGCTTGGGCAGGGTGCATACCTCTGCCAACCAGAAACCCATTTTCTAACAGGAAACTTTTATTAAATTAGCCCATACTCCTGAAAAGGAATCCATGCTGCTTTCACAAAATTACATTTTCTTATATATGACTACAACGGGAGAAGCAAGCAGTGCTACTCTGTATCTTATCGCCTGACAAGATTCTCAAGGAAAAGGTATTCCAAGAGGACATCTTCCCTTTTGAGAATCAGTTGCCACCTCCTTTGAGGTGTCAGTAATTGATCAATGATTTGCGACTGCATCTCTGGCCACAAACGATTGCTACGTACCATTGCGACTTTAAATTACTAGGGATGCTTCTTTTACACACCATCTTCATTGTGATGTGAAAGAGATCTCAAAACCATTTTGCATGTTGGAAATGTTTTTCTGGCTGGTAAAACAGGTCTCGTAAACAGAAAAAAAATAATTGAAAAAATACATTTTGCCTTGCAATCCTTGTACCCTAATCCCAGAAATTAGATAATATAATTAATTTACACCTCCAAAGCATATGAGTCAGATAAAAACAACTACTTGCTACACTTTGCTTACAAGAAGTATCAGCCTGTGTTTTAATGTAGTTATTTAGTCATCATGTGCTATGCATTAGTAGGCTGCTTCACAGTGCCAACTCAAAACAACCCGGGCTGCTCACTGTGATACATTGCTATTTAGTCAAGCCGGCAGGTGGGGGAAATGATCATTTTGGAATTCTTTCTTCAACAAGCAATTGAATTTGGCAAGACTTAGCTCCTACCTTATTCAAAGCAAGGTTTATTCCAGGCAACTCAAACGTGCCCTTTAATTTGGAGGGTCTGAAATGGAGGGCAGTCACTGATGTATTCATTCATTGTGTGCATGTCTCAACGCAGCACACCTAGAATTTGAAAAACATACATTTTTTTAAATGATTGTTTATGTGCAGGAAGGTCTCCCTTCCTGCACATAAACAATCATTTGTGAGACCTTCTTGCACAACACAGCACACATGGAAATAGCAAAAACAAGGAGAAATTAAACATTTTTCCTCATTTCGACAGGGTAAGACCAGGTTTTTCCTGGTCCTAATTTTGGTGCTGCCCCATATTTACGCTGCCCTTGTAAATATAGGGCAGAGTCAAAATCAATGGGTGTTGCGGTGGAACGCCCACAGCAACACGAATTATAGCTTGGAAGGGTGCCTTATCTATAAGGCGCATTAAGCCACGTTAGGTGGCTTAACACTGCCTTGGAAATAAGGCGAAGCCCCTATCGCCACCAAAATGTCCTGAAAAGTGACGTTGTGGTGGCAATAGGGGCTTGTAAATATGCCTCTCAATATCTTGGTAGCCAATGTAACCTGATAAGGTATTATATAACGGTAATGTGCCGTCATGAAATAGTCAGCCGCTGCAATGCAGTTGTTGTACACGCATGTCTCAGACAGTCTCAGCTGAGGGGCGGTGTGTAGTCCTTGTGACCATCGGGTGCTGTGCTGTGGTGGATCAGATGTGGCCAGCAACCCTCGAATCTTAAGGCCACTTCAAACCTACCCTTGGTGATGGCAGGCTTCTGATCTGTATTTATACATGATCCTGAGGAGTGGTCATTGACATCTGTGTTTGCACCGCCACATCCTAGCTTGAAAGTGATGGTTGGAAATGCTGGAATGCCGATCTCCTTGTCAAACTAGACACCTTATTGGCTTTAAATGGAATCATCAATCACATTCGGAGACAAATCAAGGGTTTCGCTATTATAATGTGGAAATCATGAGTTACCAGACACTGGCGTAATGACATAAGACTAGCAGTAATCACAGGTACTATGTAAAAAACTTCACTGTCTCTCACTAAATTGTGCTCCTATTTGCAGCATGCAGTCCAGGCAGGAACTGGTCCTGGGAGTTTGTTGTTAAAATATTACATCTTAGCATCATTGCAAATCTCCTTACCTGCAACAACCTTGCCCTCATTCGACCACTGGGATATTCCACACACTAATTATTACACCCAGTCAGCCGGTGATGGGAAGTAGGCAGGTTTCTAAAAGGTTCTCCACCCCAGGCCAGGCAATAGCATATACTATGGCTGGCTGATTCAGAAACTTGCTGACGGTAGTTCCAGATTTTCAGTGGGCCTGCTTTTTATTTATTTCTTTTTCCACATCATACCAGACTACCAGTTGTGTGTTTTTCCTGCTGAGTTCTTGGAGCCTGACCAAGAAGAGCTGGGGCTTGATTGGTTGAGCATTAGGTTCAGAGGTTTAAAAGTTGATCACTTGTATTTCATTCAATGACAGCTTCCTTTCTCTCATCCATATAGAGTAGAGATGTCCAGCAGGCAATCCAGATAAGATTGTTCTTTGCTTTCGTCTGGCCTTACCAGCAAATAGGTGCCGCCTAGGGCATGTGCTGTAATTGCCAGGCAATTCATCAGACCGTGCCATGCACTGACTCCACGGTATAACAGGGGAGCGAGAGTGATTTTAGTAAGATGCACAACCAATCTGATAAATCATGTTCCATCTCTGAACAAGCATTGGCTAAGCCAATCAGTCTCCCTTTAATAAAGCTTATTCTTTGTCAGTGCTTGTAGAATTGCAGCCGAACATTGCCAAAGCCAACAAGCAATGTCTGGCCATACTAAGATGTTATTTTTATTTTGTATACTTCTAAGACATCTGTCATGTTGCTTCTAAACACAACATGACAACCAATTTGGAACAGTAGAAAATTATGCCAAATAAAATTACCATTGCAAATTGGCCATCATGTTGCTTAAGCACATATGAAAGATTCTTTCTAAAAAAGCCACCTATCACTATTTGTCTTGCCATCACTAATCTTTTTTTGATTGTAACACCATTTTACAAGCATTGGCAAACCAGTTCTTGCAGCAGCAGGTGGTGGGTGGAGTTTGAAAGGAGCAGGAGAGCACTGGTGGGGTAACCGGGAATGAGGCATGAAGGGACTGGAGTAAGCAGAGGCATGGAAGGCAGGGATCATAAAGAGTGGAGATGAAGGAGTATGGGGCAAATGAGGAACTGGAGTGAGAGGGGCGCATGGACAGTAGGAGATAGACGGTGGTGCAGGATGAACAAGACAGAGGGTAGTTATGAAGGACGGCGACAACTGTGAAATACACCAATGGAAAGATGAAGGGTAGATAATGGGAGGAAAGCCATGTTTTTGAGTGCATGTGGTCAAATGCAGTGGAAACCTGCAAAGGCAAAAAATAGTTCCCGAATTTCAGCCGTGTAGAGATACAACTCATCAAACCAAAGAACATGGTGAAACCAAATTACTACACAGATGCGACAAACCCATTGAACTAAGAGCATAAAGGGCTATGACAAAATCGTGATCAAAGCATGAGCAATGGGCAGACTTAAATTCCACTTTTTGTATATGTTAAAGTATTGCTTAAAGTGCTGTCTTACAGATAAGAAAGCCTCTAGATGGATAAAAGAGAGCTAAGGAGAGGAAGACGAGGTGTTGAGATAAAAAATATATATATATAGCAGGATCGGTGCAGCCGGCTTCACCATCAACTGTCATCAAGGAGAACGCAAGTATTTTTTAACAATTGTGAGAAATTTGGTTGTTGTTATGGGTTTAATTTGGTGACCCCTCTTCAAGCAACAGCCACAATCCCTGTCAGGGTGAACCACAAAAGTCACTAATTAACCTGTGCGTAACCCTCTGGAAGCTTAGCACAAAAGCAGTCAGAATTAACTTAGAGGCAATGTATAAAGTATTTACGCAGCATACCAACAGCAATAAAGTGAAAACACAACACAAGTAAAAATCCAACACTAATTTAGAATAATATAGAAAATTGTAATAAATGATATGATACCAAAAACATCAAAATTCAATCAGTTGAATGAGAGATATGCAATTTTGGAGATTTCAGGTAAGTAAAGCACCTAAAAGCACAAAGCACCATTCATGGTTATCTGGTCGGGCGAGACCGGGTGAAACTCATAAGTTCAGTTCGACTGCGATGGAGCCTGGCCTGGACACAGAGACCAGATTAGTCCAGCTTAAACAGTTACCTTCATAGTCCAGCATGAAGAGTTCCGTTTGTTGTGTAAGGGGCTGCAGGAGCAAGGATGGTTGCAGATGTAGCACCAAGAGCAGGCTGGGCATCGTGGATGGCCATTGCTGCAGTGCAAAGATCCTATAGGGTTTTGTAGAAGGTCATTGCAGGAGCTTTGCGCTGGCCATCATTGCGAACTGTCGATGCTGTAGCACGAAGTGCAGATCTGCCAGGCATTCTTGATGGTCGCTGTGGTGTGAAAAGTCGAGTTCACCAGAACTTCGTATTGGCGGGGGCGCGTGCGGCCAGGTCATACCGTGAACTGGCATGTTTGCATTTGTAAAGAGCCCAAAAAGTTAGGCTATCGCCTTTTTGTGGGAGAGGAGCACAACCGAAGCCACACCAAGGGTCCAAGACCTGAGAGGCACTGCTTGGGGGGGGTCAGGAAATCACGCCAACAGGACTCAGGCAGGTCCAGTTGCAGATCCAGGCAGGAGGTCAGCTGGGCAGTAGCAAGGAGCCTCTGTAGCTCGTTATTTATTTTATTTAAAGAGCTTTATATAGCACCGGCAATACTCAAGGGTATCAGAGTGCCTTACAGCAGAGTTAGGGCATTAACAGTCAATCATAATACAGTATAGATGTATTGTCGAGTCATTATCAGTTCATATCAATATATAGTTTAATTGTTAGGTCAAAGGTCAGGCCTTGGGAGGGATATGGACATCGCAAGGTGCTGTTCCCCGGGTGGGTCATGGGTTATTTCCTGGAGGGTTGAGGTCCTGGTTCAGGAGGATTATTTTTAGTTGTCTCTTAAAGCTCATTAAGGATGGATTAGTTCTGATATGTACTGGGAGGGAATCCCGGATTTTGGGGCCATTGCCCGAGAAAGAGCGAGTGAGTGCTGTCTGTTTCTGTTTTTTGAGGAGGATGAGAAGTGTGTTGCAGCTCTGAAGATTTCCTGTTTGGCCTGCTTTTGTGAGTCTGGAGGTTAGGTAGTCTGGTTTACCGGTGTGTATAACTTTGTGAGTGAGACAAGCAGTTTTGAAGCAGCAGCATGCTTCTTTTGTTAGCCACTTCAGATTTATTAGGGAGGGGCGGATGTGGTCATCTTTCTTTGCTACAGAAGCCATCCTTGCAACTGCATTTAGAGTGGTTCTTAGAGGGGCTACTTATGCTTTCGGTGTGCTTTTGAGGGTAGCAATCCCGTAGACTAGTCTGGACAGAACCAGTGCTTGCGTGGAAGTTTTTAGGTCATTTGGAGGGAGGAAGGGTTTGATTTTGTTGAGGAGTTTTAGGTTGTATAAAGCACCCTTCGCTGTAGACCTTATGTGTGAGCGCATGTTCAAACTTCAGTTCAGGGTGATCCCCAGAGATTTGGCAGAGTCCACCACAGTCAGCTTGCAGTTTAGGTCATTTAGCCATTCTTGGATCTGTGGTGATTGGCGGGGGTTGGACATAACAAGAATTTCCATTTTTTCTTGGTTGAGTTTGAGGTGGTTATGTGATAGCCAGTTTTTAACTTTTATGAGCATGTCTTTGAGATGGCGTATCTCGTTCATGGAGGTAATGCCCATGCAAAACTGAGTGTCATCCACATAAAAGTAGTAGGCAATTGTGAAATTGAAGAATGTCCCTTCCGTTAGTAGAACACAGGGAACAAAGGTGTATGAAACTAGATGCTTATTTCAGAGAAGTACATCAGAAGACCCCAGCCACAGCTGTAGTCCTGAACGCCCTGTCAGACACTTCGCGCAGGGAGCTCCACTTAGAACGTTCCCCACTGTGACATTCTACAGCCTGTCACCATGGTACAAACCATAACAAGAACAAAGGGAAGGGTGTGAGTGAAACAGACAGTGTTCCCCTACGGCGGAGGATACCACACATCCCCGTCCTTTACACATTTAGAGAAGCAGTAATGCAAGGGGGGGAAAACGTACATAACTATTTGCCAACATAGTGTTCCAAGTACTTCGGGCGGCAAACCTTCCTGCAACTTTTCCTTGGTAAAGTGTTGGCCTGCCTGGAACACCCTGGATCTGGTGACCTGGCCCTGCTCTGGACTCTACTCTTGCTTTCTAAAGGGCTGTTGGTACCTGCATTCGGTGTAGGATACTTTACTACCCTTGCTAGGTTCCAAATCTTCCTTTCTTGTGTGTTTACAGCATTCCTGAACAACTTTACAATTCTAGTAGGTTCAGTAAACTCAGACCAGTTTGCTCTACCCGTGGGTGCTTTGATTTTGATGAGATGCCCCACTCTAAATCTCATGTCTTTTATCGCATGTAATCTATCGAATCTGCCTTTCCTAACAGTCATGGCCTTGCGTTCTCTGTCCCGCCACTGTGCCTCCTTTGAGTGGCCTGTCCAACCTTTGTACCATTTAATTCACTCTGGTACTAGCCTAGAGTTGGGTTTTCTCGCCTTAAGTAATTCGAAAGGTGTCATGCCCGTGGTTTGATATGGGGTAAGTCTGTAGGCTTCCAGACGTTTAAGAACCTCATCCTTCCAGCACAGCCCTCCTGCCCTCGCTAGTTGGATGTCCTCCTTGATAGTCTTGTTGAATCGTTCGACCATCCCATTGGTCTCTGGGTGATAAAGTGCACACAGCTTGTGTTTTATCCCATTGCACTCTAGGAATTCCTTCATTTCTTTCGAGCACAGTTGCACCCCGTTGTCTGTCAGTAAGCTACTTGGCAAACCTTCCCTGATAAATACTTCTAGTAGAAAGTCTATGACAGCTCTTGTGGTGATTTCAGACACAAACTTTATTTCTGGCCACCTGGAGTAAAGATCTATGAGAAACAGTATGTAGGGCGTGCGTTGTTCCCCTGTCAAAGGACCCACTATGTCAAGAGCCACATCCGCCCATGGGCCAACAGGAGGGGATCTGCAATACATACGAGGTGTGTGTTGTTTTAGGATCTTGTCACTAGTGGAGCATGGTACACACTCTCTTATTTTCCGCTCTATTTCAAGATCCATGCTGAGCCACCAGTAGTCTAGACACAACCTCTGTTTCATTTTGGTAACCCCCAGGTGCCCCTCATGAGCCATTTTGATCAAACGCTCTCTCAAAGTCTCGGAAGGGACCAGCCTCGTCCCCCTGAAAAGGCAATCATCTTCAATGGATAGTTTGTCTCTGACCATCCAGAGTGGTCTAAGGGTCTCCTCCCGCTTGTCTTGGTCCATCCAAAACCCCTTTATTTTTCCTAACACTCTTTGCAATAGCAAGTCCGCTCTCAAGGCCTCCTTCCAGCGTTCTTCTTCTTCTTCTACTGCCCCTTGGGTGATGGTGCACACGTTCTCCGTCTGCATCTCTTTGTCCGTCTCACTTTCCTCCTCACTGTCGACTGCTACATCATAATCTTCACTCACCAGGTGAGAGGCAGTCGGCTGCAAAGTTCCTCACTCCAGGTACATATTCAGCCTCAAACGTGTACTCTTGAAGACTTACTACCTACCGCCTGATTCTGCTTGAGATGGAGTCTAACCCCTTCTTGGTGAACACTTTGTCAAGGGGCTTGTGGTCGGTCCTCAGGTTGAATTTCATTCCCCACAAAAAGTCTCTCAATTTGTTAATGGCCCAATGTGCCGCCAACGCCTTTTTCTCAATTACTGAATAGTAGAACTCTGCTTTGCGTAGCGAGCGTGATGTGAACGCTATGGTTTCCTCCCCTCCTTCTCCTACTTGCATTAGAACAGTTCCTAGTCCTTTGGAGCTGGCGTCGGTGGTTATTATGGTCTTCCTTCCTGGTACAAATGATTTGAGGTCAGGTGCTTCAGCCAAGGCCCTCTTGATGTCTCGAACTCCTTCTGGCATGCCTCGCTCCAGTCGAATACTACCCCTTTCCTTAGTAGGTTGCGGATGGTATATGTGCGCCTGGCAAAGTTCTGAACAAATTTGCTGTAAAATTACACCATTCCCATGAAGAATTAGATTTCCTCTTTACTTTTGGGTGGTGTAAGATTAAGAATGGTGTTTTGCAGATCTGCCTTCGGGCAAATTCCCTCTGCTGTCAGCTTGAGCCCCAAAAACTCTATCTCGGCGCACCCAATCTTGCATTTTTCTTTCTTCACTGTAAATCTTTGTTCTTGGAATCTCTTGGACACCTGCCTGAGTCTGCGTTTGTGTTGTGTGCCATCCTCCCCAAAGATAAGCACGTCGTCCTGGTAGCACAATACCCCTGGTATGCCCTTGAGGAGGTTGCACATGATGCTTTGAAAGACCGCAGCGGTGGACACCAATCCAAAAGGCATGCGCTTGAATTTGTAGGCCCCCATGGGCGTGATGAACGCAGTCAGCTCTTGTGATTCGGGGTGGAGCCTGACTTGGTAGTAGGCTGAGGTTAGATCAAGAGTAGTGAACACTTTTGCCCCGCTAACCGGCTCATCATCTGTGAAATGTTGGGCAAGGGGTACTTGTCAACAATGAACTCCCTATTTAATGCTCTCAGGTCAATACACAAGCGCACTGTGCCATCACCCTTCTTGGCTGCAACAATGGGTGCCAACCACTCCGTGGCTTCTACTGGTTCGATCACCTCTAACCTGCACAGCTTTTCTAACTCCTCCCTCACTGCCTTCTGTATCGAAATGGGTAGGTTCCTAACCTTCGCTGTGACTGGCTTGGGGTTCTCTTTCAGTTTTATTTTGTGTGCATAGTGTCTGAGACACCCTAGTTGTTCTGAAAAAACATCTTTGAATTCTTCTCCTATCCTCTCCTGTGTTCTCCCTACATCTTGTACCAATATCTGTGGGTTTTTGTTGTGTTGGGATTGAGGTAGATGCTCAAGTCCTTTTGCGCTTACCAACATAGTATGTTGTGCCCCTTCTTGGACACATATATGTTAGTGACCGCAAGTCTGTCCTTGTAACCCACAGTGCCCCAGAAGTAACCCTTCATCTGTGTGAGTTGACCCCCGTAGGCCCCCGGTTTTACATCCTTTCTTTGCAGCGTAAGTTTTCCCTTCGATACCTTCTCAAATTCTTCTGCAGATATAATTGTCAGTTTAGAACAGGAATCAAACATGGCTTCTACCCTTGTCTCTTCTACAGCTATGAAGTCCTTGGGATTGCTCACATTCTCTCCCTCAATCTGCAACACAATTTCATAGCAGACACGCGTGGTGTCATCTCTGTTGTTTCTTGAGTTATTAGCATTAGTTCTGCAACATTCTCTAAAGTGGCCCCACCTACCACACCTATTGCATGTAGCTTTTAGTGCAGGACACTCCCTGTTGTTCGCTAAATGTCCCGGTTTCCACACCTGTAACAACTTCCCTTAAAACTCAAACTGCTCTTGTTCTCCTTTTGTTCCTTTTTGGGACCTTTGATAGCAAGCACGCTCTCACTCTCCACAGAGACTTCACTCACTTTGGCCTTCCCTTCACAATCTTGCTTGATTTTGCTCACACACTGCATCATGTGCTCCACCTGTTTGGCCACAATAATCACCTTCCAGAGGGGTGGGTCATCTTTTAACCACAGCTCTTCACATATGCGTTCAATCTTACATGTTAGGAGAAATCGATCAGGTATCTGCTCCTCACAGGCTCCCCCAAACTTGCGTGTGGCTGCTAACTTCCGCACTTCCGAGACAAATTCCTCTACAGTTTCACCCTCCTTCTGCCCTCTCCTTCCAAAGTGATAACGCTGCTTAATAATGATACTAATTTAGGGCAAGAAAGGGATGTCCAATTTTTACATACTAATTTCATACTCATTCAAACCTCTTGCATCGTTAACATTTAGATCTGGAAGGTGCTCTAAGATCTCTTGCCCTTCCGCCCCCAGGTAGTGCAATAGTAATGCCACTTTCCTTTCTAGTCCCAAATTCGGACCACATACCACTGCGTAGTTGTGTAAATCTTTTTTCCACTTATTCCATTTTAAAACTGTCTCCCCTGGGCTATTCAGAAAAAATGGCGGTGGAGTGACATTCTGCATGTTTGCTGGAGGGGGGAGCAAATATCACCTGCAACAAAGATGTAGAAACAAGTTTTTCTTTGGAAGTCAGTCAGGAGGAGGCCCTCCTCGCAGTGCAGAGCTACCACACTACCTTGTTCAACCGAGAATATATAAGAAAGTGCCATGGAGAACAGTAGGGGAATGCCTAGAGAAAGGTAAAATTAATATTCATTACCAAAAGTAGGTTGCAGTGCAGGGAAAATAAAGATTGAAAAAGGAAATGTGACCAAAAGTCCACTAGGTGGCGTTGTTCCTCTCATAATCTGTTCGATCTGAACACAAGGCTTCCCTCACAGCCTGCTCGTCGATAAATGCTGCCACTGTTCCTTCTGTGGTCCTGTCCCACGAACAATAATCCTCCAGAACTGCCCACTTTGAGCAGCACGGCCACTCTGCGCCGGACGCTCACACACACAACCTGAGCGAGTATGAAAACTGGCACGGAACCTGCACACTTCCCTTTTTTTCTGCTGAGGAGAAACCCTTTTGAGGTAAATAAGCTGCAATAAGCTTGAGATAGTCGAGCTGTGCCAGTCAGCGAGACTAGCGTTGCCCTTGGGCGGGAATGGGCATCCTGTCAAACACAGCGGCCACGCACCTGACAGAAGAAGACGTGACAACTGCCCTTGTAGCTGTCAAGTCTGAATAATATGCCCAAAAGCGTGTCAGTAAAACAAAGACCTGGGTCTTCCCTTAGTGCTCTGCGCTGCTGGGAATATGCGAGGAAGGTAAGAGGTCGTAGGCTAATGTTGAAAGATCTTCTACCCTCCAAGTTGTGTCCAAATACAACTCCCTTAACTTTCGTACTGAGTCTTTTCTTCAGCTGTGCCAGTCAGCGTGCCTGGCGGAGTACACTTTGCCGAGAACAGGTGCCGATCGCTCAGCTGGCAGTGTCTGTGAGGGAGGACACCACGGGGTAACCCAGAGTCACAACTGCCACGTCCAGATCCCAGCATATAGGTGGATTATGGAGTGCAGATATAGGGCTGCTTTAAACTGCGTTGCACCGGGTGACCAGTATACCATGCAGCTTTACTTTACTCTTTATTTTGTGAGAAGAGTAATTAACTCATACACCGGGGTGCGTTGTTATAAATGCGCCGCAGAATAGTAATGTTCTCCTTCACATTTACGGGTAACCCTCCTGGTAGTACTCACAGTATGTTATCCAGACACCATCCAGCTTTGCTCCTCAGTGTGTTGAGGTCCGGTTCTGTTGTACTTGCTGATTCCAGCATCCCATCTTCTGTCGCCAGTGTGAAATTGAAGAATGTCCCTTCCGTCAGTAGAACACAGGAAACGAAGGTGTATGAAACGAGATGTTTATTTCAGAGAAGTACATCAGAAGACACCCAACACAGGGAGCTCCACTTAGAACGTTCCCCACCGTGACATTCTACAGCCTGTCACCGTAGTAGAAACCATAACATGAACAAAGGGAGGGCGGTGGGTAAAAACTACAGCGTTCCCCTACGGCGGAGGATACCACAGCAATGTTTACTTGTTTGAGTATTGTGTTGAGGGGGTACATGTAGATGTTGAAGAGCGTCAGTGAAAGGACTGAGCCTTGGTTGTACCTCGGGTGTTGGACGACATACTGGACGTCGAGTTGTTTATTTGTATTAGTTGGGAGCGTTTGTGGACAAATGAGGTGAACCATTTCAGAACTGTGACGTCTGCTCCCATTCCTTGTTGCAGGGAGTCCAAAAGCAGCTGACAGCTCTTGGAGGAGGAGCAGGCATCATCTTTTTGCGTCTAGGGATTTATGTTTGCCATCTGCTATATATAGTATAGCTGTTTCAATGCTGCATCCCTTTCTGAAACCTAATTGGGCTGCCACGAGTAGGTATTGGTGTCAATGTGTTGGTTGAGTTGGGAAAGAACACATATCTCGAGGATTTTTGCCAGAAAGCGAAGGTTGGAAACATGCTTAAAGTTGCTGAGCTCTTCATGGTCTGGGCCTGTTTTTTTAGTATGGGAGTGATTTGGCCTTGTTTCAGGTAGTCAGGCATGGTCCCACTACTGAGGGAGCTGTTTATTATCTTGGTCGATAGAGGGGTTATGGCAGGGTTGAGGCTTTTTGCCAGGAATTTCAAGAGTTGGTCATAGTAGTGTGAAGAGGGTTTGGGTTTTGCAATCACCATGAAGATGGGCTCCTTTGTGAGTGTGTTGAATGCCTTCCAACTCTAGGGTGCAGTGGAGGTTCTAAGGCACTGGTTGGGTCCGGTCATGCATGGGGGAGAGGTCTTTATTTACGGGGGCGAAGAGTATGCTTGGGGTATGTTAATCACTGTTGTGGGTGAAGTGTTGCTAATGAAAGTCCACATGTGGCAGTCGAGGGAGAGTTCGATTTTCCAGAATTTGTTGTTGAAGAATTGGGTGAAGTTGTTGCATTGTTGCTTTGAGACTGGGGGAGTACCCTTGGTTGATTTGGAGGATTGTTGTTTGAGTATGTTAAAAAACTCTTTGGGGTGGTTTCTTGCTTTATCTTGCCATTGCAGAAGAAGGTAGCTTTTTCTTTTCGGATGGGATTTTTGCATTTCCTGCATTCTCTTCTGAGCTGGTTGCGGTGACTAGTGAATAGGTTTGTTCTCCAGAGTTTTTCAACAGCTCTTACGTGTCCTTTTTCCAAGTTGAGTCTTTGTTGAACGAGGATCTTCAGGGAGTGTCTCTTACCCTTTTTAATTTCAGGGGGGCTACCTTCACCAGGGTGGTTTTCATTGCCATGTTATTGTGCAATGTGAGCTAAATAATGAATTTTTTTCTTCCAGGTCAGTTATTTGGTTGAAATTTCTGGACCATTTGAGAGTTTTCTGAGAGCGGTTAGGAGGAGTTACCACTTGGCTGATGTGGAACTGAATAATGTGGTGGACCAACCTGTCAATTACAAGTATGTTTTCTAAGCTCATTGCTTCATTTTGGGCTATAATGAC
Organism: Triturus cristatus; assembly: GCF_964204655.1. Lineage (NCBI taxonomy): Eukaryota > Metazoa > Chordata > Amphibia > Caudata > Salamandridae > Triturus > Triturus cristatus. Next base: position 407,063,195 of record NC_140583.1, on the reverse strand, counting down.
ATCTAAGGTTGTGCCTCTGTTGCGGGGTTGCCCCTTGAAGTATTGATTGAGATCTTTGCTGAGTAGGAGTTTGTTTAAGAATTGGATTAGTGAGTCCTCCTCATCATTTCAATGAAGGTTGAAGTCCCCTAGGAATACGTTGTTGGTGTTAGAGATAGAGTGTTGTGTTATCAGATCTGGCAGTTGTTCACCCAAGGCAAACATATTTCCTGGTGGGTGCTAGAGGAGGTGATATTTCATTAAAATATTATCCTTTAGCATTATGGTAGTACTGTGATATTTAAATGTAGGGTAAGAGAGGGAATTTGCATCTGTTGATGCTTGATGTTGTTCTTGTGGATGATGACTATGCCACCACCATGGTGGTCATCCCTGTCCTTCGTAATGATGGAGAAACCTGGGCGACCTCCTCAGCCGATTTGAAGTTCCCCTTGGCAAACATGCATCCCTCAGGACCACATGAGGCAAAGGAGATGGTGGACACCATGCAGAGCAGTCGACTTACCGGCCACTGTATTTCATACCGTCTTTTCCGGAGTCCTTCTTGGGCAGTTTTGCCCTCTTAACTCAGGTGGGGGCAAGCAGGCATTTGTTGCTACAGGCTGTGTAGTTACTGGCCCAGCCATTATCGGCTGGGGCCACAGCTGCCGCATTTATCGGCAAAATGCTCTGATGCCTTTCATTATGTGTGATGGCCCCTCAGCAGCCAGACCTAGTGAAAGTAGGCTGTTCAGGTCGCCATACGATACACCATGCAGTCTATAACCTTCAGGACCTGCAGATGTGGCACCAGGGTCCGCAAGCAGCCAAGATTATCTCACCACTGTGAGAGCCCGTAGCAGATCTAACAGTACCAGTCAACTGATGCCCTGTTCCCTCCTCGGCTCTCCTGTAAGACCTAGGAAAGAGAATCCCACATCCAGCTCCGGATGTGCACGAAGCCCTCACTGCTCTGGTATCCCACCACCGCCTCTCCAAGGCACAGTGGTCTCTTTGTTGATTGCTGCCGGGAGGCAGACTTTGTGTTCCTTACTTGGGCCACTGTGTGCTCCCTGGGCAAACGTAACCTTCCCTCAGTCCCAGCCCAACAAAGTCCTGTCAGGGCAGCCAGCCATCCAACTCCTGGGCAGTGGGGATAGATCAGGGACAGATCAAGGATTTGTCGAAGGGATCACTATCCTTGCAGATATTGTCCTTGTAGCTCACAACAGTAGGTCAGCCAGAGGACCCTTGGAGTCCCTTCAACCTGGGATGAAGGGTGCAGGTCCAGTCTTCCTTCTCAGCAAGAAGAGGCAGCAGGCAACAGAGCAGCAGAGTAGCAGGACAGCAGGGTGGCAGTCCTTCTGGCAGGAAAGCAGCATAGCAGTCATTCTTCTGTAGCATCCACAGATCCAGGAGTGTACTGAAGAGTGGATCTGAGGGTTCCCTTTTTATATACGGTGCTTTGTTTGAAGTAGGAGAAGTTTCTAGAAAGTTCCCTTAGAAGAGCATGATGTTTCCTGACTCCCCTGCCCTGGCTCAGCTGGCTGCATGAACAATTATACAATGCAGGGGTGACAAATGTGTGTGAAGGCAGAGCACAGCCTATTCTGTTGTGAATGGGGCTGTGCCCACCCCATCCTGCCAGTTGATGGCCCAGCTAGGCACACCTAATCCTTCTATGGTGTGACTGCTTGGGAGGAATAAACAAAGTCCAACTGCTAACTACACCCAGTCATGTGACCCAGGATAGGCTGCACACACCAAATATATTGGGCAGGAAAATGTCAACTTTCTAAAAGTTGCCTTTTCAAAATTGTAACTTACATTTTAACTTTATCAATAAAGAGGATTTTTTATGACAATATCTCAAACACCAAACATGAAATTCTCACTTGTTCCTAATCAAACATCAGCACTTAATAAATGTAATAGTGCATCCCAATGTTATCCTACGGGAAGGGTAGGTCTCACAGTAGTGAAAACAAATTTAAGAGTTTTTCACTACCAGGACATGTAAAACTTATAAGTACATATCAAACATTTTAATTACAATGCACCCTGTACTATGGGCTACCTAGTACCTATTGGAGGGGTGACATTGATGCAGTAAAAGGAGACTTTAAGCTTGGCATAGGGGTTATATTGCCAAGTCGAACTGTCAGTTTAAAACTGCATTCAGGAAACTGTAATGGCAGACAAAGGACATGTTTTAAGGAGCTACTTAGGTGGGTGGCACAAAAATGCTGCAGGCTTACTGGTAGCATTTATTGTACAAGCCCTGGGTACATGGTATACCACTCTACAAGTGGACTTATTAGGAAACTAAATATGCCAATCAGATATACGCCAATTATACATGCATAGTCCTAAAGCCAAAAAAATTACTTGAGCAAAAATAGGAGGGGTGAAGGTAAAATGTGTGAAGGAAGATTACCCTGAGGCTGACAAGTTTAACAACAACCTGATATATTTTAAAACAAAATCATTTAAGTCTAAATGCCGAATGCAATGCTTCTGGAAACAAGATAATGACATACAGATGATCACTGCATGGGTATAATTATAAAATGCGTAATATTTTCAGTCCTCCAGGTTATCCTCTTAAATTGTGGATACATGCTTTCATGACTACAGAAACAGCTACATAAATACATATTTTGGCACATAATGGCCTGTGAAAATATGTTACCAGTGATCTGCCCGTAGCTCCAAAACAGTGTGCTCTACGACACCCCATTTAATCCCACCTACTACGATCACAGAGCACCTGCCTTTTAAAATTAGACACTTGGCCCCAGAAAGTTTTTCAGTAGTCCCAGAAAGAGGAAAATGCAAGTCCACAGTCTACATTTATCAATCCTTGAACGAAGAAAGTGTATGGCGTGATTCGAATCTCCGTCTTTTCTTCTCTCATGCTCAGAAAGTGTTTAAATAATTCACTTCTAAACGCTTGGACAATGTTTCACTATTTTCCTCCAGTATCCTAGGAGAAGGCAGACATCATTAGTGAGTGCTGAAAGCAGTTTTTGAAATTTATGTAAAAGTACCGCACATATTCCTCCAGAAGAGGCAGAGGTGGGATGCAGCTCTCCCACACTGGAAATACAAAATAACAATAAAGGTAAGGTAATAAGTAGTGAATTTGCAACAGAATCAAAATTGTTAATTAAAGGTGTGATCCTCACTTTAGCCAAGAAAGAGTAATGCTACAGACCAGGGACCCACATAAAGTGGGGCCAAAAGTGAACAAACTTTACAAACATCACAAACAATCAAATGTAAAGGCCCAACTGAATCACCCCTAGTCGCTCGGGAAAACCTTATCAAGGGTATTCATTTCACACCCGTGTACGGTGATGGAGGAATGAGGTATAGTAAACAAGCATTTACAATGCAATAAGTCTCGCAATGACATTGTTTTGAGCTGTTGGCATTGAAAATGTTATTGTTTTTTTCCCCTTTGTGAAGCATTAATCAAGTAATGTCGTTGTAAATGACAATGTCTTTTACTCCCTGTTGACCCCCGCATACAGACATAGATTGGAAATACTGAGTAATTTATCAGGACATTCAGATTCTGGTGTCGAAAGCACCAAATGTGCATGCTATCCTCCATTTGGAAATTGAAAACATGTGATAGGTGCCACTTATCACGTGTTTAATTCCGAATCTAGAGAACTATCCATGGCACAGAGCCCCCTCAAGGGCGCAAAAATCTTTATGCTGCGCTACAAGGGAAAGAAAGTGTCACTAAGGTTTCCAAAACAAGGCATGCCTCGAAGACATCCTCAGCACCATCTTTAGATACAGAATCAGGTAGGTCTGTCTCCTTCCGAAAGAAAAAAAAAATACCAAGTCTACACACTTCCTTCAAAGTCCTCTAAATTTTGAACAGTTGGAGAAGGCGCGGGCTGACTAAGGCGCGCCGCCATTATGGCGGTCGCACCAGTCCCCGGCCTCCCCGAAGGGTGGGGGGGGAGGCCGCGTCAGCAAGTGATGTGGCTCTCCTCCCCCACTGCAATCAGCCAATAGGGGGCTAGGACGACGCAGAAACATCGTCCTAGCGTCCAGGCTGACCGGTCTCAGCCGGTCGGCCTGGGGCGCTCCCTTTAAAAGAGGTGGTGGGGAGCAGAACAGTCTCTTGTTCTTGCTCCCCACCGATAGGATCCCCGGGCCAGCTGCGGGCCCATAAAGTTTTCTCTCTTTTTGTTTTATTACAGGTTCCCGCCGAAGAGAAGATCCTGTATGCCGGTGAAGATCGTTTGGGCGCCAGCGAGGACTGCGGGGAGATTATCGGCAGGGACGCGGTATCACGACGACTGATCGTCCATTGGCCGGGGGAGTCCTCCATTTCGTGCGGAGATCGTCGGGATTTGGCTGCAGGGAGCGGTTCCTAGGCAGCGTAACCGGCGGCGGGAGCAGTGGCGGATCAGCTGTTTTTGTGCAGCATTCTATGCGCGGTAAGCGCGGCGGGTAGACAAGCGCTGCAGGGCTAGGACAAGCGTGGGGGCGGGCGGCTCACTGAGCTCAAGATTACGGGAGAGAGTCACTGTGGCCTAATGGTTAAGGTCTGAGACTCTTACTCGCAAGGTTACAGGTTCAATTCCCATTGATTCTGTTTAGTTCGATATCTTTTTAAAATATCGCTGTGGTCTAATTAGCTCGAAGCTGCAGCTCAGAGCTATCTGCAAGTGTCTTTTGGTGCGGCAGTCCCCTACATTGCAAGAGTTCGAGCCCCAGCCCCGAAACATCAGCTTGTGGTTTTTTAGGCTTGATTTGACCGTATTTGTCTCGTTAAAACCCAAGGCTCTTACTCAGGAAGGTTACAGGTTCAATTCCCATTGAGCTCGTTTTGCGGGCTGTTTTCTGACCTTTTTAAAATTGCTGGAAAACGTGTGGGGTCAGAGCTGGATAACGGAGGTCTGTGATTCTGGCTCTCAAGGTTGCAGGTTCAAATCTAAGTGCATCTGTCCAGGTAGAGTGCAACCCCTGTTACTAAGGGCTCAGTCCAGAGTGTGGGAATTGTAAGGTTGTGGGACAGTTAGGAGGCAAACAGTGAACTTGGAATTTTTTGTGCACTGCTACTGTGTTCTTCCTTATACTCACGTTAAGCATGCTATTTATTGAAGTCGCACGGTTGTGTTTGGAGGCGGTGTTAATCTCTGTCCCCTGGTTTCCCAGTTAAAAAAGGGGAGGGGTAGGAGGCACTTAGTCCTTTTTCAGTTCCAGGACACTGTTACTCAGTGTGGGAGGGGGCCGTAGGTTTTGTCTGCGAACTAGCTAGGATGTCGCGCAGCGCAACTGGTTTATTTGTGTTTCCACAGCTCCAGCATTACGAAACGGACAAGACAGTATCAAGGTCCAACGAATTCGCTGGTGGTGATCTTGGGGTGAACACGGTTGGGCGGCACCGGCTAGCCAGCATCTCATTGCTTCTGGGAGCCACAGAGGGTTTGAGCGGGCAGCTCACCTGAGCTTACTGTATTAGCCAGTAAGTCATGGCTCTGGCTGCGTGGTTGCAAAGGTTGGCTGGTGGCTGCTACTTCTACAGGTAAGGGGTGACACAGTCACCTACTGGGGGTACGGGTACGCGAGCAGGCAGGTCCCATTTAAGTGTTGGCATGGCCCCTCCGGTCCGGCGGCACGAGAAGCGATCACACACAGACGTCCTCTTGGAGGCGTGGATGCAACAAGTCCAGGTAATGGGGCAGATGCTCAATAGGTTGCAGGATAAGGTGAAGGGTCCTGAGGTGCCAGAGGGGAGGGGTAGGCGGCCTATTGTGCCACCAAGACCATACTCCCCACCACCGCCAAAGAGGTACAGGCGGAAAAGGCGCAGCCGTCCCGCCAAGACGTGAGCCCACACCCGCGACTAGCCCCCAGGGGGAAGGGGGCGCAGGTGACCCAGTCCCACCCGTAGATACGCCGGGCCCCGTGGGCAATTGGGACACTGTGCCAGCGGCCCCCATGGGTGAACCTAGTATCTCCCCAGGGGAGGGGGCGGGCGGAGCGCACCCAGCTGAACCAGACATAGCCGCCAATTTAGCAGTAGTCCTCCCCTGGTTGGAAATGGTAGGGAACTGGTCAGACGCTGCAGGGGTGACAACGGGCGGGGGGATGCCATTGAAAGGGCTATGGAATTGATGGCTGAACTAGGAAAGGGGAAGCCAGGCGGGGTGCCGGCAGGGGGGGCAGGGGGTGTAGTACCCATGGCCCCAATACCAGCCCCCGGTGGCAAGGTGCCGGCAGAACCGGCAGGGGGGGCAGCGCCCGTTCTCACACCACCAGCCCCCAGTGGCGAAGGTGCCCGGGAGCTTAACAGCAACGCGAAGAATACAGACGCGGGCAAGATGGCTGATGCAGCAGTACCAGCATGTACGAGGGCAACACTACCTCCACTGGGTCTGGGGGAGCTGCGCTCCGGGAGGGAACAGCTGGGGTGGAATCTGTCAAAAGAGACTAAAGAAAGGATCTGGAGAGGGGAGTATGTTAGCATGTTTTCACTTTTGATTGATGAGGCAGGCAGGGAAGAGGCAAAAAGGAACAAGGAATTTACACACTACAAGGAATGGTCCAATATAGTTCTGAAGTACAGAGTTGAGGAGAACTTGGCCAACTGGATACAGGTTTTCACTATATTCATGGCCATCATGTTAGAGCGTTTCCCAGAGGTTGGATCTGAAATGGCGTGTTATCAGAATAGGATCACAGTTGCCCATGCTACACAAGGTGGGGACGGGTGGAAAGAGTATGACAAGGAATTTAGAAGGGCAAAAGCACAGGATCCAACCCTAAGATGGAGCAAGACAGACATGTTTATTCATCTGAGACATTTGGTGCAGAGCACAGGTGAGAGTGGGCCGGGGCAGGTACCTGATGTAGGGCGGTCTCAGCCCTTTAGGACAAGCCCCGCCGGTAACACGGGGGGGTTCACAGGTAAGCCAGGGGGTAATGGAAAGAAAGGCGTCTGTTTTGACTTCAACAAGCGGACATGCAGTAGGGCGCCAGGCACATGTAGGCTCAAACATTCCTGTGGTTACTGTGGTAATGCATCCCACCCAGAGTCTAGATGTCACAAGAAGTCCAGAGGCAGAGGGGGGAAGAAGCTAGAGTAGCGACCTGCTGCTAAAGAAGGCTATTTCACCTATTAACATTATCACTATGATACCTTGGTTGGAGTCCTACAATTGCCCAGAGGCAGCCGGGACAATCAGGGAGGGTTTTGTAGAAGGTTTCAGGATACCGGCTCGGGTTACAAAGGGGTGGCGCATTGCCAGAACCAGCTGTCAGTGAGGTCCAATGTAGGCATAGCAACAGCAACAATCCTTAAGGAAGTGAGCCTGGGCAGGGTGGCCGGGCCGTTTGGTGACCCCCCAATGAAGGACTTTGTGTGTTCCCCTTTAGGGGTGGTGCCTAAGAAAGCGCCAGGCGAATACAGGTTGATTCACAACCTTTCTGCACCCAGGGGGATTTCAGTGAACGATGCCATCTCTGACACACTCTGTAGCATGAAATATGCATCATTCGACCAAGCAGTAGACATGCTTTGGTCGTTGGGTCAAGGGGCCGTGCTGGCTAAAGCCGATATTGAGTCGGCATTTAGATTACTACCTGTGCACCCCGCGGATTTTCATTTACTAGGTTTCCAATTCCAAGGGGAGTATTATGTGGACAAATGCATGCCAATGGGGTGCTCAGTGTCCAGCGCCTACTTTGTGAAATTTAGCTCGTTCTTGGAATGGGCATTTAGACGGGTGTCTGGGCATCGCTGGGTGCTACACTACCTGGACGATTTTCTGTTTCTGGGGGCGTGAAAATCTGGGGAGTGCGGGTCAGCATTGTCAAAATTCTGTGCATTAATGCAGGAGTTCGGGGTGCCTTTGGCGCCCGGCAAAACGGTGGGCCCAAGCACAACGATCGAATTCTTAGGGATTGAATTAGATGCTGTCCAAGGGGTCTCACGGTTACCCGCCGACAAAGTTAAGGGTTTCGGGGCGGCGTTGTTACACTGCCTCAGGAAAGAGAAGGTTACATTGCACCAACTACAGCAGGTGGTGGGACAATTGAATTTTGCACTACGCATTATCCCAATGGCGCGCCCTTTCTCTTGCTCTATCGCGCATGCAATGTCAGGTCTCAGGGAGAAGCATCACCACACCAGGCTGTCCGGCGAGGTCAGGCAAGATATGTTGATTTGGACGGCGTTCTTGCGGGATTTAAATGGGAAGGTGGTGTGGCCCAGCCCACCTAAGTCCAGCCCGGAGTTGGGCCTCATGACTGACGCCGCAGGTAGTGAGGGTTTCGGGGCCATCCTGGGGCGCGAATGGGTAGCTCAGCGTTGGCCAGACTGGTGGAAGGAATCTGGAATCACCAACAACATAAGTTTCTTAGAGCTTTTTCCAATTCTAGTGGCACTGATTGTGTGGGCAGAAATTTTAAAAAACCATTCTGTGTTATTCTGGACAGACAACATGGCAGTGTATCATGATACTGCGGTTAGTGAAGGAGATTGTGCTACAGTGCATGAGATTGAATGTCCTTTTTAAAGCTAAACACGTGCCTGGTATTCTGAATCACGCGGCTGACGCATTGTCTCGTTTTAAAATGCAGGCTTTCAGGTCACAAATTCCAGAGGCAGCAGAGCACCCATCACCTTTCCCAGAACATCTGTGGCAGCTTGGTGCCCCAGAGTATCGAACCTCGTGGCAGCAAGCCTAGCGCCCAGAACCAGGAGTGCCTACGAAGGGGCGTTTGGGTCTTTTTGCTTCTTTTTGGGGGACCAGTGGGAGCACAAATGGCATAACCATGAATCGGTAGTTGACTACCTGGTGTACATGAGAGACCAGGGGCGTAAGGTTGCTGGGGCGAGGAGACATATTTCAGCCATATCGTTTTTTTGCAAAAATGAAAGGAAAGGGAGATCTCACAAAGAATTTCATAGTACGCCAGGCGCTAAAAGGGTGGCAACGCTTGCAGGGAGGGCAGCTGGATGTCAGACGACCCATAGGTTTCGAACACTAGGGAAACTATTGGGGGCCCTGCAGCGGGTTTGTACTTCCCCAGGTGAAGTCATTTTGTTTCAAGCTGCATTCTGCATTGCATTGCATTTTACGGTGCGAGTTAGTCACCAGGAACAAGGAAGATTGGCTGGGGGCCTGCAAATTGGCCACATTAGCATCAAGAAAGATTCTGTGCTGATTTCCATCCGGAAGTCAAAAACCGATCAGCGTAGGAGAGCGTAGTGCTGCACAGAGCAGGTAACACAGTGCTGCCCGGTTGACAAGCTCGAGGTTTTCATGGCCCAACGGGCACGCACTCAGGGAGGTCCTCTCTTGATACATGGGGACGGGTCATCACTCACGGTATTTCAATTCAGAAAAGTCATGCTCCTAGCGTTGAAGAGTGCCAGGCTGGACCCTGCCGATTTCGGGACTCATTCGTTTAGGATAGGAGCAGCCACCGAGGCAGCAGCAAGAGGGCTAGGGAACGAGCGTCTCAAAAGGATCGGTAGGTGGTCCTCTAATTCTTTCAAGAGATATGTGCGGGTGCACATGCTCTAATACGGTGTGACGGTTCAATTAGGCGCACAAAAAAGGGGGTTTACCCTTTCTTTCTCCCTGTTACTCAGGGGAAGGGGGCGAGTCAGTGTCGCTAGCTGACAGGCGCTTGACGCAGTTCATGGAATGTTATATGTGTGTGATGCCAGCATGGCGAGGCACTTAAGCCCCCTCCTTGTTTGTTTCGTCGTCAGTTGCAGTTTCTTCCTCCTGTGACTCAGGAGAGGAGTCTGGACGCTTTCGCATTAACAGAACGCAAGAGCAAGCAGTAGTACTGCAGGCGCCGAGTGACAAACGAACAGCAGACATGGTGGCGCAAGTTCACTCTTCGCACCAGGAAGATCAACATGTGTGGATGATAGGGCACTCATATGTTCCTTGTTTGAAGAATTTCTTTTCGGGAGCTGCAAAGACTAGGGCCACTCAGCTAGGGATGAACTTATCTTTCTTTGGTCAGGGTGGTTTGTGCGTTGGTCAATTCAGGGAGTTGGTGAACCGAGCTTTGAAAGCAAGTACGGGGCCACCGGCAATCTGGATCCTGCACTTGGGGGCTAACGACTTGTCCCGATTAGGCAGGAGATTGCTGGTCGAGGAGCTCCTCACGGAAGTGGGATGGCTAGCAAGGCAGTGTCCCCAGTCGACAATAGCGTGGTCACACATGATTCCCAGGTTGCACTGGAGGGGGGGTGAGTCAGTGAGGGCGTTGAATTACGCGGTAAAGCAGATCAACAACAAATTTGATAAGCTATTTCAACTCCCTAGACTAGGGTCCATAGGGCACAGATACATCAAGGGGCAGCAATTTTTTCTTCAGGACGGGGTGCACCTTTCACATAAGGGGAATCAGGCTTTCCTAGAGGACATCCTGGCCTGGGTGGAGAGCGTAAGGCGCAGTGCATGACCTTCCTAGAGGGAGAGGGGGAGTCCAGGTAATCGGGCAACTATGCTGGCCTGTGGCGGTAAGGTCATGATGGGTAAGCATAGTCTTCGGTCCTCAACGGTCAGCACCATAGAACTCCAGGGGGTAGTGACAGCCGGTAGGTAGGCTGTCACGGTGCGGGGCCGGGGGAGTCATCCTTCCCAGTGGGCCTGGGCCACCCCGCACACGCATGCGCATTAAGGCGCCACTATGCAGAAGTCTGCAGCCCCCACGTAATGGAATGTAAGGCACAGAGCGTAGGGGGGGCCCGGGGGAAAGTATCCATCCGATAAGCTGTAACCCCCTGCGCAACCTTAGTAGTTCATGGGGACCTAGGGAGCTGCCAGTCATTGACTTTGCCGTAGGCTCTAGAGGGGACACGCAGAAAGTAAATAACATGTATTGATAGATTTACGGCAGGAGTGTCTTGTGTATTAGACTGTGTTAAGGTTAGCCGTGGAATATATGACTGTCAAAATTGTATCTGTAAATGTGTCTATACTTTCTGCGTAAAGTTTCTGTATATCATGTTTTTTAGTTTTGTTTTGTTAATAAATACGGCCGGGGGGGGGGTTACTCTCCCCTAATCCAAAAGTTAAACTATCTGTGTGGTCTCACAAGTGTTACACTGAGGGTAAGGGAAATGTTATCCATAATCACAGGGTCGGTCGTGTTAGAGTAGGGGACATGGGTAAGTACCAGACCATATGGAGAAGGCGTGGGCTGACTAGGGCGCGCCGCCATTATGGCGGTTGCACCAGTCCCCGGCCTCCCCGAAGGGTGGGGGGAGGCCACGTCAGCAAGTGACGCGGCTCTCCTCCCCCACTGCAATCAGCCAATAGGGGGCCAGGTGTATTTGTGCGCCGGAAGCACTCCAGTGATTCTGACGCAGAAACGTCGCCCTAGCGTCCAGGCTGACCAGTCTCAGCCGGTCGGCCTGGGGCGCTCCCTTTAAAAGAGGTGGTGGGAAGCAGAACAGTCTCTTGTTCTTGCTCCCCACCGATAGGATCCCCGGGCCGGATGCGGGCCCGTAACGTTTTCTCTCTTTTTGCCCACCCACCATCCCCTAAGACAGGTATTGTTTGAAGGTTGGTTTTCGGTTTTCGGACTTTGAATTTCTCTTTTATTTAGATATTGTCATATTTAGAGTGTCTCTGGTCAGGCGGTAAGGTCATGATGGGTAAGCATAGTCTTCGGTTCTCAACGGTCAGCACCATAGAACTCCAGGGGGTAGTGACAGCCGGGGGAGTCATCCTTCCCAGTGGGCCTGGGGCCACCCCCGCACATGCATGCGCATTAAGGCGCCACTATGCAGAAGTCTGCAGCCCCCACGTAATGGAATGTAAGGCACAGGGCGTAGGGGGGGCCCGGGGTAAGTATCCATCCGCTAAGCTGTACTAGTACTGCTGCTGTCTCCTGAGGCGGAAGCCGGGAGTTTTACTTGTAATTTGTTTTAACCTGTTCTGTTTTAAAACTCACCGTCACTCCTGTTGCACACCGGTATCCCCGCACACCGCACAGCTGATCGAAGAGCTGCCTCGGTGTTTGCCGCCATCCCGACAAGCCCTCGAGCCTGGCCACGCCCCCTGACGCTCGGCCACGCCCACCATCACACTACTTAAAGCGCGACTCCGCTCCTACGCGCATTAGTACTGCTGCTGTCTCTTGAGGCGGAAGCCGGGAGTTTTACTTGTAATTTGTTTTAACCTGTTCTGTTTTAAAACTCACCGTCACTCCTGTTGCACACCGGTATCCCCGCACACCGCACAGCTGATCGAAGAGCTGCCTCGGTGTTTGCCGCCATCCCGACAAGCCCTCGAGCCTGGCCACGCCCCCTGATGCTCGGCCACGCCCACCATCACACTACTTAAAGCGCGACTCCGCTCCTACGCGCATTAGTACTGCTGCTGTCTCCTGAGGCGGAAGCCGGGAGTTTTACTTGTAATTTGTTTTAACCTGTTCTGTTTTAAAACTCACCGTCACTCCTGTTGCACACCGGTATCCCCGCACACCGCACAGCTGATCGAAGAGCTGCCTCGGTGTTTGCCGCCATCCCGACAAGCCCTCGAGCCTGGCCACGCCCCCTGACGCTCGGCCACGCCCACCATCACACTACTTAAAGCGCGACTCCGCTCCTACGCGCATTAGTAATGCTGCTGTCTCCTGAGGCGGAAGCCGGGAGTTTTACTTGTAATTTGTTTTAACCTGTTCTGTTTTAAAACTCACCGTCACTCCTGTTGCACACCGGTATCCCCGCACACCGCACAGCTGATCGAAGAGCTGCCTCGGTGTTTGCCGCCATCCCGACAAGCCCTCGAGCCTGGCCACGCCCCCTGACGCTCGGCCACGCCCACCATCACACTACTTAAAGCGCGACTCCGCTCCTACGCGCATTAGTACTGCTGCTGTCTCCTGAGGCGGAAGCCGGGAGTTTTACTTGTAATTTGTTTTAACCTGTTCTGTTTTAAAACTCACCGTCACTCCTGTTGCACACCGGTATCCCCGCACACCGCACAGCTGATCGAAGAGCTGCCTCGGTGTTTGCCGCCATCCCGACTAGCCCTCGAGCCTGGCCACGCCCCCTGACGCTCGGCCACGCCCTCCACCACCCCTTTATCATGGGACGGTGTCTTTGGCCGCGCAGCGGACGCGCGCAGCGGGCGCGCCGCCGGCGCGCCGAAGGCGCGCCAAAGGCAAGCCCGTCTGCGCCCGTCCGCGCACGGCCGGGCCCAGGGCCAGAACCCCTGCTGGATAAAGCTGCCCCGAAGGTAAGCTACTCTCGTCGGGACCTCCTAAGTCTCAGACCCCCCATTACCCCCTCCTGTGAGTATATTCACGACCAGGGTCCATTCATCAGCTGTACTCACTGCCATCCAGTCCAGCTTACTCTCCCTATTCAAACCTCCAAGCTCTCAGCCCTCAAACTCGCTTCGCTGAATTGTCGCTCTCTCCCTAAACATGCGACGCTGATTAACCACCTCATAGAAGACCATGACATAGATGTCCTTTTCCTGACGGAAACGTGGCTCTCTTCCCACTCAGAATCAGATATGGTGCTAGCAACCCCACCGGGCTTCCTCATCCAGTCCCTACCTCGTCCCTTAGGTAGGGGTGGTGGTGTCGCCATTATTCATCGGGACCATTTCCTCTGCAATACTAATGACGCACATATTCCTGATTCTGAAAGCCTGCAGTTTACAATCAAGTTAGACCCGACTAACTCTCTCTCAGGGATCCTAGTGTACCGCCCCCCTGGTCATCCAGGTCCTTTTGCTAGTTCTCTCCTGGACTCAGTAACTACACAAGCCCACTCCATCACTAATTTTATGATAATAGGAGACCTGAACATTCATTTCGACGACCCCTCAGATCCAGGGGCTATCGACCTGATCACTGATCTGGCGGCCCTTGACATCTGCCTTCTAAACTCTGGAGCTACTCACATTAAGGGTCACTTGCTGGACCCTGTGTTCACTAGTTCCCTCACTATGATAGCTAGTGAGTCCCTTCCTCTCCCTTGGACGGATCACTTTCTAGTCTCCTTCCAACTTCCGGGAACTTTTAGGAAACCTCATAAACCGCCCACTTATACCAGGGACAGGGCCTGGTCCAGGCTCCCCACTGAAGATTGGGCCAGGATCCTAAAGTCAACCACCCCTGCCTACGCAGAAGACCCGGATGTCGCCGACAGTAAATATAGAGAATGGATTACTACCTCCCTAGATCTCGTACTCCCATTTAGGACTCGGGAGGACAAAAATGGGAAACCAGGCTCTGCCCCGTGGTATACACCGGAACTTCGCCTATTACGCAAAAACTGTAAGAGAGCCGAACGACTTTGGAGGAAAGACTGGCAGCATACCAGCAAGGAAGCCTACCAAAATTCAGTCAGATTATATAAAACTGCTATTAGGCGCTCCAAAGCTTCTCACTATGACACCCGGATAAAAGAATCCACTAATTCAGCCAGGGAATCTTTCCTAATTGTCAAAGAGCTTCTGAGAGTACCAACCACTCCACCCTCCAATAGCCCCCCCGTGGACCGAAGTGACGAATTAGCCACCTATTTTAACGACAAAATTGCCCGTATCCTAGCATCCCTTCCTCCTTCATGTCCCTCTAGCTATACGGACAATGGTCCACCCCCCAACCAGTCTGGAAGCAGCTTACGCCCTCAACTTGCGACATTTAGGCCAGTAACCTGTAACGAGGTAGAAGCAACCTTGACCAAAATGAAAAGCGGATCACCTTTGGACCCTGTACCCTTGAGATTCCTTAAAACTGTTACCCCCGCCATCATTCCCACGATCACGGAGCTTATTAATAGCTCACTTGCCCGGGGTTCGGTTCCCGCTAGCTGGAAGAGTGCAGTGGTGAAGGCACTCCTAAAAAAACCCCAGCTAGACCCAGCAGATATGGCCAACTATCGGCCAATCTCACTCCTCCCTGGTATCAGCAAGGTAGCCGAGAAACTGGTCAACGGACAATTGTCTCAGTTTCTCGAGGTAAATAACATCCTACGGCAATCCCAAACTGGGTTCCGCCCGGGCCACGGTACAGATACTGCCCTTCTCGCCGTCATCGAAGAGGCAAGGCGCATACTAGATTCAGGAGGGTCAGTGGCAGTGATCCTCCTGGATCTTAGTGCAGCCTTCGACACAGTCAACCATCGTGTCCTCCTCAATCGATTGACGGCTGCAGGGCTGACCGGGACAGCACTCAGATGGATAGAGTCCTTCCTTGCTGGGCGCACGTTCCAGGTTTGGGACGGCAACCATCGCTCGTCCACTCTTCCCCTCATGAGCGGGGTCCCTCAGGGATCTTCCCTGAGCCCAACGCTTTTTAATGCCTACATGGCCCCCCTTGAAGACGTGGTGATCCCATTCGGCATAAAAATAGTGAGCTACGCTGATGATACACAGCTGGTCGTCTCCCTATCCCAACTAGACGACCACCCAGACAAACTGGCAAACTGCCTTACGGAAATCCACGGATGGATGTGTGAGTCATCACTAAAACTAAATGGGTCAAAGACCGAAGTGATGCTCATGGGAAAGCAATGGGTGACCATCCCCCCAGCGGTCTGGCCGAACGTGTTCGGAGAAATTCCTACCCCGAAACATCAAATTAAGACCCTAGGTGTATGGTTAGAACCCGAGCTCTCCATGAAAACGCAAGCGGCCAAAACCGCAGGAACCTGTTTTGGGCTTATGCGTACTACCCGCAGGATTCTCCCCCTACTCCCCCCCGCAGCCAGGAAACTACTGGTCCAAGGGCTCATACTATCACGTTTGGATTACAGTAACATGATCTACCTGGGAGCCCCTGAGGCCACCCTGGCGAAACTGCAGCGAACACAGAATGCAGCTGCCCGTCTACTCATGAACCTTCCCTCCAGAGTGTCAGCGAAACCTGCTATCAAGGCCCTGCACTGGCTCCCTGTGCGCCAAAGAGTGGAATTCAAAGCCATGTGCACGGCATTTAAACTGATCAATGGAAGTGGCCCTTCGATCCTCAGCGACCTGGTTACTCCATATAAAACCTCCAGATCCCTGAGGTCTGAGAGTGAGCATCTAGCCAACATCCCCAAATTTAAAAAGACTCGCACTGGAGGTCGACGCTTCTCAGTAAAAGCGTCCACTGGATGGAACGCCCTCCCACGCACCCTTAGACTGGAATCCAATTATCTAGTTTTTAGAAAAAAATTGAAAACACTCTTATTCCCTAAATAAGGCCAGGCCTTCCCCCTTCTTTCCTCCCTCCCTTCTGGACAGCTAAGTTTATAGCGCGGGGATGCCCTTGGGTCACCAGGCGCTTTACAAATCGCTAAATAAATAAATAAATAAATAAGCTGTAACCCCCTGTGCAACCTTAGTAGTTCATGGGGACCGGGGGAGCTGCCAGTCATTGACTTTGCCGTAGGCTCTAGAGGGGACACGCAGAAAGTAAATAACATGTATTGATAGATTTACGGCAGGAGTTTCTTGTGTATTAGACTGTGTTAAGGTTAGCCGTGGAATATATGACTGTCAAAATTGTATCTGTAAATGTATCTATACTTTCTGCGTAAAGTTTCTGTATATAATGTTTTTTAATTTTGTTTTGTTAATTGGTAATAAATACGGCTGGGGTGGGGTTACTCCCCCCTAATCCAAAAGTAAAACTATCTGTGTCGTCTCACAAGTGTTACACTGAGGGTAAGGGAAGTGTTATCCATAATCACAGGGTCGGTCGTGTTAGAGTAGGGGAAATGGGTAAGTACCAGACCACAACTACTGTCACTAATGTTGGTAAAAATGGGTGGCACCGTGTACAGCTTCGCGCAGCCCCAATCGAAATAAATCAATTATCTGCAGGCTCGTACTAGTACACTGCATTAGTGCAACAGGTGGTTTCTTTACTTCGGCAGCAACCTATTCCACTTACAGAGGATGGAAGAGTCATATACACAATAGACAGTTATTCAGGATCCCAGGGCTCTTGGACATTTTAATTCCCAGTTTCCCACGCTGTCCAGGAGGTATCAACGTTTGCCAACGCCGCCGTACAGCAGCATGCTGCACAATACGAGACGCATACAGAAAACTGTATGAAAAAGAAGCATTTGTTATCAATTTACACAGACTGAGACCCCTTGGAAAGTTGTTTCAAAGCCGATTTAGAAATTGAATTCTTCCAGGGGGGACATTCTGCCGCGTGACCTGTATGAGTGGACACTGATTCACAGATAGAAGCCTTGCGTTCTTCAGGCCGCCCATTCACACAGTGTTTCTACACACCACGGACAGTCCGTCCTGACTGCCCCTGCGGGCATGGTCCTGTGCACTTAGGTAGGTGTGTACTAGCCAGGTAAGTAAGGTTGTGCCCTTCTGCCACAACACAGCCCGCAGCCACTGCCGCTGCTGATCTGCTAATCACATGAGAGGTATTAATATACCAGCGCCGCCTCCATCTGCTTAACCTCGCTCAGCTGTGCCGCGTTCCCAGCTCAGCACACTTGGGTAATTAAAGGCTTTGTACGAACTAGTGCCTGAATGGGGGCTACAGCAGGGCCCTTTCAGAGCCGGCACCATTGTCAGAGAAGACATGACCTGTACCTACAATGGTGACTCAATCGTGTTTACGTTGAAATGTTCAAACCCCCCACCTACCTACCATACCCACGTCACGTCAAAATTAAATATGCCCATCTATTTTAAAACAGTATTAAGTGGATTACATTGGAGCAGCAGCTGCTCTCCCTAGTTTACCCACTGGTACCCCTGGCATTTCCCCCGATAGCCCTGGACACAGTGGTTCAGTAGGCAGAGCCAGGTCTTGAAAACCCCCGTTTACTTTCTTCTTCCTGCCTGCCCTCCGCTAACCAATCAGCAGCCAACAGGGGGCCGTGGGGCAAAAGGAGAGACAATGGGCCAACCTTGTGATGTCATAGTGGGGGGTGAAAAGCTGCCTGTCACTTCCGCTTCCCTTGTCACTTTGGTGAATAGGCGGGTGTGCCCTGTATGCACAGACGAACTCACACTCAGGAGTGCTTATTTCGGCCATTCAAAGAAATAAATGATTCTGAAAAAAGTAACAAATCTAACCAGGACAGTAGGCGAGAGTAAAACTTAGAACATGTGTGAGCATCAGGGAACGAGCTCAAGGGGGCTTGGGCTTTTAAGGGGGGTCATTGTTGACAGACACTCTACAACCGTTACCTCTTATTTGGGCCCGGCTGGGAGATCAGTGCGTACTACAGCCGGGTGCTAAGCTTTAGCACCTCGAGTAAACCACTGTGAGTAAATTAAACCCAGAGCGGAGGCATCCGCGGCTATGGTGGGCCTCACTGAAACCACTGCTGGCTAAAAATAGCGCCGATAACATGGAGCACAGTCAAGCCCTCTTAATCCTCAGTCCCACAACTGGTGCTGGTGCGGCTTGATGCACTCCTCCACTAGCTTAGAATCACTGAGGGTATTCAGTGGAAAGAGTGACTTGAGATCACCACAGCTAATGCCACCCGACTCTGGGCCAGCCTGTAATGGTGCATTACAAGGCACGCGACGCTGACCACAAGGGAGGGTGACGCCTAGCGTGAAGTCGCCACTTAATGCACTCCGCTCCTGTGGTGAGTACACTCAGAGACTAGCTGTCTCGTGAAAAGGCTGTCACCAGCTATTCTCCTCATGAGACTATTAATAACACCCTCCTTTCTTTTACTTGGAACTGCGACTTAAAAAGAAAATAATGACCGTCATTTTGGAAAAGTGCCTCTTTTGTGTGCAACGGAAACCCTATATTCATGGAAGGATTTCTTTCAAGTGAAGGCCACTGAGAGAGATTGTGGTGAGGTGACGTAAAGCACTAATAACCCCAGTGTGCCCCTCTATAGGATACACTAGGCATGCGTTTACAGCCCCCTTATATGCAGTCGTGCAGCAAGGGAGCTACGGTCTAATGCTAATGCTCCGCCTGCTATAATTGAGAGATGCACCCCTTCTTCTACTTCAACATAAGGGCTTTTGAGATGTTACGACAGGGCTAGAATAGTTTGGAACGGCAGCAAACTTAGGAGTTTCTGAGCATCCACTGACGAGTTTCAAGAGATGACGCACTCTGGAAAAGCACAAACTTTTACACCTCTCAAGGGTAGGTGCGCGTAAATTCCCAGAGTGTAATGGGGTGACAACGTCAACAAAATATAAGGGGGTCTGAGGATAGGATTTCTTCCCAGAAACAAATATTTTCCCACTGAGAAGAAGGGCAAAAAATTTGCAAATTCGTATGTGCATTATTACATTTTGCGATGCTGAATTATACACCCACAACAAAATTTATGAGCATTAACGGTCAATTGTGATGACTCCTGAAAAACGAAGAAAGTTTTGTCTTCGATCTCTTATCTTTATGGGGCCATGTGTTTCTAATTAGCGCGGAGGCGCGCACTGCCCCCGACCTCTCAAAGGAAAAAAATCTTGACGAAACCAAGATTATTTTCCTTTGACAGTGCGCTCCAATAAGCTAATTAGAAACACATGGCTCCATAAAGATAAGAATGTGCTTTGTGACAGCAGCAAAGCAGATGACCCTGTCTGGATTGGCCGGACTAAAGGGAGAAAGGGCAGTGGCCTAAAAACCTAATTTCCAATGGCAGGCCACCGTGTAGCATAAACGGTGATGCCAGCCAATGAAAATGAGGGGCGGGGCTTCAACACCCCTTCTCAAATCTACTCTCTTACAATATCTCTCACCCAGCATGCAACACTTTGCGCTGCAACGCCAGGCGAGACCTAAAAACAAGATGACCTTGACACTCTCAACGCATCCCTGCACAAACAGAATTGAAATGCATTCATCGTCCCAGTCAATGCTATTAACTGAAAGTCTTCAATCAAACAAAGGCACACAATGCCGCTCCCTCAAAAAAAATCTTCACTTCCTACTAATAACTGTACCCCCTTTTGGTTTTAACCTCCCCTTCTGAACTTGAAATTAAAAGTAATACCGGGCACGCAGCAAAAGGCTCCGCTATGCGTGATAGTTATCATCGGGGAGTGCCTGTCCCAAGAGCCTGAGGAGCATTAGAGGCAGCCCACATTATCCCTCACACCTGCTGCTGAATTTACTGGCGCTATATTGCACAGCAAGAGGCCCCGCTGCACAGGACGTGTGCGGCCGCACCTAGGGCGGGCCCGTCCTGCGTTCGTCATTTTCTCAAAGAGTCTGGGCTAGGCCACCCCTCTTCAGATTTTTTCATCATTATGCAGTGAGTTTCTCTTATCTGCCGCCTGTTCGAGCCAGCACCTGTACAGACAAGGGAACCCCTGGTGGGACTAGAGTCCCAGGGGCTCAGGGGCAGCGACACGCATCTTGCACCAATCTGTACACTCCGGGGGGGACTACAAGCCCCAGAGTGCACCGCCACTTCGACCAGCTGCCGCAAGTGCGGGGGAGGCATGGCCAACGCGCTTATAGCGCAGCCTCTCCCACCGCGGCGCAGGACGAAGCCCGGACCAGGGACGGGCCCGTCTGAGCCTGCCCGAGACTGGTAGAGGCTGGGCTGGGCTACTTTTTGCTTATTTGATTGTTCCTTTTCGTAGTAAGGGTTCCGACCAGTCTTAACTGATCCGAGGTTATGCCTCTTGTGGGTAAGGGTCCCTCTTGTAAGAGCAAGACTGGGGAGGGAGGAGGGGTTGTGGGAACGCTTGATGCTTTTTTGTCTAGGTGCGGAATCTGCACTGATTCATGAGATCCAACTTACTGAACGTAGGTTATCCTTAGAACCTTCGCTGCCATCCCCAATTGGTAGGACGATTCCCCCCACTGAGCTAATACATCTAGATACACCTCCCACCCCCTCCCTAATGGCCCTAAGGCAGCACACACCGGGTTCAAATATCTTATCAGATTCTACATGTTCCCCTGACAATAATCCATGTCAACCAACGGTTACAACCAGGGGTAATAAAGCTATGCAGGCTGGCAAAGGAGAGCTCCCCCTAAAGAAAAGGAAAGGTCGGGGTCCATCCAAGGCTATATTTCAACTTACAGCTGGGGATAAACGGAAGGTAGCTCAAGGGGGGCACGAAGGATGTAGTCAGCCTACCATGGCTACTGGTGCAGTTACCAGCCACCCCACACCCACTGAGGAATCCCTCTACACTCGGATATTGCAGGGAATTTCTAACCTCCTTGATCCCCTGATCCACAAACTGAGTTTGATAGAGGGCAGATTAAACAAACTAGAACAGGTTTTATCGCATTCCTCCCCGAGCTGTGTTAGAGCTCAGACAATCGGTGGATGCTGCTCCTCACAGGGGGGCGGGGGAGACCAGGTTGCAAACGGGGTTGTTTCTAATGTATCGAACTTTACTGAATTAGCCCCTGATGCTAGCCATCACACATCCATGCCAAAGGGGGGTTCCAGCTCATTGGGTTTGGATCCGGTTTTGAGAGAAACTCGGGCATGCTCTGCCAATCGACCGGGCCCGGTAGACACCCAGAATGGTCCTACTTTTTTACATCTTCCCCCTACAAGCTACCCCCATACCATAGTTTTGGGCAATGTCCCTAGGCTAGCGTCGCAGACATCTGAGGATTGGCCAACCCTGTGAAATAAGGCTTTACACCTACTGAGTCAAAGGACGGGGATTAAAAACCAATTATTTAATGAATTTAAAATGGTACGTAGAGTATCATGGTTAGGGAAGTATCACAAGTCTTTCTGGGGTGATTGCGTGGTTTTAAGCTTTGGGTCCCCCGGTTTGGTTCAGCAAATCTTGGAGAGGGCGGGGGATCTTGCCGCTAGAGACGACATATCTGTCCTTCCCCTAGGGTATTTTTACCCCCCCATGGTTACTCCCAGATATGCTGGAAGTAGATGGCCTTTTCAAATACATGATCAACTTAACTACCCTGTCCCCCTTAATAATCGATTTAATGCCCTGGCCTCACTTGAAGATATCGACTGACTTATAGCCTCCGATTGTATTGTCTCTTCTAAGCATAGTATTTTTGGGGTACTAGAGGTTTGTGGCAATGCCTCCCCCTCTCGAATTATATCTGATCTCTCTAATAAGACCAGAGTGACCCATACAGAGGGTAATGTTTCATGCAACAAACCTGAGCACCTCGGGAGAGCCTATCCCATCCTAGCGAGACAGAGAAGGGAGACACAGAAAGACATGGCCAACGTATTGGACCCCATAATACAGCACTGCCCTCAGGGTCCTGACACGCTGATGGAGGAGATAGCCCCCCTCCCTCCTTCTCCAGGAAGTATTCCTCAAGGTCATCTCAAGTCTGTTATGACAGTAGGATCTTGGAATATTGCAGGTCTTCTACCTAAAACTGCATCAGGTGACTGGGCAGTGTTTATTGAACAGTTTGATCTCATGGCATTCCAGGAGACCTGGTCTACTGTACAGGTCTACTACCCTGGGGTTTTTAAGCTTTTTCAAACCCGCACAAGGGGGGCGGAAGGGTAGACCGTCTGGTGGACTCACGTGTTGGGTGAGACAGCAAACTGGTTTTAGGGTTGTGGAGGTCCCTATTGACAGCCCAGATATTATGGCACTACGGCTTCGGATGAACCATGGCCGTGATACCTTGTTAAATATTGTTTATGCCAGAGGGCAACCGGGTGGGAGACGATCTGAGACTGTCGATCACCTTGACAATTTTCTAGACAATCAGAGGGATGGTTGCAACTTGTTAATTTTGGGAGACTTTAACTGCACCTTTGAACCGTTGGATTTAGAGGATGGTAAGTTAAGTGCAGATGAGGACCTGCAGTGGAACATTCCGACCCTAGACTTGTGCCCAATTAAAAAATGGACAGAAGCTACTCTGCAACTCAAGGGGTTACACCTGGGAAGGGGTGTGCGAGCAGTGAATGGGAGGTCCCAATCGGATAGGAAGGGTGTGCATATTTCTAATAATGGCATTAGGAGCAGCCGTATTGATTTTATCCTTCTTAATGTGGAATTATGGCATTCCCTAATTGACATGAAGGTCCAGATACGTACGGAAAGCGATCATGACCCGTTGATTTTGACAATTGTGGCCCCGCCTCCACAGAACCCCTCCAAAAAGGCGGTTGGTGAATTCCCTCCTGCAGTATCACTTTCAAATGACATGAGGAGAGTAAAATGGACCAGGCTTGTTGAGAACGAAGGGGATTTAGGTGCAATGAAGGCCCTGGTTGCTCATTCAATTTCCTGCCTTAAAGGCTGTGCCTTCCAGGCGGATATTAATTTACTAGCTCCTCTGTTTTCCAACCTTAAAAACTTTTTCATTAAGACCAGTAAAAAGAAGCCAGAGGCAGGGGCATCAAAGGCCCCCTGGTATAACAAAACCTGCAGAGAGGCGTATCGCTCACTGTCAAGGGCTATTAGATCCAAAGACATGGGAGAAGTTAAACATGCTAGGGCAAATTACAAAGCAACCCAATTCAAAGCTAAAAAGGATTGGGATGATAACCGCTGGCACGATCTTCTCCTAGCTAGTAACGAGAAGAGTATGACAAAATTCTGGCAGCTAGTGAAATGGGGGAGTGACGGGACACCACACAAACCAATTAATTATGTTCCGCCGGAAGAGTAGGCCCTGTTCTTCACGGCCCAGTTCTCTACTACTGAAAATAATCTTGATGTATTTAAACCCCCCCCCCCCGAATTCCTACCCTATCATTTAGCAACACCGAGGTTGAGACAGTACTCTCCCTTATTCCGAGAGGTAGGGCCCCGATTGTGTGCCTGCAGATTTATTTACCCACGATAAGGACAACTGGGTGGTTTATATAACCTTACTTGCCAATTCCATTGCTAGCGGTGCGAGTATCCCTGACACGTGGGCCGATGCACTCATTATCCCGATATATTAAAAGGGAGATCGAGGACTACCTGGCAACTATAGGCCTATTAGCCTCATAGATTCTGTTCAGAAAATAGTTGCCAGGTTAGTTCTAAGCCGAATCCAATCGTGGATAGCGGATTCTAAGATACTATCACCTCTGCAGGCAGGTTTCCGCCCCCATACCAGCACAATCGACCAGGTGCTCAGGTTTGTGATGATTTATTGGAGGGCTGTTATCATAGGTGGGGGCACATTATATGCGGCCTTCATTGATCTAAAGTCCGCCTTCGACTTGGTTCCCCGAAATAAAATGTGGAGAACCTTCTTAGAAGTGGGGATGCCACTGGAACAGTTAGCCAGGCTAGTTAAGCTGCATGGTTGCAATCACGCTCAGGTTCGATGGGGTACCCACGGAGAGGTAACAGATACATTTCCGGTGTTAAAGACCATGCGTCAAGGTTGCTTTCTCGCTCCTACATTGTTTTCTTTATTTATTGACCGTGTAGTGCAATACTATTCTACATGTCCCACTGATGCGCCAACTCTAGGGGGCTTGAAATTCCCCCTACTCACGTTCGCGGATGATACCTTGATTTTATCTAAGACTCAATCCGGGTTACAGGTGGCTCTGTCCCGTTTTGAGGAGTTCTGCCGCGATCATAAGTTGGCGGTCAATGTGGACAAGACAAAATTCATGGTTCTCCACAAATTTAAAGCTACTAAGGGCAAAGTTCATATGAATGGTGTTGCTTTAGAGCAGACTGAAGTGTTCACCTACCTGGGGATAACGTTAAACAGGAAGTTGAACTGGAAGCCACAGATCGATATGCTTGCCCTGAAGCACGCGCAGTTGGCTGGGGCCCTTCTAAAAGAACACAGGCTTTCACATACCAAACCTCTAGCCCCTGCCATCAAAATTTATAACACCAAAGTTGTAAGCTCCATTTTATATGGTGCAGAGCTGTGGGGCCAAGAGGACATCAGACCCATGGTTACCGCTCAAAATAAATGTATGAGGGCGTTAACAAGTCTGCCACAATCTACTCCATTGGTGCCCTTATTTATGGATCTGGGATGTCATCATATTGAGGATCTAGTTCGATTTAGGCCTATAGCCCTCTGGAGAAGGCTATGGGCCACCCCGAGCTCTTATTATATGCTACAGCCCTACTGGATTTAAAGGTGGCGGGGACCCTAAGTAAGATCAGATGGCTCCAGTATATAAAAGAAACCATAATAGAAATGGGGATGGGTAATTTGTGGGAGAATCCCAAATCAACAGGACCTACCCTGTCCAGGGACTTTTTATTGATAAAGCATGAGCTTGGGTTTGAACCCTACTGGGATCTTATTTTAAAACCAATGGACAGGAAGCTCTATCACCAGTTCAGGGCAGGTTCCCTGGCAATTAGGGCGTTTACCAGTAGATGGCACAAACCCACGATAGCATTGTGTCCCTCGTGTTTGGTCCAGTCAGAATCCATCCCCCCATATACTATTTGTTTGCCCGGCCTATCGATCACCAAGGAGGAAATGGCTCAAACCTATCTGTACTAATCTTGGCACAAGAGCCGCCATTGAGGCCTTGAGAATTCTACAGACAAGTACCCAGGAATCTATTGGTATTGCTATTGCAAAATATTTGAGTTGGATATGGGTGATTCGGGCTAACAAACTTAAGGCACACTGACCTGACTTGCTTAAAATTGTCTGTGGGATGTGGGGTAGTTTGATTCGGATATATTTTTTTGTATAAAGGGGTAGATGTCTTATGGTTTACCCTATTTTATATCCTGCATCTTTTTACAACAATTGTTTTATAATATAAGACTAAGATGAATCATGGTTTAATACTTATTTTAAATGTATCATTGTGTCTGCTACATCAATGCTACTTTGCTATGACTCAATCATTTTAACTAAAGAATTCTTTTTTAACTGCTAAATTTTAATAGATGCAATGTCTTTTATGGTTTTATAATCGAAATAAAGACTTTATGAACTGAATACCTGGCATAATTAAACATGAGCGTGAATATAACACAGTGTGTGGTGCTTTTTCACAGGTGATGTGGTTGCAGCCACATTTGAGTAATAATGCTTACTCCCACCAATGTCAGCATGAAGATTATGGCCCCATAGCCAAAATGCATGTATTTGAATGCCCAGACACTCAGTTGTAGTGGTGTGTGTTCTAGTCAGTATTGTATGTATTCATTGTGAGTCATGTTCATGTTTTTGATGATGAGCTTTTACATGGGTTTTCACTTCATTTTCTTTCTCCACAGAGCATTTTTCTTCGAAGCACATTTATGTAAAAGTAATTATCTTACACATTAAATGGTTTTAAATCTAGGGTTTGATGGCCAATCCCACTGGGTCTCATAAAGGACAGCAGGATGGAGGGTGTATTACCTACTAGTTGGGGGATTTGTTTGCAATTTTGACCAGAGACCTTAGGTTGTGAAGAAGGCCCCTGATCTTGTGAGGCATATTTAAGATGGCCTAAATAGGTTGACCATGATGGGATGACAGGGTTACCAATATCACCGGCCTTCATCCCCTTATTTAATTTTAATCCTATTAGGGCATTCACTAATACATTAATAGGTTGGGATAGCGCTAGGTAGTTTTAATCTTCTATCACTAAGTTTCTGATGCTTTGGAGTGTACACTCCACTTAAAGGAACAGTAACATTAAAAATAACTTTTAAAAAAACTTGCTCCTACTTTTTGTGTGGTAGAGTCCATTTTGGACTCATTTGGGTCCAGGGTATAAGAATCCCGATGCGGAAGCATGCCACATTTCGAGGTGGGTAGTGGCCCTGCTTTTCCCAGACAGATTTCTGTGTAGAGAAAAGGCAATACTAATGATATTTGCAGCACACTTTTGGTGCATTTATTTGTGATGGGAGGAGAAGGGCTTGGCAAAGATTACCTTTCTCCCCTTTTGATATATAGACATTGTACAGCGGCTCAGCTGTAAGGGTACAAATAACGAACCGCCAGCCTGAGTGATTGGAAAATTGCATATCACCATGGCAGAAGAAGGCAGTCTTAGCTACAGCGATTACATGGTAGCAACAATGTTGTGTGGTGCCCGTCATTATTAGAAGATGCTAACATAATCCAACATAACATAACAGAACATGACACACAGTTTGAGAGTTGGGACACTCTTACAGATTTGAAAAAGAACCATGTGAAGACTTTACTTCACGGAACAATTCTGATGAAGTATTTAAGAGCATATACGGCCCGTGTGGATTATTGGTTACTAATGAGCCGCAAATATTCCTAGCGGATGCCACTTTCAGAAAGGACTTGGGGGCATATGTATCAAACGATTTTTTAATCACAAACGCTGCGATTCGCAAAATAACAGCGTTTGCGATTAAAAAATCGGTAATCGGGATGTATGAGCCAAATCCCATCGCAAAATTAAGGAATTGCTAATTTAGCGATTTCTTAATTTTGCGTAAGCATTTAAGAAATCGCAAATTGCGATTTCTTAAATGATATGTAAAAAGCACCCAAGTTGTGCAAATTATCCTTAAGAAATCGCAAATTACCACCAACTTCCAGTTGGTGGTAATTTGCGATTTCCTTTCAAAAAGCACTTTTTTGATTTTTACAAAGTGCCACGTGGCGCTCATACATGCCCTTAGGGCATGTATGTGCGCCATATGCACACACATGCTCATTTCAGGGGTGCATCAGGGTGTCATCATGACACCCTTGCACCTTTGAAATTATTCTCAAATTGCGATTAGCAAATTGCGATTCGCTATTTGAGAATTACTTCCCATTCATTCCTATGGGTCTCCTGGCCCATAGAAATGAATGGGCAGGTATTCCTTAATTGCGATTTCGCAATTTGCTAATCGCAATTAAGGAATTTTAAGAAATCGCAAAAAGTTTGCAATTTTTTTAATACATCCCGTTTTGCAATTCTCAAATAGCGATTCTTTAAAAATCGCTATTTGAGAATCGCAAATGGTGATGTTGATACATATGCCCCCTGATCTTTATTGCCTGGTAGTGCACAAAGGATTGTTTGAGTTTGAATATCAATCCATCCAAATGCCTGTCCGATAAGCTATCGATTAAGATACGAGTGAGAGTCTTCTTAAAACATCCATACACATATCGGACAACAAAAAGAAGTTGAAGGAAGTCAATAAAAAAGTGGGGGGCGTTACAGGAACACCTTTCCCAATCCAAAATAACTAAATTACAGAAGGATATCAAACGTTTCTAATTGGAAACTGTATATCCACACACTTCCACTGAATACCAAAATCCACAACCCAAGGTTCATAGTCATGGTGATGTTTCTTTAAAAATTGGTAGGAACCGTTGGTCCTAGAGCTCGGATGATGAGAGTAGCACTGTGGAAATGTGGATTTCCCTGATCAGTTATGTCCCCTATCTTGGACCCCAACGGTTCTATATGGTTCTATATGCATGTTACAAGTACATGTATGTTTCCTCCAGTTCCAGTTTCGAAGACGCAAACACATGTGCGTCCACCGTTAACATGTCCTCTGTCAGATCCGCCATGAATGGGCTGGATATTCGATTCCTAAGTATGAAAGGCCACCGACTTTATATGGCTAAGTTACTCCATTTTTACAGTTCAGGCAAGTAGGCCCGATTCTGTCCTCAAAGCCTTTCCCTGCTCTCTGCCTCTGACAGCTTCAGCTTGAGCCTGCATCTGTGACCATGAACTTTGTCTCATTCTCTGCGCGGCCCACGAAGCCTGACATCAGCCTATTCTCTGCCAAGAGCTGTATTTCACCTTCGAATTATCTGCTTCCCCCTCAGCCGATGCATTCCTGCCTAGTAGCTTAAGTAAACATTCCTCCAGTTACCAAGCAAAAGGCCCGGTTTCTCTGCCCTCATGCAAGTAATTCATAGCCCTGTCACCATGGAATATTCCCATCCCCTCGCATTCAGTGTAGACACTTAGACGCTTGTACACGCACACACAGTCAGTATAGAATAGATTCTGTCCGAGAGCCCTTCCCTTGTGGATAACATAGTTCTTTAAACATAGGATATTAGATATGATTTGGGATTAGGTTGACATAACCCCAGACTTTTGTCTCCACATGTAGAGCTAAATGTCAAGTCCCTTTCACCCTCTAGTTGCACGTCTATCACACGTCATGCTGCTGCGCGCGCATCTCTGCCAAGTATTTCTGCTGACATTGCGAAATCATCTCCAGGTATCCACCCACACATGACAATTTACCCCTTATCATCAAGTGGACGCCCACATGGACGCCCACCTTCACGCCTACTTACACGCCCACATGCTCTTATCTCATTCTCTCTTGCTCTTTTGCTTACGTACAATTGAGAAATGTATATATACTGTACTCTGTGAATATTGTTTTGAGAATACTTTTCAGCCCCGTCCAGATCCTTTTTGGTGATGGAGATATTCTCCCTTTGACTCGAGTTATTGGAATAAAGCCCTTTATGAATCTGATACCACAGACTCAGCCTCTTGCTTTATGCATGATCCTATTGATAATATTTAAAAGTCTGAGAGCGTGATATTTTATTTACCACAGAATGGCGCCCGAACAGGGACATCGGAGACAGATTCTGACCTTGTAGCCAGTGTAGGTGGGGGCCGATGAGAGGAGCAGAACAGGGCACTGCTTAGAAGGCTTCTCTGACATCGCATCTGTGTAATGCCTGCAGCTGGAGAGCCTTGGGGCCAGGAGTAGGAAAAACAAAAAAAAAGATGGCTGGCAGCCCAGGCTCAGGCCGCGCTGAGGGGCTATTTTTAACTTCTCTGATAAGACAGGGCAGCTGAGAAATGTAAGTCGAGAAAGATTCCCTTGTTCTATTCTGTGCAAAACAAGTGCCCCGAGGAAATGTCTATGGAGAAGATTTGTTTTATTTTTTAGCAATTGTTATATTGCTTCTGGTCAGAAAGTAAAATGTTGCTCTTGCTTGGAATTTTAAGGGCTATGTGCCTATATAAAAACGATTTTCAAATTCAGACATTTTTGAATTGTGGCCACAAGCTGCCACCAGTTGCATTGGATAAATGATCCAGTGGTTACGGGTCTGTGAGGAAAGATGTGGGATGCATTTTCGACTAGGACATGAGGGTACATTGTGTACAAAGAAGCATAGCACATTTTTATAAAAAAAAAAAATAAAAAAAAAGAGACAGGTTCGTGTGTTCGTCATTTTTTGATTATTGTTGCTGATCCTGTGTGTCAGACTTGACGCGGTCATCATTGGGATGACCCACTGCCAGATGGGGTTGTATAGGGCAGGTAAATAAGTTATTGATTATAAGCCTGACAAATTAAGCAGGCCAGAATGTTCGCATCTGAGCTGTAGGTACTGTAATTGCGCATCGCTGCTCATTTATATATGTTAGTGTAATTATCCATGCTTTCTGTGCCCGGTATACTGATGGCTTGGCACAATTACTAAATTTCACAGACATGATATTACCATTATCATGCTGTCAAAATAGCAGACAACACGTTATCAGTGTATGTCTAATTGGTGTTGGAGATGAATGAAACAAAAGAAAAAGGCTATGCAAGACTAAAATATTTTTCACATAACTGCCTTTCTCTTATAGACAGGCAGCCTCGGTCATATGTTTCCAGATTGGACATTAAGGAACAATTATGATCTGTGCACTCGCATTTTAACTCTTGAAAGGCCTGTTTTAAATAGGGACTGCCACCACAGAGGGACATATGAGGCCCGGTATTTAGGGTAATGAGAAAATATCTGACAGGATTTCCTTTTTAAAGTTTGCTTTAGTAAGCTCATTCTTGTGAGTGGTGGCCCCAAAAGTTGACTTGTTTTTGAATTAGGCTATTTATTGTATAGGTGGAAATTATTGCACATTGACTGATTTCTTTAGCAGATAAATTATTAATTATCAACATTAACAACTGTTCTTAAACTTGGTTTTCCGAATATTTAGGTAATTTAGCATTCCTATTAGGGCCTCCTAGCATTAATATTGACTTCAGGTTGGTGTAGGTTCATGTAATAGGGACATTTGCATATGAGATGTCATTTGGCTAGCTTATGAGCTAACACAATGAGGTTTGTACATTAATTTGAAGGATTTCTCGCCGTTTCACATACGCTGTGTATCTCCTATAATTTTGCTTACGCCCAGTAGCTACACACAGGGATTAATAGTATTGTCAAGACACAGGGTGGCCCCTGAGGAGGTTCGCTTCCCGCTAGCCCCTTAAGAAATTAAGCCCCTTAGAAATTAGCCCCCTTAGAAATTAAGCCAAGGAAATAGGTATGGTGTTTTCCCCTTTTTCTCATGTTTTATTGTGATCTTTCAGGGGAATTAGTCCAAGCCCCTAATACAGCTTCTACTAAAGTCCTCTCTTGGACACAAGAACACACTGTGGCATTTGAAGAATTAAAGAGAGCTTTATGTCAAGCACCAGTTTTAGCAAACCCTGATTACAACAAATCGTTTATGCTTTTTGTGACAGAGCGGGATGGAACAGCACTATCTGTCCTAACACAAGATCATGCAGGAAAACACGAGCCCTGTGCTTATCTTTCTAGTACATTAGACCCAGTAGCACAGGCTTTGCCTGCGTGCCTAAAATCAGTTGCAGCAACGGCCTTAGCCATAAGACAAAGTGACTCGATAGTGCTGGGCCACCCTCTGACAGTACAAGTACCACACGCAGTAGAGGTTCTCTTGAACCGGACACAAACACAACACCTGACTGTAGCTAGACTGACAGATTATGAGCTGACGTTATTTCAACCACACATAGAGATCAGACGATGCAACATACTGAATCCCGCTACCCTTTTGCCCTCCAGTACAGAAAGCGTTTCACCACACAACTGTGTTGAAGTAATACATACCGTGACTAAACCAAGACAAGACTTGACAGATGTTGCACTCCCAGACCCCGACCTAACACTATATGTTGACGGCTCATGCATGAGGACAGGGGCGGGAGAATTAGTGGCAGCATATGCAGTGACTGCTGATACTGTAATAATAGAGACTAAAAGAATAGACATATTGTCAGCACAAGCAGCAGAGCTCATCGCCCTGACACAAGCGTGCATAAGAGCTAAGCACCTGAGAGTAAACATTTACACCGATTTTCTGGCGAGAAAGAGGTTTCTTGACCTCTCATGGGGCCAAGATACAGCATGGCCCCCTTATTCAAGCCCTACTGGAAGCAATACATTTACCAACAGCCATAGCTATCCTAAAATGTAAAGCACATACTAGAGCCACAGATACCATTTCCCAAGGCAATGATCTGGCAGACCGAACTGCTAAACAGACAGCTCAGACCCCACTAGACATGACAAAATCACAGATACTATCACTGTCCAAAGCCATGACAGTTAGGGATCCTTCCAGGGATGTACAAGACATTCAGACACATGCTACTGTAGACGAATTAAAGAAATGATCGGAACAAGGAGGGGTACTGACTGATCAAGGTTGGATGACAAAGGGCAAATCCACATAGTTTCTTTCTGATTCAAGGGTACAAGTGATTATAAATACCACACATAGTCCTGCACACTTAGGAGAGAAAGCAATGATAGATAGCTTACAGAATATATGGTTCAACAAGCACCTGCGTGCAGCAGCGAAACAAAAGGTCAGAACATGTATGATCTGTTGCCAATTCAATGCAGGTAAAGGCATTCCGATGGAACAAGGTGGATTCCATCCACCTGACCACCCTTTTGAAGTGCTCCAAATGGATTATATCCAAATAAACAGATGTAGAGGTTACAAATATGTCCTGGTACTAATGAAGCAGGTGTCCCTTCTGTTAGGGTATACCTGGAAATTCCATTGTGTGCGACATCCTGAAGCAGCAGGCCTTGTAGAAAGACATAATCAGACATTAAAATTTGCGCAGACAAAGGTATAGACTGGATGGTAACCCTGCCGGTTGCCCTCTTTTACATGCGAATTGTAGCTCATTCTAGAACAGGCTTATCTCCCTATGAAGTGGTCTTTGGTAGACCACCAAAATATGTGGGCACTACAATGCCTAAAAGATTACTTATGTTGACAGTAACATGCTGACAGATTACCTGGCTTCCTTGATGTCTGCACTACTCTCTTGTTGTTCGCAGGTTGCTGCCGCCTTCCCTGACAACACCCAGGTCAAAGAATACTCCATCGCTCCTGGATGACAGGCGCCGAAGTCAGTGCTCTGGACCACGGGGACAGCCGTTAAAGTCAAAGTGCACCTTCACCACTCTTTTACAAAGGAAAAAAAAAACTTTGAACTTGGATTTTGAACAACATTTTCTAGAGGAGAATGCCCAGAAGTTTCCACAAAGCTAAACCTTGATTCAAAAAGTCAGAACCCGTTTGATCAATTAAGTCCACTAGGTGGTGAAGCGGTTGAACATGTATTCTGGCTCGCATAAGATCTTGGACAATAACATAAAGCAGAAATAAGAGAGTTAGATAAGAAGCAAATAGATGTATAGTGACTGTAATTTTTCAATATCTTAAGAGCATCACGATAATATGTATCAGCTTAATACTACATGCTATTTTTCCTCCTATTGCCTCACTCTTATACTCCTCCACTAATGATACCATAAAGCACACATTTAGTGATCTGCCATCCTATGAGCTATCATATCGACTTGCCTTACGCAACAATACCTTTATTCAGATGCTGCACCATTCACAT
Source organism: Triturus cristatus (assembly GCF_964204655.1). Taxonomy (NCBI): domain Eukaryota; kingdom Metazoa; phylum Chordata; class Amphibia; order Caudata; family Salamandridae; genus Triturus; species Triturus cristatus. Next base: position 407,029,683 of record NC_140583.1, on the reverse strand, counting down.
CAGACTAGCAATGCTACAGACTGCTGGGTCTGTGGCCGACTCCCCCCCTATCAGAACTATAAGGGAGTTTTGCCCCTTTATTCTCTATCCGTTCACACACAATGGCTCCTGTGGAGCATGGTTTAGTTTGATTAATTCCCTAGATTCGAATTCCGCAGTTTATCAAGACAACTGGGTATGGGGAAACCTGAACTTAGTTTTGCTTAAAGTCTGCTACCCTAACAAGGAGGGACTTCCCAAAAGAACAGGAACTGATCTAAGAAATGAAGTATATGGATTAGGTAATTTTACACTTAACCTCATGATCCTGAACGTTGAATCTGAAGCTACACCAATCTTGCCCGCCATGTCCGTATTCCCAGTAAAAGAGGAATTATGTATAAGAAAGAATGGCTCCATACACATGGGCCATAGTAAATGCACCACTGTAATAAAATTCAGTGATCAAGGCAAGTCTACATTTAGAGCTTCTCGTCATTCCTACTTTATATGTGGCCAGACCGCATATATACGCTTACCTCTAGATTGGGACGGTACCTGTTACATAGCATTCCTCCTACCACCTGTTTTCCTAGCTCCTCCTGATTCTCATAGAAATACTCATTTAGTACACAATAGACAGCAGAGAGATCTCCCAATTGTCAATTACACTGAAACAGCATGGGAAAAATACACAGATTTCAATAAAGGTTTCTTTCCCTATATAGGTACAGTTACCAATAGTAAGCTGATACGTAGATTAACCAGAACCCTTGAAGCAGTAGTGAACGAAACTATTTCCGCCTTAGGCAATTTAACAGAAGAGCAGTCTGCTATGCGGATTGTTGTGCTTCAAAATAGTCTTGTCCTTGACGTTATCCTGGCCGATAGGGGCGGAGCTTGTAGGGTCATCGGATCAAGCTATTGCATTTTTCATACCAGAAAATTCGCCATCTGTATATAAAGCCATAACTCGCCTTCATAAGATTGTAAGCCAGATACACCAGAATCCAGGCACCTGGACTTGGTCCGGTTGGTTTTGGAGTGTATTATCTACCTTTGGATGGAGGGTCCTATCCTTCCTAGGTATTGGCCTTCTCATACTATTCAGTTGCTGTCTATGCCTGCAATGTGGACCAGCGATTTGTGGTCTGTGTGCCACATCGTGTATTCCACATCAAGGTTTTCGCTCAAGATCCCGGAAGAAGAAAGAAGAAGAAATGATGCTCCATGAGCAAATCGATGGATTAATGAAGATTGATGTTTCTTGACGGGCAAGTAGGGGACAAGGAGGGAATGTGGAAATGTGGATTTCCCTGATCAGTTATGTCCCCTATCTTGGACCCCAACGGTTCTATATGGTTCTATATGCATGTTACAAGTACATGTATGTTTCCTCCAGTTCCAGTTTCGAAGACGCAAACACATGTGCGTCCACCGTTAACATGTCCTCTGTCAGATCCGCCATGAATGGGCTGGATATTCGATTCCTAAGTATGAAAGGCCACCGACTTTATATGGCTAAGTTACTCCATTTTTACAGTTCAGGCAAGTAGGCCCGATTCTGTCCTCAAAGCCTTTCCCTGCTCTCTGCCTCTGACAGCTTCAGCTTGAGCCTGCATCTGTGACCATGAACTTTGTCTCATTCTCTGCGCGGCCCACGAAGCCTGACATCAGCCTATTCTCTGCCAAGAGCTGTATTTCACCTTCGAATTATCTGCTTCCCCCTCAGCCGATGCATTCCTGCCTAGTAGCTTAAGTAAACATTCCTCCAGTTACCAAGCAAAAGGCCCGGTTTCTCTGCCCTCATGCAAGTAATTCATAGCCCTGTCACCATGGAATATTCCCATCCCCTCGCATTCAGTGTAGACACTTAGACGCTTGTACACGCACACACAGTCAGTATAGAATAGATTCTGTCCGAGAGCCCTTCCCTTGTGGATAACATAGTTCTTTAAACATAGGATATTAGATATGATTTGGGATTAGGTTGACATAACCCCAGACTTTTGTCTCCACATGTAGAGCTAAATGTCAAGTCCCTTTCACCCTCTAGTTGCACGTCTATCACACGTCATGCTGCTGCGCGCGCATCTCTGCCAAGTATTTCTGCTGACATTGCGAAATCATCTCCAGGTATCCACCCACACATGACAATTTACCCCTTATCATCAAGTGGACGCCCACATGGACGCCCACCTTCACGCCTACTTACACGCCCACATGCTCTTATCTCATTCTCTCTTGCTCTTTTGCTTACGTACAATTGAGAAATGTATATATACTGTACTCTGTGAATATTGTTTTGAGAATACTTTTCAGCCCCGTCCAGATCCTTTTTGGTGATGGAGATATTCTCCCTTTGACTCGAGTTATTGGAATAAAGCCCTTTATGAATCTGATACCACAGACTCAGCCTCTTGCTTTATGCATGATCCTATTGATAATATTTAAAAGTCTGAGAGCGTGATATTTTATTTACCACAGCACAGTGAGGAAACAAAAATAGATGAAGAGGCAGATTCTTTGGTAACAACCAGTTACATTTACAATCGGTGTTCCAACAGCATATTTACTCAGAATGGCCAGGTTACCTTCCTTGTGGGCACGCCCTCACTCACCCTTTCAACCCCAACAATTTCCACCACCATAATTTCAACCCTTAAATAAACAAGGGTCTTTTTTAGGTCAAGGCTGCGGAAGAGGACGGGAAGACGAAGAGGAAAACAAAAAGAACAGAGTGTATAATGGGAGGACCTAAATCGGAGAATAACGCGCAGCATGACGTAAGACCAAATACCAGGGACCAGCAAGACAAATTAGCAATGAACCTTTCAAGTTGACCATTGACAGCAAACATAGTTATCCAAGGGTACAGTAATTTTATATAATTCCTAAGATCCATGAAGGGGTTTCCCTGTTCCAGGATGCCCAAAAGTGTCTAACATTGGATCAGTGTTGGAACCGCTCTCACAATACTGTGATTATCATCTGCATCCTGTAGTTATGGGAATTTTCTCCAATCTTAAGGACACAAAGGAAATATTGAACCTATTGTAAGAAATCACAGTTAGTGAGGAATTAGATGTTTTCACCAGTATCCCCCAGGAAGAGATCCTAAGGGTTATTAATGCATTAATTAATGATGAGGTCTGATCTCATCTGGCCCCTCAAAAGTATGTCATTGCTTTGGCCAGAATATCACTGACAATTAATTATTAAGAATTTAAAGGGACACACTATAAACAAATCCATGGTACTTCCATGGGGAGCACCTCCGCTCCTAGCTTGGCTTGTCTGTATGTTCACAACTTTGAAGAAGAGCATATATACTCTTCAAGCAATCTTTACAAAGATAGGATTAGGCTATGTAAGTGTTGCATTTATGGCATATTTTTGATTAGGCAAGGTACTGAGGTCGAAGCAATTGAGGGCCTTATTTATGAGGCCCATTGCAACACACTTGACCCACCATAACGTCACTTTTTTGATGCTTCGGTGCCGCAGCATATTTACAAGGCCACTTAAAGCCACTTTACTTGACTTTTCATGGCCTTGTAAATATGTGCCTCTTTCATGCAGAACTCTAAGTGAAAGGGGTGTTCAATGGGTGTTGCTGTGGATGTTCCCACACAACACCCATGGAATCTGAGGCATTCTCAGATTTACGAGAAATCATAAACCTGGGAGTGCTTCAAAATCTAACGCCACCCCAGGGGTGGCATTAAGGAGGCGTAACGGGGATTTCCTTTTTCTATGTGTGCTACTAGAACGAGGAAATCGCCTGAACTGAATAATTTTGTAAAGGAAGGTGACCCTTCGTGCACTAAATCAATCATCCTCGCAACGCAGGCACCCTTGCCCCATGGTGCAAGGGGGCCTACATTGGCACATGGGAGCCCATTGTGCACCGGCCCAGGGGAAGAGGACAGGAATGTGCGATATCTCATAGAGATGATGCATAACTGCCCTTTTTTTTTACAGAGGGCAGCACAGTAAGATTCCTTGAGGCGCCGTCCCTACGCCAAAACCTCAGTAATGAAGCCCTGAGTTTGTGGGTTGGTTAAACTCCTGCAACCAGTTTCTGGTTATTGTACCTAAGAACGGGAGACTAACTAAATGTCTATTTCACAATAGTTATATCACTGGCCTTCATCCCCCGGTTTGATTTTAATGATCAGGGCATCCACTATAAATTAATAGGTTAGGATAACTCTAGGTAGTTTAATCTTCTTTTACTACATCTTTGTTTGACATGGTGTGTACACTCCACTAAAAAGAACATTAAAAAGAACTTTAAAAAAAATCTCACTCCCATAATTTGTGTGGTAGAGCCCACTTTAGACTCATTTGGGTCCAGGGAGTGGGCCCTGCTTTTCCACAGAGATCTCTGTGTAGGGGAAAGGCAATACTAATAATATTAGCTGAACCCCCTTGATGTGTGTTGATATGTGATGGGAGCAGAAGGGTTTGGCATAGATTACCTGTCTCCCCTTCTTTTGTGATATAGACTTTTTTTATTGGCACACATCAACTCACAGGCACCTCCTTTTAGAAGGTTTGAACAGTTTCTTATAGTGTGAAAATTACGTTCCTGTGTTGCAGTATATGTTCAGGAGATGTTTTGCTTAAATATTTCACTAACTTAAGGATTCATGGCCGAACTCATTAAAGAAAAGCTTGTGTAGGTTTACTGTAAATCTGTGTGCTTAGTAATTCATGCACATGCATTAATTGAAGTACTATTTTAAGGATGGAAAGCCTACATTTCCACAAAGTCTTAGGTATCTCTAGCATAAAGGACTTGATGTAAATGTAAGTTAATTAATGCTGTTTAGTTAGCCCTCCTTGAAAGTGTATATTATGCCAAAGACACACGGTTATTTATTGTATGTGCAACATAGACAGATGTGTCAAAGGAATCCACTATGGCGCGATTTACACCCAAGCAATGAATACGAAGTGACTACTAGACCTGAGCTGGTTAGTTATTCATCACTGCCTCCCTATTTTTCTTAACTAACGCTAATTATGCCAGATTTCCAAAATCCTAGGCTCCCTACTGATGTCATTCTGTATACAAAATCAGGTTCAAGTGGGTCAGGGAACAGAAGCACTCTTCTGGATTGAAGATAGAGCAAGGGGACTCATATTGTGGCAGAAGGGTGGTGACTGATTGAAGGACCACAACGTGGATGATTTCCTTTTTCATTTGCCAGAATCCTGCCTAATCCCCTGTGGGGGAGATGGACCGGCTCACTTTGCCTCCTGCAGTTCACGATGGATCTTTCTACCCTACTGCTTGAAAATGTCACCAGCTGCCTCTAGCCTAACCACTAGCAATCACTCAGGGTATCATATCATCACGTCAATTTTTCCCCCAAAATGCTACCTCAGATTAGACCCGGGAATATGCAACTCAGCTCCAATAGGAAGAGTCCAGTCTGAACTGCCATGCCATGTCCTTCCCGAACCGGAAGACAAATATCCTAAGACTGGGGTTGGCCTATTCAGACCTCTTCATTCCTGGGTAGCTTGGTTCCAGCGGCACAGCGAGTACAGGATCCACATCTGGGCATACCCATGGCCACATAGGGCCTTACACCAAACACACAAATGGTGATGGGAGGAATGTTTGCAACTAGTCTAACCAATGGCAATTGCTCAGAATAGCATTTGCTTGCGTTCCTGATTATTTTCAAGGTAAGTGATGCTGTATGTATTTATGAATGTCAATAGATACATAAAGAAGTGCTAACACCCCTAAATGTGTCAACTAGTACTTTGGTAACAAATGGGTTATACTTACACATCCGAAGAATTGGTCCTTAAAAGTGAAAACAAAACAAACGTATACAATTACCTATATAAACACTGTATCTTGGAAACATCGGTAAATGGTGCACTGCTACTAGTACACCTTGCTACCTGTAAATGTAGCTGGAATGGCTGCATAAATAGTCACTGTTAACATGTGAACAGTCTGATGGGGCAAACAGCTATCAAGTCTACAATATAGGATCAACCTGAATTTAATAGGCATTGGTAAATAATTCTTTTTGACACACATAATTTCCTCACAATACTGTTTGTTCTAGACTTTATAGGACATTTTCTTTCCATTTGTGAGATGCATGACTATTAACTCCCCTCATAGGATTCTGCAGTACTATGTTTTTCACAAGAAAAAAACATTACTTTTTTTACACTTTTGGTGCTTCGAGGTGACCTTCTTTTTTGGAACTAATATAATTTATTTTAGCAGTCAAATTCACACATGACTTAGGATACTACAAGATTACATTATTTCAGCTTTGACATAGCCCTGTAGACAAAACCCGTGTTGGCTGTTTTGCAAATTATGCTATATTTTGAACCATAATATCGTCTGTTTTTCTAAAAACTATGTTGTGAACCACAGGCTGATTTTTCAATAATACTATGTTCTGAACTAAAAAAAAAATCATAGTTGACTATATAACACTGTAATGTCTATTGCTGTCTTTAGAACTATATTGTGAATTATAAATAAATATTATAAATATCTGGCATTAAAAGAAACTACGTTTTGTATGGTAAGAATTATATTGGGCTACATTCCAGAACATGTATTTGTGTGCCTCTATCAGACTGTTGGCATGTAAGGAATAACTGTGTATACTGTTTATACAGCCACTCCAACTACAGCTATATGTAGCAAGATGTAGTGATAGTAGGGCAACATTTGCCTTAAGGTCCTGCATTCGGTGTACATATAGATTATCTCTTGATGTGCAGCCACATTCCTTTCACTACTACAGTAATATGAGTGGGTGTAAGAGCTGCCTGATAATGGCAATGCTCTAGAGGGATTCTTACTACATGACAAGAGACGCTACATTGTGGAAAAAGACTTACAGAGGTGCTTAACACCCTTAAATGATGACACACCTGCAAGTGGCCATCCTGTCCTTCGAAACATAAGAGAATTGATAATATGCATGTTCTGGTGACCTGTAATACAAAAGAGAAGTGAACAATACATGATGAAATGTAAACTGATTGTTCTCAAGAAAAGGAATTCCATGGAAAACCAGATGGACTGTGGATTTCATAGTAGATCTGCCTCCTTCACAAGAATGGACTACTATATCAGCTGTGGTGGAGTGCTCTATACTGATGGCACACTTTAGTCCTTCAAGCAAGATGCCATCTGCTCCCAGATCAGCTGAAGTATTTTGTAAAGAGTTTTCCCGATTCAGGTAACATATACTAAGAAAGACTTTTCTGAACTTATGCATGATTACGATAATGGACTATGGGAAGCATGACTAAAATTCTGTTATGTTAAAACCAATTATGATTGCCATTGATTACCCTATAAAATCCATAGAATAAACCTTGCACCTACCTTGGCTACACTTATTTTAAAAACATTTTGTGCAGCCATCGAATACAAGTGAACTATGCATAACCCTTGGGTTCTCAAAGTCTTCCATGACACAAGAGATTTTGGGGATTACTAATCACAGGAAAAGATGTTTGGACTCTTAGCTTGCAGTGGTCAATATATGTGCACTTAGACATTGCCAATCAAATCTCTCTCTATGCTGCAAGATTAGATAGCAGCCACCATTGCATCACATGAGTAACTGATTTCTAAGCTAAATGATCAGTTACATCTATTTGAAGAGATCTGATGATCATACATAAAAGACTGAATAAAGTAAATATGGCTACAGGTTTCTGACACGAAAAGGATGCTCTTTGAATTTTGCGCAAAGCCTGTCCAGAAGTGGATGGATGAGCTCTAGTGGACTAATGACCCAATGGGCAGATTTACTAACACTTTGCAATGGGGTTGCCTCACAAAAGTGACACAAACCTGTGCAAAGTATTGGCTTGGGATTTACTTTCCAGTGGAAATCCTGATTTGTCAAGCAACTACTATGGACCTATCTACTAAAAAAGGTAGTCAGAACTAAAATGAATTCCTCCTCAAGGCAGGCATACAGTTTGATAAATGTTTTCATATCTCAAACCGTTCCCAACTTTGCATGTGTGTTGCACTGTAGAGCGTGCATACACAGTGGGGAAAGTATTTGTTGGACTTGGCACTTTTGGCAGGTTCACCCCTAAACTTTTTGCCTGTCTCTTAGCCTTTTCCCTGTGTAGTATTGGTAGTTTTTGGCCTCTGTGCACTTTAGCACTGTGGCCCAGTGTAAAGTGTGTGCACTCTCTGAGTGCGTGTGGTGAGATTGGCCTGCCCTCCCATAGGAATGCATGGGGGATATGTGTGTCCATGGTAATTGCTGGCATGAGAGGAGTGCAGGGCCGAGTTTAGTATGTATGAGTTCGTGAGAATAACTGCTGTGCAACGGTGTGCGCAGATTTATGGTGACTGGTGGAGAAATGCCACTTTTAGAAGATGCATTTCTGTGCGCTATGTGTCTGCCTGCCTGATGTGGAGTGATTGTCTGGCTTGTGAGTGACAGGAGCTGAGGGGTGTGGGTGGCTTCAGGGGACAGGGTGAGTCAGCCCAGTGGTGAATAGAGAGATCTGCATCTAGATGGGAGGGAGCAGTTTCACCTGGGCCCTGAATAGGGCTGTGCCTTCCCTCCACAATGCTGGCTCCGCCCCCTGTGGTGCATCTGATCACTGAGCCTCCACCTGACAAAAGGGAGAGGAGCTGGACAAAACAAAGTGCTCCAAATCCCCGATAAACCAGTTCTGACTGGTATCCCCAAGCCCTGTGCTGTGACACAAAGGGAGTTATTAATATAAATATGGGGCTGTGCCCCCATGAAAATGTTCTGTTGTGCTGCTACTGCTACTGGGCTCCAGGAGGAACCGCCGCTAGGGACTGCCTCCCTGCTGGGGGGCCCTGTGAGCTGGCCTGCCTGGGCCCAGCCCTTTGCCCCCCTTCATCCTGAAGGGCTTTCCCTGGACTTGAGACTTCAAGAGCCTGTGAGCGCTTTACTTTTATTTGGAAGAGCGATTTATTTATCATCTTGGAGAAGCACCTGAGAGCGCTTTACTTTTATTTGGAAGAGCGCTTTATTTATCATCATGGAGAAGCGCCTGAGAGCGCTTTACTTTTATTTGGAAGAGCGCTTCTGTTGTTCATTTGTAGCACTGGGCTGCTGCCTGGGAATTCAAACAGCGGGTGCCCACCCCGCTGTATGCTAATTTTTTGAGCGGGTGCCCACCCCGCATTTCTGTGTATCCCGCGGGTGCCCACCCCGCATCTTTGCCGTGGAAGTCACCGCCGCAGCCCAGAAGTGGCAGAAACGTTGCCGGGCCGCTGCCAACGCGACCCGGAAGGCAAGCGGCCCTGCCTGGTTGTGGGCGGGGCTGCGTGATGAGGCGGAAGTAGTCCGGGAGCCTCGTGGGATCCAGAACGAAGTCCCGGTCCCGAGGAGGGGGACCGGGTGAAGCAAGGCTCAATTGCGGCGTGGGGCTCCCATAAGTGCAGAGAGTCCTGCAAGTGCCGCTGCTGACAAGGAGTGAGGTGGAAGGGACCCACAACCAAGGAGCGAGACGCCGCCGAAGCCTCCCCAGCCAAGGAGAAGTCCGGAGGAGTCCCGGTGAGTGGGGCTCCATACCCGCATTGTTGGTGGCGTTCCTCAGCTGCCCCGCAGTCACAGGCAGCTGCATGCCTATCTCCACCGTAGGGGGTGATTGTTGTTCACAGAGCCCCACAGCGGGGCCCCCGAGAGGCCCGTGCTTTTCCCGTGTTGCCAAAATTTCTTTACAGTTGCCCGCGGGACAGTGGGCAACTGCAACATTTGGGGCATAGCGAGTCTCAGAGTCCCAGAGCGGGACTCCCATGTGCCCAGTGCCCGTCCTCATTGCTTGTGGGGCATTGTTTTGGGCAGTTATTGTCGCCACAGCAGATACCGGCAGCTGCAACGTGTGGGCCATCTTTTCATTTAGAGTCCCAGAGAGGGGTCAGGGGGCACGCTGGTGCCTGTGCTAATTTTCACAGCTGCCCAGCAATTAGTGTGCAGCTGCCACGTTTAGGTGGTGCGACTACGCACTTTGATTTGCTGCTTTTTCAACCAGCCCTGACATTCAGGACATTGGGCATTTGAACCCCTGTGAGGGGCCAGTTAGCCAGGGGATCAGTTGAGTATTGATAGAGCGCCAGGCCCTAAGGTGATGCCCCAGGTGTTTAGGTGATGGTGCTCATGCTGACAGGTATTGCCTAATGTATTTATGCTTGCGATGCCTACTGTGATGCCTATTGCGCAATGCGTTTTCCTAATATGTTTTATGCCTAATGTGATAATGCTGAGGTCATTATTGTGCCAGTAGTTACTGGTTGTGCTCTACATTTACTAATTGTGCTACAATTAGTGTTTGTGTTCTACATTTATGATAAATCTTACTTTCACTATTTCTACTATGTGATGATTCTGACAGTGGTCCATGTGGCCCTGTCATGTGTATATAATCCCCTGTAAATATTGCCCAGTGCCAGTTGGCACAGTGTATATTGTGTGATTACCATCTAATGTGTTTATGATAATACAAAAGGCTATTTTTGATATAACCTTGTGTAGAGTACCTTTTGTGGTGTCCCTAGTGTGTTGCTGCTGTGTGTGTGTGTTGCTCAAACGCTTTACACATTGCCTCCGGGATAAGCCTGACTGCTCGTGCCAAGCTACCAAGGGGGTGAGCAGGGGTTATCTTTGGCGTGTAACTCCCTTACCCTGACTAGAATGGTGGTCTCTGCCTGGCTTTGGCGCAACTCTTAGCCCACCAGAGATCCCATTTCTAACAGTATTACTATGTCTAAACATAGTATTTTGTACAAGACTAACTTTCCAGTACAAAACATATGCTTGACATCACCCACACACTGTTGCACTATGGTGCAATGGTAAATGCATTGCCACAAGATAGCTTAAAATGCACCAGAAAGGGAGAAACAGCATCACATATTAGTAGTGGTGCTGTTCTGTGCTCACCCTTTCATGCAACACAGTGCAGAAACTTGTGTTGCTGTGCTCTATTAAATGAAAAGTAGTACATCTGCCACTATCACTGTAATACTCTTTCAATATATAAAAATATTTATATGGATGCATGTAGAGAGTAACTGTGTAGTATAATTCTTTCAGTATATATCAGTATGTTTCTTGAGATAGGATATCTGCAATAAAATCCAATATAAGATTGAAAAAAATAGATTGTCAGGTTACCAGATATAATTATCACAGATTGGAGCTTCTGGAACAAGAAATTGAATAAATTGTGTACCGTTAATAACAAATGAACAGACGATCATCCCCAAACAGATGGCCAGACAGAAAGAGTAAACTAGATCCTCAAGAAATACATTCATTGTTTTTATCATGATCTGCCCTATCGCTTAGAGAAAATGGTATCCTATTCTTGAATTCTCATATACCATTCCATCCAAGTGTTCACAGGCTATTCACCATTCAACTGCACTTATGTTATCCACCCTAGGATCTGGCGCTCTCATTTTAAGATAATGTTAATTTCTTCTGTTCAATACCTGTTTCAGCATCTCTAGGAAATTCAGAAAACAACTGTTATTCAGTTATTGAAGTCAAAACATAATCGGAAACTAACTGCTTGCAGCCATAGACAACCTGCTCTTAGTTACCAGAAGGCAGATACTGTACGGCTGTACTCAAAATATCTTAAGATAAAGAACAGTTAGCCTGGATTCGTCCTTCAATTTTTAGGTCCTTTCATAGATATGCAGATGGTGGAATCAGCAGCACTTTGTTTACAGTTTTCACAGAAGAGGCATATGCATGGTGGTATATGTGTCTTAGGTTAAGTCAGCCTATTCACAAGGGCAGAAACCTCCTCTCATGCAAGTGGTTGACGAGGAACCTGAGATTGAAGTTGAATCCATTTTAGATTATTCATTTTAGATTCTATGATTATTAAAATGCAATTGTAATATCTCATTGGGTGAAAAAGTACACCACAGAGATTCTGAGAACAGGCAACATTTGTGCATGACCCTATTTTATTTGAAGGATTTCTTCATATAGTCCCCAAAAAGTCTTCCATATCCTCTTGGCAGAGGGATTTAGGGAGAGGTACAGTATGGATTGACTAATTGTCACAACATGTTCATTCACCTTCTTCCAAAAGATAGAGAAAAGAGTTACCATTATCATGCTTTATTTGGAAAAGCATACCTGTGATAGGTCGGTGAAGAGGTGGAGCAGAGGTATGTGGAGGCATAGGCATAGAACAGGGGAGAGACACTGAAGATACACAGGTCAAGAAGGAGTTAGCGCTGAAAGGTTAATCAAGGATATAGGCACAGTCAGCACAAAACAGCTTGTCTAGTAATTTCTAATGTGTTATATGGTTCTAGCTTGTTCGTACCAGTTCACTCCTTACTTATGTGTTCCTTCACATTTGTTTTGTGCAGTCCCTCAGTCCCCTTGCATTCAGGACTTTGAGTTATTTGATGGTATTTTGTTATCCCTCTTACCTTCTTGTTCTATAGTGTCCTACCGTTTTTCACATGTGTTTGAGGGTTATATCCCTTTCACCCTTCAGCTTGTCAGTGTCTGTACCTTTGGAAACACCTGCAGAAGCTCCTCAATTTCACCTTTTGACCAAACGTTCTGACCATCTGCCACACCTCCAACTCTGAACCAAAGATTCCACCTCCGTTTAACTCCACTCTGGAACTTTCAGTTTTTCTCCCTACCACTTCTCTTTCCCTCTGGGTGTATACTTGGGAACTGACTTACGTTCATGTTTTCAGAGTATATTAGGGACTGACATCAAAAGAAAGCTTTGCAACCCCAATTCCTAACAGCTCATTTCAGGCTGTTGTATGGCGCAATACAAAAACTTGGAAAATGCTGTGGCCCCTGTTTATAGGATAAAACTACCCATAACAATGAATATATAGAATGAGGAAACACACCTGGACAAGGTACTTTATCTATTTATATGGGCAAAAAAATCTAGAACAGTTTTCAGACACTTACAGAAAAATAAACACTATTGACAATGACTGATATCACCCAGTTATTTATTTATCATTTTGTTATGTATCAAAAATGTTTGTCTATTTGAACAAAAAGTTTTTGATATATTTTTTTGTGTCGATTTTTGTTAAAAAAGTTTGTTGGTTGTCATATATATCAGTGAATATATGAAATATTTTTTCATGGCCGATATATTCATACACAGATATTTTTCAATTCTTCTGATTAAGATTAACACATCGATTAAGAATGCATGTTTGTTGATTGTTGATAATACACAATACGTATATCGAAGCAATGTGAAGAAATTGGCGGTTTGTTGACAAACTAAGCTCGTTTCGGCAAAGTCTTTGTCAGGTCTCCGTCACTGTATACACCATATAATGTTGAATAGAATGGATACAGGAGGATGTAACAAAATTGGCTGAATCAATTTCCAAAAATGCAGCCCAATCTTGAATAGTAATATGCTCCAACTCTAGCTTGGTAACTTCAGTCCCAGTGATCAATAGGCCACCTGATTGGAGGATAGGTGGGCTCTTTACAATTGCAAAATGGAAAACAACTGTTCCCTGTGCGATATTGTATTTGGGGTGCCTGAGGATCAGCGGAACTTCCCTGGTACTCCGCTGTTGATTACTTTTGTCTTTCCTAGATAATCGCGGTGCTGTATGTTTACCAGAGAGAGGCCACTATGGCCAGCTGATATGTAAGAACCGAAGTAAAGGGGTAATGGCGCAATACAAACCACCAATATAACATGACATTTCCATTATAGAGCTATTTCATGGAACCCTACCTGGTCATATTTAACATAAATGTACAGCTTACTAAATGCGGAGGTAAGCCTATTTCTACTGACCAAAAGTTTTAGCATTGATGGGATATAAAAGACTGTGTCCATTATCAGGATCACACAGTTCAGTACAGTGGTCAGCTGACTGACCAAACTGGGGTAATACTACTAACGGAGTATGCCTCTATAACAGGTAATTCGGTCATTATATCTGCAAATACAGTTTGCAGAAACCTCTTAATGCTATGATCAGATTACTGTAGTATTTCTTAATCCGTAGTCCATGGACACCTTAAGGGCAGCAGAGCCTAGTCAGTGGGTCAGTAATCACTTACAAAATTTAAAAAGAGAATGAAAAGAGTCTTGAAAATAGAAGTATGCATAAATGAGGGGGGGGGCTAGAGGGCGCACAGCGGAATGGCTGCCATCTAAGACAGCTCCGCCTGTCAGGCTCAAAATGTGGTGATAAGACTGTTCTGTGGGCTGGAAACTGACGGTAAAAGGCTGAATATGAGGTCTGAATAAATTGTCCATGCGATGATAGGAGTGTGGGACAGGTAACAAGCCTACGATATTGTTAAATCGTGCCAGGAAGCTGGGTGCGCGCCGCGACCTACTGGGGACAAGATGGCGGCGCCCTGAAGACCCACAGTCTTGGAGAAGGTACGGAGCGACGAGCGGAGGAGTGCCCGGTCGGAGCATGATGGTGCCCTGCTCACGCTGTGGAGGTGAGGACCGGGACTCTTCCACGCTATAGCTGCGCACAATTCACGTTGCATTGAACTGCGGAGACTGCTGGGTCCCGAGCGATGGCACGAAATGGCGGCTGACACTAACGGCAGAGAACCTCGCTAGAGCACGCACGGACAGATGATCGACATGGCGCAGGCTAGAATCAGCAGAGCCCCTAAGTTAGATCGTCCTGCGCATTGCCCAGTTGTGATGAGAGGGCATAGATACTCCCTGAGGTTGTGACGTGATGTTACCTGCTCCTGTAAGAACAACGTCTGCCGGGTTTTGTACAGCATAACATGAAATCAGTGGTGGTGCATGGAGAGGCAGCTTATATGACGGCTGTACTTCTGGTTGTGAGCCCCAGCAGCGCTTGATGCGAAAAAATCAGTTGCAGACGGCCCCCATCCTATCTTGGTGACATCGGGTGTAGAAATAATGTGGAGGATGAACTGGGTCGACTAGCGTTTCTGTAGTCCGCTCCCTCATGTGTTCGGCGGACGGCGGCCTGGGGATGCTGGGTGCGACGATTGTCGCTGCTTACACCATGGGCGAGGAAGATGTGTGTTATGTTATGTTATGTTATGTATGTTATTCCTGTAAATGGGAAGATCTGGACATCCCTGATTGTGAAGCTGGCAGTTTTAAACTGTCACTATCCCCTAATTTCACTCTGTCCGGCGTCCTTTTGTATCGTCCACCTGGCGCGGCCGCCACTTGGGCAGCTTCCTTTCCTGAGCTTATTGCTCCCTTTCTGTTGGACGCTAACAATTTTATGCTACTAGGGGACCTTAATATTCATTTTTATGATACTCTATGCTCTATTAGCACACACCTTATACAGGACCTTGCTGCTATTAACTTAAGTCTGCTTAATTCTGGCCCAACTCATAAAGGCGGTAATCTCCTTGATCCAATTTTCACTAATTTGGATACTGTAAATTGTTTACCCTCTAGGCCTATTATTTGGTCAGACCATTTTATTGTAGAGTTCTGTATTAAAATAGCGGGTGCCACTTGACTCTCCGACAACACTCATCCCTCTAGAATCCGTAGGAACTGGCAAAAACTCAATTTGGAGCACCTCAATAATTCCCTTTTAAAGACCATGCCTCATCTTCTTAACATCCCCACGGATGATGTTATGACAATCAGCACCTGGCTTACGTCTGCGCTCGACCTTTGCCTCCCAGCACGCAAGTGTAAGCAAAACTTTTTGCACCCCCCTGCCCCCTGGTTTAATGACCAATTAAAAATGGAAAAGTCCCGCTGCAAAAGACTGGAGCGTATTTGGAGATCTAACTACTCTCCTGCAGATAAAGAAAATTATAAAACTGCACTCCACAAATATCACGCTCTTTGCAAATCCTCTAGGGCCGATCATGTCAATAACACCATATTGAAAGCCCAGAACCGCCCCAAAGCTCTTTTTAAGGCAGTCCAGGAACTATCAGGCATGGCCTGTGCTCCTAAAGCCCCCTGTTTGGGTAGCACTCAATGCAATTCCTTGGCTGAATTTTTTATGCAGAAAATTGATAACATCTACGCGGGCTTTGGAGCCCCAATATCTGCCCCACCTTCATCCAGCCCATCCTTACAGAACTATGACCAACTCCCTCTTCTGGATGATCCGGCTCAGTCTTCAATCCCCCTCTTAGATAAGTGGGACCCCATTTCTATGCCCGTTCTCCAGAAATTGTTGGCGGAGATCAAATCTGGTTCTCCCCTTGATCCCATGCCCCCAGAGATTTTTTGTTCTCTAGCCCCTGCCTCACTTGACTGCATTTTGGCTCTTCTGAATGCTTCTCTCACCGAAGCCACTGTTCCTAACGTCTGGAAACATGCGATGGTCGCTCCACTTTTGAAAAAAGCTAACGCAGACCCTAGTAATCCAGCCAACTTCCGACCGATCTCCTTACTTCCCGGCCTCTCGAAGGTGCTAGAGAAGCACGTTAATCGTCAGCTAACTAGTCACATTGAGTCGGCGAACGTGATCCACTTCTCCCAATCTGGTTTTCGGACGGGCTTTTCCACTGAGTCCACCCTTTTGGGAGTTACGGAGACAATCAGACGTCAGGTGGATGGAGGAGAGACGGTGGCACTCATCCTTTTGGATTTGAGTGCCGCTTTTGACACCGTCTCTCATACCATCCTCCTTTCTGCCCTGAGGTCTGTTGGAATCTCTGGCTCCGCACTTGCGTGGATTTCCAGTTTTCTCTCGGACCGCACCTTTCAGGTTTTTTCTCCTTCTTCGGTGTCTTCTGTTCATAATATTCCGCACGGTGTCCCCCAGGGCTCTATTCTTAGTCCCCTGTTTTTCAATCTTTACATTAGACCTCTTGCTTTTCTTGCTGCACAGTCTGGACTATCTATTTTTTCGTATGCAGATGATACTCAAATCATCTTCTCTCTCTCTGCTAACCAACACTCCCCCTGTTCTTCTCTCAGCTTAGGGCTTACGAACATCGCCAATTGGATGACGACCAACAAATTGAAGCTGAATGGAGATAAAACGGAGTTACTCCTGTTTGGGCCTGACTCCGCTCTCTGGGGCCCTCAACATTGGCCTCAGCAAATGGGTCCTCTGCCGGTCCCGGCAACTACAGCTCGCAATCTCGGGGTCCTCTTTGACAATCAGCTATCCATGAGACAACATGTGATTAAAGTTGCAGCCACCTGTACTACTATTATCAGGTGGCTGAGGAAGATTACGTGGATGCTTCCTCAAGACACCCAGAAGCTTGTGGTCCAGGCCTTAGTTACATCTCGGCTGGACTACGGTAATGTTTTACTTCTGGGCGCTTGCAAAGAGGTCTCCCGGAAACTCCAACTGGTACAAAACATGGCTGCCCGACTACTGTGCAATCTGCCCAGATCTGCACCTGCTTCCTCTGCTCTGCGCAGCCTGCATTGGCTACGCATAGAATCTAGATCTAAATTCAAAGCTTTATGCTTTATGCATCGCATTAAAGCAGGTAAATCTCCCCATTACCTATCCACTTTAGTTCACCAATACTGTCCTTTGCGTACTCTCAGATCCTCCTCTCAATGTAGATTCGCTATCCCTCGTTTTAAGTGCACCAGAATTGGTGGGCGCTCTTTTTCGTATTTGGCGCCCTCACTCTGGAACTCGCTTCCTATTCCTCTGCGGTCTGAAAAGTGCTATCATAAGTTCCGCAAAGGAGTGAAAACCTGGTTGTTCTCCTTATAACTCTCTCTTTGTACCCTTGCCTGCTCTTCATTGCTATGCTTCAGCGCCGGGAAACCTACGGGTAGCTGTGCGCTTAATAAATCTATATATAGTAATAATAATAATAATTTTGACGATACGAAGTGGCTGTGTACCGGGCTCAGCTGACCACCTGACCCATCGATCAGACGCGGTGAGCCGGCCATAGAGAGGTACATCTGTTATTGGGGTGATTTGCTCTGCCTCTGGAGTGATTGACTGTTGGTGAGAAAGCTCATGCATTAGGACGCCCGTCGCTGTTGGGGCTGCTGGCTGCAAGTTGGTGCATCTGTGCCAAGTCATTCACGGACTCCTTCTGTATCAGCCTCGCAGTGTCTGGGTGTGTGATAATGGGGAAACCAGATAAGCACCAATCAAAACTCCCCTTTGAGGCAAAGCGGCAAGCAAAAGGCGCAACGGCGTTTTCGGACACCGAGTCTGACACTGCCATGGCGGCATCTACTGGAATGGAAGGTGTTCTGCAGGCTATACAACAAAGTTTGCAGGACATAAACGGGAAATTGGACACTATCACGCTGCGTGTCGATATTATGGCACACAAGCTGCATAGACATGGAGAGCGATTGGTGGAGGCAAAAACTCGTATCACTGCGGTAGAGGATGAATCGCAGGTCACGGCCCAAAAATTTACAGAAATGGAAAAGCTACTGGAAGTTATCAAAATGAAGGCGGACGACTTAGAAGCGAGGTCTAGACGCAATAACGTCAGAATTATGGGGGTTCCGGAATCTACCAATACTGGGCGGATGGAAACCTATGTGGAGGAGCTGATTCGTGGCGTGTTTGGAGCTGAACATCTTTCATTGATCTTTTTGATTGAACATGCGCACAGATCTCTGGCCCCACGGCCGAAGCCTGGTGCGCCTCCCGGACCTATAGTTGCCAGGGTCCTCAATTACAGGGACGGGATATTATATTGAGGCTGGCACGAGAAAAACGGCAGATAAGCCACCAGGGTAATGCGCTGGAGTTTTACCTAGATTTCACTGTGTCAGTCCAACTGTCGCGGAAAGAATTCAACCCGGCAAAAAAGAAGTTGCGTGAACTGGGAATAGAATATGCTATGCTCTATCCCGCACGATTGCGGGTGACCTATGAGGGTCACGCTGTGCTTCTCCAGACGCCGAAAGCGGCACAAGACTTCATTAAGAAACTCAGCACCAAACGCAAAGAACAAAAACGAGCGGAGCAGAGCCGGGATTCGGATTGAGTGATGGCATGGGATGGGCTCGGAATTGGGCATTGGGCGTCAAGGACTGGTATGGCTGATGGCTGCGCTGAGATAAAGATTGATTCATAGTTATATTGGGTGTGTAGGCAGACTCGAGTAGCTCACATGGGCCGGGGGCTATCATGACAGAGCAGAGGAGTCAGAAATTATAAATAATCTGGCCTGCATTATTTCCGAGCTCAGAACTGATGATGCGTCTCATTCCCTACTGATGGCAGAATGGCTGTGGCCGGGGATGCTGATGCTTCCAGATGGGGACATTGGTGCACTGTAGCATGGTTCCACCTTGGGCGGAGGGACTGGATGATGAGGGTGTGCATGCCTCGCCTCGTTGGCTGCCCCTACTGAGCTATATTTGACAGCCAAAATGTCAATTGTAAGTGGAGCATCGGGGGTGGCTATGGTGGGGGGTGGCATTCAGACTGAGGCATGCACCCTGATGCAGAAACGCAAGTTTTATTAGCTGTCAGTCTCACTAAATTGGGAACCGCTGTGCACTGAAGGGGATACGCGTGGAAAAGCTGGGCTGTTTGTGATAGTGGGCTGTGCAGATCAGGTGGGGCGGACCGGCAGCCAGTATGCTAACCTTCATGTTGCAGGAAATGACCAGTTCGAAGCATTAATGTTTACCTGACCACATCCATTTGATTGGATGGAGATGTGTGTTCTTGGTGGACCCCCTGTGCGGGAACTCCCCAAACTAAGTTAGATTATGTTGTTTTCATATTCTGGCATCTGTCTTTGGCATGGTTGGGATGCTGAAGTGGGAGGTGGGTGGAAGGGTTGGGGTTGGGAACTGTTTTGTTGGCCAAGGTACATGAGAAACATCGCTGAAATCCAGTGTTACGTTAAGATGCATACTACCGTTAATTCGTTCCTAAAACCTGGAAGTGGTGCAGACTGTACACATTATATTATGCTGGCATGGGTGTTACTAGCTGGAGATGGCGGATGTGAAATCACTTTCTAAGCATTTAAACTTGTTAACGTGGAATGTTCGGGGGCTTAATAACCCTAAAAAAATCAGGCAAACACTTGCGTATCTGGATAGACTGCAAATAGAAATTGCCCTTCTGCAGGAAACACATTGCGCGCCGACAGCTCATAATCATATCGGGCGCAGATGGGCGGAGACAATACACCACTCGTCATACTCATCATATTCCAGAGGGGTCATTATCCTGATTAAAAAGGGGTTGTAGTTTGATATAGATACTACTGCCACGGATGATATAGGGCGCTTTGTTCTTATCACAGGTACACTACGTGGACAGAGACTCGCTATCCTGAATACATATGGCTTGAATGTTGATGATCCTGAATTCTATCATACTTTATGGTGTAAACTTAGGGATCTACCAGATATCCCTTTGATTTGGGGAGGTGATTTTAATATCGCACTACGTGACGACCTTGATAGATCGGGTCAAACAGTTGAACCTCACAAAAGGGCTTAGGGTAAATTGAGAGATATTATGATTGATAGGGGTCTTAATGACATTTGGAGACTCAGAAACCCAGAGAGAAGGGAGGCCACGCATGCATCAGCTGCACACAGTAGTTGGTCCCGAATAGATTATTAGTTAGTCTCTGATGACATAGCACTATGGTCACGCTCTGTGAATCATCTGCCCAGGACATTGTCTGATCACAGCCCAGTGTTACTTTCCTTAGAGCTGCCACTCTATGTGCCGCCCCCTTTCAGTTGGAGGTTCAATGCAAAAGCTTTACTGGATCCAGTGTATGTAACTGCTATAGGTCAGGCTGTCAAGGAGTACTTTGATCAAAATAAACCCAAAACGGAGGATCCTGGCCTGTTGTGGGAAGCTTTTAAAGCTACAATTCGAGGAATCTGCATAAGTACTAATGCTGGCATTCTTAGGGATATACGGCAGCAACTGGTTATGCGTGAAGACAAGCTACGTACTCTGGAGCGTGATTATGACCGTACACAAAATACCAAAATATTGGGTGACATTAGAGTTGTTCTATCCGAATATCAAACATATGCGGACGACGAACTCAAATATATGGCAAAGCCGCATATAGCGAGATCCTATGGTGAGGGTGGTAGGTCCGGTAGATGTTTAGCGGCTAAAATATGCGCTGGTCATTCACCGCAGACTGTCCGGGCGGTCCGCAATGGTAATGGGGAACTGCAATATGGTGCACAGGGTATACTAAGGGAATTCATGACTGCGTACGGGGCACTGTATGCTTCGCAACATACGGCCTCCCCGGATGAAACAATGGATTACCTAGATGATGTAGCGATAGTGTGGCAATCAGACACGCAACGGGAATACCTGTCCTTGCCCATCACAGAAGTTGTTAAATCCCTGCCAAATGGGAAGGCACCAGGCCCAGATGGGTTTACGTGCGAATTTTATAAAACCTTTATTGACCAATTGGCGCCTCATCTGGTTGAGATGTATGGGAGTGCCCATGAAAAGCAGATGTTGCCGCCAACATTGAGAGAAGCTTTATTAATTGCTCTACTAAAGCCAAACAAAGATCCAGAATATTGTGATTCATACCGGCCTTTGTCCCTAATCAATGTAGATACTAAGATTTTAGCCAAACTACTCGCTACTCGATTACAACCATTAATGACCAATTTAATATTACCGGATCAATCAGGATTCATCCCCTCAAGGTCTACGGCTCATAATACACGGACGCTATTTGCATTATCGCATTATTTGACTCCTACGACTTTAGATACGGCTAAAGCATTTGACTCTATTGAATGGTCATATCTCCACACGGTGTTACGGAGAATGGGATTTCCTCCTATTTTTCTCCAGTGGATACAAATACTGTATACTGCGCCAATGGCGCGTATAAGAGTTAACAAATATATATCTGTGCCAATAGCTATTGAGAGGGGAACAAGGCAAGGCTGCCCAATGTCCCCATTGTTGTTTGCGATAGCACTTGAGCTGTTGGCATGTAAAATTCGGCAGGGGCATCACTATTCGGCGCTTCAATTTCCGCAGAGACCGTTCCATATATCGTTATATGCAGATGATATGTTGCTATATGTTCGAGACCCTGAGAATTATTTGAATCCTCTCCTGAGGGAATATATTAAGTTTGCGCAACATTCAGGCATCAAAATAAATTGTTCTAAATCCTTAATTATACCTTTAACGGACAATACTCACCCGCACCTCATGGACTATCCACTAGAATGGCAATCCGAGCCGGTAAAATATTTGGGTATTTGGTACCATCGTGACCCCGAAATCGTAATCCGTACTAATTATGGTAGGGCAATTGACGAACTGGAAGGGAAAATAAGGCGCTGGATTCAGCTACCACTATCATTGGCTGATCGCCTAGCCATTGTAAAGATGGTAATCTTACCTAAATTGCTGTATCTTTTTAATAACATACCGATCCAACCTCCAGCCGAGGTGTTTCATCGGATTTCCTCCATGGTCCTTCAGCTAATATGGGCGGGTAAAAACGCTTGGATTGAACTACGAGCTCTCAAGCTGCCTTATTCTCATGGAGGGTTCAAGGTCCCGGATTTTTTGCTTTATTATCTATGTGCGCAAGCACAATATGCGCATTTCTGGTATCACAAGGTCCCTTAACTCACACATGTTGCAATTGAAGAATGCGATGCCTATCCAGTTCCATTAAACGCTATTATAACCCATCATAGGCCCCCGCTTCATAACCGCGATATAAACACTATAGACACGACAAATAGGGCGTGGCGAACCATGGGTAGAAAGGCACGCAAACTGCCATTATATGCTCCTGCATTGCTGCTGCATTGTCATCCGGAGCTTTCTGTCACTCAAGAAGAAGTAGATACACAAGTTGCGCTGATGCACACACTCAATATCCAAAATAGTAAAGAAATTATTAAAATGAACACAAAATTCAACGGGGCTCCTGCTGTTTTAGTCTTCTTTTATTTCAGTGTATATTTGTAGAAGCGCCTTGTTCCATCACACCCCCCTCTATCTGTACTCAAGAAGAAGTAGGCATGGGTTTGCTAAGGCAAGTGGACCTTGATACTATGGGGGATTTATACAGTAATGGGTTTTTTAGAACACTGGATGAGCTTTCATTCATTAGCAATCAAACGTTATTATTTAAATTTAATTATCACAGATTGCAAGGTGCCATGAAGAAGTTGTATCCATCTTACCCGGTGGAACCACCGACATTGTCCACTTTACAGTTGCTGATCACCTCTCCTACGGCTAAACATATGGTGTCGAAACTTTATGTTAAACTGCAAGAAGATATAGTGGACACTACACATAAAGCTCTGGTGAAATGGAACAGTTGCCTTGACGATCCATTGACAATGGAAGAATGGGCTATGACTTGCTCACTAACTGGTTTGTTAACGTATAATGGAAATTTGCGCATGCTGCACTACAAGTACCTTCACCCGACTTACTATACGCCGGCCCGTCTTAATAGATATGGTCTGCGAACTGACTCTAGATGTTGTCGATGTAATGCAGAAATTGCAGATTTCGTACATCTGGCATGGTCTTGTGGTGCAGTTGCAGAGTATTGGTTAAAAGTAACGCAGATGTTGGGTACTATGGTGGGCACTGACGTTGAATGCACTGTTCGCACATGTCTGTTGGGCCTGATATCTGGGGTACGCGCCCAGAAGCGTAAGTTTTGTGTGATTGCATTACTCCTAGCCAAAAGGAGAATATCATTGTGCTGGAACAGCAGACAGGCTCCCAAAGTCAAACATTGGATCCACGATTTAACGTATTGCAAAGATACCCTGCAAACGTATGAGGAAGAATTACCAACTGGTTCAAAGCCTAGAGACTATTGGAAATACTTGACTCAATATTTACAAGTGTATCAAGTAGACTGATTGAGTGCACTATAGAAAATGTGTTTTCAGGTAACATTGCAACGTTACAGAACTGGAAGACGGATGTTGTTGTACTGCGGCCGGTTTGTTAATTTTATGTCTGGCACTGTATATTTTTGAAAATGCTAATAAACAAAAAAAAAAAAGTATGCCTAAATGAGGAAGATATAACATTTAAAATATTAGAAGACTCTGTAACTGTGAGGAATTTTTAAATTGGAGGCTAAACGTTAAATTGGTAGCAGTGTAAGTACAGTCAACCGAGTCTAGTATGGACAAGTGATGGCCTTAACTGAATCACTGGTATGCGTGGACAAAAGACAACACAAAAAAGACATAGTGATATGCCATATTCCATCTATAAGAAATAAAACCACATTTAAAAAAACTCCAACCATTTCTTTAAAATAAAAATGTAGTTTTTTGTATATTATTGAATTAAAATATTTTTCTGTATTTGCTCGCTCTATACTTGTTTCTGAAATTTAGTGTGTCAGTTTGACATTCAGATCAAAGAAATTGCTTAGGCTGGGGTCTCCAGCTTCCTGTACTTATTCAGTAGCCCCCAGAAGCCAAAAGGTGAAGAACATTTGCATTAGTGGATTATTGGAACAAATTGACTTTACTAAGCCTCATAAGAATTACGATCATTACAATCCCAATAACTGCTTACTTCAACTTTATCTTTGAATTGTATGCAGTACTGTGACTAACAGGTTTTTTACAAGCTGTAGAGTTATACATCTTTGTTCATGCAGTATAGCAAAAAAGATAAGGTCCTGAAAAATACTTTACCATAATAGGAACCATAGTGTGTGAGTATTCATTTATTTTCAGATTTAGTAGACTGCTCAGATCAAAAATATTATGCATGTCATGCTCCTCCTATTTAATAGACATACACCCCAGCCTCATTTAGAAGCATATATCCTTCCTGTATAGCCTAGTTTAGCCTTCCTAGACTAAATATTTTGGCCATGGTAACATTCTTAAATAGTTTTTCAAAAACGGCTCATACATTATTGGAGAATAGCTTTAGTTTCCCTTAAATACCATTTATTTATGATCTGTAGTCAATATGAATTCTTTAATTCTATGTCAGGACCAGAGGCGGTGATTATGCTTTAATTGTCTTGTTTTCTTAAAATAGCAGCCTTTATTCAACACAACTTTTATCTTTCATACAACACTAATAGTCCTATAAGACACTAGGAACACAGTTCAAAACATAGCCAATCAGAACAAAGCTGTAGTCCTTAGGGTAGCCAATCAGGGTGCCGTTGAACCTGTAATAGTCCTCTCTCAGCTCTGATCCCTCTCTTTCTTCGCTGCGGCAGCCTCAGATAAGTCGTATTTTTCTCTCTAAAAAATAAGTTTTGATGCCAGTGTGGTGACTTCATTTCCACATTGTGGTGTGTGCAGATCGCGAATAGCGATGATCGTTACCCAGCCGCAGGAGCGTTTCACCCGCTCCTCCGCGGCCGATATCTATTTGGTGCCGCGGTTCAGTCCTCCGCCCGCCAGGTGGCTCTCTCATGCCGGTGGCATGGCCTGACAGGATCGCACTCGTGTAGTACCAATGACTACCGAGCTTGGAGCCTATAGACTGATGCTTCATTCAAAAGCAGGGTCTGTACTGTCATACACTGTGGCATTTGTGAGCCTTGACACTAAAGTAAGTCGGTATTACCTGTTTGTGTTGAGCAACCCCTGGTTCTGTATTATTACGGTGATCAGCCAGATCACTTCAGGGAACACGTTCCCAGGCTCATTACCCCTCCTATTCATTTGGCATCAAGGGGGAAATGTCCCCAGGGCTCAGACTAAGCATCCAGTGCAGCTCTGCCTACAAAGAAATACTTCCTGTTTTCCAAGTCCCTTAACAGCAGCCTCTGGTCTGCCCATATCCCTGTCTGTGGGGTGGGCTGAATGTAGCTTTGGCCAGAAGATTTCATTAAAACACAGTATCTTGCTTAATCCCATGGAGACCTTAGGGGATGGGTATGAGGACCCATTACCTTAACTCCCTTGGGATGACAAATTCTACCAGGCGGTGGATACCTCTATCTACTGCGGATTGAGGAGGCTATGGGTCTGATGAAGGGGCGCCTCGCTCAGCTTATTGTACGTGAGTGTACCAAAAGACCCCAGTCTGCCCCAGCTGTGCCTGATCCATTCCTGGCCCTTCCTGCCCTTTGGAAGCCAACCCAAAACCAGTGAAGTGCCCAAGAGAGGAGGGTGTTGACCTGGATGGCTTTGAGCGACTAAAACATGGCTCTATGGAGCTAAGTCTACCTGCATTACCCCATCCCACCCCAAAGCCTCTGCAGGAGACTTCAGACTCACTGTCCTGCAGTTGCAAGATAATGACCCATCAGATGATGAGGCAGGTCCTTCTAGACCCTGGCATCCATCTTCCTCAAAAGAGAGAACAGGCCCCACTGTCTACACTATATTGATATCGTTAAGCCCAGGATTGGGTCACATTAGATGGAAATGAGCCCCGGGCCGGGACAGGCTCAAAGAAATCAAGAGAACAAAGAAAATAAAAGAAACATATTTTATTTAAACAACAATGTTGCGGTAATGGTCTTTGCCAAAAGGATAAACAATATAACAAACCGTTTATTTTAGCTATAAATGCACAGTCCCACACAGAGACACAAACAAACACACTCTCATTCAGACAACACGTTCATATTTATGACAAAACAAATGCAAATAAAACACTTTATACATGTAATATTATCAACACATTAAAAATCGCATCCAGTTCAAGATAGGCTAGTACAGTCCCATTTGGTGGGGATAGATAAGTTCTTTTAATGAGCCCAAAAGGGCAGGAGCCAACGCACGTTTCGGTGTGAACTACACCTTCATCAGGGCAACGACGATGTACGGTGTGTGGGACAACACAGAGCGGGCCTATTGTGAAATCATAAACAAGGGTGAAAAAACAACACATCATCAAATTACAGCTTGTACTATTTCAACAAAAAACATTATAGTCAATAGGTTAATGTGCAACAAGACATATGTATGTATATATTTTTTTCTCTTCCTTTCTTTACACAATTAGAGTCCAAAACAGCCCGAGGCTAAGGTGATATTTAGATGACAAAGAATCAAACTAATAGGAGGCTTAAAAGTGGAGGAGAACGGGGTGCACCCTGCGAGATAGAGTCTATTCATATGGGGTCAGGATTACAAACCAGGAAATAGATACACACCCATAGTGAGAAATAAAGTGGGAAAAAGAGCGTGCAAAAGTAGTCAGTCAATCGCCACCCGGTAAGACAGGGAAAAAATAGCGGGAAAAACCGCAAGAGATAAATTTATTATTATTATATATAGATAAAGATCAGAGAAAGAGATATATAGGTGATTATCAGAAAGAAACAATACCTTTCAATCCACAGTACTATTTACAGATCAGCTCTTCAAAGCGATATAGAAGAGATAAAAGCTAAGCGACAAGGGGGACACAAATGTTCTGTAAAAAGAAGAAAAGAACATCAACAAAAGACGTGCAATATTGAAACCTACCCTTGAGGTCAATAGAAACGGTGTAGGCAGACATAAGGTATACAAAGATACCGGGTCGTAAGTAAAGAACAGTATGCAATATGAAGGAGGCTTACCAAGGGTGTAGTTAAATCGACTATGTTCCTGAATCAGAAGACGGTTAAAGAGCTAGAGTTAGGGGGGCCAACCGCAATCGGCATGTCAGTTGTGTGGGCCCCAAGCTATGTAAGTCAAGCCCAGAGGGTATTTCTGAGAAAGAAAAAAAGAAAAAAAGAAAAAATAAAACCAAGTGAAGTCAGCTAAGGAAGCAGAATGCATGTTATACATGAGGTTAAGGATTAAGAGTACTGCGCTAGTCCCACCTATGGCTAACCATCCAATCGGGCGGTGAGTTAACAATCCGCAGACAGATTCTAGAGAACACGACAGATCGGGGGAGGATGCAGCAGATATCAGGTTCGTCTATGGGATGAATGATCTCAAAAGAGAAACGGAAAATCTGTTTCAAAAATTCTATACAAGCGGATGCCATGTTAGTAAATTAGCTCAAAGTGCCAGCTGGCGTCCAAAAGACACAGAAAGGTCCCCGATGGGGTGAGTCTAAGATAGAAAAAATCGCCGGTTTTGCGACAAGCCCAAACAGAAATGAGGCTACAAGAATAAATAGACGGGGGAGGGATGAATGGGTCCAAGGAACTGCCAGTATACTCAGGACCGCAATAGAGCAGACTGGGAGAGGACAGCGAAGAGTCTTACCGTTGACGAACACGGAGCTCTGACGGAAAACGGATCCAGCAAGATGATCGCGGCAGTAACACGTCCTGATGGCGCAAGTGATATGGGCCAACCAGTCCAGGGTTTAAATAGCACCCAACCAAATCCAAAGCCGGGGAAAGATTAGTCTCGCGGGAATCCCAGGAGTTAAGAAATAAACGAAGGGGCTACGGGAGCAGTACTAGGAGGGCCAATAAAAGGTGCGGCCATGTTGGAAAAGGATGGAATCACAGCAGTATAGCGGACGTGACTGGGTCTGGAAGTCAAATCTAGTACTGTAAATAAACCAAAATGTACTGACAAAAGGATAATCAATAGCGAATAAATGGAGCTATATGAACCAGCTCAGTTTAGGGTAGAGTATCAGGATTAAAATATATACCTGAAGGGGGGATGAAGGGGGGGAGGGGAGAACTTCTTTCAAAACAGGTGGCCCAAGCAAAATAAAACAAAAGGTAAGCCTAAATCGCAGTAGAAAAAACAATAAAAAAATATAGATATTTATTCGGGTAAACAGAAACAAACAGCCGGGCAGATGGAGAATCCCGGAGTATTGGCTCAAGTAATGGCATTTTCCCAAGGGCAGGTCTCGTTAAAGCCCTGGGCAACAGAATCCAGGTAATATATCCAAAAAACCTCCCTCTTCTTTCTGACAGTAGTAGGGTCCTTACCCGCCGGGGTACGTATTTTTTCCAAAATGACCCATTTAAGATCTAGTTCTAAGTGGTCCGAGCTAGTCCAGTGAGATACTAGAGGAGCCCCTGATTTTTTCAGGCGAATGTTAGACTTGTGTTCACCAATCCTCAGGCGGCATTCCCTGCCTGTTTCTCCAACATAGATAAGGTCACAAGGGCAGAAAATCGCATAAACCACATGAGCGGTTCGACAATTTGTCATATCCGTCAATTTGATGGTTCGTTTGTTGATCTTGAGAGTTTGTCTGACCAAGGCGTTGGGACATGCTTGGCAGGATCCACAGCGATGGTTACCCGTAATGGGGGGAGGCCAGTGATGGATATTTGGCGAAGAGGACAAGGGAGTTCAGGTAGTTTACCACGAACAAGGTGGTTCCTGAGATTTTTGTTCCTTCTGAATGCAAAGAGTTGTTTGGATAGCCGGTCATTATCATCCATGTTAAGGAGGTACCAGAGGGAATTAATGGTCTGGCGGATTTTGTGGTTGATGTTTGAATGCCGGGTAACGCAGACCAGTCGATCTGTGACCTTATCTTCTTTTTGTAGGAACATGGTGTCACGGTTATAGTACCTGGCTCTCTTAAAGGAGTTCTTCACCAATCTAGGGGGATAACCCCTATTCAAAAGTTTGGTTTTCAGGATGTCAGCCTGGTAAAGGAAATCCTTGGTCTCAGTACAATTTCTTCGAAGTCGGAGAAATTGGCTGAATGGAATACCCTCTTTTTGGCAGCGAGGATGGTAGCTGTCAAATTGGAGCAACGTATTCCTAGCGGTAGGCTTGGTGTATAGGGAGACAAGTAGATGATTATTTTTGTGCTCTACCCAAACATCAAGAAATTCAATCCTGTTACTGCTAGAGTGAACAGTGAATGTCAGATTATCGTCAGCTAGGTTAATCCATTGAACAAATTCATCAAGAGAAGTCTGGTCACCCTTCCAGATGAAGAAAATATCGTCTATGAAGCGTGACCAAGCATGGATATTTTCGAAAAAGGGGGCGATCTCATTGTAGATGTTGGTTCTTTCAAACATCCCCATGTATAGACATGCCACACTAGGGGCACATGCTGCCCCCATGCTGACTCCCTGAGTTTGTTGATAGAATTCGTTGTTGAATTCAAAATAATTTTCACCCAGTATAATTTTCAGACATTGGAGAATGAAAGGGGTGTTGGTGATGTCAGGTTCTGCGTTTGAGATTTCTTGAATAGCAGATAAAGCTCCTTCTTGCGGGATATTCGTGTATAAGGATTCGACATCCATAGTAACCAGAATCTCCCTGTCACTGTGGTAGTCCAAGTTCTCAATTTTGGCGATGAAGTGGCCAGTGTCCTTTACATAGGATTCCAGTTTGGCGACCAACGGTTTAAAAACTGGTCCACATATTGTTCCATCTTGAACTACTAGGGTTGTTGGGATAACTGGAGTAGGTTCCTTCTGTGTTGGTATAGAAGTTGGGAGTTAAAAATGGATAGGCTCGTTCCTGGGAGAACAATCTGATGTCTTTTTTGAGCTTGTCCGTTTTTCTCTTAAGAAGGTACTCAGAAAATGAGTCAAGTTCACGGGAAATCTCTTCCAGTTTGTTTTTACCTACCTCAACAGCGTTCTCTCGTTTGAGTTTGTCTTCCAGTTCCTCAATTTCTTTATTGAGGATGGAAAGGACTTCTCTAGCGGTTTCAACTATCAACATCATCCAATCTCTGGAGCATCTGTTCGAGATTAAGGCCCATTTTTCAAGGAATAATCTGAGTTCAACAAAGAGACCCGGGATGTTACGAACACGTAGGCCTATGGGGATAGTACCCGCCTTAAGATATTCCAACATAAAGTTGGCATGTGCCTCCGTGCGTTTAGATTTCTTTTTAAGGTTCAAAAGTTTAGTCCATTCTTCTTCCAGGCCCCTGGATAGCGTGAATTGTTTGTTGCTATCAGTAGTGATCCCGATCATGCGGGCGAAGTCTTCATCTGAGAAGCCGAAGGATTTGATACTTTCCATGGTATTTTTTGGGGGTAAGAAGAAAGAACCGGGGGGGGGTGGGGAAAACCCCTGAATAATTCCGACTGGGATCAAGCGGCAAGAGTGAGGCAGAGGTAAATAAGAAGTCAAAACCAACAGAAGAGAGGAAATAGGGTGCACAACGTCAACCAAGATAGTTTTATTTTAGTGCTAACCTAGAATGGTAGATAACCAGTGTAAAGAAAGGAAGAGAAAAAAATATATACATACATATGTCTTGTTGCACATTAACCTATTGACTATAATGTTTTTTGTTGAAATAGTACAAGCTGTAATTTGATGATGTGTTGTTTTTTCACCCTTGTTTATGATTTCACAATAGGCCCGCTCTGTGTTGTCCCACACACCGTACATCGTCGTTGCCCTGATGAAGGTGTAGTTCACACCGAAACGTGCGTTGGCTCCTGCCCTTTTGGGCTCATTAAAAGAACTTATCTATCCCCACCAAATGGGACTGTACTAGCCTATCTTGAACTGGATGCGATTTTTAATGTGTTGATAATATTACATGTATAAAGAGTTTTATTTGCATTTGTTTTGTCATAAATATGAACGTGTTGTCTGAATGAGAGTGTGTTTGTTTGTGTCTCTGTGTGGGACTGTGCATTTATAGCTAAAATAAACGGTTTGTTATATTGTTTATCCTTTTGGCAAAGACCATTACCGCAACATTGTTGTTTAAATAAAATATGTTTCTTTTATTTTCTTTGTTCTCTTGATTTCTTTGAGCCTGCCCCGGCCCGGGGCTCATTTCCATCTAATGTGACCCAATCCTGGGCTTAACGATATCAATATAGTGTAGACAGTGGGGCCTGTTCTCTCTTTGAAGGTTTCCGTTGTTCCCTTTTCCCCTGTCTACCCATCCCACCCCTAGGGACCCCCCTTCTTATGAATAGATCCATCTTCCTCAGCCAGTGAGGTGGGGGTGAGGATGATACAATCAGACATGTTAGACCCCGATCAGATCATGCACCCTTGATCAGCGGAGTGGGTCCCGAGCGACAAGGTGGCACAATATGTGGTTAATCGCCTATGAAGACCTCTGGAGAAATGCCCCAACCCCTCTTTCGGGGGTTAGGTAGCCAACACCGCCAAAATTTACTCCATGAGGGCCCCTTTCTTAGCAAAATGTATTAAGGACCCAAATAAGGGAATTGTCAGGTCTTGGCGAGCATGCCAGGACAAGCACTTAGACGCTATATGTCCTTTGATCAAGATCCTAAATATGACGGAGGACACCAAGATCTCGGGAGCCCTGATTTTCTCGGACGCTCTGTTGGGCTGGGCACAGAGGGTGGTTATGTTTTGGGAAACTGCCAACTGTGCCCTCTCTACAAAGCACAGATGCAGTCTTATAGGCGGGAGTTGAGGCCCCTGGGGACTCATCAAGGATCCTTTTATAAAAGAACTTAAGAAGTTCGTGAATACATTCACATCCCTAGACTAAGGTCAAACGTCGATAAATAAGGTGTTTCCCTCTTGGGTTTTCCAAGGTGCTAGCCGTGGAAGGGGTCACTCGGCCGGCCGGTTTGCCTCCCAACACTATCCCAGAGGGCAAGGCTCCAGGCGAGGCTATGGTTACCAGGACCAATAACACTTCGCAAACTTCTACCCCACCAAGGGTCAGCGATTACGTGGCTATGGTTCCAGAACACAAGCCAACAGCTCCAATTCTGGTGAGTGTTCATTCCTCATCAGGGGTTCAAGTGGGAGGATGGCTGGCATGTTTTATCCCCGCATGGCAAGGACTAACAATCCAGGGTTTCCAAATAGAATTCTTTGATACCCCTTTTCAGATTTCCAGACCACGTCCAATACACTTGTCAATGGCAGTCACAGCCTTGATAGACACTAAGGTCCTTTCCTTGTTAACCTAGCGAGCGATTCGACAAACAATAATTCATCCCCAAGATTTTGTCAGCAACATCCTTCTGGTGGACAAAGCTGATGGGGGTCAGTGCCCTGTAATAAACCTACTGGAGTTCAACGAGTGGCTAGTATACCAGCATTTCAAGATGGAGGGTATTCACCTCCTGCGCGATGTCCATCACATTGGATGGTGCACCGCGACCTCAAGGACGCATATCTGGTGATTCCCATTTTTCCTCCATACCGGTGTTTCCTTCAATTTGTTTGCTGCCAGCAGGTCTTCAAGTTTTCAAGCCTTCCCCTCGGACTTTACTCAGCCCTGTGGTGCTTCACCAAGGTCCTCAAACCAGTGGTGGAACACCTTCGAGCGCAGGGCATCCAGCTCATTGTCTATCTGGACGACGTGCTCCTCATGGCCCAGTGTCCTCACCACCTGTCGCTCCACTTAAAAACTGCGGTAAACCTCTTAGAAAGCTTGGATTTTGTGATAAACAAGGGCAAATCTCTCTTGGTCCCTTCACAGACGGTGACCTTCCGGGGTTTACAATCAATTTCACGACCTCCACCCTCAGTTTACCGGCTCAGAAAATCACAAAGATTCAACACGATTTACGACACACTGTGACAAAACCGGGAACTTCCTTACGCAAAATTACCCGGCTAGTGGGACTCCTGTCCTCCTCAATCCAGGCCATTTTACAGGGCCCTTTACATTACCAAGCTCTGCAGTGACTCAAAGCACTGCACCTTCGCAAAGGCTTGGCTTACTCCAAAATAGTCGCTCTCACAGACATGGTACGAGCAGAGATTTTGTGGTGGCTCTCGCACATGGAGGCTTGGAATGGGAGAGCGATCTTCAGAATTGCCCCGGACCTTGTCATAGAGTCAGATGCAAGCAAGTCTGGATGGGGCGCTCGCTGTTGCGAGTTCTCAACAGGTGGCTTGTGGTCTCTCCAGGAACAATTGTTACATATCAACTGTTTGGAACTCTTGGTGGGGTCGTTCGTTGTCCGATGTTGGATGAAGGACAGGACCCAATCCTGTGTATTGCTGAAGAAGGACAATGTGTTGGCCCTCAGGTACATCAACCACCTCGGAGGCACACGCTCCAAGGTCCTATCCAACCTAGCGACAAGCTTTTGAAAATATTGCCTCGACCATCATGTTTCAGTGACTGAGAAATACCTACCTGGCAAGGACAATTGATTGGCGGACTGGCACTGTAGCCATTTAAGGGATTTTAGCCTGTGGAAGAGAGATGGGGCCCATTTTTTTCAGTGAACCTATATGCATCTCAGTTGGACAATAAATTACCCCGGTTCTTCAGTTGGAGACTGGAACCTCTGGCATTTGCAACACATGCATCCCTACATGACTGGACTCTGGAGAATGGTTATGTCTTTGCCCCGTTCCCTATGATCACTCGTGCCTCTGCCCAGATCAGGCGGCAGCAAGCAGAAGTGGTTATGATCACACCAATCTGGAGGTCCCAAGTCTGGTTTCCAGTTCTAGAACTTTCTTGGGATTGTCCAATCCAACTCCCCCAGTTTTCTCACCTCCTTCTCAATCTGGACCAAGTTCCCCATCAGTTAGTGCTGGGGGTTCTCTGACTCTCATGTCCTGGAGGATTACAGGGGACGATGGTCACGCCTGGGCCTTTTGCACCAAGCCAAGGAACTCATTTCCAAAGCCTGGGCGGACAGTACTGTCAAGAGATACAAGTCAGCTTGGAGCCAATGGGCACGTTGGTGTCTGCAACGGAGTGTGGATCCCGTGGTCACAGATGTTATTCATGTATTGAATTTGTTTGCGGAATTGACCACAGAAGGTTTAGCATACCGTTCCATCAAGACCTTCCATTCTGCTATCTCGACTGGCCATACCCCGGTAGAGGGGGCCCAGATAGGGGAGCATTAATTTGTATGCAGACTTCTGTGAGGAATTAGATTGTCCCTTCCACCTTCTCCGAGGTATTCAGTGCTTTGGGACATTAACTAAGTCCAACACCAGGACTATTGAGTATCCAGCCTTTCCAGATTCACTGAAGCTGTGTGTGGTACAGTGCCTAAAGGCATACGAGGAGATGTCAGAGGAGATTTGGCCTCCAGGCGAAAGACAGCTCCTAATTGCATTAAGAAAGCCCCAAACAGCAGTCTCCTCATCCACGATTGCACAGTGGGTGCGGTGGGTTATGCAGGAGACAGGCATTGATTTGTCTGCCTTTGGGGCATATTCGGCCAGGGAAGCTATGGCGTCTAAGGCGCTCTCCCTGGGAGCCAGATTGGAGGACATTATGAATACTGCAGACTGGACCTCAGATTCGAAGTTTGAAAGATTTTACTTCAAGCCAGTGCTGGATAGGGATCATTTGTTGGTGAGCAAGCTTTGAAACAGCATAATCCTCGCCTTTGGTCCGGACATAGAATGGAAATAGTTCCTAACTCCCGTGTAGGAATGATTCAATTCTATTAAGGACACAGAGGCGAGGATTATTCCACCAGGCGAGAAGTTACTTCTCTCTTCAAGGAACGCACCCTAAGGAGTAAGCACCAGATTCTTTATAATGGTGTACAATTGTAATGTCAAACTTTGTGGAAATGTTGAAACTGACCTCAGTGGTTAGTTAATATGTCACAACTCGGCCTGATCTGCCTCTCTTATGCCTAGGTTGGGATGCTGCTAAAACTGGACCAACAAGGAAGTGGCTAAGGATTACCGTGCGTGAAGGAAGAGGGGAATCGGAACCTTGAGAGGACTATTACAGGCTCAACGGCACCCTGATTGGCTACCCTAAGGACTACAGCTGTGTTCTGATTTTGAACTGGGTTGCCAGTGTCTCATGGGACAATTAGTTTTTCACCTTTAAATGAAAAATTTGAAACATAAAAGTTGTGTTAAATAAAGGCTACTATGTTAATAAAGTGGAGAGAGTTAAAGCATAATCCTCGTCTCGTGTCCTTAAAAGAATTGAAACATTCCTGCAAGAGAGTAAGAAACAATTTCCATTCTGGTCTAGACTGAAGGTCATGTTACCTTCAGGGAGCTGGATTATTATGTATACGTCATAGTGCAGATGACTTTAAATATTATCCTAGCAGACTGCTTGAACTGAATGATAAGCCCTGTTAAATAAATCCGGCTTTATTTGAATGTAGAAAAAAAACAATCATCATTCACATAATATGCTTTTGCATAATTATGTGAAATTTCGCAAAATTCCATGTAATCATGCAAAATTCAAAGCTGGCATTTGGCGCTGTATTTTAGTGCAAAATGCGTCCTTGCATTCACTTTGGATGCAAGGATGAATGGCACACTATAAAATAGCGCAAAAACACAAAAGCCCGTTAACAGCTGCTGACACTCTGTCATGTAAATTGTTCTCCTGCATGTGCAACAATTTTTTAACACGAATTGTGCATTTGAGGTTCATTTTTAATGCAAACGGCTCATAATTACGAAGTGTGGTGTAATAGCGTAACTTCCAGAATTTTGCATACCAAGAGTAACACAAAATAACTAAATTCAGATAATTATTCTGGTAGCGCAAATTTTGCTTGGGCTTAAACAAAATCTGCAAATAAGGATTATAAGGCTAAATACATGTTAGATAATTCTATTCAAAATCCAGTATCGAATGTCAATCAACTAATGCAAACGGTTTTATTTCAAGAAACTAAGGACATACGAAATGAATGGTAATTTTTAATCAGCAAGTGAAGGATAATATATAGGAACAATTCTTAAAATCGATGTTAAAGATAACCATTCCTGTAAATTGCAAAAAAATTACTCTAGTACTAAAACATTTTCATTCTAAATCTGAGTGATTTAATACTTTTTACATAACAAAAGAGGGCGCCCAGTAGCTTCCTGGATAAGTGCAAGTCAACTTCAAATAAATCTTCACTCACCAAATGCCATTTGCTATACAATCAGCTCCATCATCGTCTGTAAATGCAGATATGGCCACATCATTCACTCCACGCAACTAGCATTAAATTCAAATCGCATTGCATATATTACAAAGCATTCCTCATCAGCAAGCCAAACTACTGAGCAGGACCTCAACTTTTTTCTGTATCTTTCTGTTGGCCTTAGGACTCCGAGCACATTACCACTTCTAACCAGTGCTAAAGTGCATGTGCTTCTTTCCCGAACATGGTGATATTGGTAGATACCTGATTGGCATATTTAGTTTACTTATACGTTCCTTGTAAAGTGGCATGCCCTATACGCAGGGCTTGTAATCTAAATGCTTCTGGTGAGCTTGTAGCACTGATGTGCCACCCACACAAGTAGCCTTTCAAACCTGTGTCAGGCCTGCCATTGCAAGACATGTGTTTGCAGTTTACTGCCACTTTGACTTGGCATTTAAAACCACTTGCTAAGCCTTAAACTCCCTTTTTTTTTAACACTTAGGTAACCTCTATGGTAGGTCCTATTAAACCCTAAGGGAAGGGTGCTGTGTAAGTAAAAGGTAGGATATGTACTTTTAGGATTTACATGTCTTGGTAGTTGTAGGAAGGTGGAATCTGACTAAATGGTTGCCCCCACTTTTTCTCCTGGTGTTTTGATGGTTTTTTACTTAGTTTGGCTGGGAACCTGCTATTCAGGTCCCCAGCCTATCTGCTTTCTCTTATAAATTGATTCCTAGCACCTTAGGTACACAACAGATTGGATTCTGAAGTACCCTTGTAAGTCCCTACTATATGTTATACTGCGTACCCAGGGCATAAGTACCCCAGAGGCCTACCAGGGGCTGCAGCATGTACTATGCCACCCATGGGAAGCCCTCCAAAATGACACCACAGGTCTGCTACTGCAGCCTGGGTAAGGTGGTGCATGCACCCCTTACTGAGATATAGGATCACTATATCTCACCTATCACTGCACATATAAACCTATAAATCACCCCTATGCAAGGCCTTATCAATCCCGAAGGCAGGGTGCTTGGTTTTGTGTGAGAGTGTGCCCATGCATGAGTAGAGCCCCTCTGCAGCCTTCGTAATCTCTTCTCCGGGGTTGTCTGTGATGCAGCCTGACCATATACTATTAAGTGCATTATAACCAAATGGTAAATGCTAACTTTGGACTGGCTGCACGGAAACATGTTGTGTTTGGGATCAAACACCTTGGAATCATACCCCAACACCAGTAACTGGTGTGGGAGTATGATCCCACCCTTCTAGAGGGAGAGATATGACAGCACCACAATACCCAGTACCAGCTTAAAAGAGCCCTTTCATCACAAAATGGATGCTGCAGCCACAGACACGAGTCTGGCCTCCTGCTGCTGACCGAAACTCCGGCAGGGGAAGCCTGGACAATAGGTTTCCTGTCGCAGGGAGGTGTTACCACCTCCCAGACAGGCTTTAGTGTATTGGGGCTGGGTGGGTGCACTCTGAGAGTGCTTTGAAGTCCTGCACTTGGGGCACATTTGGTGACTCTGTGCGTAGTCCAGCTCAAACCGGTTGCAGGGGCTACCAGTCCTGCTCTGGTACGAAACTGGACAAAGGAAATGGGTGTAGCCACCCCTCTTTCCAAACCCTCCCATAGGTAGGTCCCCTGAGTTAGTCCAACCCCTTCCTTGGGTATTAGGAAGGAACATCTGTAACCAGAATTTTAGATATTCCTGGACGAAACTCTGAAACTGAATCCTGGACCTTCGACGATCTGTTCAATTCCAGATGACTGAAGAATCTCCCTTGGGGTAAAGGAGTTACTCCCCTGCTTGGCAGGCACCAAAGACGCATCTGTCTGGTCTGCATATCCGAAGCTCCCGCCAGACGCCGAAGACTTTGCAACACA
This sequence comes from Triturus cristatus, assembly GCF_964204655.1. NCBI lineage: Eukaryota > Metazoa > Chordata > Amphibia > Caudata > Salamandridae > Triturus > Triturus cristatus. The sequence goes on along the minus strand of NC_140583.1, from coordinate 406,991,160 downwards.
GGAGGTGGGTTTCCAGACTTCCCAGAGGCTGACCCGAATCCCCAGCAAAGCTGAGACCCATAGCCCTCGTAGGTACTGTGGAACTGGAACCCCTGGACACCGTGCACATTTGCCAGTGCAATAGCTTCTCGACGTCCCTTGAGGCTGGGATACACCGAAGATTGCTGGCCAGCCCACTCAGAGTGACCCGTGGGCCGCCATTTTGTGATTTCTCTCAAGGTCCCTTTACGATCCCTTGTCCATCGACTTGTGGGTCCCTGAAATGGGTAACTTTACTTCTATTGGGCTTCCCTGGTTGCTCCCGCCAGACGCCGAAGACTTTGCAACACAGGAGGTGGGTTTCCAGACTTCCCAGAGGCTGACCCAAATCCCCAGCAAAGCTGAGACCCATAACCCTCGTGGGTACTGTGAAACTGGAACCCCTGGACACCGTGCACATTTGCTAGTGCAATAGCTTCTCGACATCCCTTGAGGCTGTGCATTGGGTTACTTGTAGCCCAGATGCCAAGCAGTGAATACACCGAAGATTGCTGGCCAGCCCACTCAGAGTGACCCGTGGGCCGCCATTTTGTGATTCCTCTCAAGGTCCCTTTGCGATCCCTTGTCCATCGACTTGTGGGTCCCTGAGAAGGGTAACTTTACTTTTATTGGGATTCCCTGGTTGCTCCAGACGTGCCCTGACTCTCCATTGCTTGAGGAGTCCCCAAGTCCTTGCTGGTCCACACCGAAGCATCTTTCTTCTTTCTGCGTGGGTTGCTGTTGCCAAGGCTTGTTGTGTTCAATCCAGGCACCGACGCTGCATCCTTTGTGGAACAGCTCAAATTCAGCTCCTGGTTGTCCTCAATGCCCCCTGGTCCTCGTGGCTGAAGAGTCAAGCTTCACCTCTTTCACCTGAAACACCTGACATCGTGGGCATTCGTCTATTGTGCCCCTGGTCACTGGCAAGTGACCCAGACGCTGTCCCCTCTGCTTTCAGGTTCTTCACATCTCTGATCCAGGCTCGGATCGCTTCAGACACTTCACATCTTTCCGGCAGCAGCACTTCTTCGCCATCTGCCATTGAAAACGATGACACGGCCCGACACCATTTGACACCTATGCACCCGGCTTCCCTGGGTGAGGTAACTCGAGTACTCCGGTACTCCCGTGGGTTTTGACCCTAAAACTGTCTAAGTCCAAGAGGGTTTGGTCCTAGTCCATTTCTAAGTGTCCTTTAACTTTAAAAATCTAACCGCGACGTTCCCCGTAGAAGCTAACGGGAGCTCGCTGCTGTGTTCTGACACTGCACACGGCCCCTGTGGGTCCCCTGTGTCACTACCTTGGGTGGTTCCTTGGGGTCCCTGCGATTCTACAGGCTCTAGACCTTGTGTCTAGTCAAGTTGTGGTTCTTATACCACTTTCTTAGTATATGGTTTGGCTCGTCCTTAGGGCCTAACGTGTATTGTGCTATTTTACTGTAATATTTGAAGTGTAACTTATGTGCTTTTGCCTCTAGCCTCATAAAGAGACTAGAGGGGTGTGTTTAGGAATAAATACATATATTTGATATATATATACCTGGTGTGGTCTCCTTTCATTTAGCCACTCAAAAGTTTATAGACTGGTAAAACAAGCTGCTTTACATTCCTTCAAGACTTAGCCTGAAGGCTGCTCTCCTTAGCTACCACTAGGATAGCTTTCAATAAAGGTTGTCTTTAACCTATTATCAATAAGGGGTTGTTTGAACTGGTGCAAGGTGCGCACTATAACTAGTGGACAGCATATACCAGGCCACCTTCTCACAGTCGTGACAAACAGCAAAATTTATTTTTCACTACTGTGAGGCCTACTCCTCTTATAGGCTAGCATTGGGAATTCCTTTAAGCTGTAATTCCTGATCAGAAAGGAGTAGCTAAATATGTTTCATATCTTTGGAATGGTAATAATAAATCCTCTTTAGTGGTAAAGTTGAATTTGACATTACTATTTTAGAAATGCCACTGGGGGTGAACGTATGATTTATTCAGCATTCCGTCTATCATTTGTTTGTGTAGCACGTTATACCCTGAGGGGGATGGGTATGCCCAGACGTGGGTCCCTTGCTCACTGTGCAACTGGATTAAAGCTAGCCTGGCTGATTAAGGGTAATACCCAGAAACCAGTCCCAGGACGCTTGTTTCCGGTCCAGGGAGGACCTGGCTTGGCAGTTCGGTCTGGACTGTTCCCATGAGACACAGGGTCAAGACTGATTTTCATATGGCTGGGTCTAAACTGGGGTGGCATGGTGAGCAAAAGAACGATGGATTTAACCCAGATCTCTTGACTGGGGGTGAATGTATGATTTATTCAGCATTCCGTCCATCATTTGTGTGTTGCACTTTTAGAAAGTGAGCATTTCTCTACTCTTCATTTTGCTCTATATGCCTGCAACCTGTCTCCTATTCATGTCTAGGCTAGGTGACAGCTGCACTTTGTGCATTCCCTATAGACAGCCACAAACACAGGAAGGGTGGGTGTGACAGAGGACTCATCTGCATTTATCTGTATTCGGATAGCCTTCCTGGGCAGGAAGGAGGAGAGGGAGCTCACGCTTACATTCAAATAGGCTGTGTCCTGTCCCCAGATGGTGAAAACTGGTTAATTTGAATTGTGTATCTAGCTTGCCCTGACTAAGATTGTGGTCCCTGCTTGGACAGGGTATATACATCTGCCAACTAGAGACCCACGGTCTAACAATTAGAAAGGGAGAAACAGAAACACAAACATTGGAATGTTGGAGCAGAAGGCTTATAAAAGCCATTATTAGCCCTGAGACACTTCATTGCCTTCAGAAAAGCTCCCAACATTCCAATGTTCTAATGGGCACTACTGGCTATTAAAGGGCCGCTCCAGTGTCAAAGGCCTGTGCCGAAGGTGAGGGCCTGTAACATGGGAGTGGGCCTTTAATGAATGTAGAGCCTGCTATGGACAGCTCTAAAGCTATTAAAACATTTCACCCCCCAAGGGCAGAATGTTCTTATTTGTAAAACGAAGGCTTCGAGGAGCCCGAAGGGATTCAAATCCGCCGTAGCGGGCTATACCGGCCATTAAAGGCCCGCTCCAGCATTAACAAGGGAGCGGGACTTTAATTGCTGGCATAGCCCAGCTACGAAGGGCTGTAAAGCTATTAGAACATTCTGCCACTAGAGGGCAGAATGTTCTAACAAATTAAACAAAGGATTCAGGAGCCCGAGGGGATTGAAATCCCCTTGGGCTCCGAGAGGCCTTTGTTCAAAGAACTTTGGAATGTTGCTCTGCGGCCCTTTACCGGCCCGTAGAAGCACGGAGCACTCAATTGTACTCAATGGAGCGCTCCACATTTCAATGTTCTAATTGCCCTTGAAGATATAACTTATAAAGGGATTAAAACCACCCTCTTCTTCCAACATATCCTATGCAACCACTTTACTATGGATGAGTCCACCCTCATCGATTCTCTTCTTACCCCGCTATTTGACTACACCTTCTATGTGCACTCTTATCATTTGCTGTACCTGCTTGTAAACATGATTCTGCACTTCTATTAATCAAACATAAAACCACTTGCACTTGTGCGATGTGAAGTGTATAGTGTCCCTTTGGATTAGGCTTATGCTGTATAAATTCTATTTACTTACTTACTCAAACCTGCTACCCTTCCTGAGATTTAGGCCGCCAACCAGTACTCTCAAGCCATCTCTTTCTTGGTCTTTTCTTTTAATCTGACTCCAGGTATAGCCCATCTCCTTGCAGTCTTCCTCAAGGCCTTGGCACTAGGTGATTCTTGGCCTCTCTCTTTTCCTTTTCTCTTCAAGGTTCCTGGTAAGGGTTTGCCGGGGGGTGTTTGACATAGGTCTGTGGAGGGTGTGACCTATCAAGCTCCAGCACCTTTTCATGATTTGTTCATGGGAAGGAAATTGGAATGTCTGCTGTCATAGGTCATTGATGCTGATGATGTTTGGCCAGCAGATTTGGAGAATTTTCCTCAGACAGGTGTTGAAGGTCTGGACTTTGTTGGTGGTGGTCAATGTTATACTCTAGGTTTCTGCTCTGTACAGAAGGACTGGTTTTACATTGGTGTTAAAAAGCCTGAACTTGGTTTGCACCTTTAGGACTTGGGAGCTCTAGGTCTTTTTAACCTGTATAAAGGCAGGCCTTGCTTGCCAATTCTTGCCTTGACCATAGCATCTGTGCTGCCCTGCTTGTCTATGACACCACCCAGGAAGGTGAAGGCCTCAACCTCTTCCAGTAGATGTTGAGGCCAAGTTGTGCTGATGTGGCTACCACATTGTTGGTCTTCCTTTCTATCTTCTGATGGGTATGGAAGAGTAGGGCCAGGTCATCTGCAAAGTCCAGCTCGTCGAACTGCATCAAAGGATTCCATGGACTCCCTTTTCTTCTCCTCGCAGTGAATGTCTTCATTATCCATTGTGTGCCCAGCAGAAAGTGAAAACGCGAGAGCCAACAAACCTGGCAGACTCTGGTCCTCACTTGGAAGGCTGCAGGGAGTTGTCATTCATGGACACTCTTGCAGGTCATTCCCTCATAAGAGTTCCTGATGATTCTTATGAGTTTTTCTGGCACACCATAGTGACGGAGGAGTTTCCAAAGAGTTTCTCAGTACACGCTGTTGAATGCTTTCTCATTGTCGATGAAATTGACATATCGACTGATCCATCATGATGAGCAATGTTGCAATCCGGTCTGTGCAGGATCTATTTTGTGGAAGCCAGCTTGCTGGTCTCACAACTGAGCACTGATTTATTCCCTTATTCAGTTCAGGATTACTCTATTGAACAGTTTTTCTGGGGTTGATGGAATAGTTATCACTCTGTAGTTTGCACAGTTAATCAGGTCACCATTCTTGGGGATCTCAACAAGATATTTCTTCTTCCAGCCTGATGGCACTTTTTCCTCTTCCCAGATCCTCCCAAACATGGGGTAGAGCATGTCTGCTGATGTTTCAATGTCTGCCTTCCTTGCCTACGTACGAAAATGTTGTCCGGTCCTGCTGCCTTCCCATTTCTCAGATGCTTGATGGCTTGCTGTATGTTTTACTTGGTTGGTAAGCTGCAGGCAATTGGCAAGTCCTTGTTGGCTGCCTGTATGTCTGTTGCAGACTGCAGCACAGGCTGATTTAGCAGTTCTTCAAAGTGTTCTACCCATCTTCGTTGTTGTCCTTCGTTACTCATGATTATCATCCCAGCTTAGTCTTTAACAGGTCTTCCGGGGTTGCTGTATCTGTCAGAGAGTTTCCTTGTTCTGTCATTGAGTTCTTTCAAGTTTCCATGGCTTGCTGCTTCCTGGGTTTCTGTGGCAAGACCAGTGATGACTCTTTGCTAGTCTGCGCTTAAGCTTCTCTTTGCTTCCTTGTTTGTTTTGGTGTACTTGGCCTGAACTTTTACTTTTTCTACTCTTGTTTAGCTGATGTTAACTGCAGCTTTCTTTTCCTTTCTCTCTTATTTATTTATTTGGCTTATTTATAAAGCACACTGCCACCTAACAGTCATCCTGGCTCTGTGGTTCTCAGTGACGGGAGAGAGAGGGGGTAGCCCACAGTATGTCAGTTGCTTGGCCATATGGTACTACATTAAAACATCTTGCAACATACTCTAACTTTTTGGACAAAGTCAGGTTTTAAGCCCTTTTCTAATTTGAAAAAGATCAGCAGAGAGTCTCAGGGAAGCTGGAAGATCATTCCCTGGTCGAGCTGCTTCAATCATGTATGCTTGTCCTCCTAGCCTCGTTTTTTTAAACCTAGCTACTCTAGCCATCTTAGCTGAAGAGGAGCGTAGGCTCCTGTTGGTGGCATACCAGTTTAGTCTCTTCTGCATGGGAATCAGTCCCGTGCTGAGGAGGGATTTCAAAACAATGCAAAGGGTCTTAAACATTATTCTCTGCGTTAATGGTAACCGATGTAAATCTTTCAGAGACTAGGCTACAGAGAATGTTCTCAGCCTGTTCAGGGCCAGTTTAGCTGCCACCGCTTGAACTCTTTGGAGTCAGTTGATTAGATAGTTCGAGGCTCCTACCAGTAAGGCATTCAATGGTCCAGTCTGCTTAGAATCACGCTTTGTACCACCAAAGCTCTAGAAGAGATAGGAAGCAGTGGGAGAATTTTCCAAAGTGCTAGATTTTGCGGAGAGTCTCAATGGAGATCCATTATTTATGTTGGTGTTCCTTGAAACCCCATAAGTCCTGGCAGGTTGATGTAACTTTTTCTTTGATCTTCCCCCACTGACTTTTCGCTGGCTCTCTGCCATTCTCTAGTTCTTGCAGGATTTGAAACTTATTGATGAGTGTGACTGAATATCCACTCCATTTCTGTGCATCTTTGAGGAGGGTGGTGTTATATCGCTGGCATCGGTTTTTCAGGTTCATGCATGCTCTTTTCAGCTTTAGCTTCAGCCTTGCCGCACATCTGTTCCTCTCATCACTCTCACAACCTGTTGGGACCTCCAGAACTTCTTGGCAAGGCAGACATGATTGATCTAATTCTCTGTTGAATGGTCTAGTGACACCCACATTGCCTTGTGGATTTTTTTGTGTGGAAATACACTGCTGGCTATCATCAGACTCTTCACAGTACAGAGATCTGCAAGCCTTTCACCATTCTCAGTCACACCGCCAAGGCGATAATTACACCTGGCTTCTTTGTACCCGGTGTCGTGACTTCCAATCTTGACATTGAGGCCCACCATCAGTATGGTGATGTCCCTCTCAGGGCATTTCTGCATAATGGACTGTAGTCTGTTGTAAAACTTAACTTTTTCCTCTTCTTCACTGTCATTTGTAGGTGCATAGCATGGGATAACATTCATGTTGATCCGCTTTTTCTTTGTTCAAAGATCATCGTGATGATACTGGACCGTGGGCTTCCCATGCAATCAGAGCTCAGTTGGCTGCTGGTGATAGCAAAAGTGCTGCTCCCTGAATGTGTGGGGCCTTCTCTTCCTCATGTCGAGAATAAATCAGCATTTTTCCTGGAGCCAGTCTTTTCTGTCCAGACTGTGTCCAGCTGGTCAAGCTGATTCCAAGCAGGGTTTGGTTGTAGTTTTCCATCTCTGCTGCCACTTTGGCTGTTTTGCCTGGCTCATGCATGGTCCTTATCTTCCCTGTCCAGATGGTGATGGTGCTGGTCTTGTCAAAAGCAGGTGGAACAACATTGTGGCTTCCCAGGAACTCTAGCTCTCACCATTTTGTCATAGATCTCTGCGAAGGAGATTCTTCTCTCCCCAAGGCTGAGATGTATTTTGGTCTTTCAGTTGATGTCTCTGAAGTTTAGATTTTTTGACATGGTGGGGTAGCCAGTCCCATGCATAACCTTCTGCCTTTCACAGACGGGCTTGGGACCAGCCATTGTAGAGTTGGTATATAAGTTCTACATATGCATTTTTCCAACTATTTTTTAAATTCAAGATGGTATTTTTTCAGAGGTAGCGTAATAAATTATCTTATGTGATCATTATATTATATCATGCATTCATCCATGTGATAAATGTTTGTCAGAGTAAAGCTGATCAATCTGTGAAAATATGGTTATTTTATTTTTCATTAATCTGTTGATGTTTATAAAGGACTGAGGAGATCTCTGAACACCAATACAAAGTGAAAATGTGAGGGAACAATGTGAACTTAGGACAATTGCTGTAAAAATTCAGAGGAAATCAAAGGCATGGCATTGCAGTTGGGTGAAGTGGAGTGAATGAAGGGATAGATACACTTTAGGACGGTCAGAAGATTAAGAAGAAATAGGTTTTGAGACCTTTCCTCAGCAAACAACTCCTAGGTGAAAGGGGCAGTCAAAAGGGTTCCAAGAGTCAAAGAGGACCAAGGTTCTAGTTAATGAAGATACTTAGTTTCCTAATAAGTTAGCAGTGTGCATGGTTTTTGATGAGTATTAACTCATTATATATCAAAGGAAGATAGGTTTTAAAATACTCAAAATCCAAGATCAGTCAAAAATTCAAGTAGCAAATGTGCATTCAACCTAAACACATTACACGCAGCCTCGCACAACAGACATGCAAACAAAAAATTGTTCACCAAATTTAATGCCCAAGACCTCACTCGTCTTCTGACAAATGCAATTGAAAGTGTCAAATAATTATAAAGACAAGGTTAAATGTATATAAAACTGTAAAAGATGCAATTAGGAATGTTGTGGTATGCATTGATTTAAGTATGCATTATAATTACGCATTTTTTTGAGGACTTTGTACCTATTGACATAAATATTTGGAGATCCTAAGCAATGCCTTTGGTGTGAAAGATATGAATGCATGTCTGTTGGTTAAGTTATAAATTACAGTCCAAACTATAACTTGTGAACAGTTTTAAAATTGATAATGGCAGTGATGTTTTGGATTTGTAACAGTGTTTATGTTTATGTTTATAGGTTTCTAAAGCGCTCGAATGCTGAGGCGTCTTGGCGCTAAAAGGTTCTGTGGCAGGGGAAAGGCGAAGTTTAGCGGCCTATGTAGCTACAAAGAGCTTGGTTTCAAGATTTTTTCTAAAGATCTGAAGGTTAGATTGAAGCCTCATGGTCTGGGGCAGCTTGTTCCAGAGTCTGGCTGCACAGTATGTAATTGTGCGGCCCCCCCAGCCTTCTCTTTTAATCTTTGGTACTCTGACCAAGCCTTGGGTAGCTGATCTTAGGGCGCGCAAAGGAACATATGGTGTGAAGGGGCTCGCAAGGTCTTCAGCCGCTCCGCCATAGATTGCCTTGTAACTGTAACTCCACTTTGATTGTTTCCTTTTAAGTGAACTACTGAGGCCTTTGTTTAACTTACAGTTAAATGTTATAGCCTCAGCTATTAAAAACGTCTCAAAAAGAAACCTTGCAGAATCAATGTTATTTGATTCTGCAAGGTTTATTTTTATCATATCAGATTTAACAGTTTCCTGTCCAAGGACAGCCAAACCAGCTGCACGTGGCCGTTGGCCATGTGCACCATGCACTATGGTGCAGCCAGCCCTTAACTGTGCATGGCAGTTGGCAGCAGAGACTGGCTCTTGGGCAAGCTTTTTTTTTCCTTTTAATTCATAGGGTTTGAGAATCCATGCTGATTTGAGGACCATTGTTGGATCTTTGGTGATTTCCGCTAAAGGTCTTGCCCAGCTACAAGAAACTTGCTGTAAGTTTGCAGACTTTGAAGCATGTACACGGTTTCTGACCAGGGATTGCAGATCTTTAGCTGCTCCCGGGGCTGTGACTGTAGCTCTAAGATCCTTGAACGAGATAGAAAAATGAACATATTTTTTAGGCTTTTATTCAGAAGAGGGTTCTGGGGTTCCCCACTTCAGTCAGAGTGTCGGAGGATGCTCTCCATACTCCCAATGTATAACCCTGGGCGAGACACTACGCTTCGCCCACGTAGTGTACGTAGCGCTGCCTGCTTCGCAGTTTTCAAAGTAGGCGAAGCAGGCAGCGCTACGCACACGCCAGGGCGAAGCGTAGCTGCCTGCCACCCACCACCCACCTCCCGCCCGCCCGCCCTCCTTTTTAAAACATACCCTAATTGTAAATTGAATAAAAGTAAAGACTCTTACCTGAAGCACGGCGTCTCCGGGGCTCCCTCTTCCTGGTTTCCAACTTCTTCTGACAAATGCGCATGCGCGGACGCCCGCGCATGCGCATTTCTTGCCCCTGTTGGAAGCTACATCCAGGCCTGAGTGTCTTTTTCCTTTTTGATAAAGTCTTTGAAAAAGTTTGCAAACATTAAAAAGTATAGGAATGCGGATCCTAGTAACTCCTGCTCACTGCGACCTCGGCCTGGGTTTTTTTTCCAGCCTGGACATAGGTGGGATATTTCCTGTCTTTACTGAGGACCACCAGTCCCATCTTGAACAGTAGGCTTTTGATGATGATCACAAACACTCCCTGCTGTACCTCCTCCAGAACTCACAACTGTACCTTGACATCAGATCTCTCAAATGTCCTAGGCATGCATGGGATGAGTAGCTCTTGCCCAGGAGTTGTTCTGTGCATTCTGGGATTTCTAATACATTGTAATCCCATTATTAAACCAGGAGTCTCAGAATTCATTTTAAAATCTTGAACTAGAAGAGCTGTTCATTCGCAGACTTGAAAACTTTATGGATTAAAATTATCAGCTTTGAAAAGGAAGCGGTTCAAGTAAACAGTAAACACCCTCAGTCAAGCGCACACCGAGTGCAAGTCTTGTAGTCAAAGGATTACAAATTTACAAGAAAACCCCATGATAATATGGGGCAGATCGTCGCAACATGGGAAACTGTCCCTTTGTGGAGAAGCCTTTTGTAAAACTGCCCCATACGGATACGAATTGTGTTAGCTTGTGATTTGTTTTATGTAAGTGTTCAAAATGTGCTATCTCTTGCATATTCACCCACCAGTTATGCATAGGTGTTATCATTGTCTCTTTTCAGTGTCATAAAATCCTTATCTTTGCCATGGCAGACCTGTGGACAACCACTGCCTTGTGTGTAAAGCTAGAGGGTCAGGCCCATAGTGTCATGTGGTAACACTATCCTGGCCGGCAGTGGGATCAGTAGCTATGGCTAAGTCGACCTTAATGGTATCCCAGATTTGGCACCAGTACCCAGTGATTTTGGCACAGTCGCACAGCATACAGGCGCGCAACACCCATTGGACTCACAGGGCTTCAGCCCCCCCATCGCGTGTGGCAGCCTGGGATGCGACAGTTTCACGGGGCACACACAGCCGCACCCGAGCACTTCACAGGTCTTTAAAAGACCATTTGCATGTTAATGAGGCCTCGCTGTTGTTTCACCCCTTCTAAGAGCCCCTGCAGTTCCACTCTGCCTATGGCTTAAAAGTTTCAGCCCCCCCCCCCGAAATTTTTTCTTAGCCCCTCCCCCCGAAATGTGGCTCTAGTTGCGCCTCTGACAGCATACGTAATGCATCCCCGTCTCTGTGACGGACAGTCTCTCCCCACATCTCCACCACATGTGCTTACGCAGCCTCACACAATACATAATCCAACTACTCACCCACTTCCAGGGATTAAGGAGATATCTTCCGGTGTAGTAACCGGAGTGGGTTTCTTTGATGATGGGTGTGTCGACTATTTTGGGGCGGATTATTATCTTTTAACCAATCGCAGGGTTTATGTTAAGTGAAGTCACCGAAAGCTCTCATATTCCTCCACTGCCGAACAATTTAGATCAAAACCTTTCTATTGCTTACACAGTCTGAAGCGAACTGGAGAGAGTAACCATCTCACAACAGACTGCATGACCGAGTTTGTAGAAATTATATAGCTCTTTAATCCCTGGCGCCACAGCAACCAGGGTAATGTACTGCATGGCTAAACACTTAAAAGGTCTCAAAGGCGAGACCATTTGGCTATGCCAATGCTTGTTTTAAGAGGCAGGGACTGAGTCATCCCTTCCCTTCCTCTCCTCGCTCTATATATCCATTTATCCATCTTCTCTATTTTTGCTGTCTCTCCATCCCACAATCACCCTGGCTTATATTTATCTTTCAGGATGTGGTCCGTCGGCTGCGCTGCCGCCCCTGGTGCCAGAAACCAGGGTTCGAGCCTCGAGGTCGCGTCCACATCCTGTGATTCTGGGAAAATCACTTAATCTCCCCGTGCCTGAATGTGTAATGTAAATACAGTGCTATGTAAAGCCTCCAATACCTTCGGGTCGAGTTCGCGCTATATGGATGTATGACGTTACAACGCACACTTTTACAACGCATGCACTTACAACGCATTTTTTACAACGCATAATCCATTACAACGCATGACATTACAACGCATGACACTACAACGCATTTTTAAAAAATACCTTTACAACGCATTGCCATTACAACGCATACTACCTTTACAACGCATACCATTACAACGCATTATATTAAATTACATTTAAGGTAAGTATTAGATAGTATAGGGGTAAAAATTACTATTCTAACTCCAGGGGGTGCAACAGTAGGGTAAGTGTTGGATAGTGTAGGGGTAAAAATTACTATTCTAACTCCAGGGGGTGCAACAGTAGGGTAAGTGTTGGATAGTATAGGGGTAAAAATTACTATTCTAACTCCAGGGGGTGCATCAGTAGGGTAAGTGTTGGATAGTATAGGGGTAAAAATTACTATTCTAACTCCAGGGGGTGCATCAGTAGGGTAAGTGTTGGATAGTATAGGGGTAAAAATTACTATTCTAACTCCAGGGGGTGCATCAGTAGGGTAAGTGTTGGATAGAATAGGGGTAAAAATTACTATTCTAACTCCAGGGGGTGCATCAGTAGGGTAAGTGCTGGATAGTATAGGGGTAAAAATTACTATTCTAACTCCAGGGGGTGCATCAGTAGGGTAAGTGTTGGATAGTATAGGGGTAAAAATTACTATTCTAACTCCAGGGGGTGCATCAGTAGGGTAAGTGTTGGATAGTATAGGGGTAAAAATTACTATTCTAACTCCAGGGGGTGCATCAGTAGGGTAAGTGTTGGATAGTATAGGGGTAAAAATTACTATTCTAACTCCAGGGGGTGCATCAGTAGGGTAAGTGTTGGATAGTATAGGGGTAAAAATTACTATTCTAACTCCAGGGGGTGCAACAGTAGGGTAAGTGTTGGATAGTGTAGTGTAATATTATGCGTTGTAATGGTATGCGTTGTAATGGTAGTATGCGTTGTAATGGAATGCGTTGTAAAGGTAGTTTTTAAAAATGCGTTGTAATGGTATGCGTTGTAATGTCATGCGTTGTAATGGATTATGCGTTGTAAAAAATGCGTTGTAAAGGTAGTGCGTTGTAAAAGTTGCGTTGTAAAGGTTGTTCCCCGCGCTATATAAATATGCAAAAACAAAGCACTCTGGGGGAAGTGATTGAGACATCAGCAGCGCCTCTGGCCTCTAAAATCCAGCCTCCGATTGCTTAAGCCCACCCAGCACTGTTTAATTGGAGCCGGTGCCCGCACCCGCACTTCATTTTGTTGTTACTATCAGTGGCAGCGCTGGGAGGGGCAATGTGTTGTGCAAGCTGCAGTGGCCTCATGACGAGAGCCCAGGCACTTTTTTTTTTTTTTTACAAATTGAGCACTGCGGCCACCGGGGAAATGGCCGATTGAATAGAAGACCAGTCCAACCCTGGGGCCAGACACGCACACTTATGGAAACAACAACTCCTCGTGGGATGGGCGCAGGCGTCCTTGGGGGTGCATCGGCTCACACGTGGGCTTTAGGGAGCAGGTGGACTTTCTCTGATACAGTTAGCCTCGGGTGTCGACGCTTCCCCTCCTGTGGTGCATGAACAGCCCTTGCCCGTAATATGCATTGTGGCGAGTTGGGATTTGATTAATCAGTGGTGCCAGCCTTGTCAATTAAATAAATTACCGATGTTTCTATTTGGTTTACGCGAATGCCACCAAGGCCAATCCAGGAAACATGAATCTACCCACGTTCCCTCATATAGGAATATTTGCATTTTGGCAGGCTAGATATATATGCAGCACATTTTGTGTTGCTCGAGGAAGCATCCATTATTTCTCTAATTAAATTACTCACATTGTGGGTAGCTTAGCAGCGTTCAGTACACATAAAATAAAGCTGTCGCTTCTCAGGCCGTGCATCATCACTTGGCTAAGCGAAGCAGACAGCACCGTGAAGTGGCAGCGCCTCACTCACAGCCTCTCGTCATTATTTTCTCCCGCCTTATTGCGCCATCTATCTAGACACAGAACATAGATAAAATAAAAGCGTTGAGAAAAAAACGAGAAAGCATTGATTTTGGGACAATGAATATTTCATATGCTTGCTTACCTGCACTGTGGACTTTGAGAAAATGCATTATTTATGGAAGCCTAAGACAATCAGTTTGTTGTGATTAGATTTTACTAACATTTTAATTTTAAAAAAGTCGCCTGGGATTGGGAAGGCAGTCACACAAGATGAGCAAATCTGTCAACGTTTTATTTCTATGCGTGTGCTCCGGGATTATCTGGAATCGTATCACTCATGCAGCAAATTACCAGGAACTACATTAAAAATGTGTGGGGTGATTTTTATTTTTGAAAAATTCAAGAGCATAAATAATTAAATGGGCCTGACATCTGTTATTTATGAGCTGAAATGACAGTTTTAATTTAGTCCCTTTTTTTATCAGGGCAGTATTTATGCAAAAAAGCCAAGTAATATATGAGCGCTGCATCGCTCACAGCATAGATTTATCAACGGTTCAAATCAAAAAGGTATATTTTCATTTGCCCACAAGCTTTGCCGGAGCCCTGATTGCAAAGAACGTACTCCGCAATATTAGCCAATCCGATTGGTTTACACAGCCAGATTTAGCTCTGCATTTTCATTATAAGTCTCATAATATTCAGGCCTTGTAATAATATTACACAGTTTTCAGTGTGCAGTCGCTCGAAATATGCATATTGTTTTAATACTTGAATTCCACGTTAGATAGATTTGCACCAACTGCCAATGCATTAGGGCGCTGTTTTTTCCTAAACCATTCTCTATTGGTAGAATATCCCCAGAGAAGAAAAAAATGATCGATGGGTTGGTTGAATTGTATTTAACCACGATTTAGGGCCTTATTACGATATAGGGCGTAAAGCCTCCGCCCAACAGTCAGATTCTCCTAGACCACATCGGAACCCTTCCGACCGTCTCTGTCGGTTTAAAATCCGCCCGACCGATTACGTTGTTTGCAGTCGGAAAAAAAAACGCGGGGTTATTCCTAATCGGTTCCGACTCCCTCTGGGAGTATTCATGTCAGTTGGAACTGCATCGTGCACCTCTACGGACAGCGTTTCTGACTGACTGAGTGCGATGTCGATTTCCAACAGCCTTTCCGAGTCGGCCTGTCCGACATGAAAAGGCTGTCAGAAATTGACTTTGGGGCCCTAGCAAGGCTCCCTTCATCCTGAGGCCTTTGGTTTGGGGCCAACCAAACGTACCCCCTTGTAAAACCCTGCAATGTGTGGCAGCAACCATGGGGTGCCTGTGACAGGGTGCAGGGTTTTCCGCAAATACCCCATTTCCACATAGGAGCCTGTGTTGTCGGGCGGAACATGGACTCCGACCGAACAGTGTTTGGTTGCATCGTAATTGGTCGGGCAGAGCCGTCAACCACAAGTCTGTCAGTTCCTGAATCCGTGAAAGTGTCAGGAGGAAAGTTTCTGCCCGACATCATAATTAGGCCCTTCGACTGGAACTTAGGTGTGATTTCAGGCCTTCTGCAATTGAGATGGATTGGTTAAGCCTAGAGAGTCACACATATTTTTACTTTGGCATTTTGTTGCCTTTCTTGTTCCAAAATCCTTGACAAATTTCATTTGGTGTGTGAGTTATGGTGTGCATGGCTGTTGTGTGAGGTACAAATTATGGTCTTAACCATAAATTGCGAATTTCAAGCGTTTTTCAGTTTTAATTTATAACAACAACTGCACTTTAACTGTGTTTTTTAAGTGAACTTGTAAATGTTTTTAAACATATGTTAATGAGTTACAACCAGAGCTAATATCTTTACTTTAACCTTTGTGTTTTTTTCAGTGAAATTTTGGGACTTGTGATCATTTACTACGTGCAACTGTTCTCTGTGCCAAACCAACCATGAGCAGTTAGGTCCTGCGTGAATGGCCTTTTCCGTGCAGGAGGGGGAGGAATGGCCTATGGTCCAACCATACCCGGACGGTCAACCCACTTTGCAAATGGCCTTTGACTGTGCATAGTAGGTTATGCCAGAGCCAGACCAGTCAGATAACCCTCTACACACAGACTTTAGACAAGCATTGTGGGGTGTCCACAGACAACCAGACCCTGTATCCAACGTGTAGCATGAGGCAAACCACAGGGCCCCATTTTGCTGTGAGCAGCCAACCCCCGTCACGGTTTTCTACCTTGTACAGCAAGAGTTGACAGCAAGGACCTGACTGCAGTTTTGCGCTGCTCCCAACCCACCATATGTGGCCAGTGCCAAGGTTTGGGCTTTGGTCAAGCGTATCTGTAATTCACTAATTTCTTTTGCTTAGTTTTATTAACAGGATTTTTGAATATTTTGCAGGATTTGCATATCATGGA
Organism: Triturus cristatus; assembly: GCF_964204655.1. Classification (NCBI taxonomy): domain Eukaryota; kingdom Metazoa; phylum Chordata; class Amphibia; order Caudata; family Salamandridae; genus Triturus; species Triturus cristatus. The sequence continues at coordinate 406,975,127 of NC_140583.1, read as the reverse complement.
CCCTCCATCCAACATAAGATTCATGAATCCTGTAATAAAATATGCCTCCTTATGCCCCTTTTCTTTTTCTGTTTCCCAACACTCTTCTGTGATGGCCAGCCAATTAGAGCATCTGCAGAATGATGTATCCACAGCTAGTTTTACAAATCCCTCAATACCCAACGGGAGATAAAGCTCCCTTGTCCAATGGTGTGTTTGTTTTTAAATAATCCGCAGAGTATCTTCAAAATAACAGTCTTACTAGCGCTAAAATGTAACCCCTTCATTACAATATTTGAACACTTTTTAAATACTAATTTCTCAAACACTTCTGAATGGATTACACTAAGGAAAAACACTTCATTAATCATTAACCCCTTCGGTGCTCATGACGGAACGGTTCCGTCATGAGCCACGGTTGAGCTGTGCTCATGACGGAACCGTTCCGTCATGACCACGCCCGCACAAGATTCCGTCAGCACAGCGGCGGAATTTGCGCAGCATGGAAGGGGTTAATAAAAGTTATGTTTACATGGCAAGTATTGTGTAATTCCAATCCTGTTTTTTCTGTATCGAGGGGGAGCAAAGTGTCCTATGGGAATTAAAATTGGAAATATTACTTTTGGAACCCATCTATTTTAAGACCCTGCTTGACAGGTAAGAATGAAACTTGCATGAAGAGTCTAAAGTGAAAGCACTTTTTTGGAATGTTTTCTCAAGATTTGCCGACTAGAGAAATTTAGAGAAAGTATCTTCTAACGCAGGTGCAGTTAACTCCTTTAACCATTGTATTGATATTTGGTGAAAGGAAAGTCCCTTGGCAAAGATCTTTCCCAGGATTTGTAATTGCTGTGAGATGTTCAGAAATGTGCCTAATGAAGGAAAACAGTCAAAAGGGTTGAAGGATGAGGGTGTGGCCAGCATTATGTTCTCATTTTTAAAGCTGTTCAAAGAGAAGTAACTGTCCTTCATCATGAAATAGATGCTATATCATTACACAATTAAAATCACCCATTACAACCACTTCACCAGCCAAATCCAACAGTTCCAGAGACATCATGTCCAGTACGATCGGATCGTCAACATTTGGCCCATTGACCACACATATAACAAATTTCTAGGATTATAATGCCAACTGTACAATCACCCATCCCCCCTTGGATCTGATGCAGTTTTCATTGAAATTATATTATTGAAAATTATTTGCAGATAATATAGCCACCCTTGTTTAGAAACAGATTGTGAAGTACAGATGATTATATCATAGCCCAGCTGGCTGAGTAATAAACAATCCTTATTTGCCAAATGGATCTCTGCCAACAATAGCAATTTAAGTGTTTACACCCTAATTTCCTCCTGCACCAACAGCCGCTTACTCTGAGTTCAGACCGGAGACATTCCAGCACATACATTTTATCCTAGCCATAACACTGAGAATTTATACCAAAAGACCATCCCTGCTCTAGACCAGAGTTCTGACAAACTGAGAGAAACAATACAAGTGCAATTAACATATTAGGAAAATTCAGACTTATTTTAAGCTCCACCGTGCCTCCCCAAAAAATATTACTATCCTCTTCATGAGTCCACCTAGTGAAACCTCACTACCCACACCCATCCCCCTCCCCAAACCAACCCCCCAATGTCCTTGGGAGGAATCATCCCAACCCCCTGAGCTGTCGTTGGCATGACAGCCCTGTGAGACCACGGCCCTCTACAACGTGCCCCAGCCACCCACCAACCACTGGCATATCCACCAGAAAACACAAAGGAGCAACTGATTCAAATAAAGAAACCATAATTACAATCAATTAGTAAGTAATGTTATAAGGTATGAGAACACAGGGCAAGGAAAAAGAGAAGAAAAATAGCAGGAAAAAATCTGACAATTATAGTCCTACAAAGCAGAATGCTTCAAACAGCTTAAGGCCTGCATAGCGTCCATCTCTGAGTAGCACATCTAAATCCGTCCATCCTTGATGATCTTGAGCCCAGCCAGTCAGCTCTTGTACAAATACTTGAGCCCCAACAGCTTTCAGAGGGTCTATAAATTGACGCATCTTACAAAGCCGATCCATGGTGGATTTACAGAGATCTGAGCAGACTATAATTGACATAACATCAACCAGGATAGGCGTAGTCGGGCCTGCCTGCGGAAAAAGTTCCCCACATAGATTAAAATTGGGCGAGACTGCGCTGATTTAGAATTAGCTGTATTGCGGTTAAGAGGGAGACGATGGGCACTCTGAATTTGGTGAATCCCAACCCTAGTCCATAAGATCAGGAAATGCCTTCCTGAACAATTGAACAATGTACTGGTGGGGAGTCTGCCCTCTCTTTCCCCTCTGGTATTACAAATCCCCTGTTTCTACCTTGGCGGTTCTCCGTGTCTTTGACTTTAGTCTGGGGGTACTCCAACTGGCAAGCATAGTTGCCAATGGATTTAACAGTACCAGTTCCCACCTCCTCCATATTGGCAATTTGCTGTTGTAGCTCCGCAATCTCCATGGTAAGACTAGTAATCTTCCCAGATAATTCGAGCAACATTTTCACATTGTCTGCCATTGATTGGGTGTAATGAGACTGTGCCTCAAACCGCTGAGCCTCAAGTATCTGCAAAATTGCCAGCAGAGATGGTTCTTAAGAATTGTTTGTGTATAGTGTTCAGCCAGGCCCAATAAAAGAGCACTCTCAGAGGGGACTGTTGTTCTACAGGCTGTTTATCCTCATTTGCCCTTAAATGGATTGCCGACAGGCGGGAGATAGGCGCTTTTACTTCTCCCTTTGACGTAACCCACTTCCACAGTGTGCTACTCATAGCACCAGAGTCATCAGCCTTGCTTGCCTGACATAGATTTAGAGGCTTGCCTGATTGAAAGATCTGAATGGCTCAGTGGGCATCGATTCTACTAATCGTACCACTACTCCTAATGTGCCTAAAACTAGGATTTCAATTAACGATCTGATTCAGCTGCATGGACACTAAAATGTGTTGGAGGATTTTTCATCCTGTCAAGCCAGGTTATACATTTTGTTTGTGTCCACATAAATATTACTCTAGGATTTATATGGTTTTTGCCAGGAGGTCTCTAGTAGAGGACTCAGAAAAAGACTTGTGTCCCAGGATTGCCTCCGACCATAATCCCATCGTATTTATATTTGGTCTTACTGAGGCTAGAGGTGAATGGTCTAAGTTTTAATTTCTTCTTTCTAATGGTGACTATGGTAGACATGTTTCAGGTTTGCTTAGAGAGTTCAATGTTGTCAATGCAGGTACGACTTCACCACCAGTAGTCTGGGAAGAGATGAAGGCATACGTATTACGCTGCAGTATATTTTCAAACAAAACAGGGCTGCTTTTGGAAAATGCTGGGCTACTGAGTCAAGTTATTCTTCGGCTTGAAATTCTGCATCCCTAGATGATAGTCCAAGAAGGAACTGACGAACAGGCTATGTATCTCCAACTATTTGCAAAATTGTTTTTTCTTGGACGCTGGGCTGAAAGAACAGATAGCGGCCAGGTATGCTAAAAATAAGGCTTTACAATATGAGGATGGGGAAAGGGTAGGCCGAGTTCTAGCTCACCAAATTTCCGACAGACAGTCGAAATGTTCTATTCGATCCATCAAAGGCATGGATGGCATTGTCTGTACGAACCCCAAACCTTTTAAAGAGTAGTTCCCTCTGTATTATCAGGAGTTATATAGCCAGCCCCAAGCGATGAATCAATCTGGGTTTATGGAGTATATTCAGGGGTGCTGTAAGCCCCGGTTAGGGGAAAATGAGGATGGTGTCTTACTAGCCAAATTCTCCATGGGTGATATTGAGGCTGGTCTCGCGGTTCTGCCCCCGGGCAAGGCTGCGGGTGAGGAGGCTCCTCTGGAGTTTTATAACATATTTAAGGACATAATGGCTTGGGAAGTTTTTAAGATGATCCAATACATCAATGGGGGAGTTCCTGGCTACTGGAATAGAATAAATATTGTATTCTTGAAGAAAGACAAGCCACCAGAGGACATGGGTTCTTATCAACCCATCTCCTTGATTAACACAGATGCAAAGCTTAGCTATGCAAGTCACTCTTCTGCTCCCAGCGTTAGTTTCTCAACAACAGCGCATGTCTGTACCAGGTAGGGACATTATCAGTCATACAAATACAGCAATTACGGAGCTTGTTGTTGCAGGGAAATTTAACACCAGAATTGGAATTATCTTATTAGAGTCCGAGAAGGTCTTTGACCTGTGGCCTGGGACATTATGTGGGTCATGCGGGGAGCTCTGTGCATTGGGGATATATTTACTAAATTAGCACAGGCATTGTATGAATCCCCATGCCCAGGTGGCATATGCTGGGAGGTATTCATTGTCATTTCAGATTTACCATGGTACCCAGCAGGGATGTCCTGTTTCTCCCCTTTTATTTGCTTTGTATAGAGAGCCATATCTGCAATCGCTGCATATGAATGCGGGCATCCAGCCTTTTGACTTTTGGTGGTCATGAACTCAAACTAGCTAGCTATGGAATGTTTTCTGGGTACGAGTTCAACATACCTAAAACACAGGTGCTCTTCAATTTTAAGTCAGATTCTCCAACTCCAGGGGTAACCTCGACTGCTGTATTTCTTTGTGTCAAACAGTGTGGCCAGGTGGTTGACATAATTAAATTGACTTACGAACCTTTGCTATTGTCAACTATTTCTAAAATGAAGTCCTGCCTGGAATAAACTTCCACTTGAACATCCTCCCAAAATGACTTTATGCTGGACCCTGATTCCTTTTTTTTTAAACATCTGGAAGATGCTATCGGATGTTTTATCTGGGGTTATAAGCAGGCGAGAGGAGCAATTCACCTTATGAAACTCCCATATAAGCAAGGGGGCTATAGCTTCCCGCTTTTAAATAATATTTTTGGGCTGCCTTCACTTGTTGTTTACATAGTTTGTTAATTATGGCAGGTCCAGACAATTCAGCTTTTGGCTATCCGCTAGCGCTGGGAGCTGAGTTTAGGCTTTTTTTATAGGCTGGGGATCCCAATAATTACAAGAGGGTGTGTTTCAAGGTTGTCAGGGATGTCATCTGAATTTGGCAGGAAATGTGCATTAAATATTCGATAGCAATGCTAAACAAAGATACACCGCTCTGGGATAATCCTGCTTTTCCACCAGTATTTCACAATCTAATTGGCAAGGACTGGAGATGATACAGGGTTCAGACTTTGGGGAAAATGTACGATTAAAATGGTTTCTGTTCATTTGATGGATTACAGGCCCCTTATGATCTTCCTAATCACTTTTTTTGTAAGTACTTAAAAATTAGGGACTATTTCTTAGCAGGCTGCAAATATGCGATTGATCTTGAATGCACGGAGTTAATAACACATTGATATAAGCCAACAGGGAAGCTTTCAATAAGTATGGTGTAACAAGACTTCTGTCAGTATGTCATTGATGATAATGCATTGTTTGCAGCAAAGAGGGGGCGGATACTTTACTCTGATATTCTCATCACTGTGATTCAGAAGTCGTTAGAAATTGTGGACTGTTCGATACACTCGATCAATCTGAAATTACAACAGCTTAAGGCTATCTGTCTTTTGTACTAGACACAATCTTTAAATGGGGTGCAAATGTTGGTACTGATGAAATTAGGTGCCCTAAATGCAGTCTGCTAGCTTCCGAAATTGTTTGTTATGTGCTCGCTTTACAGGAATTCTGGGCTGGTGCAGTCAAGGTAATGTCATCTGGCTTAGGCTTTCAAGTCTCATTATCACCCAAGGAGATACTGATGGGTGTCTGCAAGATGCAAAAAATCTAATATGTTGTACCCCCATGGCAAAGGAAGTTCAAGATCCGGTTCGACCCCTCGGGATGGTCAACAATTGGGAGAGCAGCAATCTAACTCTCCTCCATCTTCAAGCACAAAGATTAGGAATACAAATATAAACTCAACTCTAAATCTGAGTGAACGCAACGCAATTGGCAACACCAACAGTAACAGTCCTGAAGGCAATAACGATATTAGAAACTACTTTCAACAATCGACCAAACTGGGCTACCCTGGCAATCCTGAAAAAACAGTTGACACACCCCGCTACGTAACTGGCATCGAAATTACTGAAAGCATTGCTAACATATCAGCATGTGCTAAAATACTTGATAATATTTGACTCAAAGATCCCCATTGACTGCACCGCTTTCTCCAGAAATTATTATAGTCAAGGCCAACAGCGCTCTAGCAAAAGAAAACTTAATCGATCACGGCCCGCTTTGCCCTAACAACTCAGGAACCTGCACATCAGTGCCCACAAACTCAGACAGCGGACCCATGGAAGCTCTCCCCGCCACCTCCTCAGAGGAAAGTGAGGCAAGCGAGGAGTTTCCTACCCTAACACAATACATTATGGACATTACAGACAGTTGCATACTTTTGAAGCCCCAGCTGGACCCCCTGGCTTCCTCATTCACGCCCACAGAGCCCGTTGAGCCCGGGGGTGAGAACTTTTTACCCAAAGGGTGTTCTGACTCAAACCAAAGCCTACTAAGTGCAAATGAACCATGGTCGCCCTGCTCGCCAAAAACGGAAATGGACACTGTCTCGGTGTCACAAAAAATAGCAAATCATCTTGCACTGATCAACAAAGCTCTGATTTCAAAGGCAACTGCAGCCATAATGCACGCAGACATATTAGACACTCAAATAAACATACTGCAATCAGTTGCTAGTCTGATCTCCAGATTGGACTTGAAACTGGAACTTTTAAACTCCCTGATATGCATAACCCAGGCAAACACAGATGCAAAGGTAAAACAAGATGGCTGCGGATGCTCCCCAATACTGCAGAACTTGGAAAAGCTCAGAGAAATAATGAGCACTTTAGTTATGGACCTTAAGTGCGAGGTCAATAGGTGGACGAGCAACACATCATGCGTCCCCCATCATAATCCAACTCAGAGTCCAAGCAGGAAGGCCACACAAACAAATATGATAAAAGCCATATATGAGTCATCAGGGCCTATGGGAGACCAAACAAACACAATAAGAACAGAAGACCCGCAGCCTACATTGGCCCCACAGCTAAGGCTACAGGGCAATCAGGTTAGACTAGACAAAAATGCAGGAAATCTCCAGGCATAATAGTAACAACCTTAAAAGTCCATCTAGCAACAATGTCTTGGCCTTGAATTTCAATTCTTAGTCCAAATCACAATCCTGTTTATTCCCTGGTAACGGCCCTGGAAAATCAGACGATCCAATATCACGAACTTTAGAATTTCAATACTTGTCCAGGAAAAACAAGACAAAATTGAAAAAGTTAAACAAAACAAAAAATGGCAAAAGCTACTCTAAAGGGACCATCAAGCATTGGCTGGTCCCAGAAAAACAGAAAAACAGAGAACATAGCAAGGTGAACCAGGATGAGCTTGGCCCCCCACAAAAAAGGATTGCCACTGATCAAAACAGAGACACACACATTTATGGCACAATGACTAATGACATACCTGCACAGAGTCTCCCAGGTAACTCAAGTGGGAAACTGATTAAAATCCTGAGCACAACAGTCCCAGTGCCCCGCGACCACTTGATCAACACACATGCCTCACAGATTGAAGACCCACGCCAAGATATCACAAAAAAACTTGCCCCCGCACAGCCAATAGCTCATGAGGAGCCCCAATTGGTAAATATATCTAACTATCAATGGGAGATGAAAACTGCTCAAGCAAGCACTAATGACCCTCCATCCCTCCCGGATCGCATTCCTACCCTCAAGAGTGACTCGCAAACTTGGGCCTCAAGTACAAACCGCACCGGGGATGGACCTGTCTCCCGAAAATATTAAACTCGGAATTCTAAAGAGCCCTCAAATGCTACCAAATCATTTTTTAACCAAATCCACCCCCACAAGGACCATGCCACAGACCGAGAAAATCTGAAAGTATTGTTATATCCCGAATACACCTTGCAGGGGAATTAGGACATCCTCAAAAGAGGAAACCTTCTGAAGCTTTGCGAAAACATTCAGGGTTTGGAAAATATAAAAACAACTGATATTGAGACGGTGGCTTTCTCCTGCCCAGGGCCAAGTGAAACAAATGAAACAACTGAGATAACTTTCTCCAACCTGATCATGGCGGACGCTTTGAGAGGATACAAAACGTAACTGGACAATTGGGGCATAAAAATCAAGCCCCCACTTGCCACTAAATATCCAGAGATCCTGGAAAACAATGTGCCCTGCGCTCGACAGGGAGAACAAGAATTGAATGGTCAGAAATGGATGAACAGTAAACACTCAACTCTACTAGCTACTGGATCCATCTTACATGGCTCTATAGGTGGCTCAAAAACGATTCTGCGGAGCGACAGTTCAATTCAAATTACCAAACATGTAGAAGGAGGCAACCGCTCCTGTTCGACTAAGAGGAACAGTGCTAAAGATTGGTCCTGGCTCCCACTGGCCTTAAACTCTAGCTCCTAATATCAGGCCCTTACCAATCAGTCGACACCGCCAAAGATCAGCTACGCCTCAAACAACGCCCCCATCCAGCATAGAAGACCCTCTGATAACAATCAATCAAGCAATATCATGACTTGGAACGTTGCAGGGATACACAAAATTTTGCAAAGCCCAGCTGCAATTACATTCCTTGAAGGAGCAGACATAATCTGCGCCCAAGAAACATGGGCTATTTCATCTACACCAATAGGGAACTATGCAGAATATTTCAAACCCGCAATAAAAGACAATGTTTTCGGTAGACCATCAGGGGGCATCTCGACATACGTCAAGCATGCGCTGAAACTACATTTCTCAGTAATAAAGAACCTCTCAGATATGTTTTTGGCTGGCACTCAGAAAGGCTTAAACACAACAGATGGCCCAATATCAACACTCTTAATCAATGTCTACTTTAATCGCCTTGGGCCGGGTTCGAAGGACTAACTTAATCGGTTATTAAACAAGATTGAAGCTCTGCTATTGGAGTATGCAGGCATGGACTCCATCATTCTTGGTGACTTTAACATGCACAACATAGGGCTGAACGCACCTGAAAGCCACTCCAACGGGGGCACCGGAAGATTCAAATCCCTAATCCGGGCATACAACCTGGTAACGACACACTCTTTAACCACAAAAGTCAACTCAGGAGCATCTATAGCACCCACTTAGAACAACAGGACCACAATAGATTATATCTTACTAAGTGAGAGTCTACAAAAACATATGTTAAATTATGCAGTTCAAACCCTGAATGAAAGTGACCATGCCGCCCTAGCCTTACATTTATCCATCACTGCGAAAATCCGTTACACTCTTCGCTGCATCGGGGTCACAAAGGGGGAAGAGCTACACAGACACCTTAGAAAAATCAAATGGGAGCTGCTCCCAAGTCATAGGTTCACCTCATGGAAATCAACGTGGAAAGGCTGGAAGACTGATCTCAACGATAAGGGCCATATAGGGGAATGGGGTACACTTGCCCACGATTTAGCATCTCTGCTTCGGGGGAGCATTACACATAGAACCAACGCAAACCCTGCATATAAACGGGGACACCAACCAGCAATCAAGGAATGCTCCAAACAACTAAATTCCAAACGCAGGGCCTATCGGGCAACTAGGTCCGAGTCTGCCAAAAAGGAACTAAAACTAGCAGCCAAGAGACACTCATTACTGGTTTGGCAGGTAAAATGCGAACTTACAGAGGCAAAGTGGCTGAAGATATTCGAGTTGCTTGCACCTAGTAAATCCCAAGAATTTTGGCAATATTTAAACAAGATAATCCACGGGACCTCTAATAGAGAGAACCCACTTGATGAAAGCACTTGGACAGCCCATTTGAAAACCCTATACACTGATGACTCAAATGCAAATTCAACAGAAAGAACAACAACACTTGGGGGGCAATGTAGCAAAGTGACAACAAAACTTACGGAACCTCTGGCCGCTTATAACCCCCCAGAAAAACCAGCAATTTGAACCATCTTGAAAAAAATACGTCACAATGGAGCTCCTGGACCTAATGGCCTGCCTGGCTCCATCTTCAGGGAGGACATTTGCTTCTGGGCTGACAATTTGGCACAGCTGTATGCCGAGTGTAGACTTTTGGAGAATGTCCCAGATTCCTGGAGGGGGTCACTGCTACACCCAATATACAAAAAAGGGCCAAGTACGGACCCTAGGAACTATCGTATGATTGCCTTATTGGACATTGAGAGCAAGGCTTATGCAAGCACTCTTCTGACGGAACTAGCCGATTGGGTCAGCAAGGAAGATCTTCTCCCCTTCTACCAGACCGGGTTCTGATCAGGAGGTTCCACCTTAGACAACATCATTGCCCTATCATACCTAGTACATCAAACGAACGCTCACGGCACTCAGCCGCTTTTTGCTTGTTTCATCGACTATACAGCAGCATTCGATGGGGTAGACAGCAACATCCTATGGAAGAAATTGGCACCTTGGAACATCTGCCGGAAATTGCTACAAGCCATTAGATCGCTGTATTCGCAAAATTGGGTAAGAGTTAAACTCACATGTGAATCCGCCACAGAAAAAATCACCACGGATCACGGGCTAAAGCAGGGTTGTGTCCTTGCCCCGCTGCACTTTAATTTATATTCAGCGGATCTGGGCAGCACTCTGCACGGAGCCACTCTAGCGACTCCTAGGATTGGGCAAATCAAGATCCAGCTGATGTAATATGCTGACGACCTGGTCCTTTTGGACCACACCAAAATCGGCATTCAAAAAGCTTTAACAGCACTCTCAGAGTACAATGTTAAAAACAAGCTGGTTGCAACCCAGCGAAATCCAAGATAGTGATCTTTGGATGCCATCCCCAAATTGTTTTGACAAAATGGAGTCTGGGCCCATTAACATTGAATATTGCACAATCGTACAACTATCTTGGGGTCTGGATCAGTGAAACTGCCAGCTCACAGGTCCACCGCCATAAGCTCCAACAGAAAGAGAAAATGGTTACCTACGCCATCTGCAAACTCCATGCCATCTTAAAAAGTCCAACCACAACGGCCATTCAACGAGTCTTGATGGCAAAACTATTACCTTCCCTCAATTATGCGATACAGACGTTTCCAGGCAAATTTGCGCAGGACTATGAAAAGATCCACCGTGCAGCTTACAAAAAGTTATTTTCTACCAGCATGCACTAGGAATACTTTAATTCGCCTGGAATTCAATCTTAACCGACAATCTTTGGAAGAATTGGCGACTCTGGGCTAAATACTTTTACCTAACAAGTGTGGCACCAGAGAATTCGATGAAGACCGTTATGAACATAATCTTTCAACAACCTGGCAATCCATGGTCAACTGGCCGTGCTTCAGCCAAATAACTTTTGAAACTAGCCACAAAGAATTGGGACCCCAACATAATTAAGTATACCACCATGAAAACATCAATAAAAAGCAAGTAAGATCATGCTCTCGTATATTGGACATCGAAGCTCTGACAGCTAGAGGCTTTCACGAGACCCAAAGTTCCCCCCGCACATCACATGGCCTTAAATTACATCTTACACAGCCAGTGGGAAGGCAAGACCTACATAGGATTCTTGCAGCCAGATTACATCCGCTTCCCCTAAAAGATCTGTATTCTTCGGTGAAAGTAAGACCGGCCATCACGGAGTGCCGCCTCTGCTATTATAAGCGAGAAACGCTGGCTCACATCCTACCGTGCTGTCCTGCCTGCTCGCCGAATCCATCTAAGGCCCATTCTCCTTCAACTGGGCACGTGGACGGCAAATGAGGCTGTTCAACAGTTATACTTGCTGGACACTCTGAAGCACATGGCCAACTTTGCCAAGTTTATCTATCTTGCCCGCACAGCTCTTATGGATAGGTCAACTTTGGCTGCGCGTGGAAATTATTCGGATGAGGGGCCCACCCAGTCTGGCCTCCATTGAAAGTTTGTTCTGTTGCATCTAAAGGACCGTTATTAATTCCATTGTATAAAACAAAAACACCAAAGGAGGTTTTAGGAATAAGATGTGTATATATATTTATCTATTTCATTTATTTTACATTTTTATATTGGTTGTTTTTTTGTATTGGTTTTTATTAATCACACAAAATAAAGAATTATTCATTCATATATTCATTCATTCATACTGATGGGAGTTAAATTGGAGTATGATGGGGGTCTCAAGAGATTGATGTCAATAATGATAGCCTGTGCTCGGCTGTGTATTGAAAGGTCATGGGTTTCTGCCACTCCCTCAAAGGCAGTGGAATGGTGGGCTTTTAAACAACAGATTTATGAGTCTGAACTGGCCATGGCCAAAGCTAGAGGTCTTTCCTCCATGAAGAAGCTCAATTAAATCTGGGCAAGTCTCAGTTGGTATTTCTCAAACTACAATGTTGATTTAATTTGTTAACTAGTCGATCACAGGTATAATTATGCTTTTTTCTGTAATTTCCATGCTCAAGACTGTTCTAAATCTTGTAGGTTGAATTTTATCCTCTATTATTTTTTCATGGTTTCCTTTATATCTGGGGCTAGTCCCCCCCTGTCTGGAAATCTGAATATTTTGAATATTATGTATGAAACATATCTGACTTGAAACAATAAAAATGTTTAAAAAAAGAAAATAAAAGAAATAGATGCTAGTGAGGCATCTGGAGATGGAGAGTGGTTAACCACATTATTTTCTGGGTAAAAGATGATCAGCGTACATTTAAAAGTGCATCAGGTAGTGTTCCAGTGCTATGCCATTGTGTAAATATTGAACTCTGGGAATAGCAGGGGATCTGTTACTATCTCCATTCATCCTGTGTTCTGAGCATCACGGCATTAGAGTTACCCCCTCAACAAATCCTACCAATCTCCTCCATTTCAGACCTGGGGCAGTACAGGGTCAGTTGTGTGGAGTGCACTAGCAGTTGTGTTCCTTATTCAAATTTGGTAATGTTTGTTCTGTTCCTAGAGGAACCTAGGAGGGTATCCTGGGGGAGGAGAAAAATATTCACTTTATCTTTGCTGTGCTCTTTGACCACACACAATTTACCTGGCACGTGGGCAAATGGTACGTCTATTTCACAGTATTAACACAGTGGCACTTAAAAACTGCTAGCTAGATGGCAAAGGCTGAGTGTGCCATCCATCTCAATCCAAGGCATTTTTCATGTCAGCTACTGGCCTTAGCCTGTGGCTTAACATCACCCCATCCGAGCCACCTATTAGACCATGGGGGATGTATTTGTATTTGGATTGTCATCTAGCTCCGTCACTGTTTTCATGAGCCCCATACTTGGATGAAAGGCTTACCTCAAGGACTGATCTATCTGTTCTTGTAAAACTCAGAGTATATCACCCACTAACATTATACCTGATGTGAGGGGGAAGGCTAATTCAAGATATTCAGGCAGCGAACAAATAATGTAGGTAATGCTGTCTAATGAACATGATGGGTCAGCTGCTACTATTAATGGCTTGGAAATAATTTTCAGTAACCAACTGAGTTAGTGAGCGAATGAGTGTGGGTGTCTATGCATTAGTGCATTAATGAGTTTGTTAGTTTGCAAAGGAGTGGATGAAAGTAAACGAGTAAGGATGAAATAAGTCAGTCATTGTATCAGTAAAGCATGACCAACCAACTGGGATTCAGGGCATAAACATGCCACGACAACGACCTACGGACCCTTGATTAGTCGTTTTTTGCACCCAATAGCAAACTGTTCATATACTTTATTTTATATATTTAAAAGTTTTATTAAAACGTAGCTCTGTCTCCGAAGAAATGTTAATATGGTGTTTTTTTAAATTAGGACACAACAGTGAAAATTACCCAACACCGATTGACAGCGTCCACACAGAAACAGAACACAACGCTATCACATTATCCATTCAAGTGCAAGGACATTTTTTCCAATCAACCACACGCTCCTAATCAGTTCCTGAAAGCTTATATTGTCTTTCTCACTCAAGGTCACCCTTCTCACGACGAGGACTCGGTGTTTTCCTCATAGACTGTTGACTTCAAGCTCTAATCTCCACGTTGTTTGGATTCAAAGGAAGAGTTGCTCGGGAAACAATTTCGTTAGCAAACATTTCCCTCAGGTCCCCTACGGGCAGATATTCATCCTGAAACACAACTTTCATCATGTTAGGGGCTCAGATTTCTGCATTGGACGTGTACCAGCTGCTGCAATTCCCATTTGAGTGTGAGGAAACGGGAAATCGGCTGTGAGACAGCTGGTGGAGTACAGGCTGGGAGCCTCTTTCAAAATATGATGACTCTCTTTACGTGGCTCTAAAAACCTCAAGGCTGCATGGAACCGCAGAGCGCTTGGTGTATATCCAAGTGCTGTGACATTTAATGGTTGCAATGCGTATTACATCTGCACAGCTTTCTTCGTAATTGGAGATGACTTACAACTGGCACTATGTGACCGTGTGTGCCACCTTTAATATTTAGAAATTATTTTGGAAGTTTTATATTCATCTTGTATCAGTATCCAACCAACTGTGCTTAGGTATGCTTGAATTTCTACTATTAGAAAAAAGGTGAAAAGAATATTTTTTCCCAGACACATTAAACTTATTATGTCTTTAATTTACGCAAAGCAGTCAGGAATTGTGTAATTCAAACATATCTTGATGCTGCATTCAGCGTGGCTGATGGTGGCTTAAATCAAACCTGAGGCTATGAAGAAGCACTTACTTTTAAAAGCATCCCTTAATACATCCCTCCTCCTCTAGCTCTTCAACACATCCCAGGAGCATCTGCCCTGAAAAAACATGTTTAGTTTACATGCTCTGAGTGGATGCCAGCTGTGCATCTTATTATTCGTTTGGAGTGACGTGCTAATTGCATATCCTTAAGACACCCTTTTGAAAGGTATACTACTACAGATGGCTGAGCTGTGATTAAGTAAGTAATAACTTTATTGTTTTTAGTTATTTAAAACCATAACAGCTCTAACATAGAAACAAGATGAAATTATCAGAATACCACAGACGTCTTTCTTAAAATGGGAAATAATTAAACGTTTCACCTAAAATTAATTCAATGTGCAAAATAGTTCAAAAACTGCTCATATTACGCGCATGTAAAGTGCATGGTAGTGGGTGGGATTTTCATGTTAAACATTTACCATTAATTCGCCCATCTTGTGCCGCGGACTACTTGCCAAAAACTTAAAGTGCAATAGATAAATGAAAAGTGCAATGTGCAATCTGGAGGAACCACGACAGTTGGGTGTTAGACTTAACTGCAGTAAGGATACACTTGATTAAATCATTCCATTCTGTGCATTTGTAATTCTACTCAGATAGAGCATACTTTTTCGTAACTTTACAAGAGTCCTTTAGGAAAAGCTAGTAGTTAACTGGATGTGGGACCCACTTAAACATGTTTCTATCGCACTTAGACATTGCCTAATTCCTAATTGACGAAATATTAAAGTTAGCCAAAATTGCCTTAAGTTCTTCAGTTTGTTACAGGTGCAAACTACATGCAGCAGTGGTTCACGTTTGTAATTGCACAGTCTACAGTTCAAGGCCTCCGTCCCTTTCAGTCGTCCGTATTTGTAGGCTTTTAGAGGTATTATGCTGCATCTTAGCCCGATTCCATCTTTTTTCATTTTGAGGGTCATATGGGTAGATACTCCCTTTGGACTGGTAGAGGGTGATACTCAAATATGCATGGGCCTTTGCTGAAAGCACCTGTCAATCATCATCGGTGGATTTCAGTCTTGCATTTGTAGTGAGTATCCTAACCCATAGTTTTGGTGGAAGGTTCAGATTAATGAGATCTCGGGTGCCCACAGATCGATTGAATTTGAACATGCAGGCTTACCATCTTTCATCCCTACTATACCCAGGAAGAACCTGCATAAACTCTAATCAGGATGGCAATGGGTTCGACTTCGCTACAAGCATACTTCCATGTTGGGGAGATGGTGTTACTCTTCCCCCAGCAACAAAAGTAGCTTTGAACTTGTGGTGGTTGACCCTTTGACAAATTAAATGGTGGGGTGTGTTAACAGAGCAAACACCGCTTCGATGGGGAACCATGTCCACCAAGTGGCAACAATAGAGGGTTTCTGGAAATGGGACCTCATCGGGATCTCCTCATTGGGAGATGTTATGCTGGCCACAGCCAAGAAGTCCAATCAGATGCTCCAGACTGATTTCCAGCTGCAGCGTCCAAATTTCATAAGTTCCCCCAGCTCTACCACGCAGTGGGCCCTTATATTTGCCAGACTTTCTAGAATTTAATCCATTAGAAGGTAAATTACTCATGGAAGATTAGGGTGACCAAAACATTTCCAAGATCTACCAGACCTGATTTGTAACCAACCACCTTTGGAGTCTTACGCACGGCATGGGTGGCTGATGTAGGTGAATTAGGCAATGAGGACTGGACTGAGGTGCTGTATTCCCCTAGGGGGAGTAGGGATTGCGGCAAAGCTCTGGCTTATCCAATTTAAGTACCTCCATTGGGTTTACCTGACATGACGGACATGCATCCTCTGCAGAGCAGAAGAGGGTACATTCTTCCATATTGTGAGGAGCTGTTCCAAGTTAGGGAGATTCTGGTAAGGCGTGATCACATGTCCTGTCCTGTCAGCTTCAGTTTAACCCGTTGTTGGCCCTTCTCAGTCTTATGTACGATGTAGGTGGGACTAAATATAGGATCTCCCTCCTGTGCCTGGGACTGACGTTCGCGAAACGCGGCATTGCAAAAGAGTGGAAGTCAGCTACCCCTCCGTCACTGTCGGCCTGAAAAAAGTGTAAGGACCACATATGGGACTGGAGATTGCAGTATACAAAGCAAGGGGCTGCCTCCAAAATCACCCTAAGATATGGAAGAGCTGGGTGGAATATAAGGGAATTGAACTGGCAGCAGTTCATCAAAATCACCAACTTCTGGACGATGAAATTAAAATACTTCATGGCCCAAAATAATCTGTACTGCACTATGTCAATGATTACAGGTTCTGTAACTGATATCTGTTCCATTGGTTTTCTGTGCTGTTCTTGTGGGGTGGGCGGGGTGTGGGAGAAACCAGTAGGGCTTTTATATCTTACGTTTCTCGGATTTTTTCTTTTTTGTTGTGTTTGATTGTCTGCTTAATGGGCCCCACTGGCTATGTTGGGATATAGATATATATATATATATATATATATATATATATATATATATATATATATATATATATATATATATATATATATATATATATATATATATATATATATATATATATATATATATATATATATATATATATGTGTTTACATTGAATGAGTACTATAAAATTCTATTTGGAAAGCATGCTTTTTGCAATAAAATCTGTTTGGCTGATTATGAGAAAGTAGCATTTCAAGAGGTTCTCAGGAGATCATGAAGTGATTAAAAAGTTAGGTAGGATGATGGCCGTCTGGCATTTTGGTACTTTGGGAGTAGGTGATCTGATTGGCTGGCTGAAACACTGAAGAAAATGCTTCAGCTACCATTGCAGGACTCAGGGACTCCATTCCGGTGTCCTGAAAATATTTTTTGTAAATAACTAAAATGGGCATGGTAGGGACACCCTGAGTAGCCCAACATTTTGGGGTGGGGGCTCAGAGGGACTTCCACCCACATTGATCAAAACAAATAATTGTATAGCTGATAAAGCAATAATCATGTGGGACCCTGAGTGGCCGTCTTATGAGGTACTGCATTAGTCGAGCGAGAGTCGAACCACAAGCTTCCAACGCATGGTATCGCAGTACTGCACAAGCTTCACCAAGGAAGCTTGCATAGTGCAGTGGTACTAAGGGGATGATCAGTGATGGGGCACCTGTAATGCAGATAAGATCCAGGTCATCTGCTGTCTGAGGTAAGGGCGACTATTTTTGGAAGCTATAATGTCACCACACTCTGAAATATAAGGTAGGCAAGTGCCCTAAAGAAGCTGACATCTTCTCAAGAGGAAAAACCCAAAGATTTTAAAACCTTTTTTTTTTTATTGAAGTCCAAATTACAAACACTTTAAAACCCATAAATACATCCATAGAGAATTTTCTTTTAGGTAAAAAATTTAGAAAAACAAAACCTCTGAATCATACAACATTGCAAAATAATATGTGACCAGTTGGCGGTAAGATGATTAATACAGCGAAAGCACTGCGCCGATTGATTGGTATACATTTTAGAGAGGGAAAGAGGAGTTTGATAAAGTTGCCATTTACTGAAAAACAACATCCTTCGCCAATTCGCTCCTCTTAAAGTACTGAAATTAAAATTATTAATTGCTGACCACATATTGGCTGAAATTTCCAATCCTTCATGTTTCATCCATTTTGCAATTGCCTTCTGCCCAAGATCGGGGCCCATAACTGAGGCTAAACGCTATTTCCATGATGTTGATCACAGATTTGGGTTAAGTCTAATTCACTAAGGAATTTGCTAAAAATGATATATGACCCCAAAAGAAGAAAATCATTTACAATCAATTGTGACGTTTCCGTCATACTCAACCATCTACCATTCCTCACAAAATCTGAGAGTTTACGGAATCCAGCAGTGGCCCACTTTAGTGTAAGTTCTGAGGATTCTCTAATCCCTGACAATAACTTAAGGCCAGATAATGAAGTTGAGGAATTAATTACAGGGATGGAATATCTTTTGTAGAGAGCCTGATGCTTTTTAAAAAACCATTGTAGGCATTTATACCGTACCAATTTAGGAGATGTAAAAATTGATCAAGGGGAGTGGATCTGACTTTCCTTACACATTAAATTCATAAAACTGTTGATAAAAAGGTTTGATTGTTGTTGAGGCTTAAATCTAGATATATATTGTGCAAAATACGCAAAATAATAATCCCTGAGATTTGGAAGAGCTAAGCCTCCCTGTTCCAACTCTTCATATAAAGTGCTAAGGGCAATGCGCTGGTTTCTTTTTGCCCAGAGAAAAGTTGTAAACATAGACTCTATTCGGGTAAAAAAAGAACCTAATAAAATACATGGGGTGGCCGAAAAAAGAAAGTTAAAAAGTGGAAGAACAGACATTTTAATCAATGCAACCTTGCCCAAAATAGATAATGGAAGAGAGTTCCAACGTGAGAACAGATCCTGAATTTTTCCTAAAAGCGGGACAAAATTCAAATGATATAAATCAATTATGCGGTCTGAAAAATAAACACACAAATATCTCTTGGAGTTGGCATTTATGCAAGAGAGAATATCAGGGTGCAAATCCAAGCCCACTCCACCGCACTGTATAACTTCAGTTTTCTTTTTATTGATTCTATACCCACCTAAAACTTCAAATTCCTCAAAATTCTTAAAGGTTTTTGCCTGGACCTCTATCTCGGGCTTAATAATAAGCATAATATCGTCGGCATATAATTTCAATTTCGCCATAGTTGGAATTGGGGGACGAATATCAGCGCCGTTCCTAATTGCAATCGCCAAAGGCTCAATAAAAAAAGAAAATAATACCGGCGATATAGGGCACCCCTGTCTGGTCCCCCGTTTTACCTTAACCTGGCCAGCCACCGAAGTGTTAATAATTACATTAGCTTCAGCATTAAGATATACATTTTAGATCAGCCCCGTGATCTTAGAAGATATACCAAAGTTTCGTAAAATAATAAACAGGGTCTCCCAAACAACAAGGTTAAATGCATTCTCAGCATCTAAAAGAAGGACTAATGCGGGTATCTTCTGGGTCTCAAAATAATCCAATGCCTCAGTTAAATAATGTGTGTTTGTGCCAAGCTGCCTGCCAGCAATACAACCATTTTGGTTCGGGTGGATCAAATGTGAGGCATATTGATTAAACCGATTGGCTAAAAGTTTAGTAACAATTTTGTAATCCGAGTTTAATAACGTTATAGGATGATAAGAATTCAGATCTTCACTGTCTTTTCATTTTTAAAAAAAACGAACTATGTTCCCTTGTCTAAAAGACTCTGGTATCACCCCACCTTCTAACATTGAGTTTACCAACCGTAAAAGAAAGTCCGAAACAGAATTTTAAAAGACTTTAAAAAAATTCTGCCTGGAAACCATCCGGGCCACAGGCCTTACCACTTGGTAGATTCTTAATAACCCCGTCCAACTCATCTTTAGTAAAAGGTCTTGCCATGGCTGATTTTTCAATATCCGACAGTGTCGGTGATCTGTTTTTCTGAAGAAAGCCTCTCAGAGATGTAATATCGACAGTCTCATGTTGACCACATATAGACCCATAATGCTGTAGCATTATATCACTAATTTTTATTGGTTCATCCGTGCGGGAGACAGTTAAGGGGCATTTTAAAGCGTTTATCTGATTAGAGGCAACCTGCTCCCTTGCCTGCCAGGCCAAAAACCTACCAGTAAAATTGCTTTCTTCATATATTTTTTGTCTCTGATGTTGAAAAAAGGATTCACTTTGAGTGTAATATCTTGCACTAAGATCAGGTTTAGCCTGATCCAACTGGTGCTGATTAAAAACAGTAGGACTATTAAGAAATGCAGAATAAGACCTTTGTACCTTCTGCTCCAGGACTCGCTTATCTTCCTTTACTTTCTTTAAATTTTCAGCATCTTTTCCGATAATTAGCCCACGGATAAAGGCCTTAAGTGTATCCCATATCACATTTAAGGGAGCAGAATCATGATTTCGTAAAAGGAATTCCCTAATCTCTGTCTCAATAAAACCCACCCAGTCCTTCTCTAATAGATATTGCCTATTTAGCATCCATCTTTTAGGGGTCCTGGCACATTCCCCTAGATATAAGTCAACTACCAGCATAGCATGGTCTGAGAATCCGTTCTGCAGGAATCTCTGCTGGCTAAAACTTAATCTCCGAGAAACCAAAAAAAAATTGATGCGTGATGAGGTGTGGAATCTACCTGACAAACAAGTATAAGCAATTTTGGTTGGATATGCCATACGCCATGGATCCTGTAGGCCAAAAGTTGCCCCATAATGTTGTATAGTTCTTAAAGTTTTGGGTTTCAATTGTTTTTTAGACAATGCTGAGGTGTCAATTTTAGGATTCATTAAAACATTAAAATCTCCCCCCAAGATTAATTCCCCAGGTATTTGAATTAGAGATTGAAAGAATTCCTCATATATCTTTGGATTATCTTCTACTGGGGCATATATACTGGCGAAGGTTATCGGTCCCTGTCCAGCAATACAGGTTACCCAACACCAACGACTATACTGATCTTTATCGAAGTTGACGACTTACACCTGAAATCTTTTACTTAAAAATATTGCCGTCCCTCGATGGGAGGCTAAAGATGAGGAGAATCCCCTATAGGCAGCCCAAGACCTAAACATGGAAAAGCCTAACAACTTCGCAGCCGGTATATGGGTTTCTTGCAATAAAATCACCGCTGGATTTTCTGTTTTAATCCACATTTCAATTGCCCGCATTTTCTTTTTATTATTGAGACCATTGACATTAAAAGAGACCACTTTCAGAATCTCCTTACTAGTCATGATAAATAAAAAACAAATGTAACCACCTAGACGGTACCCCACGTACCAACTGACAAAGCATCAATCTAGAAAATGGATGTATAAAAATAAAGGTTGGAAGAAATGGACTTAGTTTTCTGGCTATGCAGCCTTTACCACCCTGGTGACCCACACACTCCCCTTTGAGAAGGCGGCTAGTCCCTCCCCCCAAATACTAATATTAGTGCCTTGGAATTGCACCTATGGTGACCTGCCCCCTCCTCCAAAGTAAAAAAGACAAAACTTCCAGATCAGAAAAAAGATAGAAAACATAAAAACAACCTTGAAAACAAAAATATTTTTTTTTTTTTACAGAAAAGTAGCAAAATCTAGATGCTGCTCTGCTTCTTCAAACAAGAAAGGACATTACTAAAGACAAACAGATCCAAGTTATTTTCCAGCTGAAATGACTTTAAGAAACTCCTGCGCCTCTTCAATGCGTATAAATAAATGAAACTTCCCCTGCCCGAGCACTTTGAGCTTAGATTGTTGAGCAATAGAGGCTTGTGCCCCTTGGGCTTTAAAAAGATACAATAACTTAACAAACTCTTTACGTCTTTTTGCCGCTTCCGCAGACATGCAGCATTCTCAATCTCAAACTGTCTAGACAAAATTGCCTTGGACCAAAAAATTTCCTTTATGCGAAAGTCTGCAAAATTAACAAGTATAGTGCGGGGAAACTTCAAATTAGGGGGAAGATGAGCTGGAACTCAATGAGCTCTAGTTACAGTCAAATCGCCTGGAACGCCAACTATACGAAGATTTGACCAACGTGAAAAATGTTCAAGTTCTTCGATCTTATTTTCCATTCTTATTTTCTCTCGGGAGAATAAATCTACTTGCTGTAGAATACCATTCATTTGGTCCTCAACCAGAGAAATTCTTGCTTCAGCCTCCTGGACTCGAAGTGGGAGACTGGCTACTGCTTCCTCTATCTTCCCCCCGCGCAGATGAATTATTGCGATTTCCGTTTGTTGTGTTTTTTTGATGTCCCGAATTTCTTCAAGAATCATATTTAACATATTTTCAACATCCAACTGGTATGACATAGCCTTCTCGTTCTCATCCTCTAAAACCAAATTGCATTCTTTAGTTCCATATTGAGTCTCGTTGTTATATTCAAACATCGAAGGATCCACTGCTGTAACCTTTCTTAGAGCTAAGGCTGATACTGCTGGCTGACCTTGCAGATCTTGCTGGCCTTGCTGCTCTTGTTGAACTATCATGATGCCATTGGCATGAATTTGAATGATCTTTTCACAAGAAGAGAGAGGAGAAGGCAGGGACTGAGGAAACGGGGTCGCAGCAGCCTTCGCCGGAGTTAACGCAGTAGTTTTCAGCTGTTCCAAATCAAGTAAAGCCCTCAGCCGACCTTCGACTTGTACTTGTACACCTTGAACATCCAGAGAAGGAGGAGGAGGATGCTGGACCTGGAGCTATTACTGGCTTTAGTAATACAACTGATGTTATCATATTATCCATTATGTCTTGAGTATTTAGCACTGAGAGAGTTTGGCTGGGCTTCTCTGAGCATGGAGAAGTAGTAGGAAGTAACATCTTTTTAGCAAAAAGAGGGAAGTCTCTGGCATTTTTTTGCTCTGAACTTTTATGAAATGCGACACCTCCTGGTGAACTAGCCAAGTTATTATCCTTTGGCTGAATTCCTGAAGCCTCTATTAGACTTATCTCCCTTAGAGACAGATCGTCAGTTTCTGAGCTTTGTGAGCTAAAGGAGGATTCTGCATGATGCATTTTACCTCCTACTTTAGTTGCAGTCAGATTCAGCTTCGCTTTAGCTGAGCGTGTTTTAGTTTTTACTATGGTTGCAGCATCCATTTTCGCTGCAGCCGCGGCACGTCTCAACTGTTTCTTCATTATATGGTTCTTGCCAAAACATCCCAGCTTAGAACACCAATGCCAAGTAGCCCAAGCCTCTCACCAGGTAATTTATAAATAAATTATATCAAGACTCATCCTCCTGCCATCCTCCTCCAGCCACAGTCTCTCTCTCCAATTAACTGACTTTGCAGAATTGCTAGGCTTCAGAAGTCACAATCTCGCGTTTTATCTGTTCTTTTGTAGCGCGTCTGTCTGTCTGTTAGTCAGAGAGATGATGACTCCTTATCCGACGACAGTACTAACCCTCGCCGACGCACAAATTCCTCAAGCAGCAACTCTAGTATTGAGTCGCAAGGAACCTATCACAACAACCAGCAGTCTCGTAGACCTACCAACACCATGTATGGGTATGGAAACTCGCCATACCAAGGACCTTTCCAAGGGCCACCCGCCTTTCAAGGCCCTTATCCATTCCAAGGACCACCCATGTGGCAATATCCACAAGGACCACCACTTCTCTTCCCACCCTTCCAACCACAACCTTTTTTAGGCAGAGGCTGGGGCAAGGGGCGAGGCAGAAGAAGAAGAGGCGCACAGAATCAACAAAAACAAGTACAATGGCAGGATCAGGCGCCGCAACCACCACCACACATGGAATTACGGAGCCATCAGGAGAAGAGAAACTAATCGTCAACCTATCGGATCGTCCTCTTACCAACATAGAAACAAATGTCCTTAAAAGAGGCCTAGGATTTGTACCTACACCTAAGGTAGACGCCTTCCGCACCAACTTGGAAATCCATAACCTTTTCAGAAAAATCCGCCTCAAGGCCTACTTCGGCGAACAACCGATTTCACAACCTTCGGATACTGGTTTACGAAAACCATCTACTTTCACTCCTACTACCAGCATGGTCCCATCAGAAATTCTCACCTTTGAGAAAGCAGTACTTAAAGAAATTTCCAACAAACGCCACACTTCGAATTTTGTAAATATGACCAATGAGGAGGCCCTGGCTATAAAAACACTAGCCAACGACGCTGCCATAACGATCAAGGAAGCAGACAAAGGTGGTGCAATAGTGATTATGGCTAGTACAGACTACCGAATGGAATGTCTATGCCAATTACAAAACACCAATTACTACACACCACTTACTACTGACCCCACGCCCCACCTGTCTACCAAAATAAACTCCATGGTTACAGCGGCAAGGAACCAAGGATGGATCTCTAAAAATGAAGCCGAATTTTTTTTTTTTTTTTTATGTTTGAAAGCTTTATTAGAGAAAAATAAGTAATACAATAAGGTGACATCAGCCAATATGAGAACAAAGGTATGAGATGGGACAAAGAAAGTAGAATCAGCCAATATCACAGTGAAAGACAAAGCATTTTAAATGGTGGGGAGGGAAGGAGGGGGGGGAAGGGAGGAGAGAAGAAAACAAAAACATGGTATTGATCTTAGAGGATGGGTAAGCAATAATAGGAAATACAGTCAATGGCAATCAAAAAGTACAGTAAAAGGCATCATATGAATAATTGCATGAATGAAAAATAAATATGAAGAAGGTCAATATAAAGCTAAATAATAACAATATTGAGACTGAAAAATATCATGAAAAACTGCAGGCAAGAGTACATGAGTTCAGGGGGGCTTGAAATTATCTGAAGATAGTGGAGAGTAACACTTTTTGGCGGATTGATCAAGGTATAGAGTGAGAGGTAGCCAGTAAAATTCAACATTTCGGGAGGGTTTACAGGAGGAGGCAAAAGCAACATCAAGTCTGTGTGAGTGACATACAAGATTCCACCAACAATTGAGAGACAATTTGTTCAGAGATTTCCAATTAGAGACAATATGTTGTAATGCCAGAGCCAGCATAAGATCAAAAAGACCGCGAGAATGTGGGGGGAGGACTAAATCCTCTGAAAGGCTACCAAGAAATACTAAAGGAGGAGAAAATTGAATAGAGAGGTTGAAAATGCGAGAAAGGCGAGAGAATATCTGAGACCAGAAAATACGAGTTGAAGGGCAGAAGAAGAAGAGGTGGAAAAGATCCGCAGAAGGGGCATTACAGGTCCAACAGTTAGATACAGCATCAGGTTGAAAGCGGGAGATAGAAAAAGGAGAAAGGTAAAGTCTGTGGTAAAAGAAAAATAAGGATTGAGTGAGAGAAGCAGTACGGGAAATCTTCAAGGACCGAGCCCATATTTTGTCCCAGAGAGAAGTCGGCCATGAAGAAAGTAAGTCTGTCTCCCAGGACAATTCTAATTTAGATTTGAGACGAACTGGATTGGGGGCTGAAAAGTACCGGTAAATGATGGAAGCTTTAGGAGTTGTAGAAAGGACAGTGAGTAGAGAGGAAGATGAGGCAGGTAGGTCTTCAGAGGGGAGAGAGTAATAACGATCTAGAATGGTTTCCATAAGGATGGGGAATTTCTTTGCAAAAGAAGGAGGGCAGTGGAATTGAGACCGAAATGCAGGAAATGAGCAAGGGGATGACCCATCAAAAAGATGACGTATCCAAATGATACCTTTCGCTCTCCATGAGGGCCATGCAATAGGTCGATTGTTAATTAATAAAAGTGAATTGTACCATATAGGCAATAGTAGAAAGGATTCCTGCGTTACTGAGGAAGGTGAAACTAAAGGGCGCAGAAGAGAAGAAGTATGCTTGAATAAAAGGGGATTAAGGCATGGGGCTTTAGAGGTAAAACGAATTACTTCTTGGAAAGAGTACGGAAGCAGTAGTTCCTGTTCAACAGAAAGCCAGAGGGGAGAAAAAGGGGAGGGTTCCTGAGATAACCAGCGGGAAGCCTGTCGAAGGGAAAAGGACTTGTGATAGAGGCGAAAGTCTGGAAAGTTGGTACCACCATTAAGTTTAGATTTACGTAAGTTGGAAAGCGATATGCGGGCTTTTTTCTGCTTCCAAAGAAATTTGGACAACGTAGAGTCAATGCGGCGGAAATAGGAGTTTGGGATACGAAGTGGGAGCATGGATAATAAATAGATCAAAATGGGGGCAATCATCATTCTGATGGAGTCAAGACGGCCCCACCAGGAAAGAAATAGTGGATTCCAAGAGGTGAGTAATGAGTCTATCCTAGATATGACTGCATTCATGTTGAGTTGAATGGAGGAGGATATAGAGCTAGAAAAAAGAACGCCGAGATATTTAATTTTTGTAGAATTCCAAGCGAAGCCAGTAGCCGTGAAAAAGTGGGGGAGACAAAGTGTGGTTAAAGGAAGAATCTCTGTTTTGTCCGAGTTTATTTTGTAACCGGAGACCAAGGAGAATTGCTGAAATTCGTTTAGTAATGCGGGGACTGAGGTAGGCGGGTCAGAAATAAATAAAAGAATATCGTCAGCATATGCAGACAATTTAAGATGACGTTTACCGTACGGGAAGCCAGAGATGAATGGATTACTGCGTATGGAGGTAAGGAAAGGTTCAAGTGCTAAAATAAATAAAAGAGGTGATAAGGGACAGCCCTGACGAACACCCCGTTGAAGTGTGAATGGGGAAGTGAGTTGACCATTAACGAGAACAGACGCTTTGGGCATAGAATATATCAAAGAAATATAAGATATGAATTTAGGGTTAAAGCCGTGCCATTTTAAGGAAGCCAGAAGAAAAGACCAGTCAACCCGGTCGAAGGCTTTCTCAGCATCTACTGAAATGGCTGCAAGGGGAATCGATAGTGAAGGGGCTTTACTTAAAACATTAAGAAAGAGTCTAGAATTGTCCGAGGTCAAGCGGCCCCTGACAAAGCCGCATTGTTCTTTCCCTATAAGATGTGGTAGGAGCGGGTCAAGGCGAAGAGCTAATAGTTTCGCAAAAATTTTATAGTCAACATTAACTAGAGATATAGGTCGATAATTTTTACAGAACTTAGGATCTCTACCATCTTTAGGGATAAGGCATATGGTAGCGTCCTGAAAAGAGCCTTGGGCTGATCCAGTAGAACAAAAAGACTGAAATAGAGATAAAAGGTGGGGTAAAAGAAGGTCTGAGAAATGTAGGTAGAATTCAACTGGGAAGCCGTCCGGTCCTGGGGTTTTCCCCTTAGTGAGGGAGGATAGAGCAGAGGACAGTTCCGAAATCGTGAGGTCAGAGTCAACAGCCGAAATATTAAGGTGGGAAGTATCTGGTTGAGGTATGTTGTCAAAGTAGGATTGAATAAGGTCTGGGGTGGGAGGGTTTTCCGGAGTATATAGAGTTTTATAAAAAGAGTGGAATTGTTCCAAAATTTCTGCATTGGTATGAAGAAGTACATTAGAGGGGGAATAAATAGAATCAATATTAGTACGTTCTTTACGAGTTTTTAAATAATTAGCTAACAGTTTACCTGATTTATTTCTACCTCCATAAAATCGCGCGCTGCTCCGGAGAAGAAAAGAGGAGGCAGAGTCTGTGGTAAGTTTGTTAAAGGCAATCTTAGCCTTAAGCAATTCAGGAGACATAATCTTATCAGAGGAAGTATAGAATTGATGTTCCAGAGATTTAATATGAGCAAGGGTGACTTTACGTTTTTGAAGGAATTTTTTCTTCTTTTTAGAGACAAAATCAATAATAAAACCTCGGGCTGTGGCCTTGAAGGAATCCCAAAGAATATGAGGTAGGGTATCAGGCGTAGAGTTAAGATGAAAAAATTCAGAAGCAAAAGCACGAAAAGAGGAGGAAAAAAGAGGATCAGTAAGAAGAGAAGGGTTGAAGCGCCAGCGAGAAGATTTAGGAGTAGGAGGAAGAAGGTCAAAAACAGTAGTAATAGGAGCATGGTCAGAGATAACAATTGGTTCAATAGAAGAAGAAATAAGGTGTTGAGAAAGAGATGAAGAGAGAAAGATATAGTCTAAGCGGGAGAAGGAAGCATGAGGAGGAGAGAAGAAGGAGAAATCCATAACGTCTGGGTGAGTGAGTCTCCATGAGTCTACAAGATGAGTTTGGGTAATAGTGTCAAGGAATTGTTTATGTGGTTTATGAGGGGAGAAACGAACAGAGGATCTTCGGTCTAAAAATGGGTCAATGATCTGGTTACAATCTCCACCCAATAGAAAAGCATCATCTTTATGTTGAATACATTTTGCTGTGATGGAGGGCCAAAAAGAGGAGTCAAAACATGTGGGACCGTAAACATTGAATATCGTAAGTGGGATATTGTTAATTAGTAGTTTAGCTAAGACCCAGCGTCCCTCGTCATCCTTTTCTTCTAGAACTACTTTACACTGGAATCGCTTATGAATCAAAATGGCTACTCCATTCTTTTTTTGAGAAGCAGGAGAAAATAAAACAGTTCCAACCCATAGTCGCTTTAGCTTTAAAGATTCGATGTCAGATAGGTGAGTTTCTTGAATAAGGACGATGTCTGGATTGTAAGAGGAAAGGTGGGAGAGTACTCTTTGCCTTTTGATAGGGTGATTAAATCCTTTCACATTCCATGAAACAACTTTGAAGGTGAAAGCTTACTAAACTGATCTAAATCAAGAATTGCAAAAGCATACTGTACATGTAATAATAATTCAAACTGTATAGAAGTATTAACCATAAAACTCTTCAAAAAGGAAGAAGGAAGAACAGGTAGAAAAGGAAGAAGAAAAAGGAAAAGGGAGGAGGAGAGGGATGGGAAAAGGGAAAGGAGATCAGTGGGGAAGGAAGAAGGAAGAAAAGAGAGAATGCATAGAAGACAGTACAAATCCAGAAGGATGACTGTATTAAACATACCTGAAAGAGAAAAAATACACATAGGGAAGGTGGGGAGGTGGTGATGCTTTACAAGACGTACGGACCAGGATCAGGAGGAGAACCACATCGAGACCGCACAAAAGGAACATGGAATGGGACAAGGTGTTGAGAGGAGTATCCGATACATATCCGTCTGGGGAGGAAAAAAGGGAAAAATGTTAACAAACATAACATGTAGACGTAAAAATTGAAGTCTAGAGAGTAGAAAAGAAAATAGAGGGATATATAGGAGATGCCAGAAACAGATAAAGAAGAGAAGAGATACGAAAAGAGAGTGTAAGAACTGAGATGAAAAGTAAGGAGAATATACGAAGTCAAAGACAAGCCATTAGGAAGACAAACAAGTTAAACAATAAAAGTCCAATTTCAGCCACTGGTCGAAGCAGAAGAGGAGGCGTCCATCCCTTCTCCACTGTGTAGAAGAAGAAAGTTCCTTAATTCTCCAGGTTCCTGAAATGACCAAGTCTTTTCTCGATAGGTGACTCTGAAAGTACAAGGATGAAACAAGCCATATCTTGCTCCCAAGGCACGCAGAGAGGGACGCATAGCCAGAAATTCTTTACGTCTGGAGGCGGTGACATTAGAGACATCTTGAGAAAAATATACTCGTTGACCTTGCCAAGACACTTGTTTTTTACTCCTCGCGGCTGAGAGAATCAATAAAAGATCTGTGTATTTCAGAAATAAAATAATGACTCCACGAGGTTTTGAAGAGGAGCCCGTTCTGGCACCTAGTCTATGGGCTCTTTGTATACTAATGGAGGTGGAAGGTGGTAGGTCCAGAAGTTTCGACAAGAAAGTGGTGAAGAAAGTTACTGGATTATCCCCCTCAAGATTTTCCGGCAAATTGTAAATACGGAGGTTATTCCTCCTATTTCGATTTTCCAAATCCTCTGTATGCTTTTGGAGTGAGAGGACCGTTTTTTCTAAAGAGTCTATACGTTGTGTGTTGGACTGAACTTCAGGGAGGTGCTGTTCAACAGTAGAGAGACGGGCATCCATATTATCCCATTTATCTTTTAAAAGCTGCATATCTGTACTCGTCTTTTCAATAAATGGGCGCAGCGCACGCAATTCCTCTAGAATTTGGTCAATAGAAGAATGAGAAGGATTGTCTTCTGGTGTAGGAGAATTTTGCTTGAGGCGCTTGCCCGCCGGAGCGGGTGGGGAAGACTTACTGGTGTTAGTATGAGCCAATGATGATTTTGGAGTCGTCATTTTCGCAGATACAGTGGCTCTATTTGTACCAGATGAAGATGCACCTGAAGCACTCCTCGATGGTATGAAGACAAATTTAGGTTTGCGTAAGTTGACCATAGAAAGGAATGAACGTGCGACAATATAGGCTCAATTCCCTGTGAGAAGACTAAAGGTGCATGTGAAATGTTCCAGAAATATCTCCAAAGAAAGGGAGAAGCACCCAGACGTAACTCAGTGGGAAAGGCGACAGAGAATTAGAGTATGCTAAAATAACGAGTACAAAAAGGGGAGAATGGCTAAAATGGAAGCACAGGAAGGAGCATCCTGAAGTAGCTGAGGCGCAGGAGAAACAGGCAAAAAGTCTCAGAGAGCGTTGTTATCATAGCGCCATGAGGAGGAAATTTAGGATAAAAAGTATTTCAGAGCAGCGAGCATGTTAGAGCGGGAAACATCCAGTTGTCAGGGGTGAAGCGCCGTAAAACTGCGTATTTGGACGTTTCCTCTAATGTGGAGGAGGAGAGAAAAAACGGAGTAAAGGTGTCTTGTACAATATATATAAATCTCACCCCTGAGGTGAAGTCGGTGTCTGAAAGTTCATTGGTGTCCAGTGGCACATCGTGTGGTGACAGCTCGTATCAGCAGAGGCTCAGATGCTCGAAAGAACTTCAAAATGGCGGCTCCGTGAGGGGCAGGGAATTCATCACGGAGAGGGGCGAAAACGGCTCCACCAGCGATGAAAAGCTGCTCCGCCGATTCCGCTAGTGTTCCGCCAACCAAGTCCGGCAACGGTGCTCAGTAGCGGTCCCGTTTACATCGGGAAAAAACGCCGTGAGGTGTTCGATGCGGCGGAGTTCCGTACCTAGCCGGCCATCTTGCGCGGCATCCAAGCCACGCCCCCATGAAGCCGAATTTTTAGTGAACACCAAACCAAAAATACCCTATTTTTATACACTGCCAAAAATCCACAAAGGGGTATCTCCTCCCCCTGGAAGACCAATTGTGTCTGGCATAGGGTCCCTTTTGGAACCACTTTCTAAATTTTGCGATCATTTCTTACGACCATTAGTGCGCACCACCCCCACATTCTTACAAGACACCAGAGACGTCCTCAAATTGATTGAACATACCAACTTGGAGGGCCCACATCCAGATGTACTTCTTACGCTGGATGTTGAGGCCCTCTACACCAACATCCCTCAACTCAACACCCTTGAGGTGGTTGAGACGATCTTGCTAAATACGACCTGGGACTCACCTACCCCCGTGAGTTTCGTCATGGAATGTGCAAGTATCGCTCTCACCGAAAACTTTTTTCAATTCGAGGAACTCATGTTCCATCAAACCCAAGGAACTTCGATGGGCAGTACCTTTGCCCCAAGTCTGGCATGCCTCTATATGTCAGACTTTGAGGCAAGGTATGTGCTCACGGACACCAACCCTTTTTTGAGTAACGTTCTCCAATGGAAGCGTTACATCGATGATATTTTAATTTTTTGGAAGGGTCACATGGAAGACATCCCTAATTTCATGACATGGATCAATGATCTCAACCCATTTTTAAAATTCACAGCAAATTGTTCCACTCAGGAACTTCCGTTCCTTGACCTAGCCATTATCAACCAGATGGGCCATTTGGAAACAATCACATACAAAAAGCCCACCGACAGCCACTGCCCCTTACTATACAATAGTTTCCATCCAAAAGCACTAAAGGACAACCTTCCGTACGGCAGTTCCTGCGCATCCGCAGGAACTGTAGCCAAATGGAAAACTATAAAAGACAAGCTTCTGAACTCAGTATGAGTCTAGCTCAGAGACAATACCCTACCCGCATCATTGACAATGCACAGAAACGAGCACGCAACACTCACAGATCTACCCTTTTGGAGTCAAAAACGAAATCTGAATCAGATCTGATCACATGTGTCACTACTTTTACCACAGAATCCAACATGTTAAAAAGGGTCATTAATAAACATTGGCGTATCCTAGACTCAGGTGAATTGACCATTCCTAAACCGAGATTTGCCTTTAAACGTACGTCAAACCTTAAGGATCTCCTTATTAACACCAGACCAAAAAAGACAAACCCTGCAGCTCCAACCACCCTATGGAACCTACCTCCGGTCTGTGGTCACTACCCGTGCGGTCAATGTGTGATTTGTCCTTTAACTCGAGCCTCCAAAACGGTTCAACTGACTAGCAACTGGAGTTGGACCCAGAAAAGACATACTAATTGCAACACCCGTAACTGCATCTATCTGATCACGTGTCCATGTCCCCTACAATACATTGGGATGACCACCCGTCAAGTCAAAACTAGACTAATTGAACACAGAAGCAACGTACGTTGCAAAAAGACCAATACCAAAATGTGTTCACATTTTGCAGAAAACAACCACACGCCCAATGATCTAAATTGGACTATTCTAGAGGCATTCCCAAACATCACGAAAGAAGCCCTGTTTAGGAAAGAACAATGCTGGGTTTTCAAGTTGGGCTCTCATCTCAGGGGTTTAAATGATGATATACCCTGGGCAGAACTAAACAATAATTAGAGATTTCAGGGTTACACTGGCCTTACGTCATCTCTTATCATTTAATGGCACCCTTTGGTTTTAATACCAGATTTTTTAGCTGTACTCACAACAATGACATGCCCATGATGATTGTTTTTAGCTGCTAACACATACTCCGAGGTGGACACTCCAGGCACTCTACACTCCATGAGCACTTGGTGACACTCTAACTTCCCAATGTTATTTAACTTCCCCGTTGACTACATGATGCACCACATCGTATCAAGTCTGGGTATGATTGACATTCAAATAGGTATAGGATTAAGGGTCAGCACCCGACTAGACAGGTTACACTCCTTAGACATCTGTCACACTCCAATATGGCCGCCGCGATACGACGGCGGAGAACACTTCCGGTAAATGATCCTTGTTGGTTTCGCCTTGCAAGCCCATCCCAAGATGGCCGCCACGTTCAGGTACGGTCACCAAAAAGCGCTACTTAAGCACGCCCACGCAAGCGTCTCCTCACGGGGCCCAGAGCGCGGGTAGGACACCGGCGAAGTTGCTTGTCTACCACCGTGAGTACTACTAATGGTCTTTCTCCAAATACGGTAAGCCTGCCCTGCACACCGCTTTCTAATACTTTGCTGTAACAGGACCTGTCCTTGTTTCTTTTGTTTCTTTTGTTTACCTTGCCCTTAGACTCCGGAGCAACTGCAGTGCTCTGTACTTCCCCGTCAGCCCGAATTAGGCCATTGGGGGTGAGTTTCCAACCTATGCCCGTCACCGGTTTAAAAGCAGTTTTCACACTATGCATGTTTTTTGTAAATTAGTCCGGACCTTGCCACCTTTGCTTTAACAACTAGTTCTACTCACTGTTTTATCCCATTATCCGGCGAATCCCGGTCTGTTGTAGGGGTCAATTGCTAAATGTAATGGTCTATTAAGATGTTGCTTATTTAGACGCTCATGACTGGTTTACGCCAAAACTAGTCTAGCTCTCCCTTTCATTGAACCACTTAAGATCGCACACCATACTGGTCACTCGCCTTTTTCTATATATATGTGTTGTTTACCTCCGTTCGACAATCTCGGATTACCAAACACTGGTTCCCTCATGACTCATCGACCTAGTCTACCATCACTCCATAGTCAGGTTGGAGTCTTTTAGCCACTTGTAGTTCACAATGTGTTCTGCACCTCAGTACCTGTACACCTTGTTTTT
This sequence comes from Triturus cristatus, assembly GCF_964204655.1. Taxonomy (NCBI): domain Eukaryota; kingdom Metazoa; phylum Chordata; class Amphibia; order Caudata; family Salamandridae; genus Triturus; species Triturus cristatus. Next base: position 406,941,139 of record NC_140583.1, on the reverse strand, counting down.
TGGCAGGTCTAACTGCTGGTCTTATTTTTATCCCACCCCCCCTCCTTTTATCTTGTCCTTTTCTCCCACAGGTTTTGGTACACCCAACGTACCAACTCTTCACTTACCTCCTCCTGCCGGTATCAGCAAACTACTGCGATACGGCGGTGCACTCACCTCTCAATTTATCGGTCCTGACGAAGTGCCATTGACCCCTTCTGGGGCAGATGGGGCATGAAACATGTTGACCACACTCACTCAAGCTTAGCCCTTAGGGAACATTATTTCCTACACAGGGCTTCTTCACAATTTTAATAAGGTTGGAGCTACCTCATGAATTAAAATCGTGATTGGCAGGATTGCTCTTAAACCTTTTTTATCCACCTCACCCCTAGTGCACCTACTCGCCCTCACACCCACACGCACCCATACGGCTTCTTCAAAAGATCCCCGAAAAAGAGCCCCGGTTTCGGGAGCCCGTCAGGCATTGCAGCGCCGGCCAGACGAGGGGCAAATGCCCATATGATGAAGCATGACATCCCTTGGGGTGTGTGAGGGCATTACGAAGAAACACCTGTGCTTCCCCTCCCCCCCTTTTCCCCTGTCCTAGACAGCACCCCCAGGAACTGCTCATTCTTTATTTACTGTTAGTCAGAAAAACCATGCCACTCCAGTTCTCTACTTTTCTAAACACTGAGCTTCTGACACCATGCAGAGCCTCTGAGCAGCTGCTGTCACAGGTGAAATCCGGCCGGATCCTCCACTCCCAGCTGAATAGTAGAGACCAGACTCTCCATGCCTCCGTGCTCCCGTGAATCGATCTCCAACCGCCAGCATCCAGCCGGCGGGAGCTGCTCTCCAATTCCGACTCTAGCTGTGGGAAAACCGCGGAGCCACAAAGCCGCCGAGAATGCAGCCAGGAATTCAGCCGCCGCGTCCAAGAAATGTAAACGTGGCAAAATTCAACAGCTGCAGAAGTCCTCGTCGTCTGCTCTCGCCCCACCAAACATCAAGGACGCCATCAAACAAGGAGGGAGGAGCATCACCAGGGACTAAGCGCTAGTGGGAGGCGCCATAGTCCGTCCAGCCTCAGGAAAAACCCAAAGACGTATAAAAACTCCTTGTTAATGATGTTTTCACAGGGTAGGAGAAAATCAGGAGTCCGCAATCTAAGCGAGGAAGTCCCAAGAACAAAGAGCCAGGATCATGGAATGAGGAAATGAGTGAAGGAACACTGCTTCATTGTGTTGCGTCCTCCAAAAAGATTGACGCCCTCAAATAATAACGCAATAGCAAAAAGAAATTGCATCAAACATCACATGACAGGAGACATAATACATGGAAAGTCAGGAAGTAACCCAGGGAGGAGCAGTCATGATGGAATGGGGGAAAAAAGAGATCGAAATCGAAAGTGGACTGCTTGAGGAGTTGTCTTAAAAGGCAACTGCAAACCCTCAGGATGGTGATTGACATTCTGCAGTTAAAGAGAAAAGGAGAATCAGCCAGGAGACCTGGAGCACAAGCGGAGACATGTCCAACTGAGGGAATCTCCCAGCACACAGGTTCTGGTTTCGTATGGCATCTTGTGAGACCCTGGACACACAGGACTCAACAAGGTGCTGCACTTCTCAGGTACCAAGGCGGTCAAGAAGCATCAGCCACAATAGGGATGGAGGCTTGTAAGGTGGGGACAATGGGGGTTGGGTGTCCACGACCAATAGCTGAGCACAGCAGCGTTGGCATATGCAGGGGGATGGACACAAACGGGCCATAATTGAATGCAGAGAGTAATGGGGGTTGGTCACCTTAGCTTTCATTAGAAAAAAAACTGGAATTTGCAGAAGAAACCAAAGGTCAAAGTGAAGCTATGCTTAGGTGTTGAAATGAGATAAAAACAAATGTATAAAAAACAAAACAAATTTCCCCGGTTGTTTTACTTGTGAATTTAATAAACAGATTATTTTTAACAAAAAAAACACTGAGGTATTGTTTATTGCCTTAATTATGAATTGTGCCCCCACCATGCACTGCCTATTTAAACATTTAAGAAATGTACTTGATATACCTTTTAATAGGATTGCTACAGTATATTTCTCCGAAAGAGACTGTGAAGGGAGAAGGGTGAAGGTGTTCATTTGAATACAGATGCAGTTTATTTTATCGCACATTCTACATGAAGTACCTCAGAATCTAGAGTCCATTTTCATATGGGAAGAACTCAAGAATCCTTTTAACAGCCTAAAAATCGAAAAATGGATAAGATTGCAAAATGTTAAAAAAAGAATAATACAAACAAATAGGAAATTAAATATATGGAACTACTGTAAATCCACACACTGTCCCCATTGTTGCTACCTTTGCTGTTAAAGCCATGTTATACCTGCAGGTTGAACACACGATGGTGTACCCAATGGTCCATGGAGGTGGCCGACACCTGGCTCCACATCAACAGACTCAATCAGAAATGTTCCTAAGAAGGTGAGCGCAGTTAACTTCATTTACATTTGTAACCAAGAGGATCAATCATCATTCCATTTTATGTTGCCAGAGCATCTATGTCCAACCATTTTCCTGCAATATCTTTTCTGCATAACTTAATCATCAGCTTTGAACTGAGAACGATATGTCTCAATGCTTTAACATCCCCTGTTTTGATTTGTGTTCATTACCCACCCAAGAAGCCATTTTCTCTAATATTTGCTCTTTTCGTTTAGCAATATTTAATTTGGATGCTGATGCCTACCTCGCCGCCCTCCGCCTTCCCTCCCCGCTCCCCGCTTCCCGCCACCACCGCTGACCACGCCCCTTTTTCCTTTCTGTTCCCTCCCCGCTCCCGCCTCCCAGCTGCCCCGCCCACCCGCGCACTTGGCCTTATATGGCGACCGTGCGACGCAGGTGAGTGTGACCCACTTGTGGGACACCCCCGCGCCGCACGGCCACCAGCTGCTGTGTGTGCCCCCTCGCCTTGCCCTCTGCCTCGCTGCCTGCCTCGCTGCCGGCTGACGCCGCTGGCGTCTGTTTTTGCTTGTTTTGTCTAGCATTTGTGCTTGTTTGAACTGCATTTTCCTCCCGTGTTAGCAGCTTTTGTCTGACTTTTGTGCCTGTATTTTTTCTAGTCAGTTTCTGCATTTTCCTCCCGTGTTAGCAGCTTTTGTCTGACTTTTGTGCTTGTTTTGTCTAGCATTTGTGCTTGTTTGAACTGCATTTTTCCTCCCGTGTTAGCAGCTTTTGTCTGACTTTTGTGCCTGTATTTTTTTTCTAGTCAGTTTCAGCCCTTTGCGTTCTCCTGCCTGTCTGCCCGCCTACCTCGCCGCCCTCCGCCTTCCCTCCCCGCTCTCCGCTTCCCGCCACCACCGCTGACCACGCCCCTTTTTCCTTTCTGTTCCCTCCCCGCTCCCGCCTCCCAGCTGCCCCGCCCACCCGCGCACTTCGCCTTATATGGCGACCGTGCGAACGCGCAGCGGTCACGCGCAGCGGGCGCGCCGATTGTGCGCCGAAGGCGCGCCAAAGGTAAGCCCGTCTGCACCCGTCCGCGACCGGACCGCGCCCAGCGCCAGGACCCCTGGCCAACGAAGATCCCGACCGACCCGCCTGACGTACTCCGCCGCCACCCTCACCGGTCTCAACACCAGCCGACTCCCAGAATGCCATCAAGCCACTCCACGACGTACCCACGGACCTTTCAGCTGCCACGCCTGCAAGTTCACCTGCATCCGGACCAGCCTCGCACCAGCACCCACCAAGTCAAACACCAGCAGCACCCACCTCAAGTGCATCCTGCTCAACACCCGCTCCGTCCACAGACACGCCATCGAACTCTGGAACCTTCTAGACGCCACAGCCCCTGACGTCGCCTTCCTCACGGAGACCTGGATGAACGCCTCTTCAGCTCCCGACATCGCCATCGCTATCCCAGAGGGCTACAAGGTCGTCCGGAGGGACCGAAACGCCAACCAGATGGGAGGAGGCATCGCCATCATCCACAGGAACACCATCCGTCTCACGACCAGCACCGACAACACCCTGACCAGCGCCGAACACCTGCATTTCCAGATCCACACCAACCCGAACACCACCCTCAGAGGCACCCTGATCTACCGACCCCCTGGACCACGCACACAATTCAGCGAGGACATCGCCGACTTCGTCGGCCCGCATGCCCTCCCCTCCGCCGACTACATCCTCCTGGGAGACCTCAACTTCCATCTGGAGAACAACAACGACCGCAACACCAGCACCCTGCTCGACAACCTCGCCAACCTGGGACTCAAGCAACTGGTGTCCACCCCCACCCACCTCGCCGGACACACACTCGACGCAGTCTTCTCATCCAGCACAGACATAGACTTCAGCCACGCCACAGAGCTTCAATGGACGGACCACAGCTGCGTCCACTTCACCTTCAAGAGAACGACGACCCACCAACACCAGCAACAGGCAGCCCGCAGAAGCTGGAACAAGATCACAGCAGACCAGCTCGCCACCTCCCTGAACCAGCACCCTCCTGCCAGCTCAGCGAACCCCAGCCAAGCCGCCGACAACCTCACGAAGTGGATCAGCAACTGCGCGGACGAACTCGCCCCACTGAGGACCCCGCCTAGCAGACCCGGCAGCAAGAAGGCCCCATGGTTCACCGACGAACTCAAGAGCTCCAAGAAGAACTGCCGAGCCCTCGAGAAAGTCTGGAGAAGGGAACCGACACCAGACAACAGGACCTCCTTCAAACTTGCCACCCGGAAACACCACCAGCTGATCCGCGCCGCCAAGAAAACAGCGTTCAAAGACCGGTTGGACAACAACGCACACAACTGCAAGGAACTCTTCAACATCGTGAAAGAGCTTTCCAACCCCAGCGCAGGAAACAACGACATCACCCCATCGCAAGACCTCTGCAACTCCCTCGCTTCATACTTCCACAACAAGATCGCGGACATACATAACAGCTTCAACAACCAACCAACGCACACCATGACCAAACAACCACCCCCCACCACCACCCTCCACGCCTGGACCCCGATCAGCACCGAAGACACCATCCGCACGATGAACTCCATCCACTCCGGATCACCGACCGACCCCTGCCCTCACCACGTCTTCAACAAGGCCGACGCTGTCATCGCACCCCACCTGCGAGACATCATCAACACTTCCTTCGACACCACCATCTTCCCTGAGAGCTGGAAGCACGCCGAACTCAGCGCCCTACTAAAGAAACCTACAGCGGACCCCACCGACCTCAAGAATTACCGCCCCATCTCGCTCCTCCCGTTTCCAGCCAAAGTCATCGAGAAGACCGTCAACAAGCAGATGGCCGCCTTCCTCGAGACAAACGGATCCCTCGACCCCTCACAGTCCGGCTTCCGAGCCAATCACAGCACCGAGACCGCCCTCATCGCCGCCACCGATGACATCCGAGCCCTGATGGACAATGGAGAAACAGCGGCCCTCATCCTCCTAGACCTCTCTGCGGCATTCGACACGGTCTGCCACCGCACCCTAGTACGGCGCCTCAGCAACATCGGAATCCAGGACAAGGCGCTGGACTGGATCATCTCCTTCCTCGACGGAAGAACACAGAGAGTCCGCCTACCACCGTACAAGTCAGAGGCCTCCGAAGTCACCTGCGGCGTCCCTCAAGGATCATCTCTGAGCCCCACCCTCTTCAACGTCTACATGAGCCCCCTCGCGGCCATCGTACGCAAACACAACCTCAGCATAATCTCCTACGCCAACGACACCCAACTGATCCTCTCCCTGACCAACGACCCCGCCGCCGCCAGATCCAACCTGCACGAAGGGATGAAAGAGGTAGCCGAGTGGATGACGACCAGCCGCCTGAAACTGAACTCGGACAAGACGGAGGTCCTCATCCTGGGCTCCTCACCCTCCGCCTGGGACGACTCCTGGTGGCCTCCCGCCCTGGGCACCGCACCCAAACCGACAGACCATGCACGCAACCTGGGCTTCCTCCTGGACTCCTCCCTCTCCATGACCAGGCAAGTCAACAACGTCTCCTCGGCGTGCTTCAACATCCTACGCATGCTACGGAAGATCTTCTGGTGGATCCCCACCGAGACCAGGAAGACCGTCACCCAGGCCCTCGTCACCAGCCGACTGGACTACGGCAACGCCCTCTACGCCGGTACCACCGCCAAGCTCCAGAAGAGACTCCAGCGGATCCAGAACGCCTCAGCCAGACTCATCCTCGACATCCCACGAACCAGCCACATCTCCGGACATCTGAGAGACCTTCACTGGCTCCCCGTCAACAAAAGAATCACCTTCCGCCTCCTCACCCACGCACACAAAGCCCTACACGACCAAGGCCCGAGCTACCTCAACAGCCGAGTCAACTTCCACGCTCCCAAACGCCACCTCCGATCAGCCAACCACGCCCTCGCCGCCGTCCCCCGCATCCGAAGAGCGACTACAGGAGGAAGGTCCTTCTCCTACCTGGCCGCCAAGACCTGGAACTCCCTCCCGACCGACCTGCGCCTGACCCAAGACCACCTCTCCTTCAGGAAGAAGCTGAAGACCTGGCTGTTCGAGCAGTAGCGGCACCCCCCCCTCCCCCCCCCCAGCGCCTTGAGACCCTACGGGTATGTAGCGCGCTTTACAAGTGTCACTGATTGATTGATTGATTGATGCCCGAGAAACTATATGCTGGGCTTTTCCTCTACCCAGTCTGATGATTGGTTGTATCTTTCTTTCCAACTCCTGAAAAACTCTTCATCTTCAATCAAGAACTAGTTGTGACAAAATGAATGTATTATTAGTTGGGGAGAATGCGAGTCCTTTCCAAGTAATAAGTCCTAAATCTCTTCAGGTTAAACATACAGGGCCCGATTCACAGAACTAACTTAAGACAAAATCCTAACCTTACTACCATTTTGGTATTCACAGAAGGCACTTACTCATTTCAGTATTCACAGAAGTTAGGAGTCCTAACTTTAGGATTCCTAAAAGCCTTCTGTGAATACCGAAAGACTTAAAGTTAGGATTCTTCTCAGTTTAGGAGTAGTAAAGTTAGGACTCCTAACTTTAGGACTCCTGAATGCATTCTGTGAATACCGAAAGTCTTAAAGTTAGGATTTTTCTCAGTTTAGGAGTAGTAAAGTTAGGACAAATGGGTTGGATAGTCCCATGCCACAAGATGTTGAAAATTCTTGTAGTCCTATTTTTAGTTGTCTTTTCAAGCAATTCCTGTTGTCTATGGTTCCAAGGATCTCAGGGAGAGCACTTATGGGCCAAGACTCACTCCAACATAGGCCACAAGCAGGGCTCAATCAGGGTCCATATGTAACAAGTCAGCAGGTCACTTGAGGAAAGGGACTTTTGCATCTTGTTGTGTCCGTGTAGTCACACAGGAGGTAAGTTAACTGACTCCTAGAGTATATTTCACAGTACTGAGTACAAGTGAGAACAGGTCCAACACTTCAGGTCTCCACACAGACAGCAGTTCCAGACGTGATTATCCACAGGTCCAGATATCTTCTGAGCAGCTGTGGTGAGGTGCCAGTGAGGTACAATTTACTAGCCAATGGGTGACTCCTGGAAATGCCCCAACCAATGAGCTCATTAATTTTTAAGATAACTCTTCCTCTTTTTCACCACGCCTTGTTTACCTTAATGTAACCATCCAATAGTACACCATTGCAAGTGAAATCTTACATGGCAGAACCGTCTTGCCTCCGGAGTAGGCATGTTACTCCCCTCCTTCTCAAATACACCAAACTGGTTATCAAGGCTTCCCACTGAAGTTAGTAAAGTTCCTGAACCCTTCCCAACTGCACTTCCTAGGTGAGAATAAGTTACATACCTCACAACCAGGTCTTCCTTATCAAAAGACCCAAGCCACTATCTCCACTACAGGAAGAGGTTCCACAACATTTCAAGAAAAATTCACTCACAGATGGGTGTCTGCAGGCAGGCTAAAGCTATTTATCCTACTGGATATTCAGGCTGGAAAGATATAACTTAATGAAAGTTAAATTTCTTGTATATCTATTGTAACACAATGGATTATTATTTGGCAAGAAGTGGATCCTTCTTGCGTAATAACTCCATAACATTCCTGTAACATATTGGTTTATTGGTTGAAGGGGTGGACACCCCACTCAGGCAATCCTTGTCAGGGTGAGTCACAAAAGTCACTAAAGTTACCAGTGCTTAACCCTCTGGAAGCTTTGCACAAAAGCAGTCAGATTTAACTTACAGGCAATATGTAAAGTGTTTATGCAGCACACAGTATAAAAGTGAGAAAGCAACAGAAGAAAAATCCCAAACCACCTTAGAAAAATATAATAAATAAAATTACACCAAAATAAATTAACTCCAATTAACAGAACCAGAAATATGAAGTTATTAGTTAAAAATAGCACCTAAAAGATTAAAGCACCAAATGCAGGCATCTGGTCGCGCAAGACCAGGGCAAAGTAAAAAGTTAAGGCCAACAGCGATGGATCATGGGTCGTATACACAAGGTGGGTTGGGCCCGATCTTGGCTAACCATTGACTTAGAAGATGTTTTGAAGAAAAATCCAAGAGATGGTAACGTTTAGCGGGGATCAGAAGCAGGATGTGTCCAAGGTGGAGTTGTTGTTGCTGGGAAGCACAAGACGAGGTCCTGATGAAGCAGTTCATTATGGCAGGAAAAAGCTACAGGTAGAAAAAGTTGGAAACCTCCAACAGGACGAAGATGTAAGCTATAGCTGAAGAGAACTCAATGAGGCCAGATACCATAGCTCTGTGGTCCTGTTGAACAGGATTTGTTTAGTTGGAATACAATGTAGCAGAATCTATACCGAGGCCGGCTGACTGGCGATGCACCTTGGGTGCACTGGATGACAGCTAGGTCCTGGTATTTCTGTCCTTTTGGCATTTTTTTGTGAAAATTCTTAAAAGTCTCAACTTTTAGGAGTTTTCAGCAGCAGCATCTCAAACAGCATTTCCAAGGTCTTAGAACATGGAGGGCACCACTTGGGGGTTAAGATTCGCTCCAGGAGTATACTAAAGAGTTGTTCTGAGGATGTAATATTTATACTTGGTGTCAGCCTACAAAGTGGGGGGAAATCTTCTAGGCTACCCGCACATCTGGTTCTGGAAAGTTCTTCCCTTGCCCTGACAAGGCTCCAAAACGTATAGAGTGACAAAAAACTAGTGTCAGGTTCCTTTGTGTGTCTGGAAGCAAGCCTTTTCAAAAGTAAGTGGAGCAGGGAACAGTTCTGACCCAGCCATACTAAAAGGATGGCTCCTTCTGTCAACATCAAGCAGACAAGGGGGTTTGTCTCACGGTCTGGGAAGAATGAGCAAAGCCATACAACTAAGCTATTTAATATCACATGACCAAGGGCACTGGCAACAGGCACCAAATGGTTAGGGCAAGAAAATGTCAACTTTCAAAAAGTGAGATTTTTCAGAATTGTGACAAATAATCCAGCTTTACTATTAATTAGGATTTTAAATTACAATTCGATGCCAGCATATGCAACACTTACAAGCACATGTCCTACTTTTTAAATAAAATGTACCATGCCCTATGTGGTTTTTAAGGCCTAACCTAGTGGTGACATATGTATTAAAAAGGAAGGATTATGGGCCTGGCAAAATGTTTATTTTGCCAGGTAGAAAGGACAGTTTTAAAACTGCACTATAGACTGCAAATATGGGCCAGGGATATGTTTAAAGTGCTACTTAAGTGGATGGAACAATGAGTGCTCCAGGCCCACTAGTAACACTTAGTTTATGGGTACATGTAGTACCATATACTAGGGCTTATAAGTAAATTAAATATGCCAATCAGGTGTAAGCCAATTGTACCATGTTGTGAGACAAGAGCACTGGTTAGAAGTGGTAAAGTGCACAGAGCCCTAATGGCAACAAAAACAAAATTTTGAAACCAGGAGGGGTGAAGGCAAAATGTTTAGGAGTGACCCTGCAGAGAGGGCCAAGTCCAACAATTCCGTCTTTTGGGTAACCAAGTACCCAAATATACCACCCGATTCTCTCAGGGCAGCAAGGCAGAGCAGTCCAAGGTCTACTCATGGGAGGTGGTATGGACTGGCACACAGCATTATCCAGTCAGTGCTTTCACTTATGAAAAGAAAGAGTAGTTTATACAAACACATAACTAAATGCTACAAGTTAAGTCACAAATATATACCAGTTGGTAGGCATAAATACTTGGAATGACACCCTCTGAACAGTTTACACCCTTAGGAAGCCCCAAACCCTAAACAAACTGAGACCCATTTGTTCAAAAGAGTGTACCCAGGTACCAAAAGATCTCTGTCACTTGTAGATTGCCCATAGGTACTCTCTCTTGTCATCATCAACCTCTACGCAAGTCATGCTGTGCTGTACTCACATATAACAGCATCAAAATTCACCATTAAGCTGAAGATACTCCTCAAACATGTTTCAAACACTGCCTGCAGATCATCCAGATCTCAGAGTCTGCTGCCTACTTAAAGCCCAAACCACACAAGATAGAATTCCTCTTATTTGTCAAGAACAACCAAAGGAAACAGTAAAAACCTAGGTCAAATGCATGAATTGCATGACAGCTTCAAAACCAAAGTTTCACCGAATGCCAAGTCCCTGGCACCTAACCTCACCCACAAGGAACACATTACCAAAAACATGTAGTTGGCTGATACCAATTCTTCCAGAAAGTGACTTAAGAACTGCAACTCAAGCCCTTGAAACTCATGCATCTGGATGGTGGTAACATCCTGCTTCAAGGACCCCCAGTCTCCACATTGGCACCTCTTATTGACATCCTACATTGCGCAGAACGTTTCATCCATGGCCTGAAGAAATATGACAACCTCCCCCTAATCCTGATGGAATTCCATTGGCTCCCCTTTCTGGCCTACAACATCTCCAAAATAAGCTTCATTATTTACAAAGCCACCATGACCAGCACTCCCACTTATCCTGCAGACATACTCACCATCTGTGGTGCTTATCGACATATCGACAGCCAGGACACTATCAGCCTGCAGACTAAGAAGCATGAAAAAGAAAAACAAGGCAGATGTTCCTTCGTAACTATGTGTCCCTGATCCGAAACAACATCCCCATATCCATCAGGACCAACCCAATGCAGCTTCAATTTCGGAAAGTCTTGAAGGCTTACCTCTTCAAAGTCCAATACACCACAATGTTTTAACCATTTAAAACCCATCTTCCTTTCCTGAGGCCTGTAGTCTTATGCTTGTCTTTGACCTCGTACAGTGCTCTGTTGCCTTTTTGCTAGGTTATCACTATAGAAATACCATATATATACAAATATACATATGTGCATACATACATACATGCATATAATCATAAAACCAATACCCTGCCACATATATCAGTTGAAATATAAACGGGTGTTGTCATCAAAAGTCAAGCCTACTAGCTTTGTCAGAATGTCAACACAATAATAAAAGCAGAAATATGTCATGATAAACCAATGCAACACAATTAAAACCATTAAAGATGGAACCAGCTTGCAATGACATTCATTAACACATATATGGCCTTATTACAATGTTGGCTGAACTTGTGTCCGCTCGACACCGTATCGGTATGGGAACCGCCCGACCATTGGTCGGCGGTTCTGCATACCTAATTACAATGCAAACGCACATGGTACAGTCGCAAACTTCCAATTCCCTAAGGGAGCTTGTGCTGCTGCCATAAACTAATGTGTCATTCAGGGGGGACTGTTCATAGAAGGTGTAACAATCACACAGGATGAGGGGGGGAGACCAAAAGACCAAGGGAGACCAAGGTAGAGTGGAAGAGATGTTATTTGCATTTAGTTATAATAGCACTATGATACAACTAGATTGCAGTAACCATAACAACCAATTGTGCACTGCAAGTGTTGCTGTGAGTGAACGGCGCGGTGACACAAGTGATTAAAGAACAACGTGATGCCGCGATAAAACAGTAAAAACAATCAATTGTAGGGGTCAAACAAATGCTTTTCACAATTGCAAGTACAGTTTCATGTTTTGCGAACGACCCTTTAGCGGCCGCGAATGGCGTTGTGGAGTCGACGGCGTTTCGATCTATTTAATTCAAGGTCATCATCAGGACGATGGTTACTTTATTCTGGAATAGTGCTGGTGGCGCTATGAGAGAGGAGGAGTCCAGGGGAGAGAATCCGCTAGGCTGGAACTGCTGCAGGACGTCAATCAAATGGAGACCAGGGAGTTGGGTGCTGCGGTCTTGGCGTGCAAAAGTCAACGGCAGCATAGGAAAAGAAGTCCGTGGTAGAAGGAGCGATCAGTGGACAGGGAAGTCGGGCTGAGTCTGAGGGGACGATTAAATCATCTCAACAATCCGCTCGGACTCAGCCTGACTTCCCTGTCCACGGCCTAACCGGTTGTGATGAACGCTCCTACCACGGTAAACCATTGTATGTAACAGTAAATCTATATACAAAAAACAACAACTAGCTCTATGGAACTACACAAAGGCTTATGAGACAAATCTTTCTTCAAACTTTTCTTATTTCCATTCTTTTATCTTTTGTTTATTGTGTGTTCATGGTTTTGAAATGTCTTTTTTAAAATAATATGTAGGAAATGTATATAGGTAGGGGATGTATATATTTTAAATGGGATATGCACATATTCTTGCATTTTTGAAATATATAATGAATTTTGTGTTTGTGTTGAAGCTGCCAATATATTGATATCACAACACAGATAGTACACTGTTATATAATATTGAAAATTGAACTATATTTTGTCAATATATTGATATCACAATATAGAAAGTATACTATTACATAATATTGAAAATTGAACTATATCCTGTCAAATATTGTTAGATGAATTTATTTGCCGTAACAATTATCAAGGATATACTATGTTTTTTAAGTAATTATGTATATTAGATAATCTAGGTGTACCCATAGAATATCAGTTAGTGACCTCTATGCTGTTTATGTTTTATATTTTATTCAGTCTTTTTGCAATAGACGGTTCCCTGATGAAGGCAGTAGTGCCGAAACGCGCGTAGTTCCTATTCTACCGCTTGCCATCATCAAGTTGTCATCTTCTGCATGTCCGTATAAATTAAGGATTACTAGATATTATTATCCTGTGTTCTTATTGGATATTATCAAGATGAAATGTCTTTTGAATGTAATCATGTTGGCCTGTATATAGCAATAGTCAAAAATTCTTAAATATGGTTTGAACAAAAAGAATTTAGATGAATGAGCTAATTAAGCTTCATCAAAATCAAAGACAATAAATTGAAAATAGATTTTTCTAAATAAAAAATATATTGTGAATTTTCACATCTTTATGCATATTATTTATTGTGGTTACTGCCTTGTTGCACCTTGATTATGTCTTATTTAAATAGAAGCTTGCTATTGGTCTCTTTACATAAAGTCTGGTGAATTATTTACACATGTCGTTGTAATGTTGTATTTCTCCTTTGTATCTCCTTTTTATTCTAGAGCAAAGCTTTTGATTCCTGTTTGTGGTTATGGCAGTGGTTGATCTGCAGTTTGCATAGTTGCAGGTGTTTAGTGAGAAAAACATTTTTGTTGTGTTTACTCCAAATAAGTATTATTGTCATGCATGAATGAATTTTTTGTACGTGGTGTCATAATAGCAGCATATTTATGTTCTGAGTGTGAACTTGTTTAGGGATTTGTGCACGATGTGTATTGCGTTGTCACATGTGTAATTTTCTTTTTCTTTTTTAGTGGGATATGGTTGGACTGTGCTGCGTCTGTACAGAGTAGTTGGTGGTGAGTCTAGCTGTTTCTGGCAAGGGAGTGGTATCATTTTGGAATACATAGGTCTTTGTGATAAAGCAACATTTTGCTCATTACTTATTTTACAAAGTGTTTGTTATTGTTTACTTGTTTGTCTAGTTACCTTTATTAGTAAAGATTATGGCTAGCCACAGGATTACTGCTCAGCAGGTGGTTGGTATGCTTTTATATTCTTCATCTGCCCGTGATTATGAGACTTACAGTGCATCCGAGGCAGAGGAGGAAGTGCAAGCTTCTGGCAGTGAGTTTTCTGTCCACAAGGAATCATCTGATGATGTAGCTAATCGCAGTGCAGATGAAGCTACTCTCATTGCGGATGAAGTACCTATTTTAGAGGAGGACACTGTTGTGTCGATGGTGCAGTAAGAGGCATTTGGATTGCAGCCTGGAGCTGTAAGGATTCCCATTGGAAGTGCTGGACTCTGGGTTGATCCAAACAAGGTGCAGCTGGTGTTGCCTGCCTTTTGTTGGTGAATTAGGGTGTAGAGTGAATTGTGAACATTTGTGGCCTATACAGTTTTTCCCTTGTTTATGGATGATGTATTTTTGGCTGAGATTGTTGAGCAGCCTAATTTGTAAGCTGAACAGTGTTTGAGGGACAACAATGCCCGACGTAGGCCCCGTTCTAAAACTATTCAGTGGACTCCCACAAATCTGAATGAAATGAAGTTTTTGGGTTTAACTTTCTTGATGAGCTTGATAAGGAAGCCATCCCTGTCTTCATATTTGTCTACCAGTTCCTTAATGGCAGCGGCCATATTTCATGCAATTATGAGTCGTGATTGGTATTAACGTTTGCTTCAGATGCTGCATTTTGTTGATAATGCTTTGGCATTGCCATGAGATCACCCTGACAGTGACCGTCTTTTTAAGATTCAGCTTGTTCTTGATCACTTGTAGATTTATTTTCAGAGATCTATACTCCAGGGAAAGAAATAGCTGTTGATCAGTCTTTGGTTCTGTTTCAGGGCTGTTTGGTTTTTAGACAGTAGATTCCTAGCAAGAGAGCACGTTATGGAATTAAGATGTATAGGTTGTCTGAGAGTCGGACAGGAAATGCCTATCATTTCCTGCTGTACATTGGTAGGGGTTCCACTATTGACCCCCCTGGTTGTCTGTTCACTTTAGGAGTTTTGGAAACAATTGTGTGAGATCTTGGTAGAGGACTTTTTAACGAAGATCACCATTTGTAACTAGATAACTTCTACACTGCTAAGCCATTGTTTAAGGAATTGTTCACAGTGGACACTCTTTCTTGTGGGCCAATCCGCTCTAACCGTAAAGGTTACCCAAAAGAGCTTGTTTGCAAAAAGCTCGGCAGGGGACAATGTAGTGCCTTGCATAGTGATGAACTGCTAGCTGTGAAATGTGTGGACAGGAGGGATGTCTACATGCTGACTACCATCCATGATGAAAGTACTTCACCTTTGAATGCTGAAGTGCACAAACCTGTGTGTATTGTAAACTACAATGAGCATATGGGTGGTGTAGGTTGGAACCTTAAACTACTGTTTGTAAGGCGTACATTTGGTATAAGAAGTTGGCTTAGCAACTTTTAATGCTTTTGTGTTCAAGGAGTGTTCTCCAGCGTTAATGCTGACTTTTGTTCAGTTTCATAAGTCTGTGATAGGTAGCCTTGTTGTAGTGGAACAGGCAATTGTTCCTAGAGTTGGAGTGGTGGAGGATGCGGCTAGATTGAAAGTTCCCCACTTTCCCGATTTAATTAATTCCTCCCTTGCCCAAAAAACCCAATTCCTGTGAGACATGTAGAGTCTGTTTGCAAAGAGGTATGTGGAAGAAGACTCGTATATAGTGTGCTGATTGCCCTTCTAATCCTAGGCTGTATGTGCTCACATGTTTCAGATTGTATCACACTCGAAATAGTTTTTGGGGTAATCGTGAGTCTAATAGTGAACTGTCTGGTCTGTATTGTTATATATTTGTAGTTCTGTTTCACGGTTGGCATTAGAATCATATATTTAGTTACCACTGTTATAGTTATAGTTTTGTATCTATTTACAATGGTTTGTGTTTTCTTTCTTGTTAACACAAATTGATGACAGTGTACGTGGATTCGCATTTGGCATGGCGGTGTGCATGGACTGGCACTCATGGACTGGCGCTTGGCTGGCGGTGTGCGTCAACTGGCATTTGACTGGTAGTGTGTGTGGTCAGGCACTTGGCTGGTGGTGTGCGTGGACTGGTGCTTGGCTGGTGGTGTGCGTGGATTGGGACTTGGCTGGCAAAGTGTGTGGCCTTGGGCATGGCTGGCATTGTGCGCGGACTGGTGTTTGGCTGGTGGTGTGTGTGGACTAGTGTTTAGCTGGCAGTGTGTGAGTATTGACTTGCTGCTGGTCATAACACACACTGCTAGCCAATCACCACTGCATACACTAAGTCAACCACCAGCCGGTGGGATTGCTGTGTCAATCATGTGAGCATATGAAAGTGATGGGCCCTTGAATGGCACTGTCTGTTGATGTGAATGTTGTAATGTGCTGGGCCCGCGGCTGGCGGTGTGAATGGTCTTGTGTGTGTCATGTAGGAAAAATGTGTGATTGGCCTGTAAAGAGGTTGGTGCCTTGCCGTGGCTTTACCGCTCATGAGCTGTGATTCATTGGTTTAGGTTTTTAACATTTTAATTATTAACAGTGCATTTCCTTTTTGTGAATTTTCTCTTGTTAATAAAATGTTATGCTCTGAACCTTCACTCACCCTCATGCCATATCCAACAGGATGTGTGTGTACTTAAGGAATAATTAGTTTTGAAGTACTATTTGTATTATCTGTCTTTCTCTGCAAGGATGTATATTGACTCTAACTTGTCTGTTGATGTGAGTATTGTAATGTGCTGGGCAGTGGTGTGAACGTGTGTGCCAAGTATGAAAGGTGCGTGAATGGCCTGTAAAGAGGTTGGTGCCTTGATGTGGCTTTACAGCTCACAAGCTATGTGTCATTGTTTTAGGTTTTTAACGTTTTGATTATTAACAGTGCATTTCCTTGTTGTGAAAGTTCTTGTTAATAAAATGAACCTTTCACTCACCCTTGTGCCAAATTCAACCAGTATGTGTGTGTACTTGAGTAACGGTTGGATAGGCAGTAATATGTGTCTTGTCTGTCTTTCTGTGCCAAGTTGTAGTTTGTCTCTAGGGAAAATCTACCAACTATAGCTATTTTTGCACACAAAAAAAAGGGGAGTACTGGGTGGTGTGCCTCTCATGGATCTTAACCACTGTTTTACTCATAATGCAATGCAAACCTCAAATTCTGACTTTAGTCACACATTTTCCTTGCATTACTTTCTGGTACCAGAAAAACTACACCTACCAGCCAGCATTTTCCCAGGTCTCCCGATAAAAATGGTACCTCCCTTGTGTGGGTGGGCCAAGTGCCCACGACAGACAAGCGCCCAAACAAATTCTGGAGACATCAAAATGACCTATCACAAAATGACAAGGTTTTGCAAGGGGGTCACCTGGGTTTTTGGCTCAGGGCTCGGCAGCCACCTAGGGAAACCTACCAAACCCAAACATTTCTATAAACTAGACACCCGGGGCAGTCCAGGGAGGTATGGCTTATGCGGACCCTCTAACGTTTTCCAACCCAGAATTTCCCTAGGTACTGGCTGAGCTAGAGTTGTGATGTGCAATGTGATGTGTCCACGTTGGTTTTTAGGCAGATTCCTGTCACGGGCACTTGGTCTACCTACACAAGTGAGGTACCATTTTTATCGGAAGACTTTGGGAAATTCTTGGTGCATGGAAGTTTGTGGATCCACACAGATTCCAGAATGTTCCATCACAGAAATGTGAGGACAATGTGTTTTTTTTTTTTACAAAGTCTGAGGTTTGCAAGGGATTCTGGGTTAAAGAACCTGGTGATAGCCACACAAGTCACCCCATCCTGGATTCCCCTGGGTATCTTGTTTAAAACATTTATAGGTTTACTAGGTTTCCTTAGGTGCCGGTTGAGCTAGGATTTAAAATCCACAGCTAGGCACTTTACAAACAAATGGTCAGTTTTCAGTGGAATAAAGTAAAGCGTCCATGTTGCATTTTGGGCTGTTTCCTGTCGCAGGCTCTAGGCCTACCCACACAAGTGAGGTACCATTTTTGGATCCATGCAGATTCTAGAACTTTCCATCACAGAAATGTGAGCAAAATTTGTTTTTTGACAAATTTGAGGTTTGCCAGGGATTCTGGGTAACAAAACCTGGTGAGAGCCACACAAGTCACACCATCCTGGATTTCCCTAGGGTATGTAGTTTTAAAAAATATATAGTGTTGTGATGTGTTATTCATATTTATTATTCTCTCGTGCTGTCACCAGTGTGCCACTTGAGGTTGCTCTGGTTTCTGTGGAGTGCCTGTAGCAGTCCAGGAAAACAGGTATTCTCGGAGGGAAGGTTACAAGAGAGGCAGGCAGGGATCCCCATCTCTGTTGGAATAGAATTAAATAAACCTTCCTTTGTGATCTGAAGACTCCAGCTATTGTACCTTTGTTCAACATATAGGTTTGCTAGGGTGAGTTTTCACAGGAAAAATGTGATGTGTCCACATTGTGTTAGGGGACATTTCCTGATGCGGGAACTAGAGCTACCCACACAAGTGAGGTGCCATTTTTATCGGGAGACTTTGGAGAATGCTGGGTCAGTGGAAGTTTATAGACACAACTTTCCATCACAGAAATGTGAGGAAAATTTGTTTTTTGACAAAGTTAAAGATTTGCAAGGGATTCTGGCTAACTGGACCTGGTGAGAGCTACACAAGTCACCCCATCCTGGATTGCCCTGGGTGACAAGATTTCAATAATGTATAGGTTTGCTAGGTTTCCCTAGGTGCCGGCTGAGCTAGGGTTCAAAATCCACAGCTATTCACATTGGAACATAAGGATCAGTTTTCAGTGGAAAAATGTGATGTGTCCATGTTGTGTTTTGGGACGTTTCCTGTCACGGGCACTAGTCCTACCCACACAAGTTAGGTACCATTTGTATTGGGAGACTTTGGGGAATGCTAGGTGGGTGGAAGTTTGTGGATACACACAGATTCCAAAACTTTCCATCACAGAAATGTGAGGAAAATTTGTATTTTTGACAAAGTTTGAGGTTTGCAGGGGATTCTGGGTAACATAAGCTGGTGAGAGCCACACAAGTCACCCCTTCCTGGATTCCCCTGGATATCTAGTTTCCAAAAAGGTATAGGTCTGCTAGGTTTCTCTAGGTGCCAGCTGAGCTGGGGTCCAAAATCCACAGCTAGGCACATTGCAAAAAATGTCTTGTTTTCACTGGAAAAATGTGATGTGTTCAATTTGCGTGTTGGGCCGTTTCCAGTCGCGGGCACTGGCCTACCCACACAAGTGAAAGGACACATTAGTTGAGTAACGTCTGTTTTCGGACACTCCCCAGAAATGCGTCACTTTTGCGCCTACAAATATGTCAGAAATACTGACGTATCTGTAACACCTTGCGACATGATGCGTCATACAGTAAATATGATGCATCCATCATGTCGCAAGGAGGGCGCATTGAAAACTGTTGCATCGCTGTTTTCACGCAGCGATGCGTCAGTTTTCATAAATAAGCCCCTATATTTTGTTCCCGTTTTGGAAATATATAGCTAGGACACTTTGCAAAAAAAGGGTCAGTTTTCACTGTGAAAATGTAGTGTGACCATGTTCGTTTTGGGCAATTTCCTGTCACGGGCACTAGCCCTACCCACACAAGTGAGGTACTGTTTTTATTGCAAGACTTTGTGGAATGCAGGATGGGTGGAATTTGGTGGATACACACAGATTCCAGAACTTTCCATCACAGAAATGTGAGAAAAACGTGGTTTTGTTTTTACAAAGTTTGAGGTTTCCAAGGGATTCTGGGTAACAGAACCTGGTAACAGCCACAGAAGTCACCCCATCCTGGATTCCCCTGGGTGTCTAGTTTCCCTAAATGTATAGGTTTGCTAGGTTTGCTAGGTTTCTCCAGGTGCGGGCAGAGCTAGTGTTCAAAATCCACAGCTAGGCACTTTACAAAAAAAGGGTCAGTTTTCCCTGAAAAAATGTTGTGTCCCATGTTGCTTTTTGGACCGTTTCCTGTCGCGGTCACTAGGACTACCCACACAAGTGAGGTACCATTTTTGTCAGAAAACTTTGGGGAATGCGGTGTGGGTGGAATTTTGAGGATCCACATAGATTCCAGAACTTTCCGTCACAGAAATTTGAGGAATATTAGTTTTTTTGTACAAAGTTTGACATTTGCAATTGATTCTGGGTAACAGAACCTGGTAAGAGCCAGACAAGACACCCCCTCCTGGATTTCTCTGGATGTCTACTTTTCAATAATGTATAGGTTTGCCAGGTTTCTCTAGATGCGTTCAGAGCTAGGGTTCAAAATCTACAGCTATTGTCTTTGCAAAAAAAGGGTCAGCTTTCATTGTAAAAATGTGGTGTGTCAATGTTGCGTTTTGAGCCATTTCCTGATGTGGGCACTAGGCATACCCACACAAGTGAGGTACCATTTTTATCTTAAGACTTTAGGGAATGCGGGGTGGGTGGAATATTGGGGATCTATGTAGATTCCAGAACTTTCCATCACAGAAATGTAAGGATTTTTTTTTTTGACAGAGTTTGAGGTTTGCAAGAGATTCTGGGTAACATAACTTGGTGACAGCCACTCAAGTCACCCCATCCTGGATTTCTCCATGTGCCTCGTTTAAAAAACTTTATAGGTTTGCTAGGTTTCCCTATGTGCCGGCAGAGCTAGGGTTCAAAATCCACAGCTAGGCACTTTGCAAAAAAAGGGTCTGTTTTCACTGTAAAAATGTGAAGTGTCCACATTGCATTTTGGGCCATTTCCTGATGCAGGCACTAGGCCTACCCACACAAGTGAGGTACAATTTTTATTGGGAGACTTAGGGGAACACAGCAACTGTTATAACCTATTGACTTGTGATGAATTTCTGCCTTCCAAATGTAAGACAATGTGTAAAAAAGAAGACACTTTGAAAAATGTCCTATAATTCACATGCTAATATGGGTACCCACAATTTCCGAGATGTGCAAATAGCTACTGTTTCTAAACTCTATATTTGTTTCCCATTTCGGAAATACATAGGTGTCTTTCATACCTATTTTTCACTCTTTATATTTTACCAAATTAATTGCTATATACCCAGTACACAATGAAAAACCATTGAAAGACACTGCTCAGTTATTGGCATTGGGTTGCTCTAGTTATTGGTGAACCTACAAGTCCTATATATCTCCGCAACCAAAAGGGTCCAGCAGATGTAACAGTATAGTTCGTTAAAAAATCTGTCATACTTAGAAGAAGTCACAGATGAAAATCTTGGTACAAATGGCTGTTTTTTTCAACTCATTTCAATTTTTCTTATTTTCAACAGTTTTTTTCTATAAAAAAACCTTGAAGGATCCACACAAATGCCCCCTAGCTGAATTCTAAATTGTGTCTACTTTTCTGAAATGTATAGCTTTCCAGGATCCATTATTGCTTTCTTATCCATTTCTACCACTAACTGGAATGAGGTTGAAGGCACAAAAATAGCAACAATACGCTATCTCCCAGTAAAATGCCAAAACTGTGTACAAAATGTTGGTTTTCTGATAAAAGTCTGTCCGACCCTGAAGGCTGGAAAGATGGTGATTTTTCAGCACCATAAACTCTTTGTTGATACCATTTGCAGGGAAAAAAACAGACGCTTTCTTCTGCAACTCTTTTTTCCAATTTTTCCCCCCCAAAAAATGTATCTGTATTTTGGCTAATCTCTGGGTTCCCTCCAGGGGAATCAACAAACCCCTGGGTACATTTAAAATCTCGATGATGTTGGAAGAAAAGGATGCAAATGTGGTGTGGATACCTTATGTGGTTCAAAAGTTACAGGGGCCTAAGCTCCAGCTACCCCAAATAGCCAAAAAAAGACATGGCACAGGGGAGGGGATGGCCGAGCAGCGAAAGGGGTAACTGTAAGGGCATGTAAAAATAATAAATACATTTAAAAATACTATACACCCTGACTGAAGGCTGGTAAGCACTACTTTAGTGCTGACTTACTGTTATTGAAAGGAATGTTTAAGCCTGTTAAAAGGTGGAAATGTTGTAGATGGACAGTCCACTAGTGACATTTTAGTTAGGGGGCCTGGCTATGCATGGCACCACATACTAGGGACTTATATATAATATAAATGTTACAATCAGAATTTTAACCAATTTGACATGTTTTTAGTAGTCAGAGCACATACACCGGTGCCTGGATGGCAGGGTCAGAGTGTACTGAGTACAAAAACTAACAGCATCAGTGCAAAATAATTGAGCTGGTCATACAAAAAGAGGCAATTTCTAACATACACCATAATATTTTTAGAAAGTAGCAATGTCAAGTTTTGAACCACTCATTCATTTCAGGATCATGCCCTGTACAAATTTGATTGCTGCTCCGTCTAAGTCCAGGATGAATAATAACCAATTGACTATCACCTGTACTGTTTATCAATAGTACAAAGTGACAACTCATCAAAAGCCAACACTTTACAAAATAAATAAATAAAGGGCAAATGTACTAAGGCTTTTTGTCGTTGTAAACGGTCGGATTCACAAAATCGGACCATTTCAAACCCCCAAAATGGCCTTTTTTTTTATATACCAAACAATTTGGGTTTGCAACTGCATATTGAATCAGTATTTGGAAGGAGTGTGGTTAGTGTGTACCTTTCCAAATAGTGATTCAAAATGGGAAAGATACTGGAAGTTAGAAATAAACTATTTACAAATTCAAAGGGGTACCCACAGGGCTCCTTCCCCTTTGTAAATTTTGACAAAAACATATATTATAAGGCAGCGGTCCCATGAACCACTGATTAGTGTTAAAAAATGTTTGTTAAATATATCGTTATTTTAAACCCATCCCGTTTACCATCAGGGAAAATGGGTTGCATATAAAATATATATATATATATGCTTTATTTAAAAGTAGCCACAAACATGGCCGTTGACCCCAACTCACTGCCATCCCTGCAAGGGCAGCAAATCATACACAAGTTGTTCCAAATTGCAAAATGGGGTTTCTAACCCATACTGAATAGTAATGTGGGAGGGACGTTCCTTCCAAATCGGAGTCGGAATGGCATGCTACATTACTGCACAAATCTACAGAGCAGGCGTGTTCAGTGCAGGTAAGAGCGGGGGGCAGGTTTGGGGGGATTCTACATACGACGACGAGGGAAACATATCCAAAAAAGAAAACCATGGTTTCCTATTTTTTTTAAATGTAAGTTTCCCACCGCTCTTACCTGCATGGGCTCCCCTGCTACATAGATCTATAATTTGTGACTGCACCGCCAGTCACAAACCATTGCTAAGTTTCCAATTCCCGAGCTGTGATGGTAACTGATTTGCTAATGGAAATGGCCCCCTTTTCATGTTCAGCCCCTTCTGCTTTAAGCATCGGGGTGGTGGCTTCAGGAGTAGTAGGCAGCGCATCTCACTGAACTTTTCCCAACTGAAAACTGTGTTTTTTAAAGCAGCCCCAGTACCCTCAAGGAACTTATACTGCATACAAAAACATTTTCCATTTTTTGAATATATATTTCAGAGGGACAGTGGTTTGCTCCCCCTTGCACGCCCCCAACCATCCTTGTGATAGTAGTGAATCGCAGGGGGCTGCACACTGCGACGTACCTCATGAATATTAATTAGGCAGGTCATTCTGTGACTCTATCCAAATGGTGGTTTTGCAAACTGACTTAACAGTACATAGATCGGTTCCATGAGCAAAAAGGTGTTGTGCAGCTGGCAACCACTTTTCAAATGGAATCTTTGTCCATCTGTCCCTAAGTATGGCAAACGTTCTACCAATGCCAGGCCTGCCTTATTAACAGATCGAAAGTCTCCAAGCAAAAATCTCCATTAACCTTCATCTCTTTTGCCCCTTACTAAACAGATTTTGCACAGCGCTGTAAATTTGAAATTGGGTTTGTCAGTGTAATTGAACCACACAAACATATTTGCCCATTTATTCAACAGTAAATAAGGCACAAGTGGCCTCCTGTGCCTTAATTCAGATAACAGAACAGTCATGTGATGTAGCTGATGCCCGAGGTAAAGCAGGGATAACGTAATATGAATTCAGAGGGCCACATTAAAGTCTCTCGCTTTCTCTTTGTCTCGCGCCTTTTATCGCACACAGTAATTCTTCCCTCATTACTCTTTCCTCCCACTCAACACTCTGCCTTCTCAAGCACCCTGCTGCTCATGCCATCTGCAGCTCATCTATCCTGCTGTGACATCAAATCGCTCTTCCAGATGCATTGTCAAACATTTTAGTAAGATTTTGAAAAAGAGGAGCAACGTCTCAATGGGGTCGTTTGCTTCTTCTCTGTTGAAAATGTATTATTACCTAAAGCATTTTTATTTACACCTTGTATTTTAAAGCCCGCTCCAACGTGACATAAAGCATCAAGAGGCGCAAGGCTGCAGGCAGAAATGCCAGGGGAATGCGGTCCATGGGTTCTTTGATCATGAAACGGAGGAGCATGAATGGATTCTGTTAATTTTTTGGCTGATTCGACATCTCTGCCGACATTTATATTTCATTAACAGATAATTGTTTTTGTTCTAGAACACCAGTAGAAAATGGCCAAACCCCTGAAAAGCATAAACCATTGGCAATCAGTAGGTCATGTTAGGTGTTTTCTTTTGAATACACGTTTTATGTAGCTAAGTGGCCCCTGGCACATATGTACACCATTACAAATAGCTATTTGTAGCAATTGGTGAACAACTGGAGCCGGAATATTATTAGGCGTGATCTTGAGACCAAAGGGCAAGTATTATGACTGTAGCCTGAATTCCAGGGGCCGATATTGCTTCTGCTAAGTTTGCTAAGCCTTCTATTTAGCCCAGTGTAGTGGGCTTTACCAGCCATTAAAGGCCCAAGCCCTAGACGAGGGCTTTAACAAGGGAGCGGGCCTTTAAAGGCAGGTATAGAGCAGCCACTCTGGGCTGGAAGGCTATTGGAACATCCCGCCACTAGAGGGCAGAATGTTCTAACAAATAAAACAAAGGCCTCAGTGAGCCCAAAGGGCTTAGATTTAGGTCCCCTCGGGTTCCATGAGGTCTTTGCTCACAGCAACACCTGTGAACAACAAATATTGGAATGTGGGCCCTCCAGAATTTTACCAGCCATTCGAAACCTGGAGCACTTCATTGACTTCAATGGAGCTCCCAGCATTCCAATGTTCTTATATATGTTAAATGAGGCAAATACAAAACATAAACTTTTTATCGTTTTATCACAGAGCAATTCATTGCATTTCTCTGATAGAGATTAAAGATTGAAATATATAATGAAAGATTTGTAATTGTAAATAACAGAGATGCATTTCACCAAGGGGTTCTGAATGATATCAAAATGGGCGAGAGAAGTGCATACACGTTGTTCACATTTTACTCGCATACAATTTTATGTTGTCTATGCCCCCAAACCACCCGACCCCTCCCAGCTCAAAGCCACACTTCTCACTTTCACATTGACACTTGAGAGCCGACACTGCACTGTTGATGTGTGGGATCCGTTTGCCAGTGTTACTTCATATCTGCTCTAAATGCCAATATGCAGACACGAGCTAACGGTGTGAGAAGGCGGTTGTGCAGACACAATGCCACCAGCGTTCTTCTGTCTCCCTCGAGTCTACTATGATGTCACTGCAGTGAAAACCTGGATTTTGATAAATTTGATGTTTTAATAGACACTATATTTGGGAAAATAAATCACTGTTATCCCAGATAGGATCTCTAAACACAATTGCACAATAGGAATGGAGAGTTACAGCTTTAGTATGAGATATAGTCTAGACAGGTGTGCATGTCAATAAGTTGTGGGAAATTATCTGAAAACCTTTCTAAGTTAGAGTGGATAGGGAAGTAAGCAGCTGGTAGCGGAAGATGGGTTCACTGGTCAAAGAAATCTCTGACTTAGAACATGAAGTACAAACAAGCAGGGCAGATGTAGTGGTTGCAAGTTGTGCACTAAAACTTTGTTACCTGCTTTTGATTTTGCAGTGCCATTTATGGACTAATAGGTTGCATCACAAAATATCTAGTTGCAGGAGTTCAGAGAACAATGTGCCTAATGAATAATATTTAGGCAGATAACTAGGTGCAACACCCAGTGGTGAGCTGCAAATACATATATAGTGGCATTCAAGAAATAACAGACCACCATCCTGCTTGCATTTCCAAAGAAACACTAATATTTTTTAAAGCAGATCATGCCACTTAAAGGAGCCGGTGATGCTATAAATAAAAACTATATTTATTTGGAGAAAATTTTAAGGAGACCAGTCATGGTCCCTTGGACTAATGTCTTCTGCTACAAGGCTGCTGACATGATTCAAATAAAATAAAAGGCGCCAAAGGGACACCTTTTGCATTGTGAATCAGATACCAACCCAATTCCAGCATTAGTAACTCATCAATTGTTTGCTATTACAAGGACAGTCAAAAAGCATTGATACGGGGGAGTGGTCTGGCCCCGGAAGGAGATGACCGCCTAGGAGAAGAGCTCCGCTCCGAGGGAGACTATGGGCATGAATGCGGCGTTCCGGAGGTGGTTCTGTGACATCATCCCGGCAGCCCCGAATGCGGGGGTTACTCCAGATGCTCCAGTGCCGTTGTCGCGCTGGAGAGTGCGCTGCTTGGACAGCACACTGTCGGAAGACTCTCAGGCCTGGAGGCATGTTAGTAGCCTCGGTCTCGAGTGATTGCCTGGCCTGCCTCCTGTGTCTGCAGTGGGATACTGGGGGTCCGAGGCTGCCTCCTGCGCCTGGAGGCGCCTCCGTGATTGCAGAAGTTTCCTCTCTCTGCTCCGGTACCGCCGCCTAGGGAGCAGGTGACGGGGAAGGCATCCCTGTGGCTGACTTCTGGGCCTTGTAACGTGCCCTCGACCCCGGAGTGACTTCTGGGCCCCATCTCCACACCCAACGGCACCAGCAGGAAGAGCCAGGGCTGCTCCCTGAGCTTGGCGATGCCCTCAACTGTAAAGACAACCTTCCCCTCCCACCCCGGAAGCACTGCCACGTCTGTGGAACAGGTGAAGAGGGCGGCAGGTCAGTGGACAATATCTGGGCCTATGGGTATGCCCTTGTCAGAGTCCCACAAGTCTTACCTTATACTTGTAAGTCGATCTTGCAGAGGCGACATAAACCACCACCGCCGTCTCCCACCTTACCCTAGTAGATCTGTGGACACTGACTAGGATGGAGATGGGACCGGGGGTAGGAGCCAGAGATGTAAAAGAGGTCTTCCTGACACCCAACGTAGGGCCTTGCTATGTCTCTGGAATCTCTTATGACATCCGGTCTGTAATGGAAGAAAAAGGGCACAGCTATTACCTCTGATGCACACCAACTCCACTACCACCCTAAGGACTACTAAACACCAAAAATGGCAGTATGGTTACCTCGTATGAAATGCCAAGGAAGTCATAAACAAAGGACAGCAAGAAGAAATGCTCCTGCGCTTGTACCAGGAAACAGTATTTCTGCAGTGCACCTGGGAGTGCACGTGGGAAAGTTCCTGTGGTTGTGTAGCCGAAAACAAAGTACCAGCGCTCCTGCCAAAACCTGTGCAAATAATAAAGAAGAACAAAGAGTACACAGCCAAACACACTCCTGTACGTAGGTGTCTGAGAAATAAAGAAACAATGCTTCCATGATATCAACAGGCCAGGGGAATGCCTGCACGTAAAGGCAGTCGTGTGATGCAATGCTTAGAGTAGCCACACTTCGTCAGGGAAGTACAGTCAACGAACAGCGCACCAGCGCGAGTCACTCTAGGTCACTGGCACAGAAAGAGAAGGAACAGCTACCTGCAGCCGGAAGTGCGGAGTCTCTTCGTTCCGTCCGGTAGAGTCACTGCGTTAATCCAAAGCGCCAAAGCTGCAGAACCGCCGGCTGTTATGCGAGTCAAACTGGAAGCACCGTGACTATGGTGGCGTCCGCTTCCGGTCATCGAAGCTAGACCGCCAACCCGACTCCACATTGTGAAGCCGCAATCATGCTGCGTATGCATTCGGGGTTCACGCATCTGTCCGTAACGATGACAGCCCTTAGACTCGGCCTGGGGTGCCTGCCCAACCCCACCTACCAACCCAGCAGCAGTACATGGCTTGGTTCCCGGTGAGGGGCGGGCACCACTCGCACTTATAGGCAGCCCCCTACCTACAGTAGCACCTGCTCCATAGCCCCTTGGCCCCTGCAGGACACATGGAACTCTTCTCCTTGCGAGGTTGAGGGGTGGGAGAATGGCGGTAAATGCCTACTGGAGGTACAGGAGTACCCTCCTCACACCCCAGCAAGTACTGTCTCCCCCAGGTGCTTATAGAGGTCTGCCCACCAACAACAGCGAGTGCCATATTGACTGACCAGCCCCGCCCGCTGCACAGCCTGCAGGAACCTGAGGCACCGGGACCGCTCTGGGTGCTCGACACTGACTCTGGGGGCTCCATCACCATACTTGCTCCCCCCGCCCCAGCAACACTAACATCTTCCCTGGGGGACCCTGATCAGCAGCACCGCTCCACCTATCATCTGAGAACCTGGGACTTGGCCTTCAGCCTCCAGTGGCCAGCACCAGTGAAGACGGAGTAGCCTCCTTCTGGCTTCCATCTAATACATCCCCCTAGGCTGGTAGAGGCGCAACTTGGTACTGGGGAATGACTGACCTCGGCAAAAAAGGGGAGCAAGATCTCCAGGCAGCTCTTATTCATGGAGGCGCTGAAGCAACACCCACGCACGATGGCCACGAATGCTGATGACCTACTGGCGAGCGGCTCCCCGGCCCCCGACGACCCCAGAAGCAGGAGTTAATATGGAACGCATCCTACAGATCTCCTCTGTTGGTTGAAGATTGGACGGGATGGATTCTAACAATTCCAAACTGGCAAATGAAGCAAAATTGATATGAGCGGACCTGGCGGTATTCCACTCCATTGCGGAGGCGCTGGATCAGAGGCTGACAGCAGTGGAAGGCCGACTGAAAACAGTACCAGAGATTGAGAACTTCTCTTCTTACGCAGCAAGGTTGTTGACTTGCAGGACCGCAGCCGCAGGGACAATGTCCGCTTTTTTTGATTTCCGGAATCCATTGAAGGTCCAAATGCCACTATGTTCTTGAAGGACATCCTCCCGAAGCTTGTTCAATCAATCAATCAATCATAGGCATTTATAGAGCGCTCTACTCACCCGGAGGGTCTCAAGGCGCTGGGGGGGGGGGGGGGGGGGGGGGGTGCTGCTACTGCCCGAACAGCCAGGTCTTGAGCTTCTTCCTGAAGGCGAGGTGGTCCTGGGTCAGGCGCAGGTCGGTCGGGAGGGAGTTCCAGGTCTTGGCGGCCTGGTAGGAGAAGGATCTTCCTCCTGTTGTCGTTCTTCGGATGCGGGGGACGGCGGCGAGGGCGTGGCTGGCTGATCGGAGGTGTCGTTTGGGAGCGTAGAAGTTGATGCGGTTGTTGAGGTAGCTCGGGCCTTGGTCGTGAAGCGCTTTGTGTGCGTGGGTGAGGAGACGGAAGGTGATTCGATCCACCCCTGGAGATACAACGGCCCACCTCATAGGACCACCCCGCAAGGACTCCAACGCATGGCCACGGGTTGCTCATTGCCTGTTTCCTGCACCACAACCAGACAAGGCAAATCCTAGCAGCAGCATGTACACAAGGTTCGTTCACCCATGATGGCTACAACATTCGGATGGCTGCCGATTTCTCGAAGGAAACTAATGACCTCCGCAAAGCTTTCCTGTCTTTCAGGCTCAGGCTCCGGCAGCTCAACCTTAAATATGGTCTTTTTGGACTGGCGAGATTTCCGGTTACCAAGGAGGCCTTTGCTCAAGAGTAACAGGGTGAAAAATCTTGTTCACCTTTGAAACCAACACTTGGGTTGACTCAGGGGGTGGGGATCCTGTACTGGAGGACCCGGACTGAGGACCCCTCTACAGCTGGTTCTGTAGCCTTTGACGCAGTGGGATGATGTTTGATCGACAGACAGCTGAGTATCCTATGCACTGTATTGTATTGAGGGGTGTTTTAGACCTTGAAGGATTACACTGTTTCACCTTATTCTATTATGTTGTACACTTGAGTCACAAAAGTTTGTAGATGTTTCTAGGTTTTTCATCAAGACAAATGTAGATTAGATTGTTGGAATAATAGCACTGTGTGGTAGTACTGCTCCCATTCACATATGTGGGTCCCTCCCTCTGCCCCAAATGCCTATGTCAGCTCTACCCCCACCCTCC
Organism: Triturus cristatus; assembly: GCF_964204655.1. Classification (NCBI taxonomy): domain Eukaryota; kingdom Metazoa; phylum Chordata; class Amphibia; order Caudata; family Salamandridae; genus Triturus; species Triturus cristatus. The sequence goes on along the minus strand of NC_140583.1, from coordinate 406,911,071 downwards.
TCCTGTGCACATGTACACATAGGCACATCAAAAGGGCCTGCGGTCCCACACATAGCACAGTCACCCCTCTAGGTATCTGTGTTATTATTAGTATACATCATTATCCACCGCTATGCGCCTCAGCTCACACATTAACGTCCAGCAGGATCCTGTGTACTGGACGGACCTTTGGGCCCCCCTCACATGTCATCACATGGAGGACCCCTGTCATCCGGGTCCGCCGTATGATCACCTTTTCTTCCTTTGATCCCTCCTCTATATATCATGATGAGACTCTTCACAGCACCAGCCCACCCCACTATAGGAGGTTGGTGCCACCTCGGAGCGGCGGTCCACCAAGCGTAGACCCGTGGTAGATGAATGCATGACGTTACAATGCATACATTTACAATGCATGCCTTTACAACGCAGTTTTTACATCGCAACATCCTTTACAACGCATTCTTTTACAACGCATTCCATTGCATCGCATTATACCTTTACAACGCATACCATTACACTGCATATCATTACATCGTATTTAAGGTAAGTGTTGGATAGTATAGAGCTAATAATTACTATTCTAACTCCAGTGAGTGCAACAGTAGGGTAAGTGTTGCATAGTGTAGGAGTAAAAATTACTATTCTAACTCCAGTGAGTGCAACAGTAGGGTAAGTGTTGGATAGTGTAAGGGTACTATGCGTTGTAATGGTATGCATTGCAAGGACTTGCGATGTAATGCCTGCGTTGTAGTGACAATGCGTTGTAATGACATGCATTGTAGTGACATGCGATGTAATGGCTGCGTTGTAATGACATGCGATGTAAAGGATGTTGCGATGTAATGACTGCTATGTAAAGGTAGTGCGATGTAATGACTACTTTGTAAAGGTTGTATCCCGCAGTAGACATATAAGCGCTCTTGTTCAGCGGAACTGCGACGGTACCCTATTCCTGGTGTCCTATTGTTTTTGCCCCCTTACCCTTTCCCCTTTGCCCTGCTTCCCCACTTTTTTTTTCTTTTCTCTTTCACTGCGGTGCATTGCATCCAGGAAATGCATACTCCCCCTACGGTAAAATAGAACCTGTCTGCAGCGCCTCCCCATCGATCCCCGTTGATTGAGGCATCCTCGCAATTCACGCTGCCCTATAGATCTCCCTATAGCCTGACGACAGCCCCAGCGACCTAATAGATCTAGACCATCAGGGAAGTGCCAGAGGGATCCCGCACACTCCCCCACTTCCCTTCTATTTTGTTTTGTTCCTTTTGCTTTTTGTCTCTTGTCTCTTGTTTCTTGTTTCTTTTGTCTTGTTTGGTTGGACTGTTGTTTTGTAGTTTCTTTGGCTCTTTTCCTTCTTCTCATCTTCTACCCTCCTCTCGATTTTTTCCTTTCTTTTGCTCTCGCTCTCACTCTTCTTTCTTTGGATTTCTGGAATCAGGTCGCTGCTCCCTCCCACCTTGAAACATCCCCGTGCCTGTAACTCTGCACAGTACGATTTGTAATCCTCTGAGAGACCCGAAACATCCCCCATTCTCGCTTGGCTCCACTCTCTCATTGCACCCACCCCCTGCAGGGCTCGCCACACACTACACAGCGCCAAACTACCGGATCCGCACCTGCTACATTGAACACTATGACTTCTCTGCTCTCTGCGCCCACTACAAGCAATCACTTGAAACGTCAGTGGTCTTACGCACTACATTTAGCGAAAAAAGGTTTTGGCGTATCTGCAATCCAAACGCGCGGACATTGCCCTACTGCAGGAAAGACACTGTAGAATCGGACAAGCTGTGGCGAGACTGGGTAGGGAGGGTGATACACAGCAGCTTGCAGGCTGAGACTTCTGGGAATGAGGGTCCACCCCGCAAGTGCGGAGTGGCGATTCTTCTCCGAAAATCCATCCCAGCGACAGTGACAAAGACTTGGATGGATATTGATGGCCGATACGTTTTCGCACAGCTCAAGATAGATGACCATCCTATATGTGTGGGGTCGGTATACGCTCCAACAGGCCAACAGGGGTGAAAAAGCCATTCCTCTTGAAGTTAAACAGAGTTCTGTCGGAAATAGGTGCTACCCAACTCCTTATAGGCGGGGATTGGAACCTAGCGAGGGACCCGATCCTGGATAGGACTGGATCACTGGATAGGAGCATTGCAGCTGACAGGGCATTGCTGGAAGATGTGATGCAAGATAACGGACTGATAGATCACTGGCGCTTGAGTCATCCCACAGATCCGGAATACACTTTTGCCTCTCAGGTACACAGCACACTATCCCGCTTGGACTACTTCCTTACCTCCCACAGAGTAGTGCAGCTCACCCGAGAATCCCAAATCTTGGAGGCAGCTCTCTCGAACCACTCCCGCATCCTCCTCTCACTGGAACTAGGACTAGCCAGTCCTGGGCGCAAGCCCTGGCAACTGAATATCCAGCGCTACCGGACCCCCACTGGTAAATCTCTCTTTTGGACACACATCACAGAGTTCTTAACGGACAATCAAGGGTCAGTTGACTCCAGGCGAACTCTCTGGGTGGCAGCAAAGGCCACTATACATGGCAGACTTATGAGGGACTTGTCCCAAGCCAACAAGCAGAACCAAGACAAACAAAAAGCGCTGGAAGCCGACATACCGAAGTAAGTTCGGCTATATTCGAAAAGTCCCACACCACAGCACTGCAAGTCTCTGGAGCAGGCAAAGATGGCTTTGAATAGCCTCTTCACTACCAAAGCGGAATATGCACTACAGAGAATGAAGGGGAGACACTATGAATACGAGGAAAAGCGGGAAGGCTCCTGGCAGCTCAACTTCGCCAATGCGAGGTCTCCATGGCTATTCCGGCTCTTAGGTCGGCGTCGGGCAATACTTTAACCAGCCCTCAAGATATAACAAACACATTTGCTTCTTTCTATAAGGCCCTGTACACTCCAGGCCCACCAACAGATGCGGACCGACTGACTTCATTTCTGTGGGATAAAGGAAGGGATAAAGGAAGGGAGCTGCTGGAAAGGGAGATCAGAAAGGAGGAAATCTCCTTAGCAATAGCGAAACTTCCCTATCATAAAGCTCCTGATGAAGATGGATACCCAGCGGAGTTTTACCGCTGGGCGGGGAAGAGGTGATCACTACGCTGCAGGTGACATTTTGCGAAGCAGAACAGTCAGCCTCCCTGGGCCTAATCTCCAATAATGCTGTCATAGCTGTTATACCCAAACCCGGGAAGGTCCCGCTGGAGTGTGGGAGCTACCGGCTTATTTCGCTATTAAATTGCGATATAAAGATACTGGCCAGTATACTATCCGCACAACTATGCAAAGTTCTGCCATCCCTGGTGCACGCCTCACAAGTGGGCTTTGTCCCGGGCCGATCCTCCAGGAACCACCTGCATACCCTCGCCCACGCTCTGTGGGCATCCAAGGACCTCCCTGCGGACACCATTGCTCTTTCCCTTGATGCAGAGAAGGTATTTGACCGTATGGAGTGTGAATACCTCTTCCTCGTGATGGAACATTATGGCCATGGGGCCCAATTTATAGCTAATGTACTCCTCCTCTATGGGAACCCCACGGCACAAGTGAACTGTGGTGAATTTGTATCCGACCCCTTCCCTATAAGTAGAGTGACATGTCAAGGATGCCCCCTATCACCACTCCTCTGCCTATTGGCCATGGAACCACTAGCCGCCACCATAAGCAATTCTGTGGCCATCGTGGGAGTTCCACTCCCAATAGGCGAATCCAAATTGTATCTATACGCGGATGACATTTTGTTAACCCTCTTGAACTTACCCCGCTCCCTTTCATCCCTGCTCTAGATTATTGACAACTTCTCCTTCCTCTCCGGGTATAAGATTAACTGGAGCAAAAGTGAAGCACTCCCCCTCTCTGCAGGGACCACGAAAGTGGCGATGCATGGGTTTCCCTTCCGCTGGCAACACTCGCACCCACTGTTCCCTATAACCTGCGTGCTTGTGCGAGCGCGCACTGAAGTCATCCCGAGCGCGCACTGTCTCATAATTAGCACGCACACACCACATCCCCGCGTTTAACAGCAAGTGGATCCGGCACTTGCATTATTTATTTTCTTATTAGTGCGAGTGTGTGGGGCAGATTGTGGGCCTATGTGAAAGTATTCGTGTTAATCGCAGCACCATCATGCGCTGCAATTAACATGAATACTTTTACAAAGGCCCACAATCAGCCCTGCACTATTAGGAAAAGTAATGCAGCAACTCTAAAGCACAACGTGTGCTTTCAGATTCTGACAACACACCTCGTGTTTGAGACTCTGAATTCCTTTTCCTAATAGTGCACAGTTGCGGGGTTGATTGTGTGCCTTTGAAATAGAATTCAAGTTAATTGCAGAGCACACGGGTGCTGCAATTAACATGAATTCTATTTCAAAGGCCCACAATCATCCCCACAGCTGGGGCTATTAAAAAAAGAAATGCAGAGTCTCAAACACCACGTGTGCTTTCAGATTCTGAAAACACACGTCATATTTGTCAGTGTTCATTTTGTTTTTTTAATAGTGCACAGCTGTGGGGCTGGTAGTGTGCCTTTGGAATAGAATTCATGTTAATTGCAGCGTACACGAGCGCTGCAATAAGCATGAATACAATCTCAAAGGCACACTATCATCCCTGCAGCCGTGCGCTTTAAATGCAGAGTTTCAAACACAACCTGTGCTTTCAGATTCTGAAAACACACGTCATATTTGAGAGTCTGCATTTCTGTTTTTTAATAGTGCACGGCTGCAGGGCTGATTGTGGGCCTTTGAAATAGTATTATAGCTGCCGAGGTTTCAGATTGCTTATTCTCGGTCAGCTCTTTAAGGGTGAGCCAGGATCTTCTGAATATTTACTTTGAAAGGCTTTGAGAGGCTTGAAAAAAGGTTAATTGAGCTTTGCGCATTACTCTCTCTGACAAAAAAGCATTTTTCTCATTGTTAGCAGAGGGTATTGAGGGAAATGTGGTTTTAACTTTGATTTGCTGCATCTTTGAATTTTTCTTTTTCTTTTAAATTAACAAAACTTCTGAATTGGTTGCACTCGCGTGATACCTTCCTTTCGCTAACCAATAGACTATTTTCATTTCACGCCTCGTTGCTTGTTTAGTGGGAGGTTTAGAGGGATAGCGGCCATTTTGGACGAGACCTGCGTATCACAATACCTGTAGGGGTAAAAGCATAATACACATGACGCATAAAAATATATTCAGAGGTGCAGGTTAGGAACAATAGCGCAAAACTCACATTAGCCACCACCTGTGGCAGTCCCTAGGCCAACTGGCCTTGTCGGGGCTCAAACACCCTGTGTCCAGCAAAGTCAGGGCGCGACTGCGCAGACTGCGCAGACCAGGGCGCGTGAGGCACAACCTACACGTTGCAGCTGCCCACTAAGTGCTGGGCAGCTGGAGAAAGTGAGCGTGGGCACCACTGCGCCTTCTAAAACAAATGTGGCACTCTAGACAAATGGCGGGGCCAACACTGGAGCCTCACCGGGCTCTGGGCATGTCTAATGCCCCCAAAGCGACGTAGGAACCACGGGGACTCTAAACCAATACTCTGCCCCTTCGTTGGAGCCTCGTGGGCTCAAGACAACAGGAAATGCCCCCTAGAGCCTCGTGGCTCAATAACAAAGGTGCCCCGTTAGAACCTTCAGGCCCTGAAACCAAGAGTGGGGGCCAATGTTGGAGCGGCCCGCTGCCTTCCGGGGCCGCTCTTTCTCAGTAAAACAACTGCCCCTGTATGTTGGAGCGCCACTAGCGCTCAACAACCACCTAGGCTGCTTCGTGCCCCCCCTCAGGCCAGAGCCCCACTCACCGGACTTCGTCGGGGTGGCTCTCTTCGGTGGCCTTGTCGGGGGAGGCTCTCTTCAGTGGCAGCACTTCTGGGTTGCGGGAGCGCGGGGTAGGCTCCCGCCCGCTCCCGCTGGCTCCTCCTTTGGTGGCGTTTCTCTTCCCGGCGCGGGGCTTCCCTCGACCTAACGGGAGCACCGCGTCCGTCAGCACGGACTTCCGGCTTTGACACGCCCACGTCCTCACCGCGTCTGCCTGGCTTCCTGGACAAGCCCGGGTCGCGGCGGTGATCTTTCTTCCGTTTTCGTGGTAACGAGGGGTGGGCTCCCTCCAAGGAACAATAAAACGGGGTAGGCACCCGCTTAGCAAAATTCAGCGAGAATGGGATGGTCCTGGCGGGGTGGGCACCCGCTGGGGATATTAATTCCTTTATAACGCGGGGTAGGCACCCGCGATGGTACCAGTACGCGGGATGGGCTCCCGCCTTTAAACCACGGCAAATAAGCGGGGTGGGCACCCGCGACAGCCCCAGTATGCGGGGTAGGCACCCACTATCAGAAATAAAGCGCTCCTGGCGCTAAGGGCAAAGGGGGAAGCGCTTTCTGCACTAAAGGAGAGTCCAGCGTTCCCAGGCACTGGAGGCTTCAGCAAAGTCCCAAATCAAGCGCTCCTAGCGCTGCAAGTCAAAATAGAAGCACTTCCAGGCGCTTCAGGGGAGAATGTAAAAGTCCTGCACAATCCTGGAAGGTAGGCAGGGGGTAAGGCTGGGCCATGGGCCAGCTCACTGGGCCCTCCAGGCAGGAAGGCAGTCGAAAGTGGTGGTTCCTCCTGGCCTCCAGCAGCAGCAGCCCCCCTCAGGATCCTGGAAGAGAACAGTTTCTGTGGGGACACAGCCCCATTTTTATACACTAAAACCCTTTGTTCTTGGTTCAGGGTGAGGGGGAAAACCAGTCGCAGCTGGTTGGGGAGCACCCTTGATGTGCTCAGCCCCTCACTCTATTCACTGGCAGGGCTAGGGTCGTCAGTCGCACCACAGGGGGTGGAGCCAGCATTGTGTGGGGAAAGCCCTGCCCTATTCAGGTCCAAGGTGCACTCCTCCCCAGCCATCAGCATGCTAATCTCACACTCACCACTGGGGCAGACCCAACCAGACTCCTGGAGCCAGGCTCACCAGCCAGCTCCAGCCAATCACACGCCAGACACACTGCACACAGAAGTGCCCACTTCTAGAAGTGGCACTTCCACACTAGGTACATGCACGCCGCACACATCATCGCGCAGCATTCAATCACACGAGTCCGCACATACCAAACTCGGGCCTGCACACCCCACGCATCAGGAACTACTAGGGACACATACATTCCCCATGCATTCCTATGGGAGGGCAGGCCTATCTCACCACATGCACTCAGAGTGCGCACGCACTTTACCCTGGGACACAGGGAAAGTGCGCAGAAACCAAAAATCACCACACCAAGTCACCAGTAAAAAGCAAAAAAGTTCAGGGGTGAACCTGCCAGAAGGGCCAAGTCCAACAGGCTGTTTGATTATTGACAATGATTTAGACCTTCTGTTCATTACCAAGACCTGGCTTGATGCCTTCTCTAATCCCAACGTGGCCCTGGTTACACCGGCTGGCTTCAAAGTTCATCGAGTGGACCACCCAGTGGGCAGAGGTGGTGGCCTGGCCATTGTGTGTAGGGATTGTTGGCCTCTTCTCAGTGAAACATCTATCCTCTGGGGAGACTGTGAGGTCTTGGATTTTCACCTGCAACTGTCCACCCAATTTATATCGGGGGGGTCCCTGGTTTATCGACCACCTGGATCAGCCAGGGTCTTCTTGGATACTTGTGGGGAGGCGCTGGCTGGGTGAGCTCTTCGTTTTTCGAAGTATGTGCAACTTGGTGACATTAATCTCCACCTGATCAAGTCGACTGATTCCGCAGCGTTTTTGGATTCCCTTCACTTGGCTTACCTGTCACAATGGGTCATGCACCCTACCCATTTGGGCGGGCATACTTTGGATATTATTTGTTCCAATTTTCCTGTTTTGTGGTGAGGCCTAATCCAGTTGTTTGGTCAGATCATTTTCACATATTTTTTTCTTGGGATTGTAAACATCCTTTATGACCAGTCAACTACCATCGTCCTCAAGCCACTAGGAAAATGGACCCGGGATCGCTTAGCAGCTTCTTGGCAGCCTCCCGGCCTGCCCTTCGGGGGGACCTTGAGGATAATGTGTCCCAGTTTGCTGACTGGATCTCAAGTTCAGTTGAGACTCTGTCTGTACCATGTCAACTAAGGCTGAGGAGAGAGGCTCCCTCCAAGCCATGGTTTACCCCCAAGTTGAGGATTCTAAAACATGCGTGCAAACTATTGGAGAGAGCTTGGCGATCTAGTGGTTATTGTGCCATTGCTAAACGCACCCTTAAAGCAAACAAAAACTATATTATATGGCCATTGGAGAGGCCAAGGGCCATTACTATTCCGCCTGCACTGAGAGGGCCAACAATAATCCAAAAGACATTTTTGCCATTGTTCAGAATTTCTTGACCCCTAGCGCCCAAGCGGTATCGACACCTATATCGGAGACCTGGTGTAATACCCTGGCTAATTTCTTTAGGGATAAAATAATCACCATTCAAGAGACGTTTTTGACATCCCCTAGGAAGCTTAGTGGTGCCGTGCTGGCGAGGCCGAGGGAAAAATCTGCCCCTTCCTTCTCTGCGTTTAGACCGATTGATCTTCCTAGCTCTCTTAAGATTCTCAAGGCACTAAAGTCGGGATCACCTAAGGACCCTTGTGCGGCTAGACTTCTGTCTGATGTGGCAGATACTATCAACTTAGAAGTGAACTATATGATCAATAAATCGCTTCATGAGGCACATGTTCCTCTTTCATGGAAGCAGGCACTGATTTTTCCCCTTCCTAAGAAGCTATCTCTTTACCCTCTGCTACCTAAGAACTACCGCCCTATCTCGCTTTTGCCTAGTCTGTCTAAAGTCTGTGAGAGGGTGGTCACGTCTCAACTTACTAACTTTGTCGAGGTGTCAGGCTTGCTTCATCCGGCCCAATCAGGCTTCCATGCCTCATACAGCACGGAGGCAGCCTTGCTTGAGGTGACGGAGGCAATCCGCGAGTGTTTGGATGCCGGTGAGAAGGCAGCCTTGGTGATGTTAGATCTCTTGGCTGCTTACGACCCCGTGCCCCATTCCCTGCTCCTTGACCGTCTTTCAGAAATAGGCATTTCTGGCTCAGCTTTGCAGTGGGTCAAGTCGTTCTTGGAGGGTCGGTCGCATCAGGTCTGGCTTCCTCCATGTGCCTCTGCGCTGCTGTTGGTGACTACGGGTGTGCCTCAGGGGTCATCACTAAGCCCCTTGCTTTTTAACATCTACATGACACCGCTGGTTTATCTTGCGGAGTCATTGGGGTCTAAAGTGATGGCTTATGCTGATGACACTCAGCTCCTATTTTCTTGGACCAGGGATGATGACTCGGCTGCAGTTGCGCAGCTTTGCCTATCCTCAGTATTTCATTGGCTGGCGAATGCTCAGCTGAAATGTAATGAAGGTAAATCCGAAGTACTTTTTTATGGCTCTTCTTCATCGGAGTTTAGAGATAGGCTCTGGCCATCGGATTTTCCTCGACCAACTACAAGTAAAAGCGCTGTAAAAAACCTTGGCGTCTGGTTCGAGGAAAACCTGAATTTTTCGACACAGGTGAAGAAGCTGGCCGGTACCTGCTTTGGCACTCTTAGATCCCTGAGGAAGTTTCTTCCTCTGTTGCCGGGCAGTGCCAGGGAAACTGTGGCCTGCGCTCTCATTTTATCACGTTTGGACTATGTGAACGCCCTTCTGGTGGGCAGTCCAGTTTTTTTAGTTAAGAAACTGCAGGTTGTTCAAAACTCGGCGGTCAGGCTTATTCAGGGCCTGCGATCAAGGCTTAGTGTTCGCACTCACCTGCGCTCCTTGCACTGGCTCCCAGTCGAAGCCCGTCTAAAATACAAAATGTTATCTATTACCCATCGGGCTCTTTACAGCCTGGGACCCATCTATCTGTGGAAGAGGTTTGCCTTTTACACACCAGGAAGAGAGCTGTGCTCGTCTGCTCAGCTGCTGGTTCAGACCCCCAGATTTAATCGTCAAAGACTTGGGGGGAATTCCTTCGTACGCAAAGCTGGCCTTGCGTGGAATTTATTCCCCTTGGCACTTCAAGCTACTCAGGACCCTCTTCTGTTTAAGAAAAAACTAAAAACACTGCTCTTTTAGTCTGTTTTTGGTGTGCACTTCTCTTTTCTTCCTTTTTTTTTTAAGCTAGCGCCGGGACACTTTTGAGTAGCCGTGCGCTGTATAAATTAAATATAACATATAACATAACAAGACGTTGACACAGATGTCTCCCCATCTGCATCCGCACAGGCTTCGGCCACGGCACCTAAGAAGTTGAATCCTGCCAGGATGCCCATGATTTGTTTGGATTGCGCCTTCCTCCACAAAACACAGCTGCCACCCTAAAAGACTTCAAACTCTTCTGAGATCATTTGAATGGTGAAGAAAAAGGATAAAGCCGTTGGTGACTGGGGAAACTTGCAGGGACCTGAGGACCCCGGGAGGTGCTGGATGTTCCCTATGGGCCTGACACCCTACATTTTGCAGCACTGGGCACATGAGGGGTCTTGGCTTTATCCCGTCTGGGGGCGGACCCCTGCTGCTGTCTTCTGGGGCCTGCGGACTCACCAAGGGCCATGGCAGTAGTGAGATCGACCTGCCCTGGCATTTACAAGACAGAGGTGCCACCTGGCACTGCCTGCAAAGAACTCTTTCCTGGGCCTTGCTCCCTGCCTTACACCAGTGAAACCAAGCCATTGGAGCCCACACTGCTGAGGGGACACTGAAACTCATGAGGTGAGCCAGGGCGGACCCCAACAGTGCTTGTGCTGCACACTTGCAGAATGGGTTCATCCTAGGGCAGCCCTCACCCTTTCCCCACTCTTCTGCCGCTCAGAGGGTTACCGATCGTAAGTGAAGCAGGGCAAGCCGACCTAAGGGACCACACCAGAACCCAGCTGCGCATTTGATTGATTGCGACCAGCTGGTAAGCATTCTTTCATCGCCCCATAATCCCAATGGAGGGCCTCAACTGTTGTGGACCTGCGCCACATAGAAGGGGAACTGGGGCCGAAGACTCACTCATACCCCACTAGATTTCGCTGCTCAGCTCAATAATAATAATCCACATTTTTAAAGCGCGAACAATCACCCGTAAGGGTCTCTAGGCGCTGGGGGCCGTTGGGAAGATTAAGCAAGCTATTGCCCAGAGTCACATGGTGCTGGGCTAATCTGCTGCCGGTGCCGGGGATTGAACCATGAATCCCAGATTCCAGAGTCAGTCACCCTGGCCGCTGCGCCACACCAATGCTATCATGATGGGGAAACCTCGATCTGTCAGGCACCTGAGCCCATGTCCTAGCGAGCCCACTCTGCCTACTGCCTCCACAGACCAGGGCATGGGTGCCCTGCAACCTCTGGAAGCCACCCTCAACACACACTCCGCTTAATTCGAGAAGGTCCTCCATGCTATTTTGGACACTAAAACGTCACCGGAGGCAAAAAATCAACTCTGTCACCTTGGAAGTGAATCTCCTGAGAGTGGATCAACCGCAAGCTGGCAGACCGCATGGACGATGTACAATCCGCTTTGACCTCCATGAACCCCATGGTATGCGAAATACAGACACAAATGAGTGCCATGAAAGAAGAGGTAGGCTCGCTAGGACGCTGAAGGGTACTGTGGCACAACATCTGCTTTCTCGGCTTCCTGGTGCACCAGCAAGGCCCCAGTTCTGAGCTTTTCATCGAAACTTGGCTGATAACCATGATCCTGGAAACAAAGTTCCAAAACTGCTTTCTGTGGAGCGGGCGTACCATAGCCTTGGCAGGCCACCACCACTTGGAGCGCTACCATAGTAAATCATTGCTCGTCTCCTCAATTACTGAGACTAAGACCTAGTCCTGCCACGATTTTGAACGAAGGACCCCTTGTGTTATGAAAACGTGGAAATTGCAGAATATCCTGACTTCACGGCTCAGGAACAGTGGCTTTGCGACTCCTACTTGAAAGTCAAGCAACGTCTCCGGGAGCTTCAGCTAAAGTAATTGAATGCAAGACTAATTCCCACTAGTCTAGTGGGAATCAGTCTTGTATTCAATTGCCCCCCCCTCCTCCCGTTCTCAGACCTTAAATGTTTTTTAGGGGGTACCTTTTTTCATATAGTGTTTGCTGCAGCTAAAGTATGCACTCTTGTTCTCAACAAAGCTCAAAGTACTGGATAGTGAGATTTCCCACATCTTCTCAACACCAGAGGATGTCTGTCCCTGGCTCCACACTAAAGGTTTGGCTCACAACTCCACGGATAACCAGGCAGATGGTAATGGGTGGCCCCCGACCTAAACGAAGGAACGTTCGTACACGACCTACTCAGGACCAGGCAGCCGCAGAACAGGCACGAGGGGCAGCAGTGGCTTCACAGCACAAATCCTTTCGCCCCTCTAGGACAGGGACTTGGGTAGGACATGGGCGAATCCAGGACCTCGAATACAAGCACTGGTCATGGTCTGGGGCTAATAAAAAGATCAGCTGATGATCTACTGTGAACACTCTCCCAGGACTGAACACTGATATCTGGCAGGGGAGGGGAACTGTATGGGCATGCTTTATCATTGACAACCATTGGGTGGGTGCATCGGAGCCACAAGACGAACCCTCATTTTAATGAGAAAAAAGATCTCCTGCCGATGTGGTGGCTTTGCCACCCTCTGGCCCCATCCTTGCCTGCTGCAGGGGTGTCAATTACTGATGGTGCTGGAGGCTGTAGTACTGCTAATAGTACCATAGTGAGGAGTCACATGCAGCATCACTGAGCAGGGCAGCTCTGGGCCTTCAGGATAAAGAAGACACACAGCAACAAACCAGCTGTGCACACGCAATTCTTCAGTTCTGCCATGTATCCCCTTCCATGGCCTGCTATGGTATTATGTCACTGTGCATAGACAAACCCCGACGTTCAGCTCCCTGGTATCTTGCGTGCATGCACATATTGTTGTATTTAAAGTACAACGCTTTACAAATCTGCGTATTCCCCTCAGCATTCCTGTGGATGCACATATTGTTGTATTTAAAGTAGAACCTTTCTTTACAAACCTGCATTTCCCTCATCATTCCTGTGCACGCAGGAGCCCTTACATTGGCCCCTCACAGGTAGAAGCCTGCTTTCCGAGGTTACCTGTTCATACCTCAGCTGCTGCCGGTGCACGGCCTGTGGACACGAGCCGCGCCATCCTCCTTCTCACATTGAACCTGGGATCCCCGAGGCTCATGCACCCACGCACACCTGTCAGTGACCGATGCCAGACAGGGCTACCGGGGGCTCGTGGGCAAATCACATGCTTTTACCTGTGAGTACGTGCAGCGTTTACCAAGAACCCTCTCCAAGGCAGACATACGCAGTCAGCGCTTCCCACACTCGGCTCACGACATCAGAGCAGCATAATCGGACAGCACATAAAATTGAAACAATGACGCAAGCAGGAAGTGCCTTGTTCAATTCTCCAGTGTCCCTTCTATAGCACCATATGGCCAACACTTGCCGCAATGCTGTAAATTCAGCTCCAACACTCGTGGTCACTGACTCCTATTACACAGACATTGTCAAGGTGCTAAAAAATGAGTGATAAATGCATTTTAGTGTAGTGTTGTGGCCCACACCTAATGTGTGCTACTTGGTAGGGCTGGGGTATTCATGTTAATTGCAACACACATGCGTGGTCTGTTTTCCAGCGCACTTAGCCTTGGTTGCAATGCACAGAGACCTTACACCTCCGCAAATAGAGGAAAAAAAATTAGAGGAAACATTGCTCGCACCTTAAGTATTTGGGAGTTCTTGTCAATAAAGGCCTAGCAAACATGGTTCAGGACAATCTTAACCCGCTTATAACCCAGATGCAATGAGATTTCGAAAAATGGAAGGCCTTGGGGCTCTCGTTATGGGGTACAGTGCAGGCAGTCCGCATGGTAACATTACAGTCTTTCAATTATACCTTGGGGATGCTGCCGATGCAGGTTCCCCTCTCACTCCTGCGGCAGATAGACTCCAAGATACGGTTGTTTGTGTGGGGCTCCGCAAAACCACGCATTGCCTCATCTCTCCCAACTTGCATACTTCCTACCAGGTTTCCAAGACCCGCCGCAATGGGTTCCACTGGAACGACACTTACTTTCGGCCGAGGAGGGACTCTCTGTATTATACATGGCAAAATCCGGGAACATCGGTACAATGCATCCGATTGTGTCTGCTGCGTGCATGGCCTGGCATCGGGCCCACAAGCTATTGGGGTGCATCCACATTTGCATGAGAAGGCTCCATTATTGGGGAATGAAGCCATTCGGATCGGAGGGAAGGGATTGAGATGGCAGGTGTGGCAGACAGCGGGTGTAAGTTCCATTGATCACATTATCTGCATCGGCTTCCTTAAACGGCTAGCAAAACTAGGAGAGGAGTATAGCCTCTCAGCAACACAGTCTTGGAGATACACCCAGCTACAACATTGTCTACGGCAATGCCTGGGGGCTCTCCCCTGGAACTTTAACCCATCTCTGGTAGCTGCATTTCTTCTTGTCTGTGGACGGTACAAGGGGGTGATGTCTGGACTATATGGGGTGCTAGCGTCGCACCGCTTCTCGACCCCCTTGGCACAGACGCTACATGCCAGGCAGCAGAAACGGCTTCGATCCCGTATGAAGACGATGAATGGGCGGACATACTAGAAGCTCTGGATAAAGGCGCAAGGGAGGCGCGGATGAAATTCTGCCTCTTCAGAGTCTTACAGGTCTGGTATTGGACACCCACAAAACTGCACAGGGTGGGCCTCCTTCCCCATGCCAACTGTTGGAGATGTCCAAACTCCTGGTGTGACATAACGCATATCATTTGTGAGTGCCCCTCACTGCAGGCTTTTTGGGTGTACGTGGGACAGACCCCAAGTGCTACCAGTACACTTTATTTACCGCTTATGCCCCCTGAAGTATTACTGCATGATCTCCAGCGGTTCCCAGACCTATCCAGACCACAACGCCACCTCTTTCATACAACTGTGGCCGCGGACAAGTTTTGCATACTGCGTCAATGGAGGGCTGTGGCCCCACCAACACAAGACCCTGGCCACAGCTATGATCCAAGGGGCTTCCCAATGTGAGGCTCATATATAACCTACAAGACCAGTCGGAGATTTTTCTGGAAACATGGACACCCTTTCTGCACGTGGAGGCACCGAACGTGGATGAAGACGGTCGGCAGCGAACCCTGGTGATTAAATGAATAGCACATTGCAGACACCCTGCAGACCATCATATCCCCTTCAACCCTCACCTCCACCCCTCGGCACATTCTCTTCTTGCTCCTTCTCTCTTTCTATTTCTCTTTTTCCTTTTCTTTCTCTTTTCTCTTTTTTCTTTTCCATCTCCACTATTTTGATTAATTGACTCTGCTCAATGTTCCTTCCTCAGCAGTACTTTTTCCAGTTCCCTTTCTCCCACTCCCCCCACCTCTCCCATACATTTTCCCCCTCTGGCACGCCCATACCCACACCCATGCCAACGTCCACACAAATATCGCCGTGCTGTCAGGATCAACAGGGCTCTATTGTCGTACGCTCACACCATCAACAGGCCTATATTACATCAGAGCCACTACGGCGAGACCTATCAGTGACCCTCCCTCCCCTATACGCCATCCCCATACTGGTGTTTGGAGTCAACCCTCTAGAAGAAAGAGGGCTCCAGCAAAGCAAGACACATGGTTCTATAAACAACCTGGGGAGTGAAGGGAGCTAGGGCGCGAACCTGGAGAAGACATAATTTCCCATCCAACCCAGTAGGGAAGGAGGCAAACACACAGGCCTATGCAGGTATGCACACACAAATGACCCTCCCCTTTCTTCTTTCTTCTTCTATTTTTGCCTTTGCATATGGGTTTTCCTCCATATCCTCCCCTATCCCGTTACTACCCCATTTATAGATTGCTGTGGAGGACTAATATGCCTAAGATCAATGTGCTAAGACTTTTTGGAGACAGATCACACATTTGTAATGATTATGTCTATACACCTTACAACCATGTATGTTCAGCTATATTTCATTTCTATGTCAAACTGTTTAAAGTGTTTGAATACACAATAAAGAAATACAACACAACAAAACATTGATACATTGCGTTCGGAATTTTAAATAGGACTAGAATGCCCCTTTCGTGCCCCCCTCCTTTTTGAAATTGAGAAAAGATCACAACATCCCATTTATGAATTAGAAATTGTATATTCTAAAAAGCCCTTTCTTTGTCACAAAACCTGTACTTTTGTGTATCACAGGGTTTACAACTTATGTAATTTAGAAGTAAAGGTACCGCTCAGGCTGTCAAGTCTGAGAAGACTTGACATGTCAGTCTTGTTGGCGGAGAGACTTAAAGATTGGGGAAGAGTGGGAACTGGTACTGAGGGTTGTAAGAAACCAGGAAGTGTTTGCAGTGCTCCCCCTTTTTCCCCCATTTGGACTACTAGATGTTGGTTTTCTGACTCTGACTGCACCCTGGGCCTAACCAGACCCCGAGCCTGTGCTCTGATTAAAAGTACATGGCAATTAGCTATAATTACAATTGACAACCTACCTGAATGTCCCTATTGTATGGTAGGGCATGCAGGTTTTGAGGCCTAGTAGATTTAATGTAATTACATGTTCACTACTGTCCTTTTAAGAGCAGCCTCTGACCCCAGTCTCTGTGCCGCTCCCCCCGCTGTCGCTGCCTAGCTACTCAAGACTGCTGTCTAACCTGCAGCCCTTGAGGACTCCAGCTCTGTCTGGCAGTCCCAGGGTCTGCTAACAGCCTCTGGTATTTTCTGCCTCAATTTTGTTGGCTTTGTTTTTTGCTCTGTTTTATTTTCTTTTATTTTCTTTAGCTTGTTTTATTCTGCATTTGGTCCTCTGCCCAGGGCCCGCTCTTACCATTTTGCGGCTGTTTTTCTTCCCACTCTCGCCACCCTCCTATCTCCCTGACAGCCCCTCACACCTCCAGGACTACCTATGTAGGCGGCTGCACAGCTGCGCCATTCGCACGTCTAAGGCATGCCAAAGGCCAGCCGATCTGCACCTGTCCATGCCTAGACTGCGCCCAGAGCCCTGGCCAGTCGTACTCTCACACATACTCTGGTGCAGAGCTCCTTGCCCTGGACCTCAGAGAAAACTACAACTATTGCCTCGCATCACCTCTCTCCACAACAGGACCCTTGACCTGTCTCCACTGCCAGGTCATCTTCATCCCAGTACTGACCACCATCTCAGCAACCAGCGCCTCACGAGCCCCAGAGGCTGAGAGCTCACGGAACAACTAAGCTGCCTCCTGATCAACACCTGATCTATCTGCAAACACTCCACTGAAGTATGGGACACCATCTTCTCCCTCGCCTTCAACGTAACTTTCATCACTGAGACCTGGCTCCTCCCCTCATCGACCCCAGAATTCACCATGACAGCACCCAGCAGCTACAAGATGAAACACTGAGCCCGCACCAACAAACATCAAGGTAGCATCGCCCTTGTACACAAGGAATTGATCTCCTGCACCTGCACCATGACCTATGACCAGACCACGCCGATCATAGAACACATGAACTTCCATCTCCTCACCGACAACAACTCCACCATCAAAGGCGTCCTCACTTACAGACTGCCAGGACCACGAACAGGCCTCAGTGACGCCATCGCTGAATCCATCACCCGATCGCCATTGAATCCGAACACTACACTGCATCTTCCTGGGCGACCTCAAATTCCACCTGTATGATTCCACTGACTCCAAATGAACTGACCTCCTAGAAAGATTGGACAACATCAGCGTCAAGCAGCTGGTCGCTGAACCCATGCACAAAGCAGGACATATGCTGGACTTCATCTTAATGTCCAGCAACAGAATCAGAGACAGTTACACCTTACATGGTCGGACCACTCCATCTTACATTTCACCCTTGCCAGACCTCACTGCACTGCCCCCAACCACCGCAGTCCCCTTCTGCAGCTGGACCAAGGGCATTCAGCAACAATGGGCCAACACCCTCAGCACCACACAGCCCAACATCACCACCAACCTGGATCAGTCAGTACAGAATTTCAACGACTGAATCACTGGTGCTGCTGACTGAGTCGCTCCAACCACACAGACCCTCCCAACAAGCCCGCTTGTACAGCCCGGAACTCAGCACTTCAAAATGCAGATGCAAATAACGGGAAAGAAGATGGTGTGCCAGCAAGAACCACAAAGACCGAGTCACCTTTAAATCTACCCTCAACGACAATCACCACCAGATCAAAGCCGCAAAAAAGGAGACCCTGACCAATGGATTGAGACCAGCGCCAACCAAACGAAGGAACACTTCACCATCGTCAGAGAGTTCACCTGCCCATCAGCCGCCAAGCACTCAATTCCATCCTCATAGGAACTCTGCATCACCCTCCCCATCCACTCCCACAATAAGATAGAAACTTCAATCCCCATCCCTCCAGCCTCTTCAGCATCCCACTAACCACCACTGCTGCCCACCTGGTCACAGAATGGGAACAACTCAGCACACAAAACAAAACCACTCTGATGAACCCCATCCACCCGGGAGCACTCATCAAACCCTGCCCCCACCGACTTTTCAACCTCAGAATAGACGAGATCAGCTGCCAGCTCACCATTATCTTCAACGCCTCGATAACCACAGCCACCTTTTCCCACGCCAGGAAACCTCAAGAAACCCTCTGCTGATCCCAACGAGCTCCAGAACTACCACCCTATCTCTCTTCTCCCTTTTCCCGCCAAAGCCCTGGAGAAGGCCATCAACCATCAGCTTACCAAACACATGGAGAGAAACAATCTATTGGACCATTCCCAATCAGGCTTCAGAGCCAACCAGAGCACCGAGACAACTCTGATCGTCGCAACAGATGACATTCGCATCCTACTTCACAGAGGAGAATCAGACACACTGATCCTGCTTGACGTCTCTGCAGCCTTTGACACTGACTACAACCACACACTCATTGATCGACAACACCAGATTGGAATCACAGACTATGCGCTCAGGCGGATGGCATCCTTTCTAATAGGTTGCATCCTTCCTCCCTTCATCTCGCAAGTTAAGCACACCATCTGCGGCATCCCCCCAAGGCTCAACCTTCAGTCCGAGCCTCTTCAACATCGACGTGACACCACACACAGACATCATCAGATCACACATCAACATCATTTCCTATGCCAACAGCTTGTCCTCTTGCTCTCTGCGGACCCTACCTTGACGAAGACCAACTTTCACAACTGTACAAAACTGAAGTTCTGATCTTCTGCAGACACACCACCCACAGGATCAACTCCTGGTGGGTGTCAGAGCTTGGAGCCAATCCCATACTGAAAGATCATGCCCGAAACCTGGGCATTATCCTTGACAGCAAACTCTCCATGAAACGTCAGGTCAGCGCCATTTCCTCAGCCTGCTTCTTTGTGCTCTGCGAAATTTTCAGGTGGCTGCTCATCAGCACCATGAAGGCAGTAACGCCGGCCCTAATAACCAATCGACTGGACTATGGCAATGTACTCTGTGCAGGGACCACTCCCAAACTCATGAAAAGACTACAGACGATCCAGGAAGCAGCCGCCAGACTGATCCTCAACCTGCCCAAGAGAAACCATATCACCGAGGACCTGAAGGACCACCACTGACTCACAGACCAGAAGAGATGCCATTTCAAACTCCTGACCTACGCCCACAAAACACTACACTACCAAGAACCCACCTACATCAACAACCCTCTGCATTTCCAACGACCTCCCAGGAATCTCTGGTCTGTTGCCGCTTCAGAGGAAGCTTCTTCTCCCATCTCGCCACCAAATCCTGGAACGCCATCCCCCTCCACCTCTGCACTGCACCGGGCTGGCCCACTTGAAAAAGGGGCTCCAGAACTGGCTCTTTGACTAAAACCTGCAGCAAGTGCCTGGATATCCTCGTGGGTGGCAATGTGCTCTCTACAAGTACACCTTTATTGGTTGATTGATTTCAGGCTGCTTTTAAAGTAGAATTATATGCAGATTTGTCTTTGGAATTAAAAGTAATTCCAAAGTAGTAAATTACCTTATTTTTACATACAAGTCACACCTAAGGTCTCCACTAAGTGCTCCAGTGTAGGGTGCCTTGTAACTTTAAGCAGGGACGTTATAAAATATGTTTTATATGCCCTGGTGAGTGAACAAGTGCCAATTTTGTTTCCCCGCATTGTAATGCATTGGCTCCAAAGGCTAACATTGGAATACTTCCTTAAAGTATAACTATTGATAGCAAGGAGCTAAAATATAGTTCAAGGACTTAAAGGAATAGGTCTAATAAATCCAACAGCTTGCCATTGTTAGATGTGTTATAACTATTACAGAAAAGAAGTTATAGAACTTTCTTTTCTGTAAGCAAAATCCAGCCTTCCAGCTGCCCTTTCCTGATTATCCAGCCTCTGCCAGGCTGCTAGGCTGATCCAAGCTGTCTTAATGAGGTGTGAAGTGGCCTGCTAGAAAGACAAAGGACATGTGGGAGGGGAACTTCAAACTGCAGAGCACAAGGCAGGAAAGGGCTAGAGGGGCCAAACTGGTCTCCAAAGAGGGAATGACAGTTTGCACAGGAGAAAGCCTCACTCCACATCCGGCACCCCTAGACAGACAGAATTAGATTATTAAAGAGGCTGGAAGGGGAGTGTTAGGGAATCTGAGCCACATCAGTGTGTTGGCTTAGCCACATCTAACTCTTCAGGAGAGACTTTCTTCATTTTGGATTTTGGAAAATTGCTGCTTTCTAGGAGAAAAATATGCGACACTTTGGAGAAAGGGGCACCCTGCATCCCATTGTTCAGGGCTGCCCCCTGCTTGACGTCCAGGAACATTGACTAAATATGGGACAGCTGCATGGCAAATTAGATCTGCTGCCTGTAACAACAAGGAGAAGAAGGACTGCCCTGCTGGAACCCTTATCTGCACCCAAAGGACTGCACACTGAAGGACTGCACCTGCTGCACAATCTGATACTATAACCCTAAGGACTTTTCCTGGCTGCACAAGGATTAAGGAGTGGGCTCCCTGAAAGCTACAAGTTAACAGGGCCCACATACATCATCTCCACCAAGATGTCACCAGCCTGGAGTGCATTCAGTGGACCTTTAAGGATCTGGCCAGGTGCATTGTAGGAACTGTAGTACCAACATCCCAAGGAACATCTCAGAGCTTCCAGACCCTTGGATTGGTGTTTTGGACACTTTGAACACACAAGAGGAACTTCAGGAAGAAGGACTAGAAGTTTGGAGCAACTTTTGTAAAAATCTCCAGAACTCCAGACCCCCAGATGCAAACCAGAGCATCTGAAGACTTGGCTGATGAGGTGGACCACTTTCCTGCCTCACAAAGCACTTCCGGAAGTAAGTGTACATACATTACATCGTGGGTAGCCTGAACTCTGGATTTTACCCCTTATGCGTTATTTACATCCAGGCGCTAGTTTTACTTTTAATCTTTAAATATTCATATCACTGGTTCCATGTATTTTGTTGTTGTTTTGGTGTCTATTTGGTCATACAAAATATGAGCTATTGTTATAAATTGGTGTTGAATTTATATTGTGTATTGTGTCTTACTTATTTAATGTATTGCTGTTTTTAAATGCTTGACACACCTGTTTCCTAGGTTAAGTTTGCCTGCTCGTTGCCAGCTACCAAGGGTTGAGCAAGGGAATAATTTATTGAGACCTTGACTGCACCTTTTATTGTAATTTTGGCCTTATTACTAGTGGTAAGTCCCTACTTATCCCTACTAATAAACCACTTTCAAACAAGGGTATATGATAAACTTGTGAAATGCTCTGCTTGTGTTAGTGATGATGCCTGAAAAGGTTCTGTCTTTGTATTTAGAATAAGTAACATAATTTTGGAAAATTCATTTAAGCAACGAAACAAAAGCATGGATTATTACACACATCGTTTTTGACATCTACGAAGCACTAACACATCAGCATTCATCTGACTGCCGAGGTCCCCAGCTGACATTTTCACAATGTTTAGGTCTGCCAGCTTCAGGTCTTCATGGAGCACAAGAAATTATCCTTTATACATCACCCAAACTCTTGGCTGGTATATATTTTGACTCAAATGAGACACAGCTGCTGGGTACTGAAAAGAATACCACTCCTAGGGATACATGTACTAAGCATTTGGCATAAACACCATTTTGGAATTTGGCCAAATTTGAAGAAAGCTAAATTGCTTTTTCTTATGTATTAAACCCATTTTAGGAATCTTAAAAGCTTTCCTGGCTCCTAAAATAGGATTAATGAATGATACCAAATCAGTGTCTGAAAGGGGCATGCTGTAGGGGTCCCTTCCAAATATTGAATTATTAACTTATGGATCAATGTTTTGTGACTGAAATCTGGTTTTAAAACATTGAAAGTTTACTGACACCTCAGTGGAGTAGATAATGCAATTGTATAGATGTTCATGGATCACTGACAAAATATTGAATTACAAAATATAGCGTTCCCAAAATATCGGGACATAAATATCGATGTCAAAAATATCGACATCCTATCTACAAATTGGTAAGTACTAAAATATTGGAAAAAATATATAGTTTTTAAAAATATCGAAGTAAAATATATAGTTTGAAAAAATAAATTATTATAAATAATGTAAAATAAATTAAATAATACATATAACTTATTTTTTATAGAATTATTAGAAAATGTTAACAATTATGAGTAATAAATGTAAGGTAAATATAAATTAAACATACATATATCAAATGTAATATATATTTACTTAATAATAATTAATGAATAATTATTTTAATAAATTATAAAATGTTAGAAATATATTAAAAATTATAAATACATATATATATATATATATATATATATATATATACACACCTGTTACATAAGAAAAAAACGATATATATTATAAATTAAATTATTAAAATATTTATTAAGTTTTAAAACTACATTTTACACTACATTAACTGCAACAGTAGGGAAAGTGTTGGATAACAGAGGTGAATAAATTACTATTCCCACTCCAGCGACTGCAGCAGTAGGGAAAGTGTTGGGTAACGGAGGGGTATGAATTACTATTCCCACTCGAGCGAGTGCTACAGTAGGGAAAACGTTGGACAGTGGAGGGGAATCATTTATTGTTCCCACTCCAATTAATGCAACGGTAGGGAAAGTGTTGGATAGCATAGGGGTAAAATGTACTATTCCCACTCCAAGGAGAGCAACAGTAGGGAAAGTGTGGATAGTGGAGGGGAATAATTTACTATTCCCACTCCAGCATGTGCAACAGTAGAGAAAATGTTGGATAGCGGAGAGATAAAAATTACTATTCCCACTCCAGCGAGTGCAACAGTAGGTAAAGTGTTGGATAGCGGAGGGGATTAATTTACTATTGCCACTCCAATGAGTGCAACAGTAGGGAAACTGTTGGATAGCGAAGGGGAAAAAATTACTGTTCCCACTCCAGCAAGGGCAACAGTAGGGAAAGTGTTGGATAGCGGAGACATAAAAATTACTATTCCCACTCCAGCGAGTGCAACAGTAGAGAAAGTGTTGGATAGTGTAGGGGTAAAAATTACTATTCCTACTCCAGGGAGTGCAACAGTAGGGAAAGTGTTGGATAGCGGAGGGGAATAATTTACTATTCCCACTCCAGCGAGTGCAACAGTAGAGAAAATGTTGAATAGGGGAGAGATAAAAATGACTATTCCCACTCCAGCGAGTGCAACAGTAGGGAAAGTGTTGGATAGCGGAGGGGAACAATTTACTACTCCCACTCCAATAAGTGCAGAAGTAGGGTAAGTGTTGGATAGCGTATGGGATAACGTTACTATCCCCACTCCAGGGATTGCAACAGTAGGGAAAGTGTTGGATAGCGGAGACACAAAAATTACTGTCCCCACTCCAGTGAGTGCAACAGTAGGGAAAGTGTTGGATGGTGTAGGGGTAAAAATTACTATTCCCACTCCAGCAAGTGTAACAGTAAAGAAAGTGTTGGATAGCGGAGGGGAATAATTTACTATTCCCACTCCAATTAATGCAACAGTAGGGAAAGTGTTGGATAGCGGAGGGGAATAATTTACTATTCCCACGCCAATGAATGCAACAGTAGGCAAAGTGTTGGATAGGGAAGGGATACAAATGACTATTCTCACTTCAGCAAGTGCAACAGTAGGAAAAGTGTTGGATAGCGGAGGCATAAACATTACTATTCCCACTCCAGGGAGTGCAACAGTAGGGAAATGGTTGGATAAGAGAAGGGTAAAAATTACTATTCTCACTCCAACTAATGCAACGTTAGAGAAAGTGTTGGATAGTGTAGGGGTAAAAATTATTATTCCCACTCCAGCAAGTGCAACAGTAGGGAAAGTGTTGGATAGCGGAGGGGATAGTGTTGGGTAGCGGAGGGGATAAAATTACTATTCCCACTCCAGGGAGTGCAACAGTGGTCAAAGTGTTGGATAGCGGAGGGATAAAAATTACTATTCCAAGTCCAGCAAGTGCAACAGTAGAGAAAGTGTTGGATAGGGGATGGGAATATTTTATTATTCCCACTCCAGCAAGTGTAACTGTAGGTAAAGTGTTGGATAGCGGAGGGGAATAATTTACTATTCCCACTCCAATGAATGCAACAGTAGGGAAAGTATTGGATAGCGGAGGGGAATAATTTACTATTCCCACTACAATGAGTGCAACAGTAGGGAAAGTGTTGGATAGGGAAGGGATAAAAATTACTATTCTCACACCAGCAAGTGCAACAGTAGGAAAAGTGTTGGATAGCAGAGGAATAAATATTACTATTCCCACTCCAGGGAGTGCAACAGTAGGGAAATGGTTGGATAAGAGAAGGGTAAAAATTACTATTCCCACTCCAACGAATGCAACCTTAGAGAAAGTGTTGGATAGTGTAGGGGTAAAAATTTCTATTCCCACTCCAGCAAGTGCAACAGTAGGGAAAGTGTTGGATAGTGTAGGGGATAAAAATACTATTCCCACTCCAGTTTGAGCAACAGTGGGGAAAGTTTTGGATAGCGGAGGGATAAAAATTACTATACCCATTCTAGCAAGTGCAACAGTAGGGAAAGTGTTGGATAGGGGAGGGGAATATTTCATTATTCCCACTCCAGCAAGTGCAACTGTAGGTAAAGTGGTGGAGAGCGGAGGGAAATAAATTACTATTCCCACTGCAATGAGTGCAACAGTAGGGAAAGTGTTGGATAGCAGAGGGGATAAAATCAAAGATTACAACTACTGAACCTAAATCCCCAAACAAAATTAAACAAAACCATTACCAAAAATATTTATCAATTAATAAATGAATATTAATGGTCATCTAATGATTAATTTACTTAAACTAAATTACTTTCCACCCTCTATCCTAATAAACACCAAAACACGCACCTAAAAATGTTTACACAATTTCCATAACTAATTTTACATTATCAAATTAACAACAATTAACAACAGATCATTAATTATTTTATTTTTTTAATTCTTCTCAACATTTACAAATATAAACCCCACAGCTCACAAATCAAAATTATTCCACAATTAGCACATTTAATATGTAATTAATTAATTAACGAATGAATAATTAATTATAAATAATTTACCTCCCACCATATTCCCCGATCAATGACCACCAATGTTGTAAAACATTACACAATTAACATAATTGATTAATTGATAATAATGAACAAGCAAAATAAAAACAAATACTAATAAATTAATTCACACAATTAACCATTCGATGCTCATGACGGAGCGGTTCTGTCATGAGCATCGGTTGGGCTGTGCTCATGACGGAACCGCTCTGTCATGGCACCCACCCATGGGGGAAGCGCTGGCGCTCCCCCCATGGGCAGCCCAACATGTTGTCACAAAGGGTGATGGCAGCGGAAGAGCTTCCACTGCCACCCCCAACCCCCCTCGGCGATCGCGCCGACATCATCAGGAAGCGCTGGGACGCCTGGAAGCCATTTGCTTCCAGGCTTCCCAAGGAGAGGGTGAGTGTTTGTGTGCTCTGGTGGGTCTGGGGGGGGCAGATGCACAGGCATTGAGGCATCGGGGGAGGAAAGAGTATTTCCTCTCTCCTGATGTGTCAATGCAGGGCATTCCTGCTTCACGATCGCGCACAGCGTCGCGATCATGCAGCAGGAATGCCCCAGTAGACACCAGGGATGACTTTTTTGGAAAAAAGTAAGCAACCCCTTGGGCAAGGGTCGCTTTCTATAGGGGCCAAATAAATAGATGTTAAGCCCCAGGGGGGCAGAAAAGCCCACTAGAGCCAGGGATTATTAAAAAATGTAAATGGAAGCAACCCTTTGGGCAAGGGTCACTTCCAGGCGGCCACTTTTTTTAGTATAGGAATTCTGCCCCCCCCTCCTCCGGGGGCAGGTCACCCCATGTTCTTGGCCTTTCTGCCCCTAGGGGGGGGCTGAAACCCCCACTAGACACCAGGGAATTATTTTAAATTTAAATGGAAGCGACCCCTTGGACAAGGGTCACTTCCAGGGGGGCAATTTTTTTTCCAATGGCCATTCTGCCAGATCGGCCTGTTTTTTGGCCTTTCTGCCCCCCTCCCACTAGACACCAGGGTGTTATGTAAAATTTAAATGAAAGCAACCGCTTGGGCAAGGGTCGCTTCCAGGGGGCAATTTTTTTTAAATGTGTATCCTGTCCCCCCGGGGGCAGATCGGCATTTTTATTGGGCCTTTCTGACCCCGGGGGGGGGGGGGCAGAAAACCCCACTAGACACCAGGGACTTCTTTTAAATTAAAATGGAAGCGACCCCTTGGCCAAGGTTCCAGGGGGCAGATTTCTTTTATATGTGTATTCTGTTCCCCCCGGGGGCAGATCGGCCCATTTTTTTACCTTACTGCCTCGGGGCAGAAAACCCTACCAGGGATTTTGTTTTGTGTGTAATGGAAGCGACATGGTTGCTTCCAAGGGGGTAACATTTGGTTAATGTTTTTTCTGCCCCTCCTGGGGACAGATCTGCCCCTTTTTTGGACCTTTCTGCCATAGGTGGGAGTGGGGAGGCAGAAAACCCTACTAGGTACTAGGGATTTATTACTTTTGCACGGGGGGCACATTTCTGTCTGCTGTTTTCTGCCCCACCTGGGGGACAGATTGGCCTGGCAGACAACCTCACCTGATTCCGTGGGCAAGATTACCGCCCCCATTTTTCTCAGCCCTATTAGAAGGCCAATCTGGCCAATTGACCATTTGGGTAGTGACATAGCCTGTAATAATGTTAATTGTTTTCTTTCTTGTGAATTGCAATTGTAATGCTTTATTTCTCCCTTTTGGTTCTAGTTCAAGGCTTTTGCTGCTGTTTGTGTAGTTGCATGTGTTTGGTAAGAGACTTTTTTTTGTACAATGTAAATGAGTTTTATTTCTCTGCATGAATGTGTTTTTGTAAATGGTGTAATAATAGCAGTATGTTTGGCTTCTGTTTTTTGAGTGTCAAAAACTTTTAGCATTTGTGCTCGATGTGTATTCTGTTGTCGTGTGAGTAATTGGTTTTGTTTTTTTCTTTCTAGTGGGATATCATTGGTTTTTGCTGTGTCTCTGCAGAGTAGGTGCTGGTGAGTGCAGATGTCTCTTGCAAGTGCGTTGTATAGTTTTTGAGTATATAGATATTTGTGATAAAGGCATACTTTTTTTACTTACTTATTTTGCACAGTGTTGGTTGTTGTTGACTTGTTTGTGCAGTCTCCTTTCTTAACAAGGATAATGGTTAGCCGCAGGATTACTGCTCAGCAGGTTGTAGGTATGCTTTTTAAGTCTTCCTCTGACCATGGTTCAGAGACTGACTCTGCATCTGAGGCAGAGGAGGGAGGGGGAGATTCAGGCGGTGAGTTTTCTCTCCACATGGAATCATCGGATGATGAAGCTACTCTCAGTTTGGATGAAGCTACTCTTAGTGCGGATGAAGTGCCTGTGTTAGAGGAGGACATTGATGTGCCGATAGAGCAGCAAGAGGCATCTGGGCTGCATCCTGGGTCTGCAAGGCTTCCCGTTGAAAGTGCTGACATCTGGGTTGCCCCAGCATTGCCAGACTTTATTGATATTCCAGGGTGTAGAGTGAATGCTGAAAACTTTTTGCCGATACATTTTTTTCAGTTATTTATGGATGATGCATTTTTGGCAGAGATTGTTGAGCAGACTAATTTGTATGCCGAACAGTTTTTGAAGGACAACAGTGCCAGCCTTAAACCCCACTCTAGAGCTACCCGGGGAACTCTCAGAAATTTGGAAGAGATGAAGAGGTTCTTGGGTTTAATGGCACCAGCTATATTTCCGGCAGTCATGAGTTGTGATAGGTATTTGCTTCTGCTTCGGATGCTGCATTTTGTCGATAATGGTTTCGCGTTGGCAAGAGGTCACCCTGATTGTGACCGTCTTTTTAAGATTCGTCCTGTCATTGATCACTTTGTTGATCGATTTTCTGAGATCTATGCTCCAGGGAAAGAAATAGCAGTGGATGAATATTTGGTGTTGTTCAAGGGCTGCTTGGTTTTTAGGCAATACATTCCTAATAAGAGGGCACGCTATGGAATCAAGCTGCATATGCTGTGTGACAGTAGGACTGGATATGTCTCTAATTTCAGGGTGTACACCGGTAAGGAATCCAGGATTAACCCCCTGGTTGTCCGTCCACTTTTGGAGTGACTGAGAAAATTGTGTGGGAACTTGGTAGAGGACTTTTTAACAAAGGCCACCATGTATATGTAGATAACTTCTACACTGGTGTGCGTCTGTTCAGGGAATTGGCCAAAGTGGACACTGGTGCTTGTGGCACAATCTGCTCTAACTGTAAAGGTTTCCCAAAAGAACTTGTTTGTCAGAAGCCTGTGCGGGGACAGTGCAGTGTGTTGCATTGCAAGAAGCTTCCAGCTGTGAAGTTTACAGACAGGAGAGATGTCTACATGCTGACTACCATCCATGATGAAAGCACTTCACCTGTGACTGTTTGGGTTCAGGTTGCTGAAGTGCACAAACCTGTGTGCATTTTAGACAATAATAGGCACATGGGTGGAGTTGATAGAGTAGATCAGAGGTTGGAACCTTACGCTTCTCTTCGAAAGGCTTACATTTGGTATAAGAAGTTGGCTATCCATCTTTTCCACTTGGCAACCTTTAATGCATTTGTTGTATTCAAGGATTCTTGTCCTTAGTCAAAGATGACCTTTGCTAAGTTTCAGGAGTCTGTAATAGGCAGCCTTGTTCTAGTGGAACAGGCAAGTGTTCCTGGAGTTGGAGTGGTGGAGGATGTGGCTAGATTGAAAGATAAAAACCAAGGGGATGATGGATGGAGTGTTCAACTTCCCAAGCACTCACCCCCAGTCAACTGATCTGAGTTTAATCCATCATCATTCTTTAGGTCGCTCCACCACCCTAGTTCAGATCCATCATCATTCTATATTGAAAGATCTCCACTTTCCTGATCACATTCCTCCCACACCCTCAAAAGACTTTCCCAGTAGGAGATGTAGAGTCTGTTGGCAAAGAGGTACGCGGAAGGAGACTCATATGTACTGCCCGAGTGTCCTTCTAACCCTGGGCTGTGTGTGCCTGCTTGTTTTAGAATGCACCACACGCAAAATAATTTTTGGGAGCATCCATGAGTGGTAAAGTGAACCTCATGGCCTCTATTGTTTAATATTTTTTGTTTAGTTTCAAGGTTGGCATTTGTGTAGTGTATTTAGTTTCAGATTTTGTGTTAGTAGATTTGCATCTAGTTGCAATTTGTTTGTGTTTTCTTATTTGTATAAAAAAATCCTAAATGTGATGGTGGTGCGCGTGGACTGGCGCTTGGCTGGCAGTGTGCGTGGACTGGCGCTTGGCTGGCGGTGTGTGTGTACTGGTGCTGGCTAGCTGTGTGCGTGTCATTTTTGTGCGATCTCTGGTTAGTACAACTGTATATACTGAACCATCACTCACCCTCGTGCCAAATCCAACCAGTATGTGTGTGTGCTTGAGGAATAGATGGCTGTCCAGTAATCTTTGTCTTTTTTGTCCCTCTGCCAAGGTGTACATTTCATCTAAGAATAACCTACCAACTGTAGATTTTGTCGTAAACCAAACACCTATGGGAGTACATGGTAATGTCTCTCTTGTGGATGCCAACAAGTTATCTTAGCCACAATGTCCTGCAAACCTCAAAATGTCTGTCACATTTTCCTTGGAATATTGTGCCAAAATGTTGACGCTGCAGAAAGAAACAACAAATTGAGCACAGGGCCAAAAACCCAGGTGACCCTCCTTGCAAAACCAGGTTGTTTTGTGATAGGCAATTTTGATGTCGCCTCAATACGTTTTGGACCCTTGCCTGTCGCGGGTACTTGGGCCTCCCACACGAGTAAGGCCCCATTTTTATTGGGAGACCTGGGGGAACGCTGGGTGGAAAATTTGTGTCAGCCCGGTGATGCCACAACTTTCCCACAAAAAATGTGTGAAAAAAGTAATTTATTCAGCTAAAATTGAGGTTTGCAGGGGATTCTGGGTAAGGAACTTTGGGGGATCCATGCAAGCCATACCTCCCTGGAATCCCCTGGGTGTCTAGTTTTTAGAAATGTGTGGGTTTGGTAAGTTTCCCTGGATGGCCACCGAGCACGGGGCCAAACACCCTGGTGACCCCCTTGCAAAACCAGTTTGTTTTGAGATATGCAATTTTGATGTCGCCTCAATACGTTTTGGGCCCTTGTCACGGGTACTTGGGCCTCCCACATGAGTGTGGCACCATTTATATTGGGACACCTGGGGAACACTGGTTAGTAGGAAATTTGTGTCAGCCCTGTGATGCCACAACTTTCCCACACAAAAATGTGCAAAAAAAGTAATTTTTTCAGCTAAAATTTAGGTTTGCAGGGGATTTTGGGTAAGGAAACTTTGGGGGATCCATGCAAGCCATACCTCCCCGGAATCCCCCAGGTGTCTACTTTTCAGAAATGTGTGGGTTTGGTAGGTTTCCCTAGATGGCCGCCGAGCACAGGGCCAAAAACCCAGGTGACCCCCTTGCGAAACCAGGTCGGTTTGAGATTGGCTATTTTGATGTCGCCTCAATACGTTTTGGGCCCTTGTTTGCCGCGTGTACTTGGGCCTCCCACACGAGTGAGGCACCATTTTTATTGGGAGACCTGGGGGAACGCTGGGTGGTAGGAAATTTGTGTCAGCCCGGTGATGCCACAACTTTTCCACACAAAAATGTGTGGAAAAAGTGTTTTTTTCAGCTAAATTTTAGGTTTGCAGGGGATTCTGGGTAGGGAAACGTTGGGGGATCCATGCAAGCCATACCTCCCTTGAATTCCCTGGGTGTCTAATTTTCAGAAATGTGTTGGTTTGGTAGGTTTCCCTAGGTGGCCGCAGAGCACAGGGCCAAAAGCCCAGGTGACCCCCTTGCAAAACCAGGTTGTTTCAAGATAGGCCCTTGTCTGCCGCATGTACTTGGGCCTCCCACACGAGTGAGGCACCATTTTTATCACGAGACCAGGGGGATCCACGCAAGCCATACCTCCCTTGAATCCCCTAGGTGTATAATTTTCAGAAATGTGTGGGTTTGGTAGGTTTCCCTAGGTGGTCGCCGAGCACAGGGCCAAAAGCCCAGGTGACCCCCTTGCAAAACCAGGTTGTTTCAAGATAGGCCCTTGTCTGCCGCGTGTACTTGGGCCTCCCACACGAGTGAGGCACCATTTTTATCAGGAGACCAGGGGGAACGCTGGGTGGTAGGAAATTTGTGTCAGCCCAGTGATGCCACAACTTTCCCACACAAAAATGTGGCAAAAAAGTGATTTTTTCAGCTAAATTTGAAGTTTGCAGGGGATTCTGGGTAAGGAAACGTTGGGGATCCATGCACGCCATACCTCCCTGGAATCCCCCGGGTTTTTATTTTTCAAAAATGTATAGGTTTATTAGGGTTCCCTAGGTGCCGGCAGAGCTCGGGTTCAAAAACTGCAGCTAGGCACTTTGCCAAAAAATGGTCATTTTTCACTGTGAAATTGTGGTGTGTCCACGTTGCTTTTTGCGCTGTTTCCTGTCGCGGGCACTAGGCCTACCCACACAATTGAGGTACCATTTTTCTCGGAAGACTTTGGGGAATTTAGGGTGAGTGGAAATTTGCGGATCCAAGCAGATTCCAGAACTTTCCACCACAGAAATGTGAGGAAAATGTGTTTTTTTAAATACATTTTTGTAGGTTTGCAAGGGATTCTGGGTAACAGAACCTGGTGAGAGGCAGTCAAGTCAACCCATCCTGGATTTGCCTGTGTCTCTAGTTTTAAAAAATGTATAGGTTTGGTAAGTTTCCCTAGGTGCCGGCAGAGCTACGGTTCAGAAACTACAGCTAGGCACTTTGCCAAAAAAGGGTAATTTTTCACTGTCAAATTGTGGTGTGTCCAAGTTAAGTTTTGCGCCCTTTCCTGTCGCGGGCACTAGGCCTACCCACACAAGTGAGGTACCATTTTTCTCAGAAGACTTTGGGGAACGCAGGGTAGGTGGAAATATGTAGATCCACTCAGATTCCAGAACTTCCCACCACAGAAATGTGAGGAAAATGTGTTTTTTTGGACAATTTTTTAGGTTTGCAAGGGATTCTCGGTAACAGAACCTGGTGAGAGGCAGTCAAGTCATCCCATCTTGGATTCACATGGGTGTCTATGTTTAAAAAAAGTATAGGTTTTCTAGGTTTCCCTAGGTGCCGGCAGAGCTAGGGTTAAAAAACTACAGCTAGGCACTTTGCCAAAAAAGGGTCATTTTTCACTGTGAAATTGTGGTGTGTCCACGTTGCGTTTTGCGCTGTTTCCTGTCGTGGGCACCATTATCTCAGAAGACTTTGGGGAATGCGGGGTGGGTGAAAATTTGTGGCTCCACGCAGATTCCAGAACTTTCCACCACCAAAATGATTGGAAATTGTGTTTTTGGGACACATTTTTAGGTTTGCAAGGGATTCTGGGTAACAGAACCTGGTGGGAGCCAGTCAAGTCACCCCATCCTGGATTCCCCTGTATGTCTAATTTTCAAAAATGTATAGGGGTGCTAGGTTTCCCTAGGTAACGGCAAAGCTAGGGTTCTAAAACTACAGCTAGGCACTTTGCCAAAAAAGAGTCATTTTTCACTGTGAAATTGTGGTGTGTCCACGTTGTGTTTTGTGCCGTTTTCTGTCACAGGCACTAGGCCTACCCACGCAAGTGAGGTACTATTTTTCTCGGAAGACTTTGGGGAACACGGGGTGGGTGGAAATTTGTGGATCCACGCAGATTCCAGAACTTTCCACCACAGAAATGTGAGGAAAATGTGGATTTTTTGACCTCCATTGTCTGTGTGACCTCGTTTACATTGGACAAACCAACCAAATAGTCAAACAAAGGATAATCCAACACAAAATTAGAATCCATTGCAAGGTCCTTGCAGCACCTCTGGTTGCACATTACATTCAAAACAATCATTGTGAAACAGATATCACTTGGCAAGTGATAGACCAACCCACACTACCGATGAGAGGAGGTGACATGAAAGCACTCCTCAACAAGTGTGAATGCAAATGGATTTCTGTCTGTAACTTTGTCCACACAGGTCTAAACACCATTGATGAATGGAATAGCACCATTGTGCTTTGAAGTACCAACCCCGCACCACTGCTAACCAGATACAGTATGACTTCCTTGTCCTATAATTACTCACTAGATTAGCCTCGCTCAGTTCTCCCTACATTGCCATGATGTTCTGAATTCCTTCACTACCCCTAATTCAATTTCCCCCCCCCTTCCCTGCCTTTCACCATTCCCCCCAGTGCTTGATATGTCAGAACTCCAATCTGTATATATGTATATGTGAAATAACCATCTTTGTTCATGTGGATCACAAATATATTTCTTTATTACCCCTGTCCGTAAAAAAAGCGTCTTTTCGTTCTGTAACATTGATTACCATAGATTTTACCTATACGGTCTAGTTGTTTTCTCTTCCATTTCCTTCCCCTTCCAATCCCGCCCCATGCTGTGCAGCGTCTCCTAGCTCCGCCCACTTCTGCGATCACGTGACCTCTGACGGTACGGGTCCTTCCCCCTTTTTTAGTCTTGCGGTCACTCCCAGCTTCCACCGATTCACGCACAAAGCGAGGAACAGTCTTCCCTGACGCCCTCGCTACACCTAGGATTCACTCCTTAGCTCTACCAAGTAAGTCCACCTTCGCTCACCTTTCAGCACTAGGTCCATGATTTCCTTTCGGATATGACCTCTCCTTATCTACTGGTTCCCTGGCTGTTGGCCTTGCCCTGACCCGTTTCCTTTCCCTATTCCACCAAGGGATCGGCCACCGGTACCTACTCGCGGTACCTTGAAGGATTTCCCAGCCTTCGCTCCCGCCGATGCTCCGCCTGTGACACGGCTGATAAACCGTACCGCGATACTAGTTTCCGCCATCCCCGCCTTTGGATCTACCGATGTTCCCACTGTGACACGACTTTCTTACTCCCCTTCCAGGTACCCCCCTGCGATTGCGTGTTTCATTCACATGGCCTTCTCGCCCCGCCGTGCAGACTGACTCCCCTTTCCCCCTCCTGCAGGATTCCTTTCCGGGAGCCCGATCCTCTCAGCATTGGTTACCATTATCACTCCCAACATGGACCTCAATCCGTGCCCTCCTCAGATACTAGCTCTCCTCCACATGCTCCATACCCCGGGCTCACCAGCCGCCTCCACCCCCACTCCAGTGATACCCGCTT
Organism: Triturus cristatus; assembly: GCF_964204655.1. Lineage (NCBI taxonomy): Eukaryota > Metazoa > Chordata > Amphibia > Caudata > Salamandridae > Triturus > Triturus cristatus. Next base: position 406,876,401 of record NC_140583.1, on the reverse strand, counting down.
TGGCACCTTCCCTGACCTTGCACGTTCACCATCCTGGTCCACACTCCTTCCCCTTCAGTCTATGGACCACCCACCACCAGTCCCGCGGGTTTTACCCTCCTTTCTCTGGCATACTTCTGCCGACCTGCCTCCTCATTCAGACCACCTACTCCCAGTACCGCGCACATTACCCTCCCTTTACCTGCATACTTCTGCCAACCCGCCTCCTCATTTAGACCAGCTACTGCCCGCGCTGCACGACCATCCCCTTTACCCCTTTCCCTTTCCTTTTTGCCCCCTTGTATAGCACCACTTCTAGATCGACAACACAGTCCTTAAGATGATCCTGAGTCAAAGGATCGAAACGCCGTAGACCGTTCAGCGCAAATAATAGCGCATCGTTCTCTGTGGTTCCTTCTAATAATTGTCTTCATTGAAAAATGTGTTTATTCATTACTAGAACCACCAACACTCACTATATATATCGTTTCACCATCTTTATGTTGTGCCGTTTTCCAATGATTACACATTGTCACTTGCGTCGCCACTTTGTGTGTCACCTACACATTTAAGCACCAAGTCCAATTCGGGTTGTTTTCTTGCATTTCATGCCTACAGTGCTGCTACAACTGTACTTTATTTTTGTTTTATAAATTTATGCTGCCAAGTGCACTACTCAAATTTTTTTTGCCTGAGTCTCCCTTTCTCCTCCCTGCAAATGTGTTGTACATGTATCTATAATTGTCCTGTGTAATTACACCAGTTGAGATTTGTTGTCCTTTACCTCTCGTACCTACCCACAGCTCAACATGGTCTATGGGTTATGCTCCTGTTGTTATACAGTACACCCACACAAGTGAGGTACCATTTTTATCGGGAGACTTAGGGTAATTCATATTTGTATAGCAACTGTTATTACCTATTGACTTTTAATGCATTTCTGCCTTCCAAATGAAAGACAATGTGTAAAAAAGAAGACATTTTGAAAAATGACCGATAATTCTCATGCTAGTATGAGTATTCCCAATTTAGGAAATGTGGAAATATCTACTGTTTCTAAACTCTATATTATGCTCCCGTTTTAGCAATACATAGGTGTCTTTCATACCGATTTTCCCATGTATACATTTTCCCAGAATGATTGCTATATACCGGGTACATAATAAAAAACCATTGCAAGTCGCTGCTCAGTTTTTGTCTCTGGGTTCGTCAGGTTCTTGGTGAACCTACAAGTCCTATATATCCCCACAACCAGTAAGGTCCTGCGGATGTAACGGTATATTGCTTTCAAAGAGCTGTCATAATTAGAGGAAGCTACAGGTGAAAACGTTGACACAAAAGGCTGTTTTTTTCAACTAATTTTCCATTTACCCTATATTTAACTGTTGGTTTCTATGAAGAAACCTTGAAGAATCAACACAAATGACCCCTTGCTGAATTCAGAATTGTATCTACTTTACTAAAATGCATAGCTTTACAGGATCCATTATTGCTTTCATACCCATTTCTACCATTAACTGGAAGGAGGTTGAAAGCACAAAAAACAGCAAAAATAGGCTATGTCCCAGGAAAATGCCAAAACTGTGTAAAAGTTTTTGTTTTTCTGAGAAAAGTCTGTCACGCCCTAAAATCTGGGAAAATGGTGATTTCAGCCCCACAAACCCTTTTTTGATACCATTTGCAGGGAAAAACCCAGACGCTTCCATTTGCAGCACTTTTTTCCCATTTTTCCCCAAAAACAAAATTTCGCTGTATTTTGGCAAATTTTTGGGTCACCTCCAGGGGAATCCACAACCCTTGGGTACCTTTAGAATCCCCAGGATGTTGGAAGAAAATGACGCAAATTTGGCGTGGATACCTTATGTGGTCAAAAAGTTACAGGGGCCTAAGCGTGAACTACCCCAAATAGCCAAAAAATGGCTTAGCACAGGGGGAGAAATGATCTAGCAGCGAAGGGGTTAACACTATAAAATAACATTAAATAAATATCATATAAAAAATATTAAACGATGTATTAAAATTAAATTACTTCCCACCCCTATCAACCCACAACCGACTCCTATATAAATTACACAATTAACATAATTACCAATTAATTATTAATAATTAACAACCGATTAATAAATAATTAATAATAAATTAATTAGCACAATTAACAATAAAAATAATTATAATTAAATTAATTCCCACCCTACACACCTATCAACCCACAACCCGCTCCTAAAAAAATTACACCAATAACATAATTACCAATGGATTAATAATAATTAACAACCAATTAATATATAATTATTCATAAATTAATTACCACAATTAACAATAATAAATATTGAATAAGTAAATATGAATTAATAAAAAATATTAATTAATTAGGTAGAATTAAATTACTTCCCACCCTATTCCCCTATAAACCCACAACCCCCTACGGAACTAAAACGCAAAATTTAATTAAAATGAAATTGATAACTTCTAAAAATTATTAATAATTGATTATAATTAAATTACTTCCCACCCTATTCCCCTATAAACCCACAACCCACTACGGAACTAAAATGCAAAATGTATTTAAAATAAATTCATAACATCTAAAAATTTAACACATATATTAAAAAACAAATGCAATACTTAGACAAAAAAAATAGAACACATACATTTAAAATACATACTAAAATATGTAACACTAGCCAAAAAAATGATATTTTTCACAGCTGTATTTTTGCAAACGATAGTAAAGACTTCGATATTTTTTTAAACGATACTAATGACTTCGATATTGTTAAAAACTATATTACTTACCTTAGACTCGATATTCTTTACCACGATATTCTGACAGTCGATATTTTTGTGTCCAGATATTTTGCTCTCGATATTAGTGCAAGTCGACAATAAAAATTAGATATTCTGACTGTTTACTGATGTTCATATATCTGGCCCATACATCCCTCTCACGTGGTTATTTATTGGCCAGAATGGAAATAAGACATGCAAGGTAGCCTCACGTTATAATAACGCAACAACTTGACCTGGCTATGAACTGTTTCCATCTTAACCTTACAAAGACTGTCAAAACTCTTGATCTCAAAGACTACTGAAATCCTCCAAATTATTCTGTTTTTGGGTACCTAAGCTCACACATTTATGTGCTAAATCATTAGCTTTAGTGAACGTTGTGTCACCCAATGACATCTATCTAGAGTACTAAAACATATTGTGGCACAGAAGAATAAAATATAAATTAGATTCACTGTTACTGAACCTCATCTATTTCATGGGAGACTTGAGTCCAAGATCCATCCCCCCAATTTGTCTGATACAGTTTGAGCTTTTCAGCTCCCCTCCCCCCAGCCTTCTCCCTTTCAGGCTAAGTAGGTGTTGAGTTCTTGCACACCTCACCACTCAGTACAGTGGCACCTCTGAGACCTTTCATGCACCACCACTGACACCCGACTGCACCTTGCTATCCAGACACACCAAATGTCACTGTAGAAACTCTAAGCACACATGGTGTGTGGATTCTATTACACCCTGGAAACTGGCCTATCAACATACTTTACGACTCTACAAGAGTTTTGTCAGCCTGACAGGGGCTGCCTACTGAGGTTCCTGGGCTACAGAAGTCAACAAACATGCAGAAGAGATTTTTAGGGTTAGCAATGAAGGTGTCTTGCATTAACTTTTATAGTGAGCCACTTCTGCTTTAACTTTCATAAAGCTCCATCTTTGTGACCATATTTTTACAGAAGTATAAAACAATATATTTGGCCCATAATTTTGCCATTTTACCTTTCCTTCCAGATACTTCATTCTCATGTTTGTTTTGTTTCATATAGAAAAAATAACATTTTTCAAAATCCAATAACACAAAGTCCCTTTTTATCTATGGCCTGCACAAGTGGTCCACCAAGCAGCAGACAGACAGTGCAGTTTATACTTCCATGTACAATGCCTTTATTGCAGCTGCCACTGTTCCTCTACCTTGGAAGCAGTCTTGGATTTAGTCCATCTTTAAAAAGCCCACATCTTAACTTTCTAAATTAAGCAATATGTGACCCACATCTCCCATTAAAAGTCCTCTAGAAGCATTTAGTCATATTTGAGATTAAGTTAATTCTTTATTAATTTCCATCAGGCTTTTTGTCTCTCCAAAGTAACGAGCCAGGCTTTGCAGATATAATAGGTGAGGTGGGAATGTTTCTGTAGTCCTAACGGACACATGTAATATACGGTATTTGTTAAGAAGGCTCACAAACTACTGCTTACAGGCCTCGATCTGGCAGGGGTTTAGGGCACTGTCTTAATCAGGTCAGGTGTCTGGGGTGGAAGCTATCATATAGCAATATACAGTTCTTCGCCGTAGGTTTAAAGTGCGTGCTTGTTTTTAATCTCCCTTCATCTGGGTAGATGTTGAGGTCAAGAAATACCAGGTTACTGTTGGATGACGTGTGAGTGAACTTCAGGAAGGTGTTCTGTTCGGTCAGCCAAGTCATAAATGTTGCGACTGATTCAGAGTCACCCTTCCAAATGACTAGAACGTCATCAATGTAACACTTCCATAAAATAATGTTATTATAGAATGGATTGTGCTGGTGAAGTATTTTCTGTGATTCAAGGTGGTGGACATACAGACCCGCTAGGCTCTGCGCAAAGGTACTCCCCATGCTGGTACCGTGTTTCTGTAAATAATGTACATCCTGGTACATGAAGAAGTTTTTCCTGAGGGCCAGCGTGATACATTCCATGACCATATTCCTGGGAGTATGATAGTTCCAGGTGGTTGAGAAAAGGACCTCCTCTATGATATACAGGGTCTCATCATGTGGTAAACTAGTATACAGGCTTTCAACATCTAATCCAAGTAGCAGATGTTGTTCAGGATCAAAAGTGAGGTTTTCAAGGAGTTGTAGAACTGCCTTGGTATCCTTTAGATAGGTGTCGGACTTCACGTAATGTCACTTTGTGGCACCCCTTTTTTTTGCAGGTACCACGTATTATGTTTCCTGGGACACTCAGCTACCATTTTTCTTTTTCTTCTTTTTTTCAGACATACAAGCATACCATTAGGTATTGTATATTAATGCTTTATTAATTGCATTTTCACTTATTTTCAATAGTCATTAAAATAAGTACACGTTATCTATACAGGAGGGATCTTGTTCTTGTCCTGACGAAGATGCCTTGCTGCATCGAAACATGTTGACCTACTAGGAGTATCCGCACATTACGCAGGACATCTCCGCACCACCTTTTTAACAGTACCAGCCTCCCTTGACCTATTAAAGTTTTTACGTCTAAAGAGGCCAGGTCCTTTTTAATACACTTACCTACATCCACTTCAGACCCTCCCTTTTGCATCACACATAGCACTACATTATCAGTGCTCCCGCGTAGTCGCAGGTCGTAGCACGCCCCGTCCCGCAGCGGGTGGGAAGACCCCTATGATGAAGCATGACACCAAGGGCAATTCAGGTGTGTGAGGGGTATTTAAACAAACACAGTGTGTGTCCCATCACAGTGGGATACACACCCTCCACCACCCTAGTTATCTGAACCCAGGTTCTTCTCTTTGCCCCCCTCCTTCCCCTAGAGGTGGATCCTTATGTTTTGTAACTGTTCCCAGGATCCTTCAACTCTTGCGACTATTCAGAGAAACATCGAGATTGTACATGAATGTCGGAAAGTCTATCATTTAGTCATTGAGTGAGACTCTCGGCAATGGCCGATGGACACCAGACCTTGCTGTAGCGGTGGACGGTCTGCAATATCTGGGGTTATTCTTATCGGACAATCGATCTGTCTCCTGTGAATGCAGACTGGGTCACATGACGGATCGTGTGAAGGCTGAGATTCGATCATGGTCAAGCCTGCCATTGTCCCTCTGTGGGGGATCCGCCATGTTTAAGATGGTGTCTCTGTCTCATCAATTGCAGGGCTACCCCTATCCAATCCACACTGTGTGGGTTTGACAGGTCAATGCAATGCCGGGCCAGTTACTTTGGGGATAAAGGGCTTCACGGGTGACTCCTCGAACACGTTTTCAGTCTAAATACTGTGGAGGCATTGCAGCTGCAGACATTCAATGCTACCATGTGGCCACACACTTACAGGTGCTAAACGAATGGTGGTATGGTCCAAGGACAACCCTGCGTACAGGATGGATTTCCGGGTGTTGGGGGACCACTCCATGTACTCATACCTATACAGTAGATCGGATTTACAAGATATCCCTCCGCCGACAAGAATAATGATCTTGGTGTGGCGCCAATCTCTTCGTAGGGGGGGGTGGGGCCGTCTCACATGAGAGAAACCACTGTGGCAAAACAGACTTCTTCCTCATGTAGCGTCCTTCTGGGCTTTGGTTGCTGGGACCAGATTCGGATATCCTCTCTGGGGAATGTCCTGTGGGGACATACCCTTAAATCATTTTAGGAACTTCAGCTAGAAAAGTCTATGTCCCACAATCACTTAACTATATAAATAATCATACAGTCCTCACCGGAGTTTAACCCACTGCAGGATAAACTCTTGATGAAGGTCTTGGTGATCATAAAATCACAAAGATCTACCAATCCTTAATCATAAATAGCACAACGACCCTAGATGAACTAATGGCAGCCTGGCAGACTGATTGGGGCCCCATTGATGATGGCATTTGGACTGTGTCGCTGGAGTCTCCAAGGGGGCGGCAATCTCACCACACCAGCGATTGATACAATTTAAATACCTGCAAAGGACATACTACACAAGACATAGACTATAAAGGATGGGATTGGTTGCCTCCCCTATATGCCTGCTTTTTGGATGTTACCAGGGAACTTTCCTACACATAATCTGGACCTGTAGTGCTCTAGATAGATTCTAGAGGGGTTAGTGACATTCTCGGCCTAAGTATTGGCATGGGATCTTCCTAGGTCCCCACAGCTATTCTTACTACACAGCACTGATGGAACAGGGGTAATAGATATAAAGGACACCTGCTGTTTTTAGGGCTTACACCCGCTAAACGAGATATAGCAAGACAGTGGAAAGCAGAGAACCTGCACCTGTTGGGTGTCTGGAAGATGGGCATGGTATTCTGTATGGGTTTAATAGTATCTATCTTTTAAGCAAGAGGATGCCCCCGGAAATATTCCATAAATATGGCAGAGGTGGGCAGATTACTGAGGCTTGACCCTTGAACCTCACTCTACAATAGACCGACATCTCAATGTCGAAATTCAGTTGTATTGTCGGGATCTACACAATACTTCAAAATCGAATGGTAGAACACATGAGAGGTATTCGGGAGCAGGAGAGGTGGGAACTCAGACAGGTTATTGTGCATTATGTTGAGTTGTTATTCTGTATTTTTCATTTAATTTGTGCCAACTTATGTGGTTCGAGACTTGGACATGAGCTATATTCATTCATGATTGCCTTGCTGTATCCTTTACAGGTCCGATAGGGCCATGTAGTGTCCAAACATTTAATAAAATATGTTCTGAAAAGAAAAATTGGCAGCAGCAGCATTGTATCACAATTGGTTAGCAGAGACATCATGAAACATGAAGGAAGTTACACATGATAATCCAAGATGGCTGGTCCACATGCAAGAGTTCATGGCAGGCTGTGAATTATAGGTCATTGTCAGCTTGCTGGTAATCACAACGGGAAAACAGGGAGGAAAAAGGCAACCCTACTGTCCTCCCAACAAGACAAATTAATCACAAAAGAAGGTAGTTGTCTTACACCGAGTAAGAGCCCAAGATTAGGATCAGAAACTACCTACTGCAGGTCATGTTGGACCCTCCAAAACAAGGAGGCCATCCTTAGTGGAAAAGGATGCCTTACACACATTATCGTATCATGCTTCATCATAGGCATCCTCTCCCCACCTTGGTAATATGGTACTATCATTGCGGACTCAACCTCCGTGAAAACTTGGCGGTAGGAGGGAGTTCTTACATAAAACTTGCAGGACGAGGTTGGGATCCAGTTCAATTAAAAATACCTTCAGGTTCCTCGGTTATCACCTTTATTAATGAGGACCCTAGGTACACTAAAATCAAATCAAGTGATGGAATCTTTGAGAGTGATAACTGTAGTCCATCTTTAAAATCACAAACATGTTTCTGCCCATATTGTTTAGCCTATTCGGTCTGGAGCATTCATCAGGGTTAACAGATCCCCATCTAGATAGTTATAGATGTCCACCCATGTTCTACATGTTAAAGTGGGAAGGTACACCTATATGTTAACCCAAGTGAATCCTCTCTGGATAACTAATGTCCGTATTTTGTCATTCACCTGTATTGGGGAACACACAAAAAAGAAAACAAAAGAGAAGGACAAATCACATCCATATTCCACTTGTCACATGCATGCCGAAAGACATGATCTAGTGAACATCACAAATATTAACAAAGCCACCATATACTTGATTAACAACCCGCCCAACGTGTGCAGCTAGTCAGGGTAACCAGTGGTTCGTGAGTGCAGGTAGTTTATGTGGTTGGTCCCCTCATGCATTTGGAGGGGGCATCATTACATCCATTGTATGTAAGATTTCAAGATATCATTATAGTCCTTGAACCATAGCAAGAAAAGCATCAAGTGCTAGTGTGAAGCAGGTCCTACATCGTCAACTGTATTTGATAATTAATCATAGCTTTAAAGACCTATTTCTTCCCCTGTGCTTTAGTGGATACCAGAGCATCATTCAAGGGAGGGTTCGTATCCTTCATACTCACACACTAGTGAAAGCAGAGATACACACACATGGAAGGAAAACATAAGCAAAACAAAGTATTACAGCTGGTGGAAGTCTCCTAGGAGATGACAACGCCACCTATTAAAAATAATATATACGTCCAGTACTCAACCAGGTTTTGCATGTACCGGTATTCTTCATGTATAATCGTTAGTGTCATGTATCTATAATATTAGGGAGTCTTATATTGGCAGATCGTGAGGGTCTGTAATGTGGAAAATCTCCCTTGCTTCTATTTAAGCCTAACCATCAGCAAAAGATGTAAAGCAATGGGTTGAGTCAAAACCCATTTGCAGAAAGTAGCCGTAAACAATCGGTGACCAGCTCTCTGCAAAGGTTATCCACCTTCTTTCTCTCTCGTGGTGGCTATGGATACGACAGTCAGCATGGAGAGAGCAAACCCAGGGCCCTTAACCCACCCTCTACTCCTTACTTCGTCAGAAGGCACGCTACTCAGGACCACCTAATGCTATCCGCTCCTTGCCGATGGTAGACCGCTGGTAGACCACATTGTCGGAGCGCAGCAACTAATAAAATTCCTGGATTACGATGTGCAGGCATGTATGTCAGGGTGTTGCCTGGGCGTGTGTGTCATGGATCACAATGACGTGTAACAAGATAGCCTGGAGGGTGTAGTTCCCCACCTTGGTCCGGTAGTCATGTCAGATCGGGAGAGAGAGAGGTCTCTGCTCTACGCTGACTGGAATCATGGGAGTTATTCTGTATATTCAGAGGGTGGGATTGTTATCGAGCTTGCCACATACCCAGTCCCTCCTTGGAGATGTTAGAAAATACCAGAAGCATTTGTGTATATTCGAACAGTGTTTAACATCGTGTTTTCTTTTATGTTTCGTCCGTTCTTATCAATTCAAACTTAAAACAAATTTGGTTAATTAAACAGTCTATCATACACCTTCACAAGACGTACCCCTCTCATTTACTTTGCAGTGCAAAGTGGTGTTAGAAATGTACAACCTCAGGTGATATATTACTCAGTGACATGAGATCGTCAGGGCACTGGTTAAAGGATACCAGGCTTTGTTACTATCTTTTTACATATTTATGAGTCCACAAGTAGTTCATAGGACATTAGTCTATTCCCATATGTGTGTATGTCTCCATATTGTATTTTAGCCTCTTCACACTGATCCCATTACCCAATATGGACGCTGCATGCGTCCCATGGAGGAGTAGTGTGTTGGCTCCTCGTTCTACAAACTGGGGCGGTGTCCCTATTCCGAGAGAGCGCTCTCTTTTCAATTCGCCAGTAGGCTTCCCCACGGAATGTCATCATTGAGTCCAAAGCGATCTGTGTGAAGCCTATGCACCCACCTTTGCTAAAAGAGGAGAAGGGAGTTTGTCATGTCCGAATGGTTTTCTGAAAGTTTTTCCAGGATAGACCACTCTAACTGATCGGCACTATGAACTTTCTCAATATAGTTGGGAGTCAGCTTGGCTGCATCCCTCTTGCACCTAATTGTGCTGCGATTATCCAAGATATGGACACGCACCTTGCAGGTCGTCATCCCAACATAAAGCAGGCCACATAGGCACTGGATTACATATACCACGTTTGCGTTATTATACTTGGTTAGACTTTTCTGCCTCCACTGTGTTCTCATCCCCAGGTCCAGTTCTTTTGTCTTCTTTGTAAAAGGGCACACACTGCAGGATCCACAAGGTGAGTGACCCGTTGGGGGTGAGAGACCCCACATGGTTGTTTGGCGAGTCCCAGTACCTTTTACTCTTGGTCTCATGTGCATCACTATGTCTTTTATATTCCTCACTCTCCTAAAGGAGTACTCAGGTTGTCTCGGTCCGATTCTCCAGATCGTAGGACACTCCAGTTCTTATTAATCATAGTTTGAGCCTGTTAGACATGGTATTGAATGTGGATACACAAACTACCTGGTCACACATCTTCTTAGTGTTTGGCATAAGCAGTTGTTCTCTGTTGTTGTTTAATGCTCACTTGTTAGCTTTTTTTAAAAGTCTCATGGGATCATTTTTTGCAGCTAGTTTCTGTGTGAGCTTCTCGATATGTGCCTGATAGTCACTCTTCTCCATGCAATTCCGTCTAATATGTAAAAATTGGCCCACCGGAAGGTCCTCCCATAGGTTGCAGGGATGATAGCTCTCAAACCTCAGTAAATGATGGCGGTCAGTTGGTTTGTAGAACACCTTACTGCTTAGTACCCTGTTTCTCTCTTATGGCCAGATCTATAAAGGGAAATTATTTTTCGCCTATTGTTAGAGTGAACCTGAGATATGGGTTCTGCGCATTCAACCATCTACCAAACTCATAGAACTCGTCCGTAGTTCCTGTCCAGATTAATGGGACATCATCAATATATTGCTTCCAAAGCCTGATCATCTCAATGAAAGGGTTGCTCTCATCTTGGACTACTTCGGACTCAAAGGAGTGTACATAAAGACAGGCTCAATGTCCCATGTACTTGTAAGTAGAAATCCCCTTCAAACTCGAAGAAGTTCCTGGTCAGTGCAAGATGGGCTAGATTCAGTATAAACTCCTTTGGTGTAATCGAGTCCCATACAGTCTCCTCAATGATCTTTCTCACTACTTCTAGGGTTGCTTCCTGCAGAATATTAGTGCACAGGGATTCTACGTCTAGTTAGACTAAGAGTTCCCTGGTACCATCAAATGGGAGATTCTCAATGAGATTAAACACATCTTTGGTGTCCTGCAGGAACAAGGGCATCTTCCTGACTAAAGGCTTTAGGAAACAGTCACAAAACTTTGACACTGGTTCCAGGAACGGCCTATCCAGAATCAAAACATCATGTTCATGTTTGCTGTCATGTTGTGGATTCTCAGTGCAGCCTCAGCCCTGTGATGATTGCTAGCATTTACTTTGCCAAATGGTACTTAGTGTGATAGGATTTGGACAACACCTTCCCCGCACTTGAGTCATACTAACCAGTAAGCAATGTCTCTAGTCCAGCTTTCTGACACAGGTTTGGAGGTGCTTCATAAACTTTTTACTCCTGAGAGTTCATTTTCAGTGATAACACTATTCAATAGAGCCTCTTTCCTGGAATTTGGGATTAAGGATCAGCAGACAAAAGGCAGCATATGTTCAGAAAAAAGCTACAAGATATATAAAGGAACTCAATAGAGAGACTTTACATAACACTTCCTCTCTTATAAATAATAATGTTGAAACCGTGTCCAAAGACATTTATTTTGTCTCCACCTATACATCCTCAGCTCTTAATATCCTTAAAGAAGGCATGACATTGCCTAAAATGGTATAAGTTCAATCACCAGCACTCACCCACCTTTGCAGACCCTCAAGTCCCAAAGGGTGTCCTCCTCAGTAAAGAGGCTCTCTTCGAGTCATATAATCTTACTGCAAGAACTCTATGGCTCGAAAGGATTATAATGTATCTTCTATCCAACACATAGAAAACACATCCTCTTCTCCAGCTGTTGATCCAAACATACATGATTAATGCATGGCTTGGTTTCTTTAACAATCAATACATTTTATTAATATGGGATTTTACAGTTCCGCTCCTCTGAATACCATAAACCTATGCATAACACCTATCTCTTACATCACTGAGACCTTCCTTTTTATTGTTTGAATTCGAATTTAACTTTAAAAAATAAAAGACAAGAGGCGTTTGGCAAAACAAGAACAGTTGGTTTAATTAAACACTTCGACTGGGAGCACAGTTACAGAAACAAGTCTGAGGACTGTCTCAAAGTACAATCAATCTAATCAAGTTTTATACAGTTTTTGGGTATCATAAAAATACTTCTGGAGATACTTGTTTGGTAATAGAGTACGGGCCTCGTCCGTGGAGTTACAAATAAGGCCCCTGATAACATATGCAGGTGGGCCTCAACCTTGTGTGCCCAATATATGGGCCACTGGGTGACATGTCCAAATGTCCGGCATGAGGGACGTTTGATCACTGCGTGTACTGTGTGTGCTGTGGCCTGATTGCCAATGTGTTCCAACTTCATGTGGCATGTGTGGCTTGTTGGGAGTCTATCTCCCTGGACCATTGTGGCGTCACTGTTCTTATCTAGGGGATGGACCTGAGTTTCCTGTTTGTATGTTTGTCTCCCAGCTACATGCCACCCCACCTGTGACCTGTCTATCAGTTACGTCGGGCCTAGGCTGCAGATCCTGCCTGACCACGTACTTCTGAGTCAGGGTTGATGGAGAGTTCATGATTGGCAAATTTGATAACAGTGATGCGATTTCATTCATATATGCAAGTATATCATTATAAGCTTTGGCATCGGTTTTATCAATATCATCATTTTCATTTTACCAGTTTGCTTGGTAAGATATTGAATTGCACATATCTGTTAGGCCATTCTGTATTTTGGGATTTCATTACCATCTACAGTACCTGTTAGTTCGATAAGTCTGAATTGGTATGTCAATTTTTGGCTGTGAAGATTTCTCCTATTCCACAGCTCCCTGCACTCCGAGAGAAAGTAAGCTACATTTTCTGAACAAATCCTTATGTTGTAGATTGTGTCAAGGTTGCTCTTATGGTCTCAGAAAAGCTTGCAAACATGCATTGAGGCAGAGATATTTTAAGATGATGTAGGCTCTCAAAATTCCAAACAGAAGAGCACTGATCCCTCCTGTACGGGCACAGCACAAAGAATGGAATCATGATATCTCTCTTGGAGGTTCTTCTATATTTATAGGCATACTTCACATGGTACATTAGTAATCACAACAACATTCTACCCGAGTGCTCTCTCCGAGGTGTACATTCTATCAACCAGGAAGTTGTTATTAAATGATGTTTCTGGACCATAAAAATCTGAAGCCTCCAAGAACCAGTAGAAAAAGGAATTACCAAAAATACTAAATTATCCTTCTTCATAATATTCACATTCCCTATGTTCCCCTATGTTGTACTGTTTTTATACCATTGTTTTTTTAAAAATACATACGATTCCCATGTTTATCAGGATTTCTTAGATGTACTGGGTCGTAGTTTTTTAATGGAGGTGTAATTCTACTCCATAGTGTTGCTGGGGCAGAGAGGCTCTAGACATTTGTCTAGATTGCACCGTCAGCTTTTAAATCTCAGATTTACACCTCCATTAAAAAACTACGACCCAGTACATCTAAGAAATCCTGATAAACATGGGAATCGTATGTATTTTTAAAAAACCAATGGTATAAAACAGTACAAATTAGTTGTTTGTCTGTAAAAACACGGAGTGGTACACGCAAGGCTGGTCCTTGTATGGTCCTGAGGAAGTGGTTGGGGTAACCACGAAACATGTCGACCAAGTAATTAGGGACAGGAACACATAACGTTACTGTACTCTATTACTAGCCCCATTTTTAAGTACACTTACCGGATAGGAGCAGAATAAAATTAGGGCCCACTATCCAGGTAATTTTTATTGAATTAATTTCACTTTTCACTCCACACAGCACTGCACAACACATCACTACACATAGTTGAAAAAAAATATAAAAAGTGCTCCTGCGTATTTCGTTAAGTTGTAGCACGCCCCAGACAGTAGATGTCTGGGAGGACCCCTATGATGAAGCATGTCACCCTGGGGCAACCCTAGGTGAGTGAGGGGACTCTAGAAAAATAAGTGTTTTTTCTAGTGTAGTACTCTATTAATTCATAGAGCACTCATACATATATTTTTCTAGGTAGGCTTTATCAGGATCCTTTTGGTTCCCTTTTTTTGGTTCCCTTTTTTTGACAGATATATCGTAACAGGAGGAAAAACCTACCTTCCTATCCTCCAACTCCCTTTCCTTTATTGTGGCTCTTTAATATATGTCAAGTACCACACTTACATTAATTCATGAAGCATACATGAATCAGGTGCTAAGTGCCCTTTCATACAGTGTATATTTCAAGTGTCTGTGACATTTGTGACACATAAATGGGTGGGCAATCTTTGCGCTCCACCGCTTGTTAGTAGGATATGTAAGGAGTCAGGGAGGCCATGAAGAAGGGCATTCGCATATTATATGTGAGAGTACAAATTCTTGAACCGCAGCATTGAAGTCACTTTGATGAAGGTACAGCTTCACTTTCTTTAGTAAAGCAGGCTGGTACCCAACCAACTTGGCTTTTTGGGTGATGTGTTGCTTTGGGTGTGGTTGATGTCAAGGGTGAATCTGAGTGGCCTGGAATTGGGCAAAATATGGGATTTTACTTCATCCAGGTACGTATCATTGAACCATGTACGGACTAGTTGTTGCTTGTTGTTGGTGACTAAGAGGAATTAGGTGGGAATTTTGGTGAGATTTTAGGTATGCACTGGACATGGAGGTCATGAAGGTCTGGATGAGGTGCAGGCAGTGCTAGAAGTATGAGAAGCCTAGAGTGTAGAAGACGTAAATGTATAGTTGTATGTCATCAGTGTATTGATTCTATGAGGAAATGGGTACTTAAAATGTTGTTTATGGAGCTCAACATAAACCACTCTTTTCTCTGATCTGGCTTCAGATGGTGTCATCTTTAGGGAAGTGGAGAAGGATTCACATTTAAATCAATGAGCAACATTTCTTCCATATCTGAAGTGATTAGTTCTTTTTTCCCCAATACATGTCTAAACCTGTTTTCCTAAATTGACTGATCAACATGGTGTAAAGTGAACCTAAATCTGCTATAATCTGCAACTCCATCCCACCAATGGTCATGTTACAAACTGGCTTTTATAAGAGTCCACATCAGTGTTCAAAACACCATAACTGGTGCTTAAAACCCTCTTAGAATTACTCATTCACCCCAGAAGATTTTGAATCAGACTTTTCAAGAATATATTTTACATAGTAATTTTTCTTTTTGCACACTTTCGCCAAAATGTCCAAGAATCCCACAGTATGAACACTTCTGTTTAACCGCAGGGCAACATCTGTCTTTAGCAAGATTATACTTGCTACCACAACTGTAGCATCTAAGATCCTTCTTTTTCTCAGAACTAATATTATTAGTTGTCATATTCTGAAGTTTTTTTACAACTGACTAGGGAGTCTTTTTGCAAACCATTTGTGATCCTTCTAGTGTGTAGAAGCTACCAAGCCATTCTTAAATTCAGCTTATCATTACTTTTAGATAGTTCTGCCTTTTTTGAACTAAGAATCAATTCTATTAGGGGAGCATCTTCATTTACCGATACTCTTTCTTGCAAGTTGGAATCATTAGTATGCATTATGATTTGTCCCTGATAAGTTCCTCATGTAAGTACCCAAATTTGCATGAGATGGCTATCTTTTTCAACTCAGAAAAATAATCATTAATTGTTTCTGCCAAACCTTCTTTACGCTGGAAAAAATGTTATCTGTCAACAGCGACACAAACCGATGGTTGGAAATAACGGTCTAAATCTTCTAATGCATTCAGAAACACATCCTTTTCATCCACTGTTCTGACTGTTTTCTCTTTTTAAATATAAATTTGAAACCTTCAGGACCTACAGTATGTAGCCACATCTTTTGTTGGTAGTAAAGTCTTCTAGTGATACATTCTCAATAGTGGAAACGTAATAAAATAAATTCCTTCCACTCAGGCCCCTTCATAGGTATATCCCGTATATGTCTCTTTACTCCGCACACGTTTAGAACGGGTGCCATTAACCCGCATTTTTTACTCCCCAAAATCTTTTACAACGCACGGTTTCACATCGCATTCCAATACAACGCATTATCCATTACAACGCAATTTACTATTCTAACTCCGCTGGGGTTTTGTAATGGGGAATGCGTTGTAATGGTTTGCGGTGTAAAGCCCTGCGTTGTAAAAGTTTTTGTGGAGTAACAAATGCGGGGTAATGGACTGCGTTGTAAGGGAGGAGGGAAAAGCCTGAAAGTGTGTGCACACATCTTTAATACCAAAACTATAAGTGGCAGGAAATAATAGCCCAACAAATTAAGAAAGTACTCAATGTCAATAATTTGGGCTTAGGTGTTTCTAATCACCATCCTCTTCTCCAAAAACGTGGATGTCACCTACCAGAGAAAAGCTGGGTGATGTGACAGCTGTAGGATCCAAGGCCACAACCAGAACACTGCCTGCTGAGAGTGAACAGCCGGATCCAGAATGCAGAACAGTGCGCCTTCTACACATAGATAAGTCCGCTCGCCCCATCTGTGAAATAACCAACATAAGGCTCAAATTGAAAGGTCTTAATTGCAGGTGGACAAAGTGCATCCACATCAGTTGCCAACTCTCATTTGAAACTGACCATGACACATTCCACTCCCCAACATTCCAGAATCCACAGCCTCCTAGTCCACATGCCCTGGTTTGAAGACATCCCACGTATGTCTCCACAAGGCCAGAATTGTTGGCCCACCACTACAATGGATCAGTTATTTCTCTCCACCCTAGCAACCTTTAACAGTTTCATGTCCTCGATAGAAGACTGGATGAGCAGGAACTACCTCAAACTCAAAAGCGGCATAACCGAAGTGGTTTGAGTCAGCAAAGGCACATATTTCTGGTCTCCAGCTTGGTGGCCCTCCTTGCTCGGACTGACTCTCTGCTCCTCCAGTCTCACCCAGAATTTGGGCATTGTGATTGAGAGTCAAAACTCTATAACCAACCAAGTCAAAGCAGTCCCATCTACCTGCTTCCACACCCTCAAACTTCTCCAAAAAATCTTCAAATGGCTTGCACTTGCACATCTGCCACGCAGGCTCTTGTCACCAGCAGGTTCAAGCATGGTAACACCCTCTATGTAGGCATCACTGCCCAATTCACCAAAAGACTCTAAGTTGCACCAGACTCATATGTCTAAATACCTTAAAGACCTCCACTGGCTAGCAGTCCTCAAGTGCTCTCTATTCAAACTCCTCACACACACCTACACAGCTCTACACAAACAAAGTCCAGCTAACCTAAACAACCACATCCTGTTTCACATCTCAGACAGACACCGCCACTTGGCTAGACTACTTCTCACTCACGTCCCCCATTATACAGTGAGCCAAAGCCAGATATTGCACCATCTCCTACAGCATTCCCCAAATCCTGGAAAAAACTCCTCTACCGCACCAGAGCCTCCACCTCCAGCTTCAAATTAAAAAAATGAAAACCTGGCCCTCCATTTCTGAGTTTGATGTAACAACTTAAGTGGCAAGGGTGTGCTCGATGTGGCCCCGTTCTTACTGGGCAGTGGTGCCAAGCAACACCTGACTGAATAACCCCTTCCAGGGCTAAACCAGTCATGGGTTGTTTGTGCTCTAGTTTGGGCTGGGATATTCTTTTTGGAGTAGGAACAAGACTGATTTGAGTATGCCTGGGTCTAATTTACAGTGGCATAGTGAGCTAAATAATAATGGGTTGGAATTCTAGACAAAGCAATTGCTAGTGGTTAGACATATTGCAAGCATTTCACCCTTCACCTTTTGTGGTTAGCATACCATAACATAACATGACATGAAGATGGCCTGGCTAGAAGAAAGAAGACTTCTGACTTCTGCTGAAGAAAATGACTCAAGGACTTTTGACTCCTGCTGAAGAGAGGGATTCCAGAACATCTAACACCTGCTGGAAAAGATCCCATAGCACTCTGACACACAACTTTTTGTCTACTTATCAGGGGATGCATCTCAAGATGCTGCTAGGTTTAAGGAGGGTATGCTGGTTGTGGGTACTTGAATGGATGACAGTCTCAAGCTTAATGCTAATAAAACTGTGATTCTGTTGCTTGGTAAGCACACCCTGGGGTGAGGTGACCATTGGTGGCCGGAGGCTCTGGGACCTCCTCCTCTACCTAAATCATCGATCAAAGATATAGGCATATGGCTTGACAACTCCCTCTCCTTTGAATCTCAAGTGAGAGCTCTTGCAGGTTCCTGTTTTGATCTCCTTAGGCGCCTTTAGACCTATCATAGGTTTTTTTCAATATCATGTTCAACAAGTGACTGTTTAATCCCCTGTTTTGTCACTTCTTAACCATTGCAACATCTTGCATTTGGGTTGTAAAAAAGACATTTTGAGGAGGCTGCAATCAGTCCAGAATACTGTGGATTACCTTCTGGATTACTTTCTGTTTAGTCTTCCCAAGTTTTGTTCCTCATCAGGACCTCTTCTGAAGCTTCACTGGTTGCCGATTGAGAAGCAAAACCAGTTAAGGGTTCTCAGTACTGCACATAAGATTATGCACTTTTTAGGAGCTCTTCTATAAACCCTTGCTGCCCTATTTTGTTACCCAAGCTCTTTGCTCTGCAGAACTCAATTTGGCAGTGATCCCCTGATTTAAGAGAAAGAAATTGAGTGGACGCTCTTTTCAGGTATTGGCACCTGTCCTTTGGAACAGTATGCCATGATGTGAGGACTATTCAGAATCACCACTGCTTCAGAAAAAAAAAACTTAAAACAGGTATCTGGTTAGTCTTTGTCTTCCTCATGCAAATTTTCCAGTTACTGGGTCTAGTGCTGGGAAGCCCCATTGCTGAGGCAGCCATGCACTCTACAAATCATATTCACATAACGTAACTCTCTGCTGCCTTGCGCTCATGCGCCTGGGGTGGTACAGCACCCAGGGAAATGGTCCACCGGGAAGACACATGGGGTGTCTCATCCACTGAACGCTTTCCACTCCAGGGGGTCTGTTCAGTCACCCAGGCTCACAGATAGGGCTGTAACTATGAGAGCATTGGGGTACGCCTGAGCTACTGTCCTTTCCAATGTCTGGAGGGCATGGAGCATGCGAAGAAAGGAGCATACCTCAGCATCATCTCCGCCCATGCAGGGGTGGGAGAAATGATGGAGCTAATTCCCATGCCAGCACACTCTGGCCCAAGCAGGTGGGGAGCAGGCAGGGACTGTGAAGACAGTGGGAGCTCCTGTGCAGTCCCCACTTGGAGATTGGACACATGAGATAAAAAAAATAAGCATCTGTCTGAGGGACATTTGTATCAAAAGAAGCAACCAGATCATGGCACATTAAAGGGACTGCCTCGTGCTAAACAAAACTCACTCCAACAGCCTTGGAAGGGCTACTAAAAATCTGCATATCCTGCTGATAGTGCCCTTGGATGATCAGGGGAACACCCAAAGCTTTTCTGGAGCATTGGCGGTTGCTAGGAGAGGGGCAGGTTCCCAAAGGAGCCTTATCTTGAATTGTGACGTACCACCTAAAGTCTCCCAGGTAGCATGAAGAGTGACCTAGGGAGAATGTTGGACATTTTGTAAGCACTTTTGGAGGTTTGACTTTTAGTATTCTGGGCTGGGGGTACATGGCCCCTTGTTTCTAGGTGCTAAACTCTTCTATCTCTCGACCCTGAGAATCAAGTGCTAGAAAAGGACACTTGGTTCACAGTTAGGCGCTCCACAATGTGGGACCCAATAGTGGAAGACCCCATTTGTTGTACTTGGAGACCAGTACACAGCACGCTGTGCCAACCCTGGGGCCCTCAAACAGGGATTCCTGACACATGCCTCTAACAAAATGGTGGCCTGTCCATAGTATTTTATCTGAACATTTCGATCCAGGATGAAGTAAGGCCTTCTTCCTGTGATGTTAGTTTACGTTGAAACCATTGATAAGGAGCAAATTCAATGTTAAGGATGCATTACAACACATGTATTCCCATATACTTCATTTCATTCTTTGTCCCCTTGCTCCCCTTTTTGTCTTTGATTTTGGCCTATGCACTTGGAACTTTCTATTGGATTCTACTTGCTGAATTTGACCTTGAATTTTTGTTCTACCCATTCCTCAGGCAGAGAATGGCTCCTTCCTTTTCTCTTCAATATCAACCTTCAGCTTGGTTTGGTGGCTTAATGGATTAATTTGTCTACTGTAGGGGCCTGTGTTCCATCTCATGGTCACAGGTTCAAATCCCTGTGGGTCCACTCAGCCTTGTATCCTTCTGAGGTTGATACAATGAGTACCATTGAGTTGGGTACCAATAGACATCTGTTATTCAGCGCCAGATGCCCTTCTGAGTGAATATGCACTTTACAAATACATGTGTTGTGTATGTTATGTTAATCTTCAATCAAGATTGATTAGTGTCAAGAAGGTTCATTTCCTATTTTGGCATTTTCCTCCTTTTTGGGATTTTGGACAGTAGATAATTTTGCTTTCGATATTCTTCTTTCATGTACACCGGCATAATATAATGTAGTTTTGGGGATTTCGCATCATGCTTGTGAAATGCCAGTGATTATGCCATTACACTACATTGCTTAACTGAGATTTCCTTTGGGTAAACAGCAAATTGTTGGTGCAAAGGAACAGCATAAACAAACAGGATTCAAGAGGCTTATTTGTGCCATGCACAATGTTGTGCTATTTCTTTAGGATGAGATGTGGCCTGTTTTCCAAGGTGGACTAGAGGATGCATTTCAAGGTAAAAAAAAATGAAGCCAAATGTGAGACGTTCATTGTGTGCAATAAGGTGCAATTCTGAGCACTTTTTTAAACATTTAAAATAAGTTCCAAAAACAAAATTCTCAAATTTCCTGCTGTTCTAGTGATTTTAAGCCTCTAACTACTTAAAATGGCACTGAACCAATTTTGTTTATCACGTAAAATGGAATATTTATATCTTAGTTGCTCATCATTAGATATTATTTTCCCCTAGCCTGATGTATCCCCAAATCTAGAATTTTCTTTAATATGTACTTCAAATTTCCACAATAAGATAAACTAATATTCAGCTGTGAAAATTGCATACATTCATATTTTATCCATACATACATTTATTGATCTGGTTTTCTTCAAAATGGTTTTTGAAACAGCACTGATTATAAATTCGACAAAATATTTCTGTAAGATTTTGGTGTAACATAAAGCTTTTCACCAACTAACGATACCAAGTAGTGAAAGCAGATGTGAATGTTACCACAAACAGCTAAATGCTGAAAAATTCTTTTATTCTTCAAAATATTATTATTAAATGTATTTGTTGATCACTTAGCCAGTGTTCATGTTATTGTTTGACTATTTTTCTTGATATATTTCCTATAATCATGCTTCTCGAAGATAATATCCCAAGATGTGGTTCAGTAGTCATTCATTATTTTGAGATATGTGTTGCAGTTCTTTAGAAGAGGAGACATATGGTGAGATGTTAAAAAATATATATATTATGGTAATAACACCTAACTTTCAATTATAAAAACATAGTTTCACAATATTGTAATGATATTCATAAAAAGTTAAAATTGGCATCTATTTGGGAAAGAGTTTCATCACTAGCTCTCACTTCTACTGGTGTGATTTTATTAGAAAGGGGAGACAGCTTTTTAACTTATCATGTATATTCTTTTCTGACCTCAGTTCATAGCCGTACTTTTCTCTTAATTGTATTGCAATTACCAAAAACATGTATATTCATGTAAGGTATCTATCTTTACATAACACTTTTTGCGCTTACTAGAACCTTTTTTGTCCTGACCTCCCCGCAGTTGATTTGATGAGTATTTTACTGAACCTTTGTAAAATGTGCTACTAATTTGGTTTTTTATTGTTTAACCAAGTATTGCTTTTAAATGTGATCCATTTCTGTGTGGCCCTTCTTGTAAGGTTTCCACCATATCCTATCCATATCATAGACTACAGACATTTGAAAATGTTTGCACGCACATTTACAGTACAAAATGCATAGTGCTGCCCTTTGCTGAAGAAACACAAAACAACACTATGGAGCCTATTACGATGGCAGGCGTACAAAGTCTGCCCACCATCGGCATGGAGCCAGGGACCGACCGCCTAAGTGGCGGCGGTCCCGCCATGTGCATTAGGATGCACCCGACACACTGTGGGCGCATCCTGGGCCATATACATTACAGGTGGATCTGCTGGCTGCAGACCCACTCACAATGCATACAGACTGAATATATAGCCTGGAAGCAGATATGTGACCGCACTTTCAGTCCTAGGTTCAAAGCGTCAATTTTGTTGTTTACCTCAAGGGCATAAGAATAGCCCTGGGCTGTTTTCAGCCAGGGTAACAGAGTTATTAGCCCTGGGCTGTTTTGAGCCAGGGTAACAGAGTTATTCATATTGATGAGGAGGCATTGTCCTAGGTAGATGATATTTATCTGATGGACGATGAGTTAATGGAGCACTTGGCTAGAGTAAACCACATCATTCTTGGGTTACCTCACCAGGGTTACACATATAATATAAAAAAAGCTACAACTGCCAATCTCAATGTCCTGTTTCTGGGATACGAGTTGTCAAGTGAAGGAAAAAGCCTGGCAGCACATTTTTTAGAAAATGGCACACTGCTCCAACCTCCAACAACACTGAAAAGACTACACTTCATTTTAGGATTTTAAAATGTACGCAGAATGAGTAAAACCATTCTGCAACTTTAACAGGCCTGATTTTTCAATCTGCCATTGGACACAGGAACATACAAACATTTTACATTCCATACAAGCTAACTTGATATCTTCGAAAAATTGCACAACTCTCTTGGTGGCCCGCATAGTCGCTGGACCCACCGGGTACACCTGTATCACTTTCAATTAAGATGATACAGTACCCATTGCATACAAATCACAATTGTACACCAACGCTGAAATGTGTTTTGCACCCACTGAAAAAATTATCACAGCGGTACAGACTGCTGTAGTGAGAGAGAGAGAGCACTGGCTCTGGGTAAGTAAATAATTGTAGTTAACCCTGTATCGACCTTAGAGGCAGTTACCGAAGCAAGTGTTCCAAATGCTAAAGACTAGCATCCACAATGGATTCAATGGGCTAACTCTCCGACTGAAGCAAATATAGACTACAGATTTGATTCTACACTTCACAACAAGCATTCCTGAAGTACGAACAAGAATATCTTCTGCTGAATTTAATAATGCCTCTAGTTCGATATGATTACATCGCATATACCAATGGATCTGTTCCACCTGCTGTAATGGCACGTTAACAATATTTTTCAGCATGCGCAATCGTAAAGAGGTGCATGTGTGACAGAAAGTCAATCCTGAAAAAACATACACACAGTCTCTCGGGGACTGTACAGCACAGCTTAGGACTAAAAGCCCTGATAATGGAACTACATAGTACGGATCCTGAATTCCCCACACTTATAGTGTGCAATTCATAATATTGTGTCTGGTCCTATAACAAATATCTTCACTATTGGGGCCAAACTGGATTTTGAGATTCAATCGGTTGCACAATCAAGCATAAGATGCTTTGGGAAAAAGTAGCAAAGCTGAAAGAATGCATGCCAAGGGCTCATGTTATCCATACAATGAGTCATCAGCATGTTGGCAGTCATATTGTAGGAAATTCCATAGCCGATGAGGCCGAATAGGCACCAATCCACACTGCTGCCATTGCTGCTATCACTCATTCTAGTTCGAGGTTAGACAGAGACATAATGATGGCCGTCAATGCTGCCTGCAATAACACCCACCTACTGAAAGGATTTCAACTCAAATACTCTTACAAGTTAGATGGACAAAACATTCCATATGCTCAGATTCCAGGAATGGGGATAGGGTAATACCGAACACTGATCGCAGATTGGGATTAAGACAAGCCTCACATGAGGGTCTGGGGTCAGCTCATGCAGGCAATATGGCCTCAGTATCACTACTGAAGAATCACTATTGGTGGCCATGTCTTATCAAAGAGACCAAGGACTTTATCATTAGATGCCACATCTGACAGCAGATGAAAGGTCCCACCGTAGCACGTCCAGCACAGACACCTCTATTGTTCTCAGACAAGCCTTTGACTTGAGTTTATTTGGACCACTGTGGCCCCTTAAACTCAGATAGGGCTTACAAATACATCTTGGTGGCAGTGGACTCATGCTCCAGATTCCTGTGGGTTTTGCCACAGCACTCGGCTGATGCCCGAACTGTTATAAAGGATGTGCGAGTCTTCATCAGAACATACACTATTGGCACACTACATTCCGACCAGGGCCAGGGGTTTACCTCTCAGGCTTACAAAGAAGCCATGGAAAGTTTGCGTGTGGCCTTTCAGTACTCCCCCCCCCCACCATCCCAAGGGAAATTCAGTAGTTAGAAAGAAAAATGGTAACTTAAAGCTGTCCTTAACAGCAAGGGTATTAGGCATGGGTGGCAGTTGGGTCATTTACCTATATGTGGTCCAGAGGGCACTTAATAACATGCCAAGAAATTCCCGGGGGGTCGTACGCCATATGAAGTCCTGTTTGGGCTGAGAATGTAGGTACCAGACCTATATAGTGTTGGCGCAGTGGTGGCGGAAACACCATTTGACATCAATGAACGTTTAGCTGTTTTACAGGAACTCAATGAATTCCAGGCTTTACAAAGCAACGTCCAAGTAAAACTCACCGCCACTGGGGAAGTGAAGGTAGTTCCGGCAAGAACCGGCTGTGTCCCGAAGATTGGGGACTTGGTCAGAGAAAACAAATAATGGACAAGAAAGAATTTGGGCTATTTTACAGAGATCCTTTACTTGTCCTGGCTGTCGAAGGCACTACAACTGTACTTTTTCCACCTCTTGCCAGCCGCTGAGACAAAAGGTTTGTCTAAATTGATCTGATCAAACTGCACTATGTGGCCAATTCTGAACAGTAGGTCAGGTGGGCTCCTGGGTAGCCACCGCTCTCCTCTCGTTCCCATACAAGAAGTTCAGATGGAAGCTTTGATAATGACAGAAGATTCCACTCTCCAAAGAGAAGCTGTAAACAACAATGAAATTATACTTCTTCCTGTTGAAACAACTACAACTGTACAATCAATAAGTACAGAAATCTCAATTCGTAAAATTGACGACGTCTATGTGAATATGCCACAGATCGAGTAATCTCCTGGTTCTACTAAACCTTATGAGCTGCTAAAAATAGACCGGACGGTGTCTGGCTACTTCATACATTATAACGACTTCTCATCGGATTCCAGTGAACCTGAGCTTCCACTGCCACTTCTCCCTTTCAAGATATGAGTGTATGCTCTCTATCTTTGGCTGAAATAAACATACTTTCTTGTTCCATGGATACATTTCTAGATTACAATTGGATCACTTCTCCTGGTCCTCATGATTGGTTTGGTAACTGTCTTGTTCCTACTTCTGAATGGACACTATCTCCCACAACACTCTGCAGTACCTCTTGCGAACTTGGTTCTGAAACCACATGCCTCATCTCACCGTGTACCAAGGGATCTGTCCCTGGTGAACAGTACAGCAATTCCAGTGCCTGAAGGAATAGTGTGGGACAGGGTATCATATGATGTGTATGGTCCTACAGAACTTTAACAAATTCAATTTCGTTTAAGATTAAATTATATCATCATCTCTAGTATTTTCTCTGATGATTGGGACATTGAACTGCGCATAATTTGCTTGCAGATCTAGAACAATCAGCTGCATTTTCAAATAATAAATTGTATGATAGTTCATCTAATTTTGGCGGCATACTCTGTCATCAACATTATGGTCACCACTTTTTACCCAAAGCTTGTATCCCATGCGCTTTTAACAATTACACTCATTGGGAACACTGCCCAACACTGCCAAAAGGTAGTTCAAAACAATTTGCACAAAAGTTTGTTTATTTTTCTGGTTTCGACACATCAGACCCAACCTCCTATTATTATAGGCGGGCACTTACAGCTGCAAAGAAAAATATGCTAACAAACACCAAGCTGATATACTCTGCTTCCCTTATTTCCCAACTGTCTATACAGGATTTTGACTTTTGGAAAGAGACCATAGACACAAAATCTGTCTGGGGGACAAAAGATTGGCAGGTTCGGGGAACTGAGGCAGTGTTTAGAGCATGTCTCATACAATATCAAATGATTTTCCTGAATAAAACAGTGCAACAAACTTCTTGTCTTGGTATAGCCAAAATGAAGGATTTGAACACACCGCATATTCCCGCATTCTCACATTTAGAGAATTTGCAGCACTTAACACACTTCATTAAAGATACACTAGACACTGGGACACAAAATGGTTCTTTCAATTCATCAGATCCCGATTGGAAGGAATGTTTGGTTTGGCCTGTGGACACAAATGGGTGTCAATCTAGATTCCTGGGCAACACCAAAGGGATTAAGATCAATAGACCTGATCAGCCATATGTTCAAACAGAACACTTGTTGTGGTGACATCATATAGTGTTGGGAAGTTGTGCCTAGATTGGCTAAAGACCTCAACACTTTCCCAGGTGAAGCAACACTTTTACCTTCTTTCTGATGACATGGATCTCAGGGATTTTCTATTAGGTACCCAGCACTCACGTCAAAAGCTATTCTTGTACAAAATATACAACAAGCTTGGGAAAAATTCTCAACTGGAGGTTGCTGATGATAGACGGAGTGCTGAAACTTTACAACCTCTCACCCCCAGTCACAGATCTGGGTTTTATCCATCATTCTTTTGCTCACTATGCCACCCCAGTTTGGACCCAGCTATATGCAAATCAGTCTTGACCCTGTTCCTCATTGGAACAGTCCAGTCGGAACTTCCAGGCCAGGTCTCCCAGGACCGGAAACAAGCATCCTGGGGCCAGTTTCGGGGTATTACCCCTCATTAGCCAGGTTAGCTTGAATCCAGTGGCACAGTGAGCAAAGGACCCATGTCTGGGCATACCATTGGCCACTTAGGGCGAACATAGCAAACGGTTCAGTGACTAAATATCGAGGGACATAATATAGAATGCCCAAAATATCGACTACAAAATATCGAAGTACAGAATATAGAATCCCTATCTACAAACAGGTAAGTACTAAAATATCGAATCCAAAATATAGATTGTTAAAATATAGTTAACTAAAATATCGAATTTTTTAAATGTATTAAAAATAATATAAAAGTAATTAAATATTAAAAACAATAAAATAAAGCATACTTAAAATAATGTAAAAAAGCTAAAAATGTAAAAATAATAAATGTAATATAAAAAAAGTAGAGATTTTGTTGGATAGTGAGAGGGTAAAAATGACTATTCCCACTCCAGTGACTGCAACAGTAGGGAAAGCGTTGGATAGCGTAGGGGTACAAATTACTATTCCCACTCCAGTAAATGAAACAGTAGGGAAAGCGCTGGATAGCGTAGGGGTAAAAATTACTATTCCAACTCCAAAGAGTGCAACAGTAGGGAAAGCGTTGGATAGCGTAGGGGTAAAAATTACTATTCCAACTCCAGAGAGTGCAATAGTAGAGAAAGCGTTGGATAGCGTAAGGGTAAAAATTACTATTCCCACTCCAGAGAGTGCAACAGTAGGGAAAGTGTTGGATAGCGTAGGGAAAAGAATTACTATTCCAACTCCAGAGAGTGCAATAGTAGAGAAAACGTTGGATAGCGTAGGAGTAAAAATTACTATTACCACTCCAGTGAATCCAACAGTAGGGAAAGCGTTGGATCGCGTAGGGGTAAAATTTACTATTCCCACTCCAGAGAGTGCAACAGTAGTGAAAACGCTGGATAGCGTAGGGGTACAAATTAGCATTCCCACTCCAGTAAGTGAAACAGTAGGAAAAGCGCAGGATAGCGTAGGGGTAAAAATTACTATTCCCACTCCAGTAAGTGAAACAGTAGGGAAAGCGCTGGATAGCGTAGGGGTAAAAATTACTATTCCAACTCCAGTGAGTGCAACAGTAGGGAAAGCGTTGGATAGTGTAGGGGTAAAAATTACTATTCCCACTCCAAAGAGTGCAACAGTAGGGAAAGCGTTGGATAGCGGGAGGGCGAAAACTACTATTCCCACTCCAGAGAGTGCGACAGTAGGGAAAGTGTTGGATAGCAGGAGGGTAAAAATTATTATTCCCCCTCCAGTGAGTGCAACAGTAGGGAAAGCGTTGGATAGCGGGAGGGTAAAAATTACTATTCCCACTCCAGTGAGTAGAACAGTAGGGAAAGCGTTGGATAGCGTAGGGGTAAAAATTACTATTCCCAATCCAGTGCGTGCAACAATAGGGAAAGCGTTGGATAGCGGGAGGGTAAAAATTACTATTCCCACTCCAGTGAGTGCAACAGTAGGCAAAGCGTTGGATAGCGGGAGGGTAAAAATTACTATTCCCACTCCAGAGAGTGCAACAGTAGGGAAAGCGTTGGATAGCGCAGGGGTAAAAATTACTATTCCCACTCCAGTGAGTGCAACAGTAGGCAAAGCGTTGGATAGCGGGAGGGTAAAAATTACTATTCCCACTCCAGTGAGTGCAACAGTAGGCAAAGCGTTGGATAGCGGGAGGGTAAAAATGACTATTCCCACTCCTGAGAGTGCAACAGTAGGGAAAGTAATGATTTAATATTAAGATAAGATTACATTAATTATCAATACCAATAAAAAATAATTAAAAATATTTCCCAATTAATAAAAATTGATTACTAATTAAAAAAATAATTACCAATAATAAAAATTCATTACCAATTATTAATTAATTATCAATTAACTATCAATACATATAAATACAAATAAATATTTACTTTTTACAATTAAATTACTTCCCACCCTATTCCCCTATAAACCCACAACCCGCTCCAAATAATAAAAAATACAATTAACATAATTATCAATTAATCAATTAATAAAAATTCATTACCAATTAATAAAAATGTATTACCAATGAATAATAAATTATCAAGCAATTAATTATCAATACATATAAATAAAAATAAATATTTACTTTATTACAATTAAATTACTTCCCACCCTATTCCCCTATAAACTCACAACCCGCTCCAAATAATAAATAATACAATTAACATCATTATCAATTAATCAATTAATACAAATTAATTACCAATTTATAAAAATTAATTACTAATTAATAAAAATAATTACCCATTAATAATTATCGATCAATTAATTATCAATACATATAAATAAAAATTAATATTTAATTTACTATAATTAAATTACTTCCCACCCTATTCCCCTATAAACCCACAACCCGCTACGAAATTTAATTACGCAAAAATTAAATGACATAACATTCATTACTTTAAAAAAATTAAACATACATTACAAAAATAATACATAGTTTTAGCACATATACTACCATACATAACTTTTTTTTTTTCGATATTATGGAAATCGATATTTTAAATTAAATATTATGGAAATCAATATTTCCTACCCCAATTTCGATATTCTGACTAACTATATTTTAGTGATTCGATATTCTGTCCTATCTTTATTTTGCAGTCGATATTCTGGCCTGTCTATATTTTGGATTCTATATTTTGGGCGTTCACCATAGCAAACACAACAAGATGATGGATGGAGTGCTGAAACTTTTCAACCAATCACCCCAGTCACAGATCTGAGTTTAATCCATCATTCTTTTGCTCACTATACCACCCCAGTTTGGACCCAGCCATATGCAAATTAGTCTTGAACCTGTTCCTCATGGGAACAGTCCAGCCCAAAGTGCCAGTCAAGTTCCTCCCTGGACTGGAAACAAGCAAACTGGGCCCCATTTCAGGGCATCACCCCTCATCAGCCAGGCTAGCTTGAATCCAGTGGCACAGTGAGCAAGGGACCCACGTCTGCATGGACAGTCACAGCTATGGTCCATTATAATGCTAAGCTGGACGTTACGAACATTACGTATCATGGCATTACATCAACAGTACTAGTCTGTTTTCTGAATATGATCTAACAAATAGACAGATAGTAATGGCATGCAGGGATGCAAAATATATTGAAAAATTAACCCAATTACCTTTCACAGTGGATGAGACACCATCCACAAATTGGATAATCCATGGTTACATCATCGTACCGTTCACAACTTTCCAATTCCAATATTGTCTCCAGTACCAATAGGTAGGCAGACATGAAGCTCTAGGGAAAGGTTATGTGCATGAGTATTGGGAATTACCATTCAGGTTTAGAAGCAGGAATGGGGACACGAAAATTCTCCTTAGTGGCTCCGACTGTGAGGATGCTTTAAGCTGGTTCTTAAGTTGCAAAGACATTTCTCTTCACGGGGCATGCAATGCTTCAGAGGTGAATCTGTCTTGTTATCTGAAGGGTTCTCCAGCTGCCATGATTCATTCGGTTTATAAGCTGTTCTCGAATGGGAGCTATTTGATGCTGAACGATCAAGGTTGCTGCGGAATGGAACGTGGCATCGCTTATCTGGTAACGGTTAGTTCCATAGTCACTTGTTGCAGACAAGTACTGTGTCCACCTGCCCTCACAGTTAGTGAGGCAATGCTATGGCCTTCAAATTAAAGTTTCCCAAAAACATTTTGATTCTCTGAAAAAGCTGAAAGCCATGCTTTTTCAAAAGGATGTGGCCATAACTTCAGCCAGAAAGATGTTTGATCTCGAGGTTACAAGTTCCTCGTCTGAGATACATACAGAACTCCACACTAACTTCCCGCTGCATTTCGGGGAGCTGGTTCATCGTATCATTATTATGTGTGATACGAAGCGAATAGTGAATTTGTTTAAATGTATCGGCTGTGGACTGGTCAGCACCTTTCAGACAATTTTGTAAGTTATACCATTTTTCATACACTTCGTCTTGGGAAGTGTTTTTGGAGGGCTCACGCTTGTCCTGCTGCTTGTGGTGGGAATCCTAATTTTAAATTTTCTGCTCCGTAACGGACGTCCCAGTTCAACACGGAATGGAAACAGCACTGCTTGTGCTACAGTGCCGTGAGCACATGGTACACTGCTCTGGCACACCTTCGAGAACGAAATGAACACTGGTTCTTGTAATTCAGGCCAGTTTGACTTCACTGCGTACAACCTGTATTCCACTCCTGTTTTGCAGCCACGTATGCATATTGGATCTATGCCTAAGATCACAATTGGTTGCACCACTGGACATTGAGGTACTGATAGACCCCTTAAAGTGTCATGGGTGTAGTTGTCCCCATCATATTCCTCTGCTGATGAATGCTTTTTTCGAGTCACCCTGGGATGCTTTGGCTCCTAGTGAAACGGACACTGGCTCAACAATACACGTGCAAGGATGCAGTCTCTCCCTCAGCGGCTGCTGTGGAAACCAGATGGAATCACCTTTGCTCCATAAACATGCTTCGAGGTACGTATCTGGGACCGTGGTCTGCGGTTGTGGGCAACAGCAATGTTGCATCTAGCACTCAAACATATAAAAAATTGGCTATTTCTATGAGGGAACAATGTGGCCTATTGTTTAAACTAAATGACTCAAAACAGCTTTTTGCTTTTTCTAGGCACCGTGGCTTTCTGAGTGCTTAGTATTTCAAATGGTAGACTTCAGGGCTACTATATGAACATTTTAAAGAGAAGCTTGCTTTTAGATTAATTTAAGAGTAGTTTTTAACCTTTTTAGATTTTATTATAGCCTGTTAACTTTTTAGATAGCTTTTATAAATCAACCCTTAGTATGAGGAGTGGGTGTTATGTTCCCGGTTAGGCCCATTTAGTGAAGCCGCTCATTTTTTACATTGTCCTATTTTTTCACAATAAAATTTCTGCAGTGAACTTTTGCACATATTTGCATGCACAACAATGTTAGATTAGTTTCTCTGAAACTACTTTGTTTACACATCTAACTTCACACAACATTATCACAATGCCTAGAACATCATATACAAGGCCTCTTTGCACACTATGTACAAATGTCGCTCTATCTTCCTCCAAGGGGCAACAACGTACATCGCAAGGCTGCTTTCTATTATAAATAATGAGCATCCAAATAGATTAGCAAGGGAGACACTTCAGCTGACACTGATGGTCCCTGCATGCTGAGACTTCACCAAGCAGCGGTCTGACATCTCGTGAGGGGTGTCCAGTTCATGACCGAAACAGGGTCCTTCATTCTCTCTCACCAGGTAATGGGGTTGGCTCGTCCCTAGGGTGGATTCTTGGCTTCACACCTACACACACTCTAGGTACACTTAGAGTAGGGTTTTGCATAGTAGGAGTACGCCAGATTGCTTTGATTATATGCCTGCATATGCATATTTACACTGTTTTAGCATTATGGTAGAACTGTTTCTACTATTTACTCTTTTGTGGTTTGTAATCACTTTCATCTGCTTCTGTCTTCTAATTCTCACAGCACATATATTCTATTCAAGAATAACGTTGTTTCATAAAATATATAGAATACGCCCGCTCTGTATTCTGTACACTTCTCTGAGCACGAGTAAGCATGAGTAACTGAGCGAAAGGTTCTGATCTGTTTCCACGATCCCAGAGGAGTCAGATTTGTCATGTTCAGTGGTTGCCAGAAACTATTTGCTCGCTGAAAATGTTAGTCTATAGGCCAACATATCCTGCGGAGGTATCCAGAATTAGTCTAGGCACCAAGTCCTTTGTTAATGTTGTCCAACAGATGCATAGATCCTATGGATTAGTATGAACTACATGACACAAACACTCATACACCCACTCATGGACCCATTCAGAAACTCTTACACTCATCCACAAACCCACTCAGACGCTGTCAACCCACTCACAGACCCACTCAGACACTGTTATGCTCACTCACACACTCAGACACTTAAATACCCACTCAGACACTCTTGCACCCACTCACAGACCCACTCAGACACTCTCACACACTGGCAGACTCACTTAGACTATCACACAACTACTCACAGACCCACTCACACACTTATACACCTACTCATACGCTTATACACCCACCCACACACCCACTCAGACACTCAAACACCCATTCATATGCCCACTCAGATACTTTTACACCTACTCACAGACCCACTCAGACACTCTCACACCCACTCACCAACCCACTCAAACACTCACACACCCACTGGTAGACTCACTTACACTGTTTCACAACTACTCACAGACCCACTCACATACTTATACACCCACTCACACACACACTCAGACACTCAAACACCCATTCACATACCCACTCAGGCACCCTCACACCCACTCACTGGCCCAATCATGCACCCACTCACAGACCCACACAGCCACTCATACACCCACTTACAGACCCAGTCAGATGCATTCACACCCACTCACTGACCCACTCAGATAGTTATACACCCATTCATAGATCCACTCAGGCACTGCTATACCCACTCACAGCCCCAGTCGAATTCTCTCACACCCACTCACCAATCCAACTCAGACACTATTGGTAGATGCACTTAAACCCTCTCATACTCACTCACAGACCCTACTCAGATTTGTATGCACCCACTTACAGAGCCACTCAGAAACTGTCACACCTAATTACTGATCCACTCAGACACTCACATACCTACTCACTCAAACACTGTCATACCCACTCACAGACCCACTCAGACACTCTTACACCCACTGACAGACCCAATCAGACATTTACACACCCACTGGTAGACTCATTTAGACTGTCTCACAACCACTCACAGACCCACTCACATATTTATACACCCACTCACACACCCACTCAGATACTCACCCATTCACATACCCACTCAGATACTTTTACACCCACTCACAGACCCACTCAGACACTCTCACACCCACTCACTGACCCAGTCAGACACATTCACACCCACTCACTGACCCACTCAGATAGTTATACACCCATTCAAAGACCCACTCAGACACTGTTAAACCCACTGGCAGCCCCAGTCAAATTCGTTCACACACACTCATCGATCCAACCCAGACACTATCACACCTATTGGTAGATGCACTTAAACCCTCTCATACCCACTCACAGACCTACTCAGACCTGTATGCAGCCACTCAGAAACTGTCACACCTACTTACTGATCCACTCAGACACTCACATACCCACTCACTCAAACACTGTCACACCCACTCACCGATCTACTCAGACACTCACACACCCACAGTCAGACCCACTGAGACACTTATGCACCCACTCACAGACCAAATTAAACAATCATGCACCCTCTCAGAGTCCCACAGAGATACTCACACACAAACCTACTCAGAAACTCACATAGCCACTCAGAGACCCACTGAGACACTCACACACCTACTCCCAGGCCCACTCAGATACCTATGCACCTATTCACAGACTCACTCAGACACTCTCACACCTGCTCATAGGCTCACTCAGATACTCATGTGCCTACCCATAGACCCAAGTAGACACACACTCACTGGCAGATGCAGTCAGACACTCTGCCACATGCAGAGTATCGCTCACACAGTTGCTAATCCTAAATGTGCTGCTATGTATTGAATGTGTGCTTTGGTTTGCGAATTATCGACAGATCTGTGTATTTGAATAAGAAGTTTAAAAAAAGAATTTCAAAAGAAATGAACCAGTGTTTGGAAAAAGGAGTGGTTCTGGGAAGAGCCTTTGTATTGATTGTGTGTAGATGATAACTATACATAAAACACGATACTGTCATTCAAGTTGTTTAAGAACACGCTGTTGCTTTCTCTGTGAAATGAACTCCATCACTCCTATACATATCGTCCATATCAAAGCATAAATTATTGTGGTATATAGAGCCCATGTTGTGGAGGAAGGCAGAAACTGTTTAGTTGAAATGTTTCCTGGATTTGTCTATGTGTGGATAGAATTTGTTTGACCACTTCCATTTCTGCCTTTGGCAAATGTTGGAGAACACCAAGGCAGTGTGAGGCAAAAGTGCCATTAATTGGCCAAAGGTATCCTTCATTAGGATTTCCAGTCCTACCCCAGGAAGTGTGCCTAGGTCATTGCCACCACAGGGCACAATCATGAGGTCTGAATGTTGGCAATCCATAATGCTTTTAACCAAAGGCAGCATTTTATGCCACTTTAACCCTCTCTGGCCAACCCAAGTAATGTCCACATTGGGCAAACCCAAGTCCCTGTCTATCCTACTCTTTCTGGCACAAGCTCTGGCACAAAACTCAAAGCTATGAACCACAAGTCACACTCTAACAATTTTGAAGGCAAGGAGGAGTAGCACAAAGGAGGAGGCTGGAGCCGAATGAGACAATTTTCATAATGAAGGGCAGCTAAAATGGAGGGCAGCACCTAATTTAAAATAAATAATATATTTCATTGGATGGTGTAAATATGCAGGTAGCTAAAATTAGCAAGGGATTTTCGGCAGAAAGTAAGTATATCTTTGATTGGCTCTGGATTTTTTTTTAAATGTTATGCTATTTTACACATGGTTATATTTCCAAACAGTCAAACATACCTATCACAGTTGAACCTAAAGCTAGTATGCCCAGAAAGTGTTGTGAACTTTTGAACTACTGGTACAAGAGAGTGTTCCAAAGTATGTTGCTATGGAAACTGAGCAAAAAAAGTATGGGGGGAATGGTTCTAAATATACTGTACTTTTAAAGTTAAAAGGAGAGTGGTTTAGACACATTGCTTATTATGGGTACTTATTTTTTAAATCAGTACTACCTTATAAAGTAGATGCAAAATATTAGCAGTACAATGTTAAATGCTTTAACAGACTCCAGTGTAGATTCGCAAATCAGTCGCAAAATTACATGGGGTGTCAAGTGGATTCGCGAATCCGTTCACAAACACTATCAAATTGGGCTTCTTAACAGAAGACTAAGAAAGGGTTAAAAAAAAAAACCTGACGATTGAGAAGTGGAATAACTAACAAAAACAATGAACGGAAGGTTATGATTTTCTTAGTGCATCAGTATCACTGAAGGCACCATGGGAAAGGCTGCCATTATTGGTTCTTTTGGACTGAGAGTGGTAAACCATTCTAGTACTTTAGACTTGACATTTTGTTTGATAACAGATTTCAAGTAAAACTGCATTAAAAATTGGAGAACAACGATATTTTACAGGTATGTCAATAACAATGTACATTTTAAAAAGCATATATATATGTTATGAGTGCATCTTAAATGAAATAAATTGTGATGGTTAGTTGCATATTCAGCTACATACCCAGAGAGGCACTGATATACTCAATTACATAAGAAGTCAAGTACTGACACAAGTAGTCACCCATTTGTACAGTAACTGATATATGCATGTATACAGTCAGTTATATACCCATTTGGACAATGAAACAGTCACTAACTGATCTACTTACATACCAAGACAGTCAGTTGCAATTAGGAAACTGAAAAGCTTATTAGTGTTGGATAGTGGTAAAGTGAATGTTTTTGTCCCCTAAGTATGGTTTCATTGACTGATCCACAATTATATATTACATTTATTTGCAAGTCTGTAATTCAGTCCTCTACCTGTACCCAGGGTCTGTAATTTAAATAGTAGTAGTGGGATTTTCGCCCTTTATTGTGCTACCCAGAGAAGTAGTCCTTCAATTCTGTATTAGGCCTGCTACTAGAGAATCTGTGTGTGCAGTTTACACTTCTATGTTGGAGTGACATTTATAATGCTTTACCAAGTGTTAAGCCTTCCTTTTATTGCATATAAAACACAGCTGAGGTAAGCTCTATGTAGCCAATAGAGCAGGGTGGTATGTGCTTAAAAGGTAAAACATGTGGTTTGAAGTTTCAGTGAGTTAGAAACGCACTTAAATACTAATATACCCAGTTATACATCCAGTCAGCTATCTTGCAGCCACTGAAATACCTATTTGCAAAACCATAGAGTCAGTCACATACCCAGTCAGAGACCGACAGAGGCACTTGCACATTCAGTAACATGCCCTCAGAGCACTTATGTATCCAGCAGTCACAGAGGCAGTTTCACACGCAGATACATATCTGTATACTCACTAAAATAACTAATAAGTAATCCATATAGGCAGTACCATACACTTATACAGACCCATAGACATTCTGAGAGAGCTGGTCATATGCTGGCATAGTTACTTACACATCCAGTAATACACCCACAGAAGAACTGATCATCTATTTTGATATGTACTCAAGTAGTCAGAATTCTAATTACTCATCCAGACAAGTAGACGTTTTAACAGGAGTTGAGCCTGCTAATGCAGAGCCTGTGTGTGCAGTTGAACTGCCAGGACAACTTGGCATTAACTATTTGCCAAGCCATAAGCTCCCCTTGTACTGCACATAAGTCAAACCTAAGGTATTCTGTAGGTAGTTCATCGGTCAGGGTGCTATGTGCTTAAAAGGTAAGACATGTACTTTGATGTTTCAGTAAGTTGCATGCGCACTTAGAGACCTATATGCCCAGTTATACATCCAGTCTCCCACCCATTCTGCAACTCACATACCTATGTACAAACAAAAAGGGCCACTAAAACACCCAGTCAGGCAGGAATAGAGTCACTTATACATTTATTTATTTGTTTGTATATTTATGTGTGTTTTATAGAGCGTGGATATGACCCGTTAGGGTATCAGAGAGCTTTACAGGGTAAGCAGTTTGTATACAAATAAGACATAGGTATGGGAGTGGAACATTTGGGATCAAAAACAAGTACAAATAATTTGAATTGAGTACAAACATTTTACAAGTCGAAATGTAATGAAGGTCCAAGAATATAAGTGTGGAGTGCCAGGAGGTGCTGGGTGGATAACATCCAGTCAGCCCAAGGTGTAGTAGTAACAGAAAAAAAACAAGGTCGCTGAGTGCAATGCAAGAATTAGGAGAGGAATTTGCCCATTGGAAGGTTTTGGCTTCCTTTTTAAAATGTGCCAGAGATGGAACTCTTCTAATGGCGGGCGGGAGTGAGTTCCAGATTCTTGGTGCGGCCCCAGAGAATGCATGATTATAGGTTTTTTCCTTTCGAAAGCGCGGAGGCTGGAGCAAGAAGTCTCTGGAGGACCGGGAGTTTCTGGATCCTCAAGACACCATGAGTTTCTGGGCAAGAAATGCAGGGTATTTAGTGTAGAAAGCCGTGTGAGTGATACATGCCAGTTTGAGTTGGATTCTGGCTTCAAGAGGAAGCCAGTTCAGGGCTTTCAGATGGGGTGAGATGTGGTTGAATTTTGTAGAACCTGTTGGGAGACTGGCGGCGGCGCTGAGGCAGGCTTTTAGGGAGGCCAGGGAGATCTTGGGCAGACCAGACAGGGTAGAACATCCATATTTGAGTCTGGAGATAACTAGTGCCTGGACTGCCATTTTTAGGTCGGGAGTGTCAAGGAAAGGTTTTCGTTTTCTTTGATAGCTCAGGTGAAACCTGGTGGTTTTGGCCATCAATTTGATGTGGTCACGCATATTCAAGCTGCTGTCCAGGGTTATTCTGAGGGATTTGGCAGAGTCTACTATAGTCAGTGGGCAGTTTAAGGCTGTGATCGACTTAGTCCATTCCCGAATGTCAAGGTTGGTTTTGGGTGGGGAGATTAGAAGGAATTCCGTTTTTGTGCATTTAGTTTGAGCTGGTTGAAGGTGAGCCATTGGACAGTCAACTTCAAGGCCTCATTCAGGGAAAAAATCTTCTCCGGAGAAGAGATTTTGATGTAGATCTGGGTGTCATTGGCATACATGTGCTAGGAGATATTGGCGGTCAGTGGTACTTCTGCTAGCGGTTTAAGGTAGAAATTGAAGAGGGTAGGGGAAAGGGTTGATCCTTGGGAGACTCCGATCGTAATCGGAGAAGGAGCGGAAAGCTTACCATTGACTAAGAATCTCTGGAAGCGGTTCCGGAGGAAGGATCTAAACCATTCAAGCATGGAGCCACCCTGTCCCATCCTTAGTTTGAGGAGTTTGAGAAGTTTCTCATGGTTGATCATATTGAAAGCCGAGGATAGATCTAAAAGGATTGGGAGACATGTTTTGCTTTGGTCAAGGGCTTGAAGAGCATCATCCACGATATAGAGAATGGTGGTTTCAGTGCTGTGCCCAGGCCTGAACCCTGATTGGAAATCGTCCGGTAGGTTGAAGTTGGTGATGTGTTGGCTCAGTTGAAGTTGTACACATTTCTCCATAACTTTCGCTAGGAGTGGGATATTGGATATAGGTCTAAAGATGTCTGGAGAGGCAGAATTCAGCTTAGGTTTTTTTAAGATGGAGATGACTTGACCAGCTTTTAGAGAGTCAGGTATAGACCCCTGTAGAAGGGAGGCATTGATTATTGCAGTCCAAATAGGAATGATAGATTGGGAGGCAGCGGCCAAACAGTTGGAGGGGAGTGGGCCATTAAAGTGGTTGTTTGAGTATAAGGAGGATAGAATTTCTGAGATAGAACAGTCATCATATACTTTGAAATTGGACCAGTGCGCTTGGTTTTTGGGTGATGTCTGGGGGGGCAGCGCGGAGAGATGAGGCAGGTCCGGAGGGGGTTGTGAGTAGGTAGCGGATCGAAGTTCGTTTCCTAGGGCAGTCATTTTGTAAGAGAAGAAGGAGGAGAATTCCTCACATATTATTAGAGATTTAGGGGTTTATTTGGAGGTTTTAGCCAGTTTATTAAATTGGTGTTTGACCATTTCAAAGTGCTTGCGGGGTCTGTTCTTGGCGTTCTCCAATTCTGATCTGAAGAATTCTTTTTTTGAATTGAGGATGTTCCTATTATAGGCATTTCTGGTCTGACGGAGAGTTTTTAAGTGGAAGGCTGAGGGGTGCTATCTCCAGTTTCTTTCTATCTGCCGGAGGGTTCTCCTTTCATTGTTGAGGGATCTGTTGAACCACGGGTTTCTGTCTTTGATTTGGGTTCTTTTTAGCTTTAGCGGGCAAGATATCAAGTATGTTAGACATAGTCGAGGTATAGTGTTCTGGGATTTTGTTGACTATGAAATATTTTGCGGGGGAAGGAGTTCAATCTCACAGCGTGCAGCCAGTTTTGCGTGATCTAGGCTCTTTTTGTCTCTAACCCAATGTTTTGGATTTACAGTTTGTGGTGGCCTTGTCTTGTGGGTGCCAGGTAATAGGAAGGTAATAGCGTGGTGATCAGACCAGTCGCATGGGTCTATAGAGATAAGCATGACCGCTGATCCCTTAGCAATGATCCAATCTAGAGTGGTGCCTTTCGTGTGTGTTGGGTGTGTGCAGGCTTGGGTAAGTGCTTGTTCAGCTAGGAAGTCTTTGATGGCGTTGACCTGAGGGTCCTTGAGGTCGTTCCTGTGCAGATTGAATTCACTGAGGAAAATGTCATTAGAATTGGGGGAATCCTTGGCTGTAATGATTTCTATGAGGTGGTCAGTGAAGGTGTCCTTCATACCTGGGGGGTGGTATAAGATGTGCAGCCTGCACAATTGAGAGGCGTTGTTGCATATGGAGAGTGCAAGGTATTCGCAGGAGTCTGTGGGATCAGCATGAAGTTCAGTTACGAGGAGGTTAGAGCGGTAGATGCAAACAATGCCTCCCCCTTTTTTTGATTGCCTGTCCAGCCTTGAGATATTATAATTAGGAGGGACTAATAGGTCTAGGCAAGGAGATGAGCATTTGTTGAGCCATGATTCAGTCAGGATTGCTCGGATTTTTGGCTCAGGATAAGATCGACGACATCAGAGGCATGCTTTACTGCTGAGCGGCAGTTGATTAAGAGGCCGGAGAGAGGGGGGTGGAGGTATGTGTCGTGAGTTAGGTCGGAAATGTGTACCTGCGCTAGGTTATTGCTAATAACTCCTCTGTTGCAGAGAGTTGTTGATCTATTGGAGTTAATTGCAACCGTATGGATTACGTGTTCATCAATCTTGTCCAGTGGACCCTGGGGCTTCAGGAGCAGACTTGTAAGTTAGAAGGAGGGCTAGGATTTCCTCCTCTGAGAGGTAGCTGGGCTGCTTGCGAGGAGGAAGGTGTCTCAAGGATAACGGCAAGGGGTGAAGAAGGGGCTTGGTGAGGGGGGAGTTGAGTTCTGTGGGAGCTTGAAGTTTGAGAAAGAGAGTTCAGTGAGGTGAAGGATGTTTTTCATTTCCAGAATGAAGTTATGTTGGCTGCTCTGAGGTGCAGAGTTTCCAAATTGATAAGTGAGGGGTCAATGGGTTGGGATTGGTTCTGTTGGCATGGTTGGGATGCATTGTAGTGGGGCTAGACCGTTCTGTGTCACAGATCCTGAGAGGAGGGGTTTGTAAGTGGCTAGGCATGCTTGGCAGAGTGGTCGAGGGATCATTGGGGCGGGTGTTCGCAGCCCTGCAGGTGTCTAGCGTATTAGTCACCATGGGTGTGGTGGAGGAGCACGAGTTGGAGGAAGGGGGCAGTGGCATGGTGTCCTTGAGAGGTGGCGGAGGTTGTGTGGGAGTGGAGAGAAATTCCCTAGCAAATATATGGGTGACACTGCCTAGAGAACCATTTAGAGTGGGGAATGGCATGGGTGGAGTTGTTCTTGTCTGCACCATAGGAAAGGGTTGGGGGTGAGGGGGAGTGCTTGGATCCTTGATGGGGCTTAACAGGGGGGTTTAACACTTGCTCTTTCGGCTGTGTTGATCGGAGCAAAGGAGGGGGTCGGGTGACGAAAGCTGATGCTGGGGGAGCGTGGAGGGATAAGGGTCGTGCATGTGCTTTTTGAGAATGGTGAAAAGGTCCACGAATTTGTTGAGGTCTTTTTTTGGCACTTGGATCAGGACGATGCCATTTTGTATAAGGTGATGGCAAGGTCAGTTTGCAAATTTAAGGAGGGTGCGATCGTGAGCTTGGTGCCGTACGGAATGTTCCTGGATTCATGTACATTAAGGAGGTTTGAAATGGTTGCGTGCCATAAGGTTGTTTTTCTGGAGTAGAAGATGAGGTAATTAATGATTGTGCCCTTGTCAGCTCTATAGCGCAGGACAGAGATCAGGGTCTCAGGGTGACTTTTCAGAATGGAGTGTTTGTAGGTTTTAGCAGCAGTCTCGAAGAGGTTAGGAGGATAAACGAGTGTAGGAGTTGCCCCCTGTTGTATTCAGGCAAGGGCCTGCCATACTGCAGAGAGAGGGTGATCGTTAAGGCCAGGGGGAGAGCTTACGGAGGCTGCGGGAGTGGCTCTAGCAGTTAGGATCACTGCTCCGGGGCACAAACAAGGAGGTCCGCAGATATGCAGGGCTCTAGCAGTGAAGATTACTGCTTCGGTGCGCAAACAAGAAGTCCGCAGATCAGCAAGGCGTCTGGAGTAGAGGGAACAAGCATTAGATCCTGAGACCATGTGGTCAGTCAATATCGGTTCATGCCGGTAGAGCCTCAGGAGGGGGGGGGGACTGTGGCGGCCCTTTACAGAGTTCAGAGTGTCGCAGGGGAGAGCTGACTTATTTCAAAGCGGGTCCTCCATGTCGCCAGCCCTGTTGTAGAAGAATCTGCTCAAGGGTCAAGGGCAGATAGACCCCGGGCGTGTGAATAGGCTGTGGATAGGGAGGACGGCCTCACTCAAGATGGCTCCGGTTGGTGGTAATAGATGGAGTCAGGATAGGCCACCGGAGGCACTGCCATGTTGGCTGCAGGGGAGCGAGGCCACCCCAGCCGGATTAAGGATGCGGAGAAGAGTGGTCAGGTTCCGGGCTGCAGGGGAGAAGCTGCTGGGCATAGTCACACTGGCCTCGAGCATCCGTCGTTGATAAGTTTAGGGCCACCCTTGCGGCAGTCTGAAGCTGCAGAGAGGAGTTTAGGGCTGCAGGGTGAAGGTACAGGGGCCAGGTCGTACCAGAATTAACAGCCTGTGCCTCTGGTCCCAGGGCCGCCCTCGCAGCCTGCAGTGGTTCAGGGCCGCCCTTGCCACTGGTTGAGGATGCAGAGAAGAGTATTCAGGTTCCAGGCGGCGGGGGAGAAGAAGCTGCTGGGGCAAGGCCGCACCGGCATGGAACAGCCGGTGTCATGTAGATCAGGGCCACCCTTGCGGTAGGCTGAGGCTACGGGGAGGAGTTCCAGGCTGCGTGGGTTCCGGGCTGCCGGGGTGAGGCTGCAGGGGCCGACCCACACAGGAACGAACAGCTGGTGCCTCCGGCCCCAGGG
The DNA here is from genome assembly GCF_964204655.1 of Triturus cristatus. Taxonomy (NCBI): domain Eukaryota; kingdom Metazoa; phylum Chordata; class Amphibia; order Caudata; family Salamandridae; genus Triturus; species Triturus cristatus. The sequence goes on along the minus strand of NC_140583.1, from coordinate 406,833,061 downwards.
CTGCCCGCAAGGCAGGCTGAGGTGACAGAGTGGAGTGGCCAGGTTAGGTTAGGGCTGCTACCACCCCAGGGCAAGGCGAATCAGGTCGGTGGGGATCGCCTTGGGGGCTAGAACAGGGCAGCCAGTGTCATAGGGCTCAGGGCCACCCTACCGGCAGAATAGAGATTGCGGAGGTAGTAGGCCACTGGGCTGAGGCTGAAGCGGGTTATGTTGATCCGAGCCAGGGGGTCAGCGCCTCGGGACCCCGGACTGCCCTCATGGCAGGGGATCCATCAGATTCGGGCGAGTACATGCCTGGATGACGTGGCCGCGCTCCCCAGTCGCTAGCAGGCGATCTAGAGGACCACGTTCAGGGCCACCAGACTCAGGCCCTCAAAGTAGGTGACCGGGCAGGGGTGAGCGGGGGAAAGGATTCTCCATCAAACGATGGAAGGGAGATCCGTCGGACTCCATGCAGGTCCCAGGTGACGTTGATCGTCAGCGGTAGATAGGGACTCGCTGTCCAACGCTCAATGGGAGACCCAGCGGGCTCCACGCTGGTAACAGCCAGAGTTGATCAAGGCAGTAGGCAGCAAATGGCACCGGATCAGAGGACTCCCCGCTGGCACCAGGAGACGCCGATCTTCCAGCAGCAGGCAGGCACAGGAGCAGAGGAGTCAGCAGAAGTCGCCGGAACTTTGGGCTCGACGTTGGTCCAGGGAATGTCGACCTTCCAGCGATAGGCCGGCACTGGGGCAGGGGACTAACAGAATGGCGCTGGATCCGAATATGGCAGGCATGGTCCAGGGCAGTAGCGGGTAAGTAGGAGGTCAAAAGTGTGCGAATATGCGAGTTTCAGTGAGGGAGAGCAGCAGGGTTCTAGGGCAGGAGGGTGGAGGGCTGATGGTGAGGTTTTAACGGGGATGGCTACCAATGCAGTAGTCCCCGAATCGGGAGCTCTACGGGAGGCCACTACTCGGCCGCGGTGCCATCTTGAATGCATCACACACTCCCCCAGCATTTATGTATACACTGCTAATAAATACAATTGCACACACAGTTACACACCCAAATACTTACTAACACAGTCAGTTGTCAATCCAGGCAGCTATTTACATAGCCATTTACCACAGACACACCCAGGGACGTATCAATAGAGCCACTGAGATATTCAGCCAAACACTGATACCGTCTCTCAAACACCCATACACATACTGCTACTGCTACAGCTACAGACACATCCAGCCACACACTAATATTTACACTAGCCACCGACACACCGAGGCAAACACTGATTTAGTGTCTGATACAGCCAGGTACACATTGCTGACACACTGACACACCCAGACACACACTGATACAGTGTTTGATACACCCAGGTAAACATTGTTAGACACTGACCCACCCGGGCACATACTCATACACCAATAAAACACCCTCTCACATATCAATACCGCCACTTCAGCCAAACACCGATACAGCCCCTCAAGCACCCATACACATACTAATACAGCCACTGACACACCTAGCCAAACACTAATACATACACTAACACACCCAAGCACACATTATTACAGACGCTGACATACCCAGGCAAGCACCAATGTAGACACTGACACACTCAGGCACACACCGATACAGCCACTGAAATGCCCAGGCACACACTGATACACCCAACAACACAACTCACACATTAATATAGCCACTTATACACCCTGACACACAATGATACGCACCCAGCTCCCCTCCAATACACAGAATGATATATTCAATACACACTACTGACACACTAAGCCAGTCAAACACTAATAAACTCCATAGCCATTGATACACCCAGGCACACACCGATAGAGGAACTGACACACTCAGCCACACTCTGATACAGAAACTGACACATCCAGGCACATACTCATACAGCCAATGACACACCCAGTCACATATCAATATAATTAGTTACACATTCAGCCAAACACTGATACAACCTCTCAAACACCCATACACATATTGATACAGTCACTGACACACCCAGCCACACATTAATTTAATACAGACACTAACACACCCAGGCACACATTGTTATAGATACTGACAAACCCAGGCACACACTGATATTGTCAGTGACATGCCCAGGCACACACCAATACAGACACTGAGATACCCAGGCACACACTCAACCACCCAATAACATACCCACTCACACATCGATGGAGCCACTTACACACCCAGGCACACACTGATACAGCTACAGACACACTCAGTCACATATCAGTACAGACATATACGCATTGAGCCAAACACTCATACAGCAGTTCATATATGCAATAAGTAGATATCGAATTATTACCTTTTAAAATATATATGAAGTATATTTTAGTTAAAAATAAAATTACTAAATTAACAAGCAAGTAAGCTATAGTATACTTAGTACTAAACATAAACAAAAATAAACACTAGAAATTAACTAAAAAAACATTACAGGTCATAATACTTTGGAAAGAGAATTTGAAAAACCTTTGAAATGCACTGAAAAAATCATAGGTTACCGGGATGTTATAGTTAGGCTCAGATTATATGTGCACAAAACCATAGAAATTCAGCAGTCATAGTTACCTGAGCTAACTATCACGTACGCTTACATAATATAGTGCTTATGACCTCACATATTACATCACTCGTTATATGGTTAGCGGCATCACGGATGACATCACCGATGACATCTCGAATGAATCACTGATGACATCATCCACAGAATCACTCATACACTCACTCACACCCCCACACATTTCATGCACCCATTGACACACTCATACAACCACTCACATACCTACTTACTCATCCACAAAGCCACTCACTCATCCACTCGAACACACAGCCACTCACATAGTCACTCACCTACCCTTACACCTACTTACACAGCCAATCACTCCCCCACAAAGCTGCTCACTGATCCATACAGCCACTCACATACCCACTCTCTCACCAATACAGCTACTCACACATACAACCTCACAACAAGGCCACTCACACACCCACACATTCATTTACATAGCCATTCACACATCCATATAAGCACTTACATATATACTCACTCACCCATACAGCCACTCACACAGTCACTCTCCAATACAGCCACTCCCACACCAACTCAATTAACCAAACACCCACTCAAACAGCCATTCACTGACCCATACAGCCACTTACACACCTAGTTCCTCACAAATACAGTCACTCACACATCCACTCAGTCACCCAAACAGCTACTCATACACCCACTAACCCACCCATACAGCCACTCACACAGTCACTCATTTACCCATACCATACAGCTACTCCCACACCCACTCACTCACCAATACAGCTACTCACATAGCCACTCACACACCCATACAGCTAGACACACACCCAATTATTCACCCACACAGCCAGTCACATACCCAGTCACTCGCACACCCACTCACACACAGATACACAGTCACACAGCCACTCACATAATATATGTTGAAAAATTTAATCACTCATTAGTAGTACACAAAGTATAATAATGCAACTTTTGTGGTACCTCAGTATACATGTTTAACACTCACAATCACTGGATGATGTCATCAGTGACGTCACTGACCATATCATGAGTGATGTAATATGTGAGGTCATAAGCAGTGCATTGCAGGGGTGTAAGTTATAGTTAGCTCAGGTTATGATAACTTCTGAATTTCTATGGTTGTGTGCATGTATAATATTAGCCTAACTATAACATCCCTATAACCTTTGGTTTTCTCAGTGAATATCTCTCTCTCTCTCTCTCTCTCTATATATATATATATATATATATATATATATATATATATATATATATATATATGTGTGTGTATATATATATATATATATACTTAAAAAACCATAGGTTTCACACATGTTATAGTTAGCTGTACATTTCACTCGTAAAAAACCAATGAAATTCCACGTTATAGTTAGATCAGGTAACTATAACTTGCGCGCCTACAATAAACTGCTGATGACATCACTCATGACATGGTCAGTGACATCACTCATGACATCAATGATGACATCTGAGATTACACATTGTGGATTGCGGTCGCGCAAGTTATAGTTACCTGATCTAACTATAACGTGGAATTTCATTGGTTTTTTACGAGTGAAATGTACAGCTAACTATAACATGTGTGAAACCTATGGTTTTTTAAGTGAATTTGCAAGGTTTTGTAAATGATAATTCCTAACTATAACGTGTGTGAAACCTATGGTTTTTTCAGTGAATTTGTACGGTTTTTTAAATGCTAAGTTATGTATTTATTTTTTATTTTTTTTTCTGGTTTTTCACTATGCGCACACCCTGTGCGCACGGTGCGCTGCGCGCTCCGTGCGCGCGCTGTGGGTGCTCGGTGCGCGTCGCGCACCGAGCGCCCACGTTGCGCAGTCCATGCCGTGCGCGCCTCGCCTTTTTTTACTCAGTAACATTTGTTTTTTCTCCCTTGTGGGTCCTTTAATTTATTTAATAAATGTGATTGTTACTTCTTTATTTTTTTTTATTTTTTTTTGCCGTGTGCGTACGGTAAGCTTACCGTACGCGTACCCCGCGATTTTTTTTAAAATTATTAAATTTATTTTTCGTACTTTTGGGTCCTTCTTGGACCCCCTGACAAACACTAGGGGGTCTGCAACTCTCTTCGTTGCCCCCGTTTCACGTTCCCCACCTTTGTTTCTCAGTGCGAGAGAGAGAAAATGGCGGCCGACACTCCCTGATTTCGACCGATTCGAATGTTTAGTCATGTAACCACCAATCAGAATTGAGCTCGTGCACGGCACCGTACGCGTACGGTAAGCTTACGGTAAGCGCACGGAGCGCGCTTGCAGATATATATATTGATGCTATTTTCTCAGGACCTACTGAAGAGATTTACACCAGACCTACAAAAGGCACATCCTTGACCTGAGGACTACCTCTCTGCCAAATTTCAAGTAATTCTGTTCAGCCGTTCGGGCTGTAGCTGCGTCTAAAGGTCCTATGGAAAAATGCATGGGGAAAACGCGTTTTGGGACCCCCCTTTTTTCTCGGCCCCCGCTTGACGAATCACCCCGAGACTTTCAGGGTAGGAGCTGAACGGAGCGCCCCATTAGTTTTGAAAATTTCACGAGGATTCGTCAACCAGCGCCAAAGTTATTCAAAATAGAATTTTGAGATTTCCTATGGAAACACGGTCCTAACTATAACTATCTACTGGCGACCGCCAGTAGATAATATATATATTTATATATATATATATATATATATATATATATATATATATATATATATAGATATAGATATAGATATACAAGATCGCGGAGGCGATCGAAACGCGTCTGGGGCGGACACTATAACATCCCTATAACCTTTGGTTTTCTCAGTGAATATCTCTCTATATATATATATATATATATATATATATATATATATATATATATATATATATATATATATATATATATACGCGTCTGGGGCGGACACTTGTCTGTATGAACTATGGAACAATAAAGTTGGCTATGCATCCGTGAGCCCACTTACTTGGATTTTGTTGAAGGTGTGCCTGTCTGTGGTCTGGACCCGTGTTTATTTCCCCTCCTATCATTTGGAGGATCAAGATTTTGGTTACATAGATATATATATATATATATATATATACATATACACACAAATCTTCAGAAAATATTTTTTAAAGAAGTATCCTGGTTATTCTAATTGTGCACAGAACATTTTGGGGCAATCCATCAAGCGTGGAGCTACAATAAAGGGGGTCATGTTAATTCCCTTAAAGATTTTAGTCTCCACTAGAGCCCCAACCGCTGGATGAAATTACACTACATTTGGCAGAAAGGTAGCACTTGGAACCTTTTTGTTATTTGGTGTGAATCCATTCAGTAGTTTGGGAGATATTAAAGAAAAAACAAATTTGTATATATAGGGACGCGAAGGCTCCACAAACCCTCCTGATCTCATGCTCTGATTGGCTGCCAACACTTCAACCAGGAAGTGTTGGCAACCATCTTGGGACTCGGCTTCAGCCGAGTCCCAGAAAATATGTAAAAAAATAAATAAAAGGGGTCAGAGTAGAAATACCCTGACCCCTTAGCCCTGGTGTTGGGGTCCCAGAGTAACCCCACCAAGGCAAAAAATCATGTTTTAAACTTTTTGCCTAAAATTGCAGCAGATCTGTGAATCCAGCAACAACTTAAAAAGTGTGGGATCCTGCGCTTGTTTTGAATTATCCTCCGGGAGGGCCAGGTCCCAGGGGCATTGTTTAAAAGATGGAGGGGGTGCACGGGACCCCCTCTAAAAGACTTTTAGAGCCCCAGGGACAACACCTTCCCTGTGGCTTTATCTTTAAAAATGGAGGGAGGCAATGCAGACACTGGACCACCACCTCCATGAGACAATAAACTACCATTAAAGAGGGCCACGGGACTCCCTGGGACCTGTGTACCTCCAACTCCTAGGGGCCAGCCCAACAATACAGAAGGACAGGGGCCACACAGCTCCCTCCTGGAGCTATACATAGCTCTGGGACCCGCCTCCCCTAGGGGCAACTCCTGCCAACCCCAGGACATAGCTGTTTGCTCTGACTTGACGGAGGCTTTGACAGATCCTGCCAAGTCAGAGCCAATACAACTTCCGCTGTCAACAAGCGAAAGCTGTGAAACTGCTCTCGCTTGCTGAGGACTGAGTTTTCGTCTGTTTCTCTGCCAGCTGTCATGTGGGCAGTAAAACAGATGAAAGGATTGCTCTCATAGACAGGAGCTACATATTTAGCAGCTCCCTGTCTGTGAGAGCAATGCCTCCTCCCGCAGGAGGCAGGGAGCCCGCATGGTCCACGGGGCATTCTGGCTCCCCCGTGGTCCCCAACGCTGTTAAATGGGTTCCCTTGGGTGGGTTCCAGGGCACCAAGCATTTGAAGTCTAGGCCGACTCCCCCATTAAATTAAGGCTAAGCCACCGGAGATAGGGTCTCCAGGGCCAAAATCAGCCCATGGAGGGAGGCCCTGGTGTAATTTGTAAGTGAGCCCCAGGGATGTGGTGGCCCCCAGGGCATATGAAAGCTCTAGGAAGGGAGGTATGTCAGCTCCGCTCCTTTGGTCCTTTGATTTAAAGAATGCCATGAGGAGGTGGGGGTCCCCGGGCCCTTGGAGCTCAATGAAGGGGGTCCCCATGTCACCCCTCCTTAACATCAGTAAAGCTCCAGGGTTGGTGGTCCCTGGGATCATAAGAGGGAAAACGAACAGCAGAAAAACAAGCAGAAAAGGCAAAACAGAGGGCAGAACACTAAGCAGGAAAAACAAAACAGGGGGCAGAAAAATGAGCAGGAAAGGAAAAACAGAGGGCAGAACAAAAGGAGAAAAGGCAAAACAGAGCAGAAGAGGGCAAAACACACCCACTCACAGACTCACTCAGAGGCTCATACACCCACTCACAGACCCAATGAGACACTCATACACTGTAGGAAAGTGCCTCTTTTTACTTGGTTAGCCCTCACTTTTTGCCTGGAACATGATGTGATTTCGAATGAAAGTGCACCGGGTCCCTACTTCCCAGGCTCCCAGTGCCAGAGCTTTTTGTAAAAACTGTACCATGATTGGCGCAATTTCAGCTACCCCTATAAATTCCTATTAAATGGAACACCTGGATCCTAGGGCATTGGGACTGAAGATTGCCCACTAGGGCTGCAGCACGAAGTGTACTACCTTAGGAACCCCTTACCAAGCTATGCAAACTGCCATTGCAGGCTGCCTGCCCTAGTGCAGAGGAAACTGAACGTCGACATGGCACACATCCCTGTGTGCCATGCCGACAGACACTGCACGAGGTATAGATAAGTTACCCCTACTGCAGTCTTTACTGCGCTAAGGCAGAGTGTACTACATCACTAAGGCAGGGTGCACTACATCACATGTGTGGTCATATCTGCCTAAGCACATATGACCCTATAATATCTAAGTGTATTCTTGGATATTGTAAGTGCACAGGGAAGCCAGATAAAGTACATGGTCTAGACCCACGTTATTGCGGGTTCTACAGCAACACGGTGTCTTCACTGTACACAGGGATGTTTGGTACCATACATCTCATCTTAATATATCCACACTGATGCAATGGTTCGGTATATTGATAAATGCACACAGAGGACACCTTAGAGGTGCCCACTGAAAAGCTACCAAACACTGGTGTGGTCTCGACTAGTCTTAGCCAGCCTGCCACCACCAGACATGTTTCTGACCTCATGGGGAGAGAGCATGCACTCTCAGATGGCGGGAACAATGCCTGCTCTTGGCGGAGGTGCTTCATACCGCCCCCAGGCTAAAAGGCATTCCAAGGCAGGAAGCTTCAAAGGCGATGCCACCTTTGAAATGCAGCCCAGGCATCTCCAGTTAGAGGAGAATGCCAACCCCCTTATCCTGCTCCACTTTTGGCAGGAGGACAGGCAGGAAAATTAGTTAGATTAGGGGGTGTGCCCACATTCAGCCAGCACCACCCCTAAGGTGGGGCAGGTGATGTGAACCCCACTTTTCCAAATTCCTCCATCCTGGGATGGAGGGAAATAGCCAATCAGGGTCAGGGTTGTGCCCTTTCACACAGAGGGTGTAGACACCCTAAGGTGGGTACCCCATTGGCTACTACCTGTCACCCCCTTTAACCACCTAGGCCCTGAACTTCAGAACTAATGGACCCAAGAAGAAAATGGACAAAGAAGAGCTTCTGAACCAAGAATGGAGAACCTGCTGCAGAATCTTGTTGCAAAACCCTGCCTGCTGCCTCACAGGATTCTATCATCATGGTGGGCTGACTCATCCTGCTGCTGTGAGGCCTCCAAGAACTCCAGAGCACCTCCAGCCCTTCAAGAATTACCAGAGAACTTCCTTGGAGTATAGGAACTCCTCTAACCATAGCCACTGGCACCAAACCCTTGGAGTTCTACTTACCAACTTGCTTCTCCCCAGTGACACAGACACAGCAACTGAGACAGAAGCAACACATAATCTCCGGAGGGTCAGTTATGCCCCCCACCAAGTGAGAGGACACCAGGACCTACTGGAGCCATGCCTTATCAATACCCAAGGTACTAGAACACCCGCAACAGATACCGAGACGAAGAGTCCAAATCAGACTCCAGCTGCCAAGGAAGCAAGCACCCATCTCTTTTTAATATATATATATATTGCAACCCTGGCAGATTTTATTGCCTCTTTTTGTTTTCAATTTTATGGCTATGCGGATGATATCCAAATAATCAGCTGCATGGAGGGCAACATTTCCTAACTCAAGGAAAAGTTCAAAGGCTGTTTGATTAAGGTAACTGGCTGGAAGAATGCCAATTCTTTCCAGCTAAATTCAGATAAAACTGAGATTTTGATATTTGGTAATCCCTCGATCTGGTCCTCCATGTGGTGGCCCCAATTTTTAGGAGAATGTCTCGAATCAACATCCACTGCCTGCAATCTGTGCGTGCCATTTGATAGCAAACTCTCATTTGAGTTAAAGATTAGTAAAGTAATATCTACCTGTTTCCTGCTAATGAAACAACTAAAGAAGATCCTCCCTTTTATTTCTCAACATTCTCGACAGTTGTTGGTGCAAGCCCAGATTTTAAACCGACTGGACTATTGCAATGCTCTGTATGTTGGACTTCCAGATTACCTTATAGATAGGTTACAATTTATACAGAATGAGGCAGCTTGATTGATTTTGGGTGGAGATACTTTGATAGCATCTTGTCTTTACTTCGCCAGTTACACTAGCTCCCTGTTCATATGAGATGCTGGTCAAGTCCCTTTGTGCATTTTATTAGGCATTAGCACGTCTTCATATACATCTGTAATGCAAAAAAAAAGTACTTTCCTCCTAGACAGCTTTTCTTTTTCACCATTTTGATCACGGCACCTAAAGAGCAAGATTGGGAGGACGGGCTTTTCCTGTGGTTACAGCTCAAGCATGGACCAGACTGCAGCCCGAGTTATGCCTAGAGCAAAATATCTTAAAATTTGGCAGGGTCAAAAAACCCATTTGTTTACATAGGCTTTGCCTGGAGCCCTTAAGTATCGGGTTTGCTGTATAGAGTGAAAACGTTTTGGTAATTGCGTGCACTATAAAACTAATAAATAAAGAACTGTTCTCCCTTCTTTTCTTCCCTCCTCTCATCAAGTACCACACCATTTGGCATGGAAAAAGTAGATCAGATAGTTCATGCACTCATACGAGCACATTATAGTGATTACAAATATGTTCTTCTATTTGATCATATTAAATCTATGACTAATTGAATGGACCGCTCACCTCAGTAACACAAGAACATGCCAAAATGACTTTTACAAATATAAACAGAATAAACAGGTTCGGGAATCTATCAAACTCGGAGAAGCATAGGCATCCATTTGATATAATCTCCTAGAATCATTTTTTCTTGAGTATCTTTTTAATCCAACATATTGAGATCACAGCGGAAATGCGGCTGCCCGTGGCCCACGCAAGGGACCACTCAAGAGGGCGGCCCTCTAGTGCAATCTGGGCACCAACGACCCCCCTCTCTAAGGCAGGGACTCAGGGAGGAGTCCCCCCACCCTTTCCTGTGGCACGCTAGACGCGTCACTTTCGGCGCGCCGAGGATTGGGGGAAGGTATATAGGCCTTCCACTGCCATTCTGGCGACCTCTTTTGCGCCGGACACGCCGTCTCCCACCCTACCGCTTACACGGCGTGGGGGTGGCAGGCAAGATACATGGAATGTTGTAATGTTTGGTTTTCGTTGCAGGCGGAGTTACAGGGCAATCTGGAAGCAAATGGGTACAGAAGGGTACCTCTGCAGGGCACAATAGGGGTGCCAGAGCCAAATCCCAGGAGCCTCATGAGAGGTTCCTGGAAAACCACGTTGGCGCCTCGTTAGTCCTTCGGGCGTTTGTGGGCCTGAACAACCGGGGGCTTGCCTTGCTACGCTCCACTCTGAAAGGGGCATGAGTAATATGGGACCAATATGTCACCTGATCCAGAAAGAGGATCACCCCATAAGGTGTAGCACTGATTGGGTTCTCCCCAGTGCTCCTTGGCTCATCAGGCGCGCAGGCAGCAAAGTTGGTTACAGCTGCCTGCCCTTGGATCGCCCGTAAAATAACCCACCATATTGCATTCTGTTGTATGGAATAAACCTGCAGCAATATTTACCCAAACACAAGTTGCGTTGTGTATTTATTTATTTAGCATGCATGCTATGTGTTTGTGTGGGTGGGGTGTGTTGCCAATGGTGGCACTATGAGCCTACAGTATTCGTCACTGCATTCCGTCCCTTCTTCTACTAGCGGAAAAGCAGCACATACATTGCCTTTAATGTTGACGTGACCAGTAAAAAGGTAATGAAAGTTCCTGCTCTTCTAATATAAAATAGTGCACAGTTTGATCAGGATTTGGGTAAAAAAGTGCACTTCTATTTGGTATAAAATATATGCTGCCTCAAATACCTACTGCGACGCCGTAAAGTCGGATTGAAGAGACCACACATGCTTTAGTGGTCCCTTTAATTCGGCGCTGTAAAAAATGGTGTGGTAGTCTGCCTTGCCTGGATTCCATTTCCTAGCCATCATTATTTTCCATGGTAACTTAATGCATTCAACATATTTTGATACAGATTGAAGCAGCTCTGTGGTTTCTACCCCATTAACCCCCACTGACACAACGCCAGCATACTGTAATTTATCATTAATCCACGGTCGCTCCTGAAAGGTTTTGCAATTACCACGGGCATGTTTTTTGTAATTTGTCCATTTTTATCAATGCAAACAGCAGTTCTCTATAAATCTGGTCATTGCTATTGTCTTTCAGCTACATGTTTCAGTTCCATTACAAAAAACCTGCTTTCATAATTTCTGGAGCAATGCAGCCAGCATGGCAGTAGCCAATAGGCACTTTTAGATTTATCACCACTTCTAGCTGACATAAAACATGTTTTTATCACCTGCCAACACGTGGCTTCAGTTGAAAAAGGGGTTGGCTGAGATCCTTGAAAAGTTATTATCAAAGTGCTGATGACAATTAGGGCCAGAGCTCCATCATTTTATTTATTTATGTATTCATGTAGTTTTTGCCAAGTAGTAACATTTCAGGATGCCTTCCCAGAGGGCTCTGGAGAGGGAAAGAAAACTATTAAAGGCAGGGAGATTGTTGCATTATCGGAAATATTCTAAATTAGTTTCAAGAAGCAAAAATGAACTGAGACAAAATCAGTTAAAGTGAAAATGTCTGCAACGGTCCAAAGCCTTTAAGACTATGAATGAATATGCCTTTCTGAGTCATGGGACCTTGAGTCTACATGTGGTGTGTTCCTCATCAAACCTGCTGGAAGATGGGTGCAATATTGGAGTGGAAGAACTCATCCTTGTAAATTCAATGTTTTACATGGGGCATCGCCAGAAATACGTTAATTTCCGAAAGCACACCAAAAATGCATATATTCCCTTCACACGGTTCATCACTCCTCACTGGTAGACCTTTGAGTCACTGAGAGAATGCCAAATCATTCAAACCAATTCTTTGCAAAGTTCACTCTCAAAACAATCATTGTGATGTCCTCATGCCTGTAAATAATACAAGTGCAAATTAAAATCCATTTGATTATGACGTTAAAAAACATAATTATCAGACGCATTAAGATGAACTTAAGGAGGGACTGCTTAACCGTGCCCCGTTCTACAAAGTTCAGCAATACTAGCCATCACACATATGGTAGTGACCCTTCAAAAAGAAGTAATTTAAAACACTGCCACCCCATAGCTGAAAAGTCAAGGAGCAACTTAGCTATTTCCTCGACAGTTCTCATTGTCTAAACCGAAGGGGTGTGCAACAGCAATCTGCATTGGTGTGCTCAGTTTAAGGTTCACATCCTACTGTCAAGTCCACTGTAGGGAGAAGGAGACCTCAATAGTTTTGGACCATTTCTTATTGTCTGCCTTCGACAGTACTGACATTTTGTTAAGCTCTGTCTCAGCCACTAGCCCTAAACATGAGCAAACCTTCTCCTTATCTGAAGGCTCCACTGGGACAGCACTATCTCCATCCTACCGACAAATACATCACAGCATGCTAACAGTACCACTGTGACCACCAAGATGATGAGGCCCATCATGTCTTCTAGGTCAACTTCCTGGCAGTCAAAGACATCTATGGTGGACACATAGTCTCTCTCAAGGATCACATACTCTGTCTCTGTCCTGCAAGAGTTTGCCTGGTCCAGGTCCCTTGTGCCCTTTCTCTGTGACAGTAGAGGCAGCAACTCCAGGTCAAAAGAGGCATAATTATTGCCTGTATTTAGATTATCTCCTCTCAGAGCCACAAACCTCTAACCCTCTGGTCCTCGCTACTGGTAGTATCCCGGAGAGCTTAACAGGAGTCTTATTCAATGTGACCTTCTAGAAGTGATTCCTACCATCCTCTGGGATCACCAAATTTCATCCTCCCTATTAAAAATCAGGGAATGAGCTATGCCTTCTTCTGGGTACTCCTCGGCCCCTGATGCTACACTGACCATTCTCGCAGGAGTCCCCACTTCCGATTGTCTTTTTTCTAGAGGCTTGGGGAATCTCCCCTCTTACAGTCAAACCACCTGGCTTCCCTGAGATGGTTTGTACTTTTTCTGGTTTTCAGAATTTTAGGACCATAAGGAGTCCTCTTTTTGAGCCTTGTTGATTCCCTCCTTTCCTTGCTGCGGTTGTGCCCACCCCATCTTGATATCACATCCCAGTGTTTATTTTTGGACACCCTAATGCATACTCACACATCAGCTGTCCTTCCGAGCTTCCCAGGATCAGTCAGCTTAGAGTTAACTAGATGCCGGTGTAACTCTGATTATGCAAGAGCACACCTTGAGTACTTTTTTCCAATTGTATATCAAAAGTAGTTACCACACTTCCCTTCGCCCAGCCTTCATCGCTTTCAAAGAGATGTCTTCAAAAGTATCACCAGTATATTTTGGTTCTTTGTATGTGTCTCTCTAAACTTCTTACAGTCCGAAGTAGACCAAACCCATTCATTAACCAGTGCATCTTTCATATGAGGGTAGGGCTCTACTACCTTCGCATCTACGGTTCAGAGTGTATCCTTCCCATGTATAGGCACCAACCTTCACAACAATGCTCCCAAATGCGGTTTGTTCAACTTGCACATCATCATTACCCTGTCACAAGAAGCTAATTATTTGTCAATGTCATCACCAGCCAAACAACTATCAAGATTCAACAATATGAAAGTCTCCTCTGCTTCAGACATCCAATGCCTCAAACACTGCCGGCACATCATCCTGATTTCATTGTCCAGCACCTACGTGAAGCTCTATCCACTAAGACAAAATTCCTGTTATTTGCCAATAACAACGGACAAGAAACAGTATAAAATTGGCTCAATGTCATGAACTTTGACCGCTTTGAACTCCTACCTTTAATGAATACCAAGTCACTAGGACTGTCCCGGGACACAAAACTAACCCTCATGGAGCACACTGCCAAAAAATAGAAGATGGCCTTTTACCAGGTCTCCCTTCTTAAAGAAATTAAAACTGCTTCTTCCAGAAAGCGTTTTCTGAAGTGCTGTTCAAGCCCTCATACTCTCACGCCTAGATGCTGGTCACAGCCTGTCCATGGCCTGCCAGACACCACATTGGCATTCCATGAGGGTATCCTACATGCCACAGCACATCTCATAAAGGGTATGAAGAAATATGATCATAATACCTTCCTCCTGATGGAACTCCATTGACTCTCCTTTACAGCCTGCACCATCTTCAAAACTATCTGCATCACATACAAAGTCATTTTGACCAGCTCCTCGCTTATCCTGCAGACAAGATAACTGTGAGAAAATGTGTTGTTAGTTGAAGAAGGTGTAAGCCTTTCTCATTCAACAGCCACAATCCCTGTCAAGGTGAATTACTTACGTGACTAAATCAACCTGTGCTTAACCCTCTGGTAGCTGGGTACAAAAGCAGTTAGGCTTAACTTATAAGCAATGTGTAAAGTATTTAACATCACACAAACAGTATTAGAGTGAAAGCATAACGCTAGAAAAATTGCACACCACCAATAGAATGCATTTTAATAAATTACTTGACACTGAAACTGCAAACATCCAATCAGTAGAACCAGAGATGTGGAAGGTTTTGTAGAAATCGAGCGCTATGAGGTAAAAATCACCAACGCGGGAATCTGGTCCCAGTAGACATGGTCCAAGTCACAAACACAAGCCGACTGCCTTTGGAGCATGAACCAAATACCGGATTTAATTCAGTCTGCGGAAGAGTACCTGGGTGCTAGGCATCGAGATACAAAGTCCTTCCGTCCAGCTGCACAGGTCAGCATCGAGGATCTCTAGATGAGAAGCTGTGATGCATAGTCCGGTGTCAAGATGCATCGTGCAGTGAGAGTTGATGAGCATTGATGAAGCGTTGTGATGTGTCAGCGCAGGGGATAAAATGCATATTGCTAGGCCAGTGTCAGCATCGAACAGCAAAGACTTGCGCTGAGATGCATCAGCATCAAGGACAAGCTGCCAGAGTCGATGGCAGCTGGGTCACATTGTGTAAAGATGCATGGAGATGTGCCAACATTAAAGAAGCCTGTTATTTCCCTGTGGCTTAAACAGGGGGCCAGTAACCTGACCCTTGAAGAATTTTTGGAGTTCTGAGTCCATTCAGGCAGGATGGATTCAGCAGGGCAATTCATGGCAGCAGATTAGTCCAGGTGCAGCAACAGCAGGCCTTGGACAGTAGAACAGAGCAGAGCTTGGGAACAGGGCATACTTCACAGCTAGGCAATCCTTCTTCCTTCCTTACAGGTCCAGAAGTGACCTAAAGAGCTGAGTCTGAGGGTCCACTATTTATACCTTGTGCCCACTTACAAGTGGGTGAAGCTTCTATAGTCCTTCCCCTAAAGAGGGGTCTGGAATGTCCTGCCTCCCTACCCTGATTCCAGCTTGTCTGGGGCACAAAAGACTAGTGCAAAACGATTTGTTAATGGGATGAGGCAGAGTGTCTGTGATGGGCAAGTGTGGTAGGTGACAGTTGAGCCCTTATATCATCAGAGATGGCCCATCCTGTCAATACCTATTCCCCTTTTGTCTGACTGTCTGGGAGTAATACACAAATACCAACTGGCAGCTACACATAGTCATGTGACCCAAGAATCAGACTACAGGCACCAAATGGTTGAGACAAGAAAATGCCAACCTTCTAAAAGTAATAAAAAATCCACATAATGGGAGTGATCCAATTGGGGGAGTGGCTTGCAACTGATGGGAACGGACACGAGCTAAGGAGCTCCGACCGCCGCTTCCCCCATAAACAATTATCCTGTACTCCAGACACAGCTGGGGGCACAGATTTGAGCACCAGAGAACCCACGACACGGAAGGCGAGCAGGGGCGAGCTCTATATCGCCCGATAAAAGCCTCAAAATGCCGAATTTAAAGTCGGGAGGCTCTGCGCTGCCGGCAACAAGATGGTGCTCATGCAGTAAGGGGAGTATGATGACTGCCACGGACTGCTGAGGAGCAGTCGGAGACTGGCAGCGGTACGCACCTCACCTACCAGGGGGTCCAGAGACACGCCAAGTGAGTCGAGGGGGCCATGGAGTGCAGTGACACGGAAGGAGACCCTGCTGGGGGCGCGCACGGGACAAGGAGAGCGTAGATAAAATGGCACCCGCGCCATAGCGAGAACTGATTCGCAGTCACAAGCGGCTGGAGTGAGATCCGAATCCAGCGGCGGGGCACACCTCGCTTCACAGAGGAACCCAAAGCCT
Source organism: Triturus cristatus (assembly GCF_964204655.1). Lineage (NCBI taxonomy): Eukaryota > Metazoa > Chordata > Amphibia > Caudata > Salamandridae > Triturus > Triturus cristatus. The sequence goes on along the minus strand of NC_140583.1, from coordinate 406,816,263 downwards.
CGTGAGTACTGGTGGGGAATCAGGGAGCTTGAGGACAGATGCGAAGTGCCTGGACTGCCCCAGGGGATTCTCTAAGCCCTGCGTGGGAAGGCGGGCAGATTCCTGCCGGGGGACCTAGGAAGGAGCCGGCGCACTAGAAGGCCCAGCAATATAGAAACAGGCCACCAGGCAGGAACCTGCGGGGGAAGTTCGCCTCGTCTCACAGGGTGGCACTGGCTACTATGGAGGTGTGGAGGAGCCCTGGGAGTATGAGGCACTGATCTTGTCATAGAATGGCCCTAAGCTATACAACAGGGCTCCACCAGTGCGACTGAGCTGGCAGCATGATAGTGATCACCCCACATTAAAGCATACACAGCGGCTGCAACCAAAGCTAATTGGCACAGTCCCCAACAGTGGTAAGCCTGAAGACCATTGCGGCACCAAATACATAACCGGAACTAGACTGTAACGGTGATCTGCATTGGGGAGCAGCGACTGGGGTGCTTCATGGTAGAGAGGGCAGCGGCTGTATGCACAGGGCAGGTCCAAGCACAGCAAAGGAGGGTACGTCACCTCCAGAAAGAAGATTGCAGTCACTTGAGGAGCTGATAAAAATTGGCCAGCAAGAGAGCAAGTGGAGGAGTGCATCCAGTGAGGGGGGAGACCCCCAGGCATTCCCAAAGACCACGTATCTCTACTGGACTACAAGAGGTGGGTGCCATAGCGGTCCACTGAACCCCTTCCGCTGATGAATAATCCCCATCGGTAGCCGCCCTGCATGCGACAGACAGAGCTGACTCTAAGAGCTACCCAGGAAGGGTGAAGTGGAACTCGGGGAGCAGATAGTGGCCTGAAGGGAATACTGAGGTCATGAAGACGGTGGTGGCCTGGGGAGGGCTGGAAAAATACTGCAAACGACAAGCAGCCGTAATAGAACGAAACAGCTACCGTGTTGCAGCATCAGCTGGAAATAGAGAAGAGAAACCGGAATCTGCCCAGGAGAATAGGGAGAACCCAGAAGAAATGAGGCTTTAGTGTCCTCAGTACAGATGCCCCTGGGGCCCAGACTGAGGAAGATGAGGAAGTGGTGGAAGCAATCTCAGACTCTACACCCAGGAGGCCAACTTTGGCAGACATTATGCAAGCAATCACGGCCTCCAGAGATGCCCTGGAGGGGAAAATTGATGCAATAGGCATAGATCTGAGCCTATTAAAAGATGATCATCGGAAGCTCAAGGACAGGGTGACGACCACTGAGAAGAACTAGGGGGCCTACCAGCGCAGATGACTGCAATGCAGAAGACACTTTCCGAACTGGAAACAAAAGTCAAAGTGCTGGAAGTCCAGCTGAGGTTAACGAGGGAAGGTCCCGTAGAAATAATATTCGAGTGATAGGAGAGCCCGAAAAAGCTGAGGGTGCAAATATGGTACGGTTCTTGGAAGACTGGCTTCGAGCAGAAGGAGCCCCGGAAGGGTTGTCCACCTTCTATGCTCTGCAAAGGGTCCATAGAATTCCAGCAAGGCCGCCCAGGCCTGGTGCCCCTCCTAGACCGATCTAGCTCCCCTACTACATTTCAGAGATAGGGACCATATTCTACAACAGGCCCACCAGAAACGAGGATTAAAGATTGACAACAAAGCATTTATGATCTTTCCAGACTTTAGCAGGGAAGTCCAGCGCAACAGAACATCCTTCTTAACTGTTAAAAAGAAACTCCGCCAGCTGAACCTGCCGTACGCAATGCTCTTCCCTGCGTGGCTCAGAGTTGCAGACCCTGCGGGACCTCGAATCTTTAACACACCCTAAGAGGCCTGGATTTGACTGGACATGAGACGACCTCCTGAGCGGCGCGATTCTCCAACAGACTCACGGCAATCAAGCCCTTGCAGTAATAAATCTGGTACCAGAGCCCTATTTCCCAGAGAGCTGTGCCTGCAGCGAAGAAGAGTGCTGCAGGCGGTAATGCAGCATAGCCACAACAGCTCCAGCCCCGTGTCAAGTAAGCATGAATTGGATGCAGAAAGGTCAGAAGGATCGCCAGCTCCTAGTGACAATGATTCCTGGGAGACAGAAATGCCAAAAACCACTCCCCAAACAGCAGATGATATTGTTTGAAGACTGGGACCTGACTCTCCAAATAATAATCCACTGGGGTGCGGTATAGCCCTCCCTCAGAGGAGCAAGGAATGGACCTTTCTGGTTGCAGCCTGGCAGCAAAGGAATGCTGATTGCTGGTCCGGAACAAACTCATTGTTACAGGTATGGGGGGGTCGGTGGGTTGGGGCTTGGGAGCCAGGACTGTCGGCTGATCACCCCAGTAACCATTAGTGGATGTTAGCACATTTAGAGAACATTTGGATGGGAACTAGTTCACCAGTACCTGTCCTGGGGACGGGGAGTTGGGGGTTCTACATAGTTCAGGAAATGTTATGTTGGGGCAGGCGTGTCACGAGGGAGGAGTTGCACAGGAGCAAGATTTCCCGAATGCAATGGGACCCTCACTAGATGTAAAATGTATCTCGTGGAATGTAAGGGGAATGCACACAATGATACGCCATCATAAAATACATGCATATTTGGTCCATAGGGGGGTCCATATTGCTCTACTCCAAGAGACTCACATAATGGCGAAGGAGGGGGGGCGCTGCAGTGGCGTTGGAGAGGGCAAGTATTCTATACCAATTACTCAGCCTTTGCGCGAGGGGTACTGATCTGGGTGCGGGCGGGAGAGTACCCTCTTAGTGCACAAAACAAATCATAGACCCAGAAGGCAGGTATGTGATAGCGTGATAGTCTTTGGGAGGCTTGATGGCAGAGATATAATACTGGGAAGTATTTATGCCTCTAACTCGGAACAATCCAATTTTTTCTCACACCTCTCTGGGAAACTGGCCTCCATACTCACGGGATCACGGGGCCAATGTAATTGTGTAGCAGATGTTGCCCTTGACCGTTCTCATTCTCCACTCCCTGATGGGCCCACACATAAAATAGCAGAAGTAGTGCAGAATTGGCAACAGAGGTGGGGCTTAGTGGATTCTTGGAGAGCCCATCACCCTGGAACCCGAGATTACTCCTTCTTCTCAACACTGCATGAGTTACATGTAAGGCTAGATGCCATACTGTGCTTCCCTGATGTGCATCAAGGGGTCCGCTGCACTGAATACCTTACTCGGACGATATCGGATCATAATCCAGAGCTGATAAGTCTGCAATGGATGTGAGTGAGGACCAGAATACCCACTTGGCGTTTGAGGTCTGAGGCCTTGGAAGACCAGGTGTTCCATGACACCATAAATACGGTTACGGCCAATATTTCCACGACAATGCTGGTACGGCTGCAGACATATTAGTAGAGTGGGATGTATTTAAAACAACCATCAGAGGGTGCTGTATATCAGAAATGATGGGAACGTGGAAGGTACTCCTCCAAGATGTACAAAGAGCGGACCAAGGTTTAAGGGAAAAAGAGCAAGAGAGAACGGAAAATGCTGACAGGCAGGAGGAGATCTTGGAGGCTAGGGAAGCGGTAGCAGCGCAGGTGGAACGCCTTCGCTACTTTGGCTAAAATAAATACTTGACCCGTGGCAATTCAGAGAGGGATGAATTGGGGGCCCTACTGGCCTGGCTGGCCAATCCAGCTATGAGAGATACGGTCATATTAGAGCTTAGAGGGCAGGATGACCTAGCGCGATACGACCAGCGAGGCATCAATGACTTGTTCCTACAATACTACACTGATTTATACAAGAGCAGGGTGATCCTAGTAGAAGAAGACATGAATAGGTTCATGGGAGATGTGGAATTACCAGCGCTAGACGAAGAACTCGCAGGCACACTGGGTCGCGATGTGGAAATTAGAGAAGTGGGAGGGGCCATTAGGAACATGGCTAGAAACAAAAATTCAGGAACAGATGGCCTGCCAATAGAATTTTACCTAACATACATTGATCTCCAAGCTCCCAGGCTGGTACAGCTATATAATGCGGTAAGACAATTAGGGTACCTGCCCGTCTCGACCAGAGAGGCGATTACCTTACCCTTGCTTAAACCGGGGAAACAGCGGTGGGACAGGGCGACATACCGCCCGCTCTCCATGCTCAATCTAGACTACAAAATCCTAAATCATATACTTGCTACCAGGTTACTCCCGTATATGACAACACTAATCCATACAGACCAATCGGGGTTTATTCCCACCAGAAACATAGCGCTGAACGTCCGCCAATTCTGCGAGTGCTGCGGACAGATTCCTACAGGAAAGGTGCGGCAACGATTTTCATGGTGGACATAGAGAAAGCGTTTGATAGCCTAGAGTGGCCGTATCTGTTCCATGTGATAAGGAAGTTTGGGCTCGGAGACAAGTTAGTGCACTGGTCTGCTCTCCTATACACCAGCTCCACTACTAGGGTAAAAACGGGGGAACTAATATCCGAGGCCTGTAGCGTGAGGCGAGGTACAGGCAGGGATGTCCTCTTCCCCCCTACTGTTTGTCCTGGCGATAGAGTCACTTGCCGTAAGAGCGAGAAAAGGAAAACACTACCAGGGCTTTATGGTTGACGGCCGCCTGACCCACCACATCGCGTTATACACGGATGACCTTTTGATGTTTTTGGCGGGGGAGGTGCTTCGGGCGCAAAGGAATTACTCCAAGACCTAGGTAGGGTAGCAGGGTTTAGGGTTAACTGGGCACAATCATGCCTATTCCCGACGAACGACGGCAGAGCAGGACCACGAGAAACTGAGGAAGTGAGGTGGGAAGACAGATGCTTCACATACCTGGATACCAAAATATATCATGCCCAGGGGAACTTGCTGGAGGGCAACATAGGCAGAGCCATTACAGGAACAAAAAGCAACTTTGACTTGTGGAGCAGTTTACCACACTCGGTGGCTGGCCGAGTAGCCCTACTTAAAATGGTGACCTTGCTGAGGTTCTTATACTACTTTGGTACCTTGCCAGTCTGGATTCCACCACACTACTTCTCTCAATTCAGGTCAATGATAATTGGCTTTCTATGAGGAAAGGGTAGACGGCGGGTGGCGCTTATCGTCCTAATGCAGCCAAGAGAGGAAGGAGGATGGGCGGTGGCTCACAAAAAGGGTGGCGGATCGACTAAGAGGGACGGTGGCAATGGAGGCTACTATCCCAACTTATTCTGAGGCTTCCGGTCTGGACCCCGGCCTTTCCCATGGAGCTAGCTACAGCAAGGCGCTGCTGAACAGATACTTGCGGAGGACCAAAATTAAGAGCCCTATGCTCCAGAAATCCCGCTACTTATGTGTGAAGCCCTATCACATGGAGATAGTTGGCAGAGATTGACGGTTTGGGCGGAAAGGGGTTGGCTACAATGGAAGACCTATACGAAGAGGGCGCCATGATCCCATTTAACGACCTGCAGGACAGTTATGACTTACCTAAGGGGGACTTCCTATTGTACTCTGCCCTCACTGCGGCCATACGAAAACACTGGGGGGGTGGTCTCACTGAACCACCAAATCCTTGGAATGCCAGTATGTGGTGATGACTAAAGGGACATTTAAGGCGGTGACCTGTTTGTATAGGCGCATAACGCGGGAAGCCTTACCCCCCTTATCGGAGCTGCACCTAAAGTGGTACGGGGACCTGGGAGAAGATATACCAGAGAAAACCTGGGGAGAACTAGTGGAGAGGGCTTAGAAGTGCACCAGAAATGCCAGATTCCAATTATTGCATATTACATAGTGCATACCTTACCCAGGAGAAAATTAATAGGTACTTCGCGACCCAATCGGCGGCTTGTACGAGGTGTAATAAAGAAAATGCGAACTCCAGGCACATGTTTTGGGACTGCCCATTCCTGGGAAACTTCTGGGGGGAGGAGGTTATGGTGTTGGCTGACATCACTGACAAGGGAAGTTGAGGTATCTTTCAAGTACGACATGTTGCACTGGTTCCCGCACACATCCAAAAATAAAGTCACAAGCAAATTCCTAGACTTGTGCTTACTCCTAGCCAAAAGGGACATTACCATGCACTGGAAAACAAAACAAGGTCCAAGCATAGTCAGATGGAAGAAAGAACTCATTAAGAGGGCAGAGTGTGAGGGAGTAATCAGGATGCAAATAGCAAAATGAACAGGGAGCGAGAGGGCTTTAGAAATAGAAAGGGTCTGGGAAACTTTAGTGGTGTTACTTAAGACCCCAGATGATGTTGGGGAGGAGGACCCAATAGAGAGCCCCCCAGTAAGAGTAGGCTAGGATACAGACAACTGAGCAAGAAGTTAGAGCCTCATGGCGGTGAATAACGGATGCACCACGACGATGCCCTTACTGTCTGAGGGATCCGGTAGAGCTAACTCAGTCCCAATGTGCAACCTAAAATGGAGTAGAAGGGAGGAGCACGTTAGAGATCAGTAAGCATGTGACACGCCTGGGTGGAGGGGAGGGTGCTGTGATCTTGGGGGAAGGAGGTTTTAAATCAAGAATGAGGACACATACAGCTGCTCCAGAATCGAGCACTGATTGCCTTGTAGGTATTGGGGTGCTAAGTGAGGGGCGGGAAATGACGAGAAATGTAGTGACCATTATTCCGATTCCCTACTACTGCATCATCTGTGTAACGACTTAGTCAATTATGATCCTGATCCATGATGGCTACATTGTACTAATAATGCCTGGAATTTGTTGTCAAACCCAATAAAGTTTGTCTAAAAAAGGATTTCATACAAAAATAAGCTAATACACTACAAATGAATAACCCTATAACTATAAATCCTGTAATCATTTTCACAAGGCCTTGAAATTACTCCTAGACTAAACCTTCAAAGATACATTCTGTATTCATCAAACAAAAAAAATTATGTTATCTTGCACATGTACATAAAGCATAGCATATATTAATGACATTTATTAATAAACAAAACCAATTAGTACGTTGTGAACAGAGAACAGCATGAACAATTGTAAATTGCTAGCATCACAATACATTAATTAGGGCACAAAACATTAATAAAAGACATACAGTACACAATACAATGGACTAATGGGAAAACTTTATTGAAAAGAAACTTCTTGACTTCACAAAAATGATCACAATACAATCTTGACTTCACAAAAATTATCAGAATACAATCACATGAATACCTAAGATTTAACATCAATCCACAAACTAACACTAATATCAAAGATAAGATTCCATTTCACAAAAATAAGTGTCAAAGTCCAAGGGCCCCTATAAGGTTGGGACACAAAGTTGCACTCTTTTTCATCACCGTGGACAGTTAGAATTTCATTAATTCATCCACCAAATTTCTAGCCTCCATTAGCCTTGTTGTGGGTGTCCCCTCAACCAATATAGCTTACACCAATGAGTTTCAACCTTCTGTGGACCTAAGGTCTTCCGCAGGGCTCACAAAAGTCCATAATGGAGACTGTGCAAGGGGGGCGTGGTTTGCAGCCCAAGATGGAGGTCGTTTAAGTGACGTGCTCTGGACCGGGGACATTGAACGGACTATAATCCGACCTCCCCTGCTTGCTCCGAAGACATGGTGACACGCAGGCTGCTGCTGGATCCTGCCTATGAGCCGCTGCGAGCGATTCTATGACTCCTGGAGGCTTGTGGTCCTGAATTACAGCCCTAGGGAGAATCCGGTGCACCTCTGGGCCTGGCTACGATGGGAGGCCTACTACACCATGGCCTTGCCTACACCTGATGCCGGGCTGCGTGCCCCTGAGGCCGGCCGACGTCCCGACTCAGGCCCCGGGCGGGGGGACCTTGAAGCAGTTCCCTGCATTTGCTTCCCGGATGACCACTGGTAGGTGCGACGCTGCTCTTCCCTGAGTTATGGTACCCTAATAGATTCCCAGTGCTTTTGGGGTGTACAGCCCTGGGCCCCCGGCCGGAGGCCTTACAACTGCCACTGGGCCTACACCTACTGCCGGACTGCGTGCCTCTGGGGCTGACCAGTGCATAGACTCGGGCCCCTGATCCGGGGCCTTACATCAGCTGCATCAATCGGCTGCCTGGCTGGGGCCCCTGTGAGCGCGGCGCTGTTTCTTATTCCACAGCGGTGTCCCAGGGGCTCCCTCGGCATCACCTGGTGGGGGCCCTACAACAGTTATCTAAGTCTGCTGTCGGACTAGGGGCCCCCTGTGGATACGGTGCTGCTCCTCTTTGCCCTGCAGAGCCCTGGAACCCTCATCATTGCCCTGAAGTGGCCGCAGGCCACACTTTCTTCGCGACGGCGGCCTGTCTCTCACCAGCAGGAGTGACCCCTTCACAGAACGCAGAGACACTCTGATCAGCGACAGTGGGGGCCCCCCATGGAAGAGTTTGCACAGAGCAGTACTGATGAGGCCTCCGCGGGCTTGGTGGACTCGCGGACCCGCAGTATGAATTGGCTGACTCTCCGTGGTGGTGCTGAGCCTAGCTGAGACGTTGGACCTACACTGCAGCAGACTTGCCTGCGCTGGTTACCGGCCAGCATTGCCTTGGTGCTGGCTGGTGTCTTGGCATGGGCCCCCCTGGACCTGGGCCTTTCTTCTGCTGGCTGGTCTATAGTCTGGACTGATCTTCTATGAGGTACTGGGGGCCCCCTCACATCTAGTGGCCTACATCTCCCACTCTGGAGCTGGCATGGGCTTGTCTAGCTGCGTAGGATAGTATAGCTGTGAACCCTACGGTTCTTTTGCTTGCGCAGTGGCCTGTGATATCGGGGCCTATGCTTGCTGATCTGCGGTGCCCGACAATATAATCTGATCCGGTGATATAGTCCCTTTCTTGGGGCGCGCCTTGGGGCCAGCAGTGGTAGGCCGCACACTACACAGGGGGAGCCCCTCTGATTTTGAAAGGACATGCGACCTGGTCTACTTCAACCCAGCACGCCAGCAATAATGGGCAGGGGTAAGACAAAATCTACCTCCAGATTCGGGAGGACCGGGTCACTATCCCCACACTGAACACTCCTCAGGCCGCTAATGCTACTCTGAGTACGGAACCACATCCAACCCTCCGGAAGGTAAGTTAGATGTGATTTTAAAAGAAATTCGAGATTCCCAAACACCCCTGGAAAACCGTTTGGGCGCGATCTCTGTGAAGTTCAATCTCCTCAAGGCCGACCATGGAAAGTTGGCGGATAAAGTTAAGTCTGCAGAACAAACTCTGAAAACAGTGGTGCCACGGGTAGCTGCTCATGACGAACAACTTAGTCAAATGCGCCAGCAAATCGACTCCCTCCAGGCCCGTGCAGATGAAGCGGAAGGTCGGGCTCGGCAAAATAATCTTAGAATTGTTGGACTGCCAGAGGGAACAGAGGGCCCTAACCCGATTACTTATATCGAAAACTGGCTGAAAACGACTGTGACCCCCACTGGCCTGTCCGCAGATTTTACTGTCGAACGGGCCCACCGGGTACCTGCACACCGTCCAATTCCTGAAGCAAACCCCCGTCCAGTGCTGGCCAGAATCTTAAATTACAGGGACAGGGACCATCTGCTGCAGGCGGCTCATGACAATGGCCCACTGCAAATGGACAATGTGAAAATATCCATCGTCCCTGACTAATCATTGGCTGTACAGCGTAAACACTTCTCATTTATGGAAGTCAAGGTACGAGTCAGTGCAGCGGGCCTCATCTTTGCATTGTTTTTCCCGGCAAAACTGATAGTTATATACAATCAGCGATCGCTATTTTTCGATTTGGGACTGGCTCGACAAAACCTTTCCGGATGTTTTACCTGCAAGGTAGATGGACTCCACACAACCGAGGTCACAGCGTGCTCCTGGAGACATAGAAAGGGTCTCATGACGCAGAGCACAGGCTCCGGTTCTCCGTCTCAGCAGCATGTGTTGGAGGGTAGGCAAGAGGCTCTTCCATCTGCCACGGCCTTCCGCCCACCTCGCCCACCTATCAACACCAGTCCTTCAGTTGAGGCCAACTCGGACTCCGAAACAGTGGATAGTGCCCCACTTTTCCCTTCTGTGTCTACGCAGCTGAGTAACGATCTCTTGGAATGATAAGTTTATGAGATGCTTATAAGGTTGTTTGTTGGCCTAGTCTGCCAGTGCACTACACAATTGTGTCATAAGTAATGTCATTATTCCTGCAGTGATGGGTGCTGGTCTCTGTGGCAGCCTGATAGTTGGTATTACAGTTTTATCATTATGTACCTGGGAATCGCCCAGGCCGGGCCGGGCCGGGGGAACATGCCAAGCCATGTCTTCCCTGGACCGGAATCAAGCATCCTAGGACTGGTTACGGGGTTTCACCCCTCTTCAGCCAGGATAGCTTGACTCCCGTTGCGTGGTGAGCACGGGACCCACGTCTGGGCATACCCTTCCCAGATAGGGTGAACAGCAAAACACACAAGATGATGGACAGAATGTTGCACATTTGCAAAACATTCACCCCCAGTCACAGATTAGGGTTTAATCCATCGTTATTTTGCTCACCACGCCACCCCAGTTCAGACATGGCCATATGGAAATCAGTCTTGACCCTGTGCCTCATGGGAACAGTCCAGCCCGAACTGCCAAGCCATGTCTTTCCTGGACCGGAATCAGGCATCCTAGGACAGGTTTCGGGGTTTCACCCCTCTTCAGCCAGGATAGCTTGACTCCAGTGGCATAGTGAGCACGGGACCCACGTCTGGGAATACCATTCAAACATAGGGCGAACAGCAAAACACACAAGATGATGGACGGAATGTTGCACATTGGCAAAACATTCACCCCCAGCCACAGATCTGGGTTTAATCCATCGTTATTTTGCTCACCACGCCACCCCAGTTCAGACATGGCCATATGGAAATCAGTCTTGACCCTGTGCCTCATTGGAACAGTCCAGCCCGAACTGCCAAGCCATGTCTTTCCTGGACCGGAATCAGGCATCCTAGGACAGGTTTCAGGGTTTCACCCCTCTTCAGCCAGGATAGCTTGACTCCAGTGGCGTAGTGAGCACGGGACCCACGTCTGGGAATACCATTCAAACATAGGGCGAACAGCAAAACACACAAGATGATGGACGGAATGTTGCACATTGGTAAAACATTCACCCCCAGCCACAGATATGGGTTTAATCCATCGTTATTTTGCTCACCACGCCACCCCAGTTCAGACATGGCCATATGGAAATCAGTCTTGACCCTGTGCCTCATGGGAACAGTCCAGCCCGAACTGCCAAGCCATGTCTTCCCTGGACCGGAATCAAGCATCCTAGGACCGGTTTTGGGGTTTCACCCCTCTTCAGCCAGGATAGCTTGACTCCCGTGGCGTAGTGAGCACGAGACCCACGTCTGGGCATACCCTTCCCAGATAGGGTGAACAGCAAAACACACAAGATGATGGAAAGAATGTTGCACATTTGCAAAACATTCACCCCCAGTCACAGATTAGGGTTTAATCCATCGTTATTTTGCTCACCACGCCACCCCAGTTCAGACATGGCCATATGGAAATCAGTCTTGACCCTGTGCCTCATGGGAACAGTCCAGCCCGAACTGCCAAGCCATGTCTTTCCTGGACCGGAATCAGGCATCCTAGGACAGGTTTCGGGGTTTCACCCCTCTTCAGCCAGGATAGCTTGACTCCAGTGGCGTAGTGAGCACAGGACCCACGTCTGGGAATGCCATTCAAACATAGGGCGAACAGCAAAACACACAAGATGATGGACGGAATGTTGCACATTGGCAAAACATTCACCCCCAGTCACAGATCTGGGTTTAATCCATCGTTATATTGCTCACCACGCCACCCCAGTTCAGACATGGCCATATGGAAATCAGTCTTGACCCTGCGCCTCATGGGAACAGTCCAGCCCGAACTGCCAAGCCATGTCTTCCCTGGACCGGAGTCAAGCATCCTAGGACCGGTTACGGGGTTTCACCCCTCTTCAGCCAGGATAGCTTGACTCCCGTGGCGTAGTGAGCACGGGACCCACGTCTGGGCATACCCTTCCCACATAGGGCGAACAGCAAAACACACAAGATGATGGACGGAATGTTGCACATTGGCAAAACATTCACCCCCAGTCACAGATCTGGGTTTAATCCATCGTTATTTTGCTCACCACGCCACCCCAGTTCAGACATGGCCATATGGAAATCAGTCTTGACCCTGTGCCTCATGGGAACAGTCCAGCCCGAACTGCCAAGCCATGTCTTCCCTGGACCGGAATCAAGCATCCTAGGACCGGTTTTGGGGTTTCACCCCTCTTCAGCCAGGATAACTTGACTCCAGTGGCATAGTGAGCACGGGACCCACGTCTGGGCATACCCTTCCCACAAAATGCTCACTTTGCCACTGGATTCAAGATAGCCTGGCTGATGAGGGTTATGAACCCGAAACCGGTCCCAGGATGCTTGTTTCCGGTCCAGGGAAGACATGGCTTGGCAGTTCATGCTGGACTGTTCCCATGAGGCACAGTGTCAGACTGATTTGTATATGGCCATGTCTGAACTGGGGCGGTGGAGTGAGCTAAAGAATGATGATGGATTAAACCCAGATCAGTTGACTGGGGGTGAGTGTTTGATTTGCTTAAACGCTCCGTCCATCATCCCCTTTGGTATCGCTTTGTTCACCCTAAGTTGGAAGGGTATGCCCAGACGTGGGTCCCTTACTCACTTTGCCACTGGATTCAAGATAGCCTGGCTGATGAGGATTATGAACCCAAAACCGGTCCCAGGATGCTTGTCTCCGGTCCAGGGAAGACTTGGCTTGGCAGTTCGTGCTGGACTATTCCCATGAGGCACAGGGTCACACTGATTTGCATATGGCCATGTCTGAACTGGGGTGGTGGAGTGAGCTAAAGAATGATGATGTATTAAACCCAGACCATTTGACTGGGGGTGAGTGTTTGATTTGCTTAAATGCTCCGTCCATCATCCCCTTTGGTATCGCTTTATTCGCCCTAAGTTGGCAGGGTATGCCAAGACGTGGGTCCCTTGCTCACTTTGCCACTGGATTCAAGATAGCCTGGCTGATGAGGGTTATGAACCCGAAACTGGTCCCAAGATGCTTGTTTCCGGTCCAGGGAAGACATGGCTTGGCAGTCCGTGCTGGACTGTTCCAATGAGGCACAGGGTCAGGCTGATTTGCATATGACCATGTCTGAACTGGGGTGGTGGAGTGAGCTAAAGAATGATGATGAATTAAACCCAGATCAGTTGACTGGGGATGAGTGTTTGATTTGCTTAAACGCTCCGTCCATCATCCCCTTTATTATCGCTTTGTTCGCCCTAAGTCCTAGATAAAATGGCGACCGGAGAGGAGCCCAGGAATGGAGCTCCGTAGGCTGGGGATCGTTACGGACAATATATCCCTGCATTAGCCCTCGCCAGCCCTTGCCGCGTCACAACCGGAGAGAGCCGCATCGGCACAGAGACAAAACCAGGATTTCCTTACCGGAGAGTCGCATCGGCTGGAGCCCCCCGGGTCAGGAGCGGGACGCTGCGGTGCAGCTTGCTCGCTGGTGACGACCCCCCGGGACGACTTAGCTCGCGCCCACATCGTCTCTGGCTGTGTACCCCGGAGCCCCCAAATCTGATGCCAAGACCGGAGGCAGTCCCGCGGCGGCATCGGCAGGTTTCCGAAAATTCGCTTGGGCCGGAACACAGCACCGGAGGCAGCTCCGCTCTCGTGAGGATGGATGCGGCTTGGTGACACACAGATGTGCTTGTGGTGTCGTAACAAACGCAGGTATTTCCCCCGCCTCGTACCAAGAAAGGAAAAAAAAAAAAATTAATCTAATAATTTAAATAACGACCACACATTGTTTCTACATCGGTCTATGATTATAGACAGAGGACTTTAAACCGAGAGTCAGGAACACGAAAAGAGTGATAGGACAACTCTCTGGAACCCTATTATCTCTGGTCTTCTTGGCAGCCATCTTGGAATGGCTTTCCTATTAGTTATCTCAATCTTTACCACTGACCTGTCTGCTCACCCTTTGAGTTTCTAAAATTCCACATCACAGAGCCAGCTCGGGCCTCACTTCTCTGTCAACCACTCCCAGCAGGCTCTTCCCTGAATACTCTTGCGACACATACACAATCTCTCAACTAGTACCCCTCTTGCTTTACATGCCCCTCTTCAAGGGCTCTATTCCCTCTATCTCACCTACTTCCGATCCCCCCTCCCCTACCTCGACCATTGTTCCTTTTTAGTGCTACACGTCTCTTTACCTCTCACACTCTCTATCCTCCCCATCCCATAAAAAAAAAAAAAAAAACCTCTCCTTGGCCTCTTTTGACCTCCCCTCTGCGTTCACGCCTCTCCCCTCCCACCTCTACGTACATCACTCCACTGGGGTGGACGTCATGGAGCGTGCAGGCACACACACCTACAGCATCATCTATCCCCCTAACCTTTCTAAACAATCTTCCAAGCGCTTCAAACATAATTTTATTAAACTTCACCCTGAAACGCTTTTCGCGGACCCTTATTTCTCAACTCGAACTGGAATCACTACCACAGATCTCATTTTCCACACTAAGAGAAGAGCCCAATGGAGAAAAGCATTCCTAGCCTCTCTCACGATTTCCTCTACTAGGAAAACCGCACATGGGATTGCCTTCGTTATTTCCCCCTCCCAACTATTTCATGCGACAGCGTCCATCACTATCTACAATAACGGCACCATCCTCATTCAGGCCTCGGATCATAATCTAAAACTCTTAGATACCATCTTCCCCACCATTAAAAACCGTGTGTCTATGTGGTCTCCAACTCCCTAAAGTTGAATGGGGACAAGACAGAGGTCCTGGTCTTTGGCAAGGACCAGGACATATGGTCAGATGACTGGTGGCCCCCCTCTTTAGGCAGCTGCCCTATACCTACCAAATCTGCTAGAAACCTAGGTGTCATCTTTGACACCCAGCTCTCCATGGAGCTACAGGTGAATAGAACGGTGGCGACCTGTTGGGGTGTCATCAAGACCCTAAAAAGGATTGTGAATTATTTGTCCCCTCAGGCGCGGAAACAGGTGGTGATTGCCCTTGTTGGCTCAAGGCTCGATTACTGTAACTCTGTGTACGCCGGGGCCAACAAGGGCTTGCTCCAGCGTCTACAGGTCATACAGAACGCTGCAGCGCGGTTTGCCCTCGCTTTGCCCTGGTTGTCATCAATGACCTTAGCGAGGAAGAACCTCCATTGGCTCCCCATTCCGTCAAGGATCACTTTCAAACTTCTTTGCCTTACATTTAAGGCTCTAACTGCAGGCTCGGCTGATGCTCTTGGTTCATTACTTACCAGATATGTTCCGAGTAGATATTTACGTTCCAGCGAGCAACACCAACTGGTAATCCCCAGAGCCAAGAAGGTTAGATGGGGGTCCAAAGCTTTTTCCATATTGGCACCTCTAATGTGGAATTCACTCCCCCTTGAAATCAAACGACTTCCTTCCCTTGACCTCTTTAGGAAGTCCTTGAAAACTTGGCTCTTTATTAAGGCATACCAGTAGGTTCTGTTTCTGTCTGCTATCAGCTCTATATTTTGGTTTAGGCGCCTTGACGCCCACTGGGCATAGTTGCGCATTATAAATAATATTTCATTCATTCATTCATTCATGTCACAGCTGCCCTCTCCTCCCCCCGACCGTGGCAACTCAGACCGGATCAACCCCCCCATCCCTACTTATAACCTCTCACCATCTCCACCTGGTTCCAGTCCTTCCCCCACTCAACCTACCCCCTTCTCCCACACTCAGCACTTAACCTCACCCTCAACACCTAGTGCCTCTATCTCCCCTACCCCCCTTACTCCCCTGCCACCTCCTACTCCATCGCCTTATAGCTCTCCCTCCCCCACGAGCACCCCTCCCCCCCATACCCCCCCGACACTGCACCTGACCCACTAACCCTACGGCCCAACACGACTACTCCAACCTATGCGCCCCTCTCAGACGAGGAATCCATTCCTCTGGAACCCTCCGCTCCTCTTCCCCCATACAATCTCTATTCCTCTGACTCGTTCCCTTCAGCCACCTCCCTATCGCATGACCCGGCCTCACCTGACACCCACTCCCCTCAACGTTGTTCCCCCCCTCCACAGAGACTGCGTGATAATAATGTCTCACCTCCCCCCCTTTTGGCTACTACGCCCCTTTCTGAACAAACCACCTTCCATCCTTTCCTCATTCCTGTACAACTGGCAGCATCCACAACCCTACAACCCCCCACTCAGCCTCCGACTGACACATCACACCCTCCTACATCTCACCCATCCGCATCAGACCCCAGAATAGATGAAATTATGATCACCTTGCACCAAATTAAAGCGGAGTTACATTCGTTCAAGATGATGCTGTCGAGACATTCACAGCGTTGCACACCATCTAAGTCATATAAGTCACATGGGCATTTGGACCCCACTCCACCTGCCTCTAAAATGCCCCCTCCATCTTGGAAAACAGTTCCCTCCCACAACACCCGTACACGCCCGATACGCACCACCAATTTACTCTCGGAGAGCGATCTCCTCTCTCTTCTGCACTCTTACGACCCCCCCCCTCCCCAACTCCCTTCCATCCTCTCAGACTACCATCCCGACTATCCCCCTCAACCCTCGCAGACCCGCCACACACAACAACAGAGGAGTATGTGCTAATAACCTTAGAAGAATCCTTGTACCTCCAGATCCCTCTTCTTCCCTCTCTGCACCCCATCTGAAATGCACTCTTCTTAACTGCCGATCAGCCTCCAGACATGCTGCCGACATAGCTGACCTCATCATCTCCCAGGAGCTTGACATCCTATTTCTTACGGAAACCTGGCTAACAGATTCATCCACACCACTACTCGACATCCTCGTCCCTCCTAACTACGACATCATTAGACTCGATAGATCGGACAAGATAGGGGGCGGCATAGCTTGTATACATCGCAGCAGCATCACCATAAACAGAGCCATTTCGCCATCTTTCACATCTTGCGAATACTTATGCCTAAACATTTGTTGCAAGGGCAAACCTGTTTGCTCATTCCACATCATCTACCATCCCCCAGGAGACAACCTCCTTTTCATCGAACATCTCATGGATTTGATCTCCTCAAACAACGGGCGGCAAATTACCCAAATATTCCTAGGCGACTTCAATCTCCATTGGAATGACATTAATGACTCAGGGGTCAACAGTTTCAAAAACTTCCTGGATGATCTAGCCTTCACCCAATCCTGCAGTAGTCCTACTCACATTAAAGGATCAACCCTTGATCTCATTATCTCCAAAGCTGACGTCATCCAGGTGGACTCGATCCACCCATGCGACTGGTCCGACCATCACATTATTGCCTTTCACATCAAAGAAACCTTTAAACTCAACTCATCGCAACCCACAAAACCAAAGATCTGGAAACGAGACTGGAAAAAAATCAACCCCAACTCACTACCCGCCTCCAGCTATAACCTGCTCCAGCCCCCTGTAAACACCTCTGACGTCCATGTTCTCACGAATCACTATCTCGACGCCATGACCTCGATAATAAATGAGGCCGCCCCACTGCAACTTAAGAGAGCTCCCATTAAAGATTCCAAGCCCTGGTACAACGCTCTACTTAATGAAGATCGAAGAGCCCTCAGATCCTCAGAACGCAACTGGAGAGCAGTCCCATCGGCTCTCCACCTCAAACTTCTTAGGAAAAAGAGAAATGCATACTACAAAAAAATTAAACGCACTAAAGCTGACTTCTTCAGACACCAACTTGACCAAGCTAAAAACCGGCCAAAAAAGCTCTTCGAACTTGTCAAAAATCAATCCAAGGAAGCTCCCCAACAGGCCCGAGACCTAGATCGCCCACAACCTAACTGTCAAGAATTCTCCACCTTCTTCAATCTGAAGACCGACAACCTCATAAAGGACCTCCTTGATGACAGCCCACCACACACTGCTCCCCATACGGTTATCACCCCGTTATTTACACCCATCCCATGCCTTTCCCCCCCTAAGGCCTGCCCCAAAAACAAGGCAGCATGGTCTTCCTTTGAGACGTACACTGAAGACGACCTAGGCAAGATCCTCAACAACCTGAAACCGGCCAATCATTTCACTGACCCCCTCCCGGCTAATGCAGTCAAAGCCCTTTCACCGTGGCTCCTTCCACTCTGGACCAAAATCATTAACAGCTCACTCCAACAAGGCTGCATCCCGGACTCCCTCAAAGTAGGCCAAGTCTCACCTATCCTAAAGAAACTCACTGCGGACCCCTCTGACCTCAACAACTACCGTCCCATTTCCAATATCCCCACTTTGGCCAAATTGCTAGAAAAATGTGTAAACGGGCAACTGACCAATCACATGGATCACTTCAACCTACTAAATAAACACCAATCAGGCTTCAGAGCGGGTCACAGCACTGAATCGGCCATGACACACATTCTTGATGATGCGCTACAAATCCTTGACCAGAATGGTTCGTGCTTACTCATCTTACTAGACCTCTCATCAGCCTTTGATACGGTCAAACACCAGAAACTATTAGATCTCCTGGAGCATAGGATGGGTCTGTCTGGCACAGTGCTAAAATGGTTTACATCCTTCCTGAATAACCGTTCACAAAAATTCAAGGTCAACAACGCACTCTCCAATGCCTCCCCTGTATCTCTTGGGGTGCCGCAAGGGTCCGCACTCTCACCGTCCTTATTCAACCTGTTCATGGAACCGCTCACTGAAATCCTGCAAACATCCAATGTTCAATTTCATATGTATGCAGACGACACACAACTATACCTCAAGATCAATTCCATAGAGGACATTAATTTGCTCAACTCCACACTCATGATCACCCAGTCTTGGTTATCAGAAAATCACCTCAAACTCAACGCATTAAAAACAGAATTCCTCCTCATAGCACCACCGGCCAAGATCCCTCTAATGCATGACCTGATCAAACAACTCTCCGCGTTCAACGTACAACCAACTATCGTGGATTCTGCAAAATCTTTGGGGATCACTCTCGACAACAATCTCATGATGCAAAAACACATCAGTAGCACCACAAAGAGAGCTAATTTCCAGATAAGTACCCTAAGGAAGCTGAAACCCTTCCTGCCAATCGAGGACCTCAAGTTGGCTGTACAAGCCCTAGTTCTCCCTTGTGTGGATTACGGAAGCGTCTCCCTGTGTGGGCTACCAAAAGCCGCAACAGCGCCCTTAAGAGCGTCTATCAACGCTGCGGCAAGACTCATCACTGGCTCGAAAAGAACTGCACACATTACCCCTGACTTAAAATCCTTGAATTGGCTTCCATTTGAAGCTAGAATCCACCTAAAAGTGGCGTGCATGACTCATAAAGCCTTACACCACAACTCTCCCAGCTACCTCGCGCAGAAACTGACAATCTCTGGTGGTCTACGGACTTCCAGGAGTGCCGAAAACCTTTTACTGAAACCTCAAAGGTTCAACAAAAAGAAAACATATAATCGATCCTTCTCTGGGATGGCGCCCAAAATTTGGAACACTCTTCCCCCCGAAACCAGACGGAATGCCTCCTCCGCCGCTTTCAAAAAAGAAGTCAAAGCGCTTCTCATGGCAAAATTTACTTGAGCTCTTTCCCTTCAGAACTGAGTTCGCTAGTTCCTGTCTTATGTGACAGCACCATGTTGTAATCCCTCTATACCACTATATTTGCCCTCATCATGGTTTTTATATGTTTGTTCACTTGCTTATCTCTGTTTTTTGTTCCTCTTATAGGCTGCTGTTATGTAAAGCGCTCTGATATCCGCAAGGATCTTGTTCGCGCTCTACAAAACTTTCTAAATAAATAAATAAATAAATAAGTTGGCAGGATATGCCCAGACGTGGGTCCCTTGCTCACTTTGCCACTGGATTCAAGATAACCTGGCTGATGAGGGTTATGAACCCGAAACCGGTCCCAGAATGCCTGTTTCCGGTCCAGGGAAGACATGGCTTGGCAGTTCATGCTGGTCTGTTCCCATGAGGCACAGGGTCAGACTGATTTGCATATGGCCATGTCTGAACTGGGGTGGTGGAGTGAGCTAAAGAATGATAATGGATTAAACCCAGATCAGTTGACTGGGGGTGAGTGTTTGATTTGCTTAAACGCTCCGTCCATCATCCCCTTTGGTATCGCTTTGTTCGCCCTAAGTTGGCAGGGTATGCCCAGACGTGGGTCCCTTGCTCACTTTGCCACTGGATTCAAGATAGCCTGGCTGATGAGGGTTATGAACCCGAAACTGGTGCCAGGATGCTTGTTTCCGGTCCAGGGAAGACATGGCTTGGCAGTTTGTGCTGGACTCTTCCCATGAGGCACAGGGTCAGACTGATTTTCATATGGCCATGTCTGAACTGGGGTGGTGGAGTGAGCTAAAGAATGATGATGGATTAAACCCAGATCAGTTGACTGGGGGTGAGTGTTTGATTTGTTTAAACGCTCCGTCCATCATCCCCTTTGGTATCAATTAATAATGTTCAGCATACGCAGGTCATCACACAGGCTGGGATAAATTCTGCATTCCAAACCTACCACTCTATATGCTGCTCCTCCACTAGACATGGTAGACGCTACTACTCGCTTCCTTGTGGAGGTAGACCTCCCAGTTATTTCTGACTCCGACGTTCAAGACCTGGTAGCTCTGATTACACCGGCAGAAATTAATATGGCAATTAAGGCATTAGCTCCTAATAAAACACCGGGCTCTGACGGGCTCACTATTGAATTTTATTCAACCTTTAAGACAGCGCTGGTGCCTAAACTGCTGCAGCTTTACACTACCTCACTTGCTGAGGGTACCCTACCGCCCACAAATAGAGAAGCATTACTCACTTACCCGCTGAAGCCTGACAAAGATCCTCTCGAGCTTACATCCTACAGGCCCCTCTCCATACTTAATACGGAGTATAAAATACTCAGTAAACTTTTGGTGTCTAGGCTTCTTCCCTTGCTCCCCCAACTCATACATGTAGATCAGTGTGGGTTTGTTCCCAAACGTAGCACCTCTTTAAATATTCATCAATTTCACGCCATACTGCATACGACCTCAGCACAGTTCCCGCGCGCTGGCTGTTTATCCCTGGATATACACTAAGCCTTTGATACTTTGAGTTGGTCTTATATGTTAGCTGTCCCGACTAAGTTTGGACTACCTCCGGCATACTGTAACTGGATAAAATTACTCTATACTAACCCTACAGCCCGCGCAAAAACTGGTTCGATCATATCGCCAGCGTATTTTATTTATCCAGGCACGCAACAGGGCTGCCCCCTGTCGTCTTTATTGTTTGTTCTGGCGCTCGAACCTGTAGCCCAAATCTGTGGTAAGTTATGGTCCCCTATGGTATTCCCATACATGGTGCAGTCTATTCTGTGTCACTCTACGCAGATGACATGTTTTTGTATTTCCAGTACTTGAATAAAAGCATGCAGACAATAGCAGACGTGTTTTCACAGTTCGGGGATCTATCAGGGTTACTTCTCAATGCCTCCAAGTCAATTGTGCATTCTTTCAACAATACATATGCTGACCACGTTTTGAGATTTGGTCAGTTGCAGTTTAGAGTAGAAGCCATAACCTTTATATATTTAGGAATCTATATATACAAAACCATCTCCGACACAATAGCCGGCAACGTAATACGGACCGTCAACTCCCTTCGGTCCCAGGTCTCCTTTTGGAATACTCTATAGCTCACAGTAGCAGGCCGTCTTGCTGTGTCCAAAATGGTCATGCTGCCCCGGCTCCTTTATCAATTTGTAAACCTTCCAGTTATCCTCCCAGCATGGATTTTTAAGACTCTAGACACCCTTATGAACTCTTTGCTTTGGGGTTCATGCAGATATAGAATGGCATTAGCCACGATGCTGCTCCCCAGCGCTGCAGGCAGGATGGGAGCGCCCAATTTTAAAGCATACTGCATAGTTGGGCAAGTGCAATGGCTGGCATATTGGCTAGCAGGCCATAATTTATTTGAGATAGCGTATTCTCAGGACCGCCTTGGACGTGGTACTTTACAGGCGTTGCTGTGCCCAGGAGCAGACAAAGTGCAGAATCCTCCCTTTCTACTACACATAGCACTTCATTATTGGAGACAGGCTCATAAATATGCAAAAATATCCTTCCCATATGCCCCGAATATACTCCTCTGAGGCTTACCCACAGCACGTGGAATAATTAAAAGGGTACAAATTCGAGTTTGGAAACAGCTAGGGATTGAGACAGTTGGAGATTTTTTCATGAGGGTCACCTGATGCCACACGATGAATTTGTACACACCAATGTAGTACCTGACACCCTTTTTCTCATTCACACCACGATTACATACTTCTTTCGTAAATATTGACTGGTGGATCAAAGAGAATCTCCCACCTTTCATTTGTTGAAGTCTATTCACATAATGGGGCATGGCCGTCATCTTGTCCAGTGGTTGTAGCGAGGGTTGCGGGAATGTTTGAGTATCCTGTTAGGGAGATGGAGCGGGTAGTACAAAATTCTGTATACCTCCCCCATTCTGCATGAAAAATACTAATTGACTAAACTATTAATTATAATATTATTAAACGAGTTTGCATATATATTAAACTAACATTACTAATAACCAACATTACACGTGGGATTTGCATATTGCATGGCTAAATAACCTTTCCGACTAAAATTTGTATGCATACTAACAGTAGTATATGTAGTAAATAGAATACTGCATGATATATGTTGCTTTTGTAATGTCCTGTAATGTTGCCCAGCCGGGAGACCAAAATGGTGAATATAAATGCTTTAAATGTTGCTATACGCTAGATAAATACAAGCACATAGAGGGATTAGTAAGGGGTTAACATTAGATTCATTATTTCTATGCATTAATTACTCTTTTGTGTTTGTTTCGCTTAAGTTGACGTTTGGGCCTAAATTCAAAATGGCCGCTGACACGACACGACGAAGTGGCCACTGTCCCACGAGGTATGGAGTGAAATGCGCAGAAGTGACAAAGTCTTCTAGACCCCGTTGTGAACTGTGATCTCTGTGTACCCAAGCAAGGACGCTGTGGGAAGACAGCCAAGACTGAAGATAATAGATTTTCAGTAAAACCGGAACAAACTGACTTTTCACTGACTTGATGACCTCACCCCTCAAACTGTACTAAGGTCCCAAACTTTAGCATCGGACTATCGCAACCAGCCAATCATAACCGTGCTGAAATTACAAAATGCATCTTCTTGATTTTATTTTATTATAAAAGTAGATGATAGAATAGTGAGGATATCTCGCGCTCTCGACTGTTCCCTACATCGACTTTATCGACGACGCTTCTCGTGATGCTACTTAGGCGACTGACTGCGTTTT
Source organism: Triturus cristatus (assembly GCF_964204655.1). Taxonomy (NCBI): domain Eukaryota; kingdom Metazoa; phylum Chordata; class Amphibia; order Caudata; family Salamandridae; genus Triturus; species Triturus cristatus. The sequence continues at coordinate 406,793,008 of NC_140583.1, read as the reverse complement.
CCTGAATCCTAGATGGTCCGGATGCTGCCCAATTATCTGATGACTGCGAACTTTTTCTAATTCTATGGGCACTGATAGATGCTTGCACGTCACTGGTCTTTTGCCGATCCATTGAGACTGTAGCATTCTGAGCAAAGAACTTTGAACTTTGATCTGCTTAGACGAATGACGACAGATTTAAGTATGCAGACCCAATGACTTAGAGGACTCCAGATAGCCAGATTAGGTAAATATGATGTTCTGCGATTTATTTGAATATTTGATATAAACTTTCCAAATGTGAACCTAACTCTTCAAGAAATTTAGATAAACAGATATTGATTAACAAGAAATGAGTTTGTGATTTATTGAGAAAGGTAAGATCAAAATCTTGCATGTGTTTTAGCTGGTCCTAAATCACCATCAACCAATCCAACTAAATGGTCCATTGACCATGTGGGAGGAGTGCCTTGATGTTTAGGATTGAGATCTGTAGGTGGAAAAGGGTGTTGATGTACATTTTGTAAAAATAACTTTTCTTTCCCTTTAGGTTATAAGGTGTTCCCCTCACATGTCGAGCGATTGAACCGCTCATCCCTCCTCGCTGCGTGCAGACCTGTACATGGTTAGTGTGAGTGTTGGTGTTATGGGCCCCACCAATGACTGCATGTGTGAATGAGTTAGTGTGACGTCGGGTCTGTGACGCAAGGGAGGATAACGGTATGGGTTTGCTTTCCCCGTTACCAGGGTTTTTGCGCTCCATCAGTTTTTCTGGTAGCAAGATGATGGTTTTTATTGTTTTGGTTTGGTGATTATTGCTTGAAAATAGCTTATTGATTATTGATTGTGGATAAGTATTGGTTTATGTATTAACACTCTATGTTGAGTCGCGTCGAGTTCTATGTAGTTTGGCGGCTTCTGGGATGTAGGAAGTCGGAAGTTTGTAACGGTTCCGTAGTAGAGCAGAGGTAAGCGCTGCTCACAGGAAAGACGGAATTGTTGTTGCCCTGTAGGTACAGGGGAAAACATGTGACGATTGGAGTTGCACAACGCATTGTCTGGGTTCGATTAGGTAAGATCGTCGTGTGTTGCCATTAGAGACACTTCCTGTACGAGAGAAGTGTATGGTAGTGAAGGTCACCTGTGAAATTTTGGTCTTCGGTACCATGAGTCCAGAAGGAGCTCTGATTACGCTTATCACTGGAAAGGTAATAGGTGTTCCCTAAGCTTGCCAGAAGGATAAAGTAGAGAGAAGTGCTACTTTATTAACATGTGTCATAATTCTGTAGTAGGACAGACTGTTCGCTGTTCTCGGGAAGGACAGAATTCTGTGTGAATGTACTACATTTTCCGTATGAACGTGCGTGAATGAAATAGCATTCAGGTTGATTGTGAAACTCTGGTTTTATTTCTTAGGAGCATTACGTCTCTAACTAAGTGTCTTAATTCTGGAGAAACGGTTAGCTGATGCTTACTAGAAGAGTGAAGTAGAGGGATGTGCTACTTTATCAACGGAAGTAACGATTCCGTAGTAGGGCAGAGGTAAGCACTGCTCTCGGGAAAGACGGAATTCTTGTGAAAATGGTCATTGACTGTTCTTTGGTTAGCGAAACAGATAATGGTGGTGTTTTTATGTCGTTACTAACAGATTTGTTAGTTAAAAGTGAATGTAAAGAGCTTACTGAGAATATTTTGTAAAGGAGGGGTCAGCAGAAGCAGGAGTAGCGAGAAAAGCTGACGTCAGAAAGACCGCGCTGAGATTGGCTAGTCAGTAAGAAACGTAGATGCCCCTGATTGGTGTCTTAGTGTATGCCGCGCTAGGAGTGGAGAATTATAGGGTGACGTAGACGCTCCGGATTGGTGCGTTAGTGTGAGTCGCGCTACGATTTGTTAAAACAACAGAATCGTCGTAGGGAAAATCTAGCGATACACGGAAGAGAAAATGATGTAATACGATCCACCAGAAAAGGAGAAAAAGTCCTGGTTCAGAAAAATCAAGGGTTTATTTAAAAAGGACAAACTGATTGAGACTAGAGAGGGACAGTTGCTTCCTCCACCAAAATCGCCCACATCCTTTATGGTTGCAAAATACAGATATCATACATGCATTTGGTTGGACAATTGGGCGAAATATACAAAAGACGATGGAGTTTTGGCATTTCCAGAGCATGGTTCATTTAATTTAGCGGTTTTGAGAAATTTAAGAGAGAGAATGATGAATCTAGACCCGAGACCTAGACTGACACAATTTGAAGCATTGACGAAATGGGAAGATGAGATGCATGACAGAGAAAGACAGAGGAGTGGCGGAAGGTATAGGTATATGTTTGGTAGATCATATGGACAGGAGAATCATGATGACAGAATGAGGAGATGGCAAAACGCAAATATGACTGATGGTTTGTGTCCTGTGAGACATGTTGAAGAAGTTAGTGGTAGAAAATGTACAGAAAAAAGACATAATAAAGAATCAGGAGGGTATGGAATAAATGAATCGGAGGATGATGTTCTTGACGACATGTTTTATAAAAGTCCACCCCCGTATCAACCAGATTCTGACATGCTGACACCAAGTGCCCCAATGAGAGAGACTTTGCGAAGCATTAAGACTGAACCAGTACCCCAAGAGTTAGGGAAAAATAATTATTTCAGAGAAATAGAGAGAAAACAGGATAGTAAGGTAAGTAGTGAAAATTCAGCAGAATTAGCAAAAAACACTTTAGAATTAACCAAAAAGATTAGGGAATTGACTAAAAACTTAGAAGCCGTAACTGTTCCCGTAACCATAGGTTCAGTAATGCCTATTTTTGATAAACAAAAAGATAATGAACATTGTTTAACGGTCCCTTATAATAGTAATAAACAGACAGAGAGGCCAAGGATAAATTCAGAAGAAAACCCACAGAGACAAACAGTAAGTACATCAGAACAGACTATGCCTAAAAATTTGACAGCAAATCCAGGTTTAGTCGAAAGATTGATTATGACTTCAGATTCTATATCAGAAACCCCAAGAGACTCAGAACGAGGTAATGAGGAAAAACCAGTAGGTCCTACTTCAGAAGAATTAAGCAAATGGTTAAGGAGCTTACAGAGAAAGGACAGGGAATCTCAAACTATAGATGTGGCCAAATTAAGGATGGTTTTGGAAGAATTAATAGTAGGAACTATCCCCACAGAAAAATGAAAAACCTATCAGGATGAAGAATTACTCTTTTTGAGCAAAAGTATAACTTGGAGAGCAAAGAGTCTACACGAGAGACTAGAGGAAGTAGCAAATGAAATGGGTATAGACATTGAAAAGGTAAAAGCTTAGCAAGAACCATATCGAGTAGACTTTACCGAGAAAGATATTGAAAATCTGAACACCACAGGACGAATAATTCAGATTAAAGACATAATCATTTTGTTAAGAAAATGGGGAGATGTGGATAAATGGAGAAGTAGGTGGTTTAGAAAACGAGATGATGCCTCAGAGAAAACGTTTGCAGCTTTCACCGTAAGAGAAAAAGAAAAGATAGTGACAGAATGCCCTATGAGAGAAATACCAGGAGGAGGATAAGTAAATGTTCCTTGGACTAGGCAAGATATTTTGTCATTTACAAATGATTTCCCTCGACTACGCGAAAAGCCAGTCGAGTGGTATAGACAAGTGGACAGATTTGTGAAATTATCAAAAGTTTTGTGGATTGATTTGAATAGCCTATTTGACATAATAGTACCAGCAGATGTATGGACAGAGTGCAAAATTGTAATAGACTGGCCTACAAAAGAATACCCTAGAGATCCAAAGACAGGTGCCCCTGATCCGGAGGTGATGAAAAAATATGAACAAGTAATTACCTTTTTGAAAAACAAAGTACCTCCCAAAGAGACCGATTGGGTAAAAATAGACCGAACTCATCAAGAAACCAAGGAGTCAGTGCATGCATACTACGAAAGGTTAATCCTTGCCTTTAAGCAATTTAGTGGTGACGAAAATTTGAGTGAAAAGGATCTAAGTCATTTTGTATACAGATTTGTATATGGTCTACGTCCAGAAATTAGTGAAATGATTAAGCAGCATACAGTGGATTGGCAAAACAAGAAAATAGATGAAGCACTAAGACATGCAAAGTATTTTAGTGATGAAATTGAGGCCAAGCAGCGTAAATTAAAAGAAAAGGCTATGTGGGCACAAGTAAAAGTGGCAGAAAGACAGGAAGCACAATTGATTGAACAAGCAAATGGTACAGGACCAAAACCTAGATGTAATACTGGAAAAGGAAAGGGACTATTCAGTATTGAAGAAGCCAAAAATAAATGGCCATGTCATAATTGCGGAAGAATAGGGCACTGGAAATCCGAGTGTAAATTTCCCCCGAATACTAATGGTGATAATGCATCATTGAATCCGCAGGTGCAGAAACAGGTGAGTGGTCAACCGCAGTGACAGCAGCAGGTTGTTACCCAACAGAATCAGGTGCCAAAACCGCCTATTCCACAGAGCGTAAATTCACAGAAATACAGTAATGAGACAGGATTCTACAACGAAGAAAAGGTAACTAAGCTGCCGCGCGCTAGCGCTGTTTCGCAGTATTGGCTACAACGCGATGAGAGTGAGTCAGAAGAAGGTTATTGACGGTCCCAGGATGCATGTTTCCGGTCCAGGGAAGACATGGCTTGGCAGTTCATGCTGGACTGTTCCCATGAGGCACAGTGTCAGACTGATTTGTATATGGCCATGTCTGAACTGGGGCGGTGGAGTGAGCTAAAGAATGATGATGGATTAAACCCAGATCAGTTGACTGGGGGTGAGTGTTTGATTTGCTTAAACGCTCCGTCCATCATCCCCTTTGGTATCGCTTTGTTCACCCTAAGTTGGCAGGGTATGCCCAGACGTGGGTCCCTTGCTCACTTTGCCACTGGATTCAAGATAGCCTGGCTGATGAGGATTATGAACCCGAAACCGGTCCCAGGATGCTTGTCTCCGGTCCAGGGAAGACATGGCTTGGCAGTTCGTGCTGGACTATTCCCATGAGGCACAGGGTCAGACTGATTTGTATATGACCATGTCTGAACTGGGGTGGTGGAGTGAGCTAAAGAATGATGATGTATTAAACCCAGACCATTTGACTGGGGGTGAGTGTTTGATTTGCTTAAACGCTCCGTCCATCATCCCCTTTGGTATCGCTTTGTTCTCCCTAAGTTGGCAGGGTATGCCCAGACGTGGGTCCCTTGCTCACTTTGCCACTGGATTCAAGATAGCCTGGCTGATGAGGGTTATGAACCCGAAACTGGTCCCAAGATGCTTGTTTCCGGTCCAGGGAAGACATGGCTTGGCAGTCCGTGCTGGACTGTTCCAATGAGGCACAGGGTCAGGCTGATTTGCATATGACCATGTCTGAACTGGGGTGGTGGAGTGAGCTAAAGAATGATGATGGATCAAACCCAGATCAGTTGACTGGGGATGAGTGTTTGATTTGCTTAAACGCTCCGTCCATCATCCCCTTTGGTATCGCTTTGTTCGCCCTAAGTTGGCAGGGTATGCCCAGACGTGGGTCCCTTGCTCACTTTGCCACTGGATTCAAGATAACCTGGCTGATGAGGGTTATGAACCCGAAACCGGTCCCAGAATGCTTGTTTCCGGTCCAGGGAAGACATGGCTTGGCAGTTCGTGCTGGACTGTTCCCATGAGGCACAGGGTCAGACTGATTTGCATATGGCCATGTCTGAACTGGGGTGGTGGAGTGAGCTAAAGAATGATGATGTATTAAACCCAGACCATTTGACTGGGGGTGAGTGTTTGATTTGCTTAAACGCTCCGTCCATCATCCCCATTGGTATCGCTTTGATCGCCCTAAGTTGGCAGGGTATGCCCAGACGTGGGTCCCTTGCTCACTTTGCCACTGGATTCAAGATAGCCTGGCTGATGAGGGTTATGAACCCGAAACTGGTGCCAGGATGCTTGTTTCTGGTCCAGGGAAGACATGGCTTGGCAGTTCGTGCTGGACTCTTCCCATGAGGCACAGGGTCAGACTGATTTTCATATGGCCATGTCTGAACTGGGGTGGTGGAGTGAGCTAAAGAATGATGATGGATTAAACCCAGATCAGTTGACTGGGGTTGAGTGTTTGATTTGCTTAAACGCTCCGTCCATCATCCCCTTTGGTATCAATTAATAATGTTCAGCATACGCAGGTCATCACACAGGCTGGGATAAATTCTGCATTCCAAACCTACCACTCTATATGCTGCTCCTCCACTAGACATGGTAAACGCTACTACTCGCTTACTTGCGGAGGTAGACCTCCCAGTTATTTCTGACTCCGACGTTCAAGACCTGGTAGCTCCGATTACACCGGCAGAAATTAATATGGCAATTAAGGCATTAGCTCCTAATAAAACACCGGGCTCTGACGGGCTCACTATTGAATTTTATTCAACCTTTAAGACAGCGCTGGTGCCTAAACTGCTGCAGCTTTACACTACCTCACTTGCTGAGGGTACCCTACCCCCCACAACTAGAGAAGCATTACTCACTTACCCGCTGAAGCCTGACAAAGATCCTCTCGAGCTTACATCCTACAGGCCCCTCTCCATACTTTATACGGAGTATAAAATACTCAGTAAACTTTTGGTGTCTAGGCTTCTTCCCTTGCTCCCCCAACTCATACATGTAGATCAGTGTGGGTTTGTTCCCAAACGAAGCACCTCTTTAAATATTCATCAATTTCATGCCATACTGCATACGACCTCAGCACAGTTCCCGCGCACTGGCTGTTTATCCCTGGATATACACTAAGCCTTTGATACTTTGAGTTGGTCTTATATGTTAGCTGTCCCGACTAAGTTTGGACTACCTCCAGCATACTGTAACTGGATAAAATTACTCTATACTAACCCTACTGCCCGCGCAAAAACTGGTTCGATCATATCGCCAGCGTATTTTATTTATCCAGGCAAGCAACAGGGCTGCCCCCTGTCGTCTTTATTGTTTGTTCAGGCGCTCGAACCTGTAGCCCAAATCTGTGGTAAGTTATGGTCCCCTATGGTATTCCCATACATGGTACAGTCCATTCTGTGTCACTCTACGCAGATGACATGTTTTTGTATATCCAGGACTTGAATAAAAGCATGCAGACAATAGCAGACGTGTTTTCACAGTTCGGGGATCTATCGGGGTTACTTCTCAATGCCTCCAAGTCACTTGCGCATTCTTTCAACAATACATATGCTGACCCCGTTTTAAGATTTGGTCAGTTGCAGTTTAGAGTAGAAGCCATAACCTTTATATATTTAGGAATCTATATATACAGAACCATCTCCGACACAATAGCCGGCAACGTAATATGGACCGTCAACTCCCTTCGGTCCCAGGTCTCCTTTTGGAATACTCTATAGCTCACAGTAGCAGGCCGTTCATGCAGATATAGAATGGCATTAGCCACGATGCTGCTCCCCAGCGCTGCAGGCAGGATGGGAGCGCACAATTTTAAAGCATACTGCATAGTTGGGCAAGTGCAATGGCTGGCATATTGGCTAGCAGGCCATAATTTATTTGAGATAGCGTATTCTCAGGACCGCCTTGGACGTGGTACTTTACAGGCGTTGCTGTGCCCAGGAGCAGACAAAGTGCAGAATCCTCCCTTTCTACTACACATAGCACTTCATTATTGGAGACAGGCTCATAAATATGCAAAAATATCCTTCCCATATGCCCCGAATATACTCCTCTGAGGCTTACCCACATCACGTGGAATAATTAAAAGGGTACAAATTCGAGTTTGGAAACAGCTAGGGATTGAGACGGTTGGAGATTTATACATGAGGGTCACCTGATGCCACACGATGAATTTGTACGCACCAATGCAGTACCTGATACCCTTTTTCTCATTCACACCACGATTACATACTTCTTTCGCAAATATTGACTGGTGGATCAAAGAGAATCTCCCACCTTTCATTTGTTGAAGTCTATTCACATAATGGGGCATGGCCGTCATCTTGTCCAGTGGTTGTAGCGAGGGTTGCGGGAATGTTTGAGTATCCTGTTAGGGAGATGGAGCGGGTAGTACAAAATTCTGTATACCTCCCCCATTCTGCATGAAAAATACTAATTGAATAATCTATTAATTATAATATTATTAAACGAGTTTGCATGTATATTAAACTAACATTACTAATAACCAAAATTACACGTGGGATTTGCATATTGCATGGCTAAATAACCTTTACGACTAAAATTTGTATGCATACTAACAGTAGTATATGTAGTAAATAGAATACTGCATGATATATGTTGCTTTTGTAATGTCTTGTAATGTTGCCCAGCCGGGAGACCAAAATGGTGAATATAAATGCTTTAAATGTTGCTATACGCTAGATAAATACAAGCACATAGAGGGATTAGTAAGGTGTTAACATTAGATTCATTATTTCTATGCATTAATTACTCTTTTGTGTTTGTTTCGCTTAAGTTGGCGTTTGGGCCTAAATTCAAAATGGCCGCTGACACGACACGGCGAAGTGGCCACTGTCCCACGAGGTATGAAGTGAAATGCGCAGAAGCGACAAAGTCTTCCAGACCCCGTTGTGAACTGTGATCTCCGTGTACCCAAGCAAGGACGCTGTGGGAAGACAGCCAAGACTGAAGATAATAGATTTTCAGTAAAACCGGAACAAACTGACTTTTCACTGACTTGATGACCTCACCCCTCAAACTGTACTAAGGTCCCAAACTTTAGCATCGGATGATCGCAACCAGCCAATCATAACCGTGCTGAAATTACAAAATGCATCTTCTTGATTTTATTTTATTATAAAAGTACATGATAGAATAGTGAGGATATCTCGCGCTCTCGACCGTTCCCTACATCGACTTCATCGACGACGCTTCTCGTGACGCTACTTAGGCGACTGACTGCGTTTTCCTGAATCCTAGATGGTCCGGATGCTGCCCAATTATCTGATGACTGCGAACTTTTTCTAATTCTATGGGCACTGATAGATGCTTGCACGTCTCTGGTCTTTTGCCGATCCATTGAGACAGTAGCATGCTGAGCAAAGAACTTTGAACTTTGATCTGCTTAGATGAATGATGACGGATTTAAGTATGCAGACCCAATGACTTAGAGGACTCCAGATAGCCAGATTAGGTAAATATGATGTTCTGCGATTTATTTGAATATTTGATATAAACTTTCCAAATGTGAACCTAACTCTTCAAGAAATTTAGATAAACAGATATTGATTAACAAGAAATGAGTCTGTGATTTATTGAGAAAGGTAAGATCAAAATCTTGCATGTGTTTTAGCTGGTCCTAAATCACCATCAACCAATCCAACTAAATGGTCCATTGACCATGTGGGAGGAGTGCCTTGATGTTTAGGATTCAGATCTGTAGGTGGAAAAGGGTGTTGATGTACATTTTGTAAAAATAACTTTTCTTTCCCTTTAGGTTACAAGGTGTTCCCCTCACATGTCGAGCGCTTGAACCGCTCATCCCTCCTCACTGCGTGCAGACCTGTACATGGTTAGTGTGAGTGTTGGTGTTATGGGCCCCACCAATGACTGCATGTGTGAATGAGTTAGTGTGACGTCGGGTCTGTGACGCAAGGGAGGATAACGGTATGGGTTTGCTTTCCCCGTTACCAGGGTTTTTGCGCTCCATCAATTTTTCTGGTAGCAAGATGATGGTTTTTATTGTTTTGGTTTGGTGATTATTGCTTGAAAATAGCTTATTGATTATTGATTGTGGATAAGTATTGGTTTATGTATTAACACTCTATGTTGAGTCGCGTCGAGTTCTATGTTGTTTGGCGGCTTCTGGGATGTAGGAAGTCGGAAGTTTGTAACGGTTCCGTAGTAGAGCAGAGGTAAGCGCTGCTCTCAGGAAAGACGGAATTGTTGTTGCCCTGTAGGTACAGGGGAAAACATGTGACGATTGGAGTTGCACAACGCATTGTCTGGGTTCGATTCGGTAAGATCGTCGTGTGTTGCCATTAGAGACATTTCCTGTATGAGAGAAGTGTATGGTAGTGAAGGTCACCTGTGAAATTTTGGTCTTAGGTACCAGGAGTCCAAAAGGAGCTCTGATTACGCTTATCACTGGAAAGGTAATAGGTGTTCCCTAAGCTTGCCCGAAGGATAAAGTAGAGGAAAGTGCTACTTTATTAACATGTGTCATAATTCTGTAGTAGGACAGACTGTTCGCTGTTCTCGGGAAGGACAGAATTCTGTGTGAATGTACTACATTTTCCGTATGAACGTGCGTGAATGAAATAGCATTCAGGTTGATTGTGAAACTCTGGTTTTATTTCTCAGGAGCATTACGTCTATAACTAAGTGTCTTAATTCTGGAGAAACGGTTAGCTGATGCTTACTAGAAGAGTGAAGTAGAGGGATGTGCTACTTTATCAACGGAAGTAACGATTCCGTAGTAGGGCAGAGGTAAGCGCTGCTCTCGGGAAAGACGGAATTCTTGTGAAAATGGTCATTGACTGTTCTTTGGTTAGCGAAACAGATAATGGTGGTGTTTTTATGTCGTTACTAACAGATTTGTTAGTTAAAAGTGAATGTAAAGAGCTTACTGAGAATATTTTGTAAAGGAGGGGTCAGCAGAAGCAGGAGTAGCGAGAAAAGCTGATGTCAGAAAGACCGCGCTGAGATTGGCTAGTCAGTAAGAAACGTAGACGCCCCTGATTGGTGTCTTAGTGTATGCCGCGCTAGGAGTGGAGAATTATAGGGTGACGTAGACGCTCCGGATTGGTGCGTTAGTGTGAGTCGCGCTACGATTTGTTAAAACAACAGAATCGTCGTAGGGAAAATCTAGCGATACACGGAAGAGAAAATTATGTAATACGATCCACCAGAAAAGGAGAAAAAGTCCTGGTTCAGAAAAATCAAGGGTTTATTTAAAAAGGACAAACTGATTGTGACTAGAGAGGGACAGTTGCTTCCTCCACCGAAATCGCACGCATCCTTTATGGTTGCAAAATACGGATATCATACATGCATTTGGTTGGACAAAAGACGATGGAGTTTTGGCATTTCCAGAGCATGGTTCATTTAATTTAGCGGTTTTGAGAAATTTAAGAGAAAGAATGATGAATCTAGAACCGAGACCTAGACTGACACAATTTGAAGCATTGACGGAATGGGAAGATGAGATGCATGACAGAGAAAGACAGAGGAGTGGCGGAAGGTATAGGTATATGTTTGGTAGATCATATGGACAGGAGAATCATGATGACAGAATGAGGAGATGGCAAAACGCAAATATGACTGATGGTTTGTTTCCTGTGAGACATGTTGAAGAAGTTAGTGGTAGAAAATGTACAGAAAAAAGACATAATAAAGAATCAGGAGGGTATGGAATAAATGAATCGGAGGATGATGTTCTTGACGACATGTTTTATAAAAATCCACCCCCGTATCAACCACATTCTGACATGCTGACACCAAGTGCCCCAATGAGAGAGACTTTGCGAAGCATTAAGACTGAACCAGTACCCCAAGAGTTAGGGAAAAATAATCATTTCAGAGAAATAGAGAGAAAACAGGATAGTAAGGTAAGTAGTGAAAATTCAGCAGAATTAGCAAAAACCACTTTAGAATTAACCGAAAAGATTAGGGAATTGACTAAAAACTTAGAAGCCGTAACTGTTCCCGTAACCATAGGTTCAGTAATGCCTATTTTTGATAAACAAAAAGATAATGAACATTGTTTAACGGTCCCTTATAATAGTAATAAACAGACAGAGAGGCCAAGGATAAATTCAGAAGAAAACCCACGGAGACAAACAGTAAGTACATCAGAACAGACTATGCCTAAAAATTTGACAGCAAATCCAGGTTTAGTCGAAAGATTGATAATGACTTCAGATTCTATATCAGAAACCCCAAGAGACTCAGAATGAGGTAATGAGGAAAAACCAGTAGGTCCTACTTCAGAAGAATTAAGCGAATGGTTAAGGAGTTTACAGAGAAAGGACAGGGAATCTCAAACTATAGATGTGGCCAAATTAAGGATGGTTTTGGAAGAATTAATAGTAGGGACTATCCCCACAGAAAAATTAAAAACCTATCAGGATGAAGAATTACTCTTTTTGAGCAAAAGTATAACTTGGAGAGCAAAGAGTCTACACGAGAGACTAGAGGAAGTAGCAAATTAAATTGGTATAGACATTGAAAAGGTAAAAGCTTAGCAAGAACCATATCGAGTAGACTTTACCGAGAAAGATATTGAAAATCTGAACACCACAGGACGAATAATTCGGATTAAAGACATAATCATTTTGTTAAGAAAATGGGGAGATGTGGATAAATGGAGAAGTAGGTGGTTTAGAAAACGAGATGATGCCTCAGAGAAAACGTTTGCAGCTTTCCCCGTAAGAGAAAAAGAAAAGATAGTGACAGAATGCCCTATGAGAGAAATACCAGGAAGAGGATAAGTAAATTACAAAATGTATCTTCTTGATTTGATTTTATTATAAAAGTACATGGTAGAATAGTGAGGATATCTCGCGCTCTCGACCGTTCCCTACATCGACTTCATCGACGACGCTTCTCGTGATGCTACTTAGGCGACTGACTGCGTTTTTCTGAATCCTAGATGGTCCGGATGCTGCCCAATTATCTGATGACTGCAAACTTTTTCTAATTCTATGGGCACTGATAGATGCTTGTATGTCTCTGGTCTTTTGCCGATCCATGGAGACTGTAGCATGCTGAGCAAAGGACTTTGAACTTTGATCTGCTTAGACGAATGACAACAGATTTAAGTATGCAGACCCAATGACTTAGAGGACTCCAGATAGCCAGATTAGGTGAATATGATGTTCTGCGATTTATTTGAAAATTTGATGTAAACTTTCCAAATGCGAACCTAAGAAATTTAGATAAACAGATATTGATTAACAAGAAATGAGTTTGTGATTTATTGAGAAAGGTATGATCAAAATCTTGAATGTGTTTTAGCTGGTTCTAAATCACCATCAACCAATCCAACTAAATGGTCCATTGACCATGTGGGAGGAGTGCCTTGATGTTTAGGATTGAGATCTGTAGGTGGAAAGGGTGTTGATGTACATTTTGTAAAAATAACTTTTCTTTCCCTTTAGGTTACAAGGTGTTCCCCTCACATGTCGAGCGCTTGAACCGCTCATCCCTCCTCACTGCGTGCAGACCTGTACATGGTTAGTGTGAGTGTTGGTGTTATGGGCCCCACCAATGACTGCATGTGTGAATGAGTTAGTGTGACGTCGGGTCTGTGACGCAAGGGAGGATAACGGTATGGGTTTGCTTTCCCCGTTACCAGGGTTTTTGCGCTCCATCAGTTTTTCTGGTAGCAAGATGAATGGACCCAAATGTTGGAACATCCTAGAAAGGTATCTCGTAACTGCCGATTGAAAGTAATACAATTATTTATATTACATAGGGCTTACCTCACCCCAAAAACACTACACAAAATGTACATAACTGCCTCCCCGAACTGTCCCAGATGCCCCGCCCAAGACACTGATTTTATCCATATGTTGTGGTCCTGCCCGGCGTTGCATGGGTTTTGGATGGAAATTATTCGGAACCTGTCCGTATTAACAGAACGCACGGCTTGGTATACGGTTGACGCCTGCATTTTAGGCCTTTTCCCACTTCCCAAGAAATCGAAGCTGCTGCACCGCTTTGCTGGCCTAGCCCTGATGATTGCAAAGAGGCTAATTACTCAGCGCTGGAAAGCTCGCATGCCACCACGTGCGGGTAAATGGAAGGAGGAAGTCCTCCGTTGGGCTACTGCAGAGAGGGAGGCGCTGCAGCACGAGGAATACAGGGGACTACATAAACGTCCAATATCCTTAGAATGGGCGTAATTGGTAGAGCTTTTTAGAACAGACACGGAGGAGGTCTCAGGATAATCCCAAACTCCACAAATTACTAGTGATGTGGCTATTCGGTAATCCCTCACGCAGTGATCGGACCCTTAGCAGATGTCCTCTGTGTGGATTGTCATTACACTCCCTCTCTTCTCTCCCTTACCCCTTATATTGTTCTTGCCTCCCACCCCCTTGCCCTGCCTAACACTATCTACTTTTTACCATGATATTATGTTATAATTTCACATCGGCAATTGTTTTCTTGTTGCGTGTTTGGTTACAGGGGTGGGTTAGGGAGGGTGGGATACGTTGGGTTCTAGTCATAATATGCCTCAAGCACGAAGTATATGATGTAATATTATAATGGTAATATGTGTGAATTTCTCCTTGGTTTGAACAAAATGATTCTGCACAAGAGCATATGTTCCACTAGCCACATGTAGATGTGAAATACTCCGCATGTAAAATGCAGATCTTTTCCTTACAAAAATAATGTGTGTGAAGAATTGCTTAACTATGCAAATTATACCAGAAATACCCAATAAAGTGTGTTTAAATTTATTTATTTTAAATGGAGACTGTACAAAAAAAGTAAATCTATATGTCAAAAACCAATCACCGGAGAAGTTTTCTAAGTAAAGAGGAACCTTAAAACCCAATTGTTACATGCCAGTCTTTTTGCAGTACAGTAGGTATATGCCAAAACTAGGGCTTTTTCGTCATGTGGCGGGTGTGTTTACTTTACCCCATGAGTGGTTGACCTGAAACAATAATAATGGATCAGTTGTGCAGCACGCTGCCAGAAAAATTGTGTTTCACCCTGTGATACCCCATATTATCTCTGTGCGTACCCGTTGACTTTTAAAGTGGGAAAACAACTTCGCCAATGTTAAAAGATAGCCTCCAGGGAAAAGTTAATAAACACTCTTGTATTCCAATGTACCTAAACATGGCATGTTACTGCTGGCACTGCTCAATTCTTTTAGAACATGCCTTCCTCAGTATTCAATCTGCCAAATAAGTGGATGTGGAGCCTAACACAGTCACAGCTCCAACAAGCCACGATCCCTCGAGCACTCAGGGTATTGTTAAGGGGTGCGTCGGCAATTGCTTTAAGGGAAGTTTAAGACAGGTATCACTTCCACTTGCTTCCATCTAATCCCTTGTCACATGATTGCGGGGGCCTCTGGTGTTTATGGATAATGTAGTTCACTCATAACTACATAAGTCAGGTAAGCGGCATTACATTGCTTCGAATAAAGGGTGGAGGAAGGGACGGAATGTATTCATCCACATGGCATAGCATACGGGTGTTATTTTATCAAGGGTAAATATTTATGACTGCACATTTATCAGGTAGCGCATACATATCTATACACAATTAAAAAAACATTTTCACCCGATTTGGAATAACTACTAATGAGGTTACTTATGCATGAAGTTGAAGCAAGTATAACAAAAATAGAAGTCACATACAATCTTATTGGACACAAATGTACCAATCTCTGACATTTCGCTTAAACCATTTTCGGCAGTTCAGAAACTTAATCTCATTTGTACCTCAAGACATAATAGTACAGAGTCTGTATTAGTGCTTTTGACATGTCTAAGGGCTATCCACCTCAAGTCGGACAGTGCATGATTCATTTCAACATAATGTTTATCATAGGGGCATGCATTCTGTTGCAACGAATGCATGATTTGAGCTGTATAATGCGTTTTAGTACTTTCTGACTAGTCTTACTTATATTATTTTTAGTGGAGTTTTATATATCGTAACCTAGACCCAAAGGTATCAGAGCGCTTTACATGAGCACCAGTTGGATTACAGATGGACACATTCATTTTTGTTCGGCACGGGGAGATTAAGTGATTTGCTCACATCACTGGATGTTGAGTGTTCCTGCTGAGACTCGAACCTGGTTCCACAGTTTCGAGGTTGACCGCCATAGCCATTAGGCTACATCCTCTCTTTATTGTAGGCTTTATCACACAGGCAAAGTACACAGTACACAACATTTTCAGAATTACAATTTATAAATTTGAAATGTTTAATCTTAAAACCTGTGTAATTGAAACCCTCAGCCTCAATTGTGTTTTTGTATGTTAAACAGTTGCCACACTTATGGCGTCCCCTCGGGTGGAGGGAACAGTGGTGGCCCTTGCAGATAAGCACAGTGGGGAGGAGGTGGGGCAGTGGTGGGGGGGGGGGGGGGGGGGGGGGGGGGATGGAAGTCACAAACAATGGGGAAAATAAAATAAATAAATAAATAAAAGAACTTACTTTGTGTTTGCTGCACGCCACGCCCTCGCCGCCGTCCCCCGCATCCGAAGAGCGACTACAGGAGGAAGGTCCTTCTCCTACCTGGCCGCCAAGACCTGGAACTCCCTCCCGACCGACCTGCGCCTGACCCAAGACCACCTCTCCTTCAGGAAGAAGCTGAAGACCTGGCTGTTCGAGCAGTAGCGGCACCCCCCCCCCCAGCGCCTTGAGACCCTACGGGTATGTAGCGCGCTCTAGAAATGTCTTTGATTGATTGATTGATTTGCTGCATTGCCAAGTCGGATAAGTGGCGAACGCACCAAACCCACCCCTGCCCCACCCCACCCCCACTCCGCCCCACTGCCTCACCGCACTTACCTGCACAGGCCACCACTAGGAGGGAGTTTAAAGAGTCTACTCATATAATAAGTTTGGGTTTTCACTGTGGTGTTAGATCTCACTAGATTGTCCCAAACATTCCAATTACATTTTAGAGCCAATATTGGTAGTTCCTGAAATGTTTGCAGTCCTGTAACTATCTTTCAGTACCTCCTGACTGTGTTTTTTATAAGGTTCGTCACTCCTGAAAAAGTTGTGACACATACCAGTTGTTTAGTTTTCAGTTTGTTTCTTGGCAGTAACAAGTGTTCTCTTTGTGTAAACCAATAATGTAAACTGTAAAAGTAATGTGGATTATAATAATTTAAAAATAAAACAATACCCAGCCAAACCCTGAAAATAACCTACAACCTTTAAAGAACTAAATAACATAATAAGATATGAAAAGTTAACCGCTAATAAAACACATTTACATATATCAACAATTATAATAACCAAAGTAAAAAACACAACATTAATGCAAACTACGTGGACTGCCATGATGGTTTGGTCTACTATATTTTTAACATCAATATTATTTAGAAATAGAAAAAACAATATACTTACCTTCGGTGTTATGTTGTATGACATTTTTGGTGGAACCTTAGATCTCATCTGCATTTTAGGGGCCTATTTACAAACTGCACTAGCAGTACATTTACTAGTACTAGAGTAGTACTATACATGTAATACAAAATGCTATTGAAAAACCTACTTTTAGAGACCTCTGCCTCTTCTATGTTTTTTGTTCGGAGAGCTCCACAAAATTAGATATATGGTTTAGTAGTAAATATGAGAGGAACCTTGGGAAATGGCTTGAAAATGAAGAAGAACTACTACAAAACAGAAGAGGCTTATGGAGGGATGAAGAGGGGTTCGGATAGGGGCATGCCAATAAAAACCCTGACATACAAAAAAGTAGGACCATTGCTATTCACAAACTGCACATACAAAGTTACTACAGTCAACATGATCAAAAACAGTGGTAAATATACTGCAACCCATCCTTGAAGTAAGTCCAGAGCTGCACACAGCCCCTAACAGGTACTTCCAAAGAAAACAGTGGAGTCAGGGACTTAAGAGTATGCACTATAGGATATAAAGTTAAATAAAATAACATTTCAATGTAAAATTATTTATTTAAAATTAATTAAACCAATACATTGTTTTTAACCGCTTAACCGTGGTTTAATTAGGTGGGCGGGGCCACGTCGGCCAACGGATGTGCGCAGCACTACGGAGGTAGTGCTCGCGACGTTGGCCGACAGAAGCAGCAAAGGGGCTAAATAATTAAATAAAACGTTTAAACTTCTCATAAAAAAAATTAAAATGTATTACAATTAAATAAACAAAGAGGTTTTTTTTAAAGTTACTAAATAATAATTACAATTAAAATTATAATGTGGATAGGATTTTATTTAATCAGTATAAATAATCAATGTAATAATAATAATGATACATTGAAATGCTCTATTATTTACCGGTAATCTTCATTACTCCTAGTCCTCGTCCCATTTATTACTAATTGGAGATAACCATCTCCCGACAGAAAAAAAGATCAGAAGAATGCTGGGACACTGACCCCGCCCCTCCCACCGGGAGTACATAAGGGGTACTTACCCAGAATTCCTCCTGAACAACCAAGCCCACAAGGAAGGCCGGCAGTCCGGGAGGGAGGGCGGGGCGTATTAATGAGACGAGGACAACGGGACCAGGAGTAATGAAGATTACCGGTAAGTAATAGAGCATTACCTCCAGTTCCCTTATGTCCTCGTCCCATTCATTACTAATTGGAGAATACCAAAGCAGAAAAGCCGGCCTTCCCAAACAAAACAGAAGCCAACCCAGGAAACCAAACCAAGGCAGCCACCGCAGGAACCAAAAGGCCGAACCGGCTGAAAACCCCAGCCAGAGCACCCAGACAAGAGGGAGCCCCCCCAAGCCGGGACGCATCCAACAAAACAACGGGAGAACAGCCGGAAGACCAGTCCGGCAACCCACAGAGGCTAACCAGCCCACAGCAGGAACACCCCACTGCCAACCATAGAAGGGGAGAGCATGGACCCACAAGCCAACCGAGGCAAGAAAGAACAAAACAGCGAGGTGGCCACCAAAAGAGGAACAAACCTCCGGAAGCCAACCCACCAGGCCCCAAGAGCCAGAAGGGAGCAGACCCAGCAGGGACCAGAACCCCAGAGGACGAAAACCGACCAGGAAACAAGGAGCCCGGGAAGACAAAGAAGAAAAGGGTACAAGTGGAAAACATGAACCCAAGAACACAGCCCCAGCAGAACCAACCAGGAAACCGTCGAAACCGGAGCAGGGAGCCACAGCCCGAAGAAGGCAAACCCCAAACCAAAGAGAAGGAGAGCAACGGAATGGGCAAACGACCCAGAGAACCCAAGACCACAGTAAGGGAACCCCAACGGAGCCAACACCAGCAGCAGACAAACCCAACCAGAGACAGTCCAGGCAGAGACGACCCCAAACATCCCAAGCAGAAGGCAGAGGCAAAAAAACACAAAGGCCAGCAAAGACCGAGGGCCAACAACCCAGAAAGGCCCCAAAGGAGCGGACAGGCCCAAACATCACAGCACGGAAACCTCAACCCACCAGGGGAGAGGTAACACAAAAAAAAAACATCCCGACCACAAGGGCAACAGACGCCGGGGCGGAAAGCACAAAAAAATAAACCCCACGGCACAGCACGTCCAAAGGCAGGGCCCGAACAGGGAAAAAACTCCCAGGGAAGAAAGCGGCAACAGAGGACACCGCAGCCGGGAAGTCAAAGCCGAGCAACCCAACCGACCAGAAGGACCCAAAGGCCCAACCCAGAACTGGGGGAAGGCTCAAAGAAGGGAAGGCCCCAGCAGAGCACAGACAGAGAGCAAACAGCCCCGGCATCGCCCAAACAAAATCCCCAGAGTAGGGGAAAACAGAAGCGGAGGACAGACACAAACAGGCCCATCCAGAGCCAAGAGACCACAATGGCAGGAGCACACAACACCCCCCAGGACCAGAACCCAACAGCAGAGGGACCAGCCACCCCACATGCAGAAAAGACACCAGCAAAGAAGTGGCAGGTCATACAAAGAACCCCCAACACAGCCCCAGCAAGCAGCCCAGGACTGCAGCAAGAGCGCACCCAGGCAACTCCGAGCAGGTCCAAACCCGCAAACCAGCCAAGAACCGGAGCCAACAGGGAGGAAGGCCGAAGGGAACAGGCAACCACAAGGAGCCACCGCCAAAGGCCAAGCAGAAGCATCTGCAAGCCAGCAGACCAGGAGAGACCGAAACATGGCCCCTGGAGCAACACGAGGACAGGGAAACGCTGAGGCACAACCCCGGCCAAAAAGAAACAACAGAAAGGGCAGGGACAAGCACCCCCCTCCACAGCGAACCAAGCCAGAGGAGAACACCGCAGGCCAGAAGAGACCCAGCGGAGGCCATCAGAACCCGGGAACCCAACCAGGCAACAAACAAAGCCCACCCGGAAGCATCACTGACACCAGACGAGACCAGAGAAAGCAGGGAGGAAAGGCCAAAGGGAGAGGCACATCCACCAGTCAAGAGGCCAAACACAAGACACCCCAGAGGAAGCAAGAAGCACCCAGGCACCAGAGCAGGCAAAGCGGCCAGAACCCCACTCAGCCACGAGGACCCAAGACGGCCAACCAGGGCCCTCCAAAGCACACCAGTAAGGAGGACAGACCCAGAAAGGAGGCCAGACCAGCACCACAGTGCCCGCCAGCAGCCCAGGGAAGCAGAAAGAGGAGAAAACCCCAACCGGAAACCCAGGCAGACAACCCCAAACATGAGAGAAGCCGCCCCCAGGGAGCAAAGGCCACAGTAAAAACACCTGAGGCCAGGACCAGCAACCCCGAGGCATATGACACAGCCAAGGAACCCCAGCAACCCTCCCGAACGCAAGGGCTAGCAGACCACCAGGGCAAAAACGTAACATAAACTAGTGCGCCAAGAAGAGCCAGGCCAAAGCGCAGGCAAAGCGACATGGAACAGAACTGCGAGAGCCAGGACAGCAGCAGGATGACAGAGACAACAACCAGCACCACAGCCACACAGGCACAACTCCCAGGAGAAGCAACAGGCAGAGACCCACCGAAGCCAACTAGAGGAACCGGAGCCCAGAGCACCACCAAAGAGACATAGGGAACGCCAAGGCCAGGCCAGGTCCGAGAGCAGAAGAGACCAGGCGCCCTCAGACCGGCAACACCGGGGGGCCAGAGGAAAGAACACCAGACACAGGACAAGAAAGACAACCCGGACACAGCACGAAGACAGCCCGCCAACAAACTGACAGCTGCCAGAAAGAACAGGGCCCACAAGGGAGGAGAGCCGTGGGAAACAGGAGGGGAGGCACTCAAAAACAAACACCCCTCTCCCCCGCAACAGAAAACACCCACGGGAACAACAATGCAAGGCAGCCCAGTGAGAGATGATCCCGCAGTGTGAGCAAGGAACAAGCCCCAACACACAAACCAACAAGCAGCCAGCCAGGGAGACAAACAACCCCGACCCGGGGCCCAGAAGACAGAATGCGACTGCCCCAACCCGCCTAAGAGCAGGAGAACAGGAGGCTCACCCCAGTGCGTCCGAAAAAACGCCAGCAGGAGCAAAACCCCAGCCCCCACACAGAACAAGAACAAAGCAAGCGAGGGACAGGTGACGCCTCCGCAAAGGAAACACACCACAGCAATGGACCCAGACCCGACGCCGAACTGAGGGAGCCCCACAGACCGGCAGAAGATGAAAACAGGGACAAGGAACCAAGCCCCAGCAAGGGCTCCCTGGAGCAACCAGGCCCGGGCAGAGCACAACACATCCCAAAGCACCCCTTTCCCAGGGAACGACAGCTGAGAATGAACGCAGGGACACGAAGATCTAATAGAACGCGTCAAAAGGAAACCCACCACCACGGGCAACCAAAGATGCACGAATACAGTCAGCAGAAGAACAACGCTTCCCCACTGGACCACCAGGGAAGAGGCGCCGGCAGGAGCCAGTGGGTGGAGAAGGGCCACGAACACCCACCAACAACGGGGGAACGGGGTCAGCGGCAGGCAGCACAACAGCAGAGCTGGTGGGGGAGAGCGCAACAGCGCAGCGCAACACGTCTGGCATCAGTGGGGCACCAAGACTAACCCCAATGACAGCCGAGACATGCAGCAACACCAGCACGAAAGAACAGCAATCCATGCCAGAACGGCATGTCAGCAATCAATGCCAAGCTGGGTAAAGAAGTGCCCAAGGACCCAGTCTGGAACGCAGCAGCAGCAGCCTCAACCAGCAACAGCCTCAAACAGCAACGCAGACCATGAAGAAGCCAGCAGCAGCACACCCCCAACCAGCAAAGCGGAAGATACACACAACCCAGAGAAAGGCACGAATGCCGCCAGAGGTCAGGGGGGCGGGTGTGGGTGGGGCAAAAAGACGAAACAGCATACTGCACGAAACAATGCTGGCTGACAGAACCCACAACAGCAGGAGACAGTACCCAAAGGAACAGAAACCCAGACACGCGAGGGAGTAGACCCCACTGTTGTAAATTAAAGCAGAATGTGATTAAGCATTTACTGAAAACATTAATGCTTCCCTTTTATCGTGTTTTTCTCATTATGTTGACCGAAGTCTGGACTCCATTTTGTATTGACATGCTGCCACGTGTTCACCACGAGGAGAGTCCGACCTCTGTGTTAGTTGCTCTTGTAATCTGCCTAGTAACAGTTATAAATAGCTTTCTTGTCTATCTGGCGCATGCCCAGACTTGACCACATCTGTTATAATTAGCTTTGCTTGACCATGTGTTTTCGCGGGCCCAAAGAGTGTGTTAGCTCCGCCCATGTATTGATTCAGTATCGAGAATGACCCTAAATGGTAATGTTCTTCAACCTCATGTGGTATCCACCCACTTATGAGCCCCTCTGTTGTGTATAAAAGGGGACTGTGTACGAATGTTCTTTGTGCTACTCCTTGCAATACTGAAGAGTGTTGTGTGGATTGTAGGACCACCCTTAAGGGTTAATAAACGTTGTTTTTGTACTTTGCAGTTTCCGTGCCAACTTCCTTATAGATTTCGTTACAGAAGAGCGAACCCTTGTCTCTTGCGGGCCTAGCTGGGGCTTGTATTCATCAATTGGCGCCCAACGTGGGGCTCATCGGCGACTCGGATGCTCGAAGGACTGGTCGCGACGAAGGTGAGGAGTTTGGCCGGGGACGTGATCACTGCCAGCGGCGTCTTAGCCCTGGCATCCCGAGGTTTTTCTTCCTTCCCTTCCGAGCTGACCGTCTGGGTGGCGCCGGTCATCGACTGAGACCTCTTCTGTCGGTCCTGCCGTGAGAGCCGTTTGGGCGATTGTGGAGCTTGGCAGTTGGAACCTGGACTCTTGATTGGTAAGAACCGTTGTACGGTACTTGCTCCGAGTTTTGAAGCCTGGTCTGGCTATTTGAGTTTGATTGATGGTGACTAGTCATATTTTGAATTTGTCTTTGTGAAAATATATGCGTTGCAACACATATAGGCAGGTAATGTGGAGAAATTTCTCCGGAGCTGTGTAAACTTTGAACGGCGCAACGATTAAGTGCCATTTTTCTTGATAATACTGCATATTTTGCATTATTCCTAGCATGCCTGCTTTTAGCGCACTTCGTAAGTGGTGCTGCTGTTTTGGGAACCGGTTGAACCTCGAGGAATCTGCTCCAGCTCCCCCAGAGGGGACTCCTAATAGGGATATGTACGTGAAGCATGGTCTTTCTTCCATAATGTACAGCACGTTATGGAGGAAATATACGAGGAAGGATCCTGAGTTGCGATGGCCTTTGTATGGATCGTTTGATATACGTAAGATTGAGTATGTGGAACAGTGTATGTGTAAGCGACGTGCTCGTCAGGATATGTTTGAGTGTGTGCGATTATGGGTGAAGGAAGTGCGTGAGCGAGAGAAACGTGAGAAAGCGCTGTTTGATAAGGAGCAGCGAAAGAATGATCATGTGCGAGCTCAGGAAGCGAAGCATCGGGAGGACAAAGAGCAAACGGACAGACAAGAGAAAGAGCGTAGGCTACAAGTTTCGGGTCAATATGTTGTTCGTCAACCACTTTATCCTGTCCTTAATAATCCTGATGACGATTTTTATTTACTAGATCGCTCTCCGCCCCCTTATGTTGGCGCATCTGCTCCGCGGCCGCAAGATTCTGGCCCGGCTCCGGGTAAGGTCGACACACGGTCCATGTTATCGACCGAGCATATGGCTGATCTTCGGAAACTTTCCCTCCGTGCACTTAAGGGCAAGATGTCTAAGGATGAGTTGTTCCATACTTGGGGGTCGTGGCAAGATAGAGAGAGGGTGTATTTTCTGTCTCATTTTTCAGAAGAAGTAATTGCTGCTTTCCGAAAATATTCTAGTATCCTTGAGCCTGACGAAGTGTCTTCGGATGCCGGAGCATTACGTAATGGTGTTTTTTCTCCCCCTAAGGCTTCTGAGGCGGCTCGGCGGCTGTTCGCTTTGCGGGACGAGGTGCTGGCCCTTAGAGAGAAAGCACGTCAACAAACGGAGGAGGAGAAGCAGTCGGATTCGTCTGCAGCAGGGGGCCACCCATCCGCCTCCCAGTCAGATAAGGATGACATAGTGCATGTTAAACCAATGCGAGAGGCGGCGCCTTTGTATGTTCCTCCCAAGGGAGCAGGGACTAGCTCGGATATTAATTCTGTCGATGCTAGGGGATATTTTGTGTATAATTGGGTTTATACTCCATGGCATAGGGCCGATGTTATGGCATTAAAGAATGCGCTGCCTGACCCCCGCAAGAATCCAGCGGCCTTCTATGAAGAAGTCGAGGGGGCCTTGAATTCTTGCATTATGACCTTAGCGGATATAGACCTGTTCTTTGGCCTTATCCTACCGCCGGATACATGGCGCTCTGTCCGAAAGGTAGATGATGCGGTTGCCTTCAAGGCCCGGTGGTCTGACCTTGAGGATGAGGATAGGGAACGGAAGCCCGCACAGAAACCACCCCAGAATATTTTAGATCTCCCTGCGGCTATTGTGGCTAAGTTGAAGACGATTATCCCCCCTAAAAAGATTGACTGGAATATGTTAGCTGCATGTAAACAGAAAGTTGACGAGTCAGTCGCGGACTTCTTTACGCGCTTTGAGGAGACGTTTCATGATTTTAGTGGCCAGTCGCTTACTGACGACACGGGCCGCCACCTTTTCGCGGACAAATATGTGGCTAATCTGCTGCCGGCAGTTGCGGCCCGGTTAAAAGCGAGTGAGAGTTCTTGGTCCTCCGCGACACCGACGGCCCTTCTGACCATCGCCCAGTATTATGAGCGTCAGGAGCACGAGGCGAAGGGCCAGGAGGAGAAGAAATCGAAAGATCTCAAAACAAAAGTGATGTTAGCACAAGTATATGGCCCGCCCCGACGGGGTAATAATAATAGAGGAAGGGGCGGATCTTATGGTCCCCCTTCGGGCCGATCTGATTTGAATAGGAACCAGTGTGCGTATTGCAAGCAGTTGGGCCATTGGGCCAGGGATTGCCCAGCGTTGCGTGCTTCGCGTGAGGGGCACGCTCCGGGTGGCCCGAGAGGTAGAGGGGGCTTCTCGAACTTTAGAGGGAATTCCAACGATAATGCCCGTTTCGATACTGCCGGACAGCACCGAGATAGCTCAAATGTTTTCGATCGCCAGCACCAGTATCATGTATCGGACATCGATCGATCGGGATATCATGATTCTCAGCATGCATAGGAATGCGTAGGATGGGGGTCTGAATCAGTTGAGGTGCCGGTCGATCAGGCGGGTCCTTATGTATCGGCTGAGGTTTTAGGTTCTACTGATCAGTTCCTAGTGGATACAGGAGCGACACGTAGTGCATTGTCTAGGTACTTGGTTCCGGGGGCTCCCCCATCCGGCTCAATAGTTACATCGGTAGGGTTTGATGGTACACTCTCTCGAAGCCCTCTTTCACAGCCCCTTGCATTTAAAGTTGATTGTTTTTCTGCGCCCTGTCCGTTTCTGCTTGCTCCGTACACACCAGATAACATTATGGGCCTTGATATGTTAAAGTACTTTAGGGCTACAATCCGCTGTTCCCCTGAGGGTGTGAGGGTGATTTTAAATGACAACTACCCCCGGTCTGGGCGGATGTGTACGATATCAGAGGATGCGTTGTTGGCTACCCTCCCCCGAGCTTTATGGGCGACTTCGGACACAGATGTCGGACAAATGGTGATTCCTCCGGTCCACATTAGTGTCCAGGAGGGGGCGGTACTACCGCGCCTCCCACAGTATCGTATTTCCCAGGAGGGCGAGGAAGCTCTCATACAGATTGTGCAAGATTTGAT
This sequence comes from Triturus cristatus, assembly GCF_964204655.1. NCBI lineage: Eukaryota > Metazoa > Chordata > Amphibia > Caudata > Salamandridae > Triturus > Triturus cristatus. Next base: position 406,767,169 of record NC_140583.1, on the reverse strand, counting down.
CGCAGTAGGAGTAGTGGAAGAAGTTCCCTATAATATCTGTAACAGTCCGATTCTCCCTATTCTGAAAAAGGACACGGATGCAAAGGTCTATCGGTTCATAATTGATTTGAGGGAGGTAAACAAGATCGTGATACCTCAGTACCCGGTGGTTTCCGATATCACGACGTTGCTTACCTTGGTTCCGCCTACGGCGACCATGTTCTCAGTGATTGATTTGAAAAATGCCTTCTTTTCTATTCCCATTCACCCTGATAGCCGATTTCTTTTTGGGTTCACATTAAACAATAGATCTTATCGTTTTTGTAGAATTCCCCAAGGCTATACAGAAAGCCCTAGTATTTATAGTCAGGCCTTGAAGCGACAGTTGGATTCCTTTGTTTTACTCGAGGGGGTCGCCCTCATTCAATATGTCGATGACATCCTGTTGGCGGCTGACACCCTGGAGTTGTGCGAGAAAAGCACGATAGCCTTACTTTCCTTTTTAGCATTTCACAATCACAAGGTCTCTAGGAAGAAATTGCAATTCTGTAGACCAAAGGTGACTTATTTGGGTCACCTTTTGTCTAAGGAGGGGCGTGCACTCACACCAGATCGTATCCAAGTAATTTTGGACACACCAAGGCCATCCACGCAGAAGGATGTACGTGCATTTTTGGGTCTTGTTTCTTTTTGTAGACAGTGGATATTGGGGTTTTCACACATAGCTAAGCCATTACTAGCTCTCTTGACAAAAGACACGCCCATCCCGATCCCCTGGTCAGATGAGTGTGACGCTGCTTTTCAGCAATTGAGACAGGCCCTTTGTTCAGCACCAGTGTTAGGGACCCCTGATTATGCAAAACCCTTTTCGTTGTATGTGCATGAGAAAGATGGATGTGCATTATCAGTCTTAGTGCAGATGCACGGCGATAAGCAGCGCCCTTGTGCATATTTTTCGGCTGTACTTGATCCTGTCGCCCGAGCATTGCCAGGGTGTTTTCGCTCGGTTGCGGCGACAGCTGTGTCAATACGGCAGAGTGAAGGAATTGTGTTATCCCATAAACTGTTGGTGTTAGTTCCCCATGCTGTTGATGCCCTGCTTAATCAAACAAAGACGCAGCATTTGACCAGTGCCCGTTTAACGGGATATGAGTTGACGCTTTTGGCTCCTCATATTACGTTAAAAAGGTGCGTGACATTAAACCCGGCCACATTGTTGCCATACCCCGAGACCCAGCCTGAGGCGCAGAAAGCGCATGATTGTATTCTTGTGACTGAGGAACAAACAAAGGGTCGTATTGATCTCCAGGATACGCCCTTTCCAGATGTAGATGGAGAGTTGTGGGTAGACGGGTCATGCCTGAAGCTACCAGATGGTACGACTTCAGCAGCGTATGCAATTACCACATTACACACGATAGTGGAGACAGCACGCATACCACAGAAATCAGCTCAAGCAGCGGAACTGATAGCGTTAACACGAGCGTGTGAGCTCAGTACAGGATTGTGTGTGAATGTTTACACAGACAGCCGCTATGCCTTCGGAGTAGCGCACGATTTCGGCCTACTCTGGAAGGAGAGAGGGTTTCTAACGTCACATGGGGTACAGATAATGCATGGGGAGTTAGTTCACAATCTTTTAACTGCATTGACATACCCAAAGAAAATCGCCATTGTTAAGTGTAGCGCCCATAGGAAAGTGGTTGATAAGGTTGGAGAAGGGAATGCGTTAGCGGATCGAGTAGCACGGGAGACTGCGATGCAGCCCGGTACTACTGCCATGTATGTAGTGAAGTCACAGGTGGAGAGATGGCATGATGCGAAGGAGGAAGTGCGAGAAATACAAAAGACCGCTTCTGACAAAGAGCGGGAACAATGGGCTAGCGAAGGAGAACTGGATGACGAGGGTTGCTGGAGAAATAAGCAGATGGATAGATGGAAATTACCCACGGCTTTTGTACAACCTATGGTTCAGATGGCACATGGGCTAGCACATGTTGGAGCTTCCGCAATTGTGAAATTGCTTACCCAAGTCTGGGAGCATCCAGAGATTGCTAGCACGGCAAAGAGGGTGGTGCAGACCTGTATGATCTGTCTGAAGTATAACCCAGGGAAAGGCACGCGAACTCCAGCAGGAGGATTTGCGACGCCCACTGCACCCTTTGAGGTTCTGCAGATGGATTACATCCAGCTTGAGCGCTGTAACAACTTGAAGTATGTTCTAGTAGTGGTTTGCGCCTTCAGTAAATGGGTTGAGGCGTACCCTGCGAAAGACAATACTGCAATGACTACAGCGAAGCTATTGCTGAAAGAGTTTTTCCCCCGATACGGCGTCTGTAGACTTCTGTGGAGTGATAATGGACCTCACTTTGTAGCGGATGTTATAAAGTATGTCTTGAAGGGCCTAGGCATCACCCAGAAGTTCCACGCCGTGTTCCACCCTCAGTCTGCAGGACTAGTCGAGAAATATAATGGTACACTGAAGCTTAAGATCGCCAAAATCCAAGCTTCAACATCTTTGACTTGGCCAGACGCCCTGCCACTGGCGTTATTGTCAATTAGGTCGGTGCCACACTCTCGAACCGGCCTTACACCCTATGAGATTGTATTTGGACGCCCAATGAATATTTGGGGTCCACCAAGGCCTAAGGCTGTGTATGATGTACCTTGTGTGATGATGAGTGATTATCTGGCACAGTTAACGGATAACTTGGTTTCTATTCATCAACAGGTCCGAGAGGCGCTCCCTGATCGGTCTACTGGCGAAGGACATGGTCTCCGACCTGGAGATCATGTAATGATAAAGGTTTTCGACAGATCGAACAGTTTGGAGCCGAGATGGGTAGGACCTGAGCAAGTCCTTCTTGCAACGAGGACGGCAGTGCGAGTCTCGAACAGGAAGAATTGGATCCATTCCCTGCACTGTCGAAAGGTACCGCCCGGATTGGTAGAGTCTGCCGTGCTGACCGATCAACGAGACATCCTAGCAGCAGAAACAGGCCGTGCTGCAGAGCCAAGCGACACTGAGGAGCTCTTTCCGGACCACGCGACTTCTGGAGGAAGGCGATATCATCTGCGACCAAGGAAGTGAGGTTTCCAGTACCGGGACATACTGTCAGAACGGCCCTTGGGTTAGTGAAACGGAGAGCCGATGAGGCAAGGGGGGGGGGATCAGCCCTGCATTAGTGTAGTGACACCCGTCTTGGCCCGCTGGTGAAGAAATCAACCGCTGCCCAAGGGGAAGAGTTCTGACAGACTTTTTAGTTTCAGGAAGATATCAGGGTATTGTTTCCTTTGACATGGAGAAGAAGAAAATTCTTTGTGCGTTGGGGTTCATGCTAACAGTAGCTATCGTTGGTATAACCACATGGTTTGTGGAGGAGGCAACTCCTGCTCGAAAGACGCTTGTGTTGACGACTCCAGTGCCTGAGGAGCACTACTTTTATACGTTGCCATATCAAGAGTTGAAGCATCGACAATCCTATTTGAATAACACTTTCATTCAGATGCTGCATCACACCCACGTTGCTACAAATGCTACGAACTGTTGGATATGTGGGATGATGCCAGCCCATCAGAAGAAAGGAGGTACGCCATTCATACCACTTCCTTTCTCTCACAATGGCTCTTGTAGAGCATGGTACACTTTGTTGTTTGCCACTCGGAAACCGACAGTGGGACGATTGCTTTTTAGACTTAATAAAGAATGCCATCAGGACAAGAATGGATATCCACAAGCGAATGGGACAATTTGGGAATGGGAAGAGTACCGACCGGACAATGAATCCATCCCCTATATCTTCACGAACACCAGAGACACTGTGGGGAAGGACAAATTCGTAATCCAAGTAGCACAAGCCCAAGCGGACCTGTGTGTCCAGAGTGTTGGTTTTATCCCTGTTGGTGTCAGTGATTGCATAACCGTGTTAAACATCGATGGGTTAAATAACAGTACCTTCCTAGCATCCCATAATACCTACTTTGTATGTGGAAATAAAGGTTATTACCGTTTGCCGGCTGGGTGGTCTGGGGTATGCTATGTATCATTCCTATTACCTCCTGTATTCTTAGCACCCGCGTCATATCATAAGGATTTAAAACTGTTGAATAATGTGACTGTAAATAGATATAAACGTACTCTATCAATTGATGAGGTGGATCAAACAGATACCAGCTTGCAACAGTATATTGATTTTAACTTAGGACTGTTCTTTTTTGTTGGAGCCGCTTTGAATAGTAGAAAGATCCGAAGATTAACGAGAGTGGTAGAAGCTGTGACTAATCAAACTGCTGCTGCTCTTGGGAATCTTACGGAAGAATTGCAAATTACTAGGATTGTTGCATTGCAGAATCGTATGGTATTAGATGTAATGCTAGCTGATCGAGGTGGAGCCTGTAAAATTATTGGAAGTAGCTGCTGTGTGTTCATCCCTGATCATACGCCATCCGTTTATAATGCCATTAACAAACTGCACAAAATAGCAGCTGAAATCCGCACAGAAAACGGCACTTGGTCCTTTTCTGGATGGTTTTGGGCGTTGGTTACTGCCTGGGGTTGGAAGGTTCTAACTGGTCTCTGTATTATTATAGCAATTCTGTTCCTTTTCTGTATGTGTATTCAATGTGGACCATTGTGCTGTTCCGTATGCATTTCACTCTGCATTCCAGATAAGAAAACTATTGCCGATGTTGCCCGCCAGAAGGGTCTAGCTAAAGAGGTTAAAGGAATGATGATAATTGACATATATGATGATTATTCTTGGAAACCGGATGTCTTCAGTAAATGCTGAAAGGGTCGTCTGTTGTAAATTAAAGCAGAATGTGATTAAGCATTTACTGAAAACATTAATGCTTCCCTTTTATCGTGTTTTTCTCATTATGTTGACCGAAGTCTGGACTCCATTTTGTATTGACATGCTGCCACGTGTTCACCACGAGGAGAGTCCGACCTCTGTGTTAGTTGCTCTTGTAATCTGCCTAGTAACAGTTATAAATAGCTTTCTTGTCTATCTGGCGCATGCCCAGACTTGACCACATCTGTTATAATTAGCTTTGCTTGACCATGTGTTTTCGCGGGCCCAAAGAGTGTGTTAGCTCCGCCCATGTATTGATTCAGTATCGAGAATGACCCTAAATGGTAATGTTCTTCAACCTCATGTGGTATCCACCCACTTATGAGCCCCTCTGTTGTGTATAAAAGGGGACTGTGTACGAATGTTCTTTGTGCTACTCCTTGCAATACTGAAGAGTGTTGTGTGGATTGTAGGACCACCCTTAAGGGTTAATAAACGTTGTTTTTGTACTTTGCAGTTTCCGTGCCAACTTCCTTATAGATTTCGTTACAGAAGAGCGAACCCTTGTCTCTTGCGGGCCTAGCTGGGGCTTGTATTCATCACCACCAGGGCACAGACTCGGGAAAGCAGAGCACAGGAGCCGAGCAACCCACAGAGCCATCCGCCACCAGCCAAGACATCGGCAACCCACCCCCTCGAACACAAAAAGGCCCCTGCAGTAGCCAGGACAAAAGGAAAACTTGCAGCGCAGGCAGGCCGAAGCCCATCCGTAAGCCACGAGCGTCACCCCATGCTGCCTACAACGCCAAGCGGAAGCGTGAGCCACCAGACAACAAGGCCCCCACCGCCAGCCGCAGTCAAACACACCAACAGCGCAGAAGTACTGCAGCGCACAAGAGGCGGGGAACAGAAGCGAAACAGGCAGGGAAAGTAGAAATCTGCAAGCAGGCACTCACCCGGAGTGGGGGCCAACCCCAGAATCAAGGCCCCCACTCCAATCGCCCCTCAGGAGAAGTTCCAGTGGTAGAGCACATGCTTTGCATGTATGAGGCCCCGGGTTCAATCCCCGGCATCTCCAGGAGTCTCTGTTGCTTATCTTGGTGATTTTCCAGAAGGCTTAGCCTGCCATCACTAAACTGACGAAGAAGAGCAACACCGCAAAGCGGGACTCACCCGGGGGGGCTGCAAACAGCCACAAGGCCCCCCCATGCACCGTCCGGAATCCAGGAAGCCGCTGCCAGACACCAAAGGCAGCAGAGCTTCGGCAGGAGCCAGAGGAACCAGGAAACCATCACGAAATCCACCCAGCCAAGCCCCAGGAAGACGAGCCTCCAGTAACCCGGAAGGACCCGGGAGGCCGGCTCACCAGCCGCAAAGGGCCACCAGAAACCACACACATGGGAATCAAAGAGCCGGCCGAGAAACCAAGCCTCCCAGCAAGCCAAGCAGGCCGGGAGGCAAGGAACCAGATACCCCAACCGCACAGCCAGGCAGCCGGATGGGGTAAAACAGGAACAGAAGCCACTCAAGCCCAGCAGGAGCAGCACCAGCATCCACATCAAGTCTGTCGACAGACAGAAAAGAGCACAGGGGGAATGCTGGGTAAGTACCCCTTATGTACTCCTGGTGGGAGGGGCGGGGTTAGTGTCCCAGCATTCTTCTGATCTTTTTTTCTGTCGGGAGATGGTTATCTTCAATTAGTAATGAATGGGACTAGGACATAAGGGAACTGGAGTTAATAATATTTGTTATGTAGGTAATTATTTATTACACATTCAATTTCATGAGTAAAATGTGCTTTAACATTTAATTCTTTTAGTTCTCGGTTACAAATAATCTGTTTAAATGAATTTAAATGTGTGTTTTATATTAAGATATTTACTTGTTTTTTTAATAAATATTAAATCTTGTTTTTCCTTGTACAATAACAAAGTAGGTCGCACACTGCTCGTCATACCCGCAAATAGCCCCATAGAACTCTGGATAATGTAGTAGCAACGGTGAGTACGCCTATGCCACGAGTGTGTCACTATAATGCCATCCCTGGACACGTGTTTCGAGGTAATTGCCTCTCGTCAGCAGGGAGCAGGTAGGTATGTGGGGTGCCAAGTAGACTGCCAAAATATTAAAGGTAAAATACCTCTACCGGCGCGCAGGTGCGGAACCAAGGCTCGTCAGCCCAAATCGCTCGAGGGAGCTTAAAAACATTAACAAAGTAGGTCGCACACTGCTCGTCATACCCGCAAATAGCCCCATAGAACTCTGGATAATGTAGTAGCAACGGTGAGTACGCCTATGCCACGAGGGTGTCACTATAATGCCATCCCTGGACACGTGTTTCGAGGTAATTGCCTCTCGTCAGCAGGGAGCAGGTAGGTATGTGGGGTGCCAAGTAGACTGCCAAAATATTAAAGGTAAAATACCTCTACCGGCGCGCAGGTGCGGAACCAAGGCTCGTCAGCCCAAATCGCTCGAGGGAGCTTAAAAACATTAACAAAGTAGGTCGCACACTGCTCGTCATACCCGCAAATAGCCCCATAGAACTCTGGATAATGTAGTAGCAACGGTGAGTACGCCTATGCCACGAGTGTGTCACTATAATGCCATCCCTGGACACGTGTTTCGAGGTAATTGCCTCTCGTCAGCAGGGAGCAGGTAGGTATGTGGGGTGCCAAGTAGACTGCCAAAATATTAAAGGTAAAATACCTCTACCGGCGCGCAGGTGCGGAACCAAGGCTCGTCAGCCCAAATCGCTCGAGGGAGCTTAAAAACATTAACAAAGTAGGTCGCACACTGCTCGTCATACCCGCAAATAGCCCCATAGAACTCTGGATAATGTAGTAGCAACGGTGAGTACGCCTATGCCACGAGTGTGTCACTATAATGCCATCCCTGGACACGTGTTTCGAGGTAATTGCCTCTCGTCAGCAGGGAGCAGGTAGGTATGTGGGGTGCCAAGTAGACTGCCAAAATATTAAAGGTAAAATACCTCTACCGGCGCGCAGGTGCGGAACCAAGGCTCGTCAGCCCAAATCGCTCGAGGGAGCTTAAAAACATTAACAAAGTAGGTCGCACACTGCTCGTCATACCCGCAAATAGCCCCATAGAACTCTGGATAATGTAGTAGCAACGGTGAGTACGCCTATGCCACGAGTGTGTCACTATAATGCCATCCCTGGACACGTGTTTCGAGGTAATTGCCTCTCGTCAGCAGGGAGCAGGTAGGTATGTGGGGTGCCAAGTAGACTGCCAAAATATTAAAGGTAAAATACCTCTACCGGCGCGCAGGTGCGGAACCAAGGCTCGTCAGCCCAAATCGCTCGAGGGAGCTTAAAAACATTAACAAAGTAGGTCGCACACTGCTCGTCATACCCGCAAATAGCCCCATAGAACTCTGGATAATGTAGTAGCAACGGTGAGTACGCCTATGCCACGAGTGTGTCACTATAATGCCATCCCTGGACACGTGTTTCGAGGTAATTGCCTCTCGTCAGCAGGGAGCAGGTAGGTATGTGGGGTGCCAAGTAGACTGCCAAAATATTAAAGGTAAAATACCTCTACCGGCGCGCAGGTGCGGAACCAAGGCTCGTCAGCCCAAATCGCTCGAGGGAGCTTAAAAACATTAACAAAGTAGGTCGCACACTGCTCGTCATACCCGCAAATAGCCCCATAGAACTCTGGATAATGTAGTAGCAACGGTGAGTACGCCTATGCCACGAGTGTGTCACTATAATGCCATCCCTGGACACGTGTTTCGAGGTAATTGCCTCTCGTCAGCAGGGAGCAGGTAGGTATGTGGGGTGCCAAGTAGACTGCCAAAATATTAAAGGTAAAATACCTCTACCGGCGCGCAGGTGCGGAACCAAGGCTCGTCAGCCCAAATCGCTCGAGGGAGCTTAAAAACATTAACAAAGTAGGTCGCACACTGCTCGTCATACCCGCAAATAGCCCCATAGAACTCTGGATAATGTAGTAGCAACGGTGAGTACGCCTATGCCACGAGTGTGTCACTATAATGCCATCCCTGGACACGTGTTTCGAGGTAATTGCCTCTCGTCAGCAGGGAGCAGGTAGGTATGTGGGGTGCCAAGTAGACTGCCAAAATATTAAAGGTAAAATACCTCTACCGGCGCGCAGGTGCGGAACCAAGGCTCGTCAGCCCAAATCGCTCGAGGGAGCTTAAAAACATTAACAAAGTAGGTCGCACACTGCTCGTCATACCCGCAAATAGCCCCATAGAACTATGGATAATGTAGTAGCAACGGTGAGTACGCCTATGCCACGAATGTGTCACTATAATGCCATCCCTGGACACGTGTTTCGAGGTAATTGCCTCTCGTCAGCAGGGAGCAGGTAGGTATGTGGGGTGCCAAGTAGACTGCCAAAATATTAAAGGTAAAATACCTCTACCGGCGCGCAGGTGCGGAACCAAGGCTCGTCAGCCCAAATCGCTCGAGGGAGCTTAAAAACATTAACAAAGTAGGTCGCACACTGCTCGTCATACCCGCAAATAGCCCCATAGAACTCTGGATAATGTAGTAGCAACGGTGAGTACGCCTATGCCACGAGTGTGTCACTATAATGCCATCCCTGGACACGTGTTTCGAGGTAATTGCCTCTCGTCAGCAGGGAGCAGGTAGGTATGTGGGGTGCCAAGTAGACTGCCAAAATATTAAAGGTAAAATACCTCTACCGGCGCGCAGGTGCGGAACCAAGGCTCGTCAGCCCAAATCGCTCGAGGGAGCTTAAAAACATTAACAAAGTAGGTCGCACACTGCTCGTCATACCCGCAAATAGCCCCATAGAACTCTGGATAATGTAGTAGCAACGGTGAGTACGCCTATGCCACGAGTGTGTCACTATAATGCCATCCCTGGACACGTGTTTCGAGGTAATTGCCTCTCGTCAGCAGGGAGCAGGTAGGTATGTGGGGTGCCAAGTAGACTGCCAAAATATTAAAGGTAAAATACCTCTACCGGCGCGCAGGTGCGGAACCAAGGCTCGTCAGCCCAAATCGCTCGAGGGAGCTTAAAAACATTAACAAAGTAGGTCGCACACTGCTCGTCATACCCGCAAATAGCCCCATAGAACTCTGGATAATGTAGTAGCAACGGTGAGTACGCCTATGCCACGAGTGTGTCACTATAATGCCATCCCTGGACACGTGTTTCGAGGTAATTGCCTCTCGTCAGCAGGGAGCAGGTAGGTATGTGGGGTGCCAAGTAGACTGCCAAAATATTAAAGGTAAAATACCTCTACCGGCGCGCAGGTGCGGAACCAAGGCTCGTCAGCCCAAATCGCTCGAGGGAGCTTAAAAACATTAACAAAGTAGGTCGCACACTGCTCGTCATACCCGCAAATAGCCCCATAGAACTCTGGATAATGTAGTAGCAACGGTGAGTACGCCTATGCCACGAGTGTGTCACTATAATGCCATCCCTGGACACGTGTTTCGAGGTAATTGCCTCTCGTCAGCAACCCCACTCTCATTTTCCTACTCCCTGCTGACGAGAGGCAACTACCTCGAAACACGTGTCCAGGGATGGCACACGCCACGCATACTTGCACGCACTCTTGAGCATAGGTGTACCCGCCGACGCTGACCTTCAGGGACCATTTTCATTGGGGGAACACGACTGGTAGGTGTAGCAGTGTGCGACCAATCTGATGTCACTTTATATTCAGGCTCCCTTGAGCCGGTGGAGTCGACGGACTCATGGTTACGCACCTGCGCGCTAAGAGAGGTACTAGACCTGATTATGTTTTTAGCAGCTTACACAGCAACCCCACTCTCATTTTCCTACTCCCTGCTGACGAGAGGCAACTACCTCGAAACACGTGTCCAGGGATGGCACACGCCACGCATACTTGCACGCACTCTTGAGCATAGGTGTACCCGCCGACGCTGACCTTCAGGGACCATTTTCATTGGGGGAACACGACTGGTAGGTGTAGCAGTGTGGGACCAATCTGATGTCACTTTATATTCAGGCTCCCTTGAGCCGGTGGAGTCGACGGACTCATGGTTACGCACCTGCGCGCTAAGAGAGGTACTAGACCTGATTATGTTTTTAGCAGCTTACACAGCAACCCCACTCTCATTTTCCTACTCCCTGCTGACGAGAGGCAACTACCTCGAAACACGTGTCCAGGGATGGCACACGCCACGCATACTTGCACGCACTCTTGAGCATAGGTGTACCCGCCGACGCTGACCTTCAGGGACCATTTTCATTGGGGGAACACGACTGGTAGGTGTAGCAGTGTGCGACCAATCTGATGTCACTTTATATTCAGGCTCCCTTGAGCCGGTGGAGTCGACGGACTCATGGTTACGCACCTGCGCGCTAAGAGAGGTACTAGACCTGATTATGTTTTTAGCAGCTTACACAGCAACCCCACTCTCATTTTCCTACTCCCTGCTGACGAGAGGCAACTACCTCGAAACACGTGTCCAGGGATGGCACACGCCACGCATACTTGCACGCACTCTTGAGCATAGGTGTACCCGCCGACGCTGACCTTCAGGGACCATTTTCATTGGGGGAACACGACTGGTAGGTGTAGCAGTGTGCGACCAATCTGATGTCACTTTATATTCAGGCTCCCTTGAGCCGGTGGAGTCGACGGACTCATGGTTACGCACCTGCGCGCTAAGAGAGGTACTAGACCTGATTATGTTTTTAGCAGCTTACACAGCAACCCCACTCTCATTTTCCTACTCCCTGCTGACGAGAGGCAACTACCTCGAAACACGTGTCCAGGGATGGCACACGCCACGCATACTTGCACGCACTCTTGAGCATAGGTGTACCCGCCGACGCTGACCTTCAGGGACCATTTTCATTGGGGGAACACGACTGGTAGGTGTAGCAGTGTGCGACCAATCTGATGTCACTTTATATTCAGGCTCCCTTGAGCCGGTGGAGTCGACGGACTCATGGTTACGCACCTGCGCGCTAAGAGAGGTACTAGACCTGATTATGTTTTTAGCAGCTTACACAGCAACCCCACTCTCATTTTCCTACTCCCTGCTGACGAGAGGCAACTACCTCGAAACACGTGTCCAGGGATGGCACACGCCACGCATACTTGCACGCACTCTTGAGCATAGGTGTACCCGCCGACGCTGACCTTCAGGGACCATTTTCATTGGGGGAACACGACTGGTAGGTGTAGCAGTGTGCGACCAATCTGATGTCACTTTATATTCAGGCTCCCTTGAGCCGGTGGAGTCGACGGACTCATGGTTACGCACCTGCGCGCTAAGAGAGGTACTAGACCTGATTATGTTTTTAGCAGCTTACACAGCAACCCCACTCTCATTTTCCTACTCCCTGCTGACGAGAGGCAACTACCTCGAAACACGTGTCCAGGGATGGCACACGCCACGCATACTTGCACGCACTCTTGAGCATAGGTGTACCCGCCGACGCTGACCTTCAGGGACCATTTTCATTGGGGGAACACGACTGGTAGGTGTAGCAGTGTGCGACCAATCTGATGTCACTTTATATTCAGGCTCCCTTGAGCCGGTGGAGTCGACGGACTCATGGTTACGCACCTGCGCGCTAAGAGAGGTACTAGACCTGATTATGTTTTTAGCAGCTTACACAGCAACCCCACTCTCATTTTCCTACTCCCTGCTGACGAGAGGCAACTACCTCGAAACACGTGTCCAGGGATGGCACACGCCACGCATACTTGCACGCACTCTTGAGCATAGGTGTACCCGCCGACGCTGACCTTCAGGGACCATTTTCATTGGGGGAACACGACTGGTAGGTGTAGCAGTGTGCGACCAATCTGATGTCACTTTATATTCAGGCTCCCTTGAGCCGGTGGAGTCGACGGACTCATGGTTACGCACCTGCGCGCTAAGAGAGGTACTAGACCTGATTATGTTTTTAGCAGCTTACACAGCAACCCCACTCTCATTTTCCTACTCCCTGCTGACGAGAGGCAACTACCTCGAAACACGTGTCCAGGGATGGCACACGCCACGCATACTTGCACGCACTCTTGAGCATAGGTGTACCCGCCGACGCTGACCTTCAGGGACCATTTTCATTGGGGGAACACGACTGGTAGGTGTAGCAGTGTGCGACCAATCTGATGTCACTTTATATTCAGGCTCCCTTGAGCCGGTGGAGTCGACGGACTCATGGTTACGCACCTGCGCGCTAAGAGAGGTACTAGACCTGATTATGTTTTTAGCAGCTTACACAGCAACCCCACTCTCATTTTCCTACTCCCTGCTGACGAGAGGCAACTACCTCGAAACACGTGTCCAGGGATGGCACACGCCACGCATACTTGCACGCACTCTTGAGCATAGGTGTACCCGCCGACGCTGACCTTCAGGGACCATTTTCATTGGGGGAACACGACTGGTAGGTGTAGCAGTGTGCGACCAATCTGATGTCACTTTATATTCAGGCTCCCTTGAGCCGGTGGAGTCGACGGACTCATGGTTACGCACCTGCGCGCTAAGAGAGGTACTAGACCTGATTATGTTTTTAGCAGCTTACACAGCAACCCCACTCTCATTTTCCTACTCCCTGCTGACGAGAGGCAACTACCTCGAAACACGTGTCCAGGGATGGCACACGCCACGCATACTTGCACGCACTCTTGAGCATAGGTGTACCCGCCGACGCTGACCTTCAGGGACCATTTTCATTGGGGGAACACGACTGGTAGGTGTAGCAGTGTGCGACCAATCTGATGTCACTTTATATTCAGGCTCCCTTGAGCCGGTGGAGTCGACGGACTCATGGTTACGCACCTGCGCGCTAAGAGAGGTACTAGACCTGATTATGTTTTTAGCAGCTTACACAGCAACCCCACTCTCATTTTCCTACTCCCTGCTGACGAGAGGCAACTACCTCGAAACACGTGTCCAGGGATGGCACACGCCACGCATACTTGCACGCACTCTTGAGCATAGGTGTACCCGCCGACGCTGACCTTCAGGGACCATTTTCATTGGGGGAACACGACTGGTAGGTGTAGCAGTGTGCGACCAATCTGATGTTGTTTTTCCTTGTACTTTCCCATAGAGGAATCTCTTCCAATGTATTGGAAAGTTACTTGTAGTAACTTTATACTCGCAAATCTTTTTTAGCAGGATTCGCTCCCTCCTTTGAGAGGATGGAGACGTAAATATGTACCTTTACAGTCAGAGTTGTTGTATAGCGAAAAAGTGTAAAGTTACTAATAGTAAGCTTACATGACTAAGGGCCAGATGTAGGTATATTTAATTTTGCGAGTCCTTAATAGCGATTTTTACTGAATCGCTATTAAGGACTCGCAAAATTGAATGTAGGTAGGAATCGAAAAAATATTAGCAATTCCTTAATATTAATTAATTGCGAATCGCAAATTGAGGTTCCCAATCAAGGAATACCATCCCATTCAATCAAGCAATCAATCAATTTGTAAAGCGCGCTACTCACCCGTAGGGTCTCAAGGCGCTGGGGGAGGGGGATCCGCTACTGCTCGAAGAGCCAGGTCTTGAGCTGTTTCCTGAAGGAGAGATGGTTCTGGGTCAGTCGTAGGTGGGTGGGGAGGGAGTTCCATGTCTTGGCCGCCAGGTAGGAGAAGGATCTTCCTCCAGCGGCGGTCTTGCGGATGCGCGGGACGGTGGCGAGGGCGAGGCTGGCGGAGCGGAGGTGGCAGGTGGGTGTGTAGAATGTGAGGTGGTTGTTGAGGTATGTGGGTCCCATGTTGTGGAGAGCCTTGTATGCGTGGGTGAGGAGTCTGAACGTGATCCTCTTGCTGATGGGGAGCCAGTGCAGGTCTCTCAGCTGGAGAGAGATGTGGCTGAAGCGGGGGTGTCCAGGATAAGTCGTGCAGAGGCGTTCTGTATGCGCTGGAGTCTTTTCTGTAGTTTGGCTGTGGTTCCAGCGTAGAGGGTGTTTCCGTAGTCCAGTCGGCTGGTGACGAGGGCCTGGGTGACCGTCTTCCTGTTGACGTGGGGATCCACCGGAAGATCTTTCGGAGCATGCGCAGGGTGTTGAAGCAGGATGACGAGACGGCGTTGACTTGCTTGGTCATCGTGAGGGAGGAGTCCAGGATGAAGCCCAGGTTGCGAGCAGGGTCCGTTGGCTTTGGAGCGTAGCCCAGGGCAGGGGGCCACCAGGAGTCGTTCCAGGCGGAGGGGGATGTTCCCAGGATGAGGACTTCCGTTTTATCTGAGTTCAGTTTCAGCCGGCTGAGCTTCATCCATTCCGCGACGTCTTTCATTCCTTCCTGGAGGTTGGCTCTGGCTGTGGCGGGGTCGTTGGTGAGGGAGAGGATCAGCTGGGCGTCGTCGGTGTAGGAGATGATGTTGAGGTTGTGCTGTCGGGCGACGTCTGCGAGCGGGGCTCATGTAGACGTTGAGCGAGGATCCTTGTGGGACGCCGCAGATGACTTCGGTGGCTACGGACCGGAACGGGGGAAGGCGGACTCTCTGGGTTCTGCCGGCGAGGAACGAGATGATCCATTCCAAGGCCCATTCATTCCTATGAGCCAATTTGCGATGCCTACCAGCATAGCATTTAGGGAATCGCAAATTGCGACTCTCTAAATGCTTGTGCATGATAAGGAATCCCAATTTTGCTATTCCTTATTTTGCGAGTAGGTTTAAACTTACCTACATTGCTCGCAGCCAAATTGTGATCGCAAACGCTGAAATTCTGCGAATTTCAGGGTTTGCACTCGCTATTTGGCTTCCTACATCTGGCCCTAAATCTACACTTTGCAAACAGAACCCTAAGCCTGTATCTATGCTACTTAGCAAAGGATAATATTAGAAAACATGTTAATGTGATCTCCATTGAGGTGCAAATTCTTTAAACATTATACAAATGATATGGCTACAAAGTTGAAAGGGGAATAATAATCTTGAATGCCATTTATTGCAAATAAATAATCTGTTTCCAAAAAGCAAAATCTGGTTATAAAACACTTTTTTCTTCAAATTTACACGGTTAGATGCTTCTGAGCGAGGTAGTATAAACAATTATAACACCCGAGGCTGAGATGATATTAACATCGAACTAGCTTGTAGGGGCTTCGCAGCGATGTGCGTGTCATGTTGTCATCATAAATGTTTCACACATTTTAATTAGCTTTTAATTATGTATTATAATTATGCCTTTCAAGTGCAAGAGGAGCCATGGCTATAATTGTTATCAATAGAAGGCACAGCGCACCACAATAGCTCACAGCGGGTGTGAAGGAGAACACAAACAAACTGTCAGCGATCTGATTAAGACGGGCATGCCATAGCAACCGCTGATAACAAGACTCCACAGTGAAATATATTGCCTTTCCACATGAATATCAGCCAGCAGTCACAAATAAGGCTCAATGCAAGCTCTCCATCCAGGGTGATTTTTAGTTCAGCAGAGACATAAACATTTCAGTGCGTCTTTCAATTTTTAGTAGAGTCCCTGATGTGGCGGAGAAGAGCGTGCTAT
Organism: Triturus cristatus; assembly: GCF_964204655.1. NCBI lineage: Eukaryota > Metazoa > Chordata > Amphibia > Caudata > Salamandridae > Triturus > Triturus cristatus. The sequence goes on along the minus strand of NC_140583.1, from coordinate 406,750,929 downwards.
GAGAGGCACATCACTGCTTTCACTTGGAGAAATGTCACAACACTTTAAATTCATTGGCGAGAATGGCTTCTGTGCGTTGTCTGCACATACAGGACTTTCAGTTCACCTCAGAAATGAGTAAACTTGATCAATTTGCTATTTTAGAAAAGTGCAGCATAAAACATGGCTTGTCCATAGTTCTTTCTACTTTAATTACATTCGAATTGAACGTCTCCATATTTACACTGGCAGTAGCTGGCTCTGAATACATTTATTTTTACGATTCCTGGGTTAGTTTCAGTCATTTAAATTGCTTAACATTCCGATCACATGTAGCAGTGGCGGCGCCAAAACGAGTGACATTTAGTGAACATTTCTGAGCAACTCTGAGAGTGTGATTTGTTTATGCTGTATATAGTGACTGCCACTTTTGTTGTACGTTGTCAAATTAAGATAATCAGCTGTAGTCAGGATGCACAATGAGATGATAGAATATATATTTCCATCAATGTTGACAAGCACTCGGAAGTAATGCAGAGCAGGAGAGACGAGGGCAAGACAGAAACTAACACGACTGCCAAGAAAATAACCAACAGTTCTGATTTTTATATCATGAAAAGGGGCCTTACCAAACTTCTATTATACAAACAGAATGGGTGACATAAGGACAACAGCAGTGTGACTTTCCTCTCAACGAAAACGCATTCTAGTGCAGGCTCTGGCTTTCCAGAAGAGCATATAGGCTTGTTATTGAATGCATTATTCTTTATGTAGGTATAGAATTGGTGTAATAGTTTTGTCAACCTCAGAAAGTTCATTGAAGGTGAAAAGAAAGTGAGCAGTCATGGGACAGAGGTCAGGTGAGCTCTGCGTATGTCAGCGGTGATGCTCATCACAGGTGGAGTCTGCATCAACAGCAAACTGTAAAATACATTTGAATATGCCGATATATGGAGCGTTAGACCAGTCTAAATTTACTCCAATAATGGGCCGAAGTACTCAAGGAATCCACAACACATAAAAGTTCACTAGGTGAGGATTGGGCAGGGCTTTGTGCCTAAGAGGCTCTTTTGACTCCTCCCATCCACCCTTTAATGGACAGTGGCTGTTCAAAGCCATGAAACACAAGCTGGAAAACCACTCTTTGCAGTGGTTTCCAGCTCGTATTTCCTGCCACTGTGTGATATCGGCTCCTCACCACGTGACATGTGAAGGGAGCCGATATTATGTGATACATGGTGGCACTATGTGAGTTGACAAGTCTCCACATGTTTCTGTCTCCAGTGAGTTAGGGCTCCACTTGTCAGTAAGGGAAACTGCCCAAAGCAGCAGGCATCATGTCCAACCTAACATTGGTTCACCGATTTCATTTAGAGTCGGAAGAAAAGCTAAGAATTCCATTGAAGGAAAGGAAAAGATATTCTCTGATGTTAGTGAGGGCAGGTTCACTGCCCCTTTCAAGACTCAACCAAGATTCATGGTCAGGCATTGGTTTCATTAGAGAAGATGATGATATGTTTCAGAGTTTCATTAAAAAACACTCCAATGAAGAGAAATGTGTTAACCAGATAAGTAAGATCATCTGCTAATAAGGGTAGTAATTGCTTCAAACAAGAAGCTGAACAGGACTGAGGTTAGATGTTTCATTTATGTTTACCTTTGGCTGGTTGGAGGAGTGTGGTGAAAGCATTTTGAAGAGGAGGGCTGATAGCAGAGTAAGCTGAAGGTTCAGAGAAGACTTAAGTTGAATCTCGGATTTTGGTGATGTTGGACTCAAGACCTCCCTGATGTTGAGACGAATAATGGAGGCTTTTATCTGGCCATCTGGATATGACAGTCCCCACTAGAGGTTGAAGATGTCTTCTTTCGTCTTCTTTTGTGTTTGACTTCTTTAATGTGTTTGCTGAAGTAGACCTATTAGCTGACATGCTGCTGACTGCATGTGAAAAAAACACGCTACCTCAAAGAAGTCTCTTATGCTTAAACACACTTGATGTTCCCCAGAACACCTACGTTTTCAGAGCTGTGATCAACGCAATAGAATAAGTGAAGTGAATTACTCAATCAGGGGCATGGATAGAAAAAACCTTGCCATGTCTAGAAGAGTCTGGCAGAGCTTAAAATGCGGAATTGCACAATGATGACATTAGCCAGTTATTTGTTAGCAAAAAAGGCAATTTTATTAAGACAGACTTGTGTCATCAATTCATAAAAGGTACATAACATAACTTAAGAAACCCCCTTCTCACTAATACATTATATTTCTTATATTCCCCCACCCCTAAAAATCTCAACTTTATAAACATTGCATCAACAAAAAACCCCATGTCCTTCCCCTTGTTTCCTTTCTTCCTCACCACCTTTATGTCGCATTCTCCAAACTCTCTCAATCACACCCTATCAAGCAACCCCAAGTGAAGTCACTTATTGTGTTTGAAACCCCCAGACGCTCCTCTTCCTCTCCCCTGTTATCTCCCCTCCCCCCATGGGATTGATATGCACGCTCCAGACTCTTCACCCCTCCAAAATGCCGCACCCAGGAAAACCGTTAGGGGCAAATTCTCAAGGATGTATCGCCAAGTTATCGGCACTTCATCGCAGCCAAAGCTGTGATAAATCTATCGCACCATTCACAATCTGGTGCTAACAGCCCATATCACCAGTTTACCTAAGATAGCAGCCTCAAAAAAGACCGCCACAGATGAGCCCGGCAACTATCGCTAATGAGATGCAGAGTAGGCAACAACACCACTCCGCAACATTCACAACGAGCAGCCAGATCTGAGATAAGATCCCAAAACAGGCGATAAGGCTCGTTAGCAGCAGGATTCTAACACCTGCTCTGACGTGGTGTAAAGTCGGACGACAACCTGCACCAGAAAAGGGAGCCCAGCCCACAGCCACACCTGAAGAACAACAGATGCCATGGAGACACTGACCATGCATCCCGGAGCCCCAAAAGGGCAACAACACCCACCACCAACACCCCCAGGACACCACCCCCTCACCCCCTGGGGCCCTACTCCAGGCACCCCCCACCACCCCCACGGACAAAGATATGTCACACCAACGTTACGAAATCATGAACAAAACAAATAGCCTGATATCGCACAATTACAACACCCAACATACATGTGTGGTCATAAAGAGGAGAATCATATCATCTTAGAATTTCCAAATAATTCATCCTATTCAGAATAAACACAAAACTAATATTCAGAAGAGTCATGGCGGGTCTTCTCAGGACAATCTGCAAGTCACAACCTGCAAGACAAAATCCTGCATAAGAAGGTGTGTCATCAAAGGAGAGAGAGAGAGAGTGAACGATAGAGAGAGACAGCGATAGAGAGAAAGAGAGAGAGGGAGAGAGAGAAAGACAGAGAAAGAGAGAGATTGTACAAGGAGCGCAAGGCCAATCAGGCTCTTGGCTCATACATGCCAACTGTTACGTGTGTACCACTATTGGTGCACAGTAAGTCTAAGGCCTCGCATCAATTGCAACACGAAGGCCATATCACTTTTCAAAAATGCAAGCAGTAGTCAGACTAATATTAGGTATGAAAACTCCTTTGTCCCAATACACAAGGCGGAAGGACATCTGAACCTCCGACCTTGGTTTTGAAAGCGGCTGGCACCCCCTGCGAGAGATGCCATACCAGATCCTGACTACTCCCACACCACGAGCTGCGCTAATGAAAGACCACCTTGTCCACACCCCACACACACTTGTCCCTGCTTGAGGTACACATGCATGGAATGCCCTTTGATACATAAGGAGAAAAAAGCCCATATGTCCAAACTTTGCACACAAATATGACTCACTGCTCCGAGCTGTGGCATATCATCCACATAACTGCCACCGGTCAGACAAGTGCCGGTGCTACGAGACCTGCAAACACAATGGCAGGCAATCCCAGGCACATGCACAACCCCTGTCACATGGAACCGTACCGTTCACAAATGCTGCATCTGTTGGGATCACCGCCACTGGCAGTGTTGTGCACCAGTTACCGACTGAGTTTCCATCTTGCATACGTTGCCTGCGTCCAGCCCTGGTTCCACTGTCGATCATGTACATTCAAGTGGCGCATGGAGGTCTGCCTATCAAACACAACGGTAGCTGAACTAGATTATGACTTGTGTGTGCGCCCACAAACAGGAGTGTAACTGGGATACCCGTGCATGGGATGCCTTGATATTTGGCGTATGTGCTGGCAGTTATGCACGGGAGATTGCACAACTCCTCATGTACAGCGACCACATCGAGGCGCTCCCATATTGGGCTGTGTTGCGGATTGGTGAAACGGCGTGGACGGAACACAGCTGTCCGGACCAGTAAATGGATTGGCTTTCCCTCATGTTCCTTGAACTCGACAACGATGTACTCTTGGAACAGATTACCCATTAAGCGGCGCTCACATTCATGGACGAGTAACTACATTCCTGCAGCCACAACTCATTGTCACCCACTGTACAGGTCCCCACACCTTGTTGCATCTTGGAGGTATGATCACATATCCCACCACAACAGTGGACATGTCTGCCTTCGCCTGGACTCAGAATGCATGTGCGTGGACCTAGGCGTGTGTACACACACCTGTGCAAGGTGATGCAGTCCCATGGGCAGAGCAGCTCAGCGTAGTTTGGCAACGTTCCTAATTCGGACATTCTGCTGGGGGGAGAGTATACACATGGCAATGTAGTATGACATGTGACCTTGTAGGACCCTTTCACCTGCTCACTGTCAGCAGAGCAAACAGTCAGCGCAGTCCATTAGTAGAGCACTATGTAGATCCCATGGGCTGTGTGTCGTGTCCCCTGACACGGGGCAATGAGCATATACCAAACATCACATTATTCGTCCAGCAAGGCAAGGCGGGCTGAGCACGTTGCCATCCGTAATGATTTGTGTCTATTTTTGCCTCCCAATTTCTTGCACCTCAACATGTTTATATTCTGCCTGTTCGTGTCTGAAGCATTGGTCTGCATGTTGTGCCCCTTGCCTTGCCCGTACTGACACGCACATGCTAATAAAGTCTACACAACTTCACTAGTGTTCAACTGTGATGTGTGTTGATTAGAATGACAAATCGTGTGCCTCAATGAGCATTGTCCGTACACAGGGAGGGACTGACTGACGCCTGTATGGGGGTGGGTCCCTATTGACAGCTCCACCTCTGCGAGCCAGACATTGTTGTTGGGATAGTTGCTGGCAGACCTGTGCTCTTACGTGTCTTCAGCAATGTGAGTATGGTATCCAACTTCTTGCCATGTCGATCAATGTGATCCATCAAACAGACTGTGTTCACATAGATGTGTGTGAGTAGGTATGCGAAGAGACGTTCTGTTGTCACATGTGACGGGAGACACCACTTCAGGCCTGCTACCGATTTTGACATTTCTACACACAGCCCTATTTAATACATGGACGTGGGCCTACGTTGTGGGGTTGCAAGATTGTTGTTCAAGTGCAATGAGGCCACAGCTAGTTCACACCTTCACAGTCATCTAATTGACCATGTGGTTCAGGGTCACACATGCGCATTGATGTCATTTACCAGGGTGTACCTTTTAGTGCAATCAATGTCCCTACATTCATCCATACTTTTATCCTTGAGTGAGCATAGACATGACACATCTGTGTGATTTGGAATGTTTTATTCACATTCTGGGGAATGTCGGAGCTGGAGCAGTACATGGCCATGCCAAGCCCACATTACATGGTTGCCCAGTGGTGGGCCAACCAGAGTCCTTGGGGGAATGAAAAGTTAATCTGAAGAGGAAGAGTTCAGTCCGCAGCCGGATTGCTGTGTCATTGTTAACCAGAGCAGCTATGGCAGTCCATGTCGGGGTCCAGGTGAATGTTGCAGAGTGTTTCGGGGGACAGTGGGAGGTGTTGTTCCAGGGCATGATGCTTAGGGGTGAACCAGGCAGGGACAGGTCATATGGCGGGAATGGATGGCTCTACCTCCTTCCTCACACAGTCATTACCCTCCGCATCTTACTCCTCTGAGTCTGTGTCCAGTGTGTCAGGTGTGTGTGGTGGTGTTATGGCTGCATCACTGTGTGCCACTGATACATCAGGGTGCAAAGGTGATAGGGCTGCATCACTGTGTGACACTGACTCATCAGGGGCGGAGATGTGTGTGTCGAAGTTCTTGCAGCAGTTATCTGTGACAGGCTCAGTGGCAGCAAAGGCAAGATGAGGAACTGCAAGGTATGGAAGATCCCAGCTACATCTCACTGGTGATCAACTGTGGCAGCCATACTTCCAGCCTGCATCGGCTCCATGGTCTCCTTTTTAATGTGTACCTCATCCCGCTAATCAAACTGATCCAATCCTTTGGGGTCAAAACAATAAATTACGCGGATGACACACAGCTCATCCTCTCGTGGGAAGGTGAAGATGCCATTCCTTTTTTCACCTTCCACGACTGCCTAAGAGAGACGGCTGGATGGCTACACAGAAACTCCCTCCAGTTCAACTCCGCTAAAACGGAGGTCCTGTTTTGCTCAGGCACTAAGATACCCCGTCAGTTTCCGAATGAATTTTGGCCCCCGGAGTTTAGAGACAAACCTCTGCCAGTTCCTTCGGTGCGCAACCTGGGAGCCATGCTGAACAACAAATTAAGTATGGAAACCCAGGTGATGAAAACGGTGGGGATCTGCACAGCCCTGCTTCGATCACTGCGGAAAATCATGCCTCTTCTCCCGGTACAAGCCAGGGCGTCGATAGTCAGGTGCACGATACTCAGTCGCCTTGACTATTGCAACGCCCTACTCCTGGACTCTCCAGTCACGATGATGGACCGACTACAGCGAATTCAGTCTGCCGCCGCCAAGCTGGCTCTTGGCTGGACGAGGAGGGCCTCGGCCACAGCGGCTCTGGCTGAGCTACACTGGCTACCCTTAAAACAACGAGTGGCCTTCAAGTCCCTCTGCATTGTCTTTAAGGCTCTGCACGGACTTGGACCCAAACCTCTGCAAGCCCTGTTTCTGTGGTACACTCCTGCCAGAGACCTACGTTCATCCTCTGCCTGTCTGGTAAAGGTGCCCAGATTCAACAGAACTAGAACAGGGGGCAGATCCTTCAGTGTTGCAGCGGCCAAGCTGTGGAACAGCCTGCCCACTGACATACGTCAGATATCACAGCTTCTTCCATTCAGGAGACGCATCAAGACCTGGCTCTTCCCCAAATAAATTGTCCGTCTGACTGTTCTCCCGGTTATCCGTTAACAGAGTAATTTCCAGCGCCAGGAAGCCTGCAAGGTGTCAGTCGCGCTTTACAAATTCTCAAAATAATAATAAATTGTCCTCCGCATCTGTGCCAACTCTGTGCAGTCATCGCTGGAGCCTGTCTGACTAGACAGTTCTTGTATCTGAGTAATGGCCCACAGCGATGTCAGCCAAGGATTGTTGGAGAGCAATGTGCGGACAGTGGGTGTCTGTTAGGGACTGTAAGTGGTCCCTGATGGCATCGAGTTTGGCTGCCACATGGTCAAACCCCACCCGCAGCTGATCAGCCATCTCCTCCTGGCACCCTAACACACGGTGTTGGAATGCCATGTGGTGGTCGAGGGGGTCCTAGGAGCCAGCCGTGGTGGTGTGTGCTTCCTGCTGTGTGGTCTGTGCAGGGGGTGGGGTCGCCTCGATGCTGCTGGGCTGACCTGCACCTGGGGGTGTGGTGCGGATGATGTCCATTACCCGTTGGAGGGTGTGTGAGCAGGGTGTCCTCTTCATCATCACTGAAGAGATGTGTGGTCTGCTCTGCACGATGTATTGATTGTCCCTCTGCAATGTAAAGGGGAGATGCAGGTTAACAGTGTGTCCCATGTATGTTGACGCATTGTAGATGTTTGCATACAGACTGCCTGACAATGTACATTGTGACTGTTTTGGTGATGCTGGCTATTTCATGGGAGACAGTGGACATTTCGACTACATGACGAATGTGTGGTTGTACTCATACATTATCATCTCACAGTGTCATGCAATGCCAGATGTGATTGGCCAGTTCGTATACACAAGCGGGACCAGTTCTGTCCTCTGTCCTGTGGTGTGAGTGTTGAACTTTGTACCACATTGTCGTCAATGTTGATGTGCTGTGATTGCTATGTGTGTGTGCTGCATTGTGGGAGAGTCGCCCCTGCAGCTCTGATTAAGAGGCCCCTTATCCCTTTGAGGCGGTGTGCCTTTGACTTGTGTGCTTTTCGGGTGCTGGGATGTTTGCGACTTGGGTCATTTGTACTCTTGGACAGATTTTGTACTCTTGTGCATTGTTTGTCTGCAGATGTAGCTTTGACGTCATGGGTTGTAGGTTCACGTAGATGTGTCAGAGTGTGACCTGCTCCTTTACGGATGTGTCCACACTCAGCCACCTCAATGTCGTCTCGTGCACTATGTCATGTATTTTGACTGCAGCCGTGCTCTCGGTCATGCAGTGTCACTTGCATTGTCAGTGTGGCTCACAGAGCCGCTGCTTTTCTGGGTTCAGCACATGTGCATGGGTAGGTTGTGAGATTGGTGATACGAAGGGGGGCCCATTTGTGCACATAGTGGACGGGGGCCTACTTGGTGTTTCTATGTGTGCTGCAGTGTGCCAAGGGTATCAGGGACATGTTCCACAATCATTGCGCGTGTGTAGTGTGCTACACATGATTGTGCATGTGTGCCATTGTGTCCATCTCCCTCCGTCCCCCCAGTCCCTGGGTCATGTCATATCGAGCTGTGTCCAGACCTCCAACTCCTGCCACCGTCTCCACACTGATGACTGTGGCCACCATTTCCTCCAGCTCATCCAGCTCCACCTGTGGCGCAGGACTCCCACCTCCAGTCGCCTATGCTGCCTTCCTGTTGGCAGCGAGTTTCTGTTTGGTTTGGCTTTGCACATCATGCCAGCGCCTCCTCCATTTACCTCTTCGACACTCCAACTGCATTCACGTTGTTGACGATGGACTGCCATATTTCAGTTTGTGTTTCCAATGACGCAGTGGAGGTGACGAACAATTGTTGGTGGTGTTCTATCACCTCCATGACGATGATCAGGTCTTCCTGCGGACTGAACCCCGTCAACCTCTTCCTCTTCTCCTTGCCCTTCCCTGAGCACGGGGTTCCTGGCTGGTCCTCCGTGGGGATTGTGGGGTTCAGGTTGTCCTCTGCACTCTATCCGGGTGTATCCATGGTGCTACGCAGTTTGCTTTAGTTTTGGTGTGTTTTTTGTGTTGCTTTTATAGTGTATTTTCCTGCAGTTCACATGGGAATTGCAGGCCTGTCACTGGTTGTCGCTGATTTTTGTATCGCGATTTGGGGCATCGCAACTTCTTTCGTATTCCGGTTTCGCATTTTTGCTGTGTCTCGTTGATTTTAACGTGGTCATGTCGTGGGACTATCGCATGGTGCAGCCGGGTTGAGAATACTCCATTAACACGGTGTTGTTTTCTCACGATAGACTGCGATATGCAGAGTTGCGTTAAGCTAATTTGGCGATGATTATCACACGTTCTTGAGAATATGCCCTTTAGTTTTTTCCTGCCCCACCAAAGAAAAGGTGCCATTTAGTCCATTAAGTATTCAGTGCACCACAGCATCTCCTTCCATAAAGAGTCAAACAATTCTCGCACTTGTAAAAGATAACATGCCTGCCTAAATTTGAATAAATGCCCCATCATCTTTGAAGAGATAAGCCTTGTTTTCTTGTATATGCTTATTCATTAATGTTAGAATACCTTCCTGTTCACAAAATATCCGCATTGCCCTATTTAACTTGCCGAGCAATATCCATTGTGGAGTGACTGATAGTCCCTCTTTAATATCTTCTGGGTAGTAATTCTGACCACACAATACACGTACATACCCACTATTTCTTTAAAAACATGACATCCACTTTTGTAAAATGAGCGTGAGACCCCACAACTGTACCAGATCATTTTCTCCCAAATGTATTATCAATAAATCTGGACACCATCTGTTGGAAAAAAGTTCCGAAAGATTTGGTACTAGTTGTCCCCAACACATGCTGCTTTTCCCCTTCCATGCCACCTCATGCTTGCTACTGGGCAGTCCTAAAGAATGGCCATAAATCTGCTGTTGTGCATATTCTGGTGCCCGTCTGACAAAGGAATGTACCATAATCCATGAGACCATCTTATTCGTGTTCGGACCTTTTATACATCCTAAAGCGAAAGAAAATTACAATTATCAAAGTAAAATGGGAATTTGATAAGTGACAGAACTCTTATTTTTTCAAATATTTCTCACAGCAGTTTGTTTTTCAATGCCCAATTTTTATAATATCATCCCAGGACCAACCCAATGTAGCTGCCTCAGTTGCTGCCCCAATGCGTAATGATTGTGGTCCATACATGCTTGGCGATTGACCTATGTACTGTAACACTAAATGCACCACAGCTAACAAGTTGGAAACTGAAATTCTTCCACCATTCCTGTGGCAAAATATTTCTTAACCCTTGGCTTGTTTACCTTTCGAAAGCCTTACCCATTCCTCAACTGGGAATAAATCTACCACCTCACTTCTATTCATACACATCCATTTCCCTCTTCCTAACTAATCTATCTTAGAAGCTTGCAACCAAATCCTCAACCTGTCCTTCCCAAAAATACTTTGCTATATTGTAAACCCAGTTTCCCTTTTCCACCCAGTAACTCTGAAACTTTGAACGCGCCAAAAAATAGCCATAACACGTATAACCTAAAAAATGCTGCCTCAAAGTCATCATAATAACAAAAAAGCAATTTCTCCAACACTTTCACTAATGTATCAAACATGATTGGTTGCCTCAAATGAAGCGTCCAATTAGGTTCTCTAATGACTCCTTTAAGAACTCTTCTAACTAATGGAGATTGCATCGGGTCAAAGCCCCACCACCTCACACCGTAAAAAGATATACCTGCTAACTTCCCTGAGATAGTTGTGTGTGATAAACCTTTATTGATCAGAAACAAGACACACCTGAAAATCCTATGCTCATTCCTCCCATATTCACTGTTCTTTGGTGTCACTTAATAAGGCCACCACGTAACAAAATATCCTGCCCAGCCTTCTGAAATCTTCTGGTGGACGGTGCAATAGATTTTTGTACCAAATCCACTATTCTCATTACCCCCAAGTCCAGATGGTCTGTGGAAGTTCTGTCTTGTTGTTGTCTGCATTTGGGGTCATATCACATAAACGTTACCATTGAAAGTGATGCAAAGCATCCGTTATAATATTCTGTACACCTGGAACATGACGTGCTTTGAAAACAATATTGAGCTGGAAACACTTTAACATAAAAGCATGTAAAAATCTTAGCACTCTCAAGTCCCTAGCATTCTGCTTGTTCACCAGTTCTAAGACTGCCACGTTATCTATGTGGAACAAAACTGTCTTAATCTGTAGCTCGTCACCCCATGAATACAAAGCATCCACTAGTGGAAACAGTTCCAAAAAAGTAATACTGCACCCTTGTCTCAACCAATGAGATGACTAACCCTCTGCACACCATCTGCCCTCCGAGAATATACCAAAACCTTTAGCCCCTACTGCGTCTGAGTAAATTTGTACCTGCCATACCGTGTCTTCTTCTGTAAAATATAATAAAACTCCATTAAAGCTGTCTAAAAAGGTCAACCAGATGCATACGTTTGTTCTCATATGAGCCGTCATGCTTACCCTATTATGAGGTCATTTTGCTCCGGACATGCCATGCCTATATTATCTGGTAAAAGTACATCCAGCCCTCACAGCTCTGAAAGCAAAATTTAGGTAGCCTACCAATTTTTGCACTTTCCTCAACTCCATTTTCTTCTCCCCAATGCAAGCCTCAATGAATGCTCAAATTTCTTCAGCCTTATTCTCTGGGAGCCTTGCTATCATCTGTACTGTTGCTATTTCTACCCCCAAAAAAGTCAACCTGGTAGAAAGGCCTTCCATTTTATCTGTTTTTAATATTAATTAGATATCCAATTAAATAGTCTAGTTGGATTTTAATAAATAAATATAAACATTTACATTCAAAAAGCTAGACTTTGGCTTCCTGAAGCTCCAGTAGGCTAATTAGCATTAGCCTGCCAGCAGCTGCCCACTGTCACTGATTTTCCCTAATGAAGTCTGAAAACCACTCCTAGAGCAGACACAAGAGCTTAGGCATTTGGACAGGAAGACCTGGGTGAGTGGCATGCAGCTCCTCTCAGCTAAGGAAGGGCACTTTGGGAGGGTTCAGGAACTTGATCAACTTCAATGGGGCGTGGGTGAAACCTGCCCATTCACAGGTAAGTGTAATGGGACACCAGGAGAAGTGAAGCCCATTGAACTCAGGGTATAGTTTAGCCAGGAAGACACCAACTTAGTTAGTTGGGTCCCAGAACCGGTTTGCTGTGGTTGTGCAGGAGGTACGGCTTATTTCCCTACCATGTTGGATATTGCTCAGAAGAGTGCAATATGTGATAGTTCGCAGTAAGACAAACATGTTATGCTGCAAGAGTGGAAAGGTTTGCCATTTGGGGATTTTTTTCCCTCATGGTTTAAGACATGTCCATGAGTTTTCACCACCCAATGGTTAGTGAATCCTAAAAATTTGCAGTTCACCCCAGCTAATCAGAACACTTTCTTGGCCTGCTCTCTGCAGGGGCATTGAAACTAGGGGTGCAGCAGGTGCTGCAGCACCCCCACCGCCCCCCAAAAAGCATTTCAGAAAAACAATTGAAAACAATGAGGCTTTCAATCTGTTTTCTTTGGCAGTGGTATTAGCAATTGCAGTGACAGGTCAAGGATATTTAATATGAACCCAAAAAATAACTGCAAGCAAACCACTGCACATTTGTTTTTCATGTCTGTCTAGATTTACATAAAGTGGCTTCAAAGATTTGGCACTGCTAATCTGAACACTCTAATGACCACTTCCTATGGAAGATGAAAGAATGAGGCAGGAGAAAAACACCAATTTTAATATAGTTTATTTTTCAAGTTTTCAAATATTAAAATTGAGGCACGTTTGGGGTTTTTATTTGTGAAATATGATGGGAGAGAAGTTTTGAAGTATGATGAGAAAACAAACCGATCTACATTTTTTGGCTAAAAGCACTGTGGTTTCTTAAATCCTTCTTTAAAATAACTTCCTGAATAATACCGAAACAATTTTCTGATATTTATAATATTATATCATAATGCACCATTAAACCACATTTAAAAATATTTTTTCAAAAATGTCTAAGACTACCATCTTATCCATCCTCTTCCCTCCCACAAATGCATACTTCCAACTTAAAGATTTGTGTTCATTTGCTCCACTTGTCCATTCAATAATACAAGGATTTTTTAGGACTACTATAATTTTATTGAGCTGATGCCCGTGGCCGGCATCCCCAGTTGGAAAAATAATTCAGCACCACAGGCTGTCTGTGACCTGTGTTGTGACCTTCAGGGCTGGGCCTATTGCCACTTGTTCATTGGACTAAAAAGTAGACTCCAAGAGTCTGTTGGCTGACTTCCTGTGTGGTTACCGGGGCACAACATGCTGCAGAAATCCTTTTCCCTGAAGTGACCAGTGCCTAGGTATTATGGTTAGCGGACCTCAATTGCCCCCTTATTGCGGTCTGTGAGGTCCTAGTAGCCTTAGAAAACAACAATAGGAACTGCTCCAGAAAGTCTTATCAGTTTTGACTTCCACGACCTTTGGTTCTTTAGTGGGACCCTGAACAAAAGGTGTTCAATTTCAAGAGACTTTTTCAGATAAACCTTCCAAGCATGCCCCTCCTGAGGATTTTGAGATTAAAAAAAGAGGCTAAGTCAGATGATAGAAATCTCGAATGGGTGAAGTCGCAAAAAGTATCTGACTGATGAGAGGACTATGGGGGGCTGAAGTTTGAATTTTCCACTCACAATCTTTCCCACTGAAATCAGAGGCTTCAGCTGAACCTTGTCCATTGGCTTTCTGAATTTGAGAGGACTTTGCCGGATACAGCCTGCAATCTTGCCCCTCTGGAGAATTTCGGCTTCGATTTCAGAAACTTGGTGGGATGGTAACATCTCTGACCTGGATAACTCTCATGGTGCAGCTGACCTCTGCTCCACTATGGTCAACCTGATATCACACCTAGGTTCCAGTAAACCACAAATAGGAACATCTAATTGGCGATTTACATTTCCTTTGCAGTTTGTGCCCTACAACTTTACAAATGTATATTTCTGATTCAGTTTATTGGATTTTAATGATATTAGTGTCATTTTCTAATGAAAATATTGTCTTTTTTCGAAATTGGTTGTGGGATTTTTTTATTGAGCTGTTTTAACTTTTAAACTGTTTGGGTCTGCTAAAACACAGTTTTCCATTAGCTGTGCATGTCTGCTCTGTGCCGTAGCTAACAGGGTTTGAGACCAAGTTTATTTATTGAACTTGCGTGTTGGACGAGACAAGAAATTGGACTTATTACGAAGGAAAGTTTCACAACCCATTTTGTTACCGGGGCAATAATATTTTAATTTACTTATAACTTTAGCACTGTTTGAGGAATCTTCATCTTCATCAAATATGACAGGTAATTAGCAAGTTACACCTAGAGATTTCAGATTTCATGCATATTGGAAAGTGCCTCTTTTTGCATGGTTAGCCCCACTTTTTGCCTGATGCCGGATGTGGTTTCCAACTGTAAATGCACTGGGTCCCTGCTAACCAGTTTCCCAGTGCCAGATCTCTTTGCCCAAAACTGTACTACAGAACTTCAGTTACCCCTATAAGTCCCAAAACTGTAAGGCACAACTTCGATTACCCCTATAAGTCCCTAGTAAATGGTACCCCTGGTACTTAGGGCACTGGTACTGAGGAGGGTCCTCTGGAGCTGCAGCACTGATCGTGCCACCTCATTACCCCCTAACCGAGGCTATGCACTCTGCCACTACAGGCTGCGTTTCTTGAGGCAGGAAAATCTGAAAAGTCTACATAGCACACAGCCCTGTATGCCATGCTTCTCATGCACTGCATAACATATAGGTAAGCCACCACTATTGCAGGCATTCAGCCCTTAGGCAATTCTATGTGTGGGCATATCTGCATGAGCAGATAAGCCTCTACAATATCCAATATATTCTCTGATGTTGTAAGTGAACAGGGAAGCCATAAAGAGTACATGGGCTGGATACTCGTCACCACGAGTTTCCTCGCTCCACTAAGGTGTTTGGTACCAAACATCTTTTTTAATAAATCCTCACTGATGCCAGTGATAGATTTATTAATAAATGTATACAGGAAACCCTTTTAGAAGAACCTCTGAAAACCTACAAAGCCCTAGTGTGGTTCCATACTGTTTTTCATCAGTCTGCCACCACCAGACTTGTTTCTGACATCATGGGGTGAGAGCCCACACTTTTGAGAGGACAGAGACAAAGCCTGCACTGGTCAGAGGTGTTGCACACCTCCTCCAAGACAAGATTGCCTTTCTGGGCGGGAAGTTTTAAAAACCATGCCGTCATTGAAATCCAATTAGGAACCTTCAGATAGTGGGGGAGGCCAAAACCCCCCGTTCCGGCTCCATATCTGGCTGGAGGAAAGGCGGGAAAACAAATGAGACTAGGAGGTGTGCCCACCTTCAGCCTGTACCACCCCTAAGGCAGTGAAGGCAAGGCAGATCCCACATTTCACTTTCCACCATCTTGAAGATGGAGAAAATAGCCTATCAGGATGAGAGATATGCCTGCCCCCATGTGGTTTAAGCATCTAGAGCGTGAAGTCACCCTACTGGTAAGCAGCAAATTGGCTACTACCTGGTGCCCCCTCTGTGCCCCCTACATTTACTATTTAGGTGGCTCCCCGAGACCTTGACTGTAGCTTACATGGACCTATAGAAGACAAAGGAAGAAGACATGCTGCTGCTGCAGGAACTGGGCCCTGCTGCAGAAGAAACCAGTGCCAAAACTTCCAACTGCGAAAGGACTCGACAGCTATGGTCTGCCATCCCCACCTGAAATGTGTGCAGTCTCCAAGAACCCTGGAGTCCTGCTAGCCTTCGCCAATTGCCTGTGACAACCTTTGGAATAGTGGTACTGGTCCTGGACACTCCACCAGTCTAGAACTCCACCAGGTGAAGCCCAGCATGGACTGTGTTAACGCAATCGACCTCATCAACCAAAAGTTAGAGCAGCCAGGCATGTTGGTTACCAGTCAGGTAACCGGCCCCTTCAACACATCCACCAGCCAGAGGGATCTTCATAGTAGCTGCGACTGATGCTTGGAACAGCCCAGCTCTTGTGATCCTATACCTGCTTTCTGGTGAAGTCAACTGTGTGAAAGCACCAACTTGGACACAACCGCCGTGACCACGATGGACTGCCCTCATTGCACCTGTAACTGAACGCTGCCTGTAAAGAACAAATTCTGGATCCCAAGACCTCCAGCACCTCCAAACCAGGCAACCCAGATCTGCTTGCTGTGCCCAAGCCTTGGGACTTCCAACAATCTGACTCCCCTGGAGTAGAACTTCCCCTGAACTCTGGGCAACCCTTGAACCAAAACTCAGTGGTGGAGTGTTGCTTCCATCAACTGTTACGGTAAATGTGTCAGAAGTACTCCGCTATCTATCCTATGCTTTTCTTCCCCTTGACTGCGACGGTCTCTGCCTGATGGTAGTGACCACTGTTGCTTAAAACCCGTAAGAATTTGTGTCTTGAACTGTATTTAGTTTATTTACTGTTAGTAACTCTAAAAATATATATAAAGATACAACTTTATATTTTTGCAAATTGGTCTCAGATTTATTCTTGAGTGAGTGTCTCATTTATTGCCTCTGTATGTGACAATAAATGCTTAGCACTACCCTCTGATAAGACTAAATGTGCGCCCGCACTACCACAAAAAGAACATTAGAATGATCTGCTTTTACTTCTGAGCATCAATTGGGGATCCACTGGACTCTCTGCACAGTGTACTTGTACACAGTATAGAGAGCCAGTTTCCAACAATGCAGTTACCATAGGAGAGCAAAATTAAGAGAAGTCAAGATATTTTGGATTTACTAATAACTTTGGCACCATTAGTGTGTTTCGCCTACTCTGTGTTCTCAATTTCAAGCAGGTCTTCTGCAGGTGGGGAGGAATAGGTTTCTAGGTGAGGGTCATACAAGAGTTGCTAACAGTGTTGGCACTGTTTGATAAGTTGGCGAAAAACTTGACAACTGTTTACCAGGTTTAGCCTGCTGTTGGTTATGTCAAATTTGTAGCAGATCCATGAAGAGTGGGAAAAATATCTTTGAGGCAATACAGGTTTCATTCCCAATTTACTTTGGTGCTAGTTGTTGAATATGAGTGAACTTTGGCAGACTGCAAAATAAGACCAGTTAAAACATAGGTAGACCCTTTGATGAACAACACCAATACACACAGCTGAGAGGTTTTGGGTGCAGGACCTAGCCACAGACTGTGCACAGCACAGTATGGGTATGTGGCACATTAATGCAATGCATCACTAAAAAACCATGAAATTCACTAAGAATGCCAGGGGTAAAGGTAAGTAATAGTTCTGCTAACTTAAAAAAGGCTGTCTACATAGAGCATAATATTTTATGATGTGAATTATGATGTGCATTGTGTGTTGCACACCATATCTGATGAATTCCAGTATTATTTCACCTACATAGCCACTCCCATACTAAGCTGAGTTCTATTCCCTCCTAACACTGTCAAACTGGCTCTCTCCCCACTGTTAATCGAGCCTGGCTGTCGAGCAGGGCCCAGAAAACGAATAAGAGAAGCCCTTTGAAAAAAATGGGGTTCTTACTTCAGGGGGTAAGTACCCACCTCAAGAAATAATCACACTCTTTGTCAAGATTAACAACTAGAGTCCCTGAATAAACCTGAGCTCAATTCCTTAGTAGCTATGGCGCAGAGCAACTTAAAGGCAATATGTACAACATTTATGCTATATCGTAACTGTAAAAAAATTCAAAATGCAAAACAATAACAATCCCCACAAAATAGAGTAAGATTTAATAAAAAAAATGACAATAAGATGGCAAAAATCCAATAAGGGGTACCGGAGATATGAATTTAATGTTTTTTCAGTACAAATAGTGCCAAATAGCACTAAGTGCCAATGATATCAATTGTCCTGCTAGAACAGGACCTAGCTGCGATATGAGAATCACAGTTATGGAACGTAGTTCGGATTTGCTAACCAGGTTTGAACTGTTCAAAGATTTTACCTTCTGAGTATAAGTCCCAATCCACCACAAGAGTGCATTTCTTAGCCCCCCCAGGAATGCAGGGTAGGCACTTAGAGACTCAGTGGGTGGTAGGTAGAGGCCAACAGGAAGGTACAGTCCAGGTCTAGTTGCCTCTGGTCAGTTGGACAGTTGCAGGAGAATACCTCTTGTAACTTGTTGTATCCATGCAGCTTTAACAGGAGATCAACCTTACGATCCCTAGAGTCTACCTCTTTGTCCTCGGTGAGAGAGAGAGAGAGAACAGGTCCAGTCTTCCAGGCCTCTACTCAAGTAGCAAATGCAGAATCAGTTCTATTTTGATCTTCCTAAGGTCCAGGAGTGTTCTGGAGTGGGTGCTTGGAGGTGCCACATGTATGCATGGCAAGAGCTACTGGGTGGGAGTTACCCATGGTGACATCCTAACAAATGGGGTAATGGTTCCTGGAGCTAACCAGTACCCACTATGGGCCTCTTCAAGTTGGCTGAAGGCTTCGGCCACATTAAACTTAGGCTCTGTGAGTTGATGGTTTGTGTGGGGAGTGTACTATGGAAATTCTGGTGCCCTCCCACATTCAACACTAAGATCCAGTTTTAGGCAGCGCCTTTGCCATCAACAAACTCAGTCACAAAAGTCTGCTTTAACATAGCTGAGCTTTTAGCAACCAATCAGTAGATTCACGCAAATTGTTTAGTCTTTCTGGTTCACCACCAGTGAATTTGGCTTGTAATAACATTTTCAAAGAGTTAAAAATCAATTTTGCAGCTTTATCCTAGAAGGAGATAACATTTATTAGACCTCATAGTGTATCCCAATGCTTTCCTATGGAACAGGAAACCCTGTTGGAATGATAATATATTTTAGGGTGTTTTAACTGTGAGGACGCATTTAACATTAACCTTTAACATGTACTACTTTTAAATACCATGCACCCTGCCTTATAGTCAATAAGCTCTACTTGGGATGACCTATAAATATAGAAAAGGAAGGTTGAAGTCTGTCAAAATGTGTTATTTTGATAGGTTGAATTTGCAGTTAAAACCTGCACAGCCAGGCTCCTGGTGGCAGGCCTGCAGTCGCATTTATATTGTCACTGTAGTGGATCATAAAATGGGTGCTGCAGCCCACTAGTAACATTCAAATTATATGCCCGGGGTACACCTTGGTACCATATTCTAGGGACTTCTAGGTAAGCTATAAATTCTAATCAGGGATGTGCAATTTAAAGGGAGAGCCCAGCACTTTACTACTGGTTAGCAGGGGTAAAGTACACAGAGTTTTATAGCCAGCAAAATTAGCGTTCAATAAAAAGGCAAAAATATCAAGGGTGACCCTGCAGAAAGGGCAAATTACCAACACCCTTATTAGGCATTTCATAGTAAAAAGAGGTAGGGCTAAGGCTGCCCAATGTTCTACCAACTTTTCATGTTCACTCTTAACACCGCACTGTCCATCCTGAACTCAGAGGCAGCCCATTGTCTTCTGAGAGAGGATCCAGTGGTGGAATGAGTGGCAGGACTGGGTTTAAGGTAGCTCAGGCAACCTAATGAACATTTTTATAAAGCTAGTTTCCACACAAGTTATCAAAAATCTGATGTCCTTATTAAATCATAGTTTGAAATTTGAAATTGAGTAGGACATAACTTTCATTGGTTTTGCTAGCATTTTTCCAGGTAGAAATGTAGTATTAACTATTTTAATTACACCTCTTTTCTTTTTAATTATTTAATTACTACATCTGACTAATGGAAATTGTAACTGAATTTAAGAGTGAAATATCTTTAAGGTCTTCAGTCACTGTGAGTGTGCTCATTTTAAATATATAGTATGCCACATTTTTTTTATATATTAGGCACCTTGACTTGGGGATGTATAAGGCCCAATTTAGGATTGACTTTATAATATATAAAAATATATGGTAAAGGCAATTTTGCAAGCTATATCTCACTGTACTTTCTTTAAACCGTAACCAAACCAGAGCCCAGTGATGTTCCTGGCAGCCATATATATATGTGTCATAAATGTGGAAGATGTGAATACATACTACTGGCCGTATATGAACTTTAAGTCCTGTGTCATTAATGTATTTTCTGCACCATATGTTATGGGTTTACAGGATACTAATAGAACAATTAGGTGAAAACAAGTTTGTGAATACCATTTTAGTGCCAGAGTACATGTGCTGTGTCACTGGGTAGCAGTGCTACAGTGCATGGAGAACAAATACCTGCAAAAAGGTTTCCTGAAAAAGATTGATTTGCCACACTCACCAGTTAAAGTGTATAGTTTTCAATATAGGTGTTCTAATTCCATATCAACAAAATACATCAATCACGTTCTTCCTTGAGTGCACACTGGATTCAACATGAGTTATTTTAGAAATACTTTGAGGTTTGAAGAAATGTGTTGACAGTAAAGTTTTCATGAAAAGATAGAGGGCCTCATTTATGAAAAGTGACGCATCGCTGCGAGAAAAAAGCGATGCGTCACTTTTCATTGTGCGCTCCTTGCGACACCAATGATGCGTCATATTTACAGTATGATGCATCACGTCGCAAGGCGTTACAGATATATCAGCATTTCTGACGTATCTGCAGGCGCAAAAATGACGCTTTGCTGGAGTGTGTAACAAAAATTACGCAACTCCAGCTATGGGTCATTACACATGGGCAAGTCCCATGTGAAATGTGCCTGTGTCAGTCTTACGCCTGCCACGAGGCAGGCGTAAGATATTGACGCATTTGTGTCCTAGAAGTGGCGCAGTGAAATCTTATAGATTTCACTGCGTCACTTCTATGACCTTTTCTTGCATCAGAACACCCGCCCTGCATACATTATACCTGGAGCAGGTATAATGTGGCGCAGGGGTTTACAAAGTGACGCATCTACCTAGATGCGTCACTTTGTAAATATGGTGCAACAAGGCACATTTTTTACGCTGCTGATGCGTCACAAAAAGTGACGCAAGTGCCCATAAATAAGGCCCAGAGTGATTAACTAATTTGATTAGTGTACTCATTAACGCTTCCAGCTCCCAGGAGCTATTCATGTAAAATATTTTACAAAAGTGATGTGAATACAGCATTCAGTGACAACAAGAGACCACATACATGACTCGCAATATATAGATGAAACAACAGAGAATCTGCATGCATGGATGAGAAGGATGTAATATTGGGGAATTTTGCAGGGGCTCTAACATAAATTCAGAACATTTGACAACAGTTTGTCCCAAAGAATGTCTCTGTGTTCAATCACAGGATACAGTATCCTTCTGCCTAAAACAATCTATTTAATCTGATGGGGCCCTGTATTCATTCGAGAGTGCACTCCTACGGAATTTGAGAGAGAGATGTTGATGAAGGGATACAACAAGAAATTGTTGAAAGATTTGGAAGGACATCTATGAGGGACAATAGAAGAAAAGGTTTGCTGAAAACACAAGAAGAAACCCTGTATTATCGTGCTGGCTATCCACTGTGCATTCACTTCAGATTTACTTCTGACGATTGTAGTTTGACCTGAGGTTGACTATAACAGGGCACATTCCAGTAAATGCTAATGTTTCACAGTGTTAACATATCTCAAGAATGTATTGACAATTAGGAGAAGCTCTCTTACTTTAACAGCCATACTACATAATGTGCTACTACGAAGTCCAACTAACTGTGCCTGTGCATGGCAATGCTAGTACTATGGGTGCCTTAGTTATGGGTATGCCATCTGGCATCAGACTGCCTCATCACTAGGACCAAAGCGCTCTTGAGAGTCAATGCATAATAGAGCATTACATCCTGCCGCATGTGAGTCCAGTTCCTAGCGCCTTATGTCACAAATCGATCATTGGCAATGTTTTTTAAGTTTAAGATATGCCACAGTTTTCGGATGACTGGTGTCGTAAATAGTTGAAGAGCTGGAGCACTATCTTACCAACTTAGAAAGTGGTAACTCGTTGCTTGTCATAGGAACTTTAAGGGCATATGCAGTCTTAGAATGGAAATGTAGCAGCATATATACAATGTGAGCATCGGGACATAACATAATAACAGAAAAAGAAACAAAACACGATGAAAACACAACTGGGCACAACGCAGCAAAACAGTCTAAAGAGAACACAACAACCAGAGTGCAACAAAACAATACAACACAACAATATCATATTGAAATAATGCAGAACAAAAACACAACAGAATACAACACCACAACAAAATGTCACACAACAGATATGCACAAACATTGTTGCCACACATTAGCACCTCCAGAAACCTACTTTCATAATACGGTGATACAAGCTGCTTATACAAAACACTGTTTTAATTCAACACTGCATGAAAGCGTGGCGTTCAAAAATGTTTCCTGACCCAGCCCCTGGACTGGTTCATCTTACTCATGCGAGTAACGGGAAAACTGTAGACCTTTATTCAAGTTCTTACAGTTCTAACAGAAGAGACACAATAAAAACCCTCCAGTTTGTTTATGCTTGTAGAACAGCTATCTTTGAGAATGTTGTAAACAAATATCTATTATATGAACTCTTATTTTAAATTCCTACGTAGGGTACACCTAACACCACCCTGGTAATGTTGAACCTTTTTCTTCTCTTCTAACATTTATTGACTGGCCAAGTAACTTGAAAGTAACCAAAATGGGAGAAATGTATGGAGACATTTTTGAATCATTGTTCCATGCTGCAGGTTTTCTTCAAATCTCTATGAAGTTATATTAGAAGTTTTACACAGTATTAAACATCATTGGTCTAGCTGCTGGCATGTCCCACATGTGACCCAAAAGAAGGCCATAGTACTCAGACTCACAAAAGTTAGTACTCAGATTAGGAAAAATTTAGGGGCAGATTTATGTTTCCTGGCGCATCCCTGCAAATCAGCAGGTATGCGCCAGGAAAGATGCGTCACGCAAGTTTACCCTTGCGCCACCACAGATGCGCCGCATTTACAATGCAGCGCACCATGGCGCAAGGATAAACAGATGCGTGACGCATCTGATGGCATATGGGCGTCGCCTTGCTGGAGTAGTGTGGCAAGCACGACGTAACTACAGCAATGCTCAGGGGCTGCCCATACCGAACATGCTGCTTCATGCCTTACGCCTGCTTCAAGCAGGCGCAGGGTTTTGACGCAGCAGCGTCGGAAAAGTGACTCAGTGAAATCTTGTAGATTTCACTGCGTCACTTTTCCGAGGCTTTTTCCGACGGAACGCCCACCCTGCATACATTAAACCTGACGCAGGTTTAATGTAGCGCAGGGCTTTACAACGTGACGCATCTCCCTAGATGCGATAAGTTGTAAATAAGGCACAACATGGTGCATGGTTTACGCCGCCGCTGCGTCACAGAAGTGACGCAACGGTGGCGTAAATGTCTCGCAAGGGGCGTGTGAATATGCCCCTTAGTTTTTTTTGTAAGCCAAAGCGCTTGTTTTGCTTACATTATAAGGTGACAGAAAACAGACTGCTGAATTATCACTCCCTTTAGAAAGTTGGCTCATAGAATTAACCTACAGTAGCAAAATGGAGCAGCTCTTCAAAGAATGCCTGCCAACAAAAATAACAAAGACTGAGCATTGGTTGCGCACTGGTGGAAGGAAACAATAGAAAACCCAATTTAAAAACGAGAAATACAAACTCCGATGTGCTGAAAAACTATTATGCATATGAAGTTGAAGTCGCTTACGTGCATTGTACTTAGGTTAGGCATATTTGAGGAGTATGCAACTATGTCAAACAGAAGACAGAAATAGTATTTCACTTTTATTATTACTATCGATGGTGTAACTTGCAAACCACACATTCTAATGAACTACAGACTCACTCTGTTTCTAAAAACCAGTTGCACACTTTTCTTAGATGATAGGCATTGGGACCACTTACAATTTTAAAACAATGAGGCAAACAAGAAGTCTTGTTTAGGAAATAAATAGGCTCTACTGTCAAAGAGACAGTTTATTGTCTAGCGGTGAAGATGTCCTCAGACCAACAGCATCTGCTGCAACAAATTTACACAAGGATTTTGGAAAGAAAAATCCACTCTAAAATTCCTCTAGTTGCTATAACAATTCCTACAGAATCTAAATATTAGAAAACATATTATAGACATCCAACAGTGCAAATAACTCTTATGTCCATAGCATTTTCCAGATTCAGAAAATGAAATCTCAGAAAATCCTAATACAAGCTAGAGGACACACTTAGAAGTGTAACTCTTTAACATTGGTAAAGGTTCAGTCTATCAGGTGCTTGGAAGTCTCACGTCACACAGCGTTCCATGTGCTGAGTAATTACCCATTCAGGCATAAACTGAAAGTTTTCCTTTAATGACCACACCTTTACAATGGTATTCAAACTCATTTTGCCAGGGAAAAACCTGGTGAAATTGGTTTCCAAAAATATGGTCAGAAAGAGTCAAAATGTGCAATCGGGTTGTAAACTTTGATGGCAGTGGTTATGACACCTTCCAAACTCAGAGTGGCTGGGTTATACCACACCCAGGGACATATTCTCAAGGATCTATCGCCGAGTTATCGGCACTTTATCGTAGCCAAAGTCGCAATAAATTCATCGCCCCATTCACAAGCTGGTGCTAACAGCCCATATCACCAGTTTACCTGCGATAGCTGTCGCAAAAAACATTGCCACAGATGACCCCGGCAACTAACGCTAATGATATGCAGAGTAGGCGTTCCCGTGCAAAAAGCCGCGACAACACCACTCCGCAACATTCTCAACGACCAACCAGATCGGCTATAAGATTACAAAACATGCGATGAGGCGCGTTAGCTGCTGGATTTTAACACCTGCTATTACCTGGTGTAAAGTTGGACGACAAACGGCACGAGACAAGGGAGAACAGCCCAGAGCCACACATGAAGAACAACAGATGCCCTGGAGCAACTGAACACGCAGCCCGGAGACCCAATAGGGCAACAACACCCACCGCCACCACTCTCAGAACCGCCTTCCCCCCCCCCGGGCCATACCCCAGGAACCCCCCCCCCCCCCAGTCTTTGGACAAAGATATTGCACATCTACTCTACAAAATCATGAAGCAAACAATTCGCCTGAAGTCGCACAATCATAACACCTAACATACATGTGTGGTCAGAAAAAGGAGAATCACACATTCATCTTAGAACATCCAAATAATTTGTTTATTACAGAATAAACCCAAAATAAACAATTCTGAAGAGTCATGGCGGGTCTTCTCAGGACATTCTGTAAGTCACAGCCTGCAAGACAAAAATCTAGATACGAAGGTGTGTCATGCACTCATCAAAGTACAGAGAGAGAGAGAGCGAAAAAGAGATAGAAATAGAGATAAGGATAGAAAGAGAGGGAGAGATAAAGAGAGGGAGAGAGAGAGAAAGAGAGAAAGAGAGAGAGAGAGAGAGAGAGAGAGAGAGAGAGAGAGAGAGGGATAGAGAAAGAGAGGGAGAGAGAGAGTGCAAGAGAAAGAGAGAGAGGGAGAGAGAAAGAGAAGGAGAGAGAGAGTGAGAGAGTGAGAGAGAAAGAGAGGGAGAGAGAGAGAGAGGGAGAGGGAGAGGGAGAGAGAGTGCTGACACAGCGAACCCAGGCCTCACTGCTCACCTGCTGCCACCGGTGTGTCTCCAACCACGTGCGAGTATACTCTGCAGTCCCCCAGGTCCCTTATCTGAAACACTTTCCAGAGACATGAATGACAGAGTCCATACAGTTGCACACACCATTATCGCTTGCCCACCCCTGCGCACACAGGCTGCTGCACTCCAGCCCCTCCCGCCAACCAATGGTGATTGCCAGCCCCTGTGCAACCAGGCCTCACCTTCTGCCACCAGCGTGTTTCCAAGAGGGACCACCATGTGCCGGTGCAAGCTCCAAGCCCGGGACCCGGGACCCGCGACCATGGCACCCTCCACACTCCACATCATGCAGCCCTGCACCGCGGGCCACCAGGTCACACACTTTGCTCTGGGTCTTGATTTCGCAATGGCAGAGATCATATTAGTACACATGGCATCATCGCAGGCTGTCCCCCGGCTCAGCTCTTGAGGTGCCACTAACTCTGTGAACAGCGAGGCAACGCCATGTGGCAGTAGGCCCGCACTGCCCGCTGGCTCAGGCCTACAATGTGGTCTAGCAGGGCTCACACAAATCCTTACCAGTCCGGACCGCCAGGACGGCGCATCATCACAGGCTGCACACCCGCTCAGCACTTTAAGTGACCCTACCTCAGTGCACCGAAAGTCACCGTCCTGTGGCGGTGTGCCTGTGCCTGCCGCAGTGTATCCAGTGCCACCAAGTCTGTGCGCCGCAAGTCATGGACCCTTTATGGCTGTGTCTTGTGGTGCGGACGCCATCATGTCACCCCCGGCACTGGGCAATGTGAGGTGGCAGGGCCCTAGGCCCTCATTCATAAATGATAACCACAAGGAGACACCCAGTTAGAGAGTGGAAATGGCATCCTGCATGTGCGCCAGGCCCTTTTTATTGGCAGGGTCACATGTCCTGTGATGCCTGTGCTGGATGGGTGTGGTGTGGGTGTAAACCAGCCGTGAGGGGGTGGCTGTGGCATGCTTACAACTAGACCTGTGAGCAGCAGATCCCTACAGGGACGACCTGGGACAAGTAGCGTTGTCCCCCCCTGTGAGCATAAGCGGAGTGGCCTGGCCTTGCGTATCCCAATCCAGCGTAAGGGTGTGAACAATGACCCTGGGGCTCTGGGCGTGGTTCCGTCCTGGGCTGGACAAGAAAGTAACTAATGCGTGTGTCTCTGCTGTAGTGTCGGCGCCACCCAGACTGCAATCAGCAATGTGTCACCCTGTGACCCAAGTCCCACAACATGAGCAACATGGACGTAAGGGGAAATCACTGACCCTACATTCATCCATACTTCCACACTTGAAAGATCATAGACATGACACATCTGTGTGAATATGAATGTTTATTGCACATTCAGTGGAGTGTTGAAGCTGGAGCAGTACAGGGCCATGCAAACCCCACTTTACATAGTTGGCCCGTGGAGGGCCAGCCAGAGTCCTTCAGGGAATGACAAGTACATCAGAAGAGGAGTTCAGTCTGCAGTCTGATAGCTGTGTCATTGGTGACCAAACAGAATATGGCAGCCCATGTCGAGGTCCAAGGTGAGTGTCGCAGAAAGCATCTGGGGACAGTGGAAGGTGATGATGCAGAGGGCAGAACCAAGTAGAAACAGGCCATATGGTGGAGATGAATGCTACTGTGTCCTTCTGACCACGAAGGCAGATTCATCCGCATCTTCATCCTCTGCTGTTGCATGTGCCTCACATGTGGATGGTGGTGTTCTGTCTCCAACACTGTGTGGCAGTGACACCTCAGGGGCTAGAGGTGGAATGTCTTCCGCACTGTGTGGCTCTGACACATCAGGGGCCGGAGATGTGGATGAAGTGGTAGCAGCAGCATGCATCAGCACCAGGCCTTGTGCCAGCAGTGCCATGAGGAGGGTCTTTAGGGCTTTGAGGGATCCAGCTACCTCTCGCTGGTGTGCAGCCGTAGCAGCCGCTCTTTCCACCTGCGTCCGCTCCATGTTCTCCATGATCCCGTGTCCCAACTCCCGGGTGAGATCGCTGGAGCCACTCTGACTAGACAGTCGTTCTCGTCTCAGAGTCAGGACTCTAGCGATGTCAGCCATGGTTTGTTGGAGAGCATGGAATGGACTGTGGGTGTCCATTAGGGACTGTGAGTGGTCCCTGATGGGACTTAGACACCCACATTTGGCGTCTAGTTTGGCTGCCATGCAGTTGAACCCCACCTGCACCTGTTCAGCTAGCTTCTCCTGACACCCCAACACACAGCATTGGAAGGCCATGTGTTCGTTGTAGGGGTCCTGGGAGGCAGCCATAGGAGTGGGTGCTGCCTGCTGTGTGTTCTGTGCAGGGGGTGAGTTCTCCCCGTAGTAGCTGGCCGGCCCGCTCCTGGAAGTGGGTTGCGGAGGCTCTCCATGAGCTGTTGGAGGGAGTCGGAGTCGAAGGTCTGGTGGTCCTCTTCGTCAACAGAGAAGAGAGGTTTGGCCTGCTCTGCAGGAGGTGTTGGATTTCCCCCTGCAATGTGAAGAGGAGATGCAGTTTAACATTGTGTTCACATGTATGTTGACGCATCGTACATGTTTACATTCAAACTGCATTTCAGTGTACATTGTGACTGTTTGGGGGAGCTGCCTATTTGATGCGGGACAGTGGACATTCCGACATCACAGATGTGTGTTTGTACTTGTACATTGTTAACTCACATTTCCCTGGAATGCCAAATGTGATTGGCCAGTTTCTACACACAAGCCGCAGCAGTTGTGTCCTCTGTTCTGTTGTGGACGTGTTGCGGTTTGTACCACATCGTTGTCAATGTTGATGTGCTCTGCATGTAATGTGTGTGTGCCGCATTTTAGGGGAGTCACCCCTGCAGCTCTGAGTTAGCTGCCCCTTATCCCTTACATGCAGGGTGCATACTTGGGTGCATTGGTCTCTTGGTGGGAGTTGGGGGTCTGGGGAATGGTTTGTCGGCAGATGTGTTATGCTTAATTGTGCATGTGTGACATTGTGCCCATCTCCCCCCGTTCCCCCAGTGCTTGGTAGTTACTCACCATGTTGCTGTTGTGTCCGGTCATGTTGAGCAGTGTCCGGGCCCCCAACTCCTGCAACCGTCTCCCCACTGATGACTGTGGACACCATTTCCTAAATCTCGTCCAGCTCCTCCTGTGGTGCTGGACTCCCACCTCCAGTCTGCATTTCTGCCTTCCGGTTGTTTGCGAGTTTCTGCTTGGTTTTGCACTTCACATCATTCCAACGCCTCTTGACCTCTTCTGTTGTCCTCTTCAGCACTCCCACTGCATTCACCTTGTCCACAATGGTCTGCCATATTCCATTTTTAGTTGCCAGTTACAGTGACACAGTGGAGGTGATGAATAGTAGATGATGGTGTTCTACCACCTCGGTTATCAGGATCCTGTTTTCCTGCGGACTGAACTGCTTCTTCCTACTCTTCTTGTCATTGCCCTTCCCTGACTCCGAGGTCCCAGGCTGGTCCTCTGGGGGGCTTGTGGGGTTCTGGTAGTCCTCTTTATTTTCTCTGGCTACCACCATTGTGCTTCGCTGTTGTTTGGCTTTTGTTAGTATGTTTTTTTCTTTTTATAGTGCATTTTCCCGCATGATGCATGGGAATTGCAGGCTTGTGGCTGGTTTTCGCAGATTTTTGTATCGCGATTTGCGTTATCGCTACTATTTTCACGTTCGTGTTTCGCAATTTTGCGGCGTCGCGTTGATCTTAACGCGTTCATTTGACGGGTTATCATGAGACTATCGCATGGTTCTGCCGTGTTGGGAATACCATGTTAACACAGCGTTATTTTCCCGCGATACACTGCGGTGTGAAGAGTTGCGTTAAGCTAATTTTGTGGTAGTTATCACACGTTCTTGAGAATATGCCCCTCAGTGTGATCATTGTTTACTGGGTTCAGTATTACCACTCATAACACTGGTGCACTCAGAATGAGGCCTTCAGTGTTCATTTGCTCACTTTTGAGGTGTAATCTTCATTCCCTCTGTGATACTTTCAGTGTCTGTTTTTCTTGATGCACAGGATTTTAATATTTCCTTGACTAGTCTTTTATTTTTAAAAATCGAGTTTGGTTATCCAGTACAGTATTATCAAAACAAATAAAACAATAACAGTCACAGTGGCCACCCTTGATGGTTTGCAGACCCAATTTACATAAAAGTAATATCAAGAACGGCTGTACGACTAGTCTAGTTACTTGCGAGCATTTCATATTTCAACTCTAATCAATTGAATCTCCAGTGCCCTTTTATGTGCAAACGGCTTTCGGCTTTTAACAAGCTGCACTGGGATATGTATTGAACACATTCGTGTGGGTGCATGCTCCACTTCTTTCTGTGCTTTGCATCAGCGGCTTTCAACTTTCTTGTGAGAGAGACAGAAATTACATTTTTGTTTTGATGTTTCAGAATCAATTCTCCGAGATTTCATATTTGAAGGTACTTTTGAATGAGATGCGCTACTACTCGAGCTGGAAAAATGAAAAATAAATTGTACCATAACACTGGCCACAGCTGGGCGTCTGTCATAGCAAGACAAGCTTATCAGGCGCTTCATGTTTGATTCTTTTAAGGGGCAAAATGGTAATTAACTGTAGACTATTGAGTGACATTATTTCGTGCAGCATAATAAACCACACGGGTATCAGGGTGCATTCAATTGATGAATGAAAGTTATATGGCAATATAAGGGATTTTGATGTAATGTCACATGGACTAAATATTCCAGTGAGATGTACAATTTAGCATTGGAATGTATCAGAAATACAGGTATAAACTCACAAGGTAGCATGGAACCAAAAACAAAGCAAGTTAGTTATCTCTACATTTCTCTCTCAGGCAGGGCAGCTTGAGCTTTCACCTGTTTTCTTGCCCCCAGTTTCATTTATAATTCAATTATTCAATTCAGCTCTGTGTGAGATCAAGAAGAGTTATATCTGATAATGTGTCATATGTTCAAAGTTGTTCTGAGCACATGGTCCCAAATAATGTGTTGCCCAGGGCAACAAAAATCCTTAATATGGCCACTGGCAGAGCTATACAGTAGGCACTCACTGCCCCATCCTTGGAGGCAGACAGGCGTGTAACCTTCATAAAGCAATGAGCAAGGGAGAAACAGAGTAATCACTTTCTGCAGGGCCTGGAGAATATAGAAGCCGGGGATCGGCATAGCAGAGAAGTGCTCCCCATTTTGCTCCAGTCAGAAGATTGCTGCGGGTAACAGCGTTCCAATACTTGAATGTCACATCACATCTGGCAGAGATGTCAGCCCTCCTCAAGGAAAAATTATAGAGAAAAGCAAGATGGTGAGGGTGATGCAATGAAAGGAGACCGAGATGAGGGTCAAAAAGCAATAATGGTAGTCTTGGCCTCCATTATGAGGAAACTGGACAAGGTGGAAAAGTCCGCTGTGGCACTGGGAGCCTGCCTACACAAGATGGGAGGCAAAATACTGATGATGGAGTCCTCAGTGAAAGAATTTAATTCTAGGGTGCTTTTCGTGGAGGCTGGATCAGTTAAAGAAAGACACAAAGGCACAAAATGAATATCTAGAGAAGGTGACTGGGGCCCGCTGTCATTGGATAGTAAGATAGAGACACTGGAAAGCCTGCAGCATAGAGCTCACCTCAAGGTCCTGGGAAACACAGCAATTTCTCCAGGTAAGACGTTGACGAAAGTAATGGAGTAATTGTTCCTTCCTCACCTGTTATCCCCAGAACACATCACTGAGATCCTATTTCAGATGGGATATTAACTCCCTTCTAGGAAGGCTCGTCCCTCTGGTGGTACAGTGAGGAGACCTACATCGTGGTTGTTGGAAAATGGCCCTATCTGAAGAGTCACCCCAAACATTTTGCCTTCCTCCTCCTTTTTCTCTGACCATCTTTTTGTTGGCATTTGGACTCTGAGCACTATCCAACTGCTGACCAGTGCTAAAGTGCATGTAGTTCTCCCCTACCCATGGTTACATTGATGTAGACATCATTGGCATATTTAGTTGACTTGTAAAGCCCTTGTATAGTAGTATACCATTTACCCATGGCCTATAAAAAAAATACCACTAGTGGGTCTGCAGCACTGTCTGAGCCTCCCACGCCAGTAGCCTTTCAAACTTGTCTCAGGCCTGCCATTGTAGGGACTGTGTGTGAAGTTTACTTCCACTTCAACTTGCCATTTGAAACTACTTGCCAAGCCTTAAACTACCCTTTTATTACACAAAAGTCACCTATAAGATAGGCCCTAGGTAGCCCTAAGGGCAGGGTGCTGTGTATGTCAAAGGTACGCCATGTACTGGTAGTACAAACACCCAAATTCATTTTCCACTACAGTGAAGCCTACTCCTTTCATTGGCTAGCATTGGGAATTTCTTAATACACTTCTAAGTTGTAATTCCTGAATAGAATGGAGTAGCTGCAGCATGTTTCATATCTTTGAATAATGGTTATCATAAATTGTCTTTACTGATAAAGTTAGAGTAACCATAACTGTTTTAGAAATGCGACTTTTAAAAAGTGGACATGTCTCTGCTTTTACTGCTCTGTGTGCCTTGCAGCCTCTCTCCAATACGCATCTGGGTTGGGTTACAACTACACGTTGTGCATTCCTCTAATCAGCCACAAACACAGGAATGGTGGGTGTGACTGAGACCTAATCTGAATCCATCTGTATTCTGATAGCTCTTCCTGAGCAGAAAGAGAGGGTGGGGGAGCTGACACATACCTCAACAGGCAGTGTCCTGTTTCCAACACAAAGGGCTGTTTACCCTCTACTGATAGTCTGGAGCCAGGACTGGGAAGAAAGGGGCAACCTGGGCACACCAAGGGCATGCTCTGAAGTCACCTGTACTTCAAAGGCACAACTGGGTATACATGCTGGGCCTGTGACCCTACCAAGACAGTACACTAGTGAACCTGTGAAGAACTCTGACAGGAGTAAAGACTGCTATGCTACAAAGATTGACACTCTGCTTGATTTCTGCTCTGGAAGAAATTATTTTCCGCTGTGCTGCCCTGCTGCCTGCTGATCTCTGCCCTGCTGAGGACTGGGACTGGAAACAACTTACTGGAACCCAGAGTGACTCCTAGAGCTTGCTGGCTTGCCCCCGGTTCTGAAGTTCAGGGCCATCAAAGACTGCCTTCAACCCTGCAAGAGCACCTGGCCTCTGCCATCCGTGAGTCCTGCCTTGCCAAATGGTGAAGAATCCAGTACTGGGCCCTTGAAAGGTGACTTCTGCTGACGCAGTGACGACTTTGCGCCAATCGGAACCAGCACATTGCCCTTCGACACAGGTGCTGATCGGTGAAATTGCTTCTACGGGCTGTGCAGCTCGGTGACAACGGACAGCATGGCCCAAAGATGATGCATCGCTGGTATGATAAAGGGGTTCGCCAACAAAGACTACATGACCTGCGTGGATCGGAACTGACGCATCGAGTCCAGTTATACTTATTGGATTCTAGTCATTTTGGTCTTGTTATACTCATAAACATACTGTCTATTCTTCTAAACCTTTGTAGAGGCATTTTGTGGTACTTTTGTATTAGTTGTGGTGTGTGTTGCACAAATACTTTACATATTGCCTCTTTAGATAAGCCCGGCTGCTCTGTGCCAAGCTCCCAGAGGGAAAGCACGGGTTATCTTTTAGTGTGTACCTAGCTTCCCCTGACTAGAGTGGTGCTTCCTGCTTGTACAGGGTGCATACACTAACAACCAGAATTTACAGTTCTAACAGTGGTCTTTAGAAAGCCAGCTGTTTTCGATATGCTGCTAAATCAGGCGTGTATACTAAGGCAGAGCTTGAAATGTGACAGAACAAGGATTCTCTTGTTTTCTGCCCTCAACTCAAAAACAAAGACAAAGAGGCAGGAACTAGAGGCAAATCATCAAGACCATGCTGCAATGGCAGTCACTGTCTTGGTGGGGCACTGAAGTGACCACAAACACAGCTTGAGGGTAGAGGAGTGGAGTTTATTACCGCTCATCTAAACAGCTTCCAGGGAATGACCACAATAAACATTCCACAGTTTGAACATATACATTCCATCCCCAAGCCAATGTCGGAACCCTCAGTATGTGATGACATAGCTTCCCAGGATACTACAACATCTCCCTTTCTCACTGAATCATTAAGGAGAGAAGAAGACCTGGAATAAAGAAAACTGCATAAAGGATTAAATGCAATAGAAAACTTAAAAACTCAATGTAATAATAAACAAAATAAAAATAAAAAAGTAAAGAACTTAAAAACTAAATTAATGCAAAAAGCAATACAACATTTAACTCAAACCCACAGATACACTTCATAAATCCTTACATTTAGGAACAGATCTCCTGCGACTACTCTTCCTCACTGCAGGAGTAGACAAATTTTGAGATAAACCATTGCTGATCTGAGTTTTCGCACTCAACTCAGTCACCCCACCATCCAATGGTCTACTGAAAGAACCAGCAGATTTGAAATCCAGACCCATTTGATGTACCAGATGATCAGGCATTCTATAAATCCTGGAGGCATTCCACCAACTCCTCCCATTGACTCTCACAGCATAACGTGACACCGAATCAACACACATCGGTTGCCCATATTTAGAGAGACCTTTGGGTACACTATGTGGATTTTTAATTTTAACCCAATCTCCTACCCTGATTTTGTGACACCAATCTTCTTTGTGACCCTTTTTGCTCAAGGAGTCGAAACATTTCTCTTTCACATCAGTTATCATATGTGCAAGAGGATGTGTCTTACTTTCAACCCCTTCTAAAGAAAGCCTCTCT
Organism: Triturus cristatus; assembly: GCF_964204655.1. Lineage (NCBI taxonomy): Eukaryota > Metazoa > Chordata > Amphibia > Caudata > Salamandridae > Triturus > Triturus cristatus. The sequence goes on along the minus strand of NC_140583.1, from coordinate 406,716,414 downwards.
CCCTCAGCACCTTCTTGAAGATGAGAAAACGACGACTTAGACATTAATCCCCACTGTCTCATCCATGCTGGACACATGCTGAAGGTAGCAACTCTCCCTCTCAACAGCTCAAAAGGACTTTTCCTAACTTCAGCCCCCGGTGTAGTGCGATGAGCCCACAACATACTCTGGACCGCTCCTTTGATATCAATCTTACTGGAAATAGCCCATTGCACACAATCCACCAAAATACGGTTCATGCGCTCAATGAAACCATTACCTTGTGGGTGGTAAAGAGCGACCCGCCGATGGTTAATACCAGACTGATTTAAAAAACTTGACATTTCTTTGGAGACAAACTGTACTCCATTGTCTGACACTAACTCCTTTGGAAATCCTTCCCTGGCAAAAAGACTTCCTAGAAACGTAATGACTTTGTTCGTGTTGGGATCAGTCATGAAACAAACCTCCCACCATTTACTATAGTAATCTGCAACAACCAAGGCAAACCTATATTTGTTGGGCAAAGCATTAAACGGCCCAATGAAGTCCAATGCCAACTTCATCCATGGACCAGCAGGTAAGTCAACTCTCATTTTGGGAGGATTTACAGTCTTGATAACTTTGTCACTTGTACAACAAGTTAAACAACTCTCAACCATTTTTTCAATATGACGATCCATTGAAGGCCACCAGTAAATTTACCGAATTCTACGTTTGGTACAAGTCTGACCCAGATGACCTTCATGTCCAGCCCTAATTATACGATCTCTCAGACTTGTAGGAGGTACAAATTTATCACCACGTAGAATCATATCCCCCCCTTCAAGAGACAACTAATCAGCCACTTTCGAAAATGGTTGTATTTCACTATCCAAGTGTTTTTCCTTTGGCCAACCATTTATAATGTACTTTCGGACTTCTTTCAGAACAGAATCAGAATGCAGAGCGTCAAACCACTCTTCCTCCTTAAAACACCCCTCTTTGCACACGTCAATACTTGCAATCAAACATTCCTCATCCTCATCTCCAGTGATTTCCTTCCTCCCATCCGGTAACGGTAGTCTAGAAAGGAGATCCGGTCTTATGTTTTTTCCCCCAGGAATGTGTTCAACAACAAAATTATATTGCAAAAGTTTAGAACTCAATCTAGTAATCCTGGGAGTGTGATCCTTCACTACAACACCATTGAGAATGGGAATAAGGGGTTTATGATCTGTTAATAGCTTGAACGATCTACCCCAAAGAAAACTTTTGAACCTTTCAATTGCCCAACAACAAGCAAGAAGCTCCCTTTCAATGACCGAATAGTTTTTCTCACTAGGACGTAGTGATCGAGAAATGAAACCAACCGTATGTTCAGCATTGTCCTCCATTTGAGTCAACATACCACCGAGACCATCTAGACTTGCATCCACTGATACAACAGATTCAAGAGAAGGGTCAAATGGGGTCAAAATTTTACAGGCACCCAGTTCACACTTGATATTATCAAAATCAGTTTGGCACCTTTGATCCCATACAAACACCGATCCTCTCTTCAAGAGTTCTCGTAAATGAGTTGTTCTGGCAGAAAAGTTAGAAATTAATTTTGAATAAAACTCACACATCCCCAAGAAAGAAGAAACCTGCTCTTTAGACTTGGGAGATGGGGCCTTGACAATAGACTCAATCAGACCTACTCTAGGAAGAATGCCCTTCCCCGATATACAATGTCCTAGATAGTCAATGGATTCCACATAAAAAACACACTTGCTCAGGTTACCTACTATACCCTTTTCTTGTAGTCTATTCAAAACTTCTTGCAGACTTTTGTAGTGTGATGATTTACACAACCCCGCCACTAAAATGTCCTCTTGAAAGACAACTGTGTTTTTAACTCCCTTCAACACTTTTTTCATGATGCGTTGGAACACAGACGCAGCCGAAGCTAGCCCAAACAGCATCCTTCTGAATTGGAAAGTCCCTGACGGGGAATCAAAGGCTGTCAAATGTTTAAATGAAGGATCCAATTCAACTTGGTGGTAAGCCGAGGATAAATCTATCTTCGAAAACCATTTAAACCCTTGGAACTTGGCTACAATATCATCAATACGGGGTAGAGGGTGTGAATCCACCCATATATTTTTGTTGAGACAACGTAAATCAATGCAGACTCTTTTCTTCCTTGTGACCACTAATGGACTCAACCAAAGAGAGGACTCAATGGGCTCAATCACACCTGTTTCACACATATTCTCCAACTCTTTCAAAAGATCCTCTCTATCACTCAAGGGTACGTTCCGCAATTTATGTTTAATTGGAATAGCTCCCTCTTTTACTTTAATAAGGTGTTTAAAACCCTTGATTAAACCAAGTGTGTCGCTGAAAACATTAGGAAAAGTACTTCCCCACTTAGAAGGTTCTTCATGCCCTGTAAGCTCATTAACAATAGAAACTGGTTCCTTTGTGCCAGGTCTAAGGGTCATCCCAAATAAACCTTGGTGGTACTGCTGGAGCAGGGTTTTTAATTTTAAGCCAAATACCTGTTTCATTTTTTGTATGTCATTATTAAAAGTACTACTGATTAATTAGTAATTACTAAAGATTTGTCGAGTCTTGTCTAACCAACCTTATTAACAGAGGAATTACACGTGGGAATGCAATTGCATGGCTAAATTAATAAGTGAACTAAGTTGGTGAGCAAATTGACAGTATAGATGTTGCTTATGTGATGTTATTGTGATTTGCGCTTATAACAAATATGCATTAATGGCTTTTGATGTCGCAAATGGCTAGATAAATACATACACATAAGGGTATTAGCAGGGGAATAACACTGTATAATCATTTCCATGTAGTAATTATGATTTTGTGTTTTCTTCGCTTAAGTTGACCATTGTGGCCTGCTGTAAAATGGCCACAACCCGCAGCCTGCATTCGAGTAGATGAAAATATGAAAAGAGGCTTTGCGCTGACTGCGACCCTGTCCTCTGATTGAACTGAAAAGCCATGAACATGACGACAAATCTGGGAGTGTTGCCAGATGCCCCTGAACGTGAAGAATTGTTGCAACTTTAAATCCGACCTGATGAACTTATAATGGTCCCATGGATGAGATACATTTTATTCTAAAGAGACATCCGTAGAAGTAGCGAATTAGCTATGGACTTCTAATTTCTATTCAGAATTTGAAACTATCAATACATGAGAAAATCTAATGGTGTAGCTTAATGTACCAAGACGACATAATTTCCGCCAATCGACTGTTTTGAAAGTTATATTTGCAACATTTGGAATGTAAATTTTGGTATAAATATTAGTAGACTAGAGAGGTCTAGCGCCACTTCTTCCCGAACCAATGATCAGAGGTCCCGACGCTGACGGAGAGGACGGTGACTCTACATGACGGCTAGAAATCTTTAACTATCTGCCATTTCTGACTTAGAAAACGACTTTTAGCCAGAATAGGTAAATATGGAGAAAATGATCTTGCATTTAATTGGCTTTTCTTACAATTTTAGATAAACAATATTCTGTTTGAATTACTGTGTCAGGTGGTTATTTTATTGTCATGTTTATTGAATATTTAGAGTGTTAAGTTGTATCACCAAATCTATAGCAACTAGTTGATCTTATTGACCTCAGGGTACATGCAGATTGGTTAGGTATTAAAAAGTGTTTTCCCTTATACATGGCACGGATAGAGTGGTAGGATGAATGTTGGTGTTATGGGCCCCACAAGCGTGTGATGTGTGTGTGCGCGTGTGACTGTGAAATCACTCCGTCCGTAGAAGTAGAGGGGATTCAGAAGCTCCGATCTGCACCAGTTTCTTGGTAGCAGAATGATGGTTAACTATTGTCTTGATCTGGTGAATTTGCGTGTATATAAGCTTATTGATTATTGATTGATATTGATATATGTACTAACACTATATGTTGAAGTCGTATTGAGTTTTATGTAGTGTGTACGGCTTCTGGGACGTAGGAAGTCGGTGACAGTTCCATAGTAGGTCAGAGGGAAGCGCTGCTCTCGGAAGAGGCGGGATTGTTGGCCCTGTATGTAGACAGGGGAGAACGGGTGACAATTGAAGTTGCGCGTCGCATTGTCTAGGTTCGATGAGGTAGCATCGCCGTGTGTTGCCATTACAGATGTATTTTCTGTGTGAAAGAAGTGTATATGATAGTGAAGGTTACCTGTGAAGTTCTGGTCTTAGGTATCAGGGATCCTTATGGCATTCCGATAACGCTTATCACTAGAAAGGTAATAGGTATTCTCTGAGCTTGTTAGAAGGACAGAGCAGAGGTAAGCACTGCTTTGTTAACGTGTGATATAATTCTGTAGTAGAACAGACTGTACATTTTCTGGTGTGAAAGTGCGTGAATGAGAAGGCATTTTGGTTAATTGTGAAACTCTTAGGAGCATTCCGGAGAAAACAGTTAATTGGTGCTTGCTAGAAGGATAGAGTAGAGGGATGTGCTACTTTATCAACAGAAGTAACGATTCCGTAGTAGGGCAGAGGTAAGCGCTGCTCTCGGGAAAGGCGGAATTCTCGTGGGAAAGGTCTTTTGCTGTTCTGTGGTTAGCGAAGCAGACAATGGAGATGTTTGTATGTTGTAACTAACAGACTCGTAGAAGTTGAAACAAAGTCTACCGAGTAGTTTTGTAAAGGAGGGGTAGACGAGAGACAGGAGACAGGATCAGGAGCTGCTGCAGCAACTGCTGACATCAGGAAGACCGCTCTGTGATTGGACAGTAGGTTAGGACGGTGGAAGCACAGTGATTGGTGTGCTGGTATACGCCGCGCAGGGATTGGGAGACATACAGGGTGACGTAGACGCTCCAGGATTGGTGCGTTAGTGTGAGCCGCGCTGGGATTCGTGGACTGAGTCAGTGACGTAAACGCTCCGGATTGGTGCGTTAGTGTGAGTCGCGCTGCAATTGGACAGGGGATCGTACGGTTGTAGAAAAGACTAAAGGGTTGCGGAAAACAAGAAAATGTATTACCACGCTGAGGAAAAGAAAAAGAAATCCTTGTTTAGTAAGGTTCAGACCTGGTTTGACAAGGATAAGGATATTGTGACTAGGGAAGGACAGTTACTTCCTCCGATAAGAACCCCCGCATCCTTCATGGTTGCAAAATATGGGTATCATATCTGTATTTGGTTAGACAATTGGGCAAAGTACACCAAAGAAGATGGAGTTTTAGCTTTCCCGGAACATGGCTCATTTAATCTGGCCATATTGAGAAACTTACGGGAGAGGATGATGAATCTAGAGCCTCGGCCTAGGCCGACGCAGTTTGAGGCATTGACTGAATGGGAAGATGAAATGCATGAGCGAGAAAAGCAGAGGAGTGGAGGAAACTACCGGTATATGTTCGGGCGAAAGTATGCGAAAGTGCCTGTAACAATAGGTCCGGTTATGCCTATTTTTGAGAAGCAGAGGACTGGTGAAGGTGGTTTAACAGTTCCATATGTAGGCAACAGACTGGTTGTTCATCCAGAACAGACAGAAATGAGATCGGGAGAAAATCAGTGGAGATCAGGAGAAAATCAGTGGAGACATACCATATGTGGAGGAGAGTTGAATGTGCCGACTAACTCGGTTTTTAATTCCGGTTGTGTGGAAGGGAACAGAATGACTGGAGGATCGATCTTAGAACCACAAAGAGTGACAGAACCAGTGGGTGCAGAAAAAACTATGGGGATAACTGCTGAAGATTTGAACGATTGGCTAAAAGTTTTGCAGGGGAAAGAAAAGGAATCCCAGGCAATTGATGTAGCTACACTACGTATGGAATTGGAGGAGCTAATAGTAGGAACAATTCCTACAGAAACGCTGAAAAACTATCAGGATGGGGAAATACTATTTTTGTGCAAGAGCATCACATGGAGAGCAAAGAACATACATGACAGGTTGAAAAGAATAGCCAGTGAAATGGGAATTGATATGGACAAGGTAAAAGCTTTACAAAAGCCTTACCGAGTGGATTTTACAGATAAGGACATCGAGAATCTGAATAATGCAGGCCGAACAGGGCAGATTAAGGAGGTGATTGCTTTGCCGCGAAAATGGGGAGATGTGGAGAAATGGAAAGATAGATGGTATAGAAAACGAGAAGATGCAGCAGACAGAACTTACTCAACATTCCCTGTGAGAGAAAAAGAGAAAACAGTGACAGCTTATCCCATGAGGGAGATTCCAGGAGGAGGGTATGTATATGTCCCATGGACCAGACACGATATTTTGTCATTTACAAATGATTTCCCTCGACTGAGAGAGAAGCCCGTCGAGTGGTATAGACAGGTTGACAGATTTGTGAAGTTGTCAAAAGTGCTGTGGATCGACCTGAATAGTCTATTTTATATAATTGTACCAGCAGACTTGTGGGCAGAATGTAAGATAGTCATAGACTGGCCCACTAAAGAATACCCGAGAGATCCCAAGACAGGAGCTCCAGACCCGGAGGTCATGAAAAAGTATGAGCAGGTTATGGCTTTCCTGAAAAATAAGGTACCCCCCAAGGAAACAGACTGGGTTAAGATAGATCGAACACATCAAGAAGTGAAAGAATCAGTCCATGCTTACTATGAAAGACTAATACTAGCTTTCAAACAGTTCAGTGGAGATGAACATCTGGGTGACAAGGATCTGAGCCATTTTGTATATAGATTTGTGTATGGCTTGCGACCTGAAATCAGTGAAATGATAAGGCAGCATACCGTAGACTGGCAGAGCAAAATGATTGATGAGATCCTGAGACATGCAAAATACTTCAGTGATGAAATTGAGGCAAAGCAAAGAAAACTGAAAGAAAAAGCAATGTGGGCACAGGTGAAAGTTGCAGAAAGACAGGAAGCTCAGTTGGTTGAACAAGCAAATAACCCAGGAAATAAACCTAGATTTGGTCCAGGAAAAGGGAAAGGCAATATTGAGGAAGCAAAGAAAAGGTTTCCCTGCCACAACTGTGGAAAATTAGGGCACTGGAAATCCGAGTGTAAGAATCCACCGTCTGCTAACGATGACAATCCATCATTGAATTCACGGGTGCAGAGTGAGGGGTGTGGTCAGCAGCAGCAGCAACAGCAGAAGGCTGTTAAGCAGCAGAATCAGGTGCCAAAACTGCCCTTGCCACAAAACAGAGGATCCCAGAAGTACAGCCAGGATTCGGGGTTCTACAATGAAGAACAGGTAAACAAGGCAAAACGCGCAAGCACTGTATCACAATATTGGCTAAGGAATGAGGGAAGTGATTCTGAGGGAGACTTCTGACGGTGCCGAAGAGAGGAGGAAGAGTGCGTACTTGGCGCAACTCTAGAAATAGACCAGGCAGGACCTTTTGTAGATGGAAAAATCAATGGTGAAAGTATTACTTTTCTAGTTGACACAGGAGCTACGAGATCGACTGTCAGGTCAGCTGATATAAAGCATCTTCCTCTCTCGGATGAAGCAATCCAAGTGGTTGGTGTATCCAACACACAGATCAAAACTCATCTTACTGAACCAGTAAGGGTTAGAATAGGGAAATTCTCAGACATGCACCGGTTCGTGGTGTGTGACACCAGTCCTGTGAACTTGTTAGGCAGGGATTTGCTGTGCAAGATGAATTGCACTATTTTCTGTACCCCAGATGGAATAGCCTTTGAGACACCAGATGAGGATGTCTTATACAGAATGACCCTAGATAACAGGGAAAGTGAGGCTATTGGAACATATGCTGTATTCAATCCGGACGGATTACCCCCAGAATTAAAACAGACAGTAAAAGCAGCAGTTTGGGATTTTACTGGAGAAGATGTGGGCCTGATGAGAAATGTAGATCCAGTAAAAATTACTGTAAAAGATGGAATAGTTTACCCAAACATCCCACAATACAGACTGACACCTGAAATAATTGAAGGAATAACACCTATAATTGAGAAAATGATCCAGCAGGGGGTGTTAAGGGAAATATTGAGCAGCCCATGTAATTCACCTATAATGGGACTGAAGAAACCCAATGGGAAGTTCAGAATAGTACAGGATTCGAGGAAAATTAACAAGATTGTTGTGTCATGCTGTCCCATTGTGCCAAATCCATCAGTGATTTTGTATCAGATTCCCCATGATGCAGAATGGTACACAGTAATCGATTTGTGCCATGCTTTCTTTTCAATCCCGTTGCATCATGACAGCCAGCCGATTTTTTCATTTCGGTTTGGAGAGAGAATTTTGGCATGGTGCCGAATTCCACAGGGGTATACAGAGAGTCCTTCGATATTTAATCAATTGCTGAAGAAATCTCTGGAGAGTTTAACAATGCCTGAAAATTCAGTTTTGGTCCAGTACATTGATGACCTGCTTGTGGCATCAAAAACACGTGAAGCTTGTGAAGTAGACAACATTGCTTTACTGAATCACTTGGCAGATGGAGGATTAAAAGTATCTCCAGCCAAATTGCAATTCTTCAAGAGAGAAGTCCAGTATCTGGGACATAATATTGAGAAAGGCCTGAGAAAAGTGACCATTGACAGGATTAAAATCATCAGAGGGATGAGAGCCCCAATGACACAAAGAGAAGTGAGAATGTTCCTGGGAATGGTTGGTTATTGTCGTCAGTGAATAAGTAACTTTTCCTTAATTACCAAGCCACTGATTAAATTGACTAAAAGTGAGGTGAAAGACCCATTGGAATTAAACCCAGAAGAAATGGCAGCATTCAAAGAATTAAAGAACAGGCTATGTGAAGCTCCTGCCCTAGGAATGCCAGATTACGAAAAAGAATTTGAGCTGTACTGTAGTGAGAGGAATGGATGTGCACTTTCAGTTTTAATCCAGAAACATGGACGTCTGAGGAGGCCAATTGCGTACTTCTCATCAACACTTGACCCAGTAGCTGTGGGTTTATCAGGTTGCCTGAAAGCAGTAGCTGCTACATGCAGAAGTTTGGAACAAAGTGAGGGAATTATAATGGGATATCCTGTACGGGTATTCGTACCTCATGATGTGGCAATCCTTTTAACAAGGAGCCGGACACAGTTTATGTCTCATAGTCAGCTGACTAAATATGAGAAAGTCATTCTTGGTGCATCAAATGTGAGTCTTGAAAGATGCGTGAATGTGAATCCAGCAACGCTGTTGCCAGATGCTGAAAGTGTGGGAGTAAGAGATGATGTTGATCATGATTGCCTGGATGTGCTTGATTACTGTACAAAACCAAGACCAGACATAAGAGATCTGCCACTGCCTGAGAGTGATAATGTGTTGTTTGTGGATGGATCCTGTCTGAGAACTGATGAAGGAATGCTGAGTGCCGCATATGCTGTGTGTACAGTTTCAGGAGTTGTGGAAGCATCACCTTTGAAAGGAGTTAAATCCGCTCAAGTGGCAGAATTGGTGGCACTAACGAAGGCTTGCAAGATTGGAAGGAATGTGAGAGTGACTGTAATGACTGACAGCCAGTATGGCTTCGGAGTTGTCCATGATTTTGGCCAGTTATGGCTACAAAGAGGTTTCCGGACCTCAAGTGGAACTCCCATAAAGAATGCTGAAATGGTTGGAAAATTGCTTGAGGCGATACAGCTGCCTAAAGAACTAGCAGTTGTAAAATGTGCTGCTCATAGTCAAGGTGATGATTTCGTCACCCTTGGGAACAAATTTGCCAATGACATAGCACAGTACTGTGCAAGGAATAATCACTCCATTAACCGGAGTAAGGAAAGGGAAATGTCTTCTTGTTCCTTAATGTTTACTAATGAGGTAGGAACATGGGAGGAAGTGAAGCAGTTGCAGGATGAGGCAGGAGATGAGGAAATGAAAGATTCGGTGAAAGCAGGTTGTGCACCAAGGGAAAAAGACCACGTGTGGGTCTATAGGGATGGAAGACCAGTCATGCCCAATAGCATGTTGTCAACAATGGCACGGATGTATCATGGCCAGGGACACCTGGGGAGGGATGCTATGATAAGGGCCTTTAAGCAAACCTGGTACAATGCAAAATTCAGGCTGATAGCAGAGAGTCCCTGTCAGAGATGCCTGATATGTCAGCAATTCAATCCTGGAAAGAAAACAGTGGTGAGCCTAGGTACAATAGGCAGGGAGGGAGGACCCTTCACCAGAATGCAGATAGACTTCATCGAAATGCCCCAAGTCAATAGATTAAGGTATGTCCTGGTGGTAGTCTGTTTGTTCTCCAGGTGGGTGGAGGCATTTCCAACAAGAAGAAATGATGGGATAACAGTGGCCAAGCTACTGTTAAGAGAATTCATCCCAAGGTATGGGTTCCCAGTGACCATTGAATCAGACAGAGGAGGACACTTTTATAATGAAATCATGGGTTTGATCTGTGAAGCATTAAGTGTACAGCAGAAGCTACATTGTGCTTACCGACCAGAGGCTTCTGGTGTGGTTGAACAAATGAATGGTACCATCAAAAACAGAATTGGCAAAATGTGCCTGGCCACAGGAATGAAATGGCCTGATGTCTTGCCTCTAGTCCTGATGACAATTAGGTCTACTCCAGACAGAACAACAGGTTTGAGTCCACATGAAATCATCATGGGACGTGCTATGAGACATGCGTTTGTACCAGTCAACAAGCCGATGACTATAACTGATGACATGATTTTGGATTACTGTAAAGGCCTGGCTGACGCAGTTCATTCTGTGTTTCACCAGGTTGGAGAAGACGCCACCACACTTGAAAGAAAACCAGCCCATGATCTGAGCCCAGGGGACTGGGTAAGAATTAAAGTCCACAGAAGAAGAAATTGCCTGGTTCCAAGGTGGGGAAGGCCAAGGCAAGTCGTTCTGACCACAACAACTGCTGTGAAGTGTGTTGGAGTGAAAAATTGGATACATGCAAGTCACACTCTGAGAGTTCCAAATCCAAGTGACGGCACTGGAAAAGAATACTTTGAAGAATCAGATTCCAGTGATGATGCAGACAGTGAGGCAGTAAAAAGAAAAAAGAATCCTGAAAGGGGGGAAAGTGAGTCGAGAGAAACTTTTGTCCCACCAGAAGGAATTCTGAAAAGAACATTACAAACTTCAGAGATGAGTCCAGATTCTGAAGAAGTGCCTGAAGTCCCAACTAACAGTGACGAACACAAAAAGAAAGAAAGAAAAGAAAAGAACATTCCAACAGAGGTGACACCTGAATCAAATGAGAATATTGGAAAAGTTCCACCTGAGATAATTCTTGAAGAGGAAGGGACAGAAAAAGAAAGAGAGGGACAGATTGCGGAAAAACCCCGAGGAGGTGTAGGGAACATCGACAACAAGCTAGGTGAAGGGACAAGTAGACAGCAAGAAGATTGCGTGTCGGAGACCCGAGGAGGGACAGAAGTAGGGAAATCTCAATCGGTGGAAAAAGAGACTGTTGGAGAAAAGGAAGTTGTTGGAGAAGGGAAAATCGTTGATGAACAAGAGGCAACTGTGACAGAATCTGATGAAAGTGGAAGTGAGATACATGAAGGACGAGTTCTGAGAAAGAGAACTTGGATTGGAGAGAGAAACAGTAAAGAAGGAAAACAAAAAAGAAATGCTAAAGGAGATCTTTGGCCCAACAAGATAAATAGACTGAGATATCGACTGACACGAGTTAACTCTTCGAAAGCTGAACAGGTGAACGAAGTGTCAAGTCAAAACCAAACGAAAGGAGAGGAAACAAAGATATCTGAAGGAACTAAAAGAATCAGAAAACCAAACCAGAAGTATAAGTCGCCAGAATGGACGTATGTGGCACTGCCTGAACAAGGGGAAGAGGCAGACAGTCAAGGAAATCCAGAGGGGGCTTTAGTGAAAGTGGTTGAAGAAGAATAAGCAGTTGGAATCCTGAGAGTTATCTTGTCCGACATTGGAGAAGAAACGGATGTTCAGGACCTAATACAGTTTGATGATGATGAGGAAAGAGTGAAGAGTGATGAAAACCCAAATTGAGTAAATCCAAAGAAGTCTTGAAGAAGAAAGTGAAGAAGTAAATTAAGAACTAATAGATTGTAATAATCTGGTGGGTACTTGCTGCCCTAAAAAGTTCGGTAGTGGAGTAGAAGAGGCTAAGTCAAAAGACACGGTCAAATTAACAAGATGGCTAACACTGAGAATAATCAAAGTAGATGTACCTTCATAAAAAGATGGTGCAAGATGTGCTGCTGCTGTACAGGATTATTAATGCTACTTTGGAGCGTGCTTGCTCTACTGATCTCTTTTAGAGTAACTATAGACACTTTAGGAGGACATACTGAGAACATGACTAATATAGGGAAGAGTTCACAGAAGATAGTTCCAACTAGAACTAGCAATGTATATATACATAAGGATAGGTCTATTAATGATTTTTCTAGCAATGTGTTTTCCAAATTATTGTACGAATATGTAAGGACAATGGATGTAAGGGATTGCTACGTCTGTATGCAATTACCTGCCTCTGTTTCAGAAGGAGTGACTTATCATCACCTTCCGGCTACGTATGGAATTTCATGTAGTGTGATGATTAGTATATTTTATCAATTAGGGAAATTAGATTATAACATGTCTAATATAGATAATATTCATGGGCAACTGCCTATGAATAAAGAACTGAATCCTGCTAAAGAAGCTAACACGTTAGGTGAGATTTTTATCGAAACTAGAGAATTAACATTAGAATATGTTTTTAGAAACAATTTAACCTGCAGTTTGAAGGAAGAAGAGAACACTTTCCTAGACATGGTTGAGAGAAGAAGGTTGAACATGCATGAGAAAGCAGAAGGACATAAAATGAGTGAAACAGTGTGGGATATTGAGAAAGAAAAAGAGTTGAAAAATGGAGCCAGTCCAACTATGGCTATAGATGCACCACAGAAAGGCAAACTATGCATTACCAGGAAGAAATCCCAGTATGATTATTATTTCATAGGGACTAGTGAGTGCCATGATACATACTTTATTGCAACCGGATGGGGATTTAGAGGTGGAGAAGATCCAGTCTTTCCGGGAGTGTATTATATTTGCGAGAATAAGGCTTATTACAGGTTGCCTAACCATTGGTATGGCACATGTTATGTTGGCCTGGTCTTTCCAAAGATTTTTCACATGGATAGAGTAGAAAATGCTGAACAAACTAATCCATTAACACGCTATAGAAGAGAAACATGGACAGAAATTGTAGGAGATATATTTGGAGCTTTAATATCAGCAGTGGGAATTTCATTGAATGCGTATGGCATTCGGAAGTTGTCAACAGTGGTGGATCGCTTGTCAACAAGCACCGCTGGAGGCTTTCTTTTGGTAAATACTGAAATGGTTGCTTTACGCGCTATGGCGATGCAAAATCGACTTGCCCATGACATTCTATTGGCAAAAGAGGGTGGAGTCTGTGGAATGCTGAAAGTTCAACATTGTTGCACTTACATTCCTGACGAAAGCAAAGATCTAAAGGTCTATATCAAAAATATTACTGATTTGCATGAAGAATTAGTACCACTGGAAGCTGAAAGTATCTGGACTAAAATGGCTAATAAGATGATTGCTATTAAGAATTTTATAGCTAAAATAGGTAGTACCATATTTGGTAAGGTATTATTTCCATTAACGTGTGTAATCGTTGCATTATTAATTCTTAGATTGGGGTGTATGTGTTGTAGATACAGCAGAAATAAAAAGAAAATAACACGAGAAAATGTTAAAAAGAGACAAAAGAAACCAGAAAGAGATCCACAAGAAATAGAATTAGAAGAATTGAGGGAAAGTATGTATATAGAAACAAAAAGAGAAGATGATAAAGAAACAAGAGTTTAAAAATGAACAAGAAGACATTTTGAATTTCTTCAAAAAGGGGAAATTAAATTGATTTTTGGGTTTTGATTTTTGTGGTGGTAATATATCACCAAAGGGGGGATTGCTGGAGCAGGGTTTTTAATTTTAAGCCAAATACCTGTTTCATTTTTTGTATGTCATTATTAAAAGTACTACTGATTAATTAGTAATTACTAAAGATTTGTCGAGTCTTGTCTAACCAACCTTATTAACCGAAGAATTACACGTGGGAATGCAATTGCATGGCTAAATTAATAAGTGAACTAAGTTGGTGAGCAAATTGACAGTATAGATGTTGCTTATGTGATGTTATTGTGATTTGCGCTTATAACAAATATGCATTAATGGCTTTTGATGTCGCAAATGGCTAGATAAATACATACACATAAGGGTATTAGCAGGGGAATAACACTGTATAATCATTTCCATGTAGTAATTATGATTTTGGGTTTTCTTCGCTTAAGTTGACCATTGTGGCCTGCTGTAAAATGGCCACCACCCACAGCCTGCATTCGAGTAGATGAAAATATGAAAACAGGCTTTGCGCTGACTGCGACCCTGACCTCTGATTGAACTGAAAAGCCATGAACATGACGACAAATCTGGGAGTGTTGCCAGATGCCCCTGAACGTGAAGAATTGTTGCAACTTTAAATCCGACCTGATGAACTTATAATGGTCCCATGGATGAGATACATTTTATCCTAAAGAGACATCCGTAGAAGTAACAAATTAGCTATGGACTTCTAATTTCTATTCAGAATTTGATCTATCAATACATGAGAAAATCTAATGGTGTAGCTTAATGTACCAAGACGACATAATTTCTGCCAATCGACTGTTTTGAAAGTTATATTTGCAACATTTGGAATGTAAATTTTGGTATAAATATTAGTAGACTAGAGAGGTCTAGCGCCACTTCTTCCCGAACCAATGATCAGAGGTCCCGACGCTGACGGAGAGGACGGTGACTCTACATGACGGCTAGAAATCTTTAACTATCTGCTGAGGACCATTTCTGACTTAGAAAATGACTTTTAGCCAGAATAGGTAAATATGGAGAAAATTATCTTGCATTTAATTGGCTTTTCTTACAATTTTAGATAAACAATATTCTGTTTGAATTACTGTGTCGGGTGGTTATTTTATTGTCATGTTTATTGAATATTTAGAGTGTTAAGTTGTATCACCAAATCTATAGCAACTAGTTGATCTTATTGACCTCAGGGTACATGCAGATTGGTTAGGTATTAAAAAGTGTTTCCCCTTATACATGGCACGGATAGAGTGGTAGGATGAATGTTGGTGTTATGGGCCCCACCAGCGTGTGATGTGTGTGTGCACGTGTGACTGTGAAATCACTCCGTCCGTAGAAGTAGAGGGGATTCAGAAGCTCCGATCTGCACCAGTACCACCCTAATATGTTTAACCCTTTTATGGCAACATAAATCTTCCCAGTAATGAATCTCTCTTTGAAAGCCAATGTGGTTCAAAAAAACCCTTAAGTTGAATCTTCCTTCCTTCATATGACACAGGACTTCTGTCCGGAGGTTCAAGGTGCCTATCACCCCACACCGACTCAAACAATTCTTCAGTGATCATCGTCATACGTGCCCCTGAATCAGCAAGCAATTTCAAACTTTTCCCATCAACTACAATATCAACTATGGGATCTGCACACTCCTCACATTCATCTTTGACCACTAACATTAAATCACTCATGGAACTTACAACTTCTGTGTCACTTTGCACTTTGTCATTTTCTTCCCATACAACATTAATATTCCTCTTAGCGGTGCACATTTTTGCAAAATGACCCAACTTCCCACAATTTCTGCAGGAAGCATTTCTGGCAGGACATATTCGTGAGTTGGGAAAGTGTACAGAAAAACCACATTTGGGACACACATTTTTCTTTTGAGCAAAAAACTGTTTCTTATCTTGTCTAACTATAGACGGTTTTCCTTTCATCTCATTACTGTTTTTCTCAGGCCCACCATTCCTCTCCAACCTACTTTTCTCTTCATTAACCACACCAATAGTTGACTTATCCGATCTAAGCTCATTAGAAAACGTCTGAGATAATTCAATGCTTTTGACAACAGACACCGTTTCCTCTAGAGAGGGATTTTTTAAAGTTAATAATTTCTGTTGAACTTTTTTATCTCTGCAACGTACCACAATTTGATCCCTGATGAGTTGAGACGTAAAGTTCTCAAACTCACATTCAGAAGCTAAAATACGTAATGAAGCTACATATGACACAATACTTTCTGTTGTTTGTTGTTCTCTTGTAAAGAATTTGTGTCTAGCTACCACCAAACTCTTCTCAACATCAAATTGTTTTTCTAACATAGAAATAGCTTGATCGAAATCATTCAAAGGTTCATCACCCTCAGCTACTACCGGTAAAGGTCGATGCTCTAACACCGCCTGACCCTCAAAACTAAGGTTGTGTTCAAGGATGAACCTCTTGCGTTCAGCGCTAAATCTAAGACCCCCAATGGCCCCTAGATATTTAGTAAATGCCCTATACCACACTTTCCACTCCACTGGCGGATCCCCTGGAAGCTGTAGGAAAGGAGAAGGTGCTTGTACATTCTGCATGGTAAGTAGAACCAGTTACCTATACGTGGAGTAAATGACTACCCTTAACCCTTCCCCACCTACTATTATACAGTAAAACCTTCCCTTCTTTGATTAAAACCCAAAATTTGTACAGATATTCTATATGTTTTTAGATGTGAGAAAGAATATTGACTAACACTTTTTACTCAATGCTCACAGTACAAATAACAAAATAATATGTTATTTCACCAGATGGCGATCTAACATTAATAACGTGTCTGCTGGACTGAAAAAAAAAACTTTCCTTATTTCAAATGAACAGACGAAAGTCAAGCCGCTGACCAATTAACAGTACCTTGAGGAATTATCCATGTCGATTAAGCAACAATAGAGCGTCAGCCAAGGAGGACAGTCCCAAGCCTCTGAAGTTGGATGTAAGCACTGAAACAGACTTAATTCAGCGTGATTAGCTTGCCGCCGTAGACACCGATGAGACTGACAGACTCGATGCCGTAATCACCATGGGAACTCCCACGCGGACAAACACGCAAACGACCTGATCAACTGCCAGACGTAGAGGAGAACACCACCGGAATGAGGCTGACGCCCACGCTGACGCTCACGCTAGGAGAACACCACAGGAATGACGCTGACGCCCACGCTGACGCTCACGCTTCTGGAGTCACCAATACCTCATGAGCATTCTACTGCGTCATCATAGATGGAAGTGCCTCGCCGGGGAAAGAGCTCCGTCTCCCAACGATCACCACAGCTTCTCCCACATGCATCCAGGTGCGGACAGATACTCGATCGTTGACGGAGGCACATAGAGATGAAACACCACCTACTTCGTAGCCAGTGTTCTCCGAGCCACCACCTCCTCAGATTCAGGACGCATCGAAGTCCGGAGCTCCGGAGGTAAAACGCCGTTCCTTTCTTTTTCCAGGTAAAACACAAACGCTTGTAAACTTTGAACAGCTGGTGTCTTTTCTTCTCTTTTTAAAACATAATCCTAAAGCCTGGATTGTAGCATTGATATTCGATTCAGTATGTCCATTTGCAGCGACTTATCGTATCGATTTTCTTTTGAGGAAAACAAAATAAATAATTAACTCGGTCCAGTCTTAATTTCCACACGCATGGGTGTGAAGATGAGCGATAAGTCCCAAATCGTCGCCAATTGAAGTGACCACAAACACAGCTTGACGGTAGAGGAGTGGAGTTTATTACCACTCATCTAAACAGCTTCCAGGGAATGACCACAATAAACATTCCACAGTTTGAACATATACATTCCATCCCCAAGCCAATGTCGGAACCCTCAGTATGTGATGACATAGCTTCCCAGGATACTACAGGCACCCAACAAGGCTGAGAGTGGAGCAGAATATTAGACCTTAGTAGAACTTAGGCCTGTGTTCAAACTGAGGTGACTGAAGTTCCTTAATATTCTTAAGGGGGGATTTAAAAGACTGAAGTGAAGCATGAATAGTGGCAACCAAGACTATTTGATCAGATGCCCACTTGAAACCTCCTTTGGGCCTATTTGGCCACTTGCTGACAAGAGCGAAGGTTCTTTTATTTAGTGTGACTTTGAGTTATGAAGGACAGCTTTCTTTGTGCTCCACTACTTTCCACCTTCTAAATACCCACATTACCCTCACCGCTTTCCTAGTTACCTTTTGGAGTATCACATTAAGCTTTTATTGTGGCATTTTTTATGTGACAGAAACGTGTGTTGCTTATTTTGTTGATCTGATACTGTCGGGGCTGATAGACTCTGTTGTGTTTCAATGTCCTTTATGGTGGGATGCACTGTGAGGCTACCTACCCTAAGATTAAATGATTGTAACTGAAAAGAAACGCACTTAAAGTAAAGTTATGGTTCTGAATGACTCAAGTTTGTCATAGTTGCTTTGTTAAGCAAACCATCACTCTCAAAAAAGCTAGGCAAACTATAACTTCCCCTTTCAACCATCTGGACTGAAGCCACAAACAGCTATCACACCCCACCCACTTCCTGAATTAATAAAGCATTTTCCAGGCAGAGGTAAAAACGACTTCGGGGATGAAGGGAGGGGGAAGGTAAGTGAAGCAATTAGATGAAGATGGTGCCAGGAGTAATAAAGGTTGCCTTAATTAACCAGCCTATTACCATTTGGGCCACGTTTTTGTCAATAAAGCATTTAATTAAAATCCAACTCCCCAAAATTCCTTATTGGAAAAGGTAATGAATGTTGTAAGTGTAAGGCCCTGGACACGGCCTTGATATTGATGCAAATATCAATGATAGAGACTCTGTGAGCCTCAGACCAAATTATCCCTGTTATTTAAATGAGTAATAGGCTGTGCTATGACAGATTGAACCCATCTTTTAATTGAAGGTTTAAGACCTTTCATAGCTGCACCAAAAGTAAAAGAGATTTACAATGGCAAATCGTAGCAGTTAGGGCCATGTAAATGGGAAGAGCCCTCAAAGGTATGAAGAGCTTTTACCTCTTTATCAATAGGGTTAGGAAAAAAAGAAGGAAGAGTAATCTGCTCCAGATTTCGTCTATAGAGAACTTTTAAAACAAATTGTCGACCTAGTCTTATAACCACTCTATCAAAAAACTCTCTAAAGTAGGGTGAAACAGAACAAAGAACCAAACTCTCCCAGGCATTTAGCAGACGTGATAGCTGTGAGTGACAAAACAAGAGGTAACAATTTTAAAAAAGACCTCTCATAGTTACTCAAAAGGACGAGGTTTAAAAAAGTTCACCACCCGAGTAAGATCCAAAGAAGGAATCAGAGATTTGGAAACTAGTCTAGCCACTGGCCAAACATCAAACAGAGAGATCTTAAGGTTCCAGATCTTTCAGCACACATCAAGGCCCTCTGAAAACACAAACAGCTGCCCATGGCACCTTCACAGATACTGCGAGACCCTGGAGCACCCTCACAGATAAATACCTAAAAGTGACTAGTTGGAGGACACTAGTAATGAAGCTATACTCTGTGGGAGGGGCAAATACACAAAGCAAGCCTGAAGTGAAGCATGAATAGTGGCAAACAAGACTATATGGGGAGGTGGGAGAGAGGAGCAGCTGGGAGGCGGGGGCAGCGAATGGGCAGTCAGGGGGGCGGGGCCACAGGGAAGGCAGCGGCGGGAGCGTTGCGACTAAGGGAACAGAAGGCAAAGGGCACAAAAATAGAGGGGCAACCAGTGGAACAGAAGGCAAAAGGAATCAAAAATAGAGGGGCAACGAGTGGAACAGAAGGCAAAAGGGCACAGAAATGCAGGGGCAACGAATGGAACAGAAGGCAAAAACAGGCACAGGATTACAGGGGCAACGAGGGAACAGAAAGCAAAAATGGGCACAGGGTTAAAGGGGCAGCTTAAGGAACAAAAGAAAAAAACGGGCAGAGAGACACGGAGACAGCGCGGGGTACAGAAGGAAAAACCGGGCACAGAGACAAAGGGACAGCGAGGTGAATAGAGGGAAAAAACGGATCAAGTATAAGCAGCGGGGAAGACAGAGAACAGCAGTCACAGGCACAACGATGAAAATAACAGCAATATAGGCAATACAGTGAAAAACAATACACTACAATACAATAACTAGCGGAAAAATAGCGGAGAAGAACAAACCTACGGCCTACCACTGGCCACCAGGGATGAGGCGCAGGTGGTAGCCTGCGGGTGAAGAAGTGCCTCGAACTTCCTCAGCAGCGGCAGCTGAGGCAGGGGCATACAGGCGGTGCTGTGCGGAGGGGGAGCGACCTACCTGGTAGGGTCAAGGGTCACCCACACTGGGCTCCACCAGTCACGGCCATTTCTCTGGACTCCGTTGAGATCCCACTGTTGGATACTAACGAGCTAAGATGGGGTAGTGGCTGGGGTGGGGTCGAGGAAAAGCTGGAGGAGGCACTGCTGTGCCCCGTGCATGATATATGCACAGCTATCTGGATTACAGGAGTTCGACAGCTGCTTGATGTAGCGAAGAAGAGGTAGAGACAGAGGGAAACAGACACATATATCATAGGCCCTTTAGCAGCTGTAGTATTCATGAAGCCAAATGCTGAGGGTTGTATCATTACCAAAAGGAGGAGTTTATCTAATTTGAGATGCAGTGTTTTATTGGTGGCATTAGGATGTCTGGTTTCTTTTTCCAGACTCCCCTCCCCACATCCCGCACCTGCGGGTGCCTAACTAGACACCATGCCAGGTGGCAATATACAGGCGGCCTCCACCAAATGGAGCAATGTACGACACAGTGTATCCCAGTTCAATTTCCCACGTTCGTTCCAGTTTCTGTCATTTCTGACACATAACAACCCCTATCTCATAGGGATAACCACGAGAGTGCACACCATATCCCAGCATAACACACAGGCCACCTTAAATGAACGCTGACACTGCCTCGCCATTCGTTCCACAGTAACAACACTAAGGGGCCGATTCCGATTTTGGTCGGAAAGGCTCCGATGGATGGTTGGAGCCCTTCCGACCGAATCGGAAGGTGTCTGCCGGATTCATTTCCGACTGAGCCATTCTGCTGTGCTCAGTCGGAAAGGAATCCGACTCGGATTTCCGGATTGAGGACGACAGGCTCTGAGAGCCCGTCCCCGTCTGGAAATCCCTCAGTACTCCCCCGGCTGCCTCTTTGCGACCGAGTGAGTACGATGGCAGTTTTTCACTGCCTTTTCGTGCCGGTCTTTCCGGCACGAAAAGGCAGTTGGAAACTGTCTTTGGGTGCCCCCAGTAGGGCCCCCATGGGTGTGAGGCTGACGAATGGCGGCCTGGGGGCACCAATGGTGCCCCTCTATGGATCCTTATACCCCGTGGCAGGCACCTTAGGGTGCCGGCCACAGGGTGCAGGGATGAACTGCACCCCTGCTTTTCACAATGCAGGCATGCATTCCGCTCGGAATGCATGCTTGCATTTCGGTCGCATCGTACTTGCAGGGCCGTAACCGACGACAGCAGGTCGGTCGGTTACGGCTTCAGACCAATGTCAGACGGAACTGAGTACATCCGACATCGGAATCAGCCCCATAATTGGGACTACGAGGGAGACCATATGACACTATGTTATCCAACCTCATGTAAGGATGCAAAATGAATGTGATACATCTACTTGTATTACTGTCACTGATATAGATGTGATGTATTTAATCAAAGAAAATGCCAATAAAAAGGATTGTTTAAAAAAAAAAAATAAAGGATGTCTGGTTTCTCACAGTAAATAGAAACCACATAGGCTCGAGGAGACAAAGTACGTAAATGAGAATGAAAATAAAGCCAACCAATGGTTAGTATTGGGCCCACTGAAAGATCTTGGTAAGCTGACAATAGGTCGTCTGCAACCAGACAGTCTGGTAGATGCTCTACTTATAAATAAATTAAAATGTTTTGAACAAAGCGGAAGAACATATTGAATTTACTGCTATAGCAGTGGTTCTGTTTGACCAGGCTGTCATACAGAGTGAACTCCACGTGAGTGTAAGCCAGTCCTTCTGTAGCTGAACACTGAGGAAATACAAAGACCCTCCCTACCTCTGTGCTTAATACTAGGTTAGGAGGGAGAGGGGTAAGTCAGTGTTAGTTAAACAAAAGCTATTTCACCCACCCCTGCATTTCACAGCCACATTCTCTAGTGGCATTGATGCTGAATAATGGGTGCAAAAAACACTTTCCACACATCTACATCACCAATCCTCTCTGTTCACCGGCTTCTTATATCAATCAATCAATCAATCAGTCATTTGTTATGCGTACTACATACCCGCTAGGGTCTCAAGGCGCTGGGGGGGGGGGCGCTACTGATCGAACAGCCAGGTCTTAAGTGTCCTCCTGAAGGTCAGCAGTTCTTGGGTCTGACGTAGGCTCAGTGGGAGGGTGTTCCATGTCTTGGCAGCGAGGTGAGTGAAGGATCTCCCACCGGTGGTTGCTCTTCGGACGCAGGGGCGGTGGCGAGTGAGAGGTTGGCGGAGCGTAGCTGGTGGTTGGGGATGTAGACAGAAAGTGATTTGTTGAGGTAGGCAGGGCCGGTCTTGTGGAGTGCCTTGTGTGCATGGATGATGAGTTTGAAGGATATCCTCAAGTGCAGGTTTCTCAGCTGGGGGGTGATGTGGCCGTGGCATGGTATGTCGAGGATCAGTCGTGCCGAGGCGTTTTGGATGCGTTGTAGTCGTTTGATGAGCTTGGTCGGGGCTCCCGCATAGAGAGCGTTTCCATAGTCGAGTCTGCTGCTGACGAGAGCCTGGGTGACTGTCTTTCTTGTATCTGTCGGGATCCATCTGTAGATCTTGCGGAGCATGCGGAGAGTGTTGAAGCAGGAGGAGGAGACGGGGTTGACTTGCTTGGTCATTGAGAGCGTTGAGTTGAGGATGATTCCCAGGTTGCGTGCATGGTCGGTGGGTGTCGGGGCTGCCCCCAGTGCCGTTGGCCACCAAGAGTTGTCCCAGGCTGAAGGGTTGAAGCCGAGGATGAGGACCTCCGTCTTGTCCGAATTCAGCTTCAGACGGTTAATCTTCATCCAGTTGGCGACGGCCTTCATTCCTTCGTGGAGGTTGGCTTTGGCTGTGATGGGGTCCTTGGTGAGGGAGAGGATCAGTTGAGTGTCATCGGCGTAGGAGATTATGTTGAGGTTGTGCTGTCGGGCGACGTCTGCGAGCGGGGCCATGTAAATGTTGAACACTGTCGGGCTGAGGGAGGATCCCTGGGGTACACCACAGATAATCTCAGAGGCTGCGGATCGGAATGGGGGAGGCGGACGCTCTGGGTTCTGCCGGAGAGGAAGGAGGTGGTCCATTCCAGAGCCTTTTCTCGGATCACTGCGGCGTGGAGGCGTGTGCGTAGTGTGCGGTGGCAGACGGTGTCGAAGGCAGCGGAGAGGTCTAGGAGGATGAGTGCTGCAGTCTCACCGTTGTCCAGCAGGGTCCGTTTGTCGTCGGTGGCGGCGATGAGGGCGGTCTTGATGGTGTGGTTACTGCGGAACCCTGACTGGGAAGTGTCCAGGATTCTGTTTTCTTCGAGGTATCGAGTTAGCTGTCTGTTGACGATCTTCTCGATGACCTTGGCCGGGAACGGAGGCAGAGAGATGTGCCGGAAGTTTTTGAGGTCTCTTGGGTCTGCCTTGGGTTTTTTGAGTAGGGTGTTGATCTCGGCGTGTTTCCAGCTCTCTGGGAAGGTCGCGGTCTTGAGGGAAAGGTTGATGATGTTGCGCAGGTGGGGTGTGATGGAGCTGCTTGCTTTGTTGAAGACGTGGTGCGGGAATGGATCTGACGGAGAGGCGGAGTGGATTGTACTCATGGTCTTGATGGTGTCATCGGTGCTCATGCTGGCCCAGGCTAGTAGGGGGTCATGGTCGATGCACAGGGCTTGCGATGGCGGTATGTCGTTGGTGTTGGAGCTGGGGTTAGAGAGTTCCTTCACGATGTTGAAAAGCTCCTTGCTATCGTGTGCGTTGTTGTCGAGTCGGTCTTTGAATGAAGTCCTCTTAGCAGCCCTGATGAGGTGGTGGTGGTTGCGGATGGTGTCCTTGTGTGCTGCGTGGCTGTCCGGGGTCTGTTCACAGTGCCATTTCTTCTCTAGTTTCCGGCAAGCTTGCTTGGAGGCTAGGAGTTCTGGGGTGAACCAGCTGGCCCTCTTGCTGGTGTCTCTGTGGGGGGGTTTCTTCAGCGGGGCGAGGGTGTTGGGGCAGTCCGCGATCCAGCGTCTGAGGCTGTGGGCAGCGTCGTCGGTGTTTGAGGGTACGGTGGGTGGATTGAGAGCAAGGTTTGCATGTAGTTGGTCTTCTGTGATTTTGCTCCAGCAGCGGCGGGGGATCTGTTGGGTGCGGTGGTGTGTGTTGGGTTTCTGGAAGGTGAAGTGGACGCAGCGGCGGTCGGTCCAGAGGAGTTCGGTGGTGTGGTTGAAGGAGACGTGCGGGCTAGAGGAGAAGACGGGGTCGAGTGTGAGGCGGGCGGTGTGGGTGGGCGTTGTGACGAGTTGTCCCAGTCCAAGGTTGGCGAGGTTATCGATCAGGGCTGTGGAGTTGCTGTCGTTGTTGTTCTCAAGGTGAAAGTTCAGGTCTCCGAGGAGGATGTAGTCGGTGGAGGTCAGGGCGTGCGTGCTGATGAAGTCGGCGATGGAGTCGCTGAACTGGGGGTGGGGTCCGGGGGGTCGGTAGACGAGGGTGCCTCTGAGGGTGGAGCTGGGGTCTGTGTGGATCTGGAAATGCATGTGTTCGGCGGTGCTGAGAGTGTCGTCAGTGCTGGTCGAGACCCTGATGCTGTTCTTGTGGATGATGGCAATTCCTCCTCCGACTCTGTTGGGGCGGTCTCTGCGGGTGATCTTGTAGCCGTCTGGGATGGCTATGGCGATGTCGGGTGCGGAGGAGTCATTCATCCACGTCTCCGTCAGGAAGGCGACGTCCGGGGATGTTGTGTCGAGCAGGTCCCAGAGCTCGACGGCGTGTTTGCGTGCGGAGCGGGTGTTCAGTAGGTTGGCATCGGAGGTGGTTGAGGTCTTTCTTGGTGGGTGGTTCGTCGGGTCTGAGGCTGGTGTAGCTGCAGTTCCGGCAGGTGAAGGGGCCATGTGTGCGTTTCAGGGCGGCCTTGAAGCAGGTGTGGGTCCGTCCGGAGTTGAGGGCGTGCAGAGTGCTGGCATCGTAGAGGCGGCGTTCCTCGTGGCGGGTGCGGGGACCATGGGTTCTGGCGCTGTACGCGGTCCAGGAGCGGACGGGCGCAGACGGGCTTGCCTTAGGTGCACCTTCGGCGCGCCAGTGGCGCGGGCGTGCAGCGGCTAGCATATATGGGGAGGTGGGAGGGAGGAGCAGCTTGGAGGCGGAAGGCAGGGGCAGCGAATAGGCAGTCAGGGGGGCAGGGCCGCAGGAGATGCAGCGGCGGGAGCATTGCGACTAAGGAAACAGAAGGCACAGGGCACAAAAATAGAGGGGCAACAAGTGGAACAGAAGGCAAAAGGGCACAAAAATAGAGGGGCAACGAGTGGAACAGAAGGCAAAAGGGCACAGAAATGCAGGGGCAACGAATGGAACAGAAGGCAAAAACGGGCACAGGGTTACAGGGGCAACGAGGGATACAGAAGGAAAAACCGGGCAGAGAGACACAGGGACAGCGAGGGGAACAGAGGGAAAAAACGGATCAAGTACAAGCAGCGGGGGAAGACAGAGAACAGCAGTCACAGGCACAACGATGAAAATAACAGCAATACAGGCAATACAGTGAAAAACAATGCACTACAATACAATAACTAGCGGAAAAATAGCGGAGAAGAACAAACCTACGGCCTACCACTGGCCACCAGGGATGAGGCGCAGGTGGTAGCCTGCGGGTGAAGGAGTGCCTCGAACTTCCTCAGCAGCGGCAGCTGTGGCAGGGGCATACAGGCAGTGCTGTGCAGAGGGGGAGCGACCTAATTGGTAGGGTCAAGGGTCACCCACACTGGGCTCCACCAGTAACGGCCATTTCTCTGGACTCCGTTGAGATCCCACTGTGGGATACTAATGAGGTAAGATGGGGGAGTGGCTGGGGTGGGGTCGAGATGGAGGAGGCCACTGCAGTGCCCCGTGCATGATATATGCACAGCTATCTGGATTACAGGAGTTCAACAGCTGCTTGATGTAGTGGAGAAGAGGTAGAGACAGAGGGAAACAGACACATACATCATGGGCCCTTTAGCAGCTGTAGTATTCATGAAGCCTAATGCCGAGGGTTGTATCACTTCCAAAAGGAGAGTTTATCTAATTTGAGATGCAGTGTTTTACTGGTGGCATTAGGATGTCTGGTTTCTCTCTCCAGACTCCCCTCCCACCTCCCGCACCTGCGGGTGCCTAACTAGACACCATGCCAGGTGGCAATACACAGGCGGCCACCACCAAATGGAGCAATGTACGACACAGTGTATCCCAGTTCAATTTCCCACGTTCGTTCCAGTTTCTATTATTTCTGACACATAACAACCCCTATCTCATAGAGATAACCACGAGAGTGCACACCATATCCCAGCATAACACACAGGCCACCTTAAATGAACGCTGACACTGCCTCGCCATTCGTTCCACAGCAACACCACTAAGGGGCCGATTCCGATTTTGGTCGGAAAGGCTCCGATGGATGGTTGGAGCCCTTCCGACCGAATCGGAAGGTGTCTGCCGGATTCATTTCCGACCGAGCCATTCTGCTGTGCTCAGTCGGAAAGGAATCCGACTCAGATTTCCGGATTGAGGACGACAGGCTCTGAGAGCCCGTCCACCGGCCGGAAATCCCTCAGTTCTCCCCGGCTGCCTCTTTGCGACCGAGGGAGTACAATGGCAGTTTTTCACTGCCTTTTCGTGCCGGTCTTTCCGGCACGGAAAGGCAGTCGGAAACTGTATTTGGGGGCCCCCAGTAGGGTCCCCAGGGGTGTGAGGCTGCCGAATGGTGGCCTGGGGGCACCTATGGTGCCCCTCTGTGGATCCTTGCACCCGGTGGCAGGCACCTTGGGGTGCCGGCCACAGGGTGCAGGGATGAACTGCACCCCTGCTTTTCACAATGCAGGCATGCATTCCGCTCGGAATGCATGCTTGCATTTCGGTCGCATCGTACTTGCAGGGCCGTAGCCGACGACAGTAGGTCAGTCGGTTACGGCCCCTGACCAATGTCGGACGGAACTGAGTACGTCCGACATCGGAATCAGCCCCATAATTGGGACTACGAGGGAGAACATATGACACTATGTTATCCAACCTCATGTAAGGATGCAAAATGAATGTGATACATCTTCTTGTATTACTGTCACTGATATAGATATGATGTATTTAATCAAAGAAAATGGCAATAAAAATGATTGTTTAAAAAAAAATAATAAAGGATGTCTGGTTTCTCACAGTAAATAGAAGCCACAGAGGCTCGAGGAGACAAAGTACGTCTGTCTACCACAATTATACAATAGAAAAACTATAAAATGGAAAAAAGTTCCCCACAGAAAGTATTGACAGAAATTGAAATTATTATGTACACTAAACAATAACATACAAACAATATACAATGTAAACAAACAAAAACAATGGCTGTTTTGTTTTCTAACTGTTTGAACAAGATGAAACCTATCGCAACCAATGCTTCTTCCCCAATTTGACAATGAAGAATTAACGAGATTCCGACCGTTACACGTCCGCAGGGGTGCAAGGAGGGGTGCTCCCCCCCCCCCCACAATCACCTGGCCCGCCGTACTGGTGCCGTGATGTGGTTGCCATTCTTTATTGTAACTCTGTACCCGGCTCTTGCTGTGACACTAGAATGGATGGATCTTTTAATTTTGTGAGCAGGCCTCTTCATTATATATTTTAGGCCAGCAGCACCAAATCCTTATCATGACATCATGACGATTGCTGTGCCACCTATCCTACGCTGTAAAGAACCGCGCATAAGGGCAAGGACAGCCCCCCACAGTAGTTTGTCTGCAGGCCCTGCTTGATGAGCGGGAAAACTGCTGCTGATTGGCAAGATCAAGAGAGAAGGTCCGGGCCTGCCTGCTCCCACAGCTTGAAGTAAGTTATAACCTCTCCTGTTTTCTGTCTCTGTCTAGCTCCTGACTAGCTGAAAACCGTAACTGGTCTGCAAGAACTGCCTCTTACCCTCCCTTTCCTCTCCTTTGCTTCATTCGTTCCCCTGTGAAATCAAGGTAAAAAGGAAGTAATAGCTTTTTCGGGAAATGTCTTTTTCTGACATTTTCTAATCCAAAGTGCAGCCTCGGAATGGACGTTAGCACGATCTATGTGCACCCACTACACCAGACACTTTTTTATGAAAATACCTGCCCACTGGACACCTATATAGGGATTCCGCTTTGAGAAGGTACTCTCACAGCAGAACAATGCTAGGTACGTGGCATAGAATGCTTAGTACAGCACTCTCTCCCGTACACCATACGATATGTAAATATTTTGCTTGAATGGCACTTAGGTGAATCTTTTTGATCTGACTATGTGAGTGTTTTAAACGGAGTCCACTGAACAAGAGGCGCTTGCATTGTAAAAGGACGGTGTCTGGCTCAAAAATACGCCTCGGTCCCATGCAGAACAGCACCACAGCGGCCAGGTGCACTTTGGGACACGTGGAGGCTTCAGAGGCAATGCGCCTAGACGTCCCCATGGTCAAGGGAGGCTGGCGACCTAGCACCCTGGCTTTCACCCTCACCCCCTGGTGGTAGGGGCTCCAGTAATGCTTATTTTAAGCTGTGGCGTGGACGGGCCTTTGAGGCTGGGGCGTGGTATACTGAGGGGGTGGGCACCTGACCCCGGCTCTAGTCCGTTGGGGCTGTGTGTGAGGGCCGGACCCACCAGAAGGAAGGAGCACCCAGGAAGGGGCCTACTCAGAGCTCTGGCCAACTAATGCCCTGGTACTGAGAGGGGACAGACACATGTGTGAGGAACGCTTCTACCTCAGGGGGCAGGAGGCCAGGAAGGTGTGTGCTCTGAGCTTCTACCACAGTCCTGAACCAGAGGGTCTGGAGGTGGTTGGGGGTTGGGTTAGAGGAGGAACATGCCCTTGGCACCTCGCAGATGGTGCAGTGTGTGTGACAGGCATTCCAACCTCATAGGACAGGAGGCCCGGATGAGGCCTGCTCAGAGCAGCTTCAGCAACAAACAGACCCGGACACATGCGGGTGACGGGGGTAAGGGGCAGCTGCCCCTAGCACCCTTAGGAGATGCTGCGTGTGAGGCCTGGACCAACTTGAGAAAAGGAAAAGCAAGGAAAGGGCCAACCGAAAGTACTAACTATAGCGCTGTGCACAAACAGAGCCTTGCAGCCAAAGGTGTGTGGGAGAAAAGTTCACCCCGTATTATGGAGCAGTGAGTCACCGGCCACTTAAGCGCACAGGGCCAGCTCCTGCTCCACCTGACTCCAACAGTGCCCCGTGGAGGAAAAAAAATATACCACACTGTCTGGGGAAGTTTGAACTCATTCCAGTATGTCAGGACATTGTACTAAATAGGCAGCCACCACTATCACGTCCTGGTCGGATCCATCCATTTGCCAATAACCACCACCTGCCTGCCTCCCTCGAGGCTCCCATCCAGCTGTCTGCCTCTACCCTCCCATCCACCTGCCTCCTCTAAGCTCCCATCCACCTGCTTGCGTCTAAGCTCCCATCCTGCTGCCTCCTCTAAGCTCCCACCCACCTTCCTCTAACCTGCTGTCCACCTGCCTGTCTCCCATTCACCTACCTCTTCTAACCTCCCACCCACTTGCCTGCCTTTAACCTACTATCCACCTGCCTGCAAGCTCCCATCCACCTGCCTGTCTCCCATCCACCCTTTTACTATTTCTACACCACTCTCGACTCTGATGACCAACCCACTGTTATTTTGTTTTATTTACTTTATTTACTTAAATGTGCGCTGCATACACACAACTGTGCATGGACTGTTTGTTAAGTGCAATGCTCTATTGCCTCAGCCTCTTTGTATAAGATTATTGTTATGTTATAGGGAATTTATTGAGCACATGTACACCAAAGGTCTCCTGGCGCTGAACTGGAAACTACCCCAGAAGCAGTCTCTGTGGCTCTTTGCACACACCCGGATAGACATGAGTGCACATGGTGTACATATTACACAGAATATCTATAGATGAATACTTGTGGAGCTCAGCAGTGCCATCGAGGTAGCCTGTCTGTCATGTGGACAGGAATGACCTAGGAAGTGCAGAGAGCTTGGAAAATGAAGAGTTAAGAACAATGTTCTTAACTCTTCATTATCACCCCAGGTTCACATATCGGGGTTCCCTTGTCTCCTAAAACGAGAGCTTGGAAAATAGCAAGAGGCGCAATCAAAGCTACATGGCTCCTCCTGCGCCCCAGTGGTTCTTGTGCCCCACCTGGCACACGTCATGTCGGAGGATGGTGATGACCTTAACATTTTGCCCTCCCCCTCGGAAAAAGTTCTGCGGATGCCCATGAAGGCTTATCAAATCACGCGATTCAATTCTCCTATGGGGGGGCCGCAGTCGGAATCACTGTTGGCATACAGTCAGCATGAGCAAAGGGCCAGAAACGGGTCAGATTATTAAGCTGCACTGATCGCCTAAACAGAGAAAAAAGACCCTCAATATGAGAGGTCATTTGTGCCACAAATTACATGTATTTTATTCAAAGATTGGCCATAAATTAGCCTCCAGCCCAATTCTCGAAGAGAATATATTGGACATACAAATAAACTAGAAATTAGAATTAGATAACATCATGCATAGCCTGAAATTTTAATAGCACCATACATTAAGAATGTTCATATACAGAGGATTACACCTGATATTTTAGAAATGAACATTAGATGGCGATGTGTATAGTTTGAAAGTTACATAGTAATATACATTAGGATTGTTCATATAGGCCTTACATTTAGAAAAGCAGATTTATGAATATAGACTACAGATGGACTGCAAAGAGACTCATACACAATATATTCAAATCAATATCACCGAATTATATTTCTCCATTGTGTTCAGACCTGTCGTAATACTGTCGTAACTAAGGATTTAACAGCATTTCATCCCATTGAAGATAACCTGCGAGTCACTCCCATGAGAAACAACATCAAAAGACTATGGGGCCAATTACGATAGCGGTGAACAGGCTGTCGGTGGTGGGTTCACCACCATCATGAGGCCATTTTCCACCCGCCATATTATTATGGTGGGCGGTACTCCGACCGCCATACTCCGACCGCCATGCATCCAACGGACTCCTTGAGCCTGCTTATGCAGCGGAGGTCCTCCCTATCCCTGAAATGGCGGCAGTGCCTACCAGGCACCACCGTAGGGATTACAATGGTCCATCTCCACCAGCCTTTCCATAGTGGTTCACCTGCCATGGAAAGGCTGGCGGGGATAGACTTTGGGGGCCTGTAATGGGCCCTCCTTTCCCCCAGGCACTGTGGTTTTGGGTTTCGGGGCACCTATGGTGCCCCCCTACATTCCCCTGCACCATGTGGCTGGCACCGCATGGTGCCTGCCACGTAGTCCAGGGAAAAGCAAACCATGCCTTTTTTTCATTGCGGTTGGTGCTGCAACCAGCAGCACCCGCCACAATGGAAAAAATGCCTTTTGCGGCTGCCATGGTGGGAGCCGCATTGTAATTTGACATGTGGGACCGCCGCCTTATAGGCGGGCGGTCCCCATCCCCAGGACGATGCGGGACGGATGCCATCAGGCCCTATGTTAGTTTAAACCTCTCCTACCAACACACACGTTAAAAAGGAAATACGATGAGGTTGGAACTGTTCATGTCTGGTGGGTATACTGGTCCTGCAGGAAACAGGCCGAAATGCATTTTAAACTGGGAATTCATGACTCCCAACATTAGATTAGTGCAAAGGGAAATTTGTGGCAGAAAGAGGGGGTGGATCTGTCTCATCTCAGTGAAAATTTACTAAACAGAAGAGATTTTTAGATAAAGTAGCAGAAAAATAGAAAGAATTATATATTTAGTAAACTAAATTGCATTGCTTCCTGGGATGTGTAAAGACATGCCATATATTTATTTATGCATTAACTGCTTATAAGACATGTCTTCCTTAGGTTGGTAGTTAGAAACGGGGCTCTCTTGTTGGCAGTGGTTTGCACCCTGTCCAAGTAGGGACCCTCTCTCTAGGCAGGGTAAGGGGATTACACAGCTAAGATAACCCCTGCCCACCCCCTTGGTAGCTTGGCACGAGCAGCCAGGCTTATCCCAGAGGGAATGTGTAAAGCATTTGTGCATACATGCACAGTAACACATAGAAAACACTACAAAAGGACACCACGCCAGTTTAGAAAAATAGTCAGTATTTATCTGAATAAAACAACAATGACAGAAACCCAACATACAAAGGTAAAAACCTCACTTTTCAAGAGTAAAATAAGTTCAGTCCTTAGCGCTCTATGGATGTATTTCTCTTAGCGCAAAGTACCTGGGGTGCATCAAAAGCAAAGACAAAAACAGGTGCAGTGGATGTGAGGTGCCGGAAAAGCAAAGGGATGGATTGGTTCCTTCCTCCCATTGGAGGTGATGTGTCAGTTCCTTACTGCCAGAAGAGGTGATGCGTTGGTTCTATACTGTAGCTCAGGGGAGGTGCTGCATCAATTCCTTACTGTTAGGGGAGGTGATGTTCCAGCTCATTAATATGAGGGGAGGTGATTCATCGAACTCCGGACACTTGGCCTCGGTTCCTTGCTGCTGGGTTACATCTATAAAGAACTTGCTGCCCATGGACAATGTGTCAAAAATGGTGCATGGACAGAATATCAACGTAGAAATATCGAGTTGCATGAATATTGAGTCAAGAATATCGATAGTGGAAAATATCGAGGTACGTTTTTTCATTGTTAAAAATATTGATTTTTATGTAATGTAGAAATATCGAATTTGAAAATATTGCCGTCAGCTGTCTGTATGAGATGACATCCTTTAAATGCAGCTATGTGGATGTATGTCACTCCTGTGATGTCTCTGGCTGTTCACTCAGACTGGCCCCCAGCTCGTTTCAGGGCATGTCATGTCGACTTGCCAATCAAGGGATGTATCTTGGTTTTTGTAGGAGTCTCACCAAGCTGGCATACGTGTCCTGGATGTATTGCACAGACCAATCGATTGTGAGAGAGCAAACTTCGTGGGTATCGCATCTTGGGAGCTTTATGGAGGCACTGGGGCTTGCGCACGTCTGGCGACACCGACATACCATGGCGCGCCGATTTACTTTTCAATCAGTGGTGCATAACAGCTTGTCTAGAATAGACTACTTTCTAGCATCCCCAGAAAGTCTCAAACATGTAGACACAATTGAAATTCGGCCTAGAGGTATTTCAGACCATTCACCAATTGTCTTAACGTACACGTAGCACCTGGGGGGACGGCGGCGAATATTCCCCATACTCCCTGGATACTTGCGAATTCCCAAGATCATGAAATCCATACGCACCACGACAAAACACTACTTCCAAGAAAACGTCGCGTTGGTCCACTCTCCGACCAACCTCCGGGAGGCCTATAAGACCGTACTCAGAGGGCAGGCCATCTCCTCTACAATAGGATATAGGCAAGAACAGCAGCGGGAACTCACTGCTATAGAATCGGAACTACAGAAGGCTGACGCTCAACATTCTCAAAATCCATCTCCCGCCACGGCCCAAAGCTTAAGCCTCCAACAGCAACTACATAGGGAACATCTGAGGGAGGTGACTACACTCAGACTTTCGGCAACGAGACATAAGATATACGAGACCGGCGATAAAGCTGGGAAGCTTCTGGCGTGGCTCGATGAAAGGGAGCGAGACAAAAAGTGGATAGCACAGCTGCAAACGAGAGATAATTCTATAGAAACTGACCCGCGGGCCATAGTACGCATGCTGGCACAGCACTTCCAGCAGGTGTACACATCGCTGTCGGAGATGTCAGTGGAAGAGGCATTGACTTATGTCAGAGATATTGCAATGCCCAAGCTTACACCGGAAATGGCCCTCACACTAGAGGCGGATCTGACGACCGATGAGCTGCAGGCGGCGATTGGCTCCTTACAATCTGGGAAAGCACTAGGACCTAATGGTATCCCCGTGGAACTTTACAAAAGGTTGGCGGGGACAGTGGCCCCACACCTGCTCAATATGTACTGTGACAGTCTGAAGACGGGTGAACTCCAGCAGGATCAGCGCCTGGCCCCAGTGGTGACGATCCCGAAACCCGGGAAACCCCAGGAAGACTGTGCTTCCTACCGCCCCATTTCCTTAATCAATGCTGAAGCTAAATTATTAGCAAAGGTCCGTGCGCTTAGGCTCAACCCGCATCTCACAACCCTGGTTCATCCGGACCAGTCCGGATTTATGCCTAATAGAAGCACGGCATTGAACCTGAGGCATCTGCACGGAGTGAAGGCCCGCATACCTTATCTTCAAGAGCCAGCAGTCATCCTGTCATTGGACGCCCGTATGGCGTTCGATATGGTGGAATGGCCCTTCTTGTTCACGGTACTGGCGCATTTGGGCTTCGGCCCAAAGTTCTATGCATGGATACGCCTCCTCTACACAAAGCCGCTGGCCCATGTAGCAGCTAATGGGCATATATCCAATGACTTCCCACTGTCCCGAGGCACGCGTTAAGGCTGCCCGCTGTCGCCGTTATTGTTTGCGCTGGTGCTAGAACCACTAGCGGCATGGATCAGGTGGGAGCCCTTGATCCGAGGCCTGCGCTGGACGGCAGACTGGGAAGACCGCATATCGCCTTATGCGGATGACGTTCTACTTTATTTGACCTCTCCCAGGCGGTCCATACTGGTACTCCTAAATATATGTGACCAGTTTGGTCAGCAATCGGGCTACACTATAAATTGGTCCAAGTCGATACTTTTTATGCTCCGGGGCCCGCCGCCGCAACTTCCAGAGGACTGCCCACTGCGGATCTCGGTGGATGCGTTCAAGTATCTAGGTATCTACATCACGGCGGACCCGGACACATTTTTTAAAAAAATTCTCATGCCTCCCCTGGAACGTTTAAAAAGAGATTCCACCCCCCTAACACTGTTGGGGAAGGCAGCGCTTTTTAAAATGATGGCACTGCCTCGATTCTTGTATGCACTCGAAAATACGCCGTACTCAGTGCCGCCCACTTACTTTAAAAACATTGTGGCTCAGGTTTCCGGGCTGCTGTGGGGGAACAAACCTGCACGCATACCACAGCGCAAACTCACTAAAGGGTGGTACGACGGAGGCATCGCACTGCCCGATATACAATTGTATTACTGGGCGGCCCACTTGAAAGTAATCAATCAGTGGATCCACGCTCCACAGGCAAATCCCGCTTTCAAGGCAGATAGACATGGGCTTGGGGTTGATGGCATGATGTCCGCACTTTACAACAAGAAGCGTACACCAGTGATACTCGGACTTTTAGCATATGGCATGAAGCACATGCTAAATTGGGATGGAAGGGAACGATAACCCAACGTACCCCTTTGTGGGTTACGCAGCGGCTCGGTGGATTGCGGCATTGCAAGGGCTTTGACAAGTGGGACGCAATTGGAATATCAACGGTGGGCGATATGTGGCATAAGGGGGGAGTCACTACGTTTGAACACCTTCAGGCGCAATACGACCTGGCGCCCTCTGAAAGCTTTAGATACCTGCAGATAAGGCATGCGTTGCAGGCGGCCCTACCACCCGGCACCGAGGTACCTGAGGCTACCCCTCTGGAGGATAGGTTATTGACAGACTGTATGTCTAAGCGGGCTACTTCCCTTACATACCGAAAGTTAGTGAACAACTTACCAGACCCCCATGTGGCCCTCAGGGTAAAATGGTCCCGGGATGTGGGTGATTTCGAAGACTCCGAATTGCGGGAGGCGTTGGCCTCCCCGCGGGAGGTGGAGATACCATCGAGACTTAAACTAGTGCAACTCAAAATTTTACATAGAACCTATTACACAAGATACACCCACACTAAATAGGGTTAGCACCACACCCGTATTGCTTGAGGCGATGTGGGGAGGAAGGTACTTTCTTTCATTCTATGTGGGAATGCCCCAGGATAATGGAGTACTGGGTGAAAGTGATGAGGACCATATCACAGACGGTGGAGGTATCGTTGGCTCCTGAGCCTAGGAGATGTGTACTAAATGTATGGGAGCCGAACAATCTTTCACGCCCAGCACAGGAATGGGCCACAATGGGGATAATGGTGGCGAAGCGCAACATCGCGCAAAAATGGGGTGTGAGAGAGTCACCGTCGCTCACCGCCTGGTGTGGGGATCTTGATGCTGCCATGGTGGCCGAAAAAGCAGTATTTATCAATCGAGGCTGCCCAAAGAAATGGAGCAGGGTCTGGGGGGCTTGGAATAAGTACAGGGGATACATCTGTGAACCACCAGACATAAGGGCAGAGGGAGAATCTGACAATGAAAATGACAGGGAGTTAGAAATGTAATACATGGAAGGTTATCATTTGTTGTGATATGTGTAAGACTCTTGCAACTGTTATCGTAACATCAAAAATTATGAATGTAATGCACGTAATTATTTGGATACAATACCTGATTTGTTTGTGCCTTCACAGCGAATATAATAAACAGTTGTTAAAAAAAAAAAAAAACTAGACACCCTGGCGGAATCCAGGATAGGGTGACTTGACTGCCTCTCTCCAGACTCTGGTACCCAGAATCCCTTGCAAACGTCAAATATGTAAAAAAAACATTTTCCTCACATTTCTGTGGTGGACAGTTCTGGAATCTGTGTGGAGCCACAAAGTTCCACCCACCCGCGTTCCCCAAAGTCTTCCGAGAGTAATGGTAGCTCACTTGTGTGGGTAGGCCTATGGCCCGCGACAGGAGACAGCCCAAAACGCAACGTGGACACACCACATTTTCACAGTGAAAACGGACCCTTTTTTGCAAAGTGCCTCGCTGTAGATTTTGAACCCTAGCTTTTCCAGCACTTCGGGAAACCTAGAAAACCTATACATTTTTTAAAACTAGACTCCCAGGGGAATCCAGGATGGGGTGACTTGACTAGCTCTCACCAGGTTGCGTTACCCACAATCCCTTGCAAAACTCAAAATCTGTCAAAATTTCCTCAAATTTCTGTGGTGTAAAGTTCTGTAATCTGCGTGGATCCACAAAATTCCACCCACCCCGTGCTCCCCAAGGTCTTCCGATAAAAATGGTACCTCACTTGTGTGGTTAGGCCTTTTGCTCGCGACAGGAAATGGCCCAAAATGCAACGTGGACACACCACATTTTCACAGCAAAAACGGACCCTTTTTTTGCAAAGTGCCTAGCCCAGGTTCTGTTACCCAGTATCCCTTGCAAACCTATATAATTGTAAAAAAAACACATTTTCCTCACATTTCTGTGGTGGAAAGTTGTGGAATCTGCGTGGATCTACAAAGTTCCTCCAACCCCGTGTTCCCCAAAGTCTTCCGAGAAAAATGGTACCTCACTTGTGTGGGTAGGCCTAGTGCCCACGACAGTAAATGGCCCAAAACGCAACATGGACACACCATATTTTCACTGTGAACACGGACCCTTTTTTTGCAAAGTGCCTACCTGTAGATTTTGAACCCTAGCTCTGCCGACACCTAGGGAAACCTAGCAAACCTATACATTTTTTAAAACTAAACACCCAAGGGAATCCAGGATGGGGTGATTTGACTGGCTCTCACCAGGTTCTGGTACCCAGAATACCTTGCAAAACTAAACATTTGTAAAAAAATAACACATTTTCCTCACATTTCTTTGGTGGAAAGTTCTTTAATCCGCGAGAAGCCACAAAATTCAAATCACCCCGCATCCCCCAAAGTCTTCTGAGAAAAATGGTACCTCACGTGTGTGAGTAGGCCTAGTGCCCGCGACAGGAAACGGCCCAAAAGGCAACGTGGACACACCACATTTTGGCAGCGAAAACTGACCATTTTTTTGC
Organism: Triturus cristatus; assembly: GCF_964204655.1. Classification (NCBI taxonomy): domain Eukaryota; kingdom Metazoa; phylum Chordata; class Amphibia; order Caudata; family Salamandridae; genus Triturus; species Triturus cristatus. The sequence continues at coordinate 406,678,700 of NC_140583.1, read as the reverse complement.
AAAGTGCCTAGCTGTAGATTTTGAACCCTAACTCTGCTAGCACCTAGGGAAACCTAGCAAACCTATACATTTTTTTAAACTAGACACCCAAGAGAATCAAGGATGGGGTGACTTGACTGGCTTTCCCCAGGTTCTGTTACCTAGTATCCCTTGCAAACCTAAATATTTGTAAAAAAAAACACATTTTCCTCACATATCTGTGGTGGAAAGTTGTGGAATCTGCGTGGATCTACAAAGTTCTGTAGTGATGATAGTTATCTACCTATGTACAACGCTAAGTTAGCATAACCGCGTTAGATGTTAGAATGCCATTTTTTTTTTTTTAAATCCCTGGCTCTAGCGAGCTTTTCTGCCCCACCACCCCCCACTCTGGGACCAGAAACGCCAAAAAATGCTGGCGATCTGTACCCGGGGGGGGCAGAAAAGTCCTAAAAATATTTTGCCACATAAGGAAGCGACCCTTACCCAAGGGGTCGCTTCCTTTAAATAAATAAATAATCCCTGGTGTCTAGTGGGGGCATTCCTGCTGCACGATCGCAAGGCTGTGCGCGATCGTGCAGCAGGAATGCCCTGCATTGAGATATCAGGGGAGAGGAAAAACTCTTTCCTCTACCCCAATGCCTCAATACATCCCAAAGTCCCCCCACCACCACCCCACCGCAGCAAGGAAACGTACTTCACTCCTTCTGGATGCCTGGAAGCAAATGGCTTCCAGCACGTCCAGGGCTTCCTGATGAGGTTGGCGTGTGCTGTGCGCGCTGGCTAGATGGGCTGCCCAGGCGGAGAGCGCCAGTGCTTCCTCCATGGGTGGGTGCCATGACGGAGCGGTTCTATCATGAGCACATGCCCACCATTGCTCATGCCGGAACTGCTCCGTTGTGAGCATGGAAAGGGTTAATGTCATCAATTAAGGTTTGTATTTTTTTTATTTTGTGTATTGGGTGTTAATATTTTTGTATACGATAATGTTGACTCGATATTTTTGTAGTTCGATGTTATAGGAGTTGATGTTGTCTCAGCGATCTGTCAAAAATCCAGGCGTGCTGTGTCGATGCGGCAGAGCAGGCACTACGCTGATTTCACAACCACAAAGCAGGTGGTGCATTGATTCTTCAGCAACACAAGAAGGCCCACGGCGGAGTCGGAGCATGTGCCATGGATGTCGGTGACACAGGGCTCGGGACTCGGGTTGCGGTGACCTTTCAGCTACACGTCTGGTGCTGAGAGTTCATGCGTGGATTTCCTTCGTAGGTTACCAGTTTCTACTTCCATCAGCCCAGGAACTAGATTTGGAACCACTCGGCAAGTCAGGATTCTCAGCAGAAGACCCCAGGCACCAGTAGGTCAAGTCTTTGATGCCCCTGAGACTTCTTAACAGGAGGCAAGCAGGCACAAGCCCTTGGGGAACCTTGGAAAGCAGGCTGTAGAAAGCAAAGTCCAGTTCTTTCACTTCCAGGACAGAAGTAGAAAGCAGCTGCCAGCACAACAAAGCAACAAGCAGAGTGTCAGTGCCGCCTACAGCATAGAGCACATACAACATTCCGGAGTAGTGTGCTACTCACCTAAAAGCTCTTCAACACCTCATCAGGGGTAGAAAGCGATATATAAATGTAAACCTGTTCCCTCGTCTATCCCTTCACTATCCTTCTCAATCCAAATAACAGACTTACATATCCACCGCTCAAATTAATTTCATATTTCGCTATACTAATTTACCACTAATCCTTTCTGGGTTCCAGAGTAGTCTGCTACTCACCAAAAAAGTGCTGCGACCCCTCGTCAGCAGGTGTAAGCGCTATATAAATGCAATTACATTTACAATTACAACTACAATCCAGCACTTCTTCTGCAGAATGTCCTCTTAGTCTAGAAGTGTTCTGAAGTTATGGTGTCACAGCTCCAGTACTTATACCAGTTTCTGCATTTGCAGTAGGCAAACTTCAAAGGAAAGTCTTTGTAGTGCACAATACCCTGACTCTTTCTGACCTGGCTCCAGATGCACTACAGGGGTGGAAACAGCTTTGTTTGAGGACAAGCACAGCACTTTTCAGGTGTGAGTCACCACTCCTCCCACCACTCTAGCCCAGCAAGATCCATCAGCCTGGTGATGGGCCATTAGGATGTGCAGCGCACACCTCAGCTCCCTTTGTGTGACTGTCTAGAGTGAATGCACAAACAGCCCAACTATCACACTCCAATAGATTTGGATTCCACAAGCAGATAGAAGCACAGAATTGTAAAGCAAGAAAATGCCCATTTTCTAAAAGTAGCATTTTCAAACACGTTACATAAAAACTAACTTCACTAAAAAAATGATTTTTAAATTGTGAGTTCAGGGATCCCAAACTCCAAATCACTATATTTTCCCATTTGGAAGCTACACTTGTAAGAGGTTACAAGGCAGCTCCAATGATAAGATATGGGAGAGATAGCCCTTGCAATAATAAAAAACAAAATTAGTGGTATTTCACTCAGAAAATGTAAAACACACCAGTACATACCCTACCTTTTAAATACACAGCACCCTGCCCATGGGGCTACCTTGGTCCTACCTTAGGAGTGCCTTACATGTTGCAAAATGGAAGGTTTGAGCCTGGCATGTGCACTTGCCAGGTCGAAATTGAAGTTTAAAACGGCACTCACATACACTGCAGTGGCAGGTCAGATACATAGTAGCAGGGCTACTTATGTGGGTGGCACAATCAGTGCTGCAGTCCCACTAGTAGCATTTGATTTACAGGTCCTGGGCACTCCTGGCGCACTTTTTTGGGGACTTACTACTAAATCAGAAATGCAAATCATTGAAAAACCAATCACCAAAACAATTTTAGACAGACAGCATATGAACTTTAGCACTGGTTAGCAGTGGTAAAGTGCCCAGAGTCTCAAATCTAACAAAGACAGGTGAGAAAAAATAGGAAGGAGAAGGCAAACGGTTTGGGGATAACCCAGCAATGAGGGCCAGATCCAACAGTGATCTACCCCAAAGGTTTTTTCTTTTTTTTTTTTTTTTTTTTTTTGTCCTCATATTCAGCTCGTTTAAAGCCACCCAGGCATTGGAGCGAGAAGAAAAGAGTAACACCGCCTCAGTGCACTGGATTTGTAAACTTTATCAACAGACAAGCTTACCGGTGTATCTCCTTCTCAAACGCTAGCCAGCGGCGATATACCCTGGGGACCCAATTGCTAGGCCGAAGAGGCAATAGCAACTTATCCGTCCCCTATATTTCGGAAGGAGAAAATCTGTCTAGGCAGTGAAATCATTGGACAGGGGGAAAAAAAAAAACCCATCACCACTTCATAAGTTTCCAAAATTCCTGCTTCTTCTTACTTCCTGGTCTTATAAGGTCCATCTTGGATATCCTTAGGAGAGAAGCCTGCCAGTCTAAAAATTCCGGAGGCTTGGGATCTTTCCATTTAATACAAATCTCTCTTCTTGCTATTAAGATGGCATAAAATAGCAGATGCTTGGGTGGACCGGTCAGATTGGGTATTAATCCAAAGAAAATCAGAGGAAAGTCAAGGGTAATAGATATCCCTAAAGAGCTAGACAGAACCTTCCCCACTTGGTACCAAAAGCTCGATAAGAGAGGGCAAGTCAAAAACATGTGAGCATCTGACGCCGCTTCTTCACCGCATCTAGCACAGCACACAGGAAGATCTTTTGCAAATTTAGTTAGCCTCTGTGGTGAAAAATAGGCTCTATGGATCGTGAAGATATGATTCCTTCTTAACCAAGCAGGCTTTACAATATCCCATAGTGTCTTACACGAATTAAGCCACAGCAGCTCAAGATCAACCTGTGGGATGCAGCTATTCCACAATGAGGTTGGGAGTTTAAAATCACCATCGATCTCTTCAAGAATAGAGCGATACCAAAAACCAACCTCTTTTCTAAATGGAGGTTTCTGCGTAGCCTGTGTCTCCAACTGTGTAACCCTACCTAAAATGTAATTGCTTCTAATAGCATAATTTGTGGTGGCCCAGCTAGAGAGCTGGAGAAATTTGAACCTGGAGATAGAAAAGCCAGTATTTTCCCGGAGGGCCTCCCAAGGAATCAGTGAGCCCTCCATGAAAAGTTCACCCCACCTCGCTATACCGGCTACCCTCAGTGGTAAGGACAACCTATCCTTTAGGAACTCAGGCGTCCCAGGCGAGTCCCAGATTGGGGCTAGGTTAGAAAAATACCCCATCTTCATTGCAGCTCGCATTTTAACCCAAGTTTTTAACAAACCCCATAAAACCTTTAATCTAACTTTTTTTTTAAACTTGGGATCTCCATATTTAAATAGAAAGCCATCTTCGGAAAAGCCACTCACTTTTAGCATGGACAAGAACATCAAACCCATACCACTACTTGTTGGAACCTTTAGTAGCATCCGTGAATGGACGAATTGGAAGGCCCAAGCATATATTTGCAGATCTGGGGCTGCCAGGCCGCCCTTCTCTCTACGTCTTCTTATTTTCTTCCAAGCGATCCTGGACCCTCTAGAAGCCCAAATGAAGGTGTTAAGCTCACTCTGTATTTTTGCTAGAGAAGCACTCTCAAAAAATAAGGGGATACAATCGAAAAGAAAAGTAAACCTTGGTAAAATTGACATTTTGATCAAATTAACCCGACCCAACATTGACAGAGGTAAGTTGGCCCAATTTTTCAATAATTTTCTGGTTTCTTTTGTAATTAATGATAAATTGTGAGAGGGAATCTTATCAATTTCATGTAGGATATGGACACCCAGGTATCTTATATCAGTTTTTAAGGAGGGAAGGTGAGAATCTACATACATATTCCAGGCCATAATTTCCGGCTTCAAGGTGTTAATCTTATAGCCTGAGACAAATCCAAATTTCTGGGCTAGTTCGATAACGGCTGGGAATGCCGTATTCAAATTGTCTGTCAGAATAAGGATGTCATCGGCATATAGTGCCACTTTCCTTTCCCACTCTCCGCATTTAAATGGAGACACCCTAATGTCATCTCGCAACATCTGCGCAAAGGGTTCAATATATAAATTAAATAATAAAGGGGAAAGAGGGCATCCCTGACGCGTACCCCTTGTTATCTCAAGAGATTTTGTGAGGGAGCCGTTAACCATGATGTTAGCCGATGGATTGCAGTATATAAGAGAGATGACTCGTCTAAATTTATCGCCTAGCTTAAATTTGGCCAAGACCTCCGACATGAACAGCCAATTGACCCTGTCGAAGGCCTTCTCCGCGTCCAGTGTCATTCCCGCCAAAGGAAGAGACCGTGCTGAAGCCATATCTATGGCTCCAATGAAATCATAGGTTAAATCAGACAGGTGACGGCCCTTAACAAAACCTTTTTGGTCTAGATGTAATAGAGCACCTACGGCTCCTCCCAATCTATTGGCCATGATGGAAACGAAGATCTTGTAATCGGTGTTCAAAATTGAGATTGGCCTGTAAGATTCGCAATTTGAAGCTGATTTCCCAGGCTTCAATGTTAGTGATATTGTCGCTTTATTCCACGAGGGAGGAAGAGGAGTACCATCTTGTAAAATTTCATTAAACAAGGTAGTTAGGAAAGGGATGATCTCTTTTACCAAGTATATATATATATATTTCCGAAGGCAAACCATCCGGCCCAACTGCTTTCCCTTTCTTTGAGCTCATTATAGCCCTATATACCTCATCATATGTAATAGGTGCATCTATTTTCGTTTGTTGATCTAGATTTAACCCAGGAAGGTTTATGTTGTTTAACAAGGACTGAGCTTTAGCGGAGTCATGGTGTCCCTCTTCCTTATATAAGTCCGAAAAAAAAGAATAGAATTGTGTTTTGATATCCTGATGGGCCATTAGGATGTGCAGCGCACACCTCAGCTCCCTTTGTGTGACTGTCTAGAGTGAATGCACAAACAGCCCAACTATCACACTCCAATAGATTTGGATTCCACAAGCAGATAGAAGCACAGAATTGTAAAGCAAGAAAATGCCCATTTTCTAAAAGTAGCATTTTCAAACACGTTACATAAAAACTAACTTCACTAAAAAAATGATTTTTAAATTGTGAGTTCAGGGATCCCAAACTCCAAATCACTATATTTTCCCATTTGGAAGCTACACTTGTAAGAGGTTACAAGGCAGCTCCAATGATAAGATATGGGAGAGATAGCCCTTGCAATAATAAAAAACAAAATTAGTGGTATTTCACTCATAAAATGTAAAACACACCAGTACATACCCTACCTTTTAAATACACAGCACCCTGCCCATGGGGCTACTTTGGTCCTACCTTAGGAGTGCCTTACATGTTGCAAAATGGAAGGTTTGAGCCTGGCATGTGCACTTGCCAGGTCGAAATTGAAGATTAAAACGGCACTCACATACACTGCAGTGGCAGGTCAGATACATAGTAGCAGGGCTACTTATGTGGGTGGCACAATCAGTGCTGCAGTCCCACTAGTAGCATTTGATTTACAGGTCCTGGGCACTCCTGGCGCACTTTATTGGAGACTTCCTACTAAATCAGAAATGCAAATCATTGAAAAACCAATCACCAAAACAATTTTAGACAGACAGCATATGAACTTTAGCACTGGTTAGCAGTGGTAAAGTGCCCAGAGTCTCAAATCTAACAAAGACAGGTGAGAAAAAATAGGAGGGAGAAGGCAAACGGTTTGGGGATAACCCAGCAATGAGGGCCAGATCCAACAGTGATCTACCCCAAAGGTTTTGCCTGCTTACCTCCTGTTTTGGTTTACCTCCTGTTTTTGCTGATTCTTTTTGTTGGTCTTGGGGCACTGAGCACTTTACCACTGCTGACCAGTGTACTGACTAGTGCTAAAGTGCATGTGTGTCTCCCTTAAATGTGGTAACATTGGTGTATACACAATCGACATATTTATTTTACTTGTAAGTCCCTTGAAAAATGGTATATCATATACCCAGGGCTTGGAACCTAAATCTAACTATTGGGCCTGCAGCACTAAATACTACTTGGGGGCCTGCAGCACTGATTGTGCCACCCACACAAGTAGCCTTTCAACCCTGTCTCATGCCTGCCATTGCTGGGGCTGTGTGTGCAGTTTACCGCCACTTCGACTAGACATTTAAAACTACTTGCTAAGTCTTAAACTCCCTTTTTATCACATATACGTCACCCATTAGGTAGGCCCTAGGTAGCCCTAAGGGCAGGGGGCTGTGTAAGTAAAAGGTAGGGCATGTACTTATAAGTTTTGCCTGTCCTGTTAGTGACAAACATCCAAATTCATTTTTATTACTGTGAGGCCCACTCCTCTCATAGGTTAACATTGGGAATTCCTGTTGCTTGAGTTAGAATTCTGTAGAAAAAAACAGAAGAAAACAGGCAGTTGGCAGAACTGCAATGGTTTGTTTGATTAATGGGTTGGGCTGGGAGAGCAGATACAGGTACTAGGTCTGAGGACTGTCTCAATTTGGATTTGGTTAATGTCCTTCTTATATACAAAATTACAACAAGTCGTAAAAGGTTTCGGCGTACCATATATAGTGAGGAATGTTGGCTGCTGCCTTTGGAGTCATAAATGAATGGTCAATGGTTACTACAGGTGGGACTCAACCTTGTGTTGGGACAGTGTGGCCAGTGGTGAACGTGTCAGGGTATCTGGCATGGGGAGCATGTGATCACTACGTGTGCTAGGACCTGATTAGCTATGTGTTCCTAACTCGTGGGGCATCTGACTTTGTGGTATTTTTGGGAGTCCTCCTACCCTCTCCAGCAATGTGTACTTCATTGGGGCAATGTCCCCTGACCATTGCAATGTCGCTGCACCTATCTGTGGGATTGATCAAGCGTTTCTTCTTGACTGCGGAGTCCCCCAGGGATCATCGCTCAGCCCCACGCTTTTAAAACATTACATGGCCCCCTCGCCACCATCATCAGACAGCATGGACTCAGCATAGTATCCTACAGGGACGATACCCAGCTCACCCTCTCCTTCACGAAGAACCCCAAAGACACCAGACAACTTCCAGGAAGGAATGAAAGAAGTTGCAGCATGGATGTGGAGCAGCTGCCTAAAGCACAAGAGAAGACAGAGGTTCTCATACTCTGACCCCCCCACCCGCCTGGGACATCATCTGGTGGCCTTCGGAAACCCACCCACGCCTAAGGACCACGCCTGAAACCTCTGCATCATTCTCGACTCTTCCCTCACCATGACTCGCAAGATCAATGCCGTCGCATCTACCTGCTTTAACTCCACGTCCTTCAAAAGACCTTTAAGTGGATTACCCCCAAAGCCAGGAAGACCGTCACCCACACACTCATAACTAGAAGACTGGACTACGGAAACGCCCTCTATGCTGGAATCAACACCTCCCTGCTACACAAACTCCAGACCATCTGGAGCACTGCGGCCAGACTCGTCCTCGGCACCCCTTGACGTGAGCACATGACCCTATACCTGCGAGACCTCCACTGCCTCCCCATCGAGAAGAGAGTAATCTTCAAGACACTCTCCCATGCCTACATCGGACCCAAATACTTCAGCAAAAGTCTCTTTCCACGTACCCAAAAGAAACCTCAGCTCCGTCGACCTCACCCTAACAGAAACCCTGTGCATCCACAGAACCAGAGCAGGTGGAAGAGCCTTCTCCGACATCGCAGCCAAGGCCTGGAAGGAGCTCCCAGTCACTTTCAGATGCTCCCCCACTCTGCATACCTTCAGGAAGAGCCTCAAGACCTGGCTTTTCGACTGACCCGGAGCTGCACCAGCCCCACCGCCTTGAGACCCTCATGGGTGAGTAGTGCACTTTAAAAATTCCCTGATTGATTGAGTGTTTGCCTGCCAGCCATACACCCTGTAGTACTAGAGGTACTCTCAAGGTGTGACACCGCGTGATGACTTTTGACTACCATCATTTTAATTGACTTTCAATATTTTACTTTACCCTAGCCTGAATGTACGTCCTGCATATGCCTTTTTCCCTTGAAGATTTAATCTTTTAGTCAAAGTGGGAGCTGTCACAGAGTAGAACAGCTTTGTCATGAACAGAACGTGTGGATGTGCATTTGAAAGAGAGAGAGGTGTGGAATTTACTTCTTGGTCTCGAAGTGCATTGGTATGAGCAGTGGTGCACAGATGTGCATTATGTTGTACATTGAGGGATGAAGTATGTGATGCTATGGGCAGTGGTGCACAAATGTGCATTGTGTTGTACATTGAGAAGTATTGAGAACTACTTACTATTGGCTTTGACATGGCCTCATGTCACCCTGAATTCTGACTCTGCCTTGCTTGAGCTTTTTTGCACGCACAGACAGGCCCCAGAGTGCTCAAGTCGTTTGGGTTAACCGCGTTCAAGTTTGTTTTGTTTTTGGAGGAGAGGTTGTTGAATGTACCCCAGAAGGCTTTCGTAAACTTCGTTAAGATAAAGGCTGGAACATGTGAGAGTGCAGAGGCATTGTGGGTACTCCCTTTGCCCTTGAATGCTTGCATTGAAGGTGGCCAATTCAAGCAAGTTTCCTTAGCAAATGTGAACAAGTGGTGTATACGGGAAGAAACTGCAATTTTGCATGAACAGTTGGTGCAGGTCCCAGTAGAAAGTCCAGGGGTGGTGTTTGAGGTGCCTGAGACACAGGATTCCCCAGTGAAGTGGCAAATGTTACTTTAAAGCACAGCTACTGTGTATCATGTAGATGCTCATTGTCCTATACATTCACTAGACAGAACCTTAAATTCCCTTACAGATTACAGACTAAAATCTTGGAGACAGAGGTGCTGACACACGATTCTGATTTGGTGTGCATAGCTAAGTGCGAGCACCTAAAAGAGAAAGAAACTACCAACAGGTAGGCAGAGAATGAAAGGATGCATATTGCCCTAGATTTACTTATAGAACTATGATTCCTATGTGTCAGTATGCACAGCGCAGACCAGTCCCACAGAAGGTGAGGGGCCAATTGAAGAAAGGAAAATTACCAGAGCAGATAGGGCAGAAGGCTAGCCTTGGGCTCAAGCCAAATCATCAAGGGCACACGTATTCAGCAGTGTGTAGAGAGATAGTCAGGAAGGGGACTGCCCCAGCCCTTCTTACTGTGCAGGGAGAAGGAGAGTTTCACTCCAATACCAAGAATTCAGAGGCCATAGCATCTGTAGAATTATCATATAATTTCCCAGAGCCAGCAGAGCACCATGCAGACAGGAAGGATAATAGTGTACCATAAGACCCAAAACAGAAAAAGGAGAACGTGCGCTTTTTGAAAAGTATTTTTTGCAAGAGTGATGCTTGTTTCTTTTTCAGATCATACTGCGACGTGTTGGTGAACCTGCTGTTCCTATCCTGCGTGTGGGTGCTTATGTCGAGTGGGCCCATGAGGGTGTCCCCCCCAACCCTGGAGTGATCACCGGACAGCGCAGACCGACATGGTTGCTGACATTCTTTGGCTGAATTAACCAGACCTAGCCAGTGATAATAAACTGATGTTGTGAACATGAAGTAAAATGTTAAAAGATATTATTTCAAAGTAAGAAGGCTGTGTGTCTTTCACACAGAAGGATATTATTTGTTCCGGAAATGTTGTTCAGTTTGATATTGAAGTTCCTTTTTTTAAGCAAAATATATACCTTTGGCTGCTTTAATAGCAGAAGTTCCAGAATTAGCCATTTATAACACTAGGAGCATTAATGAGTTAACATGTTTGATTCTATTTGTGCATTCACTTTGTGTATTCATCATACATTTATTCTTGACACTGAGTTATTATCAGGTATGCATGAGCTTTTTTAAAATTAAGTATTATGTTACATGCTTTTATAATGTCACTGGTTTAGTGTGTGCTTCATTTATATTTGTGCTTTCACTTAAGAAGTTTATTGTTTGATATACATATGTTATGATAGTCAAAGGTCATGGGGTGGAATGTAGTGCTAGAGGCACTCTTACAGCTTTTTTCCTGTGGGAAAAGTGTTTGTTGGATTTAAAGGCAGGGTGCTCCGTGCCTGCCACACTGAAGCCGCCCTGCCTGAGTCTGAGGCCCCTTTCGCGGAGCCACTTCTTTGGATGGGATATATATATATTACCTACTGGCGGTCGCCAGTAGGTAGTTATAGTTAGGACCACGTTTCCATAGGAAAACCTCAACATTCTATTTTGAATAACTTTGGCGCCGGTCGACGAATCCTCGCGAATTTCTCAAAATAGGTGGGGCGCTACGCTCCGCTCCTACCCTGAAAGTCTCGGGGGGATTCGTCAAGCGGGGGCTGAGATAAAAGGGGGGTCCCAAAACGCGTTTTTCCCATGCATTTTTCCATAGGACCTTTAGAACGAGCTACAGCCCGAACGGCTGAACAGAATTACTCAAAATTTGGCAGAGAGGTAGTCCCTAGGTCAAGGAAGTGCCTTTTGTAGGTTTGGTGTAAATCTGTTCAGTAGATTCTGAGAAAATAGCCTTTAAATCAATATATATATCTGAGCCCGCTTACGGTACGCTTACCGTACGCTTACGGTAAGCGTACGGTGGCGTGCGCGAGCGCGATTCTGATTGGCTCTTAGATCTTAGTAAACATTCGAATCGGCCGAAACCAGGAAGCGGCGGCCGCCATTTTGTGTATTTCACTCTGAAAAAAAAGAGTGAAAACAAGGAAAGGGGGCAATGAGGAGAGTTACAGACCCCCTAACAATTGTAAGGGGGTCAAAGAAGGACAGAAAAGTACAAAAAAAACATTTATTGATTTTAAAAAAAATCACGGGGTACGCGTACGGTGAGCTTACGGTAAGCGTACGGTAAAAAAAAAAATAATAAATAAATGAAAATCAGATTTAAGAGTTTAGAAATTAGGGAGCTCTAAAAAGAGCTGTTGTGTTTATGGAGTCATTTTTTTAGTGGTACCTACAAGTAAGTACCGATGCAGAGTCTAAGGTTCAAGAGGAAGACTCTGTTCCCTTCATCATTGAAGTGCACACCATCTCCTCTATAAATGTCTTGCATGTCGTAACGCAAGTTGTTGTGGTAAATGGCACCCATACCATAGTCACGGAGGAAAGCAGAAACAGATTTGTTGACGTGCTTTCTTGCTTTGTCAATCTGTGGACAGAAATGATTGGACCAGTTCCATTTTTGCCTTTGGCATATGTTGGAAAACACAAAGGCAGTTTTAGGGAAAAGTGTAAACAGTTGTGCAAAGGTGTCCTTCATAAGCATTTCCAGACCTACCCCAGTCAAAGTGCCTAGGTCATTGCCACCACAGTGCACTATTATGAGGTCAGGGTGTTGGATTTGAATGAAGGATTTCACCAATGGCATCAATTGGTGCCACTTTAACCCTCTCTGACCAATCCATTTAATGTCTACATTTGGCAAAGCAAGGTCTCTCACCATATCTGTTTTCTCTGCAAACTTTTCACTCCAGAAGACATAGCTGTGCCCTACAATCCACACTGTGAACATCTTCAAAGGAGAACTGGATGCACTCAGGAGGTGTCTTTCAGTAGAATGGCAATATGAAAAGAAAGACAGTTTGGAAATGGAGGCATACATATTTTTTACAAAACAAAAAGAACTGATTGGCTGTTTCATACCATTCTAGAAAAAAAACTAGGCTGTATGTGAAAATTAATAGAAGCATGTTTTGTATTGGTACAAAAAAATGTGTAACCAAAGAACAGTACTATGGATTTGCTGTTAGGTTTGAAAAGTCAAGCACTCTTGCTCTGTGGAATTGAAACATTGTGTGTCGAACTTCTGACCTAACTGCACACAGCAGTGTTCCATGAGCTGTTGCTATGGTAGCAGGCAGAAGTCAAGTTGGGGGAAGGGTACTAGGCAGAAGTCAAGTTGGGGGAAGGGTACTTTTGGAAAAGGGTTGGTTTTCAACCAATAGAAATGTGTCATTACATTTGAAAAAAAGGGGGAAGCACTGAGATTTGAAACTTACATGTATATGTGTGGAAAAATAGAGGGAAAGTTTGCCATTATCTGGTTCTGCTGAGAGGAGAGAGGTGAACACAACAGAGATCCTGGCTCTGATAATCTGCTGTTTGAGTGTCACATTTCTTTCACAACTAACTAATTTTAAAGGTGAGTTTACAGTTTGAGAGGGGATGTATGTGGTAACTTAAGAAATGAATAATAGAAATGGGAATTGTTTTTGTGGTTTCATAATGTGTCAGTCTGTAAAAGTGATTTTCACTTGGCCCGAAAAAAAAAGAGCATTAAGTGTGCTTTCAAATTGGCAAAGAAATTTCGTTTTGGCACTAATGTGAAAACATGACTCTGTGTGCATAGAAGAATTATAGGCAGAGATTTATTGCGTCTTGCTCTGGTGATTTCACAGTTGCAGTAGATGGAAAGGGGGAGCGAATTTTTGGGGGAAGAAGCAGAGGCTTAGCACACACCCATGTGCTTGCCATGTATAGTCATGCACAGTAATTAGAAGCGAGTGGGGTTTTCAGGTTTAAGTCTGTAATGCAAATACATTCAGCATCAGTAAGGCTGGTTGCCCCTGCTGGAGTGTAGGCAGTCACAGAGAATACACACGGTGGTGCTCTGAAAAAAAAACAGCTTGGACATGTGCATTTAAATAAATTTAAAAAAAAGGTTTCAGAATGTGTCAGTCTGTAAAAGTGATTTCAAATTGTAAAAAGAGATTTTCACTTGGCCCGAAAAAAAAAGAGCAGTAAGTGTGCTTTCAAATTGGCAAAGAAATTTCGTTTTGGGACTAATGTGAAAACATGACTCTGTGTGCATAGAAGAATTATAGGCAGAGATTTATTGCGTCTTGCTCTGGTGATTTCACAGTTGCAGTAGATGGAAAGGGGGAGCGAATTTTTGGGGGAAGAAGCAGAGGCTTAGCACACACCCATGTGCTTGCCATGTATAGTCATGCACAGTAATTAGAAGCGAGTGGGGTTTTCAGGTTTAAGTCTGTAATGCAAATACATTCAGCATCACTAAGGCTGGTTGCCCCTGCTGGAGTGTAGGCAGTCACAGAGAATACACACGGTGGTGGTCTGAAAAAAAAACAGCTTGGACATGTGCATTTAAATAAATTTAAAAAAAATGTTTCAGAATGTGTCAGTCTGTAAAAGTGATTTCAAATTGTAAAAAGAGATTTTCACTTGGCCCGAAAAAAAAAGAGCAGTAAGTGTGCTTTCAAATTGGCAAAGAAATTTCGTTTTGGCACTAATGTGAAAACATGACTCTGTGTGCATAGAAGAATTATAGGCAGAGATTTATTGCGTCTTGCTCTGGTGATTTCACAGTTGCAGTAGATGGAAAGGGGGAGCGAATTTTTGGGGGAAGAAGCAGAGGCTTAGCACACACCCATGTGCTTGCCATGTATAGTCATGCACAGTAATTAGAAGCGAGTGGGGTTTTCAGGTTTAAGTCTGTAATGCAAATACATTCAGCATCACTAAGGCTGGTTGCCCCTGCTGGAGTGTAGGCAGTCACAGAGAATACACACGGTGGTGGTCTGAAAAAAAAACAGCTTGGACATGTGCATTTAAATAAATTTAAAAAAAAGGTTTCAGAATGTGTCAGTCTGTAAAAGTGATTTCAAATTGTAAAAAGAGATTTTCACTTGGCCCGAAAAAAAAGAGCAGTAAGTGTGCTTTCAAATTGGCAAAGAAATTTCGTTTTGGCACTAATGTGAAAACATGACTCTGTGTGCATAGAAGAATTATAGGCAGAGATTTATTGCGTCTTGCTCTGGTGATTTCACAGTTGCAGTAGATGGAAAAGAGGAGCGAATTTTTGGGGGAAGAAGCAGAGGCTTAGCACACACCCATGTGCTTGCCATGTATAGTCATGCACAGTAATTAGAAGCGAGTGGGGTTTTCAGGTTTAAGTCTGTAATGCAAATACATTCAGCATCCCTAAGGCTGGTTGCCCCTGCTGGAGTGTAGGCAGTCACAGAGAATACACACGGTGGTGCTCTGAAAAAAAAACAGCTTGGACATGTGCATTTAAATAAATTTTAAAAAAAGGTTTCAGAATGTGTCAGTCTGTAAAAGTGATTTCAAATTGTAAAAAGAGATTTTCACTTGGCCCGAAAAAAAAAGAGCAGTAAGTGTGCTTTCAAATTGGCAAAGAAATTTCGTTTTGGCACTAATGTGAAAACATGACTCTGTGTGCATAGAAGAATTATAGGCAGAGATTTATTGCGTCTTGCTCTGGTGATTTCACAGTTGCAGTAGATGGAAAAGAGGAGCGAATTTTTGGGGGAAGAAGCAGAGGCTTAGCACACACCCATGTGCTTGCCATGTATAGTCATGCACAGTAATTAGAAGCGAGTGGGGTTTTCAGGTTTAAGTCTGTAATGCAAATACATTCAGCATCACTAAGGCTGGTTGCCCTTGCTGGAGTGTAGCAATGTAAATATGTGTACTGTATTATAAAATGGTTTAAAAATATTAATACTTTTTTCTTTTTTTTCAGATCGATATAGAAAATTTTTGGAAACTACAACCATTTTAAAAACTATTTTTAAAAAAAACAAATGAATAAATATTTTTTTGAGTGAGTATGGTAAGTCAATAATAATAATTGTAGTCTCTCAAGGACCTTGTAATGTGATAAATGATTTTTAGTGTTTTTTTTAAAAAATAAAAAAAAGGTACGCTTACCGTACGCGTACGGTAAAAAAAAATAAAAAAAAGTTTTTAAAAACATATGTAAAAAAAAGATGAAAGATAAGGTTGGCTCTTAAAAGAACCGTTGTGTTCATGCAGGGACAGAGGAAAGAAAGATTGGGAATATTAGACGGTACGACAAGTGTGCTGATCTATTTTACTGTTCACCAGGGAAACACTGGTCTCCCTATAAGTAATTAGATCGTGACAAGTGGCGCACCGTACTTCAACCCTCGCAAACCGAGGGTTAATTTCCAGAGGGCCAGCAAAAGGAGATTCTCCCCCCACAGATGAAGGGCTCACCTGACCTGCAGAAGAAGGAGTCTGCCCTGCAGGTGATGGTCCAGGCTGAGCTGCTGTGGATGTACTGGCTCGTCTTTCTGAAGAGTTACCTCCAAAAAGATGACCATGTGTCCTTCTGTGTACTTCCTGGAGGTGTCTCTTCATGGTGTGATTCCCAAAGGAATACTTCCTGTTAGGATTACCTCTAGAAAGTACACGCTTACACAGCTTGCAAGTAACTAAGGGTGCATTCACCTTTTGCTGGCCTTCTGGAAAAGTAAAATAATCCCAAACATAAGAAGGCTTTACTTTCCTCGCTCTCTGCCTCAAGACAGTGCTGCTGGTGCTAGCCTCACTCTCAGAAGAGCTCTGCTGTTCTGCCATCGTATCCCAAAGACAAACCAGCTCCTTCTCCCAAGGGATCACAAGCAGAAATGAGGGGAATGGGTGTGGTGTAGGAGAGTTCTAGAACTGAAAGTAGTTTCAACCAATCAAAAGTTGTGTTTCAAGATCACATGACCTACCGTACGCTTACGGTACGCTTACGGTACGCTTACGGCAAAAAGTACGCGTGCGCGTAAAAAAGACACGCGCTTGCGCGCATGCGCATAACAGTCACTCCCCGGCACTTCCGCGTAACGTACGCGTGTTGCGTAAGCGCGCACGCGTCCCACGCGCAGTACGCGCGGCTACGCAAAGTACGTAACTATACGCAAGCAGCGTAGATAGATTACGGGCGTTGCGTAAACCGTACGCTTACCGTGAGCTTACGGTACGCGTACTATAAAAAAAAATAAAAAAAATAAAAAAAAAAACTGGAAATAAATTTTACATGTTTATTTTAAAAAATATATATAAAAAAAATATTTAAGGATTTTAAAAATTTAAGCATAGTCTTTATAAAAGATAAGAAAATTAAATTAAAAATATGTTTGAAAAAAATGAAGAATAAAAAAAAAAAATAGCATTTAAAAAACCTTGCAAATTCACTGAAAAAACCATGGGTTTCACACACGTTATAGTTAGGAATTAGCATTTAAAAAACCTTGCAAATTCACTGAAAAAACCATGGGTTTCACACACGTTATAGTTAGGAATTAGCATTTAAAAAACCTTAGAAATTCACTGAAAAAACCATAGGTTTCACACACGTTATAGTTAGGAATTAGCATTTAAAAAACCTTAGAAATTCAGTGAAAAAACCATAGGTTTCACACATGTTATAGTTAGCTGGACATTTTACTCGTAAAAAACCAATGAAATTGCCCCGTTATAGTTAGTTCAGCTAACTATAACTCGCGCGCCCGCAATGCACTGCTGATGACGTCACATATTACATCACTCATGACATGGTCAGTGACATCACTCATGACATCACTGATGACATCTCAAATGACATCACTGATGACATCACTGATGACATCATCCAGTGAATGTGTGTTTTTCTGAAAATTAAATATGTTTTATATATGTGTATCTCAAGGTCGATGGAAGAATAAATGGGTATATAAGTGTCTAAATGGATGATTTGTTTTTGAAAAATTGATTGTGTTACTGACTGATTAAGTGTATCTCTCACTTTGTGTATAAGTGGCTGCATGGGTTGGTGAGTAGCTACATGGGTGTCTATATAGGTTATTAGTTGTTTTTTTGAGTATCAGTCTGAGTGTCTGTATGGTACGGTGGGGGGTATTACGTAGTGCATAGATGCATGAATGAGTGACTCACTGTTTGTATGTGTTGAAGACAGCATGTGTGCAGGACTGTATGGGTGGATGAGTGTGTGTATGGGTGTGTTAGTGAGTGAATGACTGTCTCAATAGTGTCTTCAGGAGTAACTACATATGTTTTTAACTAGTATATGTGACTTTTGGTGTATATATGTGAGTATATGTGAGAGGGAGAGATTGAAAGAGTTCCTGTATGAATAAGTATGTGTTTCTATAAGTGATTGTTTAAAAGACTAAGTATGTGTAAGTTTCCGTAGAAGTAAGTATGGTGGTGTGTGTATTACTGTATATGCAAGTAAATGTATGTTTTATTCTTTATTAGCATGAGTGACTATGTGTGTGAGTAACTCTATGGATGAGTGGCATTGTGTAACAGGATGTATAGATGTATGAGTACATATGATGAGTGAGTACATGTATGAGTGACTGTATAGGACTGTTGGTGAATGAGTGGATGTGTATGTGGATCTTAGAATTACTGAAGAGGTTGTTGTAACTGGTATTGGTATGTCCATTGTTTTGAAATTTTTAGTCTCTATTTTTGAATGTGTGTATCAAAGCTTATATTAAGGTGAGAGGAGGTCTGCCACTCTATCACAAGGATGATGTCATCAGTGATGTCATCAGTGATGTCATTTGAGATGTCATCAGTGATGTCATGAGTGATGTCACTGACCATGTCATGAGTGATGTAATATGTGACGTCATCAGCAGTGCATTGCGGGCGCGCGAGTTATAGTTAGCTGAACTAACTATAACGGGGCAATTTCATTGGTTTTTTACGAGTAAAATGTCCAGCTAACTATAACATGTGTGAAACCTATGGTTTTTTCACTGAATTTCTAAGGTTTTTTAAATGCTAATTCCTAACTATAACGTGTGTGAAACCTATGGTTTTTTCAGTGAATATACATATATATATATATACATATATATATATATATATATATATATATATATATATATATATATATATATATATATATATATATATTCACTGAAAAAACCATAGGTTTCAGGGGCGTTATAGTTAGCTGGACTTTTTACTCGTACAAAACCATAGAAATTCCCCCGTTATAGTTAGTTCAGCTAACTATAACTCGCGCGCCCCCAATCCACTGCTGATGACGTCACATATTACATCACTCATGACATGGTCAGTGACATCACTCATGACATCACTCATGACATCACTGATGACATCATCCTTGTGATAGAGTGGCAGACCTCCTCTCCCCCTAATATAACCTTTGATACACACATTCAAAAATAGAAATTAAAATTTTCAAAACAATGGACATACCAATACCAGTTACAACAACCTATTTAGTAATTGTAAGATCCACATCCACATCCACTCATTCACCAACAGTCCTATACAGTCACTCATACATGTACTCACTCATCATATGTACTCATACACCTATACATCCTGTTACACAACGCCACTCATCCATAAAGTTACTCACACACATAGTCACTCATGCTAATAAAGAATCAAACATCCGTTTAACTGCATATACAGTTATACACACACCACCACACTTACTTCTACAGAAACTTACACATACTTAGTCTTTTTAACAATCACTTATAGAAACACATACTTTTTCATACAGGAACTCTTTCAATCTCTCACTCTCACATATACTCACTTATATACACCAATAGTCACATATACTAGTTAAAAAAATATGTAGTTACTCATAGAGACACTATTGAGACAGTCATTCACTCACTAACACACCCATGCACACACTCATCCACCCATACAGTCCTGCACACATGCTGTCTTCAACACATACAAACAGTGAGTCCCTCATTCATGCACCTATGCACTACGTAATACCCCCCACCGAACCATACAGACATCAGACACTTATACTGATACTCAAAAAACCAACTAATAACCTATATAGACACTCATGTAGCTACTCACCAACCCATGCAGCCACTTATACACAAAGTGAGAGACTGATACAGATATTTACATATTTAAACATTACTCACTAAGCCATGTATTCACTAAGATACACTTAATCAGTCAGTTATACAATAAATTTTTCAAGAACAAATCATCCATTTAGACACTTATATACCCATTTATTCTTCCATCGACCTTGAGATATACATATATAAAACATATGTAATTTCACACATTCACTGGATGATGTCATCAGTGATGTCATTTGAGATGTCATCAGTGATGTCATGAGTGATGTCACTGACCATGTCATGAGTGATGTAATATGTGACGTCATCAGCAGTGCATTGCGGGCGCGCGAGTTATAGTTAGCTGAACTAACTATAACGGGGGAATTTCTATGGTTTTGTACGAGTGAAAAGTCCAGCTAACTATAACGCCCCTGAAACCTATGGTTTTTTCAGTGAATTTATATATATATATATATATATATAATCTACTGGCGGTCACCAGTAGATAGTTATAGTCAGTACCTATTTTCCATAGGAATTCCGCAACATTCTATTTGGAATAACGTTGGCGCCGATTGACGAATCTTCGCAAAATTTTCCAAACATTTGTCCATCTCCGGTCCGCTCCTATCCTGAAAATTTCATGGTGATTTCATGGTGATTTTCCCAATGCATTTTCCCATAGGACCTTTTGACGCAGCTACAGCCCGAACTGCTGAACGGAATTACACCAAATTTGGTAAAGAGGTAGCCCTCAGTTCAGACTCGTGCTTTTTGCTTAAATGGTGTAAATCCGTTCAGTAGTTCCTGAGAAAAAGACATTTAAAAGTACATATATATCTATGGCCTCGGAGGATCCGCGCACCTTATGCACACCCAGCGCGCACCCTGCCGTGCACGAGCTGTATTCTAATTGGCTGTCAACACTCCAAATCAGGAAGTGTTGGCAGCCATCTTGTGCCTCGGTAGAACCGAGGCACAAGAAACCTAAAAAACAAACGTGAAAAACGCAAAAAGGGGACAGGGTAGAAACACCCTGACCCCCTAGGCCTGCTCAGGGGGTCCCACAAGGACCCCCAGGGCCAAAAAAAGCATTTAAAAAAAAAGAAAATCGGCGAGATTCGCCCACCCGGCGCGAATTTCGGCCGTAAATTAAAAAACAAAAGAAGCGCGGGCTCCCGTGCCCAGAGGGGCGCCCCGGGAACGCCACCCCCGGGGCTTATTTCAATTGTGTGGGGGGGCTCGCAGGCCCCCAAGTCCTGGGGACCGCCACCCACCGGGGCTTCAATTTCTTTGTTGGGTGGGCTCTCAGGCCCCCCGCCAGCCCCGGGGACCGCCACCCACCGGGGGCTTAAAAAAATGAATGGGGGGCTCACGGCCCCCAGCGGCCCCGGAGACCACCACCCCTGGGGATTTATTTTTTTTAAAATATACCCTGTGTGGGGGGGCTCAAGCCCCCCCACACGCCCCTTGGACCGCCACCTCCCCAGGGCTCTAAATATGTAAATTGAGGGTCTGTGACGGACCCCCAGCCCTGGGGACCACCACTCCCAGGGGCTTTGAAACAGGTGGGAGGGGGCCATGCGGCCCCCCTCCTGGAGCCCTTGATGGCCCTGGGGACTGCCACCACCCAGGGCCGGCTCCTGCAGTGTCCCGGGGTACCCACCCCCGGGACACTGCTGTTTGCAATGACAGGGCGGGAGCCTTGAGGCTCCCACCCTTTCATTGCAAACTTCTTTGCTATTTGGAAAAGAAAGCAGGAAACCAGCTCTCTCTTCCAAATAGCAAAGCAGATTGCTTTTCCACATGGGGAGCAGCATGTTAGCTGCTCCCCATGTGGAAAAGCAATACCGGCTCCCGCAGGATACGGGGAGCCGGCTGGGACCGTGGGGGGATTGGGGACCAGCCCCAGGGGATGGGGTCCACCGGGGCTATTAGTGGCCCACCTCCCCAAAATGATTTTCTTTTTTATTTTAAATAAAAAAGGGCCGGCCCCGGGGGAAGGGGTCCCAGGGGCAGATTATGGCCTCGGGAGGGGGGCCACGCGGCCTCCTTCCTGATTTTTTTGTTTTAAAAATAAATTTGGGGGCAGGCCCTGGGGGATGGGGTCCCCAGGGGCAATAAATCAGAAAAAGAAGCGGGGCTACACAGCCCCCCTTCTTAAAAAAAAAAGAAAAACGGGATGGGGCTGGAGGCCTCGCCCCCTTCTTGCAACGCACTGCAAACGCGCCCCCTGGTGCGTTTGCAGAATGGGAACAAATTCCCCTTGAATACTGGGGGTCCCTGGGGGCCAACTAGCACCAGGTACCTCCAGTATGCGCCAGGGAGCTGCGTTGCAGAGAGGTGTTCTGAGGCCATGCCCCTTTTTACACCTCTCTGCAACGCAGCTCTGTGGCGCTCATGAGAGGTAGCTGGTGGGCTAGTTGCACCCCAGGGACCCTCAGTATTCAAGGGGAGTTAATCCCCCAACTTAAAACGCGCCCTGTGGCCCGGTTTAAGTTGGGGAATTAATTCCTTGCCAATACTGAGGGTCCCTGGGGGTCAACTAGCCCACCAGGTACCTCCAGTAAGCACCACGGAGGGACGTGGCCTCTAAGCCCCTCTCTGCAACGCAGCCTACTGGTGCATACTGGAGGTACCTGGTGGGCTAGTTGGCCCCCAGCGACCCACAGGATTGAGGAGGAATTAATTCTCTAACTTAAAACGCGCCACAGGGTGTGTTTGCAGACATATCACCTCAGGCCACGCCCCTTGCCTTCACCACTGTGCAAACGCGCCCTGTGGCACCTTTTAAGTTGGGGAATTAATTCTCTTTCAATACTGACGGTCCCTGAAAGCCAAATAGCCCAACAGGTATCTCCAGTATGCGCCAGGGAGCTGCGTTGCAGACAGGTGTTCAGAGGCCACGCCCCTTTTTACACCTCTCGCAACACAGCTCTGTGGTGCTTACTGGAGGTACCTAGTGGGCTAGTTTGACCCTAGGGACCCTTAGGATTGAAGGGGACTTAATCTCCCAACTTAGAACAGTGACAGGGCGCGTTTACACAGTGGTGAAGGGAGGGGACGGGGCCTGACAGGATGTGTGCAAACACGCCCTGTGGCGCGTTTTAAGTTGGGGAAAAAATTCCACTTCAAACCTAAGGGACCATGGGGGCTAAGTAGCCCACCAGGTGTTTCCAGAAAGCGCCACTGCGCTGCGTTGCAGAGAGGTGGTGCAGGCCGTGCCCCTTTTGACATCTCCCTGCTACGCAGCTCTGTGGCGCTTACTGGATGTACTACGAATTCCGATTTACTCACCTGTTATCAGGAGAGACCTCAGTGCTGCATCTTTGAGCCCAGTACTGATCCTGAAAAGTAATTCTAACCATACTTACCAGTAACTTGAATTTCCTTCCTAGGCTAACATTGACTGGTTTCACTTGGAAATTCTTCTGTGTGTGGAGTTTTGGAACTTTAAAATATTCACCTAAAATCATCCGAAGAACGAAATCCGATTTACTCACCTGTCATCAGGAGAGAACTCAGTGCTGCATCTTTTAGCCCAGCACTGACCCTGAAAAGTAATTCTAACCGTACTTACCAGTAACTTGTATTTCTTTCCATACGAATCCATTGTCTGGTTTTCAGCAGAAAAGTTTCTAAGTGTCTATTTTCACAAACTAAAAATATTCCTTAAAAATCGCTTGTATGACTTAAACGCATTCTTTCAACTGTTTAGAGGAGATGCACCAGTGCTGGATCCAAGATCCACCACTGAGTAAGAAAAAGTGATGTCATTTGAGATGTCAGCAGTGATGTCATGAGTGATGTCACTGACCATGTCATGAGTGATGTAATATGTGACGTCATCAGCAGTGCATTGCGGGCGTGCGAGTTATAGTTAGCTGAACTAACTATAACGGGTGAATTTCAATGGTTTTGTACGAGAGAAATGTCCAACTAACTATAAAGCACCTGTAACCTATGGTTTTTTCAGTGAATTTCTAAGGTTTTTTAAATGCTTATTCCTAACTATAACGTGCCTGAAACATATGTTTTTTTTTGTGAATATATATATATATATATATATATATATATATATATATATATATATATATATATATGGCGATCTTGCTGGCAGTGTGCTACTTTGCGGCAGAACCAAGCCGCTGCACATTTCTAAACTTCTCCCATCTCGGACAGACGAAGTCGCACTCGCAACACTGCTGATTTAATGTTTCATGACAGCCAGCAACAAGGCAGTCCTGACGTGACCTGATGGGTGTGTTGTTGTTGCATGCTGGGACTCGTGGTTCGTGATTAATCAAAATAGTGACCCTCCAGTGGGTTGTGTCAAGGTCTGTTGCTGTATCAAGGGCAGGTCCCATTTTACTTTCAGTGTTGCTCTCAAAACAGTCCTATTTTCGAAGCTGCAAAGGAACCATGCCACATTCGGTATGCGGCGGCGTCCGCCCCCTAAAATCGTTTCCATGAGGCACACAAAGCTGGTTCAAGGTAGGGTGGTTATGGCGCTCTTGCTGGCGGTGCGCTACTTTGCGGCAGAACCAAGCCGCTGCACATTTCCAAACTTCTCCACTCTCGGACAGACGAAGTCGCACTCACAACACTGCTGATTTAATGTTTAATGACAGCCAGCAACAAGGCAGCCCTGACGCGTTTCGTCCAACCATGAACTTTTTCAAAGGTAAGCCTTGACAACAAAAATCAATCACTGACCACAGGGAAACAATTGCATTTTATGTGATTTCTGGCCCCCTGGTGGACACCCTGATGGGTGTGTTGTTGCATGCTGGGACCCATGGTTCGTGATTAATCAAAATAGTGATCCTCCAGTGGGTTGTGTCAAGGTCTGTTGCTGTATCAAGGGCAGGTCCCATTTTACTTTCAGTGTTGCTCCCAAAACAGTCCTATTTTCGAGGCTGCAATGGAACCATGCCGCATTCAGTATGATTGGTTTCACTATCATAATTTAGACTGTCATCAATCATGACTTCTAGGTTCTTTGCCTTTTTAACTGGAGTTGGGAGTGGTCCCAACTTCTATGGCCAGCTGGATGGGACCTAAAATTGGGGATTACTCCCAAAAAGAATCACCTTGGTCTTACCTAGGTTCAGCTGAAGGCAATGGTTGCTCATCCAGGCACCGATCTCCTGCATGCAATCATAGAACTTGACACCAATGAAATTTACATTGTCAACAGATGAGAGCAAAATTTGTGTGTCATCCGCATAAGAAGTTAGAAAAAGCCAAAGGATTGAATTAGTGGTGCTAGCTACGTTACATAGAGGTTAAACAGTGTTGGGCTAAGAGAAGATCGTTGTGGGACCCTGCATGGCAGAGAAAACAGTTTCAAGGGTGTATGCATCTAGGGCAGCAGTTTGCTCTCTTCCTTCCTGGAAAGAGCTTAGAAGGGCATGAGCATTCTTTTTTCATACCTATCATGTCAAGACAGTTGTTCAAAATAGTATGGTCGTCTGTATCGAAGGCTGCTGACAGGTCATGGAGAATAAGGGCTGTAGTTCATCCCTTATCCAATGCAGCCCTTATTTCCTCTATAGCCTTCATCAGAGCAGTCTCTGTGTTGTGTTTAGGTCTGAACCCAAACTGAGGGTCTAGAATATGAGTCCAGAAGATGGTTATCCTGGATGAATTGCAACAATTGTAGATTTATTTGATTCATCGCTTTCTCTGTGATTTCATCAGGAAATGGTAGAAGAGAAATGGGGCAATAGTTAATAGGATATTCTGGATTTAAGCTCAGTTTCTTCAGAATCTGAAGGATTGAGGCTTTTTTTCCAGAATGATGGAAAATGTTCTTTTGCAAACATAGAGTTACTGATTCTAGTTAAGTTAGTGGGAATAGGCCCTGGGATCAGTTTTACAACAGAAGGTGGACATGGGTCTGATGGAGATCCTGATTTAGTAGCGAGAATTAGCCTGTTGACCTGGTTAGGTGTAACTGAAGAGAATTCAGAGAGAGTTGTATGTTCAAGGCTATCCTGCATGTTTAAGGTTTTTGTGGGTCCAAGGGTACCATGCTCAAAAAGATTCATAAATGCTACTTATAATGAACTCTGGAAATTTTTCCAGATAGTAGCCACTGAACGCTTAAGACAAATTGGTAAGATTAATTTGGAAACAGCATTGGCTGTTGTGGACAATGGCATGACTACATTGTCAACTCAAATTTATTATATGAATATCATTTTATCATCTGCATTCGATATAATACAGAATGACATGTCTCTTCTCCAGCATGGGCAAAGCTGTCTTAAATCAATTATGCAATTGGTTTGGACATTGCAGGTTTTGAAATCAAACCCTATGCCTTGGAAATATCTGAACGCAACAGATTTGTTTTTGCCTTACAAGTTGACAAGCACACATTGAGCGTTTAGAGTCATTGTCTTTCACAGTAGCTGAGACCAACATCTGTAGTTTGGTTAATTCATGGTTTTATCACACTACCAATTTTGAACTTTCAGTTTATATCTTGTCTGCATCACTTTCAAGTAGGCAGATATGAAGCTTTAAGGGAAAGATTTTTTCATTGAGCCTGGGTTTTGTCTTTTGATTAAAAATGTTTGAATGGGGAAACAGAAGTGCTCATAAACGGATGTGAATGTGAAACTTTGTTAGGCCATTCACTAGTTTATAAAGAGGTCACACTTCATGGATCATGTAATGTGTCAATGGCCAATTTGGCATATTAACTGAATGGTCGTTCCTGTCTCTTTAATTCAGCCAATGTTCCATTTACTTGAAATAGAAGTTATTTGATCCTGAATGTCCAAGGTTGTTGCAGGAGGAAATCTCAGGTGTCATATGTGGTGAGGGGTTCCAAGGTCATGACTTCCTGCAATACATTTTTTTATTACCACCTGCACACAAGATTAGGGAAGTTGCAGTTTAACCTTCGATTCAAAATATTAGCATTAATTTCAATAAGTTAAGCCAACTAAAAGCCTTATTGTTTCAGAAGGACGTTGCATTAACTTTTGCTCGCAAAACGTTTGATCATCAAGTTACAAGGTCTTCCTCTGAAGTACAATCGTTCCGGCGCCTGAACCTACCGCAACATTTTGGTGACTATGTGCACCTCATATTTAATCCTTCAAATACTGCAGGTGTAGTACACTTTTTTAAAGTGACGGGGTCTGGCTTTGTTAGCACTTTCCAGGCAGTATTCATAGTAATCATGCTCCTTTTTGCACTCTTTCGTTTCCAGCATCTTTGGAGGCAAACCACTGGTGGTATTCCTACTCATTGCCCATTTGGTCCTATTTTTGTTACTCCGCAATGGATGTTCTGCCTCGAGGCCAAATGGTGATGGGCATACCACATGTCCTGCAGTGTTGTGAACACATAATACAGTGCTTTGTAGAGCCATTGCTCCAGGAATTGAATGACAACTGGTCTTGTCCTTTAGACCTGTGTGGTTACACTACATACAGCCCATGTTCTGCTATTTATGATGCCCTATTGAGTGTGCACTAAACATCTGTCTTGCTATGCAACTGATACAATTTATGGCTATAAATCTGCATAGGCGTCCATTGAGGGTTTATTCAGTGCTGTCCAATGGGACTGTTGTTGCTACAAGATTCTTACTCTGTACAATCAATCAATCACACAAAACGTTATTCCGTTTTTGTTCGGAAAACCGTAACAGTTACACAAATACAAATACATACTCTGAACTATTATCTCCAGCCAGCATGGATGCTTTGGCTCATGAATTTCTGGGATCTGGCTCTTCTATTGCGGTTACACTACTGGCTGTCACACCATCAGCATGGGCTGATTGGAATGGATAAGACAATGTTTGTTCTTTGGATCTTGCGCCACAGGCTTCAGTGGATATATCATCTGCAGATGTAGGTTCCATCCTGTTACCTACCGACTCTCTGAACATGTATGCCATTTCTGGAGCCGCCTAGACTTTTAATTAAGCCCCTGTATCTAAACTAAATTGACTTTTATTGATTTTTATTATGTGGGTATTTTTAAATTGGCCTTTTTTATTGGCTTTCATTTGCTTAGCTGTTAAAGTATATTTTATTGGCATTTAATTTTACATTTAAAATTAAATTTTTTTAAGGCTAGCTTTCATGCCTTTAGCCGAGTCTCCCTACAGCCAAGGGGAGGGTGTAGTATCGGATGACAGGCCTCGCGCTCAGTCTCTATTTTAGCTTCACGTTTTAGCTTGACATTGTTTTCTAATGTGGACTTTTTAAATGATTTGCATTTACACAATATTATACTTAGAAATTATTCTAAATGCAGTTTATTTCTTAGTAGGCATTATCATGTTATTCGTACACTTTGTACAAAGCTAGGAACATAGAATGCAATGTCCTTGCATTTACGTTGTCCGGTTGGAGACAGCTCTAAGACTACAGACACACCATCGTATCAGCTCTGCACCTTAGAGACAGTGCAATTGGAGCAGTGCTTTAATTATATAAACTGCCTCTGCATTAAATTTGGCAGAGGAGCACTTCTGCTGGGATTTTCCGGGAAAGACATGCACTCTGACTGAGATGCAGTCCTACTGATTCTGACTTCTACACTACAAAGGACAATAACCTGTTCTACACAAGCCAGCCTCCTGATACATCATACTCAGGTGGGGGCTGGGTGGGTTAGGCTATCGCAATGTATCTGGCTGAGAATACCCCCGCTATGCTCTGGATAGTATAGGAAGTGGTAGGTAAGAATATAATCATATAATAACGTGTGTATTTTTAAAGCACATGTTCACCCAGAAAGGTATCTTGGCACTGAATAACAGTTGTTTATTGTTACTCAACTCAATGGTACTCATTTTATCAACCCCAGAAGGATGAGAGGCTGAGTGGACCCTCTAGTATTTGAACTTGTGTCCATGAGGTCAAACAGAGGCCCCTTAGTGGATGCATTAGTCCACTAAACCACAAGACCGTTGCATGTAATGTTAACATGGTTGAATTGTTATCTTTTTTCACATTCTTGTAATGCTGGTTCCAGTGCTTTGCTTCTTCTGCCTAATCAGTACAGTAAATTCTTTCTATATAAGATTATGATTGTTTCAATAAATGTGTGAAAAGCCAATTCGTATATTTTTTGTGTTTCCCTTACACTTACAAAAGGTTGACAACAAAAGGCTAAGATCTGTTCCAACAATTTCCCTGGGGAAAAAAACAGTGGTCGTGTTCAAAGTTGCTGATACCATCTGGTACCCTGGGAAAGTTAGGGATTCAGATGGGACACAGTGAGCTAGTTAGGAACCAGGCCATCATTTTCTGATGATATGTGCGACTTAGTCTCCATATCCTGAAGCTTATTGTGTCCAGATATAAAGCCCTACTTAATTCGTAAGAACAATAGAACAATACCTGCCAAATTCCATTAAAATCTGAGTGCCCATTTTCAAAATACACATAAGTACAAAGTGTATGGAAAATGCATTGGTGGAAAAACAAGTAATGGGACACCCCTTTTTTCTTTGCAGCACCTTGATGAATGTCCGCAAAACATTGCATTGTCCGCCAATGTAAAAAATATGACAAGGACTCCCACTCGACCTATATGCTTTCTGATAGGCTTACAAAAGCTCTATGGGCCGGACATTTCTAGACATGACAGATCAAACAACTGATTGTGTACAGGTTATCATTTTATTATATTATTAAATTCATTCTTATTTTTTAAAGTTTTTTTAATTTCTCTGATTGTACAAAAGTTAAAAACATTACAGAAGCGACAAAAAATTCATAGGTGCAAATGTGCAATTATTCAGTATAGAAATACATGTCACATTTGTTTTAATAAATTGTCATAATTTCTAAAAGGTGCATGTATATTGAAACATAAAAGGGGGGTCCTGATGGAGGTGGATATAATTCATAATCTCCACTGAAACGTGCGTTGACCTGGTTGTAGTGAAATCCCAGCTTGCAACACAATTGTGGATATCCTATGAAGTGCTCTCTCCGGGACTTCCATCAGTGTATGCCCTTTTAGGCTGGGTTGGTTATGTATGTGATGTGTGAATGTTAGTGTGGTGTTGTGCAAGAGGTGAGGATAGTTGTGTGGTCGATCGATCCAGGGGATATATCTTTGGTTTCAATATAAATGCTCATTTTACAAATTATGACAATTGTTAGACCTGGCACCTTGGTGTGGGTCTCCCTTCCAGTTTTTTGCTGTTGCCTCATGTGTTTTTGCTGGTGTTAGATGCTTTTGCGCACTGTGCCACTGCTATCCAGTGCCACAGTGCAAGTGCTCCCTATGGTAAATTGATGTATGGATTAGTGATTCCATGATTGGCTAGTTTGGTTTACCTGTCAGACCCTAGTACAGTGCACCAAGGGTGCCCAGGGCTTGTAAACCAAATGCTGCTGGTGGGCTTGCAGCACGGGTTGTGCCACCTACAAAAGCAGCCTGTAAAAGTGTGTCTCAGGTTTGCCATTGCAGAGCCTGTGTGCAGTCCGGTACTGCCACGTTGTCTGGGCAAGTTCACCCACTTGCCAGTCCCTAAACCTTCCCTTTCCTTCATATCAGACACCCCTATGGTAGGCCCAAGGGTAGGGTGCATTGTAAGTATAAGGTAGGACATGCCCTGGTGTGTGGCATGTCTTAATAGTGAATTACAGCCATTTTCGTTTTTCACTATTGCAAGGCTACCTGTTCCCCATAGGCCATAGGCTATAATCCTAACTGACTCAGGGCACCAGGTAGAAACTCGAGCTTAGTATGTCTGAATTCAGAATGATAAAATGCATCTTTTAGTGAAGTTGGTTTTAACATTCTGTGTTTGAAATACTACTTTTAGAAAGTAGGTATTTTCTTGTCTAGCCATCCAAGCCTGCCCCTGCTAGGTTGTGTATTCCTTGTCCGGAGTTTGAATGACAGGGGCTGGGGGATATCAGGAGACAGGGTGAGCCAGCACAGGGCTGAATAGAGAGATCTGCATGTAGATGGGTGGGAGGAGTTGCGCCTGGGACATGAATAGGGCTGTGCCTTCCCTCCACAATGCTGGCTCCACCTCCTGTGGTGCGTCTGATATCCCTGCCCTGCACTGTGAAAGGAAACAGAGTGCTCCAGGACTGACCAGAACTGGTTTGGACCAGGCAAAGGCCTCTCTGCCTTCAGAGAACAAAGAGAAACTGTATATAAAAAGGGGGACCCAGACCCCAGAACTTTAGATCACTTTTGGGAAACAAGAAGAAACCTTTGCTGAGGAGAGGAACCAGAGAGACTGAGGAGAGACTATCCCTAAGCTGAAGTGCTGCTTGGGGGATTGGCCTGCAGTGGTTGCCTAAACTGCCAAAGAAAGGAACTTTGTGTGTACTTTCATCAACTTGTAAGGGATCTCCAAGGGCTTGAGAGAGAGCTTGCCTCCTGCTGAAGTCTCCGGGACAACAGACTTCACCCACCAGCTCTCAAAGAATTATTTTGGAAGTGCCTGCTGCTGTGCGAGGCTTTCTGAGGGACTGCTTGTTGCAAGGAGCTGGAAGTGTGACTCACGGAGAAGAAGCGTGTCGCCGCCGCAGCCGCTGTTGTCGCATCGTCGAAGAAGAGGATCAACGTCGCATCAGATGCCGCTGCGTCAGCGGAGAAGCGTGTCACCACCGCTGCAGTTGCCGCATCGTTGCCAAAGCACCTCGCATCGCCGGAGAAGAGAATCGACGTCGCATCAGACGCCGCCGCATCACCGAGAAGCGTGTCGCAGGGCCTGTCGTGGCTCAGAAGAATCGTTGAGTCACCACACGGCCGTCGGGCATGCACGCATCATGTCGCATCAAGAAGGAGACGCCATCTTTGTCGCATTCTACCGGATCTTCATCGCGGCATTGCGTGCCGCATCGCCACGGAAGCGCAGTAAGAAACCGACGCATCACCTCCCCTCACAGAGAAGAACTGACGCATCCCCTACGCATCAGTAGGGATCCGACGCATCACCGTTCTTGCGTGTAAGGAACCGACGCATCACCTTCCCTGCAACACTTTCGTTGTATAGCATTACGCTTCCTAAGGTACATTGAACTCAAAGTGTCGCATTTACCATCTTAAGAGAACTAAGCTATGTCTACAATTTTTAAAGTACATTATTGTGGATTTTTGTCGTTTGTGGTCTTGTGTTAAGACTATATAAAAGATACTTATTTTTAATACACAACTTGTGTGGTGTCCATCTGTAGTGTTGTCACTGAGTTACTGTATGTGTTCACAAATGCTTTACACACTGCCTCTGAGATAAGCCTGGCTGCTCGTGCCAAGCTACTAAGAGGGTGAGCAGGGGTTATTTTAGGAGTGTACCCCCTTACCCTGACTAGACGCACGGGCCCCGATTTGGTCAAAGGTACCTACCTCTGCCAACTAGTCCCCCAAGTCCAACATTGGTGGCAGCGGTGGGATTCTGGACTTGCATTTGTGACTCATATACAGTGATTGGTGAACACTACTAGTGAGTGCAGACCAAAACACGACCACATACTTTTGGTAGATTGTTTTTCCTGGGATTTTCTATTTTTGCAAAGGACTGCCAAGTCTAACCACCATGGAGGAAGCAGTATCCATAGCATCTGTTGATTATGAATGGGAAGAGGAGAAACTGGAATGCTACAATGTAAAATAGCTCAAGCACTTCTGCAGGAAATTTAAAGTTTCACTGACCGGTCTCTCCAAGAAGGATGAGTTCCAAAAGGTGCTGAGGGCCTGGGTCGAAGCAAGGAATACCCCTGAGGATGAGGAAGGGGTTGAGGATGCAGATGAGCAGCTGGAAGGGCCATTTGGTCCAGGGGGGAGGAGAGCAACCTCCCCAGCAGGTAGCAGTGTTTCTGCCAAGGGCCTTTCCCCAGAGGAGTTGGCGGACAGGGTGGAGCTGGCCAAGTTCAAGTTGGGTGGGCAACTGAAGTTGGAAAATAGGAGATTGGCCCTAGAGGAAAAGAGAATGCAGTTTGAGCATGAGAAAAGTTTGAGGGAGTTGGAGTTGAAAGCGAGGAGCTTAGAAATGACTCCCTCTGGTGGCAGCACACCGTCCATGCCTGTTTAAGCCAGGGTGTGTCTTCCTTAAGATGTGGTAAAAGAGTTTTTTTAAGAATGATGACATTGGGTAGTGGTTTAAAGCCTATGAGGTAGCCATGTCTTCTCACCAGGTCCCTGAGAAGGATTGGGGAGAAGGTTGTGGGGGCGGTTCCTTAGTGAGGGGCGGGATACACTGTTAGACTTGCCTTCTGAAGTCCATAATTCTTATAGCCACATGAAAGATGCATTGATGTCCAGGTATGGGTTGACTCCTGAATTTTATAGGCAGAGGTTCAGGAATTGCAAGAAGCTAGAAGGCAGTACCTTGGTAGAATATGTCACTTTTTTTCTGCAGAGCATTGGATAGTTGGGTGAAGGGTAGCAAAGTGAATGATTTTGAGGCGCCCTTTGATTTAATTGCCTGGGAGCACTTGTCAAGTAATTGTTTTTCAGAGCTACACCAGCACCTGATTGATAGTAGGCTGACTAACCCTAGAAAGATTACTGAGGAGGCGGACAGCTGGGTGAGCACCCGGGTCCACAATGGTCCCGTGGGAGACTCAGCCAAGAGTAGGCAGAGCCTCCAGCAGAAGAGTGGGGGGGACAAGGGTAAACAGAGGGGTTCCAGAAAGGGCCCCAAAGTAATTCCTATGGGAACCGAGGGCAAGGTTCCCAGCCTCCCCCTGAGAAGAAGCAAGGGGCCAGATAGTTAAACCTGTTCAAAGAAGGCCCATAACCTGTTTTACGTGTGGCCTAGTGGGTCACGGTGCATGGGATCCCAAATGTCCCCAGTTTGGGAAGACAGCACCCACTGGTGCAGTCCCCCGGCAATTGGCTAGTGTAGCCCTGGGTGAGGAGATAGGTGCCCAAGGTGGGTGGGGTCCCGCAGAGATGTCCCTTGTCTCATTAGGAGACTGTGAGGTGGTACCCAGGACCCAACTGCCTGATAACACTAAGAAGTACAGGCAGTGGGTGACCATCAATGGCCATAAAGTGGAGGCTCTTAGAGACACAGGAGCCAGTGTGACAGCTGTCAAGTGTCACCTGGTATCTCAAGAGCAGATTGTCCCCAATGCATTCTACCCAGTTGTTGCCGCTGACAACATAGAGAGCCACTGCAAGGTGGCCCAGGTTCCCTTTGAGTGGGAGGGGGGTCTCTGGTACTGTTCAGGTAGCTGTGAAGCCCGCCATGCCTGTTGACTGTTTGTTAGGGAACGATTTGGAGAGCTCACCTTGGGCGAAGGTGGAGCGATGTGCTCATTTGGAGATGTTGGGTCTGCCTGACTGGGCATATGTAACCACACGGTCCATGGCTGCCAGTAAGGGTGCTCAAGAGGACCTGGAGAGTGAGTGGGAGGCCCAGGTACCTGCCTTAAAGGGAAGGGGCAGGGGGTGCAGGAAACCGGCCCCCAAAGTTCCCCCAGCCCAGGAGGAGGTAGACCCTGAGGGGGATGCTCTGGAGCCTACAGGGGAACAGGTAGCTGAACTGGGGGACCTGCCTGAGCTGACCCATTGGCAGCAGGAAGGAGGACTCTCCAGGGAAGAGTTCTGTGAGGAGCAGAACAAGTGCCCTTCTCTTGTGGATTTGCGGCAGCAGGCTGCAAGCCAGGCAGCAGGTGATCAGTCTGGATCACATTGGATCTACTGGGAGAATGGTTTCCTGTATAGTAAGCCTACGGTTGCTGAGCCTAGGTCAACCCGTGTGCTGGTGGTACCCCAGCGCTTCAGAGCCTTCCTACTGGGGCTGGCTCATGATGTGCCATTAGCAGGACATTTGGGGCAGGACAAGACCATTAAGTGGCTTGTCACCCACTTCTATTGGCCCCAAATGCGCAAGAGTTCAGACACTCATTGCAGGACATGTCAGACTTGCCAGGCAAGTGGAAAAAGTGGGAGGAAGCAAAAGGCTCCTCTCCAGCCATTCCCTGTGGTCAGCACCCCCTTTGAACGGGTTGGTGTTGACATTGTGGGGCCACTGGACCCCAAGACACCCATGGGCAACAGGTTCATGATCGTCTTTGTGGACCATGCCACCCGGTACCCGGAAGCCATACCTCTGAGGACAGTGACGGCCCCCGTGGTAGGACGGCCACTGATGGGAATTTTCTCCAGAGTGGGATTCCCTCGAGAGGTAGTGTCTGACTGAGATGCAAACTTCATTTTCAAGTATATGAAGTCCCTGTGGCAGGAGTGTGGGGTAACCTACAAGTTTACCACTCCTTACCACCCCCAAGGAAATGGGTTGGTTGAAAGATTCAACCAAACCCTAAAAGGTATTATTATGTGTCTTGAGGAACCTATGAGGCATAAGTGGGACGTCCTCTTACCATGCCTGCTGTTTGCATACCGTGAAGTGCGACAGAAATCTCTAGAGTTCAGTCCCTTTGAGCTTCTCTATGGTCACCCAGAGAGAGGACCTCTGAGTCTGGTCAAGGAAGGCTGGGAGCAATCCCCCAGGAAACCTCCCCAGGATGTATATAGCTACATGCTGGCCTTCAGGAACCAGACTAGGCGTTTCAGGCAACTCGCTGAGGCGAATCTGGAAGCCAGCCAGGAGGAGATGAAGCGGTGGTACGACCAGAATGCCACTCTGGTAGAGCTTCAGCCTGGTCAGAAAGTTTGGGTCATGGCCCCAGTGGAGCCCTGCGCACTCCAGGATAAGTGGACCGGCCCATTTGAGGTGGTGGAGCGCAAAAGTCCCGTTACCTACTTGGTGGACTTGCGGTCTCCCAGGAACCCCTTGCGGGTCATGCATGTCAACCGCCTGAAGCCCCACTTGAAGAGGTCCGAAGTGGGCATGCTCTTAGCGACAGATGCTGGAATGGAGGAGGAGACTGAGTCTCTTCCTGACCTCCTGTCGGCGACAGAGCAAGATGGGTCAGTGGATGGTGTCAACCTCTCTTCCACCCTGACCCCTGAGCAACAGAATGACTGTCACCAGTTGCTGATCTGTTCTCCCTGATTCCCAGTGTCACTGATTGGTGCGTCCATGATGTGGACACTGGAGATAGTCCTCCTGTGAAGCACAAAACTTACCGGGTGACTGACAGGGTGAGGGCTTGCATCAAGGAGGAGGTCTCCAAGATGCTTGCGTTAGGGGTGATTGAGTCCTCTAACAGTCCTTGGGCCAGCCCAGTGGTCTTAGTCCCAAAGGCTGCCGCACCGGGTACCACGCCAGAATTCCGGTTCTGTGTGGACTACCGAGGGATCAATTCAGTCACGAGGACTGATGCGCACCCCATCATCAGAACTGATGAGCTTATAGATCGGTTAGGGGCTGCCCGGTACCTTAGCATGTTTGATCTAACGTCTGGGTACTGGCAGATCGCCATGACTGATGGGGCAAGAGAGATGTCAGCATTCTCCACACCAGATGGGCACTACCAGTTCCGGGTTATGCCCTTTGGGATGAAGAATGCCACTGCCACCTTTCAGAGGTTGGTCAACCAGGTGTTGGCTGGACTGGAAGAGTTCAGTGCAGCCTACCTGGATGACATTGCAGTGTTCAGCGCCAGTTGGGAAGAACAACTACGCCACCTCTGGGAAGTGTTGATGGCGCTGCGGAGGGCAGGCCTCACGATCAAGCCTAGTAAGTGCAAGATCGGGCAGGGTTCCATGGTGTACTTGGGACACCAGGTTGGGAGTGGCCAGGTGGAGCCCCTGCAGCCCAAGATTGAAACCATACTGGCGTGGCAGCCCCCCAAGATCCAGACAGAGGTGAGAGCCTTTTTAGGACTCACTGGGTATTACAGGAGGTTTGTCAAGGGGTATGGCAGCATTGTTGCCCCCTTGGCACAGCTGACTTCCAGAAAGCAGCCCAAGAAAGTGATTTGGACTGACACCTGTCAGAAAGCTTGTGAGGCCCTGAAAACTGCTATGTGTATGGCACCCGTGCTCCTGGCACACAACTTCTCCAGAGAATTTATCGTTCAGACAAACGCTTCAGAGCATGGTATGGGGGCTGTTTTGTTACAGATGAATGAGGAGGGCCTAGATCAATCCTACATTCTATTTCTAGTGTAGGAGGTTACTTCCACGGGAACAGAGGAGGAGTATGATTGAGCGTGAGGCATTTGCTGTGATCTGTGCACTGAAGAAGTTGTGACAATTCTTGTTTGGGACTTACTTCCGGGTTCAGACAGACCACTGGCCCCTCAGATGGTAGATGCAGATGAGTGGTCCAAAGCTGTTGAGGTGGTCCATTTTTCTACAGGATATGGACTTCACGGTGGAACACCGCCCTGGTACAGAGCACGCCAATTCTGATGGTCTGTCCAGATTTTTCCGCCTTAGTGATGAGAACTCCCAGGAGGTATGGTAGTTCTCCCCACATTTCAGCTGGAGGGGACAGGGGTTAGACCTAGCACCTTGGCGTGGGTCTCACTTCCATTTTTTGCTGCTGCCTGATGTGTTTTTGCTGGTGTTATATGCTTTTGGGCACTGTGCCACTGCTATCCAGTGCCACAGTGCAAGTGCTCCCTATGGTAAATTGATGCATGGATTAGTGATTCCATGATTGGCTAGTTTGGTTTATCTGTCAGACCCTAGTACAGTGCACCAGGGGTGCCCAGGGCTTGTAAACCAAATGCTGCTGGTGGGCTTGCAGCACTGGTTGTGTCACCCACAACAGCAGCCTGTAAAAGTGTGTCTCAGGTCTGCCATTACAGAGCCT
Organism: Triturus cristatus; assembly: GCF_964204655.1. NCBI lineage: Eukaryota > Metazoa > Chordata > Amphibia > Caudata > Salamandridae > Triturus > Triturus cristatus. The sequence continues at coordinate 406,641,488 of NC_140583.1, read as the reverse complement.
GTGTGCAGTCTGGTACTGCCATGTTGACTGGGCAAGTGCACCCACTTGCCAGTCGCTAAACCTTCCCTTTTCTTCATATCAGACACCACTATGGTAGGCCCAAGGGCAGGGTGCATTGTAGGTATAAGGTAGGACATGCCCCGGTGTGTGTGGCATGTCCTAATAGTGAATTACAGCCATTTTCGTTTTTCACTATTGCAAGGCTACCTGTTCCCTATAGGCCAGAATGGGCAATTTGATTATTACATCTTATAATCCTAACTGACTCAGGGAACCAGGTAGAAACTCGAGTTTAGTATGCCTGAACTCAGAGTGATAAAATTCATCTTGAAGTTGGTTTTAACATTCTGTGTTTAAAAATACCACTTTTAGAAAGTATTTTCTTGTTTAACCATTCAAGCCTACCTCTGCTAGGTTGTATATTCCTTGTCTGGAGTTTGAGTGAAAGGGGCTGAATAGAGAGATCTGCATGTAGATGGGTGGGAGGAGTTGCGCCTTGGACCTGAATAGGACTGTGCCTTCCCTTCACAATGCTGGCTCCACCTCCTGTGGTGGGTCTGATGTCACTGCCTTGCACTGTGAAAGGAAAGAAGGAGTCATGTAAACAGAGTGCTCCAGGACTGACCCGAACTGGTTTGGACTAGGCAAAGGCCTCTCTGCCTTCAGAGAACAAAGAGAAACTGTGTATAAAAAGGGGGACCCAGACCCCAGAACTTTAGATCACTTTTGGGAAACAAGAAGAAACCTTTGCTGAGGAGAGGAACCAGAGAGACTGAGGAGAGACTATCCCTAAGCTGAAGTGCTGCTTGGGGGATTGGCCTGCAGTGGTTGCCTAAACTGCCAAAGAAAGGAGAGAGGAACTTGGTGTGTACTTTCATCGACTTGTAAAGGATCTCCAGGGGCTTGAGAGAGAGCTTGCCTCCTCCTGAAGTCTCAGAGACAACAGACTTCATCCACCAGCTCCCCAAGAGTTCTTTTGGAAGTGCCTGCTGCTGTGCGAGGCTTTCTGAGGGACTGTGTGTCGCAAGGAGCTGGAAGCGCGACTCACGGAGAAGAAGCGTGTCGCGGCCGCAGCCGCTGTCGTCGCATCGGCGAAGAAGAGGATCGACGTCACATCAGACACCGCTGAATCAACGGAGAAGCATGTCGCCACCACTGCAGTAGTCACATCGTTGCCGAAGCGGCTCGCATCGCCGGAGAAGAGGATCGACATTGCATCAGATGCCGCTGCATCACCGAGAAGCGTGTCGCAGGGCCTGTCGTGGCTCAGAAGACTCGTTGAGTCGCCACACGGCCATCGCATCGTTGCCGAAGTGCCGCGCATCGCCGGAGAAGAGGATCGACGTCGTATCAGATGCCGCCGCATCACCGGGAAGCAGGTCGCAGGGCCCGTAGCGGCTCAGAAGAATCGTTGAGTCACCACACGGCCGTCGGACGTTCACACATCATGTCGCATCAAGAAGAAGACGCCATTTATGTCGCATTGGAGCGGATCTTCATCGCATCACGGCGTTGCGTGCAGCATCGCCACGGAAGCGCAGTAAGAAACCGACGCATCACCTCCCCTATCAGAGAAGAACTGACGCATCCCCTATGCATCAGTAGGTACCCGACGCATCACCGTTCTTGCGTGTAAGGAACCGACGCATCACCTTCCCTTCAACACTTTCATTGTATAGCATTACGCATCCTAAGGTACATTGAACTCAAAATGTTGCATTTACCATCTTAAGAGAACTAAGCTATTTCTATCATTTTTAAAGTACAGTATTGTGGATTTTTGTCGTTTGTGGTCTTGTGTTAAGTCTATATAAAAGATACTTATTTTTGATATACAACTTGTGTGGTGTCCATCTGTAGTGTTGTCGCTGAGTTACTGTATGTGTTGAGGAAATATGAATTTTGTGATCAGTTATGTCCCCTATCGTAGACCCCAACGGCTCCATGTGCATGCTATAAGTACATGTATGTTCCCTCCAGTTCCAGTTTTGAAGACGCAAATACATGTGCGTCCACCGTCAACATGTCCTCTTTCAGATCCGTTATGAATGGGTCAGATATTCCATTCCTAAGTATGAAAGGCCACCGACTTTATGTGGTTCGCTTTCCACATTTTACAGACTCAGGCGAGTAGGCCCTGAATTCTGCCATCAAGCCTTCCCTGCTTTCTGCCTCTGGAAGCTCCAGCCCGAGCCTGCATCTGTATCCATGAACTTTGTCCTACTCCCTGCGCGGCTAACGGTGCCTGATCCAGCCTGTTGCCTGCCAAAAACTGTATTTCACCTTCAAGATTATCTGCCCCGCTCCTCATCCGATGCATTCCTGTCTAGTAGTTTAGGTAAACATTCTTCCAGCTACCGTGCAAGGGGCCAGGCCTCACTGTCCTCGTGCAAGTAATTCATAGCCCCTGTTACCATGGAAGATTCCTGCCCCCTCGCATCTCATGTAGACACTTAGACGCTTGTACACGCACTAACAGTCAGTATAGAATAGATTCCGTCCGAGAGACCTTTCCTTTTGGATAATACAGTTCTTTAAACAAGATATTAGATATGATTTGGGATTAGGTTGACATGACCCCTCAGACTTCTGTCTCCACATGTAGAGCTAAATGTCAAGTCCCCTTCACCCTCTAGTTGCACGTCAATCACACGTCATGCGGCTGCGCACGCATCTCTGCCAAATATTTCTGCTGATATTGCAGGATTCTCTTATGGATCCACCCACTTGTGACATCATGTATAATGACGTTTTCTAAATTACGCCTATATGTCCGCCTTTTTGGTTACGTATGCATATTTTATCTCTCTTATCAACTGTTACGCCTCCTGCATCTGTTACACTATAATGCATTTCTTATAAAAGTGATTACCTGTCAATAATGTATCGCCTTCCTTCCTGAACTTTCGTGGTGATGGAATTTGAAGCCTGCAATTCGAATTGTATTTCCTTTGTAAAGGAATAAAGCCTTTTAGAACCTCTAATACCACGGATTCTGCCTCTTATATTTACTGAGTTATTCTTACTAGATTTTACCGCATAAAAAAATAGTACCGGTAATGAAATATTTACCACAGAAATTGGCGCCCGAACAGGGACACTTTCTCATCTCACGCGCCGGAGGTGCGTTGCAGGCCCGGTCTCCTGCCACAGCTGAACGGACAAAAACGCGTACCTGCAGGATTTCCTGTATCTCCCTCCGGCCAAGCGGGGGTGACTGAGGCTGCGATCAACACCCAGACGAGGCGGTGAGAAGTGCGAAGTATCCCGACCAGAGCCTAGCTGAGAGAGCAAGATCCGAGGTATACAGAGGCCCACCAGGTTCCGAAGTTCCGAGTCCAGTCCAGTCCAGTCCAGTCCGGTCCAGTTTCAGTTCAGTTCCGAGGCCTTCCGTTCCGCGCTACCCGGTGAGTACCATTGTCGGGGAGGCATTTAAACGTGCACATAGTCTGTGCCGGTCAAGACGGGTTTGGGTACACAAATTCGGTCTGCACTGTTTCAGCAGTGTATCTGTACTGTTTAGCAGTATATCTAGTATGTCTTGCAAATAATTAAGTATTATTTAGTGTTAGTATTATGTCAGTAACTAGTTTCCTATTAGTCATCATTACTCGTTAAAATGTTAAATGTTAAATGTTTTAATACGTTCTACATATTGTGGTGTGAATGATTGTTCATTATTGTGTTTACTGTATTAAGTGTGTTCAAGTAATAGGGTCTAAAAATGCCGCTCTTTTCAAAATTAAGACAGATCAAAACTAGAAAAGGGGTACTCGAAGAAGCTGTTCCCATCCCACCTAGGGACACTCCAGGGTACTTTATGTATCATAAGCATGGCCTAGATGCCGTGTTATTTCTTGATTTATGGGTGGACTACACCAAAGATTTACCAGAGAGTCAAAGATGGCCCGCAGCTGGGACCTGGGATGCAGATTGCATCATGAGAGTAGAAGAAGAATTATGGAAAAAGAAAGCCAGACAGTCACAGAAAGATGCCATTGAATGATGGCGTAAAGAATCATATAGACGTACAGAAAAGGCGCTCAGACAGGAAGAGAAAGGTAGGGAGAATTCGAATAAAACCCGAGAAAATTTATTAATAGAGGAAGGTACCCGAGTAAAAACAGAACAAGTAGATAGACAAAGAAATACTCTTATGAATGGTATGTATCCTCTTCTGGCCGAAGGATTACCTAAGGCTACCCCGGAAATACCAAAAGACTTGACTCCTCCATTGCTCCCGATAAAAGCACATCCTAAAACAGCAAAGGACGTTTTCCTTTCCTCCTATTTAGATGACGTAGCTCCCGAGTATGCTAATACCATACCACACACACCGCTTGCCGATGGTGTTCAACACCAAGAGCATCCGTCTGTATCTCCGCAGCAACAAACTCCTGCACTAGTTCCAACAGGTCCGTCCGTTTCTACTGTTTTTCCCGCATCTACAATTTCTATCTTACGTCCAACGAATCCTTTCTTGCCCAGCACCTCAGATGGTGCTACAGGAGGTACGACAGACATGTTTGCCACCCCGCCGCGAAATAAACAGACCCTTAGAGATTTAGCACTCCAACGTACACCCCAACTAGTGACATCCGACATGTTTAAAGAACATCTTGTGGATTGTAGATACGATCCAGTGCCAGGTAAACAGGACAGATTGCTAATATCATCACTACGTATACGACGAGCTACATTATATTTAATGACGATACCAGGAATGGTTGAACACCTAGACAATATATATCACTTTGTCCAAACAGGGCGAGGTCCAGAAAGTATTAACGAAGCTATGGAATACCAGAAAGTGGATGTACAAAGACAACTACTACGTTTTTTCATAAACTGCGTGATCAGGAACCAAGACAGGCCTGGGGCAGATCATGATACCATGCAAAAACTTGCCAAATGGGGTCAGAATATATCAGCAGAGAAACATGATAAACAGGCGTATATAATTGCCATGTATCGAAAGATCCGCAAGGAAGTAGAACGAATACATAAAGAAAGACGAGAAGCAGACAGAATTGAATCAGAGGGAGAGGAGGAGCAAGAATCAGAACAAATAGAAACGATAGCTTACGTAGGTAGAGGAAGACCCCATAATAATACTAGAGGCTTCAATGATCCGATATGTCCGATACGTCCAGAATGTAATAGACATTTTCAAACCCCTATGTTAAATACAAGGTCCCCTGAACACCTATTCGAAGCCGCTGATAAATTACTCCGAGATCGAAGGGGGTACCATATGCTCGATTCCATGGATGAACAAGAATTGGCCAGGTCAGCAGTACAATGGGCTGACAGTCCCAGCAAATACAGTGATGATGCACTAGTACACACGTTTCTGAATCTTACCCCATACGAACAGCGTTTAGCTAGTATATACATGATTCAACACCTCCTTATATTATATAAAAGTCAACACTCCGATCCTGGACCCTTACCTGACATATTGATAGAACTACTCACGAATAAATGGAGAGGGTCAGGTACTGATTTGATTAAAGAAATTCTAGAATTTCGAAACCAGTATATAACTTTCGTGTGCCCAGAACACGTTCCAGTTCCCACTATGGGAAGAAAAATGTATCACATAGATAGACTGAATCCGTTACGCGAAGTGCACCCAATCAGAGGTGAAGGTAATAACTTTACACGCGTGTTTGTGTACACGCCTATAACTAAAATCGAATTATTAGAAATGAAGAAAGTAGTACCCAGCCATGACAAGGATCCAGCAGGTTTCCACCGTGAGATAAAAGACATGCTACTCATGGGAGAGTATACCTACCCCGACATTATGAAAATACTGAAAGTGTTAATGCCTGCCGGTGTTTACGAGAAACTCAAGGAAAAGGAGTGGGAGGTAGGAGACCAAAAGATAGACTGGACAGCATTAGAAAACGAAGAAAAGGCCCGAGCTGCAGGAGCAGGGCTTGGGGAAAAGACTACAGCACTACCAGGATTACTAGTGCAGGTACTGCCACGTTTATTAACTACGAAAAAGGAGGACTTGGGTGCAATCTCAGCCTGTAAACAAAAGCAAGATGAAGACACTAGTGATTTCTATTCTCGATTTGAAAAATGTTTTGGTATAAATAGTGGCATAAAAGCAAGTAGCGAGTCATATCCACATCTGTTTGTGACAAAATTAGTTGAAAATTCCCTACCGCAAGTTAAGAATAGAGTATTGAAATTTGAGAGTACCTGGCAGGGTAACACCCCGTCACAGATGTTACAGATGTTACAATATCACCACAATAGAATTAGAGAAGAACAAGAACACGAACAAAGACGTATGAAAGATACAAAAATGAAAATGCTTGTTGCTCAGTCAGTTCCAGCTGATGGTCACCAAAAGGGTGATTCAATAGGTCCAGTTAAAGGGACATGTAACTATTGTAAACAACAAGGTCATTATATACACGATTGTCCAGTTCTGAAACATAATATTGCCACAGGTAGAACCCAAGAAAGACCACGTCCACCTAGACAGGATCAGAATCAACAACAAATTCCTCAGCATGCACAACCTAGGTCAGCTCCGCAACAATTAGCTCCGCAACAGGCAGCTCCACAACAGACCGTAGCACCACCACCAGCGCAGCCTATTGCTGCCACACAAGCGACAACGCAACAGATGTATCAGTATGCACAAGCAGATTATCCCGATTATCAGCGATACACATGAAATAGCCTAGAGAGGGAAGTTGGCTTACCCCTTATTGAGGTTCCTGTAGATCAAGAGGGACCTTATGTACATAGTGAACTATTAGGGGAAGACAGAAAGTTTTTACTTGATACAGGGGCAAGCAGAACTACTATACGACGCAGTGAAGTTCCAGGGGCACCCCTCTCAGGCTCACAGAATATTTCCCTTGGATTCATAGGAAAGCCTATCATTAATGAAGTAACACAGCCTCTTCCACTTACGGTTGGTCCATTGACACGTACTACAGATTTATTGCTTACTAAATCATGCCCAGAAAACCTGTTAGGTATAAAAACATTGAAAGCTCTAGGAGCTATAATATGTTGTTCCCCGGAAGGAGTACGATTATTTTTACGTGATTTTAAAGGTCATTACGTGTCCAGAGACATGGATCACCGGCTGCAGAGTTTACCTACACATTTATGGGCACAAGGCCCCACTGATGTTGGTTGCATGAACATTACACCATATCGAGTCACACTAAAAACAGGAGTAGTACTACCACGAATGCGACAATATAGGTTACCACCAGATGCTGTTGCGGCCTTACTGCAAATCATTGACGAACTCATTGCACAAGGAGTGGTTGTCGAAACCGACTCCAACGTATGCAATTCCCCGATAATTCCGATTCTTAAAAGAACGGATCCAAAAGCACCACCAGTATATCGATTAGTTATTGATCTGCGCGAATTAAATAAATGCATTGTACCACAATATCCTGTAGTCCCAGATATCTCTTCATTACTAACAGCTATTGACTCAGAAGCAACGTTCTTCACTGTAATTGATCTCAAGAATGCTTTCTTTAGCGTCCCAATAGATCCGGAAAGTCAATATCTGTTCGGATTCAGTTTAAATGGACGAAGTTTTAAATTCACACGCGCACCTCAAGGATTTACAGAAAGCCCCAGCATCTATAGCCAAGCACTGAAACGAGAACTTGACAGTATCCACATGCCAATTAACACTGCCTTGCTTCAATATGTCGATGATCTGTTGATCACCGCCCGAAGCGAACCTGAATGTGAAACAGCGTCACTGACGGTTTTAAAATTTCTGGCCGACAAGGGGCACAAGGTGTCCCCTTCTAAGCTGCAATTCTGTGTCCCGCGAGTTGTCTACCTTGGGCACTCGCTGTCCAAGGAGGGAAGACAGCTTACACCCGACCGCATCCAGTTAATTGCTAACATGCCACCACCCAAGACACAAAAGGGGGTGCGGGCTTTTATAGGCCTCACTTCATACTGTAGGCAGTGGATCCCTCAATATGCATTTCTAGCAAAACCACTCATCCAGTTGACAACACAGGAGGCCGCCACATCGACTGTCCTCCCTTGGACTCAAGAACATACACATGCTTTTGAAAGCTTAAAGAAAGCTTTATGCCAAGCACCTGTTTTAGCAACACCATGTTACAGTAAACAGTTTACACTATTTGTTACAGAACGCGAAGGTACTGCCTTGTCAGTACTCACTCAGGAACAAGCAGGATCACACAAACCATGTGCTTATTTCTCTAGTACATTAGATCCAGTAGCTCAGGCTCTTCCTGCGTGCCTGAAATCAGTGGCAGCAACAGCTTTAGCAATCAGACAAAGCGATGCCATAGTGTTAGGACATCAATTGACAGTACAAGTACCACACGCAGTAGAGGTTCTCTTGAACCGCACACAAACACAACACTTGACTATAGCGAGACTCACTGGTTATGAATTAACATTGTTTCAGCCACACATAGAAATCAGACGTTGTAATACGTTAAATCCTGCCACACTTTTGCCAGTAAATGGAACAGATCCATTAGCACATGATTGTATTGAAGTAATTACTATCACGACAAAACCCAGACAAGACTTGACAGATTTCCCTTTATCAGATCCAGACCTGACATTGTATGTAGATGGTTCATGTATGAGAACAAGTACAGGAGAGTTAGTGGCCGCTTACGCAGTCACAACAGACACTGAAGTCATTGAAACAAATTGTATTAACATTTTGTCAGCTCAAGCAGCAGAGCTCATCGCTCTGACACAAGCCTGTACTCAAGCAAAAGATAAGAAAGTCAACATATACACAGATTCACGTTATGCATTCGGAGTCGTCCATGACTTCGGCGTGCTGTGGCGAGAGAGAGGTTATCTAACTTCTCATGGTGCCCACATCCAACACGGACCCCTCATTCAAGCCCTATTAGATGCGATTCATCTACCTACTGCGATATCAATTATGAAATGCAAAGCCCATACAAAAGTTACCGATATCATTTCTCAGGGTAATGACCTAGCTGACAGAACAGCTAAACAGACTGCTCAGAACCAGACTCATACAACTGACGCAACAAAGACAATAGTTCCGACACCAACACATTGCATGACAGTTAAGGATCCCGCCCTTGATATAATTGACATACAGACACATGCTACACCAGAAGAAATAAAGAAATGGACTGAATTAGGAGGGATCCAAACGGATCAAGGATGGATGACGAAGGAAAAATCTATATGGTTTCTTCCCGATTCCATGGTTCAAGTCATCATTAACACAATACACAGTCCAGCGCACCTAGGAGAAAAAGCTATGCTAGACAGTATTCAACACATTTGGTTCAACAAACACTTGCGAGCAGCAGCCAAACAGAAAGTACGTACCTTTATGATATGTTGTCAGTTTAATCCAGGTAAAAGCATCCCCGTAGAGCAGGGTGGATTTCAACCTCCCGATCATGCTTTTGAAGTCCTCCAGATGGATTATATCCAGATGGAACGATGTCGAGGATTCAAATATGTTCTCGTAGTTGTCTGTGCTCTTTCCCGTTGGACAGAAGCCTACCCGGTTTCAGATTACACTGCCCCGACTACTGCCAAACAGTTAGTTCGAGAATTCTTCCCACGGTATGGTTTGCCACGTGTTGTCTACTCAGATAACGGCCAGCCATTCTCATCCGAACTAATGAAACATGTTTCACTTTTGTTAGGCTACCAATGGAAATTCCACTGTGTCCGACATCCTGAGGCAGCAGGTCTCGTGGAACGCCATAAGCAAACTCTGAAAATTAGATTGTCCAAAATATGTAGAGAAAAAGGTGTCGATTGGATAGTAGCCTTACCAGTTGCACTCTTTTACATGAGAATGGTAGCACATTCTCGAACAGGGCTATCCCCGTACGAGGTGATCTTCGGTAGACCACCAAATATGTGGGGGACGCCTATACCTCGCAAAATCACTGATGTTGACTGTAATATGCTGACAGATTACCTGGCTTCCTTGATGTCTGCACTACAATCTTGTCGTTCACAGGTAGCTGCAGCTTTTCCCGATAACACTGAGGTGAAGCCCCATGACGTGGTTCCAGGTGATCTGGTTCTGGTACGGAATTTCGACCGGAAGACCCAACTGGAGCCTAGGTGGAAATCGCCAAAACTTGTTCTACTAGCAACAAGGACAGCCGTGAAGATCGAGGGACGTAAAGGGTGGTTGCACTCGAGTCATATCAAGAAATTTTATGGACTACCGTCCAGTGTGAACACTAAACCCTGCATTTCCTCACAGACAGACTCAAAGCTCCCCTTGGTTGAACCCACGATAACGGAACTTTATAAACTAAAATTAAGATCTAGCAAGTCAGACAATTTGATTGTTTAAGTCCTCTCCAAGGTGAATCGGTTGAATTTGTCTCTGACATGTATCCTCTAGACCGGAATAGAGAAAGAAATCAACAGATGCAGTTTAAAAAGCATGCGTATTGTAAATCACTTCGTAGTCACTGCACAGTAACATTATTAATTTTGTTTTCTCTAAGTCTTCTGATCATCATTTTTAGTATATTGCTGCATATGTATTACCCTATTTCTAAACGTGCTTACAATGTTACTGCTGAACATTCTTTTAGCGAATTACCTCCGCATGAGTTGTCTTATAGATTTGCGCTGCGCAACAACACATTCATTAGTATGTTACATCATTCCCATCAGACCAGCAATGCTACAAATTGTTGGATATGTGGCCGACTCCCTCCCTATCAGAACTATAAGGGAGTTTTGCCCCTCTTTCCATATCCGTTCACACACAATGGCTCTTGTGGAGCATGGTTTAGTTTGATTAATTCCCTAGATTCAAATTCCGTAGTTTATCAAGACAACTGGGTATGGGGAAACCTGAACCTAGTTTTGCTTAAAGTCTGCTACCCTAACAAGGAGGGACTTCCCAAAAGAACAGGAACTGATCTAGAAAATGAAGTATATGGATTAGGTAATTTTACACTTAACCTCATGATCCTGAATGTTGAATCCGAAGCCACACCAATCTTGCCCGCTATGTCAGTATTCCCAGTTAAAGGGGAATTATGTGTAAGAAAGAATGGTTCCATACACATGGGCCATAGTAAATGCACCACTGTAATAAAATTCAGTGATCAAGGCAAATCTACATTTAGAGCTTCCCGTCATTCCTACTTCATATGTGGCCAGACCGCATATATATGTCTACCTCTAGATTGGGATGGTACATGTTACATAGCATTCCTTCTGCCACCTGTTTTCCTAGCTCCTCCTGATTATCACAGAAATACCCATTTAGTACACAATAGACAGCAGAGAGATCTCCCGATTGTCGATTACACTGAAACAGCATGGGAGCAATACACAGATTTCAATAAAGGTTTCTTTCCTTATATAGGAACAGTCACTAATAGTAAACTGATACGTAGATTAACTAGAACCCTTGAAGCAGTAGTAAACGAGACTACTTCCGCCTTAGGCAATTTAACAGAAGAGCAGTCTGCTATGCGGATTGTTGTGCTTCAAAATCGTCTTGTCCTTGACGTCATCCTGGCCGATAGGGGCGGAGCTTGTAGGGTCATCGGATCAAGTTGCTGCATTTTCATACCAGAAAATTCACCGTCAGTATATAAAGCCATAACCCGCCTTCATAAGATTATAAGCCAGATACACCAGAGTCCAGGCACCTGGACTTGGTCCGGTTGGTTCTGGAGCGTGTTGTCCGCCTTGGGATGGAGGATCCTATCCTTCCTAGGTATTGGCTTTCTCATACTATTCAGTTGCTGCTTATGTCTACAATGTGGGCCAGCGATTTGTGGCCTGTGTGCCACATCGTGTATCCCACCTCCAAGTTTTCGTTCAAAATCCCGGAAGAAGAAAGAAGAACAAATGATGCTATATGAACAGATCGATGGATTGATGAAGATCGATATCTCCTGAGGGTCCGTAGGGGACAAGGAGGGAATGAGGAAATATGAATTTTGTGATCAGTTATATCCCCTATCGTAGACCCCAACGGCTCCATGTGCATGCTATAAGTACATGTATGTTCCCTCCAGTTCCAGTTTTGAAGACGCAAATACATGTGCGTCCACCGTCAACATGTCCTCTTTCAGATCCGTTATGAATGGGTCAGATATTCCATTCCTAAGTATGAAAGGCCACCGACTTTATGTGGTTCGCTTTCCACATTTTACAGACTCAGGCGAGAAGGCCCTGAATTCTGCCATCAAGCCTTCCCTGCTTTCTGCCTCTGGAAGCTCCAGCCCGAGCCTGCATCTGTATCTATGAACTTTGTCCTACTCCCTGCGCGGCTAACGGTGCCTGATCCAGCCTGTTGCCTGCCAAAAACTGTATTTCACCTTCAAGATTATCTGCCCCGCTCCTCATCCGATGCATTCCTGTCTAGTAGTTTAGGTAAACATTCTTCCAGCTACCGTGCAAGGGGCCAGGCCTCACTGTCCTCGTGCAAGTAATTCATAGCCCCTGTTACCATGGAAGATTCCTGCCCCCTCGCATCTCATGTAGACACTTAGACGCTTGTACACGCACTAACAGTCAGTATAGAATAGATTCCGTCCGAGAGACCTTTCCTTTTGGATAATACAGTTCTTTAAACAAGATATTAGATATGATTTGGGATTAGGTTGACATGACCCCTCAGACTTCTGTCTCCACATGTAGAGCTAAATGTCAAGTCCCCTTCACCCTCTAGTTGCACGTCAATCACACGTCATGCGGCTGCGCACGCATCTCTGCCAAATATTTCTGCTGATATTGCAGGATTCTCTTATGGATCCACCCACTTGTGACATCATGTATAATGACGTTTTCTAAATTACGCCTATATGTCCGCCTTTTTGGTTACGTATGCATATTTTATCTCTCTTATCAACTGTTACGCCTCCTGCATCTGTTACACTATAATGCATTTCTTATAAAAGTGATTACCTGTCAATAATGTATCGCCTTCCTTCCTGAACTTTCGTGGTGATGGAATTTGAAGCCTGCAATTCGAATTGTATTTCCTTTGTAAAGGAATAAAGCCTTTTAGAACCTCTAATACCACGGATTCTGCCTCTTATATTTACTGAGTTATTCTTACTAGATTTTACCGCATAAAAAAATAGTACCGGTAATGAAATATTTACCACAGTGTTCAAAAATGCTTTACACACTGCCTCTGAGATAAACCTGTCTGCTCGTGCCAAGCTACTAAGGGGGTGAGCAGGGGTTGTGTACCCCCTTACCCTGACTAGACGCAAGGGCCCCTATTTGGTTAAAGGTACCTTTCTCTGCCAACTAGAGACCCCCAAGTCTAACACCAATGTATTAAAACAAATGCGACAGGTCATAGAGCTTTTGTAAGCCTATCAGAAAGCATATGGGTCAAGTGGGAGTCCTTGTCAAATTTTTGGGGTATGTTCCTCCTTGCTCCCAGACCTACAAATTAAATTTTAAAGAGGTAAACCCCTGAAGTTAATAGTCTGCCAAAGAAATAAAAGCAATAGGTCTGCAAAGCTTTATGGAGATTCCTCAAACAATGCCAAAGATTTTTGCAAGCAAATATTCAAGGAATTTTTTGCCACCACTTTGCACGTAGAGGCAACACCGCTCCCCTCCCCTAGTCCGCAAGAGGACCCAGGGATCCCATCCCCGGGGGTGAGTAATACATTTAGGGGAAGGCATTGTAAGGCCACCGGGGTCAGCTCTGTTGCGTTGTCCTTGGTCCCCAACCCCTGAGACAGCATATATTTCCTGCCCACAAGAGCATGGGCAGCGCATTCTAATGTGCTTCCACTCAGCAGGAGCAGAAATTTCCACCCATTGAGTGGGAACTCAAAGGTTTCTCCCTTACTGTGTTCCAGCGAGCATGAAAAACCCCAGAATTGATCTTGCTGGAGTGAGCAAGAGAATACTGCTCCTGCTGGGTAGGAGCAATGCCGGCTCCCGCTGCATCCAGGATAGGTGCAGGCAGGTGAGAGGAGAGTACTGGGGCACCCTTTTAAAAAAAATGTAAGTGTTTTGCTTGCTCTTGTGCTATCACGAGCCTGCAGAGTTGCGGGGGCCAAGGAGCGCCCGCTTGACCGCCAACAATATGGATCCTGTGAGGGCACCCCAGAAAAAAAAAAACAATTGCTGGCTCCTGTGCAGCCAGTTGAATGAGGCGGCTTACAAGGAGAGGGTGTGACTGTGGGGCTCCCACCGAAATGATAAAGAAAAGGAAAAAGTGAATAAAGAATGAGCAGCCAGAGCCGCTCTTAGTAATGCTCTAGGGCTTTCTGGAATTGCATATTATCCTCCTGGTGGTGCCCTTCGAAGAGGCAGGGGCACCACCGAAGAACAACCAGCATTAGCGGCAATCTCTGTTTCCGCAGTTCACCAGTAATGCTGGAATCAGTGATATGTGCATCTTGAAAGCGGTGCAGTGGTTCAGCATAGCCCAGTTGCTAGGAAACATGTGCAAGAAGTACAGTGAACTGTCAGCATTGCTGGCATGAATCCAGCAATCACTGCAACACGCCTGCAAACATCTGCCTGCCAAACACAGTCAGTATTGCAGATGCCGCATGCATGCTGCCATGACGTGATGCTCCATCCAACTGCACTATGAAGAAGCGTTAAGATGCGCCGCGCGTGCATAATGATAATGAATCACCCATAAATATTTGCTGTTATTGCTCTAAACTAGAGCTGCATCTGTGTTCAACTTCTATTCGGCATTTCTGGTCATGCAGACCTCAGGCACACTGCTGATCTGTCACGACTGTGCTTTGAACGCTCCAGTATCACAACCACAGAGTTACAGAGCAGCCCATGAGTTGCTAAAGGCCATTCCATGGTCTGCTCCATTTCTACTGTCCTGTGATGGAATTCGAGATAACGCGATTGGTGATTGGATTATCACTTATCATGAAAAACAAATTATTTACCAGTGCAAGATTAAACGTCATTAAATGCAATGCAGTTATAAACATTTGTGCCATCTCCTTGGCGACTCTCTGTGTTCTTTTGCATTGTTGATTCCTTTTACCACTATAAACGCCAGCATTTCTGAAGAAATGTTTACTCACAGCCAGAAACGTAGGTAAAGGTAGTTCTCGTGTATAATGCGGTGATACCACTTTGATGATTAAGCTCCCAGTGGTGTGAGTTATGCCATTCCCACGTAATGTGTTAAGGAAACAGATATGAAAATGAAAACTGCCATGACAATGAAATATTAGTCATTTCTTCTGAACTACAACTGATATGGATGCAATCCTAGTACAAGAGACACTCCTTTCATCCACAGACCCAGCTCCACCAACCTCTTACTCTTACCACCAAGTCCTCCCTCACAGACAGAGCCCCCACCAGCCCATCAATCTAACAAACAGCAGCGGTCCGTGGAGGGAGTTCCGTGGGGCGGAAAGGCGGGGCGGGGGAGGGGCAGGGGATACTAAACACCAGAATATGGATAATTGGAGGTAAGTAAACAATTAAGTAAATAAAACTAATTTCGTAGCACGCCCTGCATCACAAAATGCAGTGCAGCGCGCGCTACGAAATTCGTTTTATTTATTTAATTGTTTACTTACCTCCAATTATCCATATTCCAGTGTTTAGTACCCCCCACCCTGCCCCTCCCCCGCCCCACCCCGCCTTTCCGCAACACGGAACTCCCTCCACGGACCGCTGCTGCTAACAAACACGTGTGCTCCATCGCAAGGCGCCTCAGCACCGCTTTCACTCCAAAGGACAGATTGGACTAGCCACTTCCCCATTCTCTCCCCGTCCCATCCCTCCTAAATTCAAGGCAAACAGAAATTTTGAGTCCTGATTATAAATGAGGGAGAGTGGAATTGCCGTATGGAATTCTTCCTGATCACAACTCGTTTTTCCAGAGTGTGGAACACCAAGCTCCAGACCAGAGACCAGATATAACTAGCTGGTTATTCTAGCCAGTAAAACGCATAAGGCTTTGGCTATAACCGCAGCTAATCCTCGGATCCCGGTCCATGCTTTCATTTTTCACTGGCAGGGGGTGGGAGCATCTTTCCTGCCAGTGTTAGTTTTCCCAGTCTCTCCTCCATCCGCACTGTATCTACTGTCTCCATCCCGTCCATCACAGAAGCCCCAGCACACACTTTCCTCGTGCTCATAACAGGCAGTTAAATGTGTGAGTTAATACCCTCAGAATTGAAAATACCACGCATTACACTGCATAATAATTCCATGTCTGCATATTCGTCTGCGGGAAACATCCATTACCACGCGGGCATTGCATCGCAATGCCTTTACATCATGGGTATTACAACGCAAGTTGTTACAACGACTTGCGCTGGATGGCGCACTAACCTAAGGAATAGTATGATTTACTATTCCAACACCTTCCCTACTGTACGTAGACTGGTGTTGGAATAGTAAACATACTTTTCCTAAGTTCAGCGCCCTCCAGCGCAAGTTGTTGTAACGACTTGCGTTGTAAAGACTGTGATGTAACGTACCGCAATCATTTTGATCGTGTTGTAACGTCACATATTCCATGTCTGCACATCTATTCCCCATTCAAAGGCGTTTAACTCATAATAGGTGGCATTCTGTTGGTAGAAAACTGCCGGTAGCAGAAATCCGGCCACTGTAAATCTCTGCATTGAATTCTGCCTAACTCACCCTCAGGGCTTTACAGTGTCTCATCTCACACCAACTGACCAAGACTCAAACCCACATATTATCATATTACCCTATAGGGTCCCATGACTGCGTAATCACGCACAGTCTGCAAGGCCACTACTTTCAAGATGTATTTGAGGGATTTTTCCACTAAATTTTGTCTTTAAAAGAGGGACAAATTATTCATTTAAATGCACATTAAACAAATATATTTGTGGAATAAGACCGATTTAACAAAGAATTCAAAAGAGAAAGCTTGATAACTTACATAAATATCACTGGAACCTTTAATGTGCCCCTGCAAAGCTGTTTACCTGTGCATGAGGGATATTCATGTAAGTCAAAGATATTAATCTAACAAAAAAAGAAGATATATCAAAATCCACCTTCATATATACATACAGTTGTCCACAGACCCAGTGGCTTCCTCGTTGCCATGAGCATTGCAGATAATTGGCCCAATTCACAAACTGCATTTTGTAGTACGTAAAAAAAACGACTATAGTTGTACTACTTAGAATCTGCAACTTGCAAACCTATATATAGGGTGAAAAAAACAAAAAGGTTGAAGTAAAGTTGTAGTTAGGTGAAAATGTCAGATACACCATGCCATTTTAAAAGTACAAAACCACAGAAATTCACCTGTATAGTTATCTCACCTCGCAATGCACAGTTTTGTGATCAATAATTCCATTGCAAATGTTGCAGTGATATTATCAATGATGTCTTAGAAGATGTCATGACTGATGTGATGAGTGGGATAATTAGAAGTTCTTGGCAAGGGAGCGAGTTATAGTTACCTTAGGTCATGAATTATAGTTACTTGAGGTAACTATAACTGTGAATTTCAGTGGGTCTGTACGTTTAAAACTTCATGTTTTAACTGTCATTTTCACCTAACTATAACATCACTTTAACCTTACTTTTTCCAGTGAATTTCTAGGTTTTGGTAAAATGTAAAATTATATTTATTAATATACTTACAGCCAGGCACTGCATCTAACACTTCCTCTGGCAAGTGCTGCATCTAAAACCCTTAAGGCAGCCAATCCCACACTGCACACCACCTTCAGCCATGCACAGCATGGGATTCAACCAGTCGCAAGCAGCCAGCGCCATTCACTGCATGGTCTTCTGGCATGCTCAAGTCCTGGCTGCACTCAGGTAGACGGACTGACTTTGCCAAAGAATCACAACATCAAAATATAAAAAGTGACTCTTTTATCTTCTTCCTCCAGAAATCTCCAATACTTCTAACTTACATTTCAGTAATCCACACAATTCAATGTTTATTAATAGTGATTATTATAAAAAAAATTGAATAAACATATTTAAAAAAGAAACATGTCTGTGAGTTTTTCTTTTAACATTTTTTTTAAACATAGTTTCAATGTGTGGGCTGATTTTTTTAAAGAAAAACATATATATATATATATTTTTTTTTTAGGGGCTAGAGGGAATGAAACACCGGTAGCATCACCAAGAGTGACACGGAGCAGAGGCAGGAGAGGCAAATGGTAAGGGATATTGAAGACAATACAGTCATCAACCTGTCAGATAGATCATTAAATTATGACGAAACAACAGTTTTAAAGAAAGGCCTAACGTTTTGTCCTACTGCCAATTTTGACATGATACAAACGAGTATTGATTTATTAAAATCGATAAGAAAGCTAAAACTCCAAAAAATCTTCACAATGCACCCGAGGATGGAAAGCATATGCGACAGGAAAGATGATCTGGAGGAACTATTGGGAAACGATTCGGAAACTCTATTGACTTTACAATCAAAGGCACAAACACAAAAAGAAACAACTGACAACACAACAATGAGTCTGGAAGCAGTGGGGGTAACTCAAATTAGGAACCCCAGCAATCTAAAACGGAAATCAAAAATTTTACCAAACACCCAGCATGATGCCATAGATGTATTTAATGAGGCCATACTTATGGATTTACAAAAATTGACAAAACCATCATATGGAGATAATAAGAGATGTTCTAACATTTGTAGAAGAGAGTGGGACTCCATAAAATCATTGAAGACCGACTCAAATATTGAAATCAAACCCTCTAATAAAGGGGGAAATTTCATGGTATTCAATAAAGAACTTTACGAGCAAGAAGCTTTGAGACAGCTTACAGACACAAACTGTTATGAAGTGATCAAGAAATCAGAATATGTGAAATGCAAAATGGAATATCAGAACATCCTAGAAGGTTAGAAGAACGAAGGAATGCTGAATGAGGAAGAATTTATTTTTCTCCAATGTGAATCACCAGTTCTACCAACCTTCTATCATCTCCCCAAGATTCATAAGGACGCAAGAAATCCTCCAGGAAGACCGATAGTGTCCTCTATTGGCAGTCTCCTGGAAAACACTTCAAGATTTATTGATACTTTTTTAGCCCCACTCGTGAAGGATTTGGCATCATATGTGAAAGATACACAGGACTTTTTAAGACTCATTGACAACATAGTGTGGGAACCAGAAATGCTTCTGATCACACTAGACGTGACCAACTTGTACACATGCATGCGCCATGAAGATGCTATTTCAGCCATAAAATGGTTTCTAGATAAAAAACCTCTGAAATATTACACACATAATGAAATGTTGCTATGCATGATAAAGTTCTGTTTGTATAACAACATCTTTCTTTTGTCAGGCAAACTCTATAAACAAATGTTAGGGACTGCAATGGGCACGTGCTTCACCCCCAGCTATGCAAATTTATTTGTGGGCTGGTGGGAGAAGCACGTGGCCTGGGGCGATACCCATGACCCCTGGATGGATAAGATCATGATGTGGACAAGATATATGGACGACCTCTTTGTCGTTTGGCGTGGAGACCGTTCCTCGGCTGAGGAATATGTGGCCGCGCTGAACGACAATGAGTGGAATCTTAGATTCACTAGCATTATTAGTGCGACTTCTGTCAATTACCTTGATTTAGAAGTCTTTGTGGAGAACAGGATTTTACAGACACGGCTATATAGAAAGCCCATGTTGGGCAACGCCGTGTTACATGCAACAAGCAATCACCCCAGAAGCTTAGTGCGAAACATTCCTTTTGGTGAGCTTATTCGTCTGAAACGCAATTGTTCGGACGTGGGAGAATACCAAAGGGCAAAAGATGAGGCCGTGACTAGGTTAAAAAATAGAGGCTATTCAGACAACATTCTGAGGGAGGCTGCAGAAAAGGCAGCAAAGGTGGATAGGAAAAATCTACTGACAGTAAAGCCTAAAATGAAAAAAGATGAACCTGCCAGAATGATCACAGATTTTAATATCAAATCGGGAGAACTGGTGCACATTTTTAATAAAAATTGCCACATTTTGAAAACAGATAATATCTTAAGAAAAAATCTCCCTGATCATCCATCTATCACCTACAGACACTGCCAATCGCTTGGGGATCATCTTGTCCATAGCCATTTCTCCAATTCATCACAATCTCGGAAGACCATTAATGTCAAGGGTTTCTATCCTTGCCTTCATTGTAAGGCTTGAAAAAACACCAAGAAGGTATTAACAAAGGAAGGCCAGATGATACAAGACCAAGAAGAGAAATTAAAAGATTTTTGTAATTCTGATTTTACGGTATATTGCTTAGAGTGCCCATGTGCGAAACGATACATTGGTAGTACTATTCACCCTACTAAAAAGCGAATACTAGAACATATGCGCGCAATTACAAACAAGGACAAAACATACCCTGTGGCTCGACACTTTGAACAATATCATCAAAGTAATAGGGATCTATTAACCTTCTACTGTGTAGATCAGGTAGACAGAAAAGAGAGGGGAGGAGACAGAGTAAAGACACTTAGGATCTTAGAATTCAAATGTATTATCGATCTCCAAACAAAAACACCCTTAGGGTTGAATAATGATGAAGAACTGTGGGTACACCTATAAGGACATATTTAGAAAATATTAAAATCTAAAGCGGTCATATCAGATGATAAAGAGAGAAAAACTGAAAAGAAAAGAAAGAAATGAGAAATCAGGACAGAATGTGACCTATATGAAAGAAACTAAGATCTATTGTTAGTATTATCATTAGAAGGGTGACACTACATAAATTTAAGGATTAGACTCAGAATATCTTGGTTTCACTGCTCTTGAACAGATACTAGGATATAAGCCCATTCAGGGCTTGATAGAAAAATAAAGAATATGAAAAAATATGGGAGAAATATAAGGAGCATGTTATCGACAAAAATTAAAAAAAAAAAAAAAAGTATAAGTAAGTGCCATAATCAACTGGCTAAAGGGTAAAAAGGCAATATGAATACAAATGATATTGCAATGACAGACTCCGTTGGATGAAACTTGTAGCAAATCCATACCTTTTCTCACTTTAATGTACAATTTGTTGTTGTTATTTTATTTTTATTTTTAAACTGCACACAGCACTTTTATCAAACGACACTCCAATGATTTGTATTCTATGAAACATGTTATAAGATGGCCGCTCTATTTGAGTAATGTATTATAGTCCATCTTCTTTGTTTACATAGACTTCGTGAAACGTCACGATATGAAATTGTTGTTTGTTTTGCACAGAAACCTGACATTGACGAAGCCGCAAGGCGAAACGCGTCTGTTGGGGGGGGGTTGAGGGGTCCAAATTAGAGCACTTTGTAAAGGGGTAACAGTGTGCTCTCCTCATTTAGCACTAAAATTACGCTGATAGTGTCTATATATATATTCACTGAAAAAACCATAGGTTTCAGGGGTGTTATAGTTAGCTGGACTTTTCACTTGTACAAAACCATTGAAATTCCCCCGTTATAGTTAGTTCAGCTAACTATAACTCGCGCGCCCGCAATGCACTGCTGATGACGTCACATATTACATCACTCATGACATGGTCAGTGACATCACTCATGACATCACTCATGACATCTCAAATGACATCACTGATGACATCACTGATGACATCATCCAGTGAATGTGTGTTTTTCTGAAAATTAAATATGTTTTATATATGTATATCTCAAGGTCGATGGAAGAATAAATGGGTATATAAGTGTCTAAATGGATGATTTGTTTTTGAAAAATTGATTGTGTAACTGACTGATTAAGTGTATCATAGTGAATACATGGCTTAGTGAGTAATGTTTAAATATGTAAATATCTGTATCAGTCTCTCACTTTGTGTATAAGTGGCTGCATGGGTTGGTGAGTAGCTACATGGGTGTCTATATAGGTTATTAGTTGGTTTTTTGAGTATCAGTCTGAGTGTCTGCATGGTTCGGTGGGGGGTATTACGTAGTGCATAGGTGCATGAATGAGTGACTCACTGTTTGTATGTGTTGAACACAGCATGTGTGCAGGACTGTATGGGTGGATGAGTGTGTGTATAGGTGTGTTAGTGAGTGAATGACTGTCTCAATAGTGTCTTTATGAGTAACTACATATGTTTTAAACTAGTATATGTGACTATTGGTGTATATATGTGAGTATATGTGAGAGTGAGAGATTGAAAGAGTTCCTGTATGAATACGTATGTGTTTCTATAAGTGATTGTTTAAAAGACTAAGTATGTGTAAGTTTCCGTAGAAGTAAGTATGGTGGTGTGTGTATAACTGTATATGCAAGTAAATGTATGTTTGATTCTTTATTAGCATGAGTGACTATGTGTGTGAGTAACTCTATGGATGAGTGGCATTGTGTAACAGGATGTATAGGTGTATGAGTACATATGATGAGTGAGTACATGTATGAGTGACTGTATAGGACTGTTGGTGAATGAGTGGATGTGTATGTGGATCTTAGAATTACTGAAGAGGTTGTTGTAACTGGTATTGGTATGTCCATTGTTTTGAAAATGTTAGTCTCTATTTTTGAATGTGTGTATCAAAGGTTATATTAGGGTGAGAGGAGGTCTGCCACTCTATCACAAGGATGATGTCATCAGTGATGTCATCAGTGATGTCATTTGAGATGTCATCAGTGATGTCATGAGTGATGTCACTGACCATGTCATGAGTGATGTAATATGTGACGTCATCAGCAGTGCATTGCGGGCGCGCGAGTTATAGTTAGCTGAACTAACTATAACGGGGGAATTTCAATGGTTTTGTACAAGTGAAAAGTCCAGCTAACTATAACACCCCTGAAACCTATGGTTTTTTCAGTGAATTTCTGAGGTTTTTTAAATGCTAATTCCTAACTATAACGTGCCTGAAACCTATGGTTTTTTCTGTGAATTTCAAAGGTTTTTTAAATGCTAATTTCTAACTATGCCTACAGAGATAGGACATGTGAAGAGAGAAGAAAAAAGGCACAGAAAGAAACAAAAGAAGTGCAGAAAGAAGCAACAGAAGTCCTCAAATACGAAGATAAGTGCAAGAAGAAGGATAACGTGCAGAAAGAACAAAAAGAAGAGCAGAAAGAAGCCTTGTTGCAAAATCATCCTGTACCCTCAACTTTTTCAGACGAATACTGGTGGTAACTGAGTCTGACTAACCAGTCCTAGAGCCAGTGCTATGTTAAAAGACACTTAGAATACAGTGAAAACACCTACATACACTAGGGAACATTATGCGTTGGGGTCCCCCTGTGATTAGCATGACCTCCTCTGTAAGCCCCTAGTGTATAATAGGGCATGGGGATTAAAACTACCTCTTAAAACAGGCCACAGGGCGTTTTTGCACACGTTAACTCAGGCCCCGTCCCCTCCCTTCACCACTGTGTAAACACGCCCTGTGTCCATTTTTAGTTGGGAGATTAAGTTCATTTGAATCCTGAGGGTCCCTAGGGTCCAACTAGCCCACTAGGTACCTCCAGTAAGTGCCACAGAGCTGCGTTGCAGAGAGGTGTAAAAAGTGGCACGGCCTGGACCACCTCTCTGCAATGCAGCTCAGTGGCGCTTACTGGAAGCACTTGGTGGGCTAGTTAGCCCCCAGGGGCCCTCAGTATTGAAGGGAAATTATATCCCCAATTTAAAACGTGCCATAGTGCGTGTTTGCACACGTCACCTCAGGCCCCGTCCCCTCCCTTCACCACTGTGTAAACGCGCCCTGTGGCTGTTCTAAGTTGAGAGATTAAGTCCCCCTGAATCCTAAGGGTCCCTAGGGTCAAACTAGACCACTAGGTACCTCCAGTAAGCGCCACAGAGCTGCGTTGCAGAGAGGTGTAAAAAGGGGCTTGGCCTCAGAACACCTGGCTGCAGCGCAGCTCCCTGGTGCATACTGGAGATGCCTGTTGGGGGCGCGTTTGCAGAGTGCTGCACGGAGGGGGCATGGCCTCCGGCACGATGCCAGTCTTTTATTTATTTTAGTTTTTTAAGAAGGGGGGCTGTTTGGTTCCCCTTCTTATTCTAATATATTGGCCCTGATGACCCCATCCCCCAGGGCCAGTCTCCTAATTATATTTTTTTGACCCCAATCCCCAGGGCCGGCCACTGTTTTTTATTATTTTAAAAAAATATATATTTCTAGACACACCTAGGACATGCTGGACAAACCGTACGTACCTATCACCATGACGATTTGCGTGATATTCATTAAAAGGCGACTATGCATGTAATGAATCCACGTGGAATGTATTTACACCACTAGTGAAGCTCTGACATGTCTGATGCCCTACCGTGCCTAATCCTGGTAGACACCCTTGTCGTTTATTTATACAAACATGGGTAGCTATTGACGGGCACATTTAATACACATGCACACCAAGCCATTCAAAGGGGATTCGACAAAAATTCGACCAAAACTATGCAAGAAACCCCCCTCACGGTTAATAAAACACACATCCACTGCCGGATGTGTAATACTTTTTATTTTACTCTCTGGAAAGGGGACGAACATCACTTAAGAGTCACAGCGTGCTCCTGACAGAGCCCAATGCTGTGTTACACCCACCATTGCCTGCCGAGTGCCACACACCTCTGTGTTGTATTCCACTAGCTAGTGCATATGCTATGACACTCTCTAGCCCATGTGCACTGTAACACCACCCCGTGAATATGTCATGCCACACTTGTCTTCGCACGGGTTATATTGCCCTATCTAACGTGCCTTTCTCGATGCCTATGTTATAACGCACAGTGCTATGCCATACATATTACAATCTGGGATCCATATCTTTGTCACAGTGCATATGCAACGTTACACTCCCCAGCACATATTTTATATTACAACTTTAGAGACTAGTTAGGTTACACAACACTGCCCTGTGCATATTACACTCCAAGGCGCATATCGCATAGCACGCGCTAGTGCCTGTGCTATCTCGCGCTCTCCAATGAATCTGTCATTGCGCACAATGTATTGCATATTATATTACACGCCCGGTTCATCTTATATCACACTTTTTGGTGCATAGTTTATACCATACACTATATCTAGTTTTCATTTTCAATCGTGCTCTCAGGACTATGTTCTATATAACACTGTGTTCACCTACCCTTTTCACGGGCATTACATTTTGCGATAGGGGGTGGAGGGTCAGGGGGTGTTTCTGCCAAGTGAGCCCGGAGTCAGTCACAAACGTCCTCTTCTTCCTGAATAAAAGTGAGATTATGCTGCATACTTGTTCATATTTTAAGTAGTTCGCACAGACACAATGTTTTAAAAACAATAAAGTTCCTAATACCCGCCTTCTCTGAACAGTTAGCTTGCTGCCCCATCCCCTTCCTCCCTATCCTCTGTTGTGTGAATCCATGGACTAGCCTCCTCCCTCCTGCCATGCATGGTCTGATGTGCTGCCACTGCCCTCAATTTAGTATGATGTACCAGTCCACTCCTCCTGCCCTCCATTGCCCAATTCTATGCCCCATCATTGACCTCCTGCTTAAACTCTGTGCTTAGCTTGCTGCCCCTATTCTCCTTCCCCCTGCCCTCCGATGTCTTTGTGCATGCCCCTGCTCCATCCTTTTTGCCCACCATGTCCCATGGACCTGCCACTCCTATCTACTCTGAGTGTTCTGTTGAGCTGCCACTCCCCTCCCACCTGCCAAGCATTGTCAGATGACTGTAACCTGTCCCTGCCACCTCCACCCTGCCTGTCCACATGCCATGCCCCTATCCTCTTCCTCCTGTCCTACATGGTCCATTGTACTGCCACACCCTCCTGCCCTCCCTGGTCTGTTGTGCTGCAACTGCTCCTCCTGCCTGCCCCGTGTGGTCTGTTGTGAGGTCCCTTCCCCTGAACTTTCTTGTCTGTGCACAGGTCCTGACCCTTCCTTCTATCCTCCATCGTCCTTTGTGCATGCCCCTCCACCCTCCTTCTTGCCCATCATAGCCATTGTGCTGCCACTAACCCTCCCACTTGCCATGCATGGTCTTCTGTGCTGCCATGGCCCCTCCCACCTTCCCTGTGTGGTCAGTTAGCTGCCCCTGACCCCCTCCCACCTTCCCTCCATGGTCTGTGTATATGCCATCACAGTCTCACTGTTGCTCTTCATGGTGTGTCTTGCTTCTAGTGCCCATCCTGCCTGACCTCCATGGCTATCTTGCTGCTCCTGTCCTGCCCCCTTGCCCCCAGCCCTACTCCCTCCCTCCTGGCTTGTCTGTTCCATTGTAATGCCCCTGATCCATCCCTCCTGCCCTTTATGGTCTGTTATACTGCAGCTTTCTCTCCTGTCTGTCCATTATGGTCAGCTAGCTACCATTGCCTCTTGCCCCTCTGTTCTCTGTTGTCCATGTGCATGGTCCTGTCCCCTCCCTCTTGCTTTCTATGGATTGTTGTGCTGCACTCCCGTCCTGCATGCCCTGTGTGGTGTATTGTGCTGCTGCAAACCCTGATGCCAGCCCTGCAGGGTCAGTTTGGTGCACCTCTCCATGTCCCTCCTGTCCTCTGTTATCCAAGTCCATGTCCCTATCCCATTTCCTTCCATGATCCAATCTACCATACTTGCGAACATTTTGAACTTGGTAAGAGGGAGATTTTGAAAAAAAACTGGGGTATTGATTTTCCCCTTTGAGTTACATTGAAAAAGAGGATATTGTAGACAGGAGACAGATCAAATAAAGCCCATTTGAGCTTAAAAACATTGGACGTTTCCTGGCTGAATCGGGTCTGTTGGCATGTATGGTTGTACTACCATTGCCTCTTCCTTCTGCCCTCAATGGTCTATTACATTGCCACAGCCTTGAAGGAGGGTAGTTTTTGTATCACAGGGGGCCCCTGGCCCGTTCTGTCCACACCTGAAGTATGAGACCCTTGTCCTTGCCCTGCCAGCTGAATTTTAGGCCGTATTAAATTGACCAGCGGGTCCTGTGTTGCTATATAATTATCCTGAGACATCCTTACCACTCAGCCAGCATAAAACCCCTGTGTAGGCCCTTCTGTTCAATATGTAGGCCTCTTTGTTAAATTGACCATAGCTCTGCAATTTTAGTGTATAGCAGTCTGAAGGCAGGTCTGCGAGGCCTTCTGATCCAAACTAGTAGCCCCCACCCTACCCGAGTGCTCCGTGCTCGGTATCAAAGTTCAACATCCCCCTGAAGCTGTCGACATACAGTAGGCTGCATCCTGGACTGGTACTTGCTTCCTGGGCAGGTTTCCCGCTTTTAAGGAAGTGGCAACCGCAGAGCGTCAAGTTAGGAGAACTGAGGAGATTTTATACATGAATATATTGAATTCCCGTACAATACCCATTATTTTCTGCTTGCTCTATGGAACTTACGATAAGCGATTGGCCTGAGAGACTGACCTTTTCACCCAGTCCATTGTCAGCATTAAGTGGGTAAATTACGAAATGTCTGGTAAAATCTGCAGACGAAGCTTTTGGGTAGCATACGTAGGTAGATGTAGCGTGCAAAGGAGCCCACAAAATGATATAAAAAGGGAGCACCCACAGATATTGACGGACTACCTCGCCGTCTGTATGTAGGTTAACAGGCAGTGCAGGTTTTCCCCAAGAGCTGGGAGCTCTTGTCTTCCTTTGCTTAAAATGTCTTGCTCTGCTTTGCTTGAAGTATCTTATTCTATTTTACCTATATGAAATGTCATGTTATGTTTAACCATTGTTCTCTTTACTTTTGCATTTAAAAGATTTTGTATTGTAATTGCAGGAATGCTTGCTCTAAGAGTAAACGTGAGTGTTCCTAGGTAACATTTTCCTTGGTGTAACTTGTTTCTCATGATGCATTTATAGATGTGTTTTCTCTCTCTCTCTGTCAGTACATTAATTGAGATACAGAGAATATTATGACAGCTGTATGATTATCTGGATTCTGTATTTTGTACTTTATGTCTCTATTCTGCGGTTTCTTTGAAGTTGCATCTTCTCATTAAACTGCCATTGTATTCTGCCTCCAATTCCATGTCTCATATGTCTGTTTTCTTCATTTTTGGAGCAAGCGTTCCTAGGCACCCCGGCTCAAATTAAGGTGCCCCTTTTGTCCCTGACTCACTCTCCTGCTCAGTTCTGTGGTGGCTCCCGGGGATCTGGGGACCGCCCCTAGCTTCCTTGACCCGTAATAGATCTTCCCTCCAACAGCCTCTCTTGCAAGTCCTGTATTGTTGGTTTGTTGCCCCTGCCCCCCTTTCCACTGCCCTCCATAGTCTGTTGTGCTTCCACGGCCCTTCCTGCCTGCTCAGTGTGGTTAAATTGTTGCCTTTGCACCCTCCTACCTGCCTTCAATTTTCAGAGTCTGTGCCCCTGGCCTCTGCCTCTCAACAGTATCCTAATGAACAACTAGATTGCTAACATTCTATGTTTATTACAAAAGTGTGGAACGCCTGACATCATCTTGATGTAATCAAAACTGTAATACCTAGAGCATTTCCTTTAGAAATTACATATATGAGAGGGTCTTATTGGCATCAAATTTATAGTTAGTGCTCTAAAAGACTGAAATAAGGACATATTTTCTGAGTTTTCAAATAGCGACAAAGCACTTTTAAATTATTTGTTATCTTTATGTTTTTTTATCCAGTTGACCACTTGATTAAATGTTGCACTTAGGGGAGAGGATGTGGTGTTACTTCCAGAACTGCAGACTTTGCAACTGGGGAACCAGGTTGAAGTTTCTGCTTCAGCTCGACATTCTGTGATTCTGGTCAAATCACTTAGTCTCCCCATGTCTACAACCAAAATGAATTTGTTCTTGTGTGATGTAACCAATGCTCATGTAAAGCACTCCAATACCTGACAAGTCTGCACTATATAACACTGCAAAAACACAAAATAATAAGTGTTTTGCACACTTCTGTCATTGGGCTATATTTGGGCTACATCTGGGTGATTTTGGGCTACATTTGGGCTCTTTTGTCTCCGGTGGCCATCTTGGGAGATTTATTTGTTATGAAGTTTCCTAATTTCCTCATGTACTGCAGTCTCCTCAGTAGGAAATGCTTTCAGTTTTTTACTTTGATTCCATCATGAAGGTATTCAGATATGTCACACATTTGCCATAAATTCTGAATGTTAGCACTCTAGTTGCTCATTAGATCACTGTAGTAAAACTACTGCACCATGGAAGTCTGCTCCTGGTATTAAAAGTGCATGTTTCAGTCTGCATGTCAGAATTTTTTAATGAAATAGAAGAGGATTTGAGAAGTCACTCAAAATGTGCCCTCATTTTCTTTCTTCAGCATTAATCATAATTTCTATGGCAAAATGAACCTCCTCATTGTGTTCCTTTTTAAATTAAATGTTTTAAGTGTTACCAGTTTATTCCAATCAAGATGGCTTCAGGTGTGCCATACTTTTGTCATAATGAAGACAGTAAGCGCTCTAGTTGTTTTTAAGAACATTCTGGGACATTCTGTCATTGGGCTATACTTGGGCTACATCTGGGTGATATTTGGGCTACATTTGGGCTCTTTTGTCTCTGGTGGCCATCTTGGGAGACTTATTTGTTATGAAGTTTCCTAATTTCCTCATTTACTGCAGTCTCCTCAGTAGGAAATACTTTCAGTTTTTTACTTTGATTCCATCAAGAAGGCATTCAGATGTGTCACACATTTGCCATAAATTCAGAATGTTAGCACTCTTTTTGCTCATTAGATCACTGTAGTAAAGCTACTGCTCACCAGGGAAAACTGCTGCTGGTATTGAAAGTGCATGTTTCAGTCTGCATGTCAGAATTTTTTAATGAAATAGAAGAGGATTTGAGAAGTCACTCAAAATGTGCCCTAATTTTTCTTTCTGCAGCACTAATCATACTTTTTATGGAAAAATGAACCCCCTCATTTTGTTCCTTTTTAAATTAAATGTTTTAAGAGTTACCACTTTAATCCAAGCAAGATGGCTTCAGGTGTGCCATACGTTTATCATAAGTAGGACTGTTAGCGCTCTAGTAGTTCTTTGGAACACTCTGGGAAGCTGCAGTAGAACACAAAGGAATCAACTGACAGTCTCTGCCCTTGTTGGATGTACATGTTTTACTGAGAATGTCAGACTTCATTCTCACATGACTGAGAAAGATAATGTGAATTTACAGAAAATAAGCTCTCAGTTCAACCTATAGATCACCTTCCAAACCTCTGTGGTAAAAGCATGAGAAAATATTTTTCTCTCAATCATGATATCCCAGCAGAAGGCTTTTTCACATGGTGAAATCACCTTAGAACATACCACAATTCCTAAAATGAGTATGGTACCATCAACAAATGATTTATAATGTAACTAAAGTCTTAAAACCTTCTATTAACTGCAATGCTTTTTAATGAGGTGCTATCATGTATATTGGTCCCAAGATGGCTGCCAACACTTCTTGGATGAAGTGCTGACAGCCAATCAGATCTCAGGATGAGATGTGTGGTTAGGCTCCGCCCACATATATATATGCTTTTAAATGCTATTTTCTCAGGAAATACTGAACAGATTTACACCAGACCTGCAAAAGGCACTTCCTTGACCTTATGGCTACCTCTCTGCCAAATTTCAAGTAATTCTGTTCAGCCGTTCGGGCTGTAGCTGTGTCTAAAGGTCCTATGGAAAAATGCATGGGGAAAACGCGCTTTGGGACCCCCCTTTTTTTTCGGCCCCTGCTTGACGAATCCCCCCGAGACTTTCAGGGTAGGAGCGGAGCGTAGCGCCCCACCTATTTTGAAAATTTCGCGAGGATTCGTCGACCGGCGCCAAAGTTATTCCAAATAGAATGTTGCGGATTTCCTATGGAAACAGGGTCCTAACTATAACTACCTACTGGCGACCGCCAGTAGGTAATATATATATATATATATATATATATATATATATATATATATATATATATATATATATATCGACGAATCCTCGCGAATTTCTCAAAACAGGTGGGGCGCTACGCTCCGCTCCTACCCTGAAAGTCTCGGGGGGATTCGTCAAGCGGGGGCTGAGATAAAAGGGGGGTCCCAAAACGCGTTTTTCCCATGCATTTTTCCATAGGACCTTTAGACAGGGCTACAGCCCGAACGGCTGAACAGAATTACTAGAAATTTGGCAGAGAGGTAGTCCTCAGGTCAAGGAAGTGCCTTTTGTAGGTTTGGTGTAAATCTGTTCAGTAGATTCTGAGAAAACAGCCTTTAAATCAATATATATATCTGAGCCAGCTTACGGTACGCTTACGGTAAGCTTACCGTACGCGTACGGTGGCGTGCGCGAGCGCGATTCTGATTGGCTGTTAGATCTTAGTAAACATTCGAATCGGCCGAAACCAGGAAGCGGCGGCCGCCATTTTCTCTCTCGCACTCTGAGGGGGGGGCTGTAAACAAAGGCAAAAAACATATAAAGGGGCTGTTTAGACAGCGCCCATGCACATAGCCATGTTAGTTGAGTCCTCAAAGATCCCCCAAGGCCAAAAACGGTAAATTTTTATTTTTTGAAAATTTCGCCGATTACGCTTACCGTACGCGTACGGTGCGCTTACGCTAAAAATTTTAATAAAAAAAAAAAACACTCTCTGTGCATGGCATATTATTGTCATCACTTACAAATTAAATTTAACAGATTACCTATCACAAGGAAGCGCATAATATGTCCTCCATGTGCGCACGGTGCGTAACGTGGGCACGCGGTGCGCGTAGCGCACTGCGTGCCCACCTTGCGTGTACGGCACTAACTGCGTAAAGTGGGCGCACCGCGTGCTCACTGTGCGCGCACGGTGCGCGAAGCGCACCGTGCGCGCACGGAACGAACTGCGTTAAGTGGGCGTGCACGCCACGAATGGCGTAAAGTAACTTAGCATTTAAAAAACCGTACAAATTCACTGAAAAAACCATAGGTTTCACACACGTTATAGTTAGGAATTAGCATTTAAAAAACCTTGCTAATTCAATGAAAAAACCATAGGTTTCACACATGTTATAGTTAGCTGGAAATTTTACTGATAAAAAACCAATGAAATTCCCCCGTTATAGTTATTGTAGGCAACTATAACTCACGCGACCGTAATCCTCTGGTGATGACATATGTGTCTTTATGAAAAAAAAAAATTTGTAAAATATGTATAGCTAAAATTTAATGGAAGAAGACATGGGCAAATAAGTGTCTAAATACAGTATTAGCATCAGCAGAGGATTACGGTCACGTGAGTTATAGTTGCCTACAGTAACTATAACGGGGGAATTTCATTGGTTTTTTATCAGTAAAATTTCCAGCTAACTATAACATGTGTGAAACCTATGGTTTTTTCATTGATATATATATAGATATATATATATATATATTCAGTGAAAAAACCATAGGTTTCACACATGTTATAGTTAGCTGGACATTTCACTCGTAAAAAACCAATGAAATTCCCCCGTTATAGTTAGTGCAGGCAACTATAACTCACGCGACCGCAATCTTCTGCTGATGCTAATACTGTATTTAGACACTTATTTGCCCATGTCTTCTTCCATTAAATTTTAGCTATACATATATTACAAATATTTTTTTTTCATAAAGACACATATGTCATCAGCAGAGGATTGCGGTCGCGTGAGTTATAGTTGCCTGCACTAACTATAACGGGGGAATTTCATTGGTTTTTTACGAGTGAAATGTCCAGCTAACTATAACATGTGTGAAACCTATGGTTTTTTCACTGAATTTGCAAGGTTTTTTAAATGCTAATTCCTAACTATAACGTGTGTGAAACCTATGGTTTTTTCAGTGAATTTGTACGTTTTTTTAAATGCTAAGTTACTTTACGCCATTCGTGGCGTGCGCGCCCACTTAACGCAGTTCGTTCCATGCGCGCACGGTGCGCTTCGCACACCGTGCACACACAGTGAGCATGCGGTGCGCTTCGCGCACCGCACGCCCACTTTACGCAGTTAGTGCCGTGCACGCACGGTGGGCACGCGGTGCGCTACGCGCACCGCGTGCCCACGTTACGCTAGATGGGCCATGTACGCACGATGCGCTTCGCGCACCGTGCGCACATGGAGGACATATGATGCGCTTCGTTGTGAAAGGTAATATTTTAATTTTTCACATCTGTGATATGCCATGCACAAATGGTGCTCTTCGGGCACCATTTGTACCTGGGGTGGGGAGAGTATGGATATTTTTTTTTTATTATTCATTTTTACCGTACGCGTACGGTAAGCGTAATCGGCGAAATTATCGAAAAAATAAAAATTCCGTTTTTGGCCTTGGGGGATCTTTGAGGACTCCCTCAACATGGCTAGGTCTAAACAGCCCCTTTACATGTTTTTGGGCTTTGTTTTTTAACCCCCTATCAGACTGCGAGAGAGAAAATGGCGGCCGCCGCTTCCTGGTTTCGACCGATTCGAATGTTTACTAAGATCTAACAGCCAATCAGAATCACGCTCGCGCACGGCGGCGTGCGCGTACGGTAAGCGCACCGTAAGCGCACCGTAAGCTGGCTCAGATATATATATTGATTTAAAGGCTATTTTCTTAGAATCTACTGAACAGATTTACACCAAACCTACAAAAGGCACTTCCTTGACCTGAGGACTACCTCTCTGCCAAATTTCAAGTAATTCTGTTCAGCCGTTCGGGCTGTAGCTTGGACTAAAGGTCCTATGGAAAAATGCATGGGGAAAACGCGTTTTGGGACCCCCCTTTTATCTAAGCCCCCGCTCGACGAATCCCCCCGAGACTTTCAGGGTAGGAGCGGAGCGTAGCGCCCCATTAGTTTTGAAAATTTCGCGAGGATTCGTCGACCGGCGCCAAAGTTATTCCAAATAGAATGTTGCGGTTTTCCTATGGAAACAGGGTCCTAACTATAACTACCTACTGGCGACCGCCAGTAGGTAATATATATATATATATATATATATATATATATATATTTATATGAAAAACACCAGAATTCCCACAACTTCCTCCACCCTCGAGGCAAATATAGGGACACGGACTCCAGGTTGGTGCGTGATTTCCTTTTTTCTTTATTCAAATAAGCAGACGCTTCGGCATGGTGGCATGACGCGTTTCGCCCAGCAGGTGGGCTTGTTCACATGATGAGACTCATGTGTATTATATATATATATATATATATATATATATATATATATATATGAATAAACAAACTGCCCTGTAGCATTTGAAAGGCACTCGACAGTGCCCTGCTCTCCAGCTTCATCACGCAGCATTCCTCTCAACACACGCATGAACTTACTTAAAGCAAATAATTGCTTTCATTCACGGACTCCATGCCCCATAAATCACCGGGGACAAAGCACTCAGCATTCGCCCCCTGGTGGGCCATGGAAATAAATAAAATGCCGGAAATAGTTATGAAAGCCTCAGGTGTGATGTTTTGCCCAGGAAGAAGGGGCCGTCAGGCCTTGAAACGCGTCGGCAGAGATGAATGAAAAGCGGAGCAGAGAGGAATGCTGCGTGATGAAGCTGGAGAGCAGGGCACTGTTGAGTGCCTTTCAAATGCTACAGGGCAGTTTGTTTATTCATATATATATATATAAATATAATCTACTTGCGGTCGAATAACTTTGGCGCCGGTTGACTTATCTTCGTGAAATTTTCAAAACTAATGGGGCGCTCCGCTCAGCTCCTACCCTGAAAGTCTCGGGGTGATTCGTCAAGCGGGGGTTGAGAAAAAAGGGGGGTCCCAAAACACGTTTTCCCCATGTATTTTCCCATAGGACCTTTAGTCAAAGGTACAGCCCGAACGGCTGAACAGAATTACTTGAAATTTGTCAAAGAGGTAGTCCTCAGGTCGGGCATGTGCCTTTTGCTTAAATGGTGTAAATCCGTTCAGTAGTTCCTGAGAAAATAAAAAGTAAAATCACATATATATCTGGGCGGAGCCTAACCACACATCTCATCGTGAGATCTGATTGGCTGTCAGCACTTCATCCAAGAAGTGTTGCAGCCATCTTGGGACCAATATACATGATAGCACCTCATTAAAAAGAATTGCAGTTAATAGAAGGTTTTAAGACTTTAGTTACATTATAAATCATTTGTTGATGGTACCATACTCATTTTAGGAATTGTGGTGTGTTCTAAGGTGATTTTACCATGTGAATAAGCCTTCTGCTGTGATATCATGAATCATGTTTGAGAGAAAACTATTTTCTCATGCTTTTCACACAGAGGTTTGGAAGGTGATCTATAAGCTAACTGAGAGCATATTTTCTGTAAATTCACATTATCTTTCTCAGTCATGTGAGAATGAAGTCTGACATTCTCAGTTAAACATGTACATCCAACAAGGGCAGAGACTGTCAGTTGATTCCTTTGTGTTCTTCTGCAGCTTCCCAGAGTGTTCTAAAGAACAACTAGAGCGCTAACAGTCCTACTTATGACAAACGTATGGCACACCTGAAGCCATCTTGGTTGGAATAAAGTGGTAATTCTTAAAACATTTAATTTAAAAAGGAACAAAATGAGGGGGTTCATTTTGCCAAAGAAAGTATGATTAGTGCTGCAGAAAGAAAAATTAGGGCACATTTTGAGTGACTTCTCCAATCCTCTTCTATTTCATTAAAAAATTCTGACATGCAGACTGAAACATGCACTTTCAATACCAGGAGCAGACTTCCCTGGTGAGCAGTAGCTTTACTACAGTGATCTAATAAGCAACTAGAGTGCTAACATTCTGAATTTATGGCAAATTTGTGACATATCTGAATACCTTCTTGATGGAATCAAAGTAAAAAACTGAAAGTATTTCCTACTGAGGAGACTGTAGTAAATGAGGAAATTAGGAAACATCATAACAAATAAGTCTCCCAAAATGGCCACCAGAGACAAAAGAGCCCAAATGTAGCCCAAATATCACCCAGATGTAGCCCAAGTAGAGCCCAATGACAGAATGTCCCAGAGTGTTCTAACGAACAACTAGAGTGCTAACAGTCTTACTTATGACAAAAGTATGGCACACCTGAAGCCATCTTGAATGGAATAAAGTGGTAACACTTAAAACATTTAATTTACAAAGGAACACAATGAGGGGATTCATTTTGCCATAGAAATTATGATTAGTGCTGCAGAAAGAAAAATTAGGGCACGTTTTGAGTGACTTCTCAAATCCTCTTCTATTTCATTAAAAAATTCTGATATGCAGACTGAAACATGCACTTTTAATACCAGCAGCAGACTTCCGTGGTGAGCAGTAGCTTTACTACAGTGATCTAATGAGCAACTAGAGTGCTAACATTCAGAATTTATGGCAAATGTGTGACATATCTGAATACCTTCTTGATGGAATCAAAGTAAAAAACTGAAAGCATTTCCTACTGAGGAGACTGCAGTAAATGAGGAAATTAGGAAGCTTCATAACAAATAAATCTCCCAAGATGGCCACCAGACACAAAAGAGCCTAAATGCAGCACAAATATCACCCAGATGTAGCCCACATGTAGCCCAATGACAGAAGTGTGCAAACCAATTATTTTTTGTGTATTTGCAGTTTTATATAGTGCAGACTTGTCAGGTATTGGAATGCTTTACATGAGCATTGGTTACATCACACAAGATCAAATTCATTTTGGTTGTAGACATGGGGAGATTAAGTGATTTGACCACAATCACAGAATGTTGAGCTGAAGCAGAAACTCCAACCTGGTTCCCCAGTTGCAAAGTCTGCAGCTCTGAAAGTAACACCACATCCTCTCGCCAAGGTGCAACATTTAATCAAGTGGTCAACTGGATAAAACAACATAAAGATTACAAATAATTTAAAAGTTCTTTGTCGCTATTTGAAAACTCAGAAAATATGTCCTCATTTTAGTTTTTTAGAGCACTAACCATAATTTTGATGCAAATAAGACCCTCTCATATGTGTAATTTCTAAAGGAATACTCTAGGTATTACAGTTTTGATTACATCAAGATGACGTCAGGCGTTCCACACTTTTGTAATAAATATGGAATGTTAGCAATCTAGTTGTTCATTGGGATACTGTTGAGAGGCAGAGGCCAGGGGCACGGACTCTGAAAATTGAAGGCAGGTAGGAGAGTGCAGAGGCAACAATTTGACCACACTGGGCAGGCAGGAAGGGCAGTGGCAGCACAACAGACTATGGAGGGCAGTGGAAAGGGGGGCAGGGGCAACAAACCAACAATACAGGACTGGCAAGAGAGGCTGTGGCAATATAATAGACCATTGTGGGCAGAAGGAAGAGGCAGTGGTAGTACAACCATACATGCCAACAGACCCGTTTCAGCCAGGATACGTCCAATGTTTTTAAGCTCAAATGGGCTTTATTTGATCTGTCTCCTGTCTACAATCTCCTCTTTTTCAATGTAACTCAAAGGGGAAAATCAATACCCCAGTTTTTTTTCAAAATCTCCCTCTTACCAAGTTCAAAATGTTTGCAAGTATGGTACATTGAATCATGGTAGGCAGGAGGAATTGGTGTAGGGACATGGACTCGGATAACAGAGGACAGGAGGGACATGGAGAGGTGCACCAAACTGACCCTACAGGGCAGGCATCAGGGTTTGCAGCAGCACAATACACCACACAGCGCATGCGGGACGGGAGTGCAGCACAACAATCCATAGAAAGCAATAGGGAGGGGACAGGACCATGCACATGGACAACAGAGAACAGATGGGAAAGAGGCAATGGTAGCTAGCTGACCATAATGGACAGACAGGAGAGAAAGCTGCAGCATAACAGACCATAAAGGGCAGGAGGGACGGATCAGGGGCATTACAATGGAACAGACAAGCCAGGAGGGACAGAATAGGGGGTCTGCACATGGAAACAGAGGGCTGGGGGCAAGGTGGCAGGGCAGGAGCAGCAAGATGACCATGGAGGTCAGGCAGGATGGGCACTAGAAACAAGACACACCATGGAGAGCAACATTGAGACTATGGTGGCATACACACAGACCATGGAGGGAAGGTGGGAGGGGGTCAGGGGCAGCTAGCTGACCACACAACCACACAGGGAAGGTGGGAGGGGCCATGGCAGCACAGAAGACCATGCATGGCAAGCGGGAGGGTTAGTGGCAGCACAATGGCTATGATGGGCAAGAAGGAGGGTGCAGGGGCATGCACAAAGGACCATGGAGGATAGAAGGGAGGGTCAGGACCTGGGCACAGACAAGAGAGTTCAGGGGAAGGGGCCTCACAACAGACCGCGCGGGGCAGGCAGGAGGAGCAGTTGCAGCACAACAGATCAGGGAGGGCAGAAGGGTGTGGCAGTAAAATGGACCATGGAGGACAGGAGGAAGGGGATAGGGGCATGGCATGTGGACAGGCAGGGTGGAGGTGGCAGGGACAGGTTACAGTCATCTGACAATGCTAGGCAGATGGGAGGGGAGTGGCAGCTCAACAGAACACTCAGAGTAGATAGGAGTGGCAGGTCCATGGAACATAGTGGGCAAAAAGGATGGAGCAGGGGCATGCACAAAGACATCGGAGGGCAGGGGGAAGGAGAATAGGGGCAGCAAGCTAAGCACAGAGGCTAAGCAGGAGGTCAATGATGGGCCATAGAATTGGGCAATGGAGGGCAGGAGGAGTGGACTGGTACATCATGCTAAATGGAGGGCAGTGGCAGCACATCAGACCATGCATGGCAGGAGGGAGGAGGCTAGTCCATGGATTCAGACAATAGAGGATAGGGAGGAGGTGGATGGGGCAGCAAGCTAACTGTTCAGAGAAGGTGGGTATTAGGAACTTTATTGTTTTTAAAATATGTGTCTGTGCGAACTACTTAAAATATGAACAAGTATGCAGCATAATCTCACTTTTATTCAGGAAGAAGAGGACGTTTGTGACTGTGACTCCGGGCTCACTTGGCAGAAACACCCCCTGACCCTCCACCCCCATCGCAAAATGTAATGCCCGTGAAAAGGGTAGGTGGACGCAGTGTTATATAGAACATAGTCCTGAGAGCACGACTGAAAATGAAAACTAGATGTAGTATATGGTATAAACTATGCACCAAAAAGTGTGATATAAGATGAACTGGGGCGTGAAATATAATATGCAATGCATTGTGCTCAATGACAGATTCATTGGAGAGCGCGAGATAGCACAGGCACTAGCGCGTGCTATGCGATATGCGTAACATAACTAGTCTCTAAAGTTGTAATATAAAATATGTGCTGGGGAGTGTAACGTTGCATATGCACTGTGACAAAGATATGGATCCCAGATTGTAATATGTATGGCATAGCGCTGTGCGTTATAACATACACATCGAGGAAGGCACGTTAGATGGGGCAATATAACCCGTGCGAAGGCAAGTGTGGCATGACATATTCACGGGGTGGTGTTACAGTGCACATGGGCTAGAGAGTGTCATAGCATACGCACTAGCTGGTGGAATACAACACAGAGGTGTGAGGCAATCGGCGGGCACTGGTGGGTGTAACACAGCATTGGGCTCAGCCAGGAGCACGCTGTGACTCTCAAGTGAGGTTCGTCTCCTTTCCAGAGAGTAAAATAAAAAGTATTACACATCCGGAGGTGGATGTGTTTTTTATTAACCGTGAGGGGGGTTTCTTGCATAGTTTGGTTGAATTTTTGTCGAATCCCCTTTGAATGGCTTGGTGTGCGTGTATATTAAATGTGCCCGTCAATAGCTACCCATGATTGTATAAATAAACGATAAGGGTGTCTACTTGGAGAGTACCCACCGGCGGGGGCGCCGGGATTAGGCACGGTAGGGCGTCAGACACATCAGAGCTTCACTAGCGGTGTAAATACATTCCATGTGGATTCATTCTATGCATAGTCGCCTTTTAATGAATATCACGCAAATCGTCATGGTGATAGGTACATACGGTTTGTCCAGCATGTCCTAGGTGTTTCTATAAATATATATATTTTTAAAATAATAAAAAACAAAGGCCGGCCCCGGGGGATGGGGTCCCCGGAGCCATAAGTGGCCTGAGGAGGGGAGCAACGCAGCCCCCTCCTAAAGAATTTAAATTAAAAAAAGGCCATGACCCGGGGGTTGGGGTCCCCGGGGCCGATTAAGGCCTTGGGAGGGCCAAATTAATTTTTTTCAACAACAAAAAATTAGGGTGCAGGCCCTGGGGGATGGGGTCCCCAGGGCCAGTAAATTAGAAAAAGAAGGGGGGGCCACACAGCCCTCCTTCTTAAAAAAATAAAATAAATAAAAGACCGGCATCGCGCTGGAGGCCCCGCCCCCTCCTTGCAGCACTCTGCAAACGCGCCCCCTGGCCAGTTGTAAGTTGGGGAATTAATTCCCCTTCAATACTGAGGGTCCCTGAGGGCCAACTAGCCCAACAGGTATCTCCAGTGTGCGCCAGGGAGCTGCGTTGCAGACAGGTGTTTTGAGGCCACGCCCCTTTTTACACCTCTATGCAACGCAGCTCTGTGGCGCTCACTGGAGGTACCTAGTGGGCTAGTTTTACCCTAGAGATCCTCAGGATTCAAGGGGACTTAATCTCCCAACTTAAAAAACGGCCACAGGGCATGTTTACACAGTGGGGAAGGAAGGGGACGGGGCCTAAGGTGACGTGTGCAAACACGCCCTATGGCGCGTTTTAAGTTAGGGAAATAATTCCCCTTCAATCCTGAGGGCCCCTGGGGGCTAACTAGCCCACCAGGTGCTTCCAGTAAGCGCCACTGAGCTGCGTTGCAGAGAGGTGGTCCAGGCCGTGCCACTTTTTACACCTCTCTGCAACGCAGCTCTGTGGCGCATACTGGAGGTACCTAGTGGGCTAGTTGGACCCTAGCGACCCTCAGGATTCAAATTAACTTCATCTCCCAACTAAAAACGGCCACAGGGCGTGTTTACACAGTGGTGAAGGGAGGGGACGGGGCCTGAGTTAACGTGTGCAAACGCGCCCCCTGGCCAGTTGTAAGTTGGGGAATTAATTCCCCTTCAATACTGAGGGTCCCTGAGGGCCAACTAGCCCAACAGGTATCTCCAGTGTGCGCCAGGGAGCTGCGTTGCAGACAGGTGTTCTGA
Organism: Triturus cristatus; assembly: GCF_964204655.1. Classification (NCBI taxonomy): domain Eukaryota; kingdom Metazoa; phylum Chordata; class Amphibia; order Caudata; family Salamandridae; genus Triturus; species Triturus cristatus. The sequence continues at coordinate 406,600,562 of NC_140583.1, read as the reverse complement.
GGCCACGCCCCTTTTTACACCTCTATGCAACGCAGCTCTGTGGCGCTCACTGGAGGTACCTAGTGGGCTAGTTTTACCCTACAGATCCTCAGGATTCAAGGGGACTTAATCTCCCAACTTAAAAAACGGCCACAGGGCATGTTTACACAGTGGGGAAGGAAGGGGACGGGGCCTAAGGTGACGTGTGCAAACACGCCCTATGGCGCGTTTTAAGTTAGGGAAATAATTCCCCTTCAATCCTGAGGGCCCCTGGGGGCTAACTAGCCCACCAGGTGCTTCCAGTAAGCGCCACTGAGCTGCGTTGCAGAGAGGTGGTCCAGGCCGTGCCACTTTTTACACCTCTCTGCAACGCAGCTCTGTGGCGCATACTGGAGGTACCTAGTGGGCTAGTTGGACCCTAGCGACCCTCAGGATTCAAATTAACTTCATCTCCCAACTAAAAACGGCCACAGGGCGTGTTTACACAGTGGTGAAGGGAGGGGACGGGGCCTGAGTTAACGTGTGCAAACAAGCCCTGTGGCGCGTTTTAAGTTGGGGAAATAATTCCCCTTCAATCCTGAGGGACCCTGGGGGCCAACTAGCCCACCAGGTGCTTCCAATAAGCACCACTCCGCTGCGTTGCAGAGAGGTGGTCTAGGCCATGCCCCTTTCTACATCTCTCTGCAACGTACCTAGTGGTCTAGTTGGACCCTAGGGACCCTCAGGATTCAAGGGGACTTAATCTCCCAACTTAAAATGGCCACAGGGCGTGTTTACACAGTGGGGAAGTGAGGGGACGGGGCCTGAGGTGACGTGTGCAAACACGCCCTGTGGCGCATTTTAAGAGGTAGTTTTAATCCCCTGCCCTATTATATACTAGGGGCTTACAGAGGAGGTCATGCTGATCACAGGGGGACCCCAACGCATAGTGTTCCCTAGTGTATGTAGGTGTTTTCACTGTATTCTGAGTGTCTTTTAACATAGCACTGGCTCTAGGACTGGTTAGTCAGACTCAGTTACCACCAGTATCCGTCTGAAAAAGTTGAGGGTACAGGATGATTTTGCAACAAGGCTTCTTTCTGCTCTTCTGTTTGTTCTTTCTGCATGTTATCATTCTTTCTGCACTTTTCTTCGTCTTTGAGGACTTCTGTTGCTTCTTTCTGCATTTCTTTTTTTTCTTTCTGTGCGTTTTTTCTTCTTTATTCACATGTCCTATCTCTGTAGGCATAGTTAGAAATTAGCATTTAAAAAACTTTTGAAATTCACTGAAAAAACCATAGGTTTCAGGGGCGTTATAGTTAGCTGGACTTTTCACTCGTACAAAACCATTGAAATTCCCCCGTTATAGTTAGTTCAGCTAACTATAACTCGCGCGCCCGCAATGCACTGCTGATGACGTCACATATTACATCACTCATGACATGGTCAGTGACATCACTCATGACATCACTGATGACATCTCAAATGACATCACTAATGACATCACTGATGACATCATCCTTGTGATAGAGTGGCAGACCTCCTCTTCCCCTAATATAACCTTTGATACACACATTCAAAAATAGAAACTACAATGTTCAAAACAATGGACATACCAATACCAGTTACAACAACCTATTCAGTAATTCTAAGATCCACATACACATCCACTCATTCACCAAAATTCCTATACAGTCACTCATACATGTACTCACTCATCATATGTACTCACACACCTATACATCCTGTTACACAACGCCACTCATCCATAGAGTTACTCACACACATAGTCACTCATGCTAATAAAGAATCAAACATCCATTTACTTGCATATACAGTTATACACACACCACCACACTTACTTCTACAGAAACTTACACATACTTAGTCTTTTAAACAATCACTTATAGAAACACATACTTATTCATACAGGAACTCTTTCAATCTCTCACTCTCACATATACTCACTTATATACACCAATAGTCACATATACTAGTTTAAAACATATGTAGTTACTCATAAAGACACTATTGAGACAGTCTATCACTCACTAACACACCCATGCACACACTCATCCACCCATACAGTCCTGCACACATGATGTCTTCAACACATACAAACAGTGAGTCACTCATTCATGCACCTATGCACTACGTAATACCCCCCACCGAACCATACAGACACTCAGATACTCATACTGATACTCAAAAAACCAACTAATAACCTATATAGACACTCATGTAGCTACTCACCAACCCGTGCAGCCACTTATACACAAAGTGAGAGACTGATACAGATATTTACACATTTAAACATTACTCACTAAGCCATGTATTCACTAAGATACACTTAATCAGTCAGTTATACAATCAATTTTTCAAAAACAAATCATCCATTTAGACACTTATATACCCATTTATTCTTCCATCGACCTTGAGATATACATATATAAAACATATGTAATTTTCAGAAAAACACACATTCACTGGATGATGTCATCAGTGATGTCATTTGAGATATCATCAGTGATGTCATGAGTGATGTCACTGACCATGTCATGAGTGATGTAGTATGTGACGTCATCAGCAGTGCATTGCGGGCGCGCGAGTTATAGTTAGCTGAACTAACTCTAACGGGGGAATTTCAATGGTTTTGTACGAGTGAAAAGTCCAGCTAACTATAACGCCCCTGAAACCTATGTTTTTTTCTGTGAATTTCTAAGGTTTTTTAAATGCTGATTCCTAACTATAACGTGCCTGAAACCTATGGTTTTTTCAGTGAATGTATATATATATATATAAATATATATATATTCACTGAAAAAACCAAAGGTTTCACACACGTTATAGTTAGGAATTAGCATTTAAAAAACCTTGCAAATTCACTGAAAAAACCATAGGTTTCACACATGTTATAGTTAGCTGGACATTTCACTCGTGAAAAACCAATGAAATTCCCCCGTTATAGTTAGTTCAGCTAACTATAACTCGCGCCCCCGCAATGCACTGCTGATGACGTCACATATTACATCACTCATGACATGGTCAGTGACATCACTCATGACATCACTGATGACATCTCAAATGACATCACTGATGACATCACTGATGACATCATCCAGTGAATGTGTGTTTTTCTGAAAATTAAATATGTTTTATATATGTATATCTCAAGGTCGATGGAAGAATAAATGGGTATATAAGTGTCTTAATGGATGATTTGTTTTTGAACAATTGATTGTGTAACTGACTGATTAGTGTATCATAGTAAATACATGGCTTAGTGAGTAATGTTTAAATATGTAAATATCTGTATCAGTCTCTCACTTTGTGTATAAGTGGCTGCATGGGTTGGTGAGTAGCTACATGGGTGTCTATATAGGTTATTAGTTGGTTTTTTGAGTATCAGTCTGAGTGTCTGCATGGTTCGGTGGGGGGTATTACGTAGTGCATAGGTGCATGAATGAGTGACTCTCTCTTTGTATGTGTTGAAGACAGCATGTGTGCAGGACTGTATGGGTGGATGAGTGTGTGTATGGGTGTGTTAGTGAGTGAATGACTGTCTCAATAGTGTCTTTATCAGTAACTACATATGTTTTAAACTAGTATATGTGACTATTGGTGTATATAAGTGAGTATATGTGAGAGTGAGAGATTGAAAGAGTTCCTGTATGAATAAGTATGTGTTTCTATAAGTGATTGTTTAAAAGACTAAGTATGTGTAAGTTCCCGTAGAAGTAAGTGTGGTGGTGTGTGTATAAATGTATATGCAAGTAAATGTATGTTTCTTCCTTTATTTTCATGAGTGACTATGTGTGTCAGTAACTCTGTGGATGAGTGGCATTGTGTAACAGGATGTATAGGTGTATGAGTTCATATGATGAGTGAGTACATGTATGAGTGACTGTACAGGACTGTTGGTGAATGAGTGGATGTGTATGTGGATCTTAGAATTACTCAAGAGGTTGTTGTAACTGATATTGGTATGTCCATTTTTTTGAAAATGTTAGTCTCTATTTTTGAATATGTGTATCAAAGGTTATATTAGGGTGAGAGGAGGTCTGCCACTCTGTCACAAGGATGATGTCATCAGTGATGTCATTTGAGATGTCATCAGTGATGTCATGAGTGATGTCACTGACCATGTCATGAGTGATGTAATATGTGACGTCATCAGCAGTGCATTGTGGGGGCGCGAGTTATAGTTAGCTGAACTAACTATAACGGGGGAATTTCATTGGTTTTTCACGAGTGAAATGTCCAGCTAACTATAACATGTGTGAAACCTTTGGTTTTTTCAGTGAATTTGTACGGTTTTTTAAATGCTAATTTTTGTATTATTTAATTAAAAAAATAATTTTTTTATTAAAAATAAAATTCCTATGTATTCATTTATATATTATCTGTATCTTTTTATTTGTTTTTGCTTTTTTTTAAAAAATTCAATTAGGATAAAGTTGAACAGTTTTTTAAATTTTTGCAATTATTTTTCTCCACTTTTTTTTTTTTTTATATATAAATTCTTGGGGTGCGCGCTCTGAGCACGCTCCTAGTACAATTTCGTAAGTTTTTTATGAATACCGTCGTACGTTATTTACGTACGCAAATATACGTTATAGTGCGCGCTGGGAGCGCGCACCCAGTAAGTATGCGTACGTACGTACGCATGCGTGCGTGCGTCCTACGCGCTCCACGCGGTTTACTTCCGCATACGCTAAAATTACGCGCAATAACGGTCGCGTATACGCGTGTTCAACGTATGCGCGCTAGGTACGCGCATATGACGTATGCACATGCGCTCCTACGCGTTCGCGCATACGTAATCACGAGGTGCGCGCTCGGAGCTTGCGCGCACCTCGGGTTTATGCATAATAAAACAGCACTTCTTATTGGTTATCATTACTTTCAGTTTCTAATTGTTTCAACACCACCCCCAATCCCCTCATGGCAAGTCATGTGATCAAGAATCATCACTTTTGATTGGTTTGAAGTACTTTCAGTTCCAGATTCTTCCCAAACCACACCTACTCCCCTCATTATTAGTTCTGATTCCTTTGGAGAAGGAGCTATTCTGTTGTTGAGAGACAATGGCTGAACAGCAACCATCTTCAGACAGTGACCAGGACACTCTTGAGAGGCAGAGGATCAGGAAGCAGAAAGACAGCTTTATATGGCAGTTTTTCACTTTTCCAGAGGGACAAAAAAAGGTAAATGCACCTAAAGTTACATGTGTACTTTGTCAAAAAGTCTTGTCACATGGGAATCCTAACAAGAAATATTCTTTTAGCATTCACACTATGTTGAGGCATGTTGACAAAATGCATCCAGTGACTTTTCGTCGAGCTTCTGGAGCAAACCCTCCACCTGCTCTACCGACGACATCTGCAGCAGCTCAGCCGAGCACATCTTCGGCAGCTCAGCCGAGCACTTCTTCTGCAGTGGTGCCTTTGCCTTCTTCCACACCTCGTTTTGGACCACCTTGTTTTGCTAGGTTGTCCACACGCTGCACTGATTGCGGTAAACTTATTTCTGTGTGTGAGACCAGTCTTGATCTCATTCAGAGAAAATTTGATGCCCATGAGTGCAGTAGGCCATAGATGTTTTTTCTCTTCCTGTTTCCCTCCATTAACTCAAGGGCTCTTTTAAGAGCCACTTATAAACGTAACCCCAAAAAATTTTTGGGAGGGATTTTTTTTTAAAATTTTTTGGAGGTGCGCGCACCTTGCGCGCACCCAAGGTTTTTTTTTTATTTTTTTATTTTTATTTTTTTTAAATTTAATGTACAAAAAGAGGTGAAGAAATGGAAGCATGAAAAGGGAGGATTGAGTAATACTAATATTTTTCACTTATTTTAAAAAAAAAAAAAAAATTCGAAAAAAAATTTTTTTAAAGAATTTTGCAAAGGAACAGAATTTTTTTTTAATTTTTTGTTTCCAGTTCTGCAAAAAAAGAAAAAAAGTATTAATATTCAATCATACATTACAAAAAGCATTACATGTTTTTACATATTTTACAAAGCAATTTTTTGCCCTTTTTTTGCTGTTTTCAGAATTTTTTATTTTTCACTTAAAATAGTGAAAACAATTGTATTCATCATTTAACAGCGGGCAAAAAAAAAAACAATCTGAAAGATTGCTTAAAAAAAGCCCTAAAACTTTCCTCACTAAAATATACCTTGTTAGAAATATTACATATATATTACAAGTACTTCTCTAGACGAATAAAAATTTTCTAGACAAACCGTCTTTAAACCTTGTCGCAAAAGCACACATGCCAAAATAATTTCTGTCAAAGGAGTCCACAATTGTTTTTATTACTTTTCCTTTAGGCCAAATAGTAATTTCAAAATCCTTTTTAAGTGATATCTTCAATTATAATCCTTTAAAATTACAAAAAATGCTTTCTTCAGATGCAGTTTTTAGTTTTCAAAATTTAGGTTTCAGAAAAATTAAGTAAGAATTGGGTAAATCATAAGGCAAACGTTGCTTGAAAATCAATTGGGAATCATTACACAGTGTCCAGCCTTTTTCACATTTAAGATAAATTGTGTAATGTCCAGAAGTTACAGTAGGTCCTTCATGAAAAATTATTGCAACCGTAACAAAAGTTTTTCCAGAAATTGATAATTGCTGTCCTGTAAACTTCTTTATTAAAGTGTCCAATTTTGAACCATCAGTTCTACAACGTTGCATCATTAAAATTACATACTGACCATATTCTGTAAAAATAATGTAGAAAACATGTCTGATTTACATTCAGAACATTCCATGTTGTGATTGGCATCTTTAACTAATTTACTAAAAGTCACTGATTTACTTTGTGGTAATGGTAAAAATATGAACCTTTCTGAATCAACATTACTACTACATGTGTTCATACAGTTTTCACAGCAATGTTCCCATTTGTAAGAGACACCAAATAAGTTTTCTACTTCTACTCCTTCATCTTCTAGTACACTCAAAATATATATTAAGAATTCCTGAGCATCTTGCTGGACATTTTCTTTAAACTGTGTAGAACCACAACATACATCTAAAAGATTTCTAACATCAGTAGCACTTTCGATTTCAGTTTTATTATTACTCAGCTTCTCATAAAGGAGACTCAGCAGAGAACACAATCTTTTTCCATGATTTACTATTATCTGTTCTAGCAACTTTTCAAGATAAAATACAACATTCAGCACTACATTTGCATAGCAGTTGACACCAGAGCTATTTTCAAAATGGAAACCAACAACCTCTTCAACACTGTCCTTTTTCTTTTTCCTTGCTATCACATCACTGTCCTTTTTTTTTTTGTTCTGTTCATCCACATTACAGATATTCTCAAATCTCCTTTTCCGACAAACAACATGTTTTTCAATCACAGGATACTGACCTAAATGAGGAGCATAGGTTCTTCTTAATCTGTTATACTCCTTTACACAGTTTGTATCAGCACTAACTTTTGAGTCATCAAAGTCTATCATAAATAAACCAGATAATGTTTTCACTCGTGACAAAGCAACATATGCCATACCTTCTTTGAACACAGTAGAACCAATGTTTACAAAAGCACTATCTACAGTCAATCCTTGAGACTTGTGAATAGTTACAGCATTTGCTAGAGAAAACGGAAACTGCTTCCTACGTACATATAAGTCTTTCACAAGCATGAAACGAACTGAACAACGACAAATGTCTTTAACTTCTTCCATCTGATCAAATTTTATTTTTAAACATTCAATTCCATCTTTGTTCTGGTAATTAATAAAACCCACAACTCTTCCCATAGCTCCATTCACTAAACCTTTTTCTACATCCAAATTTCTCCTTAAAATCACTCGACAATTCATGCAAACATATAGATTTTTTTCTAATCCAGCTGTTTTGGAAATATTCTTCTCTAGTGAATCCAATTTATTTTTCAGTTTGCCTGTTAATGTAAAAGTAATTCTTTCATGCTGAATTTTGTCCTCTGCTTCCATTTTCTTAATCTCTTCCTTTTCCAATTTCAAAAGTTCCTCATTGAATATTGAGCACTCACGTAGTGTTGGCATTAAGCAGATTACAGTATTTTTTTCTGCAATGTTCTGGTATATTTTCTCTGCAACTATTTCTTCATTTGGAAATAAGTTAGTAGCAACCGACTCTGTAATGCTTTTTTGCCAACTTCTGTGAGTAGTCCAATTCTGATATCTTTCAGAATACTTGCATAATCTTCGTCGTTTGCTTGTCTCATATTGGTAGTGAGTTCTTTGTACTCAAAGAACGACCAAATATTCGCATTACCAATGCTTCCTAATGACTTCTTCGTGTCTTCATGTGTCACAGTATTAAACACTGGTTGTCCTTTAACCCCTTCGCTGCTGCGGACATTCCGCTGCAGCGCTGGGGGGGGCAGGGGGGCAGCGCGGCGGGCCTGTGCTCATGACGGAGCCGCTCCGTCATGAGCCACAGTTGAGCTGTGCTCATGACGGAACGGTTCCGTCATGACTCCGCCCATTTGCGTTGTCGCCCCGCACAGGCGGGGAAACAGCGCCGCGCAGGCGGAGCGGCCGCCGACAGGATTGTCATGACGGAACCGTTCCGTCATGAGCACACGGCAACCGTGGCTCATGACGGAACGGTTCCGTCATGAGCAGGGAAGGGGTTAATTGGAGTGAGCTGCAGAAGATCCCCAAAAACTATGACGTGTTTACCTCCAAATAACACGTCATAGTCTCTCTTAAGAATTTGTTGCATTCTTAAATGCACAAAGGCAAGCATTAAATTTGAAACCATGCTCACCTCATCAATAATGAGAACTTGCATCTTCTTCAACACTCTTGAAACTTCGAGGCATGCTTCTCCAGTTAGCTTGTGGTATTCTATTTTGTTCTCATGCTCCACTGGTAACATTAGCAAGCGATGTAAGGTAATTCCTTTTATGTTATAGGCTGCTAACCCAGTTGGAGCAGTTACCACACAAGACAAATTTGAAGCTGTTTTTTGCTGTAGGTAGCTTCTGATGACTTTTATTAAGAAACTTTTACCAGTTCCAGCTTGTCCACTCACACACATCCTGATTGGTTCAAATGATGTGCATGAGCACTCTTTCTTTTCATGTAGTAATCCATGATCAATTTTTTTGATGACTTCTTCATAAATTTCTTTTTGTTCTTCATTCAGTTGTTGTTCCAGATTTAGTAAGTCGATTGAATCTTCCTGTGCTTGATTCATAGCCGTTTCTACTTCAGTCATGGCTACTGCAGCTTCATTTTCTATGATCGGTTGTCCTAGGGGATCTTGACTAAGTGTTACTGAACTTTGGCTGTCTTGAGAACTGTCTCTAGCTACTTCAGCTGCAATTTTTGCTTCCTGTTCATTTTCTTCATTTAACATTTGGACATAAGTTGAGAAAGTACTGCATTCTATACTGTATTTGCTAGCATTAAAAGAATCTTCATAGCTTTGAAATTCTCCCAGTAGTTCGTCCTCTGAATGCCATGGTTTAAACAGCTGTAAAAGAGCCAAGTAGTAAAATTCCTTTTTGTCAGTAGTTTCGCAACTGAGCTTCCTGTGATTCATCAAACTTCCTTTTGTTTGCTTCACCAAACATCCTTCCTCACCAATGACTTTATATTTTCCATTGTTGATGTCTTCTGTGGCTTTCCGTGAATAAATTTAGTTCTGCAGCACTTCATAGAGACACATGTTCTCAAGATGATGACTTCTCTTTGGGTAATATGTGTCCAACATGTTTGATTTCAAAATATCTGTACTTTCTGGGTCATTCTCGGCCAAATATTCAATTTCTCCAACAGATTTCAGTACCCGATTTCTCATTCCTGCAAGGCCGAAGCTTACCCAAATTATTCTTCTGGATTTCGAGTAAAGACTTGCAGATGATAACCTATCTGAGCATTCGTAGGATCCAATTTCTCGATGCGATATCATCTTTAAACTGAAACTGTACAGCTTCTTACTGACAGTCTTCTCGTGAGAAATCTCTTCCCACATTTCCTTCAATTCTGTTTTCTCAGATTTAGTGATGTAAGATGTCACATACCGAGCAACAGCAATAGAATTGTCTGCCACATACTGAATATCCATGTTAGCATTCCACATGGATAAAATGACTGGGTTGAAGTCATTTATAAATTTTGACTCTTCATTTCTTTTTAGGTTGTAGGTATTTTTGGGAGATTTTCTGATTATAGTATGTCGCACAGCTGACATAAAACTGTTGACTCTTCCTTTTGAAAGAACAGGTCTAGGAAATCCAAATCGACACTTTGTGTAGAATTTATCTTTCGTCTTGTACTTCCGTCGACAGTATTTTCCACACCGATGACTTTGGAAACGTAAAACTTGCTCTTTTAACTTTTTCTCTTCTGTGCTTTTAGGTATAGCACATGTTGCATATTCTTCAATGAAAGATAACACTGCTTCATCAGTATCTGTTCCAAACTTTGGGGCATCCTTGATCCACAACAGCATATGAACATGAGGAGCACCTCTTGCCTGGTACTCTTTTCTCCAAAAGAAATCCACTACTTCTCCAAGAGGTGGATTTTTTTTATTGCAGATAAAGGACATCATAGCCTCAAATCTATGATTGAAATATCTGCAAACATTAACTGGATCCAAAGAGCACAGTTCTCCAGCTGTCTTGTATTCAATGTTTTTAATGTTTGAATTTGCCTCTCTTAGAAAATCCAGTAAATCATCCCAAGCGTACTCGGCACAGCTTAGGGTAAGGAACCATGTTGGAGTTCCTAATTTCCGTAACATGCATTTTAATTCACCATGGCGTCGGTACCAATATTCATTTGTCCCACGCTGACAAGCCATCAGATTGATCAGTTGTGTTTCAAAATGATCATCTCGGTGCTGCACTTTCTCCATAAAATCCTTAGCAGACACATTTTGTAAATGTACTCCACTTTTTAAAATGTGATTTACTGCATAAGATAATGCAGACAAGTCGCTTTCAAATAAAAGATGGAACAAATAAGGAATACTTTGACGAAATCTTGGATCTTCTGCATATAGTCTTGTAGTCCGATACTCAGAAGCTGGAATCTGTTCTGGACGTTCATCGTATCGTCCTCCTTTTCCTGTAGGAAACAGCTGGGGAAAACATCGAGCTTCCAAGCTCTCCTCCCATACACTCACGGGAGTTCCTTTTGCTTTCTTCATCTGAAACAGATCAATAGTGTCTCCCATAACTTCTTTTGAATGAAGAGGATGTATGCTAAAATGTTCATAAATTTCTTCTTCCTTTGACTTGTCCACTTTTTCAATTTGACCAGTTGGTGTTTCTGTGTCTTCTTGTAAATCTTCTTCTTCTTCTTCTATATAAATTGATTCATACCATTTATTATTTGTTTTCAAATACAAATTTGCTCTTTGTACTTTTCGTACATCCACCAGCTCTTGCCAAATCTTCTTATTCTTTGTAGGTACACCATTAACCAGAATTACTAATGGTTCAGTTTCCAAAGTATCTGCATCAATAGTTTCCATATTTTTTTTTCAAATCCAAGGGCAAATATACCACTCTTCCTTTTAAACCTCTCAGTAAATCAGAAGGAGGTAATTTACCAGTTTTGGGCTCCATACGTACTATGGTCTGGAACGGATGAACACATTGAATGAGTATAGACTCATATGTATTTAATTCAGAAAGTTCGGCAGGAATAGCATCCAATTCTAAATTATTATGTACAGCTCTGGTCGGCATTCTATTTTCTTCTAACTTATTATAACAGTATTTACAAATACGCTGATCTTCACCCACTTCAAAACAATTTTCAAGAAATATATATGTTGCAAAATCCTTCCACTTATAATTATCTTCATTTTCACTTTTTTTATACAGATCAACACTCCTTGTTTGAATTTTATAATGACTTCTGCAGCAACAAATACAAGTAATATTTGGTCTTTCATTAGAGGTGATAGTAAATTTTGTCATTTCATCCTCAAATTTTTTAGTAATAATGAGTTCTACATTCTGTTCCTCATTTTCCTCATTTACTGTGTCCTTTTCTGCACTTTCTTGTTCTGGACCAAAGTAACAAAACTGAATCTCATCAGTAACCTTCACTACATCTGATACAGATCCACGGAACAGAGCATTATTCAACTCATTCAACTTTACTGCTGGACTTTTAGCAAAATACAATGTTCTCACAAACTTTCTCATTTCAGTATGATGAACAGCCAGCATCCTAAAATGATGAAAAACACTTTTACACACTTTTCTAGATAGACAAGCCAGAGAATGTCCCTGCAAACCAGTATTTTCTCTCACTCTGCATGGATCTAGTGTTTGAAGCACCTTCATCTTCCGTTTTACACTCTTTTTACTATATTCTCTTAGAAAGTCACGTAATTTATCAATAGATTCCTGACGCACAGTACAAATACTACTACAGTTCCAAGTGTACACTGGGGTTTTGGACGTCTCCCCATAGCCTCAGCAGCCATTACTTCTTCCTCATTTCTTGGGACCATTTTCTCTTTTTGCATCACACAACCATCCTTAACTTCATATGCTCTACCATTGGTGTCAACTGCATGCAACAAACTATTACTTTGAAGATAACTCTCTTCATTAAAAAATGGTTCAGTACTTGAACTGTGTTTCCATTCTCCCAAGAACACTTTACAAAAGTTACTTTTTTTCACTTCTCTTTTCCTTTTGCTTTGTGACTTCATTGCATTCACTAATTTTTCTAATCTACGCATCCTATTCAAAATTAGAATAAAAAGTTTTCTTTTTATTTCCAAAGCCTTACTTACAATATTTTCTATAAAAAAAAAATTCTTAATAAATTTTGATTTTTTCTTATATTTTTTCACATCCTTTAGCAAATTTAACATCACTCTTCTCTGAAACATTTTTCGACGAATGTTTTTAAAATCTAATTTTCGTGTTAAATCAGTTTGACATACTTCTGATTGTACATTAGCTTTTTTTTTTTGCTGTTGACTGTGTTGTTGCTTTGTACATAAAACTCTCTTTGTTTTACAGTTATTTTTGCCATTTTTTTGTTTTTTGAAAATCTTTTTTAAGAAATCTCTGCTCTGCTTACCAGTAGACTTTTTCTTTTTGCCATCGCCAGCTTCTCCTGCTATTTATTTTTCCCAGTTTTGTCCAGATATACTTGTTGTTGCTTTTCTTTCCTTTTTCTTGTCCTTAAAGGCATTTTTTTTTCACTGTTGCTCAGCAATACCTGCAAGGAACTAAAAAAAATCCTTTTTGTAATTATAATTCATTAAAATATTTTACTTTTCATTTATTTCAAATGTTTTTCCATTTGTCTCTCATTTGTGATTTACTAATTTGTGCACAGTACTAACCACCACAGTTGAAAAAAACCAAGCTGACCCTTTCCTGCAAGTGCATTTTATAACAGAACAACTGCAACACAAATTATATCTGTGGCCACAATTCCTGTGCGCACACAGCCTCATGGTGTGCTTCTAAGCAGAAAACAGAATTTGATTTGCAAATTCAAAGCACATTTACTACTCTGGTAGATCAAGTGATAATTGCTGTTACAGCCTTACACATTTTACCTGGAAAATCACAGAGGCAGAAAAGAGCACATTTCCTAACAGCTACTTCATACCATAAGTATCTGCAACCTGGGTGAGTGTTTAGAGTAGAGCAAAGAAAAAGAGGCCTTGGTGACGTTGAATGTGTTTGCATTACACACAGACATGAGTAGTACGCATGGGAGTGTTGGAGAAGCTGCTGCGTGTGTCCCAAGAGTGTGTTTCTGCAGACTATGTATTGTCAGCTGCAAGAGACATGAGCAAGGAGATTTCCAGAACTGCATGAAGACTACAGGGATGTACGTAACAGTGCATGTGTGCTAAGGGATAATTTGTGTAAACACAACAGGCTGCCCCTTTCCTGGGACTGCATTTCTTACTGAACAACATCTTCACAAATTAAATCTCTGCCCACAATTCCTGTGTGCACACAGACTCATGCCATCTTTTTACGCACATAACACCGGCTGCCCCTTTCCTGGGACTGCATTTCTTACTGAACAACATCTTCACAACTTAAATCTCTGCCCACAATTCCTGTGCGCACACAGACTCATGCTATGTTTTTTGGAACAAAACAGTGTCCCTGAATAGTACCAAATTACTGTTACAGCCTGATACATTTCCCTTATCATTTATAGAAGCAGAAAACAGCACATGTCCTAACAGCTCCTTAAGACCATGTCCATGTGTTACAGAGTGAGTAATTAGACTAGATCAATTTAAATGAGGCCTTGGTGACGTTGAATGTGTTTGCATTACACAGTGCTATCTGAAACAGCACACAGAGCTGAGTACTACACATGAGAGTGTTGGAGAAGCTGCTGTGTGTGTGCCAAGAGTGTGTTTCTGAACACTGTGTATTGTCTGGTGCAAGACAGATGAGCAAAGAGACTTCCAGAACTGCATGAAGACTGCAGGGATGTATGTAACAGTGCATATGTGCTAAGGGATAATTTGTGTAAACACAAGAGGCTGCCCCTTTCCTGGGACTGCATTTCTTACTGAACAACATCTTCACAAATTAAATCTCTGCCCACAATTCCTGTACGCACACAGACTCATGCCATCATTTTACACACATAACACAGGCTGCCCCTTTCCTAGGACTGCATTTCTTACTTAACAACAAATTCATAAATTAAATCTCTGCCCACAATTCCTGTGTGCACACAGACTCATGCCATCTTTTTACGCACATAACACAGGCTGCCCCTTTCCTGGGACTGCAATTCTTACTGAACAACATCTTCACAAATTAAATCTCTGCCCACAATTCCTGTGCGCACACAGACTCATGCTATGTTTTTTGGAACAAAACAGTGTCCCTGAATAGTACCAAATTACTGTTACAGCCTGATACAGTTCCCTTATCATTTACAGAAGTAGAAAACAGCACATGTCCTAACAGCTCCTTAAGACAATGACCATGTGTTACAGGGTGAGTGATTAGACTAGATCAATTTAAATGAGGCCTTGGTGACGTTGAATGTGTTTGCATTACACAGTGCTATCTGAAACAGCACACAGAGCTGAGTACTACACATGAGAGTGTTGGAGAAGCTTCTGCGTGTGTGCCAAGAGTGTGTTTCTGAACACTGTGTATTGTCTGGTGCAAGACAGATGAGCAAAGAGACTTCCAGAACTGCATGAAGACTGCAGGGATGTATGTAACAGTGCATGTGTGCTAAGGGATAATTTGTGTAAACACAACAGGCTGCCCCTTTCCTGGGACTGCATTTCTTACTGAACAACATCTTCACAAATTAAATCTCTGCCCACAATTCCTGTGTGCACACAGACTCATGCCATCTTTTTACGCACATAACACAGGCTGCCCCTTTCCTGGGACTGCATTTCTTACTGAACAACATCTTCACAAATTAAATCTCTGCCCACAATTCCTGTGCGCACACAGACTCATGCTATGTTTTTTGGAACAAAACAGTGTCCCTGAATAGTACCAAATTACTGTTACAGCCTGATAAATTTCCCTTATCATTTACAGAAGCAGAAAACAGCACATGTCCTAACAGCTCCTTAAGACCATGTCCATGTGTTACAGGGTGAGTAATTAGACTAGATCAATTTAAATGAGGCCTTGGTGACGTTGAATGTGTTTGCATTACACAGTGCTATCTGAAACAGCACACAGAGCTGAGTACTACACATGAGAGTGTTGGAGAAGCTGCTGCGTGTGTGCCAAGAGTGTGTTTCTGAACACTGTGTATTGTCTGGTGCAAGACAGATGAGCAAAGAGACTTCCAGAACTGCATAAAGACTGCAGGGATGTATGTAACAGTGCATGTGTGCTAAGGGATAATTTGTGTAAACACAACAGGCTGCCCCTTTCCTGGGACTGCAATTCTTACTGAACAACAACTTCACAAATTAAATCTCTGCCCACAATTCCTGTGCACACACAGACTCATGCCATCATTTTAGGCACATAACACAGGCTGCCCCTTTCCTGGGACTGCAATTCTTACTGAACAACAACTTCATAAATTAAATCTCTTCCCACAATTCCTGTGTGCACACAGACTCATATCGTCATTTTAGGCACATACCACAGGCTGCCCCTTTCCTGGGACTGCATTTCTTACTGAACAACATCTTCACAAATTAAATCTCTGCCCACAATTCCTGTACGCACACAGATTCATGCCATCATTTTACACACAACACAGGCTGCCCCTTTCCTGGGACTGCATTTCTTACTGAACAACATCTTCACAAATTAAATCTCTGCCCACAATTCCTGTGTGCACACAGACTCATGCCATCTTTTTACGCACATAACACAGGCTGCCCCTTTCCTGGGACTGCATTTCTTACTGAACAACATCTTCACAAATTAAATCTCCGCCCACAATTCCTGTGCGCACACAGACTCATGCTATGTTTTTTGGAACAAAACAGTGTCCCTGAATAGTACCAAATTACTGTTACAGCCTGATACATTTCCCTTATCATTTACATAAGCAGAAAACAGCACATGTCCTAACAGCTCCTTAAGACCATGTCCATGTGTTACAGGGTGAGTAATTAGACTAGATCAATTTAAATGAGGCCTTGGTGACGTTGAATGTGTTTGCATTACACAGTGCTATCTGAAACAGCACACAGAGCTGAGTACTACACATGAGAGTGTTGGAGAAGCTGCTGCGTGTGTGCCAAGAGTGTGTTTCTGAACACTGTGTATTGTCTGGTGCAAGACAGGTGAGCAAAGAGACTTCCAGAACTGCATGAAGACTGCAGGGATGTATGTAACAGTGCATGTGTGCTAAGGGATAATTTGTGTAAACACAACAGGCTGCCCCTTCCCTGGGACTGCATTTCTTACTTAACAACATCTTCACAAATTAAATCTCTGCCCACAATTCCTGTGCGCACACAGGCTCATGCTATCATTTTACGCACATAACACAGGCTGCCCCTTTCCTGGGACTGCATTTCTTACTGAACAACAACTTCATAAATTAAATCTCTGCCCACATTTCCTGTGTGCACACAGAGTCATGCCATCATTTTAGGCACATAACACAGGCTGCCCCTTTCCTGGAACTGCATTTCTTACTGAACAACATCTTCACAAATTAAATCTCTGCCCACAATTCCTGTGTGCACACAGACTCATGTCATCATTTTAAGCACATAACACAGGCTGCCCCTTTCCTAGGACTGCATTTCTTACTGAACAACAACTTCACAAATTAAATCTCAGACAACAATTCCTATATACACACAGACTCATGCTGTGTTGGTAGGCACCAAACACAGGCTGCACCTTTCCTGAGTTATCAATTCTTACAGAACTAATGCTTTTTTCAAATGTGCTGCCATTTTCCTCTCTTTTCTTTCAAAGTGATTTCTGCTAAATGCTAACCATCACAATTAAAAAGAAGCTGTCCTTTTCTTTCAACTGCAAGTCTTACTTTTCAACGGCAACACAAATTACATCTCTGTCAACAATTCTTCTCTGCACACAGACTCATGGTTTGATGGTAGGCACAAAACAGTATTCCTCATTGTTACCAGTACACATTAACTTATGGTGAAAACATACTCCATAATATTTTACATATTCAAAACAGTTAAATATCTCGCAAAACAGAAAATGTAAATCACAACTTTAAACAAATAATCAGAATTCTTTTTTTTATATCTAAATTAACCACAAACACCCCCTCTCAAACTCATAACTCACCTTTAAAATTAGTTAGTTGTGAAAGAAATGTGGCAGTCACACAGCAGTTTATCAGACCAGAATCTCTGAGCTGAACACCTCTCTCCTCTCAGCAGAACCAGTTAATGGCACAGTTTCCCTCTCTTTTTTCACACATATACATGTTAATTTCAAATCTCAGTGCTTCTCACATTTTTTCAAATGAAATCCCACATTTCTATTGGTTGAAAACTTCAACCCCTTTCCAAATGTAACCTTCCCCCAACTTGACTTCTGCCTGCTACCATAGCAACAGGTCATGGAACACAGGTGTGAGCAGAGAGGTCAGAAGTTCAGCAGACAATGTTTCATTTCCAAAGAGCAAGAGTGCTTGACTTTTCAAACCTAACAGCAAATCCAAACTAATGTTCTTTGTTCACACATTTTTCTGAACCAATACAATACATGCTTTTTAAAATTTAAACATACAGCCTAGTTTTTAGTGTAGAATGGTTTGAAACAGCCAATGAGTTCTTTTTATAAAAAAAAGTATGTGTACCCCCATTTTTCAACTGTCTTTCATTTCTTTTTGCCTTTCTACTGAAAGACACCTCCTGAGTGCATCCAGATCTCCTTTGAAGATGTTCACAGAGTGGATTGTAGGTCACAGCTATGTCTTCTGGAGTGAAAAATTTGCAGAAAAAAGAGGTATGGTGAGAGACCTTGCTTTGCCAAATGTAGACATTAAATGGATTGGTCAGAGAGGGTTAAAGTGGCACCAATTAATGCCTTTGGTGAAAACCTTTCTACATCTCCCACAGCCTAACCTTATTATTGTGCACTGTGGTGGAAATGACCTAGGCACTTTAACTGGGGTAGGTCTGGAAATGCTTATTAAGGACACCTTTGTGCAATTGATGTCACTTTTTCCACAAACTGCCTTCGTATATTCTAACATATGCCAAAGGCAAAAGTGGAACTGGTCCAACCAATTTTGTCCACAGATTGACAAAGCAAGGAAGCACGTCAACAAATCTATTTCTGCTTTCCTCAGAGACTATGGTATGGGTTCTATATACCACAACAACTTGCGTTACAACATGCAAGACATTTATAGAGGAGATGGTGTACACTTCACTGATGAAGGCAACAGAGTCTTCCTCTTGAACTTTAGACTCTGCATCGGTACTTACTTGTAGGTACCAAAAAACAAACAATAAACACAAGGGCTCTTTTTAGAGCCACCTTATATCTAAACACTTAAATGCGATTTTTTATTATTTTTTTTAAAAAGTTTTTTTTCGGGTGCGCGCTGGGTGCGCGCACTCGGCGATATTTTTTTTCAAAATATACATCTTTTTTTTTGCCCTACAACGTCCTACTGTGACCCCCTTACAATGCCTAGTGGGTCAATATCTCCCCACTCTGCCCCCTTTTCAAGTTCTCCCCCTTTGTTTATCCCCCCCTCTTTATGCGAGAGACAAAATGGCGGCCGCCGCTTCCTGATTTCCACCGATTAGAATGTTTACTGACATCTAACAACCAATCAGAAGTGCGCTCGCGATCGGCAAGGTGCGCGCACAGGACTTGCTCAGTGCGCGCACGCTGCGCGCGTACAGATATATATATTGATTTAAATGCTATTTTCTCAGGAAATACTGAACAGATTTACACCAAACCTGCAAAAGGCACTTCATGGACCTTATGGCTACCTCTCTGCCAAATTTCACATAATTCTGTTCAGCCGTTCGGGCTGTAGCTGCGACTAAAGTCCCTATGGAAAAATGCATGGAGAAAATGCGTTTTGGGACCCCCCTTTTTTCTCGGCCCCCACTTTACGAATCACCCCGACACTTTCAGGGTAGGAGCTGAACAGAGCGCCCCATTAGTTTTGAAAATTTCGCGAGGATTCGTCAACCGGCGCCAAAGTTATTCAAAATAGAATTTTCAGATTTCCTATGGAAACACGGTCCTAACTATAACTACCTACTGGCGACCGCCAGTAGGTAATATATACAGATATATATATATATATATATATATATATATATATATATATATATATATATATATATATTTGGGGGTTTTTTGGGGGTTTTTTTGGGGTTTTTTTCACTTAAAAAACCATAGGTTTCACACAGGTTATAGTTAGGTGAAATGTCCACCTAACTATAACCTGTGTGAAACCTATGGTTTTTTAAGTGAATTTGCAAGGTTTTTTAAATGCTAATTCCTAACTATAACGTGTGTGAAACCTATGGTTTTTTAAGTGAATTTGTACGTTTTTTTAAATGCTAAGTTATGTATTTATTAATATTTTTTTCTTTTTAAGGTTTTTCACCGTGCGCGCACCGTGCGCGCGCGTTGGGCGCACCGTGCGCGCACCCCGCGATTTTTAAAAAAAATTATAAAATGTTTTTTTCACCTTGGGGGTCCTTCTGTGACCCCCTGACAAAGGCTAGGGGGACAGGAACTCTCTTCCCTCCCCCTTTTTCCCGTTTTCCACCTTTTTTCCACCTTTCCTTTTCAGTGCGACAGACAAAATGGCAGCCGACACTTCCTGATTTCGACCGATTCGAATGTTGACTGACATCTAACAACCAATCAGATTTACGCTCACGCACGTTAGGGTGATATGTATATGCTTTTAAATGCAATTTTCCCAGGAAATACTGAACAGATTGACTCCAGATATGCAAAAGGCACTTCCCTGACCTGAGGACTACCCCTTTGCCAAATTTCAAGCAATTCTGTTCAGCCGTTCGGGCTGTACCTTCGACTAAAGGTCCTATTGGAAAATGCATGGGGAAAACGCGTTTTGGGACCCCCCTTTTTTCTCGGCCCCCGCTTGACGAATCCCCCGAGACTTTCAGGGTAGGAGCTGAGCGGAGCGCCCCATTAGTTTTGAAAATTTCGCGAGGATTCGTCAACCGGCGCCAAAGTTATTCAAAATAGAATTTTGAGATTTCCTATGGAAACACGGTCCTAACTATAACTATCTACTGGCGACAGCCAGTAGATAATATATATATATATATATATATATACACTCATTTGAATGTTGTTCATTTGACATCTGGGAAAGCTTTCTGTTAAAGAGCATTGCCAAAATAAACCCCAAGCCTTATTCTAAAAAGAGAGTCTTTGATGTGCTTCATTTTGTAAAGTGATACCCCTTTCTAGGTGTTGTTGTGTTATATGTCTCCTGCTTTGTCATGTTTGAGCCATCGTGTGGGAGTGATATTTTGGGAGGGAGAAGCAAGACACACCCTTCCACCTGTGAACCATCAATCAGCAATTCCCAGGCCTAGATCTCAGGGCCTGCCTAAGTACATATTTACGAGTTGAGGTTGATGTATAGTTCACAACGGTTGACTCTGTTAATAAAGCAATATTTCATTTTCATTGATGTATGCATCAATTTCCATATTAACATTCCCCCTTCTAGTTTACTTTTCAACTACACTACCATTTCAACAATTACTGTACTTGGGGCTTGTTGTTCCTTAAGTTCCCTATCGACAACCACTACCTCCCTATTTACTTGCATCCTGCCCAGTTTGAGGATTGCGTTTTTACATCATTTGATCCTCAATTATTTAACCCAGGGTACCAATAGAAACGCAATGATAACTGGCAACAGTGATCTACATAAACTGGATCTCTATTGTAGGTGTCAGGAGAACCAGTTCAAAAACCACTCCTGCTAAGGGGCATATCCTTCTTCACACAAGCTTCTTTGTAGATTATGCAGTGCTTGCTTGTGGAAGTGTGGCCAAGATGGCGATCGGGTCAGACACACGGTGAAGGGCCCGTACATAATCCTGTTTATTACCCCACACATCGCTGGAACTTGCATAAAGGAACAGTTCCCAAGCCGGTAGGACACTCACAGGCAGCACGTGGCATTATCTGGGAGCTGCACACCAGCAGTGTGGGATCCTGCACTCAAGCAGCGACCTTGATTCTTCTCAGCTGCGTCTAGAGGCATGCCTGGGGCTGCTGCAGCCAAATAAAGGAGACCATGGGGCCCACTGGAGAGTGCGTGCTATTTGGGATGGCTGCCGAGCTGTCTCTCCCGCTCATCCACCTATCAGGCCGACACACTAGATTCTCCAGTGATATTTCTAGACTCTGGACCGCACCCTCAGGGACGGGCTGAAGGGCAATCGCTGTTACTCGACGCTTAGCCTGATCTTCTGCTACAGAGAGGGACGGACCCTCCCCTGAGGGGTCTGTGGCCTATATGACCTCTCTTCCCTCACCAACCTCCATTAAAATTTGGCTGTGGTGCAGCTGTCTTCCACCGGAGAAATTGTACCTCGTGCTGCACATCTTTTTTTGAGGCCTGGGACTGTGATTACTGTGAGTGTATAGTTACTGTGAGGGAGTTTTACTGGAGCCTGCCACAGAGTGGGGATTTAAGGTGGGCTGATGTGGAAACCCCCTATTGCTATCAGGAGTTGGAGACCACAGAGGTCCTTGTACTGTGTTGCCTCCATCATTACTACCACAACAAAAGCAAGGACTCCGGAGAATTGCTTTCTCCTTACACCTATACCGATGAACTCCCTGCCTTACGTTGAGCCACAGAACTTTGTACATGGAGTCCCACGCTAAGGTGCCTCACCAGTCAGCACCCACTGCCTGCTGATTGGGAGACAGTGTGACCCATGTGGTGACTCTGCTACAGATCACAGGTGGATAGAGATTAGCAGACAGCTCTAAACCTGTGATAAGGTACCCTGGGCTAGTTACTGGCTACTTATATCAGTCACCGCCACTTGTTGCACAGAGCAGGCATAGCTGTCTACAGCTGTCTATTATATTGCCCCAAGATGGGGGAAACAAATTTGGATAAGACGACTGCCGAGGGCACACAGGAGACTGATGAAGCCCCAAATATAGACAACCCCACAGACAAGACAATAGCAGCCACACTTTTGGAACACTGTCGTCGGTTCGGTGAACTCCTCTCAGCAGTTCTAGATATAAAATCCACTCTTGAACCTAAACTGGATCCCTTAGGCATTGTCAGAGGCCTTCTTCAAGAAGATCACAAAAAACTGAAGGACCACGTTGAGGCCTCTGAATCTAGCTGCCCTGAAACCCACCGTGGCGAGCTCAGACAAATGCCTCTGTGCCATGCAGGAGAAGGTGTTGTATTTACGTGGATGTATTGAGAACCAAGAAGGCAGATCACAGAGGAACAACATACGAATTGTAGGCCTCCCTGAACAGGTGGTAGGCACAAATATGGAGCTGTACCTAGCGGACTCATAAACACAATACTACAGGGAAAGCAATCCACCTTCTTCTCAGTTTAAATAGCTCACAGGGTGCCTGGGAGACCTCCTCACCTGGGTGCTCCATTGTGGGAAGGTGGCCTGTCCACCAAACTAAAGTGGGCACCCTGTATCAGTCCACACGATCCCTTATGATGTATGAGGTCAAAGATACTCTTTAGAAAGCTATCCTAGTGGTAGCAGTGGAGAGCAGCCTTCAGGCTTATTCTTGAAGGAATGTAAAGCAGTTTGTTTTACCAGAATATCACCTCCTGAATGACTAAATGAAGGAGAACCACACAGTAGTTATATAAAAATATGTATTTATTGATATAACACTCTGTACTATACTCTACACGAGGATAGAACACAAGGCACACAATATGTATTCAATAGAACAATTGTAAGTAGCACAATACACAGTGGGCTCCAGGGGGAGGTCAAACCATTTACTAAAATAGTGGTATAACAATCACGACTTGGATCAAGACACAGTCTAGTACACGTAGAATCGCTGGGACCCCAGGGAACCACCGCAGGTGAGTAGACAGGGATCCACGAAGGACAGGTGCAGTGTGGGATCACTACTGCGTGGTCCGTGCAATTCTATGGGAAAGTCAAGGTTGCAGTTTTAAAGTTTAAGGACCCTTCTAGGCGGACTTAGAGTGAACCCTTTGGAACCTAAGAGTTTGAAAAGCCACCACACTTGTGGATACCATAGCACCAGAGTTACCTATCCCAGAGGAGCCGGATGGATAGGTCTGAAGGGGAGTCGGAAACTCTTGTCGTTCTCATTGTTGTACGCTGTGAAGAAGTACTGCTGCCGTGAAGGTGAAAAGCGTCCGGTGGAATCCAAGCCTGGATTCTGGAAGGAAGCAGAGGGGACACAGTTTGGGTCACCTCAGAGTGACCAGGGGCTCAGGAGACGAATGCCCACCGATGTCGGGTGCTTTAGGTGCGAAGAAAGGATGCTTGACTCTGCAGCCACGAGGACCAGAAAACATCGAGGATGACCAGGAGCCAGAGTTGAGCTGTCCCACAAAGGTTGTCGAGTGCTGAGGGGTCAGTGTCCGGCAGGAGCACCAACAAACCTTGGCAAAAGCAACCCACGTAGGAAGGTCAAGCAGGTTATGGTGTGAACCAACAAGGTTCAGGAGACTCACCAAGCAATGGGGAGTCAGGGCACATCTGGAGCAACCCGGAAAGTCCATGTGAAATCAGGATGGCCCTCAGGGGACCCACAGGCCCAAGGACCAGGAGTCGTGAGGGGACCTCAAGCAGGATTGCAAAGCACCAGCCCACGGGGCACTCGGTGCTAGGAGGCCGGAGTTCTTTAGTGTAAATACTGCTCAGGGTCAGGACTTCAGGGAGTCCAATGCACAAGCTCGGGAATTGTCAACAAGCATATGCACTTGCAAATGACACGGTGCACAGGGGTTCGGGTTAAGCAGCCCCCGTGAGGGAAACTGACCTTAAACAGTGAGAGGGCAGATCGACCTCAGAGACCCTCAGGAACGCACCTCCTGTGTTGCTGAAATCTTTGAAATCTGCAGGAGCTCAGGAGCAGCTGATGGGTCAGTTGCAGTTCGGTGCCTGTGAAGCAGGGGAGTTACTCCTTCACTCCAAGGGAGATTCTTCTGTTGTCTTAAGTGCACCACAGCTCCTACACAGAGCCTGTATGGAGCAAAGGCACAAACCAAGCTTCGGACGGAAAGGGGGATGAAGTCGAGCCCAGTCGAGGTCCAGCAAAGTCCAAGGTGTCCAGACGGTCGAAGGTCAGTGGCTTCTTCTAATAGAATCTTGTCCACGTAAAATCTAAAGTCTTACAGCCAGGTAAGCCCTTTTGTACCCACAGGAGAGGGTTGGACAGATTCAGGGGACCCTCCTAGGGGAGGGGCAGGACAGAGGGTTGGCTACACCATTGTCCGTTGTCCAGTTTTGCGCCAGAGCAGGAACCAATGGCTCCCAGAACTGGTTTGAGCTGGACTATGAACAGGAACTCCAAATGTGGCCCAAGTGCAGACTTTCAGGCACTCTCAGAGTACACCCACCCAGCCCAAATGCACTAAATCCTGTCTGGGATGAGGTCACACCTCCCTGTGACAGGATGCCTATTATGCTGCCTTCCTCTGCTAGAGCTTGGCTCAGCAGCAGGAGGGCAGAAATGTGTCTCTGGTTGGCAGCATCCATTTTGTGCTGTCCGGGTCGAGAAAGCTGGCACCGGAAAGACCAGTAACCCCACGAAGCTCGCTTCGGAAGGGTCGAATCATACCTCCCACACCAGTTTCTAGTGTGGAGGTATGATTCCAAGTTGTTTGATGCCAAATTCAATATGTTTCTATGCAGCCTTTTTCGAGATAGCCTTTACCGCAAGGTTATAATGCACCTCTACCTATCTGTCCGGCTGAGTCACAGACAACCCGGGAGAACGGTCTCCGAATGCTGCAGAGAGGCTCTGCTCATGCAGGGGCACCCTCTTACATAAAACCCAGCACCCTGACTTAAGGATTGTTAATGCCTGCTATAGGGGTGACTTATGCGTTTAAAGTGTATTGACAACTAGATATAGTGAACCTATATCTACTGTAAGTGGTGCAAGCACCATCTTACACAGGCTGCAGTAGCAGAACTCAAGTTCCACTTTGCATGATCTCTTAAGGGTGGTATAATACATACTTCAGCCCATGGGAGGCCTCTGGGGCACCTCTGTCTTGGGTACATGTGTACCATATACTAGGGACTGAGAAGGGTACCACAGTATCCAATCTTGGGTGTACCAAAGAACATGCATGACAATTTAAGGGAGAAAGAAGATAGACTGGGGTCCAGATTAGTAGAATCCCAGTCAGATTAGTAAAAAACAGTGAGACATCAAGCAAAAAGGGGGTGGGGGGGTAACCGTAAGAAGCTGATGCTACTTTCTTACACAACCCCCCAAACGAAAGAACATGAGGCTAACCTAGACCAGTTGAGTCTTCATTTTCTAAGTGAAAATATCTGGAGAGTCCATCTGCATTGGCATGGTTATTCCCAGGTCTATGTTCCACTGTATAGTCCATCCCCTGTAGGGAACTGGACCTCCTCACAAGTTTGGGGTTTTCACCCTTCATGTGTTTAAGATTAACCCCTTCGGTGCCATGCCCTTTCCCCCTCCTGTGCCGGGCGTTTCACACACGGGTGGGGTTCATGACGAGATAGTCTCGTCATGGGCACAGCGCGACCGTGCTCCATGACGAGACTATCTCGTCATGGGCACAGAAGAGGTTAAAAGGGGCTTATATTCTGTCTGAACAATGAAATGAGTTCCAAACAATATGGCCTCAACTTCTTCAGACCCAAACAACAGCAAAGGCTTCCCTCTTGATAGCTGATCAACGTTTCTCTCTGGGAGTCAGCCTTCTGCTAATAAAAGCTACTGGCTGATCCTGACCCTCTTCATTCAGTTGTGATAACACAGCTCCTACCCCCAACTCAGATGCATTAGTTTGAACAATGAATTGTTTGGAATAGTCAGGACTTTGCTGAATGGGAGCAGTGCACCTGGCCTGCTTCAGTTATTCAAATACCTTTTGACAGCTAACTGTCCACTGAACTTTCTAAGGCATTATCTTAGAGGTCAGATCATTCAAGGGGGTCAATATGGATCCATAACCCTGGACAACCCTCCTGTAGTACCCAGTCAAGCCCAAGGAAGCTCAGACCTGAGTCTGGGTAGTTGGAGCAACCCATTACATTATGGTCTGGATTTTGCTCTGCAATGGTTGAACCTGTCTTCCACCCACAAGGTGGCCAAGGTACACAACCTTACGCTGCCCTATCTGGCACTTAGTGGCCTTGATAATTAAGCCTGCCTTTTGCAGAGCCTCCAAAACATTTCTCAGGTAGACCAGGTGATCCTCTCAGGTGGAGCTAAAGACAGCAATATCATCAAGATAAGCTGCACTATAGGCTTCCAAACCTGTGAGAACTTTATTCCCCAACCTTTGAAAAGTGGCAGGTGCATTCTTCAAAGCAAAGGGCATCACAATGAATTGATAATGCCCACTAGGGATTGAGTATGTTTTTTTGGGCTTAGCATCCTCAGCTAGTCTGATTTGCCAGTAGCCAGCTGTGAGGTCAAATGTACTCAGAAACTTGGCTGAGGCCAAAGTATCTTTAAGTTCATCTGCCCTGGGAATAGGATGAGAATCAGTCCTAGTGACTGCACTGAGCCCCCTATAGTCTACACAAACCCTCATCTCTCTCTTACCACCCTGGGTGTGCGGTTTGGGTACCAGAACTACTGGACTAGCCCAGGGCTATATGAGGGTTCAATTACTCCCAATTCCCGCATCTTTTGGACCTCAGTCCTGATGCAGTCCTTGACATGATCAGTTTGCCTGTAAATTTTGTTCTTTATAGGTAAGCTCTCCCCTGTGTCCACTTCATGGGTACACCAGGTGGTCTGACTAGGAGTCAGTGAGAACATGTGTCTATACTGATTGAGGACTTTCCAGCAATCAGTCTGTTGCTGCTCAGTGAGGCTGCCTGCCAAGGCTACACCATCTACTGAACCATCATCAGGGTTCTGTGAGAGGAGGTCAGGGAGGGGGTCATTCTCTTCCTCCTGTCTCTCATCAGTAGCCATGAGCAAGCCCATGTCTGCCTTGTCAACATACGGCTTGAGCCTGTTCACATGGAGCCCCCTATGGGGGCTCATGGGAGTTCCAAGGTCCACCAGGTAGGTAACTTCTCCCTTTTGCTCAATTATAGTATGAGGTCCACTCCATTTGTCCTGGAGGGCTGCTCGGGCCACAGGCTCCAACACCCATACTTTCTGTCCTGGCTGGTACACAGTCAGAACAGCCTTTTGGTCATGCCAAGCTTTCTGTAATTCTTGGCTAGCCTCAAGGTTTTTAGATGCCTTCTTCGTGTATTCAGCCATCCTGGAGCAGAGACCAAATACATAGTCCACTATGCCTTGTTTAGGTGGTTTGAGAGGTAACTCCAATCCCTCCCTCGCTAAACACAAGGGACCCCTAACTAGATGTCAAAACAGAAGTTCAAAAGGGCTGTAATCAACCCCCTTCTGAGGAACCTCTCAGTAGGCAAAAAGAAGGCAGGGCAATAGGACATCCCATTTGTGCCTAAGCTTTTCTGGGAGGCCCATGATCATGGTCTTCGGGGTTTTGTTGAACCTTTCAACTAACCCATTGCATTGTGGGTGATAGGTTGTGGTGAATTTATATTTCACTCCACACTCCTTTCACATAGCAGTTATGTAACTTGACATGAAGTTTGCACCCCTGTCAGTTAAGACCTCCTTCGGGAAATCCACTCTGAAAAAAATTTCCAGGAGGGCCCGGCCACCACAGGAGCTGTGGTGGTTCTAAGGGGTATTGCTTCTGAATAGCTAATGCCATGCTCCAACACCACTAGTATGAATCTGTGCCCAGATGCAGTTGGAGGATCAATGGGACCAACAATGTCAATCCCAATCCTCTCAAAGGGAACCCCCACACAGGTAGTGGTATCAGGGGGGCCTTTGTAGTACCACCAGCCTTACCACTGGCTTGACAGGTGGTAATGGAATGACAAAGCTCCTTTGTGTCCTCTGACATGTGAGGCCAGTGAAAGTGATGGACAAGCCTGTCCCAAGTCTTACTTTGGCTAGGTGTCCTGCTAAAGGGATATCATGTGCCAGTGTTAGTAGGAAGCCCCTAATCGTCAGAGGTATAACCAACCTCCGGGTAGCACCAGGCTTGGGTTCTCTATCCTTTGAGTAAAGGAGTTCTTCATCCCAGTAGATCCTTTGGGACCCACTGGTACTATCAGCAGCCTCAGCAGTAGCTTGCTGTCTGAGGGATTCAAGTGAGCTGGGCTGCTCCTGACTCAGCTCTGCCCTGGAAGGCCCCACCTGTCCCCAAGAACTCAACCTGATCATGCTCAAGTTCCTCTGAGACCGTTCCTTCACAGGGACTGGGATCATCTTCCTCAGGAGACTGATCCTCACTCTGAGTCTGTGGGGAAGGCATTGCCTTACCCCTACAGCTCCTTCTCTTGGAAGGCACCTGGTTCATTTTTCCAGGATCCAGGGCCTGTTCAGTGAAAGACATTTTTGTCTGTGACCTGGTAATAGCAAACACATCTGCAGAGATGCCCAACATTGCTGCATGTGTCCTGAGTTCCACTTCAGCCCAAGCTGAAGTTTCCAAATCATTGCCCAACAAGCATTCCACAGGGAGGTCTGAGCTAACCACAACCTTCTTAGGGCCAGTTACTCCCCCCTAGCTGAAATTAACAACTGCCAAGAAATGGACTGTCCTGACATTGCTAGCATTGGTCACTTGGTACATGTCACCAAGTATGATCTGGTCAGGGCTTACAAGATCCTTAGTCACCATTGTGACACTGGCTCCTGTGTCCCTATATGCCATGGGCTCCTTACCAGGCTGTTGTCTGTATTTGCCCAGGTTACTGGGACTGACAAATAGGGAGGCAATATCCATGCCCCCATCACAGACTAAAACAGCCTGAGCTGAAGTTCTGACTAGGCCAGAACCCATCTCAGATCCCATGGTTAACCCTACTATACCCTTGTTCCCAGTACCACCACTTGGAGCTGAACTAGGGGGAACAGTTGCCTTAGGGGCAGTGGTGGTGGTAGGAGGATCCTTGACTTTGGCACAATTGGCATCCCTAGGCCAATGTGTATTTTCCTTACACAGGAAACACCAGGGCTTCTTTCTGCCTTTTCCCTTGTTGGATTGTTACCCACCCTCAGATGCAGGTTTTTGGGGCCCTGTAGAAGACTTCTGATCTTTACCCTTCTCCCCACCCTTATCTGCAGGTTTAGCATCTCACTTCTTTTGGTCACCACCTTGGATCTGATTTTTCTGCTGGTTCTGACCCACCTATCTTCCTTCTTTTCCAATTCTTGGGGAGAAGTCAGATCAGAGTCAACCAAGTATTGATGCAACAACTGATTTGGGCAATTATTAAGGATATGCTCCCTCATAATCAAATTGTACAATCCCTTGAAATCATTCACTTTGCTGCCAAGTAACCAGCCTTCCAGAGCCTTAGTAGCACAATCTACAAAGTCTACCCAGTCCTGAGTCTATGCTTTCTGGGTGTCTCTGAACGTAATCCTGTATTGCTCAGTGGTTAAGCCAAACCCATCAATGAGAGCACTCTTCAAAACTGAATAATTGTCAGCATCCTCTTCTCTAACAGTGAGGAGCTTATTTTTAGCTTTGTCAGCAAAGGAAAGCCACAAGAAACCTGCCCTTGAGGGACCTTCTGTACTTTACAGGCCCTCTCTGAAGCACTTATCCATTTGTGGATGTCATCCCCACCATGGTAGGGAGGGACTATCTTGCTCAGGTTCCTATGGTCATAGGTGGATTCCTTAACACTAGGGACACTGTTGCTGCCACCATGGGACTCTAGTCCCAATCTCTTTCTAGCCTTTCCAGCCATCTGGAGTTCTAAGGATTCCTTATCTAGTGATAATTGTTTTTGCTTGAGCCTAAGTTTAACTTTCTCAAGCTCTAGAAATTGGTACTCTCTGTCATAAGAGTTATCTCTCCTATTGGATATGGAGGTCCCTATATAAGTTCCTGAATGGTGAGATTCTACAGAGGGAGATCAATATCTCCTGGGTAAACTCTGTACTCTTCCTGGTGTAGTGAAGGAGGCCTTCTCCCCCACCTCCTGGAAGATCTTGGTTGTCCAGGGGGGATTCATTTTGATCCTCCTTGTCAGTGTTTGATTCTAGGTCAAAGAAGGTTTCACTTCCTGGCCTGTCCTCACTCCCTGTCCCACCCACTCTATCTACCTCATCTGACCCTGGGGTCTTCCTAAGGTAATTTACGAGTAACACCTCAATGAGGCATTGGATGTTTTCATTTCTCCCTGTCTTCAGCTTCCTAGAAGCACACATGGCTTTCAAATCTTGAAATGAGAGACCATTGTTTCTAGAAGGCAGCGAGCCACTTGCTTCTCCTTTAGAAGGCATATTAAGTGTGGTGTGGTGTATGCACCTACCTAACCTAGTGGAAACTAAACTCTCTTAGGTTGGAGAAAGGGTGTGCTAGACCCTTAACTTACCCAACCCCAAGTTCAGTAGAGCTTACTTATTCTAATCTTGAAGTATTATATGTGCCTACTACTTTAGTGGTTTTCAGTTCATCACTCAATGAGATGTATCTGGTAAAACAATAGCAAGCTTGAATCCCAACCGCTGCACACCAATGTGAGAAGGTGGCCTGGTATATGCTGTCCACTAATTAAAGTGTTTATTTTGAAAGAACAAAGGTCCTTAGCTTAATGATAAAAAATGAAAACATTTCAACATAGACTTCGATAAGTACTATGGACATTCTTCCAATGTCCAGCCGGACAAGGGAACATTTATTTTGGACAATACAAAAAGATTTGGACAAGATAAAGAGCACGGAAAAAATGAAACAAGGGCACAATCCTGTACCGAGTTTTAACAGAAGAAAAATGAGAAGAAAGCAAAAATAGCAGGCAAAAACTTTGGGAGCAAGTAGTGGCTTACAGTACAGTAAAATCTTGAGTAAGCTCTAACCAACAGAAACCACAATGCATTTTTCACAATGGATAAATTGCGGTACTGTTTTGAAAAGTCGACGTTTCGATCCCTAGCTCCTAATACAATGGGATCATCCTCAGGACTACACAATAAACAATTGCCTGATTTGAATTGTACGCCTTGAATAAGGCTTGTGGCCGTGTCTGGGAGATAGAGATCTAAATCCTGACTTCCAGCTGGGGAAGGCGTATGCAGGAGTGATCCAGGATGCCTAGCAGCAAGCGGTGGCTGCTGGTTTGTTCGGAGCTCAATGGAGTCTCTCTGAGCCGGGACGGGGATCGTCCGGTCTTCCGTTCCTTAGGGCATGATACCTTGAACAGGTAGCTATCATTAAGCTAAGGACCTTTGTTCTTTAAAAATAACTAATTACCCGAGGTCCAAAGCTACCTGTATCGGGTCCCCTTGTTATTTATACTGTTACTAATTAAAGTGGGCACCCTGTACCAGTCCACATGACCCTTGTGATGTATGAGGTCAAATATACCCTTTAGAAAGCTATCCTAGCGGTAGCTGTGGAGAGCAGCCTTCAGGCTTAATCTTGAAAAAATGTAAAGCAGCTTGTTTTACCAGAATATCACCACTTGAATGACTAAATGAAGGAAAACCACACAATAGTTATATAAAAATATGTATTTATTAATATAACACTCTCTACTATACTCTACACGAGGATAGAACACAAGGCACACAATATGTATTCAATAGAACAATCGTAAGTAGCACAATACACAGTGGGATCAAGGGGGAAGTCAAACCATATAGTAAAATAGTGGTATAACAATCATGACTTGAAACAAGACACAGTCTAGAACACGTAGAATCGCTGGAACCCAAAGGAACCACTCAGGGGAGTAGATAGGGACCACACAGAGGACGGGTGCAGTGTGGGAACACAACCGCGTGCTCCGAACAACTCTATGAGAAAGTCATGGTTGCAGTTTTAAAGTTTAAGGACCCTTCTAGGAGGACTTCGTGCGAACCCTTTGGAACTGAAGAGTTTGAAGATCCACCCCACCCGTGGATACCGTAGTACCAGAGTTACCTATCCCAGAGGAGCCGGGTGGATAGGTCTGAAGTGGCTTCGGAAACTCTTGTTGTTCTCAATGGAAGGTTGTGAAGAAGTACTGCTGCCGTGAAGGTGAAAAGGGTCCAGTGGAATCCAAACCTGAAAGCAAAGAGGACAGATTTTGGGTCACTTCAGAGTGACCAGGGGCTCGGGAGACGAATGCCCACTGATGTTGAGTGCTTTAGGTGCGAAAAAGGGATGCTTGACTCCGCAGCCACGATGACCAGGAGATGGTGAGGATGACTAGGAGCCGGAGGTGAGCTGTCCCACGAAGGATGTCAAGTGCTGAGGGGTCGGTGTCCAGCGGGAGCACCAACAAGCCTTGGCAAAAGCAACCCACGCAGGAAGGTCAAGCAGGTTATGGTGTGGACCAGCAAGGTCCAGGAGACTCACCAAGCAATAGGGAGTCAAGGCACAACTGGAGCAACCAGGAAAGCCCACGAGAAATCAAGATGGCCTTCAGGGGGACCCATAGGCCAAAGGACCAGGAGTCGCGAGGGAACCTCGAGTAAGATTGCAAAGCACCAGCCCACGGAGCACTCGGTGTGTAGAGGTCAGAGTTCTTTGGTTCAAATACTGCTCAGGGTCAGGACTACACAGAGTCCAATGCACAAGCTCAGGAATTGTCAACAAGCATATGCACTTGCAAATGGATGCAGTGCACAGGGGTTCTGGTTATGCAGCCCCCACGAGGGATACTGGCCTCAGACTCGGTGAGAGGGCAGATCAACCTCAGGGACCCTCAGGAGCTCACCTTCTGTGTTGCTGAAATAATCAGAGTCCACAGGAGCTCAGGAGCAGCAGACCAGTCAGTTGCAGTTCGGTGCCTGCCCAGCAGGGGATTGACTCCTTCACTCCAAGGGAGATGCTTCTGTTGTCTTAAGTGCACCACAGGTCCTGCACAGATCCTGTATGGAGCAAAAGCACAAACTAAGCTTCAGACGAAAAGGGGGACAAAGTCGAGCCCAGTCGAGGTCCAGCGAAGTCCAAGGTGTCCAGACTGTCGGAGGTCAGTGCTTTCTTCTTGTAGAATCTTATCCACGTAAAATTGAAAGTCTTCCAGCCAGGTAAGCCCTTTTGTGCTGACAGGAGAGGGTTGGACAGAATCAGGGGACCCTCCAAGGGGAGGGGCAGAACAAAGGGGTGGCTACACCCATGTCCTTTGTCCAGTCTTGTGACAGAGCAGGAGCCATTGGCTCCCAGAACTGGTTTGAGCTGGACTATGCACAGGGACACCAAATGTGGCCCAAGTGCAGACTTTCAGGCACTCTCAGATATACTCTCCCAATATACTAAATCATGTCTGGAAGGTGGCACACCTCCCTGTGACAGGATGCCTATTGTGCTGCCTTCCTCCGCTCAAGCTTGGCTCAGCAGCAGGAGGGCAGAAATGTGTCTCTGGTCAGCAGCATCCATTTTGTGCTGTCCAGGTCGAGAAGGCTGGCACCAGTAAGACCAGTGACCCCACGAGGCTCACTTCGGAAGGGTGGAATCATACCTCACACACCAGTTACTGGTGTGGAGGTATGATTCCAAGGTGTTTGATACCCAACTCAATATGTTTCTATGCTGCCGTTTTCCAGATAGCATTTACCGCGAGGTTATAATGCCTACCTTTATGTCCGGCTGAGTCACAGACAACCCGGGAGACAACCCAGGAGAATGGTCTCCGAAGGCTGCAAAGAGGCTCTGC
This sequence comes from Triturus cristatus, assembly GCF_964204655.1. NCBI lineage: Eukaryota > Metazoa > Chordata > Amphibia > Caudata > Salamandridae > Triturus > Triturus cristatus. The sequence goes on along the minus strand of NC_140583.1, from coordinate 406,566,261 downwards.
TCATGCAGTGGTACCCTCTCACATAAGACCCAGCACCCTTACTTCAGGATCGTTAAAGCCTGCTATAGGGGTGACTTATACATTTTAAGTGTAGGGACAATCAGATATAGTGAACCTATATCTACTGTAAGTGGTGCAAGCACCATCTTACACAGGCTGCAGTAGCAGACCTAGAGTGCTACTTTGCATGGTCTCTCATGGGTGGCATAATACATGCTTCAGCCCATGGGAGGCCTCTGGGTTACCTATGCCCTGAGTACATGTGTACCATATGCTAGGGACTGATAAGGGTACCCCAATATCCAATCTGGAGTGTACCAAAGTACATGCATGACAATTTAAGGGAGAAAGCAGATAGACTGGGGTCCTGATTAGCAGGATCCCAGTCAGACTAGTCAAAAACAGTGAGACATCAAGCAAAAAGTAGGGGTAACCATAAGAAGCAGATGCTGCTTTCCTACACCCATCATGTTCGGTTGTGGCACATCTGTTTAACTACATGGACCAAGATCATAATTTATAGGTGATGAGAGCAACAGGCCCGTGAAGTGTCGAAAATACTCACGTCCACATCCACCTGGACTATACCCTGGATGTTAAAAGACATAGACCGGCTTTCCTGGATGTGAAACAATGTCTTCGTAATTATAAAATCAAATTCGCTCTGCAATTCCTTGCAAATCTCCTGGTGCAATATGAGGGTGCCACCTCCTTCTGTGCGTCTCCGGGGGAGGCATGGTCCTGGGCACAGGGTTCCTAGCCCTCATCTGGGGCCAGGATGGACTCCTCCGCCTCATAACAAGTGCAGCAGCAGCGTAAACCATGCCCAAGGCATCGACCACGGGGCCCTACTAAAGTACAAGCCGCGGAGGAAAGGGCGTGTGCAGTGGGGAAAATGCAAACATGTGGGTCAGCCCCCTCTCCCCCAGCCTCAGGTTTGAAGGCATAGAGCCAGCGCAATGTCTCATCACTACTATCTGAATCACAGATCACTGCAGTGCTGGGCAGTGGCCCATCTGTCACACTGCAGATGTCTGAAGACCTAATTTGACACACTCCTTATAGCTTTGTTAAGGACATAATTGGGCAGGTATACTGATTGTATTGTACTGATTGACACTTACCTTTTCGTAGCTATAGCTATAGTTATAAGGCAGGCTGCGGAGAGTGGTGACAACCATGCGGGCCAACCGCTGTTGTTATTTGCTGCCCCCTCCATCCACACTGAACCACTGATACAGACACTTGTTTTGAACTGTTAGTATTGCATCCAAGTGTCAATGGCTGGCCGCCGATTGGCGCACTGGCCTGCGAGTGGGAGTTGGTCATTATATTGTTATGTTCTAATTGTTCACAAAATTAGGTGTTGCATGCTGTGCAGACGGGTGATTTTGGGAGGATTTTGGGAGAGGGCTGGAAATGTTAGGGAGGACTGTCATTGTTTATAATGTAATGGATTCAATGTTCTGTTGTTAACATGGAATGTCCGTAGACTTGCAAGTTATACCAAGCGCTATCGTGTGTACCATTATCTTTGCAGGCACAAGATCCACATAGCACTCGTACAGGAGACCCATCACACATCACAAACACTAGACTCAATGCGCAGGTGCTGAAGAGGTACATTGGAAGAGACTACATATTCTAGCTATGCCAGGGGAGAACTGATTTGGGTGGCTCCCGCGACCCTCCTCAAAGTCCGACACACTTGTGTTGATCCTGAAGGTCACTATACAATATTATAGGGTTTGCTGGATGGTTTCCCAATTTTACTTACATTGATATATGCCCCTAATACTAACCAGGCTATCTTCCTGCAGTCCATGACCCAGGCACTGCTATGGAACACTGAATAATACACTGTTGGGGTGTCATTAACTAGGGGACTTGGCACCTATAGAGTTTGCGTCAGTATAAATAATAATTTATTCTAGCAGTGCTAGAGGTGAGGTAAAACACCCCAGACCCTCAAATGATTTGACCCTGAGGTCAGTACAAAACACTTCTTATCCTCTGCACACGCACAAATCATTTGTGAAATTTGACTAGTCAGAGTATACAAACAATGAAGAGAGTGATTCATATATTTTTTCTTTAATCCAAAATGACCAGCCAACACATGTTTCATCGATAGGGGTTGACCCTACGACTTCTTCAGGGCTGTCAGGCTCTTTAGTTTCTAATTTCTATGTCCTCTCCGCCGGTTCTACTTCTGATCCGGCTGCTCATTAAATATCAAAATATACTGTATCCAGAAATTGACCAAATTTTATTTGAGGCAAACCCTTGTAATAAGGATCAGTGTTTCCCCCGAATGTAAGTTGATTCTCAGTACGAGACTGCTGCTCATTATAACTTCATGTACAAAATCTCTTGTGGCGAGTACGCTTCTATTCAGGATCGTGCGTCTCGAGTTCACGTTCTGAGGTGATTATGATTGTATCCCTCTCTCGATTGAGACCGTTCACACCCTCCGCTCCCTGGAGCCCAATCAGTAGTTCTCACACACCATCTGCGGAGGTGGTCTACTGACCTCCAGGTAAAAGACGCATGGTGGGGCCTACACACAGACACTAGGAAATACTCACACTACTCTGGATTTCATGACCTACATACCAGAATTGACCTAGTCTATTGCTCATGGGATGCCCTTGCCAGGGTGTCCCAAGCAGAATACCTTGGATACACCATCTCAGATCATTGTCTACTACAACCACAGTTATGCGGAGGGTGTAAACCCAAAATCCCAACATGGTGGTTACCCCTGGAGGCACTTCATGTCATACCGCTCCGTACTTCCCTTTCAGATACCATAGATTCTTACTTCCAGGACAATGAAGGCACATCATCTGGAGTCGGGTGGAGTGCGATGCCTATAAGTTCGCACTCCATGGTAATATGATCAAGGCGGTATACTGGTCTAGATTAGCCCTTCGAACGGAACTCACTAACCTGGAAACTGATATACGCCAGTAAAAGCAGTTGTCTGCCACACACCAATCAGCGATAACTACACTGACTCAGCTCAGGCTGAAGTATAGGTCAACTCTGGAACGACTAGGTGCCCTTGATCATAGGAAATATTTGGTGAGACATCATGCTGAGGGTGACAAGGCAGGCAAATTACTAGCATGGCGGCTATGGTTGGACTCACCTAGGCAGTCGATCAAGGCCATTAGAGAACACACAGGATGTATCATAAACACACAGGAAGGCATCAACACTGCTTTTTACTCGTACTAAGCCTCTCAATAAAGAACTCCATGAGGGGGTGATCCAGCCATGCTGCAGTCAGGGTGATCCAGCCATGCTGCAGTGCTTTTCAGAAGATACTGATCAGATCCCACCCTTGCAATATGGGAACTAGAGTCTCATTACTGAATCCGAGATAGCTGAGACCATTAAGCAGCTGGCCTGAGGAAAGACTCCTGGAGGAAACGGTTTGCCCCTGGAATGTTACTCAACTTTTCTCACGTAACTGGTCCTTCATTTGCATTGTATGTATAGGCATATAACAAGGGCGTGCAACCCCCCTCCCTATGGACTCTCTGCTTCTGGGATCGTACTGTCCATTGTATCTCCTGAATTCTGACTATAAGATACTTGGGAGGGTTCTGGCCAACAGGCTAGTAACGGTATACTTTATACCTGGTGGAAATACCTTCCTGAACCTCTGTAGATTATTTATGCTCATGTACTGGGCACGCACTGCGGGTGTACATCCTTTGGTCACCTCATTTGATATTGAGAGGTTTATGATACCCTGATGTGGCATTACCTGCGGGAGATGCTTACTAGATTAGGAATGGGACAAAAGTTTCTCAAAAGGATCTCCTTGTTGTGCAACTCACCAATAGGGCATGTGAGAACAGGATCCGTAATCTTGGACCACTTTGTCATAGAACAGGGCCCCGGCAGGGAAGCCCCCTGTCCCAATCATATTCGCCCTGGCAATGGAGCCCCTAGCATGAATGCACCGACGGAGGGACACAAGCTGGGGAATCAGTGCACTCAATCAGTGGCATATAATATCATTGTATGCAGATGACACATTGATATATCTGCTCAGAGACGTGACAAAACTTGCAGAACCTATGACGCTATTAGAGCGGTTAAGGCATGTATCAGGCCTGAAAGTGAACTGGAAGAAATCCCTCCTATTTGCTATGACTTCACTAACTCCAGAACAAGTGGGAGCACTCCCACTTATGCCACTTCTATGGTCTTATGACTCCTTCAAATATATAGGAGTCCAGTTGTACCATTCACCTAAAGATTTACTGGGCGGCAACCTGGACAATGTACTGACCAGCCCCAGGTCCTCTTTTGAATTCTGGACTGAGCTATCACTTTCCCATATGGGTCTTATAGCTATATCTAAGATGCTGGTCCTGCTTAGACTATTTTATTTCTTTGCAGCCCTCGCATCTCAATCGCCCAGAGGTTTTATTTGGGAACTAAGGACATTCCTGACTGCCATAGTATGAGGCAAAGACAGGTTTCACTCAGGAAACTATATGTCCCTTTGATGGAAGATGGCCTGGGAGCCTCAACTATGAATACAATTATGCCACACAATTGCAATGGCTGATGCGTTAGTTAGCAGGTCAAAATACAATGGATTTGGGATATTGGGCGACCGAACCACACCGGACGAAGATATTGGAATGGCTGCTGGGTTAGGAGAACATAATTCCAAAGAAAGTAGGGAATATTCTTATGACATCGTCCTGCTCATGTTCGTCTACTTATTTACACAAGAAGCAACACTTTTCCCCATATGCCCCTGAGTTGCCCCTTTGGGTGCTGCCTGGTTGTGCAGACCAGTGTCCCAGACCGGAAGCGGCAGCTTGGACTACTGCAGGCCTCACATCTTGGGGAGATCTGTTCTCCGACAACACTCACTGACAAACAATGGCCGCAGTGTCTGGGAGTAATAAAATGCATCTCTACGAATGCTATATTTCAATATACTCAATTTATTTACTTACATCACACGTACCTTATGCCCCAAAGGCTCACACAGATGTTTGGTAACTTATTAGGCGACGATAATCGAGACACTATCAGAAGCGGCAAGCCATGCTATACCGATGGATGGCCCGCACTTTCTTTAGGGATCACATCCCAAACAGCAGCGCACAAGCCCCTTAATAGGTTTCTAGATCTGGTGTTTGTGGTAGCCAAACAGAGGAAAGCCACTGCTGAAAATCACAAATAGCCTCTCCTATTCAAGTCTGGCTCACCGACTTGCACAGAGCTATAACAGCTGAACTCGAGAGTTCCCACAGAACCAAACCAGGCCGCTTGGTTGCATCTAATCTCCCTGACTGGAAGACACAGCTCACTGTAATTGCGGCCAGATTATTGGGCTCTGCCACATGAGAGTGGTAAAAAGCACTTATCTCTGACTGCCTACTATTAGAACACGATCCTACCTCCCCCCCTTGTCCCACCTATGTCGGTGGTGCTGCCGCCGGCCAATAGTGTTATAATATTCATCTTCTCCTCTCCCCACACCAAACACACCCATTGGTGACCCACAGTGTTGACTACACTGGGCAGCACAATTTCATCCCTCACATGCTTAATACTTGGAATATCTCTTGTAATGTGACACCTGTTCTTAACTGTTTGAACTGACATAAATATGGCGAGATACATTAATCCACATCCTGCTTATGGAGTTCTATATGAATGTCAAAATGTTAATAAAGATATATGTTTTGTTGTTGTTCCCTGGGATGAACGTGCAGCAGGCAGTGACAATCTTGGCACAGACTCCTCCCTCCATTGCGGTCATTAAGTCCAGTACATAATGGTGCTGAATTACCATGAGGCGGATGGCTTGCATTTCTTCCTTGATCGAATTAAGGTCGAGCTCAGTGCTGATCATCATTTTGAGCATTTCCCACTGGGTTATTTGCAGCCTGCAGGCGTTACCTTTTTTCTGCAGGGTCAAGAAGGTATCAACCCCCTTCCCCCAGCTGTGCTTCCCTGAACAGCCTAAATTCTTCTGGAATGTCTTTGAACTGAGCCCAGCCAAACAGTCTGCCACTCTCCTTACATGAGCTTGGTGCAGCAAGGTGATTTTTTTCCTTAACAGGGGCTGATACAAGCCCAGTTAGATCCTCTGCAGGAATAACCAGGGTCACGGTGTGCAATATGACCAGGGAACACAATCTTCTCCATTCAGGAACCAGTATAGGCATGCTCACTGCGCTGCCAATAAAAATCCATAAGGGTGAAAGTGCCCCATTACATATCCGAAATATTTGGGGCCCCATTTATGAAAAGTGACGCATTGCTGCATGAAAACAGCGATGCGTCACTTTTCATTTCGCCCTCCTTGCGACAGGATGGATGCGTCATATTTACTGTATGATTCATCATGTCGCAAGGAATGACAGATACGTCAGTTTTACTGACGTATCTGTCGGCGCATAAATGACACGTTGCAGGAGTTGTGTCTAAAGTGTGACGCAACTCCAGCAATGCAGGGGAAGGCCTATGGATATAGCAATGCGTCAACCTTACGCCTGCCATGAGGCAGACTAAGATTTTAACGCATTTGCGTCCTAGAAGTGACGCAGTGAAATCTGATAGAGGCTTACTTGCATGGGAACGCCCCTCCTGCATACATTATACCTGAGGCAGGTATAATGTAGCGCAGGTGTTTACAAAGTGATGAATCTGCTTAGATGCGTCACTTTGTAAATAGGGCGCAACAGGGGGCATGTTTTACGCCGCCGATGCGTCACAAAAAGTGACGCAATTGCAGCGTAAAACTGATGCAAGGACTCATAAATAAGGCCCTTAGTATCAAGGTTGAAGTACAATTCACAATGGGCGATTCTTTTAATAAGGACAATATTTCATTTTCATCATTGTATGCATTGATTTCCATATTAACATTTCTTATTACACGTTTAAGCTGTAATTCCTGACTAGAAAGGAATAGCTGCATCATGTTTTATATCTTTAGAATGGTATTGACAAATCGTCTCTACTTTTAAAGTTGGATTTAACCTTCCTATTTTAAAAATGCCTCTTTTAGAAAGTTAAAGACACACAATTGACGGACAGAATGCAGAACAAACCATAACATTCACCCCCAGTCAAAAGATCTGGGTTAAATCCATCATTCTTTTCCTCACCATGCTACCCCAGTTTAGACTTGGCCATATGCAAATCAGTCTTGACCCTGTGCCTCATGAGAACAGTCCAGCCTGAACTGCCAAGCCAGGTCCTCCCTGGACCGGAAACAAGCATTTTAGGACCGGTTTCGGGGTTTCACCCCCTTTCAGCCAGGATAGCTTGATTCCAGTGGAACAGTGAGCCCGGAACCCACGTCTGGGCATACCCGTCGCACTTAGGGTGAGGAAGCAAAAGGCACACAATAGATGGACGGAATGCTGAACAAATCATAATCTTCACCCCAAGTCAAGAGATCTTGGTTAAACCCATCATTCTTTTCCTCACCATGCTACCCCAGTTTAGACTTGGCCATATGCAAATCAGTCTTGACCCTGTGCCTCATGGGAACAGTCCAGCCCGAACTGCCAAGCCATGTCCTCCCTGGACTGGAAACAAGCATCCTAGGACCGGTTTCGGGGTTTCACCCCTCTTCAGCCAGGATTTCTTGATTCCAGTGGCACAGTGATCCCGGGACCCATGTCTGGGCATATCCGACGCACTTAGAGCGAGGAAGCAAAAGACTCCCAATTGATTAACAGAATGCAAAACAAATCATAACATTCACCCCAATCAAGAGATCTGGGTTAAATCTATCATTCACTTGCTCACCATGCCACCCCAGTTTAGACCTGGCCATATGAAAATCAGCCTTGACCCTGTGCCTCATGGGAACAGCTCAGCCCGAACTGCCAAGCCAGGTCCTCCCTGGACAAGAAACAAGCATCCTAGGACCGGTTTCAGGGTTTCACCCCTCTTCAGCCAGGATAGCTTGATTCCAGTGGCACAGTGAGCCCGGGACCCAGGTCTGAGCATACCCGGCGCACTTAGGGCGAGGAAGCAAAAGACACACATTTGTTGGACGAAATGCAGAACAAATCATAACATTCACCCCAGTCAAGAGATCTGGGTTAAATCCATCATTCTTTTGCTCACCCTCCCACCTCAGTTTAGATCTGGCCATATGCAAATCAGTCTTGACTCTGTGCCTCATGGGAACAGTCCAGCCCGAACTACCAAGCCAGGTCCTCCCTGGACCAGAAACAAGCATCCTACGACTGGTATTGGGGTTTCACCCCTCTTCAGCCAGGATATCTTGATTCCAGTGGCACAGTGAGCCCGGGACCCACGTCTGGACATACCCGATGCACTTAGGGCGAGGAAGCAAAAGACACACTATTGATGGACGGAATGCAGAACAAATCATAACCTTCACCCCCAGTCAAGAGATCTGGGTTAAATCCATCATTCTTTTGCTCACCATGCCACCCCAGTTTAGACCTGGCCACATGAAAATCAACCTTGACCCTGTGCCTCATGGGAACAGCTCAGCCCGAACTGCCAAGCCAGGTCCTCCCTGGACAAGAAACAAGCATCCTAGGACCGGTTTCAGGGTTTCACCCCTGTTCAGCCAGGATAGCTTGATTCCAGTGGCACAGTGAGCCCGGGACCCAGGTCTGGGCATACCCGGCGCACTTAGGGAGAGGAAGCAAAAGACATACATTTGTTGGACGAAATGCAGAACAAATCATAACATTCACCCCAGTCAAGAGATCTGGGTTAAATCCATCATTCTTTTGCTCACCATGCCACCCCAGTTTAGACCTGGCCATATGCAAATCAGTCTTGACCCTGTGCCTCATGGGAACAGTCCAGCCCAAACTGAAAAGCCAGGTCCTCCCTGGACCGGAATCAATCATCCTGGGACCGGTTTCAGGGTTACACCCCTCTTCAGCCAGGAAAGCTTGATTCCAGTGGCACAGTGAGCCCAGGACCCACGTCTGGGCATACTTTGGGCACTTAGAGCGAGGAAGCAAAAGACACACAATTGATGAACGGAATGCAGAACAAATCATAACATTCACCCCAGTCAAGAGATCTGGGTTAAATCTAGCATTCATTTGCTCACCAAGCACCCCCAGTTTAGACCTGGTCATATGCAAATCATTTTGACCCTATGCCTCATGGGAACAGTCCAGCCCGAACTGCCAAGCCATGTCCTCCCTGGACTGGAAACAAGCATCCTAGGACCGGTTTCGGGGTTTCACCCCTCTTCAGCCAGAATGGCTTGATTGCAGTGGCACAGGGAGTCCAGGACCCACGACTGGGCATACTCGGTGCACTTTGGGCGAGGAAGCAAAAGACACAATTGATGGACGGAATGCAGAACAAATCATAACATTCACCCCCAGTCAAGAGATCTGGGTTAAATCCATCATTCTTTTGCTCACTCTCCCACCTCAGTTTAGACCTGGCCATATGCAAATCAGTCTTGACCCTGTGCCTCATGGGAACAGTCCAGCCCGAACTGCCAAGCCAGGTCCTCCCTGGACCAGAAACAAGCATCCTACGACCGGTATTGGGGTTTCACCCCTCTTCAGCCAGGATTTCTTGATTCCAGTGGCACAGTGATCCCGGGACCCATGTCTGGGCATATCCGGCGCACTTAGAGCGAGGAAGCAAAAGACTCCCAATTGATTAACAGAATGCAAAACAAATCATAACATTCACCCCAATCAAGAGATCTGGGTTAAATCTATCATTCACTTGCTCACCAAGCACCCCAGTTTAGACCTGGTCATATGAAAATCAGTCTTGACCCTGTGCCTCATGGGAACAGTCCAGCCCGAACTGCCAAGCCAGGTCCTCCCTGGACCAGAAACAAGCATCCTAGGAACAGTTTCGGGGTTTCACTCCTCTTCATCCAGGATAGCTTGATTCCAGTGGCACAGTGAGCCCGGTACCCACGTCTGGACATACCCGACACACTTAGGGCGAGGAAGCAAAAGACACACTATTGATGGACGGAATGCAGAACAAATCATAACCTTCACCCCCAGTCAAGAGATCTGGGTTAAATCCATCATTCTTTTGCTCACCATGCCACCCCAGTTTAGACCTGGCCACATGAAAATCAACCTTGACCCTGTGCCTCATGGGAACAGCTCAGCCCGAACTGCCAAGCCAGGTCCTCCCTGGACAAGAAACAAGCATCCTAGGACCGGTTTCAGGGTTTCAACCCTCTTCAGCCAGGATAGCTTGATTCCAGTGGCACAGTGAGCCCGGGACCCAGGTCTGGGCATACCCGGCGCACTTAGGGAGAGGAAGCAAAAGACATACATTTGTTGGACGAAATGCAAAACAAATCATAACATTCACCCCAGTCAAGAGATCTGGGTTAAATCCATCATTCTTTTGCTCACCCTCCCACCTCAGTTTAGATCTGGCCATATGCAAATCAGTCTTGACTCTGTGCCTCATGGGAACAGTCCAGCCCGAACTGAAAAGCCAGGTCCTCCCTGGACCGGAATCAATCATCCTAGGACCGGTTTCAGGGTTACACCCCTCTTCAGCCAGGAAAGCTTGATTCCAGTGGCACAGTGAGCCCAGGACCCACGTCTGGGCATACTTTGGGCACTTAGAGCGAGGAAGCAAAAGACACACAATTGATGAACGGAATGCAGAACAAATCATAACATTCACCCCAGTCAAGAGATCTGGGTTAAATCTAGCATTCATTTGCTCACCAAGCACCCCCAGTTTAGACCTGGTCATATGCAAATCAGTCTTGACCCTATGCCTCATGGGAACAGTCCAGCCCGAACTGCCAAGCCAAGTCTTCCCTGGAACGGAAACAAGCATCCTAGGAACGGTTTCGGGGTTTCACCCCTCTTCATCCAGGATAGCTTGATTCCAGTGGCACAGTGAGCCCGGGACCCACGTCTGGACATTCCCGGCACACTTAGGGCGAGGAAGCAAAAGACACACAATTGATGGACGGAATGCAGAAGAAACCATAACATTCACCCCAGTCAAGAGATCTGGGTTAAATCCATCATTCTTTTGCTCCCCATGCCACCCCAGTTTAGACCTGGCCATATGAAAATCAGCCTTGACCCTGTGCCTAATGGGACCAGCCCAGCCCGAACTGCCAAGCCAGGTCCTCCCTGGACAGGAAACAAGCATCCTAGGACCGGTTTCAGGGTTTCACCCCTCTTCAGCCAGGATAACTTGATTCCAGTGGCACAGTGAGCCCGGGAGACAGGTCTGGGCATACCCTGCGCACTTAGGGCGAGGAAGCAAAAGACACACATTTGTTGGACAGAATACAGAACAAATCATAACATTCACCCCCAGTCAAGAGATCTGGGTTAAATCCATCATTCTTTTGCTCACCATGCCATCCCAGTTTAGACCTGGCCATATGCAAATCTGTCTTGACCCTCTGCCTCATGGGAACAGTCCAGCCCGAACTGCCAAGCCAAGTCTTCCCTGGAACGGAAACAAGCATCCTAGGACCGGTTTTGGGGTTTCACCCCTCTTCAGCCAGGAAAGCTTGATTCCAGTGGCACAGTGAGCCCGGGGCCCACGTCTGGGCATACCCGGCGCACTTAGGGCGAGGAAGCAAAAGAAACACATTTGTTGGACAGAATGCGGAACAAATCATAACTTTCACCCCTTGAAATGGGGGAGGAGGCTGCAGGGACCCATCCCCAGAGTTCCCCTGTACGTGCCGTGGTACCTGTCAGCGGATAAGATTGGTGTTTGATGGAACCTGTCCCCTGGCAATGAGAGATCAAGTATCCCAAATGATTGAAGCCACTTCCCGGTAGGTGGTGGTTTACTCCTCCCCTCCTTACTCCACTTATTCTCATTCATCTAGTTCTCCCCTCTTGCTGCACTGTTCTGCCTCCTCCCTTCCCCTGCCGCACGCTTAGGGTGTGGTCTCCTCTCCCTCCTCCCTCCCCCCCCCGGGGAATGCCCTGCGGCCCTCAGACCGAATTTTTGTGGCATGGGTTGGTTATGGTGGGTGGGTTCTGGGTGGGATGGGGAGTTGGGGGATATTGGGTGGGCACCGCTCCCCGTGGGAAAAGTGTCTTGAAGGATGGTTACTTAGTGCATAGCAATGTGCGTGATTGGTTGCCTTTCAGGACGACCTGATACATTTTAAGAATGTACGGACAAATGTGCTACACTACTTACAGGTTGGCGCAAGATGCTTGCGATGTCTCCACTGCCATATATGTACTTAATGTGATTAATGCAATATGTAATCCATTGTTCCTTCTAATGAAAAAAAAATAATAAAGTTTGTTATAAAAAAAAACTTTCACCCCCAGTCCAGAGATCTGGGTTAAATCCATCATTCTTTTGCTCACCATGCCATCCCAGTTTAGACCTGGCCATATGCAAATCTGACTTGACCCTGTGCCTCATGGGAACAGTCCAGCCCGAACTGCCAAGCCAGGTCCTCCCTGGACCGGAATCAAGCATCCTAGGACCGGTTTCAGAGTTTCACCCCTCTTCAGCCAGGATAGCTTGATTCCAGTGGCACAGTGAGCCCGGGACCCACGTCTGGGCATACCCAGCGCACTTAGGGCGAGGAAGCAAAAGACACACAATTGATGGACGGAATGCAGAACAAATCATAACATTCACCCCCAGTCAAGAGATCTGGGTTAAATCTATCATTCATTTGCTCACCAAGCACCCCCAGTTTAGACCTGGCCATATGCAAATCAGTCTTGACCCTGTGCCTCATGGGCACAGTCCAGCCCGAACTGCCAAGCCAGATCCTCCCTGGACCGGAAACAAGCATCCTAGGACCGGTTTTGGGGTTTCACCCCTCTTCAGCCAGGAAAGCTTGATTGCAGTGGCACAGTGAGCCCGGGACCCACGTCTGGGCATACCCGGCGCACTTAGGGCGAGGAAGCAAAAGAAACACATTTGTTGGACAGAATGCGGAACAAATCATAACTTTCACCCCTTGAAATGGGGGAGGAGGCTGCAGGGACCCATCCCCAGAGTTCCCCTGTTCGTGCCGTGGTACCTGTCAGCGGATAAGATTGGTGTTTGATGGAACCTGTCCCCTGGCAATGAGAGATCAAGTATCCCAAATGATTGAAGCCACTTCCCGGTAGGTGGTGGTTTACTCCTCCCCTCCTTACTCCACTTATTCTCATTCATCTAGTTCTCCCCTCTTGCTGCACTGTTCTGCCTCCTCCCTTCCCCTGCCGCACGCTTAGGGTGTGGTCTCCTTTCCCTCCTCCCTCCCCCCCCCGGGGAATGCCCTGCGGCCCTCAGACCGAATTTTTGTGGCATGGGTTGGTTATGGTGGGTGGGTTCTGGGTGGGATGGGGAGTTGGGGGATATTGGGTGGGCACCGCTCCCCGTGGGTAAAGTGTCTTGAAAGATGGTTACTTAGTGCATAGCAATGTGCGTGATTGGTTGCCTTTCAGGACGACCTGATACATTTTAAGAATGTACGGACAAATGTGCTACACTACTTACAGGTTGGCGCAAGATGCTTGCGATGTCTCCACTGCCATATATGTACTTAATGTGATTGATGCAATATGTAATCCATTGTTCCTTCTAATGAAAAAATAATAATAAAGTTTGTTATAAAAAAAAAAACTTTCACCCCCAGTCCAGAGATCTGGGTTAAATCCATCATTCTTTTGCTCACCATGCCACCCCAGTTTAGACCTGGCCATATGAAAATCAGTCTTGACCCTGTGCCTCATGGGAACAGTCTAGCCTCAACTGCCAAGCCAGGTCCTCCCTGGACCGGAAACAAGCATCCTAGGACCGGTTTCGGGGTTTCACCCTTCTTCAGCCAGGGTAGCTTGATTCCAGTGGCACAGTGAGCCCGTGCCCCACGTCTGGGTATACCCGGCGCACTTAGGGCGAGGAACCAAAAGACACACAGTTGATGGATGGAATGCAGTACAAATCATAATATTCACCCCCATCCAAGAGATCTGGGTTAAATCCATCATTCTTTTGCTCACCATGCCACCCCAGTTTAGACATGGCCATATGCAAATCCGTCTTGACCCTGTGCCTCATGGGAACAGTCCAGCCTGAACTGCCAAGCCAGGTTCTCCCTGGACCGGAAACAAGCATCCTTGGACCTGTTTTGGGGTTTGACCCTTCTTCAGCCAGGATAGCTTGATTCCAGTGGCACAGTGAGCCCGGGACCCACGTCTGGGAATACCCGGCGCACTTAGGGCGAGGAAGCAAAAGACACACTTTTGATGGACGGAATGCAGAACAATTCATAACATTCACCCTCAGTAGTCAAGAGATCTTGGTTAAATCTATCATTCTTTTGCTCACCATGCCACCCCAGATTCAAGCTAGCCTGGCTGAAGAAGGGTGACATACCCTTAAACCGATCCCAGGGTGCTTGTTTCCGGTCCAGGGAGGACCTGGCCTGGCAGTTCGGTCTGGACTAAACCTATGGGGCACAGGGTCAAGACTGATTTGCATATGGCTGGGTCCAAACGGGGTGGCGTAGTGGGCAAAAGTACAATGGATTTAACCCAGATCCTTTGACTGAGGGAGAATGTTTGCATTGTCAGCATTCTGTCCATCATTTATTTGCTGTAACACTTTTCGACCTAAGTGGGATGGGTATGCCTAGACGTGGGTCCCTTGCTCACTGCGTCACTGGATTCAAACTAGCCTAGCTGAAGAAGGGTGACATACCCTGAAACCGGTCCCAGGATGCTGTATCCAGTCCAGGGAGGACCTGGTCTTGCAGTTCGGTCTGGACTGTTCCCATGGGGTACAGGGCAAGAGTGATTTGTATATGGCTGGTTCCAAACTGGGGTGGCGTAGTGGGCAAAAGAACGATGGATTTAACCCAGATCTTTTGACTGGGGAGAATGTTTGCATTGTCAGCATTCCGTCCATCATTTGATTTCTGTAACACCTTTCGCCCTAAGTGGGATGGGTATGCCCAGACGTGGCTCCCTTGCTTACTGCACCACTGGATTCAAGCTGGCTGAAGAAAGGTGACATACCCTGAAACCGGTCCCAGGATGCTTGTTTCCGGTCCAGGAAAGACATAAGACATAACGTATCTTAGCAACGTTTAAATGTAAATAAAGAAACTGTTGAGAAGAACAGTTCAATTGATCAAATCCTTCTGCCTTTCTGCCACAGACTTTTGTGCTTGCACAGTGACTGAATAGCCCGCAAGCGAAGGAGAGACCAGGTAGAATCACCGTGTGAATTTGCCAGTAAGTGATAGATACAATGTTCCTACACAAAGCGCAAATAGAAACTGTCTAAGAAACAAATGGGAAACGGATCAAGGCCTCTTGCTTTTCTGCTTTTCAATTACAGATTTTCAAAGACAATGGGCACCTGTATAGCACACCGCCTCCCACATGTAATGCGGCTGCGGTTTCAAAACAATGTAGCATCCACGGCAATTCGAGAGCAATTAAAGCAATTAGCAAATGCAGCACAAGACTAATACAAGTAAGCCCCTCAGTCTAAATCAAGATATAAAAATAAATGCGCTTTCATTCTACACACAATAGCAATGCTGCATTTTCTCCTTCAGATTCACAGTGGAGATTCCAAATAAAGAAATGACTCAACCAAAACACAAAATAGTACAGGTACCATACCCTTTTGAATAGTACTGTGTCTAAATTTCACAGAGAAGGGAACAAAAAAACTGATTACTTTTATGTATTTGATTTTGCCCACAGATTACACCGTGTTATTGCCCTGAGGATAATCCCATGATAAATACAGGGATTTGAAACGCGTCGGCACCTTTCCATATAAATCCCATGAGGGATATTAATTTGATGTAGCCTAAAGTCAGTAAAGGGATACTGAAAACTGATTTTATTCCCCCAGACTTAAAGCTTAATCCCCATGATCAGCAACTCTCACAGAAAAATAAATTGTTGTATAGAGAGTTCTCTAAGGTCACTTTTTGTTGACCAAACTCATTACTGGTGTAATATTTATGATTTTTGTGATTCATGCACTGTTTGATTTCAAAAACATTTTGCTCATTAAGTTGTATTGTTTGTTGTTAACGATGTATTTAAAACTGAATAGTGTATCGCTTCATGTTCAGGCTTGTATATAAATGTGAAAAATAAGTTCATAAACTGCCCAACTAAGGGTAAAGAAATAACCTGGACCAAGAAATACAAAAACATTGGCCCGCTGTCTGCCTAAATAAAAAGCAGCAAGATAAAAAAAGGTGGTCAGATTGTTTCAATTTTTTTAACATTTTTCTCACGTCCTATCTGGCCATCAATAAGGATGTAACCCCATTGATGGCTACCTTTCAGAAAGTGGGCATTTCTCTGCTCTTTCTGCACTGTGTGCCTGCATCCTGTCTCCAATACTCGTCTGGGGTGAGTGACAGCTACATTTTGTGTATTCCCTCTGCTCAGCCACAAACACAGGAAGGTTAGGTGTGTATGCATACTCAAGTGCATTCTTATGGCTCTCCCTGAGAAACAAGGGATGTGGGAGCTGACACTTACACCTCAATGGGCAGTGTCTTGTCTCCTACACAAAGGGCTGATTACCCCCTACTGATAGTTTGAATCCAGGGCTGGGGAGAAAGGACCTGTGCACTTCAAATACCCTTCTTTGAAGTCACCCCCTACTTCAAAGGTACACCTTAGTATAAATACTGGGTCTTTGACAGTACACATTACTTGGCCTGTGAAGAACTCTGACAGTAAGAAGGACTGCTGTGCTGCTACAAGGACTGCCTCACTGCTGGGCTGCTGCTCTGGAAGCACTGCATTTCCGCTCTGATGTTCTGCCTGTTGCCAGCTGCTGGCTACCCTCTGCCTTGCTGAGAAAAAGGACTGGACCTATTACACTTAAACACACAGTGACGACTCGAAGGGCTTGCTTGCTTGCTCCCTGTTCTGAAGTCTCAAGGCCATCAAAGTCCTCTTACAACCTTGCCTCAGCACCTGGACTCTGTCGCTTGTGAGACCTGCCTTGCCAAGTGGTGCCAATCTTGTCCTGGACCCTTGAAAGGGCCTTTTTTTGTTCTGACCCAGCAGAATCCAAGCATTAATGCCTCAGAAGTGACACATCATCCTTCAATGCCGACACAGCTGCTGGCACCGACATCGCTACAGCAGACTGTGCGGCTTGACAATGACAATTTGCCTGCATCACAAAGGGGCCCATCGGCGAGGCTTCATTGACTGTGCAAATCGGAACCAAGGCATCTCCTGCATCCATGGGGTCACCTGTGAAGTATAGCCTCCTCTGCCCCTTGAATCAGGTTCTCGAAGTCAAACTCTTCCTCCATCCAAGGTACTTTTTCAGCAGGACCCACAGGACTCCTGTAGGTGGCCTCCCCTCCATCGTGGTCATCGGAACTTTGGATTTACCCCGGTCTAGCATGACCAGACTTCCCTGGTTGACACTTTATGACTCTAAGGTCTACAGTTTGATTGCATTTTTAAAAATTCAAAGCTCCGGTTCTACTTATTTGATGTTTGTCATTTTGGTCTTGTTTTACTCATAAAAATATTATCTGTTTTTCTAACCCTGTGTAGAGTATTTTTGTTGTGTTTACCGTGTGTGTGTGTGTCGCACAAATACTTTACACATTGCCACTTCAGATAAGCCTGACTGTTCTGTGACAAGCTACCAGAGGGTGAGCACAGGTTATCTTGTAGTGTGTATGTAGTTTACCCTGACTAGAGTGATGGTTCCTGCTTAGCCAAGTGCATGTATGTGCCTACCAGAAACCCCATTTCTAACACTGTCTATTTTTAAAGTTCTTGAAGTAATTTAATAAGATTGGCTTCAAAGTGTGCAGTTCCATGTCCCCATGTTCATCGATTGCAGACTGCTCTCCAGACACATCCTTTGTGTAATAAAACCCTCACAGTAGGATAGTCTCCGGTTTGGAGCACCAACAACAGAGATAAAAAAGAGTTGTATGTTTTTGCACTTAATGCAATTATCTTCTCTCAGCAAACTTAAAGTGTGAACAAGGAAGACAAAGGTTGGGCCTCTCCTAAAGGGTTGCTTTGACCTGCACAACAGAAACATTCATGGCTTGCCCTCCAATGACAATGCCAGGCCATCCCCTTACCAGACACCAAAGAGAGGTCTAATCAGCCGCTCCGTGCTAACAAAGACTTCACTGACTTTCTAAATGGACCCTGCCTTCACTTCCATCACCCCAGTATCCATAGTGCCACCCTCCAGTCACAGGGATGCAGGCCACTGAGCCTGATAAGGACAAACAGGCAAGAAACATGTCAACCTTCATTTGAACCGGGGTTTCATTGCTGTCCCAATTGGTTCACACCCAGTGCCAGCTGCTCCACTATGGCAGAGGAGTGTTTCTCCACTTCTTTTAAGCAGTGCCAAGTAGAAATATAAAATGATAACAACTTAGAGTTATTATTTTATGCTTCATGTCCTGCTGCTTTGCTGGGACTACTCTGCTCTCAGAGCAGGTGAGTAGTGGTTTGCCCACTTCTAAGTGCCCAATGACTGTCTGGTCAGCCCTCTCGGGCCGCCCAAACCAGTTATGCGCACTTTCCCCGTTCTCCATGCAGGCTGCATTACAGCCTGCATGGAGAACACGCCCACCCTACCAGCCCCTGGCTGAGTGCCATGTCACTGCACTCAGACCAATCACAACACTGCATTGCAGCGCTGTGATTGGCTTAGGGGAGGGAGCCTCGCTGCCTGCTTCCTGTTCCTGGAGTCGGAGAGGAGGAGCAGGGACGCTGGACCTGCCCTCAAGGTAAGTTTATTTTTTAATTTAGCCATGCGCGAACCCTCCGTGACACCCCCACACACACACACACCCACGATGCCCCAGCGCCCACCCCACCACCCGCGAGCCATGCTGGCAGCCACTGGTCACATCTTTATTTTAAATATTGACAGGGGCTTTTTGTTCATAATAAAATAACTAATGATTTGCCCTTTGCCAATTTTAAATTCACTACCCAATCTACCACTTTTCCAGCATCTTCTACATAAGGGCACAACTCTATTGTTTGGCAAATACCAATTTGAGGGGCCCGCTGGGTATTGCAGTGCCCACCCAGCAGGCAGCAGAGTCCGATGATGAAGCATGGCACTTTGATGGGTGACTGCCAGCGCATTAAATAAAGTATGCCCTCAGGATTGATTTAATCCCATCTACGGAACAGCACATCTCTGTGTATACATATCATTACTGTTAGGGCAGGACGTATGCAGGAAGGATAATTGCCTCTCCATCCTCTCTTTTACATAAGGAATACATTTGAACTGTCTGTGGAAGCTGTCCTCGCCCTCAAACCACAGGCATGCAAAATGGATCTCACTTTGCCTTGTAATTAATAGTGTAAATCAAACTCCAGGAAATTATTCTACTAAAACATTAATGAATAAAGACAGTATTAAGTTGAATCATAGGATGGTGTGCAGTGGGTCATTTAAGTGCACACAAGTGCCTTGGGGCGTATTAAAAGTAAGTAAAATAGCACTATCTTCACATGCTAATAATGTTACTTTCCACAGTCTTGCATCCTTAAATCGCATGCTATCTCAAAAAGCATCTGCCATATTTCTAAAATGCAGCATACAAAACTGACTGTTACTCAAAACGTCAGATTGTCACCTTTCCTTTTTACTTTCAACTGACCCTCTCCTTCCCTTCCATCCTTCCCATGCCTTCTTTCTCTGAGTAGAAACTTCTCTGAGAAGTCTGTATGTTCACCTTAATCTTTATTAATGTATTTTATAAACTAGCAGTACCTAATCTCTTCTAAAACTTCCATTACCCCCAACCATCGTCATGCTCTCGCATACCCACGCTGCCCCACGTATGATTACTCCCAATTTCCATTACTTTATTGTCCTACAAAAAAACATGAAATGTCTTGCTTGAGTGCACAAGACTAATCCCTATAACAAACAATAACCAATGGTGCTGGATGAACCACTGACCTTGGGTCCTGGAGTGCTTCTCAGCGTAAAGCTCTTCAACGCCTTTTCAGGCTGCGTAAGTGATATACAACTGAAATTACAATTACAAACTTCCCAAACTTCTAATCATAGACGAAGCTATGCACTGTGAAGATTCTGCAATATTCTTTTGGGAGTGGCTGCCGACGCATTCTGACTCTATCAAAAGAGTTCTTTCTCAAAAAAGATGTCACCTGTGCTTGCTGTCGGAATCGCATAAAACACAAAAGAGACTTATTAAGTCAAACCACATACTATAGGAGTCATTAGCATCATGTTTAGAGTGCCCACCTTACTTTAGGTCATACGGACATTGACTTCAGTCTTGAAAATTTCAGCTACAAATCACTGATTTTAGGTTCAATGAAAGCAAAACAAAACTACTCAAACTGCATTAGGCTATCATCGAAAGTCCAGGAGGCAGGTAAGCAACCTAATGTATTGTATGGGAACAGTCTAATTTTCATATTTATGTTTAGAAGCCAAAATAATCATATTCTGTTTTTCATGCATCAGAAGCACAATAAGTGGTGTAACTGAACTTTGAAAAATAGGAGTATTATTATCAACACTTGCTAAAAACAAATAGAGATGTGATTTTTTAATCGATTTTGCAACTATACTATCTATAACCCAGGTCCATTGACTTTTTGTTGGGTCACCCCATTGAGTGTAATGGTATTTAGAAGATAGGTAGAACATTCATAAGAGATGCCTGCCTGACAAGTGCATTAAGTCGTTGAGAAAGGAACAGGAAGTAATGATGTGTATTTGAAATAGCCCTCACACAACACTTGCAAGCTTCTAAGCACTGTAAAGAACCCGTGTTCTGATTACCCAGTTAATCCACTTCAGAAGAATGAAATATTGAGTTGGACTTGCTAGGAAAACTTGCTCGCTGCGCCATTTTGCAATGACAACTGATTCTGAAAACAATGAGAAAGCTACAGAAGGGGACTCTTGTAGTCCTGGGACCAGGGGCATGGTTTGGGGTTGTGTGATCACCTCCCAAATAAGCACATTCTTAGCTTTGTAGTTGGTCTGGGGGCCCAGCGTCAGGTATGCAATCTCCGTGTCAGTTTCACTCGTCCTGAGCCAAGAATGAAAGACCTTTGATGTAAACGGTATAGTGCAGTGGCGGTGCGTCCATTGGGGCGGTGGGGCGATGCCCCACTAACCCAGCCAGCCAGCACAATGATGAGCACAGAGTCAACTCAATCAAAAAAAGAGAAATCCTCGAGAGTCTGCGCGCTGCGCATTATGTGTTCGTGGTCGCGGATTCAATTGCGGCGCTGATGGGTGGGGGCAGGGCCAGGCTGAGTGACAGCAGAGGTATCTGGCAGGTTCTGCAATACTAATACCAGTGCGGGTAAGTGCGCATGCTCGATTTTGAGAGCTGACCATCCCGAACATGCGCACTACCCATAGGTAGCCACTCAACCAGGGAAGCGAGTTGAGGAGGGGGGGGGGAGAAATCAGAGCCGAGGGTTGCTTCATGCAGCAGCCCCCGGTCTCCAAATGGGCGAGCCGTCATCAGTGCTCTAGCCAATCCAATCCGGACGCTGCTAATGCAGCGTCTGGATTGGCAGAGACACCGCGCAGCCTGAGCCTGAGGGCAGGCATTTGCCGCATTGGGTGCCGCGCGTGGGTGGGGTGGCCCTGCCGCTGTGCCGCACTGTGATTGGCTGGCATACATTCGTGACGTGACCGGAGCTTGCGCAGGCTCCGTCACGGTCACCGCGTCGTCGTTACTCAGTGCCACGAGGAGACTGACTGCTGCTGTGACCACGAGACCTCGTGCGGTGCAGGCGCAGCCACAGGCCTACTACTTTTCTGGTGAGTGGCGATTCATGTCGAATCGAAGACGTGTGTGTGATTGTGAACTTAACTTAACTACTTAGTCCGAGTCGACAGCACTCTGCAAAATTGTGTGCGGTAAGGGCCTCCAGTTGCCGCCGCGGCTGCAGTGCACTCCTATAATAGAATAGTCAAGCTCCCTGAGGCTGAGAGTATGACATTGCGGCACTTGGAAAATATATTTTTTTGTTGCATGACTTGTTGTGCCCTTCGAATGAATGTATGATATGTAGCCTTGTGTAACGTAACCGGTGCTCCGACTTCGAGTCGAGTTCGCGCTATATAAATCTGCAGCAAAAAAAAAATAATAAACTAAATCCAGCCGACCAAAACACAGAAAAAGGCCGCAAAACTATTAAACTGTCAAATGACATTCACGGACGTTCCTATTATATGACGGCTGTTTCAAAATCATGCGCAACGTTGTACCAAGTCCATTATCAGGCAAAAAATCATAATATTGAAGACATATATTTTGGATTCTTAAATGGTGGAATTATTTAATGATTGTGAGAGAGGGTGTGTTCATGCGCAGCGTTGCTTATAAACCTGTGGGGGTATACCATGGTTTCGGTTCGTAGTGCAAGCTGCAGTGGCCTTCGGACGAGGGCCCTGGCAATTATGTATTTTTTTTGTTTTTACAAATTAAGCACTGAACAGCACTCAGCAGCCAATGAATGACCCAGAATGCAGGGGTATGCCCTCACAGAATGTGAGTAGCATATTTTGAGGATGTCAAATGACTAATCAAGGAGACTAAGGCCAATGAAGTAGATCGTTTAACGATTTCTTAATTAATTACATTTTGAGAACCACAATAAAGCAATGTACTGTATTTTTCTTTTACTATAGGGTTTATACAGTAGTTATCATGTCTAGGAAGCGTATTTTGTTTCCATGTCGAAACCACAAGAACCACATTTTTTAATGCAATCAGAGTTTTGGGTGGGTTTTTGTTAACAAAGGGATTGTGCTTAAGGACTCTGCACAGTGACGTAAGGAGCGCAGGGTCACTCTCTGGCGCGCGTGCGAAACCTCACCACGCACCTTTATAAGTAGGCCTCTCGGGGGTGTACCCTCTGCCCCTCGGGCTGTGGAACCGTGGGGCTGCGCCTGTTTAGATACTAGTGAGCATCCTGTGTTTACCCTACTTTTTAAACAAGAATCTGGGTTCAACCTTAATGTCAACCTAGGTAGTGGGACGAATTGCGGAGGGCCAACCCAAAACAGGCAAGCAAACATTACGTGCCAAAAACAATAAGGCGCACTGGACAATAAAAACACCCTGCGAAGGTTTTAACATCAAACACAAAGCAACATATCTCAACAGTTTGGGAGCCTCGTGCAGAAGTGTTCCTGATGATTCCTTTCACTTAAAAGGTGAGCCGAGTCGGCTCACCTTTGTGACAGGCCTACTACTTTTCTGGCGATTCATGTCGAATCGAAGTGTGAACTTTACTTAGTCTACTACTCTGCACAGCACTCTGCAAAATTGTGTGCGGTAAGGGCCTCCAGTTGCCACGGCGGCTGCAGTGCACTCCTATTATTTAAATAATAGAATAGTCAAGCTCCCTGAGAGTATGAGACTGCGGCACTTGGAAAATATCTTTTTTGTTGCATGACTTCATTTTCTTTTTATTTTGCCAAAGTTACCATGTTTTTCAAATATGGCCTTTACTTATGGGAAAGCCAAGCCATCCTATGAAAAGTAAGTTTTTTTCATGTCGGTGGGCATTTTGAGACAGCCAAGAGCAGCCCCTTCTGAAATGTTTTGAAGCCATAGAAGCCAATGATGAGTTTGATTACAAAAGTCAGATTGAAGCCCATGGCTTTGGTAGAACACTACAAGACAGAGAGTTTCAGTTCTTACTGTTTTTATTTCATGATATAATGGTAGCTGTCGACCTGTTATACAATCAGTTACAAGCACGAGAGATAGATACTGTCAAAGTGCAAGTATATACTACTATGTTTGTACAAAGCATAAGCAAAGTGAGAGATGGGGTTGACAATTTAGACAGCAAACTGCCAGAGAAATCTATTTTCGCAAACCGCATGAAAAACATCACCACTATGGTCCGAATTGCAAAGGAGATCTGTGACATTGTAATTGTGCAGGCAAAAGAGCGTTTTTCTTTCACAAAACATTTGGTGAGTGCCACATTATTGCAAAGTCAACAGTTTGCCAAATATGATGAATCCTTCCCGGAGCGTGCTCTGAATGAGGCTGTGGGAGCTTATCCTATGCTCAATAAAGAAGAGCTGAGAACTGAGTTGACTGTACTGTACGCAATGCCTGTGTACCGGAAGGCCACAAGTGCCTTGTCTTTGCTGGCTTTAATTCATAAACTTAATATGGAAAAGTCACTTGGAGAGACAGTGGCTTTACTTAAAATTGTCATAACCACTCCTATGACAACAGTCAAGGCAGAACGATGTTTTTCAGCCTTAAAGAGGATTAAGACATTCCTGAGAAACACCATGCTTGAGGAAAGACTCAATGCTTTGGCAATGCTCTCTGTAGAGAGGAAGCTAGTTCAGAAAATCCCGGACTTTAACACTAAAGTTATTAAAAAGTTTGCTGCTCTTAGAGAGAGACGTGCTGATTTCATTTACAAAAAGTAAACAATTTTCAATGCTGCTACTTTGCAACCAGTTTAGTTTGTTAAATAAAAAACATCTGTGAGTGAGGTACTCAGAAATGCATTGTATCTCGAAGTCTGTTATGAAGATCTGTGGTTATACACTGAATAAGCAGCTACCTATGTTATATGACCTCTCTTTATTAATGTTATAACTGCACTTTCACAATTGCTTTATTAACCTTCCTGCTTTCTCAAATTTGCTTGAAAATGCACCATTTCTCTTCTCTTTTTTCAAAATTTTCTCGGGGGGAGAACCCCCCCGAACCCTCCTTGTAGAGGTTCGGGCTCGCTCGCTACGCTCGCTCACAACGGTGAAGTATACCAATCATTTTACGCCCCACCACTTTAAAATGTCACCAGCCACCCCTGGTATAGTGAGGGTGAGAGAGATACCCATCTAGTTTCTGGATTTAAAAATGTGGAAGCAGATAACCTGGAATCAATGCCAGCTTCCTTGCTTGTCCAAATTGTGTCATCCTAGGCACAGATTTTATTAGACACCGCCTCCTTTTTGTTTATTACCACTTATGAGCTCTCTCTTTGGGGCTTGAGTTGAGGATGTGTGCTGTGAAAAAACCTATTTGATTCAATAGACTGTAGAGTTGCTCCATCTATAACAAGAAATAATGTAGGCTACATTTAGGGTTTACATGGCTACTAACTTGCCTCTTAGTTCACTAATGGCATTGTCGATGGATTGCGAGCCATGAATATTTCTAAAAAATATCACTTTTAATGGCTGTCTGCCTATGCAGTGCTATAATTGAGATATTAAGGCAAAAAGCTTCTACATGTTAAAGTCACTTATTTGTATTTTGAGGAGTTTGTATCATATTTTACATTATGTTGGTCACATGATGTACCTACTAAACGTTTTCATGTCTCGGCTCATGCACAGACTCTTAGATTCAAGCCAGGTCTGCAACTCGTCCTATTATTTTGACTGCATGCTCTCCTCTGTTTGCGACTTGGGCATAGTACATGGCCTCGTCAAAACTTGATAAAATGAATTGTAAAAGGTAAGAACTACAACCATGGAGCCTGCCCACATGTAGAGTATGCATAGAAAAACTACATTTAAAATAAGTGATCTCTGGGTAGGGACACCAGGCAGGTGTGTTGTACATGATCATAGTCATAAGTTCCCAAGGAGTACTGTCCGGCAAGTTGGGACAGGCAGAGACATAGCTTCAGCAGGGTTGTTTGTGGTGTGACTTCTCTGAAAAGCATTCTTGGTTTAGAAGTTGGTTTTGGGGACCCTGAGTCAGGTCTGTCATATCTGTGTCAGTTTTTCTCATTGTTCTCATTTCACTAAGAGGTTTTAACTTGTTCATTTTTTGGATAGGGATTTTAAATATATCTAGTGACCGGCTGACCCAAAAATGTGGGATCTTATCCTGGGAAATAGACAAAAGATTTTGGGAGTTAGTGCTCAATTGCACGTTTGTTGACAAAGGATGATTGGAGAGGATTACAAGTGCCAATAACATGTAAAACCTGCCAAAGGGAACACCATTATTCTGAAGTCCTGTTTTGTATCCCTACGCACTATCTAGGATAAACACATTTTACAAATAACAGTCAGATTGGTGCACAAAACGATGTGCAAAGGAGGGAACAGTGTTTCATATGGTTTGAAGTTGTGGCTGTTTGAGTGGTTTCTGGATTGTATTTTTTATGCATTTGGAGATGTTGTATATAACATCCCATCTTAAGACATCTTTGCAGTGCTCTGGATGTACTTAAGAGTGTATTATGATAGTGGCTTCCAAGTATTAATTTGGCTATCGCGCCTTGTCCACATGTCATGGTATGGGGATTCATCATTGTAGGAAAGTAGGATCTGCTTCTTATGGTTACCCACACTTTTTGCTTGATGTAACACTGTTTTTGACTAGACTGACTGGGATCCTGCTAATCAGGACCCCAGTCTATCTGCTTTCTCCCTAAAATGTATTGACATGTACTTAGGTACACTCCAGATTGGATATTGGGACACACTCATAAGTCTCTAGTATATGACACGCATGTACCCAGGGCATAGGTACCCCAGAGGCCTCCCATGGGCTGAAGCATGTATTATGCCACCCCTGAGAGGCAATGCAAAATGGAACTACAGGTCTGCCATTGCAGCCTGTGTAAGATGGTGCATGCACCACTTACGTTAGCTAAAGGTTTACTATATCTATAAGTCACTACACTTAAAACCTATTATTCACCCCTATTGCAGGCCTTAACAATCCAGAAGGCAGGGTACTGAGTTTTACGTGAGAGGCTGCCCCTGCATGGGCAGAGCCCCTCTGCAGCCTTTCGGAGACTATTCTCCCGGGTTGTCGGTGAAACAGCCAGACATATAGGTAGAGGTGCATTATATCCTTACGGTAAATGTTACCTTGAAAATGGCTGAAAATGGGTGAAACAAAACATGTTTCGTTTGGTATCAAACACCTTGGAATCATACCTCCACACCAGTAACCGATGTGGCAGGTATGATGCCACCCTTCTAAAGCAAGCTTCTTGGGCTCCTGGTCTTCCAGGTACCAACCTTCTCGACACGGACAGCACAAAATGGTTGCTGCCGACCAGAGACACATTTATGCCCTTCTGCTGCTGAGCCAAGCTCCAGCAGGGAAAGGCAGCACAATAGGCATCCTGTCACAGGGAGGTGTGACCACCTCCCAAACAGGATTTAGTGTATTTGAGCTGGGTTGGAACACTTCCAAAGTGCCTAAAAGTCTGCACGAGGGGCACATTTGGTGTCCATGTGCATAGTCCAGTTCAAACCAGTTCTGGGAGCCGTTGGCTCCAGCTCTGGCACGAAACTGGACAAAGGACATGGGAGTATCCTCCCCACTGTCCTGACCCTTCACTGGGAGGGTCCCCTGGATCTGTCCAACCATCTCCTGCGGGTACAAAAGGAGTTACCTGGCTGTAGGACCCTAGATTTGACTTAGACAAGATTCTGAACAAGAAACCACTGACCTTCAACCGTCTGGACACTCTGGACTTCGCTGGACTTCGACGGCCTGACTTTGTTTCTCTCTCTCTGTCCAAAGCATTGTCTGTGTCAGTGCACCATACAGGCTCCATGCAGGACCTGTGGAGCATCAAGGACAACTGAAGTATCTCCCTTGTGGTGAAGGAGTCACTCCCCTGCATTCGCAGGCACCATAATGCAACTGACTGGTCTGCTGATCCTGAGCTCCTGCAGACTCCAAAGGCTCCAGCAACACAGGAGGTGGGTTCCTATGTTCCTTGAGGTGGAGCTGCCCTCTCACCAAGTTTGAGGCCAGTATCCCACGTGGGGACCACTTAGCCCGAACCCCTGTGCACTGCGTACATTTGCAAGTGCATATGCTTGTTGATGTTCCCCAACTTCGTGCATTGGTCTGTCGCTAGCCACAACCTCTGCGCATGTTTTGTACAAAGGACTTTGGCCTCCTCACACTCTGTGCCCTGCAAGCCGTTGATTTGTGAAACTGCTAGAGGCCCCCTAGCGACTCCTGTGCCTTCGGCCTGTGGGTCCATTTGAGGGACAATCTTGATTTTCTTGGGCTCCCTTGGTTTTTGTAGGCCTGCCCTGACTCCCCTCGCTATGGTGAGTCCTCTGGTCCTCGCTGGGCCAGACCGTAACCTTTCTTGACCTTCTTTGTGGGTTGCCGTTGCCAAGGCTTGTTGGTGCTCCCACCGGACACCGACCCCTTAGCACTCAACATCAACATCCTTTGTGGGACAGCTCATATCCAAGCTCCCTGCAGCTGTAGAGTCAAGGTCTCCTTCTTCCCGACATCGGTTGGCATTCGTTCTCAAGCCCCTGGTCACTCTTGAGTGACCGAGACTCAGTCCCCTCTGCTTTCAGGTTCCTTTCATCAAGAATGCACCTGTGGATTCCACCGGACACTTTTCTTCTTTCCAGCAGTGGCATTTCTTTGAATACTCCCATTGAGAATGACAACTGTTATTCCCCATAGAATTAATAATAGAAAATCCATACCCATGGAGCATTATTTGTGTCAATATTTATGCAGGGGTGGCTCCTCTACAATCTTGGAGAAGCGTCGCCCTACTGGTCAGTCAGTTGGCGCTCAAGTGAAAAATAAATGACCACTGACTAAGCCGATATCAGCAGTGTAGGGAGGGTCGGGCTGGGCATAGCAGGGCTGAGTGGTAGGCGCACTGTAAATCTGCATGTCTGTTGGCAGGCTGTCTTAGGCCAGCCAAACAGACATACACACTTAGGTTTCACCAACCCTGCTGTGTTGCACAGCCAGGTTAGAGAAACGTTACAGGCTCCTAGGCACTGCCTGAGCTACAAACCACGCCGCTCAGACCAATACTGACGCTGAGCTCATGCTAAGTATAGCTTGAGCGCAAAAACAACAATTGATGGACAGAATGCAGAACAATGTCATACATTCACCCCAGTACAGAGATCTGGGCCTAAATCCATCGTTTTTTTGCTCACCATGCCATTCCAGTTTGAACCCAGCCATATGCAAATCAGTCTTGACCCTGTGCCTCATGGGAACAGTCCAGCCCGAACTGCCAAGCCAGGTCCTCCCTGGACTGGAACCAAGCATCCTAGGACCGGTTTCGGGGTTTCACCCCTCTTCAGCCAGGATAGCTTGATTCCAGTGGCATGGAGAGCACGGGACTCACGTCTGAGCATACCCGTCCCACTCCGTCCATCACCACCCCCTTTTGTACCGCTTTGTTCGCCATAAGTTGGCAGGGTATGCTCAGACGTGAGTCCCTTTCTCACTTTGCCACTGGATTCAAGCAAGCCTGGCTGAAGACGGCTGAAATGCCAGAAACCGGTCCTAGGAAGCTTGTTTCCGGTCCAGGGAAAGCATGGCTTGGCAGTTCGGGCTGGACTGTTCCCATGAGGCACAGGCTCAGACTGATTTGCATATGGCCATGTCTGAACTGGGGTGGCAGAGTGGGCTAAAGAACGGTGATGGATCAAACCCAGATCTGTTGACTGGGTGTGAGTGTTTGATTGGTTCTGATGCTCCGTCCATCACCACCCCCTTTTGTGCCGCAAGTATAGCTTGAGAGCACTAGCATGAGAGCAGTGCCGGAATTTGGTAGGGAGCCTGTGACCCAGTGCATGCTAGGAGGAGAGCCGGAGAAGAGGATCGAGGTGGCTGCATCGTCAGATACGTTTTTTTGAAATTCCTATTTCCCCTAATCCCCCGTCTCGCTCACCCACTTTAGTATTGCAGCAACCGCCGCTGTATTTATGTCAGCTGACATTGTTATGGATATTTTGACATGCAACCTAACTTGGCCAATCACTGATGTCGGAAGGTATTCATTATATCCAAAATGTTCCTAATTCCTGTCTGCTTAGTATCGTAATTTGAACAAAAAAGGTAATTACTGTCTCTTGAGATTGCCACTCCCAGGCATTTTACTTTCACGTGATGGCTAACGAATCACGAGGGGACAAATCCTTTCTGCTTGAAGTGTACATGCAACTGTCAAACACAAGGTTTAGTGCCTGAATACAAGAAGCCCAGCTCATGACAATCCCTTCAAAGGGGCACTACTAAAGTAAAGTATATCTAACTCGATCCACAGCTTATTGTTTGGATACTCAGTACAATGAAAACAGGAATGATATAAAGTTTAGTCTCGAAAGGTTGGATAATGATTCTCCACCTTACAATGTCTGTGTCACTAGTGTACCAGAAGATTCAAATATATATCCTGCATTGAAAGCACGTGTTACTCTGCTGTTAAAAGATGTTGTGCAGCATCTGGAATCATGAATTGACCTAATCAAAGAAATGCCACACATTCATCAGGAACCTTCATGTGACAAAATCAAAGCCTGCCCTAATCCTCAGAATATTCTGATCAATCTTCTTACATATACAGTTGTTGAGAAAATCTTGCAAAGCTGCCGGAAACCTTTTACATACAAGAACCACACCCTTTTTTATTTTTCCCAATATCTCAAAACATAAAGACAAGAGACACAGATCTAAGGGAGTCATTACGATGGGGGATGGACTTACGTCCATCCGCCATTGTGCCGGGGCTTGGGATCGTCTGCCTGTAATGCGGCGGTCCCGCACATGAGATTATGATGCGACCACCACCGTGGCCGTCGCATCGTGTAGGTCTGACATTGCGGAGGATGCTGCTGGCTGCAGCACCCGCCGCACTGTCTGAAATGCACTGTTTGCATTTCTCTGCACTACGTGGTATGCAGCACACCGTTTCACCCGCCATACACTGGCTGTTGAGGAGGCAGCATCGCAATATGGCAGATGGTGCCTGCTAGGCACCCCCACCATATTGTAGATGCAGGGTGGGTCCGCCAGGCAAACATAACGATTGCCTGTGATGGACCCGTGACGGACGGACTTTGTGTCTACCAGCACACCCATTGTGATTTGGCGGGCAGAGAGGTGCTTAACGATGGCGGTAAAACCTCCACCGGCAGGATGCAATTGGCGGTTTCACTGTCATCATAATGGCCCCTTAAGCAGTTTATTCCTAAATTTAAGATCCCAAAACATGAAGCTTACTTACAGCAGCCTACTAAACTCAAAATTACCTTGAATGTCTTCTAAAAGTTTGATTTTTTCAGCCTGAACAATGCAAAAGAATGATGGAAAATCAAGTTGTCGATATAGATACATATAAAGATGTGAACCTGAAGAGATATGATAAGATTGGTGTTCATTATGGCAAGCCAACACTTGCCCAGGAGGCATTTGGCTCAATAAGGATTCCCGAGAGGTTGAAAGTGCTGGCAGGTTTAGGGAGCGTGTGGCTCCCTTTTCACAAGAGTGATGTAGTTAATTGGGAAAAAATAAAATATAGAAAACTGCAGTACTGTTAACAGGTCAACTTTGCTACTCATTAAAGCAAGAGTTTTGAACAAAATGAATACTGGATAACTGAAAGACATCTATAAAACTACTTGGGATATGATAATCTGTCTTAAAAAAAAACAGTAGTTGGCTGAGAAAGGTACCTGGATCAGATGTCAGCAGCATATAAGAAGTATCAATATTTAAGGTTATGTTCTCAAGCTCTCACTATATAATGAGCCCCTGGTAGGTCTTACAAATTCTTTCATAATTTCTAAACCATCCAGGGTGAGATGTGCCGCCCCTTCATAGGTATGCAAAGCCACAGATATACTGGCTAAGTTCTCTGCTCTTCAATTTTTAAATAGTGACAATTAAGGATGCACTCTGGCTCTATAAATATTAACTAAATATTGAAGGGCCTGTTTTGCAAACAGCAATTCGCAACCCATTGTATGCTTTTTTACAAATCAGCTGGTTTGTAAAATGTGAGGGATACTTGTGATAAAACATATGTACT
This sequence comes from Triturus cristatus, assembly GCF_964204655.1. Lineage (NCBI taxonomy): Eukaryota > Metazoa > Chordata > Amphibia > Caudata > Salamandridae > Triturus > Triturus cristatus. The sequence goes on along the minus strand of NC_140583.1, from coordinate 406,534,447 downwards.
GAAAGGACCAAATTACAATGCAGGTGGTTGCAATATGACCTGCCTAATGAATATTAATTAGGCAGGGACGGTGTCTTGCAACGGACTTCTGAGCGGCCGCTTTGTTTTTGCTTTCCCAAACAGGAACACTCTTTTTTTTTAAACATCCATTAATGGGAGAGTTACTCTTTGTACAAAAATTCCTCCTGTTTGAAAACGTATTGGAAGGAATACTGTCTGCTTCCCCTAAGTCTACCCTACACGATTCCCAGACCGGAAGCAGGTTAACAGTGATGCCTTCCACTTTGCAAATCAGGCACCACCATCTTTGATGTTTTGGTATCTGATCAATGGCTTATGACCACATTTGTGGCTGGAAAGTATTAATACATCCCTTTGCAACTACCAAATAGGAGAAGGCTGCCCCCTTCACGCCGCATGCTCTCTGTAATTCTTTAGGAGGGTCACATAGTCTTGAGCTGGAAGGGCTTTAAGGTTCAAGAGCTTAGCATGTGGCATGTAAATGGATCGACGGATCCAAGCACTAATAGTTTGAAGTCAGGTTCTCCTCCCAATGTGACAAGACACGGTGATAATAAGAGGCATATTACAATGCACGGAAATTCATAGCTCGAGCAAGCATCTTCACAGTGCTACCACCATTGGAATAATAACGCCTCAGAGCCAAATATTCAAAGGGTACCCCATTTTTTCCCAGACCCTTTCAAGCTCACTCATTTTTCCAAGCAACAAGGCTCCAGTTGCTGCACATATGTGTCAGGTTCAAATTGGGCATAGCTTTAGACATCCCTGCCAGCGGCGCCCAGGGCTGCCATTAGAGCCAGGTCGCCGTGGGGGGCTCACATTCTCCCCCAGACAGAGGCAGCTTGAAAATGCAATCCCCGCACTCCCCATTCTGGAATCTTGTTGTATTGCAGTGTCCTGAAATAGAACCAATCCTGAGAACTCAAGTACGCCAGAAACAAACATTTTGTTATCACTACCTCGATTTCCTATGTTAAACGTTCTATTATGCCCAAAAAAAGTTCTCGTGGCATTGCGTTGAAAGTGCCTTTCTGAGCAAATGACACGCCGTTGCATCAACCCCACTCTTTTTTCTCCCTGCCCCTTCCAAGCCAATGAGTGTTGATAATCACGTATTGAGTTCAATTGAGACCTCGTTTTATTTTTAGCTTTAGGTTGCCCTGCCTGTGACTCTTAGGGCTGCCCTTGATGCCAGGACACCTGACGACCTAGGGCTTTCGCTCCTACTTACAATGATCCTAAGAGGGTGCAGCCCTGGCGCCCAGGTCAAAGGTGACAGGGTTAAGTGTGCTGCCTGTTAAGGGCTATTAAGATCTGGAAAGGGCCAAAGGCCAGCAACGCTGCCTCATTATCTCGAACCCGCCAAGTAGGCAGCTCCTCACCACTGCAGGGAATAACTGCTGTTGGGCTCTAGGTGATTAGCAAACTTGGGTACAAATGTCCATACACAGCCATAGGCTGAGACTCCTGGTACTGGCATCTATGAAACTATCTTCCCTGGGTACAGACCGCCTACTATGCTCTAAGTGATTATCACACCGGTATTACAAAATCTACCTGTGCAGGCCTGCTGCTCTGTCTTTTTTACAAATCCAAGATGAAAATGGCAATGTAAATGATTTATAGGACACAGGTACAAGTTTAAAAGGAAAATCATCTGTAGAAACACTTGCTGTCTGTAAAAGAATAGATAAATACTGTAGTGCACGTATATGCATATGTTGGAGATAAAAATTAAAAACATCTGCAGAAAATTATTTTTTTAGATGTATACTAGTTACATTTAAAAAAAATGCAAAATGTAAATAATTTACAGCACACATACGCTTTTAGGTTGAAATGAGGTTCAATTGTCTAAAATGTATGTGGGGAAAATTGTAAATGTTATATGAGGCTAAACATAAATCTTTAGGTGACCAAGTGATACATATATGGTATTGTCAAATGTATTGAACTTACAGTTGTGGCTTAGAAAAGGGATTTTTGTGAGTGTGAGCATTTATTTCAGAAATGTGGCTATGAATTTAATCTTTCAGTCCTGATGATGACCCGCTTTATTAATTGTCATTTGTATCGAAATGTCAAGATTACCCTTACTATGCAAATTAAATAACTTTTTTACTTTTGCATCATTCTTCAAACCAGATGTAGTTATGTGATGATAACTGTCATTGTAAAATATGTGTATGTTTGATGTCATTATTCTGTACATACCGCTGATCTGATAAGTCACTACTCTCACAGTTAAAACATCTTCCTGAGCGTCAGTAGCATGTCTATGAAGTAGGTTACATATTCCTAAATGTGGACCAGTTATACCTCATTTTTAAATAGGACTGAAGTTAGCTTGAAGTGAATTACCGTAGAGAATAGACTTATTAAAACCTTGCCTGTACTTGTTCAGATATTCTTAAGGATAATAGGTTGCCCTATAAATGTTCACGTTTTACTCATCAGAAGCAATATCTTAAGTAAATTGGAGCGTGTGCTTAATTTGTGAAACCATGAGCGCTGCTGCACACAGCTCTGCTCAGTAGCCCACGGCAAGCGCTATGAAATGTTGGCATGCAGAATACAAAGGCTGCCTAGGCTTGATTTCACCGAAACTTTTTTAATGCACTACCAGACCATCCCTGCCCCTTTATGTCACTCTTGCAGAATCCAGCTTTCTCCCTGTGATGGTTATCCCGAATTATCTTCCTCCTTCTTTTACCTTTCTGTGTTTTCATATCTTGCTCTCTGTAAATGTTTGATGAAGAAAAATAAGTCCCAGTCCCCAAAAATTAGTGCTAGTGGCCCCCACCAGCAACCACCAGCTCAAATTAAGCACCAATTGCAGCTGCTTTTCCATAAGCTTCAGAATTCGACCTCAGCCTTTTGTCTCCTTGAAAGCAGTCATCTCTCAAAGTCAAAGTAGAAAGACTGTGCAGTGTATACTGCCATGGTCTTCAACAGCAGGGACAAAGTTGATGAGGAATGCACCCATTTCAATGGTGTCTCTACCATCTTTTCAACAGCAACCACTAGTGACGCATCTTCTAAGGCAATGGCATGAGGGAAGCGAGACTACAGGACAAAGAGGCAACATCAGGGGTTTCCTGAAATTCTTCCTCAAGAAACTGGAGAAGATACACCTTTGGGGAGCATCTACACACAGCAACCTGAGGTCCTGCATCATCTTCAATACCAAGGGGTTAATATTAGCAGGGGAGCCAGGCTGGCATGATGGATGGTGGATAATTTCTATATGCATTATCAACAGGAATATCAGGAGTCTCTGAGGCGGGAGCAAGAGGGTCCCTAAATCTGACCTGGATGCGGTCTATGGACTCGTCCAGAACCTCAATATGGATGCATTTTAGAGAGCTCCAATATCTATCAGATCGTCAATGTCATCTCATGGCACTTCAGGGTCCAGCTCTGGGACACATTAGAGCCTCTTTGGTGCAAGTCCAGTAGAGAACATATTATCTATAACCGCATAGTCATGGCCATCAACACAGCATTAACTGCGGCCATCAACAGACATAGCAGAGGGTAACCAGCAGTAGAACAGTTGTTGAAGCGTAGCTGTGAAGAAAACCAGGAATCAGAACAAATGGAAATGGGGCAGAAAAAGAGACTTTAGAGCAGCGAACTTGTCTTTACTGTGATGTTTTTATGTTTCCTATTATTTCTGTTGATCCCTTGCTGCTCAGTCGACAGAAAGAAAGGTGCCCTCTCCTCTCAGAGGAAGTACGGTGTGTCTTCCTACTCTCCACCCAGGTCCCGAACACTTAGAGGTTTTCAGCCACGAAGCACACACTGCAGCAATAGCCACACTTAAGAAGTGGAAGGCAGGAGGCACTGAATGTTCACATTTAAAAATTAGATTAATTCCTATCCGCAGGTGTGTCTCCCACAGCTGTGTCTAACTATTTTCTACCAGCAGCAAGTATGCGCACGTGTCCTGTAGCATCTCACCGCCATACTACAGGCATATGATCTGCTGCCAACAGTGACGACGGACTAGCAATCTAGATCTCCAAATGTAGCGGTAGTCTGGAAGATGTGAGCTGGAATACGCATCCAGTTTACAGGTTCCACCTACAGTATTACCTGAATGTCACAGATTCCTGCCACGGTTGGGAGACAGAATAAACAGGAAATACTGGTCCTAGTAAATAGGAAAATAGGAAGTCCTAGTAAACTAGGAAATACAAAAAGTACAAAGATTACAAAAAGCAGGGTTGCAAATAGATATCTGTGTTTAGGAATGGGGTGGTTACCCTCGTAAATTAAGAACAGATTCACTTTCAAAGAACTAAGTGACCATGAATATGCCCTTTGCCCTGGCTTCAACTATTAAACTACGTTTATAGTCCAAAAACGCTTGCTGTCGAGGCTGCGAGAACAGGAGGAGCAGTCTATTTCTGGTCTTTAACAAGCCCTGATACCATTCCATTATTTCATTTTTGTGACATAAACAACAATTAGCTTCTGGGGGTGAGTGCTCTGAAATCCAAACGAACTGAAAGGGTACACAGAATCGCAGCTCGTGCACAAGTCCAGGCGGTTAGAGTATTGCAAAAGTGATCGCGATGTAAAGATCAGTTGTGGTAATCTGTATGTTTTTCCTGGATAGCCTCTGAATTATGTTCTTCACCATACAGAAAGAATCTGTAATTAAATCTCTGTATTTTAGTCTCTCTTCTTCGAGCATTGTTTTATGGCCACTTGTGGTGTACTTTTTGTTTTGTTCTCGTGGTAGTTTACTTCAAATTCTAAAAATCTATCATTTCCACTTTGCTTTTGCGTGTAACTAGACATGACTACTTGTTAGGAAAGCATATGCTGCCCTCTACTGCACAGAATGTAAGAACCTAATTTGAACGCAACAGAAACGCCACTGCAGTCCACACTGAAAAGGAATATTCGACGAGCCACGCGGAGACCTATATGTGAAGTGATGATTACGTTTTTTCATGAACGCATAATTTATTTGCATTTCACAGGAAGGAAATTCAGCCATGATGTGGCGGGATTAGTTAAGGGACTTGGTAATTGCTTTGCCACGCAATTTAATGTCAAGGTGTTGTCCTCGACAAGTGTCATGCCACTACTCTTCGCCTTATATCCCACAAGAAGGATAAATGAGGGGGGGGGGTTCGTGTATTGTTCAAGGAGGGCCCAAACGAACACATACGTTGAACAAAAACGACGCGATTTTAGGTTTTTGTAACCAATCTGAGATTTACACAAACAGCAAGGTTTACAATTTACAGCATTTTTTACCAGGTTAATTTTTGAGAAAGCTTAGCAGGTGGCAGGTGAAAACTGACAAAGCATCAAACAATTGGCAGCATAAATAACTATAAAAATATTCTCATTGTGTTGGATAAAGTGTATTTTCAGCCTTGTAAGTGAGTGAGTGTGGACCAGTTGGCCCATCGCTTAGCTAGTGATGAACACTGCATGGCCTGCGCTAAGCAGAAGAACCACCCACTCTGTGCGGGCATTGGGAAGAGGGGGAGGACTCAATGGCACCTGACTATGGCACGCGTCCCACCCCTTCAGCTCTATCGTACCCAGTGCTTTAAATAGGAAAAAAATAAGAGCAGGTACTCATCAATTTAAGCAGTGAATGGGGAGGGGCAATTGTGGGCGGGACTAGAGGCGGAGCTTGGAGGCAGGCATTTAATGGGAGCCACATTTTGCCAATTGTGCTTGATAATACAGACATATTTCTGCTATCTGTACAGTATTTGTGTTTTTGCTCCCATGTACAAAAGGATACATTTATTATTTTGGTAATTTCATACCAATGCAGATTGTCTCTGAGCCTATTCACATATGAAACCTAAAAGTCATGAATGTTCTCATTGTGCACAACTAGTGCTATTGTAGGTAATTTGACTAAGAAGCCTGGATAACGATAGGCCTATTCCCTTTGGCCTCCATTCTTTAGGGTACACCTTCCACCTTGCATCTTTACATCCTTGTCCTCTCTGTTGCCTCTTCCACTTTTCAAACAGTAAACATCAAAACTGAAGCCACAGAACCAACCTAAAGGAAAAGGAACATTTTCAATCTGGTCTTCAACCCAATGCAGACCACACTACTGTCTCAGTTATCATTATAGAGTAGGCACCCACTATGGTCAATCTAAACCATTTACAGCTCCTTCAATGGGAGCACGAGGTACCTAACGTGAACAGTGGGCAAGTGAAGTGATTGCAGGGAACTAGAGTGGCGACACGTGATGAAGGGCTTATATAAAGGGCTGAGATGAACGCAAGGGATAAATTGAGCTAACATACGTCAACGAAAAGTGAATGAAATGAACAACCAGAGGCACCAGGGTAAGCAAGATAAGTACAGGACAAAGGTGCCTTGAAGTGACTGGGTCAGGTGAGAATTAAGTGAGGACAGAAAGGATGAGTCAGTTAAGGCAGGTTGAGTAAATCAAACATAGTGGGTCAGTTCAGAGTGGAAGAGCCAAGCACATCTTGCATGATGTAAGCAAGGGTTGGCAAGGAAAATACAGGGTGAATGAGTCAAGCACAGGTGAGCACATGGTGGTCTAGATGATGACTGGCGAAGCAAAGCAAGTAATCTGAGTCAGTGGGAGAGGCAACCACAGCTTCCATAAGGCAAACATAAGATGTGCAAGGCATGTACAGAATGGATGAATCCGGCACATTGTAGGTACAGTTGGCACCTGATGGTTAGGAGACCATAGGATTTTCTAGTTGTTTTTTGTAGGGTGGACCAGGCCTGCTGTGCATTGGAGAGATGCACAGGAGACGTTAGTACAATTTTCTACTATTTAGGTGTCCCCTAAAACATCCCTTAAAATAGTACATGCGAAGACACTGAGTTTTATATGGAAGGTGCGTGTAAAAAAAACAAGCATTGGCAAAGCCAATAGGTCTCGCGCCAGCCCTGGCCGTGTGACAGCTAAAAGACATTGGCAAAGCCAATAGCTCTCAGATAGGTGCGATCTATTGGCTTTGCCAAAGCTTGGTAAATAGGGTTGAAGGTCTGCCAAAGGACTGCTTCCTAACAACTAGAGCGCTCACCTTCAAAATGTCAGCTCTAGAATGGAAGCACACTCTAGAATGGAAGTAATCTAAGAGGTAAAAATTGTGGTTGTATCTGAGAAAAGATCTCTCAGCAGTGCGTAACGGAGAGCAGGACAGAGATTGCTGCCTCAAGTAATCAATGTAAAACAAAGGATAACACAAAGCACGAATAAAAACTAGTTTAAGAACCTTTAAAATCACTGAAAACCCAGTAGCTGCTCTGCAAGTCACTCCACACTCAGCAAGAATGTATAAGTGCAAAATGCAGAATAGAAGAAACATTCAACTTACATTCAGATGTGCATACGCATGCCAGCCGTTTCTAAATAGGAATGAAGGTCTTCCAAAGGATTGCTTCCCAACAACTAGCATGCACTTTAAAAATGCCCACACTTGTGTAGGAGCATCCAAGCAATACATTATGGAATGAAAAATGGAAAAGGCCAATAGATTGGGATATTTTTGTTTGGACGGAGTAGGGCAGGGGAGATTGGCAAGCAATTACAGGAGAAGGGAGTAGGGGTAAGAGAGTGCAAGCAATGACTACAGGAAGGTGTGGGAGGACAGTGGGCAGCAACACAAAGAAGGGGTGAGTGGGAGGGGGAAGAAGCAACAAGGAGATGGGGTGGGTGGGCAGCCCTGATGGTTCTTCCAGCAGAGATACAGTGTCATTTAGGCACTTTGTAGTGAGAGATGGGGGGCGAGGAGCTATCAAAGCAGCAACAAGCCACGAGAGGCCCTTCTCCCCTGTCCGCAATCACTTGTGCTCGGAGAAATGCTGTAGGGCACAGGGGAGTTGCCAAGTAAGTCATGTGGTGGAGTCACTCTCTTCGGACAGCAGATTGTACTTGAGAGTAGTGTTGGCTGCTCTCCTTAACCTCCACACCTTAGAGAGCAGACCAAGCTCTGTTATGAAACACTACCAGCACTGATGTCCCAGACTCTGTCTGCCCTGAGCAGAACGCCATGCCTCGTAGCGATTTCTAGGAAGCTGTCACCACAGTCCTGTCCCTGGCTCTTGCTTACAGGACTGCCCTCTACATACCATGTCTCTCTCCTCTGGTCATGAGCTGCGTGGGAGAGTCGCTGAATTATACTGTCTTCTTGCTTCAGCAGTGCTGTGGGGCAGGGGAAGAATGAATGGAATGTGGTGCCCTGACAAGTTCTGGTGCTGCTCACTGCATTTCGTAAAACACCCAGACTAACAACGAAAATGAAGACTGACCACCACATCCACCCCATAAGAGGAACAGCTGCAGACAGACTTGATCCCCTCCAATGGTGCATCACAGGGTAGGATGGGAGGGGCATTCTGTGTTCTGAGTCGGACATGATTTTGAGTGCCCATAATGTACTCGCGCCTCTGACCTTAGCTAAAGTCGGTGCCTAAGACTGGAGTGCTGCACGAACACAGCAAAATAATTAGTGAGCACACTCGAAATCCAAGAAAGCGGAACACACCGAAAGGTGGAAAAACAACAAGCGAGCGAGGGAGAATCAGGGATAAATAACAAAATAGAGAAAGAGCAGATAGAGAAAAATAGTCCGAAATAACTAGCGAAAGCACGGCGCGTTGTGTGGAAATATTAATCTGACCCACGAAGAATGCAGCTGCCACCCTGCGCGCCGCTGCTCGCTCCCGAGAGCCAAATGCCCTGGGAGTGAACATTAGAAAAGAGGTAGGACATGCACCTGCCTTTAGCCATTTGCGTGCTTTCATTTTTGAAAGACACACGCAAAAGCCAATCCAATGTGTGAGAGGAGTCAGACCCACACGGAGAAGCCACAAGAAGCCTCGCAGAGCAGCGCATGCGCGCTGGCTCAGGCTTGACCTAAAAAAAAGGTTCCACCCCTGATTCTCTTCTTTCCAAAGCAATGAACCACCAAATAAAGACTATATGCACGGTCTGGACTTTATGTGCGGTCTCAACTTTATGCATGGTCTGACTTCCTCAGACAACAACAGAGACACTGACTGTAATACTGCCCCAGAATTCAAAGACTGTGTTGCTTTACACTAAATGTAATTAAAGCTTTGCTTCACTGCAAAATAAACCTAGGTCAAACTCACCTCTGTGTCTCGATACATCTAATTGAAAAACACACAACCACATTAAAGGGGCCATCTAGTGAATACTGTCATACTAGCTCTCAAAACCGTTCCAGACATCAAATATTCTATAATACCCTTTTTTTAGAGAGCTGCTGGCCTGAGCTAAGAGAATTGTGTTTTTTCTTAGACTGGAGAGTCCCTTTAAGTGGTATGAGGTTATCAGATTTTCAAAAACTGGAAACACCAGGCTTAATGCATAATCACAACTGTTCAAGATCACCTATGTTGTGAGAAGCTCAGTTAAGACATAATGTTTTTTTTTTTTTTTTTTTTAAATAAAAGGGTTTGAGGAAGTGCCTGAACAAGAAGACAGAATGTGAGGAGGGGACACCTGGACACGATCACACTAGTCATAAAGATCAAAGTCAGTATGTATCATGGGAGTGTGTGTTATTTTGAAGACCACTCACTGTCAAGCCACTCATTTCCCTTTATTTTCTAGGCCATCTCCTGCTGCGTCTCGAAATCTATGAGATTTTATTCAACACCTCTTTTTCAGTGCCCAGGAAACCTATTTATTATCCACTGTCTGTTCACATCTAGCATCCATGTTTGACCCCCCACCCTCCAGCCTCTTGCATTCTAGCCTGTAGTCTTCATTGACTGTCTGCGCTCCTATGCCTGGGGGATCTTTATCTTGTGTTCTGCAGGACATCTGCCTCTCACAGATGGACTCCATTAGGAGGTTGTGAGCTATTCTTCCCAGACTAAACACATTTATGTGTGTAAACTTACACACGCTCACACACAATTTTATTCAGATAATTAGCTTGCACATTTACCCCATGTTAATACCCAGAAAACCTGTACTCGAACTGGCCCATCTGAACATATGGTAAAAACACCCTGTCCAGAATAATCTCTCAAAAGTCAGAAAAAGTAATATACATGCACAAAGTCAAAGGCTCACAAAAAAGAGGTGATGTTGCAGATTACACAACTGATGATGGAGTCAATTTTTTAATGGACAACTAAACTAAAGACATTCAACCCAGATTTTACTGGCAGGGGAATTTAATTAATTGCTGGTAGGTGGATATCACAAAATGAAATGATTTTTTGTTGAGTACTACTGCCCCAAAAGGGCCTTTTTATACTTTAAAATCTTTTGTTAATGAAAAGGATGAACCCACAGCTGTAGAATCAGTTTTTCTTCCGAACCTCAAGTCTGTCTAAATTACTGTATCCCACAATTCTGTTAGAGAAATATGTGGTGGATTCCCAGGTTGCTTGCTTTAGCACACTCTGCCCCTTGAAAAGTAAATGGATTAGGTGGAGCACGTATGTCACTTAACTAGATTAATACCGCAATTTGAATGACTACGTGAAACTTGCCAAATGGACACAGGTGGGTTGGGACAGGTAGAGGCAGTACTGTGTATGCTGGTGGACTGTCTGCCTGCTCTGCAGTCAACTGTCCAGCTGAATGATGATCGGCCAATGTATGATAGCGGGTGATACACTGCCCCTCCGCCTAGGCTGCCTGCAGACTGGTGCTGAGAGGTGCAGTTTCATCTCGGGTGTCATGCTGTAAGTAAATTAGATTTCATTTTTCCCAACACATGTTGGGGTAGGCCCTGTGTGACACACACCTACAGTGTGATTGACTGGGCAGGGTCTGATTGGACCCCGCATTTTCATTCCCAGGCGGCTGTAGAGCATCCAAAATCCCAAACAGCCCTTAAGTGATGCAAATGAGCCGCAGAGGTATTGCTCAGCAGTGGCACATTGGCCCCTCCCTCCATTTTCACAGTCTTCTCTTTTTCAGCAGCAGTTGAGCAGCTGCACAGCCTCCAATGCCATTGAGCCTGTCCTGCCTGACTTCTTCCTAAGAGTACCAGTACTCTCCTTGGCCAAGGAAAAGTTCTGATACTCAAAGGGAGAGGATTAAAAAGTGGTGGTATCCGTACCAGTGAGTACCGCCCCATTTAAATCACTGATCGTATTGCATCAATGCACCAAGGGGCTTATTTATGAGAGACTTGCGCTACCGGAGCGTCACATTTTCTGAAGCTCCGGTGGCAAAAACTGCACAACCATACTTATGAGGTAACGCAAAGCCACTTTGCGTGGCATTGCATGGCCTCATAGATATGGAGTGAGGCAAGGTAGCAAAAGTCGCTGCATTACCTTACTCTGTGCTAGGGAGGCGCTCTATGGGCATTGCAAAGGGTTTTCCCACACAACACCCATGGATTTTGATTTTGCCCCATATTTAATCACGTAAACTTCGGGCAGCGCTAAAACCTTACGCCTCCCAGGAACACGTGTTCCTGGGAGGAACCCCGTTTATTTCCACTTTCCATGTGTGCTGGATTCTGCAGAACACATAGAATGAGCAAAAAGCCTCTCGGGGTTGTTTTTGTGCCGGAAGGTGCCCCTTTTAGGTCTCGCCTGACCCAGCGCATGCGCTGGTCTGGCGAGACTTATTGAGAGGGCTCCAAAAAGTGCTACCAGGCCAGCCTAGACCTACAGTGCCTGTGCGCAGGCACGCGCGCTGCGTTTGGCCGCGATCACTTTCACTTTCGCGGCCGCTTTGATGTTTGATCGCAATCACTTTTGCGGCCGCACGGCTACGCATTGGATCCAGCTGTAACTTAAAGTGTACCTGTCACCAATAATGTAGGCATCATTAGCAAAATCTTATATTCGCTCTAAGGTGTGCCTGTCACTGATAAATGCAGGCAGAAATGGCAAAATCTTAATGCTCGAAGATGTGCCTGTCAATGGTAATACAGGCAGCACTGGTGTTTATACCGCTATGCAAGGTGAATCGGGCGCTTAAGTTGCCAGAAGTATACACTCTGCCCATAGTGAAGATGGCCTCCATGTCAAGGTGCATGTGGCAGTATCCACGGCGTATTAGCAATGATCCGGAAAAATGATGGGCGCTCACAAGTACGTCAGTAACATCAGCAACTCCACATCACTTCACTAGAGACAAAATAATGAAAAGCTCAGCCTGCCATTGTACTGTTCATTCAGGGACTACTCAATGCATTTGGATACAGTCAATTGAGCAAGACTATGGTTGATTGTCAGGGGTGCTCTGAATAAACTTGTCCAAATCATCAGCAACATGTGCTCTTCAACTTGGACACATATTAAAAGAAAGTGTGTGGAAATTAGGTCAGAAGGTGAGATGTGATGGGGCATGAGACAGAGCTGTGTCCTTGCATCCCTCCCTAATTTGTTTGTCTTTATATCTGTGATTGTATAATGATCTTATTAAATTTCCTCTAAATAAGGCTTTACATTTTTCAAAAGCATATTTTATGCAGATCATACAGTACTCCTAGATCCCACCTCCATTAATCTGCATCCAGCACTGAATTATTATTTATAAACATCCCTATCGTAATGCATTGACAGTCACTCCTACTAATACCCAGATGAAAAGCTTTGGGAAGGAACAAAGAGAAACTAGGCTTGGTTTCTAAATAGCACTAAACTCCAGAGAATTAAGAGTGGGAATATTTTGGTGTCCTGATATATAATACGCTTAGCTGGCAACAGTAGTATCACAATAAAAAATATACGGTACAAATGTATTAAACGGCTGTGTTCAAGGGAAGAACACATTCCTATTTGTTTCATTTTTTTATAAAGCGCATATAAGGCCCTAGTGCACCAGATCACTTCACAAATACCAGCAAGAGAGTACAAACAAGAAAAACAAGACAAGTAAAGGATAACGAGTAGAGAGGGAAAAGGCAATGAAGAGCTGAAAAGTTTAAAGATTCAGATTATAAAGAGTCTGTCGAATGAGGGATAACATGCAGGTGTTGAATAATTTGAGCCATAGTCAAAACACGTCCAGCAGCAAATATACAACTGAAACTATACTCGGAGACTAGGTTAGGGGGTGTTTTGGAGCATGTTCAGTTATTTCTTTAATGCTGGACGAGAATATACATGAAGATACAGTTCTGATGTCAGGATGTAGATGAGTTCTAAATTTTGGGTGCACTGCCGGAGGCATTCAGAGGGTGCATTTTCTTGAATGTGGGGACTTCATGAAGAAGGCCTCTGAAGTACTCCAACATCACGCCCAATTATTATCAATCAAAGCTTTATTTCGACATGTAATGTCATAAAAGCACAATAATACAAAAAACACAATTTCATAAAAAATACATTTTAAAAACATGTCATAAAAGGATCTAATTGCCTTATATACAATAAATATTTAAAAATGTATTAAACTTAGCAGCTTTGGAGATAAAAGGGAAAATTAACTGGAGCTAATTAGCCTCTGCCTGATCAGCCATGCCCAACCTAAGAATTTGGCCACCCCGTAGACTAGGGTAGTATTTGTGGTCGTTTTAAGAATTCTCAGGGCGGCAAGATAATCCCTTGTTCCTAGCTGCAGACAAACGGGCCTGAGCCATTTTGTTCTTGGTGGCGCATAAGCTGGACAGGCAAAAAAAAAGTGGGAGATGTTTTCGGCAGCGCCAGAGCAAGTCGGACAATCTGGGGGAGTCTTGTGCGGGGGATTCCACTTACTGGTGCGGTCGCGGAGGGGAAGGGTCCCAAACCTAAACTGGATGAAAAGTGATCTATCCTTGGGCTTCGTGATGAAGTCCAGATGAGGTTCTAAAAAGGGCATGAGCTTGTGCTGACGAAATGCCTCTGTCAACCTACCAAGATTGGGATCTCTTAGCTCCATGGCATCAACCCATACCCAAAAAGCTCTTTTAGTTTCCTCCTTGGATATTGGTGCCCCCAGATCCCGATCAGATGCGAGGCCTGTTGCGACCAAAAGCTTCTTGATGTTTGTGAGCCACTCGATTTTATGGGCTCCTCGCAAATTCATAACCTCCCTTAGGCCATCGGCATAGTTGGAAAGCTCAGGGGTGCGCCACAGCCGCGCCCAGTATAACAGAGGACGGAGAGTGACTAGATCTCTAATAGAGCGCCTACCAAGGTCGCTCAATAGTGGTTTAGTCGGGGTACCCCTTGGGAGCGATACAAGGTCTCTGAAGAACTTGTTTTCATTGGTCACTAGGGCGTCTACACAGCAGAAGCCCCATAGTTCCGCGCCATAGAGGGCACTACCTACCGCCTTTGCAGCATAGATGTCCAGAACTGGAGCAATGGGTTTGGTAGTGGAGGCACGGAATTCCTTTCCCAGGGCTCCAGTTACCCGTCTATGGTTGAGCACCATTTTATCAATATGGGGCTGCCACTTGAGCCTGTCAGTGACTCTAATCCCCAAATAATCGAACTCCTTGACACGCTCAAGTGGTTTCCCATCTAAAGTCAAGGTGGATCCAAAAGATCTAGTTGGGTTGAAATAGAGGAGTTTGGTTTTGGAAGTGTTAATGACAAGGCCTCTCAGCTCACAGAACAGAGAGAAGCGATCTAAAAGCTTCTGTAATTCTGCTGGTGTTTTTGAAATTAGAAGCGTGTCATCCGCAAAAAGAAGGGCGGGGACTTTGTCACCCGCCAGTGTGGGGACATCAGCTTCAACTTCGAGCAGGTAGGAGACTACGCCATTCACAAACAATGTGAAGAGCGTAGGTGCCAGCACACAACCTTGGCGAACCCCTCTATTCACCGGGATTTTATCGTTTTTTTGTTCCTGAGTCCCCCATCTGATGCGAGCAAAGTTATTTTCGTGCATCCGAATGAGAAGGTTCAGGATATATGGTGGGATCCCCAGCTCCTCCAGGATCAACCACAGGCGATCACGGGGAACCAGATCGAAGGCGGTCTTAAGATCGATGAACGCCAGATATAGGGCGCCCTTGCCAATAGTGACCACCTTCCAGTAGAGAAGCACTGGCCTAAAAGCTTGGTCAATTGTACTGGTGCAGGCCCTAAAGCCTGCCTGGAACTTTGTCATGATGCCATTGTCATCCACCCAGGAGTGGATCCTCTCCAGGAGGACCCTACCGACCAATTTCTGTCCAGAATCTATGAGACTGATTGGGCGGTAATTCGCTGGGTCTCCCCTAGAGCCCTTCTTGAAGATGGGAATTACTTCAGCTCCCCTCCAAGACTCGGGCACCGGTGAGCCATCCAACAAAGCATTAATAAAGATCGCAAAATACGTTGCCCATCCGTCAGTATTGGCTTTGTATAGGTCACCCGGGATACCATCTGGTCCCGGGCCTTTGCAGATACAATTTTATTAATGGCGGTCTCAACCTCTTTCTTCTCGATCTTAGAGAATAAGAAGTGATCAGAAAGTGTGGCTATGGGCCCCGATCGGGTGCAGAGGTCTTCCGCATGCTCCGCCCCTACATATAGATTCCTAAAATGGTCAAACCATTCCCTGTCCGTAATGTGGTTGGGGATTTGGTCCTGGTCATGGTTAGTGGATCTTCTCACTATGGACCAAAAAAGCTCGCCATTTTTGAGTGGCTCGCAAATTTTAAGGAATCCCAGCGCTGCTCTTCCCAGTCCTTCCAGGCAGAAACAAGTGCCTGTCTGTAAAGCAACCTCGCTTGCCTGACCTCACCTGGATTGTGAGATTTGATTGCAAGGATCAGGCTGTTTTTTTTTAATCTACAGCCCTTATTAAACCACTTGTTTTCTGGCCTAGCTCTTGGGTTGGGTTTTTTCCTGTGATCAAGGAACAGGATACCAATCGAATCCATAGTTTCCTCAAAGACTTTGGTATGACCAGACGTGTCCTTGGATGCTATGGAGAGCCTGGCGGTATGATCAGCAAGGATTTTCTCCAGAGCAGCAAGTTTTGTATTGCACAGGATGAATTTAGGCCATTTAAGGAATCTATTACAATTAGAGGGCTGGAGTATCTTAGTTATCATTTGCATTCCGTGAGAGGGGGTTTGAACTTGTCTATGCCACATCTCCCGCATGCTGAGAGACAAAGGGTTATGGTCGCTGTTGATTGATGGTGTTACAATCATATCGACAACAAATTTCCAACCCCTCCTGTCGATCAATATATAATCAATTCTGCTTTGACAGGCGACCCTATTGAAAGTGTTAGCGCCCACTGGGTCAGAGGTTGTACGCCCATTTGCAGCTCTTAGGCCGAATTCTAGTACTAGGGCATTTAATTGAATCACGACCGGGGACCATCTTTTTACGGGGTTAAGAGATAGTAAGGGAATACCCCATCTGGTGTCCTCATCGTGTGTTCCCAGGATATCATCTGTGGCAAGCGGTTCAAATGAACAATTAAGATCGCCAGCAACAAGTAGGAAGGAATCAGGAGGGCAAGTGGAAAGCATGCCTGAAAGGGCTGTGATAGTAGAGGACTTGGCACCCCCTTGGGTTCCACGGGCATAGACATTGAAAAGTTCCCATGAATAGCCACTCTTAGTGCCTTTGATGGTAAGTCTCATTATGTCTGGCGTGGAGCAGCTATTAAGGGTAATCCTAAGGTTGAGATCTGCCCTAACCCAGACCATGAGTCCACCAGAGGGGCGGCCACGACCGATTGAGGTGGCTGGTACAAAAAAACAACAAAACCCCGGCTTGTACAGTGGCTCAACACTCCAGGTTTCCTGGAACATACATATATCATGTTCCTCAATTAGTTCACTCCAGTCTGGGAGAGTGAGCTTGCTACGTAGACCTGCCACATTCCAGGAGACAAGCTTAAAGTGACTGGAGAGGTTTTCCCGGGGAGTGGAAGCACTTGGGGGGTGGTCTTGGTGGTAATCAGTGCTGATGGTGGACCTCTGGGATAAGTTTATTGAAGTAGGTGGGTCCAGGCCCGGATGTTCTGATGGTGTAATGGAATCTAGTATGCAGCAACCTAGGGGGATCGGGGAGGTGATTGATATACCTCCATTACCCTGCAGTCAATCAACAGCCTCTAGGCTGCTATATCGATTTTCCGTGGGGATATAACCTAGCGTCAATGGGGGTATAGGCCAGCTCCCCTGCGAAAAACCCCTCCTGTTCCGGTGAACAAACGTCCACGCTTCCGTGAAGTGACCAGGAGGATAAAAATAGGTCAGGGGGAGGGCTATGATAGATGCTCCTGGGCTAGAGTGTCTCCAGTTACAGATTTGCTCAACAGTTTTAGGGTCATTAAAATTAATTAGGATACAGTCCCCCCTTATATTCTTTGCCAGGTGACCTACCCATGGGACCCTTCTTACCATAAGTATTTTACTGCTTTTGTGCGTTGGCAGTGGTCTATTTTTGTTGAGCCAGTGTACCACCCTGTTCCTCAAGGTTGTGGGTGACTCAACTTCATTTTTGCCCAATTCGGGGACCCCTGTTAGGATTACGACGTATGGGGCAGTTTCAGGTGGCAGGTTGGGGATATTTGCCCCACTTGGGGTCCTAGGTGTAGGTATCCTAGCGACCTCTTTCGGCTGGGTTGTACTAAACTGCTTAGGTTTCCTGTAATCGGGAACTGGAGTGGGCTCATTAGTTGCGATTGATGGTTGGCATTCAGGGGGGACTACTGGTTGAACTTGGGGGACCACCAGGTCTTTTTCTACTCTTATATTGACCGGTGTGTTCAAAGCCCCTGATCAATAGATGTTATTTGGAGTGTTAGTCAAGACCCCTAGGCTGCGTTCAATCCTGAGTAGGTGTTGTTCAATTTTGAGTAGTCTGTCCTCCACAGGATGAAGGAGAAGCCTGATTGCATCAAGTATATCATGTGTATTCGGTAAGTCTGGGGTCCCTCCCTTATCTACTTCACTTGGCCCCCCAGTAACATCCTGACGCATTGTTCTAGTTGGTGATAAGTGTGATTGGAGAGCAGCCTTGTCTGGCAATACCGCCAGTAAAGGCTGCTCAGGGACAATAGTTTTTTTTTTCAATTTTCCAATGTGGTTTGTCGATTTTTGCTTTCTTTTAGTAGTCTTGCCCTTCCCACCATTAAAGGGTGGACACCCTTGTTTGTTTTGGGGGATTGCCCCGGGATTTCGCTCTCGCAGCTGCCTAGTGCCAGACTCTGGGACTATACTAGTGGCAGTCGGCAACAAGCGAGGAGAAATTAACAGAGAGTCAAGGGCCATAGACTGGTCCTCCAAAGAAACAGCAGCAACTGTTCCACTGGATGGCAGGTCCTGGGCAGTAAGATCCACATCAGATCCAATAGTGGTGACGTGATTGAAAATTTGCTGTACAGGAGAGCGCGCATTAGCGAGGTAGCCCATGGAGGACCTCCTGGCTGCTGCAAGGTCCTGCGAAACACGGCGTTCCAGGAGCATGATTTCTTGGTCAATAACACAGTTGACCTTAGTAACAAATTGGTCCATCGTTCCAGTAAGGCGTTCATTAGCCGCTCTGCCTTTGGAGTCTTTTGGTGGCATAATAGGGGCCAGGGGGTTGGTTGGAGAGAGACCGGGCACAGCAGAAACAAAAAAAAGGAACCGTTCAAGTGTACAGCTTCAGGTGACAGTATTCCTTGCAATAGACCTAATGTAACAGAAAGACAACAGTACCTTAGCACGTGCGATGAGAGTGCGACGTTAGGGGGATTGCCCAGTCCAGTCCGCTCTGGTCAGTGACGGGCAAGGACGGGCCCGCCCTGGGCCCGGGCACCGCCCGCGCGCGTCCCGCGCTGCGGTTCTCCTCCCGGAGCTTTAACCCTCCCCGGCGCTGCCTGATGACGAAATTGGCAGGCGCCCGGGTGAGGGAATGATGGGAGTTGTGGTTTTCGCTCGTTCCGCCGTTCCCCTCACGGCACCGCAAACACCAGCACAGGAGTTCAGGAGTAAAGCGCCGTTCCCCTCACGGCTGGCAAGGTAAGGAGCACCTTCAAAGAAGTGCTAAAAAACGTCCCGCGCTGCGGTTCTCCTCCCGGAGCTTTAACCCTCCCCGGCGCTGCCTGATGACGAAATTGGCAGGCGCCCGGGTGAGGGAATGATGGGAGTTGTGGTTTTCGCTCGTTCCGCCGTTCCCCTCACGGCACCGCAAACACCAGCACGGGAGTTCAGGAGTAAAGCGCCGTTCCCCTCACGGCTGGCAAGGTAAGGAGCACCTTCAAAGAAGTGCTAAAAAGCGTCCCGCGCTGCGGTTCTCCTCCCGGAGCTTTAGCCCTCCCCGGCGCTGCCTGATGACGAAATTGGCAGGCGCCCGGGCGAGGGAATGATGGGAGTTGTGGTTTTCGCTCGTTCCGCCGTTCCCCTCACGGCACCGCAAACACCAGCACAGGAGTTCAGGAGTAAAGCGTCGTTCCCCTCACGGCTGGCAAGGTAAGGAGCACCTTCAAAGAAGTGCTAAAAAACGTCCCGCGCTGCGGTTCTCCTCCCGGAGCTTTAGCCCTCCCCGGCGCTGCCTGATGACGAAATTGGCAGGCGCCCGGGTGAGGGAATGATGGGAGTTGTGGTTTTCGCTCGTTCCGCCGTTCCCCTCACGGCACCGCAAACACCAGCACAGGAGTTCAGGAGTAAAGCGTCGTTCCCCTCACGGCTGGCAAGGTAAGGAGCACCTTCAAAGAAGTGCTAAAAAGCGTCCCGCGCTGCGGTTCTCCTCCCGGAGCTTTAACCCTCCCCGGCGCTGCCTGATGACAAATTATTATCACACAAGGACCAAAACAAGTATCGAGGGCATGACCTAAGCCACTTTTTTCATAAATGGCTTATATTACTGAACTGTGAGATGACATTTGTTGATAAAATGATTACTATTTAAACAAAAATGGTGCAGGGGAACTAATATATCTTTAGACGGAAGGCAGAAACTTATGCCATCACACTGAAAAGTGCTCTTTACGTCACTATAAATAGTATGACCAGTCTGCCACAATATATGAGAATTACACTGAATTATAAGGCTCACATTTTGCTTGACGATTCAAATGGTACATACTAGAACTCATGGGATCTTAGGCACCCTGAGACTGAGGCAACAAAAACACAGATATAATGTATAAAACGTAGTTATAAGAGAATTGTAATTTATTATCCTGCATTTTATTGTTTTGATTGTTGTTTATAGACTGTATATGGTTTTACAAAGCTATAAATATTAAGCTATGAAATAAACAAAATCATACAAAACACCTCGATAAACTTCAGCATCCTTACCATAAAACAATTCAAATAACTATTTATATTTTTAGAATATTGCTAGTTTTCTCCTTTAATGTAGGGTGGAGTCAGGCAGATGATGACCAATATGTCCTTCCGATCATGGAGGGAGGGTGCTTGCAGCTCTTGAGAGACATGTGCCCTAACGAAACCTATCTCACTTGAAATGTCAGCACTGACTTCAGACTAGGTCCTGGTCGGTTTTTTAGGTCTCGCCTGACCCAGCGCATGCGCTGGTCTGGCGAGACTTATTGAGAGGGCTCCAAAAAGTGCTACCAGGCTAGCCTAGACCTACAGGCCGCTTTGATGTTTGATCACGATCGCATAGCCAATAGGTCTCGCTTTTGGGACCTTATAAGTATTTAGTTATGCAACTGTTGCATGGCTAAACATTTATAAGGTCCCAAAAGCGAGACCTATTGGCTATGCCAATGCTTTTTTACGGTGCAGCAGTGTCACAAAAAGTGATGCAACAGCAGCGCAAGGGCCTCATAAATAAGGCCTGAAATGTTTTGATAAGGAAACTTGACATGGTTACAAATATATGTGCGGTAACATGCCCCAATCGTCATTTGTAAAGCATGTGTTTTTATGCTACAAGTGTCCGCACTGAAATCAAGAGAAATGCTTTTATTTTTGTGTAACAGCTCCAGTACTAGATAATTGCTGACAGAATCTTATGTAGTTAGAAAAACTGATTACAACCATGGAAATTGATACCAAGAAAAATTACAATAATAAAGTAAAAACATGAGAATAAATAGAGGACTTTATCAGTTTATAGAAAAAGAGGAAAAGGAAAGGAAGCAAAAGGGAGAGAAAGAAAAAGAGAGGAAATGGGATAGAAGAGGAGAGATGAGCAAGAAAAGAAATTAGGAGATTTATAAGTGCAGGGGGAGAAAGTTAGTGAAACATAGCCAGTATAGGTCAGACTTAGGACCTATGACTACGGTGGTCTGATGGACTGCCATAGCCACGGTGGCGGTGCGGGCACCACCGCACCAGCGGTCCGCCAGCCCTATTACAAGTTGGGTTTGTTGGACCGCCATTGGACTGCCACAAATGCCAGGGATCAGAGATCCCTGGCGGTGTTGCAGCAGTCTTGAGGCTGCAATATGCTTGGCGGTGCGGCTGCGGCACCGCCAAGCATATTAAGAGTTTCCTCACCATCACAGTTTTCATAGCATTGGGGCCGCCATTAAAACTGTGGTGGTGCAGAAACAAAGGGGGACCTACAGGGCCCCCTGTTGCCTCTTGGTCAAGGTGTACCTGCACGGGGGCACATGTTGTGCCTCCTGTGTGCAGTCACCCCCTCTCCCACACGGCATAACTTTACAGTCCATGCCATGCAGGAACAGGCTTTGGCGTTCCCATTGCGGTGCCTTTTTAATAGGCATCTCCGCGGGAACACCAAAGAATCGCCTGCCAGAACATGAGATTACTCGTAATCTGGCGAGCAGCCAGTGGTCGACTTTGGTGATCTTGGAGCCGGGCGCTGCCATGGTGGCCTGCTCCAGGACCACCAAACTCTTAATCAAGCCCATAATCCTTTGGTATAGAGTAAGAGATGGTACAGTATGGAGTCTATCCTCATCACAAATAAAATTTCACCAAGTAGTTCCTGATAGTTTGGTGAAATCTTTTCAACATGAAAGTATTACTTTGAAGGCAAGAACAATAAAAGGATCCATTAATAAAAGCCTATTAGTCATGGAATCAATGAATAAAGAGCCCCAAAAATATTTTGTAAGGTAATAGGAATCTTACATTGTAAAATCAGCAAGCATTTAGACCAAACTGAAAGTCAAAAGTAGGAACATAAGAACAATAATATAACATGTGTATTAATGGTCGCTAGGAACAGCCCCAGAACCCACCGACCACGCACGCAACCTGGGGGTCATCCTCGACCCCGCCCTTTCCATGACCAAGCAAGTCAACGCCATCTCCGCTTCCTGCTTCAACACCCTCCGATTGCTCCGCAGAATCTTCAAATGGATCCCCTCTGACACGAGAAAAACCGTCACCCAGGCCCTCGTCACCAGCAGACTGGACTACGGAAACGCCCTCTACGCAGGAACAACAACCAAGCTCCTGAGACGGCTGCAACGCATCCAGAACGCCTCAGCAAGACTGATCCTCGACGTCCTCCGACGCAGCCACATCACACCCCATCTGAGAGGCCTGCATTGGCTCCCCGTCAGCAAGAGGATCACCTTCAAACTCCTCATCCACGCACACAAAGCCCTTCACAACACCGGACCAGCATATCTCAATGACCGACTCAGCTTCTACATCCCCGCCCGCAACCTCCGCTCTGCTGACCTCGCCCTCGCCACAGTTCCACGCTTCCGGAAAAACACCGCCGCCGGCAGATCCTTCTCCTACCTCGCCGCCAAGACCTGGAACACCCTCCCTACGAACCTACGTCAGACCCAGGACCTGCTAGCCTTCAGACGACTCCTCAAGACCTGGCTCTTCGATCAGTAGCAGCAGCAGCACCCCCCTCTTCCCCAGCGCCTTGAGACCCTCACGGGTATGTAGAGCGCTTTACAAATGTTTGATTGATTGATTGATTGATGGTCCAGTATGTTTAGAACAGGACCAGCATAATAGAGAGCCCAACAAATTGAAAGTAGCTATTTGCTCTGAGGTGGTGTTAGAACGGGGGGTCTCTAGTTGGCAATGGTATACACCTTTGTCCAAATAGGGACCCTTCCTTCTAAGTCACGATAAGGGGATTACACTCCTAGATAACCCCTGCTCACCCCCTTGGTAACTTGGCACGAGCAGACAGGCTTATCTCAGAGGCAGTGTGTGAAGCATTTGTGACTACATACAGTAATACAGTAATACAGTGAAAACACTACAGATGGACACAACACAGGTTTTATAAAAATAAGTATTCTTTATCTAGACTTAACACAAGACCACAAACGACAAATATCCACAATACGGTACTTAAGATTGACTTAAAGATGGGAAAAGTTACTTAGTTCAAGTTGATGGTAAAAGCGACACAGTTCTCACAAAAGTACCTGGATGCGTAACGCAAAATAAACAAAAGGCTCGCAGAGGGAGATGCGTCGGTTCCGTGCTCCGGGGGAGATGATGCGTTGCGCCTCAATGCTTGCGCAGAGTAGGGGATGCATTGTGATCCTTACCGGTGCGGGGGTGATCTGTAGGTTCTCGGCCTGCGGCCCGGTTGCGATGCGCAAGATGGCGCCTCGATGCGATGCAAAAATCCTGGTGCGATGCAAGAAGATGGCGCCCTTGATGCAACGATGCGACGGCGATGCGTTCACGCCCTGGCAGCCTCGCGACGACTCTGTACTTTGGAGCCGCGACAGGCCCTGCGACACGCTTCTCCGGCGATGCGATGGCGACCCTCTCGATGGCGTCACGCTTCTCCGGTGATGCGACAGCAGACAGCTTCGACGAAGACACGCTTCTCCGGCGATGCGACGACTACAGCTGCGGCAGCGACACGCTTCTTCTCGTTGCGTCGCGCTTCCAGCTCCCAGCCACACGTAGACTCCTGCAGATAGAATTCCCAGCAAGGAAATTCAGAGGAGTGCTGGTGGTGAAGTCTTTTGTCCCTGAGACTTCAGCAGGAGGCAAGCACAAGTTCAAGCCCTTGGAGAAATATTCTGTAAGATAATGAAAGTCCTTTGAAAAGTTCCTTATCCTTTCCTTGGCAATGAAGACACCAGGCCAACCCAGCAAAGAGCACACTGGCATAGGGGCAGTCCAAACTCCTGCAGCTTCCTTGGTTCTTCTCCTTGGCAAAAGGCTCGACTTGTTCCCAGAAGTGATCTAAAGTTCTTGGGTCTGGGTCCCAATATTTATACCCCAAAATCCTTTGTTCTCTTGAAGGCAGAGAGGCCTCTGCCTAGTCCAAACCAGTTCTTGAGCACTTTGTTCACAGGACTCCTTCTTTCCTTTCATAGTGCAGGGCAGAAACATCAGACGCCCCACAGGGGGTGGAGCCAGCATTGTGGAGGGAAAGCACAGCCCTGGAGCACTTTGTTGACATGATTCCTACTCTTCTTTCACAGTGCAGGGCAGAGACATCAGCCGCACCCCAGGAGGTGGAGCCAGCATTGTGGAGGGAATGCCTAGCCCTATTCAGCCCTGTCACTCAAACTCCAGACAAGGAATACACAACCTGGCAGAAGCAGGCTTTGGATAGTTAGATAAGAAAATACCTACTTTCTAAAAGTGGTATTTTCAAACACAGAATGTTAAAACCAACTTTATTAAAATATGTATTTTATCATTCTGAGTTCAGGCATACTAATTTCTAGCATGTTCCCTGAGTCAGTTAGGATTATAGAATATAATAATCTAACTGCTTATTCTGGCTTGTGGAGAACAGGTAGCCTTGCAATAGTGAAAAACGAAAATGGCTGTAATTCACTATTAGGACATGCTACACACACCAGGGCATGTCCTACCTTATACTTACAATACACCCTGCCCTTGGGCCTACCATAGGGGTGTCTGATATGAAGAAAAGGGAGGTTTAGGGACTGGCAAGTGGGTGCACTGTCCAAGTCGACATGGCAGTACTGGACTGCACCTAGGCTCTGCAATGGCAGGCCTGAGACACACTTTACAAGCTGCTTCTGTGGGTGGCACAACCAGTGCTGCAAGCCCACCAGCAGCATTTGATTTACAAGCTCTGGGCATACATGGTGCACTGTACTAGGGTCTGACAAGTAAATCAATTAACCCAATCATGAAGTCACTAATCAATACATCAATTTAACATAGGGAGCACTTGCACTGTGGCACTGAATAGCAGTGGCACAGTGCCCAAAGCATATAACCAGCAAAAACATATCAAAAACAGAGGAGGCAATCCGACAAAATGGAAAGGAGACTCACGCCAACGATGACAGGTCTAACAGGTGGTAACAGCCCAATTATAAAAAATAATTGATTGTGTAAAATAAGCTGCTTTACAGTTCTGAATAAGTCAAGACAGATTTTATCCCAAAGTTGGGAAGACAAGGAAATATTTGTCTTCTTCCCATTATATTTCAAACACACTCGGGAGTCAGGTGGGGATAGCAAGAGCAGCCTTGAAAAAAGATACATTCAAACTGGCATATAGATATGTAGGCAATATTGGTGGAGGTGAATCAAGGCTAATATTGGATTTATGCAAAAAAGAATGAAGGGATGTTTAGATTCAATTGTACTCATCAAAAAATGAACCTGGTAAGTGATATTTGGTTTGCAAAAAATCTAATGTGACAACATGCACATCGTTTACAAATTGATGGACATCAAAATCTTGTTTTGGTGCCACTGTTTGACACAGAATGATCCATTATGTCTCTTGAGAAATGTATTACATGAAATATAACAATGTAAAAAACAGTCCTCAAAAGAAAATTAATCAAAGAATAATGTAGTTAATAAATTGTGTAAGTATTTTAAAATTGTTTTTTTAAAGAGCAAGGTACAATTTGACATAAAGAGTACTTCTGTACATTCAGGGAAGAACATTTAAAAATAATCCATGAGGGAATAGGATGAGCTGGGTAATCATAAATCAGAGCACAAAATTGTTTAAAAATGAAAGAGGAATGATATCATTTAAAATCAGGAAATCTACCCCCACCTTCAAGTTTAGGTCTTAGAGCCTGCAAATGGCAATATGTGGTGGTTTATTATTCCACAGAAATTTTATACAAATAGATTCCAGAAGTTTAAACCAATATTTGGTATTTTAAAAGGCAACTTGCAAATGATGCAAACACCATGATGTGCAGTCATCATTTTGATAGTCTTAAACCTTCCTCATCATGATAAAAAAAAAAGGGTGATGAAGCCAAAAAGGGGTTTCTATGTTACCTTTTTCATTACAAATGTTGTAGGTATGTTCCTACATCTTATCATTTTTGTTTATTCCACTGATTATTTTGGAAATTATTTCACTTTCTTTTATATTGCCTCTCATATTACTTCAGAAATGTTTTACACTTGAATTAATTAGTGACATTTAATTAGTGATATTTACTTTGTTCAATGTGCTAAAGTAATCGTGCCCCTTCTAATGAATGAACCTACAGGTGATCACTACATTGTACTTGTAAACTGACTGGCTACGTATTGTCTTACAAGACTTGCGCTTCTTCTTTGTCATAGCAATTTATAGCAGTGTCTTTCTTCAATTTCTATTGCCCATTTTTCTAATCCTTTTTTTCTCAACTTTCTTTTTATAATTCCAAACTTAAATGGAAGTTACACTTTTTAAAATGAAACTCTTTTTTCACTGCAAAGCAGTCATCTTTTCAGCCGCTTTAGTTCACTCATGCAATCCCCAAAGTGTTTTTGCCAGTGGACAATTATGGTTACTGCGTTTCATTTGATTATCCTGTTTGTAAGAGTTTTCCAACTATGCACTGATGTGGACTGTATCCTTATGCATAACTTTTCCTCTTGTAAGTTTCAGTCTCATTAATTAATTTATTATTCACACTAGTATGAAAAGCTAGGCTTTGGTGTAATTACTTATATCCTAAGTCAGTGGCTTTCCTGTAAGTGATCATTCTCTGATAAACATCATAAATTCCTAATTTTCTCGTTGGAAATTTGAGTTACTTTATCTTTATTTTTCTTCTTTTTTTATTTTTTATATTCTCTTTATTAGATTTTCAAGACAACAAGTACCACATCACTGCCATGCAAGGCAGTACAAGCATCAAACCAACATCAAACATCATATGATTGGGGGCGGAGCCAAGATGGCGGAGTGAGCAGTCGTCCTGCTCCGGAGCTCCCGCCGAGGATCGGATTAAGCACCGGCCAGCGGGCCGTCAGTAGCACCAATGGTACCTGTTTTGCGTCTGCCAGAGTCCCTGGACCCGAAAGGCTTGAAGTGGTGGCAAGAACGGCGGCCGAGAACTGTTTCTGGCGCTGGTGAAAGAGATGGCGCGTGGCGGCGCTGGGACCACGCAGGAGAGGCCAGAGCCGGCCGGAGCCGGCAGTAGCGGCGGAGGTCTGCGGGGCCAAGGCTGGGACCTCTCGAGTTTGGAGCTGGAGGCGACAGGCGGGGACCCCCAGGGGCGGCGGCGATAAAGAAGGTGAGAGGCAAAGGGTGCACATAGTGCGGTACCGCGACCGCGTCCAGGTCCGGCCCGCCATTTTGAAAGGCGGAGATCGGCGCTGGAGCCGAGGCGGCGTAACCTGGGGGCCCGTTGCACACAGCATGACCATGTCCTGGGCCTGACACAATGGCGTGAGCCTGCGGGGCTGAAGGCTGCGCGCCCCCCCCCCGCGCTGAGACACTGGACACGACGGAGAGGACCACAGAAGGGCGCGAAGACGAGCGGCGCCGGGGAGTGACCCATTAATTGTGAGAGCTGAGCTGGGACAGGGGCGGCGGAGACCGGGGGCTTGTTGCGTGCTCCCCCTCCCCCCCGGCAGCGGTGCCATCGTCTGGGGCCTCGTCACGGTTGGTGCGGGGACTTTGGACATCTGGGGCCCGAGGTCCGGCGGCCCCCTGGCATTGGAGCGCCGCACTTGGCCCTCGCTGCACAAAGGAGAACGTGGCCTGGTGGGCCAGGGGCAGGACGGGCGGGCAGCACACCGGTTATTAAGAAAAGTGTGGACACCGAAGTGCTAGATGAGACGAGGAGATCGGTGCCCGGAATAGCGGTTCAGAAGCTGTCAGAGGGCAACAGTGCTACCCTCGCGGGTGTGGAGGTTAACTCGAGATATACAGCACGACTACGGAGTCCAGGGGCAGTAGTGCTACAGGTGTGCAGAGTGCGCTGGAGAAGCTTGTTGCGGAGTCAGAGACTCTGGGTCTTGCGCCACCTTTCTGGGATTCCTCTGGGTTCTGTCCCCTGACGGAAGACTGTTGAAGGGGGATAGGATCCTTGCACGCCGCTTTTCAGGCCCCTTGGGAAGCGCTATGTCCACCTCCAGGAAGCGGCAGGACAAGACGCTTAAAGACCTGTTCTCCAGGACCCCGGTCGACAGATGGCCTCTGCTGCGGATACCGGGAACTCGGGACGGGGGTCGTCGGGGGCTGGGGGATCGGAGCCCATCACCAAGGCCTTTCTGGAGTCGATGTTTGTCGCGTTGCGGGACGACATCCACACTCTCAAGCAAGAGTTCACATCCGAGCTCAAAGAGGTCCACCGCGACATGGATGGCATCGGAGAGCGGGTTGCAGACCTGGAGGGCAAGAGCGACGGAAAGGACGTGGAGATAGCGACCTTACAGCAGTAAATCATTCGACTTCACGATCAACAGGTGGATCTTCAGGTCCACCTTGAGGACCTGGAAAACCGCTCCCATCGCCACAACATCAGGATCAGGGGGGTGAAGATGGATGATACCTCGAGGGATCTTTTCACTTACACGAGGAAGCTCTTCAGTCACATCCTAGGTCGACCTCTGGACACGGATCTGTGTATAGATCGGGCGCATAGGGTGGGTCCCCCTAGAGCGCCGCCAGCTCCCCCGTCAGACATTCTAGTGTGCGTGCAGGACTACCGCACTAATCAATCAATCAATCAGTGACACTTATAAAGCGCGCTACATACCCGTAGGGTCTCAAGGCGCTGGGGGGGGGAGCCGCTACTGCTCGAACAGCCAGGTCTTCAGCTTCTTCCTGAAGGAGAGGTGGTCTTGGGTCAGGCGCAGGTCGGTCGGGAGGGAGTTCCAGGTCTTGGCGGCCAGGTAGGAGAAGGACCTTCCTCCTGTAGTCGCTCTTCGGATGCGGGGTACGGCGGCGAGGGCGTGGTTGGCTGATCGGAGGTGGCGTTTGGGAGCGTAGAAGTTGATCCGGCTGTTGAGGTAGCTCGGGCCTTGGTCGTGTAGGGCTTTGTGTGCGTGGGTGAGGAGGCGGAAGGTGATTCTTTTGTTGACGGGGAGCCAGTGAAGGTCTCTCAGATGTCCGGAGATGTGGCTGGTTCGTGGGATGTCGAGGATGAGTCTGGCTGAGGCGTTCTGGATCCGCTGGAGTCTCTTCTGGAGTTTGGCGGTGGTACCGGCGTAGAGGGCGTTGCCGTAGTCCAGTCGGCTGGTGATGAGGGCCTGGGTGACGGTCTTCCTAGTCTCGGTGGGGATCCACCAGAAGATCTTCCGTAGCATGCGTAGGATGTTGAAGCATGCCGAGGAGACGTTGTTGACTTGCCTGGTCATGGAGAGGGAGGAGTCCAGGATGAAGCCCAGGTTGCGTGCATGGTCTGTCGGTTTGGGTGCGGTGCCCAGGGCGGGAGGCCACCAGGAGTCGTCCCAGGCGGAGGGAGAGGAGCCCAGGATGAGGACCTCCGTCTTGTCCGAGTTCAGTTTCAGGCGGCTGGTCGTCATCCACTCGGCTACTTCTTTCATCCCTTCGTGCAGGTTGGCTCTGGCGGCGGCGGGGTCGTTGGTCAGGGAGAGGATCAGCTGGGTGTCGTCGGCGTAGGAGATTGTGCTGAGGTTGTGTTTGCGTACGATGGCCGCGAGGGGGCTCATGTAGACGTTGAAGAGGGTGGGGCTCAGAGATGATCCTTGGGGGACGCCGCAGATGACTTCGGTGGCCTCTGACTTGTACGGTGGTAGGCGGACTCTCTGTGTTCTCCCGTCGAGGAAGGAGATGATCCATTCCAGCGCCTTGTCCTGGATTCCGACGTTGCTGAGGCGCCGTACTAGGGTGCGGTGGCAGACCGTGTCGAATGCCGCGGAGAGGTCCAGGAGGATGAGGGCCGCTGTTTCTCCGTTGTCCATCAGGGCTCGGATGTCATCGGTGGCGGCGATGAGGGCGGTCTCGGTGCTGTGGTTGGCTCGGAAGCCGGACTGTGAGGGGTCGAGGGATCCGTTCGTCTCGAGGAAAGCGGCCATCTGCTTGTTGACGGTCTTCTCGATGACTTTGGCTGGAAACGGGAGGAGCGAGATGGGGCGGTAATTCTTGAGGTCGGTGGGGTCCGCTGTTGGTTTCTTGAGTAGAGCGCTGAGTTCGGCGTGTTTCCAGCTCTCGGGGAAGATGGTGGTGTCGAAGGATGTGTTGATGATGTCACGCAGGTGGGGTGCGATGACAGCGTCGGCCTTGTTGAAGACGTGGTGAGGGCAGGGGTCGGTCGGTGATCCGGAGTGGATGGAGTTCATCGTGCGGATGGTGTCTTCGGTGCTGATCGGGGTCCAGGCGTGGAGGGTGGTGGTGGGGGGTGGTTGTTCGGTCATGGTGTGCGTTGGTTGGTTGTTGAAGCTGTTGTGTATGTCCGTGATCTTGTTGTGGAAGTATGAAGCCAGGGAGTTGCAGAGGTCTTGCGATGGGGTGATGTCGTTGTTTCCTGCGCTGGGGTTGGAAAGCTCTTTGACGATGTTGAAGAGTTCCTTGCAGTTGTGTGCGTTGTTGTCCAACCGGTCCTTGAATGCTGTTTTCTTGGCGGCGCGGATCAGCTGGTGGTGTTTCCGGGTGGCAAGTTTGAAGGAGGTCCTGTTGTCCGGTGTCGGTTCCCTTCTCCAGACTTTCTCGAGGGCTCGGCAGTTCTTCTTGGAGCTCTTGAGTTCGTCGGTGAACCATGGGGCTTTCTTGCTGCCGGGTCTGCTGGGCGGGGTCCTCAGTGGGGCGAGTTCGTCCGCGCAGTTGCTGATCCACTTCGTGAGGTTGTCGGCGGCCTGGCTGGGGTTCGCTGAGCTGGCAGGAGGGTGCTGGCTCAGGGAGGTGGCGAGCTGGTCTGCTGTGATCTTGTTCCAGCTTCTGCGGGCGGCCTGTTGCTGGTGGTGGTGGGTAGTTGTTTTCTTGAAGGTGAAGTGGACGCAGCTGTGGTCCGTCCATTGAAGCTCTGTGGCGTGGCTGAAGTCGATGTCCTTGCTGGATGAGAAGACAGCGTCGAGTGTGTGTCCGGCGAGGTGGGTGGGGGTGGACACCAGTTGCTTGAGTCCCAGGTTGGCGAGGTTGTCGAGCAGGGTGCTGGTGTTGCGGTCGTTGTTGTTCTCCAGATGGAAGTTGAGGTCTCCCAGGAGGATGTAGTCAGCGGAGGGGAGGGCATGCGGGCTGACGAAGTCGGCGATGTCCTCGCTGAATTGTGTGCGTGGTCCAGGGGGTCGGTAGATCAGGGTGCCTCTGAGGGTGGTGTTCGGGTTGGTGTGGATCTGGAAATGCAGGTGTTCGGCGGTGGTCAGGGAGTTGTCGGTGCTGGTCGTGAGACGGATGGTGCTCCTGTGGATGATGGCGATGCCTCCTCCCATCTGGTTGGCATTTCGGTCCCTCCGGACGATCTTGTAGCCCTCTGGGATGGCGATGGCGATGTCGGGAGCTGAGGAGGCGTTCATCCAGGTCTCCGTGAGGAAGGCAACGTCTGGAGCTGTGGTGTCGAGGAGGTTCCAGAGTTCGATGGCATGTCTGTGGACGGAGCGTGTGTTGATCAGGATGCACTTGAGGTGGGTGCTGCTGGTGTTCGGCTTGGTGGGTGCTGGTGCGAGGCAGGTCCGGATGCAGGTGAACTTGCAGGCGTGGCAGCTGAAGGGTCCGTGGGTACGTCGTGGAGAGGCTTGATGGCATTCTGGGAGTCGGCCGGTGTTGAGAGCGGTGAGGGTGGCGGCGGAGTACGTCAGGCGGGTCGGTCGGGGTCTTCGAGGTCCAGGGGTCCTGGCACTGGGCGCGGTCCAGGCGCGGACGGGCGTAGACGGGCTTACCTTTGGCGCGCCTTCGGCGCACAATCGGCGCGCCCGCTGCGCGTGACCGCTGCGCGTTCGCACGGTCGCCATTTAAGGCGAAGTGCGCGGGTGGGCGGAGCAGCTGGGAGGCGGGAGCGGGGAGGGTACAGAATAGAAAAGGGGCGGGGAAAAGCGGCGGTGGCGGGAAGGGAGGGCGGAGGGCGGACAACAAGGAAGGAAACCACAACACGGGGGAAATAAAAATTATACAGAACGGGCACAAATTCTCAGCAAAACAAGGAAAAACAAGGAAAAAAAACCAAAGTTATATCAAACAGGCACAAATGTTGGACAAAACAAGGGCAAAAACAACCGCAGCGGCGCCCGCCGGCGATCGGCAAAACGAGGCAGCAGCGAGGCAGAGGGCAGGCAAGGGGCACACGCAGCAGCTGGTGGCCGTGCGGCGCGGGGGTGTCCCACAAGTGGGTCACACTCACCTGCGTCGCACGGTCGCCATTTAAGGCCAAGTGCGCGGGTGGGCGGAGCAGCTGGGAGGCGGGAGCGGGGAGGGTACAGAATAGAAAAGGGGCGGGGAAAAGCGGCGGTGGCGGGAAGGGAGGGCGGAGGGCGGACAACAAGGAAGGAAACCACAACACGGGGGAAATAAAAATTATACAGAACGGGCACAAATTCTCAGCAAAACAAGGAAAAACAAGGAAAAAAAACCAAAGTTATATCAAACAGGCACAAATGTTGGACAAAACAAGGGCAAAAACAACCGCAGCGGCGCCCGCCGGCGATCGGCAAAACGAGGCAGCAGCGAGGCAGAGGGCAGGCAAGGGGCACACGCAGCAGCTGGTGGCCGTGCGGCGCGGGGGTGTCCCACAAGTGGGTCACACTCACCTGCGTCGCACGGTCGCCATTTAAGGCCAAGTGCGCGGGTGGGCGGAGCAGCTGGGAGGCGGGAGCGGGGAGGGTACAGAATAGAAAAGGGGCGGGGAAAAGCGGCGGTGGCGGGAAGGGAGGGCGGAGGGCGGACAACAAGGAAGGAAACCACAACACGGGGGAAATAAAAATTATACAGAACGGGCACAAATTCTCAGCAAAACAAGGAAAAACAAGGAAAAAAAACCAAAGTTATATCAAACAGGCACAAATGTTGGACAAAACAAGGGCAAAAACAACCGCAGCGGCGCCCGCCGGCGATCGGCAAAACGAGGCAGCAGCGAGGCAGAGGGCAGGCAAGGGGCACACGCAGCAGCTGGTGGCCGTGCGGCGCGGGGGTGTCCCACAAGTGGGTCACCCCCTAAGGAATCGATAATGCAAAAGGCGCGTCATATGCACCCCCTGCAGTTTCGTGAGCACAGACCGGTGTTGTACCAGGACTTATCCGCCCTCACGCTGCAAAAATGACGCCTATTCAAGCCCATTACATCGCACCTTCAGCAAAAAAACATTCCTTACAGCTGGGGCCATCTCTTCCGTTTGGTATTCCGTAAATTAAGCTCTCTGGCCGAGGCCAGCAAATTATTAGGTGTGGACCTTCCGGAAGAGGAAGGCGGTGAGGGGGATTCCACGACAGGAACAGAGAACACTGGGCCTCGGTGGCGCCAGCAGGGTTGTAAACGCCGTCTTAGGACACCACCAGCTGTGGAGATTACGAAGGGCCGACAATCAGCATTGGAGACTGTGTACACGGACCTTTCTGGATCTAATCTTGGCTGAGTTGATTGATACGCAGTACCCGAGGGATTTCCTTCCTTTTATCCAGATCATTGGCGGGAGGGGGGCTTTTTTTCACTCTTGATGGATACACCTCAATGACTTTTCACCAATCACAGACGAGTGATGGACTATATGTTCTCAGTTGTTATGGTAGTCTGTTCCTTTTGTTAGGGTTTTTTGGGGTGGGATGGGGAGGGAAATTAGTGCTCCGCGTTCACCTTTCCTTTGGGGTTAATACGACCCCTTGCGCCCGCGCGTCCCTATCCCGTTTACGCACCGGACATTCCGGGGCCACATTACACGACGCCTCACTGTTGCAGTGTCTCCTATCCGATACATA
Organism: Triturus cristatus; assembly: GCF_964204655.1. Taxonomy (NCBI): domain Eukaryota; kingdom Metazoa; phylum Chordata; class Amphibia; order Caudata; family Salamandridae; genus Triturus; species Triturus cristatus. The sequence continues at coordinate 406,500,595 of NC_140583.1, read as the reverse complement.
TCATGCCACCCACCACGCTTAAGATATCGACCCTAAACGTCCGGGGTCTTAACAATCCAGTTAAACGTATGGCTGTCCTGTCATGTTTAGAGAATTCCCAAGCAGATCTCTGCCTGTTGCAGGAAACCCACCTCCTATTGCGCGATTGTCACCGTCTTAAATCCCGAAAATTCCCCACCCAGTTCTTCTCCTCTTGGCCTACTAAAACACCGGGAGTGGCGATTCTAGTGGCTCAGAGGTTTCGGGGCGAAGTTCTGCATAAGGTGGCTGAGATTAGGGGGCGCCTATTGACATATTGCTTTACCATCGGAGGAGTGCGGTTCACGATTAGTCCCTTGTACGCTCCGAATGAGGGATCCGAGCGGTTCTTACATTCCGCTCTCACAGAGGCCATGGCTACACCTGATCGCAATGTCATCCTGGGGGGGACCTCAACCTGGTTTTTGATAATGTTCAGGATAGATCCAGCCAGCGCACTCATCAGGCTGGGGCACTTTCTGCTGAGGGGCTGGCGCGATTGCAGGACTTGGGGCTATGTGACCTCTGGCGCAGCATGCATCCTCGGGACAGGGAATACTCCTTTTACTCCAATGCGCATAATACCTATGCCAGACTAGACCATTTCTTAGTATCCGCTTCGGTACGGGCGCTCACGACAGCGGTTGACTTAGGAGTGGCCTCTCTATCAGATCATGCTCCGGTAATTGCGACCCTCACCCTCCCGCCCATGTCGAACCCGGCCAGGGTGTGGCATCTTAGGGACGCTCTCCTGCATCGGGAAGATGCGGTTAAACGCATCCAGCGCTCCATTCACGATTATCTCAAACATAACGCTAATCCAGACACTACACTTGCCACGCAATGGGCAGTGCTGAAGGCGGTTATTAGAGGGGAGTTCATCTCGATTTCGGTGGCGGATAATAGGGAACGAGGGTGCAAAAGGGAAGAGCTTACACAGCAGGTCCGGGAGCTTGAGCGGATGCACCAGCAGACGGGAGCTCTGAGAATATGGCAGCAACTTAAAGCCGTTCGCCAACAACTAATGGCGCTCGACCAAGATAGGGCAGAATATGCGGCACTGAGGCTGCGGCATGCCTATTATGCAGGTGGGGACAGATGTGGGCGCCTCTTGGCTCATAAACTTAGAGAAGTTCGTCAGAGACACGGAGTTAAACGGATCTCTAGGGAGGACGGCACAGGTGCCACGGAGGATGGTGATATCGCAGAGGCATTCCGAGATTTCTACGCGGCTCTTTATGCGGAGGCCCCCTTGGAGCGTTCTGTTGGGACGGCTCTCTTGGATTCAGTCACACTGCCTGCTTTGTCCGCGACACAGGCCTCACATCTAGATAGAAGCATTCAACTGGAGGAGGTGGTGTCCGCCATTTCTCGTCTCAAACTAGGAAAGGCCCCTGGTCCAGACGGCTTTCCCGCTATTTTCTATAAGAAGTTTTGCTCCTTGCCCGCTCCGATTCTTACTCGGTTGTTTAACTCATTTGCTGCTCAGGGAGCAATCCCGAACCACCTCCTGGAGGCTTCGATAGCGGTAATTCCCAAACCCGGGAAAGACTGTTTGCAATGTGGATCTTACCGCCCAATATCCCTCCTTAACATAGACTTTAAACTATACACAGGGACACTGGCCGCCCGCCTTAGCCCCCATATGCCATGCCTCATTGACCCGGATCAAGCGGGTTTCATCCCTGAACGCCAAACGGCGGATAACACAAAACGGATTTTGCATCTTATTGAGAAGGCTACTCGGGTCCCGGGGGAATTTATGATGCTGGCCATCGATGCCGAAAAGGCGTTTCACCGCGTACACTGGCCCTTTCTGGAACAGGTATTGGAGAGGGCAGGAATAGGTGACCGGTTCCGCACACACGTCCTTAATTGTTACCGGTTCCCCACAGCTGCGGTCCGGGTGAACGGCTACACATCCTCTTGAGAGGGGCACGAGGCAGGGGTGTCCGCTGTCACCCCTCCTCTTTGCCCTTTACATGGAACCTCTGGCCCAGAGGATGCGGCAAAATCCAGAGATCACAGGGATACAATTCGGGGGCTCTGTCCACACAATCAGTCTATACGCGGACGACGTGTTAATATCGTTGTCTGACCCGATGTCCGCTCTTCCGGCTTGCTGGGCAGAATTGGATACTTTTGCTCGGGCTGCCGGGTTCAAGGTGAATGCAGGGAAATCCCTAGCTCTGGATTTATCGTTATCACGTCCCACCCGAGACTATTTGCAAACCCGGCTTTCCATTCGTTGGACGACAGACACGATACTGTATCTAGGGATTCAATTGGCCCCATCTCTTCCTAAGGTGGTTCACACGGACTATACACTGCTGCGCGATAGAGTCCGATGTGAGCTCGACCGGTGGCAGCACTACCCCCTCTCCTGGCTAGGTAGGGTTGCGGCGGTCAAGATGACCATTCTCCCACAGATCCTCTACCTCTTTCGCACTAAACCTCTTCGTCTGCCTGTCGGATGGATTTGAACGATGCAGTCTGACCTGGCCCGGTTTATCTGGAAGGGGCGGAAGTCAAGAATGCGTCGAACGCTGGTGTCATTAGCGCCGGAAGCTGGGTGACTTGGGGTTCCGGATCTTGGGCTCTACTTTCAGGCAGCTCAACTGAGATATCTAGTGGAATGGAGCAGATGGGAATCGGAGAAACACTGGTTGTTTCAAGACCAGGCGGTGGTGGCGCGACCTTTGCAAGAAATTCCTTTCTTACGCAAACCCCATAGGCCTCCTAATCTGTACACCTCTTATATTACGCAGGTCCCTCTGGAAGTGTGGGATGCCACTAACCTCGCTTGCGAGCTCACGTCTTTCCCGTCTCCGCTCACTCCGTTGATTGTCAATCCTGACTTTACTCCCGGAATGGAGGATGCCGCCTTTGCGGGCTGGTGAGTGGCTGGTTGTCGGTTCCTCTATCATGTTTATGGGGAGGGGGGGTGCACTCGTTCACCCAGATGCGGAGAGACTTCGGGCTGCCGGAGACGGAGAGGTTGCGGTATCTGCAGGTGAGGCACTGGGCGCTCCAGCCACAGGTCCGCTCCGGGGCGGATAGACGCTTCTCCCCCTACGAACGATGGCTCATCACACGCACGTCAGACAAAAATCTTATTTCTGAACTCTATAAACAACTGCAAATTCAACACAAGCACTCATACAACCCTAGCAGGAAACGGTGGGAACGGGACCTGAGAAGAACGCTGCGTCACAAAGAATGGGAAGGCATCTATTATAGGGCTCGGCACTCTGCATACCACATGGGGCTTACGGAGACTTTTACGAAGATTGTGACATACTGGTACTACACCCCGGAGCGCTTACACGCGATGGATCGCTCTCGGGAGGCGACGTGCTGGAGGGGTTGCGGCCAGGTGGGAAGTCTAGTTCACGTTCTATGGGAATGCACACATCTCCAATCCTACTGGACTCAGGTGTTGGATGAAGTGGACAAACACTTCGAGACGGAGATACCGCGCTTCCCAGCCTATGTAATCTTGGGGCTTCCCAATCCTCTGACCCATCCATTTCGATCTCGTAGGGGCAGGCAGATGGCCATCGCGCTAGGGTCAGCTATACAAAACATACTCACTCACTGGCGTACACCTCAATTACCGACCTTCACAGGCTGGTTGCATCGTTTGTGGTATGTCCTGGGTATGGAAAAATTAGCACTAACTATGGCAGGAGAAGGGGACAAATATGGGGAGTTGTGGCAGCCCTTTTTGTCGCTCTGAATTTAGGGAAGTCACGTGCCCCCGATATCTCAGGTTGCTGCGTATCACAGAGGTCCGGGGGGAGGGTGGGTGATAGGGGTTAGGCAGGGCTTTGGGGAGGATGCGGAGCACAGGGGAGGGATGGGGGCAGGGGAAGAGGGGAGTTTTGGGGCTTGTGTTTTTCCTTTTCACTCAGGAGTTCCTCTTGGCCAAGGTTGTTATTCAGCTATGCACACACTGTTCATATGAAGCTTAACAATGACCCGTTCTGTGGTTATATCTTTGCCATGTATGCTAACAGCTATGTGTACGTACTTATGTTCGATAACTGCAAATTAATGAAAACATTTAAACCATAAACATCATATGATTGACCGACTACTCAACGTATCCTGTCATGGGCTACTAGTAATATAGTAATATATATTGACATTCTCGTACCATGGAGTATATATACACATTAAAATCAATCTTCATCATTTATTGACCCTACTTGGGCTTGTGATAGCATTTATTGACGCAAAGGTTCCCAAATGTCCTTGGGTTTGAAAGATGAAGGAAGTTCTTCTGCATAAAGTTCAAGGTTTTCTTTACAGTACACCAGATCCTTAATCCAGCGGTCCGGATGTGGGACTAGAGTACTCTCCCATGTCAATGCCACCCGGCGTTTTACATCAGCAGTGCAATTCTGACAAATCTGCCCACAGTCCCTTTCAGCTGTGGTACGTAGCATAACAAACAAATCTTTTGTGTACATAGCAGAGGGACTTCAGTCGTAGACTGTATGCGCCGCACTACTTCTTCCCAATACCTAAACAATAGTCTGCATTACCAAGCCAGATGCCAGAAATCTGTGTTCAGCTGGCCGCATCGCTTGCAGTTGCTGGTGTCCCGGAGGCCAAATCTGTGTAGTTTAAGGGGCGTGTGGTAGACTTGGTGAATGTATTTAAATGGATAATACCTTTCTTTTTCTTCTTTATCTTTCACTTGTCTCAGATTCTTTTGGGTTATTTCTCTGCAATCACTTAATACGTTTTGATAAGGGGTCTAAATGAAAAATTATCTATAAGTAATACCATTCGTATATGGGACTTAGTCTCACTATTGACTTAAACTGAGGGCCTTAAGTACATTTTGCCATTATATTGACCACAGTATTGCAGCAAAAATATTTCTGTTAACAGACTGTTTTTCTGTACTATATTATGTGTAGCACATTCCTCCTCTCCTGGTCCATGCCAGCTCTCTGCCAGACACAAACTCAACCTCCACAGCCTCTAGCTTCAGTTGATTCTACTCCATTCTATCTCAATTGCCCACAATTTAACTACCTCCAACCTACCCCATACCAGTTCCTCCCTTGAGCCCCCATCTAATCTTTACTTCACATCCCCTCCCTTGAATCATACCTATTTCCCCTTTTCAGATCTCATTTCCTCTGTAGCTCATTTTATAAAGAAAATGTCCATGTGAAGCCATGGACAGAAGAGTGTTAATGGGTTTTGTACTTGACAGAACAGGGAGGCTCTGGGTCACGGAAAAAAGAAATTTGGATTTTCGGTCACTCCAGTGAAGTAAGAAGTGAAGAATGAGAGGTGACATTCTTATCATGAGTAGCTGGGACAGTGAAGGGCAGATATTGGTTTGATGGTATGGGGCAGGTGACTGGACCTTCGACTTTTTATTACGTTTATGATTTATCTTTATTACTTTCATTTTAAATATGGTGAGCAGTCTAAATATCGAGTTTTAAATGTCGACCTACAAGTATATCGAGTTGTAAATATCGTAGGTAAAGAATATCGAAGTCAAGAATATCGATGGACAGAATATCGACCCCAAGGTAAGTATTATCGAAGTTAATAATATCGAAGTCATTCATATAGATGTAAATGTAAATGTTTACATGGCCCCCCTTGAAGATGTCGTGACCCCGTACGGGATAAAAATAGTAAATTATGCAGACGACACTCAACTCGTTGTCTCTCTTTCCCACCTGGATAACCACCCAGACAGCCTATTGAACTGTCTCCAGGATATTCACACCTGGATGTGCGAATCCTCCCTGAAGCTGAATGGTGCAAAAACCGAAATCATGCTCTTGGGCAATAAATGGACTTCGATCCCATCATCAGTCTGGCCGGACGCTTTTGGTGACATCCCTACACCAAAAAAAGAAATTAAAACACTAGGAATATGGCTGGAACCTGACCTCACTATGAAGACTCAGGCAGCCAAAACAGCTGGAACATGCTTTGGCCTCCTGCGATCTATTCGCAAGATCCTCCCACTCCTCCCCCCCCTATCCAGGAAACTACTGGTTCAGGGGCTCATCTTAGCCCGGCTCGACTATAGCAACGCCGTCTACCTCGGCGCACCTGAATTCACCTTGGCAAAACTCCAACGCACCCAAAATGCGGCGGCGAGGCTCATTATGAACCTTCCACCCAGAGCCTCAGCCAGGCCTGCTCTTATGGCTCTGCACTGGCTTCCTGTTCGCCAGAGAGTAGAGTTTAAGGCCCTGTGCACCACCCATAAACTCGTCAACGGTGTTGGCCCAGCCGCCCTGAAAGACATGGTCATCCCCTACAAAGCCCCCAGACCCCTTCGCTCTGACCGCGAACATCTGGCCACGGTCCCTAAGTTCAGGAAGGCTCGCACCGGTGGTCGACGCTTCTCGGTCAAAGCTTCCGCAGGATGGAACTCACTTCCACGCAGCTTGCGTATGGAACCCTGTCATGCCCTCTTTCGAAAAAAACTAAAAACCTTCCTTTTCCCCAAATAGTTTTTCCCCTCTCCCCCTCTCTCGGTCTCCACAGATTTACAGCGCGGGGATGCCTACGGGTCACCAGGCGCTTTACAAATCGCAAAAATAAAAAATAAAAAATAAGTAATATCGTAATCAAAAATTTCGATGTCAAGAATATCGATATTTTATTAGTGTAATGTATTTTAATACGTATTTTATTTGTATGTGAAAGATTATTGTAATGTATTTTAATACATTTAAAAATAAATGTTTAGAGATTAATAATTATTTAAAATATAATTTAGCGTTTTAGTATCAGAGCGGGTTGTGGGTTTATAGGGGAATAGGGTGGGAAGTAATTTAATTATAATTAATTAATTAATATGTATTGTTTAATTGGTATTTATGATTAATTAATTGTTAATTAATTACTAATTGTTAATTACATATATTAATTGATTAATTAATTGTTAATTAATTATTAATTGTAAATTCATTGTATTAATTGTTTAATTATATAAGTTATAATTAGTTTAATATTAATATTTATTTATTGGTATTGTTAATTAATTGTTAATTACTAATTAATTGGTGATTTAATTTTATTAAGTGATTAATTGATGCTTAAATTAATTATGTGAATTTTTATGTGTAGTGGGTTGTGGGTTTATAGGGGAATAGGGTGGGATGTAATTAAATTCAAAAAATTACTGATAATTGTTAATTATTTGTAATTAATAATAATTATTTGCTAATTAATTATTAATTGGTAATTAATTGTTATTAGTACGTTAAATATAGTAAATATAAATAATTTATTATTTCATGTTCTTTGTTGTTATTGCTAATTCATGTATTGTTAAATAATAATTAATTTGTGAATAATTGTAATTTGGTAGTTAATATGTATAAATTTGTAAATAATAAGTATATTAATTATAAAGAATGTATTATTAATTGTAAATAATAGATAAACTGATATGTAAATGTATTGTGTATTTTGTATGTGTAGTGTGTTGTGTGTTAAAGGGGGAATAGTGTGGGATGTAATTTAAAGTTATTTATATAAATATTTATTTTAAATAATTGGTATTTAATAATACATATTTTGTAAATTAGTTATTAATATGCTATTTTTTTATAACTCATTATTTAATTGGTTATTATATTTATAGAATCCCTATGCTATCCAGTGCTTTCCCAACTGTTTTACTATCTGGAGTTGGAATAGTAATTTTTAACCCTACGCTATCCAGCGCTTTCCCTAGTGTTTCACTTACTGGAGTGGGAATAGTAATTTGTACTCCTACGCTATCCAGCGTTTTCACTACTGTTGCACTCTCTGGAGTGGGAATAGTAATTTTTACTCCTACGCTATCCAACGCTTTCCCTTCTGTTGGACTCACTGGAGTGGGAATAGTAATTTTTACCCTTACGCTATCCAACGCTTTCCCTACTATTGCACTCTCTGGAGTTGGAATAGTAATTTTTACCCCTACGCTATCCAACGCTTTCCCTACTGTTGCACTCTTTGGAGTTGGAATAGTAATTTTTACCCCTACGCTATCCAGCACATTCCCTACTGTTTCACTTACTGGAGTGGGAATAGTAATTTGTACCCCTATACTATCCAACGCTTTCCCTACTGTTGCACTCTCTGGAGTTGGAATAGTAATTTTTACCCCTACGCTATCCAGCGCTTTTCCTACTGTTGCACTCTCTGGAGTTGGAATAGTAATTTTTACCCCTACGCTATCCAGCGCTTTCCCTACTGTTTCACTTACTGGAGTGGGAATAGTAATTTTTACCCCTACGCTATCCTGCGCTTTTCCTACTGTTTCACTTACTGAAGTGGGAATGCTAATTTGTACCCCTACGCTATCCAGCGTTTTCACTACTGTTGCACTCTCTGGAGTGGGAATAGTAAATTTTACCCCTACGCGATCCAACGCTTTCCCTACTGTTGGATTCACTGGAGTGGTAATAGTAATTTTTACTCCTACGCTATCCAACGTTTTCTCTACTATTGCACTCTCTGGAGTTGGAATAGTAATTATTTTCCCTACGCTATCCAACACTTTCCCTACTGTTGCACTCTCTGGAGTGGGAATAGTAATTTTTACCCTTACGCTATCCAACGCTTTCTCTACTATTGCACTCTCTGGAGTTGGAATAGTAATTTTTACCCCTACGCTATCCAACGCTTTCCCTACTGTTGCACTCTTTGGAGTTGGAATAGTAATTTTTACCCCTACGCTATCCAGCGCTTTCCCTACTGTTTCATTTACTGGAGTGGGAATAGTAATTTGTACCCCTACGCTATCCAACGCTTTCCCTACTGTTGCACTCTCTGGAGTTGGAATAGTAATTTTTACCCATACGCTATCCAGCGCTTTCCCTACTGTTGCACTCTTTGGAGTTGGAATAGTAATTTTTACCCCTACGCTATACAATGTTTTCCCTACTGTTGCACTCTCTGGAGTGGGAATAGTAATTTTTACCTTTACGCTATCCAACGCTTTCCCTACTATTGCACTCTCCGGAGTTTGAATAGTAATTTTAACCCTACGCTATCCAACGCTTTCCCTACTGTTGCACTCTTTGGAGTTGGAATAGTAATTTTTACCCCTACGCTATCCAGCGCTTTCCCTACTGTTTCACTTACTGGAGTGGGAATAGTAATTTGTACCCCTACGCTATCCAACGCTTTCCCTACTGTTGCACTCTCTGGAGTGGGAATAGTAATTTTTACCTTTACGCTATCCAACGCTTTCCCTACTATTGCACTCTCTGGAGTTGGAATAGTAATTTTAACCCTACGCTATCCAACGCTTTCCCTACTGTTGCACTCTTTGGAGTTGGAATAGTAATTTTTACCCCTACGGTATCCAACATTTTCCTTATTGTTGTTTTTGTTGGAGTTGGACTAGTAGTTTTATTGTGTCTGATATTTCATATGTTTTGTATTTTTTTTGCTATTGTAATATATCATTAATAATAAAAATTAATCACATTAAAAATATTGATTATTATTTGGTATATGTAATTATTAAATATTTATTAATGTTATTATTTTATGTGTAGAGATGTATTGGTAATTTTTAAAAACATTTAATAATTTATACGTTACAGAAATTATTAGTAAAATTAATTATTCAGTAAGTATATATATTATATATTATATGTACATGTTTAATTAAAGTTTTATTAAATTATATATATTAATAATACATTTTAAATATTATACAATATATTTAATTATGTTTATTTAATTTCTAAGTATAATTTGGTTTATTTTACATATATTTTTAAAGTAAAAGAAAAACGATATTTTTAATAACGATATTTTTGACATCGATATTTAATTTTCGATATTTTTGTACTTACCATGTTGTAGATAGGATGTCGATATTCTTGACATCGATATTTTTGTTGCGATATATTTGTAGGTCGATATTCTGTCTGTCGAAATTATGTCATACAACCTTTAAATATGTGTGCTTTTCCAGTTTACTTGGAAAGAAATGCCTCTTTTTGTATGGTCACTTCAAAGTTGTTTGACTGATGCTGCTGGTGTTTCGACTCTGAGAGTACACTGAGGCTTGCTAACCATAACTCAGTGCCAGTGCCTTGACCCGAAAGTGTATGTCAAAATGCATATACCCAATTTGAAATGGCTAACTTACCTGTAAGTCCCCAGTAAATGGTACCAGGGTACCCATGCCATGCAAGTTAGATGGGTTCCCCAAGGCCTGCAGCACTGATTGTGCCACCCTGGAGGTCCCTAAGTAAAACAAGTCCCACTGTCTGCCACTGCAGACCAGTAGTGCAGTTGTGCCCTGCTAGCCTGGGCATTCCATTGAAAGAAATGACAAATCCACCACTTTCCCCTTGACATGTGTATGTCACCCCTCTGGCAGGCCTACTGAGCCCAAAAGGCAGGGTGAAACATATGACAAAGGCCGGACATGTAATTTACATGTCCTGGCAGTAAAACATGCAAAACTATTGTTTTATTATGGGAAGACTTGGCCATCCAATTTGCGAGCACAGGTTTACACGTTGACCCCTCAGCTGTGCTAACCCCTGAACTGTGCAACTAAAATGGGCTCTCCAAGATATCAAGCAACTCATTACACTAATCCCAGCTTACATCTCAAGTTGTAACTTCTTGTAGTGTGCAGCTTTAGCACAGCTGCCACTTTGTTGTCCTTAAAACAAACTCCTATGCCTTCCCATGCAGACATGGCGCCTGCTTCATCAGACAGTTTTCTGTCCTCCTGGAGAGATGTTCTAATGACTCCCACGAAGAGGAACAATGAGGGTTTGCATGCCAGGGAGGTGTCACCTCCCTTCTGGAGAAAGCCACTAGGGGACCGATTCAGATAACTAATCTGAGACAAAAATTCTAAAATTACTACTTTTGGGATTCACAGAAGGCACTTACGATTCATGGTATTCACAGAATGCACTTACGACTCCTAACTTTACGTCCGCACTCAGGCCGGAATTCCCGCAACCAGACCGTACTCTCCGCACCCGGACCGTGCTCTCTGCACCTGGACCGTAATCTACAGCTAGGGCTCTCCGGCTCGAGCCGTAATCTCCTGCTGGGGCTGGATAAAGTGTAATCAATGGGCCGGATTGCAATTTTTACAAAAAGGAACATTAGGAATGTGTAATAAATGGTAGAGGAGGTCATAAAAAACAGTTTGGGCAGAGAAAAGGGTACAGCCCGACACTACATCATAACCCAGAAAAGTTTGTTCCTTTGTATCATGGTACAATTTGCGCTCCCCTCAGTGTTGACTGGAGTGTCAACACTACAGTCAACACTAATTGTGTGGCCCTTAGTGTTGACTGTAGTGTTGACATCGCAGTCAACACTGAGGGCAGCGCTAATTGTGCACTGCATGTACCATGATGCAAAGGAGTTTATGGCTCGAGCTGGAGAGTAGAGCCCTAGCCGGAGAGTATGGTCCGGGTACGGAGAGTACGGTCCGGGTGCGGAAATTCCGGCCAGAGTGCGGACGTAAAGTTAGGAGTCGTAAGTGCATTCTGTGAATACCAAAATTAGTGCGTTTAGTATTAGTTCTGTGAATCGGCCCCTAGGTTGTTGGCCCCAAAACGCAAGCTTCAAAGGTGGCCGAGGTACAACACCAAGGAGGAGGGCTGCCCCATTGGTGAGGTAGTCAGGTTGGCATGGGAGGCAGAGAGGGAAAAGCAGTTGCCAAACCAGTTTCCCCAGGTGTGTGTAGCCCTGAAGTAGCCACACTTGGGGTGGACTAGGGAGGTCTGAACACCGAGAGAGGGGTCTTGCCATCTTGGGAGCGGGCAGAATTGGGCATTGTGGGAATGCCAGATGCCACCCTCCACAAGAAGCGGTATCCAAGTGGGAGAGAACCTGTTGCCCATTGGTTACCAATCGCATCCTGCCCTGACGGTACTTTCTGAGCATAAAGAGGGCAACCCTGGCACCCAGGCCCAAGATCTCAACTGACTTGGAAGAAGGACTGCCCTTCTGCACCGGGGGAGCAGCAAAGAGAGGCTGCATCAATGAAGACTGAAACCTGCTGCATTTGGTGGCTAGCTAAGAGAGGGACTGTACCTGCTGTGTACTGTTCAAGGAGTAGCCATTTTCAGAGCCCAGTCAAGCCAAGAGAACTCAAAGGGCTAGCTGGCTGGCCTCCTGTTTACAGCACAGGGAAACAAGAAGTCTTCTTGGGCAAGTTGGTAGCCCAAAGTCTTCATGTCACTACCAACGTCACCGTGCAGCACTGAGGACTAAGACCCAATGTACAGATTTAGACCCTAGTTTGCTGAGTCCTGGAGTGCTGTTGGAAAGTTGCTGGGTCCCTCAGAAGGTGCATTATTGACTCAGAAAAAAGATTGGCCTGTGACTGTGTTAGTGGGTGACGTGTAGTCCACAGCCGCCCCCCCTGCCAGGATATTGGCACATTGTGGCATGGATAAGCAAATTTTGCTGCACAAATATGGGAATAAATATGGAAATTGTGAGACATTTTGCTGCACTTTATTTTGCTATTCTTTTAGCACCAAACACAGAGATCTTATTTTGATGAGGTATATTACAAAATGAATGTTTACACCAAGGCATTGTGTACAGTATTTATGCGACCAGGTCTATATACTGTATGTGTCATGTAGTATTTATGTTCACTTTACTTTGAGCACTGTGCTGTAATTACTTATGGATTTGTGTAAATGTTGTGAAGAATACAATACATCAACCTGTTAATGAATAATACCCATGGAACCTGTATGCTTGTTTCTTTAGGTTTTAATCTTGACCATGTATGTGCAATTTCTTCAGAGCAGCTCAAATCTAGCCCAATATTGTGCGACTGATTATGATGTAAAAACAATAATGCCTGGATGGATTGTTCTGAAAGGAACCACAACTGGCTGTTAAAATAACTTTACAAATACTGTTGCTCCTTTCAGCATCTATAGAACTGGTCACAAAGTCCTTGTACACAGGTGCCAGCTGTGAAAGGACTGGAATGCAGTCATCCATCTCATGCCAAAAGAGCTCAGTATTGAGCACCCCAGAAACTGATGCCTGTACTGCTTCTGAACCTACATGTTCAAAGAAGAGGTGAAGCTCCTGATCAGGAACTTCACTCAAACCAGTGATGGCCAAAAAAGAACTTTTGTCCTTTTTTAGGGTGCATAGTCTTGCAGGATTGGAAAAGCAATCTAATTTCAAGAATCCAATGCCTAGGTGGACTTTCCCCAAGTACTTTCTTGCCTTTTCAAGAGAATTTTCAAATGCTTCAATAAGCTGCTTTGAATGGGCTGTTATCTGTTTTTTCTGTTCCAGAGTCAATTTAGCTCCTGAAGTAGTCTCTAGGCATGGTCGCAGTGACTCCAGAGTGAGGACTGAATTGTTTGTGAGTTTCACGTGGAGGTCATCTAGATAATCATACACCTTCATTGTCACTGGTGTCTGACTCTGGAATAAGTCTATCAGACTTTTTTTGCCACAATGTCCAACTGAACTTTAATAAAGTGTTTCTACTGTTCAGTAACCTCTGTAGATTTTAAGGGAATCTGAGAAGACTTGCTGAGTTGCATCTCAGACTCGACAACCCAGCTTTAGCATCAACGTGCTTGCAGCGGTACCAGACAGCAGCAAACCAAGAATTACAGTGGGTACTGGAACCGTTAGGTGCCATCCATGGTTTTATCCTATGGTTCTCAGCAAGGTGTTGCCGGTACCTTAGCTTTCTGCTACCAGCCATGTAAAAGATTCACGAGGTATACAGAAGGAAAGAATTTAGCTCCACAAAAGGCATCCAGAATGACTCCCCAACAAGTTTCATAATGGGTGCCAAGCAGGTGATATGCAGGGCTCAATTCTCTCACCTTCCCTTTTCAACCTCTTCATGGAACCCCTTACAATCACCCTGAATCAAGCAAGGATCAAATACCACCTATATGCTGATGATACCCAGCTCTATTACAAAATCGAATCACTTAGTGACATCCTACATCTTGACACCACTCTGAGCAAGATACAATCTTGGTTCAATACCAAGGAGGATGCCTATACCCCAACAAAACAGAAATCACTCTGTTCTCCCCTAAAAGCAACCACCTACCTATCCACGAATGGCTCAGTGACCTGAATGCATTAAATTGTTCTCTCACTCTATCCAACTCAGCAAAATCCCTAGGCTTCATCCTGGACAAGAACATGTCATGGAAGGATCACATCAAAAACTCAGCCAAAAGAGCGCTTTACTCACTTAAACACCTCAAGAAAATTAAACCAGTCATTCCCTCTGATGATTTCAAGATGGTGGTCCAATCTCTCGTCCTCTCCAAACTGGACTATAGAAATGCCATCCTCACAGGGATGCCGAAAACCCACCTCACCCCCTTAGATCAGTTCTAAACATGGCAGCCCAGCTCATAACAGGTGTTAAACGGTTTGAACACATCACACCAGCCCTCAAAGTTCTCAATTGGCTTACCATCTAAGGAAGATGTACTTTCAAGGCTGCCTGCATCACCCATAAAGCCCTTCACTCACATACCCCCAACTACTTAGACAGCAAGCTCACGAAAGCTGGAAAAACCAGAACTTTGAGAAGTTCCAACTCACTGCTTCTCGTACCACACAAACTAAAAAGGAAATCAACCCAGACTCGCTCTTTCTCTGGAAATGCACCCAGCATATGGAACTCATTACCTAGAGAACTACAATGCAACCCCTCCTTCTCTCGCTTCAAAAGTGACCTGAAACTCCTCCTCCTCAACAAATACTTTAAAACCTAAGCATTCTGAAGATTGTTAATTATTTCTCATTATAGGTCTCGTCCCTCTCTTATAGTCAGTAGTTGTTTTGTTTCTGCTGTTTAGTAGGTGTTTCTTTCCATTAATCTTACTCTGTGCTTATTAACATTACAGTTAATCCATGCTCATTGCCTAACGATTTTCTTTGTTTATTTTTGTGTGTTTCTAAAAATCTAATATGTCTTGCATCTTCTGGTAAGCTACCTGATTATACGGTGTTCTTCGATCATGTAAAGCGCTCTGATACCCTCGGGTCTAGCTAGCGCTATACAAAACCTGTAAATAATAAAATAATAGATAGTATATCAAGAATTCTCAACACAGCGTTGTATACCTTGCTTCAGCATGTATGCTGCATTGTCTGTATTAAAAGAAATAACGTTCTGAAAGGCTTTTGTATAATCTGTGAAACCCCTCGCTACTGCTTGCGCCACTGTCCCATGGTGGCACTGTGAGAGGAACACTGTGTCTGCTAGGTGGGTGTAGATTTAATGGTTACTCTGTGAAGAGACCGCTGCAAGCAAAACATTCAACAAACATCGTCCTTTAACAACAGGTGTTTCATCAAATATGACACTGATCTTCTGATCGTGAAATTATATTTTCAGATCATCCTTAGCTCCTACATATCTCTCTGGGAAATAACATTCTTGATGCTGATGACTTCCAGGTATTGCTCCACCATTCTGGTCTCACTCGTAGATAAACTTTCACAACACAGGCTGGTCAATTTTGCTCACGGGAATGTTCAGTGCTGTGCAGACATTGACCGACTCACTAAATATTTCCTGATTTGAGGCACTAAAGCATTCACTGGCAGAAACACTGAAACAGCAAAAACACCAGACTCCATGTTGAAAGGATCCGACCTTGACACCATTTTAAAGGAGCTCACAGCACTTAAAACTTCAGTGATGATCACTGAGGAGAACACAGAAAGTCTTTGCCAGAGATTACATTTCTGACTACAGATGTGGCAGCTTTCAACTTCTGCCTGATGGCGACAGAGATGAAGTTGGTGAAATCATTACGGTAATTAGCTAGGAGCAGAATTACTGGAAC
This sequence comes from Triturus cristatus, assembly GCF_964204655.1. Lineage (NCBI taxonomy): Eukaryota > Metazoa > Chordata > Amphibia > Caudata > Salamandridae > Triturus > Triturus cristatus. The sequence goes on along the minus strand of NC_140583.1, from coordinate 406,484,726 downwards.
ATGCAAACTAAGCTCATTCAGTTGGAGAACCAGAATCGAAGAAACAACCCATGCATCTCAAGTGTTCCAGAAAAGTTGGAGAGAGAAAAATAGAATTGCCTTCCTGAAAAGTTTCTTGCCCTAAATATCAGGCTGGAGATTCCTCTGTTGGCACAGGATATAGGTGCAAGTTGCTGGTAAGTCTAACACCCCAAGGAACATTATAGTATGTTTTCTCCAACATCAGCAGGTGCAAGACTCTCCAGGAAGCAAAGAGCAAGAGAGCATTTACATCCAGGCATCTTAAGATCTTCACCTTCCAAATTAAACTTTACAGAAAAGGAAATGCTTCTTGGCCATGCGACTTAGGCTTAAGAGGATGGCGATCCACTATTACGGCATCATAGAATCAGCTGCAATGCTAATTACATGTTATGGATGCACAACAGAGTTAATGGAAACTGAGCAACCGGAAAGGTCCCTAGATGCCCAAGCTCCATCGGCCATGGGGCTCTCACAACTATGACCTGATTGCATGTCCCTCCAGATATGACATAAAATCCCATTTGGACAATGCAGTAATGGAAAGAGAGTGCCTTGAGGAAGTCACAATACACTGGGCAACAGGAGGGAAACATCAACAGTGCCAACAACATCGCTATCAACAAGACAATTTGAGATCACTTCTTAAACTAGCATTTGGAGAAGGGACACTTTTTAATTCTCATACAGCAACGGACAGAAAAATTAATTCAAGAATGTAGATGTGTTCTTCAGATTATATGGTATAGAGGAATGCAATGTTGGAGGTAAATGTGCAAAGTCAGCTTAATCGATGGCTGCTGTGATTACTGTGATCAGCAACATCCCCAGGCTTCATACAGAAACATTGGAGAGACTAAGCACACTGTAGGCAGGAGACATGCAGACACAGAGATGGAGCCCACTATTTAAAACAGATGGCTAGTAGTGCAGATGATCACTAATCTTACCTCCCCAACTCCAGCAGCTCCTCAATGGCAAACTCGACGCCATATAGTACAGCCCATCCTCTGTAGCAGTATTCAGTGAGCCTATGTGTGCGGGCTGGTCCTAACACTTGGTTTCCCTGTGACTCACCTGACCAATAGCCTACAGGGTATTATCTGGGTTTCATAAAATATTTAAATATGACACACTGTTGGGTGGATCAATAGCTCCATATCGACTTTACCCTAGGCACATAAACACTTTCTGCACACAAAACCATGCAATAGGCAACTCTACACATCTGGAGCCTACCATTCAAGTGATTCCTCCTATTTCTGTTTAGGGCTTGCCACTGAAATAGAACTACTGACTAAAGGTTTCAGTTCTCAATGAACTCCCACCATAACTTGTCTATTGCAACTTTGAATGTCATTGGACTAACAATTTACATTAATTGGAAGTAGACCCTATCTAATTAGAAGTTACTATCTAATTAGAAGTTACTCGTCTCACTCTTGCAGAAGACACATCTTTCAACTCTGATCAATGATCAATCTGATCAATTGAAGAGGGAATAGGTGGTAAGTGTACATTACTCCAGTAAATAATCAAAGACAGGGACACCAAATTGCTCATCCAAAGCACAAAGGAAAGGAGGAGTGACAATTTGTGTGCAGACATGATTACAAATGCATGTTACACACTCATGGACAGATCCACTATATTTTCATTAAACTGCATACACATCAACAGGAAGTGATAATTGACTCAATATATGCCCTGTGGGGAATAGAAGTGTGTTCTTTAGACACATCACTGGAAAAAAATGTTGTCCCTACCCTGAAGCAAAACTACTGGCAGGAGGTGAATGGAACCTACTGCAGGATAGAAGGCACACAACTATACTTTATGCCATCTCCAAAGAGTGCCTTACCCAAAGATCCTCTGCAAGATTTCTCTCTGACTGACCACTGGCACATTGAGCAGCTGGTCAATGGAGATTATACCTTTACATCACGTGTACATGCGACACGCACCCGAAATTAATTCTATTTGACGACGTAATATTTTGTCACCCAGGATATGGCTCTCTGATACTATGATTTGCATCATATCAGATCATAGCATGATACACATTCATTTAGATCTTGGGCTGCAGAAACTGCCAAAAGGGTATTGGATGTTGGATGTTGAACATGTACTACTATAAATTGAAAAATGCCTGCAATCCTTTAAGAAAATGAGAGGGGTGTGGCCAGCAAGATGGACGACGGGACGCGTTCCTAAGAGGCTCCCGGCTGATACTGCGGAATCCTGTCTCCATAGTCTTTAATAAGCCCATTTTTCTAGGCCACTGTGTGTGCTGACGGGTGGTGGCTCATGGCGGACCCAGGGACTTGATGTGGTGGATCTGCGGGCCACAGAAGCATAGATGCCAGAGTTGCCCCCCTCTGATAACATTAGAGCCCCACCTGGGCCGGAGGATTTGCTGCATGCTTGCAGCTGGTGCCCACCCGGTCTTTTGAGTGAGTGAGCCTCAGCTGATGAGACTCTTTGGTGAAGGCGGTGCCTGACCGGGGCCAGTGGCAGCATGTGTCAGCGGTGTGGAACTGGGTGCAGCTTGTGGATCGGGCAGAGGTGTAGGGACAGCACGGCATCGGACAGAGCTCCTCCTTCTGGGGGTGCGATCGCCCTCCCCCGCCAGCTGTCTTGAGTTGTGGCTGTGCAGCTCCAGGTAAGGATAGGCCCCATACAACGCAAAAAGAGTGGCCTTGTGTGCCGGGGCGACAAACTGCATCTGGGCCTCGCATTACTATTGGAGTGGCCCCTGCACATCGTTTGGCAGTGGTGAGTGGTGTACCTCTGGGTTAGGGCCCTTGGGGAGATGACCCAGGTCACAGGTGACTGGAGGCTCCTGGAGGCCTGCCTGGGAGGGGAGTGATTGGAGGGCCATAAGAATCTGATTTGGAACGGGACTTGGAGGACCTGTCTTGAAGTAGTTGCTAGGCATGGTCAAAGTAACTCTAGAGATAAGACTGAATTGTTTGTGAGGATCATGTGGAGGTCATCCAGAGAATCATACACCTTCATTGTCACTGATGGCTGACTCTGGAATAAGTCTATCAGACTTTTTTTGCCACAATGTCCAATTGAAGTTTAATACAGTTTTTCTGGTCACTGTTCAGAATCCACTGATGCCTGTGTCTTGGGAACTGTGACAAGACTACTAACGCCTGGGAGCCCCAACTCTCCTTTTTCTCTGGGGTCTCCCGCCGGCAGGGGTCAGCACCCCCCTACTCCCCCTTGAGGTGGTTTTAGTCTATGACTGAGACTGATTGGGGTGGGCGTCCACGCCCGGTAGATGTGACGGTCCCGGGCCGGAACAGGCAGGTACGAGTCCCTCATGTAATACTTTAGACCTGCATGCAACCCTGGCTTCCATCTTACAGCACTGTGCGCATACCACGCCAGGTGGAGGAGGTGAAAATGCTGAACAGGTAGCGGGGGAACCCATGAGAGCTATTCAGGGCTCTCGTATGGCCCTAGAAAACAAGATCGAAACTATAGCTCTATAAGTAAACCTCCTATGTGCTGACCTCTGCAGAGTTTCTGATAAAGATAAAGTCCTGTTGGCAGAGGGTTCCATTAGCAGTTACAGACGAAGGTGGCCACCTTGACGAAGCATTTCGGTGCGGTCATGTCCCACTGCAGGGCCCTGGAGGCAAGAGGGCAAGATGCAGAAGGACGCTCCTGGCACAATAATGAATTCCTTTTGATATTCCTGGAGTGTGCCGAGGGGGCCATCCCTGGGCAATTTGTAGAAAGCTGGATCAGAGACACTTTGAGACCCAAATGGCAGTCCCCTATGTTGGGATGAAGCACGATCTGACATAGAGCGTGTCACTCGAAATGCACTCCGGTGCGGAAATAAATCATCCAATGGTAAATCCCAACATTCAAAGTTTATTCATTAAAGTGATTCGTGTAAACATTCTTCAATTTCAGAGCATTCCAAAATCATATGCGAGTATGTTTCATTCCGTATACTCCTAAATTGCCCAAGGTGCCCAATGCATTTCGGGCCGGTGGGGCCCTTCGTCAGGGGCAGCACTATAAAAAAGAGGAAACAAGGAATCAGCCTACATCCTGGCTTTTATATCCGAATGTGTAAAATAACTGTTTGTGCAATATAAACGTTACATACAGCTGTTAAGAGACCTGTAGATGCCCGATGTGTACAAGCAATTTGATAAAGTGAAATGAAGCTAAATAGTGTGGGATTATTGAAGTAAAATAAGAATTCTGAGTGAAGAACGGAAACAAGAAAAGAAGGAAAGCAAGTCCGTGTGTGATATCATATCCCACGTATCTAAGCGGGAGGATCAAAGGTGTGCACGGGGAAAGCCAAGTATACACAAAAAGCTAGAAACCCGTAAGACATGGCAAGTAGAGATGAACACCTACGTTTTTGGAGAATGCGAGTAACCGGGCCGTTAAGAATAAGCGAGTCGGTGAGTTGCGGCAAATCCGGGTATGTAAACCCGTGTTAGTGAAGGTGAATTTAAATGCGTCCAATAATCGCAAGGGCCAATCAAAGGAGGCAAAAACGTGTCAGCGAATCGTGTGAGATGCCTGTAAAGAATGAAACCAATCCGTTTGTTCGTTGGTTAGGAGTTGAATGGAGAATAGAAAGAATTCACCACGTCATTATGCGAGCCAATCGCAGTAGAATCAGTGCAGAGCGTGCGTAAGTCGACGTATGTTAATAGGTATTACGTGTCAAAAGTAAACACAGAAGATGAAGTTTGTAAATAGACACACTAGGCGGAAAAACTACAGAGAAAAGAGACTCGTAGTTCAAATAGTAGATAGGTACAGAGGTGGACGTGTGTGTCCTACTAACGTAAGAATGATATTGCAATGAAAGTTTGTAAACAGTGTTGAAGAAGATCAGAGTGTGTCAGAATAACATTCCCATTAAATTTTAAACGTATGAGTGTCATCATAGGATTTTGTGTGAGTAAAAAAACAGGTGTAATAAATATGTCTAATAAATAAAGAAAAAACGAAGAGAAAAAATACAGAAATAAAAACTAACAAGAGTAAAAAAAAAAGTGTGTCGTTGGGAAGGTAAAAGACAAAATCTATGAAATTCAGGATACACCAGGTCACAAGATTCCTGGTCTGTGGAAATTAAGCCTATAACAGTTTTACAATGATGATAAAGTACAGTTATAAAGTAAACAGCAATACTGTGGAAGCAGTAAAATACACTACAAAAAACAACCAAGATCATAACGTTCGTTAAGCCCCTTTGGGTGAATTGAATCCTGTTTGTTGATCCAGAAAATTTCTCGTTGAAGTAAGAATTGGGTGTTGTTGCGTCCTCTGGTGAGTGGAATTTGTTCTAGGATTAGAAAGCGCAGTTGGCAAATGTAGCTCGCATCGTACTTGCTTGCTCGTACAGCTGTACGAGTCAGCCGGAAAACACGTGTACGGTCCGTAGTTTTTCCGGTCGGATCACGTTCGGTGCCCTTCTGACCCGGATCGGAATCGGCCCCTATGCTACTTGCAGTGCTGTACATGTTTGCCCCTGGTACCTTCCAACCAAACACTGCCAGAGTGGCTGGAATCTCACAGTCAGCCTTCTCAACGTTCCTCCCAACTGTCTTGGATGCCATCATCAGCCTGACGCCACAGGACCTACGCTTCCCCAACACAGCGAAAGAACAACTTGATAACAGGCAAGGCTTCTATGACATTGCTGGGTTTCCTCATGTGTTGGGGGCAATTGACTGCACCCATGTTCTACTTGTGCCACCTGTGGACACTGCACATATATACAGGAACAGGAAGCACACACACTCAATGAATGTCCAGGCAATTGTGGACCACCTGGGCCTGTTCATCAATGTTGTTGCAAAGTTTCCTGGGAGTGTGCATGACTCCTACATCTTTCGCCAATCAATCAACCAGCAGTTTGAGAATGGCACATATGGAAATGAACTGCTTGTTGGTAAGTACAAAACTAACACACCGCACAAGTACACAAGCATGTAGCTCAAAATATGTGAGAATGCACATTTAGCCAATGTAATACGACATACCTTGGAACAGGTCCAAACAATATACATATGCACCCAATGCAAAATATACAAGACATGTTATACAGACCAACAAGGGAGTAGCCTAGAAAATCTCACACAAACCACTATGGCACCTGTGGAATATAGATTTGACTTAACTCATCAGACATACATTTAAATTAATCAATGAAGCACATGACACAGAACATATGCTTCTGCTGTCCTACATACATCTTGAAATAAACACATCAGCCATATGTACAAGATGACAGATCCCCCTGCTCTCACATGTGATGGTGCACAATTAGCTGACATGCAAAACATAGTTAGCCATGCACCATGCAGCAGGTGTTCCTGCATCATGGGTTTGCAAGTAGTGCTGCATGAGGGGAGCACCAACTGCACACAAATATTCACCAAAGTTGATTAAACATCACTCTGTGTCGTTGCAGAATGGAGCATGCATAGGAAGAGCATACAAACAATCCAAATCACTATCTCACTACATGTTGTGCATGCATATGACTACCCTGGTGAGGTGTAGCAATCTGATGCACAAAATCATAAATTACAATGTTTGTTGATTGGGAACTGACACAACCATGGCAATATTGATGGGTATTACTTCAACATGCATACATGCAGAGTCAAAATCAACTCATGCTCAAGGACATCAATGCATATGTACGTTGTCTTCACATGTCCCAATAAGTTAAGTGCACCAGGTAGCAGTGCCACTGTCACTTAAACACTGACCCACCTTGGGGGCAAGGTGGATGTAAAGAGCCCAAATTCAGTTCAATGTTTACCAGACAAGGTGTTTTGCTCTCAGCTACCCCAGCACTATCACTCCTAATGAGGTTTCTAGATGATGTTCTAACATAGTAATTATCAAAAAGTTAAGGTGGATGTTTCAGCAGGCACATGTGCCAATGGTGCGCCCTATAAAATATGTGTACAGGAGAGGGTCAGTTTGTGCAACAGCCTGTAAAGAAACTCTAATCTCTTTTTTTGTGAAACTTACATCCAGACAGTCACAACATTGAGGTAATACACAGGACCCAGATAATGACAACATGGTGATGTTTAGGCTGTCAAGTATAGGCAAGTTAATTTCAGTGATGCTGGTTAATTGTCTGAAGATCCACATGACAAACCAGAAAGTACAAATTTGCACAATGCACACATGCCAAAAAAGGCACTCTGCAAACACAGCAGGCACAAATACTAATGAACACTTCTCTCCATTATCTGTTTCAGGTGATCAAGGATATGCACTCTCGCCATGGCTGATGATGCCCATCAAAGTGACACACAGGCCCAGAGAGACTACAATGTTGCACTGGGACACACAAGGGCCATTGTTGGACGGACATTTGGAGTCCTTAAATCTAGGTTCCGGTGCCTAGATTTATCAGGGGGCAGACTCCTGTACAGTCTGGAACAGCAAGGAGGGATCAAATCATCAGAATTATTTTACACAATCACAATAAACAAAGATGCCATCACATGTATTTTTCTTTTTCTTTTTAAAACACTGAATGTTACTTTGTGAAATAAAATATCACTACACAAAAGTCTTGAATGCTTGGTTTATATCTTCAGAAGTTCATATATCTGTTAAGTGAAAGGTAAATAAAAAACTGATCCACACAGCTCTCATATATAGCAGTGGACAGAACATCCACCAAATGAAGATTGGGGATGGAACAACGGATTGGGCATATGACCAAAGTAATGTTTATGGTTCCTCAGTAAACAGAGAACAGACATATTCACAAGTAAAGTGCTACAGGAAAACCAATAAGTACAGCCAAATTTTCCCAGCAACATACTAAAAATTACATCGTGAATGGACAATGTATTGGGTGAGATGGACATGGCAAGAAATAGTAGCACCATGACATTGTCAAAAATTTCTGGGGATGATCACTACAAGTTTACTAACGTCAATTACATGATGTGTGTGATTTAGTAATTTATCATAACTACACAAATATATATATATATACACTCACCTGCAGTCATAGTTGAACACATAGACAAACATGCAACTTAAGAAATGTGGCAATATCACATTTTGTTGTATCTCTCAAGGAATGTACAACATACTCTGTAGAATACAATGTTGTGCAAGATGGCCAGAAAACATATATGGAATGTGTTGCAGCCCTGTTTGGGCAACCTGTACCTCAACTCCAGTCATGTGTATGCTACCCCTAAACCTATCTCCAGACCGAACCAAGGGAAATCCACCATACACACAAGAGAATCATAACATGTGATGATGAAAAACAGATACACATGGTTGTCTCCTGGATGACAACTTAAGAAAGCAAATTACATGTGATACATATCCCATGTACGTCATGGTTGTACAATCAGTGTGAACATGTTTTTGGTGAACATAACATTGCTGTGCCTCATCTGCTCCATATAAAACCACCTCACAACCATGGACAATGACACAGGGCCTCTAAACACAATGCACTTTCATAATCAGTGACTCACCCAGCTCAATCTTTTGTCAGCCGTGAGTACGCAAGCATTGGTACAGCTGGGCACTCTTAGTATGCCGGGGAAACCACAGGTGCTGGATATGCAAATAGCCACTCTAAGTTACACAGTCACAGGTACCCTAACATATAAGATTTCTCAAGGTCAGGTGCCTCACCTTCACCAGCTAATGCTCTGCACAAAAACATCATGCATAATGATGTGAAAAGGGTTAGGACAAAATAGGATGTCTCCCCTGTCAACCCATTGTTGTGTTGGTGTGTGCCATGCAATACAGAGTACCCTTTGTACATGATCATGCGCACCTTGAATGTTTACCCCTACACGGTGCACCATTTCTGCATCTCCTGTCTACAATGGGTCTACATATGGCAGGCCAGTGTTTGCCAATAGGTAAGTGTTGTTGGTGCTGCATCAATGTCCACTGCTAGTGCACACAGGTTTGTGGAAGACACAGGCCTAGCCGTCACAAACATTTTGCATACACACTGCAGTACCTGTGTCTGACAGTAAGGGTCAAATACAAATAATACAGTGTTGTATCAATTCAATGTGGACTGTATGTGCTTACTGGCATTGTACTTCATGCTATTGTAAGTAGTGCACTATGTATTGTGGCCATCCAACAATGTCCTGTCCACCTTGGACTCTGGCTCTACAATATGTTTCCAGATGGCTTTGAGTGCTTTGTTGGCCTCTACATAATTTGCACAAGGCTGACACATTCTGCATTCTGGTGCATAGATTTCTGCCAACAACATCACCGGTGCTACCACAAGCTCATGTCGCCTACAGAGGCTGAAACATGACGTACTGCATACTCACATAAAATGGTTGGTGTGTCACCTTTCCAGCCATCATATTGTTATACACCTAGCTTCAAGCTGTGTAGCGCTGTCACACTAGACTGATGTGAAATTGTACCAGACACAAACTGTTCAGTATTACATGTAAGAATGTATTGCAAATATGTTGCAGAAATGACAAATCAAATGCCAAATCCACACAATTTGCTAACATCATCAGAATATGTAAATCCCCATCGTGTCACACTACCACCTTGATTCATGCACATGACTGACTTTGCAGCTGCGCGTATAAATTGTGCACATCTGCAAATCTAGGTTGAAGAATAACCAAGTACGAATCTGTGGTCAAGATTTTACATGTCTTGCAGCATCTGAAATATATTTTACAAGTACTGGATGCCAGAAGTTCATTTACATGTGTGTTGCAAGCTAGTCAAACAGTTACAGCCATCACAGCAATGTGTAATTTGACAGTCACTTATGTTGTCACACATACAAACTAAGCCAAACATAATGATTACCACTGATGCATGCGTGTTTTATCACACAAGAATCAATGTGGATAGGCTGCAATGTGTGGTCCAAGGACATTTAGACAGCTATGTCTAACTGTAATCGTGACATGTCAGAATGAGTGAAGTCACATACACAACACAGATCACTCCACATAGACAAACGGTGTCGGCAGCCATGCTATTTAATGAAATATTGTACATCTGATGAACAACTTGCACTTTGCGTCAAAAATGTTGCCGCTTAAACAGGAAAGCGATAATTTTTTCATAACTGCCATAGAAAATATTAGCAATATACATGTTACACACTAAAAATTACCGCAAAAGCCAATGGCATACAAAATATTATCACAGAGTCAAAAAACTGGCCGCAAATACACAGAAAGTTATGGCAGCATGCATCCTGTGTAATGGAGGAGTACTGAACATTTTTACTTTCTCTTTTAAGCACACTGTCAGTGGAGAGTGTTGGAGGTGGTTTGAGTTGTGTGCTGGTTTGTTTGGAGTGGTGTCCTGTGAACTGTCCCTAGTGTCTCTGTGAAGTCCTGTGTACTTGTCTTTATGTGTATTTTGTGTCTTGTACTAAATCTTGTCGGGTGTCTGTCCAAGGGGTACTTTGAGTATATTAACTGTTGCAGGGGGATATTTTGGAGCTTTTCTTTTTTGATAGTGGATTTAGGGGTGTTTTGGGAGATGTCAGGTATGGGTAGGGAGGGCAGGATGTCAGAGGGGGCAATGGGGAGCTTCCTCTGGCTTTTAAAATTCTACCTGCCATTGATAGTTGAGAATGGGGGAAGGATCCTGCAGGGATATGCTGTACGTGTACGTAAGGAGAAGTGGGAGCATGTCCGCAGTCAAATAATGAGGATCTTCGGGATGGACAGGACTGTCCGACAATGGAAGTACTGATGGCAGGATTGCGTGAGCCATGAGGGTGACATGTTGGACAACCTGGGAGTCATCGTTGGAAGGCAAGGAGGTAAGTACAACTCCATAGTTCATCAATCAACTTTTTCTTACAAAAGTCAAAACATTTAGCCAGGAACACAATGTAAGAAATGCTATAGGATAATGTTAGTCAGTTTTTTAAGTCAAGCTGCCAGCTTCAACACAATCACACTTGCACCATTGTGCAAGTGTGACAGTGTTTATGATGAGGTACGACCATGTGCAGAAATGTGTACACTCATGCACACAATAAATGAAGTGATGTGTCATGTTTCAATGTGTGCTGCGCAGTGCATCCTATTAAGTGTATGTGGACATTTTTGTGTGTGGACCCTTTGGATGAATGAAGTGGCCATGTGAGCTGCACAATGCAGGATACATGATAAAACAAAGTGCCTGATGTACAAACATGTGTGGCACCACCGTGCAAGGGTCTAGTCATATGTTGACACTTCACAATGTATGGGAAGGACCACATGACTGCAACACTGTTTTAAAAACACAATTGCTCTATGACATGGCTGACTTTGTGTAAGGTACAATGAGATTAAAAAATTTGCATTGGGACAAATATGCCTTTTTTGGAGCGTCAGTTCGCTGCATACACAATTTGGGATCAGACCACATCAATTGTCTTAACACACCCTTGTGAGATCTGCAGAGAAAATATTGTCTACAGACCATGGAGAACATGATGTTGTGGCTATAAACGTGGCCTTGGCAATGTGTTACGCAAGTAGTGTGTGTAAAATGAGTACATTTGCTAGCAGGATTGTCTTGTGTTGCACAACGCTGAATTGGTCATGTTTTGTGGGTACGACAGGCAAAGCAAATACAATCATGTATGCAACATGGACAGAGACAGAAATGTTACAGGCCATTGATTTGGATGTAGATGAATCTGATGATGAATAGGACACATGTGAGAATTCAAGTCTGATATCAACACACATTTCTTTTAATGTCTCGCAGCTGGAAGACCACTGATTACTCAGGGGGACATCGACGCCTTCATGGACCCATACGCCACTGGTGAGTACCCTCATGAAATATTTGCATTGTGAGATGGGAAGAATGTTTGTGAAAAATCCTGCATGTAGTTGTACACAGTCTGGGTGTGTATCACATGTACCTTGCCTCCAGTGTGATGATGGATCATAAAAGTGTGAAGTATGCACACATTTAGGAAGTTGAGATTGAGCACAACATTTGTCTTCCTGACATAACTTTGCACATCTCCAGTCAGTGACACTCAGTCCAGAAATACCCAAGGGTTATGTCACTCAAGCCGATGCATGTGGATTGCACAGCGGACAGACAGGAGAGGAGACATGAGTGATGTTGGTGATGGCTATGAGCAGACATGGAATGCATGTTCTGCCTTGACTGAGAATACTGTCAATGATGATCAATTCTTTGGTGCACCAGGTGTTAGTTACAGGTATCAGTACAAACAGTCAGTCACATACACAATATGAAAGCTGGTGTAGTGCTGCAGGATTCAGAGTCACGCCTCCTTTGGATGTGTCGACATCACTGTGATGGATAGTTATGTCCCAACCTTGGATTCCTGCCATTAGTCAGTGTCTTTACTCTGATGTGTTGTATCTTTGACATGTTGGTGCATATTACAAGGACTCCATTTTCTCACCAACGTTACATTGTACAGCACTGTGATAGCAAGAGTGCCTTCGCCTGAGTCACAATGCTGCGTTAAGCTGGCTGCCTGAGAATGAAGCCTATTAGTGCTCAATACCACCTTTTCACATCATATCTTGTGTGCTAATGGTGGGAAATGTATACATACACAACCAACATTTTTGATGTCTGGACCCTATCTCCAAGCCCAGTTTGAATATGTTTGAGTGCATAATGTGTGATACCGTGGCCACATTGTATATAAATATGCACTGTGGTGAGAATGGTTTAATTAGTTCCCATCCCTTCTGTTCCAATGTGTGCTGTGTTGTGCAGCACCCATGGAAACAGCAAGACACCATTGATTGTTCTTGTGCATGAAGGTGCGCCTTACATCACATGACCAATCTGTGATGAAAATGTCAACATATGACTTCAATATGTGCTGCATTATGCAGCACACATAGAAGTTACAAGACATCATTTTAAGAATGGTTATGTGCAGGAAGGGGCACACTCTGGCACATCATCAACTTCCACATCAACACAGAGACACTTGGACCATTGTGCAAGTGGGTCTGCGTAGGCGCAAGGAGGCAAATGTTTTTCTGCAGCGCGGGGGCAGACACAGGTCTGCACCATACTATTGTAGGTATGGAGCAAACCTGCGTTCCTGACGTTTCAGTGCGTGGCATTAAGCAAAGGAGTGAAAAAAACTAGGGGGGAGTAGAGAGGTACTACTTAACAACAGTAGTGGAGGTGGATACGTCCTCCTTCAGTAACTTGCAAACCATAAAGATCCACCCTCAGAACAGGTTTCAGAATGAATATCTTAATGTCCTCCCAAATAATGTGTGGTTCCTACGGAGGTAAATATGCCTCAATGAGCTGTGCCTCCTAGGTGTGTCAACATGTTTCGAAGCTCCCCAAGCTACTTCGTCAGGACTAGAGTGATCCCTGTCTACACTTACAAGTTTATGTGGATTGCAGAATTACACTAATAGTCACAAGGATTTCTGTGCATGTCGATTCCCAATGCACTTGTTGGATACCTGATTAAGTATCATGAATCAGTTCATCTGGAATAAAGAAAGGAGAAACATGTAACATGTATCATAATGCGCGACATACAGTATAGCCAGCCATAGTGAATGTTTAATATAACTGCAACAAGGAAGTGGAAAATAATGCATTTCTCCATGAAGTGCCAGTGTGATACAAGCTTGTTCCAGGTGTTACTTTTGGCACTGCTCCTATTAATGCCACCCTTAAAATTGTGGGACAGCATCTGAAGCTGTGCTAGTTGCAGTGCACTACAAACCGCAAAACACATTGCCCTCCCATTTCACAAAGAGCACAGCATGAAAGGGTGCCTTTCTTACAAGGCATTGTTAAGACACTTTAAGTGGCTGAATGATACCTTGTACTTTAGGAGAACGCCCTATTGCAAACAAATCACTGAAAGTAACATTGTGTTTCCAGTAGAGGCTTGTGATCATGCACCATTACGCTTCATAATCTTTGCAAATACGTTGTGGGCTCTATCTTGAGATGTGACATGCCATGGCACACATCACAACAAGCTTTGTCGACACCATTGAGTATGAGTAGATCTGCCAAATAAGACTTGTTAGCAATGCTAGGTGAAGACACTTCTTGTAGCATTACACCGACTTGAAAAATTGCAGCAAGGGCGTAGCCCCATCATGTACGTAGGGAAATGTTTAATTCTTGCAAGAATGCTGTATTTGGGCTATGAGTGATTGGCTACTTCACACATACCTGGTCATCTCACTGCCTAATTGGGACACACATTCCACATGACCATTTATCAAATGTCCCTCTGGGTAAGTTTTGATGGATACATTGATCATACATTTGTTTACAGGTCTATACTTGAATGGTCATAGGCGATACACATCTGTGTGACTTTAGTTATTTTATTTACATGTGCATTCACATCACATAGGTAGAAGACTGTCCCAGTTCTTGGAAAACACCCCCACATTGTGTAACTACCCAGTGGAGGTCCAGACAGAGTCCTTTGTGGGAAACTTGTCCAGAGACATGTTGAGGAAGAGGAGGAGTTCAGTCAGCAAGCTGATTGCAGTGTCATTGGGAACAATGGCAACATTGGCAGTCCTTATTAAAGACCAAGGTGAGAGTAGCAGAGTCATTCAGAGGACAGTGGAAGCCGATGTTCCGAGGCATGATGGTAGGCACAGCTCCAAGCAGAAACTATCCATTTGGCCCAGATGAATTCTACCGCTGACTTATTCGCAAGAGTGTGGGTTCATCCACATCTTCCTCCTCTGATGTGTCATGTGCCTCCCATGTGCCTGATGGTGTATTGGTTGGAGCACTGTGAGACTGTGACACATCAGGGGGGTAAGAGGTGGATGTGGAAGTTCTAACAGCAGTCATCTGTGCCAAATGATGAGGCATCACTGCAGTGATGATAAGCTGCAGAGCTTGCAAGACTCCAGCAATGTCTCTGTAGTATGCTGCCATCTGCTTCATGTTTTCCAAGTTCTTTCTCATTTCAAGCATCTCCTTCGTGACATCGTTGGAGCCACTTTGACTGGACAGTTGTTCTTGTCTCTGAGTAAGTACTCCAGCCATGGAATGCTGGAGAGCATGGAGCAGACTGTGGGTGCCTCCGATGGACTCTAGGTGGTCCCTAATGGGACTGAGACACCCACTGACCCTATCTAGTTTAGAAACCAGGCTATCAAACCCCACCCACACCAGACCAGCCAACACGCTGGACCTCTACTGCACTGCGTTGAAATGTTAGAAGTGGGTCCTCGCGGTCCTGGGAGACAGCTGTGGCGGTAGGTGTTTGCTGCTGGGTGTTTTGTACAGTGGCTGGAGTTTCCACGATGCTGCTAGAGGTCCCTGCTTCTGGAGATGGGCTGCCAATGGAGTTGAGCAGCTCTTGGAGGGTGTCCTGGTCGATGATTGAGATGTCTTCATCTTCATCATTGAAAAGTGGGACAGGATGCTGTGAAGGAGGTGATGTTTCTCCCTCTGCAATGTTAAGGGGAGATGCTTTTGTATGTCTGTCTCTGGTATGGTCATGAATTTAAGCGGTTTACATGCAGACTGCATGACAATGTCCAATCCCTATTTTGAAAAAGCAACACCTATTACATGCAGGATAGTGAATCATCTTACATCACTTATGTGACATTTGAGTTGTAAATTAGTTGTTACAGTTTTCCAGTATGCCAAATGTGAGGGGCCAATTTCTACACACATGCCTCAACAGTTGTGTCTTCTGTTCAGTAGTGACAGTGGTTCAAGTTGTATCACATTCTTGTCAATGCAGATTAGCTCTTATTTATGTGTGTGTACACTGCATTGTGGTCACACCTAGTCATTCCAGGTTAAAGTGTGTTCTGACTATTTAGTTTTAGAGGTGTAGCTTGCATGGCACCACTCCTTGTTATTGGCAATGCCACATGATTGTTATTGTGGCATCAGCAGGGGAATCATGCAGTTGAGATCAGGGTTGACGTGATGTACCCCGTGATATGACAAGTAGATATGCTTGATTTGCCATGATCAAAACACTGTAGATCCATTTTAAGGTTGCAAAATCGCATTGACAAATTACATCCTCATTGATGTATGTTGATATGTAGGGATGGTATTGCTTCTGTTTTACTGCCCCTTAATCCTTTCACACAGTGACACTTGCACATATGTGCATTTTCAATGGCGATATGTTGCAAGCTGGAGGACATATGGCTCTTAGTAAGGGTTCTGACACTTGTGCAATGTTGGACTGCAGACTTTTTTTGTATTGGGTGGTATAGATATAATGAAGTGACAGAGTGTGTCCTTCTTATAGGATTGCCTCCGCACTCCTCCACTTCAGTGACACAGGCCTGCACCAGAGTTACAAGTTTATGGTGCAGCCATGCATTTCATCCTGCACTGGCACTTCACTTGTCAGCGTGGTGCAAAAACAGGCACCTTAGCCAGATAGTGCTAGTGTGTCTGTGTTTAGGGTAAGAATGTTTATGTGCAAGGAGGGACCCCTTCTGGCACATTATGAATGATTGACAAATTGCTGTTTCTATGTGTACTGCACAATGCAGTACACATGGAAACTGCAAAAGCATTGCGAAATGAAGTTTTTCTATATATCTGCATGTTATAGATCATGTTTTTCCTTGCATACATTTCTTACTACCCTCCTATTGGCTTCACCCCTGTGAGTATAGGGCAGCGTGTTTTTCTATGGGTGTTGCAGGGGGGACATCCAACACAACACCCACTACCCTCACCTCTCACACCACGTGAAGTGTGTATGTGGGCCTTGATTACATGGCAGCAGTTTACAGTGGCTTGTAAGTGGTGCTAAGCCACTATCACCACTCCAACGTCACATCAAGTGATATTGGCATAGGGAATAGTGCTTTGAAATATTCCCCTATGATGTACACTTGGATGATACATGCTGTTCTGCTCAGGGTGATTGATGCCTTTGTTTGTGTAAGGATGTTTACAGGCATGACTGTCTATGCATTTGTTCACTGCTACTGTTGACTTTCCCCAAGGACTGGTTTCCATGCATGTTAATGTGTAATGGCCATCTCACACTAGGATTCTGTTAACTGTATGGCACATGAAAATACTTTGATGTGGATTAGTGCATTTTGACGTATCAGATGAAGGTGACATTAGCAAGTTGACATGCATTGGTGCAACATTGTAATTCTTGCTCGGTGTCCTACTTCACTTCACATGTTTCTTGGCAGGGACTGTATGGTTCTGCAAGCATTGCACACAGACAAAACATGTTTTATTTGTAATGGTGCACATTCCTGATATGCAGAGTCCTTACAATGTACTTTTAGATGCATATCCCTTCTGCTCATAGTTGAACATCACATTAGCCCTCCTGTATGCTAAATTTGAACAATATGGAATATGCACCTTTAAGACACAAGGGTGCATATTTACAATGTAGTGGTGATGCATATGTTTATACTACAAAGACTCACAACATGCTTTGTCACTTTGGGAAAAACAGGGCTGCATTTCATGAACAAGCAAATGGTCACTTTGACTGGAGAGGTGGCAGAGTGTCGCAGCCCCATATACCTCCCAGCTCTGGTGCAAAAGTTAGCAGGCCACCACCGATGCTGGCACACATGCACCATTGTGCAGGGGTGCAGGTGTTGTGTGGAAGAATGTGTATGTGCAGTAAGGTCCCCCTTTATGCATATGTACAATCTTCAACTCAACTCAGACACCCCTGCACAATGGTGCATGTGTGCCTGCATCGGTAGTGGCCCGCTAACTTTTGCCCCAGAGCTGGGAGGTTCACGGGACTGCATCATATTCTGTCAAAGAGATGCAGCCCTGTGTTGCCAATTTGGCTGAGCGTGGTGTTGAGACTAGGAGGCCAATGCGACACTCTGCCACCACTCCAGTCAATATGCTCCTTTGCTTGTCCATGTTGCCCTTATTTTATAAACTAATGTATATTATTTTTGCTCTATATGAGAATATTTTGATGTGCAGGATTACAAGTCAGTGACACTTCCATTATGTGTCTTCTTATGTATTCAACAAGTAAGGTGACATATATCTATACCCCCAGGGACCGATGTGTCTGGAAATAGATCTGCAGACAGTGTCGGTGTGCACTGTGGGATATTTCGTTGGACATAAGTAACATTAGTCCCCAAACCTAACTCCCCCCAGTTCCTGGTTGTTACTTACCCTGTTGCTGATGTAGCTGGTCATGTTCAGCACTATCCTGTCCCTGGACTCCAACCACTGACTCCTCACAGATGACCGCGGACACCTGTTCCTCCAAGGCATCCAGCTGTGGCGCTGGACTCCCACCTCCGGTCTGCAGTGCTGCCTGCCGATTGTTGGACAGTTTCTGCATGGTCTTGCGCTAAGCATCATGCCAGTGCGTCTTGCAGTCGGTCACTGTCGTCTTCGCCTCTGCTACAGCATTCACCTTGGCTAAAATGGACTGCCATATCTCATTTTTGGTTCCCAATCACACCGGGGAGCTGACAAAGAGCTGGTGTTGTTTCTCTGTCACCTCCGCAATCAGGATCTCATTTTCCTACTGGTTAAACCTGCTTTTCCTCTTTCTCTTTCTCTGTGTCTCTGGCTGGTCCTCTTGGCTGTTTGAGGGGTTAGGGGGGTTGTTCTCTTCTGCATTACTGGGTCCAGCTTCCTCCATATTTCTTTTGTTTTTGGGAAACTTTGCTGGCTTTTTGTAGTATATTTTTCCCACGAAACGAGAAAAAAGTGGCGCCACACTGATTAGCGTGCTGTTTCTGACCGCTGACTGTCCGGCCGTCACTTTTTCACATTAGCGGCAAGAGTTTTATCGCCGTAACCCAGGTCTTAACGTCAACATTTTTGGCAGCGATGAGAAACTTTTGACATGTACCGACGTTTTGTAAAAAAGTCAGTACCATGGCGATAGTTTTCAGCGGTACGCGGCGGTAAGAAAAATGCTGCTAACTAACATTAGCATTAGTTAGCCTCACTTCTTGTACATATACCCCTTTGTTTTTCTCCATAGGACTGTATGGTGGGTTTTCTCTGAAAAATCTTCTAAGTTTTGAACTGTCATGTACTGCAACAAAAGTGACTTAGTGCCTCTAAACGAGTTAACCTGCTTACTAATATCCTGTGTTGCTTAGACTGCGACAAACTAGAAAAGTACATTCAAAGTAATCTAAAAGTAATGTAGAAGTAATTTCAAGTGTTTTTGAACAGATTAAAAAGCATTTTTTCAACTGCAAAAGTAATATGAATGTTCCTACAAAACCAGTGTTCCCTGTATTTGAAGAAGTAACATTTCATGAAGAGTTTAACTTATTTGCTACTAAGTAAATCTTGGTTCTAGAAATAGAACAATAGAATAACAACTTTTTATACAAACAATTAGTCTGGATTAAGTCTTTGAGTGTATGACATCATTCCTTGCCCGAGTTTGTACAACAAATGCTGAACACTACCCTCCTGATAAGCTCTGTGCACACTATACCTTACTTAGGTATAGTATATATAGAATTAGCTTCCTACATGGACCCACAGCAATGTAAAGCAGCCCATACTGACTTAATTTAGCATTTTTTTCCTAGATATCAAATTAACTGGGACAAGTGTGAGCCTCTACCATTAACTCCAGTAAGGTCTTGGACAGCGCTTGAAAGTTCCACATTAAGATGGAAAGACAATAACCTAAAATACTTCGGAATGCGTTTGAACAGAGCAGTGTAAAACGTGAAGCAAGATAATCTGGGCCCATTGATTGAAGAGAATCAGAGAAATGTAACCGGCTTGTCCCGTTTGAACTTTTCCGTATGGGGGAGGGTACAAATAATTATTGTGAACATGACTAGACTGTATCTTACTCCCACTGTCGATTCTTGCCAGTCTTCTCCAAACAGTGTCCAATATATTCAAACTGCACGCCTCCAGTGAGCGTGACAGTATCCGGCTGCCCGTGGTAGAATTCTCCTGGTTGTCTTTCCAATTGACACAACTCAGCGAACAAATCCACGCAACACTGGAAACTGCAAACAGGGTTACCTTTGATAATGGGTAACTAGAAGACTGTGGGGGATAGGCCTGGTGTACACCAGAGATCTGTTGCAAACAAAAAGCCAATCATCTATGTAGCAGCATATGCATGAATTAAGGTGCATGAGGAATTTACAAAGTTGTGCACAAGAGGGCACAACTCTGGGGGAATGGGCTAATTTGCATAGGCAGAACAATATTGGACTGTCTTTGATACAAAGCGTTTTTCCACACTAGATCAACCAGTTCAGTTGCAGAGATGCAAGCTGAGTTGGTCTTCCCCCTAGACACTTTTGGAACTATCAAAGAGTGAGAAACTCTATCAGATACATTCTGGGCCTTGTATGCATACCTTTCCCGGACTTCCTCACTGGGAGCTACCTCGTCACGTGGGGCACTTATAAAGGGGAGTGTCTGGATTATATCAACTAATCACAGATCATTTGTTTTCACGCCCCACAGCTAAGACCTAAGGAGGTGGTGGTCAAATAGATTGACATTTGACTATACAGAAGAAGACTGTACAATGCGCAGTTGGTACATGACAAAAACCTACGAGGGGCCGGCTTAAGTTTCGCAACTAAAAGACACTTTACAGAAGGCATTGGTCCCCATATAGACTGCATCGGGCAGGATTGATCAGGAACATGGAATGTTGGCGAAGTGCCACTCTAGAATGTGACTTTGTGCACATATTATTTTAATGTACATCGCTCCAAAATTATTGGCAAGAAGTATGGTTGAGACTGACCAGGACCCTAGAGGTAACGACTCCATTAAACATGAGAGCTGCACTCTTCCATGACACAGCAGTTTATCCCAAAATCACTGATCGAAGGGGCAGACGGTCTGCGACTGCATTTACCATGGATGATATTTGCATATTAGGGCTGTAGCAATTAGACAAAACTCAAAACTGAGGCATGGTTTCAAGAGATGAATCAAGTAGCAGCATACGAATAGATAATGTATAGGCTAAATGATCGACAAGATAGTTTTGCAGAGATATGAGGGGCATTTTAGTAGATGGGGAAAATTTACAATGCATATTGGCAGGACAGACCCCTAGGTACCGTGAATATAGGATTGTACAAAACACACAAAAGTTGATAGAAGAACTGCTTGCAAAGTCCACGGCAATTTTTCGGGGTAGCATTCCAACCCATTGTTCTTTGTCCCACTATGCCACCTCAGTTTGGACCTAGCCATATGCAAATCAGTATCGACCCCAATATGGACAGTCCATCACGACATGTGATGTTTGCATAGACACACCTGGCCACCCTGCTGGGGGGGTGGGGGCGGTTCTCTGCAGGGAGTATCTCACGGTCCTACTGAATGTTGTTTTCCTTTGGTTTAGTTTCCTGCTATTTTAAATTCCATAAGAAGACCATGCCACAGTGAATCTTTCAGAAATGGCGAGGGGCAACCAGCTCAGAACAAACGTTTGGGGGACTCATGGGAGATTGGTTACAAACTGTCAGCTAGGGGAAAAACCATCTCTGTTAAATATTATGAACAAAAGGTCTGTCGATGATCAACGGCCGTATGATGGTGGGCAAGATGTGGCCCTGTTTGGTACTTCTATTTGCATGTTTAGCTGTGATGGCAGCGATGGTTAAGACTGCACTGTAAACATTTTATGTTACAATAAAGAATTGTTAATACAAAAAACAAATAGTCTTATTGTAGAAAACTCAGAGGTTCCCTAAGGTATTTTTATTGTATGGACTTAGTTCACTGGCACTTTTAGACCTGTGGGAGGCAGCTAAGCAACCTCTCGGTCATGGTGAGTGGCCAATGCTGTGCTATGTTATGTTAATCTGATTTGTAGAGCACATGACTTCCCCCTGGCTTTCCCAGCACTACCTACCGTAACAGCTGAAGGGTACTGATGACAATCAAAAGAAACCGGTTTTCACTTGCTAACGGCATCTTTTAAAGGAGGTGTATAGTTTCAACGACCAAGAAAGAGTGTTGCACATTTTAGGACCCAGAAAAAGCTAAGGAGCGCCCTTCTAGAAAAGAAAAAATTACTTGCAGTGTAACTGCAAGGTTTTGGCTGCCCGAGCGCAGAGAACGGTTGGGTAAGGATTCACAAGGAATATATGTCGTTACAACGAATTCCGTTGCAACGCATGCCTTTACCACGCATGTGTTACAACGGAATGATTTTTCCTCGCATAATCTTTACCACTAATATTCCTTTACCACGCATACTTGCATGGTAATGGAATACTCTTGGTAAAGGTTATACCCCTTCCCCCAATACTTTTTTTAATTATCCCTTCCCGTTACCCTCAATATATATATATGTATTTTAAATTTGTATTTCCCTTACCTCTTCACGTCGTCTCTTCGTTCTTCCTTCCTGATTTACGTTATACGTCTTAATTTTGAATCGTCATTTCCTTTCTCATAAAACGACGTCGATTTCCTGTCCTTCCCCACGTTATTTTTATTTATTTATTTGGGGGGGGGGGGGACCCCCCCACCCCCCTTTTTTTTCTTATTTTTTACTTTTTATTTTTTGGGGGGAGACCCCCCAAGCCCCCTTTTTTTCTAATTTTTTTCCTTTAACTCGCGTCTTCAACACCTTAGACAGTAAAAAAGGACTACACTAATGACGTTAACGAAGGACGTAGCAGACGATGAAGGCGGAAGAAGACTTGCGTGGTAAAGATGTTCGTTGAAGAAGAACGCGTGGTGAAGACGTCTACGAGGTAAGTGTTGCGTGGTAAACGTTCCTCGTTGTAACGCCATCGTGGTAAAGGATGTTTCCCATTCACAAGCATCCTTAAAAGCATGGCCCCGGACTGAGTCATGGCGTTATGCCTGTAGCACAGAGTTTACACTTACTATACATGTCTATATAAGCCGGTGATGATTACAAAGCTGAGAGGAAACAGAAACATGCTTCAGGATGTGACACAGAAGGTGTGCGGCAGCTTTCTGAATAGTGTAAAGCCTTTTCACAGATGATTCGGCGTACCCCAGATATAATGCATTGCCATAGTCCAGGTGAGAGATGATCAAGGCCTGAGCAATCGTCCTGTGAGTAAGGATAGGCGGGAGCCATAGGATTTTTCTAAGGCTTTTAAGATGGCCAAAATAGCTAGCAGACACCTTGATTTTTTGATAGTCCACAGTAAGCTTTTTATTCAGCCAAAATCCAAGATCTTTAACCACCTGACTGGGGACTATGATCATCTAGCCATCATTGTGAGCCCCGGAAAAGAGGCTGGTTTCCCAGCACCAGAACATTTATGTATTTTTCCCCACTCACTGAAAGAGCGCGCCCAACCTTGTTGTCTCTCACAAATGATTATCCCCACAACAGCCCACTGTGAGGAAATTGGTACAATTTTTAATGACAAAATTGAGAAAATGTATTTATCATTTGATATTCAACTCTCCTTGGATAAGCTTCTGTGGGAATCAATGGGTCCACATCCAGATGTTGCCATCCACCTGGGTTCTTTAAAAAAATTAATGAAAGAACAGGTAGTGAAGCTGATGGCTGAAATAAAATCTGTCTCCCTTCTAGACCCCTGCCGACACTTCATCCACTACAGACGAGCCACCACACTGAGCCCCGACATCACCCAAATTTGAACCAATCACAATCAGAGGAAACTTTCCCAGATATTTGGAAGCAAGCTTTAATTCTGCCCCTAGCCAAAAAAACATGAATTGATGTTGCCATTCTTTCCAACTACCGACCCATATACTTGCTTCCATATATGTCCAGGATCTTGGAAAAATTGGTTAATGGCCAGCTAACTAATTTTCTAGAAAACAACAAACTGCTAAACTCATTTCAGATGGGTTATCAAGCAAAAAACAGCAATGAGTCCACACTTCTGGCCACATTAGACAATATCGGGTCAGTAGTTGATCAGGGCAAGGCCGCTGCTCTGATCCTACTGGACCTGTCTGCAGCTTTTGACCCTATCTCCCTTAGCCCGCTGATCAAGAAACTCCATGAAATCATCCTTCACTTGAAGCGTTACAGTGGTTTGCCTCATTTTTAGAGAGTAGAACACAAACAGTGCAGCTGATGAAATATGTATCTTGCTCCCACTTATTGAAATGCAGAGTCCCTCAGGGCTCCCCCTTGAGTCCAAGGCCGGACTGGGACCCATAACCGGCCCTGGCAAAGTGCTTGGCCAGCCCCCCAGGGGTTTGGGGGTGCGGCGAGCTGTTTACCAGGGCCGGTTTCTGCTGATTTCGTTACAGCGGCCGATATCGCAGCTATGTTGCAAAAATAGCCCTGTAACAAAATTGGCCCCCAGGGGCCCAAAACTGGCCGCCAACCCGGGGAAATACCTGGTGCCCGCTATGGCCAGTCCGGCCCTGCTTGAGTCCCACTCTTTTTAATAACTATGTGTCCTCCCTAGCGAAGGTTGTAAGGAAATGGGGCTTTAAGATCTTCTCATACGCTGATGACACCCGGCTGGTTATATCTATTGGGGAGAAACAAGATGAAACCCAAGACAAGCTAATCAAATGTCTCTCGGAAGTAGCAAGCTGGATGTCAGATCACTGTTTTAGACTAAACGCTGATGAAATGGAGATCTTACTCTTTGGGGGAACCCACAAGATCTGAGACTTCTCTTGGTGGCCCACATCACTTGGAGCTATGCCTAAAGCCAAGAAATCAGCAAAAAATCTTGGGATCATCATTGACAAATCACTTTCCGTGCAGAAACAAGTCAGTGCCACATGTGGCAAATGCTTTGGTACCCTCTAACTCCTGAGAAGACTGTTTAAGTAGATACCAGTTGCCTGGTGAAAAACGATAGTCCAGGTTCTAATATCTAGCAAACTGGACTATGGCAATGCCCTGCATATGGGCAAGTCGGATTATTTATTCACCAGACTTCAAGTGATCCGAACTGCAGCTGCCAAGCTAGTCTGCAATACAGACAGATTTAGCTCTGCCTCGGCCTGCCTGGCAACACTACATTGGTTACCAATGAGAAAAAGAGCAAGCTTCAAGCTTCAATGCCATACACATAAGGCATTATACAACAATGGGCCTGAAACTCTACAAGCCAAAGTGGAATGGTATATTCCACAATGCGATCTGAGGTCAGAGAACCTGGCACTCGCCTTGGTCACGAGGATAAAAAAAACAGACCCGGCTGCCACTCATTTTCACATCTGGCAGCAGCCCACTGGAACACTTTACCCCGAGATCTTTGTCTTGCTGACAAACAACTCTGGTTCAGAAAGTAACTAAAAACATGTCTTTTTAGAAGTGAATGTATTCTCTTTAGATGATCATAAGTTCTAGTCCATTTCTCATTGTTGAAAGGAAATGATGGGGAGCCTTCTAGCACAGTGATATCCCCTTGGGGAAAAATGTCGTGCTCTATAAATGCAGTAAATAAACTGCACCACCCCAGCAAAGAATGATCTAAGATTAGACAGCCTGTTATCATCCTTTGAACAAAGCAACAGAATAATCTGCATGTCATCAGCCTCGGAGTACAAAGTGAGACTATAAGCCTCCACTATGTCAGCCAAAGGGAAGACGTAGACATTGAACAACGTGGGTCTTAAAGTGGAGCCTTGTGGGGCCTCATTAGGCATTTGCTGCACTGTGGACTCATAAGGTTTAGAGATAACTTAAAAGGAATGGTCCGAGAGGAAAGAGCGATACCACAGCAGGACCAAGTCCTGAATATTGCTCTCTGCTAATCTCCTCAAAAGCACTGGGTGAGAGACAGTATTGAAAGTTGAACTCCTATCAAAGAGGATGAGGGCCACAGTTCCCCACTCCCCAGAATCGATCTAAGATTCTCTGTCACCCACAACAGAGCAGATTATTTACTGATTAAAGTACGAAAACCCTATTGGAATGTGTGAAGGAGATTGCAAGATTCTAAATGTTCTGACAATTGCTGATATATAAGTTTTTCGGGAATCTTAGCAAACGTAGGCAGGAGCGAAATCGGCTGAAAATTCACAAAGTCGAATCAATCCAAAGTAGGCTTATGTAACAATGGGATACAATTTGCATGTTTGTAATGCCAATTTGTATATCTGTAAAACTGAAGTTGGGAAAGAAAGTGAGTAAAACTATGTTTTTGGACAGAAGACATTTTAAATTTCAAACATAACTGTCATTGGGGGCGTGGCTTGGCGCACGAGCTGAATGGCGGCGCGTCGGTGAGGCTCCCGACCCGCCCGGGGGATTCGACGTTTAGCGGCAGTTCTGTCGCCCGGCCGGAGGATTGCTGGGATGTATAAAGCTCTGTAGCCTGCAGGGAGATGCTTAACGAAGATGAAGCGGCACCTGGGCACGATATTTAAGAAGTGATTCCCCGTCACGGCTGCCTTTCAATCGCGGCCGCCATTTTGTTTTGGCGCGCGTTAGCGCGATCCCTCACGGGATGCTGCAATTTTGTTTTTAAATCTTCATGTTCTCTCTTGCCCTCCATGAGTATTTTGAAGACTGCCCTCTGGAATGTACCCCCTTTGATGATTTGTCTTGGTGCAATTTTTTGTGAGTGACTTCTCTCACCGGCTTCATTGTTATCACCCGGGTTGCAGCCATTTTGTGCTTTCTATTGATCTGTGCGGCTTGACTGGATGACAGCGTTTTTTTTTGTTTTTTTTGCTGAAACATATTTGCTTTAACTCCCTTCTCTGCTGGTGTACCTCATTTTGCCATGGATGCTATGCTTTGGGATGTGTCACTCGGGAAGCCCCTTCATCTCCTCAGTTGAAGGATTTTTTTTTTTCTTCTTATTCTTTTCATACTCCCTGGTCTATGATTGTTGGCAGGCATAGAGGATGCTTGAAGATTGACTGACGTGACCACCTTTGCTTGGGAAGGCGCTTTTTTGTTTGTTTTGTTTTTTAACATCTTGCTGGCCTATTCCATTGCCAATAGACTGCATCGTTTTACTGCAAGCTTATTCTTTTTGTGACATTTCATATCCTTGCCCTTGCTTTTTACAAGGCTTGCATCGATATAGAGGGTAAGGAGTGGGCCTATGGGCAGAACGAAAACTCCACATTCCACAATTCCCAAGCCAAAACATATCTTTATTAAAAATTCCAAAATATTTTCTGAGTTTGCTAAGCTTGCAGATTCTTCAGACCTTTATTCTAACAACACAGATTTCGAAATGGAGCCGTCGCCAGCAGCACAAGGGAAATCCAACACCAAGTGCCTAAAGAAGGACCCTCCGTCACCACCCAAGTCTACTTCGCCTGTCTCGATGGAGCTACTTTTAGAGGAAATACGTGCTCTTCGACCTTTCATGGAGGAAACTAATACTAAACTACAAACTTTAACAGATAACTGGTCTCAGCTAGAGGCAAGGGTCTTTTCTGTTGAACAAAGCGTCACCTCATTTAAAGAAACATCAGTCAAAGTCTCTCATCTTCAATCTCAAGTATCCTCGCTCCAAAAACAGGTTGAGTATTTGGAAAATCGCAATAGAAGGAATAATCTCCGTATTTACGGCCTGGGAGAGGGTCTTGAAGGGACAGATGCTATTTCCTTCTTCAAATCCTTTCTCCCGAAGGTGCTCCGTATGCCAGATGGGACGATCCTCAATATCCAACGGGCACACCGTCTAGGTCGTATTCCATCGCAAGTTGCGTCCTCAACAAGGCCAAGAGGTGTTATTTTATACTTCTTGGAATACACAGATTTGTTAAAGGTCCTTTCAGCAGTAAGAGCTTCGCCGAAGATTACTTGGTCTGGTTCATCTCTGTTCTTTGCGCAGGATTACGCCAAAGCTGCTGCAGACCGTCGCAAAGCCTTCTTGAATATGCGGTCTGAGCTTCGTTCCTTAGGAGCCAGATACGGCCTTTTTCACCCTTGTCTCTTTAAGGTTACGCATAATAATAAAACAAATGCTTATGAGGATCCTTTGCGGCTGCAGAGCTATATCAACTCCTGTAAACCAGTCAACATGGATTCCTCTAGATCCGCCTCTTCTCTTCATCTTTGATGGGACAACATGTTGTATTTATTATTTATATTGTTGTTATCTATAATGTGTTTTCTTATATTCAGGAGTAGGTCCTTTGAAGGGTCAAGATGTTCTGACTTTGCTATTATTGTTGACCTTACATCGGTCTTTTCTCTCATCCATTGCTAATTTCCCTCTAGTCTCTTTTTTACTGCTCATGCTTCATTTCTTTAGATTTATCTAATGTTTTCCGTATGTTGCCTCCGCAGATATTCCTTTTATGTTTTATGATGTCCTCCCGGCTGTTCGTTTAGTCGATCCCTGGATGTGCCGTCCATTCCATGTGGTCCCACCCTCCCCCCGAGTTCATTTGGTCCCTTTTCATGTAAGTATGTCATCCCCGACGATTTCTATTTCCCAAATGTCTTCATTTTCTTTCGTTTCTTTTCCCCGCATCATTTATTACCCTTGTATTTTGTGTGTTGTGTGTTGCATTTCATGTTGCAACTTTTTTCATGATTCACTTTCTTTTATTCTTAAGATGGCTTGTTTCTAACTTTTGGCGCTACCTATTTTCCTTACTCTCTGCCTGTTTTTGTCTTTTCTTATTAGATCACAGCTTTCGCTCTGTTTTCTTTCATTTTTCTCGCTTTTGCTTGGAATTTCGGACATTATCTCTTATTATTCTTCGTCTGTATTTTTTCTACCATTTGATTTCCTATAACTTAGCTTTTATTTCGCTACTTTTCTTTACTCTAAATTTCTATCTTTATTGTTAATCTTATTATTCCGTTATGCCGCTGAAATTAATTTCATGGAACGTTAGAGGATTGAACTTTCCTATTAAAAGACAAAGGTGCCGATCACGATCCGGCAAAAACCGGGTACGAACCGTCGGACGGAGCATATTCTCCGTCCGACGCGTACCCGGTCGTCAAAATATACAAACATGGAATTACGATTCGCACGGGTACACCATTACCGTACGAATCGTAAAAAAGACCGACCGAACAAAAAACACCTACCAATGCGATCCGGGAAAGCGCCGACCTGACGTCGGGACGCACGCAGCCAGCCATTCACGACCCAGGAATCACGATTCGCACCGACGTCACCCCGCACGGTGAATATTTTGCGGCAGCCAAAAACTGCCGGGAAATCAGGACGACGCGAACAAGGACCACCAGTACGCGACGGACAGACGGCGACGCGAACAAGGAGGACCAGTACGTGACGGACACACAGGACGACGCCACCAAGGAGGACCCGTACGCGACAGGACGACGCGATCAAGGAGGACCCGTACGCGACAGGACGACGCGAGCAAGGAGTACCAGTACGCGACGGACAGACATGGACCCGAACCTACGAGTCATCCCTGCCCTCATAGCAGTACACCTCCTCTACAGGTTACGACGCAGACGCCGCAGAAGGTCAGAATAACTAAGGGAGGGGGGAAAGTGGGGTGGGGTGGGGGTGGCACGACCAGGGCAGGCCACAAAACAACCACATGAGTGACACACTACACATGGCCTGGACATACCTGACTCCCATGCCCTGGTCACCACGAGGGGGTGGGGGCGTGTCCT
Source organism: Triturus cristatus (assembly GCF_964204655.1). NCBI lineage: Eukaryota > Metazoa > Chordata > Amphibia > Caudata > Salamandridae > Triturus > Triturus cristatus. The sequence continues at coordinate 406,455,166 of NC_140583.1, read as the reverse complement.
GATAAGCCAGCGACCGCCACAACGGAAGTCCGTCACCACGCGAACCGGCAACACAACCAGACAGGTACGTCCCGTACCCACGCCTGAAGAGCGTGGGTACGAGTCGGACCACGCCCACACACGTCACCCCAACAATGGCGGGACGGATCGCACCCACGTGGCAAAGGCCTGGGTACGGGCCGCACAAACATCACATAGCATGGGGACGGATATGTACGGACCCTACCCCCACCCCGTATGCAAGGAGCGTACCCCCCAGCCCAACAGTGCAAGTACGACCCGTACCCCCACCCGCGGACGTACGGAGCGTACCCCCAGCCCAACAGTGTAAGTACGACCCGTACCCCCACCCGCGGACGTACGGAGCGTACCCCCAGCCCAACAGTGTAAGTACGACCCGTACCCCCACCCGCGGACGCACGGAGCGTACCCCCAGCCCAACAGTGTAAGTACGACCCGTACCCCCACCCGCGGACGCACGGAGCGTACCCCCAGCCCAACAGTGTAAGTACGACCCGTACCCCCACCCGCGGACGCACGGAGCGTACCCCCAGCCCAACAGTGTAAGTACGACCCGTACCCCCACCCGCGGACGTACGGAGCGTACCCCCACCACACCAGTGTCAGTAGACTCGTACCCTCACCTCTAATGCAGTGTGCGTTTATCCGACACTTGTGTGCCAGTTCCATGGCTATCACGCATTTGTGCTGCAGAAGGGGGGTGCCAGTGTTGGAGCCACATGGTACTCCACATGATGTGTTCATGTGTACTTCAAGTTGCCTCTGCAATCCCAAACACATGACTATTAAAGGTGTCCCTATGCCTCCAAGGTGCCTCTTCTCAGTCAATGCTGGTGTGTTGGCACGGTGCATCCTGCATGTCTGGCATGGTATTCCCTGATTGTGGCTATGTGTCAATGTGTCGAGTGGCAAGATGCAAGCTGTGTGTGTGTGCTGAGACTGTGTAATGGGCATGATGTCCATGACTGTGTGGGTATTGTGACATGTGCCATCCCCATGCATCCAACGTTATCCATGACCCCATTCTCTGCATCCACCGGACTGAAGCTTGCAGGACATGGTTCTGCCACCTGTCTACACGTACCTGGGTGCCCCCCAGGACACGGGCCAGGATCCCTGACCTCTGCGCATGACTGTTGCTGTACTCAATGTGTCTGTCAGCACGGTTGTTCGGCCACCCCCTCAGCTGGTTCTGACCATCACGGGTGTGTATGGTGCTCCATGTCTGTCTTGCCTAGAAAACTGTGACCCATGTGTCCTGTGCCAGACTCAGGCCCCAGGGTGTGGATGGTTGAAGTGAACAGATGACTCAGGCATGTTTAGACTGTACAAGACACATGTTAGGTAATAATGCTACCAGCAGGCATCTACTCTTAATAGTGTGATTTATTATTGGGGGGGGGGGGCCAAGTGAGGGCCTTTCCGGGATTAGGGAATCCAAAGTTCAGTAGGGGAGTTGGTGTCCTTGCCATTGGAAATCCTCAGAGTCCATGCCACAGTCTTTGTCAACATTGGTCAGCCAGTGACCAGCAGGGCCATGTGGCAGAGAATGTCTCTTGATGCTGTGATGCTGTTGCTCCAGTGGGCCAGGTGCCAGGCCAGGTGTCCTGGGAGATGGTGATGTAGCAGCCACCCTCACGGTCCTTTCCGTGGACGACCCGGCTTCCTGCGGGGAACCTCAGCAGCAGGCCGTGACGACGTCTGGGATGCTCCGTCGGATGTTTCCTCCTCCTCCTCATGATCCCTCCCTGTGGGTGGTGATGTTCTCCGCCTTCTGGCACAGGGAGGGTCGGCCATGGTGTCGGCCATCCGACGGAGTTCAGCGTGAATCCCCTGGGACGCCGTCACTTGCTCAGCCTGTCTGTCCTCCATCCTCCGTTGGTGTAGCTGTAGACAGGCTATTAGCTCCGCATGTTGCTGGGCCTGCTGGACCTTGATCCCCTCGAGGACGGACACAACCTGGGCCATGCCCGTGGTGTCCTGCCGGTATGAGTCCAGGATGTTACGGACATGGGAAAATACCGGATCCCCAGCCAACTGGTCAGGCTCGCGCCTCCGCCGCTCTCCACTCCCACCACCCCTGCCCACTTGCGTCTGGCCTGCACTTGTGGGCACATGGGGTCTCCGGGACCCCTGAGGGGTGGCATTGGCGTTGTCGCCTGCCTCCTCCTGGGTGCCCGGGACACCGTGTCCCTCCTGGCGAGCCTGGCTGCATTGTGGTGTTGGGGCAGGGATCCTGGGTGTCTCCTGGGATGTGGCAGGAGTGGGGGTGGTGGTTGGCACGGTTGTACCTGACGCAGGTGCTGCAGGTGGTTGGACACCAGAGGGGCCAGGTCGGTCGGGGTCGTCCGCAGAGTGGTGAGAGTGGTCGCTGCCGGTGGGATCGGTCTCCTGCAGATCCGGGTCCTGTGAGTGTTCCCCCCCAGTGTTGGGGGGTGCAGCACGACGTTGACCTGTGTGTGAGAGAGACAATGTTACTTTTGATCCATGCAACATCCATGTTGCATCCGTTACAAAGTTGGCACATTTCCTCTTGGAATTAGGATCTGTCTTGCATTCCACTCACAGTGCACTTGTGCATGTGTGTGTCCCTTGGGCACCAATTTGGCCCCTTTAACTATGTGTGGCACAGTCTTACTTGCTGCGTCAAGTGTGACTGCAGTCAGCAGTGGAGTGTGCATGTGTGGCGAGCCATGCACTTGCGCCTTCCTTGTAGCACTGTACATGTGCACATGGAGTGGATCCACACACTCATATGATGCAGGTGGCTGTCCTTGTGCTCGTGTACAGGTTGTAACATGGCCCTGCGTTTTGCCATGATGAAGAGGGGGGGTTCTGGCACTGGGCACCCTTGTCTACATGCACGCAGTCCACCTGCTGACGAGCAGACATTCCCACACACCAAAGGACTGATTTGCTCTCCCTGTGTCTCCCTCCTTCTCTGTCCCCCTCTCCCTCCCTCTCTGTCCCCCTCTCCCTCCCTCTGTGTCCCCCTCTCCCTCCCTCTGTGTCCCCCTCTCCCTCCCTCTGTGTCCCCCTCTCCCTCCCTCTGTGTGTCAGCCTCCTCCCTCTGTCCATCTTCCTGTGTCTCCCTCCCTCTCTGTCCCCCTCTCCCTCCCTCTGTGTGTCAGCCTCCTCCCTCTGTCCATCTTCCTGTGTCTCCCTCCCTCTGTGTCCCCCTCTCCCTCCCTCTGTGTGTCAGCCTCCTCCCTCTGTCCATCTTCCTGTGTCTCCCTCCCTCTCTGTCCCCCTCTCCCTCCCTCTCTGTCCCCCTCTCCCTCCCTCTCTGTCCCCCTCTCCCTCCCTCTGTGTCCCCCTCTCCCTCCCTCTGTGTGTCAGCCTCCTCCCTCTGTCCATCTTCCTGTGTCTCCCTCCCTCTGTGTCCCCCTCTCCCTCCCTCTGTGTGTCAGCCTCCTCCCTCTGTCCATCTTCCTGTGTCTCCCTCCCTCTCAGTCCCCCTCTCCCTCCCTCTGTGTCCCCCTCTCCCTCCCTCCGTGTGTCACCCTCTGTCACCTTGGCCCAGCTTCCTGGGCACACACTGTTAGCAGATCTTTGAGTGGCCCTTGGCCTGTTGATGTGAGTTTGTTTCTGATCTCCAGGCACCCATTTTGTCTGCTGTGTGTCTGTGCGCTGCTGCTGTGGTGGTGTGTGCTGCCACTCTTTCACACTGTTGGCTGTTCATTAGCTGCTGGCATGTGCAAAACAGTGCCTTCACCCCCATGTGTTGATGCAAGGCATCCGCCATTTGCTGGCAAGTCATTCCTGTGTTGGGACACAGTGTTTGTCTGGCTGTGACCTAGGCCATATGGGCAGAGGGCATTGTTGTCTGCTTTGGAGTCGCACTATGTGATTCTTGGTGCCCACACTCCCGCCATCCGGGTTACCGTGTCATGTGTTGTTGTCTTCTGTGGCCTGTGACTTGACATTGTCCAGCTGGGTGCATGGGGCATGGTGGCAGCAGTGGCATGTGCCTGCTCATGGAGTGTGGTTGAGTAATGCGATGGCTTGTGGTGGTTGCGTGCCTGTTAGTAATTTTGTTTGTGGTTGCAGTTCCCCCCATGTGAGGTGCGTTGTTTGTGTACTCACCCGGGTCTCGGAGTCCTTCTACTCCTTCAACTGCCTCCACCGGCAGTATGGCCATCACCCTCTCCTCCCAGGGATGGTACTGTACGGGTCTGCGGGAGGGCCCTCCTCCGGTGGCGTTGGCCTGGTCGTGTTCCTCCTGTCTCTTGGCTCTGACCCTCCTCCGCAGATCGTACCACCTGTTCTGGCAATCCTGCTTGGTCCTCCTGGTGTCCGCAACAGCATTCACAGCATCGACGATGGTCTGCCACATGGCTGTTTTGGCTGCCTGGCTGGTGCTTCTGACCAATGTTCCAAAGATCTGTGGCTCGACTCTGAGGATTTGATCAACAAGGACCTCCAACTCTCGGTGACTGAACTTTGGATTCTTGGTAGTGGGCATGGTGAGGGGTGTGGGTGGGGATGGTGTGGGTGTGGGGGTGTGTGGATGTTGGGGGGGGGTGTGGATGGTTGTGTGTGTGTGTGAATGTGATGAGAGGGTGTTTGTGAGGGTGGTCGTGTGAAGGTGTGCAAGTGTAAGATGTGGTGTCGCTTGTAGTCTGGTTCTGTGGTGTCTGGCAGCAGTGGGTCTGTTGCAAAGGCTCATGGTTTGTGTGTGTGGGCCCTTTTTATTGGTCCATGGGTGGGTGTGGCAGTGTTTGAATTTTGGGTGGGTGTGTTATAAGGAGTGGTGGTGTATTGGGCCTCTGTTTGTTTTTGACAGTTGCAGGTCAGTGATTGTGTTATTTTAGTGGTTGTTGGCCATGTTTAGTGGCTGTGTGCCTTTCGAATGGTGTATTGTTGAGTTTTTTTGTTTTGTCCTTGTTGTGTACGTGCGTTTTGAGCGTGTGTACGGTGTGTACATGGGCCATTTGGTTGTACGATTTGGTCCTTGTGTGTGGCTTTGCACGACTCGTACATGCGGTTGTGATGTTGGGGCATGGGGTGCGCTCCGTACTTAGGAGGTTGTGTTGGGGGTGCGCCAGGAACGTACTGGGGTGGGGGTACGACTGGAACGTACTGGGGTGTACATGGACGGTGGTACGACACGTACAGGGGTGGGGGGGTGTACATGGACGGTGGTACGACACGTACAGGGGTGGGGGGGTGTACATTGACGGTGGTACGACACGTACAGGGGTGGGGGGGTGTACATTGACGGTGGTACGACACGTACTGGGGTGGGGGGGTGTACATTGACGGTGGTACGACACGTACTGGGGTGGGGGTACGACTGGAACGTACTGGGGTGTACATGGACGGTGGTACGACACGTACAGGGGTGGGGGGGTGTACATTGACGGTGGTACGACACGTACAGGGGTGGGGGGGTGTACATAGACGGTGGTACGACACGTACAGGGGTGGGGGGGTGTACATTGACGGTGGTACGACACGTACAGGGGTGGGGGGGTGTACATTGACGGTGGTACGACACGTACTGGGGTGGGGGTACGACTGGAACGTACTGGGGTGTACATGGACGGTGGTACGACACGTACAGGGGTGGGGGGGTGTACATTGACGGTGGTACGACACGTACAGGGGTGGGGGGGTTTACATTGACGGTGGTACGACACGTACAGGGGTGGGGGGGTGTACATTGACGGTGATACGACACGTACAGGGGTGGGGGGGTGTACATTGACGGTGGTACGACACGTACTGGGGTGGGGGGGTGTACATTGACGGTGGTACGACACGTACTGGGGTGGGGGTACGACTGGAACGTACTGGGGTGTACATGGACGGTGGTACGACACGTACAGGGGTGGGGGGGTGTACATTGACGGTGGTACGACACGTACAGGGGTGGGGGGGTGTACATAGACGGTGGTACGACACGTACAGGGGTGGGGGGGTGTACATTGACGGTGGTACGACACGTACAGGGGTGGGGGGGTGTACATTGACGGTGGTACGACACGTACTGGGGTGGGGGTACGACTGGAACGTACTGGGGTGTAGGTAGACGGGGCTGTGACACGTACTGGGGTGGGGGTGTGGCTCGAACGTACTGGGGTGTAGGTACACGGGGGGTACGACACGTACTGGGGTGGGGGTGCAACTGGAACGTACTGGGGTGTACATAGACGGTGGTACGACACGTACAGGGGTGGGGGGGTTTACATTGACGGTGGTACGACACGTACTGGGGTGGGGGTACGACTGGAACGTACTGGGGTGTACATAGACGGGTGGGGGTATACATATACGGGGGGTACGTGTCGGACGTACGGGGGCTGGGGGGAGTGTTGGGCGCGTATGCGGGCACATGTCTCCATGGTTGCTATTGGTGTTCGGTGCGGACAGTGTTTTTTCCATACGGTTGTAGGCTCGGACGCACGGGATGGATCGTGATTCCTCGGTCGGACTTGGATTTTTACGTTTGTAAGGTAAATCGTCCGAGGACGTGTCGGACACGTTTTCCGACCCGAGGACGTGTGGGGAATGATTCCCGGTGCGGGTCGTATGGACTTTTTACCATGCGAATCGTGATTGCCAGTTCGTACGGCATTTGTACGATTCGTACGGTAAAAAGACCCGATACGAGTCGCACGGGGGAATTTTTTGCCGGATCGTGATCGGCACCAAAGAGTTCTTTCTCATTTAGCGAAGTTAAATGCAGACATAATCTTCTTGCAAGAGACTCATCTCGCGGAAATTGAATCGTTAAAACTGAAAAAAGGTTGGGTGGGGGAAGTTTTCTACTCTAAAGGTGATGGTAAACGTAATGGAGTCATGATATTATGTCGCAAGTCGCTTCAATTTAAATTCATCTCACAGGAGTCTGACGCAGATGGTCGGTGGCTTAATGTTAAATTGATATTGAAGGATGTTTCAGTCTCTCTCTTTAATGTGTATGGTCCGACTGGTGGGGATGCCTCCTTTTGGTTCTCAATTAACCAAAAGCTTACTCTTTATATGGAGGATAACTTCATACTAGCGGGTGACTGTAATCAGGTTTTTGACCCTTTTGTAGACAGGAACTCTAAAGTTTCCTATATCCCTAATAAACCCCAGAAATCCTTTGTTCACGCAATTACCCAGAATAAACTGCTAGATGCTTGGAGATTATGCAACCCAACCACTAGAGAATATACTTTTTATTCCCCGGTGCATCAATCTCAATCACGTATTGATTATTTTTTTATATCCCATAACTTATCACAAGCGCTTTTACATGCAGAGATAGGGCCTATATTATTATCGGACCATGCACCAATTTTAATTGATTTAGATGTTTTGCCCAAAGCGACTACTCCTAGAAGATGGAGATTCAATAATTCCCTCTTGTTAAATCCAACATTTTCCTCTTCTTTTGGTGCCTTTGTTGAGGAATATTTCTCCATAAATGATACTGACTCTTTATCTTTCTCCATCATATGGGATGCTTTTAAGGCCTCAGCAAGAGACTTTATTTTGCGGTTTGTGGCCCGTAAGCGTAATATTGCACGCTAACGCTCAAATTATTTGTTACAGCATATAAAGGGACTGGAGCATTCTTTTTATACATCCAATTCGAAACCTGTTCTTGATGCTCTCATAAAAGCAAAATTACTTTTTAATAAGGAATCAACTGAAAACGCTTCATTGTACTTATTAAAATCTAGTGCTAAATATTATGGTGGGAAGAATAAGGCAGGGAAAATGTTAGCCAGTTACTTGAAAACAAAGCATAATAAACTGAATATTGATTCTATTTATGATAGTAATTCTACTTTAAAAATTCAAGATGCAGATATTTTGGAAGAATTTGCTCTTTTTTATAAGTCAATATATGCCTCTGACACAGACCCTTCTAGTCATACACTTTCAACCTTTTTTTCATCACTAAGTCCCCCTCAACAAAGTTCCATCGATTTGTCTTCACTAGAGATAGACATAACACAACAAGAACTTTTACTCGCGCTTCAGCATCTAAAAAAAGATAAGGCACCTGGACCTGATGGTTTCACCGTCGAATTTTATCTTCATTTCTCTAAGCTATTGATGCCTAAATTGCATACTTTGATTAGTTCTTTTACTATGTTGGGGAAGTCGGGGGGTTCCTTTTCGGATGCTCATATATGCTTAATCCCTAAAGACGGTAAAGATTCACGGTTCTGTAAAAACTATAGGCCTATTTCGTTTGTCAATATTGATTATAAGATTTTTTCTAAAGCATTGGCCATGCGTTTAGATCCCATTTTACCATCTATTTTGGGTAAAGAACAGTCTGGTTTCGTAAAAGGACGAGTTATTAGTGATAACACAAGGTTATTTTGTAATATCCTATCCAAAGCCCCACACTTAAAACATTCTCTAGCAGCTATAGCTCTAGACGCGGAGAAAGCGTTTGATAGGGTTGAATGGCGTTATCTCTTCTATGCCCTTAAATGGTTTGGCTTTGGGCACAAATTTATTTCTTTAATTTCCCTTTTGTACTCTGAACCTCGCGCTGCGGTCTGTGCAAATGGTCTCATCTCTTCCTTTTTTAATCTTGGCAGAGGAGTACGTCAGGGTTGTCCTCTCTCCCCTTTTCTTTTTAACCTAGCCCTTGAACCCTTTCTCTCGAAAATTCGTCAAAACTCGCATATACATGGTTTTCAGATACCGAATGTCAACATCAAACTCGCAGCTTACGCTGACGATATCTTGCTTTTTATTTCCAACCCTACTGAATCAATTCCCGCGTTTTTATAAGAAGTTCAGGACTTTTCTTTGATTTCAGGATATACGTTGAATAGTGATAAATGTGAAATTTTAACGTTGATTAAATTTACATTTAAAACTGATTTTACCTCCACTAACTTTGCTTGGAAGTCATCACATATCAAATATTTAGGTTTATATTTTAAGCCTACAATACAAGATACTGTTGCCCTGTGCATGAACACTTGCTTAAAAAACATATCAGAGCTTACTACTAAATGGAACCCTCTTTATCTTTCCTGGTGGGGCCGCTTGGATACTATAAAAATGATGCTATCCCCCATAGTGTTGTACACTATTTCCAACATTCCAGTCCCAATTCATGCTAAATTATTTAAATCCATTAATTCGGTATTATCCTCTTTTCTTTGGAATGATAAGAAACCCAGGTTATCGGCCTATAAACGAACACGCTCTAAAGCCGAAGGGGGTGTTAATTTTCCTAATTTCTCTTCTTATCATAAGGCATTCTTACTAAGTCAAGCTTCATATTGGCTACTGGATCCCACAGCGGATTGTCCCTTATGGATATTTGTAGAACGCTTGTTTCTGTCCCCATTTTCTTTTGCTGAATATCTTTCTTTTTCTCATAAACCCCAAAGATTATCTACTCCCCTATTTAAGCTCACTTCCAAACTTCTTTGTCCTCTTTATCCTCTAACTCATAGCACTCTTGATTCCTTTTTAGCTTCAACTATCTGGAATAATAAGACTTTACTAATACGCAATAGGCCCTTCTATTGGAAAGTATGGAGACAACGTGGCTTATTATGGGTCCATCAACTGTTTTCAGAGGATGGCTTCATCTCATTTCCATCACTTCGGCAGTCTTATAGTCTACCTGCCTCTTGTATAACCAAATATAACGCATTGCGCATTGCAGTAGTGGGCATATACAATCAACTTTCTGGTAATTCTGTTGATCCCCCCACGAGTGCCTCACCCACTGGTTTGTCTAATATTCTGCGCACTAAACCCAAAGCCTCCACCTTATACTCGTTTCTTCAATCTGCAGGAATACCGAGACAAAAATCCAAAATTGAAATAGCTTGGGAAACAGATTTCAATACCGTCTGGTCCTTACCTATGTGGAACAAGATCTGGATTAAAATCCGCAAAACTTCGCGTACGGCTAGTTTAACACAAACATTGTTTTATGTGTATAACAGGATTTTACTCTCCCCGCACTCTTTGAACAATAGATTCCCCACAGTACAGGCTACTTGTTGGTCTTGTACGTCTCTTGATGCCAATCTTTTTCATATGCTTTTTTCTTGCCCTCCCGTGCATAAATTCTGGACCAAGGTTTGGTCCCAAATTAACACAATATTTGATACAAAATTTCCATTTTGTGCAGGAGACCTTTTCTTAGGGAGTACTTCACCAATATGGAACAATTGCGACATTAATATTCAAATTGTAGATCTATTAATAGCTATTGCTTTTCAGCAAATCACAAGAAATTGGAAGGACTTTGCAAAAATTTCATACAGAGCTTGGTGGTATGATGTTTGTCATCATCATAGACTGGACACGTTTTTGCTTTTTCCCTTCAACACGGCTACGAAAAGACTCCAGTTGTGGACTCCTGTCACTGTTTTTTTGACAAATGTGCACTACAGCAAGTTTTACAACTCCCATCTCAACAAGAAGTTCTCAAACCCCGTTGATTTCTATCGTGATTACTTTTGTTGCTCTCCTAGTTTTTTCAACACACTGTAAGTTGTATCAGTTATCATTTTCTTTGCTGTGCTCTTATTTTGTATTCTTATTTGTATATATATACTGAACACCTTTGTACTATATTGCTTTTTGCTTGAAATTTTGTATCGTTTAATGCCATCTTTTCACTTTTTTCCTCAATAAATGTTTATGAAACTGTAAACATAACTGTCATTCATTGCTAGGGCATTGTTTGCTTTTTGCCAAAAAGGAATTCTCCTCAACACCCAGCAGGTGTGGGATGACCTGGCCTGGCAGTTCAGGCTGGACTGTTTCCAGGGTCAAGACTGATTTGCATATGGCTGGGTCTAGACTGGAATGGCGTGGCGAGCAAAAAGACGATGGATTTAACCCAGATCTGTGATTGGGGGTGAATGTTTGATTTGTTCAGCCTTCTATCAATAATCTGTTCTTTTTGCTTAAATACATTACACATTGCTTCTCAGTTAAGCCTGAGTGCTTTTATGGCAGGGCTCCCAGCGGTTGAGCACAGGTTAATTTAGGGTTAGCTTGTGTTTCACCCTGACAAGAACTGTGGTTGCTGCTTGAATAGGGCTTCACCACCGTCAAGCAGTAACCCAATTTACTACATCGGTGACAGCGGTGAGATTCAGGGGCATATTATCAAGGACCTTATCTCCGCTTTTTTGGCTTTAAAAGCCAAAAAAGCAGAGATAATGTTTTCGCCCTATTAACAAGGCAGTGCTAACATGTTAGCAGCCTTGTTACCGACGCCTCGCTTTGTATCTCTAATGAGATGCAAAGTGGGCGTCACTGGGCAGTACAACCTTGCAAATATCGCTGCTGTGCGTGATATTCACAAGGCTGCCCCAGCATTTAAGCAGACGTTCGTTTTTGGAGAAAATCTCTGTTTTCACCAAAAACTAACGTCTGCTAAAATGCAGACTTACCTATCCCTAACATTGGGGTGGATTATGCTGATACGACCACAGGGTCGTATCAGCAAGGTTATCGCCGTTTTGCAGGGAACATCGCTGGAAAACCACAGATGTTCCCTGCAAAACGGTGATATCCTCGCTTTCGCTGGAATTTTTATCGCCCTGGACAAACGTTGTTAATAATGCGCTACCAAGGCAATAAATTCCAGCGATGGACGGCGATAAATAAAAAAGCGCTAAGCGCGCTTTGCGTTATTTATCGCCTTCCCTAGATAATATGCCCCTCAGTATTTAAAAAAAAATAATATCTCTTTATTTTGTTTTGCATAAACAAATAACACAATATACCCACTAACTGTCGAGGACATGCAAACAAAGAACATGGGGGCATATTATCAAGGGCCTATCGCCGCTTTAGCTGCACTTTTTTGCCGCTAAACGGCGATAATTTTATCGCCCTATTAGCAAGCTGCAGCTAATGGGCCTTAGCGCGAGTTTTTTGGTGATAGCGGCCCGTTTTTTTTATCTCAAAGCATTTTAGCAATATCTATCGCTAATGACATGCAAAGTTGGCGTTCCAGGTGCAAAACGGCACGCAAACACCACTACTACATATTATCAAGGAGCTCCTTGAAATTCTGAAGAGCCAAAAAACTGGCTTTAACTGCAGTTAGAGCCAGTTACTTAAGACCAGAAAATAGCTGGTCTTAAAAATGGTGATAAAACTTGGGCCCATATCTCTGCAGGTTTTGGCGCTGGCCAGCGCTGCAAGCATTGTTGCAGCGCTGCCCTGTGACAAAACTACAGTGCAGGAATGCACACAATCAATAAGATAGTGCGCATTCCTGTGCCACAGTCATGAAAAGTGTTGCTGCGCTGCGATAAGACAGCGTTGCGACACTTCTCACTACACCCTTCTTGCAACAGCATGGATGCGCTATAATCACTGGACAACGCTTCATGACGCAGGTAATGAAAGATACGTCAGGAATCCTGATGTATCTGCCTGCGCTAAAGTCACGCATTGCTGCAGTCGTGACACAACCATGACGCAACTCCAGCAATGCATGGGGTCAGCCTATCCCTGTGGCACTGCCATCAGGCAGGTGGAAGGTACTGACGCAGTGCTGTTCATGAGGGATGCCCGAATGTCGGCGCTGTTGGAGATCCATCGGTGGTGCTTGCGCGCTGCGGTGTCATCGTTTGGAAGCATTGGTGGAGTGTTGGTGCGGAGGGAGTTGACGAGATGTTCTTTGCTGCCCTTGATTTAGCTGCAAGGGGGTGCGATGATGGCGGTGGCGTCCGGTGGGCAAGGTGAAGACGTGATGTTACCAATGATGGTCGGTCCAGGAGAGTCCGGTGTTTTGGCTGTAGTTGAAGTACCCACTGGCAAAGGTGACGTGCTCAACCGTGAGTCCTGCTATGTGGCCTGTTGAGGTGACTTGCTGCTTGCATCTGATGTCGGTGACCCTCCCCAGGAAGGGGTGGTGCTCTATTCACTGGGGTTGTCCAGGTGGAACTTGAGTTCACCGAGTTGAATGTCGTCAGTGGATGGGAGACCCTGGGGTGCAATGAGGTCTACAATGGTATTTGAGAATGGGGGGCCATGACCCGGGAGGCTTCCACATGCGGGTGCCGCTGAGGATCTTCTTGAGCTTGGTCCGGAACTGGGAGTTGACCTGGTCCATGGTCACCCTTGGCACATTAAAGTGCGTTGTCAGTCGTAGTGTGCCTCTGTAGGTGACGGCAATGCCTCCTCCTTGACGGTCAGGGTGCTAATTGCAGGTGATACTGCAGCCGTCAGTGATGGCAAAGGCGATATCCGGCATGGAACAGAGGTTGGTCCTGGCAGGCGAGGTGGCGTCCAGGGTTAATGGTGAGGAGGGCGCTGCCATCGTAGCGGTGGAGTGTCCAAGAGGAATAATCCTTGGTGCTGAGCGAGGTCCAGGAACAGACGGACGTAAACGCCATAGCCTATGGGTTGCCTTTGGTACGGGAGACGACCATTACAATGCAGGCAGAACATCGTTAATAATACAACTCCGACAACGCAGGTGCCTTAACTTCGCATTTGATCTCATTGTGAGGTCAGTAATGGGGTAACTTAAAGTTTCTCAGGTGTGTAAGTGTTTTGGGGTAAAATTTGAAAAGGGATATTTTTCTTGGGGTAAAATATGAAAAATGGGGTGTTTGTTGGGGTAACATTTAAAAAATTGTGTGTTTTCTGGGGTAAAATATGGAAAATCGGGTGTTTTTGGGAGTAAAATATGAAAATGGGGAGTGGGTAAAATATGAAAAATGGGGTGTTTGTTGGGGTAAAAGTTGAAAAATGGGGTGTGCATTTGTCTCAAATGTGATTTTTTTGGGTGATTATTGGGGGCTCAAAAAAGGAATTCAACGGTTCACGGTTGGGTTTGTGGAGCACAGGTTAGTTTTGGATTGCACTCACTGAAGTGGGAACAGTGATCTTTATGTCTTTGCTCTGCAACACCCACTCTACTGTTGCACTGTGCCAAGTATTAGTAGGCATTGGAAGGTAATGCGAGGTGATGGCATGCATCGCAACTACGTATGTGCCTTTAGCACACGAGTGATACGCCCACTGTGCATGGGTGCACAGCGGTCACCATTGAGAAGCGCGGGTGTGCTGGACAGCTGTGTGGAGGTAAATGCCGGAAATATCACTGGATGGTGCGTAGACGCGGGGATGTGTATGTGAGTGTGTGTTGTTAAAAATGTATTGAGGGAAGTCTTACCTCAAAGCTGTGTCCCGTGTCTTTGTAGCTCCTGCTCTCCTGCGTCTGCTTCCAGGAAAACAAAGTAGGCAGCCAGGCTCCCTTCCCTGAGTCAATCACAACGCTACGATGCAGAGGTGGGATTGGTAATCGGCAACGGGACAAGTCATGCAGCCAGGGGCCGGAGGGGTGGCCATGTTCTCCATGCAGGCTGTAATGTAGCCTGCTTTATGAACAGGGAAGTGCGCATGACTGCTTTGGACGGCCTGTGTGGGCCGACCAAACAGTCATTGTGCACTTGAGTGGGCATGCCAATCCGCCCATGTCCTGCTCTGTGTTTGGAGCCGTCCATACCCGCCCTCCCACCTGCTAAGGATACATAGCATGATTACATCAGTTAGTTATCCCTTGTTTTTAACTTTTTGGGGCTTCTCGGAGCCCGCACTTCCCGCTTCCTGCCGCTGCTGCCCCTATGGCCCCACACCCCTGTCCTCGTCCATTGCCGCATCCCAGCTGATCATTCCTCCCCCCTCCTAAATGGCGGATGCTGTGTGGTTGGGCAGCGGATATGCGCCGCTGGCACGCAAAAGGCGCGCCGAAGCCAAGCCCGTCTACGTCCATCCGTAACCTGACCGCGACCAGCACCAGGAACCCTGGATCTCGAGCAAGCCACTGCTACAGCTCAGCCACCCTCCACGCACTCAGCCAAGGAAAACTCAGAGACTGGCAACAGGCCTTGCCAAACACGACCCACGGCTAGTTCTCCGGCCTACAGTGCTGTCAGACTTTAACCACCACCCCGGCCTCCAACACATCCGATGCCAGCGACGCAGCCAGAGAACTCCACACATGGATCTCCAACTGCGCATAAAAGCTCGCCCCGCTATGCAAGTCCAACAAACAGCGTCCTAGGAAAGCCGCCTGGTTCACCACCGATCTCCAAGAAGCAAGATGCACCTGCAGATGCCTGGAGAAGAACTGGAGAAACACCAAGACACCCGAAATCTACACCACCTACAAGGACGCCATGACGGACTACCACAACCAAATCCTCAACTACCCCACCAACTACAAGCAACTCTTCAAGGTCATTCATGAATTCACCACCCCACGCAGCAAAGCCACAGACATCACCCCGTCCCAAGACCTCTGCCATAAGCGTGAAACCTACTTCCAGCTCAAGATCAAAAATCTCTACAACAAGTTCGCCGACCATCCACCAGATGCCACAGCCAGCCCCCCGCCCCTGACACACCAGCCAGCACACCATCTCCACCTGGATTTCGGTCACAGCCGTATATACCGCCTCGACCATGAAAGGCATTCACTCGGGGGCCCCCACCGACCCCTGCCCTCCTCACATCTACCACAGCTCTACTCGCCGCCACAGACGACATCCGCACCCTCCTGGACCAAGGCCACTCTGCAGCCCTCATCCTACTCAACCTTTCAGCGGCCTTCGACACTGTCTCCCACCGCACACTAGTCGCCAGACTACACGACGCCGGTATACAAGGAACAGCCCTAGACTGGATCTGATCATTCCTCACCGGAAGAAGCCAATGGATCAGACTGCCACCCTTCCTCTCCAATCCCACATAAATCACCTGCGGAGTCCCACAGGGGTCATCTCTGATCCCGACCCTCTTCAACATCTACATGACCCCCTCGCCGCCATCGTCCGACAACACGGCCTCAGCATCGTATCCTACACTGATGACATTCAGCTCATCCTCTCCCTCACCAAAGACCCCACCACCGCCAGGCTCAACTCTCAGAAAGGAATGCATGACGTCGAAGTCTGGATGACCAATAGCTGCCTGTAGCTCAACGCCGAGAAGACAGTTGTCCTTGTCATTGGAAACACCCCTTCGGCATAGGACAACAACTGGTGTCCGCCGCCCTTGGAAGCTCACCTACCCCCTCGGACCACGCCAAAAACCTTGGCATCGTACTCGACTCATCCCTCACCATGAACCTACAGGTCTACACCGTCACCTCCAGCTGCTTCAACACCCTCCGCAAGACCTTCAAATGGAGCCCCCCGGAGTCAAGGAAGACCGTCACCCATGCACTCATCACCGGCAGACTGGACTAATGAAACGCATAATACGCCGGCATTTCCAAGTCCCTACTCCGCAAACTCCAGACATTACAGAACACCGCCGTCAGACTCATCCTCGGCATCCTCCGGCACGAACACATCAGCCAACGCCTACATAGACTCCACTGGCTCCCCGTGGAGTAAAGAGTCACTTTCAAAATCCTCACTCACGCCTACAAAGGCCTACACAACAATGGACCCAAATACCTCAATGACAGAATCAGCTTTCACGTACCCAAAAGAGACATCCGATCTTCCAAACTCGCACTGGCCGAAACCCCGCGCATCCACAGAGCCAGAGCAGGTGGCAGATCCTTCTGCCACATTGCATTCAAGACCTGGAATGAGCTGCCGGCAGACATCAGACGTGCCCCCTCCCTGAACACCTTCAGGAAGACCCTCAAGACCTGGCTCTTTGGCTAACAGTTCTGCACCCCCCCACTCAGCGCCTTGATACCCTCACGGATGAGTAGTGCGCTGACAATTCCCCTGATTGATTCATTAATTGAGTTATCATCATCTGATGATTGTTCCTCTTCTGCACTGCTTGAGGCTGTGGGGCAACGCCGCCACTGGGAGTGTGTCATCTGTGTGTGTTAGGCATGAGCGACTCACCCCCCGGCCCTCTTGCGCTACGCGTCCCACGTTCTCCTTACCTGGACATTAACACCATGGCACAATCCACTGCACGCTCTCCAAATCTGTGACTCAGCCTACAGGAGCCTCAGCCAGGTGTGATTTGACTTGGCTGGGTACAGCAGTCGCCGCCTAGTACGTGGTGGACCTCCAATGCAGGTGATGCAGCAGGGTCCCCTTAGCCGTGAAGGCACAGCGCTCACGCCACACAAGTTCACTGTAGCACAGGGGCCTCAGCCTCTACAGCGTACGGCCAACCCAACATCATCCGGCCTGTGATGCAGGGAGACGGCACACACCATTGGTAATCCCCTCCGTGCACCCCGGTGTAGTGGTGGATTGTAGTATGCATTGCGGACCTCACTACATTGGTGCGCAGGAGCGCCTCTACCATTAACTGCTCCAAGGGTCGCAAGGTGGTCTTCTGACACAGGTCAGCTACGTGGCTCCATGCGACCTGCCAGACTTCACCACCAGGTACTGGCGATCGTCATGCATCAATGTCTCCAGTCACGGCTCATCGACTCCATAGCCTCTCCACATCCCACTCCAGGCTCCAGACGCAGGCTCAGCGAGGCATCCAGGCTCAAGACGCAGGTCCAGCGGGGCATCCAGGCTCCAGACGCAGGTCCAGGAGGCATCCAGGCTCAAGATGCAGGTCCAGTGGGGCATCCAGGCTCCTGACGCATGTCCAGCAGGGCATCCAGGCTCCAGATGCAGGTCCAGGGAGGCATCCAGGCTCAAGACGCAGGTCCAGCGAGGCACCCAGGCTCCAGACGCAGGTCCAGCAGGGCATCCTGGCTCCAGACGCAGGTCCAGGGAGGCATCCAGGGTCAAGACACAGGTCCAGAGGGGGATCCAGGCTCCAGGCGCAGGTCCGAGAGGCATCCAGGCTCCAGACCCAGGTCCAGGGAGGCATCCAGGCTCAAGACGCAGGTCCAGCGGGGCATCCAGGCTCTCATCCTGGTCATCCTGGATGTTTGGTGGCTTGAGGGGGTTGTTGATGTGTGCTGAAACGTTTTTGTGGGGCATCTTTTCTATGGGAGGTGGACTGTTAGGCTATTTTTTAAGTTATGAGGGAAAAATCACTCATGTTGGGCTGCCTAACGTGTGTTTTGTTATCGCTAATGGGCTTATCACCACTTTTTTAACGTTAGTGTGAGGATTTTTATCGCCGTCCCGCTAATTTTATCGGCAGACATTTCAGCCGGTAAGAGAAACTATCGCCTGTCAGCGGCGTGTTGTTAATACGCCGCTAACACGGTGATAATTTCCTGTGGTAGACGCCGATAAAAAAAAGTCATGTTAACGGCGGTTAGCGATAATTATCGCCACTTCTTGATAATATCCCCCACATTTCTTTTTACGTTTAGCAGCCCAGGCCCGAAGTCGGGAATACCTCGCCTGATAGGTGTTTCTCTGGGGCAGTTAGCCCATTGTACATTTGATGTTCAGGCCACCCTCAGTTGGGGCATACACTTTTCTTCCTCTCCTAGGCAGCCTCATCCCTCTGATCCTCCAGGCTTCCCAAATTTTGTCAAATGTATGTGGACAACTTCTTGCTTGACACACTAGTTTTTCTGCCCCCCTGCACCAGTTCAAACCCTACTCCCATTCCCGCATCATGGGTGGATTGTGCATTCCCAGAGTGTTTCGAACAGCCTTTCGGGCCACCATCAAAGCCAAGTTTCAGAATAGTATGGCAAAGCGCCCCGCTCTTGATTCCCAGTGTGACCAATTGGGGCGTGAGCCTCTCCTCATTTCCCAGGTTCTCCAAGAGCCTATCACCCACTCATTTCCAGTAGGTCCCTAACTTCAGGCAGTCGCATATCATATGAATTAAAGTTCCTCTCACATGGCAGGCCTGTAGCCATCGATCGTCAGGTGCTCAGCCTATTGTGAACAAACGGGTCTGGATGTAGTATGCCCTATGCAGGATCTTCAGGTGGATCAGGTGGAAACCCACCCGGATTGCCACGTCGCTAGGGTATCCACATTCCTGATTCCAATTGTCATCCTCCAGCTTGCCCAGATCCCTCTTCCACCTTTCTCACAGGAGGTCTAGTGAGCGAATACTATTACTGAAATGTGAGGAGTAGATTTGGGGCACTGCATGGCTCATCTTGGGGGAACCCAGTACTCTGCATTCTAATGGAGACTCCTCCTCTAACGCGGCTTGCCGTACTTTGCACCTTTTCAGTTGGAACCACAGCAGTTGGTATCTCAAGAATTACTCCATGACAGTTCATATTCCGTTTGTAGATTATCAAACGGAATTATTGCACCTTCCCTCCACACGTCTCTTAATTGGGAGATCCCCAGCAGGTCCCATTTCCGAAGGCCCTCTATAACCCTTAGGCCACGTTAAAGGTCTGAGTACCAGAAGGGGGTCTAGAGCATCGCTCGACCCCGCCATCCGAATGCACGTGTCACCCTCTTCCAGATAGTAACTACCGTCTGTGTCAGAGTGGGAAGGTGGCGTAGCTCTCCTACTCCATATATACGATGGAGGTAGCCCTCTGGGCCCATAGTGGTACGATCCGCTCACAGAGAGGGATCCTGCTGTGGAGAGAAGGTCCAGTCGTTAACAGTCAACAGTTGTGAGGCTCAATAATGGAGTTGGAGGTTCCGGAAGCCAGTGCTCCCCTCTGTATGACGTCTAGTTAGTAGTGAAAGGGCTATTCTGGGGGTGCCCCCATCAAAGAGCAACACTCTTGTCACTCTATCCACTCTGCAAAAGAAGATGTCTGGGGTTGGGTAAGGGGTATTCTGTAGAATGTACAGGAATTTGGGCAGGTAGATCATCTTATACAGGGCCACTCAACCCAAGATGGAAAACGGTAGCTTTCTCCATCTTTTCAAGATGTTATGGTAGGTGTCTAAAACATTCCCTAGGTTTTCCTGCAAGTATAGTTCTCGAACAGGTGTGGCAAAAATACCCAGATAGCGGAACCCCTAGGTCTCCCACTGAAAAGGGCAATTTTCTGCTGGTGGCTGAGCATCCACTCCTACCGGTAAAACTACCGATTTATGCCAGTTAATGAGAAAACCAGCGGATGACCCAAAAATTGTCGGAATATCTAAGAGTCTCTGCATGGAGCTGGGGGATCCGCCATATAAAGAAGGATGTCGTCAGCGTATAAGGAGACACCATCCTCCCATTCTGGGTCCCATAGAAGGCCCCTGATTTGTGCTTCTATAATGATTCAGGATGCCAAAAACTCATTGGCGATTGTAAACACTAAGGGCGAGAGTGGGCAGCCCTGTCTGGTGCCCAGGGATAGGCCAAAGTGATCTGAAGAGGCCCAATAAACTCAGACATTCACCACCGGGTCCCTATATAGTTGGCTAATCCAGGACAAAAAATAAGGGCAGAAGCCCATCTTCTGAAGGACAGCCATCATGTATGTCCACTCCAGGGAGTCAAATGCCTTCTCTGCGTCGAGGGCCAGAAAGATCCCCAGCTTTTGCAAGTGTCCGCAGTGCGCCAGGCAAACCATTAGCCTTCTGAGATTATGCCTTGTGGCCCTGTATGGCATGAAGCTGGATTGGTCAGAGTCAACCACTTGAATGAGGCAGTTTGCTAGAATCTAGGTCAGGGTTTTCGTTTCGGTGTTGATGTGTGTAGGCAAGTGCCCATTTTTGCATGGTTATCCCCCACTTTTTGCCTGACATCTGATGCAACATGACTTAATGTGCCCTGTGTCCCTGCCATTCAGGTTACTAGGGCCTTTGTTCTTTCCCAAGACTGTACCTTTACATTCACAACTGGCACATGCCTGGCCACAGGTAAGCCCCTTGTAAAAGGTACCATGGGTACCAAGGGCACTGTGACCAGGGAAGGCCTCAAAGGGGTGCAGTACCTATTGTGCCACCCTTAGAGGCCCTGCCCCTCAACACACAAACTGCCACTGCAGGCTGCGTGTTTTGCTGCAGAGAAAAGTGAAGAGTCGACCATGGCACACATCCCTGTGTGCCATGCCTAAGGCCTAGGTAAGTCAACCCTCTAGCAGGGTGCCCTAGCCCTAAGGTGAAGGTACAGAGGCATGAGCCCTGTACCCCTACAGTGTCTAAATCCATTCTTACTACAAAACCGTAGTCAGTCTGACCTACGTGCAATTTGCTCTTTTCATCTTATCCTCCTAGTGTTTCTATAGGAGGAAAAATACATTTCTTTAAGTAACCCTCACCCCCGGGGTTACCCCTATGTGGCATGCTTCATCATAGGGTTCCTCCTATTCCGCTGCGGAATGAGGCATGCTACAACCGACGGATACGTGGGAGCACTTATGGTTTTATAACCTAATGAGAAGGAAATAGGAGTGGGGGTGGGTTTAAGGAGATTAAAAATACCTGGCTAGTTGGAAGAG
Organism: Triturus cristatus; assembly: GCF_964204655.1. Lineage (NCBI taxonomy): Eukaryota > Metazoa > Chordata > Amphibia > Caudata > Salamandridae > Triturus > Triturus cristatus. The sequence goes on along the minus strand of NC_140583.1, from coordinate 406,433,922 downwards.
AAAGTTTTTCTCAGCTCCTCTAACCAGTATGGTTAAAAATGAGGGGAAAAAAGAAACACTCTGGGGTAATGTCCCTGGGTTTCGTTGGTCAACTAGTTTCAAGCCCTATCCCCACGCTTTTCTTCAGGACATAGGAAGGCTAATCCCTCATGCCATTCCTTCTGTCTTAAAGTACACTGCTATATGATATGAAACAGAAAAAGGATATACTGATGAATACATATATATCGCTATACAGCACCTCGTTGGTCTGTTATTCCCAAAAATTTTGTAAGCCTAATTTAGGCATCATGAGTCTGACCGGAGGTATGTGGATGCCTGTAGTCACACTTTCATCAAGGCAGCTCCCTCACTCTAAGGACCAACCTGCCCAGGGCTCCGATGGTCAGACGAGTCTTCAACTCCCCCACCTCCTCTATTGTTGTTTATGTATGTCCATTCTTAGACATTGTATGTGAAGTAAAACCATAAAGAGTATATGGTCTAGGAGTTGGTCATTATGAACTCCACTGCTCCATAAAGGCTTTACCAAAAACTGAGAAGTTTGATAGCAAACATAGCACATTAAACCCACACTGATGTCAGTGTGGGATTTAATGTAAAAAGCACTCAGAGGGCATCTTAGAGATGCCCCCTGAAAATCGACCAACCCTGGTGTGGTTCCTGAATGGCTGCCCTTCATTTGCCACCAACAGACAGGTTTCTGGACCCCTGGATAGAGAGCCTCAACTCTCTGGGTCCAGAAACAAAGCCCATCATGGGCAGAGGTGTCACGCCCACAGGAATTTTTCCGCCCTATGGCCCTAGTATCCCTAGCGTGGGGTAGGGAGGTGACCCAGATGAGAGTCATAGTTTTGCCATAGACGGCATTCTGGAGAATGAGTTGCCCTCACTGGCTGTTCAGTTTTCTGGAGGTTCCATTCCCAACTAGAGGGGACGGGAGCCCAGATCGAGTAGCAGGGTGAGAGAGGACTCACCCCTGTCCCCTGTTCAGCCTCATGGTACAGTCCCAGGGCTGAATCTCCAGTCTCAGGATACCAACCAAAATGGTAGGATGTAGAGTGGAAGTAGGGTGCCTAACACCAAGGGATGTTGCCCCCGACTCTGAGATACCTCAGAGGTCAGAAAGTCCTGGATGGCCTGGGGCCTGTCTCTTGATGGGAAACAACCTTTACAACGCTGTCATTACATTGCACTACATTTACAACGCAGTCATTACATCGCAACATCCTTTACAATGCATGTCACTACAACGCAGCCATTACATTGCATGTCACTACAACGCATGACATTACAACGCATATCACTATAACGCAGGCATTACATCGCATGTCATTACAACGCATACCATTACAACGCATAGTACCCCTACACTATCCAACACTTACCCTACTGTTGCACTCCCTGGAGTTAGAATAGTAATTTTTACCCCTACACTAGCCAACACTTACCCTACTGTTGCACCTCCTGGAGTTAGAATAGTAATTTTTACCCCTACACTATCCAACACTTACCTTAAATGCAATGTAATGGTATGCGTTGTAATGGTATGCATTGTAAAGGTATAATGCGATGTAATGGAATGCGTTGTAAATGTAGTTTTAAAAAATGTGTTGTAGTGGCATGCGATGTAAATGTATGCATTGTAAAGGATCTTGTGATGTAAAAACTGCGTTGTAAAGGTATGCGTTGTAAATGTATGCATTGTAATGTCATACATTCGCTCTTGACAGCTTCAGTGGACTCTGTTGATTTCTGTCCTTATGGGCAGTTTTTTTCTTTGTTTGGGTACAGTTGGCTGATCAAAGGAGTGGAATGGGCCACATCACTTTGTTGGCCATGGTGGTACTGTCTGCCTACTGGGATGCATCTGAGAGCAAGCTATGGTTAGAGTCTGCACAAATGAGGATAAGGGTTCCCCATGGTCAGTTCAGTGACTATGGGGAATGCAGACAAAGAATTGAGCACATGTTAATTTGGGGTTTGCTTGTGTTTCAACCTGATGAGAATTGTGGTTGCTGCTTGAGTAGGGTTTTACCCCACTCCACCACTTACCCAATTTCCTACACAAGGTAAGCAGGTCCGCATCAGGATTCAGACAGCAGGGCAGTCCTTCTTCTGATCTTCATTGTTCCAGAAGTGTTCTGAGGAGAGATCTGTGGGGTCCACTTTTATGCCCAGTGCTAGCCTGTGGGTGAAGGGCAAGTCTTCACCCACAGGCTAGCACTGGCTAGACCAGTTCTGGTCAGTTCCTCTACTCCCACTGGGTCTGCTGCTAGCCTAACTAGAGACACAAAGGGGAGACAGGTTTTAGGTGTGAGCTTCATCAGCCAATGACTAGGTAGGCATTCTTTGAACCTCAGGACGGGGCTGGGCCTATCAAGGGAGGAGTCCTCCTATCCACACCCAGAGCATATTGTTCATTGTCTTGGAGCAATACACATCTCACTACAAGGGAGCCATCAAAGGTCATGAGACAGCTGGACACTGGCAGAAAGCCCTTTTGGTTTTGGGAAGAAAGTGGCAACTTTTCAAAAGTGTAATTTCCGAAATAGTAATATAAAATCCAACTTGACCCTTAAGTTGGATTTTAGATTAATATTAAAATGAGCCTTTGAACCATTTTCTAGCTATTCATAAACTGAATTTAGCACTTATTAAATGTAATAGTATAACCAGTGTTAACCTATAGGAGAGCCAGCCTTACCACAGTGGAAAACGATCTTGGATATTTTTCAATACATGGGCATGTAAAACATTAAATATACATGCCCTACTTTTTCATTACAATGAAGCGTGACTTGTGGGCATTTAGTGCCTAACTCAGGGGTGACTTATTAGTAGTACAAATGTTTAGATCTGGCAAAAGGTTTATTTTGCTACGTGAAAAATAGTAGTTTAACATTACACACTCAGACTGCAGTGGCAGGCCTGGAGAAACGTTTTGCAGTGTAACTAAAGTGGAGGGTACAATGAGTGCTGCAGCCCACTAATTTGATTTGCCGACCCTGGGTACAGATGGTATCATATGCTAGGGACTTATGAGCAAAATCAAGGTGCCAATCAGGTATATAGGACTTTTACCATGTTTAAAAAGTAGAACACAAGTACTTTACCTATGGTTAGCAGGGGTAAAGAGAAGGAAGTTCTACAGCCAACAAAAATAGGGTTCAATTAAAAGGCAAAAAATCCAGGGTGATGCTGCAGAAAATGCAAATTTCCAACCATCTGTTTTCCTGGATCTGTGACACACAAGGAACCAGAAAAACAGCAGATGCACATATAACCCTGCATTGTAAGCCGCTCCCTGATCAATCAATCAATCAAGCAGGTTGTATTTGTAGAGTGCGGCTTGTCACCCGAGAGGCTATCCAGGTGCTTGCTGCAGGCATCAGTCGAACAGCCAGGTCTTGATTCCTTTCCTGAAGTGGGTCAGCGAGGGTGCGTTGCGAAGGTCGATGGGTGTTCCAGGCTTTGGCAATGAGATGGGAGAAGGAGCTTCCTCAGGAGCAGCAAAGGCGTATGTGAGGTGTCTGTGCGAGGGAGAGGTGTGCATTGCGGAGGTTCCTGGAAGGTTAGTGGAAATGCTGGCAGTGGTTCATATGGTCAGGACCTTGGTCATGCTGATGGGAGCACACGTAGCAGACAGGAGAGCTGCAATCTGCCAAAAACACTCTGTCTATACGAATGTAAAATTCCACTAGAAAATATGGCAGCAAGTGGGAAAGGTGACAGGTGCAATTTGGACAGGCCAGAAACCCATGTTAAAGTAGGATCATACACACCCTCTTAGTGTAGGCTTAGCCACCTTCAGAGAAGGTACATGAATCATCCAGTCATTGAAATAGGAGAGCATTATGATGTACTCTGCATTAAGCATACTCATCAAAGTCAACTACCATCTTAGTGAACTCTCTGGGAGCTGATTTGAGGCCAAATGGCAAAGCTACAAATTGAAAGTGGTGTCCACACACAGCTAACTGGAATCATCTCTGGTGACAATACGAGCAGTAGCTGGTGAACTGTTAAAGTCGTGGGGCACAAAATTACTAGTTATATGCTTAGCAAGTGAGAATGGGGTTTTCAGACTAAGGAAAGGCTAAAGATGTTTTTCTTTCAGGTGGATTTTAAGTCAGAATTCTTAAAATGACACTTTTAGAAAGCTGGCCTTTTCTTGTAATATCCATTTTGGTATATGCAGCCTGTGTCCTGGGTCACATGACAAGGTGTAGTTGTCAGTTGGCCTTTCTGTATTCCTCCCAGAGAGTGAGACAAAGGGGAACTAGTTGTTTGGCAGGATGGGAGGGACTGACCTGTTCCCTGCCTCCACTTACATTTCAAAGGTTCTGCTTCAGCATACTCTCAAAGAAATTAACACAAGCCTATTATCACTCTAGACCCATTGCAGTTTCGGCAGGGGCAGAGGAAATTCCAGAACCAGCTCTGGGAGGAAGTCTAGAAGTTTCTCCCACTTCAAAGCTGGCACCAGGTATAGCTATTGGACCCACTGATCAACTCTTCAGTACACTCCTGGACCTATGGAAAGTACAGAAGTAGGACTGACCTGCTGCTAGAGGACTGGCTGCTGCTTAAGGGCTGCAGTGCTGCTTAAGGCCGACCCTGATCTCTGAGAAGGAAGTTTGGACCTCCTCTATTCATCCCAGGCTGTGTAACTACAATGGTCAATTGAGTGACCTCCTGTTCTAAGCTACAGGGACACAACAAGCTCCAGAGGCTTCCCGTAGAACTGCTCAGCTGATCTGTTGCACTGTGCCTGCCTGGACCTGCAGCTGAAACCTGCTTGAGCCCTACGGGACTCTACTGGAGTGAGTCATTAATTCCCCGAGAGGTGCATCCCCAGTTCCTGGACCCTTGCTGGCATCAGAGAGATCTCCTCCTGGCCTAAATGAAGGTTCCACCAAATCCAGCGCGAAGCCTCACAAAACCCCACCAGACAGCTTCAAGTTCCATCGTAACTGATGCCGGGTGGTGCAAAATGTGGTAAAGCCTAGCCGCACAGCTGACAGCTTCACCTGAACCAATGCTGAGCAACGCAAAGTCCCACAAAACCTCAGTGCACAGCTTCATCTGACCCAACGCCAGATGACACAAAGCCTTACAAAGCAATGCCATGCAGCAGACATCACAGCAAGGACATTAGGTACATTCCTCACTGGGCAAACTTGGCCTGGCCTGCGCTCCTTCATGGTTGGCCTGAACATGTGACTTTGTCCCGTTCCAATGTGACCAAATACCCTAAATATCTCCAGTTCTACTGAATGGATTTTTCCTGTTTTGATCTCAACGTATTTATTAAAGCAAAATCAATTTTCCTAAATTGCTTTGGGATGTTTATTATTGTGTTGTGTTTTCACTTTACTACTGTTGGTGTCGTGCATAAATACTTTACATATTGCCTGTAAGTTAATCTTGACTGCCTTTGTGCAAAGCTACCATACGGTTAAGCACTAGTTAATTTAGTGACTTTTGTGGTTCACCCTCACAAGGATTGTGGTTGTTGCTTGAGAAGGGTTAACACCTGCTCAATCAAGAACCTAATTTCTCACACTTGTTTTAAGGGAATCTTGAAGTGGAAGGCAGGTCCCATGTTGTATGTTATGCCACCTTATCCAATGCCTGTAGAACAAAATCAAAGTAGAACTGCTTGTGCATATCAAGTCCGTCATCCACAGCTGAATCTACAGTAGGAACACTTCTGCCCTTCCAGTCCTCAGCTACAACATTTGCTCCTGCCTGATCATCACACCCTCCCCAGTTCCAAGCTAATAGTCTCCTCCCAATGATGATTTTGAGGGCATGGAGTAGCAACACAGAGCAGGCGAGGTCAAAAAAGCACTTACCTCATAATATAATATAATAAGATAAGACAAGGAGGACCTCAGCATTTTGCCTGAGCCCAGTTCACTTCTGCTCTGTGCCGTCTGACTCTGATGTCATTATGCCTCCATATGTGGGCCAGCTCCATGGGAAGGATCAAGGTGCAAACACAGGACTATAATCAGCCATACGGTGAGAAAAGCAGCAGTTGCTAAGGCAGCAGAACCCAAGCAAAATGTCCTCCGTCTAACTTCCAGAATTATCATCAGGAAGCAGGCAAAATAAGCACTGGCAAAGCCAATAGGTCTGGTATTGGCTTTCAGCCTTTTAGGAATTCGTGTTTAGTTTTGTCATGGTTTTTGCAAAACTTTATTGTTTGGGAATCTGCCAGGCCCTCATTCGATCTAAAAAAAAATGGCTAAAGGCAAAAGTGGTTTTCTGGTCTCGAAAAAGTTCACATTACCCTGGTACACACAGCACTGAAGGGAAATACCTTGTGTGTGGATGTGCTTCTTGTGTAGGGCAGCATGCAGTAACTCATATTGAAGTCAGTCAGTGGCTGAAGTGGGCTAACATTGCCCCTTGGTGCATGCTGGAGTGGGTAGAAGAAAAATGTGAATGACACAATTGCAGACTAATGGATCAAGTCTAGCTGAAAACCCCTATAATTAACTTTGTTAAACATACTTTTAGTAAAATGAAAAGGTCTTGGCTAACACTGACTTAAAAAAGCCATAAGTCTAGCATTGGATGCTAGCATATCCTTTGAGAAAGAAAAAAGGAAAGAAAGGAAGGAAGGAAAAAAGGACAGAAGGCCAACAAAACAGGAAGGAAGGCAGGCAGAAAAAGAAGGAAGAATGGCACAAAAGGAAGGCAGATGGGTAAAAAGGGAAGGAAGGGAGTAAGACAAAAAGAAAAGGAAGAAATAAGAAGACAGAAAGAAGGAAAGAGGGCAAAAAAGAAGGAAGAAGGAAAGAAAGAAAGAAGAAAAACGAAAGACAGAAAAAAAGAAGGCAAAACCACAAAGAATTAGGGAAAGAAAGACTGACAAAAAAAAGGAAAAAAGCCAAAAAAAAGGACAGACAAAGTAAAAACAGCAAAAGAGAAAGAAAAAGGAATCAAAGTACAAAAAAAGAAGGCAGAAAGAAGGTAATAAAGAAATAAAGAAGGAAAGAAAATGGATAAAAGTAATGAAGGCAGGAAAGAAAGAAGCAAAAAAGGAAAGAAAAAAGTATGAAGGCAAAAAAAAAAAGAAAGAATAAAAAAGACAAAAAGAAAGAAAGACAGAAAGGGGAAGAAAAAAGGAAAGCAAGCAAAAAAGAATGAAAGAGTGAAAGGAGGCAAAAGAGAAAGCAAGAATGAAAAAAGAAAAGGAGGAAGGATGAAAGAATAAAGAAGAAATTAAGGAAAGAAAAAGGAAAGGCGGCATAAAAGAAAGAAAAAGAATGAAAGTAAAGAAGGTAATAAAGAAAAGGAAGAAGGAAAGAAAAAGGGAAGAAGGCAAAAAAGAAAAAGGAAGGAAAGAAAAATGGAAAGGCAAAAAAGAAAGAAAGAAGAAACTAAAGAAGTAAAAAAGGCATGAAATAAAGAAGGAAAAAGAAGGAATAAAAGAAGGGAAGAAAGAAAGAAAAAATGGATACTAAAACCCAATTTACACCCCACAAATGCTTAAATAAAATATAACAAGTGTGTTGCAAATTAAACACCAGAAGGTTCGGTTTTATTCCTGGGCAAAGTTTATCAAAGAACCCTTGGTGAAACTGACTCCAGGAAAACAATGTGCTATGCTGTGAAACAGCAGCAGTCCAATTCAAATGAGCAACAGGATTACAGCACAATCTCTGGCGGCCAAACACGGCATCTCTAAGTATAGCGCAATACGGATGCGCTAATAACTCGATACCTGCATACTTCAGCAACACTAATTAGCTGTTTGACGAGATGTGATTTGGATCGTACCTTGAAGTGGAGAGTCATATCAACATCAGGATACCCCGAGTGGGGCTTTATCCATTTATACCATGCCCTGAAGAAGCCCGGAGTGTGGGTGAAACACGTTGGCTGTTTTGGATAAAAACATATGTGTAGTGTCAAGAAATGAATAAAAGGATATTAAGGACGCAAAAAGAACGAATGCCTCTGTCATCATGATTTTGCCATTTTGGGGATTATCCCAAGGACGCTGTTTGATTATCTCCACCTTTGTGCCTCTCTTATTTTTGCTTTTATTGAATTTACAATAGCACTGGAAAGAAGAAGGAACTGAGAAAGCTGGGATGTGCATTGTGCTCACTTCACATTTGTCCTACTATCACATCAGGCAACACTGGCACTAAAGGGAGCTTCTAGTGTGCGATATGCACCGTTTGAAAGAGCAGAATGCAGTCACTCAAAGCAACGTTAACCAGAGGCTTATGTAAGCTGGCCCCATTGCCCATGCTGTATACTGCAGTGGGCAGAAGCAAAATGGGAATGACACAACAGACCAGTAGGTGAAAAAAGGTGGCTGAGAGTCACTTTAAGTAAGTATATTATACATATTTTTGCAAATTCAAAAGTTCTTGGCTAACACCATACCTAAAAACAGTAAGTTATTTAATGCTCACCCAAGGTTATGGACATGCCAGGAGGCATTGCTGTGGTCATAATGGTAGGCATGAAAAGAAATAAGGGACTTCTCAAATGATGACAGGGCTTTCAAAGTTTTGTGGGGAGGCATCATGCCTTATAAGCAAAGAATTAACAGAGGCAGATGCTGAGTAATAAGGTTAGGTAGATAATATGGAGGTGTTGGAAAGTGATTTACTAGTAGTGATAAGTTGGGACCTACCACTAGGAATAAGGCCACAAACACAATAGAAGGTTCACCCAAGTATTCAATAAATTATTCCCTTGCTCTACCCTTGGTAGCTGGCAATGAGCAGGCAGGTTTAACTTAGGAGACAGGTGTGTAAAGCATTTAAAACACCAATACATTGAAAAAGTAAGACACAACACACAATAAAAATCCAACACCAATTTATAAGAATAGGAAATATTTGTATGATTAAAAAGACACCAAAATGACAAAAAAGCCAATGTAGGGAACTAGCAAAATGAATTTTTAATGATTAAATGTAAAACTAACACTTATAAGCAAATAGCTCTTAACGGATTAAAAAAGGTCATGCTGGACTGAGACAAAGTCCAGAGTTCATGCCACCCACGATGTAACACTTCTACACTTGCTTTCAGAACTGTTTCTTTATGCAGGAAAGTGGTCCATAGCATCAACCAAGGGTTCAGATGCTCTGGTTTGTCTCTTGGGGTCTGAAACTACAACTCCCACAAAGCACCTGGTCAACTAATGGAGCTTTTTACTAAAGTTGCTGCAATCTTTTCCAAACTTCTAGAACTTCTTCCTGAAGTTCCTCTTGTGAGTTCAAAGTATCTAAAACACCAATCCAAGGGTCTAGAAGCTCTGTGATGATCCTTGGGATGTTGAGACTATAATTCCCACAATGCACCTGGCCAAATCCTTAAAAGCCCACTGGACACGCTCCAGGCTGGGGACTTCTTAGTGGAGATGGTGCAAGTGAGCTCTGTTAACCTGTTGCTTTCAGAGAATCCACTCTTTAATCCTGCGAAAGCCAGGCAAAGTCCTCAGGGCTGTAGTTCCAGATTGTTGAGCAGGTGCAGTCCTTCACAGTGCAATCCTTGCGGTGCAGATTATGGTCCAGCAAGGTGGTCCTTCTTCTCCTTGTTTTTTTGAGCAGGGATCTCTTGTAGCTCTTTTGTACATGTTGCTTTTCAGGGACGCCCTCCTCAATCCTTTTGAAGCAAAGCAAAGTCCTTAGGGCTTTAGCTCCAAAGTGTGCAGCAGGTGCAGTCCTTATGAGTGCAGTCTTCTTGGGGTGCAGACCAGGAGTTCCAGCAGGGCAGTCATCCTTCTATTTGTTGTTTAAGGCAGGGATCTGAGTTGCTTGGCAACTCTCCCATATTTGTTCAGTGTTCCTGGGCGTCAAGCAGAGGGGCAACCCTGGCCAATGGAATGCAGAGTGCAAGCCTCAGGTATGACGACTTCCTCCAAAGTATGGCATATTCTTGTCCCAGAAAACACTATTCTTCTAAAATAAAAAATTGAGAAACGCTCTCCTGGAGGGTTAGATCCAGCTAAACAAGCCCACTGGTGTGGCTAAGATTCTCTAATGCACCCCTTCCAGCCCTTTCACTAATCTAATTACAGGGGCTCCTGTATGGCTGGGGTGCAGAATGTGGGGATGAGCCTTTGCTGTCTTAAAGTGTCATTCTTCCTTTGAAGACCAGTTTGGCCACTCCATCCCCATCTTGCCTTTTGCTTCTGCAGCTGCAGTTCTCCACCCACAGGAAACCATTTGTCTCTCTAGCAGGCCACTTCATATTTCATTAAGACAGCTTGGCTCAGCCTGGCAGAGGCAGACCAATCAGGAGAGGGCAGCTGGAAGACTGGAGATTGTCTGACAGCAAAGAATGTTCTATAACTTATTTTCTGTAATAGTTATTATAAATCTAACACTGGTAAATTGGTGGATTTATCATAACTATCAATGTGTGTCTTTTAATGACATTTCTAGCTTGCTCTTGTCAATATTTATACTTGAATAAAGCATGCCCATGTGAGCCTGTGGATCTAGTTTTCTACAATGGGGAAACGCAATATTGGCAGTTTTTCCCTCACCAGGGCTTATAAAACATAATTTATAATGTTCCTTCTTTTAGTTACAAAGCACCCTACCCCGGGGCATTTAGGGGAGGCCTTAGTGGCAACTTATATGTAAAATAATAGGTAGTTTGAGACTTTGGATGCACCTTTCATTCCAAAGTCAAGCGTGCATATAGTATCAATTCAAAGTCAGCCTGCAAGGGAGGACTGGCTTTTAAAATGATAGCAGGCACCACAGTAGTGCACACCTAAGTGCATTAAATCTATTGGGCCTCCAAACCTACATGCCCTACAATATACTAGGGACTTACAGGTAGGTTGTCAGTACTAGTTGTAATTATACTTATCTCCCACATACTTTTAACAAGAGCACAGGCCCTGGGTCTGGTTAGCACAGCCCAGGGTACAGCCAGAGTCAGAGAACCAGCACTTGAAACAGATCCTGGTTTCTCACAGGAGGTAAATATAGTAATATACTTACCTTGATCGTGTAGTGGTAGGCAGTGTACTGGATGCAATTGTATTCAAGCTCGTTACTATCCACCTTAAAATTGTGTCATAAAACTGCCCTAGGCTACCTCATCATTGTCCTCATGGTCCGTGACTGGCTACCCTCCCCTCCCAGCTTCCCACACCACCTTGAAGGATTGACATAGGCAAGTTGTCTTTGGAAGGCGGGGGGTCAGGGACCCCCCGGCCGTATTTATTATACAAAACAATAAAGGATGAATATCAACATTACATCAATTATGTTAAGTAACGCAAAATTCATGACATTAGATCTACAGTATTGAAGACAAATATCAAAGGCTAACCTTAACAAAAGTCTAATACAGCGTGTTTCCTATCCGAATCTAACATCCTGCCTGAATTTTGCATTCTAACATTTCTGGCCCGACGGCAAGGTCGCTAACCGGTGTCAAGTCGTACTAACCACACCCTTACTTACAGGTGCGCATGCGCGACATGGGACCGCCTACCCCGTCGGCATCGTGAAATCCATTTAACCAACAAGGAGGGCCCTTACACTCTGCGTCATTTGCTGACGTCATGATGTATGTGCGGGGTGGCTACCAGCCTAAGGAAAGCGTGACTCCCTCCCCCGTATCTTTAGCAGCTAGCGGATATTCCTGCCCCTGAAGTTCTAGGAGGGACCAGTGGCCCCTCCCCCTGGGCCGCCCCCTCCGTGGATGGTGACGCCCCCCCTAGGACCTTAAATTGCTGCTCACCGATCATGACCTTACCGCCACAGGCCAGCATTGTTTCCCGACGATCTGGCCCCCCCACAACTCCCGCCTGAAGGTCATCCCTACCTCACAAAGCCCTTCAACCAAGCTAGGATATTATCACACCATATTGTATTCCCTGCCTCAGTCAAATGGACCCCATCCTGTAAGTACAATTCATCCCCCCAAATAGTCCCATGTGGGATGGTCTGTAAGTGCGTGGTTCGGAAAAGTTTTTCTAACTTGGTATTGATCCTCTTTACCGAGTGATTCAATGCCCTGACGGAATCACCCCCACGCCACTGCAGCCGCGGTATCAGCTGGGACCATACTACAGTGCAGTCAGGGCACACCCTCCTTACCCAACCCGCTGCTGAGATGATCTCTTCCAGGAGGACCCTCCTACCCAGTCTAGCAAGGTCATTCCCCCCCAGATGAAGAATCACCACCGCCGGTGGTGCTGCATGTTGGGCGACCAACTCTGCAAAGAATCCCCAAAACTGACTGAGGCAGAGACCCCCCCTCCCAAAGAAGGAGATGGACAAACCTTTGTGCTCTAGCTCCCTTCTACCCTTGCCTGTAAAAAAGACATGTTTAGCACGATTAACATATGAATGACCAACAATCCAAACCCTGCCTGACCGCGTCCTGTGTTCCTGACTGTTCACGCCGCGATGAGTCGCCGATAAATCTTGATAATGACCCGAAACGAGTTCTCCGCCTGCGTCACAGAGCGAAGAAACTGCAAAACCAGAAAAAACAACCCAACGTCAGAAAACTCTAGGTACTTTACAACATGTGTACCCGCACATACCGTTTGTAGCAATTGGAATTGGGTGACCATCTCCCAATTCTTTTAACACTGTTCACATGCAGACCCCTTGTGATTGCCTCAGTGGCTGCGCCTATCCTAAAGGAGTGTGTGCCAAATTCCTTCGGGTCAAGGCCCACCCTGGTAATAGTCAACTCTATGACTCTTCTGACTGGTATTTGGTTAAAGGGGTGCCGTCAGCGTGTAATAGAGCGACCCACCCAATAATCCACCTCTCTGCCTGATGAAAGTCTCCACATGGTGTACTGGGCAGCAAGGATTGGCCCTCGCCCTGTGCAGTACCACAGTCTCCCCCCACGCCTCCTGATCAGTTTTTGATCTCAAAATTGTCACCCACAATGTGTCTCCCTGTATTGTTGTGTTCAGGAATTGGATACCCCCCTGCCTATCTGCCTTGGAGGCTGCAACCAACTCGCTCAGCCTCAAAGCTCCATAAAAGGCTAATGTGAAAGCTGCTTTAAACATTTGTATCTCCCAGTCTGAACTACAGACGTCATGCAATGCAGGCAATAATGCCGTCAGCCTCCCCAAGCCTATTGGTTTCCTAGTGTCAGCCGTGCTGCCCTGTAAGCGGCACCAAACCCTCAAACCCTTCCGCACCACAAAGCTGTTAGTTGGGTCTTTTACTCCCTTTGCCTGTGCGTAGAAGGAGACAGCTGCCCTATGCCTGTTAGCTGTTGCCACTGAGCGACCTTCCTGATGCAATTTACCCAGATAATCTGTAAAACTATTCTCTAGAGCCCATTTGGATTCCCAGTCTCGCCCCAAGAAAGTGCAATATGAACTAAACGCCCCTTCATACGCTGTCCTTGTCTTGGGGGCTAAGCTAGCAGCCACGAGGTCCTGTAATTTGGGGCACCAATGTGCCAGAGTGCTGACGGGAAGTGTGTCGGTGTAGGCTCTGCTGATGGAAGAAGTTCCCTGAATACCTGCATTTTTTGGCGAGAGAGTGCATCAGCTGCATTATTAAGGACACCTGGTACATGTTTTGCCCTGAATATAACATTCAATTTCAAGCATCTCAACACAATCTCCTTCAAGAGGCGGAGTATGAACCTACAGCGTGCCGCTTGCTGATTGATACACTCCACCACCGTCATGTTGTCTGACCAGAATATCACTGATTTGTTACGCAGAAGTTCTGGCCAGACCATTAATGCAACCCATATGGGGAACAGCTCCAGAAAACCAATGTTGGTTGTCAACTCACTGTACATCCATTCGTCCGGCCACCTGTGGGTGACCCACTTGTTTCCAAGGATGGCACCAAACCCAACACTCCCAGCAGCGTCAGTCCATAAACCTAACTCTGCTGACGTAGTGGGGGGGCCGGACCACACAACCCTGCCGTTGAAGTCCTCCAGGAATGCCATCCATATCTGCATGTCCTGGCGTACCTCAAGCGACAGTCTAGTGCGGTGGTGTTTTTCTCGCAGACCCTTCATAGCCTGCGCAATTGAGCGAGAAAAGGGGTGAGCCATTGGTATCACCCTCAACGCGAAATTCAACTGGCCCACTGTTTTCTGAAGCTGTTGTAAAGAGACCTTCTCTTTGGCCAGGCACGCGCGTAGTGCCGCCTTGAATTTTGACACCTTCTCCTTTGGGAGCCTGAAACAACCCTCCACAGAGTCTATTTCAATGCCCAGAAATTCTAAGCAAGTAGCTGGCCCCACTGTCTTCCCCGGCGCCAGCGGGACCCCAAGAGCCCGCATGAGCACGCAAAATTCCTGCAATGCCCGCACACACTTCTGAGACCCAGCCGCGCCAAGGAAGAGAAAGTAATCCAGGTAGTGCATGACCTGCTGATGCCCGGTTGCCTGCCTCATTACCCATTCCAAGAAGGAACTGAACGTCTCGAAATAGGCACACGAGATCGAACAACCCATGGGCATGCATTTGTCCATGTAATACTTCCCATCAAACTTGAACCCCAAAAAGTGGTGATCCCCCTGATGTACAGGGAGAAGACGAAATGCAGACTCTATGTCAGACTTGGCCATCAATGCCCCTGAACCCAGGCCCCTAAGCAACACCACCGCTTGGTCAAAAGAGGCATATATTACACTGCAGACATTCTCATCTATAGCATCATTCAAGGATGCCCCCCTTGGGGCTGAGAGATTATGAATGAGTCTATATTCGCCTTTCTCTTTTTTAGGGACAACACCAAGTGGGGAACAAACAAAGTTGGGCACTGGCACCTCATCAAATGGTCCTGCTATCCTACCCAGGCGTAATTCTTTTTCAATTTTTGCAGCCACTACCCCTGGGTTATGCTTTACAGACAGTTGGTTCCTGCACTCAGTCTTACCTGTGTACCCTCCTGCCGGTATCCAGAAACCGCAAGAAAATCCCTCCTGAAGTAATTTAGCCGCTGCGTGATCTGGGTATCTGTTCAGCCAGGGAATCATTGCCATGACATCAATGGGAGTGTGTGACACTGAACCCTCCTCTTGTCTATTCAGGTTTCCTTCTCCCCCTGGAGCCCTGGTTGCCACCCTTAAATCTGCAGGAGGTCCCGGGGTGTGAGGGGTGCCCACACAAGGAACAGGCGTGTTTGAACTTACATGTGCCCGCTGCCCTAGTGCAGGACCGTTTGTTGAAATCCCAACATACGCCCTTTTTATCCCCCCAACCCTTACCCTTTCCTGGTACCTCACTTCCTTGCGCATGCCGAAAGGGCTGTTGGGGCTTGGCCGGGTATATTTTCTGTGCACCAGTTGCCCCCATCGCTGCTGCCCCCCCAGTACCATGACAGGGAATCCACCATATCCCATGCTAAAGAGGGATTGAATTCTTTAGCTTTCCTGAATGAAATATCATATTCCTTCCACCCGTTCCCCACTTGTGTCTCGCTCCACATGGCAATCCTGCTCTGGTAGCAGGCCATTTCTGCTTGTAAATTGGGCGACCTTTCAGCTGTAATGGCACTGAACACGGAAAAGGCCCTCATCCAGTTAACAAATGTCTCCTCAACTCTGAACTTAACCAACTCTATTCTCCATTCACTGGGCAACATCCATTCCTTTTGTGACTTGGCATATTCAAGTTACCTATTATCAATCAGCAAGGAGAATATGTTGATATATTTGCCCGCCCAGATCATCTCTTTCACAGCCTGAGACACATGCTGCGCCAAATTCTCCTTCCTTGAGGGCATAGCACCATCCTTAAGTAATGGCAAAGCCACCTCCTTACCACTGTCAATGCCTTGTGACGTAGCACCATCCTTCTTTGCTGTCTGCTCGCTGGCGGAACCTGTTAGGGGAGTAATTGGTGCCAATGGTGCCCCTTCCCCCGCCCTTGCCAACTTAATCATCTTAACCAGTTTCAAGGCTTCCGCTGAATGATCTTGAGAAGATGGCAATACCCCCCCTAACTGTAACCAGGGTAAAACGGCGGCTATCTGGGATGCCAATTCCACCAGGACAAAGTTATTCGGGGGGTTGGGACCCCGACGGGGGCAATGTTCACGGGGGTGACGGGGGCAATGACCCCGAGTGGGGCAACCGGCAATGCTGGCGTAGGAAGAGCTCTAAACCCATATTTGAAGTTCACAAGCACAAGATCTCGCCATGAAATCCCCTTTTTGGACCTTCTCATCTCTTTGGAGAATGGTTGTCTACATACCACAAATTACAAAAAACCAACAGACAGGAACAATCTCCTGATCTACGACAGCCACCACCCCAGGGCACTCAGAAACAATCTCCCGTTTGGCCAATTCTTACGCCTCCGGAGAAATTGCGACACTGTCAAGGAGTTTGAGATACAATCTGATCTGCTCAAGCACAATCTGGAGAAACGACATTACCCCAGTAACATTATTCGTCAAGCTCACAAAAGAGCCAGAAACAGCCCCAGGGCAGCTCTCCTTGAAATAAAAGAGAAATCTGAATTAGACACTATTACATGTGTCACCACATTCACTCCTAGCTCCAACAGTATACAGAAGGTGATCAAGAAACATTGGACAATATTGAATTCAGGTTCCTTCGAACCCGGCCCACCACCACTTTTTGCATTCAAACGTACGCAGAATTTAAAAGACCACCTTGTACATACAAGACCAAAACCACAACCCATATGTCAACCAACACTATGGTCTTTACCACCAGTAGTAGGCCATTACCCTTGCGGCTCATGCTCAACTTGTGCAGAAACCACGATTTCCAAAGAAATCGACTTGGGCTTGACAACACCTTGGCGCCAAACCAGACACACAAACTGTAACACGACCAACTGTGTCTACACAATAGTCTGCCCATGTAATAAGAGGTATGTGGGCATGACCACAAGAGCAGTCAAAATACGCATGGGGGAGCATAAAAGCACTATAAGACGAAGAAAAACTAATACCAAACTATTGACACACTTTGCTGAACAAGGACACTCAGCGGATAGTCTAAGATGGACCATCATTGTTTCCAATCCCTATTGGACCAAACGCACTTTGTTCAAACAAGAACAACGATGGGTCCATAGGTTGAGATGCGACACCACGGGCCTGAATGATGAAATCCCGTGGGTCGAGCTAACTTGACATCTTATTTAACATCTAAAATGAGCTTTAAGATGACGAGCAGATGGTAGCTCTGCAAGCATGATACAACATTCCCACTTGCTACTTCCCCTAGATCCCGTTTATTTCTCCACCTCTGTTTCATGCCAGAAGCACGTTATGCACTCCAACCATGAATTCAAAATTAACTAGCAAGATCAAACTAGACTTGCTGTAATACAACCACAAAGTCCCCCCCAAAAATTTTCAAGAAAGATCTAGTACATGACATTCTCCTGTATGTGAATTATATTTACCACGCTGCACGCCACTTCACTAGCGTGCGCTTCAGAGTAGACACCATCTTTAGACACTATAATCCTGGTGTGAAACTACCCTGTTAATATGGCCACCGCTCCCACCGCTTCCTTTCTAAATATTAGTAATCTAGACACATACATAAGCGTCACCGCAACAACCTCTGGCGCGTAATATCCACCACTAACATCATCTTAGCGCAAATTAGGAAGGACACTTGCGAGACACTCTGTCTATCGTCTTTTTCCCTACCATGTTATTTTTCCTGTTAACTTTATTGAAGGTCCTCTTGTTAACACGAGACAAAATATCTACAAGAGCTCTGACTTTAACGCGTCATAGACTCCCGTGAGCGCCATGGCAACACTACACAAAACGTCTCCACGTCATCTTTCGGCGTCAATGAACTTTTGTGATTGCCATGACTACCACACACGTAACGTCACCACGCCAATCTCCGGCGTCTCAGAACCGCCCCGATCTCGAATTCAGCGTCTTTGAGGAACATATTTAAAAGGCATTTCCTCTCACCCCCTTTATCAATCCCGGCGCTGTACGGAGGAGGGGTAGGTTGCCACACCCTGGGCGAACGAGCACTCGTGAGTATTTACTCGCTACGAAGAGGTGAGTGTTCTCCCTTTTTAACTGACCGATACCAGGTAGACTTATTTTACATCTCCTTTTGTTAGTTTCTCTGTCTGCCACCTCCGAGACGCTGACGGAGCCCATTCCCTACACTTTAAGGGTATGCTATACTTGTTCTCATGAATTTCATTGTGCTCATGATATGCTCTATTAGAGAATTGTATTTTCCTTCCTTCAATTCCTCTGATAGCATTTGAAATATGCACACGGTGTTATCATAGAGTTGTTTTTACACAGGCTGCTGGCCTCCTTTGGGGATGTTTTTTGTATGGCACATGATCTCTGTAGATTGGCTAAACAAAACATCACATGCACCCCACCGTAGCGGTCTCCTGCACCTTTATTTTGTATGGCACATGATCTCTGTAGATTGGCTAAACAAAACATCACATGCACCCCACCGTAGCGGTCTCCTGCACCTTGTTTTAGATTTTTTTCGGCATGAGGTCATTCTACCTGCATGTGAACTATTGAAGCATGCATGTTGTGAATGAACACCTGTTGTGCTATTTTGCAGTGTAATCACAACATGTAATGAATAATGATTACAATAGATACCGTGTTTTTCTTTCCTCCCTTCTGTTCATGTGTGTGTTTGTCCTTGTTTTTACCTTACCAGGTTGGGTTTAGGTTTCCTAAAAGAAGGAGCACCTACCAGCGCAAGGACGCTGTATCCCCTTACTATTAAGGTACTATAGGTTCACAGCACTGCACTTCACTGGAACCTGTCTCAAGAATTCACATTTGTTTCATTCACTTTATATTTGGTCCTGACGAAGCGCTATTGGATCCCTTATGGACCTACCCTGAAGCACGAAACATGTTGACCCCATATTAGTAGGACTTCCACTCATCATCCTGAGAGCAGCAGTTAATTTTATACCTGCCCTCAATATCTTTTTTCAAAGAGGAGCTCCAGGATCATTTTTAACCTTTACTAGTCAGAGCCGTGAATAAAGGTCTTGGACTCTATCTAGTAGTTTTAACGCACCACTCACTTTCCTCAAAGATAGGCCCATACACCCCCATGCACAACTGCGGCGTCTCCAACAAAAGATCTCCGACAAAAAGCCCTCTTGCGGGGCCCGTGGGGGACTGCAGCGCCACCCCCACGAGGAGCAACGCCCCATGATGAAGCAGGACACTCGAAAGGGTGTGTGAGGGCACTATATTTGAAAGGAGAAATTCCTCACACTCATTTCAGCCCGACCATAACTAGAGCACACACAGCTATTTCTTTCTAATCCCTAGGAACAGTTACCCTCTCAATATATACACGTGATTTTGAGGGAGCACGGGTACTGGACCTATTCTCTAATTATGCTCCCGGTCCCCCATTCTTTATGTATTATGATGGTAGGAAGAGCTGGCCCAGCCGGTGCCATTGGGGGCATCACGGGAGTATCCTTAGGCACTCCCACTGGCATTCCCTCCCCCTCAGCTGTATTCTTGGGCGTTGTGCTTGCAGTTTTCTTGGACTTGCCCCTCTTAGGAGGGGTGACAAAATCACCTCTAGGCTGTGGTGGGTTGATTATCCTTCTTGGCCTGCCTTGTGGACCAGGAAGCCCGTCCAACCTCTGATTAATTTCTGCCACACTCCTACCTAACTCATCCACCTTACCCAAGCGCCTATCAATCGCCGTCATCCTGCGCATCATAGTCTGCATCATTTGCTCCATGCGGGCACTCTTATTAACTCGTGCCCCCGGCATACTCCACAATACTCAATGCAATCTAATCCTAGCCAACCCAGGCAATAGTACCTTCTTTCAGATTGAGAATGTGAAGATGGCCGTAAGCACCATGCAACTGTGACCGCAAAACACACCAAGCTAGTCTTAGCATGTGGGCGAGCGCCAACCCCTCGTAGGAAGGTCTCAAGCCCTGCGGCCCCCCAGAAGCAATGAAGTACAGGCCCGCCTCACTCCCCTTACCACCGATGACCTGTGTGTCCTCAGCCTGTTGCTGTGCTCTGCGCCCGTGATCTGTTGTCTGCCACTGGAAAAACCCACAGTCAAGCTTCCTACGAAAAAACAAATATTAATAGCTTGCAAAAGACTTTGTTTAATCAATCCCAGTGCCTGGAAAAAACTTTCAGCAACCAGAAACCCTTATCCAGTGCCAAAAATTAGCCCAGTCTCAAAATTATGCTTCAAAAATCGGCTTTAAACAGTTTAACCCAAGCACTAACTCATTGGTCTCCCCTCCAGTGGCTGCCCTGCTGGGTCCTGCTTCGCCCCCCACCAGGGAAAATCAAACGTGCAATGACCTGGCCCAACGCGTGAAAAAGACAAAACCCTGATGCAGGCGGGCCGTCGATCTCCCTGCTGCCTGTCTCGCTGCTCGACCGGCACCCACTACCCCTCCACACCTTACCGGACTATGCGCCGCACAGATCACAACAACGCCGGTATCTACGCTCACTCCGCTCCGCCCTCAGCTGCTCTGCAAGTTGCTGGGCTGCTCCCGCCCGAGCCGCCGCTGCTGCTGACACGAGTACGCGAACCTGGAGAGGAACAAAAGAAAGAAAATTACACGCCCCGAGCGTGGGGCACACGAGGTATGCGGGGAGCGAGCCAGGGGCAAGAGGGCGCCCAGCTCGCTCCCCGGGCCTTTTAAGGCGCTGTTCCACCAGGGGGTCGCCGGCCCAGCCGGCCCGCCCCCCGCCCGACCCGCCCCCCTGCCCCGGAAGCTGTACAGCTGCTTCCGGGTCACGGGGGAGGCATCAGCCTATCGCTGGTGGGGGCGCGCCGCGCGCGTCATCGACCCGCGACGCACCCCCACCACCGAGAGGCCGGGGGAGGGGGGGCGCCGCACCGCCATGTGGGCGGGAGGGCCGAGCGGCCCCCCCTTTACATATGGTACACTTGCCTCCTGCATCTTTTACCCTCTCCGTTACTTGGGTCGGCAACAGGCGCTTGTTAAACGAGGCAGTAATGTGATTACACCAGAAAAGGGAAGGGGTAAAAGATGTTAGACACAAAGGCCAAGGGTGTCATCGGCTTCGCTAATATGTTTGCTGTGTGACGAGGAAGTTTAGGACTGTGAGAATTACTGTTGTGAGATTAAACATTATTAACCTAGCCACTAAGGGTACAGGATCATGCACCACACTACAGGAATGCTGCAATGTTTTTGCATCACTTGAGACATGATTACAAGTCAGACGGAACGAAATTAAGGAATGCTTGGATGCATTAATTTCGCTCCTAGTAGCTAGGGTTTTCTGCACTCGGGTTTCCGAGGTGTAGAAGAAGAACCACGATTCTATTTTTCCGGCTGGGAAAACCTGTTGGAAAAATCGCATGAGACTTTGCTAATTTCGTTCCGCCTGATTTGTAATCTGCCCCTTAGCCTGAGAGCATTGGTTCACATGGACAATGTACCAGAGAAAAGACTTGCACAATATTCGCCTAGAAATATTGGGGCAGATTTATGAGCCCCTTGCGCCACTCCTGCGTCACTTTTCCCATGTTAAAAGTGACGCAAAAGTGGCGCAAGGTGCTCATAAATCTGCCCCAAAGTACTTAAAAACTTTGAAGCATGCGTTATATTTCTTAATCTGTTGGAGTGTGTTTAAGTAGAATATAAAGTGATCTGAACAGCGTGTAAAGTTATCAAGTACTGTTAAATAGGCCCTTCTGTTAGCCTGGGTTTGATGATGACTCAGCCTGACCCTGCTAGACCCATCACATTATCAACTATTAATGTTCTGCGTTGAGGTGATTTAATTCAAGGCGACATCACAGTGTAGTTCCTTATTGCACCCTCTGTCACCCTGTTCTGCAACAATAATTCAAAAGCCGCTCACCTCTGGAAGTTAGTCTTTCTAAGCCAGGGGAATATGCTGAAATGAATCGCCTACTTATATTATCTTGCAGACTATTGCACAGGGCTTCTTAAAATCATAATTATTTTTTCAATCTTTGTAATTCACGAATATCAGCTAGGTCACAAAGGCCACGCTTAATAGATGCGCAGTGGACTATCTGTGCAGGACACATACACCATAATACATTATTGAGTTTTCGTTCTTCTCTAGATGCCACTCACTTAGTATATGGGGAGCTCTCACGGCTAGCAGTCACGTGGACTCAAATGGCTTTTCTATTCTCCATCCTCTTGGACAACCACTTCTAAACTATATTTCCGTTTTCAGGTGCAGGATTCCCATTGTTTTGAGTGTTAGAGGGCTGTTATCCCCCACTGGGAGGTGCAGTATCCAAGGAGCACCGCTGGCCACGAACCCAGGCTGCGAGTGCCACGCAAATCAAGCTAGTAACCTGGGTGCCAGACAGGAAACACAGACTTCCCAAAGCAGTGTCTCTGTGTTCGAGGTAAAGCAGTGTCTCTGTGTTCGAGGTTTCTTTGAAAAGGTGCGTACCGGCTTTTTGCATCTCTGTTTCGGCTGCGCTCAAGGCCAGTTGTGGCGTTGGTGGTACCCGTTGCGACAATCTCCTATAGCGCCCCCACATACCCTCACACACGAAATGATGCATTGTTTTTTCCTTTGTGTTATCCGTACTTTCACAGCTGTGAATATGCTTCACTTTCCATAGAATTATAATTTCATTTAGCCCTCATGTGACCAGTGTTCTGTTCTGTCATCAGAGCCCTCAGTCCTACGTTCCAGCATTGTGGCCAATGACATCGTTCTCTCCACTCTACAAATAGGCTAATGGTTGGATGAGAATGCAATATGGATACCTTTCTGGCAGGTTGAAAAAAATGCACTTCTTATAGTCTCAACTAACAGAGCTCTCAGTCATGACCCATATTCAGTATCTATACATACTTGGAACTCAACCTGACATCTAGAACCAAATTATTCACAGTAGGTGCTATGCAAGATTAATATGCTGTGTAGCAGAAGCAGAACTACAGAAACAGAACATCTGGGAAGACTGCTCTTTTTTTATTTATTTATTTGACAGACTTGTAAGTAATGGGTGCAGCTACACCAAGGGGCTTCCTGGTGCAGGATAGAGGCAGATAAGGGGACCCCACCAGACAGCTAGAATAGGCAAGTCTTAAGGTTCTTACAAAAAGCAAGTAAGGAGTTGCCGTTCCTAAGAGTGACTGAGGGAGAGTTCCACATTTTAGGACCTAGGTAGGCAAAGGAGCGGCCTTTCATGCGGGTTAGAAAGAACCTAGTTGTGGAGAACAGCGAAAGGCTAGAGGATCTCAGCAGATGCGTAGGAAAATAAGGAGTCACCAGTTCATCAATGTATGAGGCTGCTAGGCTATGTTTGGCCTTGAACATATAACACGATGCCTTAAATTCAATGCGTTTCAAGACCCTAAGCCAGTGCAATTCCTGAAGCAGTGGGGAGACTGAGGCATGCCTCGGTCACTGAAAAATCAACCGAGCAGCCGCATTTTGAGTAGTCTGTTAGCGTTGAATCGAGGTCTTATCCGCGCCCAGGTACAGCACATAGCCATAATAAAGTCTGAATATGACTAGAGCCTGAATGACAGTTCTCTGAGCCACTAAGGCAATTAACCAAAGGATCCTTTTCAGCCATTTGAAGACTGAAAAGCAGGTAGCGATGACCTTGGACACCTGTGGTTTCAATGAAAGTTTATCATCAATAATGAAACCGAGATTATTAACCTCAGTAGATGGGGTGGGCAAACGCCCTAGGGAGACCGGCCAATGTCTAGGGCCCCAAGGAGCAGGGTTGTTACCCAAGACCAAGACCTCAGTTTTATCCCCGTTGAGCCTAAGCACATTTTTGTTCATCCATAAGGAAATGTTCCTCAGGCCCAGGTGCAGCAGAGAGGGGTCATGGTGCTAGGCTACTGATACCAAGAAGATATTCTGAGTGTCATCAGCATATGAAAAAAGGGTGAGTTCACATGTCTCAATTACATTTGCTAAAGGACAGACGAAGATGTTAAAAAGCAAGGGGCTCAGAATTGATCCCTGTGGAACACCCGAGGCCAGGGCTAGTGTCTTAGATCTCACATTAGCCAAAGAGACCTGGAAGGTTTGGTCCTTTAAAAAAGAGACCAACCACTTTAAGGCCAAGCCTTCTATGCCCAAGGACTCAAGTCTGCCGGTCAGGATAGAATAAGACATTATATAAAATGCAGCCCTCAAGTCAAGCAGAATGAGAGCGGCGGTGCCTCCAAAGTCTAGATGTTGTCTAAGACATTCAGTTACACCAAGAAGAGCGGACTCGGTGCTTTGCGCTGCCCTGAAGCCGGACTGTGAAGGATGGAGAAGCCGATAGGTCTCAATGAATGTTGAGAGTTGCGTATTGACATGGTTTTCCAAAATTTTGGAGAAGACTGGAAGAAGGAAAATAGAGCAGAAGCTTGACCAACAAGAGGGGTCCAAATTAGCTTTTTTTAGAAGTCGGAGAACCAAAGCATGCTTCCAATTCTGGGGTACGCTTCCATCCCTCAAGGAGGTATTAAGGAGTTTCAAAATAACAGTTTACACAGAGTCATCTAAAAGTCTGAGATTAGCGGGGGGGGGGCAGTTGAGAACCAGACATAACGAAATGCAGAGTATTGATCAATAATGCAAGATCCATGGGGGACCATGCCCTAATTTTGGTGGTCTCCTACGACTCATTTGCTGGAAGAGTGGCTTCCTCAGGACTCAAAGTAGGGGCTTCCAAGTACGTGTAGGTATCTATCTTCAGAGAATCTGCTGCTAATTACAGGTGAATTTTATACACTTTTTCTAGAAAAAACTGGCTAACTCGTCACACTGGTTTTGTGAGAGAGAGGGCGGAGGCATGATGTTACTAGCATCGGAAAATTCTTTCACCACCCAAAAAAGTGTCTTCTGGGAATTTTTCTGCGAAATACTTAGCATGCGCCTATTTAAAGAGGGCATGATATCTTTTCAAAGCCACCCCACACTCAGACTTGGCCTCCTCATCAAAATGTTTTCTTCACTGTCTTTCTAAAATTTTACATTGTTTCTTTTCTAATCTAAGGGTGTCAGTGAACCAAGAAGCCGGGGGATGAGTTCTACCCATATGTTTCGAAGTAGGTGGCAAGATGGTATCAATAGCCTCCGTGAGCCATTGTTGAACAGAGATTTGATCTGAGTCTGGCTGGGATATAAGGGTAGGCTTTGTATAAAGAAGCTGCTCATTTAACACTGAGATGTTGAATTTAGACCAGTTCCTGATTTTAGATTTCGAGGCAGGCTGCGCGATCGGGTCGGAGGAAACCCTAATTTTAAATGGCACAACAAAGTGGTCTGATCAGCATAGTTGAAGAGAGGGGATGATTGTCAGGTCCTCTAAATTCGAAAAAATAGGGTCCAGAAGGTGCCCAGCGATATGCGTAGGTGCAGAATTGACTAGTGCTTAATTGAGAATGCCCGAATCATCAATAAAAGCTGAGGCTAGGTTATTCTTTGAATCCTCGAGATTAGTGTCTCGAGAAATGTAAACAAGCGCTGAGTTGCTCACTTGTAGACCGTTAAGGATTTCTGAACTCTTTGTTGACAGACAGATCAGAGTTTTTTTGCCCTGGCATGAGTAAACTATGCTGGACAAAAACCTAAATGCACCATACATTTTCCTTAACCTTACAGGATCTCCAGAAAAACGTGTGTCACTCAAAGAGACTACTGGCCCATCAATGTGATAATGCTAGTGTCGGTTTTAAGGCCACATTTTCAAGGCAAAAATGTGGTAATTCTTGTGCCAGGCCCTAAGAAGAATCCATGGGGTGTACAGAAGTATGAAGTTGTTGGTGTCATAATGTCAAGAATCGTGGAGTTAGTGCTCTCCAGGGAATGTGTCCATTCCCGCAGGGACGCAGTCATATTTCTTAGACATCACACTACAAGCTTAGTAGAGGCAAGCCTTGGGACTGCGGCAAATGGCACAATGGTATGGGGGGTTGCGAAGTATAGTGCAATCACAGGGAAACACAGATCAGCACCTCCAGGGCAAGGTGAAAAGAGCCTGACATCCAGAAGATCCAGAACATTCCAGAATAGCCAGAAGATTCTAAGGGGAGCCAGTAGGTTCCAGACACTTCCAGATCAGTAGGAGCTGGGAAGAGATAAGCACCAGGTCACAGTGCTACACATTGCCTGGCAACAGAGTTTGATGACTTCTCTACGCCCGTCAAATAGTTTGCATTGGTTGTGTCATCTGTACCTTTTTTGCTTTACTCCCGTTTGGTTCACCCGGGTGGTTAAGGGATCTCATGTTAACCCTTTCTTCCGCAGATACTTAGCTTGACTTGCTGTTATTCTAGAATTCCTGCTCCAACTTCAAACACTCCAAGTCATCGTGGCTCCTGGTGTCTGTACTATTGGAGGTGGACCTTTGTATTCAGCTCCTGGGTTTTATGCTGATTGTCTGGGAGTTAGTAACAGCCTTGGTGCTTCCATACCTTTGTAAGCCATTCTACTAATACAAGATATTGCATCCAGCTGTATACAAGTGTACTTAGATTAATGGTACCTTGCTTTATAGGATTATAGGGTTATCAGTCAGTCAATTACAGATTGAGCATCTCTGCCACACACCTCTCACCATCATCTCTTTCTATCTACCTTCCCCATTTCTTCCTTACAGTCACTTGAGATTATGGAATTCATTACAGATGGAAAGGGTAGGACTAAGGTTAGCATCGGTGTTCCTGTCAAGAATTCCTGTGAAATCCTGACACACTATCTGTGATGGACAGGACGTAGTGAAGATCTCTCTGGTTTCCTTCTTGACTGACTTAAAAAAAAACAATGACTCCTTCTAGTAGCAGGGTGCCATCCTGCACAGTGCTATACATGTGATGTCTAATATCTTTTTAAGCAGGCCCCAATTATGGCGAAAAAGTCACGAAAGCGAAAACAAAATCTTCCTTGGAAATATCTATGTCTTTAATTGAAGATGATGGATGATAAAGGAGTTGATGAGCAAGGCACCAAAATCACCCTGAATTAAGGTTGAGAGAGCCTTTGATGAAGAAGTATCCCATGCTTAACATTCTTCAAGCCTTCATGCCTTGATCGCCACATTCCCAGGCAAATGCTTTACGCAAACCACAGAACATCCCTTCAGGTAACTGTAGCCGCAGAAGTGGCTAGACCGATTGAACGGCATATGGGAAGACACCTTCCTGCATACTCAGCATGAATACAAGAGATGTGCTGCCTTAGTGAATGCTGTGTGCAAAGACCATAGATGCAATGCCTTGTTTCAGCAAGTGAAGTTCAACTAACATGCCGCTGTCTCTGATAATTCTCCAGTGGAGATGTAGCATCAATCCACATTTTCATTGCATAGGAATTTGCACCTAGTATCAATCAATCAATCAATGGTTTGTACAGTGTGACGATTCACCCATAAGGGTCTCAAGGTGCTGGGGGAAGGAGGGAGTTGTTAGTCCGTAAGGGGCGCTGTGGTTCAGTCGAAGAGTCAGGTCTTGAGGTCTTACCTGATTTAAGGCAGTGACGGATTTTGCCAGTAGTGGAGGGGTAGGGTGTTCCAGGTCTTTGCTGTGAGGTAGGAGAAGGATCTTCACATGGCTGTGGTCTTGTGGATACGTGGGATGGTAGTCAGAGCCAGTTGTGGAGAGTGGAGGTCTATGGTGGGCACGTTGAATGTGAGCCAGTGGTTGAGGTATGCAGGCCCCACGTTGTGTAGGCCTTTGCAGGCATGTGTGAGGAGCTTGGAGGTGATTCTTTTGTTGACTGGAAGTCAGTAAAACCAAGTACTATGTTTCCAGCCCTGGGCTCACTTATCCAGAAACGGTGGAAAATGTATAATTGCCCATAGTGCCATCATGCTTGGGAAACTGATCCAAGCAACTCATAATAAGGCCTTTAATATTTCTATGGAGTACCTACTGATAGAGTCCTGAGACTTGGTCCAATGGTGGCTCAGTTCAGACACATTAGGCTGGCTGACTCAGTGAAGAAGAATTGAAACCTATTAGCAGTGGAATGACAAATGTTAAAAGTGACAATGTCATATGCTCGCAGAGGTTTACTCATTGATTCTTCCTTAGTGGTACTATACCAAGCTTTTATTTCACCCGGACACTGGATTAGCAGGTTGAGACTTAGACAAGCTGGTGATAGCTTGTGGTAGAGGTACACCAGAGAGAAGGAAAGTGCTTGAACCATTTCAAGTATTCAACAATATTGATTACTATTTGTTGTTAATCTGTAGGTCAGGTTTTGTGAGTTTTGATTTCTGAAAACCAGGTTGACATTTTCAGAGCACTCTCCCACTGCCTATGTACAAAGAGCCTAGATAAGTTGATTGTGCTGGCAGGATTTCAGCTTAAAGATATTGGTAATGCAATCTCTAGCTCCTGTACACCAATAATTCATATATCGAGGAACGACTTGAACCCAGAAATGACCCGTAGCTCGTGTACACTAACATTTCATACAGCTAGGAACCACTTGAACCCAGAAATGGCCCGTCTCCAGCAGATACTCTAGAGATTTATCCTCTCTCCCATCACGTTCAGTCTCTACATGCAACCTCTCTTATCCTTAGTCACATATAAGAACATCAAGGCCAAAAAAATACTGATAACACTCCAATCTATATTAAGGTCTCTTCGACCTTTATTCAATCTTTAGAAAAATATCATAAAAGCACAAGATAAAACACAACAGATCATAACTTTAAAAACAATTGTCATAAATTACAGATAATCCATCAAATAAGTCAGTCAGTCAGTAAAACATGATAAAAATACAATCATTATCATAAGATACAGTAGAAACAATTCAGGACTGACAACTTACCCGTATCCTTGTGGCTATGCTGGTCAAATCACAAAATAGCAGCAGCAGTGGACATACAGTTAAAAACTATTTAAAACAGAAAGAACTGCAGTAAAGACAGTTCCAGGCTGACAATTTGTCAGTATCCTTATGTCTCTTCTAATCCTAAAAGAGTGACAAATAAAGCCAATAGTATCAAGAATTGGAGGTCAACTTCCTACCTCAAACTCCACCCAACAAAGACGGGCTTGTTGAGAACAGCTCAATGCAACAACAGATCTAAGCACTGCACTCCAAAATGGACTCACGCCGCAGCTGGCAATCTTTGAAAAATTACTAGGATGCACCCTTAACACACATATCACCTAAAAAGAGCACATTGCTAGAATAACACAGATGGCTTGGCACCAGTTCTCACTCCTGAAAAATTGAAACCTTTCTTTCCAGAAACAGATTTGAGAATAAGAATGCAAACCATTGCCTCCGATGTGGGGACGAGAGGGGCTCCTACTTCCATACATTCTGGAGCTGCCCAGTCGTCCAAGTATACTGAAGGCGGGTGGTGAGGGAATAGACGTGTGTGGTGGGTGAGACCTTCCCCCTTGACCCTATGTATGTCCGGTTGGGAATACCAGGGGATGTTGATATTCCTAGGGCCAAACTTTTGTTTTGCAAGTTTGGGCTGGTGGTGGCTAAATGCGATGTAGCAAGCTACTGGGGGGCACCTGAGGGCCCGATACTATTGGACTGGAAAAGGGGGAGGGATTTATACATGGCGGCCGAGAAGGTCATATATAAGCTTAGGGGAGGCCCACACAATTTCTACAAGGTATGTGGTGGATGTTTTAAATACTACAATATTTTTCTTTCACAAGGGACTATGACCTCCTTGAATTGACTGTGACTTTGTGAAGGATTTGAGAACATCAATGTAACCATAATTGTGATTTTTCGTTCTATGCAGATGTTATTTAATTTCCCTATTGTGACTACTTGGGGTGAGTGTGTGTGTGTGTATGAGGGCCTCCTTATTGTTCCCTTGTTCATTTTTGGTTCCCGTTCGGCACGTAAAGTAATGTTTATTGCACTGCCGCTGAAACGCTGTAAACCTCAAAATCAATAAAGATATTTTGAAAAAAAAAGGAATGCAAACCATGGTCCTCCTACACCTTAACGGAGGAAAAGCTCTCTGTTAGAAATGGGGCTTCTGGTTGGCTAGGGTATGCACCTAAGCCAGGAAGAATCCACCACTCGAGTCAGGGCAAGGGAGTTACACACTGAAGATAACCCCTTGGTAGCTTGGCAGAGCAGTCAGGCTTATTCCAGAGGCAATGTGTAAAGCGTTTGCACAACACACACACCAGTGACACACTGGGCACACCACAAAAAGAGACTCCACACAGTGGTATATAAAAATATAACTTTGTATTATACATGAAACACTTTAGACCATCATCACATGAATCACTGCACCACCAGGCGCTTGTCATTAGGATACATAAACCATAAATCATCACCACTTTGCCATAGGGCAACTCGTCATAACACATGTATTGCGCTGTAGCAAGGCTTCTCAGTTGCACTAGTCATCAGGAAACAAAACATTTGCCATGGTGTCATAAAATCTCATGCATCATAATTACTCTGCCACCATTAGGCAAAATATAATCCCAAATTATCCTTTCTTCATAGCCTTTAGGCCATGAGACATGCTGCTGTTTAGGGTGGAGACGTAATCCCTAGATCGAGGGCCCATCCTGGGCTCCCCCGCAATGGCCAAAAGCGTCAGGAGGCGGTGCCCCCCCACCTCCCACTCGTGAAGTGATAACCAGGCAGCTGCCCATGAGTGCAGTGCAGCTTCTACCTAATGCACATAAGCGACTGGGGATGTCCGCGACCCTCGTTATCCGGTGACCATGGCCTGCAGTGCCCACCGCTTCTGGCGAGGTCTGTGACAGCCTCGGGACCTGCCGTGGCCTCAAGAGTCCTCTCTGGTCTTCTCCAGCGGTACGGGAGCAGACTCTGGCAAGCCCCCAGGGACTCCTCAACTTGGGGCAGCCTCGCAGACAGCAGCAGACTCTTCCTCAGTTGGAGGCAGCACGATCCTGCTCTGGGTCTCCGGACACGGACCCTGATTGCTACAGCAACCTGCCAAAGGCTCTGCGAAGCTTCTTGTGTGGGTTCAGTCGCGTTGACTAGTACGCCACAGTACTTTCTGTAGCGAAGGCCAGCGACCTTAACTCTCTGCGTGGCATCTGCTGGTGGGAGCCCGCTAGGCACTGGCGTCCACCGGTGGATTGGCCCGCCCTTGCTGATGTCAGCGTTGCCCTGGCGTTTCTGAGGAATTCCCGACTGGGATTCCTCCCTACTGGTGCACTGTGTTACAGCCTGAGGTCACGTATCAAAGTCCCAGCTGCAGGACCACGGAAAAGGTGAAGGCAACACAACACAGCAAGGAGGGACAGCACTTCTCCTGGGGTAGCTCTCCCCTCCCGCTGCTCCACTACCAGTGGGGAAATGCAGCCCAATGCACGTTGCACGGCAACACACAGCACCCTGTACTCGTTTCAGGGCAGAGTGAGCTCACTCTTTGAACTCGGGCACTGCCACTTTTATAAGCACTCACCACGCGCTATTTCCTTTCAAGGGCGAGGGGCATCATATTACCCTTAGGAGAGCACTGGGGTCCACAAGCAAGGTGCAGGCAGGTAGGCCAATACAAGGGTCCAGGGGGCAGAGTGGTAGTCCTTATTGCAGGCAGCAGATCAGCCTCCCCCAGAATAGGCGAGTCCCAAGGCGGTTCTTCCTGGCACACAGCAGTCCATGCAGTGTCTTCTTCTCCTCATGGGGTCACAGCCCCTTTCGTTATAGTCCAAATGTCTTTGTTCTGGGGGCACTTTAAGATACATTTACAAGTGCACAACACCCCCCATTCACAGTGTAAGCTTTGGCCCCAGAGACACCACAAGGGGGCAGAGCCAGCACTGTAGAAGGCAGGCACAGCCCTATTCAGGTGCAGGTGCAACTCCTCCCACCACTCCAAATGCAGACCAGGCCTATTCAGGTGTAAGGGAAAACTCCTCCCGGTACTCTAAACTCAGCCAAGGTCTATTCAGCCTAGCACTGAGTCACCAGGAAAGGCAGGACACACCTTTACCCCCCTCCCCCACAGGGACTGGCTGGAGTGAATGCACATCCCCTCTCCCCGGTCAATCAGAACCAGACGGTCAATACACATCCAGGCAGGGCACAGAGACACATAGCACACAGAAATGCCCACTTCTAAAAGTGGCATTTTTAAAATAGTAATAATAAATCCGCTTTCACCAACAAGCAGGATTTATCTCTACTATTCCAAACATAACAAACATGGTCATGCTACCCCTCTCATGTCAGGAATTACCAAAGAAGCACATATCAGGGAATCTCCAATGCAAATCTAGGCGAGGGCAGACTCACAGCAGTGAGAAACCAAATAGGCTGTTTGCCACTGCCAGGATATGCCACACAGTTGAGGCACATGTCCTACCTATTACCTACAAAGCAACCTGCCCATAGGGCTAGCTAGAGCCTACCTTAGGAGTGACTGATATGTAGTAAAAAGGGAGTTTCAGATTTGGCAACCACTTTATATGCCAAGTCACGGTGGTAGTAAACTGTGCGTGCAGGCCCTCCAGTGGCAGAGGCCTGAGACAAGTTTGAAAAGCTACTTCGGTGGGTGGCGCAAGCAGTGCTGCAAGCCCACAAGTATCATTTAATTTACTGGCCTTGGGTATATGGAATACCACAGTAAAAGGGACTTATGGGTAAAATAAATATGCCAAACAGGTGTAGACCAATCTTACCAAGTTTACAAGAGAAAGCACATGCACTTTAGCACTGATCAGCAGTGGTAAAGTGCCCAGAGCCTTAAAACCACCAACAACAGGTCAGTAAAAATACAGGAGGAAGCAAAAAGTTCTGGGATGACGCTGCAAACATGTGGCCCACCTGATTCCACTTGGGTATTCCACGAAAGCACCCTACGTTCCACAATATGTTTCATCAAGTAATTGGATTCATTTAGCTCCATCATACCATCACTGTTGGAATGACTTCAGTTCCCCATTGAGGCCTACATCACCTTCAACACCAAAAGCTTCACCTAAAAGGCCATCAGAAATGATACCATGATTTACCTTGCCACAACACTAGCCGTCTTAAGCGAATAGAAATGAGAACCACTAGGAAACAAGAAATCACCAGGCTGGAGACTAGAATGTGTAAAATGAGACAAAGTAGACGACAGGCCTTCTCCATCAATAATCCCAGTATATGAAGTACCAGCTTTATCAATATGAAATATGCTCCAGCTCTTCTGTCAATTCAGAAAAAACTGAAGAGTCATCTCTTCAAGGATCGTTATTGCCATTCACATCAGGAACTCACCAATAACCTCCCTCTGGCGTAGTCTCCAACATAGTTTTATAAAAGCTCCTTTACATTGGTATTTTTGGTTCAGCAGACAAAACTCTAAGCGCAGGTGTGCTGGGGATGCTGATTTTGTAATGCTGAACACAGATTTGTAAACTCTTGTTTGGATTTTATTTATGATACCTTCTTCACGTCCTTTCAGAATTTCCATACCATAAGTCACAGTTGGCATTAACTGAGCGCTCATCACAGTTAAAAGATGTCTAAGTGAAGGACAGACCAATTTCATTCATTAGAGTTTTGAAGCCGTAGTTCAAAGATTGCGCTTTTGCCTGCATTGCTTCTATGTATTGCTTGCCTTTCATTTGATGCCCCACATTCAATCCTAAATATTTATAAGACTTAACTTCCTCAACTTTTTTCCCGTCCAAGAACAAAGAACACTTCTCATTCATCGAGTCTACCAGCTGAACCACTTTGGTTTTATTCAAGTTGAACTCTAACCCATGGATGTCCATGTAAGTTTTTAAGGCATCCATACTGTGCTGAAGCCCAACTGGAGCTTGGCTTAGTAAGACAATATCGTCTGCGTACTGTAGATAGTCTATTTCTTCTTGAGCCAGTATAAGCGGGTGAGAGTTGATGTTCAGTACGGCTTGTGCAAGATCTGCTAGATATATGTTGAACATTCATGGAGCTAGTACACCCCCTTGTTTTGATACTTTTTTTGTGTAAACTTTATTCGTTACACTCTTGCTGTTTCTAAATTTGACCTGGGCAAGGGTTCCTGTATATGATTCTTTGATTGCCTTCAATAGGCTCTTTGGTGTGCCCCATGCAGCCATTTTTTGCCACAAGTCCTCCCGCGTTACTCGATCAAAGGCAGACTTAAGATCTATGAAGCAGGTGAAGAGCTGAGTTTTCCTTGGTTTGGCCTTTTCTGCTAATAGTGTCAGGGCTGTTAGATTTGTTAAAGTCCCCATACCAGCCTAAACCCTGTTTTTAATCAGGGTAAAAGTTGTCTTCTAGCCAGGATTTGAGATGCTGAAGTAGAATGGTTGCATAAAGCTTCGCCTCCATCTCGATTAATGCTATAAGTCTATAACTTGTTGGTATTGCAGGGTTTCCGCTTTTTAATATAGTCTGGGAAATGCTACCTTTCCAGGAATCCAGGACGGAGTTTGTGAAGTATAGCTCGTTGAATTGAGGTGTAAAATACTCTGCCCAATAAGAGGGATTTCCTTTAAAAAGAACGGTGGGTAGACCATTCGGCCCTGCTGCTCCCTCTAATTTTAAATTCTTTCTGTTGTTTTCAAGTTGTTCGATATACACGACCAGTGAGAGATTCTTGTAGCTGGCAGTTATATTCATTTTGTCCCTTTTGTTGTTTGTAAATGTTACCAGACTTGGTGATGTTTGGCATGTGTGGTATTGCGTTTCTTTAGACGATGTTTCAGCGTACATTTCACACACATGTTTTTCCTACATGGCTGCATTTATACCTGAGTTTTGATGTCATGTGTGCCCTGGAGACAGGCAGTTTATCAATTGCCAGAATTTTGTACTATTCTGTTGTCGGCTTGCCAAAAGCAGTCTGTTCCACAGATCCTCTTGATATCTTGTTTTCGCATACCAACAGTTGTTCTTGTACTGGATTCTCAGTGCGCTTAGAGTCTGTTTTTATCACTTCTCGTTCCTTGCTTTGTGTGTTTCATTAATATTGTGCTTTCCAGCAGAATTTGCATTTTTTCTTTACTCAGCTTCCTGCTGTACCATATTTGCTTTCTGCCTCCCCCGTATTGTTTTCTGTTAGAATTGGTCCAACGTGTCTGATTTTTTGTTGTACATTTTTCAAGTAGGATGTTTCTTAATCATTCCCATGGTGTTTGTAGGTCCCCTTCTTTTATTTGTTCTTTTCCCCCCTTATTTTGTAATGGCGGCCGGTGTATCATCTTTTGAATTCCCGTTTAGGAGCCTAAATCCAAGCTTTTCCAACTTGATTCTGTGGATATTCCCTTTTTGGCACTGATTCTTCGTCTTCATGTTTTTACTTAAGTATATGTTAAAATCGCCTGAAATTATAAAGATTGCCTGTTTGTGTTGTCTTGAATTGTTTGTATTTCGTATAAGATTTTCATGTGCTCCTCCTTTAGATCTTCTCTGGGGTGGATGTAGACGTTTATTAATATTATCGCTGGCATTCTCTCTTACTATTCTTAATGCCTGTACCCAGTTTGTCCCAATGTCTAACTGTTCTGTTTGCCATTTGTGCAAGTCCACCTTTGGAATGTACACATTTTGACGTTTTCTCTGACAATACATGATAGTCTATGTATCCAGTGATCTGTAATGGCTCTACGCTCCACGTTTCCTGCATCAGCATTGTGTCATGCTTTTGAAGAAGTTCTGTGGCTTCTTGATGCTGTAGGAGATTCTCAAGCCCATGAACGTTCCAGGAGCAGATGTTTAGCCAGTCTTGTTCCAATATTGGTCTAATAATACTTTTGTCAGGGCTGAGTTATTGCTCTACTGATGTGCACCCAAGATCCTTCCAGGTTTGTTGCCCTAATTGTGTTGTAATTCTCCTGATCTTCCTGCTTCACCTGTTCATTGCTGGAGTACTTAGTGATCCTTAAGTTTTCAAAGGTACCCCGATTTGGGCCTGTTCCTGCCGCTCTCCTTAGGATTGAAAATCCTCTTTCATTTTCACGCAGTAATGGTCCTCGGTAGCAGGGGGTTCGATTAATTGCTGCTCTATCCCCATACCCTGAAGGTACTGTGGTTATTCATAATTTGCTCTATTATATCCTTTGAAACCCAGTTTGTAATTGTCGCCTCCCTGTTGTTTCTGAGAGGATGAGGCATGAATTCCACCGATGTCATATCTGAAGATTTAATGTAAGCGAGGTCTCCTATTTCCTTTATTTGTTTTAAAATTGTGCCTCTATTCAAATTGACGAATGGACCTCATGACTCATAGTTTGGTATTAGTAGCAGCTTGTTTTCATTTGGTTCTCTTCTTCTTTTTTGCCTCTCCAGGTTACTATTCCATGGTGATTTCTTTGTTGTGTTCAATAGTGAATTGCGGTCTTGCTGTGCTTCACATACTTCCCCCTGGCCGCCTTTTATCGTTGTTGGTTTGTCTCTCTTCAGTCTTCGTTTGTTGATTGTACGAGACTCTGATTCGGCTCTGCACTTTGCTTTTCCTTACTCACTGTGGAGTTTTGTTAATCCTTGTGTGTTGTTACTCTCCGTTCTTCTTTTTCCTTCATTTCTTCCAAACTATGCTGAATTGTGACCTTGTATTTTTTCTCTTTTATTTGCTGCAATGCCTTAAATCCAGACAGATGTTTCATTGTTTTCAATGATGGGCCCAGGTCCAATTCTTCCTTATGTGTCCCCTCTATGCAAGTTGTTTGTTGTTCATTCTTTGCGAAGGGACGACACTCGCACCTAGGTTCCTGCCATGTATCCAATGTGTCTTGTTCCACCTTTTTTGATGTCTTCCCCACCAATGTCTGTTTATTTGTATGTTGATTGAATAATTGCCATATGTTTTCTTGGTGTGACAATGTTTCCTTCTTTCTAGGTTTTTTTTGTCTGTTTTTATCCTTTTTTGTCATATTTTTTTCTTGTTCCTCCGCTTCTGTCTCTCCCCTTTCCTTACTTAGCTGACCGATATTAGGCGTCGCTTGGAGATCGAATTATTTTTCATTTGGATCTTTTTCTGATTCTCTCTCAGATATTTGTCTGGGAGGTGTGTGCTCTTCAGCTCTATGCAGATTTCTTTGAGGTGGTTGTCTTTTGTTTAGCCTTACTGATTCTTCTTTTTCATGTTCTTGAACTCTTTGTCTCGTGTGTGCTCTTGCTGCTTGTGCCCTTAGTTCTGTCAATATATCAGTAAGATGTGAGGTCAAGCTTTCGGGCATATCTCCTAGAGTTTCACAACGGCCTGTTACTTGCTGTATATAATTGTGTTTTTGGGCTTTCTCAATCAGGTCGTTTAATGCCTGTACTTGTTTGTCAATGCCCACTATGTGTACTGCCAAGATGTTTAACAATTCCACCTGAAGATACTATTTATCTGCTTGCATCCATGGTTGTCAAGAGAGCCCGCAGGTGTTGGCCTGGTCCTTCTCTGCCCGATCCTGGTTCTCTTTGTTCCCTATAGGGGAGACTCTGCTTGTGCCTGCGGCCCCCCATTCCTTTTGCTAACTTTTCCTGAGCAATGATGATGGTGGTAATGGTGATATGTTTTAAAAAATGAATTTCTTTCTTGTGGGCTTCCACTACCTGTCACGAAGGGGCTTAGTCTGAATGAAGATTTATCCTTCTGCCTCCTCACCTCCCTGTGAGAATTTAGTATAGGGTCCTCTAATAAGTTAGTCCTTGATTGAATGACCTCTTGTTTTTGTGACAATGTTTCAAAAAGTTCAATGAGGGTTGTTCCTGAGTCTCCGATGTTTCTGTTTGGGTCTGGTGATCTTCCATTATGTCCTTTGGACTTGAACTGTCCCTGCCTTTTGGACGTGGAGACGGATATAGCTCTCGAGTTGCTGGGCTATGGATCTCTACTTGAACAATTATTCTGTTTGTTGGTGTCGCTCCTTATGTGTCGAATCCCATGGATGCTTCCTCTTGTTTATGTTCTTTTGACCGGGGGCGGTTTCACACCCTATCTCTAACCGACTGACTACTTTCAACTCTGATGAATGTTCAACTGTCAGGGAATTTAGCGTGGGTGTTAGTGCCGCTGCGTGCTTTGATATTAGAAAGTCCGTTATCTTATACCCCTCCTTCTTTTTTGTTTCTATTTCAGTTGTCAATTTCCTTTTTGTTGCTGTTGTTCGCGATGGAGATTGCTTCAGCTTTCCATAGCTTTGGAACTTCTCTGATTCTAACGTAGAGTCAGTTTAGAGACTCTTGGAGAGCTCTCTTAGTTTGCCCTTTTTACACTGGGTTATGTTCCCTCTGTTTCGACCAGAATGCACAGTGGCTTTTTTTATCTTCCTCTCTTTAGTTGGTCCCCACTTGATGTGTGATTGGATCTCCTTTCAGACTTTGAGAGGTTGGCTTTGGAGCTTGGGTGATTATGCGCCGTACTGATTTGTCTGACCTGGCTGTGTCTGTGACACTCTTTTTTCTTGTAGTTGTGGGTTACTTTTATTGACCATCCTGCGCACCTTGTGACTGCTAATTCTGCTTCTCTGCCGGTCTTAATTCACTGGAGCCCTGGGGAGGGAGATTTGATGACCATCGACCTCTTGCACGTGTCATGTAATCCTATGTTCCTCCTTTACTCCTTTATTCTGCTATACGCCTGACCTTCTCAATCCTGGATGCTGAGCCCCACTGAGGGCCCGCTCAGCCTGACCTTACCCCTCCTTCCCCTCTTTCGTATGCCTCTTGATCCATTTGAACTGCTCTATCGGTGACTGATGAGCATGGGGGGCTGTGGTACGGGTAGAAAACCGGAGAGAAGATGGCGAAAGCAATGCACATTGACTGGCTGGCCCCTTGCTCCTTGCAATTCGTAGGTTATGAATCTGAGTGAGGTGGTCACCTGGGTTAAACTGCAGGCTGCACCCAGCTCTAACTGGGCTGCCTCTGCAGTACACCCGGCGCCTCTCTTCACTCCACCAACTAACGGCGCCGGCACTCACTCTTCCCTCGTGGCAGCTCTCGTTAAGCACAGAGATGTGCCTGGGGTGCAGCTGGTGCGTGGTCGATGTGTGGCAACTCGTCAGCCCATCAGCCTGTCAGCCCGCTGGGCGCTGGGCCACTGACCCATGATTTTAGTGCTCGAGGCTCAGTGCTCGGTGCCTGAGGAACGTCTCCTGCTGAGCCACAGGTCATTTGCGTCCGCTCCGCTCTGCTCCGTAACTCCTCCTCCTCTGCTTATGCTTTCGATGCAAACAACTTTAATTCCCGTTTATTAAAACATTAAGTCTAGGTCTAGTCTGTTAAAGATAAGAAACAATGGCAAAGCCATTCGGTTTGGCCTTTCATATAGCTACAGTGACTCAAGTAATTATTAGATGTCCTTTTCGAGTCAGAAGAAACAGTGTGAGGTCTTTAACAAGACTTCAGTACTTCAGGACAAGTCTATCACTACGCTGCAATAACTCACGTTGTTACTAAATGTCCCTCTTGAGTGAGATGTAACTGATTCAAATGTCCTCCTCAAAGTAGAGGGTGTGTGGATTCAACATACAAATGTACATTTCCACTTTTTCTACTCTTTAAAATTGTGCTTGATTTCAATATGATAAGGTAAATATTTTAATGAAGGTAGATGCTTATGAATTAATATCACAACTTTCAATAAATGTCTTGATTACTATGGAACACTTGTATGGACAACTTAGCATATATAGGTACTAACAATCACTGGTTAAGTAAAGTGCCTTCTATCAAATTGATGGAAAACTATTTTTGGCACTACATTTATGTCCCAGTAAATGGCCACTGTCTTATGTTATAGGCAGTGGCTGAAAGAAGCAAAATGCGAGTCAGTAGATAAAGATATCTGGTGTGTGGCCCATTATGTGTATATATGCTTCCTCACACAGTCTCATCCTTGGCTCATGACACAGCGGCACAAGTACAGACTCGTCCACAGCCAGTAACGGTGCAAAAAGAGTAGCTATTTTATTGGGGAGAACAAATAATTCAGTAATGGTGTGCTACCAAAAATACAAGAAAATTAATGGCTGGCGCATTTCAACTCAACGCCTACTACTGGGCCTCCCCAACTATCATGGTGGACACCATTATATTACATAGTTCTTTCTCAATTTCATTGGCCCTCAAACACTAGAGTGATAGATATCACATCTTCTGACTTTTTCCATTATCCATTTTGGCCCACATTTTCAATGCATTGAACTAGCATCTCACATTTGTATAACAACCATGGTCCATCAGTAATGTCACTGGCCATGTCATGAGTGATGTAATATGTGAGATCATAAGCAGTGCATTGTGGGGTCGTAAGCTATAGTTAGCTCAGGTAACTATAACTGCTGAATTTCACTGGTTTTGTAGGAGTGAAATCTGAGCCTAACTTTAACGTCACTGTACCCTTTGTTTTTTTCAGTGAATTTCTGTGTATTTTTAATGGTATTTCCTAACTATAACATCCCTGTAGCCTTTGGGTTTTTAGTGAATTTCTAAGGCTTTTTAAATGTTATTTCCTAACTGTAACCTTTGAGAGTGGGTGTGTGAGTGGCTGTATAATTTGGTGAGTGGGTATGTGAGTTGCTGTATGCGTCTGTGAGTGGTTATAGGAGTATTTTTCTGGGTGTGTGAGTGGCTGAATGGGTCTGTGAGTGGGTGTGTTAGTGGTTTTGTGGGCGTGTGAGTGGATGTATGGGTGTGTGAGTATATGTGTAATTGGCTGGGTGGGTCTGTGAGTACATGTGAGAGTGGCTGGATGGGTGTGTGAGTGGGTATCTGAGTTTCTGTGTGGATGTGTCAGTAGTTGTGTGAGTGACTGGCCAGAATGGAATATCACCTGCCCCTTTACCCATTAAGAATCCACAGTTTTGCAGAAAAAGTCTGCCCAACTGGAGTACTTTCAATTGGTTAATTAGAAAGTACTTCCTCATTGGGTAATAACTAGTGCATATTCAACACTACAGCTGCATAATGGACCACGAGTTTAAGTTTAAGTTGATTTAGACAATTGTGTGGTTATTTAAAACCATTGCAATAAATATACAAGATTCATACTTACATGGTGAGTTAAAAATCATTGATAAAATCTTTCAATTCAATGTTTTCAAATATGACAGATGAAAGGAAATCGGATAGTTTCAGCTTCAAAATTAAAGAGGTTATTGCACAAAAACATTTTAATTCATATATATGCCAATGAGTGACCAATCAGCCCCTGACGGCCAAAAAGTTAATATAACCATTTGATTGTAACTTATACACATACATGATAAAACCTAAAATTCTTGTTGAAACAAAATTCAAGTGATCAAATCTTTAGTGTTAAAATATTTCTATTGGTAGGAGGCAAGCAGAGGTCACAGTTTGGAGACTTAAAGAACACTCAAGGGAAGTATTCCAGTTTATTAATCGTCCTCAGGGGAATTCAATAGGAGTCGATGGTTCAGCCCCAAATAGTATTATGGGGAACTCTATGTTGTTTCTGAAGGTTGCTATGACCGTTGAATTGCTTCTTATGTCAAATGTTCTGGACGATTTTCAAGTTCCTTTAGTCTTTGCTCCACTTTTAGCAAAAATTTGACTAAACGGCAATTTAACTGCGTGTCACCTGGGTCAAAGCTGGCTAAGATAGCCTGTCTTCTTGATCGTATTCCTCTTTGGTTAAAATCCTTCGTTAACAGTTGTTTCCTTTCTGCCATTATAGTATTACAGGAGCAAACCAAATGCAACATGTCCTCCTTGCAACTCCCGCAGAGGGGTCAAGTGACAGATAGGTTATCGCGTTGCCAAGGTGTCATGTCTTCTTTGGCTGGTATTAACCCCAGCCGGTATCTTAAGAACTGCTGCTTATTAAAAACTGGATAACTGGGGGGGCGTGGCTTGGTGAGCCAAGATGGTGGACGAGCTTTGAGCCGGCTCCCGCCCACCCATTACATGTATCCTGCACATCTATCCTTTTCCCCGGAGCTGAGGTGCCCTGCTTGACGGCTGTGAGGTGCGACTGGCAGCGGCGGCAGCCCGAGCGATTTTGGAGGTCTGGAGTCCCCCGCGAGCCGCCAGACGACCAAGCTGCGTTTTCCGGCCTAGTGCGGCGCTGTGAACCGCGGTCTCCCGTGCGCGGAGAGGCGGGGCCTGGCCTTTATGAGTGGAGCTGCGTCGGGGACCCACATTTAGCCTAGCAGTGGCCGGACGGCGGCGTAGGTGGCTGGCGGCGGAGCAGCTCCCTGGGGAAGACGAATCAGCCCAGCCTGGAGGGGACCTGTGGAGGCTTCCTGGGACGCCCTGGCCTGGAGGTGCGGTGAGTGTCCCGGCCGGGCAGTGGGCCCCATATCAGCGTTGCTCCCCGGCTCCCTGTGCGCCGTGCTCTTTCCCCCCCCATTGCACCAGAGATTCGGGGGTTCGGCGGCCGATTCGGGTTGCAGGGGGTGAGGAGACCTGTTGGGGGCGGCTGGGACGGACAGACAGACATTCGGCCCTGTCAGGGCGGGCTGCAGCATCCTGGACCCCTGAGACGGAGGGACCTGCCTCGGTTGGCCGGCTGGGTTGGTGCGGACGCCGCGCCCTCCTCGGGGAATCAACTGAGAGGTAGCGCCTGGATCCTTCTGGCAGTGATTGGGCCTAGTCCGGAACAGGCCAGTGGCACGCGGATCAGGCGGCGGCGGCTGGGTGCCTGGGGCGGGGAGGCCAGGACGCTGATCCCCACGGTTCTCACCTGACGATTGGCGCAGAGGACTCTTC
Organism: Triturus cristatus; assembly: GCF_964204655.1. Lineage (NCBI taxonomy): Eukaryota > Metazoa > Chordata > Amphibia > Caudata > Salamandridae > Triturus > Triturus cristatus. The sequence goes on along the minus strand of NC_140583.1, from coordinate 406,391,328 downwards.
TCAGGGGCAACATCCTGGAGGCGGCATTGTAAGTGGCAGAGGAGACCTACCTTCGGGCCCGCCTGGTTTTGTGCGGCCGTGGCCTTGGAGTGGGGTCTGCGACAATGACCAAGGACAAACATGGCGGAGGCGTGGCGAAACAAGGGCCGATTGATAAATTCACAGGCCCGGGCCTGGTGGGGATGGCCGCGGGGGGCTCCTCGGTGGCGACGCTGGATAATGCTGCCCTCCTAGCAGCTATAACGCAGTCTCGAGACATGCTGGACGCCAAGATTGGGGCAGTTGGTTCGGATGTGATGCTGCTGCGCCAGGATCTGCGCATTGCGGTTGCCCACATCACAGAGACTGAAACCAGGGTGTCGAGAGTGGAGGACGAGGTGGTGACGCTGAGGAAGCAGGTTGCGGCCTTGGAGTCGACCCAAGGAGGCCTAGCGGGCAGGGTCGAGGATGCAGAAGGGCGGGCCCGCAGAAACAACTTGCGCTTTGTGGGTTTTCCGGAAGGCTGCGAGGGGAGCAACATGGAGCGCTTTCTTTCCCAATGGCTGGAGGGCTGGCTCCCACCTGAATCGCTGTTCCGCTGCTTCGTGGTGGAGCGGGCGCACCGAGCACTTATCCAGAAGCCGCCGGTGGGGGCCCGTCCGCAGCCAGTCATCGCTAAAATCCTGAATTATCATGACAGGGATGTCATTCCCTGCCAAGCCAGAGAGAAGGAGCCTCTTCACTTTGAAAACTCCCGCATACTCGTCTTCCCAGATTACACGCGCATGGTCCAACAGCAGCGCCAGTCTTTCCTAGCGGCCAAGGCTCGGCTGCGAGAGCTTCATCTCTCCTACGCTCTTCTCTAACCAGCTCGCCTGAGGGTTGTCTATGAGTCCCGCACATTGTTCTTTGATTCGCCGGAGGAAGTATTTAAATGGACGGATGAGACAGTAAAGCTGCGTCCTCATACACCCCCTGGTAGGGAATCGGACTCATCCCAGAATGAGTCGGCGGGAAACAATTCAAAGAGACAAGGGCGTTCCAGATCCCACCATCGCAATAAGTCCGGGGGGGGCGGCGTGGGGCTGGCCTGGAGGCTGTTCATCCGCCGTCTGGGTCCTGAGGGCCCAGGAGCTCCCTGGGCTCAGGTTCTACTTGTCTTTGCCTCATGGGCTAGCCGTAGGCTGCTTCATCTTCCTTTGTGCGCGGGGTTGCCTTGGCCCCGGAGAATGGCGTGAAGGGCAGATACCACCGTAGCAGGTTGCGGGTGGGGATTCTGTGGTTTAGTTGTGGGAGGCAAGTTGGGGATCCATTGGTTGGGAACTCCTGAGGTTCACGGTTGGGGCCTTAGGATGTCTCTCACCGTGACAGGTACTTCAGTGTTTGTGAGGTATGGGGTGGGTGAGGTTGGGTTGGGGGGTGTGTTGGGTAGTCGGGGTCTTAGGTTAGGTGTTGACCGCACCTTTGTACAGAGCTGGGCATGGGCAGAGACAGATGCCGGAGTCTCTTCGTTGCTATCATACCATTGTTATACCTCCCATGGCGGCAGATTCCCGGGGGTCTAGTGGGCAATTAGCCACAATAAAAGTGTTGAGCTGGAATGTCCGGGGCGCTCTGGATAAAATCAAGAGGGGGGCTATCCTGCAGTACGCGAAGAGGGTCGCTGCGGATGTACTGCTCCTACAGGAGACGCACCTGTTGGTGACGAAAGTGCTATGCCTCCAGCGCGATGGATACACACAAGTGTTTCATTCGGGGTTTGTTCAGGGTTCCAGGGGTGTAGGCATATTGGTACACAAACGGGTCCCATTTACGCATCATCGGACTTGGGCAGACACACATGGGAGATATATCTTTGCTCTGGGGCAGATAGGGGCGGAACAGGTAGTTTTTGGTAGTGTGTACGCCCCTCCCCCCCCTTGTCCTGGACATTTGCTGAACAACTCATGGCGCACTGGGCGGACATCCCAGAGGTTCTGGGGATTATAGGGGGGGACTGGAACGATGTGATGGATCTCTCTAGAGACCGACAGTCAGGGGGCCGGGGGCGAGGGGAGGGTGGGCCGACGAAACTCAATACGCTGGTCGGTGGCCTAGCATGGGTGGATGCCTGGCGGCGCTGCCACAGCACTGCCCGCGAATACACGTACCTGTCGGCGGTACATGGCTCCTTCTCCCGCCTCGACTACATTTTCCTCTCTGGGGCCGCGGAGTCCCGTTTGGAGGCAGCGGAGATTCTTCCGCGAGGGCTTTCGGACCATTCCCCAGTGTCTGTGGTCCTACGGATGGGGGGCGCGGGGCGGCCGTTTCGGTGGCGGCTCTCAGTGTGGCACCTGCAACAAAATGACTATAGGGCACATATGACTACGGCATTAGATCAATACTTGACACTGAATGTGGGATCCGTGTCCGGGGCGGACATGCTGTGGGAGGCGCTGAAGCCGACATTACGCGGGGCGAATATTTCATACTGCGCAGCAGCCTGCCGCGAGAGCCGAGCGGGGCTGGTTCAAGCGTAGGCCGAGGTTGCGGAATTGGAGCATAAGGGCCGGGAGGATGGGGGTGAGGTGTCTCGCCGGCAGCTACTCTACGCACAGCAGACGTACGGATCTCTCTTGCTCGACGAGGCACGCCAGGCTGGGCTAGCCACCAGGAGTCGAGTATACCAATGGGTGGATAAATCAGGTGCAATGCTACACAGGCTGTGTCAGGGGGTGTATCATACCCAGGATCTCCCGGGGATCGTAGACCCGGAGGGAACACCTCTTGCGTTTCCAGGTGCGCTCGCCAATAGCTTCGCTACATACTATGCAGGCCTATATAGTCCCCGTGAATGCCTCACGGAAACGGAAGTAGAGCGGTTCTTGCGTGATCACCCTATCACGGCTTTATCAGAGGCGGCAAGGACTAAATTGGATCTTCCGTTTACGGTGGAGGAATTTGGGGAGGCGCTGGGTGGCCTCAACCCGGGCAAGGCCCCGGGCCCAAATGGGTTCCCGAGTGAGTTTTTCAAGAAGTATTTCCTCCAATTAGGTCCACATTACACGGCGGTGGTGGAGGAGGCTCGAGATTGTGGATTGTTACCTTGGGACTGGAGGCATGCCGAAATTGTGGTGAGACGTCGGGTCTCTTCATGAACCCCCGGAAGTCTACCCTGTGGGTATTGGGGGGTCCGACTCAGTTGCAGGGGTGGGCCTCTCCGGTACGGATGGCGGCGGGGGGACTCCAGTATTTAGCGGTGTTCTTATCAACTACCCTGGCGGTTTCTTGGGGGCGTAATGTGGTGCCCGTGTGGGATCGCGTTTGCCAAGACATCAAATTGTGGGCCCGCATTCCGCTCACCATATTGGGCCGGTCTGCGTGTTTTAAGATGGTGGCCCTTCCCCGTCTTCTGTGCCAGCTACAGAATCATCCGTATATGATTCCACCGGGCTAGTTCCGTCGGGTGAACTCGACCCTGGGTCAGTTCCTGTGGGAGGGTGGGGTGGTTCGGGTGGCCCTGCGGACGTGTTTCCTCTCAACCTATGAAGGGGGGCTGGCTACGTCAGATATGCTTTCCTACTATCAGGCCTCCCACCTGCTAGTTCTGAATGAGTGGTGGTATGAGGATAGGGGGGACCCGGCCTACGCAGTAGAGTGGCGACTCATGGTCCCACACACACTACACACCCTGCTATACTCCGCCCCGCATCGGGCACGCTTACCACCGGCGACGCAGGTAGTCTTTCAGATTTGGCGCCAGGCGCTGACACAACTTGGGTGGTGGAACGTGCTCACGCTCGAAACCCCCCTGTGGCACAATGGGCGACTACCACAGATGGCGGTCCTGTCTGGGTTTGAGGGGTGGGATCGGATGGGCATCTCCACCATAGGCGATGTGGTACGGGGATGCGCCTTGAAGTCCTTTCAGGATCTACAACAAGAATTCAGCATGCCCCGGACACAGTTCCCCGGATACCTCCAATTCCGCCATGCACTCTCCCCCAGCCTAGCGGGCTTGGACTCCATAGCTGAGTTTAGCCCAGTGGAAGCGAAGCTTTTCATGGGGGACCTCCAAGAGCGGCAAATTTCCAAGATATACAGAACACTGGTCATTCACACCTCGCCCTCGCTCCAGCATCTAAAGGGGAAATGGGAGGGTGATGTTGGCCCCCTCGACGAGGCGGACGTGGGGGCAGCCATAGCTATTCGACTATGCCTCATTCAATTTAAATACTTGCACAGGGTTTATTTTACCCGTAGGAGACTGTGGCGGGCTGGTCTGATCGTATCTCCGGAGTGTCTCCGATGTGGGCGGGAGGAGGGCTCCTTCTATCACACGGTATGGCTCTGTGTATCATTATCTCGTTTTTGGAGAGGGGTGTTGTCCTGCCTATCCGAGGTGCTGGATTGGGATCTTCCCGCAGACCCTAAGTTGACACTTCTACACGTCATGGACGATATGGGCGGAAACATATATAAGAGACACCTGCTACTGTTGGGCCTTACACTGGCCAAAAGGGATATCGCCCGGGCATGGAAGGCTCCGGTGGCTCCCTCTCTGAACGTGTGGAAGAGGGGTCTGGACTTTAGCATGGGCTTGGAGCTCCCCATATGCGCAGCCAGGGGATGTCCCCGTAAACATTATAAGATATGGAAGCGTTGGGCAGACTACAGGGGTATCCCCCTGGAGCCAGTCCCGGAGGAGCGGGAGGAGGGGTCCCTTTAGTTCCCCTGGGGCGAGAGGGCTTACTCTGGGCCCGGGGTCGGAACTGTCTAGCTTATGCTCATACAGGATGTCACTTGTTGGTTATGGTATGGTGCGGTCGGGGGGGGATCCGGGAGTTGGTGTTGGGGGGGTCGGGGGTCTGTTTTTCAAATGAAGTGCATCTTCAAGTATTCTACTAATGTAAAATGTCAATGATATCATGGTTGCAACGCTTCGGCAGGTACCTCTGGGATTTCAGGGGCCTGCAATTTATGTGTTTGTTGACAAATAAAAAATATTTAAAAAAAAAATAACTGGATAACTGGTGACAAAGTAATCTTGTGGTGAGCTAGACTTGTAATTGTTCAATGTCATCCCAACCATGTGCCCTTTGTGCTAGTGCAGCTTTATCTTCTGTAGCTGATTGAATTTTAAGAGACTTCTTTATCAAACGCTTAAACGCCTGTAGGTCAATTGACAGTTCCCAAAGCTGGGCAAGACCTGTACGTGCTAGGGACTCTTGCAGATACTCTCTGCCTGGTGATGTATGACAATGCTGTAAATCGTCCCACAACATGTGATTCAATGTATTCAATTCAGCTTTGCTGATTTTGTTCCAGCATATTATATATGAGCAGCTCCTGGCTAGTGACTGCTTGACCAGTCCGAATTCTAGCCTTATCTGAGCCAGGGAGGTGTAACTTGGCAAGGAGAATATAATTCTATAAACTTGGGAGACTGCATTATCCAGCGTGGTTGCATCCTGCCCTCTTAAAGACTCACTTCCATATGAAATTGTTGGAAGGAGTTTTGCTCTTACAACTTCCAGTAGTGGGGACAAAACAGGTCCAGCTACCTTTTTCTTTCAAGTTTTTAAAAGCTGCAGCTAAGACTCAGCCTTTTTTGTATGGCCTCCTTCTGCGAATGAAAGTTCCCTTTATTATCTATAATTACTCCGAGGTATTTCTATTCAACCGTGTTTTTCCACTGCTCTTTACCCATGAACCAAGCCTGTGTTTGTGTTTTCCTGACGTTGTGGCACATGGTTTTCGTTTTGCTGTAATTGATCTGCAGGCTGTTGGTTTGCGAATAGGTCGTCATTGTATCAAGAAGTCATTGGAGCCCCACCGAGTGCGGCTCACGAATACTACATCATCGGCATATAGGAAGCATGGTGTCAGATTAGCCCCTAATTTCGGGGCATGAGGGTTACATCAATGTAACGCTTCCGTCAAGTACCCCAAGAAAAGGTTAAATAGAGTTGGTGTCAAAACACAGCCTTGTTCAAAGCCTCGGATAGTTTGTATTTTCCGCGAAAGATGTGTGCCTGTTCCTATTTTGATTTGAACCCATGTGTCACTATGTAGCATTACCAACATGTGTAAAAGATTCTGAGATATCCCCCATTCTGATAACTTCCGCCACAGTTTACCCCGGTCTACACAGTCAAAGGCTGATTTAAAGTCAATATAGCAAGAAGTATAATGGAGATTTGGATGCGCGGGCGGCATCCATAAGTAAAGAAATTGCCAAGATGTTTGTGATGGTGCCGGTGGATTTTATGAACCCAGTCTGGTTGTATGGAATTATGTTATTATTAGAAGACCATGATGTCAACTCTTCTAAGACAGTTGCAGTGAAGTATTTGGCATCAATATCCATTAATGTTATAATCCGATAGTTTCCGGGGAGTAATCTATTTCCTCCTTTAAATATAGGAGATATGATCGACCCCTTCCAGGACGCAGGAATAACTTGTGTGCTCCTTACTTCAGTATATACTGGTTCCAGAGTTTCATCCCAAAAGTCTGGTTTATATTTGAAGACCGCAGGAGGTACGCAATTTGGGCCCGGGGCTCCCTCTTTCCGTCCTTTCATTATCTGTTTTTTTAATAGTTTCTATATTTGACTCCAACATGCCCTTATACTGCCTGTTTAATGGAATTACCTGAAGATTCTTCTGTGAGTTTTCTTCTGATGGATCATTAAAGTAGGTTGTTAAGTAATGGACCCACGATGCCTCTGTGATATAGGAATTTGCTCCTCTATCTGGGTTGAGAAGTTGGTTTACTGTGGTCCAGAATCTAGTGCAGTTTTTATATTTTATATCGAAGTGTAATTTGGCCCATAAATTGCTGTCTTTGCCTCTTTGAATTCTCCATTTTAGCTTTTTGATTAGTTTTGTGTTTGACTTCAATGCTACAAAGGCAGTTAAGTCACCTGGCTTTCTCCTAGGCATCCTAAGTGCTTTGTTAATTCGAGATTTATATTCCCGAATTCGGATTTCATGGTTTGCAGTGGAGGCTTCTTTATATATTTTGTTGTTACCTTTAGGATTTACTGGTTTAAAATGCTTTACATGAAGTATCCCAGTGAGTATTTCCCACGTGTTTATTTCTGAACTTTCGTTGCTTGAGATTTCCTGGAGCGTATCCATTGCAGTTTCGTGCAATTGGTCAAGCCTGACCGTGGTGCTCTCAATACGTCTACAATTTATTAGATATATTTTGTCTGTTATCTCTCTTATATGAATTGGACGGGTAATGTACGAATAAAATGTGACTTCCTGTGGGAGATGGTCACTGCCGGATCCATCCTTAATTTGGAATAATGGACCACGAGTCAATGTCTCCAGTGACCTTGTGTAATTTTGGTAATGTAATCCACACATCTGTGATAACATTAATCCTCATCTCGAGAAGAGCACGAGACTACAAAGATGGGAATCTCCATCAACAAGGATACTTAAGCATAATTTTATGAAGTGAGTACTTCTTTGTTGGGTAGAGATGTCCCAAAAATTCTTCTGCATCAAGAAGGCGTTACCAAAATTGGTGGGAAACACGCTCAGAGGCCTTTTGGTAAACTGTCCAACAACGGGGGGAAAGGCGGGAAGACCTTTGCAAAGTACTAAGGAAAATGGAGCGGGCCAAACCGGTGGACCTTGCAGATGATTTTGGGCATTTGCATACTGAGGGTAATAAAAGGGAGAACCATGGACTTTGCTCTCAAGACAAGAAAGAAACCACTTGTCACAGTCACTGCAGATCAGATTGCACTTCAAAAGATCAATGATGCATTCACCTCCATTAAGGATTTTAGGTTGTTTTTCAATATGGACTATGAGAAGAAACACATTTGCTTTGCCTTTGCCAAGCCCAAGAAGTTAGGATTCTTTGTGCTTTAAAGAAGTGGAGCTTCAACTGGGGCACCTGCTGTGTTTAAATTTTTAATTGCTTCCCATTGAGGTTTCATTTCTGTGAAATGAACATCAGGGCTATAATGGAACCTAGTTTTTTCCAAGAAGAGTCCACAATTTTCCCGAAAATGTCTACCCAAGCTGGAGTACTTTCTAGCGATTAATTAGTAAGTGCTACCTCGTTGAATGTCTAGTGCATATTTTACACTACTGCTGCATAAAGGACCATGTGGTAATGTATCCAGTGACCTTGCATACAGGAAATGTCCGCAATGTGATTGTTCCTTGAGCGTCTTCATCTACAAATCTGTGATAACATGAATACTCGTCAAAAGAAGACAATGAGACTACAAAGAGCTGAATCTCCACCAACAAGAGGTACTTCCTCATAAATATAAAATGTTAAGTGGAGGGGGCCTGCGTGGCCCCCATCTCTGGGACGTATTTGCCCCAGGAGACCCTATTCCCTGGGGCCCTCTCTTCGGATCTGGGGTGCCCTGGAGCCCACCCAAGGCACCCAGTGTGCAAAGTTGGGGACCGCAGGAGGACCTTCAATGCCCATGTGGTACCTGCTGGCTCCTCGCCTCCAACAGGAGTCAGCATTGCTCTCGCATTCATGGAGCATCCAAAATTGTTGCTCCCTGCATGCGTGAGCAATTCTTTCATCTGTTTTCCTAACAGATTAAAAGTCTGCTCCCAGTTTTCCGGCTGCTGGGAGGGGGCTTACATTTTGCTCTCGCTTAGCGGGAGCTACCAAAGTTCCCATCAAGTGAAAGCAAACTGCTATCTCCCAAGGGTTGAGCACCTTGGGAGCTAGGTAGCCAGCCTTGGGGGTTGGCGGTCGCCAGGGCCATTAATGGGTCCAGAAGGGGGGCTGCGTTGGCCCCCTTCTTTCATTTTGGAGGGCCTGCCCAGGGAGGTAGTGATACCCAGAGCAAAGGATGGCCTTAGAAGGGGGCCGCGAGACCTCCACCACTTTTAAACTGCATTTTTGGCCAAGGGGATGTGGTGGTCCCTGGGGCCCTACTGGGCCAAGGATTGGGTTCAGCGCAGCCCCCCTCCAATTCACTGTTAAAACCCAGGGAGGTGGTGGTTTTGAGCCCCATGTGCAGGGTATGTGCAGCCCCCCTCCTATAGTATAATTAAGCCCTGGGGAAGTGGTAGTCCCTGGGGTCTTTAAGGGCCACAGGAGGGGCTTGCATAGACCTCCTCCCTTCATTTAAAAAAATAAACCCCCGGGAGGTGGTGGCCCCTCCGGCTTAAACTGCCCTTGGGAAGGGTGCCCGCATGTTTCGGCCTTCCCTTTTGTTAAGTATACGCTTGCCCCCCCGAACCTGACCCACCCGGGTGTCAATGTTTAAACAAGTGCAGGAGACCACTCTAGCTTTTTTTTTCTTTTTTCCGCAAATCCGCTGTGATTTTTGACATTAAATATATATATTTTTTAATACCTTTTGACCCTGGCAGGATCCCTAGGGGACCCCAGCACCAGACCTAGGGATTAGGGTATTCCTTCTCTGTCCCCTTCTATTTTATTTTTGTTTTTGTTTGAGACTCGGCTGAGTCCGAGTCCCAAGATGGCTGCCAACACTTCCTGGTTGAAGTGTGGCAGCCAATCAGATCTCAGCACGAGATCATGAGCATTTGTGATGGGTTCGTGCCTCTAGATATTCAAATTTGGATTTCCTTTAATATCTCCAAAACTACTGAACAGATTTACACCAAATAACAAAAAGGGCTATTTCTGGACCAAGAGCTAGCTTTCTGCCAAATTTGGTGCACTTCAATCCAGCGTGTCGGGCTGTAGTCATGTTCAAAATCCCAATAGGAATTAACATATAAAAACATGATCCCTACTTTTTCTCTGCCACTGATTGACAGATCACCCCGAAACTTTCCATGCACAACTCACATCAAGTGGACACTTTTTGGGGGAACTTTTGTGAAGATTCGTTAAATAGTGCCAAAGTTATAAGCAAGTCAAGTCAAAAAACACTTTCCAATGGGAACTAGGTCCCAACTATAACTACCTACTGGTGAGTATATAATAAGCCCCCGGAGGGGGGCCATGCATCCTCCCTCCTTTATTTGGAAAAAACACAAGGACCTGGCCCACTTGGGGGCTGATAATTAACGAAGTGCGGGAGCCCACGCTTCATTTTTTTACATTTTATTTTGGTGTGATGGTGGGTGAGAGGGAGTATAATTGAGTGACATGTCAACAGACCAATCGTGAAAGACAGTTGATTGGGATACCTTTTATATGCATGTATTTTTGTATGGTTTTTTTTTTAAGTGATGCTGGCAAGACAGCTATGGTTGTCTTTAGGCCATTTCTAAATACAGGCACTTCTTTGGAGTCCTATATTTGACTCTGTGAGGTCCCCTTGCAGGGTTGTTTTGTTTGCTCATCTGTGACATGTACAGAGGTTCTCGTCTTTTTCCTCCTTTCCGACTTCCACAACTTTTTTTTACCAAATGACACAGAGAGCTTACTAGCAGTCAGTTGCTTAGCATATAGTCTAAAATCTAATGCAGCGCAAAAATGAAAAACATGTTTACCACTCTATTCAGTCCCAACAACGTTGTCAAAAGTACTATATTTCTGATTAGTTTTTGACGGGGCTCTCTCACAGAATAACAATTTGGCATGCAATCTCCAACTTTTGAATGTTTTTGATTAAATATTTCTTGATAACATTTTTCATTTCACTAGCGGGAATGATAAATATAGTTCGCAGCTAAAGACATGCATCAGAAAATATACTTTGTCTATGAATATTTAAACAGCGACTTTGACAACCTAAGACAGGTATAAGGATATTAATTCTACCTAGCCTCTGTTCATTTTCCTTCTCACTTCCTTTGCATTTGAGGCTGACAGAAGAGACAATCTGCAAGGAAATATTACCCAGTCTGTATTGATTGATACAAGATAAAATTACACTCTGTGGAATTTAATTTAATTTTGCTGAAGCTACAACTCCGCGGAATAAGCTGCATTTTCAGTTTTGCGGTACACAGAAATGTTCTACAACACAGTCAAGAAAGATGAAGGTTGTACGTTCCTCACAAAAAAGTATTTTAGGAGATGCAATGGGAAATTGTATTTTAAAATCGAGGACTTTTTCTTCACAAATAATGTCTGAGTATGTAAATAAATGTATTTGCTAGGCCTTTAAACAATTGCCAGGAAATAACAAGTGACTCTAGACAGACCTTATGGTGGATTGCCAATTCGATTCGCATGCACTTTGTTTCCTTAGAGTAAAAACAAATAATAATCCCGACCAGCCTTTTACTGGCTCCACCAAATTACAGACACTTATAGTATATTTTTTTCTTTTACAATAAGGCAAACTGATTTAAAAGCTGAGGCGCATGAATAGAGGATTCTGACGAATAAAAAAGTACAATTGTGCATATAAAAATAACCTGCCAGACACGAGGACGACCAAAAACGCAATCAAGAATATTTTGCATCAAAAATAAAGAATTTTGTAAGGAACCCAATACTTAATATTAATATAATGCATACAAATATCTATGTCGTTAAAGAGTACATTTCATGTTAAATTAAAACGCATTTTCTAATTTACAGATACATTGTGATTTAATAATTATTTAAATGAAATGCTCAATTATGATGAATTTAATTTACTGAACTGAATTATAACGGCGTCACATACACATTGTTAATTAATAGTTGAATTTCATTAAAGCAGTCATGAATTACATACATTATTCATACTGTAATGAATTATGGATTTTCTTATCAACTAGCTTGCCCTGTTAGTCCGAGCCACACCCCGGCCCCTTCTCACTTGCACTGGCCCGCACTCTTACACACCCTACACAAACACGCTTCTACAATACCCCCCGCCCCCAACACCCACCCACCCCCCGTAAAAAAAATACCCTAATGCCTCCGTTTTTAATAAGAGAAAGTGACCCTTTTTTTCGGCTTTCTAGAAAGACAGAAATTCTCAGCTAGTTTAATCTTCCTCTTGGCCACTGGATGGCAATGTTGCATTTGCTAAAAACAATGAAATTAGGGCTTCACAGAAAATATGTGCATTTTCAAAGGAGCACCGAAGTCCATACAGAGGGCATCAATTGTGAAAGAGCTCAGCTCATGCTAGCATTGATAACTAGTCGTTCAGTGCACAAATGAAGACGTGGTATTACGCTTGTGAATTAAAAGCATAATGTATTCTCCTTTCAAATTGTTTTGATGTCTTGTAAAGGTACTAATTACCTGTATTGCCATTAGTATTAGCCCCGGAGACCACGTGTAGCGCCCCAACGCTGTTAAGAAATGAGATCACCATTCATAATATACTAGAGACGACTTTTATCTGGCTTGTCCAATAAGTTACCTTGTGGTCCCTGCTTCAAGCTGCCGTTTGAAATGGCCTTGAGACATCTTCAGAGCTGTTATTTAGTGGATCTCTGCAGGATCCATTACCAAACTAGTGGTGGGCAAGCCCCCAAATTAACAGGGACAGCTGAGTTAAGACCCTGTGCGCGAGCAGAGCCTTGGCAATATCTGGCATGTAAATCATGCACAAACATGTGAGACAATATGATACAGCTTCTTCAAATTTCATAAAAGTCTATTTCCTTAGTACATCAGAAGATAAGACTGCATTGATGGGCATTGATTAAAAGTGATTGTTTTTTAACAGGAACTTAACAACATTCCTGTCCCCCACCCATGCCCTGACGACAATCCCATAAATGAACTCAGAGGTCAAGTCATATGTCATATATACCCTATGTGTGACCTTCAGTTGGTGTGGCACGGTTCCAGTTATACAGTGAGCACGGGACCCACAACTGGGCACACTCTTGCAACTTAGGGCAGTACATCAAACATACAAAAGGTGAGGAGAGGAATGCTTGCAATTTGTCAAAATTCTGACAATTGCCTGGGATAGCACTCAACAAAACCATTGTTCTTTTACCCATCATGCCACCTCAGTTTGAAGGTGGCATGCCAGTTTGGCCATCAATAAAAGAATATACTATATAAGGTGCAATGGTTGTGATATTTTATCAGTCTCGGTACAAGGGAAAAATTTGCCTCACCCATTGTTTGAGTCACTCTTCTCGTGTAAACATGTTAAATAGATCGGTCATACGTGGAGCTAAGGTATTAGCCACTGTTTTATGGAATGGTCTAGGTTTAGTCCGTAGGCTCTGTTGAGCCTCACCAGTCCACTGGAAGATTGCAACGGTTCATGGGTTTCTACTGCTCCAGTTTGTTCTAGAATGTGAAGGAAATGTCTTAAGGTTTTTTCTACAATTCGGTGTAACTGATTGCACCTCAGGAGGGTGCAAAATCTTGATATAATGTGCACTCAAAATTCTGAAAGGAAACTGATTTCCTACCTCTTGCTGTATATCTTTTTCTGGTTTTTTGAAGGTGTGGAATTTGGCTAAGTGTCTGGGTCTCTTGAAATCTGTGGACCCTTTCTCTGTGGATTTCATGATGAGCCTCCCCAGCAGCATAGACAATTAGCCTATCAAGGATATCTCAGGGTCTGCAACTTCTGCTCCCTCTTCCAGTTAACACATTCAAATGTTACCTTGCCACAAGCGATTCTCCTAGTCTTTTTCATGGAGGGCCACACATTCTGTTTATGAGCGCAAAGTTGCAAGAGCCGATGTGAAGGCGGTATCAGCCCACTCCAGTTGTTGGATCTTGCCTTCCATGTCTAACTACCTTGCAAACACAATGTACCCTCTCTGTATGGAGGCTCACTATTGTGGAGTCCAGATTCATGCTTAGCTGTGAAAGAATGTTAGGCAGATCAGATTTAATTATCTAAGTTCAGTCTTGAAGAGCTGCAGGCTGGATAGAGGTTTTCTTTAGTTAGCACAATATTTCCGGCCAGTGCAGCTTGCGGTGTTTCATTTTATTTATTTATTTATAAGAATTTGTAAAGCGCAAACTGTCACCATTGCAGGCATCCTGGCGCTGACAGAATCCAAGGAAAAGCGAGAGAAGACCAGCAGGGAGTGGACTAGCAAGGGAAAAGCCACGTTTTAACCTTTTTTCTGAACGGCAAGAGTTCATTAATGTGCCTAATCTCGCTGGGGAGGGTGTTCCAGAGTTTAGCGGCAGCCACCTCAAAGGATCTGCCCCCAGCTCTGACCAGCTTGAATTTGGGGATGACCACCAGTTTGGCATCAGAGGAGCGAAGACGTCTAGTAGGAACATACCATACAAATTTAGTTTGGAGAGGGGCCGGCCCAGTACCATGGAGGGCCCTGAAAACAATACAGAGGGCCTTGAATTGGATCCTCTGTCTAAGAGGGAGCCAATGCAATTTAGCCAAGGCAGATGAACCATGAGATCTTCTAGACAGCCCCAAGGCCAATTTTGCAGCTGCAGATTGGACCCTTTGGAGCCTATCCAGCAGAAACTCAGGGGACCCGAGCAGGAGGGCGTTACAATAGTCCAACCTGCTCAGGTTGGTGCATCTAACCACTTGGGCACGGGCCTGGATGGGTAGGAGGGGCAGGACTTTTCTTAAAGAACGGAGAATGGCAAAGCAACAGGCCGATGTTTTTTGAACATGGGTCTCCAAGCTGAGTCTGTGGTTGAGCATAACCCCTAGGTTGCGAACAGAATCTGCAGGCTGCACATTGGACCTAGTTTCCGGGGGCCAAAAATTGTTAGGGAACGGGCGTGGGAGCCTAGAACCTGCGCTAAAGAGCACCTCAGTTTTCCCTGCATTAAACTGAAGTGAGTTATCCTTCAGCCACCTAGAAGTGTCCCGTAAGCAATTATGTAAAACCTCCACAGAAATAGAGTCCTCCCCTTCCAAGGAGAGGATCATCTGCGTGTCGTCGGCGTAATTGACGGTTTTGATGCCGAAACTTTTGATCTGTAATATTAACGGCCTGAGGTAAACATTAAAAAGTATTGGGCTGATAGCAGAGCCCTGGGGGACTCCGTACGACACCGGGGACAAGACAGATTGGAAAGGAGGCAAAGAAACAGCCTGCTGCCTGTCCTGCAAGAAAGAGCGAAACCATTGCAATGCCGTATCCCTCACTCCAGCTTCCGACAGCCGCCTTAAAAGGATCTTATGATTCACCGTATCAAAGGCGGCAGGCATATCAAGCAGTATCAAAAACGATGCCTGCCTTCTGTCTGCCCGTCTTAGAAGTTCGTCCATGGCGGTGATAAGAGCTGTTTCGGTGCCATGGGCCGGCCGGAAACCAAATTGGTCCCCGTCAAGTAAGAAATGATGTTCCAGGTGGTTGGAGAGAGTGTTACTAACCACTCGTTCCACTATTTTGGCAGGGAACGGCAGCAGTGAAATGGGCCTGTAATTCTTGGAGCAGTCAGGATCAAGGGACGGTTTTTTTAGCAAGGGGGAGACTAATGCTCGTTTCCAATGGTCAGGGACAGTGCCAGTCATCAGAGATTGCTCACAAATTAAGTGGAGATGGGGGAAGAGTTCATCTCCAAATTCCTGCCAAATTTTGGGAGGCACCGGGTCCAGAGGGGATCCGGAAACAATTTGTCTTGCAATTTTAGTGAAAATATCATATGTGAGCGGAGGAAACCTAAGAAGTAGGTCTTCAGGAGTCCTAGGTGAGTCAGGTGATTGACAGTCCAGAGGAGCTTCAGTGTCATAAGGAGAGTCCAGGTCTTTAAGGATAAGTTCTATTTTCTCCTTGAAAAAAGTGGCCAGATTGTCACAAAGGTCTTGAGACGGGACGATCGAATTTTTACAGGATTCCGGGTTGGTGACGCTGTTAAGGATGTTAAAAATGCTCCTAGAATTGATGGTAGTGTTACAAATCAAGGAGGAGTAGTGATCGGATTTGGCTCTTTTAATGAGAGTTTTATAGGCCTGAACCTTAGATTTCCAAGTATGTTTGGACGTTTCCTCATAGTCGTGTCTCCACCTTCTCTCTGCTTGTTTACATTCAAGTTTTAGTTTTTTTAGATCGTCGTTAAACCAAGGGGCAGAGTTTTTCCCCTGTGAGTTCGATTTTTGAGAGGGGCATGGATATCGACAACCGTAGAGATGCTGGTGATAAGAGAATTGTAGTTGTCACCTATACTATTGTTCACGTTGAAGAGCTGTTGAAGATGGAACACTTCACCAGAAGGGTGAAGACGTGAAAGAGCCCTCCAATCTCTACATTTAATTTCCTTGGTCATCACAGGGACCTTATGCGGACCAGTCTTTTTATGAAGAAAGAATTTAACCAGAGAATGATCCGTCCAGTCCATCGGAAGAGTGTCTCCCATAAACACCAGATCAGGTGCCGCAAAGACAAGGTCAAGTAAGTGGCCGGCTGTGTGGGAGGCCTTGGAGACAAGTTGAGAGAGACCAAAACTCTCACAGGTGAGAAGTAGGTTCCTGAGGGCTGAGTCAAGGGAGCCATTGTTCCAGAGATTAAAATCTCCAAGTATAATTATTTTCTGGTGCGATAGCGCAATGTTAGACAAGGTGGTGATTAGCGCTTGTTGCTGCTGAAGGCTGAACGCCCCTGGTGGGCGATAGCAGACTATCCCAGTGACCAGAGTCTCAGAGTGAGTTTGAATAGAGAGCCCTAACAACTCAGTGCCCACAGTAGGGTCAAGGGTAAGAGCCTTGATGCGGCAGGAAGCTCTAAAAATGACTCCCACCCCCCCCGCCTCTGCCAGTAGGCCTAGGGGAATGGAGAAATTTAAACCCGGGGGGGCAGGCAAATCCGGGATCGACCAAACAATCAGGACGTGTCCAAGTTTCTGTCATGAACAGGATGTCTAATTTGTGAATGTCGAACAGAAGTTGGATCTCAGTGCAATGTCTAGGCAGGGATCTGACATTTAATAAACCGCAATTCAAAACGTCTACACCAAGAACGTCGAGCCGGGGGTATGATGTAGGTGCTAGAGAAAGTATTCCTCTATCTGCATGTAGCTTACTAATTTGGATGAGCTCATTTCTAGAGTAGGGTGGCCCAGCAGGAAGCTGAACCTGCTGTAAAGAGTCGTACCCGGTAGCGTAAGTGGCCCAAGGCGCAGTCCTTGCGCGGACGGGCGCAGACGGGCTTGCCTTAGGCGAGCCTTCGGCGGGCATTCGTCGCGCCCGCTGCGCTCGTCCGCTGCGCTTCCGGGGGAGGCACATGTTTATAGGCTGTAGCCTCAAGGTCACGCTCCCGGCTTCCGCCTCAGGAGGTCTGTCAATGAGGATTACTTTGCTTGTGGTCAGCGCTTTATATCCTGGTTCGCGGTGGGCGTCGCCTCAGAAAGGGGCGTGGCCTCAGCGAAAGAGCAGGAGATGGCAGCAAAATTCAATAGCAATTCGCCGTGGCAGCGTTACTATCGGCTGCGCGGCGAGGCCAGAAGCAGGCAAGTGCCAAGAGTGATAAGGGAAAGGGTAAAGGTGAGTGATTTAAAACAACAAATCATACAAAATGCAGTTAAAAATGTCAGCAGGTCACGCTCCCGGCTTCCGCCTCAGGAGGTCTGTCAATGAGGATTACTTTGCTTGTGGTCAGCGCTTTATATCCTGGTTCGCGGTGGGCGTCGCCTCAGAAGGGGGCGTGGCCTCAGCGAAAGAGCAGGAGATGGCGGCAAAATTCAATAGCAATTCGCCGTGGCAGCGTTACTATCGGCTGCGCGGCGAGGCCAGAAGCAGGCAAGTGCCAAGAGTGATAAGGGAAAGGGTAAAGGTGAGTGATTTAAAACAACAAATCATACAAAATGCAGTTAAAAATATCAGCAGGTCACGCTCCCGGCTTCCGCCTCAGGAGGTCTGTCAATGAGGATTACATTGCTTGTGGTCAGCGCTTTATATCCTGGTTCGCGGTGGGCGTCGCCTCAGAAGGGGGCGTGGCCTCAGCGAAAGAGCAGGAGATGGCGGCAAAATTCAATAGCAATTCGCCGTGGCAGCGTTACTATCGGCTGCGCGGCGAGGCCAGAAGTAGGCAAGTGCCAAGAGTGATAAGGGAAAGGGTAAAGGTGAGTGATTTAAAACAACAAATCATACAAAATGCAGTTAAAAATATCAGCAGGTCACGCTCCCGGCTTCCGCCTCAGGAGGTCTGTCAATGAGGATTACTTTGCTTGTGGTCAGCGCTTTATATCCTGGTTCGCGGTGGGCGTCGCCTCAGAAGGGGGTGTGGCCTCAGCGAAAGAGCAGGAGATGGCGGCAAAATTCAATAGCAATTCGCCGTGGCAGCGTTACTATCGGCTGCGCGGCGAGGCCAGAAGCAGGCAAGTGCCAAGAGTGATAAGGGAAAGGGTAAAGGTGAGTGATTTAAAACAACAAATCATACAAAATGCAGTTAAAAATATCAGCAGGTCACGCTCCCGGCTTCCGCCTCAGGAGGTCTGTCTGTCATTGGGTTGTATTGTAGGGTTCACAAGCTTCCCATAGTGGTGAGTGGCAGTATCAAAATAATTAGTAACGCTGTTTTGGTGAGTTACTTCAATGGATTAGTCTTGTATCGTCCTGAGGGTCGATGTAATGTCATCTCCGTGGACCTCTCACATCTCGAGAGGAGCCACACACCATTGAGAACCTCACACCTATTCAGCCCTCCCCAGTCTGGGGCTATATAAATTTCAGTTTAACTAGTATTGAGTCTCCACTGAAATAATGCCTTTTCAGTGGCCCTGTCATCAGCGGTCCAAAGGGATCTGCCCTCTTCTAAGGTGCTGCTGAATCTGGGGCCCTGTGTGAACAAAGCAGGCTTGCAATCTTAGATCAGCATGTATCATATAGAGACACTCGATACTTTTCTATGCTGCCTGTGTTTTAATGTTCAAAAAATGCCTCTCTTCAATACTGCGAAATGCTTCATCATCTCTCCATCTCCTCAACACCATCGTGCACATCCCAGGCACCCCGCACCAGCCGTAGTTGTGCAGTGCCTATCCTCACCGCATCACTTCTGCTCCTACAGCATTTTGCCTTTGGGGCTGCAGGGTGTTCGCCTCCGCATCATGTTGCTCTGTTCACTCAGCTCATGTGTGCTCGTAGCTTCTTCCCCCTGCTGTGTGACAGCTGAAGATAGCTGCAGTTTCTTTCTTCCTGACTGACCATGGTGAGTGGGAGGAGCCTTCCCCACACTTTGGCATTCAGCTCACTTTTCTTTTTGAAATAATCAGTTCAGAGAGTTCATGAACCTCGAAGGGTAATTGTAAGCATTTCCACAAAGATCAGTGCAGGGAACACTTGCCTTTCAATTAGCAGTGATCTACACATCACACTTTGAAATTCTAGCCAGGCTGATTTAGAATTACATCCATCAGAAAGTTGGCAAATGTAGTATTATTGGGTAATGTCCATTTTTGCAGTGCTATTGTGGTGTGAGATATTTTGATGAACTTAGAAAAGTGTGCAGAGATATGTATTCTTACGGATATATCTTGGAAAAAATGGACTCAAGTAACTTTTATATGTGTCTGTGTTGAATTGGGAGCATCTCCACATCCAGAGCCAGCACCGTGCCCTAGATGGCACACTATCAGTGTTAGTGCTGTTGTGTTGACAGGTTCCTTCGAAAGACAAATTGTGTGCCCTGATATTGTTTAACACTTTCTCTCGATAAAGTAACATAGGCTCTGAACTGTAGTTGCCAAACTATTTATGCAGTAAATCTGAGTGTGAGTGAGTTTCAATGGCACCTTGAAAGTGCTTGTGCAGTTCTCAGTGCTGTAGCCAGCCTGTCATGGGCCCTAGTACAAGGAAGGAAATAGGCCCCCCTGGCCACTGTTTGAGCTGTGCTGTGACCTGCTTCAGACATGCCAAAAATACTTCAGACATGTGATCTTGCTCTTCTTGTCCACGTTGTGTTCAGCACACGAACTTGAGGATGTCTCTTCCTGGTGGCAATATCAGCAAAACAGTGATTACTGTATTTATGAAACAATCAGCATTGCAGAGGTCAAGGATTTGTAGTGTCAGCAGCACCTTCTAGGAGAAATGTCGACACAAACAAATTATGTGGGGCAAAAACTTTAACGTTTCTCGGTCTGTTTTTTGAACACAGGTTTCTCCTTTAGGCTTGATTACATTGTGCCCAGACAGACCTGCAGCCCACACCCCTCCTCTCAATGCCTTGAGACCCTCACGGGTGAGTAGCTGAGCTTTACAAACCACTGATTGAGTGATTAAGTTCAAACAGGATTTGCATCGACCGAACGGTGCAAAAAAAGTGCACTGATCCATATGTGCAAAAAGCTTTTTCACAATGTTCATTTATGTAAATTTTGTCTGTGCACAGGTCTGTCTGTGTAGGTAAGGCAGTAATATGAATATGGCCTTCCCCAACACAGAGTGCAAAATAGCAGGGACTTGGACAAGCTTGAGGCAGGTGTAAAAGTGGTGATAAAGGTGAGAGACGAGAAAGCAGGAGTAGAGAGGAGAAGGAGACAACAGGGTGTGAGAGGTATAAAAGGGAGAGGAGTACAAGGGAGGGAACAGTGCAAAACAGATGCAGATGGAAAGAGAAGGCAGCCACGGTGTGTAGATAAGAGCGCTGCTGGGAGAGAATAAAAGGGTGCAGAGGAGAGGACAGAGAAAAAAGAGCAGAGAAGGGCTAAAAAAGAGAGAGACAGCCTTTCAGTGCTGGAACAGAGACATTAAAGAGCCAGGGTACAAGAGAGAGAGAGCAGAACATGGATGAAAGGGGATAGAAAAGGGGCAGCAGTAGAAAGGATGGGGAAGAGGGAGCACATAAGAAAGAGAGGGCGAAAGGTCACACAACAGGGGTGACAAAGAAAACAGAGAACCGGTAGTGATGAGAGCATAGACTGTTAGAGGAAAGACAGCGAGGACAGAGAGCAGAGCAGGGGTTGAGGATACAGACTGAGGCAGTGCAAGCGTTAAATGTGGTCCACAGCAGTGTTAGAAGTGGGCTGTGGCTTCTTTAGAAAGGTTTGGGCACCGCCACTTTTTCTTTTACAAATTAAGCACTGCTTTATCTCTTGCATTGGAATACCAGTAGAATGTGGGCACTATCAATGGCACCAACCAAATTTAGGAACTCACAATGGCATAACATGTGGCCTTTATGGCATCGACTGGCCACTTGGTCACTGTAAAAGTAGATGCATTTGTCCATATTCTGCAGCAGGTGCATTCATCACGTAGGTTAGAAGTAGTGCGAATGTTGGCTGGCTCAAACAAAGCCCAAGAGTTGCTCTATGTCAGAAAAACCTACTAGCAAAAAACACAACAATTTTACCATGAGAGGTATGGCAGCCCAGATGATAATGTTTGACTGTAATTCCTCCACAGTGACAAACATGATGGTCTCCACAGCCCGTATCTAGTCAGTATATGATCACTGCCTTGCCTTCAGTAATGTTGGTAGTTTTCAACCTGGTGCAGTCGATCTTGGCTCTCCCTCTCCTGTGGTGCCATGCTGTTTCCATTTGGTACTGGGAAGCCTATTCCTACCAGACTACTTCTCTTCTTCTTCCAACAGTAAGGCTCCCCGTTAATGAGAGCACCAGTTTTGAAATCAGTTCCCTTATATATAATTGTATCCGGAAAACGGTACTATTTTACCTAAACTACAGACTCACAAGAGTGACCATTAAACAGAGGTAATACATTTTTGTTGATTGTATGGAGGATTCAATCCCTATCCAACTATCTAGAAATTCCTTCCCTCCTCCCTTCAGCAGTCCTGATCCCTTGACTGTTTTAAAGAAGCTCTAAAACCGCATCTTTTAAAGCTATCCTTAAAAACTGCAATGAGACCTTCCGTTAGTGAGCACGTAATCAAATGTTAATAATTACTTTACAAGTCTATTAGGTAACTGCCATAGCATGTAGTGTGTCTGTTTTGTGGTGTGACTTGCTGCTTAGAACAGCTATTTCAGGTGTGGTGGGCTCAATGCCTGCATCTGTTTGTGACATTATAATGGGGTTGTGATATCAGTGCTGATCACGTTTAGGCAGATGTGGCAGAATTTCATGCTTCAGACATTTTGTAACGTTGTGTTAATCTCAGTGTTGTAGTTTAGAGTATGTATCAATTTGTTGGTGCATTGTAATTCAATTTGTAAATGCTTTATTATTTAAAAGAAACGATTTGCGTTTGCAGATGTAAGTTACTTTCTGACAGGTTCAGATGCTTAACTATGAACTGTGAACTTTCACTGTTTGTTTACATTTGTATGCACAGTAATGTGCTATGTAAGAGATATAATATAATTTAGATATGCACTGTATTATAGCAAAAACCAAACCAAATATTTAAAAAAAAACTATAATTTAGCACCACCATCCAGGTATTTAATGTGCTTATTAGAATTATTAGAATTATTAGAATCAGAGAATCTGTCTCCTTCCCTTCAACTCACAACCCAAGCACACCATCTGCGACATCCCTCAAGGCTCAGCCCTCAGTCCAAACTCCTTCAACATCTACGTCACCGCTAGTAGACATCGTCAGAACCCACGGAATCAATATAATCTCCTATGCCGATGACACCCAGCTCATCCTATCGCTCTCAGCCGACCCCACCACTACGAAGCTCAACTTCCCCAACTGCATGAGCAACAACTTAACCTGGATGAAGGATAACTACCTAAAGCTCAACACTGACAAAACTGTAATGATGATTTTCGGCAGTCACATCTCCCTCTGGAATGACAACTGGTGGCCATCGGACCACCTAGGACCCACCCCCACAACAAAAGACCATGCCCAAAACCTCGGTATCATCCTGGGCAGACACCTCTCCATTAAATAACAGGTCAACGGCGTCTCCTCAGCCTGCTTCCACACTCTGTGCATGTTCCGCAGAATCTTGAGATGGCTCTCCATCAGCAGCCGAAAAACATTAACCTAGGCCATCATTACCAGCCTTATGGACTACTGCAATGCACTATACACAGGCACCACCAGCGAACTCAAAATCTTGGTGCAAACCAAGCCAAGTGCTTGGCCATGGGTGGATGTGGTTCAATTTGAACTACATACAAGATGACTGTCAGACCTCATGGCTATTACTCTTTCACAATTCTGTCCCAAGACTGCAGCAGATTTCACAAGAGACCCTGACTACAAGGCACAAACTTGGGTGAAGACTGTCATGGGCTTCACAGATTGTCCCCCAAACTTCAGTAATCATGTGTACCTTTAGAAGACACCAGAAATGTGGACAAATTGTTGACCTGCTAAAGGTGGGTTTGGGTGTCATGAATATAATTAGGCACCAGGGTAGAATGACTTGGGTCTAGAGGTTAGTACATTGACTCAGGGGCTAGCACTGAGTTTAGACTTGGTGGGTGAAAAAAGTGGAGACACCCAAACAGAATTTCATAGTGCAATAACAGGAGATTTCAACTGGGTGAGAGACCACAAAGTAAGCAATTTGAGACATCTGTCCCCCACCCTGAAATACTCAGAGGCTTTCCTCCAGTATAATCTGGGATAGCTCTACCACCTTCTCATCCTCCTCCTCCTGCTTTTAGCACTTCCTGCCTTTGCCCCTCTCTTTCTTCTGCCTACTGACCTTCACCTCCCCTTGCCTCAGAGAGCATCTAGCCCAGGTGGCTAGGTAAAGGGTAGAAAGGTAATGGAGGTATTTTTAGTCCTGATTGGGCAGGAGAGCTGTGAGCAAGCCCCTACATGAACTTAAAAGACAGTAGTCATCTCCTATTCCCATTCCTGACACTCATCTGTTAAACTGCAACCATCTTCCTATCAGTCTCTTGAGCCAGATTATAAAGGTGGATTGCATGCGTATAAGCAGACCTATTGCATGCTTTGTACTCAAATACTAAAACGCCTCTCATTTTGTTTAATATTGCCACCAGGGTATGGGCCCTTATTACTCTTCCATAGGTCCATATAATATGCTGCATGTGAAGTTCAGGAAGGAAGTGAAAACCTGGCATTTCACATGCTAAGGATGTGAACCCAAACTGTCATCTTGGCACCATAGAGTCTATCGAGACATGAAACCAGAACTCAACACTTCTCTTGAGTGATCTAACCGAGAGATAAATGAGGTTTGCTCCAAAAAATATTACAGTAACTACTGCAACAGTCATCCATCATGGTTGACTGTAGTCAGAGTAAGTCATGAACTAATCATACTTCTCTTGGTTGCCCAAAGAAAATATTTATCCAGGCTGTCTGTAACCATGCGGATGAAAGTTGTATCTCTACCCTCTAGAATGGACCCATAAAATTCATATTATGGAAAACCACCAGGACAATCTGTAGGACATCCCTGTACATTCAGATGGTCGCCATCATCCATCCTAAACTAATCTCCCTCATTTCTTTGTGTGCCATCAATGTTTGAGAGATCTGCCATCCACCAAAGGAACTGGGTAATTAAAACATTATAAACTCTTGCCAAACAGTAACAGTTTGTATCTTAGATGACTAATATATTCTATCCCTGCAGGTTCCATTCTTGTCTCTCATCAACCTCCAAACTGAACACTATAGCATTATAAACTCTCCTCTTAAAAAGTGCAGTTTGTATCAGGATGCCTAAATGCCCACTATCCATTGCAGATTTGTTCCACTACCTTACTTTCACTTAACCTAATTCCTTTCTCTTTCAGGCATTCACATACTGCTCCACTCCCAATGACTGCACATAACTGACTAATTTAATAACCCTGGTTAACCCACTGACCCACCAACATAATATCTTGACCATACAAAGTATGTCTGGTGGTACATTGACTCCATGGTTTTGGTTTCTGGCCTGCTTGGGTAGGTTTTTTACATTATGTACTGGGTCTGATCGGCTTCCCTCCATAACTTCCTCCTCCTAACTCACTCAAAGGCCAGGAACCAGCTTGTTTGGATATCTATTCTTGCACCATGGGATTCTGGTGGCTTAATAGTGTAGACAATGAGTTGCTTATCTCTTGCTCCTTGGTAAACTCAACTTAACTAAAACATTAATAAATGAACATGTAACACAAGAAAAATCCAAATAAATTTAGAAAAGTAGAGTAAATGTGAATAAATGAAACCAGATTTTATTGATTTTCAAGGCAGTCACTACACTTGCATCATCATTAATATGTCTTACAGAGTCCCTTTTTGCATTGCTGGTAGTTCATTAACAACTATTCAATTGAGTTCCAACTCCCTCTCCCACCCTCCCTCCCTCCTGAGTTGCATATGCTTCCAAGTACTGTTCTCTTGACTACGGTATTGAATCCCAGGGTCATCCTAGTGCAGGATCCTTTGATCGTGTACGGTAGGGCAGAAATTCAGAGACTAGCCCTGTTCTTTCCTTGTCAAGTCTGGACCCCCTCCATCTGCTGGCCATGAAATGGGGAGCCACCAGGGGACGGCTGCTACTGCTTAGGTGCTGTCAATTTGTCCACCATCCACCCCCACCCTCCGACTCTATCTAAAGTGCCTATACCCCTCTTTGCCTCTAATAAGAGGATCTCCCCTCCGCGCTTGCCCATTTTTCAAGCTCTCTTTTCCAAGTTCCAGCCCTCGGACCACCTGGCGATTTCCAGTTTCTAGTAATCTCCTGTTTGGCCAGTACAAACGCAGGTCCTGGAATTTCCTGATTGTTTTTGTCATGGCCGTGTGTGGAAACCAGCCCAGTAAACAGTGTCCTGGGGTGCGTGGGATCTCTTTGTCTATGATACTTCTTATTATCTGAAGTACCTCTTCCCAGAATGCGGTCAGCTTGGGGCAGTCCTAGAACATGTGCATCATGTGTGCCTACCTGTCTCCGCACCTGGGGCAGGCTGCCTCTTCTAATTGAAAATACCTCCTAATGTGTGAATGCGAATAAATTAAATGGCACTAAAATGACAAAAATCCAATAAGGAGAAATTGAGATTTGAATTTTTAAAGTTTTAAATAAAATTATCACCAAAAACTGGTAAACATTAAATGAGATCTAGAAGCAATTTGAGGTTGAACCTGATGGAGCATTGGTTGGATTTAAAAAACAGGTTTGACCCGGTCAGAGGTTTTAATAAGTCTCAAAAATGGAAGTCGAGGGGCGTGGCTGGGCAAGATGGCCGAACGGACGTAGACCGTCTCAGCTCCCGGTCCACACACTGTTCCCGCGGTGAAAAAGGGCAGCTGCGGCAGCTTACAGACAACGCAAAAAGATCACAGCGGTGTCGGAAGATGCGGTGAGCAGGAGGGAGCGATTTGCGTACCTGATCATTGCGGCTATCACCCTGTTTAGCCTCGCGCTCCCTCAGAGAGCGCCGACAGTCGGGGCTAAGATGGCGGCGTGAGCCCGAGAGCTGTAGGAGACCTTGCTGACTTCACCCCGGATGCATCGCTGCAGGCGCCTGAGTGTGCGGAATGGTGGCAGACTAGAGGTGAGCAGCGGCGGGGGGTCCTACGCGGCGGCTGATGAGGCTTTAGCACCATACTGAGCCTCCTTCCTCCACACGTGCCTGACCTTAAAATGGCAGCCGCGCCGCTCTAAATGGCGATGGAATGATGCACTCGCAGCCTGCCGCGTGGTCTCACCCGTCTTCCCTGCCTTCATGGCAGATCTCATGGTGCATGCAGTGAACACTTTGAGGGAATCCCTACGAGATTGGCACCTGCTCCTGCTTATTCTGGGCATCTGAGGCACTGGGGCTCACAGCTGCCTCAGTGCTAGCTCGCTGATACACCTCTCCTGCTCATTGGATTCAACAGCCAACACGACCCAGCGCCTTAAGGCTCACACCTGCACTGAGCCTCAGCAACTGGGGGCCACAGTCTTTCTTCTCCCTGCCCTCACTGACACCATACCTCCCCAGTCTCCACTTTGCCTTCTGAGGGGCGCACTGCGATATCTTCGCCTCCAGAGAAACAACCTCCCAGTGGTGACAGGGGCTGCTACCGAGCACTAGATGTCTGACCAGTTGCATCGCGAATCCGTCCTTGTCCACACATCGCGGAGCTTTCCAGCCCAGAGCTTAACACTGTGACGCCTCAGTCAGGACTCTGCGTACTCCTACTAATCATATTAGTTCCACATGATTCTGGGGTCTTATGCCGCCTAAGAAGCTGACGGGCAGGACTCCGAACAGGGTCTCAGATTTCTTTTTGACCTCTGACAAGCAATCTGCGCTTCAAGGGGACACTGATGCGGCAGCAATGGCCCTCACAAAAGCGGATCTCCTGAATATGTTCAAGGACTTTAAAGCTGAACTCCGCAGTGACATCAGTCAAGACATCAAATCTTTAATGGAGCAACTGCGTTCGGATCTGTCGGAGCGCTTGACGTCTCTGCAGAAAGATGTGGATTCAGTGGGCACCAGGGTCCTTGACCTTGAGACGCAACACCAGGAACAGGAACGACTTTCAAACGAGCTGCGGGACGATGTGAGAACACTCAAGGAACAAATGTCCTAGGCGCAGCTCAAGACAGAGGACCTCGAAAACGGAGCGCGACGCGAGAACATAGGAGTCCGGGATTTAGAGGAGGGCGTGGAGGGGCCTGACCTGGAGGCTTTCATGGTGGGCCTCTTATCGGAGATCTTGGCCCCACAGTCTCTTAAAATTAAACTGGACAGAGTTCATCAAGTGCGATTCCTCTCACCTGGTGAAAAGAAGAGACCACGTGACATCCTGGCAAAATTCCATTCTTACAGAGTCAAGGAAGCGGTGCTACAGGCAGCAAGGATGAAGGACTCAGTTTCATTTCAGGGTCACTCCTGCACCATCTACCAGGATGTGGCATCGTCTACACTGGCACGGAGGCAACAGTTCCGACCTGTCACTGCTAAACTGCCGGCTGATAAGATCAAGTATAGATGGACCTACCCCTCTGGGCTTAGCTTTGAATTCCAGAATAAGCGACGCCACATCACTGACTTACGGGAAGGCCTCGATCTGCTGGGTCTCCCCTCCATGGGGGCTGGCCTCTCCCAAAGTGCATTTGGTGAACCTAACCGAGGCTCCTGGTCTGCTTCAGCATGGTCCGCGGGGACCCGTAGGGGACGCAGATGATTACCTCCGGACTACTTGGTGAGATTGTCTTGCGTTGCCCCGGCGGACCTGCTTCAGTGCCTGATTTTCCAGTTGTGTCCAGTGGGATCCGGCAGGGCTATGCTCCTCCTAGGTGTGATCCTTTTTTGCTCCCACAGTTACCCGTGAATACAATCCTGCGGTCACTTGTTCAATTCAAAAAGGGGACATGGACCTTGTGGGCAGCGCCACTATGATTAATGTTGTTCCCTTCTGTATGATATTTAGCAGGTTTGAAAGTCGAGGTATAACAGCTTCTAGTTTTATAATGTGTTGCAGGATGGTGTTGAATGTTCTACCTATCATTACTAAAAACCTGTCAGTCTCATTCTCCTATGTATCGATCGGTATTGCGGTGCAATTTTGGACCGCACAAACATGTCTTAGTTCAATACACTGCGGGACGGGCGTGGACGGGGCCCTCGGACCTGTTGTCCCCCCCGGTTCCTGCAGGTCCTCTTAACCCTATAGGGGGACCATATTGCAGTGATTTAATACTGTTTAATTGTTAATGTTTACTTGCATTTTTTGGGGGGGTTAGATGGTGGGTGTGGGAGAGTTGTGGGGACGGCTTTTTATTTGTTGCTCTTAAGGGCCTTTTGGATATATGGAATGGCACACGTGACGGGTTCTGGCACTGCTGGAACATTGGAGGTCAGTCTGGGATCGGGGTACCGAGGGGGTCTCTAGGACTCAGCGAGATCTGTAGTTTTCTCCTTTTGACATGATGCCGATTACCATAGGAACTTAAAACGTCAAAGGCCTTAACTCCCCCCAAAAGCTCCAAAGAGTGTGGAAATACATTATTGACCATCACCTCGACATAGTAGCTCTAGAAGAGACACAATTAGCCAGGGCTGAAGACACGCGCCTCAGACACAAACAGTTCCCACTAATTTACAGATCATCAGCCCACACGAAACACAGAGGGTGGCTATCATGTTCCGCTCTTCTGTGCAATTCCAGCCTCTGGGCATTCAGAGTGATAGAGACGGTCGCTGGGTTATGATTAAAGGGCAGTAAAAAACAAACTTTTTTCAAAAGGTGGGTCCAAGGGAAATATATTTAACGATCCACAGGTTTCTTATCCCTTAATACCTACTATTAAATAACAACACAGAAACCTAGGGTCTGAACAAA
This sequence comes from Triturus cristatus, assembly GCF_964204655.1. Lineage (NCBI taxonomy): Eukaryota > Metazoa > Chordata > Amphibia > Caudata > Salamandridae > Triturus > Triturus cristatus. Next base: position 406,362,367 of record NC_140583.1, on the reverse strand, counting down.
AATTAGCACTACTAGAAAGATTAAGCACTCCAAGAAAGAAAAAAGCAAGTGAAAATTATCATTTTGAATAAATCCCATCAACCACCAAAGTAGCGATCATCATCATTTGGGATTCATTAACCATTGCAGAACCCTCCAACAAGTCAGGGCTGCATACTCTGTGAGCAACAATACCTTCTTTTTCTTGTTTAGATTCGGTTTGTGCTCACGTATTTACTTCATACCTTGAATCCTTGTGATATAGCTATCTTGTATATAGGCGGTGGTGATGGAAGCAGTGGAAGTGAAAAAAGAGTGCAAATATTAAAATCATCTACCGGACCAGAAAGAACATTTTAATAGATACTGTCTGGGTGACGAGATTAAAAACCAGTGTAGAAGCAGTTTTAAAAAATAAGTGCTAAAGTCCAAAAGGAAGGGTCTACATGTTTCAGCCTCAAGATTTAATGACAATCAGGCTTTCGTCAGGACCTTAAAGAACTTTCGCTACTGCTGTATAAATGTTAGTATAATTCCAAAAATAAAACACACTAGTGATGTAAATTATACAACCTACTTTGCTCTGGGATTTTCAAAGACTCTCAAAAATTTCAGGAGTATTCACCCAAATCCTAGAAAAGAATAAATAATAATAATGATAGTATTTTCAACCTGCTTTATCATTCAAGTCAGTGTTCTATGTATGCTATAGCAACTGTTATGGGCAGTAACAACTAGACTGGGGTCTAATTTAACATTACGCCGTTAATCAGTGAATTCAGTGTATGCTTACCCATCTGTGTACGGGAGCTCTCCTCACCTCACCTGGCATCCGCTCAGAGAATTGAGGCCCGCTCTGTATAAAGACAAATGGGTGTAACACAATTCTCAAGTTAAGAACCTAATGTCTTCATTTTAAAACATACCACACATTTCAATATCATGGCATCGCAATATGATATGGTCGTTTCTGAACCAGTCACACTACTTTAAGATGTCCCTATTGTAGCTCCCTTGAGTACTAGATATCAGCGTGCTTACAATATCAGAACAGAATGATATATATCTGACTTAGCTCCGTATTGCTCCTCTAAAAATGATCTAGTATCCATTCGAAGATGTCATATCTTAGATATGCTCGCTCTAGAGGCATTATTCATGATGAGTTAGACCATAAGTCCTGTTGTTATCTTCCTTTTTAATTATCTCTCTATTAGTTAATAGCTATACAGTCGATGTTGTTTTACTGCACCTTTGCGATTTAGTCAGTATTTGTAGAGCAAATATACTGCAATAAATCACAAGGAACTGGTGGCTAGTACAGACGCTCAGGTGCCACAGGAAAATACGGCGCTGCTCCGGCCTCCGCGACCTTGCTGTCTCGAGGGAGCCGCAGAAGTACTGATCATACACAGAGAGTCCCTGACTGCTTTGGGGTGAGGTGAGAGGCATAGCGCTGGCTGGTGAGGCTGCACAAACACACCCTGAAGGATACCGGTGTCTAACAGAGTACCAATGGCCCCCCCAGTTTTCACTTTGTGGGCGGTATAATCAAGCTCCTTGCTGAGGCTAGAAGTGAAGACGGACAGGCAGTGCCGCTTGGGACACCCGGGAGAACGTGAGGTGAAGGCGACACCCTAGGCAAGATATCCTGCGCATTCAGGGAGGGAGCGGAGAAGTGAGGGGCCGACGGGCAGGAGAGTCGGCCGGGAGAGGCGACGCGAGGGCCCGACTGACATGGTCTGTAACGTAACCACCGTCATCGAACCCAGGGGCAGTGACCAAGCGGAGTGATACGCTGCACGGAGGCGAGACCTACAGCCTGGAAGGTATTGATGGTAGAGGACACTTAACGTCCGGCGCGGATATAATTGACGCCACCCCTAAAACTCGCCCAGTAACGGGCTCACTAAGCCGAGCTACACACAAGAGGAGTCCTGGCCAGCACCGGCTGCGGCACCGGTCGACCGGCCCACCCACCCATCATACTGAGTGCCCGGGAAAACCGTCAGGCCGCGTGTGTCTGGTAGGTGGCGGCGATTACCGTCCAGTGATTGAAGACAGGCGCATAGAGATCTTGGAAGCCAGTCAGAGATGGGGGGGCAAGGGGCCTCGCACGACTCCGCAGCTCAAACTGGACAAATATGCGTATTTCAAAGACCCTTCAACGTTGCCTGAACGACGGCCCCCAACGGAGGCAGCCCCCACACCTGAAGGGTCGCCAAAAGTCACGCTAGATATAATGTCTGCCCTCACTAACGTGCAAACCACAGTGGGATCGATCTTCTCGAATGTTTCATTTCTGAGAGCGGACTTTCAGAAAATGGCCACCAGAGTCACGGAGGTGGAGAGGGTGGCGACCACCCTCGCGACAGACACAAGCGACTTACAACGGGAGGTCCGCCAGTTAGAAGCTGATAACAAGATCATGGCGGCCAAGCTGGACGACCAAGAAGGGCGATCCAGACGCAACAATGTTAGAATTACGGTAGCCCCGGAGAGTGAAGGAAGCCAAGCCATGGATCTCTACGTCGAAGACCTCATCAACACTCGTCTTCAGTCAAGGGGGCTCTCCACCTTCTTTTCAGTGGAAAGGGCACATCGCGTCCCGGGAGGCAAGCCTAAACCGGGGGCACCCCCCAGACCTATCTTAGCCCGCATTTTCAATTATCGAGATCGGGACGTCATACTACAGACTGCACGGGTGGCTCCCCCGCTGCGAATCCAGAACTCATTGATCTCATTCTTTCCCGACTATACTGCGGCAGTCACGAAGAGAAGAAGAAACTTCATGGAGGTTAAAAAAGAACTAAAAAGCAGAGAGTTATCATACGCCATGTTGTTCCCTGCCAGGCTGAGAGTAGTGGCGGATGGGAAAACGTGGTTTTTCGAAACACCGGAGGAGGCATGGGATTGGCTAGAGGGCTGGCATCGAACAGAGGGACCCCGACGGACAGGACGGCACCCACAACGACTCCAAGAGGGGAACAAAACCACGGATCGCACAATCGAGAACAAGGAGGACTCCCCGCATCAGAGGCTGGGCAGCGATGTCCCGGGAGCAATACCCTGTCGCATGGACCGGCCCGGGATCAGAAAAGAACACAAAACAAAACACAAACAAAGAAAGAAAAGAAACACAAGAGAAGGGGTAACTGTGGCAGTTGACCAGCATTGCCGAGATCCGAATGACAAAACCAGAATATGTATGGCACATCACATTGAAAATTTAGCGATGCACTTACAAGATAAGACTGACAACCGGATTATCGTCTTTGATCAAGGGGACACCGAGGCGCTTCTCGGACTTTCCCCCCACACGCAAGTACTGTTTAATGGGATTGAAGCACTCTGCATTGTTGGGGAGGCGGGTAGTTCGGAATCTGTCTAGCAGGGGAGCAGGGAGGGGGGAGGAGTGGGGGGTTGTTTTTGTTTCATCAAGGGGAATTTGTTTCATGTTCTTAATTGGTTTTTTTGCATTATACATACGAGCATATGCACTTCTATTGGAGTCAGTCACACAAAAGTCACTACACACGCCAGATACAGCGCTGTCAGGGATCCGTTTCCATGTCTTCGTCCTCACACCCACAAGGCTATGACAGATACGACCTTTAGCTCACAGGTGAATAATAAGCAGGCACCAGGGTCGCCATTAACAGTAGTCTCCTGGAATGTAAACGGCCTTGGTAACAAGATAACAAGATAAAGAGAGGCCTGGTATTGCAATACCTAAAAAGGCATGCACCATCAGTCACCCTGATACAAGAAACACACATGGTTGGTACGGCAGTCAAGGCATTGGACAGATGTGGCTTTAAAATGGTGACCCACTCCGCAGGAGCTGCCCTCTGGTCCTGACCGCAACCTGGACAGATGATCAGGGTCGATTTGCAGCGGCCTCCTGTCAGTGGGAAGGACGGGTTCTTAACTTTGTCTCGGTGTACATACCTCCGGCATTGCACGCAATGGCGTTTAGGGCCCTAGGCAAGTTCCTGCTAGACCTGCCCCCCGGGGAGATCATCATAGGAGGCGACTTTAACACCATAATGGATGCCACGCGAGATAGATGTCCCCCTAGGAGTCAAGGAACGGGTTCATCGCCCCTACAAGACTTCACTGACGCACTTGGCTTGGTGGGTGTATGGCGCGTGCGCCACCCCTTACAGCACCAATACACACACCATTTGGGTGCGCATAATAGTCTTTCTCGGATAGACTATTTTCTCACCGCTCAAACAGGGTTAGACGATATACAAGAGGTCAAACATCACCCGAGAGGCATCTCGGATCACTCACCCTTACTATTAACATACTCTTCTCGCCTCATGGGTAGGAGGCGTATTTACCCTATCTACCCAGGATATCTCAAAGTTCCACAGATTAGGAAAATCATGCACAAGACCACGAAGCACTATTTTCAGGACAACGCTCATACAGTTGAGTCTCCACTTATCCTTTGGGAGGCCTATAAGCCAGTTATATGTGGACAGGCCATCTCAACGATCCCTGCACATAAACAAGCGCAAGCGCAACAAGTATTAGAATTGGATGTGCGGTAGACCACGCGGAGGGAGATCACGCAGCGGATCCCAACGGCGCCAACACCCATGCTCTACACTTAGCTAGACAAGCATACAGGGACGATGTATGGGAGGTGGCCAAGACATGGATCACGAAAACACGACATACGATATACGAAGTGGGGGATAAAGCTGGAAAGTTACTGGCATGGCTAGCCAAAAAGGAGAGGGCCAGTCGTTGGGTGGCGCACATTCGGTTAACCACCGGAGAGACGATAGCAGACCCGAATGATATCGCAAAGACATTTGCGCATCATTTCGAAGCAGTATACACTCCTATGGCAACGACAACAGTCGAAGAAAATCTAGAATTCTTACAAGACATGCAGCTCCCACGATTAACCTCACAAGACGCACAACTACTAGAAGTGGACCTTACCACTGAGGGAATCGCCGTGGCCATCAGGGGCCTCCAGCCCGGGAAGGCGCTGGGACCCAATGGGATCCCAGTGGAATGGTATAAAAGAGAGACGGACACACTGGCACCGCACTTGTTAAGAATGTACCAGGCTAGTTTAGAGGAAGGAATGCTCCCCCGAGACCAGAGGGTGGCTACACTTATAGCGATACTCAAACCCGGTAAACCCCCTCAGGAGTGCTCCTCCTACCGGCCTATCTCGCTCCTCAACTTGGAAGAGAAAATACTAGCAAAGGCGCTAGCGACCGGACTGCAACCTCACTTAAAGACGCTCATACATCCGGACCAGCCTGGTTTTATGCCGGGCAGGAACACAGCGATGAACCTCAGATGCCTACATGGTATATTAGCTAGTGCACCTGGTATACAGGAAGAGGCGGTCATCCTATCTTAGATGCCAGTATGGCCGTTGACCGGGTAGAGTGGCCATTTCTTTTTGCGGAACTGCGGCGCTTTGGGTTTGGACCCAAAATCTGCGCATGGATAAAGCTGTTATATTCGCAGCCACTGGCGCAGGTAGCGGTCAACGGGCGACTGTCGGAAGACATTCCGCTGGGACGAGGGACCAGACAGGGCTGTCCCCTCTCCCCTTTGCTATTTGCGTTGGTCTTGGAGCCGCTTGCGGCATGGATTCGGGCAGACCCGGTGGTAAAAGGTCTGAAATGGACAGATGACTGGGAGGACAGGATCTCCCTCTACGCAGATGATATTTTACTATATTTGACACACCCGGAGCGCTCCCTCAATTGCTTGTTAGACATTTGCGCCTCATATGGCAGAGTCTCTGGTTACTCCATTAATTGGAACAAATCTGTGTTATATATACTCAACGGCCCTTCCCCACGCCTGCCCAGAGGGGCTGAGATACAGATAGCAACTGACGGATTCAAATATCTTGGCATCCATATCACGCCAAACCACGCGCACTTTACAGAGCGCAACTTGCTTCCGCCGCTGAAGAGGCTCAGGAGTGACGTTAGAAGCTGGCACTCCCTCCCGCTGACAATGTAGGGGAGGGCTGCGTTGTTTAAAATGATGGCTTTCACCCGGTTTCTTTACGCAATACAAAACACACCCATGTCTACCGACTCATACTTCAAAGCTATTGCGGCGGAGGTGGGTCACCTACTGTGGGAGGGGTAGCCTCACCGTATAGCTATGCGTAAACTAATGCGGAGCTGGTATGCCGGTGGCATTGCGCTACCAAATGTCCATTTATATTATTGGGCCTCCCAACTTATAGTGATCAATCAATGGTTACACGCCCCCCTGGACAAACCGGCGCTATGTATGGATAGACACCTGATTGGTACGGACGGAATAATGGGCGCCCTTTATGATAAAGCCAAGATAAAAAAATTGATCGGTCCAACGGCACACACGGTGCAGGTTTGGTACAGGGCACAATGGGCACTGGGATGGGAGGGGACGATAACTCAACATACACTATTATGGGACTCTCCCCGGTTCGGCAAGCTGCGTAAGAGCAAAGGTTTTAAACAGTGGGACCTGATAGGCATTTCCAGGGTGGGCGACCTTTGGAAAAAGGGGGAGGTGGTCACTTTTGCGCAACTCCAATCAACGTACCAAATGGCAGGGACAGAGCAATACGGATACATGCAAATAAAACATGCCCTTACAAGGGCCATACCTCCGGGAAGTGATCTGCCTGAGTCATCACCACTGGAGGACCGTTTGCTAACTGGCTCTTTAGCCAAAAAAGCGATCTCATTAACATATCGGAAACTGGTCAATAACCAGAAAGACCCCACACAGGCCCTTAGGGAGAGGTGGTAGTCGGAGATAGGTGAGCTGGACGAGCAGGATTGGCAGGAGGCGCTTGCGTCCCCACGAGAACTTGCGACCCCCTCCAGACTAAAGCTTGTGCAGCTAAAAATACTGCATAGAACATACTACACAAGATCGACACTTCACAAAATAGGGAAGGCAGACACGCCACTTTGCCTTAGGGGCTGTGGGTCTATAGGTACATCCTACCACACCATATGGGACTGTCCCAGCATTCAACGGTATTGGGGGCGGTGTTGGCCACGGTGACCCAGGTCTGCGGGGTTGATGTCCCCCCTGAGCCACGCAGATGTCTACTTAATGTGTGGGAGCCAACGGATCTCGACCATGCAGCGCAGGAATGGGTGACACTGACCATCGCATTCGCCAAGCGAAACATCGCACAACACTGGGGAGCACTGATGATCCCCACCCATCAGCAATGGTGCCGAGATCTCGATAGCGCCATGGTGGCGGAAAAGGCAGTTTTTATTAATAGGGGATGCCCCCGAAAATGGACACGTGTATGGGGAAAATGGAACACCTTTCGGGGAAACATATGTGCCCCAACACCCGAAGACTCAGAACCGGACTTGAGCGACTAAAACTTACGATGTGATACCCACTGGGGGTCCCTTTGGGAGGGGATGATTACATTGTGCGAATTGTATGATAAGAGAACTGATCTGACCGTATTTCAATCTATACTGAGGACTGTACAAGGATGGCGCAATGTATGTGATGTTAAACAATGACTGTATTAATTAGGATGATGTATTTCTCGATTTTGATATTAATTAATGATAACAAATAAAAACATTAAAAAAAACAAACTGAGTAGAGTCTCCAGACAAAACAATTCAGAACTACCCATAGGTGCTGATAAGGAATAAGCCTTTTTAGATTACGTATGAGTGCCATACTGGGATATTTTGTTAAGCTGGTTTTGCTCTGGGATTCTCCATAACAAACTAGTTGAGTATCATATGATCAAATGAGCACCCAACTGAGGTCTTGTTGATAAACAGACCCATGTATAGATAAAATATGTGTAATTATCATGTTGTGTTGTTTGTGCTCAAAAATGATCTTGCCTCTTGTGAATCAATGTCTCACCCTAGTCGAGAGTGTTGTCCACGGAATATCATCGTTTAAACCTTGTATGTCACTCTTAAGTTTAAAAATCCATTTTTGTTCCCTCCTGAACAGAAATCGCGTAATGTCACTTATATGTGTAGGGATGTATGGTTATTCTAACACCGTCCACCTCAATTCTTCTGTCTTATGTTGGTGTGTAAGAAAGTGATTTGTGAGTCTTGTCGCCTGTTTTTTACACCGAATGGTGCTTTTGGGCTCGTTAATACGCAACTTGATTTTGCGCGTCGTCATGCCAACATATCTGAATGAACATGGACAAGTAATCATGTAAATCACTCTTTCAGAGTTACAGTTGGTATGTTTAGTTAGTATCCATGGTCTTTCTGCCCCTATGTCTACCTGTTTGGTATGTTGGGTTTGCGGGCATGCTGCACAAGACCTCCTTTGACCAGACTTACTTTTGTACCTACTTATAGTACTCTCACAAATAAGGTACAAAAAAGCATTCGAAGACATTGGCGCATTCTGAATATAGGATCTGAAACTCTACCAGTTCCTCTTTTTTCATATAAAAGAGGATCTAATTTACGAGACAGTTTGGTACATACCAGACCCATGATCTACACACCAGTAAGAACAAACACATTGTGGAATTTACCAGCAGTGCAGGGACATTTTCCCTGCGGGTCTTGTACAGCATGCCCGCTAAGTATAGACAAGTCTTTATTCGCAACAAGCAAATCACGATAAGACTCGTAGTGAGAGAATACACTACATATCCCATGAAGCCTTGGTGGCGCGCTTCTATGATGTAGGATAAGCAACGCGCATCAGAATTCACAGCAGAGATACGCATTTAAACGTGGAGAATGAGCGCGCCGGTACCTTCTCATCCTGCTCGACACAGAACGAGGTACCGACGTACAGGTCAGTTAGTTTGCATCCAAGTTAGCACTTATTTCCAGCGTCAAACAGAGCGGAATGCGTGTGGTTTGTTTTGTCCCTCAGTTGGGCCTGACAGATAGTTATCCCCTGACTTTTATTTTGATTCATAAGCTTTTCGAGGGTGACTACCACCAGAGAAACTAATAGCAGTGCCTGATAATCTCATTAATTCTACTTGCTCGTCTAACAGTACTGCAATTTTGGGACATGGGGCCTCATGTAGGTAGCCCAATACCGGTCGGTAACGGCCGATTTTCGGTAAATATACCGTTACCGACCGGTATTTAGGCTTTCGATATGTAGGGGGATCATTTCTGTATACGGTAATTTACCGAATCGGTAATTTTACCGATTCGGTAAATACCGAATACAGAAATGAGATGTAGGGGTAGTGTGTGGTGGGTGTGGGGATTCGTTATTTACCACCAACTGAAAGTTGGTGGTAAATGACGAATGTCTCAGTTAAGGCATTATTTGGCCCTTAGATGTGTGCAATGTGGCAGACACACATGCCCTCAGGGCATGTATGTGTGCCACATGTGCACACATGCAGGAATCAGGGGGCAACAGGGTGTCAATATGACACCCTGCCACCCTTGATTGAGCTCCCCCATTACCGATTCGGTATTTACCGATTCGGTAATGGTAACTGGCTTCCCATTGATTCCTATGGGCCTCCTGGCCCATAGGAATCAATGAGATACAGGTTACCATTACCGAATCGGTAAATACCGATTCTAAAATACCGACACTTACCGAATCGGTATTTTTTTACCTACATTACATTTACCGATTCATAAATACCGAATCGGTAAAATTCGGTATTTAAGAATCGGTAAATGTAATTTACCTACATAAGGCCCTTAATCTTGTTTAAAATACTGAGTTTTGTATTTCACAATATTTACTCCAACAGTGTACGGGCTAACAGACGGTTAAGAAGAGTATTGTTTACTCTCATAGATATTATGCGGCGATTCGGGCGCGATCCCTCCGGGCCCTTGCATAAATCAAGGCCGCGGCGTCTCCTTTGTTATTAGGCCGCCGCAAGCGGTGCGACCCGGGTTCTCCCTGCGATGCGGCTGTGTAGTCGTTAATAGGGTCGGCTGATGTCCTTTGCCTTCCGAGTCAGCGCTTGAGTCTAATTGCTGGCCACCACGTCTCCGCGAACGCGGTGATCTGTGCTGTCCCGCCGGGCCCCCTGCGTAAATCGAGGCCGCGGCGTCACCGTTGTTGATAGGCCGCCTCCAGCAACGCGGCCCGGGTTCTTGGTGCGACACGGTTGGACAGTCGCTGACAGGATCGGCGGATGCCCCCTACCTTCCGATGTTCATGTGTGTCTTTTAAAGCGGATTTCTGACAGGATATGGTGCCGGAATAGTCGGGGAATGCGCGCTGGTCCCGGAGCTTTTCTACGCCGCAGCCATTTCTCCCGGCTGCAAGCCACACCCCCTCTACTCAGTTTTTAATAGACAACTCGGGTTCTAAACATGTAGGTTTTGCTGAACCCCCTCTTTTTGAATAACACCATCATACGGCCATCAGAGGGCGCCTTTCATCTGACTATATCACTGATCTGATGAGACGCCTTATATTTCAATACTAGCTGTAATGAGACGGACACCTAAGCTCTCTACAAATTAATGGAAACAATGTTTGCAGACAATTTAATTTTTTTATTCTTCTAAGTATAGACGAGTCTTTATTCGAAAAAAGCGAATCACGATAAGACTCGTAGTGAGAGAATACACTACATATCCCATGAAGCCTTGGTGGCGCGCTTCTATGACGTAGGATAAGCATCGCGCATCAGAATTCACAGCATTGATACGCATTTAAACGTGGAGAATGAGCGCGCCGGTACCTTTCCATCCTGCTCGGCACAGAACGAGGTACCGACGGACAGGTCAGTTAGTTTGCATCCAAGTTAGCACTTATTTCCAGCGTCGAACAGTGCGGAATGTGTGTGGTTTGTTTTGTCCCTCAGTTGGGCCTGACAGATAGTTATCCCCTGACTTTTATTTTGATTCATAAACTTTTCGAGGGTGACTACCACCAGAGAAACTAATAGCAGTGCCTGATACTCTCATTAATTCTACTTGCTCGTCTAACAGTCCTGTAATTTTGGGACTTAATCTTGTTTAAAATACTGAGTGTTGTATTTCACAATATTTTCTCCAACAGTTTACGGGCTAACATAGACGGTTAAGAAGAGTATTGTTTACTCTCCTAGATATTAATCACCACTGCTGGTTTATTGCAGTATATTTGCTCTACAAATATTGACTAAAACGCAAAGGTGCAGTAAAACAACATCGACTGTATAGCTTTTAGCTAATAGAGTGATAATTAAAAAGGAAGATAACAACAGGACTTATGGTCTAACTCATCCTGAATAATGCCTCTAGAGCGAGCATATCTAAGATATGACATCTTCGAATGGATACTAGATCATTTTTAGAGGAGCAATACGGAGCTAAGTCAGATATATATCATTCTGTTCTGATATTGTAAGCACGCTGATATCTAGTACTCAAGGGAGCTACAATAGGGACATCTTAAAGTAGTGTGACTGGTTCAGAAACGACCATATCATATTGCGATGCCATGATATTGAAATGTGTGGTATGTTTTAAAATGAAGACATTGGGTTCTTAACTTGAGAATTGTGTTACACCCATTTGTCTTTATACAGAGCGGGCCTCAATTCTCTGAGCGGATGCCAGGTGAGGTGAGGAGAGCTCCCGTACACAGACGGGTAAGCGTACACTGAATTCACTGATTAACGGTGTAATGTTAAATTAGACCCCATTCTAGTTTTTACTGTCCATAACAGTTGCTATAGCATACGTAGAACACTGACTTGAATGATAAAGCAGGTTGAAAATACTAGCATTATTATTGTTTATTTTTTTCTAGAATTTGGGTGAATACTCCTGAAATTTTTGAGAGTCTTTGAAAATCCCAGAGCAAAGTAGGTTGTATAATTTACTTCACTGGTGTGTTTTATTTTTGGAATTACAGTAACATTTATACAGCAGTAGCAAAAGTTCTTTAAGGTCCTGACGAAAGCCTGATTGTCATTAAATCTTGAGGCTGAAACATGTAGACCCTTCCTTTTGGACTTTAGTAGTTATTTTTTAAAACTGCTTCTACACTGGTTTTTAATCTCGTCACCCGGACAGTATCTATTAAAATGTTCTTTCTGGCCCGGTAGATGATTTTAATATTTGCACTCTTTTTAGGTCTCGCCTGACCCAGCGCATGCGCTGGTCTGGCAAGACTTATTGAGAGGGCTCCAAAAAGTGCTACCAGGCCAGCCTAGAGCTACATTGCATGTGCGCAGGCGCACATGCAATGTACATTCGCGGCCTCACGGCCGCTTTGATGTTTGATCGCGATCACTGCCGCTTGGCATAGCCAATAGGTCTCGCTTTTGGGACCTTATAAGTATTTCGTTATGCTACTGTTGCATGGCTAAACACTTATAAAGTTTCGAAAGCCGAGATCTATTGGCTATGCCAATGCTTGTTATTAACATGTCTCAACTCAAAATATAGGTAATTTGTTTAACATCTGCATAAACAGACGCATTTACAAATTTCAGTCACAAATTTGAGACCATTGGCTGTTTTTAGTTGCAGTTTTCATTCTTTTCTCCTTCCCAGCGTATCCTCCAGGATGGGATCTAGTTTCTTTTTTATGACCCCAAACACTTTTATAACCAATAGAACCACGATGCCAATATTGCATGTTATGTTGCGCACACCCAAAACAGGATTGTGCTGTAAACCCAAAATAATTCCATTCCTGTTCAGACCTCAGAAGAATGCAGTGTAGACTGCTTAGGTTTGAACACTGCTTATTCCACTGAACAATCCTAACCATTTCCTAGTTCACAGGGGCCCAATAGCAGAAGGCCTATGGTCACAAACGGGGCATTTTGAACCGAGCACCCAATAAATTGTAGATATCTTTTTTTTCAGAGCTTGGATGTAGTTCGTGCAAACAGCTATATTAATACACTGTCCAACTTTTGCTGCCTTTTTGTGATTTTAACCAACACCCTTCCAGTTCATTGATTCTTGCACCTTCATGTCTCTTCATTGCTATTTGTATGACACAGTCTCATTGGTGCATCGCTATTTTCCGGTGCAAATTGTTGTTCAATGGAATTCCTGCCTCTTCCAACAAAATAACAATATATCCTACCAAGTAGGAAATGAAGGTTCTGTGAGGGGTTTACATGGCTTGCTGGGCATTGGTGCACACAGCTCTCTTTCTTGGTGTCTATATCTTATCTGCCATCCAGTCCCTCTAAAGCCGCACGTGGCCCGAGCTCCGCATGCTCAGTAATATCGATATGCCCAGCTTGGTAAAATGACTGCTAAATTAACAGACTTTTATCAATCAGTCTGGAACCTCCTCAAGCTTTGTGTCACTGAGCGAGTATGTGCAACATGCAGGCGTACACCTTTTAAAGGGTACCATGGGGGAAGGATTTCTATACAGAATATTTATTTAATTTTAATGTGGTCAAATTATTCCATTCGTGGTTTGGACTTTATAGATAGCACCTGCTCCTGCTTACAGCCACTCTGGATATGTAGGATAGCAACTATGACAGGTAGGACTATAGCAACACCAGAAACCGACATAATGCCCTTCAAGTCCAACCAAAGCTTCTGATTAGCAGCACACCATGAACACAATCCGCCCATAAAAGGGAGAAACGCAGGAAGCCTAAGTGAATACCAGTTAAGCACAAGCTTGGCTGCGAACTCCAACAAGACCTCATGTCCCAGAAAGGAAATGTAATTACAGGATGACTCCCCTTCCTCCATGTGCAATGGAAACAGAAAGCCCCACTCCATCAGTCAGCGGTGTTACAGGACTGAACTCCTTTTTCTAGATCTGGCTTGACAGCACAGCTGTCACCAGATCTTATGTGATAAAACTGAAATAAAAATAGTTTTCAGGGCTACTACGCAGAGGGGTGTGTCTCCACCATCATGCTGTTGGACAGGACTACATATTTTGATTGGGTAGAAGTTGCGTGCTTCCACAGAAAACAAGCATTGGCATAGCCAATAGGTCTCACCTTTGGGACCTTATAAGTGTTTAGCCATGCAACAGGTGATGTTGTTGCACCAAGGATATTGTGCTGCATAGCTAAACACTGATAAGGTCCCAAAGGCGAGACCTATTGGCTATGCCAATGCTTGTTTCACTTGCATTGCTTCCATCACCACCGCCTATATACAAGATAGCTATATCACAAGGATTCAAGGTATGAAGTAAATACTTGAGCACAAACCGAATCTAAACAAGATAAAGAAGGTATTGTTGCTCAGAGTATGCAGCCCTGACTTGTTGGAGAGTTCTGCAATGGTTAATGAATCCCAAATGATGATGATCGCTACTTTGGTGGCTGATGGGATTTATTCAAAATTATAATTTTCACTTGCTTTTTTCTTTCTTGGAGTGCTTAATATTTCTAGCAGTGCTCATTTTTGTTCAGACCCTAGGTTTCTGTGTTGTTATTTCATAGTATGATTAAAGGGTGCCTAAGGGGGAGGCTCTGCACTTTCGCGGCAGTATATGCCCCCAATGCTGGTCAGATGGTCTTCTTACATACATTGCTGGGGAAACTAATGGACTTTGCAGAGGGTTCACTAACTCTTATGGGCGACTTCAACTTAATATGGCAGAAGGACCAGGACAGTACGCATGCACAACGCTCGGACACGGGCTCCTTCACTATGGACATAGAGCACCGCCTACATGACATGGGCCTTCTTGACACTTGGCGCACTCTCTACCCGCAGACCCGAGACTACAATTTCTATTCTCATGTCCACCGTACATACTCTCGGCTCGACTACATCTTTATTAGTCAGTCGCTACAGGGGGCCCTACAGGACGCCAAGATTTTCCCCCTATCCGTTTCAGATCATAGCCTCTTTACTATTAATCTCACTTGGAGCGGGAACGCTCCGATTACCCCCAGGTGGTATTTCCCACCTTCACTTGCCCGGGATAGAGAGTCCTGTACAAATTTAAGAGAAACTATTACTGAATTCTTCGCTATCAATGGCCCGGAGGACACGTCGGAATACACCTATTGGGACACACTTAAGGCTGTGGTTAGGGGGAAATGAATCGCCCTTAATGCGGCTCTTAACAGGCAACGCGCTAGTGAACGAGAGCAATTGGAAACTGAGTTATCTAACCTTGAACGCGCCCACAAATTAAACCCTACAAGGCAAACCCTGCGCAAGGTAACGGCACTCTGAGGTAAACTTCGGGCTATTTATAATAATAGGGCTGAGTTCATGCTTCTTAAACTACGACATCTATCCTACGCTCATGGTAACAAAATAGGCAAACATCTCGCTAGGCAGCTAAAAGACAAGCGGGAGAGGGAATACATAGGAGGCATTAGGGGACCTGCGGGGGCAGTTACACATAGAGACGAGGAAAAAGCTGAGATCTTTGGCTCCTTTTATGCCAACTCGTACGCTGGGGAGGCACTGGACACGGAGGCCCAACAAGACTACCTCCAGTCATTGAACATACCACAGGTTTCTGCAGAAGGGAATGACCTACTTACTGATCCTAATACTGTGGATGATGTTACCTCCGCCATTAAAGCCTTAAAGCCCCACAAGACTCCTGGTCCGGATGGCTACACTTCCCTCTTTTATAAGACATTTGCTCTTGACATTAGCCCACATCTTGCACGTCTCTTTAACCGGATGGCGGAGGGCGGTACGACCTCCAGCACTATGGCCGAAGCCATAATCTCGGTGATACCTAAACCAGGGAAGGACCCCCAGCGATGCGCCTCATATAGACAAACTGCCCTACTTAATCTGGACGCAAAACTCTACTCCTCTATTATAGCTAAGCGACTAAACAATCTTAGCCCGACCTGATCCACCCCGACCAGTCGGGGTTTATCAAAGGCCGTCAGACACATAACAACACGTGTCGAATCATACACCTGGTAGAAAAGGCCAACAGACGCCAGATCCCTGTGGTTTTAGTTGGATTGGATGCCGAGAAAGCCTTTGATAGGGTTGACTGGATGTTCTTATTCCACACCCTTACAGCATTCGGTTTTTCATCCAAATTTCTTAACATGATTAGGGCTAATTATCTCCTCCCTCGCTCTAAGGTGGTGGTTAACGGGGTATAATCCTCTTCCTTTGCCCACTCAAGAGGCACCCATCAGGGATGTTTCCTTTCACCTTTACTTTTCGCTCTCAGTATAGAACCATTGGCGTTAGCGATCAGGGCCAACCCGTGGATCCGGGGACTACCATTCACGGGGGAGCAACATAAAATCTCCTTGTTTGTGGATGATGTGCTTATGTCCCCCTCCGAGCCTGCTACGTCCCTCCCGCATCTCCAAACTGAACTGGAACGCTTTGAAGCGGTGGCAGGGTTTAAAATCAACTTAGACAAATCATATATACTCAATCTGACTCTCCCGCCTTCAGAGGTTGTCAGACTTCAATCCCTTACCCCTCTACCTTGGGTCACTTCGTCCATTCAATATCTGGGGGTTCAACTGACGCCGACAATAGAGGAGCTTTACGCCGCCAACTTCCCTCCGATCCTTACACGCGTGCAGGCGGAACCCTCAAAATGGAAACCTTTGTTTCTATCCTGGTTGGGCCGTATCCATGCCATAAAAATGACACTTCTTCCTAAGCTCCTCTATCTATTTCAGGCCCTACCCATAGAGCTGGAGGGAGATTTCTTTCGAAGAATAAAGACTATGATAATACGCTTTATATGACAAGGGGGACGTGCCCGCTTCTCCTACTCCCTACTTCGCCGCTCCAGTAGGGAAGGGGGGGTTCGACTTCCTGACATTCACTTATATTACAAAGCGGCCCAGCTGAGAGTCTTGGTGAAATGGTCTAAACTGGAATCCGATAAACACTGGTTACATATGGACCGCAGCATGACAGGGAGGACTGTTTGGGACTTGGTTTGGTTTTACTGTTAAAAAATCCTTTTAATGTCAGGGGCATACGCACTTGTAGATCTGCCATAATACGGTGTCTTGATCCAAATGACCCGCAACTTAACTGTAAATTGGTAAAATGTTTACTTTTAAATGAGAAATTAACTTGAATTGTATTTAAATGGTATTTTATCAAAGAGAGGAATATTCTTGATGCATTGTTTAACATCGTTTTATTTACTGGTAATTACTTTTTCTGGTGGATCATCAGCAAATCTAACATGTATATAACATTACTGACAATACCGTCTTGATATGATTTTCTCAAAAGCTATAAACCCTATCAATGTCAATGAATGATTTTAATATGTATATTATATTTTCCTCTACGGATTGTTGAATTTTATCGAAATTGTTATGGTTTTAATTAACTTAAACTATAAAGAATTTCACCATTGTCAGCTGGTCAGTTGCAGGAAAGGCCTCTTGTAGCTTTTTGTGTCCCTTTAACTTGAATAGAAGGCCAGCCTTGTGACCCATTGTGTCCTTCATTTCTAAGATGGGAAAACCCTTATCTTCTTGTTCAAAGCTTCTGTGCATACTCCAGATGTGTGCCCAGGGAAATTAGCAATCCCTCCTCTGTGGTCACTTTAGACCATTTCTGTCTCTCCTGGGATTGGTGCGTGCCTAACTTGGTGGAATACAAGAAAGGGCCTCTCTAGGTGTCATCTGATGGTGATGAGGAGGCCCCTTTGAAGTTAATTATGTTCCTGGGCAGTGCCTTCCTACATCCAAGAACAGAAACACTTCCCCACACCCATGCCTTTGTCTTAGATCTGGGAAGAGTTTTCACATCTCATTCAGGGCTTGAACACTCAGAGGCCTGTAGCTGGAGGCTGATGCCCTCAAACCCTCAAACAGATGCACCAGCAGAAGAGCCATCTCCAGATATCCAAGCAGACCTGCAGAAGACTAGAGAAGAAATGGCACCATGAGCAAACACCGGACAACCAGGCAGCCCTCAAGAATGCCAGACGCAGACACCACCAACTCATCCGAACGGCCAAAAGGACCGTCTTCAAGGAACGCATCGACAACAACGCTCACAACAGCAAAGAGCTCTTCAACATCTTGAAGGAACTCGCAAACCCCAGCTCCGGCTCCAACGACATCCTGCCGTCACAAGACCTCTGCGACTCTCTAGCAATCTTCTTCCACAGCAAGATCACAGACATGCACAACAGCTTCAACTCCCAGACCTCTCCAACAGCCGCCGACACCCTAGACTCACCGCCTCCAGTCACACCGGCTGCCTGGCCTCCTGGAACCACATAAACGATGAAGACACCATCAAGACCATGAACACCATCCACTCCGGCTCACCATCAGACCCCTGCCCCCACAACATCTTCAAAGCGAGCTCCATCATCGCACCCCAACTCCGTAAGATCTTCAACAGCTCATTCCAGACCGCCACCTTCCCGGAAAGCTGGAAACACGCAGAGATCAACTCCCTAATCAAGAAACCCAAGGCAGGCCCAAAGGTCCTCAAGAACTTCAGGCCCATCTCCCTGCTCCCGTTCCCGGCGAAAGTTATTGAGAAGATAGTCAACAGACAACTGACCCAATTCATCGAAGAGAACAACACCCTGGACTCCGCAGCAACCACAGCACCAAAACTGCCCTCATCGCCACCACCGACTACATCAGGGCCCTGCTGGACAACGGCGAAACCGCGGCCCTCATCCTCCTGGACCTCTCGGCCGCCTTCGACACAGTCTGCCACTACACCCTTCGCACACACCTCTACAACGCAGGGATCCACGACAAAGCCCTGGACTGGACCACCTCCTTCCTCACCGACAGAACCCAGAGAGTCCGCCTCACTCCATTCTGATCCGAAGCCACCAAGATCCCCTGCAGCGTACCCCAAGAATCATCCCTCAGCCCGACCCTCTTCAATGACACCGCTTGCCAACATCGTCCGATTGCACGACCTCAACATACTCTCAGATGCCGACGACACCCAGCTGATCCTCTCCCTCACCAAAGACTCCGCCACCGCCAAAACCAACTTCCACGAAGAGATGAAGGCCGTCGCCGAGTGGATAAAGAGCAGCTGCCTGAAACTGAATTCGGACAAGACAGAGGTCCTCATCCTCGGCACCACCCCCTCTACCTGGGATGACTCCTGGTGGCCGGCCTCGCTGGGAACCACGCTGACACCCACCGACCACGCATGCAACCTGGGGTTCATCCTGGACTCCTCTCTGTCAATGACCCAACAAGTCAACGCCGTCTGTTCCTCCTACTTTAACACCCTCTGCATGCTTTGCAACATCTACAGATGGATCCCCACCGGAACCAGAAGGACGGTCACCCAGGCCCTTATCACCAGCAAGTTGTACTACGGCAACGCCCTCTACGCTGGAACCACGGCCAAACTCCAGAAGAGACTCCAACGCATACAGAATGCCTCCGCACGCCTCATCCTTGACATCCCCTGCCACAGCCACATCACCGCCCACCTGAGGGACCTGCACTGGCTCCCTGTTAACAAGAGGATCACCTTCAAGCTCCTCACCAATGCTCACAAGGCACTCCACAACACAGGACAGGCATACCTCAACGACTGACTCGACTTCTACACCACGAACCGCCAGCTCCGCTCCACCGACCTCGCCCTCGCCACCATCCCACGTATCCGCAGAGCGACCACCAGTGGCAGATCATTCTCCCACCTCGCCGCCAAGACATGGAACACTTCCCAACCCACCTACAACAGACCCAGGACCTAATGACCTTCAGGAGACTCCTCAAGACCTTGCTGTTCGATCAGTAGCTGCTTCCCCCCACCCCCCTCAGCGCCTTGAAACCCTCACGGGTGAGTAGCGCGCTTTACAAGTGATTGATTGATTGATGCAAATTATCTTCCAGAGGATTTAGATAGGGAAAAAGTAACTTTCTAAAAGAATATTTTCCTTAATGTATATAACAAAGTCAACTTCACTAGTGAAGGATAGGAAAAAAGTAACTTTCTAAAAGAATATTTTCATTAATGTATATAACAAATTCAACTTCACTAGTGAATTGGGCTTATAATAAAATTTACAAAGAGTCCAAGAATGATATTGCTAGCTGTTTCCTGGTCAAGGATAGCATTAATTAATGTGAAAGTACATCCCACTATTTCTCTATTGTAGGAAAGTAGGATCTGCTTCCTATGGTTACCCCCACTTTTTGCTTGATGTTGCACTGTTTTTGACTAGTCTGACTGGGATCCTGCTAATCAGGACCCCAGTCTATCTGCTTTCTCCTTTAAATTGTTATGCATGTACTTTGGTTCACTGAGATTGGATACTGGGGTACCCTTATAAGTCCCTAGTATGTGGTACCCATGTACCCAGGGCATAGGTACCCCAGAGGACTCCCATGGACTGACATATGTATTATGTCACCTATGAGAGGCATGCAAAATGGATCTACAGGTCTGCTACTGCAACCTGTGTAAGCTGGTGCTTGCACCACTTACTTTAGGTATAGGTTCTCTATATCTATAGGTCACTACACTTAAAACTTATAAGTCACCCCTATAGCAGACCTTATCAATCCTGAAGGCAGGGTGCTGGGTTTTAGGTGAGAGGGTGCCCCTGCATGAGCAGAGCCTCTCTGTAGCCTTCACAGACCATTCTCCCGGGTTGTCTGTGCTGTGACTCAGCTGGACTTACAGGTGGAGGTGCATTATAACCTCGCGGTAAATGCTATCTCGGAAACGGCTGCATAGAAACATATCGTGCTTGGTATCAAACACCTTGTAATCATACCTACACACCGGTAACCGGTGTGGGAGGTATGATTACACCCTTCTGAAGCGAGCTTCGTGGGGTCACTGGTCTATCCGGTGACAGCCTTCTCGACTCGGACAGCACAAAATGGATGCTGCCGACCAGAGACACATTTCTGCCCTCCTGCTGCTGAGCCAAGCTTGAGCAGAGGAAGGCAGCACAATAGGCATCCTGTCACAAGGAGTTGTGGCCACCTCCCAGACAGGATTTAGAGTATTGGGGCTTAGTGGATGCACTCTGAGAGTGCCTGAAAGTCTGCACCTGGGGCACATTTGGTGTCCCTGTGTATAGTCCAGCTCAAACCAGTTCTGGGAGCCATTGGCTCCTGCTCTGGCGTGAAACTGGACAAAGGATATGGGAGTAACCTCCCCTCTGTCCTGCCCCTCCCCTAGGAGGGTACCCTGAATCTATCCAACCCACTCCCGTGGGTACAAAAGGGCTTACCTGACTGTAGCACTTTAGATTTTACGTGGACAAGATTCTACAAGAAGAAACCACTGACCTACGACCCTCTGGACACTCCGGACTTCGCTGGACTTTGACTGGGCCCGACTTCGTCCCCCTCTCTGTCCAAAGCTTTGTCTGTGCTCTTGCTCCATACAGGCTCAGTGCAGGACCTATGTTGCACTAAGGACAACTGAAGAATCTCCCTTAGGGTGAAGGAGTCACTCCCCTGCATTCGCAGGTACCTCAACGCAACTGACTGGTCTGCTGCTCCTGAGCTCCTGCAGACTCCGAAGATTTCAGCAACACAGGAGGTGGGTTACGAAGGTCCCTGAAGTTGATCTGCCCTCTCAGCAAGTTGGAGGCCAGTATCCCTTGTGGGGACTGCATAACCCGAACCCCTGTGCACCGTGTCCATTTGCAGTTGCATATGCTTTCTGGCGATTTCCGAGCTTGTGCATTAGACTCCGTGTAGTCCTGAGCAGTATTTGCACCAAAGAACTCTGGCCTCTTTGCACCAAGTGCTCCGTGGGCTGGTACTTTGCAATCTTGCTCAAGGTTCCCTCGCGACTCCTGGTCATTCGGCCTGTGGGTCCTCCTGAGGGTCATCTTGTTTCTGTTGAGCTTTCCTGGTTGCTCCAGATGGGCCCTGACTCCCCATTGCTTGGTGAGTCCCCTGGACCTTGCTGGTCCACACCATCACCTGCTTGACCTTCCTGCGTGGGGTGCTTTTGCCAGGGCTTGTTGGTGCTCCAGCCAGACACCAACCCCTCAGCACTTGACATCCTTCATGGGACAGCTCGCATCTGGCTCCTGGTCAACATCTCCTGGTCCTCGTGGCTGCAGAGTCAAGCATCCCTTCTTCACACCTGAAGCACCCGACATCGGTGGGCATTCGTCTACCGAGCCCCTGGTCACTCTGAAGTGACCCAGACTCTGTATCCTCTGCTTTCAGGTACCTCCCGTCCAGAATCCAGGCTTGGATTTCAACTGACCCTTTTCCCCTTCACTGCAGCAGTACTTTTTCGCAGCCATCCATTGAGAACGACGGCGGTTTCCGACACCACTCCAGATCTATGCACCCGGCTCCTCTGGGTTAGGTGACTCGGGTACTATGGTATCCACGGGTGGGGTGGCTCTCCAACCTCTTAAGTTCCAAAGGGTTTCCGCGAAGTCCTCCTAGAAGCGTCTTTAAACTGTAAAATTACAACCGCGACTTCCCCATAGAATTGTACGAGCCAACGGTCGTGTTAGCACACTGCACCCGTCCTCCGCAGGGTCCCTGTCTCCTCATCTTGGGTGGTTCCTTGGGGTCCCAGCAATTCTACGTGCTCCAGACCTTGTCTTGACCCTAGTCGTGGCTGTTATGCCACTATTTTGGCATGTCGTTTGGTCTCCCCCTGGAGCCCACGGTGTATTATGCTACTTACAACTGTTCTATTGATCTTGTATTGTGGGCTTTGTGTTCTTTCCTCGTGTAGAGGACATTAGAGAGTGTTATATTAATAAATACATATTTTTATACAACTACTGTGTGGTTCTCCTTTCATTTAATTATTTCAGGAGGTGATATTCTGGTAAAACAAGCTGCTTTACATTCCTTCAAGATTAAGACTGAAGGCTGTTCTCCACAGCTACCACTAGGATAGCTTTCTAAAGGTTATCTTTGACCTCATACATCATAAGGGTCATTTGGACTGGTGCAAGATGCCCACTTTAATTAGTGGACATCATATACCAGGCCAACTTCTCACATCTATGAAACAGACATCATTATTACAGTGAAAATAGCTGTTGGGAGATAGTCACTGTAAGTACATGTTTAACATTAAATTTGGACATCTCCCACTTTTAAATACAATATACAATGCCTTATGGGCTATAAGGGCAACTTAGGGCACAGGGTGACTTATTCATATTTAAAAGGAAGGTTTAGAACATTAAAAAAAAAAATTTTACAGTTCGAATTGTAGTTTTTAATCTGCTTCTGTCAGACTACAGAGGGAGGCCTGAAGCTATGTTTACACTGGTACTATAGTGGATGGCACAATAGGTGCTGCATTCCACTAGTGACATTTGATTTACAGGCCCTGGATACACCTTGTACCAAATACTAGGGACTTATTGGTAAATTAAATATGCCAATTAGGGTTATGCCAATTCAACCATTTCAAAAGGGGGAGCTAAGGCACTTTACTACTCGTTAACAGGTGTAAAGTGCCCAGGGTTCTACAGCCAAATAAAACCAGATAGGATAGAAAATAGGAGGGTATACTGCACAAAATAAGATCATTTCCCACAAATATCAACAAGACCAGGGTTGCAAATTCAGCTCTGTCATAGCTCATCAACTGATGCAATCTGGACTGATAAAGTTTCCATTGCAGAGTTATGGAAAACATATAAGGGGTGAAGTAAACAAACCTCCTCAACAAAGACCTGGATCTACTAATGTGCAGCTTCTTCTAAAATATTTGCTGCAGAAGGTAAGTTTAAAATTGGCAGGCTGATTCATAGATCCACGTGACCCGAGCGTAGCTTTTTTAGTGGTGGCAAAATAGTTGAATGTATGATAGCCTGATGTTCATCTTTATCTATCCTAAAATGTATATCTTTTTTGACAAATGTTTTTCACCATTTAACACAACATAGGTGCCAACCGTCACATCATTCACATGCATATACCCCAATGGTTGCATACAGTGCCACATAGTTCAAAATGATCATTTTATGATTGTGTGAGCAAACTAATGACCTCATTTAACCAGCCATTGCAGTTCATCAGGAGCAGAAAAATACAGAGATAAAGACATCAGAAGGACACACAAAATTTGAAAATAATGTGAAGAAACCCAAGAATGTACGCTATGTTCTCCAACCCTAAACAAAAAAAGGACATCTGACCCTTGATGCAAGGCCTTAGTATTGTGTCTCCAACCATGTATCCAAACACATTAGTCTCAAGATCACAAATGCAAAGTCAGACATCAATTCGGTGGAGTATCGAGGCTCGGCAAGAAAGCACTCGCCGCTTCACCTTGACTGAAGATGTGACTTTTGCAATGAGAGCTTTATTTTGAACCAGAAGACCAAATGAGGCTCATAGTCCCCTGCCTTTGGAGTAGCTTTTAACTTCCAACAGGGTTCTTTTGAAGGTGTCAGAATAGAGGAGGGGAAAAATAAGAAGGCAGCTACCCCATAGCATTACTCTCTGTGTAGGATTTTGTAACAACATTTAGGTGTATGTAAAGATAACACCACCATGCCTGAAGAGTCATATTTTGACAGTTGCCAATGTGATATTATTGGAAAACCATGCACTGCCATGATTTGTCACCTGGTTCTGGTAGTTCACCCAAGATAGTTTCCATTACAGTCACAGGGGACTTGGAAAGCACTAAAGCAGAAAATCCATGACTTGCAGACTAACACCTCTATGCAGGTTGTCTAGTATTTGTACCCAGCATCAAATTTAGTTTCAAGGCTCACTGTCTTTACATGAATCCATCCCTATATGGATTCCCTATCTAATGATCTCTTCTTTCCAAAGTTTGGTCACCAGCCATATCGTTTATTGAGCTGTGTTTTTTTTAGACTGCGCATTAAGATAGGCCCCCTACGGAGCCCGCGGCGGCAGTGACAAGATGGCTGCGACCTGAGGAGTTTTGTAATGCTGAGCTACGTTTTAATCTGAAGGGATCCTTTTCCTGCAATGCTGCCGCTCGCAAAGGGGTGTCCGTGCGTTGGAAACTGCCAGGAGTGCTGAGGCAAGTTTCCGACTGAATTTATGACCGGTTAGACTCCTTTTCGCATCTTTATTCATCCGCCTCAGTGCCTCCATTAATAGCGGGCGCCATTTTATGCATTCCCGCAGCGGTAGACAAATGACCGTTATGCAGCCTTTCTCATTGTTCACATGCATAGCTTCTTGGTACTGCTCCACCCCCAGCACTCATTATGTTTATGACAAAGAACAACCTTTAATTATTTTACAGAGTTCGTGCTTTTGTTCATTATTTGGAATTTTTCTCCTCGACCTAATGGCAGCACTACTCCTTTCTCTGCATTATTTCCTGTCAGCTGGTGGACTATTTTTGGTTTTGTCACAGAAAGGCCTCTTGCTATAGGGCATGTTAGCTTGGTTTTTTACAGCGCTTTATTAATGCACACAGTCTTGACCTGCTAAATATTGGTTGCAACTAGCCGTCCTGTATTGAACTGGTATTTCAAATTGTCTACACGCCTGCTGGTTGCTTCACTCTTTAGTACCTGTCACGCTGCGGCGATCATCTCTAACTAAGGGTCCTCCTCTTTTACAATATTCGTTCGGGCTGCTGGCTCTGTGATCTTTTGCTTCTGCTCCTTATTAACTATATTTACTGCAACTTTTTTGTCTTTTCCTGGCTTTCAAAAGTTGTATTTTTGAATCCGCCTCACTCGTCTTTTTACCATGGATTATCTGCAGTCCAATAAACCTCAGGGGGCTGCAGGGGCTTCTTCTGGAGGTTGTAAAGACTCAACAGCCAATACCAGTAAGCGACTTAAGAAGGATCCTTCTTCTCCATCTAAATCACCTCTTCCCCTCACGTTAGAGGATATCATGGATGAACTGCGCTTCATTTGCCCCTTAATGTCGGATACCACTGCCACCCTCTAAAGAATTGAGGAGAAATGGTCCAGACTTAATTTGAGACTTTCTGATGTTGAGCAGAAGATAAGCGACGCACAGGATGTCATTGCCAGAGTTGACAGCCTCACCAAAGAAGTCACCCAACTTAAGAAGACTACAGAGGACCTAGAAAAGTGCAACTAGCGTAATAACCTACGCCTTTACGGAATTCCAGAAGGCTCCGAAGGTTCTGACATGATTTCCTTCCTGAAGTCTTAAGTCTTGCAGATCGTTGGCCTTCCAAAATCAATGGATTTTAATATCCAAAGAGCACACAGAATGCATCCTCTTCCACCAAACCAAGAGGTATCATTGCCTATTTTCTGCTGTATTCTGACCTTATGGCAATCCTTAATGCTGCCAAACAACATAAACAGATGCTCTGGTCCGGTCACATAATCTTTTTTAGTCAGGCTGTATCTAAACCAACATCCAACTGAACAGTTTTATCGGGAAAAACGGAACCCCACACGAAACACAATCAGGTTTCAGGACTGGGTTTAGCACCGAAACGGCCCTCATTGAGGTTGCCGAGTCGATTAGATGGGCTTTAGACTCAGGGGCATCAGCTATGCTGGTGCTCCTGGATCTTTCGGCCGCTTTCGATACGGTGGACCACGCAAGACTAATGGCAAGGATGCAGGACACGGGCTTGGAGGACAAGGCACTGCTTTGGCTTCAATCCTATCTAACAGATCGCTCTCAGAAAGTCGCACTGGGTGCCTTCTCCTCCAAACCAAAACGCCTGTGGTGTGGCGTCCCCCAGGGGTCGGCACTCAGCCCGCTCCTTTTTAATGTCTATCTAGCCCCTCTTTTCACCCTGATTGCCAAATGGGGGGTCAAGGCAATCTCATATGCCGACGACACACAACTAGTTGTTCCCTATGTTGAGGTATCAGAGGCAGCTTTTAGACAAATAAGGGGCTGCCTTCAAGACGTGGCCAAGTGGATGAATACCAACAAACTTAAGCTGAATGCATCCAAAACAGAGGTTCTATTTTTTGGGGAAAATACGCATCCTCCTTCAGACCTATGGTGGCCCTCCGAAATGGGTCCTGCCCCAGCCCCTGGTACCAATGCGAAGAACCTGGGAGTAAGATGGGACGTGAATCTCTCTTTCTCTTCGCACGTTCAGCAGGTTACTACTGGATGTTTTCACAAACTCAAGAACCTCCGGAAATTTCTGACTCTCCTACCTGCTGAATGTCGCAAGACGGTGGTACATGCAACGATCACGTCCAGACTGGACCATGCAAATGGCCTTTACCTTGGCCTGCCCAAATATTTGGTGCAGCGCTTACAGATCGTGCAGAATGCGGCTGCGAGATTAATAAAACCAATTCCTTTCAGACATCATATCTCTCCGCACCTGCGCGAACTGCACTGGCTTCCAATAGCAAGCCGAGTAAAATTCAAAGCTCTTACCTTGGCGTTTAGAGCTCTGAAAGGTACCTGCCCTACTTACTTAAAACTCAGACTCCCCCGTTACCATCAGGAGCGACATCTACGCTCTAATTCTCAGCTTCAGCTAACCATTCCACGAGTTAGGAAGGCCAGACTTGGGGGCAGATCTTTCTCAGCAGGCACGGCGAAACTTTGGAACGCCCTGCCTCTGGCTATTCAGTCTGCCTCAACAGAAGCAAGTTTTAAGAAGCTCTTAAAGACCTGGCTTTTTGTGCAATAAACTTACACCATCTCACCTAGCTTCCTCCCAGATGAATGCACTCTCTTAGCGCCGGGACACCTCCTTGAGAGGTAGCTGTTCGCGCTCTACAAGCATCTGTATTATTATCCAGCAGACGCAAGGAATTCCTCAAACTCAGACCAGCTTTGAAATCCATGAACGCTCGTTATGGCCTTATACACCCCTGCTTTTTCAAAGTGACTTATAAAGACAAAACATTCTCCTTTGATGACCCAGCTGACCTTCGGAAGTTCATTCATACTCATCGAGGTGAACTCATGGAACTTAGCAAACATTGATTGTCTTATCTGTTTTCTTTCATATCCCCTAGGATTTACGCATGATGTATGTTAATGTTAATCGTTCTCTTGACTGTTTCTTATTCATATCTTTTAGGTCCTCTCCATGCTGATCTGTTGTTGAAGATTCATGCCTTCACCACCCCTTTGTCTATAATGTTTGACTCATCCCGTTGCTTTGTCCCCTAATGTCTGGTAAGTTCCCTTCCTGCTTGTCTCATTCGTCTATCATTTTTATTCTTGGAGTTTTTCTCCCTTCCCTCTCTATTGTCTAGGTAAAATAGATTTGTTTCCTCTCGGCGTTCTTCCCTCTGGAGTGGCCGTCTTGATTGTTGCAGTCTCCCCTCCCTCATTAATGTTCTTTGTTTTTTTGACTGTCATGGCTAAAGCCATCTGGCTTTCTGTCATCTCTTCTTTTCTAAGTCTTTCCAGGCGACTGTGTTCCCCTCTTCTATCGCTCTGCCTTCCCTCCCTTTTTCCTTCTCTCCTCCTTCTCTTGCGCTATTCTCCCGTTCTTTTTCCCTCTATATCTCCATCTTTTAAATCTCAGCTTATGGTTCTTTACCGTTCACTCATTCTTGTTTTTTTATTGCCACATCGTACAATTTTTCCTATTTTTTATGCCCTTTGCTACCTCCTACTTTTCATCCTCTCCTTGTTTTTATTTCCTCTTCCTTTTTTTTACTTGTCTTCATTTTCAAGCCTATCATCACTTAAACCCTATTGATGATTGGTTTTCGTGTTATCTCATGGAATGTTAAAGGTATTCGCAATCCTTTTAAAAAGCAGCAAGTTTTATCTCACCTAGCGAGATTGAAATGTCATGTTGCATTGCTGCAAGAAACACACCTCAAATTGCAAGATCTGTCTTCATGGCATAAACAATGGGTAGGAGAAGTTTACTGATCCCCGACAGTGAATAACAAAAATGGTGTTGTTATTTTGCTCCATAAGTCTCTAAATGTTCAGTTACAAAATAAGTTTCATGATAATAATGGTAGATGGTTGGTTTTAAATGTTACTGTTAACAATGCTCCACTTTCCTTTTGTAATATACATGGTCCAAATGGCATTGATTTTAATTTTTGGAATGACTTTTCTAATCTTCTTTCTTCTCATGCTGTTGATGACTTGATTGTTGGTGGAGACTGTAACTAACTCATGGACCCTTTTCTGGACCGGAATTCACAAACCAAATATGTTCCCAATAAGATGCAGAAAACTTTTTACAAAGCTATTTCTTCTAGAGGTCTAATAGACACATGGAGAACCTCTCACCCTGACACATTGGAATTTTCTTGTTTTTCCCCTGTTCATAGATCTCATTCCCGTATTGATTACATTTTTCTTACCCAACATGCCCTGCAATTCATGACTAGCTCAGAAATTGGCTCTATTCTTATTTCAGATCATGCCCCCGTCATCTTAGATAGGGACTTCCCTTCACCTTCCCCTACATCTTGTTGTTGGCGCTTTAACAATTCTCTTATCTTAGACTCCCAGTTTGTTGAGCAATTTATGCTTGTTATGGAGAAATTCTTTCACAACAATCTTCCCTCCACTTCTCAATTTCACTTTATTTGGGATGCCTTTTAGGCCACTGCCAGAGGCTTCATTATTGACTTTGTATCTCGGAGGAAGGAAAAAGCTCTTTTAGATTCTTCCCTCATCCTCAAACAAATCAAAGCTCTCGAACATCAATATTTCACCACTAACTCCACTGATTCTCTGTTGTCTCTTATCAAAGCAAAAATGCAATATAACAAACACTCCTGGGACTCCGCATGCAATAATCTCCTCAAATTTCACGCAAAAATATATGGTGGACGCAATAAAGCAGGCAAATCTCTCGCCAATTATCTTAAAATCAAAAACCAGAAATCCAAAATTGTAGCTATTACTGACAACTCTGGAACTCGCCACACCACTGATGATAAAATTCTTGATTGTTTTGTCCAATATTACACTTCCCTCTATACTCCAGAGTCTACTCCTTCCTCGGCACAAATTGACTCCTTCTTTCAAACTATCCCTAAATCTCCTGATGATTCTACAGACCTTACATCCCTCGATGTTCCTATCTCAGAAAAGGAAATAGTTAATGCTATTAATCTCTTACCTAAAGATAAAACACCCGGTCCGGATGGCTTCACTGTTCGATTTTTCCTTCACTTTTTAAATTTTAACACCTCATTTATTCTTAATGATCAGTCATTTTCTTAACAAAGGAGTTTCGAAGGGATCCTTTACCCAGGCTATGTTATGCTTAATCCCTAAAAAAGATCCCTCTCTATGCAAGAATTATAGGCCTATCTCTCTAATTAACACCGATTGTAAAATCTTTGCTAAAATACTTGCCATCCTTATCAACAAAGTTATCCCTGACCTCGTCAACATTTATCAATCTAGGTTTGTCAAAGATAGATCAATCACTGACAATTCGAGAACTCTCCTCAACATCATCTACCTTGCTTCTAAAATGGATTCACCGGTTGCTGCCATCACATTAGATGCTGAGAAAGCATTTGATAGGGTAAGCTTGGATTTTATGTTTGGAGCATTGAGATGGCATGGCTTTAGTTCCCCTATTATTTAATATATTCAATTGTTATATTCAGCTCCCTCTACCTCTATTTGGGTAAACAGTTGTAAATCTAAATATTTCCCTCTCCGTAGAGGTACCAGGCAAGGCTGTCCCCTTTCCCCACTTCTTTTTATTCTTGCTTTAGAGCCCTTCCTGTAAAAAATAAGGCATTCCCCATTCTACACAGGTTCCCAATTTCAGAATATTGATATTAAGTTTACTGCTTACGCAGATGATATCTTTACATCTCTAATTCGTCCACTTCTTTACCTTCTCTCTTCTCTTTATTACAAGAATACTCCTTAGTTTCTGGTTACAAACTAAATATTGATAAATCTGAAGTTTTACCACTAATCAAATTCTGTCTTTCTCATATGTTTCATGGTTCTGGTTTTGAATGGAGTCCCAGGAGTATCAAATGTTTAGGCGTTCTTTATGCCAACACTATTAGAGAAACGATTAAAATCAACCATGCAGATATACTCAAAAAACTTTCTGTCCTCATTGAGGGCTGGTCCCCTCTTTTCTTATCCTGGTGGGGGAGACTAGCCACTATTAAAATTATGCTTCTCCCCATTATTAATTTTTATATCTCAATGCTCCGGGTTTCCCTTCCGCTCTCCTTTTTTAGCACCATAAATCGTTCCCCAACAAAAGTTTTATGGAATAATTGCAAAGCCAGGATTTCTCTTGCCCGTCTTCAACAACCCAAAGACTTAGGTGGAGTTAACTTCCCTAACCTCAACCGATATCACTCTGCCTTTACGTTAAAACAAATATGGCCTTTTTTAACCGACTCTTCTTTCCCTCCCCTAACTGCTTGGAGTTAAATAGAACTCGCGCAACTCTTACCCTTCTCATTCCTCACAGCTACTTGCTTATCTCAGGCCCGGAAGCGTTTTTCCACTCCCATATTTAATCACTCCAATGCCCTTGCTCTTTCCCTTTTCCGCTCCCATCTCTCCTCTGAGGATTTTTTCTCCCAAACTCCAATCTGGTACTACAAATTCTTAAAGATCAACAATAGAGCGCGTTTTTGGAAGGAATGGATTGACAAAGGTATCATTACCGTTGATCATCTACTGAAGGATAAATCTCAGAGGGAATTTTTAGATATTCGTGTCTCGTTTAGCATTTCCAACACGCACTCTCTTCACTACCCCTTACTGAAGGCCTCTCTGACTCGTGTTCTTTCTCTGGGTTGTTCTCCTACCACGCCTCTTCCTCCCCACTAGACTTTTCTATCTCCCTTAAGGCTGCTGCCATCTACAAATTACTTTCCCGTCCTTCTGTATATAGACCTAAGTCTAAATTAGAACTCGTATGGGAGAAGGACCTAGCCCAAGAATTTTCTTTTCAGACTTGGTATTCTATATGGTCCAAAATACACACCTCTTCCCGCTCTGCCAGCACTACACAAACTGTATATTTTTTTACAACAGACTCTTTTTCACTCCTTCTGAACTGCACAAATTCAGATTACTAGAGTCCAAGAAATGTTGGTCTTGCTCTTGTGAAGATAGTGATTTCCTCCATATTTTTTTTAATTGCCTGTTGGTTAAATCCCTATGGTCTCGTATTTGGTCAAAACTAAATGACATTCAATCCACTGAATTCCCCTTTGAGATTGTACATATATTTTTGGGAGGTTCCTCACCTTTATGGAATGTTCAATGTAATGTGCGTAAATTTATAGACCTATTCTTAGCTATTTCTTTTCAGATCATCACAACCAACTGGAAAGATACTTCAAAAATGTCATACCACGCTTGGTGGAACTTGATATGTCATCATCACAGGCTGGATCGTGCCTTCGCCACCTCAACACCTCTATTAATCAAAAAGGACTTGTTATGGTCACTTCTAGCCGTTTTTCTATCCAGAAATGCCTCCTGAGTCACCCTTTTTCTCTTCTAAAGCACCCACTGTTATCTTTATCACTTGTTCACTTTTAAATATTTACAGAAATATTTGCTATCGAATATGCATTTTATGCCACCCCCTCTCTCTCACTCACCCCCTCTCTCTTTTTCTCTTTTCCCATCCTCTCTAAAAAACTTTAAAAGGCTTTTTCCTTTGTATATTTTTATTTCCCTTTTTTGGGATTGACTCGCATATATGTTATTTTAATATCATTCCATTTTCTATTTAATGCCACATGATTTTGTAATGATGTTTTACTATGTTTATCATTTTCAATAAAGCTTTCTAAACTTAAAAAAGATAGGCCCTCTACATTGTTATGTTATGTTATGTTATAGTAATTTATAAAGCGCTGCAAATACCCGAAGGTGTCCTGGCGCTGACCACTAATTCTCTGAGACATTGAGAGTTCGGGACAAGAGACACAGGATTAAAGCGTAAAAAGCCATGTTTTCAATCCTCTCCTAAAAGTGAGGAGGTCAGGGGCCTTTCTCAAATATGAGGGAAATCATTCCAGAACTTGGAAGCGCATACCAAAAAGCTTCTTCCTCCCCAAGAGGCCTTTGTGAAGGGTGGCACTATCATCAATTTTGCTCCTCCGGAACGTAGAATTCTTCTAGGTATGTACCACTGCATTTGTTGTTTCAAGAATTCTGGGCCTATACCATGTAGTGCCTTGTAGGCGGTACAAAATGCTTTAAAATGCACCTGTTTCCTGATCTGCAGCTAGTGTAGTTTTTTAATTTCCTTAGAGATCGAGGCAGATTTGGGAGTACATGTGAGCAG
The DNA here is from genome assembly GCF_964204655.1 of Triturus cristatus. Lineage (NCBI taxonomy): Eukaryota > Metazoa > Chordata > Amphibia > Caudata > Salamandridae > Triturus > Triturus cristatus. The sequence continues at coordinate 406,329,344 of NC_140583.1, read as the reverse complement.
CCGAGCTGCTGCATTTTGCAGCAATTGTAATTTATTCAAAAAACTTTCTTGCTAGTTTAGATACATGCTGTTGCAATAATCTAGCCTGGACATGATGAGTGCCGTAACTACTGTCCACTGGCTATTGGCCGGCAGGAAGGGAAGTACTTTCTTAAGCATTCTGATTATAAAAAAGGTGGAAGATGCCACTGCGTTGACTTGATCTCCAAAATTAAGTTTTTCATCAATGAAGTCTCCTAGATTTTTCATTTTCCTAACGGGGGGTGGAAGAGTCCCCATATCATCTGGCCACAACTTTGGGGTCCACAAATTAGGATCGTTCCCGAACAGGATAACCTCGGTCTTTCCTGAATTTAGTTTCAGCCAGTTTTGTGACATCCAGCTCCCGATAGCTGCCATGCAATCGTGGAATCTGATGTCGATTCCTGTTGCCTGACCGGGCCGCAGAGCCACCACAATTTGAGTGTCGTCTGCATAGGATGGAAGGCTGCAACCAAAGGACCTAATCAGAGTTGCCAAGGAGGAAACATATACATTAAAAAGCGTTGTGCTAAGGGAGGACCCCTGAGGCACTCCACATGTCAGCGTGAAAGGTTTAGATTGGAAATCACCCAGAGCCACAGTTTGTGATCTGTCCGTCAAAAAGGATTTCAGGAGTTCATATGCTTTGCCTTTGACGCCACATGCCTGCAGGCGGTCCATTAGTACATCATGGTGGATTGTATCGAAGGCTACGGACAGGTGCAGCATAATTAAAGCTGCCTTGCCTCCCCTGTCCACTGCCTTCCTTATCTCCTCTGTAGATTTTATTAGGGCCGTTTCTGTGCTATGCCCCTCTCTAAACCCATATTGAGTAGGGTCTAACAGGTTAGTTTCACATAGGAAAGTGCTAAGCTGCATGTTCATGGTTTTCTCGACCATTTTTGCAGGTAGTGGGAGGCGTGATATGGGCCGGAAGTTATGCGGTTCCTTTGGGTCCAAATTAGGCTTTTTTAGCAGAGGCAATACAATTGCCTTTTACAGCCGTCATGGTACTTTCAATTTCAGTGAGTTTCATTGACAAATTTGTGTGCGAAGTGAGGATTTAGCACAACATTTTTTCACCTCTGGTTAACTCCGCTCTTCTTGGCTGCTTCTTCTTCACCATTGTGCTGCAGACCCAACGGTGGTAAGTATCACAAAAAGTGCATTAGTGGGTATAGCAACTGAAGGGCTACAATCTGGAAGGCACAACGTCTAGAACTAGAATGAGTTGTCCTAGATGGAAGCGAGAAAACGATTTTGGGGCAAAATGCTGTACACCCTCTGGCTCACGCAAGTAGCATTCAGAGATGCCCACGTTTCCCTGTGGTGCTTGTTCTGCCATGGTATCCCCTCTGGAATTTGTAGCTGTCACCACATCTATATCAGAACACATCTCCAGCACTGCCAGCACTCCTGGTCTGAATGAACAGCAGGCTGTTGAGGCATCACACTGCCAACTTCAGTTGGGTATGTGTGGGAAAATGAACACTTAGCTGAGTAAACTGTGAGGAGACAACAATTTGAGGACCACTCCATGGCAGTCACTCTGCTTTCAGTTTCACTCACCAGGCTCCCTGTAGCTCATGGGAAGCTCCATCCCCAGGGGACAAACAAGTGGGTAAAAGACCTAAGGCCCAAGCCCACAGTGTCTGGCTTGGCTCCATACCACTATGTGGAATACAACCAACACTCTCTAATTTGTAACACAATTACTCAAGAAGGAGATTAAGTATGGGCGAAGGAACTGGAGGGTATGCCCCCTCCCCCAGAAGTTGGAGTGGGGGGAGGATACAGGGGACAAATCCCCCCCACAAGATTTTGAAGTGAAAACTGGGGATTAAACAGTCTCTCTGAAAACAGGCTACATATTGTTTAAGTCTCTGAAAGTACTATAACCTAAGAAGCGATCTTTGTGGGATTTCAGGACCTTGCTGTTTTGTAAATCATTTAGTTGTGATGATTGAGGTGTTGTGCTTCTCCTAAAATTGTTCTGTTTGGTAAGCTACGTGAGTCAGCAGAGTAACGGGAGGCAGTAGCCTGCTGCCGAGGGCTATACCGGTTGTTAAAGGTCCTGAACCCGAGTTAAAGAGGGCCTATAACAAGAAAGAGGGCCTTTAAATAACAGTATATCCTGAGGCAGAAGGGCTATAAGGCTATTAGAACATTCCATCCACTGAGGGTAGAATGTTCTAAATTAAAAAGGGAGAAACATAAAGACAATCATTGGAATGTTGGAACAGAAGGCTTATACCAGCCATTATAAGCCCATAGTCATTCCATTGTCTTCAATGGAGCTCTCAACACTCCAATGCCATAATTTATGTTAATGTCACAGCTGGCTTGGTTGACTTCAGAAAAACAACAACTTTAGGAAAGGACGAACACTTCAATGACCACAATGTAATAATTAGCAAACATGAAGAGGTCTTGGAGCCCCCACAGTGTTTGCTTCTTAGGTTACAGTTCTTCCAGAAGACTTTAGGTAGGTGCGTTCTGTCACTGCTTGATCTTCAGTGTTTGTAGAAACATTTCAAAGAGAAATGCACATCTTTAAATAATATTATTACAACACACATGTATTTATGTGCGTGTGTAAAGTGTACGTTTGATTTAAGGTGTGATAAGTGTATTTATTGAACTCAATATACTAACATTATTTGAATTACAATAATAGAATATCTGAACACAAAGAACTGACCATTGGTATTCAAGGAGTGAAGGATGTAATCTTACAGTCTCTGAAGTGCACATTATCCAATCCTAGGCTCAAATCCCGGCTTCCCCAAATTGTGTGAGCTTTGGTTCATCCCTCTCCTTTACTATGCATCATTTTCCTTCACCATTATGAAACAGAGCACATTGAAGTAATGGAGTACAGGATCTTATCCCACAAAACTCTCACTTATGCATGGTTAATATAAAACAACCTTGCTTCACATTTAATAACAATATACACTATATAACTAGATAACTTGACAGGCGACACATTTTGGGTAACTCGTGCTAATGTTGTCAGAGCATAGGGATTTTATTTAATGTTTCATTTTTAAAATGTTACTTTCAATAAACGGCAGTCAGTTCAGTAACAATTACATGTACTTAATTGAAATACTAAGAAATGTTGAAAATATTTTTTTTTAATGTAAAGCCTTTATCATCCGTTGCCTTTTTGACATCTTTTGATGTCTTGGATCGCGTTTTGGGTCAGACTCCTGACTCGGCTCCCCCCCAAGGCTGTCTATGCCAGCCCCAGAAATGTATGTCTCCTTGGCGAACATGTTACTTACCTTCTGTAATAATGTATCTGGTAGAGACACAGTCTAGCCGCAGATTTCTTAACTTAGAATTTCCTCCAAGTGACAGTCTGGATCCGGAGATTTTTCAGAAGTACCTATGAGCGCTGTGGGACGGCATCGCATGGCTCCACTCTGACGTCATCCATGGATGTGACGTCAGTGGAGCTATATAAGTTCATCCTGGGACGTCAGTTTTCTACTGTGAAACTTTTCCGTGCCACAACGCAGAGCCAGTACTAAAACTGAATGTGTGAAAACAGTGTGCCAAAAAAGGGTTAAACATCGTTTAAGATGACAATAATAATAAATAATAAAATGAAGAGAAACATCACTCTGCATTGTAGAGAAAAACCACTACATAACGTAAATAAGCAGAGTACTCGCCTCATAAGAAACGTCTCACATATACAAAGAACGATACCTGCCTATAAAGCAAAACAGCAAATGAATGTTACAGGAAATGACTAGCAGTATGCCACCATATTAATGTCATGGGAATCAATAACAAGACTTTAGCAACATGAAGTTACGGCAAGTAACAACTTTTCTGCGATTACAGAGAACGTGCAACCACACACACTAAATATGATTAATTGACTGTATCAGAATTGAATAGGCACCAAACTAATGGATAAAGGGGAGGAGGGAGGAGAGAAGGACATGACCGATCTCCACACTGGAGAGCAACCAGTATGCCAGAGTGTGCATGTATATATGAGCTCACCACGCATTTGTGAGTATGGGTGGAGAAGCTACAGGTAAAACAGAAGAAGACATCCTGACCTGGTGAAGGATGTGAAGTAGAGAAACACGCATGAAGGCAGAGATCACAGGCAGAAGAGACCAGTGGGTAAGAACCCAACCTAAAAAGGTCCTCGCAAGTGGGGAGGATGGGTGGGCGTTAAGGAATCTGGAGCTAGACTGTGTCTCTACCAGATACATCGTTACCGAGGGTAAGTAACTTGTTCATCTGATAGAGACATCTAGCTGCAGATTCCTTAACTTAGAATAGATACTAAAGCTATACCCCATTGCAGGAGGGTCTTCGACTCAACCAAACAGGTTCCAAAAGAGAACTATCCGTCAAGAAGAGGGACCAAAACAGGTGGGGACAGCAAGTGTAAGCGTGGCTGACACCAGGCCATTAAACTCTGTAAAAGGAGCATCAACAAGTAAAGGCATGGCACCACAGTCTGACAGAGGACAGTTCAAGACCTTCACCCCCCAGGAAGGGATGAGGAAAAATCATAGAAACCAGAATGGCCAGTGCCCAATGGAAGAAATCCATAAGCTTCTGCAATAAGAATATGAAGCAGAACTGTGCACAGGATCCATGGACCTGCAAGAAATAACATCCCAGAGAAAGAACAAAAACAGTACGATGGAGCAGATTGTACAAAATGAGCATACACAACAGTGGATGCCAAGATGGACATGCATAGAGACAGATGTCATCGATGCCGAGATATATAAAACCATAACTACAAGGAAATATGTGTATGTGGATAGTATGGATACACATAGGCAGACTGTGTGAACCATGGAGCCACTCCACACACATGCAAAAGCTTATTAAAAGTAGCATAGAAAGCACAGATGCATCAGCAAAAAGGCACAAAACGTATCACCAGGTAGTCATACTGACCAACCATACACAGAAATACATTGGTGAGAGGATACCAGCAGAAGCCGGACACACACACAAGGTTCGCTCTCATAAGAAGAGAGAGAGAAAAAATAGAGCGGGAGAGAGACAGAATCTGAGGCAAAGAAACCCAAGATACTGCAACGAGGAAAAACATAGAATGTGTGCACTCTCACAGTGTGTATACACCATTATATATAGATATACATATATTATATTTCTTTTTCTTTTCTTTTTTTTAAGTGAAAGGCAATGGATACTCGAAGAGCATGCCCCAGACGAGTACAGCAGCCCACATAATAGGTACCAACGGCACCGGAGGGAACCATAATAAGACATATGTCAAACATAGTAAATGCGATACATATGTATAAAGAAGCATATATATATATATATATATATATATATATATATATATATATATATTATCTACTGGCGGTCGCCAGTAGATTGTTATAGTTAGGACCGTGAAAATTCTATTTTGAATAACTTTGGCGCCAGTTGACGAATCCTCGCGAATTTTTCAAAACTAATGGGGTGCTCCGCTTAGCTCCTACCCTGAAAGTCTCGGGGTGATTCGTCAAGCGGGGGCTGAGAAAAAAAGGGGGGTCCCCAAACGCGTTTTCCCCATGCATTTTCCCATAGGACCTTTAGTCGAAGGTACAGCCCGAACGGCTGAACAGAATTACTTGAAATTTGGCAAAGAGGTAGTCCTCAGGTCTGGCATGTGCCTTTTGTATATATGGTGTCAATCTGTTCAGTAGTTCCTGAGAAAATTGCAGTTAAAAGTACATAAATATCTATAGGCGCGCACGGTGCGCGCGCCGTGCCTGCACGGTGCGTGCACCATAACGTGCGCGAGCGTAATTCTGATTGGTGGTAACATGTCAGTCAACATTCAAATCGGTCGAAATCAGAAAGTTTCGGCCGCCATTTTGTGTGTTTTGTGTGTGACAATGAAAAAGAAAGGTGGAGAACGTGAAAAGGGGGCAGGGTAGAGAGTTCCTGACCCCCCAGCCTTTGTCAGGGGGTCCCTGAAGGACCCCGAAGGGTGAAAAAAACATTTTTTTTTTTTTCAAAAAACCGCGGGGTGCGCGCACGGTGAAAAACCTTAAAAAAAAAATAAACATTTTAAACGAGCCATTCCATATTACAGGATACAGTCAATCTATAACTATATACATAGGTAGCTTATTGTAAAATAAATATATAAAAAATATAATAAAACATACATACATAGCATTTAAAAAACCTTACATATTCACTTAAAAAACCATAGGTTTCACACACGTTATAGTTAGGAATTAGCATTTAAAAAAACCTTGCAAATTCACTTAAAAAACCATAGGTTTCACACATGTTATAGTTAGCTGGACATTTCACTCGTAAAAAACCATTGAAATTCCGATGTTATAGTTAGTTCAGATAACTATAACTCGCGCGACCGCCACTCTATCACAAGGATGATGTCATCAGTGATGTCATGAGTGATGCCACTGACCATGTCATGAGTGATGTAATATGTGACGTCATCGGCAGTGGATTGCGGGCGCGCGAGTTATAGTTATCTGAACTAACTATAACGGGGGAATTTCAATGGTTTTTTACGAGTGAAATGTCCAGCTAACTATAACATGTGTGAAACCTATGGTTTTTAAAGTGAATATATATATATATATATATATATATACACATCTATATATATACATCTATATATATATATACAAATCTATATGAGACCTGAGGGAAGACCGAGGACAGAAGCACTTCCTAGCACCAAAGAGTAAAGATTAGACTGCCTGTGAACGTACCCAGTGTGTGGTAACATACCGTGCCAGAACTGGATTCGGAACAGAAACTGACTCTGAAGTGGAACAGAACAACATGTTCCCAAGAGACAGACACTGGCTTACAGCGAAGACGGGCAACATAGGCAAAATGGCGGAAACACAGCGAAACGGTTGAAAGACAGCCTGAACATTTTCAGGAAAACTGCCATCATGCAGCCAAGCATTGCGACGCAGAGCAACTGACCTGGCCATCGCCCAACCCACAGAATCAGTGGTGTCAATGGCTGATCAAATTGAAAATTATGCCAGCTCACGACCCTCCTGGAGTATCCGAGTCAGGTCTGCCTGAGGGCCTTCCAGATGGGAGGGAAGAAAGCACACAACTGAGTCCCAAAGGGCAAAAGTAGCCAGTGCAAACACGCAGGATGTGTTCAAGGACCAGAGGGCCGAGCTCGTGGAAGCAAACATTTGCCGACCCCATGTCTCCAACCATCGAGATTCCCTAGTGGAGCAGATCCAACAAGGGATCGGAGGGCAGAGAGATAGAAGGAGGCTGTAACTGTAAAATGTAAGCAGCTTTGCGAACGATTGTTGCAAATGCAGCGCTAGCCTCCCTCGCCATTTATGGGGGTGACAGCAAATCATAGTTAGGGGACGGTTGCAGGCTAACACGTCCACTAAAAACCAAAGGCCCTTCAGTTCGAGGATATCCAAGGAGCTGCAATTGCTCCACATCAACATGTTCTTAAGAACGCTCAAGCAACGCTAGGGGAGTGAACCCCCAGGGGCCTCATCCTCCATTTGAAAAGGAGTAGGACGCCGACGAACGTTGAAGGAGGATCCACTGACCGGTGTTGGGACGGTATCGACTCAATATCCATCGCAATGGGAGATTGCAGTGGGGGACGGCTTCGACCCGGAGACAAATCCCCTGCAGCAGCCACATCAGACGGGCTGTCCCCTGACGCTGGAGGTGGACTGTGGCCTTACGTTTGTATGAGAGGCCACACCAACATCGCCGCGACGCCGGAATCGGGGTACTTGATTGGTGCCAAGCGCGAACCCACCGGCGACCTCCAAATCTGAGTCTCTACTAACTCTGTGGGGCCCGAAGGCAAGCCAGGGAGAGGGGTCGGCCCAAAGATGGCTTGCAAAGTCTGGTAATAGGCTTCCATCTGGGCTCTAGTCACCCCAGCACTAGGAAATGGTGGGAAGGCGGAGGTCAACTGCTGTGAGGCCGTAGCCGGTAAAGACCAGGTACCACGGGCCCGACATCACGACTTCGTGAGGCCGACAGCCTTCGTGACTTCCTCTTGTGCTTACCTGAGGAAGGCGAGTTACGTCCTCTGGAACAACCTTGTGACCTGCCCCGAACAGGAGTTCCAGGTCGAGAAGGAAACCGACAACGCTCTGACTCCGAATAAGACATCCTGGCGGACAACAATTTCATCCTACGTTACCACAGGGACTTCGGCTTCAGCTGCAGACTGATGTCGCACTCCTTGTAGTCGTGGTGCTCGCCCAAGCACCACATACAAATCACGTGTGGATCAGTCGTTGACATCTGCTGCATACAGGTTTCACTCGATTTAAAGCCTGAAGACAAGGGTGCACTGTTACCAGACGTGAAAAGGCATCAGTAAGGCCAAAACCCAACACAGGCCAGAGGAACCGCTTCTCCTGGACCTGCATCGCAGCGCGAAAAGAAGAAATCTGGTGTCAGCGTGACGGGACAGACTTATATGGCTCCATTGACGTCACATCAGTGAACGACGTTAGAGTGGAGCCATGTGACGCCGTCCCACGGCGTGCAGAGGTACTGCTGAAAAATCTCCGGATCCAGACTGGCGCCTGGGGGATATTCTAAGTTAAGGAATCTGCGGCTAGATGTCTCTATCAGATCTTGATCGCATTGGAGCTATTAGTGATCAGTGCAACTTACTTACTTTACCTATGTGACTGGAAGTCACCAACTTCGATTTTCAAAAGGAAACAAGTACAGCTACTTACAGGTCTGGTAGCAAAATTAAAGTAATACCAAAGGCTTTATTGCAAATAGTACAGTGAATCACTCGTTCTGCTGTTGTACTACCAACAGTTGTTATAAATTTAGAAGACCTGCACTTAATGTCACTTCAACAACCTGGAATGACCTTGGGTGAAGATCTTTAGAACTGGCATAATGGGTTGGAAGATGTTCTAGGCCAAATCACATCAGGAAAACTTCCATCTTGTCTAGGTGAAGAGCCATTAAGTATTTGATGCTGAGTCTGTGAGATTCTTAGGCTCACCTGCTCCCAGTGGCTAGATTGCACTTCACCCAAAGGAGAAAATTATGGAGTTAAAAATGTAATGTCTAAATGGCTATGCACATAATTTTATGACTCATTCACATCTGTTTTTTTTTCCAAAAAGCTAGCTGAAAATTAGGCTATTGCAATTTTCTTTAAGTCATGGTTATCAAAGCTGAAAAATGTAAAATACCATAGTCGTACATTTGCCTGCTGCTAATCACAGCAATATAAAAAACATACCCATAAATATAGGTGACAGATTGGGTAGCATGCTTTTCAACCTTAGTTAACAGATGGAAGTGAAACAAACAGTACTTCACATACAGTCGGGGGACGAGTTGAACAGATGAATTCCTATCTGCACAACATAAAGCAGGATGCTGGGCTGCAAGATGGAAAATATGTCTCAGTTATGAGTAATAAGAGATAGACGACTGATAAGCTAAAGAGTAAGTTAAATGTCTAGAAAATATTAAGAAAATGCTTGGATTGTTTTTAAAAAAGCTTTCTTATTTTCATAAGCATTCTATTGACTCAGCTGCTTTATCCAGCTCGAATGTTACACATGAATCCAATATTGCTTATTCTCCATCATACATTGTGTATTATGAAACGTCTTTTTTCCTTCTTTCCGTGCAGATATGGGTCCTGACTCATAAAGACGTGATTCATGCACGGTGCAAACATGTGCGTTTGCATATTTGTTCTGATTTTACAAAATGCACAAATTAAGGGGTTCAGCTACACAGCCCACATATGCACTGGACAGACATGTGCAACATATTCACAAGACTCTAATGTCTATTTAGCATTGAACTGCGTCAAGTGGCAGAAATGTAGAAGTGTGGATGAGCAGATTGTTTCCACAGTAGCAGAACTATGGGGCATATTAGCAAGGGCTGGCGATATAATTATCGCCGCTTTAGCGTCCGTTTTTGGGCAAAGAGCGGCGATAATTATATCGCAATATCATCAAGGACACGCTAGCGCGTGTTTCCTTGATGTAGAGCCCGTTTTTTCACAGCCTCGCCTCGCATCGCTAATGAGATGCAAAAGAGGCGTGGCTGTGAAAACAACACGTGTTAATATCGTGAAGGCAGCTTCGCGATATTAACAAGGAGGTGCAGCGATAAAAAAAATCGCGCTACCTCAGCCTTAACTCAGGAATTTAACACCTGTTAAATTCCTGACCAAGGCATACTTTTAATGGGAGATGGATTATGCTGATAGGACCACAGGGTCCTATCAGCAATGTTATCGCTGTTTTCAATGGAACATCGCTGGAAAACCAGCGATGTTCCATTGAAAACACCGCTATCGCTGAAATATTATCGCCATAACGCTATGCGTTGTAAATATAGCGTTATCATGGCGATAATATTCAGCGATATCTGGCGATAATTTTTCTATCGCTATGAACGGCCGGCGATAATTATCGATGGCCGTTGATAATATGCCCCCAGGATAGCTTATTTTACAAGTTCAGTGCCTCATCTCGAGTGGCATTAGTGCAAGCGTTAATTGGCAAGTAGAATATTTAGAGTTAATGTAAAAATCGCTCATAGTATTGACGCTGGCTATATTGGTCCTGATTCACAAAGGTTAACTTAGACTTTTATGTAAGTTTAAATTTTTTGGGGGGTAGTCACAAACTACGAGTTAATAGTAAGTTTACGACTGTGGAGGCTATGGGGCATAGCAAATGAAAAGATAAGACAGGCCTCTGTCTCTGCAGTCTTAAACTTACTACTAACTCGTAGATTGTGAATACCTAAACAACGTAAACTTACATAAAAGTGTAAATTTACCTTTGTGAATCAGGCCATTAGATGGCGATTTCATTTGAATTAAACACAAGTGGAACAGGAATAATCAATCAATCAATCAATCAATCAGTATTGATATAGCACTACTCATAGCCCATGATGGTATCCAGGCACTGGGCTGAGGACTTCAGTTGAAGAGCCAGGTCTTAAGTCTCTTCCTGAAGTCTGTCAGCGAGGGTGTTGTTCGAAGGTGGAGGGGAAGTGCATTCCAGGACTTGGCGGCGAGTTGGGAGAAGAGTTGACCTCAGGTGTGGTATTGGCAGATGCTTGGTGTCTGTGCTAGGGCAAGGTAGGCGGATCAGAAGTTTCTGGATGGCTGGTGGCATGCAGTGGTTCATGTATGCTGGTCATTGGTCGTGGAAGGCTTAGTAGGCATGAGTCAGCAACTTGAACTGGCATCTTTTCTGGATGGGAAGCCAGTGGAGGTCCCTCAGGTGCTGGATGATGTAGGTCCTTTTTGGTAGGTTGAAAATCAGCCTAGCTGCTGCGTTCTGTATTCTCTGGAATCTTATCATGAGTTTGCTGGTGATGCCTGCATATAGTGTGTTACTGTAGTCCAGACGGCTGGTAATGAGGGCCTGGGTTACTGTTTTTAGGTCTTGCTACGCAGCGCGCATGCGCTCCATAGGAGACCTTTAGTAATCGATTCGCCTTTTCTGCCAAAAACGTGCACGCTTTGCATTGCTTTCAATGGCAACGCGTGCACGTTTGGCGATTCCCTTGCGGGAGCGAGCTTTAAAACCATTTGTTTTTAATTAACTTTAAAACAAATGGTTCCCTCCGCTCGCTCCCGCAAGGGAAACAGGCGCAGGCCCCCTCCTCTCTCCCCTCCCCCTGCTGCCTCCTCCTCTCCTCATCAAACTTGTTTTCTGTTTTCGATGGCACGGGGGAGATTAAGTGATTTGCCAAGAATCACAGGAAGTTCACCGGGCGCTGGGATTGACCTCTCCCATGCGGGGGAGGCAGAAAGGTAAGACGGTCTTCATTTATTTATTTCTGCATTTCAGTTTGAATAAGAGCTATATGACACAGCGTTCAACAGGATTCAAAGCGTAAGGTCCCAGTAGAGAGACGTGTCCTTTCTGGCAAACCTTCAAAGGCTGGACAGCCCCCGGTGCTTGGCAGGTCAGGAGACATGCTTTCAACAGATGCTACGGCTGCAGGGACATGCGCTGTGCGGGTTTGCCATCGCTGCGGGGGGGGCTGCACAGAAATGTTGGATGCTAAGGCTTGGTGGAGCCCAGGGCGTATTGGGGGCTGTGGGGAGGGAGGAATTTAAAGCCCCATTTCTTAGACTCGCCCTTTGAGCTTAGCTCGGTACCAGCTGGGCCTGTGTTGCTCTTGTAGCCCGGGGCCGTGTGCTCATCTGCAGCTCCCCCCCCCCCCACCCCTTCCGCCAGTGTGGATAAAGACATTGGGGCAAATTTACAAGCCCCTTACGCCAGATTTGTGCCGCTGTTGCGTCACTTTTGTGACGCAGTGGCGGCGCAAAGCCAGCGCCATGCTGTGGGCTATTTACAACGTGATGCATCTAGGGAGATGCGTCACGTTGTAAAGCCCTGCGCCACATGTGGGCGTTCCTGCACGGGGGGGGGGCGTTCCGGCGCAGGAACGCCTCCGAAAAGTGGCTGAGTGAAATCTACAAGATTTCACTCAGTCACTTTTACGGCAATGCTGCGTCAAAACCCTGCGCCTGCTTGAAGCAGGCGTAAGGATTGACGCAGCATGTTAGGGACAGGGGCACGCCGAGCCTTGCTGGAGCTGTGTCGCGCTTGTGACGCAACTCCAGCAATGCGCCGCCTTTCCGCGGGGGGGAGATGCGACACGCATCTGTCCATCTGTGCGTCACGGTATGCCGCATTGTATATGCGGCGCAGCAGTGGTGGCGCACGGATGGGATGATGCGTCGCAACTCTTCTGGCGCATCCCTGCTGATTAGCAGAGATGCGCCAGAAGTAGTAAATCTGCCCCATTGATCGTACACTAACAGTGGGATCAATATACACACTCATGCGAGCCCCTCCCTACGCCCTCCCCGCCCCATTCCCCCTCTTGCCCCCCCCCGTCGGGAGATTAGCAATCAATAACTCCTGCGGTTCCGTTTGCCGAGCCTGATAGGCAGATCAGGGGGTTAGTTAGGCTTATATGCATTTACATTTAAATGCTACTTATTTCTGAATTAAAAATAACTACAGTAAAATATAAAGAAAGAAAATGTAAAAAAGTGCACGACAAAATTCGACCCCGTTTAACAAGACACGCAAAGAAAGACACATATTAATAGTAACTTGTTTTTCCATCGCGATAACATTTGCTATGGTTAAAGATACAGAAACCATTATGGTGGACCACGGTTTATGTTTAAACTCAGCAGAACATTCAAAAGCTCTGCAGAAAATCGAGTTAATCGACGTCAACATGGTATTTGAGGAAACATTGTGAATTGAACGAACTCTGTTGAAATCTGTCTGCTACCTTCAGCCACAGGCTCAACCCGCAACTCCGCATTTCATCCTGCCGACGTCTATCCATTGAGGTTTGGGAAATAGTAACTTATCAGCTCAGAGGGACCTGGGCTGCTATGTCAGTCAGTGAGAAAACCTGGTAGACTCGTTGGCATTACGGGAGATCAAGGATGTCTGCGTTAATCAAGTGTGTCCTTACGGCCAGAGCTGCCGACTTCGGAGCTGGGGAACCAGGTTCGAGCCTCAGGGTCGGCTAGGCATCCTGTGATTCTGGGCACATCACCTAATCTCCCCTGCCTACCAAACATGAATGTGTCCTTGTGTAACTAACTGATGCTCATGTAAAGAGTTCCATTAACTTCGGGTAGAGTTTGCGCTATCTAAATCTGCAAAAAAGGAAAAACAAAATCAGGGAGGACGGTGTACCGATCTGGACGGACTGTGCCAATTCAAGAGACCTGGACTGTGTCCGCTAATCGGGGAGAGACACAGGGATCTTTCTGCCAAGCAGGGAGGGAGAGTTCAGGTCAGTTCGGGGGAAATCAGGGCTAACGAGGCTGTCTGTGCCGATATCCCAGGAGGCCCCACTTCCTGTGAGGTCAAGGTGCCCTTATAACACATTGTTCACGATCAGACCCCTGCAGCTTGTGTGCCTCCGCCCCCATGTGGGGTGTTTTAGTTCCTCGTGACGGAATGCCACCCTCGCATACGATATGCTCTTATGCTAGAGGAGACACGCCATCACCAAAGCCTCAATTGAGGTATTTTATTTTATTTATTTTATTTTAAAAGTTTTATACAGCGCTAGCTTGACCCGTAGGTATCAGAGCGCTTTACATACATACTGTAAAGAAACAGACGGGAATTGCATTACATAGTAGGCAGGCAGTAAGGAAGCAAACCAGGGATAAAACAAATACAGCATGGAAGATAAGATGGTTGACACAGTCCGGTCACCAACTATCCTTGAATGTCTAGAGAGATGAGTAAACTCGGATATTGAAGTCTAGGTTAGTTGACGTTGGTCAGGAAAGTATTTGTTCAGGAGATGGATTTTCAGGTCCCTTTTGAAACAGGAGAAGGAGGGGTTGCATCTGAGGATTCTAGGGAGAGCTTCTCATATCCTAGGAACACAATGAACCCAGGTGAGACAGGGTCGGGCAGGCCTGTGGGGGAATCTGGCAGTGCCCGAGGGCTAATCTGACATAACAGTGTGTGGGCCGCTGTTTTGGCTGCATGTGGGCTTGTTTTATGGTCACGCACAAACACATGCAGTCTTCCACATCTTGCAAAACACCTGGACAGCGTGTCTTTACAAGTTCAAAGCTGTCCCGAATTTTCAAATGCGGGCCAATTTTTTAAGCTATGTGCCAATAGAGGCCACTTTTATTTTGGTACCCGGTCCAATTTTCTGCCTAGGTCTGATCCTGGTGTGAAGTTGTTCCTGTATGCCAAAAGTGATAGATTCTCCATGGGAGGAGCAGTTCTCTACCTAAAAGTACACCCCCCAGCAGGACGTCTTTGTACAAACGGCAGGTCAAAGGCTGGGACACCAAAGGCGATGCGCCGCCCCTCGTTCTTCTTAGGTAGATACAATGTATTCAATCAAGACCAGTGACACCTACACTAGTTAGCGCTGCGTTAGAACCTGTACAGCTAGCGTGCCACTAAGCGCTATATGCATGATGGCACACTGTACTGCTTCCGTCATACTCGATAACGTGCTCCTTATCGTCAATGAGAGCAGCCTCCACACCCGTAATAAACACTCCATTTGCATGGTCCGGACCGAGCGACCCATTTCCACGAGTAGCAGTAATTGCCAAAGAAAATTGCACAATTAAATAGAATAAATAATTTCCCCAATCTGAATATTAACGCAATTCATTTAATCATGAGTAGAAAATTCCGGGAACCAGAAAAATGAAGGCGATTTCAAACAAGCATTGGCATAGCTAACAGGTCTCGCCTTTGGGACCTTATAAGTGTTTAGTTATCCAGCACAATATCCTTGGGGCAAAAACATGAACTGTTGCATGGCTAAACACTTATAAGGTCCCAAAGACGAGACCTATTGGCTATGCCAATGCTTGTTCTTTGGTGCTAATGGAGAGCCATTTGAAGATATTGTGGAGCATGCGGAGAGTGTGGAAGCAGGCTGAGGAGATGGCGGTGACCTGTCATTTCATGGAGAGGTGTCTGTCCAGGATGATACCGAGGTTCTGGGCATGGTCTTTCGTTGTGGTGGTGGGTCTGAGGTGGTCCGATGGCCGCCAGTTGTCATTCCAGCGGGAGGTGTGGCTGCCTAAAATCATCACTTTGGTTTTGTCAGTGTTGAGCTTTAGGTAGTTGTCCTTCATCCAAGCTGAGACGTTGTTCATGCAGTTGTGGAAGTAGACCTTCGTAGTGGTGGTGTCGGCTGAGAGCGATATGACAAGCTGGGTGTCGTCGGCGCAGGAGATGATGTTTGAGCTGGATCTGACGATGTCTACTAGTGGTGACATGTAGATATTGAAGAGGCTAGGACTGAGGAAAGAGCCTTGAGAGACGCCGCAGATGGTGTGCTCGGGTTGTGAGGTCATGTAAGGGAGGCAGATTTTCTGATTCTAATAAGTCTAATAAGAACATGAAATGCGGTGATGTTAAATCATACTTTTTTTTATTGCTTTGGTTTTTGCCATACTAAAGTACATATCTAAATTACATCGTATCTCTTACATAGCACATTACTGTGCATACAAATGTAAACAAACAGCGAAAGTTCACAGTTCATAGTAAAGCATCTGTCAGAAAGTAACATACATCTGCAAATGCAAATCTCGTCCTTTAAATAATACAACATATACAAATTCAATTACACTCCACCCACAAATTGATACATACTCCAAAGTATACCACTGAGTTTGATATAACGTTATAATATGTCGACAACATGAAATACTGCCATATCTGCCTAAAGGTGGTCAGCACTGACATCACAATCTGACTTAAGACATCAACAAAATGTCGCAAACAGATGCAGTCATTGAGCTCACCACACCGGAAAAAGCTGTTCTAACCAGACACACTACTGCAGAACACTTCTTCGTGCAATGTAAGTTCCCTGATAGACTTATACATTATTTATTAATTTATCGCATTTGATGACGTGTTCACTAACTGAAGGCCTCATTGTAGGTTTTAAAGATAGCCTAACAAGATGTGCTCTTCGAGCTTCTTTAAAACAGTTGAGGGATAAGCACTGTTGAAGGGTGGAGGGAAGGGATTTCTAGAAATTTGGACAGAAATGTAATCCTCCGTACAATCAACAAGAATGTATTGCTTCTATTTAATAGTCTCTCTGATTAATAAATTGCAAGTCTGTAGTTTAGGTAAGACGTCTTTTACATTATACATAAGGGAACCGATTTTGAAACTGGTGCTCTCATTAACAGGAAGCCTTACTGTTGTAAGAAGAAATGAAGTAGTCTTGTAAGAATAGGCTTGCCAATAATCGATTGGCAACAGCATTGCACCACAGGAGAGGGCGAGCCAGGATCAACCGCACCAGGTTGAAAACTACCAATGTTACTGAAGACAGGGCATCGATCATATACTGATTAGATACGGGCTATGGAGACCATCATGTTTGTCACTGTGGAGAAATTGCAGTCAAACATTACCCCCAGGTCCCTTACGTCCTCGTCCCATTCATTACAAAGTGGAGATGACCATCTCCCAACAGAAAAAAACAAGAGGAGTGCTGGGACCCTAATACTGCCCCTCCCACCGGGAGTACATGAGCAGTACTTACCCAGCATCCTGCCTGTTCTTTTTTTCTGTCTGTCGACAGAACGGATGGTGTGCTGGCGCTTCTCCTGCTGGGCTGGAGTGGCGGTACTTCTCTTCTGCCCTCGCCCGGCTGCCTGGCTGTGCAGGCATGGGGTTTTCGTGGGCTTTCTCCTGGCGTGCTGGGCTTGCTGAGAGTCTGTCCCTGTTGGAGCCGGTGTCCTGCTTAACCTCCCGGCCCTTTGCAGCTGGGGTTTGGTCTCCCAGATTTCTTCCGGGTCGCGTGCTCCTCTTCCCGAGCCTGGCCGGGTAGAGGTGCATTGCTTGCTGTGTTCCTGCCGGTCTCCTGGTGTCCTGGCCATTGGGGGGGGCCTGGTTCCTGGGGTTGCCCCCCCCCTCCGGGTGAGTCACGCTAGCCGGGTTTTTGTTTCCTTCTTGCATGTGTGGTAACGAGCACCTGGGAAGCGCGTTCGTTTCCGGTCTTTCTCAGGGTGAAGATGAGGTTCCACTGCTAAGACCTGTTCCTGGGGTTGCCCCCACCGCCTCCGGGTGAGTCCCGCTGGATGAGGTTCCACTGCTTAGACCTATTCCTGCTGTTCCCGGTGGCGGTGGGGGCCTTGTTATGCTGTTGGCCCCCGCTCTGGATGTTTTCGCTCCTTTTTCTTCTGGAGCCTCTGTTTCCGCCGCTGGTGCCGGTCCTGGGGTACGGAAGCACGGCGCACCGGGTGCGCGATTCTGGGCATTCTGCCGGTCACGGGTGTCCTGCTGCAGACATCGGACCCCGCGCTGCTCCCGGTGTGCGTTGCCCTGGTCGAGTGCACCTTGGATTGGGGCTGTGCTTCTTGTGTGTGCGCGATCTGCCGGCTCCTCTCGGGGAGCTTCCTGTCGAGGCTGCTCTCCTCCTCAGGGGTTGCCTGCTGCGGCCTCCGTACTCTCGCGCTGCTCCCGGCGTGCACTGCCCTGTTTGAGCACGCCTTGAATGGGGGCTGTGCTTCCTGTGTGTGCGCGGTGGCGGGTGCTTGTGTGTGCCTGCGGTTGCTCCAACCTGGTGCTCTCTGGGGCACTCTGGCCCCCAACCCCCGGCCCCCACATGCGGAGCATGGATCTCTGGCTGGTGCTGGACAGTCAGGCACTGTGGTTCCGGGTTCAGTGCTCGTCGTCGGTGCAGGTTCCTGTGTCTCTCCCTTGGTCTGCGTGGTTGGGGTTTCTGTTGCTAGCCTGCGGCTATGCCACCTGCACGCTCCTGTTCTCGTCTGATCTCTGAAGTTATGCCTGCCACGGGGCTTCTCCCTTTGGGTCGCTGCTTCGGGTGGTGCCCCTGCTCCTGGCCATGCGTGCTTATGTGTTTTCTTTTCGGGCACTGTTGGGGGGGTTCTCCTCGCCGTTGTGTTTGTTTGCTGATTCACTGTGCTGTTGGCATTTGCTCTTTCTGTTTGGTGGCCTGCCTCAGATTGGCATGGGTTCCTGTCGCTGCTGTGGTGGCTGGTTCCTTTTTCGCTGGCTCTGTCTGTGCTTGGGGTTCCCTGTGTTGTTGGGGTCTCCCTGCCTGCTTGCTTTCGCCTTGCCCTCTGCTGCTCCTGTGTCGGGGTCGCCTCTCGCTTCCTCGGTGGCAGCCTGTTGGGGTGTGCTTCTGTTCACCCCTACTTCAGGCTGCTCCGCGGCTCCCTGGGGGGGTCCTGTTGGCTCCCCTGGGTTTCTGTTGTCCTGCTGCGGGTTTTCCCCGCTTTTCTTTGCTGCCCCTCTGCGTCCCTGCTTCTCGGGGTGTCGCGGGTGTGGGTGCAGTGGCCTGGCCTTGATGGTGCTGAGTCCGCCCATTTTCCGGTGGCCTTGCCTCTGCTGCCGGCTGGCTGTTGTGTTGTGGCCTCTGCTCTGCTTGTGTATTCTGGATGTTCACCTCCTCTTCCTGGCTTCTGCGTGGTTGGTCGGGGTTTGGGGCGCGGGGGCTCCTGGTTCCTGGCTTTGTTCCTCCCATCCCTTGGGCTGTGCCTGGTTCCTCTTGCAGCTTCCTGGTGTCGTGCCAGGTGCTTTCTGGGGTTCTCTGCCCCCTCTGCCTGCGCCTGGATGGCTTGTGCTGCCTTGGGTGTGGCTGTTCTGTTCTCCTTTGCTCCGGCCTGGGGCTTCGGGTGTTTGTCCCGGGTCCTTCTGTGTGCTTGGGTTGCTCCTGGGGTCCGGCTGCTTCTGTTCTTGATTGCTCTCCCTGTGCTTGCCTTTGGCTTGCTTCAGGTATTTCCTGCCCGCTCCTCCTGGTTCTGCCGACGCTCCTGCCTGGTTTGTTCCTGGTTGGGGCCTCCTGGGGGTGCCTGGTGGCGGCTTCTCTGGCTGGTGTAGTTGGGCGCCTGCTCTTCTTTTGCTTGGCGTACCCCCCCGGGTTGTGTTTCCGGTGGCGGTTCGCCTTTTGGTCCCTGGGGTTTGTGCCGCTGCTGTTCGGGCCTGGCTGTCTTTTGCTGTTGCCGGGTCCTTGACGTGGCGCCTGTTTCCCCTATTCTGTTCTGCAGTTCTCCCGGTTGGTGGCCTGTGGCCGTGCTCCCCTGTCTGCGCCTGCTTTCATCTGCTCTTAGTAGTTGTGCATGGTCGGGCCAGGTTGGTGCCTGCATGGCCGCCTGGGTCTGCCGGGTGCTGTTGGCTTCTTGATCCGTCTGCACTCTGGTGTGTTTGCTCCCTGGGAGGTTCTGGTCTTGTCTGGTTCCCGTGGTGGGTGCCTGACTGGGTGTCTGCTGGGGCTTTTCCACTCCTACATGTTGGTCTCCTTTTTGGGCTCTGCATCCTTGCCTGGGCTCTATTTTTGTGTCCTGGCGGGCGCTCTGCAGTTGTGGCCGCGTCCTGGTGAGTCCTTCGGGGCCTTCTCCTGCCGGCGGTTCTCGTCCCGGGCTTGTTTCGCCTGTGTTGGGGCCTGTGTGGGGTCCTATGGCTCTGGGTCTGCCGCCTTCATGCTGGTTCGGGATGGCCTTGGGCTGTGGCTCCTGGGCTTTCTGGCTGTGTTGTCGCTTTTCAGCCTGCTTTAGGGAGTGTTTTGCTGGGCGTTTCCTGGTTCTTTCCTGGTTCTAGTGTCCTGGCTCGCTTCTACCTCCCTTGCTTCCCCGGGCTTTGTTCCCGGTGTGGGTCTGTTTGGGTGCCCCCCCCCTTTCTGGTTGGGGTGGGGTTCTGTGGTGCTCTTGCCTCTGTGGGGTCATCCCTCCTGGCTGCGGGTTGTCTGGGGTTTTCCTGCTGCTTGGCCCTCTGCCTTCTCTGCTTCCTCCGGCTTCCGCTTTGGCGGTTTCCTGTTTCTTTTCCAGCCTTCTGTGAGGTCCGGCGGTGGTGTGCTGGGGAATCCCTGTTCCTCCCTGCCCTTTACTTTGGCCTGGGCCCTGCGTGGGCTCCTTCCGGGGTTTGGTTGGGCCTGCGGGTCCTCCTGCGTGGTCAGGTTGCTTGGCTCTCGTCCTAGCTTCCTGGTTCCTTTGGCGTTTGTTGCCCTGGTTTGTGCTGTTTTCTTGGCTCCTCTCCGGAGTTGCTGGGGTCGGGCCTTGTGGGCTTTTGGTCTGGGTGTTGTGCGCCCTGGTGCCGTTTCTTTTTTCGGCTGCTCCTGCCCTTGCTGCTTGCTTGGCCTGGGTGTGGGGTGCCTGTGCAGTCCTCTGCCGTGTTGGCGCCTGTTTTGTTCTGCCCTCTGTGCCCGGTTTGGGGCTTCTGGGAGTTCCTGGTTGCTCTGGACTGCCGGTGGGTTGCTTCGCTGTGTCCTTTGGGTCTTGGTCCCGGTTGCCCTGTCTTCGGTTTCTCTGGTTGGCGGCCTCTTTGTTAGGGCCGTGGCCTTGTGTTTGTCTCCGGTCCTTGTTTGGTTCCTGCTGTCCTGTTCTGGGTTGCGGCCCGGTTGTTTCCTGAGGTCCCCCTTTCCCTCCTTCTCGGTGCTCCCTTGGGTTGCTGCTTTTGTTGTGGTTTCCTGGGTGTGCTTGTGGGTGCGGAAGGCCGGTTTTCTGCTTTGGTATTCGCCACTTTGTAATGAATGGGACGAGGACATAAGGGACCTGGGGGAAAAGCTCTATTACTTTTCGGTAATCTTCATTACTCCGGGTCCCGCTGTCCTCGTCCCATTCATATGCCCCTCCCTCCCTCCCGGACAGCCGGCCTTCCTGTCTGGGCTTAGTTGTACAGGCGGGATGCTGGGTAAGAACTGCTTATGTACTCCCGGTGGGAGGGGTAGCATTAGGGTCCCAGCATTCCTCTTGTTTTTTCTGTCGGGAGATGGTCATCTCCACTTTGTAATGAATGGGACGAGGACAACGGGACCCGGAGTAATGAAGATAGATCATTATCATCTGGGCTGCCATACTTCTCATGGTAAAATTGTTGTTTTTGTGCTTGTAGGTTATTCTGACAGGCTTTGTTTGTCCAAGTCAACATCTCACAACTTCTAACCCAAGTGATGAATGTACCTGCTGCAGAATATGGACAAATGCATCTACTTTTATAGTAACCAAGTGACAGTCAATGCCATTACGACCTCATGTTATGCCAGTGCCCAAATGTGGTTGGTGCTATTGATAGTGCCAACATTCTACTAGTATTCCAATGCAAGAAAAAAAAACAGTGCTTTGTTTGTAAACAAAAAAAAGTGGCAGTGCCCAAACCATTCTAAAGAAGTCACAGCCACCTTCTAACGCTACTGTGGACCGCTTTTAATGCTTGCACTGCCGCAGGCTCTATCTGCAACACCTGCTCTGCTCTCTGTCCCCACTTTATTTGCTCTAACAGTCTATCCTCTCACCTCTCTACCTGTTTTCGGTTTTCTTTGTCACCCCTGTTGTGTGACCTTTCGCTATCTGTTTCTAATGTGCTCTCTCTTCCCCATCCATTCTGCTGCTGCCCCTTGCCCTATCCCCTTTCATTCATGCTCTGCTCGCTCTCTTGTATCTTGGCTCTTTAATGTCTCTCTTCTAGCACTGATTAGCTGTCTCTCTTTTATAGCCCTTTTCTGCTCTCTTTTTTCTCTGTCCTCTTCTCTATACCCTTTTGTTCTCTCTTCTCTCTCCCTACTGCTCTCTTCTTCACACCATGTCTGCCTTCTCTTTTCATCTGTATCTGATTTGCACTGTTCTCTCCCTTCTACTCCTCCCCCTTTTATACCACTCCTACCCAGTTGTTTCCTTCTCCTCTCTACTCCTACTCTCTCGTCTCTCACCTTTATCACCCCTCTTACACCTGCCCTAGGATTACCCATGTCCCTGCTATTTAGAACTTTGTTTTCTCGTTGTCATTTTGAAATATGGGTAAGGCAAATACACTTTACTTCCTTACCTACACCGATAGATCTGTGCACAGAAATAATGTACACTAAATGAACATTGAGAAAAAGCATTTTGCACATATTGATCAGTGCAATTTTTTAGCACTGGTCCCTCGATGCAAATCCTGTTTGAACTTAATGTAATCTAGCCTAGAGGAAAATCCTGTGTCTAAAAACACACCTAGAAAAGTTACAGTTTTTGCCCTACATTATTTGTTTTGTGATGACAGTGTCCCTATAAGGTGCTGCTGACACAACAAATCCCAAAGACAGTTTTATAAAGACAGAAATCACTGTTTTGCTAACACTGCCACCAGAAAGAGACTTCCCCAAGTTTCCTCTTGTGCTGAACAAAACGTGGACCAGAGCAGTTTCACATGTCTGAAGTATCATCCAGCAGGAGGGGGTGGAGCTTCCATGGCTGCAGCAGGTGACGTGGCATCAGGGCTGAGAGGCATGTGGGGCACAGTGAATCCTGATTATTGCTGCAGTTCACAGCACAGCTCAAACAGTGGCCAGGGGGGCCTATTTCCTTCCTTGTACTAGGGCCCATGACACGCTGGCTACACCACTGAGAACTGCACAAGCACTTTCAAGGTGCCATTGAAAATCACCCACACACAGATTTACTGCACAAATAGTTTGGCAACTACAGCTCAGAGCCTATGTTACCTTATTGAGAGAAATGTGCCCAAAATATCAGGGCACACAATTTGTCTTTCCCAGGAACCTGCCAACACAACAGCACTAATACTAATAGTGTGCCATCTAGGGCATCGTGCTGGCTCTGGATGTGCAGATGCTCCCAATTGAACACAGACACATATAAAAGTTACTTGGGTCAGTTTTTAACACGGTATACCGGTAAGCATAAAAATCTCTGCACACTTTTCAAAGTGGATAAAAATCACTCATACCACAAGAGCACTGTAACAATGGACATTACCCAATGATATTCCATGTGCCAACTTTAAAATGAACGTATTTCTGAATGAGCCTGGGCAGAAATTCAAAGTGTGATGTGCAGATCATCAGTATTTTGAAAGGCAGGCGCTGCCTGAACTGATCTATGTGGAAAAGCTTACAATTCCTCTTCTCGCATCATGAACTCACTGAACTGATTATTTCAAAAAGAAAAATGTCAAACTGTGGGGAAGGCTTCGCTCACTCACCATGGTCAGTGGGGAAGAAATAAATTGCGCCTTGTTAGGTCTCACCTACGCAGCGCGCATGCGTTGCGAAGGAGAGACCTTTAGTCATCGGCACAGCTTTGCGGCCAAAAACGTGCACACGTTCCATTGCCTTCAATGGCAACGCGTGCACGTGTGGCGATTTACTTGCGGGAGCGAGTGGCTTGTGCCATATGTTATCAATTATCGCTGCACCAGGTGCTCGCTCCCGCAAGTGAATCGCGCAGGCCCTCTCCTCTCTCCCCCTGCTGCCGCGCGAGCTTGTGCTCATTGTTAAATAGAAGGCTCAATGTACTATAGTTAATTCTGTATCGACTGACTTGTCACACATGAGAGGAGGCACCGATAGTGTGGGCTTCCATTCCTTCCACACTGTAGATGTAAATATCAGGAAATAGTGGAGTAGGAAATGGGTTGCCGACAATGTGATTTTTGATACTTAGCACGCAGACAAGTCTGTCATACACAAGCGTGGTCACCGATGGCTCGAGCCGTTCTTTCCCTCAATACTGAAGTAAATAAATAAAAATCGGTGGCCGATAAAGAGGGCTTTTTTTGCATTTGGCACTTAGACTAATTTGTCGCAAATGAGTGGAAGCGTCGATAGTATGGGCTTTCATTTCTTCTACACTGGTGTAAACATTAGGAAACAGTGGAAAAGTTTTGCTGACAATTTGTTTTTTTTACATTCAGCACTTAGCCTAATTTGTCATATATGAGTGAAAGCGCCGCGAATGCGGGCTTTCATTAGTTTTACATAGACCTAAATATCAGGAAATAGTGTAGTAGAAAACATCCGCTTGAATTCCAAATTAGAACAGATATTGGCATAGCCAATAGGTCTCGCCTTTGGGACCTTATAAGGATTTAGTTATGCGGCAGGTCCCAAAGGCGAGACCTATTGGCTATGGCAATGCTTGTTTCAGATGTCACATCACACAAGGAAGAAGCTAAGAGCCACATGTGCTGAAGGAACAGTCAGGTGTGCTCTGATTTGTTTCATTGCGGCTGCTCGAGAGCAACACTTACCTCAGCTGGTTATCTGCATGTAATTCATTCACTCCAAGAAGGAGGGCATCGGCATCTACTGCTGAGCATGTTCTGCCCCCGCCTGCTGCAGCACAAGCATTGTCCCCAGCCGTAATGCTGCCAATGTAAGTGAGTGCGGCTGTTGTGGCCTAATGGACTCACGCATGCTCAACAATTAACGTGCTGGGAGGCAGCACCAGGTACAAGAAGTCCCTGCATGTTGCATGATAGCTGAGGTGAGCCGTGGCCGCCTCAAGCTTGTTGTGGGTCGCATGCAGCAATACAGGATATACTGGGCTGGATAGGCAGCAAGCGCAAAGTTCGTACTTTTGTTCATTTTTCCTCACATGCCCTCACAGCCAAGTTTGACCTCTGCTCTCTCAGCCTAACTTGCCCCAACACAATCATGAGCCAGCCCCCAGCTATGATTATCCAATGGGAGGCTTAGGCTCAGGCAGGAGTAGGGTGCAGCAGACTTAGGAAGTAGGAAAGCAAGTCATCGATTTACGATGTTTTCTTGCAATCTTGACAGGCATGATGACATCATCACTAATGTGATGACACACATTCATGCCTGCCTGGGCAGGGGTGAGCTAGCCTGAAAACATATGAGACAGCCACCCAGCGAGGTATCTAATTCATTCTCTTTTGAAGTTGAACTATTTATATCACGACATCACCTTCGGGATCAGAAATCCATAGCCCAGGCCCTGTGAAATAAGTGTTGGTGCTGAGCACCGGAAACCACTGGTTTAAATTAAGCATTGATAAAACTTATAGGGCCTGATTCACAAAGGTAATTTATTCAGTTGAGTAATTTACACTTTGGATTAAGTTTGCAAATGTTCGGGATTCACAAACTCGAACTGTGAATTTATTACAAAAGCGTAAGATATATGTCTCTACCTCCTGAGTATAGCAATTAGATTACCTCCCTAAACCACATCCTTACCTGCTGTAAACCTCTCTTACTCCTCCATAATCCCATCAATGTTGAGAGTACGTCTGCCCCTTTTTATAGCTACTCCCTGTAGCCCACCCACAATTACTATCAAAAGATATACTTATGTGTGCGGAGACTCTGCAGTCGGGCAGAGAACTCTACACACATAAACTATGCTCGTAGTTTGTGAATAGAACTCTGTAGTAGGTGTTGTGGTATTACAAAATGTACTACAAAGTACAGCATGTCAATCAGGTGTATAGCGTTTAAAAGATTCAGCATATGCTAAATTTCCAGACGACTGTAACAGAGATCTAAGCATTCTACATTGTTGTGCAGATTCCATTTATTGACACATAATGCTACAATCCTAATGAGCTTCTGAATCCTGCATACCATTGTAGCACTAAACCTGGATACTAGGTTTATGGAAATTCAAGATTAGTGGCCAATACTTCCTTTGCACTCTCCATGCCCAGTTCACATGAATGGGTCAACCTTTTGTACCTAAACTTCATAGGCTTCCTGTAATGAATGGGTAGATGAAATAAATAATTTCTGGTTGCTGATCTGGGGATGAATTGAACTTTTCCTCCCAAAATGTCTTGCTAACAAACTAGCGAAAGTTATCAACAAATTATTACACCACTCACAATCAGGATTCACCAAAGGTAGATTGGCTACTGATATCACTAGATTGCCTAATCATGTGATTGAAATGCCCATACAATATCACCAGCGGCTGCCATTGCCTTTTGCGTTAAAAAGGCATTTGGAAAAGTATCACGTTTGTAACACAATGCCCCAATCCAGCACTTTGCTCTTGGTGACAATTTTAAAAAGATGGTTATGGCACTATCTATCTGTCCATTCACAAGATTTAGAACTAACAGAATTTTGCTTGATGATTTTCTTCTGGGTCATGGTAACTACCATGGCTGCCCATTGTCACCATTACTAATCTTCCCTGCCATTGACAATATATTTAGAACCATGCAGCTATATCCGGCACCTGCTTTAAATCCTTTACTATTAAAACAGACACATATATATATTATTTTTTGCAGAGTTTTTTATTGCACGAACTAGACCCGAGACATCGGGTATCAGAGCGTTTTACATGAGCACCAATTTTGTTACAGATGAACACATTCATTTTTGTTAGGCACGGGGAGATTAAGTAATTTGCCCAAAATCACAGGATGTTGAGCGTCATTGCCGAGACTCAAACCCGTTTTCCCGGGTCCTAGGTCGATTGCTCTAATCGTAAGGCTACATCCTCTCCCCTATGCTCGCATATGCTGATGAAATCCTAGTCTTCATTGGTAATGCAGATAGATATATTCCAGTATTCTTAGATATTATCCAACAATATTCAGAGGCGTTTAGTTACTGCATAAATAGATCTAGAACAGATGGTATGACTTCCAGATCCTATAAAAAGATAGGACATAAGTGGCAACTCAAATTTATTAAGTATCTTGATGTCTGGTCTTCCAAAGACCTCAATGAATTAACAAAACATAATGAAGCTAAGACATAAGCTAAAGAATTGTTGGATTTCTGGCCTCCTATATTTATTTTGTGATGGGGCAGACTAGAATTAGCTAAAATCAAAGAATTGTTGGATTTCTGGCCTCCTAAAGTTATATTGTGATGTGGCAGACTAGAATCCCTTAAAATTATGATTACACCACTAGATAATATTGTGTCTGGTATGCTACCACTTCTCCACAGATAAGTAATATTCTTTTTTGGAGGGGGAATGGGAAATGAGTGATGATCAATTGGATTGGGAAAAGAGTGAAAATTGGAATTAAAACACGTTGCCTAGACTGTAAGGTTTCACAACTGGCATAATTACCAGCCGGTCTTATTCGCAAGGCAGGGTGCAGTCAGAATTTCAAATTCGTTATCTCCTCACCCTACATGGTTGGTCATCAGGAAGTATTTAGTATTCCTACTTCTCTTATGATGAGATCGATTAGATCAGGTCACTCCAACAGCATCGTACTTGATATGTCAATGGCCCTGAATCACCTTGATATCTGAATTAATAAATCAAATTTACAACCTCCCTGGCAAAATATGGAAAATAAAATTAGCAATAAGTCCATTCTATAGCACCCAAAGGTAGAGGATCGTATTTAATTCCCCCAAGATTTAGAATACTCTGTAAGATCTCTTACCTTTGCAGACCTCCACACAAACCCTTACTCCCTATCACAGAATTTTATAATTGTCTGAAATTCATAGCAAGACTTTCAAAACAAGCTTGATTAAATAACCCTGACTTACCAGTACTCCTCAATAAATTAATGCAATCTGGACAAGCTCCATCAAAATCTATAAAATCATTAATTTGACTAATACTTCAGAACTACTCCTGTGTTACATAAATGGAATAGAATAAAGATCCTCAAACTCAAGTAAGCATGGTCAAACGTCTGCATTAATGCCACAAAAATAAAATGATACCTACATTTGCCCTATGCAATCATATGATTTGTGCAATTGTTCTATTGCTTTTATTTAAGATTCTTGGAGTGTATAATAATTTGATATAACAAAGGACTAGGAATAATAATAAATTGAGAAAGAGGAAAAGATCAATGGATGTGAAAATGGGAGATTACATAGATCGAATGTATCAACAATTAAAGACGATGGAGGAAAATCTTTGACTACCTAAGAAGATGAAGACATCTACTAACTAATGGCTGTTCAATAATGTTTATTAATGGAATTTGTTGTGATTATTTACAAATAAACAAAGGGTGAAGGCTGTTAAAAAAAATTCTTACATGCAGAGTTTGGGTGACATTTATTTGTGCAGATTAGTGATATTAGTAATTCGTATGCTCATAACCAATGAACTAATGAAAATGCTCTTATAACAACTTAATTAAATTGTTTAAAAGTCTGATTATTAATATACTATAGTTAAGCCACATTTTTGTACAAGATTCAATTTTATTAGAATGGATGAAGTTTCTGGTATTCAGCTCATCTTGATCCTGTTCATGCCCCCTCCCAATCAGAGACCCGTTGCGAGTCTTCCCTCCTCGCAGTTTACGCAAAGCACAGAGTGCTATGACGTAAATGCCAAGTCTATAGACAGCATGCATATTGACTGAAACCTTTCATTGTTTACTTTATGTGTCATTTTGAACAATTTTCATAGGAAGTTCAAATGCAGGCTCTAGAAGAATACATTTCTATGAGCTTTTGTTTAAGAAATGCTCAATATTATATTGCACTTCTCAAGAGTGCAGCTGCTGAGGATGTAAATGGAAGTTTCTTTTACTTTGAAAAGCGGGTTAGTGCTAAGAGTTTTCATTATTATGAAGCTGCTTTTGATTTACCAATGCAGCTATGATCATGTCAAGCACAATCTGCCATTTTGCTAATTGTGTATGCATAAAACATGTATGAAACCCCTAGTTTTGAATGTTAATGGAGACTTCTCTTTTTCCTCCTGAGACTCTGTCCAATTTATTTGAGATCTCTTTCCTTAGACTTCTGCAGGGGGAAGGAAGAAGGTGGACTAGAGCCGTCACGACTTACACGCACCACGAGCGGCTCCTGCCCGCTTTTACCCGCCGTCGTCCCTCCTGTTTTGAGAATGGAGATGGAGAAGCCCAGCCGGTCCTAAACTAGACTGCAATAGAAAAATTAAGAACTTTTAGACTCACAAGGATCTGGTGAGTACTCAGCCGCGACCGACATGGTCACGGATGCTTGGATCTGCAGCGAGGAGTGTCTGGCGGCTCTGGCTGACAGCACGGCTTGTGTGCTGGTTGGTCGGCCCCCATCTCTCTGGGCTGCACTGGATGGGTCTTGCTGGTCTTGCCGCAGTCTCAGCATCTTCGCCGGCTAGCGAGATGGCCCCACCAAAAGCCGCCACAAAGGCAGCCCGTGCAACCAAGACTTCTGGCACTCAAGGAGGACCTCCTCTGGGGGGGAAGGACACAGCAGTAGCCGCATCAAGAAACATGGTAAGAGGAGGCTCAACACGGGTCGGTAAACCGACATTACGGCTATTACAGTCGGGAAAAGCGACTGAGTTGCTCGCATCGGGGGAGGTGACTTTGCAAACGGCTGATGTGATTGCAATCGATACTATTCAGTGTGCGCATAGTTCTGGCAAGAATGTATCACAAGAGGGATCTTCCAGCAGCAGCTTCACTTTGGATACTTGCTCAGCCGGAAAGGGAGTTCAAGTTATTAATACATTGTCTCCAGCTGAGATGCCAGCTGATATGCCTGCAGAAAGTAGTAACTCTGTGAACGAGACAGCCATGGACAGTAATGACATGCAAGGCGAAGAGGAGGTATTGGCAGCGGAAAGAGAGGCCGTATCAGGGGAAGATGGACCTTTTCTGGTCTCGGCTGGCATTGGAGCGCATGCGCTCCTCGCCGCCGAGACTTATAGTGAACAAGTCAGTTTCATGAAGGGGACTCGAAACCCCGCCCCTCATTTTCATTGGGTAGCGCCAGCGTTAATGTAAAACATTGGCTTCCCATTGAAAAGGAGGGTTTTAGGTTGCCGTCCTATCGTCTTTTTGGACGGCTCCCAAGGACTCGGTCGCCTGCATTACGGCTGTCGTGATGAAGTTTCTTATCAGAAGCTTCGTCACGCTGTCTTGCATGCGCCAGTCCGCTCTCTGATAGGGCCGGACATAAAGTGAGACATGGCCCCGCGTGTTTATTTTTGCATCTCGTTTTCACTTTAAAGTGAAAGCGCAATGCAAAAATAAACCGCGGCTGCCTGGCGAGTGCTTGTTGCACATTCCATCGTGTATCGGTGTCCTGCTGTGCCATTAAGTCACTGCATGTTCCTGTGCTAGGCAATCTAAAAGCCCGGCGCTTTCTATGTACTGACTCAGCCTCTGCTCCCAGTGCATTCTCCAGCTCCTCGTATGCTGACTTCGACTTGCACAGAGCTGCACACTTATGCCAGGCACTGCTTGTGCACAGCACTTGGCCTAGCCTGGCACCATGTGTGCACTGCACATCGCTGCCAGTGTGCCTCATACCCTTTATGCGTAACACCAGGTGGGACCCGCACGGCCTCTATTTAATAATCTATACTACCCTACTAGTCACCCCATGTGTTTGGCTAGGACCCTTCCGCATTAAGTGAATACTTCCCACGTGGCCGGAACCTATTGCCCTCCATAGTACTTGGGTGTCACCAACACCGCCTCTGCATACGGGTACTTTCAGAAACCTCCCGCAAAGCACCCACCTCTTTTCACAGCTAATAGTTCCCTGTCTTGGTATGTGTGCGCCGAGGACACTGTTTACATGTAACCCTCATGGTGTGCCTCAGCACTCGCACCCGTGGCATCTGGCGAGTACCCAGCGCCCTCTTTAGATAGCGCCTGCTGCCCTGTGGTCCCTGTGTGTGGTACCCCCTCTGTGCCCAGACCACTCTAAGTAAGACCTTACACTCCCAAGCACCCTCCATATACAGCCCCCTGATGCCAGCGCCTTTCCACATAGGGCGCAGTATATTCAGTCCCCACCCCCGTTCATGTTGCTCGCGCCGCTGCATAGCGCCTCAGCGAGCGGCCTTCACCCTTTCCGCATGGCGCCCGCGGGTCTCTGGGGCCTCCTTACAAACTTCCACACCACGGTGCCCACTCTCACATGCACTGGGCACTGACCAGCGCCTTCTTGGCCCAGTACACTCTTGGGCCTAAGACCAGGAAGGACCCGCCCCACTTAAAGCCTGTCCCGTCCACTGAAGCCCCAGCCTAAAGCCCATCCCTTAATGGCCACGCGGCCTACTGCTGCTGCCCCATACCCTCTTCCAGCCTCTTCCCATGATGACGAGGCCAGTGGCTCCTGCCCCAAAGCTCCACCCGACCCTGATGAACCAGCTTAGGGCTCCTTCACCAAGGCATAGCGACCCAGTGCTTCTGGAGAGCTGCCAACTCACACAGTGAAACTTGTAGTAAGTTGGCAGACGTGCTCCTGCCCCCCAGCGAGCGTGATCCAGCAGTGACCCCAGGGGCTAACCTGTCAAGGGTGCGGCAGGTGCAGTGGGGCTGGGTCTGAGGAAATCGTTGCTATTGTAGTTTTCATCCACCAAGCAGCCCTGAGCCATTTCTCTTTCTTGCATGAGAGACCAGGGCACCCTTGCTACGCCAGTGGCTGACCTGGGCTAGCACGCCTGATCTCCCTTGATCTTCACCATCTATCTGCAGCCTAGGGTCCATCACTGACCCGAGCTGTTCCCCTGATCTCCACCACGATCCTAAGGCTCCTGTATTGGGATGTTGCTTCACTCTCATCCGAGCTCCACATGTGCTCCCCCCACCACTTTCTGACAACTAGACCTAAGGCTCTACTTCAGCGTCTAGGCACAACATTCCGGCCGAGGCATTTCCCACGATAACTGCAACGAGAGTGCGTACACCCCGACAGCCGACCCTCGGACACAACCGTAAGAGCTCTATTGTTCACCAGAGATGATCCCCAAACACTTAGTGCCAAGCTCAATGTGTGCTGTGGCACATTGTGGCATTTGGTGGTCTCCCCACCTGCAGTGCGGTGCACACAACAGATTTTATTTCTTCGCCACCACGTTAGTGGGAGGTGTGCTGAACAGAGATAGGCCAGTATTTACAATGCACAACTATATATGAAAACATTCAATCAAAACAACGAAAAAGTATCTAATTACAGGGAAGTTTGCTCAATAATTGAGAGTCGCTGCTACTCACCCAGACGCTTGCTAAATGTATTTCTGGCATTGTTTCATGTTGGACCAACATAGCGCCTCCTGGCCATATTAAAGTGCCCTGCAGCGCATTACTAAAACTCTAGTAGTTTCTGCTTGACAGGGAGGTTTTTAAGCAGCCTAAGTCAGGTTTGCTGAAGACATCTGGGGACCTTCAGAACGCTGACCTAGGAATGCATTCCGCCCATTGCTTACCATTGGCTTTGTGGGTTGTAATTCACATTGTCTGGCTTTCTATTTTCTGGCTTTATTTGCTTTAGGCTGCCTAGCTCTTGTTCCTCCCTCGTGTTGCCCAAACTTTGTTTACTTTATGTTTCGAAAACTGTCTGTCTGTAAACAGGCCTTTACATCTTGTTCTCATCTTGTTTCGCATAAGTGTCCGTGACAGGGTTGTTTGTAAACTATTGTTTCGGGTACCTCAGATAGCAGAGTCTTTGTAAAAATATTCACCCACCCCCTAACAGTCTAGACATCCGTGCAATAGACCGGTGCAAAAAAGTCTTGCGACTGCGCACGTTACGAGTCAAGACACTTCTGTGGTGGAAGGGGCTGTGGTGCGGCGCCACTTGCGAAGTGCAGAACCGCTCCCGGGAAACAGTCAAAAGAATGAAACGTTTGAAGGCGGCGCAGTTTAAAGAGATGTTCCCAGCCAGTATATTTTTATTCGACAATACCAATTCACCACGTTCCACACACTGGCCTGAATCAACATTGCAGTCATGCCGCTAGGGTGCCATATGTTGTCTCACTACAAAGTGATAGCTGTTCAATTTGTTTATTTCAACAGAATTAGTTTGCTACCAAGAGCTACAAAAAAGCATTGGGTATGAAGCAAACTATGTTGCTCATGACGTGACGATCCATTAGTTTGTATTCTCTATTAACAATTCATTATTGCAAGGAGGCAGCTTCTCAAAACATGGTAACTGCGTCGTACTATTTTATTGGACAGAGATCCAAATGTAATTTTGACCCACTTGAGGCGGGGGGGGGGGAGATAGAACAGAGAGATAGGAGAGAGAGAGACAGATAGGAGGAGAGACAGATAAGAGGAGAGACAGATGGAGAGACATATAGGAGGAGAGACAGATAGGAGGAGAGACAGATAAGGGGAGAGACAGATAGGAGGAGAGACAGATAGGAGAGACAGTTAGAAGAAATAGATAGAAGAGACAGATAGATAGAAGATAGATGAGAGACGGATGAAGGATAGCTAGATGGAAGTATAGCTAGATAGATAAAAGATAGAGGATAGACAGATAGAACAGTGTTTGTTGGGATAGCGGGAGCACAGTGGACATGTTTCTTAACCTGTATGGTAGCACACCTTCCTCTATGGAGGCAGCTCATCTCACTTTACCCATCCCCTCCCCTCGAGTCCCTTGCACATCTCCCCACACCCCCGCTACTTCACAGATTCTCACTAGTGAGCAGGAGCTGGCACTGCAACCATGGAGAACATCAGAAGCACATGCAGAGAGATGGACGACTCCAATAATTTCATTAAATTAAAGCTATTGCTTTGCTATACAATACCATTAGCAAAGCAAATGGCTTTAACTTAATCAAAGGCGAGACCTATTGCATTTTCAATGCTTGTTTAGAGTCTGGTGGGTTTGGCGATGCTGCGCCAGTAGGGATCGGTAACCAGGACAGAGGCAATGGGAGGAGCCCTATGCCTAACTGCCTGGACCCTACTACTCTCAGTGTAGATCAGGATCTAGATGTATTAGATGCTGGTGCGAGGGGTCAAGGGACGCCTACAGCGCATAAGGAACAAGGGACTAAGTACTGCTTACCTTCTCTTACTAAAGCAAGACCAGGGAACCTACTCGTAATGGAAATTACTGCAAAAAAAGGGCCTTGCAACAGGGGTCAAGCTCTCCTCCTGTAAGTAAAAGTGAGCAACCTAAGGCAGGCAGGCTGCGTAAGTAAGGGGCAGATATGTATGGAAACAACTGGCATAACAGCTCTGGCACACGTGTGAAAGTTAATCTAGAGGGAAGCCCTCTCTGAAAATGGGTCCAATCGAAGGGAGAGGTAAAATCTCTAGGATGCTGGGTTCAGGCTCAAAAATTGGGCTGAACACTAGGAGGACAAGCAATTCTGAAAGAGCTTCAATAGATTCAGGGGCCCGGCCTGAAGTAGTGACTGCGCCTGTTCACTCAATGCAAAACCATCTAGAGTTGGAACTCTCGCCAAATGCTGAGTGTGCTCATGAAAGGGCAGACATGGTTGTGAGACAATCACCAGCTATAGTCAAGCAGCCATCACTCTCTGCAATTTTGCAAGCATTACAGGAGCAAAGGCGGGAGGTGGAAGATCACTATGCAAAGGCCAGAGCTGATAATCTTAGTATTCAACAGTCACTGAATGAGGTGACTAGCACGGTGGGGGTACTAACAAGGGATATCGCTGAGTTACAGACAAGGGTCGCAGAGACAGAAGATACCATGGCGGCAACCACAGAAACAGTACAATCCCATGATGAGCAGCTGCTTGCCATCCAAGTCAAGATAGAAGATTTGGAAAACCGGCAACGCCAGAACAATTTAAAATTATTTGGGGTCCCCAAAGGCAAGGAGGGCTCTGATCCTCGCACTTATATCGTCCATCTGTTTCAAAAAGCCTTCCCGGAACTGGCTGACTGGGATTGGGAAAATTCAGAGAGCACACAGGCTGCCTCTAACCCTGCAGAGACCCAATACCCGGTATCCCAGACCAATCCTGATTTTTTGGGTAACTTTTTGTTAAGTCAGGCGATTTTCTTTAAAGGCTAGGCCCAGCTCTCCAGTACTAGTTGACTCCCTATCTATCTTTCAAATGATGGAAGATGAGACAACTCATTGATCATATAAACGCAGAAGGTGCCCAGGTGTTTCTGCAAGAGCCGGCTCGGTTGAAAGTCATAAAAGATGGACACTCACAGGTCTTTCTTACGGATGGGGAGACAGTGGCAGGTGGCTAGAGCCTCAGATAAGAGTTAGAATTTAAGGATAATAAGGCTGATATGTGCTTAACTTTGGATCGGTGATGTTATCATTATACACACTGGTGTATGCTTTCTCCTTTTATTTGCCTCCCTTTACTTTTTTGTTTTCATTTTATATGATGATTAGCGGATGGCTATGCTCTATTTTTTATTAATGAGGTACAACGGTGGGTCGGGGGATGGATAGGGAGCCATTCTTGGGGTGCAGTGAGTTGACAGCTGCCATCTCCAGCGGCAGCTTTCGGGGAGGATGATTTCTTCTTTAGGATACTGGGGGGTGGGGTTGGGCGGGTGAGGGGCACAGGGGTTGGAGAGGCAAAGGGTGTGGGGGCTGTAAAAAAAAAGTCAAAGAGTAAATGTGAATGGAGGTGGAGAATGGCGGGGAGCAAGATCATGGTATACAAACATGGATGGAGATCAGATGATGGGTTTATACCAAAAATATATGGCAGGTGGTGTACACGTTAAGGGACATGGCAATGATTAGGTGTCTGGCATGGAATGTGTCAGGTTTAAATAGAGGATCAGAACAGCAACTAGTACGGGAGGAGCTTAAAGCATATACACCTCATATTGTACTTCTTACGGAGACACATTTAGCACTTAAGGATAAAGGCCTGCTTAAACAGCTGGGTTATCAAATAGTGACTTGCACCTCACAAAATGCTTCCATAAGGGGCACTGCTATTTTGGTGTGTAAGACACTGGATTGTAGAGTCCTTAAGACTCTAGCAGGCCAACGGGGGAGGTGGGCTTTGGCGCATCTTGAAATTAAGAGTATCAAATATGTTTTCTACGCACTATATGGCCCTAATGTCGACAACCCGGCCGATTTTGATTGTATCTGCTTGGAGTTACTGGAATGGCAGGGTGAACGAGTTATCATGTGTGATTTTAACTTTGTAGTGGATTACTCTATTGACTCTACAAGCCGGGTGCTCACTTCTAGAATGGTGAAGGTGAGAGCTTCAATTTTGAAACGAGGGCGGCTGTACTCATTGCAGGATGCGTGGCGTTTCCTATTCCCAGCTATACCGGTATATATATACTATTCTTCTCCACACCGGCAGTACTCCAGGATTGATATGGCATGGGTCTCAGACAGCATATTGACTAGTTCTGATATGGAGGTGTGTCCTCGGATTACATCCAATCACAATCCTATTTTATTATCTTTTTGAGCTAATTTAGGGCCTAAAACATCCCGGCCTTTTTCATTTTTGCGCTATCTGATCACTGACTCGGGCTATCTGGCTATTATCTCTAAAAAACTAGCAGACTATTTGAAGGAAAATGTAGGGTCTGCCTCTCCTTGTGTAGTAAGGGATGCAACAAAGTCATATATTAGGGGGCTACCCAGCAGTATGTCTGGCAGCAGAACAAGGAATGAAAAACGCTAGGTAAAGTAGCCTTTCAAAAGTTTATAGCCAGTGAACTTCGCCATGCTGAAGCTGTTCGTCATGGTGCGGTAGATCAGG
The DNA here is from genome assembly GCF_964204655.1 of Triturus cristatus. NCBI lineage: Eukaryota > Metazoa > Chordata > Amphibia > Caudata > Salamandridae > Triturus > Triturus cristatus. Next base: position 406,292,599 of record NC_140583.1, on the reverse strand, counting down.
ACTCATTGTATGCCTCTTTGATAGATGAAAGAATAGCAATAAATAGGTCTTTAAAGGAGAAAGTAGCTGCAAGCTACATCAAACATAAGACACTACAATATGAAGATGGAGACCGAATTGGGAAGGTGCTTTCTCATAAGTTAACTGATAACCATGTCAAAACAACGGTTAACGTTATTAAAGGGGAGAAGGATATATTGTATAGGCACCCTCAAGATATTGCTGACCAATTTTTCTATCTTTTACCAAAAATTATACTCCCAAGAGGCGGGGCTGGATATGACAGACATGCAGAACTATATGGAAGAGAACAACCCCCGTCTCTGATGGAGGAAGACTCTCTATTATTAGAACAGGAAATTACGCAGGAGGAGATTGAGGAGGCAATGGGGTGCTGCTACCGGGGAAGGCGACCGGGGAAGATGCTATCCCAGCCGAATTTTATGAGATTTGTAAGAGCTCGGTGGCCCTGTTGTTGAGGGAGGTAATTCAGCAAATTGGAGTAAGCGGTCGGGTTCCCGACTCATGGAACATCACTAACATTGTCTTTTTCTGAAAAAAAGACAGGGCTCCAGAGGAGCGTACTTCTTACCAGCCGATCTCTTTTATAAATTCAGATGCTAAGGTATTTGCCAAGATACTGGTCACCCGGTTAGCCCCTATGATGCCCGGTCTAGTTTCTCCCCACCAGCATGGATTTATATAGGGGAGAGATACCACAGCTCATGTCAACACTGCAGTGGCGGCTTTTGTTGCTGGGGGAAACTAACAATGAATTTGGGCATGGTCTTATTAGAAGCGGAAAAAGCTTTTGACCGGGTGGGTTGGGACTATCTGTGGGCAACACTTATAGCATTTGGAGTAAGGGGAAAATTCCGTAAGTGGGTCCAAGCTCTGTATTGTGGACCACAGGCTAAACTACTTTATGCTAGTATACAAACAGCTCTATTTTCAATCCGTGGCGGTACTAGACAGGGCTGTCCTGTCTCTCCCATGCTCTCTGCCCTCTATATTGAACCATTTATTAAGGCACTTCAGGCCAATGTATGGATGCTCCCGTTGATTATAGGGCAGCAGCAGCTGAAAGTCACTGCATATGCAGACGACATAGCCATCTTTACTGTCAATCCAGCACCTGCAATAGAGGGTATCGAAACATAAGCTAGGAAATTCGGCCTTTTCTCGGGCTGTAAGCTGAATGTTAACAAAACACAAGTGCTTCTTAATTTTCAGCCGGTATGTCCTATTATAGGGGTTTTCCAAACTGTTACGTATTTAGGGGTTCGTATATCTTCTAAGATTGAGTGCATACAGGCATTAAATTATGATCCTCTGTTGACAAGTACCACCAAGAAGTTGATATGTTGGCACAAACTCCCAATTAGACTTCTGGGCAGGTGCAACATTATCAAAATAAAGGTGCTACCGAAATTTCTGTACCTATTCCACTCAATCCCGTTGTGTATCCCCATCTCTTTTTTTAATAAGTTAGATGGTGTCCTGAGTAGCTTTATTTGGGGTACAAAAAATCAAGACGCGCAATAGGATTAATGAAACTTCCGTATAATCAAGGGGGCTTAGAACAGCCCGACTTTAAAATGTATTACTGGGCAGCATTTGTGGGGCGTTTACGTAGTCTTTTGAGTTCAGATAAATCGGATTTTTGGCATCGGCTCGTTCTTGGCCCTGAGAGTCATATGTTCTTATATAGAATCATTGACCCCAACTATTTTGAACGTGTACACTTCAAGGTCACCTGGGACTGTGTATACATATGGCAGGGAATTATGACTAGGTCCTCTATCTCTCTCATACATGATAAACTTCCTCTCTGGAGCAATCCAATGTTGCCCGTGATATTTCAGGACTCTGAGGGTCAGAAATGGGCAAAGTATGGCGTTCAGTATTTGGTCAGCTATATGACAGTAATGGCTTCAGATCATTTGAAAACCTACAACTTACATTTGCTATCCCTCAGCGGATGTTTTTGAAATACCTCCAGTTTATGGACTATTTTGTAGGACACCTTGCACTGTGGAATGTATCTAGCTCAGGGATATGGGAGTGTTTGCATGCACAGAATAGGAAGGCAGCAATTAGCATGATGTATCGATCCCTGTGTCAGTTTAGAGTGGATGGCTGCGAAAAACTAGCAGTAAGATGGAGTGAGACTCTGGGGACAAATGTCACTCTAGAAGGGGTCAAGATGGCATTTGACGTTATAGAACGATCAGTCCACTCGGTCAGTCTACGATTGCAACAGTTTCGGACGATCTGCGCACTGTACTACACTCCGGAGAAGATAGCTAGATGGTCCCAAGGTGGGGGCTTACAGCGTACAAGGGGAGACAATTGGGGGGGCGCATTGTAAGTGCCCCAAATGCAGGCTATATGCAGCCGATATGGTTCACATGTTTGTTACGTGCCCAGATCTAGGATTATGTTGGCAGAAGATATCATTTGCTATTAAGCTCCGAATAGGGTGTGGATATACTTTTACAATAGCTGAGAGGATGTTGGGCTATAAAGAGGACAGTCGTGGCTACAAATCTATAATTGCAATAATGTTAGTAGCAGCCCGACTTGCTATAGCTAGAGCCTGGATTTCATCTAATCCTCCCTCAGTAGACGAGTGGTGGGTAATTGTGAGAGAAACTGGTGGAAGAGAGAAGGCTTTAGCTAGCGCTAGGGGAATACGAGCTCTGCAAAGATTTGATTCTATATGGGGATGTTTAGAGGATACAGAGTGTATTGGTTCAAGGGGGATTAATATGTATGTATATGTTGTTTCCTTTTCTTTCTTTTGGTCTCTAGCGAATCTATGAGTATTTGCAAAGTACTGTTTGCTTGCTATGAACTTGAATATTGTACATTTTGGTGCTATTTTACTTCCCGCTACCACTCTCAGCTATTGTGGATCAGAATATCTTGATGTACTTCTTTTTGACAATAAAAAAAAAAATGCTGTACTCTTTATAATTTTGATACCCAGAATCTGGAGAGATTTCACTACATAAATAGGTATTCTTGTTTTCCTGATCTGCATTATTTCTGTGCCGCTTGTATTAAAAATTATATAATAAACCTTTTTAAAATGTACTCCTGATTATTGGGGATAGCATTGGCCGGCCTCAACTCGGGTAAGGCACCGGGCCCGAACGGGTATCCCTGTGAATTCTATAAACATTACTCTAATAAACTAGGACCCTATCTTTTAAATACTATAGAGGAGGCGAGGGAGCTTGGCTATCTGCCACTGGATTGGCGACACGCCGAAATAGTGGTCTTCCATAAACCTGGTCGACCCCCTGATTGCCATGCCTCATATCGACCTATTTCGCTGCTCAATATTGAGGCTAAGATATTGGCTAAGGTCTTGGCCAATAGGCTTGTGCCTTATATTACCTTGGTCGTTCATCCAGATCAAGCCGGGTTTATGCCCCATCGGGCGACACGGCATAATATCCGCCGCGCCCAGGTCGCAGTGGGTACTATTCAACGTCTTGGCATCTCGGGGGCCCTCTTCCTCGCAGACATGGATCGGGCTTTCGATTCACTCAGCTGGACGTATTTGTTTGCCCTGGTGGACCGATTAACCTCAGGCCCGCGGTTTCTGTCCTAATTAAGACTCTTGTATATGAATATTACAGCCTCAGTCCGCGTTGCAGGATCCGTTTCCTCAACGTTCTCGATGGGCAGAAGAACCAGACAGGGATGTCTGCTGTCACCGTTTCTCTTCGCCCTGGCCATGGAGCCCCTGGCGGCATGGGTACATGTCGATGCACAGGTGGCAGGTTTCGAGTGGGCACAGGGGGTGTCTGATCGAATTGCCTTATACGTGGACAATGTCCTTCTCTTCCTGACCGATGTTAATAGGACTGGCCCTAGATTGATCCGAATCATGGAGATCTTTGGAGAGACATCTGAGCTCTATATTCCACTCTTTGGGTTCTTGGCCCTCAGCCGGCTCTTGGCCACTGGGCCTCTACGGTACAGACGACCACACTTGGCATGAAATATCTAGGGGTCTTTTTGACATCTTCTGTTGAAACTGCGTGGGAACGCAACATCCAATTGATTTGGGTGCGGGAGCGGGTGCGGGATGAATTGAAAACATGGTCCCGTATGCCCCTCTCTTTACCCGGCCGCTCGGCTATTTTTAAGATGGTCTCCCTGCCACGCTTATTATATCAGCTACAAAATTATCCTTTTAGTATCTCTCCGTAATGGTTTCGCCAGGTTAACTCGGTGCTGAGGCAATTCCTGTGTCCTGGGAAGTCTTCTAGGGTGGCTCTACGCACGTGCTTCCAATCTACCTATTGCGGTGGCTTAGCCACGTCCGATATCCTGTCCTATTATATGGCCTCCCACCTGCTTGTTCTGAATGAGTGGTGGTATGGGGATCATACTGACCCAGCTTACTTATTGGAGCGAACACTCATGGGAACTCACTTATTACACACCATACTCTATTCGGCACCAATGCGTCGGGTCCTCCCATCTAGCACTACCGTGGTGTTTCGGGTTTGGAGGCAAGCCTTGCGTAGCATTGGATGGTGGGGTAGACTTACCAAGGAGACCCCATTGTGGTCAAATGGATTGCTGCCCCAACTGGCTGGTTTGGAGGGCTTCCGGGACTGGGATGCCATCGGGATCTCCACTCTCGGAGATGTGATGCAGGGTACGAGCCTTAAATCTTTTGCACAACTTCAGCGGGATTTTACTATGTCCAAGACCCAATTCTACAGGTTTTTGCAGCTCCGCCATGCCCTTCTCCCTAGTGTATCTAAACTGGAGTCCCTTCCAGACTTCAGTTCTATTGAAGCCAAACTGTTTACGGGGGATCTCCAGGATCATAAAATCTCCAAAATATACCAGTCCTTAGTGACTAATAGTCCCTCCACTTTGGGTAGACTCCTGGGGTCCTGGGAGGAGGATTTAGGTCCCTTGGAAAGCGAAGACTGGACAGAGGCTCTTTATTCCCCTAGAGAGGCTGCTATCGCAATGCGGCTTTGCTTAATTCAATTTAACTATTTACACCGGGTGTATTATACCCGTGCTCATCTATTTAGCATTGGCCTGATCGCCTCTCCGCTTTGTCTTCGATGCGGGCAAGCAGATGGCACTTTTTTTCACACAGTTTGGCAGTGTGGGGTGATTGCGCGATTCTGGCAGAGAGTGTTGGCGTGCCTGTCGGATGTTCTGGGTTGGGATCTCCCCTATTCACTTAGGCTAGTACTCCTACATGTTATGGAAGGAATTGGAGGCAACATTTACAAACGCCACCTAATGCTCTTGGGTTTTACGCTAGCCAAACGTGACATTGCATGCCACTGGAAGGCGGCCACCTCACCCCCCTTGGTGGCATGGAAGAATGGCTTAGACTTCAATATGGGTCTGGAGCTCCCGATTTTCAAGGCCAGGGGTTGTCCAGGTAAACACGCAAAGATCTGGAAGAGGTGGGCGGATTATAGAGGACTTTCGTTAGAACCCGCCTCACTTGGTATGGACGCGCACTGAAGGAGGTATGTTACAGTGTAGTTCGGGAGTGGCTCGGCCTGGCCGGGGCCTTCCTCTATACCTCTTTGTGATTTTGTTTCTTACTATGAGGGATGAGCTGCGATTGCTGGGGAAGGGTGTTTTGACAGTGCATGGGGGGTGGGGTGGGGGTTATTCTTGTTCTTTTGTTGTTAACATACGTTGCCTTATAATCTGTAAAGCATAAAAGTCAATGCTCTTTTTGTATCGTATATGTGGCAGATGTTCTCTGGGTTTCAGGGCTCTGCAGGATACTTGTGGCTTGACACAATAAAATTTGTTTAAAAAAAAAACTGTACTCCGATTTAGAACTCAGTTATTGAGTGGTCACAGTTCCTATTTGAATTTTACTCTGATAATTCAGTGGGTTTAATGATGGAGAGAGAGGTGTCTGTTACCGCTAGATTAATGGAGTTGGATCGCCTGAACGGGGGTGCATGAATTATTGGGGTTCAGTAAATTATTGGAAGTTGGTTCCCAAACCTGTGTCCCCACTACTACAATTAAAGGGCTTGCCTGAACATCACTCCACAGCACTCTTAGGGAAAGAAAAAAAGCAGGAATAAAAAAGCAGCTATGATGGACAAAGCAGTAAACCAAACCTACCCTTAAATCTCGTCCACTTTCAACTGCTGCATCAAGGTCCCCCAGCAGGTGGGTACATGAATATATGGGAGAAAATTAGGAGGACCACAGTGGGCTAGCTGAAATCCACCCTTTTATTCCAAAACACCACTCTCACCAGCCCATCACCATCGGCAATATGACCCTAACCTCCAGCTGATCTAGTGGCCACCAAATCACCCTTGTTCAATAATATCCATGAGAAGAGGTCTGATGCTGTTGAAGCACTCCCGTCTCCTGGTCTGCCCTTGAGCACAGGGGATTCCAGTCTCACAAAAGGAAAGAACCTCTGAAGTGAAAAGGATACGAACCCTGCCTAGCTGTTTTGTCTCTTCACACCTTCACATCACCTGAGGAAGAGAACCTCGCAAAAGCCTCTATCCTGGGCCCACACCCCGGGCAAACACCAGCTCACATCAGGCCTTGCCTTTCTACACACTTTATTATAATGTTCAAAGATGCACTAATCTCAGATAACAGAGATGGAGGGGGAAATAGAAATTATGAGCTCACAGCCTGCTACGAGCTAAACACCGCCTTTTACAGCACAACTAACCGTGAACAAGCCATGCACAGGGTTCACCTTTGCCTCACACAAAAACCAATTAGTACATTTCCAAACCAGAACAAGAGTGGGAATGGCAACAGCTTTGACTTTAAAGAAATCTTGTATGGTAATGTGAAGCATTACAAGTAGATAGCATGGGAATGGATATGTATTTGTGTGGAAGAAAGAACTGTAGAATAATGTTGGTGTAGGTTAAAAGATCGGGTGACAGTGGCACAGTCAAGCTAGACCTACAAATCCATGTAGGTTAATGACTGCCCTTCTTCCATCTGTTCTGCTGTCAGATAAAACACAATAAATTCTCTAGTTATCTAAGACATTTATATTAGCATTACAGTGTCCTGAGTGTGCCATCAAAGTTTAATTTCAGACAACTGCATAAATAGACAAAATGATCACAGCTCCGTAGAGGCCAAGCACTTTTTTGTGGAAGCACACAACCTCTGCCCAGTCAAAGCATGTTGACCTGGATCCTAGTATGTGGGCAGAGCCAAAGACCTTCTCCTGGTGATTCTCACATAATTGTCTGGCGACAGTAATGCTGTCAAGACAGATCAGAAAAAAGAGTGAAGAAGAGAGCAAGGAAAGGTGCTACCTCTCACTGTTACAGCAATATGGTATGCCACCTGGCCCCAAGAAGTAGAAGCCAGTTAAAGTATCACCCTTCAGCATACTGAATGAAGGTGCCTGTTTTCCTCTCACCACAACATTGGCAATGGTCCTAAACACATGTGAAGGTCATGCTTACAAGGTCCACTTTAGCTATCAGATCCTTATCCCCTGAGGCTATTGGCCCAATCATTAAAGAAGACACTGCAACAAAGGTCTGCCACCATAAGGCTGCAAGGTCACAATGAAGGACACAGCCAGTAAAGGGCTCAAAGACATGCCAGAGAACAGAAAAGGAAATAACAGCTCTTCCCTTTGAAGACACTGGGGCAAAAATTTGCTTTTTTTTTTTAAAACCATTTCTATTATGTTGTTTGCATTGCAATAACATCTTGCATCAGGTTAAACATGCATTCATGTGCATCATCAGTGGTTTATACATAAATTCTCATTCAACATCTGGTTAAAACAACAATCTTATCTATGGCTTTTCATCCTACCCATTTTAGCATTATGGCTCAAGAGCTGCAGGGCTTCCCAAGTCACTCTCTGCCCCATGTGGTTCAGTGGGCCCCAGCTGAGTACCAGTTGCTCCCTCATGGCTGCATGACTCTAGTAAATACCCTCTCAGAGGATCCCATATGTCCAGGGGGCGGGATGAGGGTGGTAACAGCTCTACATAGATGAATGATTGCTCCTGACAATATATTAAAGCTTGTAGCCATTCTTAAAATTAGGGGCTAGTCCCCTCCTCATCTGCAGGCCACCCTTCGTTTAGCCACTAGTAGCCCCAGGGAGACATATCAGTACCGTAAGTGGGGTTGTAGGAATCAAAGATCCCATCATCTGCCCCAGTACTTTAAAAACCTTTGACCAGTAGGCTTTAATAGGCGCGCATTCCAATGCTAAGTGTAGGAAGTCTGCCCCCGTCTCACCACACCTGTTGCATTTGTCATTTGGTCGTAAATGGAATTGATTGAGCCGAGCAGAAGTGTGATACAGCCTATGCAAGTATTTAAAGTGTATGATTCGCAGCCTGCTACTTGCCAATATCTTTCCCGTTTGCTGGCAACAGTATCACCATTGTCCTTCTTTGAGTGGTGTGCCCAGTTCCTGATCCCAATTCAGATGCAAGTCTCGTCTTAACTCATTGCTCTCGGCCTGAATATTATGATTAAGTAGTGAGATCACATGTGCAGGGCTATCACTTAGGAGTAACCTATGTAGGGAGCATCCTAAAAGAATGCCCTCTCATCCCAAAATAGGCCTACATAATACAGGTCCCCCCATTCTCCCACTCCAATTCTCCGAAGCATCTGGCAACACCCAACTTCATGAGCTACCGGAAGATCTGGATGCCAAGAAATTCCCAATGATGGGGAGTACAGCATGGGTGCCTGTAATCGTTTAGCTATACCCCACCAGGCTGCCAAGGTACATGCAATTGTTGAGGGGTCTGCATCTCTGGAGCGGGATGGTGCTCCAAAGAACGCTGTTATTGGAACCGCGTCCATGTATCCCTGTCAATGGCCAGGTGTGGCATAAATGGTGGGGGGCGAAACCAGTTTGTTGCAAAATATGACTGAGCGCATAAGAAATAGAGTCCCATATCTGGAGCCTTGAATCTCCCTTTAGAGAAGGGCTGGGTCATCACCTCCCATCGAAGGCTAGGCTGCTTCCTACCCCAGGCCAGGTGAATTAGATGAGTTTATAGAGTTCTAAAAAAGTGTCTGCCTGGATTATAAGGAATGTTAATAATGAGATAAAGCAACTTCGGCAGCACCACTATTTTAATTAATGAAATATGACCTGCCGGCGAAATGGGCAAGGAAATCCATCACATTATGGAGTCTATCAGAGCGTCTAGTGATCTTCCGTAATTGGCGCACATCAGTACTGCTCTACCTCTTGTGACTACTATCCCCAGGTATTTAATCTCTGAGTCACACCAGGCCAGTGGGTAGTCTGGGAAAAATGTCTGGGTCGTAGGGGTAAGAGGGAAGATCTGGGATTTCTCCCAGTTAATCTGTATTCCGGAGCATGCCCCAAACCTGATGAATTCTCTCAGTATCGGATTGAGACTGGATTCAGGGTCCCAGATGTATACTGTGATGTAATCTGCATAGAGGTATATTAGCAGATGCTGTGTGGGATAACAGATCGCATGTTCCCGATGGCGCTGCCGGAGTTTGGCTGCCAGTGGCTCCACAGCCAGCGAAAATAAGAGAAGGGACAATGGGTATCCCTGTCTTGTACCACATGTGATATTGAAGGGAGGGGAATACGCACCGTTAATCGACACCCTCACCTGCGGCTGACTGCACAATAACTCAATCTAGGCAGGTGGGAGCCTCTTTCGATATAAGATACCTAGGAGATGGCCCCATTCCAGGGAATCGAACGCCTTGGTGGTGTCTAGAAAGATTGCCACAGCGGAGAGGTCGGAGTTGTTCTCTTGAATTAGAGCAAAAAAGGTTCGAAGGTTATGTGATGTGGCATGCCCGGGGATGATTCCCGATTGATCAGGTAAGACTAAGGAGTTAATAAGCAAACTCAGCTGATTAGCAAGCACCTTCCTTAGCTAATATTTTTCCGTCTCAATTTATCAAAGAGCGGGGTCTATAGGACTTGCATCTATCTCCCGGTTTCCCCGGCTTCAGTATAGAGATGATTAAGGATTCCTGCATCAACAGCAGAAGAACGCCAGATTCTCTGGCCTCTTCATAAAGGTCTCTCAAAATATGGACTAAGTAATTCATGTAGGTTTTTATAAAAGTCAGCCCTGCTCAAGGGCCCATCCAAAGCGAAGTTGCTTATAAGCTGCACTGGTCTCATCCTCCTAGATATCAAACAGAGTGGAACTCTCTTAGGGAGTTTCCCAACCACCCAAGTGCCACATCCTCCAAATATTGGTCGAGATCTGGGGGCTCCGTCTCCTGTGCAGTGTATAATGTCATGTAGAATCTGTGAAATACGTGTTGTATACCTGGCGTGTCTCTATCTACTCCTCCGTTCGAGTCGATGATCTCTAGTACATTATTAGAGAATCTAGGTTTATGGAATAGTTTGGCAAGTTCTCTCCCAGGTCTCTCCCCATCCTTGTACCCATACTGGCTTGACAATATTTACCATGAAACAAACATTCGCACTCTGCTGTTTCTTGATATTCAGATAGTGTGTTTCTAAGCTTTGCTCATAGTTCCCCACTAGAAGTGTCTCCCAGCTCTCTCTCTATCTGCTTGATGTCTGTCTCCCGGTTATGAAGGGTGGTGCCGATGTCCCTTAATATACTTCCTCCCTTTGCTATTTATATTCCTCACATGGTGACCTTGAAGGCCTATACTCACAAAAATATCGGGATGTCGTCTATTATTTCAATAACTGACCTTGGTGTCTGTGCGGGGTGAGGGGCAGGGCATAAGTCTTTTAAAGACAAGAACCCTCACTCACTCAAAGGTGATATGCTTCATCATTGGGTTCCCTCTTGCACACTGTGACCGCAAGGTGGAGCCTCCTACACTAGGGTTTACAAGTGTACATATACTACTTACAACTTTTTACACAGAGGCAAAGACCGCTATCCTATGGGAAGTGTTAGGCCTGGCACTGTAGTGTATGTGAGAGGTAGGATATACACTAGTGTGTGTGGAATGTCCTGATAGTGAATTACTGCCAATTTCGTTTTTCACTATTGCAAGGCTACCTGGTCCCATAGGACAGAATGGGGAGTTTGTTTATAACCTCTTATAAACATAACTAGCCCTGAGAACAAAGTGGGAAAATAAAGTTTAGTATGCCTGAACTCAGAATGTTAAAGTGCATCTTTTAGTGAGGGTGATTTTTACATTCTGTGTTTGAAAATACCACTTTTAGAAAGTAGGTATTTTCTTGCCTGACCGTCCATTGTGCCTCTGCTAGGTTTGTGTATTGCATGTCTGGCCTTTGAATGACAGGGGATGGAGAGGGGCAGTGGCTCCAAAAGTCTGATGAGTCAGGGCTGGGCTGAATAGACCTGGGCGCATTTAGAATAGGGGGAGGAGATTTCCTTTCACCTAAACAGGCCTGGTCTGCCTCCAACAATGCTGTCTCCACTTTGATAGGATAGAGACGTAATTTGCATTTTATACATGCACTTTGCTCTTTGATATGTTTGCATTTATATGACTAATACATTATAGTAGTGTAAGAAGTATAAGACTTACTCATTTGACATAAAAGTTACGTTACTTAGGTTGACATCTGTGCTGCCCTTTTAGTTAGAAGGGCGCCATGTTCTGACACAATCGAAACTGTTGCTGGCCTACTCTAAAATGTATTTTGTTCATTTACGGGAAATGGTCCGTGGTAAGTTTTGTTTCTTTGATGTTCATGTTAGCTCGTTAGCGCATGTCTTTCCCCTGAAATCAAGGCTGTCTCCCACCTATCTAGAAGGGAGGACAGGCCAGACAACCTTGAAATGTAGTACCAGGCTGTACAATCGAAACTTATTTTCTGTACTCCCATTGTATTACGACATCCGCCAGTGCTTTTTCATGATGGGCGTGTCTTTGTGGACTTTGTAACGTACATAATGTAACTTTATGCTTGTAAAGGTCAGTCCCTCGTCACCCATCATAGGAGGCTGAACTGATTGGACTCCACTGCAGTGTATTCTGGGAATAAACTAGTTTGCTTGTATTCTATACTGCGTCATCGACTCGTCATTGTTAGAAGGCTAGAGGAGGTCGCGAGTGACCCGGGTGGCCCGTATCGGGTCACTTCCTTCAACCTCCTGCCAGGAACCTGCACTAGTGAGGACAGAACTGGTTTTGGCTGGGTACAGACACTCTCTGCCTTCAGAGAACAAAGGATTTTTGTGTATAAAAAGAGGGGCCCAGATCCCAGACTTTTAGATCACTTCTGGGAAATCTAAAGGGAACCTTTGCCAAGGAGAAGAGCCGGAGAAGCTGAGGAGGAATACTGCTACTGTGCTGTTTACCGTCTGGGGTTGGCCTGCAATGGCTACTTGCTGCCAAGGAAAGGAGAAAAGGACTTTCCTGCTTGCTTTGTCCCCTGCTTGAAGAAAAGATCTCCAAGGGCTTGCCCCCTGTTTTCGAGGTCTCAGGAACAGCAAAGGCCTCACCGTGTCTAAGGGCACTGTCTCTGACCGTCTCCGCAGAAGAAAAGAGTAACTGACTCTGTCATCAAGTTTGTCTCAGGATTCTGTGTCCTGAAAGTACCGCCGAGAGCAATGCCTCGGTTTGCAACACAACCGTGGTCTCACCGACTCCGTCAACGAGCCATTGCTTGCATCGTGTATGAGGGCACCGCACTCGGCAACAATTCGCTACACGCTGCAAGGACGTCACCGACTCCGCTGCTGCCCGACCTGCACATTATCATTCCATATCTAAACGTCTATGTGAGAAATATAGAAATTGTCAGATTGTATAGATCTTTAGGACCTGCAGTGAAAGGACTATATTATTCGAAAATCCTCAAAAATTGTCAAGTAATGTGTGACAGCTATCTATTCCATGCCGGTTCATTTAATGAAACTTGGCTGTACAGTGCTGGTTATGGACAACCATCAAAGTAAACATAACTTAACGGAATTTAATAGGTATAAGTTACAATTTGTTGCTAGCCACTGCGCACTATGGTTTTAGTATTATTATGGGCCATAACTCTTATACATGGAAGTCCATAACGATATAATGCCACAGCAAACCCTTGGTAAGACTTTTTCTTTGTTGCTTACCTGCTTATATAAAGCAGTTTGTTTGTTGGGTTGTCTGCAATTTGTGGGTTGTAGGCTGAGGATTCCGCTTGAGGGTGCCACTGTTTTCTGGGCTTTGAGACTCTTATCCCATCGTCCATGCAATACTCGGCGAGTGCTTTTCAAGAACGACGTTCAGTCAGAAGAGTGCATTCATCTTGATAGAATCTTTTGATCATTCCAGTTTCAATACAGCCAGGCAGTGCAGTAGGCCTCCTCTGACAGGCCGCCACATTATGGGAATAACTTCCTTCCCTTTGCAATATCTCATTCGGAGGGCCTTCAAAAAGACATGGCTGCTTGCATCTTTGACATGAAATGCAATAGGGCGAGTGCAAAGTTATTTATGCGGGTCACGTGTTCGAGCCATACTCTTTATAAAATAAAGCTACCGTATCATAAAATGATCTGAGGCATATATATATATAATTCAAACAGACATTTGCCACAAGTTATTACAGAATTTTAGTTTTGCCTGCGTTCAATTTAAAGTTAAGACCTCATTAGAAGCCTCTGCCACCATGCACTGACATCATAGTGGGGGAAACTGACCTAATAAGAAACCTGCTAGAATGTTAAGGCAATTCTGGGTAAAAAAAAATCCCATACAATAACCACGCCTCAAAGTCAGCAGACAGGAAATTACAAAAGGGCTCAGGCTACTTTGATAATTCATCTATAGCATTCTCTTTTCCCAGAAAAATACGGTACCCGCAATCATTTGCTACTCCGCAAAATGGCATATCTGACTCCCATATATGAAGCATGAAATTGAGGTTTGAGTATGATAATGCAAATGACACGGTCCACCGCCATCAGCACAAAGCTGCCTCACTTTGCCCGGAAACCAGCTGAGACTGTCATTTCATGCTAGTGTAGCCACAAAAGAAATACTTTAATTGGAAGATAGACATATCTTTTCAATGTTTAGTACTCTTATAAATCGGCAACCTCTAAGTCAATGAATGCTACAAAAGCAGCATGAGAAAATACATGTATTTAATTAAAGATAGTGCAGTTTATTTATGGATGGCGGCCTGAAGCTGTACCATTGTCTGCCAATGTAAAGTTGGAGAACATAACTTCATGCACTCATATTGGGAAGAATGCCTCTGGTTGTATTGATGGATGCCACAGTATATCAAAAAACGTTCCTCACATTTTGCAAGGCGTTGGATTACTGATAAGACATTTTATTTATTCGCGGTACAAAGTGTGCTTCTGTCCTATGGCTGGTCACATTGGCCCTTCACACAAGGATTAATTACTTTCTTACCAAACAGTATTGATGATGGTATGAATCAAGTGCCTTCAGTTAATTAATGTACACAAAACACTCACCAGTAGTATCATTAAGTTTGAGAATAACTCGGATATTATTTCAAGCAGTTACTACCAATGCTGTAGCAAAAGTTCGACTAGCAAAGTCTGGTTTGTTAACTCTGATTCTCGACATCCAGCGCCACTGGAGGTATGACATTCTGCAGTTGCAGCATTTTTCTCTGAGTTCTTGATTTACTTCCCTTACCAAATGATACAACATCAGTTGCATATTTTTTAGGTTTAACCCAAAAAAATACTTCAAACGCAAGTGGATAAAACTTTTTTACTGATTTCTTTTTTATGATGTACTAATGAGGTGAAACTTTTACTTTCGAACTAGTAGAACAACCATGACAAAAGGTCACTAGTTATGTGTAATATCACGTCAGCTCAGAGATTTGTAGGAGATCTGTGGGTCACGCGTTTTTATCACATCATGACTGACTAGCCTCGCTTCAGTCCATGGCTGATTTAAATGAGTGCCACTGAATTAAGTAATAAAAACATTTGCTAACACGGAAATTTGTAAATGCTCTGTTAGGTTTGTGTGTAAGATTTGTAATTAGAATGGTATTATACGAAGTTCTCCACACTCTTTTTTATAATGAGAACTTAACCCATCTTTTTTCTTCAAATAGTAAGGAATAGAGGGGTTCCCTTGCAATAGACAGAGAGAGCCATTCTCAACCAGGCCCAGTGCTCATTGAGCACTCCTTTGAGTCGCAAGCTCATTCAATAGGTTTGGCCTTTGAGACAGCTTTTGCTGTCTTGACAGAGTTGTGTTTTCCCAAAAAATTCAGACATACTGTGTCCTATTCACAAAGCTTAATATACAAATGTAGGTTTACTAATGAGTACATTTACTTCTACACCTAGTAGTAATTTTACACTGTTTTGCTACTCAGCATTTCCAAATGTAAAGTTACTCCTAGGTGTGGACGTACATGTCTCCACCCTCTGGTGGAGCCTCCTACACTAGGGTTTACAAGTGTACATATACTAATTACAACTTTTCACACGAGGCAAAGACTGCTATCACCATACAAGGGTCTCCCTATGGAAAGTGTTAGGCCTGGCACCATTGGCGTGGGTCTCCTCTGCATTTTTTGCCAGTGCCTCCTGTGTTTTAGATGTGCGTTTGCTGGTCTAGATGCTTTGGGCACTTTGTCACTGCTGATGAGTGCCAAAGTGCAAGTGCTCCCTTTGTAAATTGTTGTGATGGATTAGTGAGTCCATGATTGGCATATTTGATTTACTAGTCGGACCCTAGTACAGTGCACCCTTTTATGTGCCCAGGGCCTGTAAATCAAATGCTGCTGGTGGGCTGAAGCACTGATTGTGTCACCCACAGAAGCAGCCTATACAATGTAACTCTGGCCTGCCATTGCAGAGCCTGTGTGCAGTCTGGGACTGCCATGTCGTCTTGCCAAGTGCACACACTTGCCGGTCCCTAAACCGTTTCTTTTCTACATATTAGTCACCCCTAAGATAGGCCCAAGGTACCCCTGTGGGCAGGGTGCAGTGTATGTGAGAGGTACGACATACCCTAGTGTGTGTGGAATGTCTTGATAGAGAATTACTGCCGATTTCGTTTTTCACTATTGCAAGGCTATCTGGTCCCATAGGACAGAATCGTGAGTTTGTTTATAACCTGTTATAAACATAACTAGCACTGAGAACAAGGTAGGAAAATAAAGTTAAGTATGCCTGAACTCAGAATGTTAAAGTGCATCTTTTAATGAGAGTGATTTTTACATTCTGTGTTTGAAAATACCACTTTTAGAAAGTAGGTATTTTCTTGCCTAACCATCAAGTGTGCCTCTGCTAGGTTTCTCTATTGCATGTCTGGCTTTTGAATGACAGGGGCTGGAGAGCGGCAGTGGCTCCAAAAGTCTGATGAGTCAGGGCTGGGCTGAATAGACCTGGGCTGCATTTGGAGTAGGGGGAGGAGATTTCCTTTCACCTGAATGGGCCTGGTCTGCCTTCAACAATGCTGTTTCCACCTCCTGCCAGGAAGCTGCACCAGTGAGGACAGAACTGGTTTTGGTTGGGTACAGATACTCTCTGCCTTCAGAGAACAAAGGATTATTGTGTATAAAAAGAGAGGCCCAGACCCCAGACTTTTAGATCACTCCTGGGAAATCAAGAGGAACCTTTGCCAAGGACAAGAGCCAGAGAAGATGAGGAGGAATACTGTCCCTGTGCTGTTTGCTGTCTGGGGTTGGACTGCAGTGGCTACTTGTTGCCAAGGAAAGGAGAAAATAACTTTGCTGCTTGCTTGTTCCCTGCTTGAAGAAAAGATCCCCAAGGGCTTGAAACTGAGCTTGCCCCCTGTTCTCAAGGTTTCATGAACAGAAAGACCTCACTGTGTCTGTGGACACCGTCTCTGATCGTCTCCGCAGAACAAAAGGGAAACCGACTCTGTCATTGAATCCGTTCGACTTTGCCAACGAGCCGCTGCTTGCACCGCGTCCTGAAGGCACGGCACTCTGCAACGTTTCGCTACATGCTGCAAGGACGTCACTGACTCTGTCGCTGCCTGACCCACACATCGACCTGCTTCGTCGCCGCACCGTGACCTGCTAGCACCGTCTCACCCTTCAACACAAGCTCAGGTCTCACCGACTCCATCAACGAGCCCCTGCCTGTACCGCATCATGAGGACACCGCCTACCGCAGCGCTCCGCTTCACAACGCGGCCTTGACATTTGCCCTGACCGACTCACACTGACGTGTTGGTCGCAACAGGAAAGGTACTGTGTCCGAGTCTGTCGACGCTTTTAGCTGACCCGTATCGATGCGGTCGGCTGGAATTGTTAGACTCTGTCATATTCAGTATTGCGGTAGACCCAGGAGGAGCAACCGAGTCGGAGGAACTGTGTTTCATCGATTTACCTGCCATTTAAAGGTTATTTTGCACAAGTACTATTTTTCAAGAGTAGTGTATGTTGGATTTTTTATCGTATTTCGTCTTGTTGGTTTAGATAAATATTTACTATTTTTCTAAACTGGTGTGGTGTCAATTTATAGTGTTTTCACTGTATTACTGTATGTGTTCACAAATGCTTTACACACTGCCTCTGAGATAAACCTGTCTGCTCGTGCCAAGCTACCAAAGGAGTGATCAGGGGTTATTTTAGGAGTGTATCCCACTTACCCTGACTAGAAGCAAGGGTCCCTATTTGGACAAAGGTACCTACCTCTGCCAACTGGAGACCCCCATTTCTAACAGGAAGGTATAGGAAAAATGTAAAACGTTTATTAAAGATTTTTAAAAAACGTAAAAAGTATGTTAATGTAATAGTAGCAGTAGTAAGTAAATCTTTATTCGATTATGCATCCTAATCATAAAACATAAAAGCATAAGAACCACATAAATACATCAAAAGCATTAAAATATGCAACCCACCATAATACGCTCAGATTGCACATTGTATAAATGTTAGGAACAATTTAGGGGAAAACAAACCAATCTATTTGTCAAATCATTGTAAATTAGGTGCACATAATTTTATTCCAATATAGAGCTCCTTTTAGATAGCTCGTAACCGCCAGTATCACTACATGATCAGTAATAGCCGTAAATGTAAAAAGGCACTTAGAAATTGGACGAAAGCCCAGGATTATAAAAGCAGGGTTAAATAATTTTTACGTAAAAATTCGTCAAATTTACAGAATAAAATCAGATGTATCAGGGTTTGGGGGAGCAGCCATCACAACGACAAATTAAAAGTGCATGTGGATCATACTGACCCGGGGGGCTCAGATCATTGTACTTATAGAGCCCAAACAAAATTTTGTAAGTAATAATCTGTCCCAGTGCTGTCTAACGGTTGGAAGGTACGGTCGATGCCTGTTACAGTTTTCAGGAGCAAGAAGGATCTATTGGTTTCTCTAGCGCCCTGGCTTACCTCTCATTCTTCAGGTGGTTTAAAAATCGTTCCTTGAGGAGGCTGCGATCTTCTTTTTTGATAGGTTGTGGCCTATTAAATGGAAGCACCGCCCTACGCAATGTCAAAAATGCAGGATGCGCCCGCCAGTGTGCCGGGCACCTCCTAATCTCCCCAACGGGACCGCCGCACCTAAGGCGGGCGGTCCCTTTTTACGTCGGGATGGCTGGCGGACTTTCCTAATGATGCCCTTAATGTCTTTTTATTTAAAAAACATTGCTGTGAAAAAAGCTGAATCAATTAATGTTTTTTTCAATTTAAAATATGCATCACAAGCGTATGGCAGTGATGGGTAGATGGCAGTACTTTCTATTTTGTTTTCAATTTTTGTGACGTGTGCTTGTGATAAAAACAAAACAAAGTAGCTATTGCACCAGCCTGCCAAGACCAGACCTGTTGTCTTTGCCAATGCTTGTTCTTCTGATGTGCTAAATTTGTTAGGTAATTTTTGTGATGGGGAGCATACTCCTGCCTAAGCCGGTACAGGTCGGCTAAGAGGGGTTTGCCTGAGAACTCCAGGTTCATTTCACATAGTAACACAGAGCAATTAGCAGCAGCAATCATCTTGAAACTTACAAACCAAGGGGCAGATTTACAAGCCCCTTGAGCCTCATTTGCGCTGCCGTTGCGTCACTTCTGTGACGCAGCGGCGGCGTAGAACTTGCGCCACGTTGCGCCCTATTTACAACGTGACGCATCTAGGGAGATGCGTCACGTTGTAAAGCCCTGCGCCACATGAAACCTGCGTCGGGTTTCAAGTGGGCGTTACGGCACAGGGTGGGCGTTCCCTCGCAGGTACGCCTCGTAAACGTGACGCAGTGAAATCTACAAGATTTCACTGAGTCACTTTTACGGCCATGCTGCGTCAAAACCCTGCGCCTGCTTCAAGCAGGCGCAAGGAGTGACGCAGCATGTTAGGTATAGAGCGCCCCCGAGCCTTGCTGGAGCCACGTCGCGCTTGCGACCTGACTCCAGCAATGCGCCGCCTTTACGATGGGGGATGCGACACGCATCTGCCCCTCCGTGCACCAGGGTGCGCCGCATTGTAAATGCGGCGCATCAGTGGTGGCACACGGGGGGTTTTGCCTGTCGCAAGTGTTCTGGCGCATCCCTTCTGATTTGCAGAGATGCGCCAGACCTTGTAAATATGCCCCTAAGTACTAGGTGTATGAACAGCAGTAGGAGCAACTACCAGGAAGGCACCCTCTAAACACGTCTCTTCCAAACAGCAATTCAGTTTTTGTTCACAAGCCCAAAGTACGGTCCGGTAACAAGTTACCGAATTGCAATTTGGTGTTTGTACATTACAAAAAGCATTTTTGCACTTGAAACAGCCAATTCTGCAAATCTGGCCATATACAACTGCAAAAATGCTTTCTACATCTAGCCCTTAGAGACGAAAGGCTCATAATACAATGTTGTTTCACGTTATGTCACTGCGATTCCCATGTAACACTGCTTTGGCACCCCAATTCATTAATTGCTCAAAATAATCATGCTATTGAAATGAATATCAAAAACCTCTGTGTTCTACTATGAAAAAAATTAATGGGGACCCTGATTGTGCATTCTAATATTTTTGTTGTTTACCCAATGCAAAGCACAAAACTGATCCCGAGGTACCTGTAGCTTTCTTATATTTCCTTAAGAGATTCCCAAAAGAGACTATTAACAGAGAAGGCAAGGTGAACTGTCCCCACCTTAGAAATTGTATGAAATATTTATTATCATTTTGCATTTATGGTGTAATTAAATCAAGTTGTATTACACTAGCTAACTGTATTTCTCTTTCTCAGTTAGGTTTAGTGTCCTGATCTTTCATTCCATGATGAAACCCATTTTGTTTGTTATGGTCATAGCTGTAAATTCATGAAGACAGTCTAATGACATGCTCCGAATAAAAGCCAGCATTGAGAGGTATTGGATGATTCATGGTGATAATTTGTAAACAGAGTGTGTTATATGTTCATTATCAACTGTCTAGGTGCATTGGGGATTGCTGCATGCATATCACTATGTTCTGTTCAGAATGATCATACTGCGACAAATGACTGATTTCAACCATTCAAACAAGGCAGTCTCTTTCTATACACAAGAGCACACAGGTGCATGTGCATGCACACACATTAACACACCCTATACTTATACAGGATGCCAACCTCTGAAGTGGGGGAATCTTATAGTCTACCTCCTCATCTGGTTCTGGAAAGTCTCTTCCTTCTGCTGCCAAGCCTTTAAGAAGTCTGGGCTGAAACAAAACTAGTGTTATGTTGCTTTGTGTGCTGAGGCACCCCTTCGAACTGTGAATGGGACAGGGAACAGTTTCACTCACAGCCAACCTGCCAGGATGGCCCATCCTGCCAACACCTATTCCCTATTGCCACACTGTCTGGCAAGAATACACAAACCCAACAGTAGAGCAATCCACAATCATGTGACCCAGGCAACTAGCACCAAATGGTTAGGACAAGAGAATGGCAACTTTCTAAACCTATCAACACAAAAATGGGCAACACAGTTTACCCTTGAGGGTTTGGGTGAATAAGAGTCTGGTGATAATGCCTACAAGGGATGTGCTTAAAGAAATTTTAAGTAAAACATCTCAAATTACTTAATGAACATCTAATCATGATGTAAGAAAAGAAACTCAAAGCAGAATAGTCTACATTATTTAAGTACAGCAATTAATAAACACAACCAGGCGTATCTCTTAAATCGTTTTGTGTTTCAATCATAGACAAGTGGTTTCATTAGGGATTCAACATGAAGAAATAATTCAACAACATTGATAACTGAACAAGAAAGAAATTCTCTACTCCTGTTTTGCTGAATTCATTTTTGATGGATTTAGGACTCTGTGCACCTTACCACTGCTACTAGTGCTAAAGTGTTTGTGCTCACTCCCTAAAGCATAGTAAATTTGGCTTACATATGATTGATATATTTAGTTTACTAGTAAGACCCTAGTAAAGTGGTATACCATATACCCAGGGCTGGTAAATTAAATGCTATAGGTGGGCCGGCAGCACTTAGTGTGACACCCACTTTAGTAGACCTTTTAAACATATCCCAGGCCTACCCTTGCAGCCTGTGAGCAGTTTAAAACTGACAATTCAACTCAAAAGAAATTCTGCAGGTAAATTGTGAAACTTTAAGTAGTGACACGCTAGTGAGAGCAGTGCCATGACATAGTGGAAGAGGTGTGGCACAGCGGCCAGGGTGCCTCATTCTGGACCACAGGGTTCACGGTTCGATCCCAGGCACCGGAGGCAGGTTAGCCCAACACTATGTGACTCTGGGCAATAGCTTGCTTAATCTTCCTGATGGCCCCCAGCGCCGGGACACCTCTCCAGAGGTAGCTGTGTGATTTACAAATGCTGGTATTATTATTACCCCTGGCAGGACATCTGTTGCGATCCAAAACCTTCACAAGGTTGGTTACCCACTTTTATTGGCACCAGATGAGAATGTCCTCAGATATATTCTACAGATTCTGTCCCACATACCAGGCCAGTGGAAAGTCAGGGGCAAAGCAGAAGACTCACCTACTTCCACTCCCCATGGTGGGAGCACCCTTTGAAAGGGTAAGTGTTGATATTGTTGGGTCTCTCGTCTCCAAGATTGCCTTATGCAACAGGCTCATCCTGGTCATGGTGGACCATGCCACCCGTTACCTGGAGGCCATTCCTCTTAGGATCTTGACTGAACCCACAGTGGGCAGGGTACTGATAGGGATACTTACACTAGTTGGTTTCTCCATGGAGGTTGAGTCAGACTGATGTACCAACTACATGTCTGCCTACATGAAGTCATTGTGGGATGAGTGTGGGGTAATCTACAAGTTCTCCACACATAACACTCCCAGGCAAATGGGCCTGTTGAAAGTATCAACAAGGCCCTGAATGGCATGATTATGGGCCTAAACGAACCCATGAGGCATAATTGAGACGTCCTCTTGGGATGTATGATAGAACCACATGCGCCATTACCATGCATGTTTTTACAACGTGGGGTTAACAACGCATAAGTCTTTACAAGGCATGTCGTTACCACGCAAAATGTTACCCTACATATACCTTTACCATGCATGGTTTTACAACACAAATGTAAATATTTTTCAGGTAAGTGTAATGCCTATATATATATATATATTTTTTTTTTTCCCACAAAAAAAACAAAGGTTTCAGGGACGTTATAGTTAGTTGGACATTTGACTCATTTAAAACCAGAGAAATGTGCCCGTTATAGTTAGTTGAGCTAACTATAACTCGCGCGCCCGCAATGCACGGGTGATGACGTCACAAATTACATCACTCATGACATGGTCAGTGACATCACGGATGACAATAGACGTTGTAGTTAATTGCCTACTGGATTCTGTAATTTAACAATCACCACTCAATCTGAATTGTGAGCCCTGCTGACTCAATCATAGAATCAAGACCCCGTTTCACTGTTCGGACCTGCTGTACCGCGGTGTAGTCCAGCGACTACAGTCAACCAAGCCCAATAATCATGTGCAGCAGTTAGCTACAGAAGGGAGTTGTGTGAAAACCAATCAGCAGGTAATATCGGACATCGTCCATTGTGGGATCAAGACACCGTTCCACTGTTTCTCCACTCTCAGATGCAGTTCTAACATCGTCCATTGTGGGATCAATACACCGTTCCACTGTTGGGACCTAGAGTTGGCTGCACCTGGTGGAAGGGAGTACCTTCATCTCCACTCTCAGATGCATGTCTAACATCGTCCATTGTGGGATCAAGACACCATTCCACTGTTAGTACTTGTTGGACTACTGTATTAGTAGTATACAGAGCACTCCACGGTGCTGGGCCTCAGGCTGGGTGCTGTGTGCCTGCATCACGGTAGCCAGCGTTGATCTCAGAAGCCTTCCCAGCTCGCAGACCTCGGCCCAGGAGCTTCCGCCGGCAAGTGGTGGGCCCTCTTTTACATACGGCGGTGTCGAAAGGTGAACTGTGGGGCATATGTGCGTCGCAGCGGCCATGACGGTTTCTGGGTACCAGCAGGCTGAGAGCATCATTCACGCACCCACCTTCGCTCACGGCATCAGCCTCGTGGTGGTGTAAGCTGCGCAGACCTGGCAGCCACATTCGCCATTCCGGAAGAAAACCACACCCAGAGAAACGTGCCTTTTATTCATACCCCTATGCTAGCCTTGCGTACGCCGAGCCAGCCCACTACGCTAAAGATTTTGGGGGGGAGGGGCACGTACACGCGATGTTTTCATAATGTTCCCTACTGACTGTACTATCATGGTTGCGTCCACTGTCAACTTCACTCAATAGACCATCCGTGTATGTGCATGTCTGTGCTCTGCATACTCAAGTCTCTCCGGCACATCCCCTCAACACTTTGCATTGTATACTTTTATAATCGAGAATCACTTGCCACCTTTGCACATACTTTGCTCCCATGTCTCCCCGCATTCTGCATTGTGTGGCAGAGGTGCCATGCTATGTTTGGTTTTTTGTACATGGCTAGCCACGGTTCCCACAGTACGTCGTGTCGTTGTGTCTGCTAGGTGTACATGTTGTTTGTCATGTTGTATGTGATTATATAAGGTAGCACGTTTATTCACAAGCAGTGGTTTCTTCCATTTATATATCGCTGTCTTGAAGAGGATACAGAAGTTTTTCTCACAGGTGAAAAGTGCGACCACAATGGCAGTCATTCATTACTATGCAAGAATGGCCAACTGCACGAAGCTTCTAAGCTTACAGCCCCCAATCTTGTGTGCTTTCTTAAAAGCACGCCAACTCCCTCAATCAGACCAACATTCACACAGCTTTCTAACGGCAGTTATCTGGTGCTTAATAACATAGACTGCTACAGAATGTGAGCTGGCATACCGTATGTCCTTACTGTTTCAAACCGAGTAACTTCCTGTGGCAATGTCTATTCCCACCCACACAAAGTAACTCCCAAAGTTCAACTTGGCCTTCAATATCTACTTTGAAAACAGATTTCATTAAACTGAGCTAACTGAAAGTGCTTTGGTTTCAAACAGAAGTGTCCCTCATGTATCGACTGCAGATAGCACGAACTTCAAGTAAAATACAGTCCCTTTTAAATACGAACCTCCCATTACACTTTGTGAATTGTTACACAATTTTCAACACACTCAAGGTCTGGCACCCTTTTTTAACACTGTCTCCTCAGGCCTTGTCACAGGCTTTCAAACTGTTTTTGGTATAATACCAGACTTCATTCATTCGATCATCTCTGGAATAACAGGAACAGTGCCCATAATTCTCGCTCTGTTTGCAACCATCCTACTACTATTTTTGCTTGTAAAAAAATGGCTGCGCTCCCTGTGGTAACAATCATGTCTGACAGAATACGCCTTAACGCGAAGCTACATCAATACCGTGAAAGAACTTTTTGTCTGCCTGCCTCTATCTATTATCGGAGCCAGCTACAACCTGACATTTATTTACACATATGCAATCTGAGTGCAACCATCTTTTTATTGCAAAACTTGCCCATTCAACTGGCAAATGGATCTATGCCTTGCCAACATCCCAACAATCGCTCCCGATATCCAGCAGGTAATGGAGTATCTCGAAAACCATGAACTTGATTGTTCAGGCAGTGGAGCAATGGCGGATGCAACGCAAAAAGGTATCCTGGCGGAATGGGATTTCTGCGCAGCCGCGAAAGATCTCCTGCAACGTGCGACCATTGACAACATCGCAGATTGCCTGCCAATTCAAATTGCCGCTCCAACATTCGAGGAACATTACTGTCCCTTCGAGGATATGAATTGGATTTCTTCGCTTTTCTCACACGATGGCAATAATCACCTCTTGGAACATTACGCATCTCAAGCCGCTGAAGAACCTCCGGACTGCAATCTCCAAGACTTGTAAGAAATTCACATTCTCCTTGGATTGCTTTTTTCCAACTTTTTTGACTTTTCCCTATAAATTTTTTTAATACACTTCAATTGAACTATTTTCATATAATAACTTTCTAAGTATGCTCAGGCATTTGAACTCTGTTTTCATTATTGCCCCCTGCGTCTCCAGCCTAACCAGGGATGGCTGATGTATGGCCCATGCAAATACGCTATTTACTTGCTAAATTAGCCTAAACCCGGCATCCATTTTGAAACCATGCCTATTCTTTGTGCACACGTCTCTCTTTCACACAAATTAGCTCATCCTCAGCCTCTGCTCACGAGCTGGCGATCAAGATTAAAAAACACGACACTGTTTATGAACTGGTTGGCACAGTGTGGTAATCGTATCCTACCTTTATTTTCATTATAGAATTTACTCATTCATGTCTAATAGCTATTGTTTATGTCACATGGAACTGTAACATGTAATGTGCAATTCACTGATGCAGGAGCTTAGGTTTGAATACAGCAGAAGCGGTTGGAGTTTGCCTCAGCTCGATGCCTTAGCTCTTGCACAAGAATGTTTTTTTGAAAGTGCTGAAGACAATAATGTATGGTTTGACAAGAAGGGTACCGAATGTGCTTCTGAGAAGCGCAATGTTTGTGTTCTTCCTCAAAGTTCCGATGTGAGTAGAACTATTACAAATTCTGACACGCACCAGATCGAATCTACTGTAGAAGAGATTGCTGACTGTTCTGCTGTTGATAATTTTGTGTTACAAAAAAGGAGTACCAGGGTACCTAAGAAGTTTGATGATTACATTTTGGAATATTTATTTTTGTTTTTTTGTTTTCTTAAAGGATACATGTGGTAATTGTATCCTACCTTTATTTTCATTATAGAATTTAGAGTCATTCATGTCTAATAGGTTAATGGAACTGTAACATGTAATGAGGAATTCACTGATGCAGGAGCTTAGGTTTGAATACTGCAGAAGCGGTTGGAGTTTGCCTCAGCTGGATGCCTTAGCTCTTGCACCAGTGGGTCCATTTATGGCTCTTAAATAAAGACACTTTTTATATAACTTGCAGACTTCATCGCTTTATTACACACAGCCACTTTCTTAGACACACCTGATTTCACCATTTGTCTTCTGTGGCATTGCAACATTCTGCATTATATTCTTCACGATTATTTCTTTATTCCTGCTTGCTAAAACACTGCTTTCGAGTCTTTAGACCGGTCGGGGTGAGTAGTTCACTTCCCACTCGCTGTATAGTATAAACGCATACTAACACTACTTACACAGGTATGCTACAGCGGCCAGTATCCTACAACGCCCACAGCACATAATTTTACAGCAATCACCTCACGGCTTAGGCTCACGGTTTGATCCCCGAGTCTTCAGACCGGTAGGAGTGAGTAGTTTGCTTCCCACTCCCGCTATAGTCTAAATGCATACTAACACCACTTGCAAAGCTATGCTACCGCGGCCAGTATGCTACAGCGCCCAGAGTACATCAGTTTACAGCAATCAGCTCATGGTTTAGGCGCACGGTTTCATCCCCGAGTGTACCGGCACCTCACCTCAGCACCATCTCACTCTGGGCAAAACAGCACTTTCACACCGGTAGGGGTGAATACTTTGCTTCACACTCCCTGTATAGCACACCCTAACAACCCGACAGAGCTCACAGTGCTCCTACCCTCATCTTTCCTACTTTTTTTGCCCTTTTTTCCCCTTACTCGCTTCAACGGAATCACAAAATGGCTGCCAACACTTCCTAGTTGCAACCGTTTGTAGCCAATAACCAGCAAGCTTGTGCTCGTAACCCCTGAGCCAATCAGATGGCAGAATTCCCAAATATCGATTTCTGTAAATTTCGATATTTCTCCAAAACTACTGAATGGATTTACACCAAATAAACAAAAGCGTGCTTTCTAGACCAAGACCCTTCTCCCTGCCAAATTTGGGGTAATTCCGTTCACCCGTTCGACCTGTAGCCTTGTCTAAAGTTTCATATAGCAATTGCATGGAGAAAACATGTTTTGGGACCCCCCTTTTTTCTCGACCCCCCCTTGACAAATCATCTCCAAACTTTCAACATAGAAGTTGATATGAACAAAGAATTAGTTTGGAAAATTTCATGAAGATTCGTCAAACTATGCCAAAGTTATAAGCAAAACAAAAAATGCTCTTCCTATGGAAGCTTGGTCCTAACTATAACTACCTACTGGTGACCGCCTGTAGGTTATATATATATATATATATATATATATATATATATATATATATATATATATATATATATATATATATACAAAGGCTGTTCTGATGCCCGAAACGCAACTCTTTTGGCTGCTGGGCCGTGGGAGGCCCATCTCATTAAAGAAGCCATAATCATACAGTATTCGTGTGCGTGCCTTTTTCCTTTTGGAGCAGGGGTGCAACATATGTATATATATATATGCTGTCTTAGAAGGAAACCAGCATCTGTTCTAAAATATATATATATCTTTGGTCTCGGGAAATCTGTCTTAGTGCCGGACAGCCACAAATTATTTGTCCAAGTTCGGAGGTGGATACCGAGGTCATTCAACCCATCAGACTCATTACCACGTTTTGTAAACAACACAAAAGCTTGCGACACATTATTTACAAACACTGGCCTATTGTTTTAACCGATTTAACTCTGAAATTTCTACTGCCAAATCTACCGGACATTACTTTCAGGAGAGCTCCCTCAATGAGGGATGCGTTGGTTAAATCCAATCCTGAAGTCACTGAAAAGATCACGTGGCTAACACGCTTTGGCTTCTTCAAATGTGCTTCATGCCGTGCGTGCAAATTCGGAATTAATGTTTCTGAATATTGCACTGCATTTAGCAATGTTCCGGTACAAATAAAACAACATTTCACGTGCCGCACTGATTTTGCGGTTTACGTGTTAGAGTGTACCTGTCACTTAAGATATGTGGGGAGTACCAAACTACCGGTTTTCAACCGCATCTTACAACATCTTCGTGCGATTGTAAACTCGGACCCCACATATCCCGTTGCACGACATTTTAAGGCCATTCATGCCAATAAGGTCAGTGACTTGTCTTACTTTGTGATTGGGGCGGTACCACCTTCAATTCGGGGGGGCAACAGAGAGAAACAATTACGCCAGCTAGAATCCTCCTTCATCCTTTTATTAGATACCAAGATGCCAAACGGGATGAACACGAGTGAGGATTTGCATAACTTTCTGTAAATGTGTTTTCCTTTGTGGCTGCTTACCTTTACTTTGTATGTGGTTATTCCAACAACATTAACAATTTCAATTTAGCGGTTTTTCTGTAACTGGCAGTCTTTTACAGTATGGATATTCATTCCAATGCTTCCTGCTCTAGTTTTTTCATCTTTATTTATTTTTCTTCTTTCTAGTATTCATTAATTTTCTTCATCCCTATTCATGCTTCGTAATTTTTACTTATTTATTATTTTTTTCCCCTTTAACTTTAGTCATTGAGAGTGTGCTATTTATGGATAAAAAATGAAGTCATGTTGTCGTTTCTTTCCAAACATGCGAGCCGTGGTTAGGACTTGACAATTAACATTCTAGCATTCAGGGGCACTAGCCGTATATTTCATTTGCTATGAATTGTTTTGCTGGTTTGTTGCATTTTATGTATCAATTTTCTTCCATCAACCCGGCCACTTTTGTTTCCGATTGATTTTCGGCATCTCTTTAAGTAAACACACTCTAAGTTGCAGTATTTCTATTATGTTTATTAACACTGAGCATTGTGATTGGGTGAACCCTATTTTAAATTGTATGGTCCGGCACCAGCGCGTCAGGTGATCAAGATCGCGGAGGCGATCGAAACGCGTCTGAGGCGGACACTTGTCTGACAATGAAATAAAAAGTCAGAATTGAAAAATTTGGAATCGTTTGCTGTTTTTACTGTTGGACGTCAGCATTGTGCGTGGTGAAGAGGTCCTTACCTGTTTGCAGCTCCCTTTGTCTTACTGGGGAGTTCAGGACTTTGGTTCTATATATATATATATATATATATATATACATATGTCACTGTTTGATGAATCCTAACGAAATTTTCCAAACTAGTGTACAACTCACTTCAGCAGCTGTCTGGAAAGTTTTGGGGTGATTCGTCAGGCAATGGATGAGAAAAAAGGGGGGGGCCCAAAATGCATTTTTTACTGCGCAATTTCCCATAGAGATTTTAAACACAATCACAGTCCGTACCGTTGAACGGAATTCCACCAAATTTGGTCCAGGAGGAGTCCTTTTTGTAATTTGGTGTAAATCCATTCAGTAGTTTTTTTGAGTTATTACAGAAAAAACAATTATAGATATCTAAGGACCCAGTGCCTCCATGGATCCAACAGATTTCAATGTGAGATTTAATTGGCTGCCAGCATTTCAACTAGGAAGTGTTGGCAGCCATCTTGACACTCAAACTCAGTCAAGTTCCAAGAAAAAAGGGGGAAAAAACAGAAGAATTCAGGGTAGGAATGCCCTGACCCTTTAGACCTGGTGGTGGGGTCCCAAACATTTTTTTACATTTTCCCATGAATTTGCAGATGGTGGAGACAGTTTTTCTACACATACGGTGAGTACGGGTGAGAGATTATCATTTGATATGCTGGTATACTTGTAGTACCATCTTATTACGGATCCTCAATAAAAGACTTATATTACTGTTTAAAGCTGTTGTGTTAATTACACTGAAGTAGTTAGAATTTTTGTTTGGACCAGACACAGGATTGATATATCATAACAAGGTCTAAGTTGATGTGCACTGAATGGTGGAGAGGGCTGCTTGTATAGTCTGGGTTCAGGAGTAATTTCAATATATTTTTTCTCATAGATTACCACCAGTACTCAGTGTCATCAAGGTGGGGCAAGACTTCCAAGCAACAAAACACGTGTTGGCAGTGGCCGTGGAAGCAATAAACATTGGAAACGTGATATTACCAAACTTCAGAATTGTGGAATCATTTTCATTCTCTTTATGCTATCATGTGCTCAAGGAATGTTGTGGTTGCAAGAGACAGGGGGTTGGGAAAGAGAAAACAAAGAGAGACGTCCGATTTCTTCTATGACTGGGTGGGTTTTGTCTGAATTTCTTGATCACCGATCTCCAAAGTTGCACCTTTAGTGGAGCTTAGGATCCCTTCTGTTAAGAGGAAGTAGAGGAAAGGTTATACTCCCTAACTAATACCCTATCCCTCCAGGTTCCACCTGATCCCCACTTTACAATTGTGTACCTTGTCTCTATGAGAGATGGATTGTAGGGCTCCTAATAACTTCTTCTAGAGCAGTGTGTCAGTAAGTAGCATGGCTGATAATCATGTATCTCCCTCCCAAATGAGGGTCTGTGGTTTAGTTATTCCCTAATGACACAAGGAGTGTATTAGGACCTAATTAGGATGTTGGTGGCCTTGAGCAGGAAACATCGATTCCGGATGTCAGGACAGAAGGTAGAGGCCACAACAGAGTCTGGTCCACAGGAACAGGTAAGTGGTATCAAGCCTTGAAAAAACAAACAGGATCTAGGGACCAAAAATCTCTATTCTTGGGAAGTCTGAAAGCCAAACAGTTGGCTCATGCAGGGTGTGGCTTTTATGCAAGACCTCGCACTTGATGGTAGCCACTCCCCAAGGCCATGTTAGTAGGCAGGGTTTCCAAGGACTGTAGAAAGGAGGCCAAAATTAAAACGGCAATGGCTGTAGGACAGAGGCCAAATGTAAAAGAGCAATGGCAGTGTGGGGCCATGAAGCACTGTGCATCAGGAGTAGGAGCAGGAGTTTGGGAGATGGAAGGTCAAGATACAGAAGGAAGAGGGTGTACTGGATCTGGGGTAACAGGGGACGTAACCAGGAAGCACAAACAATGCAGACAGAGGGGGCGTGGCCTAGCGATCCATCATGGTGGACATGCGTTAGGTGAGCTCTGCTCAACCCGTGCCGAATATCCTTCATTTATCCTGTCTCATCGGATTTTTTGTTCCTGAAAAGTATCCCGCAGTAGTGGTGGAGTTGGGCGGTCGCACTCGTGGTACACAGGCGAGTCGGGGCAAGTGTGATTGCAGCGGCAGCAGCGGTGTATGTAATTGGCGGACTGGTGGGTGAAACTGAGATGGAGCCTCCTGGGCGGCAGCCGGAGCTGTGAATGACGTACGCAGTAGCACCGAAGTGCTCCGTGCGAGGAAGGGCTGGTCGAAGACTGTGTCAGCTCCTGGCAGCTGTCTCAGAGCGAGGGCAGTGGCAGAGAAGGCATCCGCGTGGCTGGGACGATTTCGGTGGCGGCCTGGTGAGTGCTCCTCATTCTCCCCTCCCCCACTCCATTGTTTCATCCCATCGGCCAGATCGGGCTGCGCAGGGGGGGTGGCGGTGAACACACTGAGGGCCAGAATCAGACGCAGGACAGACGGAGCCCGGAATGATAGTGGTGAGGCCCTGGAGATCGCACAGAGCGTGTATAACTACATCCCTCGGCTGCTACGGCTTACAGGCCTGCAGCGTGAGGGCCGGTTGTATAGCGGGTGGGCCCCGTGGGACAGTGAGACCTGCTCAGTGGTGGGAAGCCCTATGCAGCATTTATACTGCTGAAATCAGGTACAGGCCCCGTGTAGTACTGCCCTCAATAACACAGGGGCACCAGCTGTATTATGGAGCAGAGCTGGATATTGGACTACTGGTTGATGCGAGACCCGGGTACTGAACAGAGCCTTGGTCTGCCGTGACCGGACCTGCACGCACAAACATACCCCCTTGGATATCACGGGTCAAGGGCTTGCGGAGAGAGGGCTGTCTTGGTGATGACTAGACCCTGCAAAAGTGACACCTGTCAAGTGAAGAGCCGGGCCTAGACAATATTTACAGGACAGGAACCAGGTGCAGGCCTTGAGCCGTACTACCCTCGACGAGCGGGAGCAACAAACAGGCAGACAGTGGGGCACCCATTGGGGGGAGGAGACACGATTTTCTGAGGAAGCGGCCGGGTTAGAACTCAGTGCGGCTTGTGGGCAAGAGGTCTCAGCCCGAGTCCTGATATCCTGGAAGATCTCGTGCAGGAACAGAAATATAGACTGCGGAAATGGCAAGAAGGGAAGAGCCACACGCCACAGGGTTTACATGCGCGGGCCATCCTGGGAGCCCGACTTGGGGGTTACGGAGCCGCCATCTTGAGGGATTAGTGTCCGAAGTGCAACATGATGAAAGACAGCGGGATGGTCCGCAAAACAAAGTATATTGGCCCGCTACACTGGAGCAGGGGCCTCGGCAGCGGAGCAGGGGCCTCGGCAGCGGAACAAGGAGGCGCAACTGCAGGCATGCCGGACAATGCAGCTCTTATGGCAGCCATCGCGCAGTCTAGGGACGCCTTGGATGCGAAGATTGGAGCGGTGGGCTCCGACGTCATGCTTATTAGGCAAGATCTACGGAACGCGGAGGAGTGTATTGCAGAGACCGAGACTAGGATTTCAGAGGTGAAAGACTCGGTCACCACCCTACAGAAAAAAGTTGCATCATTGGAGATGGTCACCAAAGGCCTGGCATCGGGGGTGGAAGATGCGGAAGGCAGGGCCAGGAGAAACAATCTACGCTTTGTAGGATTCCCTGAAGGATGTGAAGGAGGGAACATGGAACGATTCCTGACTCAGTGGTTCACAAACTGGCTTCCCCCGGAATCGCTGTCCTGCTGTTTCATTGCTGAAAGGGCACAGAGGGGCTTGACACAGAAGCCGCCTCTGGGAGCCAGAACGAGGCCTGTCATCGCAAAGATCTTAAACTATCATGACAGAGACACAATCTTAAAACAAGCCAGAGCTAAAGACCCCCTGACTTACGACAACGCCCACATCCTTGTATTTCCAGATGATACGCGGCTAGTCCAACACAAGTGACAATCATTCATGGCAGCCAAGGCCTGTCTTCGTGAACTGAAACTTCCATATGCTTTGCTGTACCCTGCCAGACTGAGCGTGGTATACCAATCACGCACGCTTTTCTTCAAATCGCCTGAGGACGTCTTCAGCTGGACAGATGAGACAGTGAAGATTCAGCGCCACACGCCGCCCAGGATGGAATTCAATTCATCATCCAGCGATGTTGTCCGTAAACCACCAAAGCCCAAAGTTAAAGGAAACAGAAGTGTAGTGTAGTTTCTATATCCCTGATAGGCTCTGCGCATTGGAATAATATACACTATAGTTTTGACATAGGACTGAGGCCAGTATGTCTCTATCGAGTACATTAAACTTAATTACTTGTCACTAGAAAACTTCTCAAATAAACCAGAAGGGATTAGTTTCTGATAACCGCATAAACATGACAACTTTGTTTCTCTTAGAATCGGAACAATCTCAGAATCGTGGAACCAATAGATAACAGTTTCACTCAGTCAACCGTGCATGCTTCGTTTCTACAGAGTTACACAGAAATAGATAATTAATAAAAAGGTTTTATTGAACAGTCTTATTTCTCGTGCAAGAGATATGAACTGCTACAATCGTAAGACAGAATGTGAAGTATAATATGTACAGCGTTAGCAGTAAGATAAAATAACACTGCAATAGCATGGTTTGTAGCTATGACAGATATTCATAAAAATACATACATAAATAACACAGGCTTAAATGTTAATACTCATCTGATGCTTCTAGCGAGTTCTACCCCAGTGTACCTAACCTAAGTGTAGTACGAGGTAAGAAGTAGGTGCTGTTTGTCTATAGTCTAGTTTAGCTATAGTTGCCAAGATTTGCCAAAAGTCCCTCTAGGTTCTAATTCGCTCCATACCTTAGAATGAGTGAGGTTGGAATCTCTTTCTGAGTCTCGATCTCTAACA
The DNA here is from genome assembly GCF_964204655.1 of Triturus cristatus. Lineage (NCBI taxonomy): Eukaryota > Metazoa > Chordata > Amphibia > Caudata > Salamandridae > Triturus > Triturus cristatus. The sequence continues at coordinate 406,258,504 of NC_140583.1, read as the reverse complement.
CCCCGCAAGGGGAGTCAGAAACACTGGAGCTGGATTCTCTGCGAGGAGGATGACAGTGTGTGGTCAGTGCGTCAGGCGGGGACTTGACTTCCTTCCGAACTTGTCGTGGTGAGCCGCGTCGTGCAAGTAGGCAGCCGAACCATGGTTTGTCATGGTAAGTGAAGGTATATTTATACCTTGAAGGTGTTTAGGAATGCCGGTATTGACGTAAAAGTCGGGCAGAAGAACGTCATCAATGAACCCCTAAGAAATAGATGTTCATGCATAATAAATGAGTTCTTGGAGAAATCAATATCCTAGCAAGGGGAAGTCCTAAAGGCTTAAGAGTCTGGTTTTCCAAGAACTCGTTGTGATGTAGATGAACGGATGTAGGTGGCCATGCCTGTATTTGGTTAGCATGGATAATGCCTAAATAACGTTAGGATTTCTATGCCTAAATATGGGCAAAGCGAATTGTGCCTATATAAATTGGGAAACCTATATGCGGTATCTAAATCGACACACAACACCCACTCCACTTTCGTATGAACGACATTACTAAATCCTAAACATGCTAAACATATCTAAAATATAGCTACATGCGGATGGCTAAGAACATGTCTAAAAATACATTGTAAAATGCATAAAAACTGTTGCCATGCATAAAAATGAACTGGTGCTGTACATATTAAAGCAATGTATCATTTTAAGCATATATTTACATTAAATGCTAAACGAATGAACATACATATATATACACATTATGAAATAGCTCGTAAATACAGAAGATAAAAGGCCGAAACCATTTCATGCTAAGTTACATAAATCAATTGGTATTGACAAGGTGACATATTGTCTCTGAAAGTGTATCAAAGAATTCTGTTCTCTATGAATAGTTCTACTATAAGCAGATTACTGTGCCATAAAAAGAAAAATCCAAATTTGGAAAAAAAAGATTAATCATAGGAAAAAGTTCCAAGTTTAGTCTTTGTTTTGAAAAATGAAGTCCAAATACAGAGTCTTTCGGGTGCACTGTGTGCTGAATCAAAAGGCAGTGTATGGGGCTGGAGAAAACATGAAATCTTCTAACCCTGTAGAAAAAAAGTCATCTACCGTTGTAGGTGAAAGTTGGATTACCTCATTTAGCAGACTAACCGCACATAGATGAGAAGCATCGCCGTCAGCATTGGTCGCATCAGCAATGTTCGTATCGGATGTTACCTGTGTGCCTGTTGTTTCCTCTCGTACCTCTGCAGTAGCAATTTGCGTCTGTGAGATCTCAATGAATGCCGTCATCAGGATTGGTAGCCGCTGGGGACAACACACAGCATGGGCTGTTACCAGGTCCAGCAGAGTATCAATATCCGTAGGCATGACTGATGGGAGTGTTAGACAGATGTCTAGCACGCATTCTTCACCACAAAGCAAGCAGCGTAGAACAGGTAAGATGCAATCTTGCCAGATTGGTCTGAATGACAGAAACCATGTGGTATTTAATTCTCGTAGACGAGGTAAACCTAAAATTTGGACGATGCGCTCACGACACTTCATCTCCATTAGAGCTCTCTCTATGGTGCTCGGAGTGACGCTGATGATTTGGCTTGCCATATTGGAGCAGTAGAAGCAAAAATAGGATCCCTGCAACAAGTCCAAATAGTAGCAGTCCGCCAAACACAGAGTGCACGAAGTTGGGAATTATTCAGAGGACGTCTTGAAAAGGTGCTAACAGTCCTGAACACACGGTCTTAAATACATGTACAATACTGCTCGTATCAGACATGTTTAAGATACGTTCCAACATTTCTGAGAAATGTATAGGGCAGTTTGTATTCAAAAGGGCTTGTATCTCGGCAGAAGTCCTTGTAGATCATAGGTTTCTTTGGCCGAGGTCAGTGGCACAGTTTGTTGGAAAAGAATGGCTTTCATTCTGCTTAGAGTATCAAATTGTATATAAGAGATGTTCAGTGAAGGCCATAGAGGCGACTCCCTGACTGTCTGTATTTGTGGAAACAAGACTTGCATACAGCAAGTGACCCTGGATGTAACCGTTACTAGATATGGGATATCTGGCAGCATGCCACAGCAGCTGTGATCATTCAACATGAGGTAACTTCCATTTGAAAGTAGTCCAAAAATTGGAGTAATCACTGCAGCTGGTGTACCTTTCAGGTGACACGATAAGTTTGTAGTGGAACCATCACTGGCCCCGTGTAAATTAATACCCTGACAAAGGAGAGAACCGCTTAATGCGTTTTTACAGTTTGTACCGCTAAGAAACACTTCACACCCCCCACTCCAACATCTATGTGTGTAAGGTAAATCCCAAGATGTCTTAATGTATTCTTTACCCAACCTTTCATATTTGCCTGCTGGTATATGTTTTAGGCAATACTGAAAATGGAAAGTTGTAACAGGCAGAGTAATTTTCCCATGTATGATCCACTCAGTAGCTGGTTTTTCTGCCACCGTGAATGGTAATTTTTCTAGTTTTTCAATGCTCAGCACTGTATAGTCTGCTCCCCTTTTTTCCAGTTTAATCTGTTTATCAGTGAGATTGAATTCTGAAAACAGTGACGTAGTGTTGATTAAAAGCTAAGGCACATAGCCGGTACGCAAGTTTTCGAGCGTCCAGCCTAATAGCATTATAGAACGCAATTGAGACTGACCATGTTGCAGCATGACCAAGTCTTGTTCCATGATGTCTATGGCAGAAGACACAATGCTGTCCAATGAATATATCCTGGACGACAGAGTCATTAACCCATTGTCTGCTACAGAGAGATTTCTCTAAATTAAGACGATCAATTTCTCGTATTCGTTCTGCAGTCACTGCTTGGGTAATCTTCCATATTTCATTATAAGCAGCGTAGATACCGGCATATATGAAACATTTTTGACGCGGTATTCTTGGTCCTAGCAAGAAATCCCTAAGGTCTGCGTCTTCTTTAAGGAAAGATAAGTGTTGTTTTACATCCTGCAGTGTAGCTTTCTGTAGCCAATCAAGGCAGAGTTTCCCTACACTGTATGTTGTTACTACCCCTGGATGCTGTATTTGAACATAGCGTGGGTCTGGCCTATTGATAGTGAAACCCTGTGTTTTGTTCAGGAATCGATCTTGACAGTTGTTTGTGTCTGTGGGCCAGAGCAACCATTTTTTCCATTACGGATCTGATCTGTTGTGATGCAAAATATTTTGTACCTCGACCTCCCCCCATGTAGTGCTATTACTTGCAGGTATAGGTATGGTCGGTGTGTTCATGTCTTTGATCTTGGCTAACCCAAGGCAAGATGTTTATTGGACGGTGTCTTTCAAAAACATAATTTGCTCAGGGATGATACAGGCTCTAAACAAACCTTCTACCCCCTGCACTTGCCAATCTTTTGTACCCCAGGCAGATTTTGTCTCAATGTTGTCTTTCCAAACGTTGAAACCCTGTCTAGACAGTTGGGCAATAAAGGCTGCAGAATAAATCTGTTTTGTATTGGTTAACATATTTGTCGTTCCTTTCTTGTTCATATTCTTAAAATAAAACGATTCTGGATTTGACAATTTGAACCCTGAAAAATATAGAAATTTCATTGCAAACGTTTTTGAGCTACCCTTTGGAGATGTAGGACAATGTTCCCATTTATACATAAATACATTTCTAGGTGATGCAGTTTTATGCAACAAAATGATGACCATAGTGGTTATAACAACACATTTGCTCATAGTCTGATGAACCCTTTAAATATTCATGATTTTGAATACTGCAGACATCTCTAGATCAGACATCATGTTATTAACAGTCTCGAAGTCCCAATCATCAGAAAAGGTACTAGAGGTAATAAAGTCACTTAATGAAATATTAAATAAGTGTGGAATCTTCAAATGTTCAGACGGGCCAAAAATGTCATATTCAGTTCTGTCCCTAACTATACCATCTGGTATAGGAACGGCTGTGATGTTCACTGCTGACAAGTCTCTTGCTTCACGATGGGATGATTTGTGTGGCTGGAGAAGTAAGTTCACTCTTTTACTTGCTGTGTCCATTTGAATATATCTTCCATTTATCAGCATACCCAGAGTTATTACCAGAGCTAACCAAAGTAGAAAGAAGAATATTCCCAAAACAATCCATAGTTCAATCCATGGTGAAATCAGATAAGTCGTTTTCAGGAGATGAAAAAAGTCGGTTGCTTGTTCTTTGAAAGTTCTTGGTGCTGGCGTCATTTCAGGCTCGCTGGGATCCTCAGAAAATGTATCAAAGTTAGTGAAATAGCCAGAGGCAGTTCTGTCAATGGTTGGAATTGCATCAGGATTCGTTGAAATCGCTGTAACCAAACTGATCACTTGTTACTTCATTATAGACAGGTGTATCAGGACGAACTGTTATTTGGGTCTCAAGAGGGACGAGTTCCATAGCTTTGTTGCTTAGTCCTTCATTTCTCACTGTAGAATCTTCAAAGGTGATGAGTCTCTTAGTTTGAACCTCTTGGATTGTAGCTAGCGGAGTGCGCCTGCTACATTGTCGGAGTCCACTTGGCCTACTGCTTGGTATCGGCCACATAGTGTGATTTGATCAGGTCGATGAACACAAATCTTTTCTCCTTTTTACCAGCAAGGGGCGGCAGTAGTACTGTTCTTGATCCGTGGATTGCTAGGAGAGGTACTGGTTGTCTGTAAAAAGGCCCAAATTCCTTCTTGTCCGCGATCTTTTCTCTGACTAGATCACCAAGCTTTGGGATCCAGACAGGCCTTGCTGGGACGGTTGGCTTTTTCCCAGTGGTGGTTGGCTTCAGGAACACGTTGCTTTGTTTCGATCTTAGTTCATTTAAGTCCTGTAAAACAGCCATACGATCTTTGATATCAAACTTTTTATTTTCCACCACTGTGCCTTTAATGTCAAGGTCCGGAATCAACATTCTAGTTCCAAATAGGACTTCATATGGAGTGACACCCCCTAGAGAACTTCTTGGCAAATTGTTTAATGAGCGTTTGACCCCATAAAGATGTTTGACCCACCCATCACCCAAACCTAATACCCTAGCTGTTATAGACTGCTTTATGTACCGGTTTTTTCTTTCCACAACAGAATTTCCCTCAGGATGGAATGGAGAAGAATACCGCAATGCTACGCCCAAACTGGCCATGGCTTCTTTGTAAGCTCGAGAGCTAAACGCAGGACCATGGTCAGAATGTAGTGTGCCAATTGCATATGTGCCGAAAAAGACTCGCAAATCTTTTATAAATGTTCGAGCGTCAGCCGAGCGCTGAGGCCACATCCAAAGGAACCTTGAACACGAGTCCACTGCGACCATGATATATTTATAGTTACCATCCCTTTGTAAGGGACCGCAGTGGTCCAATTAAACACATGCTAACGGTTTATCTGAAATTAACAGGGGCGTCTGCGCAGGACGTTTCACAGTAGAGACTTTCATCATCTGGCATATTTCACAGTCCAAAACATAATTCCTGGTCTGTTTCCGAATGTCTGGCCACCAGTATCTCTGTTTTAATAACGATACTGTGGCGAAAACACCTTCATGGGCAGAGGCGATCCCTTCATGTGCTGCTAGGATTAGTCCTAATCTATGTTCCATGTTTGGTATTACCCTATCCCCCACTCCAGGGATTCGAGCAAAAGGAACATTGTTTGCATCAATTATATATGAGTATTTGAGTGGAAACCTTTTAGGTAACGCTGCACCGCTGCCTTTGCTTGAAGCATTGACAGCCAGTATTATTTCACTGTCTATTTTCGTTTTTGAACGAGTGATTGCAACTACGGAAGCTGTTTGCACAGCCCCTTTCGCGGCTTCATCAGCCAATGAATTCCCTTCAACATGAACGCCATCACGTTGATGACTCAGCGTGTGAATCACATGAGTGTTTTGTAGTCCATTTCGCAACTGAACTACTTGTTATGCTTGATTGTGCAACCTTTTGCATCTTGGAAACCCTTTTGAAGCCAATTCTGTAAATATTCATTGTATGATTGAACACAATAAAAAGAATCGCACACTATGAGTGTGGGGAATTCGCGATCCTTATTTTTCAAGTGTCATTTTAAATGCTTGTAGTTCAGCTCGCTGAGCTGTACAATTTTCTAGAGATTGCATTTTTGTGACCATTGGTCTAAATTTGCCATCGAGCATACAACCTTTAACAATTGTGCATGCTGCACTATAAGCTTGCTTATCCCCCGTAGCGGGTTGTGCAGATCCGTCAGTATAAATTATAAATTCGTACTGGTCAAGAGGGAGAATTTCAGTAGGAAGAGGAAATTCGTGTTCGTATTGCAGGAATGCTTGTGTTATTAAATAAGGATCAAAAACATATTCAACATCAGTTGCAGCAAGAGAATTAACCCATTGTATCCATCTTTGATATAAAGCTTTTGCATTCGGAATACTCGCTTTTATAACTGCCTCTAAGGCAGGTACAGGGGTTACGACCATAATGTGTTTCCCCTGTGCTAGGGCTCTTTCTTTTGCTACAGCGGTTTGAACTGCTGTCTGAATTTTTTCTGTCAATGTAAATTTCATTTCTGCTTGCGTATACAAATGTGATTTGTATGCAATTGGTATTTTTTCACCTTCGTTAAAAGTTATGTAGGTGAATCCGCATTGACCCGGAACGATTCGGATCACTAAGCTGCGTACGTTTACGCTTGTTTGTAAGTGTTTTGTTGCTAACATGTCAGCTTGAAGTGAACGCAGGATATCTGTTTGTTCCTGTGTCCAATGTGTGATTTTAAAATCAGGTTTGTTTAATTCGTAGAGAGGTTTAACCTTTTCTGCGTAGTTTAGAATGTATGTTCTTCCAAAATTTAGGACACCAAGAATCGACTGTAAGTTTTTCATTGTTTTTGGAGGTTGGAGCAGCGCAAACTTTGCTAAAAGGTTGGCTACCAGGCTTTTGCCTTTACTTGATAGTTCATATCCTAGGAAAAGGACGTTGAGATGGGCAAAGCTAAATTTTTTTAAATTGAATTTATAACCTTCAGAGGTAAAGCCCGTATAATGGTATTCACCCTGTTCAAGTGCCTTTTCAGGTCATCGTCTGTCAGATAGATATCATCGACATATGACAATGCCTTGTCATCATAAATTTGTAGTAACTCTGTTACTCTTGCTGAGAATAGCCCTGGACTATTCTTGAATCCCTGAGGGAGACGACAGAATTGCTGTTAAATACCTACTTTCAGGTGCTATGTTTTGACAAATGAAACCGTTAGAAACATCTAGGGCCTTATGTAGGTAAATTACATTTACCGATTCTTAAATACCGAATTTTACCGATTCGGTATTTATGAATCGGTAAATGTAATGTAGGTAAAAAAATACCGATTCGGTAAGTGTCGGTATTTTAGAATCGGTATTTACCGATTCGGTAATGGTAACTTGTTTCCCATTGATTCCTATGGGCCAGGAGGCCCATAGGAATCAATGGGAAGCCAGTTACCATTACCGAATCGGTAAATACCGATTCGGTAATGGGGGGAGGCATCATCATGGGTGGCAGGGTGTCACATTGACACCCTGTTGCACCCCTGATTCGTCCATGTGTGCACATGTGGCGCACATACATGCCCTAGGGGCATGTATGTCTGCCACATTACACACTTCACAGCGCACAAAAATGCATTTTTACACCTATTCGTCATTTACCACCAACTTTTAGTTGGTGGTAAATAATGAATCCCCACACCCACCACACACTCCCCCTACATCTCATTTCTGTATTCGGTAATTACCGAATCGGTAAAATTACCGATTCGGTAATTTTACCGATTCGGTAATTTTACCGATTCGGTAAATTACCGAATACAGAAATGATCCCCCTACATAGCAAAAGCCTAAATACCGGTCGGTAACGGTATATTTACCGAAAATCGGACGTTACCGACCGGTATTGGGCTACCTACATATGGCCCCTAATGAGGTTTTATATTTTTTACGCACAATGTTATTCATTAATGCTGTACTATGTGCATTTTGCACTGCAAATGTTTTACAACAAGAGTTTAGGTGTCTGTAATCCAAAACTAGACGATGTGTATTGTCTGGTTTGGAAACAGGAAACAAAGGATTGTTCATTGATGAGGTGCATGTTTCAATCACCCCTTGGTATTCAAGTTGATCTACCTGACCAGTGTTTTAGCTTCTTGCTTAATTGGATACTGCCTTTGTGCAGTTGGTCGATTTTTTAACTGGATCTTATGGTGAGGTGAGTCCTCATCCCATCCTACATGATTTTTGTATAATGCTGGGGCTTGGCCACTGCCCATTTCCTGGCATAAGTATATTTAAGTATATTTTAAATGTACTGGAATATGTTTAGAGAAGGCTGGCATAATGATGTATTCGCCATGTGGGCACTCTCTGACAAATTCTGGTGACCAGTCCCGTTCTGCTAGAAGTATATCATAACCCTTTGAAAGTCGCTCCCAAAAGAGTGCTTTCACTTTTCTTGGTATGTCTCCCTCCATCCGGAGTGTTATTTCATATAACCTTTGTGGAGAACTTACCCTGGTGTCAGCAGTTTCAACTCGAATGTCTTCATTCAGGTCCACTGTCTCCAGATGTCCCTTCAGGTTCTGGTGAGCTATTGATACTTCTGCTGCGCTGTCCAACATTGTCTGAGCCCATTCTCCGTTCTTGAGTTGTGTTCTCAGAATCCTCGGGATGTCTGATCTTCAGACCTGCTACTTTCTTCTTGGAGAATTGAGGTTTTGGTTTGTTTTTCTGAAAGTGTTGATTGTCTTTGGACTTCACGCATTCTTCTTTTTGATCTGACCGTCCTCTTCTTTCGGATGTCTGTGACGATATCTGAAAGGTATGAGAGTATCTTGATACCTGTCAGGTTTTCTCAAATTATCCCTATTCCTGAGGTTATACCTCCTTCCAGAGGGCTCCTTTTGAGGAGACATACCTCAGGATTGAGAATCTTTCTCTTTTGAATGTTGTTTGTTATTTTCCCACTTCTTTTTAGAAGAGGTAGGATTGTTCTTAGTAAAGGCCTTTTCAGGACTTTCAGACACTTGTGGTTTAACTGGTTTCCCTCCCTAACTGTCTCGGCCTAATTCTTCATAGGATTTTTCAATTATTCTGGCTAGTTCTTGTGGTTGGTCTGTTACATCAAATTCCCTTAATTTTTGGTGGCTTGCCACTGATGCTGCTTCTCCTTTAATATTAGATAATATTATTGTTGAGACCTGGTTGAAATTTTTCAGTAACTTCATACCTAAATTCAGAGCAGGCTCTGCCCTGTACACGTTTTGAATTTGTTTCAGGACATCAGGTATTACCGCCATAGACGGAACACCATGTGTTTTAGTGTAGATAGCAGCAAAGACTGTGCCCCCAGTGGTGCAGTCTTCCAGATGTGGTGTTATCCCCATTGGTAAACAGATTGTTAGAATTCTAAGATTCTCATAAGGGCTGGTATTAGGAAATACCGCTTCGATATGAGTAATTTTTTGAGCTATCCAGAACGGAATTTGTTCATGTTTTGTGGGCATTTTACCCATGACTGCATATAAAGTCTGTGGTGTGATTTTTACCGCATTCTCCTGGTAAGAGGTTTGTCTTGGAATGGCTATTGTTGGTTTGACTGTGAAAGTCTGCATGACATATTGAACCAATTGTCTATATATTTTGATTAACTCCTTGAGTTGAGCAAGTAATTCTTCATTTGACATTTCTTCAATGTCCGGATGAGGTGTGTAGCCAGCTAAAATCGGCCATGTTGCGCCTGGTCTACCTAGTGGACCGAGCCTGGTAATGCGATTGTAATGTTTTAGGGCGCCTTTAAACGAGAGATCATGCTCCTGGTATGTGAGTGGAATTTCAATATCCTCGAAAGGAATATATTCCTCAGCTGGTTCATCTTCTTTGTAGAAGTGAAACGTTTTAGTTACTGGATTTTAATCCATGAATAGAATACCTCTGGCTGGTGAGATTCATGAGCCTCTATCACAAAAACTGCTCTACCACTTCTTGGTGTTACGCATTGTTTTATAAGTTTTAAAGTGATGGCTCTGCTTAAATTTGGAGCGATGATTTTCGCATTTTCATCAGTTTCATTAAAACCTGTATAATCAAAAGCTGCTGCGACATCGTCGGGTACAGCTCCACCGGTTCCGGTGCTAATATCCTCGTTTAGGGCCATTTGTTTAATGAAAATTGCAGAGCAAGTTTCAGGGAACAAAGATAAGGTGCACAATATTTTGGAACACTGTATCCTTCAACGTTGAACAAACCAAACAGCTTATACATAGGATTTTTGTCCCACTCAGCTATGGCGGATATTATCCCTACCCACTGCAGACGTCTTATGGAGTATTATGAGTAGGGGTCTCTGAGAAAAGCACGACTGAGTTACTTCAGTATCTAGCGTTAAATTAGTGCCTTACCAAACCGTTGGGCGCCATGTAGTGTAGTTCCTATATCCCTGATAGGCTCTGCGCATTGGAATAATAAACACTATAGTTTTGACATAGGACTGAGGTCAGTATGTCTCTATCGAGTACATTAAACTTAATTACTTGTGTGTGCCAGCTAACTCAGAGGTCACTAGAAAACTTCTTGAATAAACAAGAAGGGATTAGTTTCTGACAACCGCATAAACATGACAACTTTGTTTCCCTTAGAATGGGAACAATCTCAGAATCGTGGAAACAATAGTCAATCGTGCATGCTTCGTTTCTACAGAGTTACACAGAAATAGATAGACGGGAGTTTCAATAAAAAGGGTTTATTTAACAGTCTTATTTCTCGTGCAAGAGATATGAACTGCTACAATCGTAAGACAGAATGCGAAGTATAATATGTACAGCGTTAGCAGTAAGATACAATAATACTGCAATAGCATGGTTTGTAGCTATGACAGATATTCATAAAAATACATACATAAATAACACAGGCTAATATGTTAATACTCATCTGATGCTTCTAGCTAGTTCTACCCCAGTGTACCTAACCTAAGTGTAGTACGAGGTAAGAAGTAGGTGCTGTTTGTCTATAGTCTAGTTTAGCTATAGTTGCCAAGATCTGCCATAAGTCCCTCTAGGTTCTAGTCCGTCCCATACCTTAGAATGAGTGAGGTTGGAATCTCTTTCTGAGTCTCGATCTCTAACACCCCGCAAGGGGAGTCAGAAACACTGGAGCTGGATTCTCTGCGAGGAGGATGACAGCGTCTGGTCAGTGCGTCAGGCGGGGACTTGACTTCCTTCTGAACTTGCCGTGGCGAGCCGCGTCGTGCAAGTAGGCAGCCGAACCATGGTTTGCCATGGTAAGTGAAGGTATATTTATACCTTGAAGGTGTTTAGGAATGCCAGTATTGACGTAAAAGTCGGGCAGAAAAACGTCAAGAATGAACCCCTAAGGAATTGATGTTCATGCATAATAAATGAGTTCTTGGAGAAATCAATATCCAAGCAAGGGAAAGTCCTAAAGGCTTAAGAGTCTGGTTTTCCAAGAACTCGTTGTGACGTAGATGAACGGATGTAGGTGGCCATGCCTGTATTTGGTTAGCATGGATAATGCCTAAATAAGGGCAGGATTTCTATGCCTAAATATGGGCAATGCGAATTGTACCTATATAAGGACATAAATCGGGAAACCTATATACGGTATCTAAATCGACACATAACAGAAGGTCATGGTCAAGACGCTGATCTCAATCCTGTAGACTCTCAATAGTCGAGGGGAACGCCCGCTGAATATGGGCTGGTTATTGGGGAACCATTGGCGGGGCAGGCGGGGGACTCCCGTTGGGGTCTGCAAGCCACCTCTGCCACAACAGATACATCAGCAGTTTTGAGGTATAGGGGGGAGGTTGGGGGAAGTTGGGGAACACATGTTGTATGTTTGCAGTGCTTCGCTGCTATATATGGCCACTACTCGCAAGATACCAAAGTCCTGGGAATCCACTGATGGTAGTTCCAATCGATAGGGTGCGAACCCAGGCCGGGGATCTCCGGATAGTGAGTTGGAACGTCAGAGGAGAACTAGACAAAGTAAAAAAAGGGGCTATACTCCATCAGGCCAAACACTATCATGCGGACATCCTGATGCACTTAATGGGAACAAAAGCGTTGTGCCTCCTTAGATATGGCTATATTCAAGTGTTCCACTCTGGCTTCGCTAGGGGTCTTGTGGGGTTGCGATTCTAATCCATCGCAGGGTCCTATACAGACACACTAAGGCATGGACAGACACTCAGGGGAGATACGTATTTGTTATGGGCACCATTTATGATGAATAGGTGGTATTGGGCTGTGTATATGCCCCCCCCGCCGCTGTCGTGGGCACTTGTTGAGCGCCTTACGACCTTGTGGGCGAATATACCGGAAAGGTTGGCGATAGTAGGGGAGGACTGGAACAATATGATGGACATGGCCAAATATAGATGGAGACCAGGGGGATACTCCAATGTTCATCAAGCTTCCAAACTGAACTCCCTGGCAACGTGGCTGGGCTGGACGGATCCCTGGCGGTGGTTACATGGTGAAGAGCAGGGTTACACTTATCTCTTGACGACCCCGATTCCTACTCCCACCTTGATTATATATTCGTACCATCAGGTGCCCCCAGTAGAGTGAGGGCAGTCAGAACACTCCCCAGTCGTTCTTATGATACAATTGGGTCCTGAGAAACAGCCCTTTCGCTGGCGTCTCTCCCCCTGGAGTCTGCAGGATGAAGGAACTTCTACAGGAAGGCATGATACATCGCTTTGTAGTTGACTTACTGCCCCTGGCCCTCTCAGATGAGGCACGCGCAGAGCTAGACCTTCCACTCACCGAGGTGGAGCTTTGCACAGCGCTCGGGGACTTAAATCCTGGAAAGGCGCCGGGTCACAATGGATTCCCATGTGAGTTTTTTAAGAAATACTTCCCTAAATTGGGATCCCATTTCCTAAGTTGTCGATGAAGCGAGAGACCGAGGTTTGCTTCCGTGAGACTTGAGACACGCGAAAGTGGTCGTGTTTCATAAACCGGGCCAACCCCCAGACCAACACGCCTCATTCCACCTATTTCACTTTTAAATGCCGAGCGCACATTGCCATAGCCACCATCCAGGGATTAGGAGAACAGGCTGCTCTATTGCTGGCATATATGGACAGTACTTATATAACAGTAAATACCTCTGACACCATGGATCACAATATCACTTTGATCTCAGCAGATCTATTTATTGACTGCGAGTTGAGTATAATTTCATATATTTAGTTAACTGGGTGAACACTTTCTCAATGTGACAAACATAAATCTCCAAATATTCACTTTTTCAACAATACAATGTGACAACAAAACACATATATATCACAAATATAAATTTCTCAGTGTGACAATGAAATAAATTTCACTTTTCCAACAAAACATTATAACGACATACATAAATGTGAAAGATTGATACATAAATCAAAACAGTACTCAGATATCCTCTTTGTTAGATAGAGTGGCATATAAAGTCATTATTGCCTCCATGTTGTATGATTGGTTTGGTCCTAGAATGTAATTAGAGAAAAATATATTTTCCCAAATTGAAGCTAGAGAGCGTTGACTAGATATTTGAGTTTGGCTCTTCACGGGGCGTTATTGTATGGTTTTATCCCCAATATATTCTCATATTCTGTTAGCCGACGCGTTTCGACCTTTCCTGCTATGGACCTTTTTATTGCCTTTCTAAGGTCTTCATCAGGGCTTGGTTATTATTCCATGGGACATCTTTTTGTGCTGTCAGATAAGAGTTGCTTGCGCTATCTTTTACCTTCCCTTTCCTTTTGGAGTTGTGCTGTGTAGGTCTTTTAAATATTTACTGGCTTCTTCAGGGCTTGGTTATTATTCCATGGGACATCTTTTTGTGCTGTCAGATAAGAGTTGCTTGCGCTATCTTTTACCTTCCCTTTCCTTTTGGAGTTGTGCTGTGTAGGTCTTTTAAATATTTACTGGCTTCTTTATGGATCGGTTTGGCTCTTTGTCGGTCAGGGTTGTTTCCTCTCCTCTGTACTCTTCGTCTCTGTCCTTCGTCGTTCAAGCGCTTCCTTTCCCCATATATGGACAGGGCATTTGACTCCCTCAGTTGGGTATACTTGTTCGCACTCCTAGACCTCCTTAATATGGGTCCGCGATTTTTGTCATATTTAAAATTGCTGTATACCGACCTTACAGCGTCGGTGCGTGTGCGGGTTGTTCTTTCAGTCGATGTATTGTGGGGGGTTGGCTACGTCCAATCGTACTATATGGCATCGCACCTGCTAGTACTGAATGATTGGTGGTATGGGGATAGGAAAGACCCCGCATATGCAGTGGAGCGAAGGTGCATGGGAGAGTCCATGCCATATTGTACTCGGTGCCCCTGCACAATTCTCTACCACCAGCCACGAGGGTAGTATTTCAGGTGTGGAAACAGTCCTTCCGGAAGATGGGGTGGTGGGACAATCTGACTGGGGAAAGCCCACTGTGGCATAATGGGCAACTGCCACAGCTGGCTTCTCTAGCCGGATTTTGTGGGTGGGCCATTGTAGGAATCTCTACACTAGGAGATGTGATGCGGGGCTCTGTACAGAAACCCTTCCAAAACCTCCAGCAAGAGTATCAGATGCCAAAAACTCAATTTTATAAATAGCTCCAATTTAGGCACACCACTTATCCTAGCATTTCAGGGATAGAGACTTCCCTGGATTTAGTCCTAGTGAAGCCAAGGTGTTCATGGGCGATCTACAGGACTATAAGATCTCAAAAATGCATCAGCCCCTATTGACAAATAGCTCTACGACATTAGACAAACTTATAGAAACATGGGTGGGTGATCTTAGCCCAATAGATGGAGATGATTGGATGGAGGCACTGGTCTCCCCTCGGGAGGCAGCGATAGCAACGCGGCTGCGTTTTATGCAATTTAAATACCTACACTGGGTAATTTACTATACCAGGTTAAGGTTGTGGAGGGCGGGTCTAGTGTCATCCCCATTATGATTACAGTGTGGTCAAGAGGAAAGATCCCTCATACAAATGATTTGGCATTGCACAGCACTCACGAGATTCTAGCGAGGGGTTCTGGCTTGTCTCGCGAGGTATTGGGGTGGGAGCTCCCCACCTCACCAAGATTGGTAATCCTACACATTATGGAGGGCATCAGGGGTAATATGTATAAAAGCATCTGTTACTGTTGGGGCTGACATTGGCTAAAAGGGATATTGCAAGGTTGTGGAAGGCATCGGCCCCACCTTCTCTTTCGGCATGGAAGAATGGACTTGACATTTGTATGGGATTGGAGAAACCAATATTTAAGGCCAGGGATTGCCCGCAAAAGCATCCCAAGATATGGAAAAGATGGCCAGACTAAATGGGACTATACCTGGACCCAGTGCCCCCAGCTGATGTCCCCATATCAGGATAGTCATGCAGGCTTATAGGGTGGGGGACCAACAACATAGTGATTTAATTCATTAGTTGGGGTGGGCGATGTGGTGGCAACCAAGACGCAGTAGTGGAATAGTGCTACGGAGGGGTTCATTACATTCATGTTGTCTTGTTTTACATAACTATAATTATGATAATGTATAAACTAAATGTCAATTACAATACTTCGCAATGTATAATGTGGCAGATGTTTCCTGTGTTAAGGAGCTCTGCATTGTGCTTGACTTTTGACACAAATGTGTTTATAAACAAAATAAAAATGCAGACGGAGCAAGACATAACAACTCGTAAGTCCCTGGTAAGTGGTACTACCAGTACCCATGGCCTGTAAATTAAATGCTACTAGTGGGTCTGCAGCACTCCTGGTGCCACCCACTAAAGAAGCACTTTAAAAACATATTTTAGGCCTGCCACTGCAGATGTTAGTCCAGTTTTAAACTACCATTTCTACCTGTCAAAATAAACTTTACACAAGGCTTAAACATTCCCTTTTAATACTTATAATTGGCCCCTAAATTCCTAGCTGACCTCCACTGTGGCTTGATTGCTTCTATACGAGTCACCCAAGACGGGAGATGTACAAAGTATTTTAAATCAGAAAGAGGGGTTAGGCAGGGGTGCATTCTGGCACCCCTAATTTTTACACTATATATTAATGCATTAGAACCTGCCCTGAAGGGAGCATCGTTAGATGTTCCGAGAGTAGGAGATACAACTATACCAGATCTCCTTTATGCTGACGATGCGGTTTTATTGGCCCGCACTGGAGTCGGTCTAAATAAATTGTTAATGAAGTTTGACATATTTATGGAGTCACTTGATCTCAAAATAAATGCAAAAAAATCTCATGTAATGATAGTAGGGGAACAAAGTAGCAAGAAAAAAATTATGACATTTTTTTGTGGGAAAGATGAGGTTAGTAGGGTCCCTGTTTTTACATACTTAGGTCTCTTATTTGATGAAAAAGGGTCCTGGGGACCGCAAATCAAACTTAAAAGAAACGTATTTGCTAGATCCACATCAGCCCTTATGGGCTTTTCAAAACGTCTTGGAGCCAGACCCATGGAAGCTATTTTAAAGGTCTACAAGGCAAAGTGCCTTGCAATAGCTACTTATGGTTCTGAGATCTGGGGGTATACCTCACAAGATCATCAAATCCAAGTGGTGGAAAATACATTTCTAAGAACCTTATTATCTGTGCCACAGTCAACCCCTACTTTCTCGATACATGTGGAGATGGGGCTGGATTATGTTTCAGATAAAGTGAAAATGGTCCGATATTATGTTGGCTCAAGACTTGGCTTAACGAGGAGATAACTTTGAACCATATGATCTTGAAAGACTGCCTAGCACTAGATCTGGTCAGTAAAATCCCGTGGTTAGCATACATTGAATACACTTTCAAAAAACTTGGCCGGCCAGAGCTTTTTTTGGCCCCAGAAACCATTAAGAAAGCAGACATAGATTTGATAAAAACTGCCATGGTAAACCTTCAATTAGCTGAAAGGGAGGAATTAGAGTTGAAAAAACCTCTAGTTAGACTACACTTTGGGTTAGTGAGTCTACCAGGTATGGAACTCTACCTGAAGCTAGCTACACGCCCCTTCCATCGTTTTTTGTTAACTAGATTTCGATTTAATTTAATTCATTATTCTTTGGGAGATTTCCCCAAATGGGGAGTACCGGACAATGCTGAGCCCTGCAAGTGTGACAATCTGTCATCACAAGACACTTTGCACTTTGTCATGCTTTGCAAGTATTACTCAGACATTAGGAAAAGGTATCTATTACCGGTGCTAAAGGAAGTAGGGTTTGCTCAGGTTAGACCGGCACTTATACATTTACAATTATTGAGTAGTGTCCGGACTATTTTTCATGTCGCTAATTTCTTAGTGGCAGCTGTTCGAATTAGCAATATGAAGAAAAAAGTAGGCCAGGGAATGCGGGATTTTGACCTGGGATGATGTTGTGGTCTTATTTAGATTTTATTAAATGGTTATGACCTTTTAATTAATTTTAAGTATAATATTTATTATTCATTATTAATTAAATGCATTTTTTATTGAATACCCAAGTATAGATATGAGGGGAGTGTGTCATATGTCCCTGCTTTTATGCTTTATGTAATTGATATGTAAAAGAATGTATGGTGTTCTATCTGTTTTTACCCTTTAATTGTATATTTATGTTAATCAATGTAATTGTATCTTTTTATGATATTAATTTATTGAATAAAAGTATATGACTGACTGACTGACTGACCCCTATGGCAGCCTCTAAAGGCTCATAGCAGGGTGCATTGTGTTTTAAGAGAAGGACAAGACCTGACAGTGAAAAACTCTTATAGTCGTTTTTTGCTGTAGTAAGGTCTATCTCTCCCGTTACCTAACACTAGGTTATCTGAATACATTTATTAAGTGCTAACTTTAGATTGAATGTGTTACAGCAAACAAATGATGGACGGAATGCTGACAATGCAAACATTCTCCCCCAGTCAAAAGATCTGGGTTAAATCCATTATTCTTTTGCCTACTATGCCACCCCAGTTTGGACCCAGCCATTTGCAAATCAGTCTTGACCCTATGCCCCATCGGAACAGTCCAGACCAAACTGCCAGGCAAAGTCCTCCCTGGACCGGAAACAAGCATCCTGGGACCGATTTCAGGGTATGTCACCCTTCTTCAGCCAGGATAGCTTGAATGCAGTGGAACAGTGAGCAAGGGACCCACGTCAGGACATACTCATCCCACTTAGGGCAATAAGTGTCACAGCAAACAAATGATGGACGGAATGCTGACAATGTAAAAATTCTCCCCCAGTCAAAATATCTGGGTTAAATCCATCGTTCTTTTGCCCACTATGCCACCCCAGTTTGGACCCAGCCATTTGCAAATCAGTCTTGACCCTGTGCCCCATGTGAACAGTCCAGACCGAACTGCCAGGCCAGGTCCTCCCTGGACCGGAAACAAGCATCCTGGGACCGGTTTCAGGGTATGTCACCCTTCTTCAGCCAATCTAGCTTGAATCCAGTGGCATATTGAGTAAGGGACCCACGTCTGGGCATACCCATCCCACTTAGGGCAAAAAGTGTTACAGCAAACAAATGATGGACGGATGGCTGACAATACAAACATTCTCCCCCAGTCAAAAGATCTGGGTTAAATCCATCGTTCTTTTGCCCACTGCGCCACCCCAGTTTGGACCCAGCCATATGCAAATCAGTCTTGACCCTGTGCCCCATGGGAACAGTCCAGACCGAACTGCAAGGCCAGGTCCTCCCTGGACCGGAGACAAGCATCCTGGGACCGATTTCAGGGTATGTCACCCTTCTTCAGCCAAGCTAGCTTGAATTCATTTCAATGAGCAAGGGACCCACGTCTGTGCATACCCATCCCGAACTGCCAGGCCAGGTCCTCCCGGGACTGGAAACAAGCATCCTAGGACTGGTTTCGGGGTTTCACCCCTCATCAACCCATAGCACCCACGAAGGAACCATGCCACTAAACCTGCCCTGCCTTTTATCACACCCAGACAGTTTGGAGCCTTGACCAGGGTAAGGCGAATAATTTTCCACAACCAGTTTTAGAGTAGGACTGGGAGTTCCCCAAACAAAGGCTGGCACCAGGTATACATACTGAACCTCCAGTGCCACTCATCAGAACCCTCCTGGATCTATAGAAGATGCATAAGAAGGACTGTCCTATTGCCAGAGGACTGCCCTGCTGCTTTAAGGAGTGCCATGCTGTCTGAGAAGGAACATTGTCCCAGGCTACCCAGAGTAATTCCAAAGTCCTGTTGGCTGATCTCTTGTGTGAGCTACCTTCAGAGGCCACTCTGCAACTGGACCTTCCTGGGCCCTGCTGCTGGCCTTCCACTGTAATGAATCCCGATCCCCAAGAGGTGCCCCCCAAGTCCTGGACCCTTGGCTAGCATCAGTAAGAGGTCCTCCAAAGATCCTTAAGCCTGGGTTCTTTATGACCACAAATGGGCCTGTTCGCAGCATGACTATACCGCCTGTGACGATCACCAGCATGATGCCCCGGTGGAGACATGTCTTTGTGACAACAATGTCTGGCCACGGTGATCATCAACACCTTCGCTCTACATCAACGACAGCCGCGACAACCACCAATGCGAATCTACTACAATGACTGTTCATGGCACCTGACTAGCTCTTCGCATTAGAGCGCAGATTGTCCAGGGCATCTGAACTGCTCTGCACCCTACATCGACGTCCCTCTGCGATGTTCAGACTTCTCCAACGTAAAAGGAACTACCTGTGTCTGACCCGTGCTTCATCCCGGTCGGCCTGCACTTGTGACTTTCCACCCCCGTCTAGCCAGATGACCAGATGACTGCATGTGGCCCTTTGTGCTTAAAGCCTCTATTTTCATTTAAAACTTTCAAGCTGAGTATCGCCAGTTCCTACTGATTTTATCATCATGGTATCATTTTGTTTATTAATTGTTTTTTTTTTACTGTTTGTGTGGTGCATAAATACTTTGCACATTGCCTCAAAGCTAAGGTGACTGTTTTTGTGCCAGGCTACCAGAGGATTGAACAGAGGTTATTTAGGCACTTTCGTGATTCATCCTGGCAAGGATTGTGGTTGTTGCATGAATAGGGCTTCTACCCCCCTCATACAATAACCCAATTTCTAACAACCAGCTTTGATTAAAACATCATTGTCTTGTAAGAAGTTAATTATTCAGGTTGGAGGAGGTAATCTTGTGCTTCATTAATTAGCTTTCATTCATTCACGCAGGCAGCCAAAGTGCAAATTCTTCAAGAAGAATTGGCACTTCGCCTACGTATACATTGGTGTAGGAGAATGCCCCTTTTTGACAGGGTCACCCCCACTTTTTGCATGGTATTTGATGCAATTTTAACCAAAGTCAACTGGGTTCCTGCTAACAAGGTCCCCAGTGCCAGATCTCTTTCCCTAAAACTGTATAATTGTTTCCCAAATTGGCAATACCTTTAGCATCTCCTGTAAGTCCTAGTAAATGGTACCTAGGGCAGGGATTCTAAAGAGGGTCTCTAAGGGCTTCAGCATGTATTGTGCCACCATATGAAACCCCTCAACACCTACATGCAAACTGCCATTGCAGGTTGCATGTCATGGTGCAGACAAAACTGAAGACACAACATGACCACAACTCCTGTGTGCTACACCCACAGACACTGCATGCAGTATAGGTCAGTCAACCCTAAAGCAGACCTTACAGCCCTAAGGCCGGTGCACTATAGTACATGTGTGGACATATCTGCACAAGAAGATATGCCCCTGAGATGTCTAAGTCGATTCCTAGATTTTACAAGTGAACAGGGAAGCTGTTTTGAGTACATGTGCTGGACACTGGTGTTTACGAGTTCCCCAAGTGCATGATGGATGCACTGAAACTAGAGATGTTTGGTATCAAACATCTCATATTAGTAAACTCACACTGATTACAGTGAAGGATTTATTAATTCATGCACCCAGAGGGCACCTTAGAGGTGCCCCCTGAAAACCTACCAACTACCTGTGTACTGGCTGACCGAGGCAGACCAGCCAGCCACCACAGACAGATTTCTGACCATCTGCAGGTGAGAGTCCACACTCTGAGTGCAATAACAATGCCTGCTTCGACCGAAATTGTTGTCACCTCCTCAAAGCAGGATGGCTAAGTAATTAGAATATCAAGGCCGGAGGCTTCAAAGGCTTCTGCTGCCTTTGATATGCGACCCAAGGCTTCCCCAGACAGCAGAAATGCCACCTCCGCCCCAGACCCATTTTGCCCCAGGACCGGTGAGAAAATGAGCTAGTCATGAGGCGTGTTCCCCTCTCAGGCTAGTACCACCACTAAGGTGGGCTACCTGAAGTGAACACGACTTTTAGAATTCCAGCATCTTAGTTTTTGCAGAATTAGGCTCTCTGGGTCAGGGTTGTCAGGGTTATGTCTGCTTCCCACAGGAAGTGGTCATATAGAAGGTGTGGACACCCTAAAGGTAAGTAGCCCATTGACTACTGCCTGTCACTTCCCATAATGCCCCTAAATTGAGCATTTAGGCGGCACCACTGACACCAGGAAGTTAGATTCTATGGATCAAGAAGAGAGGACAAAGAAGACCCACTAGAAAAGTGAGAACTGAAGACTGCTGTGGACATTTGCCGCCAAATCCTGCCTTCCTGCACCAGTCTCGACAGTTGTGACAAGCAACTCATCCTGCAGCTTACCAACTTCCAAGAACCCTGGGAGACTGCCAGTGCTCCACTAGTTGCCAAGCAATCTCCATTAAAGTAGAGAAGCTACTCTCCTGCAGTCCGCAGGCACCCAAAACAGGAAGTCCAGTCTACGAAGCCCATGAGAGTCCAGTCCTGACTCCCACTGCACCAAGACTGAGCAGCTGTTGAGGGACATCAGCACAGCAGAGACCCACTTACAGAGTGGCCCAGCTGCCCCGATTTTGCACCCTAAACCAGTGAAGACCGACAACCGCAAGTCCCTAGGACGCCCAGAGCCCAGACGAAATTTCCTCTCTGCACCGAGCACCCCAACCCGGGTACGACAAACCAGCTGTGCTCCCTTGTCCCTAGGACTCTTGTGACCCAACCCCACCTTGGGAGCTCCTGGACTTGTACCCAGGTCCCCCTCTGCAGCCTGTCTCTAAATGGCACCCCTTCCTTCCACCCGTGTAGCACCGACAGCTACCAACCCAGCCAGCATCTCTGCACCTGGATGCCCCATGGCAGGTAGCAAGAAACTGCTGGTGTTACTTTGGAATTTAGCCCTCTACGACCCTAAGTCCCAAAGGAGAGCCCCAGAAACCGATTGCAAATAGCTGTATGCTAATATATGCCTTTTCTCTCAATTTAATGCATTGCTGCGTAAAGATGCATTGAATTGAACTACTTTATTTACCTGTAAAAAGTCATAACTGCAAAAGTACTTACTCGATAATGAAGTTCTTGGTATCATAATTTATATAAAAATATGATTTCTTTTTCTAACTTGGTCTCGGATTTATGCGTGAGTGTGTGTCTCATTTATTGCCTCTGTGAATACAACAAATGCTTTGCACTACCCTCTAATAAGCTTAAACTGCTTACCCATACTACCACAAAAGAAAGCATTTAGGGGCATATTATCAACGGCCAGCGATAATTATCGCAGGCTATCTCTGGAATTTATCACCCTGGTAGCACATTATTAACAACGCGTTTCTCCAGGGCGATAAAAATTCTAGAGGTAGCGAGGTTATCGCCGTTTTGCAGGGAACATCGCTGCTTTTCCAGCGATGCTCCCTGCAAAACGACGATAACCTTGCTGATACGACCCTGTGGTCATATCAGCATAATCCACCCCCTATGTCAAACATGGGTAAGTCAGGATTTTAACGTCTGCTAAACTCCTGTGGGCTGCCTTGTAAATATCGCAATGTGAACATCAGCGATATTTGCAAGGTAGTCCATCCGGGGTACACCCAGTGACGCCCACTTTGCATCTCATTAGAGATGCAAAGGGAGGCGCTGGGAAAAAGGGTGCTAACATGCGATTATGCATGTTTGCACCCTCTTGTAAATAGGGCGATAGTTTTATCTACGCTTTTTTGGCTTTTTAAGCCAAAAAAGCGGAGATTAAGCCCTTGCAAATATGCCCCTTAGTGTTATCATTTTTACCACAGTAAACCAATAAGTGTTGCCTGGACTCTTTACACAGTGTACTTCGTTTTGGTCAACTATATAAAGAGCCTGCTTCCTACAATTGGCAACAATGTATAGGAAGCTGTTTGTTAATTAGCAATAGTGTTCAATTTGCACAATGGAGCTTGGCCAGTTTCACTTCAATGTTGGTTTCATTGTCAATTAAACCCTCCAAGTTATCTTTATATTTGGAGAGATCACGCAACAATTCAGTATTTGTTGGAGGCCTCATTAGTTATCCACACAATAGGATACCCTTGGTAGACAGTCTGAATATAGAACATTCTGTTCACGATGAAGAAGTAAAGCATTTTAGGGGATTTGTAAAGCATTAACATAGTATTTAGCGTTTTGGCTCACAAAGCCAAGTGTATAAGAGCATTGAAGTAAGGGTGCTCCCAAACCACTAACCCCAACAGTCGATTCTTTTCTCACTACACTCAAACTACAGTGTGGAAAAGCAAAGAGATAAAACTTGCCATCACTGTGGGAGATTCGCACTTAAACAATGAAGCATGCTACTCAGTGGAAAGCAAATCTTACAAAACTTTTCAGAAAGACAAGAATGTGTGTACACATTATTGCAAATCTTACAAAACTTTTCAGAAAGACAAGACTGTGTGTACACATTATTGCAAGTAACTATGATTTCCATGTCCATTTTAATAGAAACTATTGGCAATGCTTCGAATGCTGTGACATGTAAAAAAAACGAGTTAAGTGTCCTCATTTTAAGATTCAGATCCAAGTATAGTGCACAAGAGGCTTTCTCTTTGGTAATAGTGATAAAGTTAAAGAAAGGATGTATGGATAATTCTTTCCAGCTTCGTAAACTTCCATGCCACACATGACACAGTGGACCAAGAAATTCTCTAGAGGAAACTCCTAGGAATGGGAATTCAGATGGTCTGCTCTATCTGGGTACAACACTGCACTCAGCAACAAGGGCTAAAGTTCTCTTGGATAGAATAAGTGCAGTCTCAAAAAGGTAACAACAGCATAAAGCAGGAGTGTGTCTTTTTACCAATATCTGTTTACCTGATTTGCTAAACAGGATGTGGCACTTGAGATGATTTCCGCCTAAAGAGCAGTCGTGCCATGTAAATTCTTTGCAAGTTGATGATCAAGTCATCAATTAAACAGCAAAGACATCATGACACCCATGTAATTTACTTTACTGAAAATGTGGGGGCATATTATCAAGAACGGCGTTAAAATTATCGCCGCTTTAGGAAACGGGCTTGATAATATGCCCTAGAGCGCAGCTTTCCAAACTTTTCATGTTGGTGACACACTTTTTCGACATGCATCATTTTGCGACACGGTAATGCAGTGTAGAGAGCGAGTGAGCTGGAACCACCTAAAAGGGGTTCAGGGGGTCTTTCCCCCGAGAACATTTGGAAAAAAAAGAGGACAAATGGTGCATTTTCAAGCAAATTTGAGAAAGCAGGAAGGTTAATAAAGCAATTTTGAAACGGTTGTTTCACAAATCTATCAAACATGATAGATCTTTGTTTAAGGGTTGGAAATGAAAACGCAAATTTTCCAAGTCTATGAAGGGCCATATATAATTTAACATTTCAGTGTTGAAGGTTAAAATGACACATTTTCAACTTCCAGTATTGCTTGTGAAAATGGTCCATTTTCAAATTTGAATAATTGTTCTAGGTTTGAGTACAAATAAATATGTACGCAAAGGTACATACATTGCATAAACCTTACGAGGGAGCAAAGGTGTGTTACTGCTTCTTCTCTTCCGGCTGTTGGGCTAGTGCTAGTTCTTATTCTGGTATGGTCTGTTTAGGATGTAACAAATGCATTTGTCCTAAAAATTTAAAGAATGAATGATTTCAGGTTGGGTATAGGAAGAGAAGAAGTTAGATTTTCTGTGTTGGAATAAGTGGTTTATTAGTGTTTAACATTGACAGTTAACATTATTACCTCAAATATTTAGTCTGTAATGAAACTGGTGCTCCTCTAAATCGGTATGATACCTTTGGGTCGAGTTTGCGCTATATAAAACTACAACAAAAAAGGTTCTTTATGTTTAGTTTGAAGTGAGATGGTCTTGGTCAGGGGTGATGTTCCGATTTTGTGTGGATTCGTGTATTTCTGGGATCACGGTTTCCTTTGTTCAGACCCAGATACTTCATCCTCCCCCCGAGGTGAGGGCCATGTTCCTACTGTTGTTCACAGGAAGTAGGAGTGTTGGACTTCCGTTCACGCTGAGTGAGTTCTGAGGGACCTGGGAAAACTCCTGCCAGTGTTGGGAGTCTCCCTTCCCATCTTAGGTTACAGCTCAGTAGCCCATTCCGTTTTAATTGGAGACAGCCTCGTTAAGCCCATCGGTTCCCTTCAGCCCCGTTGTCCCTGGGATGCCGCTCTAATTAGAAAACAAATTGTGCTGCTTGTGGGGCCGGGGGAGGGGGTGAGTCTCAGCCTGGTGTTCAAAAGGCAAGACAGACGCGTTGTGATGGCACAAGCTCTCTGAAGGCAGCTGCACTCTTAGTGGCGGACCGGGCTTGAGTATCCACTCGAGGACGGAATGAGCGGGAGGCTCGAGCACTGCGCCAGGATCTCTCTCACTGTTGCAGTTCAATGTTGGTAAAAGTCTAACTGCAGTCAGTCAACTTTACTGGTCAGAGAGTAGTTTAAACTACAGAGCGCCAGCCACGGGGCAAGCAAGAAATATTAGTGCTGGTCAGGGGTCAACATTCAACCGCATCCTTTGTATCGAAAGAAGCTGCGTTCTTCGGAAATAATGTCTTCACACCTGTGCCTGTCTCTCGCTTAAGTTTCCTCTCTGACATCTTTTCTGTTTTCCCATTTCTTTACCCCCCCATGCCTGCCTCTGTCCCACTTGTTTTCCCGTCTTCTCCTGTCCCGGTCTAAATGAAAATGATTCTCACTCCCTTCTGTCTCTGAGACTCGCTCCCCCCAAATCACGCCCTAACCTTCAGCTTTCCATCCGAATCGTACCCCACCATACCATGGCACCAGGGGCGTAGCTAGAGCTTCTGGCGCCCGGGGCTATCCCTCAGATTGCCGCCCATGGCAGGTAGCGGGTTGGGTGGGTTTGATGCTGGGTAAAAAGAATGGCGAGCACTTGAAAGAGGTCCAAGAGACACGTGGTACAGCGCCAAGGCTACACAGTTGAATACAGCAAAACCAAAGGGAATGATGGACAGAGTGTTGAACATTGCAAGCACTCACCCCCAGTCAACTGATCTGGGTTTAATCCATCATCATTCTTTAGCTCACTCCGCCACCCCAGTTCAGACATGGCCATATGCAAATCAGTCTGACCCTGTGCCTCATGGGAACAGTCCAGCCCAAACTGCCAAGCCATGTCTTCCCTGGACCGGAAACAAGCATCCTGGGACCGGTATCAGATTAGTTGATAGGGGGTGAGTGCTTGAAATGTTCAACACTCCATCCATCATCCCCTTTGGTTTTTCTTTACACAGTTGAATACACCAGCAGTACAAAGACACACAATTGATGGACGGAATGCAGAACAAATCAAAACATTCACCCTCAGTCAAGAGATCTGGGTTAAATTCATCATTTGTTTGCTCACCATGCCACCCCAGTTTAGACTTGGTCATATGCAAATCAAGACTGATTTGCATATGGCTGGGTTCAAACTGGAATGGCATAGGGAGCAAAAAAATGAAGGATTTAGGCCCAGATCTCTGTACTGGGGTGAATGTATGACATTGTTCTGTAATCTGTCCATCAATTGTTCTTTTTGCAAAAATAATATATAAGTACAGAGATATCAAGGTTGACTCGTTTGCAACCTCTAGCATATTTAACCAAAAATATGACCAGAGTCCTATATGCGGTGGCAATGTGTGACATTTTCAACTTTTCAGTGTAATTATGAGTGACATTCAACAACTATGAGTTACATTTTCTCGCAAGCAAAATTAAGCGATGAGGGAAATATATAAATGAGAAATTATACCAATTTGAGCAATGTGAAACTCTAACAAGAGCTTAAAACTGATGAAAAGCACCAGAAATGGAAGGGCACTAACCTGGTAAAAAGTAGTAACTCACAGCTAATCCTCACCAAATGCAGTTTTGCAAATATGTGGTTTATGTTATTTCTCTCCTTCTTCCCTTTTGTCCTCTTTCTTGCTTTTTCCTTTCTTCCCACTGTCTCATTTCTCATTTCCCTCCCTTGTACTCTTTTTCTTCCTCCTTCCTCACCCCCTCACACCTACCCCCTCTCTGCAATCTGGACCTAAAAGCGCTATGAAGCATTCAGCACAGTCCGCTTTCTAGTGCTTTTTTCAAATCAGTCAGTTATCCAACCCTCCTCCCCCGTTATTGGTTGCTAAATTTAAAAGTTGTCCCAGAGGGGAGAGCTTTTTAGCTTTGCGATTACTTGTTAAATCTACTCTTCCTCTGCATAATCTGAGCTGCACATGCTGGAGCAGAGTTTTCTATTGAAAATTTATTGAGATTTAAGCTCCAGTTTTGTTTATATGTCATGATTAAAATTACTGATATTAATCATTAATTACTAACTTAGTTAAAGTCTTGATTAATCAACATTACTAATGAGAGAAATATACGTGGGAATGCTTTTATGTTGCCTAATTAATACGTGAACTAGGTTGGTGTGCAAGTTAATTAAGTATGTGTGGTTAAAGTGCTTTTTGTTTCGTGTTTGCGCTTTCAAAATAACGTGCTTTAATGCTTCTTTGTGTCGCAGATGGCTAGGTAATTACATACACATAAGGGTATTAGTGGGACTTAACACTGTATAATCATTATGATGTGGTAACGTTGTTTTGTGTTTTTTTTAATTAAGAAATTCCGAAGGGGAGTATTGACGGTGCCGAAGAGAGGAGGAAGAGTGCATACTTGGTGCAACTCTAGAAATAGACCAGGCAGGACCATTTGTAGATGGGAAAATAAATGGGGAGAGTGTTACTTTTTTGGTAGACACAGGAGCGACGAGATCAACTGTCAGGTCAGCAGATATAAGAAATCTTCCTCTCTCGGACGAAGCAATCCAAGTGGTTGGTGTAGCTAATACACAAATTAAGACTCGTCTTACCGAACCAGTAAGGGTAAGAATAGGGAAATTTTCAGACATGCACAGATTTGTAGTCTGTGACACTAGTCCAGTGAACTTGTTAGGTAGGGACTTATTGTGTAAAATGAATTGCACAATTTTCTGTACTCCGGATGGAATAGCTTTTGAGACACCAGATGAGGATGTTTTGTACATGATGACTCTAGATAACAGAGAGAGTGAGATTGCTGGTACATATGCTGTGTTTAATCCAGATTACTTGCCTCAGGAGTTGAGACACACAGTAAAAACAGCAGTTTGGGATTTTACTAGAGAAGATGTGGGATTGATGAATAATGTAGATCCAGTGAAGATTTCAGTGAAAGAGGGAATTGTTTATCCTAATATCCCACAATACAGATTGACACCAGAGATAATTGAGGGAATAACCCCTATAATTGATAAGATGATTCAACAGGGTGTTTTGAGAGAATTACTGAGTAGCCCGTGTAATTCACCGATAATGGGGCTAAAGAAACCTAATGGAAAGTTCAGGATTGTACAAGATTTGAGAAAAGTTAACAAAATTGTGGTGGCATGTTATCCCATTGTGCCAAATCCGTCAGTGATTTTGTATCAGATTCCTCATGATGCTGAGTGGTACACGGTAATTGATTTGTGTCATGCTTTCTTTTCAATTCCATTGCATCATGATAGCCAGCCGATTTTTGCATTTCGGTTTGGACAGCGTATTTTGGCATGGTGTCGTATCCCACAGGGGTATACAGAGAGTCCTTCGATATTCAATCAGTTATTGAAGAAATCATTGGAGAGTTTGATCATGCCTGAAAACTCAGTACTAGTGCAATACATTGATGATCTACTTGTGGCATTGAAGACACGTGAAGCTTGTGAAGTAGATGCCATAGCTTTACTGAATCATCTGGCAGATGGAGGGTTAAAGGTATCTCCAGCCAAATTGCAATTTTGCAAGAAAGAGGTGCATTATCTTGGACACAATATTGAAAAAGGTCTGAGAAAGGTGACCGATGACAGGATCAAAATTATCAGAGGAATGAGAGCCCCAATGACCCAGAGGGAAGTGTGGATGTTTCTGGGAATGGTGGGTTATTGTCGTCAGTGGATAAGTAATTTCTCCCTGATAGCAAAGCCACTGATTAAATTGACTAAAAGTGAGGTGAGAGACCCATTGGAATTGGATGCAGAACAAATGGCAGCATTTGAAGAGTTGAAGAGCAGAATGTGTGAAGCCCCTGCTTTGGGAATGCCAGACTATGAGAAGGAGTTTGAGTTGTACTGCAGTGAGAGAAATGGTTGTGCACTTTCAGTGTTAATTCAGAAACATGGACAACTGAGGAGGCCAATTGCGTACTTCTCATCAACACTTGATCCCGTAGCTGTGGGTTTGCCAGGTTGCCTGAAAGCGGTAGCTGCTACATGCAGAAGCTTGGAACAGAGTGAGGGTATAATAATGATATATCCTGTAAGGGTATTCGTACCTCATGATGTGGCGATTCTTTTGACAAGAAGTAGGACTCAGTATATGTCACATAGTCGGCTGACTAAATATGAGAAAATCATTCTGGGAGCATCAAATGTGACTCTTGAAAGATGTGTAAATGTGAATCCAGCAACATTGTTGCCAGATGCTGAAAACGTGAATGTGGGAGATGATGTTGATCATGATTGTTTGGATGTGCTTGATTATTGCACAAAACCCAGACCAGACATAAGAGATTTACCATTACCTGAGAGTGATCATGTGCTGTTTGTGGATGGATCATGTCTGAGAACTGATGATGGTGTGCTGAGTGCAGCATATGCAGTGTGCAAGGTTTCAGAAGTTATGGAAGCGTCGCCTTTGAAAGGAGTGAGATCTGCTCAAGTGGCTGAATTAGTGGCATTGACGAAAGCTTGCAAGATTGGGAAGAATTTGAGAGTGACTGTGATGACTGATAGTCAGTATGGATTTGGAGTGGTTCATGATTTTGGCCAACTTTGGCTACAGAGAGGTTTTTTGACGTCGAGTGGAACTCCAATAAAGAATGCTGAAGTGATTGGGAAGTTGCTTGAGGCGATACAGCTGCCTAAAGAACTAGCAGTTGTAAAGTGTGCTGCTCATGGACAAGGAGATGATTTTGTTACTCTTGGTAATCGTTTTGCTAATGACATAGCACAGTATTGTGCAAAGAACAATCATTCGATTAACAGGGGACGAGAAAGGGAGATGTCTTTTTGTTCTGTGATGTTTACTAATGTCCTAGAAACGTGGGATGAAGTGAAACAGTTGCAGGATGAAGCAGGAGATGAGGAAATGAGAGATTGGATTAAGGCAGGTTGTGCCCCTAGAGAGACAGATCATGTTTGGATCTATAGAGATGGGAGACCAGTCATGCCTAATTCCATGTTATCAACAATGGCAAGAATGTATCATGGCCAGGGACATATGGGAAGGGACGCAATGATTAGGTCCTTTAAACAAACCTGGTACAATGCAAAGTTCCTGGCTAATTGCGGAGAGCATCTGTCAAAGATGTTTGATTTGTCAGCAGTTCAATACTCGGAAAAAGACAGTGGTGAGCCTAGGAACAATAGGCAGAGAAGGAGGTCCTTTTACCAGGATGCAAATAGATTTCATTGAAATGCCCCAAGTGAACAGATTGAGGTATGTTCTAGTGGTAGTCTGTTTGTTCTCAAGATGGGTGGAGGCCTATCCGACTAGGAGAAATGATGGAATAACAGTGGCAAAGTTACTGTTAAGAGAGTTGATTCCTAGGTACGGGTTCCCAGTGACAATTGAGTCAGACAGAGGTGGACACTTCTACAATGAGCTCATGGGTTTAATTTGTGAAGCATTGAGCATACAGCAGAAGCTACATTGTGCATACAGACCAGAGGCTTCTGGTGTTGTTGAGCAGATGAATGGCACAATCAAAAACCGAATTGGTAAGATGTGTTTAGCCACTGGAATGAAATGGCCTGATGTCTTGCCTCTAGTGCTAATGACTATTAGGTCTACTCCAGATAGAACAACAGGGTTGAGTCCACATGACATTTTGATGGGACGTGCGATGAGACATGCTTTCGTGCCTGTCAACAAGTTGATGACAATAACTGATGACATGATTTTGGATTACTGTAAAGGCCTGGCTGACGCAGTTCATTCTGTGTTTCACCAGGTTGGAGAAGACGCTACTACACTTGAAAAGAAGCAAGCCCATGATCTGAGTCCAGGGGACTGGTTGAGGATAAAAGTACACAGAAGAAGAAATTGCTTGGTTCCAAGGTGGGGAAGGCCAAGACAAGTTATTCTGACCACGACAACTGCAGTGAAGTGTGCTGTTGTGAAGAACTGGGTTCATGCAAGTCATACTCTGAGAGTTCCAAATCCAAAGGATGGGACTGGTAAAGAGTATTTTGAAGAGTCAGATTCCAGTGATGATGCAGAGACTGAACCAGTGAGAAGAAAAAAGAATCCTGAAAGGGGGGAAGGAGAAAGAGAGTCAGGTGATTCTTTTTTCTTTCCGAGAGAGGCTTCAAGAGGAACATTGAGGGTTTCGGAGGAGAGATCGGATTCTGTAGGAGTGCCTGAAGTTCCAACAAACAGTGGAGAGGAAAGAGGAGAAAAGAACAATTCCACAGAGACTACACCTGAATCAGATGAGGAGGTTGAAAATCCACCTGAGATTACTCCTGAAGAAGTAGGGTCAGAAGAAGATAGAGTGGGACAGTTTGCGGAAGATCCCCGAGGAGGTGTAGGGAACATTCTTGATAAGCCAGGTGAAGGGACAAGTAGACAGCAAGAAGATTGCGTGTCGGAGACCCGAGGAGGGACAGAAATAGGGAAATCTCAATCGGTGGTGGAAAAGACTGTGGAGCAAAAGAAAATTGTTCATGGACCAGAGGCAAATAAAACAGAATCAGGTGAAAGTGAGAATGAGAAATCAGAGGGTCGAGTTCTGAGAAAGAGAACTTGGATCGGAGAAAGAAATAATAAAGAAGTGAGACCAAAAAGGGTTGTAAGAGCAGATCTTTGGCCTAACAAGGTAAAGAGGCTGAGGTACAGACTGACACGAGCAAATTCATCGAAAGCTGAACAGGTGAACGAGGTGTCCAGTCAGAATCAAGCAAAGGGTGATAAACAAAAGGTCTCAAAAGAACCAGAGGAGATCAAGAGAATCAGAAAACCTAACCAGAAGTATAGGTCACCGGAATGGACGTACGTGGCACTGTCTGAAGGTGAAGAGGCAGAGAGTCAAGGAAATCCAGAGGGGACCGTACGAGAAGTGGTTAAGGAGGAGAAAACTGTTGGAATCCTGAAAGTTATCTTGACTGACATTGGAGAAGAGTCGGATGCTCAGGATGTTGTTGAAGATCTGATACAATTCGATGTTGCTGAAGAAGAAGTCAAAAGTGATGAAAATCCAAATTGAGTGAACTAAAGGAGTCACTTGGAGGAAAGTAAAAAGAAGAAAGTCTGAAATTAGCTGTTTGAGATAATATAGGGATCTAAAATTTCAGTAGTGGAGTAGAAGAGGCTAAGTCAAAAGACACTGCCAAAGTAGTAAAATGGCTAACACAGAGAATAATCAAAGTAGATGTGCCTTCTTGAAAAGATGGTGTAGAATGTGCTGCTGCTGTACTGGATTATTAATGCTGTTATGGGGTGTGCTAGCTTTACTAGTTACTTTTAGAGTTACAATAGACACTTTTGGAATACATGCTGAAAATGTGACTAACATAGAGAAGAATTCACAGAAAGTAGTTCCAACTAGAATTAGTAACATTTACATACATAAAGATAGGTCAATTAATGATTTTTCTAGCAATGTTTTTTCAAAGTTATTGTACGAATACGTGAAGACAATGGAAGTTAGGGATTGCTACGTTTGTATGCAATTACCTGCATCCGTTTCAGAAGGTGTTACTTATCATCATTTACCAGCTACGTATGGAATTTCATGTAGTGTGTTAAGTAGTGTTTTTTATTTGTTAGGGAAAATAGATTATGAGATGTCTAACAAAGATAACATTTTTGGGCAATTGCCTATGAATAAAAAGCTGAATCCAGCTAAAGAAGCTAACATTTTTGGTGAGATTTTTATTGAGACAGAAGAATTAACATTAGATTACATTTTTAGAAACAATTTAACTTGCAGTTTGAAAGAAGAAGAAAAGGCTTTCATAGACATGGTAGAGGAAAGGAGAAGGAGAGTGAGCATGCATGAAAAGGCAAGGAAATATAAAGTGAGTGAGACAATATGGGATATTGAGATGGGAAAGGAATTGAGGAATGGGGCCAGTCCGACTTTGGCTTTAGATGCACCACAGAAGGGTAAACTATGCATTACCAGAAGGAAATCCCAATATGATAGGTATTTTGTTGGGACTAGTGAGTGTCATGATACATACTTTATTGCAACAGGATGGGGTTTTAAAGGTGGAGAAGATCCAATTTTCCCGGGAGTGTATTATATTTGTGGTAACAAGGCTTATTACAGGTTGCCTGACCATTGGTATGGCACGTGTTATGTTGGCCTGGTCTTTCCAAAGATTTTTCATATAGATAGGATAGAAGATGTAGAACACATTAATCTACTAACACGTTTTAAGAGAGAAACTTGGTCAGAAATTGTAGGTGATATTTTTGGAGCTTTAATTCCAGCAGTGGGAATTTCTTTAAATGCATATGGAATTCGGAAACTGTCAACAGTGGTGGATCTTTTATCGACAAGTACCGCTGGAGGGTTTCTTTTGGTAAATACGGAGATGATTGCCGTACGTGCCATGTCTATGTAAAATCGACTTGCCCTTGATATTCTATTGGCCAAGGAGGGTGGAGTCTGTGGAATGCTGAAGGTTCAACATTGTTGCACTTACATTCCTGATGAAAGCAAAGATCTAAAGATCTATATCAAAAATATTACAGATTTGCATGAAGAATTAGTACCACTGGAAGCTGAAAGTATCTGGACTAAAATAGCTAATAAGATAGTTGCTGTTAAGAGTTTTATTGCTAAGATAGGTAGTACCATTATTGGTAAGATATTATTTCCATTGACATGTGTAGTTGTTGCTTTATTGATACTAAGATTGGGGTGTTTGTGTTGTAAAAACAGGGGAGGGAAAAAGAGAATAATTAGAGAAAATATTGAAAAGAAACAAAAGAGGTCAAAGAGAGACCCACAAGAAATAGAATTATAGGAATTGAGGGAGAGTGTTTACTTGGAGTCGAAAAGGGATGATGAGAGGGAGTCTGGTGTGTAGTGTCGTTAAAAAAAAAGAGACATTTCAATTTCTCCTAAAAATTGGGACTAAATTTTTTTTTGGGTTGTTTTTTGTGGTGATAATATATCACCAAAGGGGGGATTACTGGAGCAGAGTTTTCTATTGAAAATTTATTGAGATTTAAGCTCCAGTTTTGTTTATATGTCATGATTAAAATTACTGATAATTAATCATTAATTACTAACTTCGTTAAAGTCTTGATTAATCAACATTACTAATGAGAGAAATATACGTGGGAATGCTTTTATGTTGCCTAATTAATACGTGAACTAGGTTGGTGTGCAAGTTAATTAAGTATGTGTGGTTAAAGTGCTTTTTGTTTCGTGTTTGCGCTTTCAAAATAACGTGCTTTAATGCTTCTTTGTGTCGCAGATGGCTAGGTAATTACATACACATAAGGGTATTAGTGGGACTTAACACTGTATAATCATTATGATGTGGTAACGTTGTTTTGTTTTTCTTTTAATTAAGATGGTCCGTTTTGGCCTAAACCAAGATGGCCGATATTTACAGCCTGCACTCGAGTGATTGAAATGTGACGAGAGGCCTTGCTGAACATGGTTGAAAACCACCTGACCATGGCCTCTGGCTGTATTAAAAGTTTCCGTGAGGACAGCAGCTCCAGGCTTGCTGCCAATTGCCCTTGGAGAAGAATAAAGGCACAATGAACTCTGATAAACTTGCGGTGGCTTCGCTATGGTTCCGAGGAAAATCATTCATGGATGTATCGTTTTCTAGCTTGAGTTTCCTTCTTCCGTGTTTTTATTTTTGTGATTTTTGTGAGCGGAGGTTTTCCAAATGTTGCGAGTCAACATCCTTTCCTGCTCGCTCTGCTCAGCGGCTCAACGGACGTTTAGGATTTGTTTGTTACTTTTATTTTGTTAGTTTCACTATAAATAATGTTAGACTAGAGAGGGTCTAAGGCCACTTCTTCTTGAACCTATGCTCGAGAGGATCGACGCTGATCGAGAGGACGGCGACTCGGGAGACTTTACTGAGAGACCTGTCCTGACCCATTTAGCTAGAATAGGTAACTATGAGAATAATGATTTTGCTAATGATTGACTTTCATTGGAACTAATTTAGATAAAAGATAACCTTTGTTTGAATATCAGTGTCGGGTGGTTATTTCTTTGTCATTTATCGAGTTCTGAATGTATTTCCTGTGTTTAAAATCATGACTCAAGACATATCTTTTAGGTCGCATTGACCTCGCATTAGATGCAGATTGGTCTAGGTTTTCTCTCGCATCTTCAGTGTGGATAGAGTAATAGAATGAATGTTAGTGTGATAGGCCCTAGCTTATGATGAGTATATGTGCGTACGACTGTGGAATTACTCTGTCCGTGGAAGTAGGGAGAATTTATATGTTCCGATCTGCAGCACACACACCCTGCCCAACAACTGCTGACTTGGCCCTGGGTCCGGCACGCTCTCATGAAATAAAGAGCTTAGCAGGGTGTTTAAAAAGTCCACGCTTTGAGGAGCTCCTCTTGCTGGACAATCCGTGATAACACTTCTCCCCTGCATGGCTGCATCTCCCTGCTCCTCTCTTGACTGTGTGTGCGAGCGGGAGAGAAAAGTCTGTGTGAACAGCTAAGGGGCAAAGATACACTCTCCACAGCGTGTCTGACTCCCCCCTCCCACCCCCACTGAAATGTAGAAAAAAAACAGCCTTTGAAAAAGGCAGAGAAGCTCCACATTCCGTTGGAAACTTGCGTTCTTATTACATCGAGAAAACGAAACTATAAGTGACACTAAGAATAACAACATAAAAAAATCGATTCCCTGACGACGATCACAGTGGACAAACTCAGATCCCCGGCAACAGAGCAGCTTCTTTGCCCTTCACACCAACCATAATGCGCTAAATTATTTACCTGCGGTGGTGACTGAATCCATGTGAGTCAGTCCACACATTCCGGGCAGGTCGGTCGGCGAGAGCAGCTCCATACACGGGCCGAGGGCTGTCTGGGTCGCCTCTGTGGCGGCAAGGATCGCTCACCTACTAGCTGCAGCCCTCTCTGGGCAGTGCAGTTGAGTTCCATAAACCACCACATTGCAGGCCGCTGCAGTTATCCTATGTTTTAGCCACCAGCACTGCCTGCACACGTGACGTGCACATATGTAAGAGAAAGCGCAGGAAGCACTGCAACATTTAGCAAAACGAAACTGATTTTAAATACCGCGCCACCATTCTATAACTGAGTTTCAGACACACCCCTGACCAGTGTGCCGTGCCGCGCAGTACGAATTCAAGTGTTGCACTTAAGCTCAGCCAGCCCCTCCCTCAACCTCAAACCTGGCCTGCCGAGCAGCATGCACTGTGCTCTTCCGCTTTCTGCCACTCTCTGCTTTTACCAAATCGTATTTTTTTAACACTCATCAGCCATAGCTTTCGGGACACTTGACAGCGAGCTGAGTTGAGGCACTTTATGCGTGATAACAGGGTACACGACCGCGCAACGCACCACCACCACTTTGCTAGGTGGTGCGTGCGTGCATGCACTGCAGCCAGTGCGCTTTCTCTGTGCACGTCACGTGTGCAGACAGTGCTATGACCTCAGCAGCAACAGACTCAGCCGCACGTGTGGGGGTAGGTGGTGAGTCAGTGTATGTCAGTGTCCCCAAATCATAAACTCCGCCATGCTCAACCACCAGCCGCCACCGCCCCCAAAATAGTGCCGCCTGGGGCGGACCGCCCCCACCGCCCCCCCCTTGCTACGCCACTGCATGGCACATAATAATGCTTATCGCGTGACTTATAGATTTACAAATATTGCCGAAGCTATACGGATTATTTTACAATGTTGCCCTGGCTGGCCACTTGTTGATGCACCTCACATTTTCCAAATGTTCAGAGTACAATTAAATAATTTAAATGGTGACATTGTTTTTACCTGATGGTTGCGTGAGCACCCGGGCTGCCTCTCCTGTCAAAACTGCGCCGTACCGAGCGCATGGAACGGGGAGCAGAGGCGGCTCTGTGGACTGATAGTGCATTTGACCCGCGCGGCAAAGGGAACGCTCTCCCTCTCCTTCCTCCACGTACCGTACTGCGTCACTGACATGCGCAGTCCTCTTCAAAAACTGAATTTTACCGCATCTGGCCGACATCGCGCGACACACCAGCACATGGCAGGCGACACAGTATTGTGTCGCGACACAGAGTTTGGAAAGCCCTGCCCTAGAGAATTCCAATAGAAGCCCATGTTCTGGTGTGAACCTGGGCTTCTATTGGAATTCTCAAGGGCATATTATCAAGCCCAAGCAGTTCTTGATAATATGCCCCGTGGTAACTAGGGGAGGCATGCGCGGATGCCACGTAAGATGGCCTTCAGTCTGTGAAGATTCCGAGCAGCTCCAACAAATAGACAGGATTACAGCAGCTTTCATGGAGCTACACACTTATTTCTGTGGAATTTTGATGTTGGAAATCAGGAGCCACAGTTCTGGCTTGTTTTGGTGTTAGCTCCATGGTTTGTCTCTACTGAATAATGCCTCAGCGTCTTCACCACTGGAACGACCACCATTTTGATTTTACCTCATCATTATCCTGAGGTGTTTATAATGTAAGCAGGGGGTAATTTTTCTCACCATTTCTTGTGGAATAGGCAGCTTCTACTGCATTCATGGCAGTGCTATCCCCCTTCTGGTCACTCTACATATATATTCATTATATATGCTTCTTGTGCTTCTCCATCTAAGACAACTCTGCAGTTTTGATGCCTTACTTGTTATTTTACTGATTTTTCCATTATGACTATTCATTTATTTTAATTGCAAACTATCTAACACAGATCTTTTTATTTTTTGGGACTGGCTATCACAGGCCCAAGGGTTACTCACACTATCGCCACCCCACCCTGCGCCCCCGCTGCCCACCTCCCCCGAGGCATCCCCCACTACGGCGCCTCCACAAAGCATGCTCTCCAACTTTCCAAAGAAAGTACTAACCCTCTTCCTAACCGGACCCATCCACCACAACCCTGTGGACAAGCTCTGCCGACAGTGACCTTTAACCACACTAGCGCTCGCACAGATCTCAGAAAGCTGAACTCA
Source organism: Triturus cristatus (assembly GCF_964204655.1). Lineage (NCBI taxonomy): Eukaryota > Metazoa > Chordata > Amphibia > Caudata > Salamandridae > Triturus > Triturus cristatus. Next base: position 406,220,019 of record NC_140583.1, on the reverse strand, counting down.
CACATTGAGCCAACTCACCCCCCTCGCTTGATCCCAAAAAGCGACACCATGTCTTACACAATGAAGGATAGGCAACATTCCATAAACACGAATTATAACACACAGGGCGAACCGCCCCAAGACGTCCTCACCCCCTCACACAACTCCATGAGACAGCGGCTCACGTCACTAGAAAGCCAGATAGACTCGATCTACCGGGGCTTGTCCGAAATCATCACCAACCTAGACAAGGAACGCAGGTCCATCCAATCCCCCCCCTGGGTACCCTCTACATTCAACACCAACCACCACAAGTGCCCTACCTGGCCCTCAGCAACCACCGGGTCACGATTGCAGAGGCTACCAAGACCGGTCGCGGAAACCTGGTCACAAAATTCCCTGAGAAACTCAGCCCTCCCCACTAGGGCTCAGAGACGCTCAAATACCAATATCGTGCCTCTGACTTCAAGACCCACTAGGACAGAAGCTGCAATGACGGACAAAGAAGCAGCTGATCTAGCCTCCTCATATGACACACCTCAAACCAACTCCCCAAAATCCAAAATCCTAATGATCACGGGTTTCCGAAAAGACCTTCCGTGCAAAAAAAAACCCTAGACTGCCCTGCCTCTCCACCCTACCTAGGGCCCCCAAAGCAATGATCCCTAGCCACGAAGAGCCTTCCACCAACTGCTTGCTCATTAATTGCAGGTCGGCGTCCATGCATGCTACGGAACTAGCAGAAGCCATCCTCTCAGGACATCGACATCGCATTCATCACGGAGACCTGGCTCAACGAGCTCTCCTCACCATGCTTAGACATGCTTGTGCCACCAGGCTTTTCCATTATTAACAAAGACAGAAAAGACCAACGAGGGGGAGGAGTAGCTATCATTCATAAAGACAACATGGTCATCTTGGAAATAGAATCCTGCAAATACAACACATTCGAATGTCTCTCAACCAACATAAAGACCAAAGATAATGGAACTCTGCTCTGCTACCTTCTTTACCATCCACCAGGCAACACCTCCGTATTCGGTGAGGATTTATCTGACCTGATAGCTCAATGTGCACTAGGAGATGCCAACTACCTAATCCTTGGTGACCTTAACCTGCGGTGGAATGAAACTACCAACCCGCTAATTCAAACGCTTTCCAATCTCCTCCATGACAACAATTTAACCCAATACTGCGCGGAGGAGACACACTTCAAAGGAGCCATCCTGGATGCCATCATCGCTCAACGAAACGCAATTACAATCAACCACATACTCCCCGTGGACTGGTCGGACCACCACATGATCTTATTCCACATCAACCAACAAATTGTTTCCCAACCGCCTATGCAAGACCCTCCCAAATGGATCAGAAACTTCTCTCAGATTCCCATGGAAATCCTTGAAGACAGGATAAACTCGCATCTTCCCCAAACCAACGACCTCCTCTCCACAGCTGAACTCACCGATCGTTACAACGCAAAGCTAGTGACCATGCTTGATCAGCTTGCTCCCCTAAAACTGAAAAAAAGCAGAGCAATTCCATCCAGGTCATGGTTCAACTCTGACCTGAATTCTGAAAGGAGAAAACTAAGAGCCAAAGAAAGAAGCTGGAGGAATAACCCTACCTCCATCCTCCGCGAACAACTCAAAACAGCCCGTAGGAAGTACAACAACCACATAAAAAACAAGAAATCCAGCTTTTTCCGCTCCGCGCTGGACAGCGCAAAAAATAGACCTAAAGAGCTCTATAGCATCATCTGGAAACAAACCTCCAAACCCGTGAACTCCTCTATACAGGCGTCCAAAGAACTCTGCGACAACTTCGCCAACTTTTTCAAGGATAAAATCAATAAGATCGAACTTACACTCGACACCATCAATACACACCCTACAAGAAGCATCACGTCCGGGTCGCTCGACATCTCTCCCGGTACCCCCTCCAGTTCCTGGCTCAGCTTCCGCCCCATACAAGAATCCGAGATTGTCACGCTGATCTCCACCTCCAAACCATCAGCTCATATCCTAGATCCCATTCCTCCCCTATTGACCAAAAAACTGAAGCAGACCCTAGCCCCGCTTTGGTGCACAATCATAAATAGTTCCTTAAAAAATGGAGTCGTTCCAGACTGCCTTAAAATGGGACAAGTCACACCTTTGCTGAAAAAACCCGGCCTTGACACTACGGAACTGAATAACTTTAGACCTGTTTCGAATCTCCCCCTTCTGTCCAAAACCCTCGAAAGATGCGTTCTCCAACAACTAACCCAACACCTGAACAACATCAACCTACTGGACTCCCACCAATCTGGCTTCAGAAAAGGCTGTAGCACAGAAACCGCGATCCTCAACATCATTGACGATATCCACAGATCACTTGACTCTGACCAATGCTGCCTCCTCATACTCCTTGACCTCTCGGCAGCATTTGACACGGTAGATCACAATCTGCTCCTTAGGGCTCTCCAAGAAAGAGCCGGCCTTGGCGAAGTGGTCCTCCAATGGTTCTCCTCCTTCCTGCACAACCGTACGCAAAAAATAAAAAACAAAAACTTCGCTTCCGACCTCCACCAAGTCAACAAGGGTGTCCCTCAAGGCTCGGTGCTATCCCCACAACTCTTTAACATCTACATGGAGCCTCTCTCCAAACTACTCAAAAAAGCCAACGTCCGCTTCCATCTCTAAGCTGATGATACTCAGATATATTTGGAAACTACCTCCCTCAAAGACATTCAAAGACTCAATGACGTACTGAGCGATGTTCAACACTGGCTATATTGCAACCACCTTAAACTAAATCCGGACAAAACTGAGACACTCCTCATGTCGAATAAGGAAGAAAACCCCCAAATTGCCGAATGGCTAAAGGCTGTCGATGCGCTCAAAGAAATCTCACTCTAGCAGATTCTGTCAAATCACTAGGCATCACTCTAGACCCGAAACTGAACATGACCAGACATATCAAAAATTCGGCCAAGAGCGCTTTCCTAAACCTCAGACTACTGAACAAAATAAAACCCCTCATCCCTCCCACTGATCTCAAACAGGCCACCCAAACTCTGGTACTGTCAAGACTGGACTATGGGAACGCAGTCCTATCTGGAATTCCAAAATCGCACCTGGCTCCCCTCAAAACGACGCTGCATACGGCAGCCAGAATGATCACCGGTATCAAGAAATTTGACCACATTTCTCCTGCACTCAGGGAACTTAAGTGGCTTCCGGTCGAAATACGGATTAGCTTCAGAACAGCCTGCCTCACTCATAAAGCACTACATACCGGCAAACCCGAATATCTGGCAAAAAAACTCAAAAAAGCCGGTCAGGCTAGGAATCTCAGAAGCTCAAACTCCCTTCTACTCATCCCACCAAAAACTCGAAAACAAAAAACTGCAGATCGGTCCTTCGCCGGTAGCGCTCCAAAAATCTGGAACTCTATTCCCCCCCACATCAGAACGATTCCCTCCTTTGCAAAATTCAAAAGCCAACTCAAAATCTTGTTCCTCAACCGCTCCCTAGGGAGTGGATAGGATCAATCGGAGCAGCCAGCTGAGACTGCGCTCTGCTCCAACGCCAAGGCTCCGAAGGACTACAAAAACTTAGTCTGTCTTGCACTGTTATTGTGTCACTCTACTGTTTTGTGTTGTTGAATCTATGCAATGTTTCCTGCTGTAAAGCGCTCCGATACCCTAGGGTCAGGCCAGCGCTATAAAAAACTTCTTAAATAAAATAAATAAATAAAATAAATAAACAATGTTCAATGTCGTCACTCCTTCTCCTCTAACAGTAGTTGATTCTTCCAGACAGTGTAGTGACATATAATTCAGGGCATTTCTCTACTCTTGAGGGAATTATGGGCCTACCATGGCATATAAAGTATCGCTATGTTGCCAGTTGCCTTTTCTTTATGCGTAAATTCTGTGGACTGAAGTTGTGTCCTGAGCTATCCGCTGTTACTACAAAACCTGTAATTAAAAGATCTCAACGTCAAAAAGAACTAGGTCCTGACTATCTCTCATCCATCATGGAAAGTGGCTGTGAACGTAGTGTGCCTTCTCTCTCTTCAGAGTCAGTTGCTATTCCTAAAAAAACCTTCTGGATCCATTATGAGACCAAAAAAAGATTTAGAGTCTCCCTCAAAGTGTCCTATATCTTTCACTTTGGAGGATATATTTGAGAAAATTAGAGCTCTAAAGCATGTTTTTGTCAAGACTAATGTTTCTCTTCAGCGTATTGAAGAGAAATGGTCCTCTCATGAATAACACATTTCTGCCATTGAACAATGGGTCAGTGATGTGGAAGATTCTATCCCTGACTTCTCTCACTTGGCAAAGGACATTTTGCAAAAGAAAAAACTCACAGAAGACGTAAAAAATAGGAATTGAAGGAACAACCTTCAGCTATATGGCATACCTGAGAATTCAGAAGGCTCTATTATGATCGCTTTCTTGCAAAAAGTAATTCCTTCCATCGTTCGCCTTCCAGACCGAGATTTAATCGGCATACAAAGAGCACACTGCATAGGCCGTAAAGCATCGTTGTCCCTTCATTCAGAGCCCAAGGGAATTAATATTCGCTTATTACAGTTCACAGATTTGGTGCAAGTACTGTCAGTTGCCGAACAAAAGGGTGCCCTGTTATGGTCTGGAAGCAGGGTCTACTTTCACAAGACACTTCTAAGGCCACTGCAGCAAAAGAGTTTTCTGGAAATGCGTCTTCAGTTGAAGACTGTAAACATTAGATATGGTTGAGTCCACCTGTGTTTCTTTAAAATTACTTATAAAGCCAAACCATATATTTTCGAGGACCCTAATTGTCAAAAAACTTCCTACATCAGCACAGTCAGGAGGATATGGAAATTGCAACTAATGCTAAATCTTAAACTGGTTTACTTAATCATTTTTCAGGTTGCTCGTTTTGTGTTTTTGTAATGACCCTTTTGTCTCTCATTTATTTGTACATTTTTCTTTTTAATATGTTTTAGTGATCGATGGACATTGAATTCTAACTTTTGCCCTTGTTACCCCTGCCTCATCTTGTCAATATCATCAAAAACATATTATGTCATTTGTGGTAAGTATATAGTCTTGTTTTTATATTTTATTATCTATCTCTACATGTGATGTAACTGCCTTGGGTTAGGCATGCTCATTCATTTTTGTTCTCATTATGTGTTTTAGTACATTGCCTATTATACTCTCTTGTCATTGCTGTGTTCCAGTTCTCACTCTTCGAAGCCAGGATAGGCACATCCCATTAGGTGTTCCGCTACCACACTTAACCTTTGGGATGTTATTTTTTTAAAGTTTTCTTTCATTAGCAATGGATTTTTTCCTGTATTGTCTTCTCTCATTCATATGTTCTGTTTATGCTCTTCTCTTTGCTATCTATTCTTCTCTACACTTTTTACTTTCTTTTTCTTACTTGCTTTGTCTTTTTTTGTCTTCCTATTCTATTGCCCGTTGTTTATTCCTTCATACATGATGCTGTGTTTTTGCTATGTCTTTTTCGAATATGGCTTTTAGATTTGTAACATGGAATGTAAAGGATTTCAAAAACCCTGTCAAACCTCAATGTGTATTGTCACACTTGTCTGAACTGTAATGTCAAGTGAGTTTATTACAAGAAACTCATCTAACTACCAAGGAAATCACAATGTTGAAAATATTTTGGTGGGTGATATGTTATTTTTCACATCTGTTCTTCTAAACAAATGGAGTGGTTATTCTGTGTCATAAACATTTAAAAACTACACTTATTTCCCAAGAATGGGATACTGAAGACCAATGGGTTGTAGTTACACTTAAGATAGATGATACCACTTTCACAATACTAAATGAATACTGTCCTACACACCCAGACTCTGACTTTTGGAAACAGATCTCTCAATAAAACACTGAAAAATGTCATATAGGGTGGATACTGCAATCAGGTTTTAGACCCATTTCTAAAGCGATTATCATCTACCAAGTTTTTTCCCCATAAAGCACATAAAACCTGTCAGCGTACTATATCCCATCATCACTTGTCTGATGCATGGAGCATTTTTAATCCAGTGCTTAGAGAATATTCCTTTTATCCCACAGCTCATGGTTCGCAAACCAGAATTTATCCCCTTTTTTAAGTAAACATCTGCTTCCTCACCTCACTAATTCTGAGATTGGATCAATTCTAATTTCAGATCATGCCCACATATTGACTGACACTGAAATTCTAGGGAGTCATAACAAAAAACAACTACTTCCACAACAGACTTTTTTCACTTCAGCTCGTCTGTTTAAACTTAAACTTCTCAAACATGGCACTTGGCATCGTAACTTACTTTCAGGGTCCTATGTGTTGGCAGAAACATTTCTTTTGGGTCCCCAAGCTGGTGGTCCCAGGAACTTGGCACTTATCCCAGTTCAGCCATAAAAGTAAAAAACCCAGGGTACTGTTTGACAGTAAACTGTCCTTCAAAGGTCAAATTAACTCTATCACATCCTCTTCCTCCTTCTTGCTTAAGGTACTGTCATGTCTTTTAGGCTATTCCTGTCATGTATGCCCCCTTTTTACAAACATTGCACCATCCACACGACAATAAGGGTTCTGAACAGGTGACCTTTTACATAGTAGCTTGCTCCTATCTCTTCGACACCAGGCTCTTAGTAGTTTAACATAATCCCTGTACCTGACGTACATAAACATGCCCTCAGGCAATGCATAATTATACTGTAAGGGTCACCACTTCTTTTCATCCTTGGCCAACAGCCCACTGTGCATGATCGCATTGTTTTAGAAAACATTTAGGATTGTTTCAAAAACATTTATGAATGTTTTCTAAACATATCGATTCTAGAAGAAACCCTGGAGTGACCACTCTAGTATATAAGACCCTTATTCCCCCCTGCAAAGTAGAGGAGAATTATTTCCATACTGACACGGGGTCCTGCATGCTGAATCTTTGACACGCAGCGGTCTGACATCCCTTGCGGGGTGTCACCCTCGGAGCAGAGACAGGGTCCTTTATTCTCTACCATCAGGTGAGCGGGGTGGAGCTTCCCTATGGGATTCCTGGCTACATACACATATGGAGCAAAAAAAGGGTATGGAGTTCCTCAGAATTGGAGTAAGTGAACGTAAAGATACAGGTGGGAGTGGCATCAGATGTTGCTCATTCCACCCGGAGAGAAAACAGGGGGGAAGGGAGGGATCTCCCTTGTCGGAACTAGGGCTCTCACACACCTAGCAAGCTAGGTGTCATGCTTCATCATATGAGCCTGCCCCTAGTCAGGTCGGCGCTGCAATACCTGATGGGCACCCAGTACGGGGCTCTTTGGCGGGGATCTTCTGTTCCTGCCGTAGGGTGAGGTGGGGGTAAGAGGCCTAGAGTGTGTAGATGTGAAATGGGTGGATTAAAATAGGTCAGTTAGACCTTAAAATAATTATATTTGGGAAGGTAAACTGCCTAGTTAAAACAAAAAGAGAGGCAGTGAACTAGATGTAAGGTTTCTAGCTATGTGTGCTCTACTCTTAGGTGGTCAACATGTTTCGTACTCTCAGCATCCGAAGGATCAGGGCACTTCGTCAGGACCAAAGAAACTATCTACACAACATGACAAGTGAGACTCTACATACCATGTGTTCAGGTAGGTACCCAGCAGGTGGGGACAAAGTACAAATATGTATTACAACAGAACATATTCTCAAGTTACGTCTAATACTCAGATGAGGTGTACTGGTCAGACTAGTGCTCGTACACCCATGCTCTACACCGTGCTGTGGTGTAGTGATTTGGATAAAATATCATGCACAAACACGTGTGATGTGGTTGCCAATAGTGCAGATACACGATGGTGAGCATGATAACCTCAAACATTAAGTAGATAACAATGAGGGTGAAGCTAGTTATAACACAATAGATTCGTTAAAAATTATAAAAATAAAAATAACAGAGAAACGGGAGCAGGGCTCACCAAGGTGGCTGTCAAATGCAGCCTGCAACGGAGTCCGGCGGTCTAACGGACACCAACGGTGTGTCCTAATAATTGGGGAGAGAATAGATCCATGGGTGAGTGCAGGTCACCTGAACGAGTGGGACGTGCTAGGGAACTAAGCGGCAAAAACAACCAGGGGGTAGTTAACAATATAGGAGTCACCGTGGTAGCACCCAACGCTCACAAAGCCAAGGTAAACAACTGTCGAATCGTACATCATAGGCTGTGGGTGTCCCGGGGTCACAGGCGCCCACCGTGGTTTCCGTGTCAGAAGACCCAACAACGGGAACGGACCACAGTGGTGCTAGCTCCCCATGGCTGTGAGCGGCCAAATGTTGAGAGCATCGGTTGGAGACCCCAGCGGAAGTAAGGGGATGAAAGCGCCTCCTCAAGTAGCGCTCCGGCCACAGTCACTTACCATCATGGATGTTAGGGCGGTGAGGTAACCTGGAATCAGACGGAGTCACATATGCACATATACATGCTACACCTACATATCCAGGCTTGGTACATTTAGGCAAATTACATAGTGTGCCTATTATAGGAGTATGCAAATGTTACTGTTTCATTTGAACTGTACATGCCCATCTTCTTAGCACTATGGTAGAAATGTATCTACTGTTTACCATATTAGTACTTGCGATTTTTTTCTTATGCTTCTGTCTCCTGATCGTTGCAGCAAAGAAGTTTGACACAAGACTGACGCTGAACCAATAAATTCTTATTAAAACATCCTAACCGCCTGAACGAAAAGGACTGTACTGTTTTCCACAATCCCTGTGGAATCAGGGTTGTCATGTTCAGTGGTTGCCAGAAACTACCTACACCACTGTAAGATACAGGGGGCGGTAGTGACACTGTAGAGCTAGCTGGTCTAGCAGCTGACGTATCCTGTGGGGGTGTCTGCAATCAGTTTGGACACCAAGCCTTCATTTTAGGTCATCCAAAAAGTGCTGATCCTGGGGATTCCTAGGAACTACACAACAGTACTGAGGAAAGTCCTTCCTTTTATCCCACAGGAACTGCAGAAAGCTGTGGTTTCTGTTTTGATTACTTCTCAAATGGACTATTGGAATGCGCTTTTCATAAATATACAGAAAAGGTTGAGAGGGGGTTCATTTCCTGTGGCCCAAAATGGTTGAGGAATAGAAATGCTAAAATTAGCATTATTGATCTGAGATGGACTTGTGCCCTCAGTAGACATGGTGACTTATCAATACAGGATAGTTTGATTGGTGATAAGATGACCAGTATATAAAAAGATCCCGATCCCCTTGTTCAAGTATCCAATGTGGTATTATAAATACCTTGTTTATGATGCAAATGTTGATACTCCTGCTTGCCGGCTGTGCGTGGTTAGATAAAAATAAATTGCATACATACGCGATCAGTAGATCAGTCCGATCAGTCCGATCCGATGCTTGGTAACTTAGCAACGAATATACATTCCTCAAAATGGCCGACAAGGGAGGTCACGCAGCTTGACACACGTGATGACGTTGCTCCGCTATGCGGAAGGACGACACAGGAACTCGTCGGCTCCGAAGCTTCAGTAGGGAACATTACCAGCGCCACCGAGCGTGGCACACGTGATGACGTTGCTCTGCTATGCAGAAGGACGTCACAGGAACTCGCCGGCTCCGAAGCTTCAGCAAGGAACGTTACCAGCACCTCCGAAGATCCGAGATTGCGATGGGGTTCCAAGCCCACTTCAAACGATGCAATCTCTCAACGGCAGGTAACCATTGAGATCTCGTTCCACTATAATTGTATTGGAAGCACTCCACTTTAAATGATGCAATCTCTGACGGCCGGCAAATACAGAGATCCCCTGGAATTGATCCACTTCCAGCGAAGAATAGCTCCGCACACTTAAAATACAGGTTCACAGAAGATAAAATATCACAGACAGCGATAGTTCCGATTTAAAAAAAAAAAAAAAGAAAATCCAAATCCAAATCCAAAGGTTCAACGTGGGTTCGATGCTCCTCAGCTCCTCAGTCACCAGTTGAAGTAAGGAGATGAGACGATTCAATAGTAGATTCCTTTAATAACTGAGGAGCATCAGTAAGGTACATCTTCCATCTCCTCTCCAGCAATGATTCTGGTCAACCACACAGTGGAACCAGAATCCCAACCAAATCCAAACATTCTATGCCACACGAGGATGCAAGGCAAACTGGTTACCTAGCAACACAGCAAGGTTCTTAAGCAAACTACAGATTCTTCAGAATGAGCCCGCCCACCTGCTTTTGAGAATTCTCAAACACAAGTCAGCCTTGCAGGCCGCAACTCAGCTCCATTGGCTTCCTGTCAAGAAGCGTATAGCCTTTAAGGCCATATGCATATCTGTGAAAGCCTTGCACAACTCTGGACCTGAATATCTGCTACAGTACTTTCAACGTTATATCCCATCTCTACCTCTTCGTTGTTGCTCAAGCTTTAATCTAGTTACCCCCAAATTTAAAATATCCATCTGGGGTTGCAGCTTTTTGTCCTGCAGATCCAAGTTATGGAACTCCATGCCTCACAATCTCGAATTGAAGTCTAATTTACTGGCATAAAGAAAAGCCCTAAAGACTTGGCTTTTCAATCAGTAAAACCTTGCATCTGGTTCACTCTCCATTTTGCTCGGTTGTGTGCCTTTCTTGAGTTAGTGCCTAGACACTTATGGGTAGTAGTGCGCTTTATAAATTTTATTTTCATTTCATATGTTTTTTCTCTGCCCGACGGTTTATACTTTTAGGGTTCAAGTCTTGCTGTTACTAATGTGTTGGTCTCCTTCTCTTTGACAAAATATTCCTTGGTGGCTTACATAACATGTGGTCAGATAATAGAATAATTGGTAAATTAATAGACATTTTAGTAGCAATTGGTTTACAGATAATCACATCTAATTGGAAATCGAGAGACTATCTCAACGTTCAACAATGGTGAAATTTAGTATGTTACAATCATAGGCTCGATAGATATAAACTACAATCTGTCCAACTGTCAGTTAAAAAAGACATTTTATGGTCACCCCTTACTTTATATCTTTCAAATGTCACTGTTCCACCTGCTCATGATTTTCTCAGCCAGTTTTCTGCTGCTGTATTACAAAAATGTCTATGTTCTTCTTTTTATTAATAACATTTGCATATTGTTTTATTGGATTGTATACATGCTGTTATTTGAAGGCTACTCTACTGCTCTTCCTTCCTTCTCTTCTTCTCTCTCTCTCTCTCTTTCCTTTTTCTCTTCTGTGTACATGCCATCTTCTAATTACCTTCTTAATCCTGGTTCTTAGTCATTCGTAAACAAGTATATTGACATGGCTGATTCATATGTTCACTTTATGCTAAGCAGATTATCCAGATTGAGGAAAGATCTGCATGTTCAATTTTATTTTCAAATAAACAATGTGGATCTCTGGGCCTGGCACATGAGAATGATACATTTTAAGGGGTTGTGATGGAAGGGGACCAGCTGGCTTCTCATGCCTGTATATCCCAATCGGAGAAAACCCATGTCTGTGCATCCGCGAGACCATGAGAACTTGCGAAAATGGTGGCCATCTTGGGTGCGGTTTTCTATTTAAACCACACCCTATCAATGAATTACCACTTGTTATTGAGTTATTCACCACAGTAGACGCATCCTGGGATCCACGTCACACATGAGCGAGCTACAAAGATATACTTACCATAAAGTTAGTCAGGATACAGGGCTGCAGAGCCATTTCTTCTGAGCACACCCACAGTGAAAGGAAAAGAAAACAACAGGAGAAGTGTAATCCTGATCCCATCTGAGATATTGTAGGAGTGCACCATATTCATGCATATTCAGCACTCGAAAATATTCTTGGTAATTTACATCACTAAAGGAAGTGGAGTAGTGCATATTTAAAGTATTCCACATGAAATATTCATGTATAGAACGTGTTTAATAAAGGTTTATTAGACATTTACATATTAACGTGACAGGATAAATTAACATAAATGTGTCTCATTGTGAGGTTATGCGATTAGAATGTGTTACAAAGTAATGTTTAAACCTTTATACGTATAACCGGAATTAATTTCATGCAGGTGCATTTAAAATGACGTCTTTATAATTCTTTACAATTTATACATGTATTAAGAAGTTGAATTCATTGTGTGTAGAAATGTGCATGCATTCTGTAACCCTGTGCACTATTAAAGTTGACCAGTGTAGGCCTCGAGAAGCCAGTTCAGTTCATGCTCTTGTTTAGGGTTTAACATGCAATTCGTATTTAACCTTCAATGTAGATTGTGTGCACTTGTATTTTGTTTCCACTGCAGGTATGGAGAGAGAAAACCTCATTAGTTAGCATAGAAGGGTTCTGTTTTCCTTAGATAGCAAGGTCTGAGAAGACAAAGTTGGCAAGGAGAAGTGCAGTAACGAGCAAAGAGGCGAGTTCTCACGGGAGAGGAGAGGAATGACCAAGGACGAGCAGAGCGGCAACTTGTCGATGTGGGAAAGGTGGTGAAAGCATCCAGTTGTACCAGAGCTGTGGAAATTCCCTGGCAAAGATAATGTGGGATTGTCTACTCTGACTGCCATTGATATATTTATGCTGAACAAAGTGAGGGACAGGAGAGTCATCGTAGGTTTCCACCTAGAGCAGACCTATGCTTCTGCTTTTGTGGTTTTATGCTACTTGACCCATTGTTGGAGTGCCTTCTACTAAAGACTCCAACAGCTGATACCTTTCTGATTTCATCCTTACTAAATGCCTCTTAGCTTAGGGTTACTCTATTAAGGTAGGTAGGGAAAGATAGCTTGCTCATGCTCATTTAGGAGAATCATCTCATGCCATTCAATACTCAATTATTTTTCCTGATCGTTTGCATTATCATTATAGAGTTAGTTGTCTGTTTTGTATTATATAGAGTAAATCTCTTCAGGAGATTTGGCCTTATCTTGATCCTTCTGTACTTTTACATGATCATGTTGAGATTGGTCTACACTGATTTTTTCCTAAATTAATAATTAAATCCTATTTAACTCAAATTAAGTTGTTAAGTGGATTATTGTGTGACTCTAGGAAGACGGCTCTGTATATACTATACAAAAGTAAGGTATAGTGTGCACAGAGTCCAGCGGATCCCCAGAGGCTTTACAGGAGCTAAAGTAGATAATACTAATGCCGTCTTTTGTGGTAGTGTGGGCGAGCAGTTAGGCTTATCAGAGGGTGTTAAGTCTTTGTTGTACACACTCAGGCAAGAAATGATTACACACGCTCAATGACTAAACCAATTGTTTATAAAACAAATATAGCTTTTTTGTATGTTAATTACTTAGAACCAAAGATACTTTGTTGCAGTAAAATATGTTTTGCAATATCATGATTTTTCAGTATAAAAAGTGGACACACTGCATTTTTCAAACAGTTCAATGTTAACCTACAGAAGGAAAACAATCATGCAATTTCACAGTTAAGTACATGACTTACAATTCCAGTCTTCGGGTTTTAGGATCAACACTGGGCAAGGGTCAGGTAATTCTATAGACTGCACCACCAGCGGCACTGGGGCGGTCGGGTGCAGAGGTCAGATTCGGTTACTGGGGCCTAATGTTAATCAATGGAGACTGGGGGCACTCCAAGAGGTGTCAGTTGAAGGTAGGTAAAATCGGAATTGGTGGTCAAGCTCTGGGGGTTTGTACCACCGCTGGGGGGGGGAGGCCACGAGACAGCACCTAACAAACACCCTCAGCAGCACAGAGGCCACCAGGTGTAGAGTGTAAACACAGCGTCAGGTGCCCAATACAACTCAATGGAGAATGACGGTTTCAAACAAAGGCTGCTGACTCGGACCAGGAAGCAGAATGAATGGAACCAGTGGACTTGAGGTTTGTTGGGATGCTGAGAAACTCAGGGACACCATTAGTTGACCTCCCCAAGGTCTTGGGGCTGCAGGTGCAGTAGTGTCTTTGGACGTCAGAAAAGTCTTACCGGAGCCATTCGTGGGTGAGGGACCCTTTGTGATGAGGCTACAAGCGTTGTCGTTGAGTCCAGAAGAGGTCACTCTGGGCTGGATTTAAGCTTAGGACCACTGGGGAACCTTCTTAGAACTGGTGGACCACTTCATCTTGGCCGGAGGCCTCGGGTGCAGAGGTGGGTCCGGAGGCCTGGTTGTGCGTGTCAGCAGGGCACTGGAGTTCTTGTTATTGGTTTCTTTGTGGACAAGGATGCTGTCCTCTGAAGTTCTTGGTCTTTGGGGAAGGCAGGTAGTCCTCCCATGGTTTTGGAAGTCACTGGGCCCTCAGGACGAGTCACTTTTTGGAGCAGGTTTCTCCGAGGGCTGTACACAGGCCGGTAGGGCTGGGCCAAAGTCAGTTGTTGTCTGGAGTCTTCACTGCTGGTACAGCTCTTTGGTCCTTCTACTTCTTTAGGTCACAAGGAATCTAAGGATTACGGTTCATGGGTGCCCCTAAATACTCAATTTAGGGAGGTTACAGGGACTGGAAGGTAGTAGCCAATGGGCTACTTACCTTTAGGGTAACTATGCCCATTGCCAGTCCACTTCCTTTGGGAAGGGGGCATACCCCTAATCCTATTGGCTGAAATCCTCCAAAGCAATATGGAGAATTTCCAAAGGAGGGGCTCATTTCAGCTCAGGACACCTTGGGGGTGGTCCTGGCTGAGAGGGGACACACCTCTCCTGCTTACTAATTTTCCTGTTGACCTTGCTGCAAAAAGTGTGGCTTGGTCAGTTGGGCAGTCATCTTCAGTAGCTGGAGAGGACCTGGCTAGCAAAACAAAGGGCAGGAAGCCTTTGAGGCTCACTGCCTTACAATGTTGTTCCTGCTTGGAGGTAGGTGTGAAATATCTCCACCCAGAGCGTGCTTTGTTTCTGACCCACAGGAGCACAAGGATCTCACCTCAGGGGGTCAGACACATGGCTGTATGTGGAAGCTTGGTGCAGACCAGTCAGCCATACACTAGTGGTTTGAAAGGTTTTCAGGGGGCACCTCAGATGTACCCTCTGAGTCCATTTGTTAATGAATCCAACACTGGCATCAGTGTCAATAATCTGAGATGTTTGGTATCAAACATCCTGGGATTCGGCCACATGGATCTGTGGACCTCATATTGGTAAGCTCCCAGCCCATGTGCTCAGTATGGCTTCACTATGCACTTATAATGTCTAAGAATGGAATTAGACTCTACAGGGGCATATCTGCTCATGCAGTTATGCCTTCACAAAAGGTATAGTGCACCCTGCCCTTAGGGCTGTAAGGAATGCTGCAGGGGTGTCTTACCTATGCCTCTTGCAGTGCAGACAGACCTGGCACACAGGTATGTGTGTTAGCTTGACTCTTCACTTTTAGCTGCACCAAAATACGCAGGCTGCAGTGGCAATGTGAATGTGTTTGGTGAAGGGTCTCTTAGGGTGACAAAATACATGCTGCAGCCCTTAGAGACCCTCTCTGGTCGCAATGCCCTTGGTGCCACTTGTACCTCTTACAAGGGGCTTATATGTGGGCCAGAGGAGTGCCAATTGTGGAAACAAAGGTACTGAGAACCTGGTTAGCAGGGACACAGTGCACATTCAGTCAAAGATGAATCAGAATTAGGCAAACGTAGGGGGTACTGCAGCAAAAAAACACTTTCCTAGTTATCACATTGGTTGCACTGTATGAGGATTTTGACAAGTGATAGTTTCTCTCCCTTTACCTATCATGTTGCTAGAAAGGATGCCTCTCTGGAGATAAATGTTTGAGTGGGCCCCAGCTCCTACAGCTGGTTGCATTATTAGATGGTTAGCTCTTGAAATGAAGGGAGTTAGAACCTAACTTAGAATAATCTGGATCCCAACCTAAGTGGGCCTAGTTCAGAATCCAGGACCAAGACATGGAGAATAGACGGAGTTCCAGTGGCATGTGTTGAAACAGCGACAGCTGTGGAGTGAGTATCAGTAGAGATGTGTGTGTGTGAAAATTATGCTTAGCTTGCGGTACATTATTGATTGTGTCATGTCTAGTGGAGAAATTGTGAGAGTCATGTGAATGTTGTATTAAGTTGTCAAAGTTGAAGTTATCGGGTCCAATGTGACCTAAGATCCCAGGATATATAATAAACGTACAGAAGACACCATGTTGTAATTGTCTGCTACGGTTTTATGGGGTTTGTCGTGAGACATCGTCAATGGCCCAATTGAGATAGGGAACTTTTGTATGCAAGATAGATCTGTAATGTCTGCGGTCAACCTTTTTGACAAGAAGGGAAACTATACTGATTTAGGTGATTTCCCACTGTTCGAGGTTTCATTTGTGAATATTTGTACTTTGGGTGAGTGATTCTATCAATTCTTTTAGCAGAGCAGACAATTATTGATGTTTTACTATAAACAGAAGTGAGAGAGAGTGTAGGGAAGATTGTGAAGGAGGGTGAACTGCTGCGAGTAAGAGTGACGTCAAAGTGTGCCGCGATGGGATAGGTCAGTTGGTGTAACTCCGTGCTGGGATTAGTTGAAATTGTCTCTTGGATGCTGAGCTGTTATTGGTGATCGTATTGTCGCTGAACATGACAATTGTTTAATTTGGATTTGAGTTGAAACTGTTGAAATAAAAGATTGAAAAATGGGATGTTTTAAAGCAATAAGACATATGATATGAGGGAATGTAGGTGTGCCTACTAGAATTGGCAAGGAAGTGCCACCGGAGGATACGCCAGCTCATTATATGGCAACGAAAGTAGGACTCCATACTATTATTTGGCTTAAGAATTGGTAAAAGATCACTGAGAAAGAAGGTGTGTTGATGTTTTTACACTCCGGTACTTTCAATTTGAGAATAATTGATCATTTGAGAAAGATATTATTTGTAATGAAACCTTTACCCAAACCTACACAGTTTGAAGTGCTTAATGCATGCTAACGTGCAGTGCATGTAAAACAAAGAGACAAGTATCAAGGGAGAACAAAGAAAGTGATACGTGCATTCACTGATGCGTTCATTCGCTGATGATTGCATTTGCTGATACATGCATTTGCAGATGCGAGATGGGATATACAACAGAAGAGGTGGAGAGTAGATATGATTAAGGGAGCAAGATCATACCCATCTATAACAAGCGAGGGAAATGATACTGAGAGAAGGAGAATGGAAAAGAAAAAGGAGGGAGAGTGAACTGCAGACAGTTACAGTGATGCAAGTGAGAGCCTTTTGGATGGACTGTTAGCTGAACGTCCACCCCTATATAATCAGACGCAAATGGAAAGTGGGGGAAATTCGAGTCTTACTGGTAATTCTAGAAGTGCTTCAGCACCGGTTACGTCTACTCCTGGTGTTGTAGGGGTTATATCAACTGGCACGACACAAACCACAGTTGGAGGAAATATAGGAGCGTGTCCCCGATTCTTCAGGAAATTGTAGCACTAATTTGGCTTTGAAAATTCTGGATGCTCTTACAGTACTGGTTACTATTGGACCTATAGTCCCTCTGTACGATCCTAGTCCTGGAGGGAATGAGAGTCAGAGAGTGCCTGCTTTGACAGAACCAAAGGTACCAGAAGGAGGAGCAGATAACTAGAGAATACACTTTGTCTTTTTGGTTCCAATGAATGCGAGCTCACCGTGTGCAGCAAGTGCAGATCCTTCTGTACTACAGAATGGATTCAGACCCATATGGTCTTTTCCTAGACTGGCAGGTATGGATTCCTCTGTATGGGAAACTCTCGCAAACGTGCGAAATAGTACGCGCCAAGGCAACATTACACAAAAAAAACTTCTGAGAGTCAACATCTATTTGATGTCCAGGATTTAGAGCAATGGTTGAAGGAGCATACTAATAATGATTCAAATGAAATTCGGAGTGCAGAGGTGAGTCAGGAGACAATAAAATCGGCTGTGAAAGCAGATTTAATAGATCTGGTTAAACTGAAAACTGAATTGGATGAAATGCTAAGTGAGAGCTTGGAGCTTAATCGAATAAATACCTACCAACAGAATAAATTGCTATTCATGAGTAAAGATGTCCCTAGGAGAGCCAGACACGCTCATGAGAAACTATCTGAATTGGCTCAGAGATATGATAATGATATAAGACAAACAAAGTCTTTACAGAAAAATCATACACTTGCATTCAGCGATCAGGACAGAGAACCTAAGATTACCAGGATTGAAGACCCAAAGTCAAGAGTTAATTCTAAACATACGCATTTGGAGCACTTTAGACAAATGGGAAGAAAGATGGGTGAAAAGAATGAGTTCTAAAAGAACAATGGGAGAACCTCCTCCTGTGGGGGAAACGGAAATGGGAGTCAAGGCTTTTCCTTTGCGGCAAGTACCAAGTGGACGTTATGTGCATGTACCTTGGAGTAGAGGTGATCTTGAGGGTTTTACTACTGATTTCCTGAGGCTTAGAGAGAAGCCTGTAGAGTTGTACAAACAGGTTGATCGATTAGTAAAAATTTCAGAGGGTTGTGGATCTATCTGAATACGTTGTTCGATATTGTGGTCCCTAGTGCTCTATGGTCAACATGTAAGATAGCTATAGCAGGGCCCAAAGGAGAGCCTGAGCGAGATCCAGTGACACATGGTCCGTCACCTGTAGTAATGAAGAAATACTAGCAAGTGATTACTTGGTTGAAAGCAAAAGTGGCACCACAGGATATTGTTTGGACAAAGATAAACAGGACGACCATAGAATCTAAAGAGATGATGCGTTCTATGAAAGGTTGTTGCAGGCTTTCACACAGTATAGTGGGATGGACACTCTAGAACCCAAGGATATGGGACAGTTTGAGTCCTGATTTGTGACTGGATTGAGACCTTAAATAAGTATGATGATCCAGCAACATTTGATCTGTTGGCAGAATAAGTCTATCGACGAAATTCTGCGCTAAGCAAAGAACTGCTCGGACGAAATTGAATGGAGCACAAAAAGCTGCAGGAGAAATTGATGGCAGCACAGATGAAAGCTGCTCTAAGGGGTCAGGGACAGCCTTATGTAGAGAGTACTACCCCTGTGCAAGGAGTCTACCAGTCTGGGACTTCGATGCAACAAGGTGGAGGATTTCAGGGACAAGGAAGGGGAAGAGGTATTCCTATAGATCGCAAGACTGGAGTCGATGTTGCCACGTTAAAGTCAAACCCATGTCACTATTGCAACATGTTGGGCCATTAGAAGCATGAATGTCACTTTAATACTTCAAATCAAGAGCAGAATGGAGGGTTAGGTCAACCCCAGTGTAATGTCAAGCAGCCTCAGAGTATGCCCAGATCGAGATTCTAAAATTCCGCTGGTTTATTAGGACCTATGATGCAAGTGCCACAACCCTGATGCCACAGCAAGCTGTAAATAGTGCTCATTTCAATCAGAGAGCAGACATGAATGGCAATTGCAGAATGTCCCATCATAATGGCTCATACCAACAGTTTCCCGTATTTGATGCCTCCAATGAGTATGGCTCAGATCAAATCTTATGACGGTGCCGGAGGGGGAGGGAGACTGTACGCTTGGCGCAGTCTTAGAGGTAAACCAGAGTGGACCATACTTTGATGCTGATGTAGAGGACCACAATGTCACTTTCCTGATTGACACTGGTGCTACCCGCTCTACTGTGAGAACAGTGGAGGTTCCAAACCTACCTCTCTCGGGAAAAACAATCCATGTTGTAGGAGTCGCGAATAAACAACTGTCAAATCCTCTTACAGATGGAGTGCCTGTAAAGATAAGGACATTTGAGGATAATCATCAATTTGTGGTGTGTGATTGTAGTCCTGTGTGCTTATTAGGACGTGACTTGCTGTGCAAGATGAATTGCGCCATCTATTGCACACCGAAGGGCATTGACCTTCAAACAAATGATGAGGACATTGCCTTTAAGCTAGCAAGTCAGAACATGTGCATTTCACGGTCCCCCATGTTGACAGTGGAATACTTGCCGTTAGATCTCAGAGATACAGGAAGAGACCTAGTTTGGGATTTTTCTGGAAAGGACATCGGACTCATATGAGGAGTTGAGCTGGTTCGTATTCAGGTTAACCCAAATGCTGAATACCCGGGAACACCACAGTATAACCTGACACCCGAGACAGTTGCTGGAAATACACCCTTGATTGAGACCATGAATGAACAAGGCATTTTGAAGGCGATCCTGGGGAGTCCCTGTAACTGACCCATTATGGGCTTGCAGAAACCGAGCAGAAAGTACCACATTGTGCAGGATTTTCCCAAAATAAATAACATAGCGGTTCCTTGTCCCATGGCACCGAATCCATCATTGATATTGTTTCAGATTGCATGTGAGGCTGAATGGTTCAAAGTCATTGATCTTTGTCTGCCCTTTCTTTTCCATTCCCCTCTATGAAGAATTCCAATTCTTGTTCGCTTTCTGGCCGGGGAATCGTGTTTTAACATTGTGCTGTGTCCCACAAGGGTATACGGAGAGTCCTTCCATTTTTAACCAGATCTTGAAAAAGAATCTGGAGTCCCTGGTCATGCCCTGTAATTCTGTCCTAATCCAGTATATCGACGACTTGTTGGTTGCATCGAATACTCGAGAGGGCTGTAAAATGGATACAATTGCCCTGTTGAACCATTTGGCTGAGAATGGACATAAAGTGTCCACAAGCAAGTTGCAGTACTGTATGACAAATTCTCTACTTAGGACATCACATTGTGAAGGGTGCGAGAAAGGTGTCTGAAGAATGAATCTTGGCGATCATGCAAATGAATCTGCCTTGAACGCAGAAAGAAGTCAGAATGTTTCCAGAAATGGTGGGCTACTGTCACCAGTGGATACCCAACTTTTCCCTAATGGCCAAGCTTCTACAGAGGCTGACGCACAAAGATGTGTTCAATCCAGCGCCTTGGGGCAATGACTGCTTGAACGCCTTCCTGGAGCTGAGAGAAAGCCTTTGTCGCACTCTTGCATTTTCTCTCTTTTGTAGTGAACGAGAAGGTTGTGTGCTCTCAGTATTGACACAGAATCATGAAAGTGCCCGTAGACCAGTCACATATTTTCAAGCTACTCTGGATCCAGTAGCATCTGTGTTGCCCGGATGTCTCATATCTGTTGCTGCAATAGGTGTCAGCATAGAGAGATGCGTTGACCACTCTGTTGCGATATTGTTGATTCAAAATCATACTAAGCACCTGACCAATAGTAGGCTCACAAGGTATGTGCAGACAATTTTAGCAGCAGAAAATGTCACCCGGAAAAGATGTTCGGTCCTGAACCCTGCTGCACTGTTACCTTTGCCTGATTGTGATGTGGATGAGATTGAAGTAGAGCATGACTGCCTTGATGTAACTGAACTATGCATCAAGCCCCTTCCCGACATTTCTGACGAGCCTTTTACTGAATCTGATTACACACTGTTTGTGGATGGCTCTTGTCTCAGGGACAATGAGCGAAACCTTAGGGCTGCTTATACTGTTTGTACTGTTACGGGAGTGGTGGAAGCTGCCTGGCTTCAAGGAGTATTATCCACAAAGGTGGCAGAGCTGATTGCTATTACCAGAACATGCTGTGTTTCAGACCAGCTAAAAATGACAATATTCATCGAAGGCCAGTACGGGTTCGGTGTAGTTCACGAATTCGAACAGTTATGGTCTCGGAGGGTATTCGTGACCTTGTCAGGGTCCCCGGTCCACAATGGAGAAAATTGTTAGACGCTCTACAGAAGCCAGCACAAATATCTGTCCTCAAGTGCTCTGCCCATTGTAAAGGAACTGATTTTGTGATAATTGGTAATCGTTATGCCGACGAAGTTGCACATTACTGTGCACTATAAGTTTGCACTTTCAATGGTGAAAACACAAATGAGGAAACAGATTAAACTAATTTCAGCCTTTTGATGACAATCACTGACACATGGGAGGAGGTGAAGAGGATGTAAGAGGAACTTACTGAGGAGAAACAGCAAGGCTGGATCAGAGCAGGATGAGAGAAACAAGATGATGTCATTTGTGTTTCAGGAGATGGAAGACCAGTACTGCCTAATAGTTTGTTGCCCCTGATGATGAGGTACTATCATGGGTCGATGCATGCAGGAAGAGATGCCATGGTGAGGTTGTTTAGGCAGACTTGGTTTAACCCGGAGTTTTGAGCGATGGCTGAGGCATTGTGTTATTGATGTGTGATTTGTTAGCAAATGAATGTGGTAAAGCAAACTGCTGTTACACTGACTCACATATGGAGATCTGGAGGTCCTTTTAACAGAATTGAATTGGATTTTGTTGAAATGCCAGTGTATAATGGATTGAGGTACATTTTAGTAATGGTGTGCATCTTTTCATGTTAGGTGGAAGCCTACTCGATTAGAAGATGTGATAGCCTCACTGTAGCTAAGCTGTTATTGCGAGACCTCATTCCAAGATTCAGTTTTCCAAACTCTTTGGAGTCAGACCAAGGAACTCATTTGAATAATGAGGTCCTGAGATTGCTATGTGTTGTGTTACAAGTGGAGCAGAGATTACAATGCAGTTTTCAGCCAGAAGCAGCATTTTTAAATTTAGACTTGTTGAAGTGTGTGCTTCGACATCTCTGAAATGGCCCGATGCTTTTGCTCTGGTGCTGATTAGTCTTTCCAGCGTCCCATATCAGAGGGCAGGGCTCTTGCCTCATGAAATAATCATGGGGAGGACTATGCGATTTACTGCTGTGCCTGCAAATATGCTTGTAAACATCACAGATGATGTGGTGCTCAATTACTCTAAAGGACTGGCTGAGGTGGTTTGTTCTGTGTCCCACCAGGTCAAAGCGGCAACAGCACTGCCACATCAGGAGCAGGACCATGACCTTAGTCCCGGTGAGTTGGTTGTGGTGAAGAAGCTTGTGAGGAAGAACTGGCTTCAACCTCATTGGTGTGGTCCATACCAGGTGATCTTGGTCACAACAACTGCTGTGAAGTGTAGTGGTCATCCTAATTGGGTGCATGCATCCTACACTCGTAGAGTCTCATGTCCCCTTGAACGAGAAATAGTACTTCTACCAGAATAGACGCTAGCAGTGGTCGAAAGGCCATGGGATGAGGCAGGCAAACAGTTTTGAACTTCTTATATGCTTATGTGTGTTCACAAAGAGCGTACAAAGTCCTTTAATGTCTCTCCCTCTCTAATGTGTTAGCTACCAGTGTTGCACCACTCATGGAGGAGACTCTGTACATAAAAAAATACCTATCTTTTTATGTGTGGAGTCTCCACCATGAGTGTGGAGACTTAGCAGTTGTAAAGTTACTACTAGCAACATTTGTTTGTGAATAACAAAAATCATAAATTTACCCTAAAGTGTAAGTCTACTTTTGTGAATCAGGACCTTTTTGGGAATCAGGACCTTTCAGTCCATAATAAAGTGTTAAAATAAAAATTACAAGCCCCGCAATGCAACATGGTGTTCACTTAAAAGCTCGATATAGTTGATTGCATCATTTCTGATAGTGCCACTTGACAGACTTGAAAAGTGCAAAAATAAAATTTAGTTCCTGACTTTCTGCCTTTTTAGGTCGAGCTTCGAGGCCGGTTGTATATACTTTGTGGTGTTACAGCCAGCCCATTGGTTTTTATTTGTTTATTTCAGTGTCTTTTAAAACTCTTAGCTTCCAAGTGGTTCATATTTCCTATTTGTCCCGCCATTTGGCCAGTTGTTCACTCCTACAGAGCACCACCCCATTACATGTAACCTTCCACTTCTGTGCACTTAGGCTCGTTTCTGTGCACTATTTTTTTCTTTTGTTTCTGAAGAGTGACATGGGATGGCTCATCTTTCGCACTGCTGCTCCCCAGTCCTTTCAATTTTGAGCACGATTGAAAACAGGCCTGTAAATCTTGTTGTCTTTCTTTAGCACAGCACCCGCTTTTATGCTTTTATTAAATCAGCACGACACCAAACAGTTGGTCATCAACACTGCAAATACTCCGGAATGTAAAGCATTTAGGCACCTCAACATTGCACTGCGAGCGCGTGTCTTCTTTCAGGCTGAAGTTCTTGGAGTGAAAAAGTTCATGTAGATTGTTTATGCATTCTTTTTTTTTAAAGATATTTTTATTAGGACAAAAAGAAAACAGGTTAATCTTGTCATCATCCTGAATAGATGGATTGCAAAAAACTACGGTACATATTGGACGTGTTCCCTTCCATCCACACCCTGGCCCCTTAACCAGGGTTTCAACAATACTATTTTAAGAATGTAATCCAGTCGCACTCTCAGGCTGAGAGTGCACAGCGCCCCCCCTATAGTAATTCCATTTACTCCATAGTTTCTCCCATTTCTTGGGACAACCCCTGTTCTCATAGACCAATTTTTCCGCCACCATGCAACAATCCATGTCCCATTTTTAGTCTCTCAGGCATGGCGCATTCTCTTCCCCCCAGTGACGTGCAATATTACTCTTAGCTATTGCCAGATACAGATGTTTATGCATTTTTACCTAGCCAATCTGTTTTCCGCGTTTTCCATTAATTTTTCCAAAACTTCACTTAATCAGAAAATGCAGACTGAAGGGTCCAACTTTAACCCCTCCTTGAAATGTTCCTAACCGGGCTTTTTAAAACAATCTTCAAAGAGAGAGACAGCTTTATGTATTCATCACAAAGAGTGACAAGGCTTCGTAACTGCTACTGATGATCCTAAAGTTTAACAGCCTTCCTGTTGTAGCCAACAAACCTCCAGACTCGTATCGCGCTCCCTTGCTCAACAGATTAATTTAGCTCTGTTCCCATTACGATGGACCCTGGACCCTGTGTGAAGGGTTGAGCGTGGTCAGGCTCCTAGTTGTGTCTTGTATGTGTTCTTGGGTCAGACGCAGTGTAAGCCTGAGGAGGGCTTTAAAGCGGAAGCACTGTTACTTGTGGCTTTCGTGAATTGCTACAAAATCTTGCATCATGCTAGCCACATCGTCATGTCGAGCTCCTGCTTCCATAGCAACAATAATGTAAGATTTTTACAACCTGCCGTAAGTTTTGTCCAATGTATCCTATAATATAATCACAGCACATTCATCTCCAAATAATGTTTGACTTACATGATTTCGGTAGCTTAATGTTTGCGTTAGGCAGTGTTTCCACACCTAGAGCATATAAGAACTGTTACAATATGTTTAGTTTGGAAGGTTCCAAGGAAATCCATCACTGCTGTTTTGTTATGATAGTGGTGAAATACGACACCACACTTTCTGCTTGTGCCCTTACGGCATTCAATATAATTTACAGCCTCATGGGTTGTGCAAGAGATGCATCCTTAAAAAGCCTTTGTTGCTCTTTTATGGCAGCTCTCCAGTGGTCAATATGTAGCTGCAGGGTGCGCGGAGCCAAGAAATTCAAAGCTTGTTTTTCTTCAACTGCATTGTGCTTATCTTTTGTATGTATTTATATACACTGGAAAGTTGTTGCCTTGAGCATTCTAAAGAGTGTTTGTGCTTTCGTTTTCACTCCCTCTATCACCTCTTTCCATCTCCAATCAATCCCAGCCAAATTGCCCTCACATCCAAACTCGCTACCCCCACCTCACAATCCTGCAAGCACTTCTCCTTTCATTCCTTTTTAGCATTTTTAGGTCGAGCCTGAGTCAGCGTGCATCTGCTGTAGTGGAGTATGGAAGAGAATACCCGCCCACTCTCTGCCCCTATTTGTCATTGGCTTCTGTCTTTGTCCTTCCTAAATGCAGGCTTCTGATGCAGTAATCAGTTTGTTAGTCCCTCCTTATTACCGCTTTTTCTTCATTTGTAACCTCCTTTGTCTACTGGCCCCTTTACTACTGTTGTTACATGGTACGTGTTTATTAGTCTATAAGCACTATTTTCTTTTTAGGTCTCGCTGAGCCCCAGCGCTTGCGCTGGCTCGAAGAGACATTTTGTATGTGGGATTTTCAAAGTGCTGCTGGCTGGCCTAACGCTTGCGTTCACGCGATCGTGCACGCGCGCAGCCGGCCGCCAGCAGCACTTTGAAAACTCGTGTGCGTCATCGCGATCACTTTCGCTTTCAGAGCGATCGCAATGACGCACACGTAACTCCCGCTTCTCCCCCTTCCCCACCACATTTTGCGTTTCCGGCCGCTCGCGCGCGGCCAACGCTTGTTTAAAAATAATTTTGGTTTAGCGCGCGCACACAACTCTCTTCCTCATTAAGCAGAACACCGCGCGGCCGCTAATTCGAGAGGTCGGTTCTAGGGAAAGAGAGTTCTTTAAGCGGTGCACATCTAGGG
This sequence comes from Triturus cristatus, assembly GCF_964204655.1. NCBI lineage: Eukaryota > Metazoa > Chordata > Amphibia > Caudata > Salamandridae > Triturus > Triturus cristatus. The sequence continues at coordinate 406,193,906 of NC_140583.1, read as the reverse complement.
CCTTCTAAAGACAGAGCACCTCTGGGCAGATTCTGAGCACAGAGAACACGTCCCGAACACAACAGGGCACTACGACGGCAGGAAACTAATGCACATGCTCTAACTGCGAGTTATATGTTGCACAGATGTGCTACTTGTGAAAGTAGGGGCACACCTGGACAAGTCCTGATCGCTAGTTGCACTGTGCATTTTCTGAACACGGCATATGTGAAATTTGATACCTGGATGGATACTGGTTGCAGGGTAAATTGTGAAAGCAGAGTACATTTCTCATCTAGAACAGCTGTGAAGGCAGGGGGCATCGGCCTGGATTCTAGAAGCAGGACACGCGTGGGTGAGCTTTGAACACGGGATGCACGGGAGTGCGTCCTGCTTTACAGTAAGTAGTCACCTGGAATATAAGACGCCCCCGTGCTCTCATGCCCTGGGCAGGGCGCGCCCCTGTGCTCTCATGCTCCTGGGAGGACCTCGGATACCAGAGCCTTCATCACTGGCTCAGTGACCCTGCCACCGGCCCGACAGGTTTCTTCTATGATAGAAACATGACCAGCCCGCGTCTGAAGGTGGGACGAACCTGCCTTCCAGCGCTCTATGCACTATCCCGTGGATCTCGGCACTATTCTTCAGCACGTTTTATCAGTTGTTCATTTTCTCTTAAACCCATGCGTCTGGAGGCAGACTGTAGCCGGTGCCTTACTTTGCATTCCTTGTTCGGATAATTTGTTAGTAGTAAATATGTATTTACTTTGTTTAGTGATGCGCCTAGAGGCCGGCCAGCTGAGTGAAAACTGGCACACACCCACAACATGCCTGAAGCAGAGCTGCTGCGCCCCTGACTCCTGTTTCTGATTATGTCATGTGTCTACACAGGGCCAGGACGCAGCTGCGGCGTACGCGTCTGTTCTCTTTATATTGTATATTATGGGTTCTGTGAATAGTTTGTAAGGGCCCAGCACTGTCGGATCAGTACATGACTCAGTGACCAGCCATGCAAGACTCCTGACCAGCCACGATAACAAACGCGCTCACTAGCAACCGCGGCGTAGCTTCAGATCCAGGCAGCGAGATACCCCCTGCCCTCCAGCAGTAACAGGCCGCCCAGTTATCCGAGGCAGAAGGACTAGGTCTATGGTTTGCACTAGACCAGAAACAGGCCTTACAGGTGCAGGGACCCCTGGCCTGTAGAGCGTGCACTGACCATGCGCACACAGTACAATGGAGATCATTTGTTGATTTAATACACAAGGCGTCAGACGGGCTGCTCTTCCCCAGCAGCTCGCAGTAGGAGATTTTACTGAGCCTGTCCTGAGGGAGGGTGTTGTTCGCTGCAGGGCAGGGCTTTAAGTGGGCCGGATCTTGCGGGTGCTCAGCACCGGCAGCTCCTAAAAGCGGGTGCCGAAATGGGTCCATACCGGGCTCTCCATTTTACCCTCGGGGTTGCTTAACTCTGCAATAGTGGCACACGTCACTGTTTTTGGTGTAACTTTAAAGTGACTCGTTTTTCATTTTTATATAAACATGAGAGCCAGTTACATTACACAAGGACGTGTTCATTATTTAAATCGCTGGATGTTGAGCAGACGTCAGACTCGAACCTGCTTTTTCAGCTAAAGGTCGGTAGCTCTAGCCTTATGCCACAACCTGGCCTACAAGAACTGAAGTATTTTTAATATTATATACAACAAAGTAATAGGTGTTGCTAATTTGTACGTAAAATGTTACTTGTAATATATATCTGGATGAATGGACAGAAGCAGCAAAGTACTAGTCGTGGGGCACACTATGCTAAATACAGATTGTTAGTTTGTGTTTTAAGCCACGCCCTGAATTACGTTGGCCATGCCCCAATGGGAGACACCCCCCAGTTTTTTCATACCACTTGAAGCACCGCTGCAGGGTATGAGGTGACGTGCATCACCTGGCATGAACGAATCGATCCCTGAAGAAGGCGGATCGGCAGAGCTGTGAGAAAGTGCCCTGCCGCACATAAACCACCACAAATGAAATGCACAAGCGTGAGGGAGCATGACCTGCCTTGCGGAGGTTAACGCACGAGTGTGAGACAGCGCGTCTGCGTCACGGAGGGAAGCAGCACAAACATGCCCGCAGAGGATAAACTGCCTGCACCGATGAGAGAGTGGATTAAAGTGATATATGCAGAAGTGTGAGTGTCCTCTCACAGAAGTCAAAGCAACACAAACGGGATCGTGTGTGAGAGAGAGAACTTCTGCCGCACAGAACATGCCATCTGCTCCGAGACAGTCTCCTGCCCTACTGTGCTTATAGTAACACATTTGATACTAAGCGAGTACTAATAAGCATCATTTCCTGCAAACGTACACTAGCACAAAGCCTAACAAGCATTTTCAATGCAATAGGTCTCGCTTTTGCGAGAGTTTAAGCTATTGACATTGCAAATGACAATACCTTTTATTTATCTGTTTTCAAAACAACACATAAAAAAAAGGCATTGTCATTTACAATGCCAATAGGTCAAACTCTTGTAATTGCGAGACCTATTGCATTACAAATGCTTGTTCTCTGTTGAACCTGTCTTCATCCGCACTTTAGAATTAACAGGACTGTCAAATGTATGTCTTAAGTGTACTGAATTGGGTTTGAGCAGGACCCTGTTTATTAGTGAAATATGTCTAGCCTCAGAAGACGTTTACCTTGACTTATATAACAAGTATTATCACAGTCGATAGGTCTCGCCCTTGGGACTTATCAGGGCTTAAGTTGTAAAAGGATAAGTGCCAGGGCCAAAAGTGTTGTCCAGACCCTGCGGCCTTTGCTACTACTGAGTGCTAGGGTTCGAATACTAAGCCTGTGTAGTCTCGATTCTTCTCATGTCATTGTCTCTTCTGTCCAATCACAGGCACTCCCTGCCATTTCATCTCACTGTTGGTGTTCTTTTCCTCCCTATTTTCTCCTTTGGCCATTGTTTTTCAACTTCCTTTCTTTCTCTCCTCCTTTTGTGTTTTTTGCTTCTTCCTCTGAGTTAAAGTTGGATGTGGAAAAATAAATACCATGCCCCAAAAATTAGTGCTGGTGGGCCCCATCTGCAATCACCGGCTCAAATTAATTACTGAGACGTTTTGGCTTTGCCAGTGCCTTTTGTCGATTCTGTATGGCCTTGGAAGAAAGCTTTATTTGCTGCTGTGCAGCATTGACAAAACAAGCATTGGCATAGCCAATAGGTCTTGCCTTTGGGACCTTATAATTGTTTAGCCATGCAACAGTTGATGTTGTTGCACCAAGGATATTGTACCGCATAACTAAATACTTATAAGGTCCGAAAGGCGAGACCTATTGGCTATGCCAATACTTGTTTCCTACTGCAGGTAGGACGACGTGTGCAGCCGGGACAACAGTGCGTGTGTTTTTCTCGTTCTCTCCCTTGTTGCTGGACACAGCATGGAAAGTGGGTCTGAGGCAGGCGCACGACTCCTGTCCAGCAACATAGCAAGAATGCAATGGACCCTCCTGCAAGCAAGGAAAGTGCCCACTTTGACTGCTGTTGCTGTAGTGGAATGCAGCAATTGTCAGGATTCAATGAGCCACTTAGGGCCCCGGTGCCCCTGAACCTGCTGCACCACTGCCAGCCATGCCCCTGGTCCTGTCACCCATTTGCCAGACCAAAGAACAAATTATACAATGAGCTATGGAGATTCAGCACGCATTTGAAATATAGATCGTACAGGTGGAAAATTGATTTTTCCAGAACAATTCACATGCTGTCCTCTTTCAAGAAAATGAGTCCAACACCCATTACAGTAATCCGAGTTACGAATTCAGTCCCTGCGTTACTTTCGCTGCTGCCAGAGTCTTAAAGATCGCTACGCTGTTTCATGGCACTGTAGAACAGAAATTTGCTCCCGCTCTTTTCTTGAAGGTGAAACATGTTCACGCATTTCTGTCTGATATTCGACCCGTTGGACTTCTTACGGGAAAGTATATGTGTCCCCGCAAACACCTCCTCTTCACAGTTGTACCGCTGGTGGGGATTTGTATTCTGGTGCAGCCTCAGAGTCTTGTTATAGCGCCTCCTGCGGCAGTGCGACTTTCTCACAGTGACTATGAAAGGGTCATTAATGCGTTCAGATTTCACGCCCTCTGCAGGGACTGCCCAGAGGGACGCTGACATATGTGTCGATATTAATTACAATTTTATAGGAAAGTGAATGGAGTAGGTACACGGACGTCACATGGTTGACAGCCCCAGGGGTAAAGAAACTACAGGGTTTACAGGGGAGGGTCTATATGTGAGTGAGTGAAGAGAGAAGATACTAATGTGGAGGTAGGGAAGGGAAATGACATGCAGATGTAGACTGCGAAGAGACAGCAATAAACAGGAAGCGTGAGAGATCTCAAGATGGAAGGATCACAAAAGAAGAGACATAGGGGAAGGTAAAAGATGTGTGAGACTAAGGCAGAGAGAGTGATTGCAGAGACAGGGATTTGAAGAGGGCGAGCAGGAGGGAGTGAGACTCGAAGGGATCCCCACTGCTCGCACACATCAGAGTAAGAGCCTGTTTAGATGATGTCTCTTCTACTTCAATAATGACGCAAATGAACACTGCTGTGATGCATCAGAGGTCTCCCCAGCAGAGCTCCAGTCAAGTTTGTGAGACCGTTTCCGCCCCTCTAAGGGGCCGATTCCAGGGCACGAGTCGGGGGTACACGCGGGTGGACGGCGTCCACCCACTTTTTTCTGAGGGTGAACGCCGTCCACTCTTCCAAGAATTTGGGCCCCACTTAATAATGTGCTGAACTCGTCACCTGTGTAATTTTCAGACACCAGGACTCTATCAGCAGCGCCTGCATGTTGTCTGCTTTCCTTCTGCAACAAGCAACAATGTGAAGGTGGGGACAGGATGGCGCTTTCTTATTTAAGACTCCTGCTGCCTGGGCCCATAACGAAGGCCGAATTTGAGGGGTCATCAGGCCTCCTTTTGTTCGAGTCTCTTGGCTGAGGGCAGTCAGGAGCCTTACACCCGATGCAAATGAAGCAGAGGGGAAACAAAGGCTCACACCTTGTTAGCACTTCACACATACTTAAGAAAGGCAGCATTTCACTTTGTTCAGTCCCTGTTTAGGAGATATGCATGCACTGTAAGAATATCAGATGTGTTAGTCTTTCCCAGTATTTACAATAAAACAAATTACATTTATATTGAGCTTACTTCCCCTAAGGAGGCGTTGAAATAATTTAAGTACCACTATTTTTTCTTGTATAGCCCTACTCATTCCAATGCAGGGCGTCAGAGCACTTTACATTAACACGTGCATATTAAATCTACGATAAATTATATGTTTGTAAATGAATGTACAGGATGTGTTACATAAAACTGAGGGATTGCAAGGTGTAGAAGTCACATATCATCTTCCATAGCTCACTGTGCTGTTATCCTCGCAATGCGCTCAAACGTACACGATAGACCTGCTAAACATATATGTGAGGACTTTAGATCTGATGTCACATCTTGTGACGCCACTTCCTGTAAATTCATGGCTTGTGATGCCACTTTCTATGATGTCAATTCCTGTGATGCCATGTGTGATGTCATGCGTCGTGATGTCGCGAACCGTGATGTTGAGTGCCGTGATGTCAGTTGTATACTGCCTAACTAGGTTAGTCCCCCCACTTCTGTTTTTTAGGACTTGTGCCCTGGCCGATTCCAAGGTGCGAGTGCAGGAGGGGTGGAATTCATGGTGGTTATCCGAGTGAGTAGTTCCTGCCGGAAAAGATAATAACGGGTCGTTATTGGGCCCATTCTTGCATATTTTTCTCTTTTCCGATCGATGTTTCAGCGCACAGATGTCTCCTGCATTTAGTAGGAGGTATCTGTGCGTAAACACAGTGAGGCAGATACCAGGCAGGAGTGATGCTTGCATTGGTGTAGCTGGTGCAGTGGCACCGGGCCCCAGAGGCCTGAGGGGCACATTGAACCCTTATTATTGCAGTATTTTGTCATTCAAACAGCAGACTGGGGCGCAATTTCTTTCCTTGTACAGGTCCCATGACACACTTGCTACGCCACTGATGCCAGTGAGGGGGTCGCATCGGTGCAAAGCAGAATTGGGCAGGGTGGTATTCCCACCGCCCCTTCCCCAGAGATGCCCATGTACCTGACTCGTGCTTGAGGTACTCTCAAGGCCATTGTACATGTAATATTCTCAGAAGCGTGGCTGGGTTACACCTTGCGCAGAGCCAATATTTCGTACTATAAACAGAATTCTTTCAAAAGTGCTCTAGGGAACGAAAAAGCAACAGCCACCCACGTTCCAAAAAAGCCGCTGTGGCCAGAAGGACACAGCTGATATACAGAACACAGAGTATCGTTCCAGAGCAAAACACCATTTAGCATTCACAGATAAACCATATCAGGTCAGTGCAATAAATTGTCCATATCCAGGGTGTACTCAAGTGAATTTTCTTCTTTTAATTTTCTTTTTTATCTTTATCAGAAGTGTACAAGGAATTTCACAACAAATAGGTTGGTGTAAATGACATCGCCAAGTGTAGTCAATAGCCAACACGAGTTTCGTCTTGGGAAGATTCACCCGCTGACTTCCTCAGGGCAAACACTAAATCTCTGGAGACAATTTCACCACATTCCAGGTAAAACCTGTGTGTGGTCCCATATAGTATGGGTCTCAATCGGACTTGTAGTATAATTTCAGAAAAGTATAAATAAAGTCTGATCAGGAAAAGGAGAGTACTCCCGCCATCGTCGTGGGTTCCGGCATCCGTGTAGCTGGACAGGATCCCCATACCTCAGCTGAGTTGCTGTAGCTACAATGGGTGTGTCCTGCAGTTCTCACCAGGGATAATATACTGGCAACGGACAGCACCAACAGCGGAAAGTTGCTATACTTGTAATCAGGGCACAAGTCCTAAACAAGCATTTGCAATGCAATAGGTCTCGCATTTGCGAGAGTTTAAGCTATTAGTGTTGTAATTGATAATGCCTTTTATTTATGTTTTAAAACCCAAAACATAAATAAAAGTCATTGTCATTTACAATGCTAATAGCTTAAACTTGCACGACTGCCAGATCTATTGATTTTCAAAGGCTTGTTATATAGTGTGAAGGACGGTATCAAAGCACTATTCATGAGCACTAGTTCTTTTACAGAAACGTACCCCGAATCACAGGATGTAGAGCCCCTGCGGAGACTCGAGCCTGGATCCCCAGCTTCAAAGGCCGGGAACAAGCCCTTACTCCACATTCTCGCTGTTAACTTTTGCATTTGCTATTCTGCCGGTCACTGTTTTTTGCTGGCAACTCCGAGAGACATGAACAGTGGATTCAGGACCTATACCTTCGCTCGCGCTATATAAAAAACGCAAAAGAAGAAGGAATGATCTGGTGAACGTACACCGTGCTGCCGACAGTATTAACGCCTAAAAGCTGCCACCCGGGCACCTTGTACACCACAGACAGTCACACAATAGGCACATGTATCACAGAAGCTGCATCAGAACCCCGACCCCTCAGAAGTTATCAGTCACACATTTAAACACTCAAGCAGGCTTCAGGAAGGCGACAAGGGTTGCAAAAAAAATGTATCTGGGATCATTGGGATTACATGACGAATCACGTTAATTTGAGAAAACATTTAAACCAGCAACAGCCAAAGAAACCAATGCGCTACCAAAGTCACCATTAGGATATTTCTGGTAAATGATGTCTTTAGTGAGATGCAGATCAAAAATATATGCCGCTGACCGCGGCCCCCGCAGGGGGCCACTCGGCGGTCGGCGCCTTAGTGGCCCCGGGGCCCCGGTCACCCCTCCCCACTCCCTCCTTCGGGGGGGGGCAGGGACACAGACTGGTGCCCCCCTCCGTGTCAGGGCCGGAAGTGACGCGCAATGCGCGTCACTTCCGGGCCCAGGTGTGAGGGGGAGGCTATTTAGCCTTCCCCCACCCTCACTGGCGTCCTCTTTTGTCGCCCACCTCGCCTCACCTCGCACATCGGTCTGTCGTCTGCGCCTTCCTCGCTGCGGTTCCGGCCCCCACGACGTTTGTTGTCTTCGCACTGCGCTACTAGATTACGGTGAGTCTTGCAGCACCCACTCCGCCCCGGCCCTGTCCCTGGGCAGTACCAGGTCGACGGGGCCCTGTGGCGAGGATGGCCACGGGCGGAGGGGGCGCAAGACAGGGGCATGGGTAGTTTAATAGTCGGGCGTGGGCAGAAGAGCATTCGCGGGTTTTAATTATACCTCTTTTCCGTGAAGGGACCTTCATGTTCGCCTCGGAAATAATTCGCGGTCTACACCAGCCACGGCCCATGCGGCTGGCGGTAAAGAAGTAGGGGTTATCTGGGTGCTTCGCGGGACACGCTGTCCTGCACCGCTGGTATCGACGTCGTCCGGTTTCAGCTTAAGTAGACTGCCATGAGTGCGTTCCAGGTGGGGCCATTGTCGGTTTTAATCAGCCTCCTCCTATTTGTCCGCATATGGGGTGCTGTGGTCCTATTTGTCCCCATGTGGGGTGCTGTGGTACGACCTCCTGATGTTGCGGCACCCAGGGTGGGAGCGCAACGGCACGGGAAGCTTTCCATGGCTAGCATGTTGGCTCAGTCTGGTGTGTTGGGCTTAGGGGGCGGTGTGATTGCAGTGCGTTCGTGCTGCCTTCCGCCCGTCGATCCGCTTTTGATTCCTCGGACTTCTGCCGAGTTACGTGGCTTTAGGCCACCACCGGGTTGTGAGTGAGGTGCGGGGGGCGTTACGTTCCATCGTCACGAAAGACACATAGGATGCATTGACAGGGGTCGCGCTAACCATGGGGGATGGCTTGTTGTTGGCCATATTTGCTTACGCCGATGGGTTGATCGGCGTTGCAGAGGTCTCCGTGTCCGCGCGTGGCATCTGAGCAGCTCTCAGACTTGCTACCCAGTAAGCCACATTGTTTGAAAATTGTGGCGGCAGAGCTTTTAAGCCTCCAAACGAATTTTGAACTTAATGGTACTTCTGCTCGCTAAGTATTTTCCTGTGTGTTCAACTTCTTGGCTGCTCTCAGAAAAGTGGACAAGCTGCAGAAAATGAAAAACGTTTGCCGCGTGCCTCTAGGTAGCGCTACCCATGTTGACTTGAAGCACACTTCACGCGCACTAGCTGACTTATTAACGAAAATGAAAAGCTAGGTCTTGCTTTACAGACTTCAAACTCTTTCTAAAAATAGCTTCGTTCGGTTGCGCGCTATAGTATCCTGGGCAAACCAATTAATCTTTCCTTGCCCTGAAAGGTATTTTAAATATGGTACTCAGGCTCAGCGCTCCGAGGACCTTTGGGTCTAGCCCGCGCAGTGACTGGGTGATTCATGTAGTGAGAGGGTTGGCCTAAGGGCTCGGGCGGTCATCATTGAATGTGGGGACCTGGTTTCAAGCCTCGGCAATAACGCTGAACAACCCAGTGATCCTGGGCAAACCACTTAATCTCCCTGTGCCGAACAAAAAGAAATGGCGTCCGCAACTGGGCTGCGTAAAGCGCTATGATACCCGATTTCCTCTCAGTGCCTGAGCATATAGGTAAAAACGGGGCTCATGCACAGCGGCCTAATACGTTCGGGTGAGCTCGCACTGGGTTTCCGTGCAAAGCACTTAGTTTTCCCGCGCCCGGAAACAGTCCGCTGGGCGAGGCAATAATCTCCCTCTAACCGTGCCCAGGCACTTTTCGGACGAGATCGCGCTGGGATCCTGGGGTAAAGCATTGGATCTCCCTGCGGCTTGAGTTGTATTAAAAACAGGGGCACGCACAGCGGTCCGATTACCTTCGGGTCGCACCACGCAGCAATGACCCGGGGCTAAGACTTTTAGGCTGGGGTTCGCGCTGTGACTCGGGGCAAATCTTCTAACCCCCGTGCCCGGATGTGTATGTAAATACGGTGCTTAGTTTCTGCTTGATGTAGCTCAGCCGGCAGAGCATTAGAATATAAAGCAAGTATCTGTTTTAACGTCACCGTTCCTGAATGCGTAATGTAAATACGGGGTAAAGCGCTCCAATAACTTCGGGTCGAGTTCGCGCTATATAAATAAAACAGGCGGCATGCTATGCAACACACAGATTCTTCGTTGAATGCATAATAGCCCTCCAATTCCCCCAGTCGTTGTCGCGATGCGTGAAGGAAACAACGGGGCCCACGAATGCGCGTTGCATTCATCGTATGGGCCCATGAAATTGTCGCCACTTCCTTGCAAGTTGGGGGTTTCTGGTGGAGGCTTGGCTCGAAACTTGTATGCTGCCAAAGTGTCATACGCTGACAAATTTCAAACTCTTCTCTGATGTAGGCATTGTTGCGCTAGGCGTATTAGGTTCCCATGACATTAAGTCACCTCCCTTCCGAGGGGGGTGCGGCCGGCTTGAAGCCGCATACCCTGTGCCGTGGGAGCCGGTAGGAGACTAGCGTGGGTTCACAGCCCCAATGCACCAGCACTGCAAGGCTGGGAGCTGCCTGGGTCCCCGCTGATCGCGGGCGGTGCAACACCTGTGGCGCTCCCTGGTAAAGGGTATCGCCCCCCTCCCGTCGGCGATGCTGCCATTGAGGGAGGGGGGGGCATGCAGTGGGCTGCGTGCGGCAGGCGCAATGGACCTGGCACGGGGATCGTTTAGTATGGTACGAATCTTGTAAGCTCCCCGTGCTGGAATGTGTAATGTAAATAGGGTGCTCAGGTAAAGCGCTCCAACACCTTCAGGTCGAGTTCGCGCTATATAATTCTGCAACATGTATTGCTGACTTCCTATATGGCAGATAAATGACACAAGTGCGTGCATTGTTCACATACGCGATTATGGGCATTAATAAACCCCCCGCACCTCAATGGAAAATCTGGTGCGGTGCTCGCGTGATCCGGTTTGGGGAGCGGGTAATATGGTACGAATTTCTGAAGCACCCCCTGCGTGAAGATGTAATGTAAATACGGTGCTCATGTAAGGTGCTCCAAATGCCTTCCGGTCTAGTTCGCACTGTATAAATATGCATCATGTAATTCCTAAGGGCCCGGATAGCTCAGTCGGTAGAGCATCAGACTTTTAATCTGAGGGTCCAGGGTTTCATGTCTCTGGTCGGGCGTCTGCTTTTGGCTTCCGATAAGGCAGATACATGATACCAGTACATGCACTGTTCACATCAGGCGATTACGGGTATTACTAATCCCCCCACGCACCTCAAGGGTTAATATGGTGCGGTGCTCGCGTGACCTGGAATGGGGTTCGTGTTCTATGGTACGAATCTCTCACGCTCCCCGTGCCGGTATGTGTAACGTAAATACAGTGCTCATGTGAAGCGGTGCAATACCTTTGGCGTCGAGTTCGCGCTATACAATATGCAACATGTATGTGCTGGCTTGCTATAAGGCAGACACATGATACAAGTGCACGTATTATTCACAAGAATTGCTTGTGCCCACATTCGCGCGCATTAGAGGATTACGGGCATTACGACTCCCCATGCACCCGAATGGGTTATTCGGTCGGTGCTTGTGTCCGGCGCTCGAATAATTTCGCGCTCATTACGGTTTGAGCTAATCACCAATCAACCGTGCCCGAATAGGTATGTTAATACCTATGGCTCATGTACTGCACTCCAACACCTTCGGGCGGGTCACGCTGGGACTCTGGGCAGATAATTTAATATCCACGTGCCCGATGATGCATGTATATACAGTGCTCATGAACGGCGCGCCATTACCTTCGGATCGAGTTCACGCTGGTTTGCGACGCTGGGTAAATCAATGAATATTGCCGTGCCCGATTATGTATGCGAGCTGCTGGACCTGGTATGCCTGGGTTCCCGAGGGTTGAGGACCTGGCGGCTCATGATCTCACTCCCGTGCCCGAATATGTGTGTAAATATGTTGATCATGCACAGCGCTGCCATACCATTCGGGTCGAGTTCGCGCAATATGAGAGTGCTAATTACAGCGAGGGTCGCGCAGTACGATCCTGACCACACGTGTCCACGTGTAGCTCGTCTCCAACCTTTTGCTGAAAGGGGGCTTGGGTCGTTTGTCATTGTTGTTGTTGTCTCGACACCCACCCCCATTGCCTACGGCCTCGCGCTCCCAAGTGCATCAGTCCTTTGGTAGGTCGGACCAGAGTCGGGATAGTCCTAACGTAGAACGGTCATTGCCATATTAGTAACAGTTAAACACGGGTCGCTGCCGACAGTCTATAAGAGGTATGCTTATGCCCGCAACTCTGCCCCGCCAACATGCTTATGTGGGCCGCCTTCAACTGTCACTCATAGTGGCACTGACATGGGGGAAACTTCACATAACTAACTGTAACCTAGACACCCAGGTAGGTGCCTAGTCGGGCAGGGCAACGCAACCGAGATGGAATGGTAGTTATTATCTAATGCTAAAGGAAGTCTGGATTGAGCCACTAGATGGGTGTAGATATGGGTGTAGCTCAGTGCCCCATTCGCATTGAATACGGGGACGCACTGACTTAGCACCACATAGGTTACCGGCGCGAATGACCAGGTGGTTGCGGGTGCGCCGCTCGCGAGCAGATTTTAACCCGTGGTTATTCGGTGTCTTGGAGTGTACCTCTGTCTCAAATCCACCGATAGTTCATTGTTAAGCCGATTAGCCTGCAGCACACTGAGCTGGGCACCATAACCAAGAGTTAGGCCTGCAGGAGAAGTAGCGGAAAGAACCGTATAGGAATAGGTCCAGGTGTACTTAGGGGGGCATTCCACTGCAACCAAAGACAGATTTCGGGTTGCTTCAGTGAAGACCTTCCACCCGCGCTTTAGCCAGGGCGGCTTGTGGGTGATATAGTTGTTATATAGCAAGGGTGCGGTCGTTCAAAAAGTTTTGTAAACACCAGGTAGAGCCTCATGGCGTCAGGGCATTATGGACCATGCAGCATTCGCAACATTCAGAATAGGGCCGGTATTTGCACCAAAGTTTCCGGTTGGTTCCCACCGGCTTGTCCGCCCCCGAGGTTACCCTTTAGGGGTAGAACCTGAGACTAAGGGGGCATCTCCTGCTCGGGCGTCACAAATAAGCGTTAGCTACGCGGGGATGGAGTACCATGCAGGTCCTGCCACCACTGGGTTCCCTCCAGTCGATGGGATCATTTTAGGTGGGCCCACGAAGTCTACGGTTCCTGGGAAGCTTCCAGCCGTGGGCAGTTAGCAACAGATGAAAGTATCAGCGTGTGGGTATCGGACATCTGCTTTCTGGGAGCACCGTGCCCTGGGAGCACGCGCGTTGCCCTAATTCTGAGGCCTACCCATAAAGGGGCCGAGTAGCAAAACAAGTAATTAGGCTCCATAGGCGGGCCTCGGGCCTCACAGCTGGGCCCAGGGAAAATAGGGCTTTTCTTAATGTCTAGAGGACCATTGCGGTTGGGGGTACCCCCCACCGGTTTCACTGGTTGCGTACCGCAGATGCGGGAGACTGGGATCCGGGTACGGACACGTTACCGCGCTAGGGGCGCTGCCAGCAAACATAGGGTGCTGCTGGCACAGTAACTGGGGTGTCAGCGGGGCAATCGCAAGGGGACAGTATGTCAATAGTACATTTGACACACCCAGGGTGCACTAAATCTCCACTTCAACGGAGCAGGAATTTGGCACTGCTGGGGATGCTCTGGGTCCTTCTGAGGAGCATGATGGGAGGGGCGTAGTAGGACTTAGTCAATCCTCAATGCTTGAACTTTACTGACGGCGCGCAATGTTAAGCCAGACAGATTCCCGAAGCTGGTATACCTAGGGGGTTACATCACTGAGGGATCTGTAGGGGCATAATTCCCATAAGGAATAGGGGATGGTGGGCAGGGGCAGGAGTCGCCCCTTGCCCACGGTCACGCGCTTGCAGCTAGGAGCACTCCTGTGCTCCAGGTTTAGCAATCAGAGGGGGCTGGCCAAAGGTTAAGTGAACCCCCTCTCGCCTTCATAGCCTAAGAGGGCAGGCCCAGAATTGTGAAGAGGGTAACCTGCCCGCATGGGGGGCGAATAGTTCTTGGCACATCTCCCCAGGCCCAACGGGTCCTTTATTTCAGCAGACCCTTTCCCGATTAGGATAGCGTCTCGGGCCTTGGGGGCTTAGATGGGGCCATCTACAACACCAGGAGCTATAACTCAATGGTAAGTCTTGGGTTCGAGTCCCTCAAACGCTGTCAAAGTGTCAGGTGTTGGCAAAATTTCCAACTCTTCTTTAACCAGGAGCCATAGCTCAATAAGTCTTGTGCTACGGTTGTAATGGTCTCACAGGACAAGGGTTCGAGTCCCGCGAGCACTGTCAAACTGTCATGAGGTGGCAGAATGTCAAACTCTTCTGTCTGCAGGGATGGTTCCCTTGCAGCTAGTTGCAGGAAGCCCTAGATGGGAGAGGTGCAGGTAAGACTATAGCGGGTTGGTGGGGGGCCCTGGCTGCGACGGTTAGCCGCCTCCAGGGCTGTGGCGGAGTTACAGGGCGATCTGGAAGCAGGCCGGTACAAAGGGTACCTCTGCGCGGCACCACGTGGTGCCTGAGCCAAAACGAGGAGCCTCCAGAGAGGTCCCGGAAGCCGGTCGGCGCCCCGCTAGGCCTGCGGGCGGTTGTGGGCCTGAACAACCGGGGGCTTGCTATGCGACGCTCCGCCCCGAGAGGAGGGGTGTGAGTAGAATTTCAACGGCACGTGATCGTAAAAAAGAATCACTTGGGGGGCAGCACTTGCGGGTCGTTCCCGTGCTGCCCGGCTCATCAGGCGGGCAGGTGAAGTAGATGGCCACCTGCCCTTGGATCGCCCGTAAGATAACCCACCTATTACATATACTGGAATTATGTAATAAACCTGCAGCATTTGTTACCCACTTACAACTGTTTCTTGTGTTTTCATTGGGTAACCTAATTTGGGGGAGGGGGGAAAGCGGGGTGCCCCTGGGGGTACTATGCCGCTGACCGCGGCCCCCGCAGGGGGCCACTCGGCGGTCGGCGCCTTAGTGGCCCCGGGGCCCCGGTCACCCCTCCCCACTCCCTCCTTCGGGGGGGGGGGGGGCAGGGACACAGACTGGTGCCCCCCTCCGTGTCAGGGCCGGAAGTGACGCGCAATGCGCGTCACTTCCGGGCCCAGGTGTGAGGGGGAGGCTATTTAGCCTTCCCCCACCCTCACTGGCGACCTCTTTTGTCGCCCACCTCGCCTTTTCCCTCCCTACCGCTTACCCGGCGTAGGCGTGGTTGGGGGGGGTTTTTCTGAGCGTTGTAATGTTTTCCTTTTCGTTGCAGGCGGAGTTACAGGGCGATCTGGAAGCAGGCCGGTACAAAGGGTACCTCTGCGCGGCACCACGTGGTGCCTGAGCCAAAACGAGGAGCCTCCAGAGAGGTCCCGGAAGCCGGTCGGCGCCCCGCTAGGCCTGCGGGCGGTTGTGGGCCTGAACAACCGGGGGCTTGCTATGCGACGCTCCGCCCCGAGAGGGGGGGTGTGAGTAGAATTTCAACGGCACGTGATCGTAAAAAAGAATCACTTGGGGGGCAGCACTTGCGGGTCGTTCCCGTGCTGCCCGGCTCATCAGGCGGGCAGGTGAAGTAGATGGCCACCTGCCCTTGGATCGCCCGTAAGATAACCCACCTATTACATATACTGGAATTATGTAATAAACCTGCAGCATTTGTTACCCACTTACAACTGTTTCTTGTGTTTTCATTGGGTAACCTAATTTGGGGGAGGGGGGGAAAGCGGGGTGCCCCTGGGGGTACTATGTCTGCCGCCTCTTTCCCCCCAACCCACTCACTCACCGAAGCCACATCGCACTCACATCAAACATGCTTTATTTTTATTCAACTCACTGGTGACTCGTGTCTTTTTTGTTTAAACACTAGACAGAGTGCATCTTTTCACTTGCCCCACTTCTCGAACCTGTAAGCACTTCTCCATTCATTCCTATTTTTATTTGCTTTTTTATATAGCACGAACAAAGCTACCAGAGCGCTTTCCATTACAGAAATGTGTCCAGAATGTAGAGTTGAGCCCTGTTCCCCAGCTTTAAAGTCCGGTGCACTAGCCGTTACTCCACATCCTCTACAAGCAACACTTCTGTGACAAGTACACTACTGCAGAGCAAAGAAAATAAAACAAACACAATTACCCCTCACGAAGGCGAGACGTATTGGCTTTGCCAATGCTCGTTTCTTGTAGGCAATCAGGGTTCCTCAGTGAGTAAGAGGAAAAAGAGAGAGCCGTTGAAATGCAAATGCAGAACCTCACTGCCAATAGATTAACATTAGCATTTCTTGGAAAAACAAAGCAATTTGCAATCAATGCGAGCAGAGTATGAAAAGGCAAAGAGAAAGGAAAAGCAACGTGCGAATACCCTGAGGGGAGTTTGGTGTGACTTAGGCAGAAGGCCTACAACACCACTGTGATGCGCCTTGTCATGAACAAGATCAGAGGCGGCTGCCACGCCAGTGTTGAAAGGTGTTGTAAAACCACAAACAAACCCTCTCAGCAACCGAACATTTGTCCGTCTCCATTTTAATATGAAATGTTGTGCTGATGAAAGAAGAAACACCGTTGTACAAATCTTATCAATGTAATTGTGTTTTTCCAGTTAGTGACTACTTTAATTTATGTATTTATCCCACCACTAATGGACTTAAAGTGCATAAACAAACGAGTGACGTCCAGTTTACGAGGGCCAGGTCACTCAAAGCCCAGCACCATCCAGCTGATCTTCACTTATTGGCCTAAAGCGAACAGACTGTCTGTGTGTCTTGCTTTAGCTGCACTGACGGAGGATTCCACGCACAAAGGATGCAAT
Source organism: Triturus cristatus (assembly GCF_964204655.1). Lineage (NCBI taxonomy): Eukaryota > Metazoa > Chordata > Amphibia > Caudata > Salamandridae > Triturus > Triturus cristatus. Next base: position 406,177,149 of record NC_140583.1, on the reverse strand, counting down.
ACAAAACTACCGCTGCCCCAGGGCCACAACATGACTGCCCATCTCTGGACAGGATTACATTTCTGCAGCGTTTAGAAGTCAGGGTTGAGGGGGTTTATACTAATGATAGCACGATACTCAAGTGTCGACCATTGCTTAAGTTGGACTGGCGTCAGGCACGTTTATTACACGTTTAGACCAAGCAAACAGGGCAAAAACGACCTTTGCATCCACGGACTAGTGACCTCGAGCAAAGGTGCAAACCGGACTGAGGACTTTCAAGTCTCTCACGCAGAGACAAATCCAATGCACCGAAAACCGCCTTCTCGGCAGGTTACGCAACAGAAACCTCTTAAAAACGAACCCCGGCTAGGCAGGCAGGTCACGTGTCACCTTCAGGAGTGATGCTGCCAGGCTGCTCAGAAGATCATGCAGTAGAAATGTCATGATGGCAAGGGGTTCACACAGGCCCGGCTCCAGGAATATTTATTTGGGTGGGCCAAGGGCGCATTTGGGTGGGCTACTGCGGGCCCAATTTGTCGTTTCTGGAGGTAGCCTACAAGCCCTGATTACATCATAAGTACTTGCAAACAGGCAGCATGATAGAACGGATTGCTTCTGTGTGTACACAGAGCATGTGGAGAGTTATTTAAAAGTAAGACCAAGGTTTGGACCTAACTGCAAACCCTTGAATCCCAGCTGGCCAGGCAGTAAGAGCAATGTCTGGACATAACTGCAAACCCTCGAATTCCAGCAAGCCAGGCTTCAACACAAGTACTTGAATGCTAAGCATATTATAAAGCGTTCAAGATTAAGGAAGTCTGTGAGAAGTTGGCCTGGTATATGCTGTTCACTAGTTAAAGTGACCACCTTGTACCATGCCAAGCAACCCTTATGGTGTGGTTGTAAGTCAACCTTTTCGGACTAGCTGCCCTAGTGGTAGCGTAGGCTAAGCAGTCTTTGAGGCTAAACTCGTTAAAGCGTGTTAAGCAGGCTGTGTTACCATATGTAACCCCCTTTTATACCAATGAAAGGACACCACACAGATATATATTCAAAATATATATGTATTTATTACTCAAAGTATCCCCTAGACTCTTTATGAGCACAGGAGCACAAATCGTTAAACAAGACAACGTTATAATATACAGAAGTTGCACTTTATATGGATAGGCCCTGGTGGCCGATCAAACCATATACTAAAATAGTGGTATAAGTACCACGAACAGGAAAGGGAAAAGGCCTAGGGCCTCTAGAATCGCTGGGCCTACAAGGAGCTAACTTCAGTTAGTGACCAGGAGGTCCACGGGTCGCGTGTGCAGTGAGGAAAGTTACACGCGTGCTCCCATAGGTTTTCAATGGGTGCGTAAAAGTTCAAAAGTTACTGCTAGAAGGGTCTTCTGGATGGTCTACGAATTTAAGATTCAAAACACAGACACTAGAGATGTTTCTCTACACTTGGGCACCGGAGTGCCAGCTTTACCTCACCCACAGGAAGCGGGTGCATAGGTCTCGAAGTGCGTCGGGTTTCGTCTATCGATTCAATGGAGCCTGATGACAAAGATGCTGCAGGCGGTCGGTCCAGAAGAGATGCGGTGGATCCAAGAGTGGATCGGAGTTGTAGAAGACCTGAAAGCAGAGGGGACAGTGTTCACAGTCACTAGCCAGTGACCGGCGTGGCACCAGGTAGGTACCAGGCGATGTCGGGTGCAAACAGGTGGTTAGGTGTAGCTTGTCTCCGCAGCCACGTGGTCCCTGAAGGTCGACGATGTCCAGGAGTCGGTTCACGAGCTGTCCCACGCAGGCTCTCGCTGTCGGCGGTGTCGGCGACTCCATAGAGGCAAACAAGCCTTGGCAAAGGCAGGAGTCGTGGAAAGAGAAGTAAGCTGATTGTTCTGACCAGCAAGGTCAGAGGGGCTGCTCCTTTGGAGAGCAGCTGGGGCCAGTCTGGAGCAACCAGACCAGCATCGTTGATTTCAAGTTAGGTCGCCAAAATGGCCACTAGCCAACGGGCCAGGGACCGGGCAGGCGTGTCGAGATGCAAAGTGCAGAGGGGCCCCACGCAGATCGTGGAGATGCTGGAGGGCTCACCTTTGGTGCAGATGCTGCTTGGGTGTTGGGCTTCTCAGGACCCAAAGCACAACTTGGAGGGAGCCTCTGCTGTTGCGCTTGCAGCTTGTCGTCGGTCTTTCAAGATGGCTGGCTCCACGTGCCTCGGTGCCTCCACGGGTTCCTTCTTTTCAGGGGCTGTGGATCGGGCGGTGAGAGGTCTGGAGGTCCAGGTCTTGTCGGGCTCTGGGCTCGGGCTCCGGCAGGAGGCGGCGGCAAAGCAGACGTCAAATAGCTGGTTGGTGCTTGCGTTAGCAAGATGGTCACTCCCTGACCATAGGGGAGATTTCCTTCTGTCCTCTGTGCAGCAGAGCGTCGAAGTTCCCGTCTTCTTCTTTGTAGTAAGTTGATTCCAGGATGTCTGAAGTCTTAGGACACAGCTCCTACCTTTAAGCGGATTCTAGGGGCCGGACTACCTGCTAGGTCCCTCACTAAGGGTGGGACCAGGAAGGGGGGTGGTTACACCCCCAATCCTTTGTCCAGCTCGCCCCAGGTCCGGGGCTGGTGTGCCCCAGGACCGGTTTGAACTGGCATATGCACCGAGGCTCCTTGTGAGCCTCAGGCATGTCTGATTCCATTCAAGCCCTAACTGACCAATACACAAAATCCTGTCTGGGGTGGTGCTCGCTCCTCCCCTGGCAGGAAACCCTTTGTCCACGTCTCCCAAGCTGGAAGGACTCCCAGCAGCAGGAGGGCAGACTTGTGTCTGTGGTGGCAGCATCCACTTTGTGGAGCTGAGGCTATGTCTGATTTTACCCGGGTTTCAGGTACTGTACATGTCGTGTCCCTCTAGAAGGGTGGAATGCTAACACCGTCGCCAGAATAGGCGAGGGTTTAGTATTCCAATTCGTATGACACCTTACTCGACATGTTTTGATAAAGCCAAACCAAAGATAGCATTTAACCGCGAGGTTCATAATGCACTTAAGAGTATATGGTATGACGATATCTGGAAACGGTAGAAGGAAGTTGTTCCGACCACTGCAGACAGGCTCAGCTCATGCCAGAGCACCATCTCACTTGGAACCAAGCACTCTGCCTTCAGGATTGTCAAGGCCTGCCATAGGAGTGACTTATAGGTTACCAGGTGTCCCATTTAAGGTTAGGTATAGGTATACTACACCTAAGTAAGAGGTGGTTACACCAACTTACCCCAGCTGAGTGATCAGCCAGTTGTGTCAAATTTGTTAGGCCAAGCCTGGGGTGGCATAATACATGCTTTAGCCCCTGGCAGGCCTTAGATACACCAATGCCCTGGGTACCTAGTGAACACTGGTACAGGGGCTCACAGGGTGATCCAATTCCAATTGGTTATGCACCTAGGGTGCATAGTGTCAATTTAGTTAGAGAGAACAGCAGGCTGGGGGTCTGATTAGCAGGCCCACAGCCTCAATATGTCAAAAACCAGTGAAGCAAAAAGCAAAAATTTGGGGTGACCATAGGATAGCAGACCCTACTCTCCTACACAACCCCCCCAAACGCAGGGACATTAAACTAGCCTTGACCAGTCTCGTCTTCATGTCCTAAGTGGAAGTACCTGGAGAGACCATCTGCATTCCCATGGTCTGTACCTGGCCGGTGCTCCACTGTAAAGTCCATCCCCTGTAGGGAAATGGACCACCTAAGCAGTTTGGGGTTTTCACCCTTCATCTGATTTAGCCACAAGAGGGGCTTATGGTCGGTCTAAATCTTGAAGTGAGTGCCAAACAAGTATGGCCTCAGCTTCTTCAGGGCCCACACCACAGCAAAGGCCTCCCTCTCAATAGCTGACCAATTATTCTCTCTGTGGGGTCAACCTTCTGCTAATAAAAGCAATGGGTTGGTCTTGACCATCTACATTAAGTTGTGACAGTACAGCTCCCACACCCAACTCAGAAGCATCTGTTTGGACAATAAACTCTTTGGAGTAGTCAGGACTTTTCAGGATAGGTGCAGAGCACATGGCCTTCTTCAGGTCATCAAATGCCTTTTGACAGCTTACTGTCCACTGAACCTTTTTGGGCATCTTCTTGGATGTCAGATCATTAAGAGGAGTCACAATGGACCCATAGTTCTTAACAAACTTCCTGTAGTATCCAGTCAAGCCCAAGAAAGCTCAAACTTGAGTCTGGGTGGTTGGAGGGGACCAGTCCTTGATGGATTGTATCTTACTCTCCAGTGGTTGAACTTGGCCTCCACCTACAAGGTGGCCCAAGTACACAACCTTACTCTGCCCTATCTGGCACTTAGTAGCCTTGATAGTGAGGCCTGCCTTTTGCAGAGCCTCAAGTACCTTCTTCAGGTGGATCAGGTGATCCTCCCAGGTGGAGCTAAAGACAGCAATATCATCAAGATATGCTGCACAAAAGTCATCCAACCCAGTAAGGACTTGATTCACCAACCTTTGGAAGGTGGCAGGAGCATTCTTCAGACCAAAGGGAAATTGATAATGCCCACCTGGGGTTGAGAATGCTGTTTTGACCTTGGACTCGTCAGCTAACCTGATTTGCCAATAACCAGCTGTCAAATCAAATGTGCTCAAAAACTTAGCAGAAGCCAGTTTATCTATGAGCTCATCTGCCCTTGGAATAGGATGTGCATCTGTCCTAGTGACAGCATTGAGTCCTCTGTAATCCACACAGAACCTCATCTCTCTCTTGCCATCTTTGGTGTGAGGTTTGGGGACCAGAACCACTGGGCTAGCCCAGGGGCTCTCTGAGGGCTCAATGACACCCAGTTCCAGCATTTTGTGTACCTCAGCCTTTATACAGTCCCTGACGTGGTCAGGTTGTCTGTAAAGTTTGTTCTTTACAGGCAGACTGTCACCAGTGTCCACCACATGGGTACACCAGTCAGTTTGACTAGGTATCAATGAAAACATATGCTGAAATGATTGTAGAACCTGTCTACATTCAATCTGCTGATGATCAGTGAGGTTGCCTCCAAGGGTCACTCCTTCAACTGAACCATCCTCAGGGTTCTGAGACAACAGGTCTGGGAGAGGGTCACTCTCTTTCTCCTGTCCCTCATCTGTAGCCATGAGCAAGCCCATGTCTGCCCTGTCAACATATGCTTTTAACCTGTTAACATGGAGTACCCTGTGGGGACTCCTGGGAGTTCCTAGGTCCACCAAGTAGGTGACCTCTCCCTTCTTTTCCAGGATTGTATGGGGTCCAGACCATTTGTCTTGGAGTGCTGCTGGGGCCACTGGCTCCAACACCCATACCTTCTGTCCTGGCTGAAACTCAACCAAGTCAGCCTTTTGGTCATGCCAAGCTTTCTGTAAGGCCTGGCTTGCCTCAAGGTTTTTGGATGCCTTCTCCATATACTCAGCCATCCTGGAGCGGAGACCAAGTACATAGTCCACTATGTCTTGTTTAGGCTTTTTGAGAGGTAACTCCCATCCTTCCTTCACTAAACACAGTGGGCCTCTTACAGGGTGCCCAAACAACAATTCAAAGGGGCTGTAGCCAACTCCTTTTTGTGGGACCTCTCTGTAAGCAAACAGAAGGCAGGGTAGAAGGATGTCCCATCTTCGCCTGAGCTTTTCAGGTAATCCTTTGATCATACCCTTTAGGGTCTTGTTGAATCTCTCAGCAAGCCCATTGCATTGTGGGTGATAAGGAGTGGTGAACTTGTAGTTGACACCACATTCCTTCCACATAGCTGTCAAGTATCCTGACATGAAGTTGGTACCTCTGTCAGAAACCACCTCCTTAGGAAACCCCACTCTGGAGAATACTCCCAGCAGGGCCCTGGCCACAACAGGAGCTGTAGTGGTCCTAAGGGGAATTGCCTCTGGATACCTGGTGGTATGATCCACTACCACTAGTATAAATCTGTGCCCAGATGCAGTGGGAGGATCCATGGGACCCACTATATCTATTCCCACTCTTTCAAAGGGAACCCCCACCACAGGTAGTGGTATTAGGGGGGCCTTTGTTGTGCCACCTGATTTGCCACTGGCTTGGCAGGTTACACAGGAGCGACAAAACTCCTTGGTATCTTCATTCATGTGAGGCCAGTGAAAGTGAGGGACAAGCCTGTCCCAAGTCTTGTTCTGGCCTAAGTGTCCTGCTAGAGGAATATCATGGGCCAAGGTAAGAAGGAAGCCCCTAAATTGCAGAGGTATAACCAACCTCCTGGTTGCACCAGGTTTTGGGTCTCTAGCCTCTGAATAAAGGAGCCCATCATCCCAATACACTTTATGGGTACCTTGAGCATTCCCAGCAGCCTCAGCAGCAGCCAGCTGTCTGAGGGGTTCAAGAGATGGACAGGATAACTGAGCCTACCCCAAGTCAGCCCTGGAAGGTCCCCCTGTCCCCAGGAACTCAACCTGATCAGGTTCAAGCTCTTCAGGGACAGTTCCTTCAGGGTCCTCTAGATCATCTTCCTGGGAAGGCTGATCATCACTTGGAGGCAGGGGGGAAGGCACAGCCTTAACCCTCCTGTTCTTCTTCTTGGTAGGTGCTTGGTCCATTGTTCCAGGATCCAAGACCTGTGGTTCAGTAAGGCACTTTTTGGCCTGTGACCTGGTCACAGCAAGGACATGTGGTGATATACCTAACATCTCTGCATGTGTCCTGTACTCCACTTCTGACCATAGAGAACTCTCTAGGTCATTGCCCAACAAACATTCTACTGGGAGGTCTGCACTAACCACAACCCTTTTGAGGCCAGTTACCCCTCCCCATGAGAAGTTAACAACAGCCACACTATGTGAAGTAGTGGCATTGCTGGCATTGGTCACCAGGTAGTTCTCACCTGGTATGTACTGTCCAGGGTCCACAAAGCCTGGTGTCACCATAGTGACACTGGCACATGTGTCCCTGTAGGCTTGAGCCACTTTTTCATTTATTAAAGGAGTCTGTCTGTACTTGCCCAGGTTACTGGGGCTCACAGTCAGGGACAAATCCATGTCCCCATCACAGATCAAGACTGCCTGTGTCAGGGTTCTGTCTAAGTCAGAATCTCCTTCAGTTCCCATAGTGATTCCCACTACACCCTTTGTCTGGGGACCAACACTGCTAACAGTAGTACTGGGAGCAGGTGCCTTAGGGGCAACAGTGTTGGGGGCTCCACCCTTCTTACAATCACTAGTCCAGTGAGTTGTATTCTTGCAAGATTTGCACCAGGGTTTCTTTGGACCTTCTTTCTTCTTCCCTTTAGGTTGGGACCCACCCTCGTTAGTACTAGTTTGGGGCCCTGTTGGAGACTTCTGGTCTTTAGATTTCTGATCTCCACCCTTTTGGTCTGTTTTCTTCTGATCACCCCCTTGGCCCTGGTTCTGGTTCTTTTGCTTAACCCTGGTTCTGACCCATTTGTCTGCCTTCTTTCCCAATTCTTGGGGAGAGGTCAGATCTGAGTCAACCAAGTGTCGATGCAGTTGCTGGTTCTGACAGTTATTTAAAATCTGTTCTCTCATCATCAAATTGTACAATCCTGTATAATCAGATACCTTACTTCCCAGCAACCAACCCTCCAAAGCCTTAGTGGCACATTCAATGTATTCAGACCAGTCCTGAGTCTGTGTCTTCTGGGTGTCTCTGAACATTAACCTGTACTGTTCAGTGGTTAAGCCTAACCCATCAACTAGGACACTCTTCAGGGCTCTGTAGTTTCTGACATCCTCCTCCCTAACAGTGAGGAGTCTATCTCTGCCTCTTCCTTCAAAGGAGAGCCATAAGATTGCTGCCCACTGGTCTTCAGGAACCTGCAGCACTTTGCAGGCTCTCTCAAGAGCAGTCATCCACTTGTGGATATCATCCCCACTTTTGTAGGGGGGCACAACCTTGGACAGGTTCCTATTGTCAAAGACCCTATCTTTGTCCTTAGGGACAATGCTGCCACCAGTGGGTATAGACCCACTCTCTCTAGGTTGCCTAGCCTTACTCAGTTTCTCTTCCATCAGAGCTACTTCTAGCTCCTGTCTCCTGATTCTCAGCTGAGCTTCCTTCATTCTGGCCTCATGTTCCCTCCTCTGAGGGGTGGTCATCCTTCTTCTGGAGTGACCTTGAGAGCCTCTAGAGGCATGAGAAGTATTAGATTCACCTGAGTGATTCCTTTGCCTCCCAAACCCCTGGTTAAGTCCACTAGGGAGATCCAATGGAGTGACCCCATTGTCAGTCCCCAGTAGCCTTAGGTTAGCTGGGCCACGTATAACACTTGGCACTGGGCTAGTTCTCCCTTCATCCCCACTAACATCTGTATCCCTATCACTTTCATCCTCTGTAGTATGATTCTCATCTAAGGGGTGACTATTGGAAAGGGGTACCTCAGTAGCATCTTCAGAAGGGGGGCCTCCTGTTCCAGTCCCTAAGGGGCCTAACTGGGAGGCTTTCTTGAGAGCTTTCTGATCTTCATCAGCTTGTAAAAGCTCTCTGAGTTCAGCAGAGGTAGGGTTCTTGGGCTGTTTAAGGCCCCTGATATTTGCCAACTGCCTGAGCTCATTTTGGTTTAGGGTAGCAAAGATGGATGGTGCCCTCTGGGGGTCACTCTCAACAGAGATGGGTACATTGGACCCCTCTGCCCCAGCCATTGCTCTTAAGTGTGGGTGGATGTGTTGCAATCTACCTACACTTGGGTTTTCCTACTAAACCTATCTAGTAGTTGTAGTCAGGGTGTGCTACTCCCTTTGCTCTACAACAACTAAGTTCAGTAGAACTTAAGTATATCTATCTTGTTTTATATGTACCTAAAGGTGCCTGTATGATCTTTCAATTGGTAACAAAGAGATTACAGAGGTAAAACACAGCAAGCTCAAATCCAACCGCTGCTCACCAATGTGAGAAGTTGGCCTGGTATATGCTGTTCACTAGTTAAAGTGACCACCTTGTACCATGCCAAGCAACCCTTATGGTGTGGTTGTAAGTCAACCTTTTCGGACTAGCTGCCCTAGTGGTAGCGTAGGCTAAGCAGTCTTTGAGGCTAAACTCGTTAAAGCGTGTTAAGCAGGCTGTTTTACCATATGTAATCCCCTTTTATACCAATGAAAGGACACCACACAGATATATATTCAAAATATATATGTATTTATTACTCAAAGTATCCCCTAGACTCTTTATGAGCACAGGAGCACAAATCGTTAAACAAGACAACGTTATAATATACAGAAGTTGCACTTTATATGGATAGGCCCTGGTGGCTGATCAAACCATATACTAAAATAGTGGTATAAGTACCACGAACAGGAAAGGGAAAAGGCCTAGGGCCTCTAGAATTGCTGGGCCTACAAGGAGCTAACTTCAGTTAGTGACCAGGAGGTCCACGGGTCGCGTGTGCAGTGAGGAAAGTTACACTCGTGCTCCCATAGGTTTTCAATGGGTGCGTAAAAGTTCAAAAGTTACTGCTAGAAGGGTCTTCTGGATGGACTACGAATTTAAGATTCAAAACACAGACACTAGAGATGTTTCTCTATACTTGGGCACCGTAGTGCCAGCTTTACCTCACCCACAGGAAGCGGGTGCATAGGTCTCGAAGTGCGTCGGGTTTCGTCTATCGATTCAATGGAGCCTGATGACAAAGATGCTGCAGGCGGTCGGTCCAGAAGAGATGCGGTGGATCCAAGAGTGGATCGGAGTTGTAGAAGACCTGAAAGCAGAGGGGACAGTGTTCACAGTCACTAGCCAGTGACCGGCGTGGCACCAGGTAGGTACCAGGCGATGTCGGGTGCAAACAGGTGGTTAGGTGTAGCTTGTCTCCACAGCCACGTGGTCCCTGAAAGTTGACGATGTCCAGGAGTCGGTTCACGAGCTGTCCCACGCAGGCTCTCGCTGTCGGCGGTGTCGGCGACTCGAAAGAGGCAAACAAGCCTTGGCAAAGGCAGGAGTCGTGGAAAGAGAAGTAAGCTGATTGTTCTGACCAGCAAGGTCAGAGGGGCTGCTCCTTTGGAGAGCAGCTGGGGCCAGTCTGGAGCAACCAGACCAGCATCGTTGATTTCAAGTTAGGTCGCCAAAATGGCCACTAGCCAACGGGCCAGGGACCGGGCAGGCGCGTCGAGATGCAAAGTGCAGAGGGGCCCCACGCAGATCGTGGAGATGCTGGAGGGCTCACCTTTGGTGCAGATGCTGCTTGGGTGTTGGGCTTCTCAGGACCCAAAGCACAACTTGGAGGGAGCCTCTGCTGTTGCGCTTGCAGCTTGTCGTCGGTCTTTCAAGATGGCTGGCTCCACGTGTCTCGGTGCCTCCACGGGTTCCTTCTTTTCAGGGGCTGTGGAACGGGCGGTGGGAGGTCTGGAGGTCCAGGTCTTGTCGGGCTCTGGGCTCGGGCTCCGGCAGGAGGCGGCGGCAAAGCAGACGTCAAATAGCTGGTTGGTGCTTGCGTTAGCAAGATGGTCACTCCCTGACCATAGGGGAGATTTCCTTCTGTCCTCTGTGCAGCAGAGCGTCGAAGTTCCCGTCTTCTTCTTTGTAGTAAGTTGATTCCAGGATGTCTGAAGTCTTAGGACACAGCTCCTACCTTTAAGCGGATTCTAGGGGCCGGACTACCTGCTAGGTCCCTCCCTAAGGGTGGGACCAGGAAGGGGGGTGGTTACACCCCCAATCCTTTGTCCAGCTCGCCCCAGGTCCGGGGCTGGTGTGCCCCAGGACCGGTTTGAACTGGCATATGCACCGAGGCTCCTTGTGAGCCTCAGGCATGTCTGATTCCATTCAAGCCCTAACTGACCAATACACAAAATCCTGTCTGGGGTGGTGCTCGCTCCTCCCCTGGCAGGAAACCCTTTGTCCACGTCTCCCAAGCTGGAAGGACTCCCAGCAGCAGGAGGGCAGACTTGTGTCTGTGGTGGCAGCATCCACTTTGTGGAGCTGAGGCTATGTCTGATTTTACCCGGGTTTCAGGTACTGTACATGTCGTGTCCCTCTAGAAGGGTGGAATGCTAACCCCGTTGCCAGAATTGGTGAGGGGTTAGTATTCCAATTCGTATGACACCTTACTCGACATGTTTTGATAAAGCCAAACCAAAGATAGCATTTAAGCGCGAGGTTCATAATGCACTTAAGAGTATATGGTATGACGATATCTGGAAACGGTAGAAGGAAGTTGTTCCGACCACTGCAGACTGGCTCAGCTCATGCCAGAGCACCATCTCACTTGGAACCAAGCACTCTGCCTTCAGGATTGTCAAGGCCTGCCATAGGAGTGACTTATAGGTTACCAGGTGTCCCATTTAAGGTTAGGTATAGGTATACTACACCTAAGTAAGAGGTGGTTACACCAACTTACCCCAGCTGAGTGATCAGCCAGTTGTGTCAAATTTGTTAGGCCAAGCCTGGGGTGGCATAATACATGCTTTAGCCCCTGGCAGGCCTTAGATACACCAATGCCCTGGGTACCTAGTGTACACTGGTACAGGGGTTCACAGGGTGATCCAATTCCAATTGGTTATTGTTAGACCTGTCAGCCCTTTGGGTGGTCCCTCCTCATCATTATTTATTTTGTCCCACTTTTGCCTCAAACCCTGTTTGAATTTTTCCTTGTTGGGAACCACCAGACTTTTTAGTGTTGCTGCGGATTCAGGGAGCCATTTTATCTACCCCTGAAACTTCTGTCTGAGGGCCTGGAGCACAAAATGGTGGCCACCTGTGACATCACCAGCATCCACTGGAACCTACCAGCACCTTCCAGAACATTCCAGAACCCTGTGACGGTTGGAGGCGGTTTAGAATGTTGGGAAGCTAAGACAGAGAGTTGGCAGTTGGAGCTGGCAGTTTGCACCTGACTGGTGAAGAGAGAGCAGCAGAAACCTGAAGGAGGAAGGAGTGAGGCAGCAGGGGTGGAAACTTGTGCCTGGAGTGGGGTCCATAAACCCACCCGTGATACTAGTCCCTACTGACTGAGCCCAGCCTGGAGCCCTGTGTGGGAAGAAGCAAGAAAAACCATCTTAAGGACCTGGACAGCAGGAACAGGCCTTAGAAGTCAAGAAAGCAAGTACCTGACCTGTTTACTGGTTTCCCTGGAGCCGGACGTCGAGTAGCCTGGAGACCTGGAGCCCGAGGTGGAGAAGCGGCGCTGACTGGAAAAGCAGACGTTGTACCCGGAGCCGCCAGAAATCGAGAAAGGGCACCGACGGAGGTCGTGAGGAGTCCCAGAGGTCGAGGAGGAAGTCACCCAAGGTCGAGTGAGCGGCGTCAACGGGGGAGTGAAGTCCGCCCTCCGGAGTCGCCGGAGACCGAGGTGAAGTGTGCCGGAGGTCGGGAGTGGAGGTCGCACTCCGGAGTCGCCGGAAACCTGAGGAGAGGAGCACCGGAGGTCGGGAGTGGAGATCGCACTCCGGAGCCGCCGGAAGTCGACATCGAGTCAAGGCCGGCCGACGTCATCGAAACAGAGGTCGCCGTCGGACCGGAGCCGCCCGAAGTCGACATCGAGCCAAGACTGCCCGACGCCATCGAATCGGAGGTCGAGATCGAGCCGAGGCCGCCGACATCGAACCGGAACCGCCTGCCGGCGTCGTCAAGAACTGACATTGTGCCGAGGCCGCCGACATCGAACCGGAACCGCCGCACGGCGTCGACCCGACTCCAGCGGCGTCGGAGCATCAGAAAAAGGGCAGTAAGTGGAGTAGAGGGCGCCAAAGGCCCTGTGGAATCCTAAGAGACTACTCTAGGGGTTAGAGAGGTGCTGGAACCAGCTGGACTGTGCCAGGGGTGAGCTGAGACTAATTTAGAGGGGTTGTGTAGAGTGAGAGAGCCAGGTCTCTGGTATTCCCCCCTTGATCTACCTCAGTTTAGGCCTCAGCCTTGTCCAAGCCAGGGAGTAGACACCCTCAATCCTTCCACATCCCCACAAGCTGTGCCTGGGCCAAATTAGCCCATAGGAATTCAAATGTGATCTGATTCTATGAGTGTCACTGTCAGCTTTTAATTATTTATTGGGGGCACTGTATTTATTGTATTTAACCTATTTATTGCTTCACTGTATTTATTGGTCCACAGTATTTATTGATGCACAATATTTATTGGTTTACAGAATTTATTGCCTCAGAATATTTAATTGCCTGTATGTATTGCACTTATATTTATACCTTCCTTATTTATGATCACCCCTATTCATTGAATCATTAAGCCAGTATTTATTTGACCTGCACTATTTAAAAAGCTTGTATATTGTGATTGTGTTATTATTTATCTAATCAGCAACTAAGAGAAAAAGAAGATAAAGCAGAGATATTTTCATAATTTTTACGGTGTAGAGTCGTTTTTGGAACGGATGCGCGCATGGTTATTGTATGGGTATGTCGTATGCTTAGCACGGTGCCTGATTCCTGACCACTCGAGCCAAGCTACCACTGTGTGTCCCCCGGAAGTACCCCGTTACCACCAACCCTTACCGGTGTGGGAGTGGGGTATTTCCAACATTAATTGGTGTTCAGTGGTGGGATAGAGCTGTGCCTACGTATACTCAACAATAACTGTGGGTAGTCCATAGGCCTACACCGGGAGTTTTCTCAAAGCGGCCTTCCTAATTGTGGGTTTTTGTTTTTTCCAAATTTACTCTGGTGGTGGGAGGAGGTATTATTAAAGGTACCCCCCTGCATTGTTACTGCAAATAACTGTCCTCTGACCTGAGTGGGCAAGATGGAGTTTGTACTGGAGAATTTAGAAACGTACACTGTGGCCCAACTCAGGGAGTTTTGCCAGCGGGAGGGGGTGTATTGTCCCCCAGGAGCAAAGAAGGGTGCACTCCAAACCAGCTTAAGGGCTTGGGGGGAGGCACGCCGAGAAAGCAAGGCTGAGGAGGAGGACAGGGATAGAGAGCCCGACAGTGAGGGAGCTGGTTTGTACCAACCTGAGGTGGGGAACCTGTCAGCGGGGCCCAGGACACTTTCCAGGAAGGGCAGCAGTGCCTCTAGCGGTGGCTTGTCTGAAGTGGAGTTAATAGACCGGAGGGAGAAAAGACAGCTCACATGGGACTTAGCAAGGCTGGAGAAGGAGAAGGAGGAACAGAGGATGGCTCATGAGATAAGGCTGAAAGAGATAGATCTTCAGATCCTGAGAATCGGGGCACACCCTGTACCTAACGGTGGCAGCGAAGAACGAGAGTACACCAGGGAACCCAAACCCTACCTGCCAAAGGACATAGTAGCTAGCTATGGGGTGGGCGACGATATCGCCAAGTGGCTAGCGGCCTATGAGGTCTCGTTAAGGGCCCATGGGGTTCCAGAGAAGTACTGGGGAGGGGGATTGTACAAGTACATGCCTCCAGCTGGTAGGGATGCATTATTGGCCCTCGAGGAGGATGAGCAGACCCACTACCCCACCATGAAACTGGCGCTCATAAGAAAGTTTGGACTAACACCCGAAAAGTACAGACAGAAGTTCAGGGGTAGTCACAAACTGGGCACACAGAATTGGGTGGACTTCCTGGACTATGCAAAGAAGGCACTAGAGGGTTGGATTCAGGGCAGTGAAGTGAGGAACTACGAGGGGTTGTTTGACCTAGTACTGAAGGAACACCTGCTTGAGAAATGTTTCCCTGAACTGCGTCAACACCTGGTGGATAGCAAGCTGACCAGTCCCCGGAAGCTTGCTGAGGAGGCGGACATTTGGGCTAGTACCCGGGTGTCCACAAGGGGGACTGGAGGGGATACTCAAAAGGCCGGACAGGGCGCCCCCCAGAAGAAAGAGGGAGGGGAAAAGAAAAAGGAGTTCTCCAAAGGCCCCCAAAATAATTTCCAAGGAAAGGGAACAGGATTCACCCCTAGGGCTAACCCACCCAGAAACCCTAATCCTGGCCAGAGTCAGCAGCCAAGGGTTGTCCATTGCTACGAGTGCGGTGGCGTTGGACACTATAAAGGAGATCCGAAGTGCCTGAAACGACCACCCCCTCCCATTGGAGGAAAGACCCCCGGAGTAGCTAGTGCAGTGCTCGGGGAGGAGATGCCCTTAACTAAGGGAAGGGAGTGGGCGGGTGTCACTTTAGTGTCCCTGGGAGAACGGGAGATGGTTCCTAAGATCCAGGTGCCCGCAAATACCGTAAAGTATGGGCAGTGGGTCACCATCAACGGCCAAAGAGGGGAGGCTCTGAGAGACACAGGAGCCAGTATGACTATGGTGCGTAGCCAACTGGTGTCTCCAGAGCAGGTAATTCCCGATGTACTCCACCCAGCCGCGATGGCTGACGGCAGAACAGGCCACTATCCAGTGGCCGAGGTTCCCTTTGAATGGGGGGGGGGTTGCAGGTTCACTTCGAGTTGCCGTAAGCCCTGCCGTGCCAGTCGATTGTCTGCTGGGGAATGACATGGAGCACAACGCTTGGAAGGAGGTGGAATACCGGACTCACACTGAGATGCTGGGTACACCTGACTGGGCCTGTGTTAGCACAAGGTCCGCGACTACCCGGAGAGGGAGTTCGTTTCGGCTGGAGCCTGGAACAAAGGCCCAGCCGGCTGCCAGTCAAGGGAAGAACCGAGGACAGGAGGAGCCTGCCTCGGCGTCCACACCCCGTAGGACGGATAGGCCACCGGAGGTGGTGGACCAGGAGTCTGCAGTGGGGGACGTTACCAACCTGGAGGACCTACCCATCCCGGCCGAGTGGCACGTGGAGGGAGGCCCGTCCAGGGAGGAATTCTGCCAGGGCCAGAGGGAGTGCCCTACCCTTGAGGGGCTGAGGCGACAGGCCGAAGCCCAGGCAGCAGGGAACGCTGAAGGGAACTACAGTGTTTACTGGGAGGATGGCCTCCTCTACAGTGAACCCAAGGCACCCCTACACGGATCGTCACGAGCCTTGGTAGTCCCTCAACGTTATCGAGCCTTCCTACTGGAGTTGGCTCACGAGATCCCATTGGCAGGACACTTGGGGCAAGACAAGACCTTCGCCCGTCTTGTCCCACATTTTTATTGGCCTCAGATGAAAGTGTCGTCCGATACCTACTGCCGGACATGTGTGTCTTGCCAAGCCAGTGGGAAAACAGGGGTGAAGCTGAAAGCTCCCCTGGAACCACTTCCTGTCGTTAGCACCCCCTTTGAAAGGGTGGGCATCGACATTGTGGGTCCGTTAGATCCGCCAACGTCAGCTGGTCACAGGTTTATCCTGGTCCTGGTGGATCATGCCACACGGTACCCAGAGGCAATACCTCTGAGGACCATAACAGCACCTGTTGTGGCTAGGGCCCTGATGGGAATCTTTACCCGAGTGGGTTTTCCCAAGGAAGTTGTGTCCGACAGGGGGACCAACTTCATGTCAGCGTACATGCGGGCGATGTGGAAGGAGTGTGGAGTGACATACCGGTTCACCACTCCTTACCACCCCCAGACAAATGGTCTGGTGGAGAGGTTTAACAAAACCTTGAAAGGCATGATCAGAAGTCTGCCTGAAAGCCTGCGGAGGAAATGGGACGTCCTCCTACCCTGTTTACTTTTTTCCTACAGGGAAGTGCCACAGAAGGGAGTGGGCTTCAGCCCCTTCGAGCTTCTGTATGGGCACCCTGTACGTGGACCTCTCAACCTGGTGAGAGACGGATGGGAAAGAACTCCCAGAAAGCTTCCCCAGGATGTGGTGAGCTACATGCTGGCCTTCCGGAGCCAAATGGCTAAGTTGTGGAAGCAAGCTTCTGACAACTTGGAAGCCAGCCAAGCAGTGATGAAGGCGTGGTATGACCACAACGCTCACCCGGTGGAGTTGGAGCCTGGCCAGAAGGTGTGGGTGATCGAACCAGGAGAGCTTAGTGCCCTCCAGGATCGCTGGTCAGGACCCTTTGAGGTGTTGGAGAAGAAGGGTAAGGCTACCTACTTGGTGGACCTGAAGACCCCTCGTCAGCCCCTACGGGTGCTGCACTCCAACCGCCTCAAACCCCACCACGAGAGGCCCGAAGTCATCTTGATGATGGTGACTGACGGAGGAGAGGACGTGGAAAGCGAGCCTCTCCCTGATCTGTTTGCGTCTCAAGAGAAGGATGGGTCGGTGGAGGGAGTGATTCTCTCCCCATCTCTAACTCCTGAACAGCAGGAGGACTGTCGCCAGGTCCTGGGGCAGTACTCTTCGTTGTTCTCCCTTGTCCCGGGTAGGACTCACCTGTGCGTCCATGACGTGGACACAGGAGACAGCCCACCTGTGAAGTCCAAGATCTACCGGATGTCAGACAAGGTGAAGGCCAGCATTCACAGTGAAGTCACTAAGATGCTGGAGCTAGGAGTGATCGAACCTTCTAGCAGCCCCTGGTCCAGTCCGGTGGTACTAGTACCAAAAGCTGCACCACCGGGTGCCCAACCGGAACTGAGGTTCTGTGTGGACTACCGGGGACTGAATTCAGTGACCAAAACTGATGCTCATCCGATCCCTAGGGCGGATGAATTGATTGACCGGCTGGGAGCTGCCCAATATCTAAGTACCTTTGACCTTACTTCTGGGTACTGGCAGATCTCTTTGACTGATGGAGCAAGGGAAAGGTCAGCCTTCTCCACGCCCAATGGCCACTACCAGTTCTGCGTGATGCCCTTTGGGCTCAAGAACGCACCTGCCACGTTTCAGCGCCTGGTAAACCAGATCCTCACCGGAATGGAGAGTTTCTCTGCTGCTTATCTGGATGACATAGCCGTCTTCAGTAACAGCTGGGAGGATCACTTGCGTCACCTGCAAGCTGTTCTCCAGGCCCTGAGACAAGCTGGATTGACGATCAAGGCCAGCAAGTGCCAGATCGGGCAGGGGTCGGTAGTGTACCTTGGACACTTGGTGGGTAGGGGAGCGGTGCAACCCCTCCAGGCGAAGATCGAGGCCATCATGGCCTGGGAACCCCCCAAGACACAGACTGAGGTCCGAGCTTTTCTGGGCCTCACGGGATACTACCGCCGCTTCGTGAAGGGGTACGGTACCATCGTAGCCCCCCTCACGGAGCTCACGTCCAAGAAACAACCTCGACGGGTAGTCTGGACGGAGGCTTGTCAGCAGGCCTTTGTGAGATTGAAGAAAGCCATGTGCGAGGCCCCGGTCTTAAGGGCCCCAGACTTTTCCAAGGAGTTCATTGTCCAGACAGATGCATCAGAACATGGCATTGGGGCAGTGTTATCGCAACTCAACGAAGAGGGTCTGGATCAACCCGTGGTCTTCCTATCCCGGAGACTACTTCCCAGGGAACAGAAGTGGAGTGCAATAGAGCGTGAAGCCTTTGCAGTGGTATGGGCTCTGAAGAAGTTGCGGCCATACCTGTTTGGCTCGCACTTCCTGGTTCAGACCGACCACAGACCCCTTCGTTGGCTGATGCAAATGAAGGGGGAGAATCCCAAGTTGTTGAGGTGGTCTATTTCCCTACAGGGAATGGACTTTCAGGTGGAACATCGGCCTGGAGTGGACCACGCCAATGCAGACGGTCTCTCAAGGTATTTCCGCCTTAGTGATGAGAACTCCCAAGGGGTTGGGTAGCTCTCCCCACTTTCAGCTGGGGGGGACGCGTGTTAGACCTGTCAGCCCTTTGGGTGGTCCCTCCTCATCATTATTTATTTTGTCCCACTTTTGCCTCAAACCCTGTTTGAATTTTTCCTTGTTGGGAACCACCAGACTTTTTAGTGTTGCTGCGGATTCAGGGAGCCATTTTATCTACCCCTGAAACTTCTGCCTGAGGGCCTGGAGCACAAAATGGTGGCCACCTGTGACATCACCAGCATCCACTGGAACCTACCAGCGCCTTCCAGAACATTCCAGAACCCTGTGACGGTTGGAGGCGGTTTAGAATGTTGGGAAGCTAAGACAGAGAGTTGGCAGTTGGAGCTGGCAGTTGGCACCTGACTGGTGAAGAGAGAGCAGCAGAAACCTGAAGGAGGAAGGAGTGAGGCAGCAGGGGTGGAAACTTGTGCCTGGAGTGGGGTCCATAAACCCACCCGTGATACTAGTCCCTACTGACTGAGCCCAGCCTGGAGCCCTGTGTGGGAAGAAGCAAGAAAAACCATCTTAAGGACCTGGACAGCAGGAACAGGCCTTAGAAGTCAAGAAAGCAAGTACCTGACCTGTTTACTGGTTTCCCTGGAGCCGGACGTCGAGTAGCCTGGAGACCTGGAGCCCGAGGTGGAGAAGCGGCGCTGACTGGAAAAGCAGACGTTGTACCCGGAGCCGCCAGAAATCGAGAAAGGGCACCGACGGAGGTCGTGAGGAGTCCCAGAGGTCGAGGAGGAAGTCACCCAAGGTCGAGTGAGCGGCGTCAACGGGGGAGTGAAGTCCGCCCTCCGGAGTCGCCGGAGACCGAGGTGAAGTGTGCCGGAGGTCGGGAGTGGAGATCGCACTCCGGAGTCGCCAGAACCTGAGAGAATCGTGCCGGAGGTCGGGAGTGGAGGTCGCACTCCGGAGTCGCCGGAAACCTGAGGAGAGGAGCACCGGAGGTCGGGAGTGGAGATCGCACTCCGGAGCCGCCGGAAGTCGACATCGAGTCAAGGCCGGCCGACGTCATCGAAACAGAGGTCGCCGTTGGACCGGAGCCGCCCGAAGTCGACATCGAGCCAAGACTGCCCGACGCCATCGAATCGGAGGTCGAGATCGAGCCGAGGCCGCCGACATCGAACCGGAACCGCCTGCCGGCGTCGTCAAGAACTGACATTGTGCCGAGGCCGCCGACATCGAACCGGAACCGCCGCACGGCGTCGACCCGACTCCAGCGGCGTCGGAGCATCAGAAAAAGGGCAGTAAGTGGAGTAGAGGGCGCCAAAGGCCCTGTGGAATCCTAAGAGACTACTCTAGGGGTTAGAGAGGTGCTGGAACCAGCTGGACTGTGCCAGGGGTGAGCTGAGACTAATTTAGAGGGGTTGTGTAGAGTGAGAGAGCCAGGTCTCTGGTATTCCCCCCTTGATCTACCTCAGTTTAGGCCTCAGCCTTGTCCAAGCCAGGGAGTAGACACCCTCAATCCTTCCACATCCCCACAAGCTGTGCCTGGGCCAAATTAGCCCATAGGAATTCAAATGTGATCTGATTCTATGAGTGTCACTGTCAGCTTTTAATTATTTATTGGGGGCACTGTATTTATTGTATTTAACCTATTTATTGCTTCACTGTATTTATTGGTCCACAGTATTTATTGATGCACAATATTTATTGGTTTACAGTATTTATTGCCTCAGAATATTTAATTGCCTGTATGTATTGCACTTATATTTATACCTTCCTTATTTATGATCACCCCTATTCATTGAATCATTAAGCCAGTATTTATTTGACCTGCACTATTTAAAAAGCTTGTATATTGTGATTGTGTTATTATTTATCTAATCAGCAACTAAGAGAAAAAGAAGATAAAGCAGAGATATTTTCATAATTTTTACGGTGTAGAGTCGTTTTTGGAACGGATGCGTGCATGGTTATTGTATGGGTATGTCGTATGCTTAGCACGGTGCCTGATTCCTGACCACTCGAGCCAAGCTACCACTGTGTGTCCCCCGGAAGTACCCCGTTACCACCAACCCTTACCGGTGTGGGAGTGGGGTATTTCCAACAGTTATGCACCTAGGGTGCATAGTGTCAATTTAGTTAGAGAGAACAGCAGGCTGGGGGTCTGATTAGCAGGCCCACAGCCTCAATATGTCAAAAACCAGTGAAGCAAAAAGCAAAAATTTGGGGTGACCATAGGATAGCAGACCCTACTCTCCTACACAACCCCCCCAAACGCAGGGACATTAAACTAGCCTTGACCAGTCTCGTCTTCATGTCCTAAGTGGAAGTACCTGGAGAGACCATCTGCATTCCCATGGTCTGTACCTGGCCGGTGCTCCACTGTAAAGTCCATCCCCTATAGGGAAATGGACCACCTAAGCAGTTTGGGGTTTTCGCCCTTCATCTGATTTAGCCACAAGAGGGGCTTATGGTCGGTCTGAATCTTGAAGTGAGTGCCAAACAAGTATGGCCTCAGCTTCTTCAGGGCCCACACCACAGCAAAGGCCTCCCTCTCAATAGCTGACCAATTATTCTCTCTGTGGGTTCAACCTTCTGCTAATAAAAGCAATGGGTTGGTCTTGACCATCTACATTAAGTTGTGACAGTACAGCTCCCACACCCAACTCAGAAGCATCTGTTTGGACAATAAACTCTTTGGAGTAGTTAGGACTTTTCAGGATAGGTGCAGAGCACATGGCCTTCTTCAGGTCATCAAATGCCTTTTGGCAGCTTACTGTCCACTGAACCTTTTTGGGCATCTTCTTGGATGTCAGATCATTAAGAGGAGTCACAATGGACCCATAGTTCTTAACAAACTTCCTGTAGTATCCAGTCAAGCCCAAGAAAGCTCAAACTTGAGTCTGGGTGGTTGGAGGGGACCAGTCCTTGATGGATTGTATCTTACTCTCCAGTGGTTGAACTTGGCCTCCACCTACAAGGTGGCCCAAGTACACAACCTTACTCTGCCCTATCTGGCACTTAGTAGCCTTGATAGTGAGGCCTGCCTTTTGCAGAGCCTCAAGTACCTTCTTCAGGTGGATCAGGTGATCCTCCCAGGTGGAGCTAAAGACAGCAATATCATCAAGATATGCTGCACAAAAGTCATCCAACCCAGTAAGGACTTGATTCACCAACCTTTGGAAGGTGGCAGGTGCATTCTTCAGACCAAAGGGCATCACCAAAAATTGATAATGCCCACCTGGGGTTGAGAATGCTGTTTTGACCTTGGACTCCTCAGCTAACCTGATTTGCCAATAACCAGCTGTCAAATCAAATGTGCTCAAAACCTTAGCAGAAGCCAGTTTATCTATGAGCTCATCTGCCCTTGGAATAGGATGTGCATCTGTCCTAGTGACAGCATTGAGTCCTCTGTAATCCACACAGAACCTCATCTCTCTCTTGCCATCTTTGGTGTGAGGTTTGGAGACCAGAACCACTGGGCTAGCCCAGGGGCTCAATGACACCCAGTTCCAGCATTTTGTGTACCTCAGCCTTTATACAGTCCCTGACGTGGTCAGGTTGTCTGTAAAGTTTGTTCTTTACAGGCAGACTGTCACCAGTGTCCACCACATGGGTACACCAGTCAGTTTGACTAGGTATCAATGAAAACATATGCTGAAATGATTGTAGAACCTGTCTACATTCAATCTGCTGATGATCAGTGAGGTTGCCTCCAAGGGTCACTCCTTCAACTGAACCATCCTCAGGGTTCTGAGACAACAGGTCTGGGAGAGGGTCACTCTCTTTCTCCTGTCCCTCATCTGTAGCCATGAGCAAGCCCATGTCCCCTGTCAACATATGCTTTTAACCTGTTAACATGGAGTACCCTGTGGGGACTCCTGGGAGTTCCTAGGTCCACCAAGTAGGTGACCTCTCCCTTCTTTTCCAGGATTGTATGGGGTCCAGACCATTTGTCTTGGAGTGCTGCTGGGGCCACTGGCTCCAACACCCATACCTTCTGTCCTGGCTGAAACTCAACCAAGACAGCCTTTTGGTCATGCCAAGCTTTCTGTAAGGCCTGGCTTGCCTCAAGGTTTTTGAATGCCTTCTCCATATACTCAGCCATCCTGGAGCGGAGACCAAGTACATAGTCCACTATGTCTTGTTTAGGCTTTTTGAGAGGTAACTTCCATCCTTCCTTCACTAAACACAGTGGGCCTCTTACAGGGTGCCCAAACAACAATTCAAAGGGGCTGTAGCCAACTCCTTTTTGTGGGACCTCTCTGTAAGCAAACAGAAGGCAGGGTAGAAGGATGTCCCATCTTCGCCTGAGCTTTTAAGGTAATCCTTTGATCATACCCTTTAGGGTCTTGTTGAATCTCTCAGCAAGCCCATTGCATTGTGGGTGATAAGGAGTGGTGAACTTGTAGTTGACACCACATTCCTTCCACATAGCTGTCAAGTATCCTGACATGAAGTTGGTACCTCTGTCAGAAACCACCTCCTTAGGAAACCCCACTGTGGAGAATACTCCCAGCAGGGCCCTGGCCACAACAGGAGCTGTAGTGGTCCTAAGGGGAATTGCCTCTGGATACCTGGTGGCATGATCCACTACCATCAGAATAAATCTGTGCCCAGATGCAGTGGGAGGATCCATGGGACCCACTATATCTATTCCCACTCTTTCAAAGGGAACCCCCACCACAGGTAGTGGTATTAGGGGGGCCTTTGTTGTGCCACCTGATTTGCCACTGGCTTGGCAGGTTACACAGGAGCGACAAAACTCCTTGTTATCTTCATTCATGTGAAGCCAGTGAAAGTGAGGGACAAGCCTGTCCCAAGTCTTGTTCTGGCCTAAGTGTCCTGCTAGAGGAATATCATGGGCCAAGGTAAGAAGGAAGCCCCTAAATTGCAGAGGTAAAACCAACCTCCTGGTTGCACCAGGTTTTGGGTCTCTAGCCTCTGAATAAAGGAGCCCATCATCCCAATACACTTTATGGGTACCTTGAGCATTCCCAGCAGCCTCAGCAGCAGCCAGCTGTCTGAGGGGTTCAAGAGATGGACAGGATAACTGAGCCTGCCCCAAGTCAGCCCTGGAAGGTCCCCCTGTCCCCAGGAACTCAACCTGATCAGGTTCAAGCTCTTCAGGGACAGTTCCTTCAGGGTCCTCTAGATCATCTTCCTGGGAAGGCTGATCATCACTTGGAGGCAGGGGGAAGGCACAGCCTTAACCCTCCTGTTCTTCTTCTTGGTAGGTGCTTGGTCCATTGTTCCAGGATCCAAGACCTGTGGTTCAGTAAGGCACTTTTTGGCCTGTGACCTGGTCACAGCAAGGACATGTGGTGATATACCTAACATCTCTGCATGTGTCCTGTACTCCACTTCTGACCATAGAGAACTCTCTAGGTCATTGCCCAACAAACATTCTACTGGGAGGTCTGCACTAACCACAACCCTTTTGAGGCCAGTTACCCCTCCCCATGAGAAGTTAACAACAGCCACACTATGTGAAGTAGTGGCATTGCTGGCATTGGTCACCAGGTAGTTCTCACCTGGTATGTACTGTCCAGGGTCCACAAAGCCTGGTGTCACCATAGTGACACTGGCACATGTGTCCCTGTAGGCTTGAGCCACTTTTTCATTTATTGAAAGAGTCTGTCTGTACTTGCCCAGGTTACTGGGGCTCACAGTCAGGGACAAATCCATGTCCCCATCACAGATCAAGACTGCCTGTGTCAGGGTTCTGTCTAAGTCAGAATCTCCTTCAGTTCCCATAGTGATTCCCACTACACCCTTTGTCTGGGGACCAACACTGCTAACAGTAGTACTGGGAGCAGGTGCCTTAGGGGCAACAGTGTTGGGGGCTCCACCCTTCTTACAATCACTAGTCCAGTGAGTTGTATTCTTGCAAGATTTGCACCAGGGTTTCTTTGGACCTTCCTTCTTCTTCCCTTTAGGTTGGGACCCACCCTCGTTAGTACTAGTTTGGGGCCCTGTTGGAGACTTCTGGTCTTTAGATTTCTGATCTCCACCCTTTTGGTCTGTTTTCTTCTGATCACCCCCTTGGCCCTGGTTCTGGTTCTTTTGCTTAACCCTGGTTCTGACCCATTTGTCTGCCTTCTTTCCCAATTCTTGGGGAGAGGTCAGATCTGAGTCAACCAAGTGTCGATGCAGTTGCTGGTTCTGACAGTTATTTAAAATCTGTTCTCTCATCATCAAATTGTACAATCCTGTATAATCAGATACCTTACTTCCCAGCAACCAACCCTCCAAAGCCTTAGTGGCACATTCAATGTATTCAGACCAGTCCTGAGTCTGTGTCTTCTGGGTGTCTCTGAGCATTAACCTGTACTGTTCAGTGGTTAAGCCTAACCCATCAACTAGGACACTCTTCAGGGCTCTGTAGTTTCTGACATCCTCCTCCCTAACAGTGAGGAGTCTATCTCTGCCTCTTCCTTCAAAGGAGAGCCATAAGATTGCTGCCCACTGGTCTTCAGGAACCTGCTGCACTTTGCAGGCTCTCTCAAGAGCCGTCATCCACTTGTGGATATCATCCCCACTTTTGTAGGGGGGCACAACCTTGGACAGGTTCCTATTGTCAAAGACCCTATCTTTGTCCTTAGGGACAATGCTGCCACCAGTGGGTATAGACCCACTCTCTCTAGGTTGCCTAGCCTTACTCAGTTTCTCTTCCATCAGAGCTACTTCTAGCTCCTGTCTCCTGATTCTCAGCTGAGCTTCCTTCATTCTGGCCTCATGTTCCCTCCTCTGAGGGGTGGTCATCCTTCTTCTGGAGTGACCTTGAGAGCCTCTAGAGGCATGAGAAGCATTAGATTCACCTGAGTGATTCCTTTGCCTCCCAAACCCCTGGTTAAGTCCACTAGGGAGATCCAATGGAGTGACCCCATTGTCAGTCCCCAGTAGCCTTAGGTTAGCTGGGCCACGTATAACACTTGGCACTGGGCTAGTTCTCCCTTCATCCCCACTAACATCTGTATCCCTATCACTTTCATCCTCTGTAGTATGATTCTCATCTAAGGGGTGACTATTGGAAAGGGGTACCTCAGTAGCATCTTCAGAAGGGGGGCCTCCTGTTCCAGTCCCTAAGGGGCCTAACTGGGAGGCTTTCTTGAGAGCTTTCTGATCTTCATCAGCTTGTAAAAGCTCTCTGAGTTCAGCAGAGGTAGGGTTCTTGGGCTGTTTAAGGCCCCTGATATTTGCCAACTGCCTGAGCTCATTTTGGTTTAGGGTAGCAAAGATGGATGGTGCCCTCTGGGGGTCACTCTCAACAGAGATGGGTACATTGGACCCCTCTGCCCCAGCCATTGCTCTTAAGTGTGGGTGGATGTGTTGCAATCTACCTACACTTGGGTTTTCCAACTAAACCTATCTAGTAGTTGTAGTCAGGGTGTGCTACTCCCTTTGCTCTACAACAACTAAGTTCAGTAGAACTTAAGTATATCTATCTTGTTTTATATGTACCTAAAGGTACCTGTATGATCTTTCAATTGGTAACAAAGAGATTACAGAGGTAAAACACAGCAAGCTCAAATCCAACCGCTGCTCACCAATGTGAGAAGTTGGCCTGGTATATGCTGTTCACTAGTTAAAGTGACCACCTTGTACCATGCCAAGCAACCCTTATGGTGTGGTTGTAAGTCAACCTTTTCGGACTAGCTGCCCTAGTGGTAGCGTAGGCTAAGCAGTCTTTGAGGCTAAACTCGTTAAAGCGTGTTAAGCAGGCTGTTTTACCATATGTAATCCCCTTTTATACCAATGAAAGGACACCACACAGATATATATTCAAAATATATATGTATTTATTACTCAAAGTATCCCCTAGACTCTTTATGAGCACAGGAGCACAAATCGTTAAACAAGACAACGTTATAATATACAGAAGTTGCACTTTATATGGATAGGCCCTGGTGGCCGATCAAACCATATACTAAAATAGTGGTATAAGTACCACGAACAGGAAAGGGAAAAGGCCTAGGGCCTCTAGAATTACTGGGCCTACAAGGAGATAACTTCAGTTAGTGACCAGGAGGTCCACGGGTCGCGTGTGCAGTGAGGAAAGTTACACTCGTGCTCCCATAGGTTTTCAATGGGTGCGTAAAAGTTCCAAAGTTACTGCTAGAAGGGTCTTCTGGATGGACTACGAATTTAAGATTCAAAACACAGACACTAGAGATGTTTCTCTACACTTGGGCACCGGAGTGCCAGCTTTACCTCACCCACAGGAAGCGGGTGCATAGGTCTCGAAGTGCGTCGCGTTTCGTCTATCGATTCAATGGAGCCTGATGACAAAGATGCTGCAGGCGGTCGGTCCAGAAGAGATGCGGTGGATCCAAGAGTGGATCGGAGTTGTAGAAGACCTGAAAGCAGAGGGGACAGTGTTCACAGTCACTAGCCAGTGACCGGTGTGGCACCAGGTAGGTACCAGGCGATGTCAGGTGCAAACAGGTGGTTAGGTGTAGCTTGTCTCCGCAGCCACGTGGTCCCTGAAGGTTGACGACGTCCAGGAGTCGGTTCACGAGCTGTCCCACGCAGGCTCTGGCTGTCGGCGGTGTCGGCGACTCGAAAGAGGCAAACAAGCCTTGGCAAAGGCAGGAGTCGTGGAAAGAGAAGTAAGCTGATTGTTCTGACCAGCAAGGTCAGAGGGGCTGCTCCTTTGGAGAGCAGCTGGGACCAGTCTGGAGCAACCAGACCAGCATCGTTGATTTCAAGTTAGGTCACCAAAATGGCCACTAGCCAACGGGCCAGGGACCGGGCAGGCGTGTCGAGATGCAAAGTGCAGAGGGGCCCCACGCAGATCGTGGAGATGCTGGAGGGCTCACCTTTGGTGCAGATGCTGCTTGGGTGTTGGGCTTCTCAGGACCCAAAGCACAACTTGGAGGGAGCCTCTGCTGTTGCGCTTGCAGCTTGTTGTCGGTCTTTCAAGATGGCTGGCTCCACGTGTCTCGGTGCCTCCACGGGTTCCTTCTTTTCAGGGACTGTGGATCGGGCGGTGAGAGGTCTGGAGGTCCAGGTCTTGTCGGGCTCTGGGCTCGGGCTCCGGCAGGAGGCGGCGGCAAAGCAGACGTCAAATAGCTGGTTGGTGCTTGCGTTAGCAAGATGGTCACTCCCTGACCATAGGGGAGATTTCCTTCTGTCCTCTGTGCAGCAGAGCGTCGAAGTTCCCGTCTTCTTCTTTGTAGTAAGTTGATTCCAGGATGTCTGAAGTCTTAGGACACAGCTCCTACCTTTAAACGGATTCTAGGGGCCGGACTACCTGCTAGGTCCCTCCCTAAGGGTGGGACCAGGAAGGGGGGTGGTTACACCCCCAATCCTTTGTCCAGCTCGCCCCAGGTCCGGGGCTGGTGTGCCCCAGGACCGGTTTGAACTGGCATATGCACCGAGGCTCCTTGTGAGCCTCAGGCATGTCTGATTCCATTCAAGCCCTACCTGACCAATACGCAAAATCCTGTCTGGGGTGGTGCTCGCACCTCCCCTGGCAGGAAACCCTTTGTCCACGTCTCCCAAGCTGGAAGGACTCCCAGCAGCAGGAGGGCAGACTTGTGTCTGTGGTGGCAGCATCCACTTTGTGGAGCTGAGGCTATGTCTGATTTTACCCGGGTTTCAGGTACTGTACATGTCGTGTCCCTCTAGAAGGGTGGAATGCTAACCCCGTCACCAGAATTGGCGAGGGGTTAGTATTCCAATTCGTATGACACCTTACTCGACATGTTTTGATAAAGCCAAACCAAAGATAGCATTTAACCGCGAGGTTCATAATGCACTTAAGAGTATATGGTATGACGATATCTGGAAACGGTAGAAGGAAGTTGTTCCGACCACTGCAGACAGGCTCAGCTCATGCCAGAGCACCATCTCACATGGAACCAAGCACTCTGCCTTCAGGATTGTCAAGGCCTGCCATAGGAGTGACTTATAGGTTACCAGGTGTCCCATTTAAGGTTAGGTATAGGTATACTACACCTAAGTAAGAGGTGGTTACACCAACTTACCCCAGCTGAGTGATCAGCCAGTTGTGTCAAATATGTTAGGCCAAGCCTGGGGTGGCATAATACATGCTTCAGCCCCTGGCAGGCCTTAGATACACCAATGCCCTGGGTACCTAGTGTACACTGGTACAGGGGCTCACAGGGTGATCCAATTCCAATTGGTTATGCACCTAGGGTGCATAGTGTCAATTTAGTTAGAGAGAACAGCAGGCTGGGGGTCTGATTAGCAGGCCCACAGCCTCAATATGTCAAAAACCAGTGAAGCAAAAAGCCAAAATTTGGGGTGACCATAGGATAGCAGACCCTACTCTCCTACAAAGTCCCTATTACTAAACGAAAGCCTTGAAACCAGTGCCCCTCATCGCTCCAAAGCACCTCCCCCTCATGCCCTCCTCCTCGGATTTCTTCATTGCCATCCTCCAACACTGCCCTTCATCTCTCCGTAGCCTCTTCCCCTCATGACCTCCTCCTCAGACTCCCTCCCTACCTCCCTCCACCAGTGCCCCTCATCGCTCCATAGCCCCTCCCCATGACCTCCTCCTCAGACTCCCTCCCTGCCACCCTCTAACAGTGCCCCTCATTGCTCCATAGCCCCTCCCCATGACCTCCTCCTCAGACTCCCTCCCTACCACCCTCCACCAGTGCCCCTCATCTCTCCGTAGCTCCTCCCCATGACCTCCTCCTCGGACTCCCTCCCTACCACCCTCCACCAGTGCCCCTCATCTCTCCGTAGCTCCTCTCCATGACCTCCTCCTCAGATTCCCTCCCTACCTCCCTCCACCAGTGCCCCTCATCGCTCCATAGCCCCTCCCCATGACCTCCTCCTCAGACTCCCTCCCTACCACCCTCCACCAGTGCCCCTCATCACTCCAAAGCCCCTCCCCATGACCTCCTCCTCAGACTCCCTCACAAACAACCTCCACCAGTGTCCCTCATCTCTCAGTAGCTCCACCCCATGACCTCCTATTCAGATTCCCTCATTGCCACCCTCCACCAGTGCCCCTCAGCGCTCCATAGCCCCTCCCTCCATGATGTCCCCCTCAGATTCCCTCATTGCCACCCAGCAACAGTGCCCATCATCTCTCCGTAGCCCCTCTCTCGTATGCATTTTATTTGTTGTATGGCGCTACTCGTAGTGTAGGGTGTCACAGTACTTTACATCACGCACACATTATGCAGAGACAATGAATCATACAAGTATGTAAATCAGCCTATAGGGATTGTCACATAAGCTAATGAGGGTTACCAGGTGTAGGAATCACATGTCATCCATACTGCTGGGCGATATGTTTTGAGAGGGTTAGGTTTGGAGAAGCACAAACACAGGATTTAAAGCATACCCCAGTGGTTGGGGGTTGGCTTTACTGATTAGAATGCTTATCTGCCCAAACAAACTCTTTATTGCAACATTAGAATTATGAAAGACTGGAAAAATTTGAACAAACTAGCAATAAAAAAATTAAAAAATCTAATTATACCATTCTAGGTTGAATGCAGGTCTTTGATGACAGTCCATAGGTCACTGTCTTATGTTAGGATTGTAACTTCTGAACAGCAAGTAATCAAAGGATCTCTGTGACAAAGGCAGTAACCCACTGAGCTATCCACGTTAACTACAGTTTATCTGCATTTAAAACTACAAACAGACAAAAGGTTGCTCTCCTGCAGGATCATTAATCCCCAGAGTTATCTGGACATTTTAATAGTTGCTGTGCATCCTTGGCAGAACCAGTCATGATAATGATACTAACGATTTAAACAAACGATTTAAATAAAATATACACGGCACACAAAGTATCCGTCGTGCACACAGATGAAAAAAACGCAACAATAGCCACACATTCTCTTACCTGCTCCTTACAAACTCTGTCACAGCCCCATCCGATAAGCAGCCCAAGGGGTCAGGGAAATTAACCCGCATAAACAAACTCCTCTTCACCAGAGCTGAAAAGAATTAAATATCCACGCAGCAGGAGGGTACACAAATCCAGGACCAACGAAAGGATTTGCCACCTTCGCCATGCCCCTATTGTACCTGCACGAGGGGCCGGGGACACAGCCCACATTTCTAATAGGAGATGATGCGTGATTGGGGGTGCGAGCCCAGGCCCAATCTCGCAACTCCTAAAGAAAGAAGGAAAATAACGTTCAGAGAACGTTTTAAATTGCAGTGGCTATTTTCTGTTGGCCTTGCTGATGTCACTGCCAGGGCCAAGGTTCATGTTTGGGTGGGCCAGGCTCATGTTTGGGTGGGCCTGGCCCACCCGGCCCACCCTCTAGAACCTGGCCTGGGTTCACACCAGAGAAAACAGAGGCCCTTAATCCCACACCCCGACAGGAATGATACCCAGTGGTGAACGTTTGCATGTAGAGTGGAAGAGTGCCTGAGTTGTTGTAAGGCCTCTATTACTCCTCTAACACCGAGGATCCCTGCAATCCCGGCCTCCGGAACCTCTGGATCAAAATGTGATGGCAGAGCACACATGGGGGTGAGTATCAAGGGAACTGGGGTCTGGAGAGGATATGAGCAGGCGCCTTCAACCCATCCCACAGGCACCACTAGGAGATGAACTGGGGAGGACGTAAACATTCATATGTCCCAAGTGGCACAACCAGAATCCCTTTTCCTCAGCCCCTTTTGTTTTTCATTAACATGCATAATAGAAAGGAGGAGGTGGGACACATACTGGTATCTTTTGAATCACCACAGAAAATACTGTGTCCACTCCCCAAGCATCGGGATAACAAACCTAGGAGCAAAAGCAGAGCAAGAGGTGACATATAAGTATCCAAGCCTTCAAAAAGATCTAGAGAACATTCATAGCCTCATGAAAAACAAGCATTGGCATAGCCAATAGGTCTCGCCTTTGGGACATTATAAGTGTTTAGCCATGCAACAGTTGATGTTGCACCAAGGATATTGTGCTGCAGAATTAAATACTTATAAGGTCCCAAAGGCGAGACCTATTGGCTATGCCAATGCTTGTTGTAACAGTGGCTGCACCAGGCACTGTGGGGGCAAGGCGTCTCTGAAGAATGGGCCCCTACACATGGCCACATCACTGCACAACACCTCTGGTTCAGACTCACCATGAAGTTAACAGCTGTTTTTGGCATAATAAAAAGTATCTCACAATCACCTCCAGGCATGGGGCCAGTGGTGACATTAAGCCTGGTTGTGTTCTAGGGATGTTGTTTCGCCATCCGTCGCAATGACAAGACTCTCACTCCTGCACATTTGTTTTGTTCCATTCTTAAGTTTGAACTTTAGTTGGTTATGCCTAGTCTCTTGTTTTTCTCCTACTGTACCGTTTACCTTTAAAAGACTCCACATAAATGCTTGGTCCCTATAAAATTGAGATATAATGGCTGTAACTTGGTTCTGTCTTTGGCCTGGGGTTCAGGGAGCCCTATTCATTACCATATTTAGAATGTTTTTTTTTGTTTTTACATACATACATGGCAGTTTCTATGAATGTTTTGCCATTTTCTCGTCCCTACCGGGTACAACAGTTCGCTGTTGCATCAGTGTGCCGTTTCCTCTTGGTCTTCCCATTGTCCCCAGGACACTGTATTCAAGATCGGTTACTCACTCATTCTATTCTGATACACAATTTCCTTCGAGTTGTGCAGCTAATTGTTTTGCCAATAAGCCTCAGCCCTCTTTACATTAAGAGGCACCCAATCACTGCAAGGCAGCCATAAAAAACCAAAGATGGAGCCTGACTTATAAATGCAGTTCCTGTCCATCTGAGCACCATGATCACTCAGGCTCCTTCTATCTGAGAACATGGATGACGAACAATACCTGAAGCTGCTGCAGGAAACCAAGAGCTGCTGAACGTCACAAGGTGCTAAGGGCTGGAAGCATTCGTCAATGCACCCCATATTTCCAAAAGGATCGGAGGCATCGGGATCTCTCAGAAGCCTCACTTTCGCTTGTCAGTAATAGGGAAAGTACTGCCAACGGCAGAAATACAGTAATCAACATTCTGTGTGCAAAGTCCTGATTACAAAACTTGCATTTGTCAAACTAGTTACTACAGTGTAAGCGACAGAGCCACGCCATGCAGGACTGGAGCTTGGAGAAGGGAAGATCACGCTAATAGGGCAAGAGATGAAGGACTCGCGCCGGTAGGAAACCTGATGAACAGAGAACCCTCCGGCTCCAGGCAGTAGGCTGTAACAGCTGTAATGCGACAACGCACTGCTCAGAGAAGGCAAATCTAATAACACAACAGGAATAGCATGCTTTCAAAGCGCAAGGCTTCAAATCATCAATTATAGATACAAGTCATACTCCGGGATTAATTATGGGCAAACTGCCAAGCTGAACAAATGTACCAGTGAGGAGTGCTGGGAGGAAGAATCACTCCGCAATAGCGGCTATCTTGTAGAGTGCGCTATGTTACCAGTGCAACGCATCCATAACACTGAAATGCAGTTACAACAATTTTTGCAGCGCATTGTTATTTTCAATGTTCAATTTTAAAAGTAACGGCCTCGAAAGCGAAAGTAATCACGATCAAAGCGAAAGTGATCGCAATCGCGAGGACGGGACGCGCTGTGTGGTAAGCACGCGAGTGGTTCGCGCGCAGCAGTGATTGGCGGCTGCGCGCGTGCACGTTTGCGTGAACGCAAAAGTTAGGCCAGCGAGGTCTGGTAGCACTTTTGAAACCCATATACCAAATGTCTCTCCGTGCAGCGCATGCGCTGGCTCAGGCGAGACATAAAATCATGAGCAACAACTGAGACATCTACCAGTCCTGAAAAACATGACCACCAGACTCGGGTGGTCCACTCTCCAAATTATCCACTTTTCTAACTTTAATATTTTGAATCATCTCGACTGGTCCTATGAACAGGGTGGCAAATCTTATCGGAGTTTGGGAACATCCTGAGATTCTCCTTCAATGATTACCCGCTTCTATAAGGGAGGAACCCATGGAAGACGCCAGCCGCCCTTGCTGTTTTTTGCTGTCACACACACAGGAATCAGAGGCTTCCTGCCCATCTCTTTTCTCCAGGCGTTTAGCTCAAGCCACCTCTAGTTACTATCATTCCATAATCCTCTGAATCTGAAGACTGGTGGCCAAGAGATGATCTCACTAAAGTCTTCCTGTGAAGAAGGTTAACAAAGCCATACAAAGCTAACTTCATAACTGGAACAACGCTGGCAAACTGTTGGAACAGGTTTGTCCCCTGCAGGATTAGTGGGCATGATCCTCTGCTGTGTGTGAACCCGCATGCAAGTGTCTTGCCAGCTCTGCATTTTTGCTTTGGTCTCAGCACAAATGCCAATCACGTATGAGCACTGAGCGCCAGTGTAGCTGGGTGCTCTAAAGTGCCAAGACCAGAAGGGAGCTTTGTGGAAGGATGCACCAAGCGTGCCTTCCACCGCAGATGCAATAACTGTCCTCTCATTGGATTGTGCAGCACTGGCAGTGGTAGCAGCGTGAAATGTTACCACCTGGACAGGCCATTTACATTATACCTACAGAGGTCAGTGACCTACTGGCCTTGCAGTGTAAATTGTCCATTCAGTTCAGTACAATCAGGTTGTACACTCTACTACTCTGTGCATGAGTGTAGTGTGTATGTTTGTCTGTGTGCATGACTACAGTGTATTACAGAAGTGTGCACGGAGTATGAGCACCATGCTAGCCCATGGAGGCTTCAGAATCCATTTTGTTCCCACTGGCAGGGAATTGTATACCAAATGGAGGACGGAGATCTTCTTCCAGACAGACTGCATGGATTGCAGAACCCTGACTCAGACGTAGCCTTTTGGTAGTTAATGAAACCACCAGGAGTGGGATGACAACAGACATCAATGCCTTTGAAATGTAAGTCTGTTCCTTGGGCATGGCTGCCACCTCCTTTGTGTGCCTGGGTTTTGAATGGCAATGAGAAGGAGCTTCTCTGACCCACCCTCCTTCCTGCAGTCATCTGAAGAATAAAGACGGTTTCTGTCTTGGATTGAGCCAAAAGGGCAGATGCCAGGACTCTTGAAATATTTTGCTAACAGAGATCCGGAATCAGCTAAAGGAGTCTGAAGGAGTGTAAGAAGTGCGGCTGGAGCATCCATTCAGTCTTCCGGCATTTGCAAGACCAATGGAGGCTAGATACATCAGCCTGTAGGGGGACTTCTGTGATCCTAGGCTGGAATCTCTGACTGCCAGCTTCCCAAGGGATAAAGGGACTATCACACCAGAAGACTACACACTGCTGCTGAATATCTGTACTGGAAAGGGGACTGCTGAGCTGAGAGCTGGCCCTTAGCGGTGTCATTGCATAGTCTCTCCCCAGAGGTGAAACCCAAAGACAGCTGCCTTCTGTGGATCTGTGTGGTGGAGTGCTGTAGGCTCCATCTAGAAGGAGACCGCCCAAGGAGCTGCAGTGGTCTGACCGGGAAAGAGCTGGGCTAGTGAATTTGTGCCATGTGATAGCATACTGAGGAACAGCGGAAGTCTAGAACATTGGAACTCCCTCAGAATGACTGCCAGTGAAGCCCACATTGTTGTGCCCCATGGTGTACCTGTCTGCACTACCGACATCATTGTACCCCAGTCTGGCTGTGCTGCTTGATCGTGTACCTGCCTATGCTGATGGCATCTTACTGCCCCACCATGGCCTTGCTACTTCATTGTGTATCTGCTTGTGTTGCAGAGATTATTGTGCCCCACCACAGCAGTACCACTCCATAGTGCCTCTTCCCATGCTGCCGACCTCGTTGTGACCCAGTGTGCTCTAGGACTCGTTCATCATATGCTTCTGCATGTGGGTATCCCAAACCCACCATGACCCTATGCAGCGGGGTGACTGTCCTCAACTCTGTGCGCCACCCCGACCTGTGATCTCCACCACTTGCCTGGGCTGACCAATACACTCTCATGAATGCAACCAGAGAGTCGGGCTGGCCAGACGTCAGATCTGTGAAGACCGGAAGAAATGCCAATGGAGACTGTACTACATCTATTGCCTAGGTGAAGCAAACTGAATAAGGGAAGAGAACAGACTTTTCTGAACATTGTCATCAAAGGAAGATCCAATGGTCCCTGTTCGGGGGTAGGGGGTAGCCATACACCTGCCATTTTCATGTTAACACTTGAACCTGTTGTTCCCCATTCGAGCGCTATGGACTCCCCATAGCACTATTAGTGCAGTGATTTCGCTGTAGACAAGGAGAGAAGCATCTTGTACTTTGTTGTGCCTTTAAGCGATTAAGAGTCTGTGTAGTGTTGTGTTACTGTGTGAATAGAATACTTATCTTTTATTAAGATCAAGTATTGACTTGACAACGTAATTACTGGTGGGTTATTGTGTGCACTGTTAAGTTATGAGACTCCCCGAGTAAGCTCTGGACTGCTCGCCCATTGAGAGTCAAGTACTATAGGGCTGTACTTATTGCTCGTTTTGCGGGACCATAGTAGGTGGGCCCGAAAATAGCAGTGGAAAGGGATCATAACCCCCATGACTGTGGCCTAGTTACCAATATAAACATCTGTTCTGACAAACAATCTTTAAGCTAGGACCAAAGCAGAGATGCATGAGCCTGGTCTCAGGTTAAAGGGCCTGCTAAAATTCCTAATAAATCCTTAGCATTATTGCACATTTACACATATTTTAAATGCTCTACCATTTTGTTTTCCTGTGTTGTACATTGTACATTTAGCCTAGCTGTTCAAGTAAGCATAGCCTCCTCCTGAAGTTGGTATGACAAAGTGAGAACTGTAGATTTAAGTCAGCCTTTTACCATAGCTTATTGTGTCACATTCTTCCCAAGAGAAAAGCCTGGCACCTGCTCATCAGTGTCTTTCTGGAGTTTCTGTTCAACCACATGCCCTTTCCTCCACTAATTGCATTGAGAAAAACAGTATAAAGGTGGCACCCTAAGGTATTGAATCTAGAATTACATGATCCTACTGATCAGACACTGGTTTGTTGAAATGACAAATTTTGCATTGAATATTTTTGATGCTTACTGGTTATTTGTGCTTTAAACATGTTAGATTTGAATGAGCTTTCCTAAGTGTCTGTTTTCTGTCACAGAAATGAACTATAAACTGGAATGTAGCCCAAATAATTACTAGTGGCGGAAATTAATTCAAGCATTCCTTCGATCTCTTTGTTGTTTCTTCTGCAACGCATGAATCAGCCAAGCCCAGAGGAAAGGATATAAAATGTTACCCTCCACTTGGAGCAAACTCTCAAATGGTGCCTTCACTAAAAGCGCTATCAATTGGAAATGATGACCATGAATGATAATCCAGGGACACCTCTGGTGAGCTGGATAGCTAGGAATAAAAGTATGCTCTATGTCAATCAAAGGCAGTTTCAGTGCTTCCCTGGGAAAATGAAGATATGAAACACGGAAGAGTCTCCATTTTGAACGTGTGGGTTCAGACCTAATGGCGTGCTCTATTCAACTCTCTCTGGAAGCAGATTTTATTCATGTAATGCTTTTCACTAGATTCAGCAATAAATAAAATACTTTAAAGACCATCCTGCTCCTGAAGAGGAGTGGCTGGTACAATAACTCCGACGCATACTGTCTCTTTAATACCATCTTGCAGAGGTCTCCTACAATCCATTTACTTTGACCATCAGGTTACTGGCAGGCCACATTCCGATAAGAGAGTTTAAACTTATATCCAGTAGCAATTTGGAATAAAGGTGTTTCTTAAACATCTAAAGATTAAATCGCCTAGACATCCTTTATGAACCAAAGCCATGGACTGCCCACGCATATTCTTTCCTGTAGGGTTGCAGCAGTGTAATCCAAGGCACAGGATTTGATGGCAATGAAGAAGATGAAGATGGATGTGTTTTGGCTCAAAAAAA
Organism: Triturus cristatus; assembly: GCF_964204655.1. NCBI lineage: Eukaryota > Metazoa > Chordata > Amphibia > Caudata > Salamandridae > Triturus > Triturus cristatus. Next base: position 406,139,947 of record NC_140583.1, on the reverse strand, counting down.
TGAAGTATAGGTTTTAGCTGGAGAGGAGGAAACTGTGAATTGTTATTTTGCTTTACTTCTTGAGGATTGGGGATGTCTTAAACTCAATAGTCCATAATATGGATGCGTAGTTGTGTCAATGAATGTTTTCTAAAGTCCATAATAATGTATTCAGAAAAGAGGAAAAATATTAACAGATACTTTGGGTTGGTTTTGATCTGCTAGTTTCAGACCCACCCAAATGCCAGACCTCAATTACTGCCAGACCTCAATTAACTTAAATAGTTTATCCCATGGGCAGAGTAGTGCATCACACGACGTCTGATATTGTTACAATTGATTACGTCAGATAAGACATTGTTGTAGAAGGATACAAGGCTGGAACATCCCATGGCTGCCCAAGGCATACCCCTTAAAGGTTAATGCATGTCCCTCTTGAACCATGGTGGAAAATTGGTAAACCGGCTTGACGGTTTTGGTATAGGATTTATTCCCGAATGTGAGGAGCCATAGACTGTGCTTCAGAATGGTGTTCATGGGCAAAAGGGGTGTTGCTCTGCCACCCTGGGGGAAGAAACAAGAGCAGGGAAAACAAACCGAGAGAAGCTGAAAAGAAATTACTGCACAAAGGATGTGTGTTGAATCTATTGGGTGAACTCTAATGAACTTTGCAGATGTCCTACTGCCCAAGCACCAGCCAGGTGAGGATTTCTTCGACCTGCAGGCACAAGCTACAACAGTGACATCACATGAGAGAGAGGGCTGAATTAGAATGGCATGGATTTGGTTGCTTGTGGGGCACATGAACATTGGCCCTGGGAGGAGTTACAAAACTCTATGCACCTCAATGGCTGGAGGAGTGGCATGCCGATGAGGACAAGGAGGGAGTGGGTGGCAACAATTTATTGATTATCACAGAAGGGCAGGCTGTAGAAGGGGTGTAGGGGGTTGCTCTTCTGGCAGTAAAACATGTTTAGTACTGCATTGGGTTCCACTTTGAAAAAAACATTTTGGAGCTGAGCACACAGAGTGCTCCTCATCTTGACCGCAGAGGCCCAAGAGAAGGAAGGAAACAGCTGCAGACACCAATTGCACTAGTGGACTAAGATGTAAGTGTGCAGTTAAGCCTCTGCATCATGGGCATCGCCCCCCCCCCCACACACACACACACTTTAGCAGTTACAGGGGTAGTGGGGTTCTTGATGGGCCTCTTCTGGTTGCAGCTTGGCAGACAAAGACTCATAATGACCTTGGGAAGGTGAGCAAGTGAAAGAAAGGATGGGTGGATAGAAGGAGGGATGGATGGATGGAATGGTGGATGGATAGATGCATGGATGAATGAGTAAAAGGATGGATGTAAGAATGGAAGAGAGAAAGGGAGAGAGGGTTTATGAGATAAAGGGAGGGTGGATGGATGGCTAGGTAAAAGGGTGAAAAGATGGAGGAGTGAAAGCATGGACTGATGGACGATGAGAGAAAGGGTGGATGGAAGGATGAGAGGAAGGATGGATGGATGGATGAATGGAAGTGTAAAAGGGTGAATGAGTGGATGGAGTGAAATTATGAATGGATGAGCAAAAGGATGGATGAGTGAAAGGATGTATGGAAAGATTGAATGAGTATAACAATGGATGGATGAGTGAAAGGCAGGGTAGATGGATCAATGGATGAGTGAAAGGGAGAATTGATGGATGGATGAATATATGGATAGATGGATGAGTGAGTGAAAGGATGGATGGCTGAGTGTAGGGGAAAATGGAGGGATGTATGAGTGGATTGATGGACTGATGGATGGATGGAATGATGGATGGAATAATAGATGGATGGATGAATGGCTGAGCGAAAGGGTGGATAGTTGTATGAGCCAAAGGGAGGATGATGGAGGGATTGAGTGAAAGGATGGATAGATGGAGCAAAAGGGTGAATGGATAAGCAAAAGGCTGGATAGATGATTGAGAGGATGGGTGAAAGGGGGTATATAAGTAAAAGGATGATTGATTGAGTGGACTGATTGGTTTGATGGATAGATGTCCCTAGACCAGTGGCAGCTCCCTTTTATGGGCTCCAGAGCTACACTACTCCCTCTTCGTTTTGTGGTCCATTTTTATTGTACCAAGAGTGAATAATTGTTCACTCTTGGTACAATAAAAATAAACTGCAGACCCACTTCGGGTCCAGCAACAAACAGAGGCAGCTAGTGACATTGTTTGATTACTGGCACAGGTACATGAAGGTTCCTGCTTCGTTCGAGCACTGTGAGCATGTCTGTGTGACTATTTGTGTGAGTTAAAGTGAGAGAGAGTCCGTGAGTGACTGACTGAGTGAGTGAGAATGGCAGTAAGTGTAAATGAGTGTTACTGTTGTATTTTGGCGCCCTTTTTATTCACGTTATACATAAATGGTTTGGATAAAGCCCTAGGAAAATTGGGGGTTGACTGCCCTAGAGTGGCCAATAGAAGTATACCTGTTCTGTTATATGCGGACGACGCAGTACTCCTCGCACGAACAGGGAGGGGTCTGCAGGCCCTCATTGACGGTTTTTGTGGGTTTATGGCACACCTAGACTTATCTCCCAACTTAACAAAATCCTCTATTATGGAAGCTGGAAAAAGACCAATGAGGAATTTCAGTTTCAAAATTGGGGGTCATAAGCTCGAGAAGGTTGTGGTTTTTAATTATCTAGGAATCATTTTTGATAAACACCTTAAATTCACGCCATTAGTCACAGAAAAGTGTAAACAGCACACAAATATAATGGGCTCAATCATGTCCCGTGCCACGAGGTTGGGCCATTGGTCCCCGAACAAAGTATTGAATTTATACAACTCAATCTGTTGTTCCAAAATTATGTATGGGAGTGAGGTCTGGGGTACTAGAAACACCTCCATGATACAACTGGAGGAAAATAAGTTTCTTAGAAGGATCTTGCAAGTACCACAAAGCATCCCGGCCTACATTATACATGAAGAGTTAGGGCTCCCTTACATCTCTGATAGAATAAGCCTTAAACCAATAATGTGTTGGATTAAAATTTGGACTAATCCAGATGCTAGCTTTAGCAGAGAAATAATCACAGATTGTATTAAAAGGGAAAAAAGTCACAAAATACCATGGCTCAAATTCGTGAAGGACAAGTTGAAGTGGCTGGGCTATGTAAGATGTTTTGATGAACCCACATCCATGACGTCCGAATCGAAAACACTCATAAAAGCAGAATACTTGAGGCGGGTAGCCTGCTCTAGAGAAGATTGTGAAATATTGAAAGGGTCAGTGCGTGCATATATACTCACGAAATCTGTTGCAGGCATAGAACCTTACTTGGCGCAGATTTATAATAAAAATGACAGATTTTTAATGACCAGATTTAGACTGGACCTTTTACACCACATTTTAGCTGTTCCCGAGGGATTCACAAAAGATATTGGTTCAAAGGGTCCCTGTGTCTGCGATCTGGGATCTCCACAGGATACCCTCCATTTTGTATTCTTTTGTCCCCTGTATGAATTCCCGCGGGATGTTTTTTTAAAACCCATCCTAAAAGCGAATAAATTCACCCACGTCAGGGTAGCTCTTTTATATTTAAAACTTTCCGCGGAACCTCTTACACTGTTTTGCACTGTGAACTTTTTAAGACTTGCTGCAAAATTGAGGAAATCGAGACGCGAGACATAAGTTATCTCGTTGTCAGTGTACTGGAGGTGGGGTTTCGCTTCATGTTATTTGATACGTACGAGGCATATAATAGTAGTACTAACCAAAGAAGTATGTAAATGACGTACGGGATGGTTTAGCGCATTGGGGATGTTATATGGTATTTTTAATGATAAAATTCTTTTATAATATATGTTTTAAGTAGTCTATGATCGTATATTTTATTCTGGATGATGGTTTTTTGCACTTTATAGTTGCTTGCACCCTGCACTTTAATAAGTAACAATTGATGAACTTATAGCCTGCCAGTTGTTTTGTGTAACTCAGTCAATGAGGCCATGGACAGGCCATTCAGAATCGACCTATTTTGTCTTGTTCCCACTGTGTTAATGAGTTTTAATATGTGAAGTTGTTTGCAATATTATTTTGTAACATGTGTAATTGTTTTTGTTCTTTTCTTGGATGTTTTTATATCCGAATAAAGATATTTTGATGATGATGATGATGAGTGTTACTGTGTGTGAGGCACAGTAAGAGAAGAATGAGTGAGACTGCAATAATTAGTGAGACAGACTGAGACTGAATGAGTCAGTAAACTTAGGGGGCTATTCAAAAGAGGCCTGCACCACTGAAGCATCATTTCTTTAGGTTCTCTGATGGCTCAGGCCTTTCAATCACATCTATGAGGCGACGCAAAGCCACCACGGGTGGCTTTGCATGGCCTCATATATATGGAGTAAGACAAGGCGCCTTACTCTGTGTCAAGGAGGCGTTCCATGGTCGTTGAGGTGGGTGTTCCCATGTGAAACCCATCGATTTTGATGCTGGCCTGGATTTACAAAGCCACGTAAACCTGGGGCAGCAACAAAACCTTGCGCCTCCTTGTAGAAGGGGTAATGAGGAGAAATGTTTTAGTCTCTCCTAGTTTTTTCCTCTTCCCATGTGTGCTACATTCTGCAGCACACATGGAATGAGGACAATACCTCCATGGATTGTTTTTGTGCAGGAAGGTGGCCCTTCCTGCACAAAAACAATCCTGCCAACAACACAGAATAAGGGTACCTTTGTTGGTGCAAGGCACCAAATTGTGTGCCGGCGCTGGCTGAAAGAACAGGAATGCAGTGTATCTCACAGATATGGTGCATTCCTACCCTTTTGATTTGGCCAAGGCCAGCACAGCAAAAATAATTGTGGCACTGACCTTTGACAAAATCTTTGTAAATGAGGCCCTTAGTGCAAGAAAGTATAACAGAACCCTTCAAGAAGAAGCTCATTGGAATTTGAAACAAGGATTATGCCCACCACTTTTAAAGTTCACCAGCCACCACTGGCTTCAGGGACCTGAAATTGATGGGTCTGTCTGCGTTTCTTGAGCGATAAAATACACAGGACTAATTTGAACCATTCCAGCAGTCTATGAAGTCAGCAGACGGCAGTTTTGTGAACTAACCCATTTCCGACTTGGAAATTTCTGTCTGCCATCTACAGTTGTGGTATATATAAATATAATGTAAAGAAAGAGGAACTCTCTCAAGTGGCACACTCTCTTTTACCTTGTTTTGAAATGTTTGCCTGATGCATGCAAAGGAGAGGTTAGCATTCTCCACATCAGAGGGACATTCATAGTTCAAGATAATGCCCTTTGGCTTAAAGAATGCCTCTGCCACCTTCCAAAGGTTGGTGAACTGGGTCCTATCTGGGTTGGACCAGTTCAGTGCAGCTTATCTGGACGATATAGTTGTGTACTGTTAGACCTGGCACCATTGGCGTGGGTCTCCCTTCCATTCTTTTGCTGTTGCCTTCTGTGTTTTTGCTGGTCTAGATGCTTTGGGCACTTTGCCACTGCTGTTCAGTGCCAAAGTTCAAGTGCGCCCTTTGCAAATTGTTGTTATGGGTTAGTGATTCCATGATTGGCCTATTTGATTTACTTGTCAGACCCTAGTATAGTGCACGGTGTGTGACCAGGGCTGTAAATCAAATGCTACTAATGGCTGCAGCACTGATTGTGCCACCCACAGAAGCAGCATGTGCAGTCTCGGACTGCCATGTCGACTTGGCAAGTGCACACACTCGCCAGTCCCTAAACCATCTCTTTTCCGCATGTTAGTCACCCCTAAGGTAGGCCCAAGGTACCCCTGTGGGCAGGGTGCATTGTATGTGAAAGGTAGGACATGCCCTGCTGCGTGTGGCGTGTTCTGAAAGTGAATTACTGCCCAGTTTGTTTTTCACTATTGCAAGGCTATTCATTCGTGAAGTCACCTCCCCTACACAGTAAGAAACCGACGTCTCACCTCCCCTGCGCTGCAGTAAGGAACAGAGGCATCACCTCCCCTGGGGTCTTAAGGAACCGACGCTGCAGGCGCCAACGAAGCATTACCTCCCCGACGACATGCACCGTCTTTGCTTTCATCAATTCCAAGGTACTGTTCGTTGTGGTCTGCTTGACTCTACCTTGTGGTCGGTGCCGTACTTTGGGATTTTCATCTGTCATGACGTCGTTATAACTCCAGGTTGAGTTATTTGTTGCTAGAAGCTTGATTTGAGTGAATAACCTATTTTTAAGGATATTTCTGATACTGTATCGTGGATTTTTGTCGTTTGGTCTTGTTTTCGTTTATATAAATATTACTTATTTTTCTAAACTTGTGTGGTGTCCATTTGTAGCGTTTTTACTGTGTTACTGTATGTGTTCACAAATGCTTTACACACTGCCTCTGAGATAAGCCTGTCTGCTCGTGCCAAGCTACCAAGGGGGTGAGCAGGGGTTATTTAGAAGTGTATCCCCTTTAGCCTGACTAGAAGCAAGGGCCCCTATTTGGACAAAGGTACCTGCCTCTGCCAACTAGAGACCCCCATTTCTAACATTGGGGGTCAGCGGTGTAGATCCCGGACTTGCATTTGTGATTTACATACAGTGATTGGTGTACGCTACTAGTAAGAGCAGACCATTACGCAACAACATACATTTTTGAAGAGTTCTTCCTTGGAATTTTTTGCATCTTGAGAACTGCCAATTTTCACCATGAGTAAACCAGCATCAATCAATCAATCAAACATTTGTAGAGCACACTACATACCCGTGAGGGTCTGAAGGCGCTGGGGGGGGGGGGGGGGGGTGCTGCTGATCAAACAACCAGGTCTTGAGTAGCCTCCTGAAGGTCAGCAGGTCTTGGGTCTGTCGTAGGCTCAGTGGGAGGGTGTTCCAGGTCTTAGCGGCGAGGTGGGAGAAGGATCTCCCACCGGTGGTTGTTCTTCATGCGTGGGACGGTGGCGAGTGCGAGGTCGGTGGAGCGGAGCTGGCGGTTGGGGATGTAGAAGGAAAGTCGTCTGTTGAGGTAGGCTGGGCGGTCTTGTGGAGTGCCTTGTGTGCGTGGATGAGGAGCTTGAAGGATATCCTCTTGTTGATGGGCAGCCAGTGCAGGTTTCTCAGGTGGGGGGTGATATGGCCGTGGCGTGGTACGTCGAGGATCAGTCGTGCCAAGGCATTTTGGATGCGTTGCTGTCGTTTGATGAGCTTGGTCGGGGCTCCCGCGTAGAGGGCGTTTCCGTAGTCGAGTCTGCTGCTGACGAGGGCCTGGGTGACTGTTCTTCTTGTATCTGTCGGGATCCACCTGTAGATCTTGCGGAGCATGCGGAGGGTGTTGAAGCAGGAGGAGGAGACGGTGTTGACTTGCTTGGTCATGGAGAGCGTTGAGTTGAGGATGATTCCCAGGTTGCGTGCGTGGTCGGTGGGTGTCGCGGCTGCCCCCAGTGCCGTCGGCCACCAGGAGTCGTCCCAGGCTGAAGGGTTGGAGCCGAGGATGAGGACCTCCGTTTTGTCCGTGTTCAGCTTCAGTCGGCTGATCTTCATCCAGTCGACGACGGCTTTCATTCCTTCGTGGAGGTTGGCTTTGGTGGTGATGGGGTCCTTGGTGAGGGAGAGGATCAGTTGAGTGTCGTCGGCGTATGAGATTATGTTGAGGTCGTGCTGTCAGGCGACGTGTGCGAGCGGGGCCATGTAAATGTTGAACAGTGTCGGGCTAAGGGAGGATCCCTGGGGTACGCCGCAGATGATCTCGGAGGCTTCGGATCGGAATGGGGGAGGCGCACGCTCTGGGTTCTGCTGGAGAGGAAGGAGGTGGTCCATTCCAGGGCTTTGTCTCAGATCCCTACGGCGTGGAGGCGTGTGCATTGTGTGCGGTGGCAGACGGTGTCGAAGGCGGCTGAGAGGTCCAGGAGGATGAGGGCTGCGGTCTCACCATTGTCCAGCAGGGTCCTGATGTCGTCGGTGGCGGCGATGAGGGCGGTCTCGGTGCTGTGGTTGCTGCGGAACCCTGACTGGGAAGGGTCCAGGATTCTGTTTTCTTCGAGGTATCAGGTTAGCTGTCTGTTGACAATCTTCTCGATGACCTTGGCCGGGAACGGGAGCAGAGAGATGGGCCGGACGTTCTTGAGGTCTCTATAGTCTGCCTTGGGTTTTTTGAGTAGGGCGTTGATCTCGGCGTGTTTCCAGCTCTCTGAGAAGGTTGCGGTCTCGATGGAGAGATTGATGACATTGCGCAGGTGGGGTGCGATGTTGCTGCTGGCTTTGTTGAAGATGTGGTGCGGGAATGGGTCTGACGGGAAGCCGGAGTGGATTGTGCTCATGATCTTGATGGTGTCATCGATGCTCACGCTGGTCCAGGCTAGCAGGGGGTCGTGGTCGATGGTGTGTGGAGAGTCTGTTGTGTTGCTGTCTGTTGGGGCTGTCTGGGTGTTGAAGCTGTTGTGGATGTCTGCTATCTTGCGGTGGAAGAAAGTGGCGAGGGAGTCGCACAGGGCTTGCGACGGCGGGATGTCGTTGGTGTTGGAGCTGGGGTTGGAGAGTTCCTTCACAATGTTGAAGAGCTCCTTGCTATTGTTTGCGTTGTTGTCGAGGCGGTCTTTGCAGGAGGTCCTCTTGGCAGTCCTGATGAGGTGTTGGTGGTTGCGGGTGGCGTCCTAGTGGGCTGCGTGGCTATCCGGAGTCTGTTCGATGTGCCATTTCTTCTCTAGTTTCCGGCAGGCTCGCTTGGAGGCTAGGAGTTCTGGGGTGAACCAGCTGTCCCTCTTGCTGGTGTCTCTGTGGGGGGGTTTCTTCAGTGGGCGAGGGTGTTGGTGCAGTTGTCGATCCAGTGTCTGAGGCTGTGGGCAGCATCGTCGGTGTTGGAGGGTTCGGTGGGTGGGCTGAGAGCGAGGTTTGCGTGTAGTTGGTCTTTGGTGTTTTGTCTTTAGCAGCGGCGAGGAATCTGTTGGGTGCAGTGGTGTGTGGTGAGTTTCTGGAAGGAGAAGTGGATGCAGCGGTGGTCGATCCAGAGGAGTTCGGTGGTGTGGCTGAAGGCGACGTGGGGACTTGCAGAGAAGATGGGGTCAAGGGTGTGGCCGGCGGAGTGGGTAGGCGTTGTGACGAGGTGCCTCAGTCCAAGGTTGGCGAGGTTATCGATCAGGGTTGTCGAGTTGCTGTTGTTGTTGTTCTCAAGGTGAAAGTTCAGGTCTCCTAGGAGGATGTAGTCGGTGGAGGTCAGGGTGCGTGCTGATGAAGTCGGCAATGGAGTCGCTGAACTGGGGTCAGGGTCCGGGGGGGTCTGTAGATGAGGGTGCCTCTGAGGGTTGAGTTGGGGTCTGTGTGGATCTGGAAATGCATGTGTTCGGCGGTGCTGAGAGTGTCGTCGGTGCTGGTCGAGACCCTGATGCTGTTCTTGTGGACGATGGCGATTCCTCCTCCGACTCCGTTGGTGCGGTATCTGCGGGTGATCTTGTAGCCGTCTGGGATGGCTATGGCGATGTCGGGTGCGGAGGAGTCGTTCATCCAGGTCTCTGTCAGGAAGGCGACGTTCGGGGATGATGTGTTGAGCAGGTCCCAGAGATCGACGGCTTGTTTGCATGCGGAGCGGGTGTTCAGTAGGATGCATCGGAGGTGGTTGAGGTCTTTCTTGGCGGGTTGTTCGGCGGCTCTGAGGCTGGTGTAGCTGCAGCTCCGGCAGGTGAAGGGACCGTGTGTGCGTTTCAGGGCATCCTTGAAGCAGGTGTGGATCCGTCCGGGGTTGAGAGCGTGGAGTGTGCTGGCATCATAGCGGTGGTGGTTGTCGGGGCGGGTGCGGGGACCAGGGGTTCTGGCGCTGGGCGCTGTCCAGGCATGGACGGGCGCAGACGGGCACGCCAGCGGCGCACCAGTGGCGCGGCCACGCAGTGGCCGCCATATATGGGGATGTGGAAGGGAGGAGCAGCTGGGAGGCCGGAGGCAGGGGCAGCGATTGGGCAGTGAGGGGGGCAGGGCCGCAGGGGACGCAGTAGCGGGAACGGGAGTGGTGAGGGCACCGAAGGCAACCGGGCACAATCAGGGGCAGCGAGGGAGAACAGAAGGCAGGCAAAGGAGGGCACAATCAGGGGCAGCGAGGGGGAACAGAAGGCAAGAGGGCACAGAATGAAGGGGCAACAAGGGGAACAGAAGGCAAGCAAAACGGGCACAAATCGGGGCAGCGAGGGGGAACAGAAGGCAAGCAAAACGGGCACAAATCAGGGGCAGCGAGCAGTAACAGAAGGCAAAACGGGCACAAATCAGGGGCAGCGAGGGGGAACAGAAGGCAAGAGGGCACAGAATGAAGGGGCAACGAGGGGGACAGAAGGCAAGCAAAACGGGCACAGATAAGAATGCAGGCACAGGGGGGAGACAGGCAACAGCGGTCACAAACACCAGAAGTCAGTATGGGCAGTACAGGGAAGACAGACAGACAGCGACAGAGATACAAACCAAAGGCCTACCACTGGCCACCAGGGATGAGGCGCAGGTGGTAGCCTGCGGGTGGAGGAGGGCCTCAGCTTCTACAGCAGCGGCAGCTGGGGCAGGGTCAGGACACACAGGCGGAGCTGTTTAGTGGGAGAGCGACCTACCAACAAGGTCAAGGGTTGCATTGCATCGGTGGATATTGAATTTGAGGAGAGAAGAGGGTTGATACCTACACTGTGCCACAACTTAAAACCATCTACAAAAAATGTAAAATCTCCGTGAGAGGCCTCAACAGGAAGGAGGAGTTCCAAAAGGCGCTGAGGGCCTGGTTGGAAGCAAGGAATGCCAGTTGGCAGACCGAGGATCCTATGGTGGAGGGGGAGAATTTAGAAGGGCAGCAGGATGGGCTAGTGGGCCTAACTGGGGGTGAGTGCCTCCCAGGGAAGGTAGCAGTGTGTCTTCAAGGGGTCGTTCTCCAGAAGAGTTGGAGGACAGGGACAAAAACAGAGTGCATTAAATGGAGCTTTCTAAGCTCAAGCTGGGGAGCCAGGGTGACTTAGAGCATAAGAGGTTGGAATTAGAGAGCAAGAAATTGGCCTTGGAGGAAAAGAAGATGCTTTTAGAGCATGAGAGAGTGTTGAGGGAGCTGGAGCTAAAAGCGTAGGGGCTAGAAATCACTCACTCTGGTAGCAGCACACCATCAGTGCCTGGGGAAGGAAAAGTATTCATCCCCAAAGATGTGATAAAAAATTTCATGCAGCATGAGGACATTGGGCAGTGGTTTAAGACCTATGAGATAGCGATGAAGTCCCACCTGGTCCCTGAGAGAAATTGGGGAGGGGGGTTGCGGGGGCGCTTCATAGGTGAAGGGAGGGAAACCTTACTAGCTTTGCCCACTGAGGATGCCCCCATGAAGGAAGCCTTGATAGCCAGGTATGGGTTGACCCCAGAGCTTTATAGGCAGTAATTTAGGACCTGTAAGAAGCTGGAGTCAAGTTCTTAGGTGGAGTATGTATCTTACTTATACAGAGCACTGGATGGATGAGTGAAAGGTAGCTAGGTAACTGACTTGCAGGGGCTCTATGATTTGGTTGCATGGGAACACTTGTCCAGTAGTTGTTTTCCAGAGCTACACCAGCACCTGATTGATAGTAAGCTGACTGACTCCAGGAAGCTTGCTGTGGAGGCGGACCGCTGGGTCAGTACCAGGTCCACAAAGGTCTTGAGGGAGACTGCGCCAAAGGTGAGAAGGGTCCCCGTAGAAGAGGGGGGGGACAAGGGGACAAGGGTGTCGATTCTCCTGTTCACGATCGAGGGAAGCAACACTCGATTGTGAACAGGAGAAGTGACACCACTTGGGCCTCCTTGTAGAGCGTGAATATATATGCATGGAGCCAACATTGTAGACTCTACAGATGACCTGAAGTATCCCGGTCATCACTTTTGAACGTAACTACGTGGGATGATGATCATCGTTCCTGTGCCCGGATTATGCTGATCCCTATTGTGTAGCCCAGCCATTCCCGCATCCAAGTTATACTCACTTGGGTGTAGGATAAGTGATACTAACAGTGATCACCACCATACCTCAATGTATACGCATGGAGCAGAAGCCGTAGGCTTGCTCCAACCACTGAACTATCCCAGCCATCTATTGGGATAAAAACACTGTTGGATACTATCGTTCCTGTACATTATTGTGCAACCGACATCCAGGATCCTACACGGCTACTGTCTGTGCTGTACTGTCCCCAGAAACACAGTCCTGATGAGACCGCGTATCTAGAGAGGGCACCATACAAAAGAGAGAGCCGGAATTAAATTAATTTGTATTTGTCCTTTTGAATTTTACCAATAACCTGTCTTCCCCTTTTCACAATGTCACACAGTATTCACTAATATAGGTTATGGTCACTTCACTGGGGTTCACAATACCACTGCGAATGTGTGAAGATATGCAAATATGTCAATGACTTGTGTTTAATTGCAAAATAAAATTACCTACTTCGGCTGAAGTTAGGTATACCTTAAATTAATAAATGTATGAGCTTTTTAAGGACTGTGAATACACAAGTGTGTATAGATACTTTGGTATAATTTGTACTGTGACTCAATGCAGGGTCATGATTAAATAAGGTAAATCTTGATTATGATTAAATCTGGGCAACTACTTTAGTTGCAGAGTGTGAATTGCTCTAGATACATGAATTCCTTGTGAACATTGTTTGGTGCTTTTGTACTTACCCAACTCACAAGGACGTATGGGTTGCTCTTGTTATTTAAAAGATTAAACGGAAGAGGCAGGGGGCGTGGGAAAACGGCCGCTGAAGTTCCCACAGTCCAGGAGGAGGCAAACCTTGAAGGGGAAGCCCTGGAGCCTACGGGGAACAAGTGGCTGAACTGGGGGACCTGCCTGAGCTTCCCACTAGCAGTAGGAAGGAGGCCCCTCCAGGAAAGAGTTCTGTGAGAAGCAGAAGAAGTGCCCTTCTCCTGTTGGTTTGCAGCAACAGGCTGTAAACCAGGCAGCAGGTGATCTGTCCGGATCACATTGGATTTACTGAGAGAATTGTCTACTGTATACTGAGCCTAAGGTTGCTGAGCCTGGGTTAGCCTGTGTGCTAGTGGTACCCCAGCTCTTCAGAGCCTTCCTACTGGGTCTGGCGCATGACGTGCCTTTGGCAGGACATTTAGGGCAAGACAAGACCTTTGAAAGGCTTGTCAGCCACTTTTACTGGCCCCAAATGCGTAAGAGTTCTGATACTCATTGTAGGACTTGCCAGACTTGCCAGGCAAGTGGTAAGAGTGGGAGGAAGTGCAAGGCTCCTCTCCAACCTTTCTCTGTGGTCAGCACCCCCTTTAAGAGGGTGGGGACATTGTGGGGTGTCTGAATCCCAAGACAGCCATGGGCAACAGGTTCATCCTGGACCATACCACCCGGTACCCAGACGCCATCCCTCTCCGGACTGTGACGGCCCCTGTGGTGGGTCGTGCGCTGATGGGGATTTTCTCCCGTGTGGGGTTCCCTAGAGAGGTGGTGTCCGACTGTGATACCAACTTCATATCCAAGTATATAAAGTCCCTGTGGCAGGAGTGCGGTGTAACCAATAAGTTCACCACTCCTTACCACACCCAAGGTAATGGGCTGGTTGAAAGATTTAACCAGACCCTGAAGGGTATGATTATTGGTCTTGGTGAAGCCATGAGGCGTAAGTGGGATGTCCTCTTGCCATGCCTTCTGTTTGCTTACAGAGAGGTGCCCCAGAAGTCCTTAGAGTTCAGGCCCTTTGAACTGCTGTATGGCCATCCTGTGAGAGGACCTCTGAGTCTGGTTAAAGAAGGCTGGGAGAAAGCTCCCAGTAAACCTCCTCATGATGTATATAGCTACATGCTGGCCTTCAGAAACCAGACTAAGCACTTCAAACAACTCGCTCAGGTGAATCTGGAAGCCAGCCAGGAGGAGATGAAACCTTGGTATGATCAGAATGCCACTCTGATCGAGGGTCAGCCTGGACAAAAAGTTTGGTTCATGGCCCCAGTGGAGCCTTGGGTGCTCCAGGATAAGTGTACCGGACCATTTGCGTTGGTGGAGCGCAAGAGCAACATCACCTACTTGGTGGACATGCAGTCTCCCAGGAACCCTTTGCGGGTACTGCATGTGAACCGCCTGAAGCCCCACTTGGAGAGGTCCGAAGTGGGCATGCTTATAGCAACAGATGCTGGGATGGAAGAGGAGACCTCCTGTCTGCAAAGGAGCAAGATGGGTCAGTGGACGATGTGAACTTCTCTACCACCCTGATCCCTGAGCAGCAGAGTGACTGTCGACAACTGTAGGGACAGTTTTCTGACCTGTTCTCCCTGACCCCTGTTGTCACTCAGTTGTGCGTCCATGATGTGAACACTGGGGATAGTCCTACAATAAAACATAACATTTACAGAGTGACTGACAGGGTCAGAGCTTGCATCAAGGAGGAGGTCTCCAAGATGCTAGCGCGAGGGGTGATTGAGCCTTCAGACAACCCTTGGGTCAGCCCAGTGGTCTTGGTCCCGAAGGCTGCCGTAACCGGTGCCACACCAGAACTCCGGTTCTGTGTGGACTACAGAGGGCTCAATTCAATCACCAGGACTGACACGCACCCCATTCCCAGAGCTGATGAGCTCATCGATCGGTTGGGGGCTGCCCGGTACCTCAGTACGTTTGACTTAACGTCTGGGTACTGGCAGATCGCCTTAACTGATAGGGCAAGAGAGAGGTCAGCATTCTCCACACCAGATGGGAACTACCAATTCCGGGTAATGCCCTTTGGGATAAAGAATACCCATGTCACCTTTCAGAGGTTGGTCAACCAGGTGTTGGCTGGACTGGAAGATTTCAGTGCCGCCTACCTGGATGACATCGCAATGTTTAGTGCCACTTGGGAGGAACACTTGCACCACCTCTGGGAAGTGTTGAAGGTGCTTCGGAGGGCAGGCCTCATGATCAAGGCAAGTAAGTGCCAGATTGTACAGGGTTCTGTGGTGTACTTGGGACACCAGATGGGGAGCGGCCAGGTGGCACCTCTACAGCCCAAGATTGATACCATTCAGCCTTGAGAACCCCCCAAGACCCAGACAGAGGTGAGAGTCTTTTTAGGACTCATCAGGTATTACAGGAGGTTTGTCAAGGGGTATAGCAGCATGGTTGCCCCCTTGACAGAGCTGACTCCCAGGAAGCAGCACAAGAAAGTGAACTGGACTGATGCCTGCCAGAAAGCTTTCGATGCCCTGAAATCTGCCATGTGCATGGCGCCCGTGCTTCAGGCACCCAACTTCTCAAGTGATTTAATTGTGCAGACAGATGCTTCAGAGCATGGTGTGGGGGCTGTGCTCTCGATAGCTGAATGAAAAGGGCTTAGAATGACCTGTAGCCTTCATTAGTAGGAGGTTACTTCCACGGGAACAGAGGTGGAGTGCGATTGAGCGTGAGGCATTTGCTGTGGTCTGGGTACTGAAGAAGCTGAGACCATACTTGTTCCGGGTTCAGACAGACCACAGACCCCTCAGATGGTTGATGCAGATGAGGGGTGACAATCCAAAGCTGTTGAGGTGGTCCCTTTCCCTACAGGGGATGGACTTTACGGTGGAACACCGCCCTGGTACAGAACACGTCAATGCTGATGGTCTGTCCAGATTTTTCCACCTTAGTGAAGGAACTCCCAAGAGGGTGGGTAGTTCTCCCCACATTTCAGATGGAGAGGACACGTGTTAGACCTGGCACCATTGGCGTGGGTCTCCCTTCCATTTTGTTGCTGTTGCCTACTGTATTTTTGCTGGTCTACATGCTTCGGGCACTTTGCCACTGCTGTTCAGTGCCAAAGTGCAAGTGCTCCCTTTGTAAATTGTTGTTATGGATTAGTGATTCCATGATTGGCCTATTTGATTTACTTGTCAGACCCTAGAATAGTACACTCTGTGTGCCCAGGGCCTGTAAATCAAATGCTGCTAGTGGGCTACTGCACTGATTGTGATAATCCACAGAAGCAGCCTGTAAAATGTAACTCTGGCCTGCCATTGCAGAGCCCACGTGTAGTCTGGGACTGCCATGTTGACTTGGCAAGTGCACACACTTGCCAGTCCCTAAACCTGCCCTTTTCTACATGTTAGTCACCCCGAAGGTAGGCCCAAGGTACCCCTGTGGGCAGGGTGCATTGTATGTGAAAGGTAGGACATGCCCTGCTGTGTGTGGCATGTCCTGGTAGTGAATTACTGCCAATTTCGTTTTTCACTATTGCATGCCTACCTGTTCCCATAGGATAGAATGGGGAGTTTGTTTTTAACATCTTATAAACATAACTGGCCCTGGGAACAAGAAAGAAAAATAAAGTTTAGTATGCCTGAACTCAGAATGTTAAAGTGCATCAGTTAGTAAGGGTGACTTTTTCATTCTGTGTTTGAAAATACCACCTTTAGAAAGTAGGTATTTTCTTGCCTAACCATCCAGTGTGCCTCTGCTAGGTTTGTGTATTGCATGTCTGGCTTTTGGATGACAGGGGCTGTGGCTCCAGAAGTCTGATGAGTCAGGGCTAGGCTGAATGGGCCTGGGCCGCATTTAGAGTATGGTTAGGAGATTTCCTTTTCACCTGAATGTGCCTGGTCTGCCTTCAATGATGCTGCCTCCACCTCTTGCCAGGAAGCTGCACCAGTGAGGACAAAACTCGTTTTGGCCAGGTACAGACAGTCTCTGCCTTTGATCGAACAAAGGATTTTGGTGTATAAAAAGAGAAGTCCAGAGAAGAGCCGGAGAAGCTGAGGAGGAATTCTGCCCCTGTGCTGTTTACTGTCTGGGGTTGGCCTGCAGTGGCTGCTTGCTGCCAAAGAAAGGAGAAGAAGGGCGTTTCTGTTTTGCTTTGTCACCTGCTTGAAGAAAAGATCTCCAAGGGCTTGAAACTGAGCTTGCCTCCTATTCTGAAGTCTCAGGAACACAAATACTTCACCGCTTCTGTCTCTCTGCATCTGGAACTGCTGTTTCAGCTGCTACAGAAGGAAATTGCAACACCGATGCTGGCGAGCGACGCCGTAACCTGCACCAAAGCCATGCGCACCGCTCGAGAAGAGCACAATGCACCGCCCTGACTTGCACCGTAGGCCCGACGCCTGCTGACGCTGTGCGGCATCAACTCCGAAGCTGTCATCGCGGCCGCTGCCTGCCCCGGAGCTGAGGACACCACTCATGACGTTCACAACGCATCCTCCTGACTTGCACCGCAGCCCCGACTTCAGCAACGCCGGTGCTTCATCAGCGCGGAGACGATCCTCGACGTGGGTGACTCCTGAATCCATTGACATCGCACTGTCGTAAGGAACCGACATCTCGCCACCATTCGTGAAGTCACCTCCCTGACACAATAAGGAACCAACGTCTCACCTCCCCTGCGTTGCAGTAAGGAACAGAGGCATCACCTCCCCTGGGGTCGTAAGGAACCGACGCCGCAGGCGCCAATGAAGCATCACCTCCCCGACGCCGTGCACCGTCTTTGCTTTCGTCAATTCGAAGGTACTGTTCTTTGTGAGTCTGCTAGGCTATGGGCCCGATGCCGCACCTCGCGGTTGGCGTCGTACTTTGGGATTTTTATCTGTCACGACGTTGTTATAACTCCAGGTGGAGTTATTTGTTGCTAGAAACTTGATTTGAGTGAATAACCTATTTTTAAAAGGATATTTCTGATACTGTGTTGTGGATTTTTGTTGTTTGGTCTTGTTTTCGTTTAGATAAAGATTACTTATTTTTCTAAACTGGTGTGATGTCCATTTGTAGTGTTTTCACTGTGTTACTGTATGTGTTCACAAATGCTTTACACACTGCCTCTGAGATAAGCCTGTCTGCTCGTGCCAAGCTACCAAGGGGGTGAGCAGGTTTTTTTTTAGAAGTGTATCCCCCTTACCCTGGCTAGAAGCAAGGGCCCCTGTTTGGACAAAGATACCTACCTCTGCCAACTAGAGACCGCCATTTCTAACATGTACAGTTTCACCTGGGAGGATCACCTGTCCCACCTAAGGGAAGTGCTTCAGGCCCTGCAGCAGTCCGGCCTGATTATTAAGACAGTAAGTGCCAAATAGGGCAGAACTCCATTGTGTACCTGGGCCACCTTGTAGGTAGAGGTCATGTACTACCTCTCCAGGCTAAAATCCAAACCATTTTGCATTGGGCAGCTCCTACTACCCAGTCACAGGTCAGGGCTGTCCTTGGTCTGACTGGGTATTACAGGAGATTTGCTCAGAACTATGGGACCATTGTGGCCCTAGAAGAACTCACTTAAAAAAAGATGCCCAATATAGTCTATTGCACTCCAGAGTGTCAGAAGGTCTTTGACACTCTGAAAGATGCTATGTGTCCAGCACCAGTGTTGCTGGCCCCTGACTACACAAAGTAATGTGTGATTCAGACAGATGCTTCAGAACAAGAGATTGGGTCAGTGTTGGCACAAGTAAATGAAGACAGCCTTAATCTGCCAGTTGCCTTCATCAGTAGGTGACTTCTCCCCAGGGTACAAAGATGGATTGCCATTCAGAGGGAAGCCTTTGCTGTGGTTTGGTCCCTGGAGAAGTTGAGTCCATACTTATTTGGCACTCACTTCCATGTTCAAACTTACCACAGACCTCTCAGATGGCTCATGCAGATGAGGGAGGGGGAAAATCCCAAATTCTTGAGGTGGCCCATTCCCCTACAGGGGAGGGACTTTACAGTGGAACACATATCTGGGACTGCTCATGCCAATGTTGATGGACTTTCCAAGATCTTCCACTTAGCTGATGAGGACTACAAGGCTATAGGTTAGTTACCTAACACCTTTCATTTGGGGGGGGGGGGGCTGTGTGAGAAAGTCATCCTTTTTGCCCTGACCACTTCCATTTATTTTCTTGGTACTGGTGGTAACTGACACTGACTGTGCCCTGGACTCTGCTTACCAGACCCAGGGCCAGTGCTCTGCTGTAAAAGTATATGGCCTAATTACAATTGACAATGATAGACCCCTGTAAGTCCCTAGTAGTCAATAAGGCAAGGGGGATACCAACTGCCTATAAGTCCTTAGTATATAATAAAGCAGGGAGGCTTAGACGCCCAGTAGATTTCCTCCCATAGAGTGTGCACAGCTGTGTTGCCTGCTGTCATTTGCAGACTGCCTTTAAAATGAAATGATATGCAAATACTACTTAGAAATTAAAGGTACTTCACCTTATTTTTACACATAAGTCATTCCTAAGGTCTCCCCCAGGTGCCCCGGGGGTAGTGTGCCTTGTAAATATAAGCAGGGACATTATAAAATATGCTATATAATCCCTGGTGATGGAAATACTGCAAATTCAGTTTTTCCCTATTGTAGTGAATGGCTCCATAGGCTAACATTGTATATTTTATTTTAATATACATATTGATAGGAGCCATCTAAAAATATACTTCAAGGTATCAAATTAGTTGAGATAAGTCCAGCAACTTGGCACTGTTGGATTTATAATAACTATTATAGACAAAAAGTATTATACTTTCTTTTCTGTGGGCCAAAATCCAACTGTCCACTTCCCTCTCCTGATTGGCCAGCCTTTCGACAGGCTGAGCCAGAGATACTTGATGAGGTGTGAAGTGTCCTGTCAGAGTAGACAATGGATTTCCTGTGGGTGGAGAACTTTGGCTGCAGAAGCCAAAAGGCAGGAAGGGGGTAGGGGAGCCAAACCGTTCTTCAAAGGTAGAATGACACTTTAGGACAGCACAGGCTGACCCCCAGATCCTGCACCCCCCAGCCACACAGGAGCCTCAGTAATTAGATTACGGAGAGACGTAGAAGGGGAGTGTAAGTAAAACTTAGCCATGCCAGTGGTTTGGCTTAGCCCCATCTAACTCCTCTGGAGAAAAAATCTCCATGTTGGATTTTGAGAGAATAGTGCTTTCTGGAACAAGAATATGACACACTTTGGAGGAAGTGGTCATACACCTGGGTGACACCCTGCATCCCATTGATCACGGGTGTCCCTGCTTGATGCTCAGAAACTGTGAATAGAAATGGGAGAGCTGCTGATGAATGTACAAGGAAAAAAAGGACTGCCATGTTGGAATCTGCACCCAAAGGACTGCACTCTGAGAGACTGCACTTGCTGCACAATCTGGTCCTACATCCCTAAGGACTTTGCCTTGCTTCAAGAAGGATTAAGGAGTGGACTCCCTGCAAGCTACAGGTTAACCGAGTCCACCTGCATTGTCTCCACCAAGAGTCCCCATCCTGGAGCGAGGCCAGTGGTCTTTTAAGGATTTGGCCAGGTGCATTGTGACAATTGTAGTCCAGATATCCCAAGGACCATCTAGGACATTCCATTCCTTGGATATGTCTTTTGGACACTTTGAACCCTCAAAAGAAACTTCAGGAAGACGTTTCAGAAGTTTGGAGCAACTTTTTGAAAAAGCTCCATTAGGTGACCAACTTGACATGGAGAGTCAAACCAGCTACCTTCAACCTCAACCTGGCTTAGATTTCAGGTTCATCCCACTAAAAGCTCCAGACTTCCAGGATTTGACCAGAAGCCAGTGAACTTGCACCAAATCCGGCCTGAAGAAGAGCCTTGCTTGACGTCGCCAGAAAAACGACTAAGGGTGAAGGTAAAATTATGACTGAGGCCTCCTACTTAGTATATTCGACCAGGGTTCCATCGAGGTCAGCCTCAAACTTTCACTTTGTCCCGGTCAAGAGCGACCAAATGTCCCAATTTGGCGCTATATGTTTTTAAGCACTAGAAAGTGTTTATTCTTTAACAATTCCTATCTCCGGTTTCCTATATTGGATGTTTGTCATTTGGGTCTCTATTTGTTCATAAAAATATAATCTATTTTCATAAATTGGAGTGGGATTATTAATAACTGTTGTGTCTTACTTATATAGGGTATTGGTGTTTTGTAAATACTTTTATCATCTGTCTCCTAAGTTATGCCTGCCACTACCAAGGGGTGAGCAAGGGAATCATTAATTGAGACCTAGACTGCCCCCGTTTATTGTATTTGTGGCCTTATTACTAGGGGTAAGTCGCTACTTATCTCTACTAATAATCCACTTTCCAACAGTAACCAATCGGGTTCAAATATCTGGGCATTTTTGTGACCATGGACAGGGAGATATTCCTTTGGGAAAACCTCATAAGAATTCTTGGCAACTGTAGGGCAGATGCCAGTCGCTGTCATTAGTGGAAATGGCTACCCTGTACAAGATGCTCTTCCTACCGAAATGTTTATATATACTGAAAAAGTCCCAGTTTGAAGTCCCGGACAGGTTCTTCTGATCAGTGGATGAGTTGACTAGGACCTTGTTGTGTGATGGGGAGCACTGCGAATAGCCCTGGCCACTCTGACCAGGAAACCCCTGTAGGGCTGAATCGCCCTCCTCAATTTCTGCTTATACTACTGGGCGGCTCATTTTCAGGTGATCAATAAACAGGCATTTTCCTCACAACAGGAACCATCGTTGCAAGCAGATCATCGTGTGATGGATGGTTCAATGTCACTACAGGGAGCTGTCACCACTACCACCCCCATCCGCCAATGGTGGTGGTGTACAACATATGGAAATGAGCAACACGCCCCCTGGGCTGGAAGGGTAAAGTGATCATGGAGACCCCACAGGGGATTCCGAAGTCCTCAGCAAGGAGAGTCTCTGAGCATTTATTTTAGAACTACACCTCTCTGAAGTGGCTCCCTATCCCAGAAAGAGGTGCTTGATGCCCCACTTACATAGCAGGAAATTTGTCAGGCTATCCACGCCCTTCTCTGGAGCAAGACCCAGGGATCAGATGGCTTACCTATTGAGTACTATGCTACTTCTGAGTTCACCCTGGTCACATGCCTGAAGCTGTTCTTTGATAATGCTAAATCCATTGGCTACTTACCCTCAACTATGAGTGAAGCCGTAGTTGTACCGATTCTGAAACCAGGCTGCATCCTATTGACCTATCTCGATCCTCCTGCCCTGTCTCTAGAACCTGGTCCATGAGGACTGTTAGACCTGTCAGCCCTAGGGTGGTCTACCCCATTTTTTTTGCCCTTGCTGCCTCATTTTTTCCGCCATCTTTTTGTTGGCCATAGGTCTCTGGGCGCCTTACCACTGCTAAACAGTGCTGAGGTGCAGGTGCTCTCTCCCAACAACATGGCTGCCACAGGCCCCTGCTACTGCGGAGTGGCCATTGCATACACATACTAGTAGTCAGGAGCAGGCTGGGACATTTTGATACAGTATCTTTTTCCATCCCGCCTTTTTGTCCCATAGACTATTATGTGGAAGCTCCTGGAACCTTCCAGCCCTGGGAGGGATTATGCTTTACCACCTTTGCAGGAGGGTCACCTGACCTGGGGGTATAAGAGGAAAGGAGGGAAACCTGATTAGTCAGTTGGGGCACCACTGGACCTGGGGGAACCTCTGCCAGAGCGTAGGCGGTTGGGCCTAGGGGAGAAACCTACACTACTGGGGACTGACTGAGTCTAGGCCCTGCTGTACCCAAGTTAGATGAGGGACTCTGCCTGCCTACTGATCTTGCCTGGTGAGGGGGCAACCGAGGGGACCACCTCCAGTGTGCTGCAGGGACCCACCCTGCCTCCGATGCCTGCCAACTCAACCCCCTTCTCACCCTTCTAAGTCTACCAGGGAGACCTACCATCATCTTCCATCCCCTCCTAAGAGAAGTGCCGCCCTGGAGACGTGGACTGTCTGTTATGAGCCCTACAGGAGCCACAGGTAAAGCGCTGTGTACACCTAGCGCTACCCTACCAGGACTGTGCTCCTCAGAAGATTAATCTGCCCATACTGTTCCTAAGCGCTGTGGAGTTTCTGAACGCTACTGGCCCTAGCATCACTGAGCTTCTGCCGTGCCTCTCTTTCCCCCTGCCGTGTCTCCCCAGCGCTAAGGTCCCAAGCGCTGCAAGCCATCACCGCCGCAGCCCAGGTTTTCGCGGAGCTACCGCTGTGCCCCATTCAGGTTGTGTCTCCCTAGCGTAAAGCCTGCCAAGCGCTGCATGCCCCCCAAATCACCGCTGCAGCCCGGTACCTGTGACCCCACACTGAGACCGGGGAGCGCCTGCCTGCCGAGGATCACCGCTGCTGCCCGGGCGCTGGGAAGAAGGAAGCGCTGTCGGTGGCACCGACGAGTGCACTGTAGGCTGGAAATCACCGCTGCGGCCCGTCGCCTGCTGCCTCCAGGATCGCGGACTGTCGACATCTCCGCCGCGGCCCCTGAAGCTGGGAGAGGGCCGCCGCGGTACTGGGAAGACCTGCGCCGGGCCGGCGAAGCCAGCGTGTCCTGGGTCAGGTGACGGGGGCGCCGGTCGCGTCACCAGCCACGCCCCCGCTACCGCGGAGCAGCCATTGGACGAGGCTGCCGCGCCCCCTACGAGCCGCGTAAGGAATGGCCGCTGCGGGCACGCTCACCCAAGCCTGGACTCGGTCCGGTACGGGGCGGAGAGAGACACCGGAGAGTCGGGACCGGCTCCGACACCCCCCTGCCTCGCCCCATCGTGAGTGAGGGCCACAGGGAGCCCGCTTTGCCTGCACAGGCTCCTGCTGTCCCTGGAACACCCTACCAAGGGCGGAAGCCCCAGCACGAGGTAAAACCCCGGGAGGAGGAGGGCGGAGAGTGTGCCAGAATAGCGAGGGCTTCCCCGGAGTCACCCCCCGTTCAGCACGGCAGCTCCGCTACCGCCCCTCCTTCCGGAGATTGGCCCAGGACCCCCGATTAACTGCTTGTTGCCCTGGGTACAGTTCAGAGCTGGGCGACTGAGTGAGAAAGGGGACTGCTGTCCCATGCTGACTGCTGGTATGCCCTACGCACCCCAGAGTTAGGCTAATAAAGTACCTGCGGGCCCTGGGGGTGTCTGACACCTTGATGTTCCCCTATCCAAGAGTTGTGTGACTGACCTGTTCACACCCTGAGGCCCCTAACTGGATCTGTGCCTGGGTTGGGGAGAGAGGGAGTTACTTGTCGCCAGGAGGTTATTGGTGTTATTCTCTTGAGGGGAATTTACCCCTGTCCTGATCTGGATGAGTTAAATATTGCCCTGTGAGTATCTGTTGTAACTATTCGAATGAACTAATACCTGTTTTATGCCGCACTGAATTCATTGTTGCTGTGACATGCCCTGATTGATTTACTGCAATGAATTAATGGTTACCCTGTCCTGCATTGCTTAATTTAACTGAATGGACTGATTGTTGTTGTTGCCTTGAAATTAACTGCGCTCATACTGAAATGAATTAATTCACCACGACTTGAAAGTAGATAAAGAATCTGGTTTTTACAAAACAACCTGTTGTGGAGTCCTTCATTGTGTGCGCATGGCTGAATCTGTGTGAGTGAGTGCTGCACCAGTGCTTTACACATTGCCTTCGGGTGCCTTCCTACCTCGCGCCAAGCTACCACGTCGGAATTGGTGACCCCAGTTCTAACATTGGTGTTCAGCGGTGGAATTGGGACTTGCGCTTGTGCAGCACCCTACAGGGATTCAGTGTGCGCCGCAATTGGACACCTATCCTAATGCAAGCAAATTGCCCTTCACTGTCTGTTTGAGTGTATAGGCTCCTGTTGTGAACCTGTTGCCTACGTCCTAGTGTTTTCCCTTGAATTGTCTGGGGCCCCACCTGTCAGGATGGAGTTCGAGCTGGCCAAACTAGAAATGTATACGGTGGCGCAGCTGAAGAAGTTCTGTCAGGGGATGGGGTGTCCGTCAGGCGAGGCGCCAAGAGGGAGGAGCTTCAGAAAGCCTTGAGGGCATGGGTATTGGCCCACCCGGGAGGGAGAGGGGACGAGGGGCAGGGGAAGCCGGGCGCTCGGGGACAACCAGGCACTCCAGGAGAGTTGGACCTACTGCAAGTTGACATTAGTGACAATGTGTTGCCAGGGAGACGTTCCAGGGCAGGCAGTAGTAAGTCAGCAGGGAGTGTGTCGGTGGAGGAGTATGAGGACAGGAGGGAGGAGAGGCAATTGAGGTTGGAGCTTGCTAGGATGGAGAAGGAGAGAGAGGAGAAGAGGCTGGCCATGGAGGAAAGGAAGCTTGCGCATGAGCTCAGCCTGAAGGAGTTGGAGTTGAAAGCATTGCAGGTAGGGGCGCAAGGCAACAGGAATGGTGGCAGCGTACCTGCTGAGGCTCCACGAGAGCCTAAGTTCCATCTACCGAGGGAGGTGGTGGCCAGTTTTAGTGTGGGGGATAACGTAGATAAGTGGTTGGCGGCGTATGAGGTGTCCTTGGTAGCCCATGGGGTGCCCGAGAGTTACTCGGGGGTGGCCTCTACCGGTACATGCCTCCCGTGGCTAGGGACACACTCTTGGCCTTAGACAGAGAGGATCGAACCAATTACCCTGTCATGAACGAGGCCCTGCTTAGGAAGTTTGGTCTCACCCCAGAGAAATATCGTCAAAGGTTCCGCAACAGCCACAAGCTTCCCACACAGAACTAGGTAGATTTTTGTGATTATGCACGTAAGGCCTTAGAGGGTTGGGTGCGTGGCAGTGAAGTGAGCGACTACGAGGGGCTGTATAATCTGTTTTTAAGAGAGCACCTCCTCGATAAGTGTTTTCCAGAGCTACGTTAACACCTGGTGGACCGCAAGCTGACAGACCCTCGGAAGCTTGCGGAGGAGGCAGATACCTGGGTTAGCGCCCGGGTGTCCCACAAGGGACACGGGGGAGACACACAGAAGGGCAGACAGAGCGCACCCCAGAAGAGAGAGGGGGGTATAAAAGGAAGGAGTTCTTCAAAGGCCCCCAAAATAGACCTCAAGGGAAGGGGGTAGGTTC
The DNA here is from genome assembly GCF_964204655.1 of Triturus cristatus. NCBI lineage: Eukaryota > Metazoa > Chordata > Amphibia > Caudata > Salamandridae > Triturus > Triturus cristatus. The sequence continues at coordinate 406,114,299 of NC_140583.1, read as the reverse complement.
CCCACCTCAATCTGGATCACCAAAACCCACTTACCCTGACAAGAGTCAGCAGCCCAGAACTGTCCGGTGTCACGAATGTGGGGAGGTTGGGCACTACAAGGGGGATCCCCAGTGTCGCAAACGGACCCCAGCCCCCACAGGAGGTAAGTGCCCCGGGGTGGCTAGTGTAGCGCTGGGGGAGGAGTTGTCCCTAGATGAGGGGGGTGAGTGGACAGGCTTGACCCTGGTTTCACTGGGGGATAGAGAGATGGTCCCAGTGACCCAGTTGCCCTCGAACACTGCCAAGTACCGGCAGAAGGTACGGGTTAACGGAGAGGAGGTGGAGGCTCTGAGGGACACGGGTGCCAGCATGACGATGGTAAGGCGTCAGCTGGTGTCCCCAGAGCAGGTGATTCCTGAAGTATTCCACCCGGTGGTAATGGCTGATAACAGCCTGAGTCATTACCCCGTGGCCCAAGTTCCCTTTGAGTGGGGAGGAGTCTCAGGTCAGTTAAGAGTTGCTGTCAGCCCTGCCATGCCAGTGGATTGTCTGCTCGGAAACGATTCGGAACATACCGCCTGGAAGGAGGTGGAGTTCAACGCTCATGCTGAGATGCTGGGGTTACCAGGATGGACTTGCGTAGTCACGAGGTCCATGGCTGCCCGGCAAGGAACTCAACCCGGGTTGGAGTCTGGAACAATGGCCCAGCCCAATGCTGGTCAGGAGGACGTTGTGGGAGACGCACCCTGCAAGATGGATGGGGAGCCCACAGAGGTGACCCCAGAGTCCGTGGAGGTGGATGTTGTTCCCGTGGGGGACTTGCCGACCCCTGCAGAGTGGCAGATGGAAGGAGGGCCTACCCGGGAGGAATTTTGTCGGGCACAGAGAGAGTGCCCCATGCTTGAATGTATGCGCAGACAGGCCGAAGCCAACGCGACGAACCAAGAGACCGGCAATTACCATATTTACTGGGAGGATGGTCTCCTCTACAGTGAGCCTAAGGCTCCGGTGCATGGGTCATCAAGGACCTTAGTGGTCCCCCAGTGCTACCGGGCCTTTCTGCTAGAATTGGCACATGAGATACCACTAGCAGGACACCTGGGCCAGGACAAAACCTTTGCCAGATTGGTCCCGCATTTTTACTGGCCCAGAATGCGAGTTGCCTCTGACACCTTTTGCAAGACCTGTAAGACTTGCCAGGCGAGTGGCAAGACTGGGACCAAGTTGAAGGTCCATCTGGAACCGCTCCCAGTTGTCGGTACCCCTTTTGAGCGGGTGGGCATTAATATTGTCGGGTCGATGGACCCGCCGACTTCTTCAGGACACCGGTTCATCTTGGTGTTAGTGGACCACGTCACCCGGTACCCAGAGGCGATCCCTCTGAGGATCATCACTGCACCTGCGGTGGCGCGGGCCTTGATGGGGATTTTTACCTGTGTGGGATTCCCCAAGGTCGTGGTGTCAGATAGAGGCACTAATTTCATGTCGGCCTACATGCAGGCCATGTGGAAGGAGTGCAGAGTGACCTACCGGTTCTCCACTCCTTACCACCCCCAGACTAACGGGCTCGTAGAGCGCTTTACCAAGACTCTGAAGGGGATGATCCGGAGTCTGCCAGAGGACTTGAGACGGAAGTGGGACGTCCTCTTACCCTGTCTGCTGTTCTCCTACCGAGAGGTGCCGCAGAAGGGGGTCGGTTTCAGCCCCTTTGAGCTGCTCTATGGCCACCCCGTTAGGGGGCCCCTCAGTCATGTGAAGGAGGGGTGGGAGAAGACTTCTACGAAGCTTCCCCAGGACGTGGTCAGCTGCATTCTGGCATTCCGCAGCCAGATGGCCAAGCTGTGGAAGGAAGCCTCAGACAACCTGGAGGCTAGTCAAGCCGTCATGAAGGAGTGGTATGACCGCAACGAATGGACGGTGGAGTTGGATGTGGGACAGAAGGTGTGGGTCATGGAGCCTGGAGAGCTTAGTGCCCTCCAGGACCGGTGGACTGGGCCGTATGACATCGTGGAAAAGACAGGCCAGACCACTTACGTTGTTGACCTTAAGACCCCCCCGACAACCCCATAGGGTGTTCTACATCAACCGCCTGAAGCCGCACCATGAGAGATCGGAGCTTGCTCTCCTCATGGTGACGGATGGGAGCGAGGAGGAAGAGAGCGAGCCTCTTCCGGACCTTCTGGCGACTCAAGAGAAGGATGGATCGGTGGAGGGGGTGGTACTCCCCCCATCCTTGACCCCCGAGCAACAGAGGGACTGCCGCCAGGTCTTGGAGCAGTACGCCTCGTTGTTCTCCCTCACTCCTGGAATCACACATCTGTGTTCCCATGACGTGGACACAGGGGACAGCCCGCCCGTGAAAACTAAGGCTTACCGGCTGTCCGACAAGGTCAAGTCCAGCATCCAGAGTGAGGTGGCCAAGATGTTGGAGCTGGGGGTGATTGAGCCTTCCAGCAGCCCTTGGGCTAGTCCGGTGGTGTTGGTGCCGAGAGCAACCCCACCGGCACCACACCAGAACTTCGGTTCTGTGTGGATTACCGAGGCTTGAAATCCATGACTACGATGGATGCTCACCCGATCCCTAGGGCGGATGAGCTGATTGACCGGCTGGGAGCAGCTCGGTATCTAAGTACCACCGATCTGACGTCAGGGTACTGACAGATTGCCATGGCCGATGGAGCAAAGGAGAAGACTGTGTTCTCCACCCCCGAGGGCCACTTTCAATTTCGGGTGATGCCCTTCGGGCTCAAGAATGCTCCAGCCACTTTCCAGCGGTTGGTTAACCAGGTGCTTTCTGGTCTAGAGGCCTTCTCAGCTGCCTACCTGGATGACATAGCTGTCTTCAGCAGCAGTTGGGAGGACCATCTGGAGCACCTCCAGGAGGTGCTACAGGCTCTACAACGGGCTGGCCTAACCATCAAGGCTAGCAAGTGCCAGATCGGACAGGGATCTGTCGTCTACCTGGGACACCTGGTGGGCGGGGGTGAGGTGCAACCCCTCCAGGCCAAAATTGAGACCATCTTGGCGTGGGAGCCCCCCAAAACCCAAACGGAGGTCTGGGATTTTCTCGGCCTCACGGGTTACTACCGCCGGTTTGTTAAGGGGTACGGAACTATCGTGGCCCCTCTGACTGAGTTGACATCTAAAAAGCAACCCCATAGAGTCATTTGGACGGCTGCCTGCCAAGAGGCCTTTGAAACCCTGAAGCACGCGTTGTGCACCGCTCCGGTGCTTCGGACTCCAGATTTTAATAAGGAATTAATCGTGCAGACAGACGCCTCTGAGCATGGCATTGGAGCTGTGCTCTCTCAACTGAATGAGGAAGGCCAAGACCAGCCGGTGGCTTTTATTTCCCGAAGACTACTCCCCAGGGAACAGCGGTGGAGTACCATAGAACGCGAAGCGTTCGCTGTGGTCTGGGCCCTGAAGAAGCTGAGGCCATATCTTTTTGGCTCTCACTTCCTCATTCAGACCGACCACCGACTCCTTCGCTGGCTCATGCAAATGGGAGGCGAAAACCCCAAATTGTTGAGGTGGTCCATTTCCCTCCAGGGGATGGACTTTAGGGTGGAACATCGACCCGGAGTAGACCACGGCAACGCTGACGGTCTCTCCCGGTTCTTCCGCTTTAGTGAAGAGAACTCCCTAGAGGCTGGGTAGCTCTCCCCACTTTCGGCTGGGGGGGATGCATGTTAGTCCTGTCAGCCCTAGGGTGGTCTACCCCATTTTTTTTTGGCCTTGCTGCCTCATTTTTTCCGCCATCTTTTTGTTGGCCCTAGGTCTCTGGGCGCCTTACCACTGCTAAACAGTGCTGAGGTGCAGGTGCTCTCTCCCAACAACATGGCTGCCACAGGCCCCTGCTACTGCGTAGTGGCCATTGCATACACATACTAGTAGTCAGGAGCAGGCTGGGACATTTTGATACAGTATCTTTTTCCATCCCGCCTTTTTGTCCCATAGACTATTATGTGGAAGCTCCTGGAACCTTCCAGCCCTAGGAGGGATTATGCTTTGCCGCCTTTGCAGGAGGATCACCTGACCTGGGGGTATAAGAGGAAAGGAGGGAAACCTGACTAGTCAGTTGGGGCACCACTGGACCTGGGGGAACCTCTGCCGCAGCGTAGGAGGTTGGGCCTAGCAGAGAAACCTACACTACTGGGGACTGACTGAGTCTAGGCCCTGCTGTACCCAAGTTAGATGAGGGACTCTGCCTGCCTACTGATCTTGCCTGGTGAGGGGGCAACCCAGGGGACCACCTCCAGTGTGCTGCAGGGACCCACCCTGCCTCTGATGCCTGCCAACTCAACCCCCTTCTCACCCTTCTCAGTCTACCAGGGAGACCTGCCATCATCTTTGATCCCCTCCTAAGAGAAGTGCCGCCCTGGAGACGTGGACAGTCTGTTAAGAGCCCTACGGGAGCCACAGGTAAAGCGCTGTGCACACCTAGCGCTACCCTGCCAGGACTGATTAATCTGCCCATACTGTTCCTAAGCGCTGTGGAGTTTCTGAGCGCTACTGGCCCTAGCATCACTGAGCTGCTGGCGTGCCTCTCTTTCCCCCTGCCGTGTCTCCCCAGCGCTAAGGTCCCAAGCGCTGCAAGCCATCTCCGCCGCAGCCCAGGTGTTCGCGGAGCTACCGCTGTGCCCCATTCAGGTTGTGTCTCCCCAGCGTAAAGCCTGCCAAGCGCTGCATGCCCCCCAAATCACAGCTGCAGCCCGGTACCTGCGACCCCACACTGAAACCGGGGAGCGCTTGCCTGCCGAGGATCACCGCTGCGGCCCGGGCGCTGGGAAGAAGGGAGCGCTGTCGGTGGCGCCGACGAGTGCGCTGTAGGCCGGAAATCACCGCTGCGGCCTGTCGCCTGATGCCTCCAGGATCGCGGACTGTCGACATCTCCGCCACAGCCCCCGAAGCTGGGAGAGGGCCGCCGCAGTACTGGGAAGGCCCGCGCCGGGCCGGCGAAGCCATCGTGTCCTGGGTCAGGTGACGGGGGCGCCGGTCGCGTCACCAGCCACGCCCACGCTATCGCGGAGCAGCCATTGGACGAGGCTGCCGCGCCCCCAGCGAGCCGCGTAAGGATTGGCCGCTGCGGGCGCGCTCACCCAGGCCTGGACTCGACCCGGTACGGGGCGGAGAAAGATGCCGGAGAGTCGGGACCGGCTCCGACACCCCCCTGCCTCGCCCCATCGTGAGTGAGGGCCACGTGGAGCCCGCTTTGCCTGCACAGGCTCCCGCTGTCCCTGGAACACCCTACCAAGGGCGGAAGCCCCAGCACGAGGTAAAACCCCGGGAGGATGAGGGCGGAGAGTGTGCCGGCATAGCGAGGGCTGCCCCGGAGTCACCCCCGTTCAGCAAGGCAGCCCCGTTATCGCCCCTCCATCCGGAGATTGGCCCAGGACCCCCGATTAGCTGCTTGTTGCCCCGGGTACAGTTCAGAGCTGGGGGACTGAGTGAGAAAGGGGACTGCTGTCCCATGCTGACTGCTGGTATGCCCTACGCCCCCCAGAGTTAGGCTAATAAAGTACCTGCGGGCCCTGGGGGTGTCTGACACCTTGATGTTCCCCTATCCAAGAGTTGTGTGACTGGCCTGTTCACACCCTGAGGCCCCTAACTGGATCTGTGCCTGGGTTGGGGCTAGAGGGAGTTACTTGTCGCCAGGAGGTTATTGGTGTTATTCTCTTGAGGGGAATTTACCCCTGTCCTGATCTGGATGAGTTAAATATTGCCCTGTGAGTATCTGTTGTAACTATTTGAATAAACTAATACCTGTTTTATGCTGCACTGAATTAATTGTTGCTGTGACATGCCCTGATTGATTTACTGCAATGAATTAATGGTTACCCTGTCCTGCATTGCTTAATTTAACTGAATGGACTGATTGTTGTTGTTGCCTTGAAATTAACTGCGCTCATCCTGAAATGAATTAATTCACCACGACTTGAAAGTAGATAAAGAATCTGGTTTTTACAAAACAACCTGTTGTGGAGTCCTTCATTGTGTGCGCATGGCTGAATCCGTGTGAGTGAGTGCTGCACCAGTGCCTTACACATTGCCTTCGGGTGCCTTCCTACCTTGCGCCAAGCTACCACGTCGGAATTAGTGACCCCAGTTCTAACAAGGACGAATGAGGTTTCATCCCCAGGCATAACACCTCACTTAACATTAGGAGGCTATACATATAATTGATGCTTTCCTTGCCTTAGATATTGTCCCGACTGTGATTTTGCTCATGCACAGAACTATGCGCAGGAAACCAGGACCACAGTGAATTGTGGTTTACCAAAAACTCACATCAGTACCCAGAACCTCTATCCGACTAGCATCAGTGTCTCATTCGTTCTCCGTACTACAGCGAAGCTACCAATGATTAGACAACCCAGAACAAGCTACTTAGGTTACTCTCAGGAATGGTGGGAATCAAGAACACTCTTTCGTTTTTTATTCTCATATCAGTTCACAACGTGAGTAATCAGAGACACGGAAAAGCTAAAATGTTTATTTTTAACTACGTGCTCTAAGATGCAGTATTTTGGCTAACATAAGCAGGAAAATGATTAGAAATAAAACAATCAGCATTGTTACGATTCCATAAAACACAAAGGGAGTAATCATATTATAATGATAGTGGAAACAGGTCCTATAGCACCCTGTGTACCACCCTCCTCGGGCTAGAAGCTAGTTTTATAATAATAGAAGGTCTCTAGGTTTGAATGGGGAACCCCATACCTTCAAGATCAGCTAAGGTGAATCACATCACCGGATCAGCAACGCTCTCTGTAGATGGAAAGGCTTTCTCCAAGTGCCAGTATCATGCATGCAATGCAATATTAAAGGCACCGGAGTTTCAGATATTTGCAGCTGTGTGCTTGTTGTGTCTAGAGCATGGGCCGATCAACCTGAATTCAACAGCATACATTGTTATTTGACCTTGAAGGCTTCTGCACACAGTGTTCAGACTAAGATCGCAGTGTAAGTCTAGGGATGTGAAAAACAGACCGTTCTCATGTGAAGAAAAAGCAAGCAAGCAGTTTTACTTATAATAACAGTTACCTGTGGTGTTGTGTGCAAAAGCGGCAAAGTGGCAAGATGGCGTTTAACTTCTAAAGCGCTTATGCTAACATAGCAATGTGTGCAGGTAGAACCCTGTCTTCACTACAAGACCTTTGATACTCCTGACTGGGACTACATACTGTATGTCCTGGGCTGATTCGGCATGGGTTCCAAATTAATCCATTGGGTCAGGTTACTATATGTAATCCTGATGGCAAAAGATAGGCAGGCATCTCTGATGCATACCCAGTAGTGTGGTGGATAAGGTAGGGATGCCCATTATTTCACTTGCCCAATGCTCTTGCCATTGAGCTTCTTGCCAGGAAACTCCTTATCATCGGCGCTGCCGGGGGGAGTTAGACCATGGTAGGAGGCATGTTGTTACCCCATACACGGACGATATGCTGCTTCGCCTGTGAGACATTAACATAAAACTATTGATCTTGGCTACCTCACGAGATGATTCTGGGAGCTTGCAGGTCTCAAGATTAGTCAAGCTAAGTTCCTTATTCTCCCCCTTCACAGATCTTTTGTAGAGCAGGCGATACATTTTGGGGACACCCAGTTGACCTGGGCCCTATGGTATTTTTGCCACTTGCGTATTCAAAGTTTCGATTTACATGACAATTGTAAGAAATTGGGTTTTTGATTGAGGGTGGCGAGAACCCCTCTGAAGCTACAACCACAATTCTTGTCAGGGTGAATCATAAAAGTCACTAAATTAATCTGTGCTTAACACTCTGGTAGCTTGGCACAAAACTAGTTAGGCTTCACTTAGAGGCACTGTGATAAGTATTATTGCAGCAAACAGACAGTAATAAAGTGAAAACACAAAACAAGGAAAATCCCACACTACTTTAGAAAGATAGAGTAACATTTAGTAAATACAATGTGACCAAAACAATAAACGTTCAATTAGAAGAACTGGAGAAATGAGATTTCAAAGATTAGGTAAGTATAGCACCTACAACCACAAAGCGCCTCTCACTGTCATCTGGTCGTGCTTGATCGGGGGAAAGTCACAAGTTCAGGCTGACCGCGATGGAGCGCGGGCTGGGCACAAGGACCAGGTTAGTCCCTCTGAAAAAGTTATCTCATCAAATTCCAGTACTAAGTGTTCAGTTTACAATGGAGGAGGCCGCAAAGAGCGGCGAGAGCGTTGCAGATGGTCGTCGCTGTCGTACGAAGAACAGGTCAGGTGCTGTGGAAGGTCGTCGCTGTAGAGTGAAGATCATGTTCGGCGCCGCGGATGGTAGCTGCTGGAGCTTCACATTTCGCAGTCACCATGAACTGTCAATGCTGTAGCAAGAAGTGCAGATCTTGCATTGCTGGTCGTAGATGATTGCAGTAACAAAAAGAGTCACGCCCAGCAGAGCTTTGCATTGGTGGGGCCATTTGTGGTTGCGAGGAGCCCAAAACATCAGGATTTCTCCTTTTCTTCACATGAGGAGCTCAATTGATGCAAGCCCAGGGACCAGGACCTGGGGACGTACCTTGAGGTTCAGGAACACACTCCAGCAGAGGCCAGCAGGGCTCAGACACGTCCAGTAGCAGGTCTGGGCAGGTCCAGTGCAGCAGGTGAGATACAACCAGACCTCTGGAGCATGTTGTTATCCTGTAGCTCAGAACAGGAGGTCAGTCACCTAATCTTTGGAATCACTCTACTTGGGATGAAGGAAACATGCCCAGTCTTCCTTCTCAGAGGGCAGGAAAGGCAGCAGAGCAGTAGACTGGCTGCAGGGGAGCCCTTCTGCATTATCCACAGGTCCAGGAGTGTACTGAAGAGTGGGTCTCAGGGTCCAAAATGTATAGCTGGCCGATATGAAGTGGGAGAAACTTCTGGAGTTTTCCCCCCAACGGCTGATTCTGGAATTTCCTGCATCCCTACCCTGGTCCAAGGATGTCTGAGGTGTCAAAAGTCTAGTGTGAAGTTCTTTGTGAATGTTCTGAGGCAGCTCCTTTGAAATGTAAGTGTGGTAGGCAGTGCTTAATTTGTAATTTTTGTAAATAAAAACATGCCATTGCCCAAAGCTCTCCTCTAAAACAAGCGGCTGCTGCAATGAAGTGTTCAAGCACAGAATACTGAGGCAGCGTAATCCGAAATCCAACTTGGACCTCTTTAATCTGTTTGAAACCACTCCCTGCCCCCTCATCTCACTCTTGCAGCTTTCTGCTTTCTCCCTTTGTGACACTTTTCCGTCTTTCTCTTCCTCCGTCTTTCCCATATGTGTCTTGTACTTTCAGTAAATGCATGATGTAGAAAAAGAAGTGCCAGCCCCCAAAAATAAATGCTGTGCCCACCACCAGCAACCACCGGCTCAAATTATGCACTAGTGGTAGGTAACAGCTCTGCCACATGCAGTCCCCCTTTGTGACACCGTCTGGGAAGAATACACAAAGGCCAACTGCCAATTACACCTAGTCATGTGTCCCAGGACACAGGCTGCAGGTACCAAATTGTGGCTTTTTCAAAATAGTGACTTAAAATTCGACTTTACCTTTAAAGATGATTTTAAATTACAATTCTCTAGAGACCAAGCATGGCATTTCTACCTGTTCCCAAGCAAAAGTTATTAAATGTAATAATGTAACCCAATGCTATAATATGGGCCTTGCAGTACTGAAGAACGAATGTAAAGGTGTTTCACCACCAAGTACATGTCCATCTTTTTAAATACAATGTACTCTGCCCTGTGGGATGTTTAAGGCCCACCTCAGGGGCAACTTATATGTATTAAAAAGGAAGGTTTAGACCTGGCATCATGTTTTTGTTTGCCAGATGGAAAGAGCATCTTTAAAACTTCACATAGGCTGCAATGATAGGCCTGAGAAAGGCTTGGTAAGGGATACTTAACCTGGTGGCACAATGGGTTTTGCAGGCCCACCAGTAGCAATTTATTTACAGGCCCTGGGCACATGTAGTGCCACTTTACTGAGGATTTATAAGCACTTTGAATGTGCAAATTGGGTGTGTCAATGTTATGTTATAGGGAGTGAGAACACACACTTTAGCACTGGTTAGCACAGAGTCCCAAGGCCAATAAAAACAAGATCAGCAAAAATGGGGGAGTAAGGCAAACGTTTTCAAGAAGAGCACCCAAGGCTGACAGGTCTAACACTAATAAACGCAAGATACTTTGTCAACATTTTCCGTGAATCATGGATACCTCTTTACTAAGTGTTCTCATAGTTCAACCTGATTGGTTGTTCTGGATACATACAAGAAAAGCAAAAGAAAAGTAGCTGTAAAAAACTGGGGAATTTGTTGCGAGAGGTCAGTACCCATCTCAAGTAATAATGACAAACTCTTGTCAGGAAGAATACTTAAATGTCCTTAATTAACCTGAGCTTAACCCTCCTGGTAGGTATGGCACAGAGCAGACAGCCTTACCGTGGCAGCAAAATGTAAAGTATTTATGCTGTACCAAAACAGTAATAAAGTCAAAACACAACACAAGAAAAATCCCAAACCAATTTTGATAAATAGAGTACATTTTAATTAACAAAGTGACACCAAAATGACAAAAATCCAATAAGAGAAACTGGAGGTATAAATTTCCAAAGTGTAAATAGCACCAAAAAAATGTTAAGCACCAACCATAATCATCTTGATGTGCTCGATCGGTACTTATGCACAAGTTAAAGCCATCCGCGAATTTGGAAACAGAAACTAAGTGTAACCTTTGGACTGAGTCGCTAAATGAGAGTCAAAAATCCTCAGCAGGTCAAGGCAGCAGGCTGTGGCCAAAGTGAGCTCCACATCATCTGATAACGGCTGGACGATGTTGCAGTGAAGTCATTGGTGGGAAGGCCCAGAGTGGGAGACATTTGAATTTCGTGCCCAGAGAAAATCCGGCTCGATATTTTTGGCACCTTCACCCAGTTTAGATTTTACCTTCTAACTTATTCACTTTTTTAGAACCTGGATTCTTCTGGTGGGGCAAGGCTGCAGGCTGTAGCTGAAGATGGGTCCACAAGGCCAGATACCTTCTCCGCAACGTCCCGCTGAATCAGATTTGCTGCTTCGGAAAAGCTCCAAAAGGGACCAACCTGAATCTTTGGCCCAGAGGCAATGCACCTTCACCGGATCAGCTTGGCAGGAGGATTAGAACATTTGCAAACCAGCCAGGAGTCCAGGACCTTAGGTACAGCACTTGGAGGTCAAGACTCACTACAGCAGAGGCTGGAAACAGGGTCCAGGGTAGATCCAGTTAAAACTGGACCCTCCTCACACTTGCTTGAGTAGGATTCCTTCAAGGCTGTGATCAGGGGGACAAAAATCAAAAAGATGGTAGGTGTCTGCAAACAGCTAGACATTGACATACTAAAATTGGAAACATCCATCCGCATAATGGAAAAAGATCATGTCTTAAATCTCACCTGGGAGGATGACATGCTTTGAGAATCAAGGAAACACTCAAACATCTTGGAGCGCACCTGAAGTGTCAATGTGGCGAAATACACGTTGATGTTGCACTCTGAGGCAGGCAGACCTGGCAGATTCTCAGTGTGACTTCTCCACAACAGTCAGCTTACTCTGGTCCTCACACAGTTGGAACTGGTCAGTTTCCCAGTTGCAGAAAAAGGCCTCTTCTAGCTTGTTGTGTCCCTGCAGCTTGAATAGGTGGGAAGCTTTATGACCCTTGGAGTCCACTACTTTGTCCTGGGTACAAGAGGGAGAGCAGGCCCTGTCTTTTAGACTCTTCTCAGGTCACAGACAGCAGGTCCATTCCTCTTCTGTTTTTCCACAGGTCTAGAAAGTGTTCTGAGTAGGGTACCATGGCTGCCACATTTATGTCTGGGCCCCTGGCCCCTCCATAACCAATAGAGCGAACGTTTCCAAGGGCAACCCTACCCATTTTTGCAGCACTTCCTGTGCGCCCTACCACAAACAATTCCACAATGCCCCTCAATGCCTAAATCGAAGATGATGAAATCTTTATCCCCTTGTACAGAGCCTATATGCCCACCCTAGAGGTGTGGCAATGGAAATGAGCAACCCCTCCTCTGAGGCCACTTGAAACCAGTTCTGACAGCAGCTGCCCTCCCACTGGGATTGGAGTCTACCTGACTGGGGGAACAAAGAAGGGCCCTGCCCAAGTGCCAGCTAACATTTGCCTATAACAGGGTAAGTCTCTTGTAAGTTAATCAATTTCCTAGGGACAGCCCAGATGGTCATCCTGCCAGATAAACAGTACACCTCCCCACGCCGAAGGCATTTTTCTCAACTCTTGAAGCAAGATCACACCTCATCAAGGGGGTAATTCAGCTCCTGGGTGACAGCTAGAGCTCATGCAAATTGGCCTTCAGTTCTTTTAGATTGTGGAAATGGTCATTTCCTAAAAGTACATTTTCAAAGATATATATTATAAATCCTACTTCCCCAGTAAATTAAGCTTTTGATAAATATTTCAAAAAGTCCATGAATGCCATTTATAGGTGGTTCCTAGCCAGAGATCACCTTATAAAATATAATATTGTAAACCAGTGCTTTCCAATGGAACACCAAACCTTGCTACATTGAAAATAGCTTTTACAGGCTGCTCACTGTAAGGGCATGTATAACATTAACATGTTACATATCCTACTTTTAGAGACCATGCACCTTGCCTTATGAGCAGCAAGAGTTCCTTAGTAGTGACTTACTGATATTTAAAAGTAAAGTTTAGGCCTGTCAAAAGTGTTGTTGCAGGGATTTTGCTTCAAAGAAGAACTATGCCTGGGATCACGGGACGTCAGCATGTAGGGACTTAGCCACCATACCACATCAGTACCTATGGTCCCAAATATAGACTAACTCATACCTCCTAACCTTCCAGAGGGATAAGTAAATTAGCACCGCAGAACTCAACACTCTGAACTCTCTCAGGAGTCACAGTAACAGGTTATCATCTTTCGTTCTCTCACTCACACTTGTACACAATAAAAGGAACGAGACACAAAGAAAGCTTACAATATTTATTGAAACTCGCATGCTCTACCATGAAGAAACTGTGCTGAAATTAGGAGACATATGCAAGTCAATATTGTGATTAGCACACTTAATAAACTGTACACAGTGAAAAGTTCTGTCATAGCGAATGACAAATCAGCCTAAGCCTACCCTTACTTTGAAAGCACAGTATTATACTAAAGATCTCTGGGATTAGTGCAGGGCCCTATACCTGCCGGTCACAATGAGTTGGTTTACATCTCAGGTGCGCAGCTCTTTAGTCTCGGGACCTTTTCTCTGCAAGCCTCGTTCCTTTCTGTTTTTAGAAATGGCAAGTCTCTTCTTATATGATAAGACTTTTCCTATTCAAAACAGAGCATCTGGTGCTCTCTATTATGTCTAAGTGTTTGTGTCTGACCACAGAGAAAAAAAGGGCACAATGTTGTTTGGCCTTGCAAGAACTGTGCAGCCAGAATCCCCGCAGAAAAGCTAAATAACAAAACATGTGCAGCTTATTTAGAAAATAACAGTGCGGCACAAAAACAAGCATATTACTTTGTAACATATGCAAAGCAAAAGCAGCCTATTACATGTGTAGTTAGGCTGACATAAGGGGAAACTATAGTGAGCCCTATAGGGGACTCATGACAGGGGAGGTTTAGCCCTATGAAAATTTATTATTTTGGTAGATTGAATTTTGCAGTTTACAACTACACAGCTAGTGTACAGCACGTAGGCCTGCAGTCATGTTTACACTGTTACTCTAGAAGATGGCACAATGGGTGCTGCAGTCCACTTGTGGCATTTAACTAATAGGCCTTGGGCACACTTTTGTATCATATACTAGGGACTTATGGGGAAGTTAAAAATGCCAATCAGGGGCATGCCAATTTCATCATGTTAAAAGAGAGACGCACAAGCACTTTACCACTTGTTAACAGGGGTAAAGTGCACAGAATTCTACAACCAGCAAAAAATAGGGTCCAGCAAAAAAGGCAAAAAATCCAGGGAGACTCTGCAGAAAGGGCAAATTTCCAACAGTAGCTCTAATCTTGTTTGCGCCTCCCTATGTTTAGCATTTTGTTGCCTTTTTGTTCCCCTAGTTATTTTCACAGTAAGATTAGTGCATTTTGTTTTCTTGGAATGGAATGGAACGAAATGGAAGGAAGGATAACATAATGGACAACTAGTTGGCTTTTACATGCACTACCACGGCCCTTGCTTCCCACAAAATCAACATCCTCATATTTGTTAAACCTTAGTAACTGAATCAGTTCCATATCCCATTTGTTTGTTTCATTTTCCCTTTTCTATAATCAAATATATAATACTAGTTTCTCATTGCGCATTTGTATTTGAAGGGTAATGGCTGAATAACTACTAAAAGTAAAATTGACTTAAAACGTGATTTACCTATGGTTGTCCATCTTTGGAGTGGTACAAATGAACTAAACAACCACGGAATGGAATGTGATCACAATAATTACAAGACGCTCAGATTGATTTATTCATTTCCATTCTTCACTTTCATGTTCTATAGGACAACAAAGCGTTATTTAAAAACTGCCAATGTTTAATGATGCTCACCAGCAGGGCCGTAGCTTGGCCAGTAAGATTGGGGGGGGGGGGGGGGGGGGGGGGTGAGTTTCAGATTTTCCAACAATCAGGCTGGCATAAAATGTTAAAATACATGCATAAAAGGGGCCTAATGGACAGTGGAAAGGAAGAGGAATGAGGATTGGTGGGAGCACTAAGAGAGAAAACAAAATATTTTGTAAAATAACCAACATTTTTGAGAGTTTTCAAAACAGAGAGGGAGAGAGTGTGTGTGCCTCTTTGACTGCGTGTATGCAAAAGCTCCTGGTGAAACCCGAGACACCTCACCATCCCCGACTGAAAGCACCTGTACCCAACTACTCATCAGAAATTACCTTTATGAGGGGGTTGCAACACCCCAAACACCCCTTGAAGTTATGCCCCAGTCCGATCAATGACAGTAGATGATGTTGAGATAAATAATGATAACATATCATGGAATGCCTAAATGTCATAACAGAAATGCTTGCGGTGCTCTAAAAGGGAGATCTCCCCATCATTTACAGGCACAATTAACACGCGAAGCTGGAGAACCCAGCGATGTACACAATATTCGATAAACTATTAAAACCTCTTTAGTAAACAGAAAATATTGCAAGAATAAGAAATGCTTGCAGGACTGCCACCAACGCCCACACGAGCAGAAGAATCAAACTCGAGAGTGCCAGCAACACGCGATTATCATTTCCTTCCAGTCTTCCCTCCCCCTGTTAAGGAGCTCCGAAGTCTTTCTCACACCTACGGGAATTAACACTCACAGAGCAGCAGTTCTTGCTTTATTTTTAGCATCATTAAATGCGCACCCTAATATGTTTTTCCATTTCAAGAACTGCATGGATTAAGTTAGATATTTATAAATGTAATGTAGGCCTGTGCTGCATGTGATTTTGGCAAGAGTCGTTAAAATATAAACTGCGCATTCGTTTTAATATTTTCAGTGTAAGTATTGCATCTGGTAGTCTCCTCCTGATTCAACAGCCACAAACACCACATTTACAGCCCCAGCCCGTGTCGCGTGCCTGCAGCCTGGCGTTCAATATCAATATGATAGATTGTAAGAAGAAACAGCTATTGCGTGCAGCGCGTTCGTGTGATGAATTCAGCACACGTTCCCACATTTCTCTGTCAGGGATGTGTCATTTTACTGCTGAAAGATCTGCTCAGCATGCGAACTCTGTTGAAATCTATCACATAAGGTCAATTCAGTTTGTCTTAAGATGGCTGGGTTAGAGATGTTTAAAGTTTGCATGTGTGGCTGGCCATTGCAAGACGGCTGGCCAAAAAGACATGCACACTTGGTTTAAAATGTGCATGTCTTTTTGGCCAGCCATTGCACTGTGTAGTGCAATAACAGCCCACCCACCCCCCTGCTGCTGTCACTTAGCAGCAGACCCGCCCCTGTCCTGACACTCGGCTCGGACGGAGGACGAAATACACAATAGTAATTAATTACCATTTTATTTTTTATCTCTGGGGCTTTGGGGGGATTTTTAAGTGGGGCGACGCTCCGCCGCTCAAACGGAGGAGCTGCCCCTGATAAAAATGGGTGCACACAGTCAATATAAGATATGCTGCTGCAAAATGTGCTAAAATTCAGTTTACCTGTTTTCAAAAGTTATATTTTTGTGATATACAATCAGACTTACCAACTGCAAACATTTTTTATAGGTTTCCATTAAAAGAGTGCATTCCAAAACTGTGAACCAACGCAAGCTTTAGCGCTGTTGGCGTCTGGCGCAACAATCATTGTCACTGTCAAAGGCTGTCACTCTTTACTAATAAGAATGTATATCTTCTCAAATAATCCATTTTCAGCAACATTAGGAATAGATAATGAAAGACTGGAGAAAAAAGACATGAGGTCCTGACCTGTTTTATGCAGTTTGCATGCAGCTCATCATCCACATGGAATGCAGATCTGTGATCTGCATGAGAGGGTGCTTTGCTGCAGTCATATGAACCCTCTGAGCTACTTTATGGCGAGTCAAAACTACACTAGACAAACCTTTTATCTCTCTGTCTAGCAAGAACATTAATCACAACAATTACCTTGACATTTTTAATGCTGCCTGAAAACTGGACGCGCAGGTGCTTTCAAATTGGCAGTTATTGCTAAACACAGCGCCTCTTCCCAGGTCAGCGCCTAGTGTGGCCGTACCGGTCTCACTGCCCTCAAGCCGGCCCTGCTGGTAATACTTTCACAGCCTCTCTCAAAAAGAAAAATACTTTCTCACCGTCAAACCCTTTTATGAATTAAAGCCTGCACTGTGCTGCAAGCAGCATTTATTTTGACTGGTTAACCAGCTGCACACATTACCATTTCTTTCAGGCAGCAGCAACCGTGGGGAGAGGGTGTGTTGCTTCTGTAGCTGCCTGTCCCCCTTTCTCTTGATAGTGCAGCATCCTCTCTGTCCTTGAGGCAACTCAGGGTGGGCATTAACCTGGTGATTTCTTTTTAACAAAAAGTATGGCAGCTGTTTTAGTAAAGCTAAAAAAGCTTGGGAACGTCTTGTTCACTTGGATGCTGGATAAATCTCTCTAGAAACTTCCTTTCTGTGTCTTACAAAGTTTTTCAAGTATGGTAGAGCAGTATACTGTAAAAAGTATACAAGTTTATTATTATTGTTATTATTATTAATATTGTTACTATTATTATTATTTTTATTATTTTGTGCTTCTACTGAGACTATGTAGCACCAAGCTGATTTACAAAAAGTTATTTATTTAATGTTAGGCTTCTCCTCTGCCTGTTTCCATAAGAACCCCAAGGACTCGCCGAAAATCCTGCCCAGTGTACGCAGGTCCTCCATGCCCTATGCTTCTCCACCGTGACCGTGAGTGTGTGTTGTTTGAGATCAGATTTGTCATGCCAGGGTAGGCGTCTTTATCTTGTTTACTTCCTCGGATGCTGCTGTAGCAGTTTGAGGCCCCACCATGGGTCGGACCTCCTCGTGCGGAGTGCCAAGCCAGCCTAGGGCACTAACGGGGCACCTCGCTATAGCGCTTGGAAGCTTTTGTTCTTCAGCTGGGGGCAGTCTCTGCCCCAAGTGGGTGCTGCTCCCCCCCCCCTACCCCCCAACCCCCCTCCAGGTGTTGCTTTAGCATTTGTGTGCATACTGTATGGGTGACGATGCCACGCGATCCTCTGGGTCACCAGAGGAGGGCGGTTCTCCAGGGTTAGCACCATTACTTGTGGCTATATAGGGCTTCTGTGCCATGAATGACAACTCCTAAAGGCGTGTTTGCTGCGTCAGTTCTTACCGGCCACTCTCAGAAGCAACGGTTGGGCACGTGTCTGCTTCAAACGTCGTTGAAACGCAGGGCTCTCAGTCGCTCTAGAGTTCGGATGTATTCTTTGCATTCTGGGGCACAAAGTTATGAGTGTGAGGAGTTGGGAGATTGAAAGCTCTGCTGTCACAACGTGTATCAAACATCTGACTAGAGGGAGAAGTTAATACTTTAAAATGATTACAAGACAGTAGCAGTCGCTCACGGAGCGGATTTTTCCTCTCAAGGTTGTCAGCCTAATTTCACTGCCTTTCCCACATTGTACTTAATTCAGGGCACGAGTTTGCGGTACACGTGAGTGGATGCCGTCCACCCACTATTTTCACAGGGTGAATGCCGTCGACCCAGCCAAGAATTGGGGCCCACTGAATAATGTGCTGAACTCGTCCCGGTGTAATTTCCAAACACAGGGACACATTCAACAGTGCCTGCACGTTGTCTGCTTTTCATCTGCACCAGGCAACAACATTCAGGCAGGGACAGGGCTTTCTTATTTAAGACTCCTGCTGGGCTCAGAACAAAGGCCAAATTTGAGGGGTCACCAGGCCTCCTTTTGCTCGAGTCTCTTGGCTGGGAGCAGTCAGGGGCCTCACACCTGACGCAAATGAAGTGGAGGGGAAACAAAGGCTTACACCTTGTAACAACTTCACATATACTTAATAGAGGCAGCTTTTCACTTTGTTCAGTCCCTGTTTAGGAGATATGCATGCACTGTAAGAATGTCAGCTATTTTGGTCTTTCCTAACCCCAGGCGGAATTCGCGTAGCTGCGCTACGCAAGGCTACACGAAGCAGCAAAAAACTGTGCAACGCTATGCGGTGTTACATGAGCATGCAGAGTTGCTTGTTCCGCATGCTCGCGTATGCTTGCGTATGCTCACAAGATGTTTTTGAAACTCGGCAACGCGGATTGCATGTTCGGGTAGAAATATCACACGAACTTTACTACGCGGTCGCCAATGTTTTCCTAGTCTTTGTATGGTTCTGGGGACTGTTTTTCAATCCCGTTCTAATCTTTTCAATCCTTTGTTTTTTACACTGTTTTTCTGATCTTTTTTATTCATTATCTATCCCTCTCTCTTCCTAAGTGTATATTTTGCATTTTATTTCTACTTTTACCGTGTTTTTTTACTTTTTTTCTTCTGTTTTATATTACTTGCTTTTTTACTTTCCTACTTCTTGTCCTAACTTTAATTTTTACTCCTACATTTTCTTTTCCGTGAAAAAGAATAAATAGGGGGAGGCGTATATGGCATCTAAAAAATGTGTAATGT
The DNA here is from genome assembly GCF_964204655.1 of Triturus cristatus. Lineage (NCBI taxonomy): Eukaryota > Metazoa > Chordata > Amphibia > Caudata > Salamandridae > Triturus > Triturus cristatus. Next base: position 406,095,180 of record NC_140583.1, on the reverse strand, counting down.
TTTTTCTAGGCGTATCGACAACCAGTGACTTGGCCAGCGGCGGGCAGGCGACGCCAGCCAGGAGGGAGCAGTGGATGCGGCAGCTGCCGCAGGGGTGGGTGAGCCAGCAGCAGTGGCGGGCGGTGGTAAGTTATACTTATTGATAATTGTAGTTATACACTCGCTACAAGGGTGTACACTGTATGTTGAGAGAGACTAATTTGTTGTGAACAACGGTTGAAGAAGAAGACACCTTTTACTTATCAGTAGCAATAGCATTAGCGGCGGGAGGTGAGTAACTAATGGCCTCTTCTATCTGACTTCAACTCAGCTGGGCAAGTTTTATGGAGAAGATTAAGAGTCAGATGACCTTGATGGATGGGTTGAACGAAAAGGGAAAGAAGGATGGAAGGAGGAAGGATGGGCGAGATGTATATATGACTGGCAGAGACAGATGCGTGGGGTGCATAGGTGGCTGATGCATGGATGGTTGAAGGATGGGTGGAAGGTGAAAGAAAAAATGCCTGCCTTGGTGGGTGAAACTGTATGGGTGACAGGAAGACTCCTCAAGGGGGGTTCATGGGTCAAACTCAAGGGCAAGCAAGGAAGGATGTATGGGTGGTGGTGAAATTACAAATGTATGTTGTTGGTGAAACTAAGGTTTGTTGAGAGATTAAGAAGAATGATAGACATGTTTACTTTTGATGCCTGGATGGCATAGGTGGAGACTGTCACTGGATGAATGTCTTTGCAGAGAATCTAAAAGAAAAATAAACTGCGCCAGAGTAGCAAAGCCAAGGAGAATAGAAGATTAGAATAAAAAAATATAAGGCTAGACGAGCAATGCAATGATTGATAAATGGAAAAATTGCTGGGAAGAGAAACGACAGGACTGTTTTTTTGCAAGGTTTTTGATTCAAGGTTGTATTTTCAGAATACTCCCTTGACTCACAGTAGTTTGCAAGCACAGCATATATATTGTGTATGTATGTTATCAAGCGCCTCCCTCTGACTCCAAGGCCCACTTCCTACCTATGTCATTTATTTTCGACGATGTCAGCCTGCCATGGCTGGCCGATCTGCTGCATGGCACAATCAATCAAAAGTACCTCATGTCGTCTCATATATAATCAATGATCATTTGGATCAAATATCATTATCATCTGCCTGGTTGTAGCAGTCAGGGTGAAAAAGAAATCAAGCAGTTGCCATTGATGTAACAGAGTATGGCCACCCATGATAGAAAAATAAGATAATTGTATAGTTGTAGACTACAACTTCCCCACCTGCAGACAGTAGTAAATAAAAAAAATGTGAGTCTGCGACACAAGTAGGTTTGTCTAGGGCGCAAGATGACTGAGCTGGCATTCCTACAACAAGGTTAATTTAGCTAAACAAGAGAAAGAAGAAGAAGACTTGTCTACTACATAGTGCCTATTAGTAGTAATGCCCGACACTCCCACAAATGCTAGAGGCCGAGGAAGTGGGACGATACCACAAGCGTTATGTACTGTGCTTGCTAGTGCTACTGTGCCGCTATGTGTAGAATACATTTTGTGTTACTGTTTTGCTAAGAGCATTGGTTAAATTTGTCTTTTTTCTTTCTTGATATAGTTACTCCTTTTCAACCAAAAGGACTTGGTGGCCACGGCCCGGCGCCGGAAGCTGGAGGCCATCTGCAAAGAATATCAGCAGCTGGTGGTTCTGGCAAAGGAGGCGGCGGCAGCAGCAGCTGCAGCCTCCTCCAATACCCCGAGCCTCAGCCAGGCCCCCCCAGGGGTACGGCGCCGCGGTCTGGCAGCCGCCCACCGTGCTTCATTCAACACTGCTCCCCCCATGCATGCAATTATAAAGCATTCAAGCGCCGCATGCTCCTCTGGGTGGCACACCTAGAGGAGCGGATAAAGGTCCTGGAGGGTAACAAGCGAGCCGATCACTAGAACTCCGTCGTATTGCCCCCTTTTTAACCTTTTTTTGGTGGGTGGGAATTGGGCGTTGGGGAAAAGTTGGGGTTTATATTTATAATATATTATGGACAATGGACTCGAGCGGACATTGGTTGGACTCTTTCTTTAACTTTGGACATTGGTTGGGATTAGGGAGAGGGGTGGGTCTGTGTTGTGGGATGTTTACATTAGTTTATTTTGTTTGGGGAATGAATTATTTATACTTAAAGGTTACATACAATGTAAATGTTTTGTGGGGGGTTTACTCTTTTACTTTACACGGTTTCCTTTGCTGCTGCAGGGCCACAGCCAGTTTTTGATTTAAATAATCTGCTGATAGTGTAACACAAGAACAGATAGATGTGGTACCCTCACTTGTGAGTGACTTGCCCTACTAGTACTGGTAGTCTCTCCTTCTAGTCTATGTAGTCTGCAACTGGACTCGGAAGGGCGTTGGTGTGTGAATTAATGAATTAGTTTCCATATTATTAATTATGCCCCCCCCCAAACTTCTTCTTTTACCTGTGATTGATGTTTATTTAAACTTAGGCAAAGCGATGGCTGCATGGTGATGATGGTTTGGTTTCCCAAGATGCCATGGTGGTGGTGCTAGGAGACGCTGACAGTAGCATTTGAAAGAAAAGAAAATGAAATAGTCAGTCGCCCGAGGGAGACTTGGGAAGGAGTAGTAGAATGAAGTACAGTACACAAGAAGACTGCCAAACAAAAAACCATGATGAAAAGCAATGCTAAAGTAAAATAAAACATAATGGTGGCGGGGATAGCCTAGTACACGTTACAAACTGTAGTTGACTCAACCTATGAAGTAGACAAGCATAACCTTTAGTGCTGTGTAAGGATGATGAATCGATGGCGGCAATTAATTATGATGGATTATGTTTCTCTGGAAATAAAATTCACTTGCAAATACTGAGCATGGGTGGGCAAGCAGAAGCAGATCCTCGCCCTGCCTTAAGTTAGTGATGCTTTCATCACATCCACCCCAGCAAGTGTGTGATCAATTATTGGTGTAAATTAATTTAATTTAGTCACACCTCAATATAAATCACACAGCCCGGGGAACGAGGGTTAGGGTTTGATGAATGGTTGGAAAGGGGTATTTGAGGGAAAGGTTTGACAAAGACAAACACTACACATGGACAACACACAATCTTGGCAGACAGCCATCATATATCTGTTAATGGAGAAAAAGGAAATGCATGCATGATGATGACTTGATGGTTAATGATGAGTAGCACTAGACTAGTAGTACAGGCCAGGACAGCAGTATATTATTAATTATTATTATTATGCAATTTCCTTGCTTGTCTGCCCCCAGAGAGACCCAAATTACATACATTTTATGTTCTGTTGTACCTGGCTTCCTTTTAAATCTAGCAAAGAAAATTAAATAATAGCTGTAGAGGTCAATTATATAAGCAAACACAATAAACAGTCGTAAAATGATTGAAGAGAAAACATTAATCAAATGAAATAAAAGAAGACAATACTATAAGTTACTATGTTATGGTCAGATTGGAAGTTGCATCTCGGCATTAATCTTGGTCCTTCCTTCCATGCACGCTCCGTCTGTTAATCTTGGGTGCCACTGCCTGCCTGGCGGATGCGTATTGGTAAGGTAAGTGTTTTTCCCAGTATAGCACAGGGTAAAGGCTGGCCTTTAAGTGTTGATGAAAAAACAAAAGGGATATTGAAAAATCAAGGAGAAAAGTAAAGTTAAAATGCATAAATTATGGACAAGTGTAACAAGATCACTTTCAGAGGCGGCATAGCTAAATCATGTCTACTCTGTTTCCAGCATTAACCTACAACAACAGCAGGACAGAGAAGGCCCGTGGCGCCCGCCCAACCTCCACTTAGCTTAGATTTTTGAGCCAGACAGAGCACACACACACAGCAACATAGCATTTTCCAAATTAAGTAACTAAATCAATGCACTACTGTCAGCCATACCAATACACTCGCCTCCACCACTACTCAGATATGTAGGTCTGCTGTGGTTGTTGTTGACTTGTTTACCTTTTAGGACACTTCATGAAACGCCCTGAGTTATTCCATCAATCATCTCCGATCCTACTTACTGACTGCGACAAGTACAGTATGGTCATCATGGTGTCCAACTCTGTAGTGTACCGAGTGACTCCAGATTCCAGATTCAAAAATCCAATGGATCGGCCTGCAGTAGAAGAATAATTTTGTTATTAAACAACAAGAAGGGAAACATTTACTTGAGTCATTTTTTGTGTGTAGAATAGATTAAATACTAGTACACTTCATGCACAACAACAACAACACAAACACCAATCACTCAGAGTCAGCATCAAAATGCATGCCATCATCAATAGCTATAGTCAATTAGTCATGTTTTTTGGATGGACTCGACGAGGCAGGCACACATTTCTTGAACTATTCTCCATCCAATGTCTGGCTTGAGGGAAATGAATTTAGAGCAAGTCAGGAGGAGTGGCCTGGAGCAGAACTCAGAGGAGTGGACTTACTTCTTTAATGACTGCACACAGTTGCAACTCCAATACAGCAATAAAATAGTAAGACTGTGGTGATGGATTTGTTGTGATTCGAACCAGAAAGACAGAGACACACACAAATAATAAAAGTAAATAAGGAAGAAAGAAAGTAACAATTGAATGCCTAGTTGTCAGGGAAGTAGAGCTTGTCCTCAAACTCTGGTGGTTCACCAAGAAGTAGGTCATCTAATACACTACTTCCATGGCCTAAGTCGCTGTCATCATCTTCCTGCTGTGCTGCTTCAGGTATGGTGTAATCCGGTGGTATAAAATGCTGCTTCATTTTGATCATGGTTAACCTCTCCGCGTTTTGGGGCAAGAGACTAGTCCTTTTCACTGTTACAACGACACCAGCAGCACTGAAAACACGCTCACAAGAGACACTTGCAACAGGGCAAGCCGGATAGTTTATCGCCAGTCTGCTGAGCACTGGCCATTGGCCCCTTTTCCCAAACCAATACACCATTGGGTTTTGATCAATGTAGACCTCTGTTGGGTAATCCAGATAGGCCTGGACCATCCGCTCAATGCTCAAGGGTGCTCCGCTTTGCTCTGCCTCTTTTGCCTTTGCCTTAGCACTGGACCTAACAAGTCCTTGCCGTACATAACATTCCTGTGCCGATTTTACTGGGGCGGATGGTCCTGTTCTCGCTTTTTTTGATGTTGTTCTTGGTGCTGTTGGTGGTTTTGACTGCTGTGAGCCAACCGCACTGCCCTCAGGCTCTGAAGTTGAACTTGACGCCAGCTGCCTTGCAGTACTTGTTGTGGGCTGGAGTAGCAGGCTTCTAATTCCCAGCCATTCTATTTCTAACTGACTGGCTTCCGCAACTATCCAAGTTTTGTGCTTGGAAACATCCACTTCTGAAAAAGGAATCAATGTGTTAGTCTTTGGTACTGCTTTGTACCATGGATCCAGAATTGTGGCAGAAATGTATTGGTTGGATGACACAATGCTTCTTTGCACCCTTGTATTTTCAGATAAGCGAAGGGTTAAGCTCTCCACCAACACATATGCTTCTTTTTTTTCCTCCACTCCTGCGTACATTGCAGACACCCACTTCAGCTGTTCCTGTAGCATGTGCAACAGTGGGATAGCTTGGCCCATATTACAGTCCTCCTTGCAGGCTTCACATGTGAAGAGCTCGAAAGGAAGTAGCATCTCTGTCAGGCATTTAAATAGGCCCCAATGGTCCATCCCAATGGTCATGCCTTTCACAATAGCATCCCCTCTTTGCATGACATATCCATTGATTGGTCTGTACTGTTCAAACAGACGTTCAAGCATGTAATAAGTTGAGTTCCAAAGTGTTGGCACCTCCTGGATGAGTGCTTTAACTGGCACTCTATGCTCACGTTGAATGATCCTAAGAAGCTTCTTGGCTTTAAACGAATGGCTGAAATGTGTGCAGATTCTTCTGCAGGTGGTCAGTAAGTTGCTGACTCGGTCTTCTTTTTACAAGTCTTGAACAATAATGTTAATGCAGTGCACCCAACACAAGACCCTGAAATAGCCACCATCGTACATGGCCCTACCTAACTATATTACTGACATTGTTCTTGGCAACAAAACCAATGCTAAGCCCTCTTGAGTGCAGTCATACAAAGACCTTGCTGTTAAACTCTTCCAAAATGTTTGCAGCAGTATGAGATTTCTCCATGGCGAACATGGCTACAGTTGCATGTTTCCGAGTGGCATTAAAAATCTCAGCAGTGTCAACACCTGCAAATATCTTTTCTCTAACTCCCATAAAAGAGATCCAATGTGCAGTGATGCACATGTAATCAGTGGCTTGGCAACTGGTCCACATGTCTGTTGGCAGGTGGATAGTGTGAACAGCAATCTGCTGCAAAGCTTGTCCAAACAATTCCAGCACGTCGTGATGTAGTGCTGGAACAGCAACTCTGGCAAAATAGCACCAGCTGGGAACCTTCCATTTTGGACAGATGGTTGTCACAAATTCAAGAAAACCCAACCCTTCCACAAAAGAAAAAGGGAAACATTATAGTCAGCTTCATATTGTACAAAAGTGCTGTTGGGTGGTTGAGTTTGTACTGCCCCTCCGACCTAAAACATGCTGACAATGCCTGGATTTTTTTATTTTCTGGTGCCACTGATGCAGGTGACTTCTTCTTGACGCCAGATGTTGTTAGGCTCAACACACGTTCGTTGTGGTACGCTCTTGCCTGGGACCCCTTGGTGTCTCAGCCTGACTCTTACTCTTGTGCCACTGCGATATTGCTGATGCGGATCTGGCCGATGCCACTGCACTGCTGGGGACAGGGCTACTTTGTGTACCAGAGTAAATGTGTCGCTCTTGTTCACCTTCCACCATGATCGGATCTTTTACTCCTTCATCCCCAACAATAATGGATGCAGTATTTTGGCCGCTAAGATGCGCCTCCCACTGGATCAGCTGGTGTTTTTTCAGATGGGTTGTTTGGCCTCCGGTACCATAGTTTGTACCAAGCTTACCCCGACTAACACCTTGTCCACAAATGGAGCATATCGCAATGTTCAATCAATCAACCAATCAAGCATTTGTATAGCGCGCTACTCACCCGGAGGGTCTCAAGGCGCTTGGGGGAGGGGGTCCGCTACTGCTCGAACAGCCAGGTCTTGAGTTGCTTCCTGAAGGAGAGGTGGTCTTGGGTCAGGCGGAGGTGGATGGGGAGGGAGTTCCACGTCTTGGCAGCCAGGTAGGAGAAGGATCTTCCTCCTGTTGTGGCTCTTCGGATGCGGGGGACGGCGGCGAGGGCGTGGCTGGTTGTTCGAAGCTAGCGGGTGGGAGTGTAGAAGGTCAAGCGGTCGTTGAGGTATCTTGGGCCTTGGTTGTGGAGAGCTTTGTGTGCGTGGGTGAGGAGTCGGAACGTGATTCTCTTGCTGACGGGGAGCCAGTGCAGGTTTCTCAGGTGTACGGAGATGTGGCTGTGTCGGGGAATGTCCAGGATGAGGCGTGCTGAGGCGTTCTGGATGCGCTGGAGTCGTTTCTGGAGTTTGGCTGTGGTTCCGGCGTAGAGGGAGTTGCCGTAGTCCAGTCGGCTGGTGACGAGGGCCTGGGTGACCGTCTTCCTGGTTTCTGTGGGGATCCACCGGAAGATCTTACGTAGCATGCGTAGGATGTTGAAGCATGATGCGGAGACGGCGTTGACTTGTCTGGTCATGGAGAGGGAGGAGTCCAGGATGAAGCCCAGGTTGCGTGCGTGGTCTGTTGGTTTGGGTGCGCTGCCAAGGGCAGGGGGTCACCAGGAGTCGTCCCAGGCGGAGGGTGATGATCCCAGGATGAGGACTTCCGTCTTATCTGAGTTCAGTTTCAGGCGGCTGTTCGTCATCCACTCGGCTACGTCTTTCATCCCTTTGTGTAGGTTGGTTCTGGCGGTGGCGGGGTCGTGGTGAGGGAGAGGATCAGCTGGGTGTCGTCGGCGTAGGAGATGATGTTGAGGTTGTGTTGGCGTGCGATGGCTGCGAGGGGGCTCATGTAGACGTTGAGGGTGGGGCTGAGTGATGATCCTTGTGGTACGCCGCAGATGACTTCGGTGGCCTCGGATCTGAACGGGGGTAGGCGGACTCTCTGTGTTCTTCCGGCGAGGAAGGAGATGATCCATTCCAGTGCCTTCTCCTGGATACCGATGTTCTTGAGGTGCTGCACTAGGGTGCGGTGGCAGACCGTGTCGAACGCCGCGGTGAGGTCCAGGAGGATGAGGGCCGTTGTTTCCCCGTTGTCGAGCAAAGCTCGGATGTCGTCGGTGGCTGCGATGAGGGCGGTCTCGGTGCTGTGGTTGGCCCGGAAGCCGGACTGCGAGTGGTCGAGGGATCCGTTCGTCTCGAGGAAGGCGGCCAGTTGTCTGTTGACGGTTTTCTTGATGACTTTGGCCGGAAAAGGAAGGAGCGAGATGGGGCGGTAGTTTTTGAGGTCGGTGGGGTCCGCTGATGGTTTCTTCAGTAGGGCGCTGAGTTCGGCGTGCTTCCAGCTCTCTGGGAAGGTGGCGGTGTCGAAGGAGGCGTTGACGATGTCCTGCAGGTGGGGTGCGATGACGGAGTCGGCCTTGTTGAAGACGTGGTGAGGGCAGGGGTCGGTTGGAGATCCTGAGTGGATGGAATTCATCGTGCGGATGGTGTCTTCGGTGTTGACTGGGGTCCAGGCGCAGAGGGTGGTGGTGGGGGGCGTTGTTCCGGTCGTAGGGTGCGTTGGCTGTGTGCTGAAACTGTTGTGTATGTCTGCGATCTTGCTGTGGAAGAACGAGGCGAGCGAGTTGCAGAGGTTTGCGAGGGCGTGATGTCGTTGTTTCCGGCGCTGGGGTTCGAGAGCTCTTTGACGATGTTGAAGAGTTCCTTGCTGTTGCGGGCGTTGTTGTCCAGTCGTTCCTTGAATGCGGATTTCTTGGTGGCGTGGATCAGCTGGTGATGTCTTCGAGTGGCGAGCTTGAGGGTGGTCATGTTGTCTGTAGTTGGGTCTCTGCGCCAGGCTTTCTCGAGGGCCCGGCAGTTCTTCTTGGAGCTCTTGAGTTCGTCGGTAAACCAAGATGCTTTCTTGGTGCCGGGTCTGGCGGGGGGGGTCTTCAGTGGAGCGAGGTCGTCTGCGCAGTTGCTGATCCATTTTGTGAGGTTGTTGGCGGCTTGGTTGGGGTTCGCTGATCTGGTGGGGGGTTCTGGCTCAGGGATGTGGTGAGCTGGTCGGCAGTGATCTTGTTCCAGCTTCTGCTGGGGACCAGTTGCGGGTGGTGGTGAGTCGTGGTCCTTCTGAAGCTGAAGTGGACGCAGCTGTGGTCTGTCCAGTGGAGTCCGGTGGCGTGGCTGAAGGTGATGTCCTTGCTGGAGGAGAAGACGGGGTCGAGCGTGTGGCCGGCGTAGTGGGTGGTCACCAGTTGCTTGAGTCCGAGGTTGGCGAGGTTGTCCAGCAGGCTGTTGGGGTTGCGGTCGTTGTTGTTCTCCAGGTGGAAGTTGAGGTCCCCGAGGAGGATGTAGTCAGCGGAGGGGAGGGCGTGCGGGCTGATGAAGTCGGCGATGTCTTCGCTGAATTGTGTGCGAGGCCCCGGGGGTCTGTAGATGAGGGTGCCTCTGAGGGTGGTCTTGGGGTCGGTGTGGATCTGGAAGTGCAGGTGTTCGGCGGCTGTGAGGGTGTCTTCGGAGTTGGTCGTGATGCGGATGGTGTTCTTGTGGACGATGGCGATGCCTCCTCCATTCTGGTTGGTGCGGTCCCTCCTGGTGATCTTGTATCCGTCCAGGATGGCGATGGCGATGTCGGGTGCTGAGAAGGCGTTCATCCAGGTTCCCGTGAGGAAGGCGACGTCTGGGCATGTGGCGTCGAGCAGGTTCCAGAGTTCCACTGCTTGCCTGTGGACGGAGCGGGTGTTGAGCAGGATGCACTTCAGGTGCTTCAGGTGGTTGCTGTTGGTGCTTGGCTTGGCGGCTGCGGTACGGCTCCGGATGCAGGAGAACTTGCAGGATTGGCAGGTGAAGGGTCCGTGGGTGCGTCTTGGGGTGGCTCTGCAGCAGCCGGGGCTCCGGCCGGTGTTGAGTGCGATGAGAGTGGCAGCGTTGTAGGTCTTGCGGGTGGGCTGGCATCTGCGGGGGCCAGTGGGTCTGGCGCTGGGCACGGGCCAGGCTCGAACGGGCGCAGACGGGCTTGCCTTAGGCGCGCCTTCGGCCTCCATATGAGTGGGAGAGGGAGGGAGGAGCAGCTGGGAGGTGGGAGCGGGGCGGCCAATAGGGTGCGAGGGGGGCGGAGCTATGGGACGCGGCGGCCAATAGGGTGCGAGGGGGTGGAGCTACGGGACGCAGCGGCGGGAAACGGGTGGCGAGGGGGAGATGCGGGGAATGACAGAAGAAAAAAGGGACACAATCTGGGCACCAAAGGAGAGGAGGACAATCAAGGCAGCAAAATACACAGGTACAGTGGGGGAGAATCACTCACTCGTGGGTACAGAAGAGAAGGAGGGCACAGTCACTCTAACGCAGGCAGACACAATGCAGCAGCGGTCAGGGGTCACACAGGGGGCTGCGTGGCGGTGAGGGGAGCGATCTGCCTGGTAAACAGGGTCAGAGGTCGCTCTCTCTACCGCTGCGCGGCCTCCATATGAGTGGGAGAGGGAGGGAGGAGCAGCTGGGAGGTGGGAGCGGGGCAGCCAATAGGGTGCGAGGGGGCGGAGCTATGGGACGCGGCAGCCAATAGGGTGCAAGGGGGCGGAGCTACGGGACATGGCGGCGGGAAACGGGCGGCGAGGGGGAGACGCGGGGAATGACAGAAGAAAAAAGGGACACAATCTGGGCACCAAAGGAGAGGGGGACAATCAAGGCAGCATAATACACAGGTACAGTGGGGGAGAATCACTCACTCGTGGGTACAGAAGAGAAGGAGGGCACAGTCACTCTAACGCAGGCAGACACAATGCAGCAGCGGTCAGTGGTCACACAGGGGGCTGCGTGGCGGTGAGGGGAGCGACCTGCATGGTAAACAGGGTCAGAGGTCGCCTTCCTGCTAACCAAAAAGAAGTCCTAAACTGGGAAGCTGAACTTTCTGGAGCTGCTGGCGCCACTTTCAATGCCGGATGAACTGGTAGATGGGCTTGGAGTTTGACTCTCTGCGTGCCTACTTCTACTGCTGTAGTTGTGCAGGATGTAGGTAACTGGCAGGCTTTTGCAAATGTAAATATGGAAGCTGGAGGTGTTGTTGATGTTATCTGTGCTGGTGGTATCCGTGCCACATCCCTCACAGCAATTTGAGATCGGGTAATTTCGGTCTCCACTGGGGCAAGACTAATGTCTATGATGACTGGCTCGTCATCATCATCATTCTCCATAACTCTAAGGCTTTCTGGAACCTTCCTTTTCCCTAGCCTTGTCTCGTGGTTTGTCTCACTCTCAGACTGAGGTGGTGGCTTTCAAGTGGCGTCTAGATCATCAGAAGGGGGACTTGCAGAAGAACCCGATGGACTACCCCTCCTTTTCCTTGCTGGGGATCTGGAAGACAATGGATCTTCTGAAAGAGTGGCTTGCTCTTCTTCTTCCTCGATTTCCTGAACTGCCCCTACTTTGGGAGGACCAGCTACTACTGTGGGCGGTGATTGCGGCTGTTGTTGTCGACTTATCTGAGTTTCCTGCGTTGATTGGTTACTACTTTGCAATAACGATAAGTCAATTTCAACATCACTGCTCGTTGCCGTGATTAGACTGTCTGTCTCTGCAACAGACATGGGCTTGGGCCTAGGTTGGTGGGGTGGGTCTACTGATGCGGGGGTGCTGCTCCCAGCTTGCTCCCCAGACACCGCTGCTGCAGGCACAATTTTTTGTTTCCCAAAAAAGATCTTGGGCGGCACACCAGTCTTGGTAAGTGGCAGTTCCTTCTTCTAACTGGCAACTTTCTTGGTAGTGGAGGACTTGGTACCTTTCTTTGGGGCCATCTTCTTCAGATGTCAGCAGCACGCAGTGGAACAAGTTGAAGCGATGTCTGAGTTCACACGTCACGTGACGTTGTGCGCAGCAGGACAATGGGTGACCACTGATGATGACGCCTCCTCCTCTTTTGTGCACCTAAAAGCAAAGAAGCAAGAAGAACATCAGTGAAACGTGGCATTTATTGTTGTGGTTCAATTACTACTAGTACAAACAAACAAATATAATATATAACTTAGTGTGTGTTCACACTTGTTAGTGTTATTATTATTACTATTGATACATTTTATTAACTCAGTTATTTAAAAAAACATAAAACAGTGTAGCCATTTGTGAGACTTTGACAACAAGGGCTTTCATGGTATACTGTGTACACTCAGGGCGGATGGGAAAGAAGAAGAACAAACACAAAAAATACAAATGTAATGGGTGGAACCTGTTTTACATTGTGCATCACGTGGGATGCAGCATTCAGGGAGCTGCAGCTGGGAATGGAGATGGAAGCAGTAAGCCAAGAAGAAGAAAGGAAAGACATGCAGGCCTATGGGCTGGCAAAAGCAGCACACTAACTACCACCACAAAATGGTCACCAGTCACATGGTAACTCACAACAAGCATGAGGCCTGGAAAACAATGAGCTCAAGCAGGCCTATATGGCCAGACAAAGGAGGCATCCTAAACAACAATGCAAAAACAAAAAACCACAGGGCTAAAAAAGGTTTGCAAGTTATACAACAACCACACCACATACATCCAACAAAGACATTTATTTAAAAAACACGAAAAAAGTGAAATACCCCCAAAAAAAACACATTTTGCAATTCAATCCAATGCCATCCATGACCTAAATGATGTTTAAATTCAACAGACACCACAAAAACATTTGTTTCATGCACCCATGAGTAGCCCTGGGCCTATTGGTTGGAAACCCCATTGACAGACTAGGCCACATAGTGAATCAATTCAAATCAATAATATTGCAAATGTATTAGAAAATGTAGTGAACGGTGCGGCATTTGTTGTTGGGTAAAAGAAGAAAAAATTGCATGCAAATCAACAACAAGGCATGGGCACCACAAAGAAGGCTTGCAGGCCTAATGCAGAAGCACACTGGCTGCCTTCACAAAATGGCTGCCAGCCACATGGCCAGGCCACCACAACAACAAGAAGTAAGCCAAGAGAAACAAAGGAAAGTCATGCAGGCCTATGGCAAAAAGCAACACACTAACTACCACCACAAAATGGCTGAAAGGCCTATAGTATTGGCAGACTACTGGGCTAGTGAATTAAATAAATATTGCAAATTAATTAATTTCAAAAGTTGGAGAAAATGCAGTGAACTGTGCAACATGTTTCCTTTATAAAATATTAAACATTACTTACAAACAAAGAAACAACTAGGCTCCTACTGAAATACAGGCCACCCACCACAATATTTATTTTTTTAAACGATGAAAAGGGCAACGAAAATGTAGGTGCAATGCCCTAATCAAACAAACTGTAGAACTAAAGAAAATACCAGTGCTGACAAATATTTGTGCTATTTGAACCTCAGAATACACAACGGAAGCCCTGAAACAACTTAATGACCCAGTCTGCTATAAGCGCATTGCTAAGGACCCTACTCTTGAACTCCAAGGTCAACTTTTTGAGATACTTGATAAAGGCTATGCCCAGGGATTCCTGGGCCCCAAAGAATATAACTATCTTCAAAACAAATATCCAAGAACTCCAGTGTTCTATATCCTTCCGAAAGTTCATAAAAATGAGTCCTCGCCGCCAGGAGTCTCGGGCTGTGATTCACTTAATGAACCCATTTCAAAGTATGTCGGCCATTTTTTAAAACCTTTTATGGTCGAGGTGCAGTCTTACCTTCAAGACACTACAGCCTTCATAAATAAACTACAGGAAGTCAGCTTTACAGCAGACAAAGATCTAATGGTCACATTAGATGTCTGCTCGTTATATACTCAGATCCCACAGGATGATGCCCTAGCTGTTCTCGCACACTTCTTGGACAAAAGACCCAGACCATTTAGGGTACCAACGGAATTCATAGTGGAGTTGGCAAGCTTTGCCCTCAAAAAGAACTTTTTTTCATTTGGCAGCGAATTCTTTTTTCAGACCAAAGGTGTAGCTATGGGTTGTCCCTTTGCACCCGAATTGGCAGTCTTGTACATGTCAATGTACGAACAAAAATTAATTTACAACGATAATCCATTTAAACATTGGAAAACATCTTGGCTACGGTTCATAGACGATGTCTTTATGACATGGTCTGGTAATTCTAACCAGTTGACGCAATTTTTTGAGTGGCTCAACCAGAGATCCCCGGACATTAAATTCAGCATCAATTCTTCGAAACTGAAGATACCGTTTCTAGACGTAGAAGTTTTTCCCACTGAGGGACGCCTAGTGACTTCTTTGTACAACAAGCCAACAGACAGGAATAAGGCTTTGCTATTTTCAAGCAACCATCCTAGAAGTCTCAAAGAAATCTTCCGTACGGACAATTTCTCAGAATAAGAAGGAATTGCATCTTCAAAGAGGATTATAATGTCCATGCTAATAATCTCATTGAAAAACTTAGAGATCGGGGGTACCCAAAAAAACTGGTCAAAACTGCCATGAAGAGAGCTTGGTGGACACCGAGGGAAACATTACTAAAGAAGAAAGAGAAATTGCCGATGAAACGCCAAGTTCTGCCCAAATTCCAACCAACTAAAAAAAGCGATTTATCAAAATTGGCATCTCATTCAAAACCTAGATCCATCTCTAGAAACTTCCCCTTTGTTCGCTTTCAAAAGAGAAAGAAACGTGGCCAACCACATAGTCAGGGCATCATTGAAAACCGCAACAAAACCATCATTAAGAGAAATGATGGGTTTGACACCGATAAAAGGTCACCATAAATGTGGAACATGTTCTTGCTGCGATCAAACGGTCGAGGGCACATTGTTTTCCCATAAAGGGATTTTCTGGAAACATGATACTTTCTCTAATTGCAAAACTAAATATGTGATTTACGGAATCATGTGCCCTTGCTCACTATTGTACATCGGAAAAACCAACCAAGAAATCAGACAAAGAATAACACAACATAAATCCCGGATCAGAAAAAATTTAGAAACTGCACCCCTGGTCAATCATTGGCGGAAAATGTCTCATGGAGAACATGATCTCCATTGGACAGTAATTTCCAAAGTAGAACGCGATCCGAGAGGGGGAGATATGGAATCCAGGCTCGCTCAACGTGAAGCAATGTTAATTATGAAGTTCGACACTGCAATTTCGGGTCTTAATGAGCTCTCAGAAATCTTTAGCCTATGAGGACATTTTACCAACGTTTTCCTTTTGACACAGAGGTTCCGTTTTTAACTGCCTAATGTTCCTGACATCACTTGGTCTCTTTTCAGAGAACAAATGACAAAGTTAGAGTCACGGACTATTTATTTCACGCCTGAACTAGTGCGCGTATCCCACTGGTCATCCCCCAAGCCTCTGAGCTAACGCGACATCAAGAGACTACAATTCCCAGAATTCCAGCTGCACGTCAGAAAGCGATTTAGTGCCCAACAGGAAGAGCGGACTTTGAAGCTTCCTTCCCCGGATGTATTCGAAGACGCCGGTGTTCAGCCACGAATTAGGTAACTGTTCTCCCTTCACCGTTTGACAGAGACTCCTTCCGCGTTATTAGACCAAGCAGCGGATGGTAAAAAATCCTTTGACTGATGCCGATTTTTCACCCACTTTTAGTTTCGTCGCTAGAGGCGAAGATTGCTGCTCGCCCACCCCGCAGACGGTGTGTGGAAGATCATCTTTCTCCACATCAAGGTATGCCTTGTCCTCAGTTTGGCTTAACTGACGCTAAAAACTTTGTCTTTCTTTCTCTTCTTTAAAATGTATCAATACTTCACAATTTAATATTTCGTCTCTTTTTCAGTGGGGATTGCTCCGCTCTGACTGGATTCGATTATGACGGATTGATTCCTCCTCTTCAGCCGTACTTCTCTGCTCGGCTCCTGGGGCTCACCTACTTTCAAGGTAATGGCCGCCACGAGGCTCTTCAGCTGCCTTGATCTTTCATTTAATGTAGGACTCTGTCCGGATCACTTTTGACTAACGGTAGTTCTTTCATTTCGCTTTCTTACAGAGTATCCCTCTTTGAAATTCTAAAAAGGGCATTTTTCAAACACTACCCTCTGGGTAAGTCTAGTCATTTTGAGTAGGCGTCTGGTGTGTGGTTTTTAGCACTCTCTCACTTCTTTCCAGATTTACATCTATTTTTGCATTTCTTCTCTTTGCACTGTTATGGTCCTGACGAGAACCCCAGCATCTAAAATCAACGGGGTTCGAAACGCGTAGACCCTTTTTTCTGTTTTCTCCAGCCATGTTTATATATAGTCCGTTGGGGCGCTTTGTTTGATGTTGTTACAATTTGATTACAAATTGAATATACTTGTTGTATACCCCTTCAACGGTACTTTTTCTTCAAAGTGTGCGTGTGTGGAGATTCCTTTGGTTGTCTCTACTTATCACCAAAGGCATATAGAGTTTAGTTTTTCGTGCGAGTGTTTTGTATGAAGGAGGAGTGGTGTATGATTGATTGTCAGATTCGTTCCTCTGCCATTTGGGCAGTTGAGTTCCAGTGTTTATTTCTTCGTTGTCGTGAATGTATTAACTATCGTATGTGAATACTTTTTCTCTTTGTTGTTTATCATCTTGAATTATTATTGTGTGTCCAGATCCGAATATCTTCTTAAAACAATTCATTTTGTATGAAAAAAACAGATCAAGTCTGAATAAAATACTATTAATTAGTACGGACGTAGTTGTCATCTTTCTCTTCTACAGTCAAATAGCACAAATATTTGTCAGCACTGGTATTTTCTTTAGTTCTACAGGTTCATTGGCTCAACCTTGCTGACTAGAGCCACACCCATTTTTGTTCTTAGTACTAATCAAACAAACAACACCAATTTTCCAATTTACTTGCGAAATCTCAGATTAAAAACTCCTCAAGTCCAATGATATATGATGCAGCAGCCACAAAGAGTGATCCTTCCAGCTCCAAATCCAAATCCAAATGAAAAGTGAACGCGAGATGGACAAAACACTGGGAGGAGCCAGCTGAACAGGAACAGGAAGTTGTACACTCTGGGGCACTTCCTTCCAAAGGACTCCTTGCACAAAAAAGTACAGCCAAATGTCAATCTGAGGAGTTTTCTTAATCCAAATCACCATTTTGAGAAGGTTTTGATGCTGCTCGAGAGAGATTCTTCTCCAGATTGCAAATTCTGCGTGTTCTGGATCATGATCTTCGCAAAACTTCCACCTGAAGTCCGACGGCGCGCCCGAATGACGTGTTCGCGATCGCACACTTTCTAGTGGGAACATGGGGCAGGCTACCAATTCTCGTGGCGCATGCAAACAGATGGGAAATCTCGTCGGTGATCACAGGTAAGTCACTCCCGTCCTTGCAAAAACAAATTTTGAGAGTGCGAAAGCAAAAAACTCCGCTCCGCTGCGGAGCGCGGAGTTTTCGGTAACTCCGCGTTCTACGCAAAACGCGGAGTTGCCAAAAATCTGCAAATTCCACGCGCGGAGCAGAATTTACGCCCAGCGTTAGTCTTTCCCAGTATCTACACAAAGCAAATTGCATTTATATAGAGCTTACTACACCTGAGGAGGCGTTGAAATAATGTAAGTACCACTATTTTTTCTTTTATAGCCCTACTCATCCCAATGCAGGGTGTCAGAGCGCTTTACATCAACACGTGCATATTACATGTACAATAAATTATATGTTTGTAAATGAATGTACAGGATGTGTTACATAAAACTGGGGGATTACAAGCTGTAGAAGTCACATATCATCTTCCATAGCTCACTGTGCTTTTATCCAGGCAATGCACTCAAATGTACACATGATAAACCTGCTAAACATATATGTGAGGGCTTTAGATCTGATGTCACTTCTTGTGATGCCACTTCCTGTAAAGTCGTGGCTTGTGATGTCACTTTCTATGATGTCAATTCTTGTGATGCCATGTGTGATGTCATGCGCCATGATGTCGCACGCCGTTATGTCACTTGCATACTGCCTAACTAGGTTAGTCCCCCCACTTCTTTTTTTAGGACTTGTGCCCCGACTTAAGTAACTGTGCAATGGGATTTTATTGTTTTATTTTCAGGTGCTGTTTCTCTGGATGCCCTGATTAATTCTCCTTAATCTGTGCCTGAAACCGGATTGTGAGACAAATGTGCACTTGTGCTTGGAAATGCTTTCCAGACCCACCTCAGTCTTCTGGCTGCTGAAGGTTTTCTATCTAGAGTTCTAATCTTGTTTCTAAAACATTTTTCTTTCTCTCTATAAACTTTATTGCTTTATCTCTTTGGGAGTGGTAGTTCGATTGCAGGCATGCCTGCCTCACCAGACACCCAATAAAAACTCCCAATCCCCCTTCCTTCTGTAAATACCATGAAACCTGACTCAACACAAATGATTGCTTTGCCTGAAGTACCTGGATGGGAGGAGGTGAAGGGAGTAATGAATAGAAGCGAGGGAAGAGGACTCAGAGTAATGCAATTTCCAGTAATTAATTGAACCATTACCTCATCGTCCCCTCCTCACTTACTTTCATTACAACATTGAGATGTGCAAAACTAAACAGGACAACCAAAAAGGTAATGCACAAACTCAGCTTTATTAAACAGAAAAGAAAAAGGCAATGAACCACTATTTAGACACCATAGTGGACAAAACTTTAGACCCAAACACTTCAGACTGTTCAGCCTCCTGAACAATCCGATAATGGGAGGCAAAAGTCAATGGGGATGCCCAGGTGGCTACCCTGCAGATTCGAAAAAGGAGGGCAAAATCAACTCCTAGTCCTTATGGAACTGGGAATCAACCTTAGGTCGAAAGGAAAGGAGAGGCCTCAAAATTATCCTGTCACCCAAAAAACCCTACAAAAAGGATGCTTAAAAGACAAAGAGCCTAGATCTCCATCAAATGAAAAGCGTATAAAAACGCTAAAAAGAAAGAAAAGTGACCACAACACTGCACATGGTTGTTCGTGTGAAACGCACGTCCCGGTAATACACAAATTAAACAGGAGGAAGGAGGAGGGAGGGTAGTTTTTATTTGTGAATAGATCATGTGGTATGGGTGTCTGGAGAGAAAGGAATGCCTCAATGTTGTAATGAAGGGAAGCGAGGATAGGGACTATGATGTAATGTGTCAGTATTACTTTTCACCTCAGTGACTGCCTTGCAGGTTTTTGTTGTGCACTGATAAAGGTTGCACTGGTTCATGCTTTTGGAATGGCCAGAGGGAAATATTCAGTGCATGGATTGTTTAGGAGCATGCAGTCAACCAATTTAATATGAAATTCTCATGTGCGCTGTCGCCTCTATTGAGCCAGTGAGTCCATTGTTGTTTGTGACTGTGTTAATAGTTTTCGATGGTGTAATGGATTCTTTCACGTCAAGGGCTCTTGGTTTTCTTCTCACAACCTATTGCATTCTGGGATTTGTATTTCTAGTTTACGTCAATTCATGCTACTTGATGCCGTGATTTTTAAGGGAAGTCCTGGGTTGTAACATTCTTCTTCAGACATGAAATAATCTGATACCATTATCTGTTTTTCAGCTACCTCAGCTGCCACGATGCCACCTTTTTATTGCACTTTATTCTTACTCTTGCTTTGCTATTGTCACAACAATCATCTTTCTGAGTACATATTTGCACTTCATTATTTTCTTTCTTACTCTTGTTCTTTTTTTGTAGGTAATTGTAGGAATATGGGTTTCTGTTGCAGTAATCCCCCCACTCTTTGCCAGATTTCTGATGCACTTTGACTTCATGTGCCCTGGGTCCCTGCCTATCAGGTTCCCAGGGCCTGTGTTCTTTCCCAAAACTGTACCTTCATCCCCCAATTGGCACCTCTCAGGCCACATGTAAGTCCCTTGTAAAAGGTACCATGGGTACCAAGGGCACTGTGACCAGGGAAGGCCTCTAAGGGCTACAGCATATATTGTGCCACCCTTAGAGGTCCTATCCCTTAACACACACACACACTGCCATTGCAGGCTGCATTTTGTGGTGCAGAGAAAAGTGTCGACATGGCACACATTCCTGTGTGCCATGCGGACAAGCCACTGCTTTGGCATAGGTAAGCCACCATTC
Organism: Triturus cristatus; assembly: GCF_964204655.1. Classification (NCBI taxonomy): domain Eukaryota; kingdom Metazoa; phylum Chordata; class Amphibia; order Caudata; family Salamandridae; genus Triturus; species Triturus cristatus. The sequence goes on along the minus strand of NC_140583.1, from coordinate 406,075,128 downwards.
TAGATGGGTGCACTATACCAGTGGTGATGGTACCGGTACATGAGCCCTGTACCCCTGCAGTGTCTAACTCCATTCTTAAGAGAAAAGTGAAGCGATTTCGCACTCCAATTTCGGACGCACTGCTAAAGGCCGACAAATATATCATAGATACACCAAATTGTTCAAATGTTAAATCCATTTATTCCAAGTATTCCAAACTGTTAATCTTCATTCATCAAGTTACACGATAATCAATCGTATAGTTAGCTTCTAAACGGCACATCTGCCGTTTTAGAAGCTAACTATACGATTGATTATCGTGTAACTTGATGAATGAAGATTAACAGTTTGGAATACTTGGAATAAATGGATTTAACATTTGAACAATTTGGTGTATCTATGATATATTTGTCGGCCTTTAGCAGTGCGTCCGAAATTGGAGTGCGAAATCGTTTCACTTTTCTCTTCATTAACCTACATGGCTTCAGGGCAGGCTATGGTCGGGCTGCACGCTACCACCTTTGAATGAGGGTTACATTGTTGAAATTTCATCACCACGGAGTGCACTTGTTCAAACCTTTTTTCGCATAACTCCATTCTTAGACATTGTAAGTGCAGTAATGCCATAAAGAGTATACAGTCTGGGAGTTTGTCATTACGAACTCCACACCTCCATAATGGCTTTACAGAAAACTGGGAAGTTTGGTATCAAACATATCAGCACATTAAACCCACACTGATGCCAGTGTGGGATTTAATGAAAAATGCACTCAGAGGGCATCTTAGAGATACTCCCTGAAAGACGACCTAACACTAGTGTCCTAGCTGAGTGGCTGCTCACCAACTGCCACCACCAGACAGGTTTTTGGACCCATGGGTCGAGAGGGTCCCGCTCTCGGGTTCCTGAAACAAAGCACATCCTGGGACAAGGTGCCAAGCCTCCTCCCCCAGGAGGGACAGGGTCCACGAAAGGAAGCTTCAATGGCTTGTTGCCTTTGTGAGCTACCCCAGCCATTTGCTGCTCCCAGCTACTGGCCCTCACCGGTTCTGACCCCACTTTGGGTGGGAGAATCAGTGGGAAAACCCAGTTAGGAGGAGTTTGTGCCCACCTTTGCCAACCCCACCCCTCAGTTGGGGAAGGTGAGGTGAAGCACAACTCTCAGTCCCTGCCATCTTGCAGATGGGGAGACCCAGCCAACTAAAGTGAGGCTTATGCCCCCTCCCACTGGAGTGTAGCATAATATGGGGGTGTATCCAACCCAAGGAAGGGACCCATTGGTCTCGACCTTTACCTACCTGTAACACCCCTACATTTAGTATTTAGGGGCAACCCTGAGCCTTGCCTCCTCAGACAAGAGTTAACAAGAAGAAACAAGAAGAAGCAGGACTGAACAGCCATGCTGAGAGCCGAAGAGGAGGACACCAACTGACTTGTCCCCAGCCCTACCAGCCTGTCCTGACTTTAGAACCCTCAAGCAAAACCTCGGTGTGTCCTGCAGCCTTCAAGAACCAAGAGGACCTGCCCTGCCATCGCAATCCAAAGACTTTGTCTCCCATGAGCATCAGACTTGTTCAAGACCAACCGACTCTGACTCCGGTTGACTCCGTGAGTCCCCCACCACTCGGCACACGGCACCCTGAGCCCAAACCCAAGTTGCCCAACATCCTAAGGAGATCCCCCGGCAATCCTGGCCTGGGTTACAGTGACCCCTGAACTCCCACAAGCTTCTAACCCGAGCCTGCAGCCATTATCTTGGAGGTCCTCTCCAATTGTGACCAAAGGCGACACCCTGACCAACTCTCTGACCGAAGCAGTCCAAGGATCCCAACCACGACTACCCGACCGACTCTGTCTGCAAACACTTGCAGTCACAAGATTGCAACTCCCAAAGACCTCATTCGCTGACCCGGTCGCTGACCGCCTCCCAGGAGTCCCTGATCAAATCTACCACTTGAACCAAGACCGAAGGTCTCCACTGAGAAATCCTGGGTTTCCATACGACTGCATCCTACACCCAGCCGCCTCTGTGCTGCTGGCAGTGTAGTCCTTATGCTGGCCATTGGGCTTTTCAGTGCTAGCCTCCACACCAGGAGCTTTTTGTTCCATCAACCAGGTGGCCTGCTCGTCCACAGTCCCCAAACCACAACTTTGCTTTGCCTGTTGGCTAATGTGTGGTCCCTGCACACTGCACCCGGCCGCCTCTGTGCCACTGGTGGTGCGAACCGAGTATCCATCTGACTGAGTCTTACTCAAGGACCGTAACCTCATTTTTGTTCTTTCAGGACAAAGAGTGTCTCAAAAGTAACCATGCAAAAATGTAATTGTATTACAAAATGCATGAACTTCTTTACCTTCTCATTAGGAAATGTACCAGCGTGGTATCTAGGGATACCTCGCTGAGTAAGAAAAGTAACTATAAAGTAATTTCAACTGTCTATTGCCAAAGTTTACAAACCTGTAACAAAAACCAAGATAAATAAAAATGCATTTTGTGATACCTTGCCTTTGAGAGTACGATTCTGCCTATTATTTGGTTCTAGTTATAAAATAACACTAAATAATAGTTTTATACAAACAAATTGGTCTGAGTTAATTCTTTGAGTGTGTGACATAATTTCTTGCCTGAGTGTGTACAATAAATGCTTAACACTACCATCTGATAAAGCCTTACTGCTCGATCACACTACCACAAATGGAGACTAAGGTGTTATCTACTTTTACCTCTGCCTACCATTGGGGATCTACTGGACTCTGTGCACACTATACCTACTTTAGTACAGTATATGCAGAGCCAGCTTCCTACAGTAATTATGCTTTAAAATGTGCTCTTGCTACTGTATACATTTTAAGGGATTTGTCTGATGTTTGTTTGTACCTCAAGTTGCCATTGATTTGGGGTCCAAATAACCTATTTTTGGCATGCTTAGGATGGGCTATTACAAACTTTCTTCATGGTGTAGGTGACTTTGTGGAACAGAACTGGGACTGTAGTGACTAGGTATACCCATTCCTTGTCATGTTTTATTTTGGTCGGTTGTCCCTGTTGATTTGGCTGTGAGGTTTCTGCTTTTAGCATAGCTAAGGCCCCATTGTGCTTGCTTTTGAGCAGGGTACAGCAGTCACCTCTATTGTGGGTCAAGCCTTGGTACAGGGTTGCTCCTGTTGCTACAGTTTCTGCTTGGTCCTGTGCTGGTGTCTTGAGAGGCTGCACTGTTTGACAGATGACTTCAGGGTGCACTGTAACGTCTTCTCAAAGTGTTCAGACTCTTAATAGAGGCATCCCATAGGGCACTGAGGTTCTTACTTCACAGTGATTTGGTTGTTTTTTCATCTTTAAAAACAACCTATATTTGCTGCTACTTCCTCCTTAGCAGTTCCGGGTTGCCCCCTCACCGGAGAAGTTTGCCCTGCCTCTTTTCGTACCCCAGGTAAGTAGTATTATGTGCTCGATAGCTCATTGACTTGGGTGTTTCCTTTTTTTAGATCTTGGTATGGCCAATTTAGCATTTCATCTGTTTTGTTGTCTCCCATAGATAGAAGATGTTTCACCTTTTTCGAGTAATGTTGCTCAGCAACTCTGTGGTCCTCTCGAATTGCCTGCTCAGTAGACATTGGTCTGAGGCTGACTTGCTCGCATGACTAAGTTCCAAATTGGTTGACACGGATGCCACTGCATTAGGCAGCATTTGGTGCTGTTATACTGCATTGTTCAAGAAATGTCTTTCTGTGTGTTTGCTGACTCCATGAGGAGCAAGATATTTACTTCGTACAAGCATCTGATGAGTTGTGAATGGCTCTGATGGTCAATGTATGTTTGTTTCCTCATACTTATTTGTTCATACATGCTGTTCAGGAAGACTATAACTGTAATGCCCTCTTTTTCAGGTATTAAAGGCATTCAATGGTTATTGTGCTGCTACTGTACTAAGCAGAGACTGGATAAAGGGCTCTTGCCGCAGAGAAGTTGGCCTCTGCTCTTCATATCTTCTGAATACTCCCTATACAGTCTATGATCCATTGTTTTTCAATGTCTTTAATCTGTGATGCTGCAGGTCTATTTTAAGTGCTGAATTGAGATATGCTATGTTTGCCAAGGCCTGTCTTCAGGTGGCGCCTCCTTCTTGGCACATCAGTGCTTTAATGGTTATATTGAATTTTTTCTTTGATAAGTCTCTTTGGTTTTCACGTGTGGTACGTGTTTCTTTGTTGTTTGTCTGTTTTGAAAGGTGACTCCTGCCAAGATTTCAGTTCAGTCTCTCTCTCTCTCTCTACCTCCCTCCCTTCCTCCCTCCAATCCTCTCTACCTCCCCTCCCCTCCCCGCCTGGGTCCCCCACCTCCTCTTCCCTCCACCCCCAATAAGGACCAATAATCAGTGACTACAATTAAGAAGTTTTATTACAAGTTGGCAGTCAGGTTAAGATAAATAAACCTCAGCACCATGCTGTAAAGGTACAGATTAATAACTGATTAACCCAACCTCCTAAAAAGGTTAAGGCGTACCTGTAAAGGGCAAAGAAGTAGCTCAGTCACAGCGACACAAAAGATCAATAGCAGAATTTGGTGCTCAGAGAAGAGTTTCTGGTTCTCTCCACTAGACATGAGTTTAATCTAAAATCATCTAAGTTATAGCCTAAACTAATAAGATAGTTCAGTCGCCTACAGAGATCTAAAAAATCTGGGAAATACGGAAAAATATGAAAATGTGGGGAAATACAGGAAGGTGTCAATATAGTAGTAGTATTATACCAGTTATTTCCCCCAGAATCTCCAGAGCAACACCCCTCTGTTCGCATCATCAGGGAATTCATATTCCTTTCCATTCTCACGTTATAAACTGCAACATTCATCAAATATCACAGGCCGAACATGGGAATGGTACACTTCTTTGTCCCCTTCAATTCTTTGCGATAGTGCTGAATAGACACTTACAGTTAACGTTCTGGCTCTCATTGTTCCTTGTCAAGGTCTTCTTCTCAGGCTCTCTCTCTCTATCACAAGTTCAGTGCTGTATCTATTGTTAAACTAGCAAACCATGTGAACGTACAGTGGATGTACTTCAATAATGATGTCAAGTGCAACACTTTACATTATTATCGTTAAGCCACACAGGAAGCACCAGTGCACATTTTTTATTGAGTATCTGTGACGTGTAGGATGGAGCCAAAATTATGCTGCTCCAATGCTATTAGGCAGACTGCTTTTCTGCACATCTATTGCTTATCTCCCCTTCCTACCTGTACTTTTAAAAGTATATATATTTCAATCAATTGAAACTTTATTTTGGACATAGGCCATAAACGTTACACATGAAAGAACAGCATAAACATTGCATTGAATTGTCATTATAAAAATGCAATATATTAAGTTTGATATCCTTAATCACAAAGGGTTCTATATACAATACTTGTCTGGTGTAATAGCGGAACAAAATCAAAGACCAAAAGCAGAACCATGGACAAGAGCCTATCATAGTCCGTCATGTCATATGGTGGAATCTATACATATTCTTTGGCCTAATTGTATCTATATTATAGTGACCAGAATTTGTAACAATAGAAGAAGTACATGATCTCAATTCTAAAAGGCTCATGTTATTTCAATACCCACTTGCTATTAAATTAAATATATATAAGCAAGTGCAATAGAGCAATTTCTGTATAACTTGGCCAGCATGTTGTATTGTCATGACAGAAACCAAGTTGGGACAGCCTCAATTAGTCTAGGCTGTCCCTTTGTAATTTTAACTCAACTAATTCAACAGTGCAAAATAGAACCTCTCCCAGATATTACAGTCAATTTCATGGAATTTCATGCTGATTTACTTAAAACATAAAACTATATGCACATTATTTAAAACATATTGATCTAGAAAGCAAGTTCCCGGTTATAATCATCAGTTAATAAAAGCCTTTAGGAAATCAAATTTATATTAGCAGCAAAATATGTAAAGTGCATAGAGGAGTGTGAGAATAGGTGCTTTATTTAGGGGCCGTCGAGCAATCTCCCTCTGAAGTACAGGCCTTTTTGGCAATCCTATCTGAGTCTCCATGACCAGAAGAGAAACCAGGAGATGGCAAAACTATTTGCTCCTTCATGTCACATCTAAGGAGCCTGTAGACCTTCCAATAATGTTCTGTGCCCAAGTGTTTACAAACTGGTATAATCCACCTTCTTCATGGCTCAGCATAGCCTGGGCAGAAGAAGACGAAAAGAGAATGCTCTGCCAACTCTGGGATCATCAGGCAAAAACGACAGTTAAGGATTGGAGTTGCATTTTTGTCCCACTTGCCTGTGAATGTCCTTAGTGCCAGGCTACCAATTCTAGATTTAATACAGTCAGTCAATAATACTTTCATTTGATTTTGTAAAATATCCTAAAAGGGTGGGACAAGCCACCAGTGTACATGTTAAATTGGATAAACATTGATAAAAAAGAACGTGTGATAACTACCGCAAAAGTAGCTTAACGCAACTCTTCACATCACAGTCTATTGCGGGAAAATAACTCTGTCTTAATGTAGTATTCTCAACCCGGCAGCACCATGCGTCAAATGTCCGCGTAAAGTCAACGCTTTGCAGCAAAAGTGCAAAACACGAACGCAAAAAAAAGTTGCGAAAGGGCCAATCGCGATACAAAAATCAGCAAAAACCAGCGACAGTCCTGCAATTCCCACGCATCAAGCGGAAAAAGGCACCATAAAAGCAGAACAAAAACAAAGGGAAACAAAAATAAACTGCGTAGCCCCATGGATGCACCTGGACCTAGTGCAGAGGCCAACGCGAACCCCACAAGCCCCACAGACCACCAGCAAGGAACCTCGAGGTCGGGGAAGGCCAAGGAGAGAGGAAGACGGGGTGCAGTCTGCAGGAAACCCAGATCAGCGTCACGGAGGTGACAGAACACTACCATCAACTGAACTAAAATTTGACAAACCTGAATGCAGTCAGAGTGATGCAGCTGCAGTGGGGTGTGTTACACCTGCATCATCGTCCCAGGTCTCCCACACAGCCTGAGGTGACATTGCTGCCTGAGCTCTCCACAGCACACAGCTCAAGCAGACATGGACCATGAGTTGTGGTGCACTGAGTCAGTGGCACCTGAAGAGCTGAGCAGGGTATCAGGCAGATGATGGAATCCACCACAAGTGTGAGCAACTCTGTTAGTCTGCTGGTATGACTGTTTCAACTCTGGCACTTGTCATTTGGAGGTGGTCCTGGCGGTGGTGGCGTGTGCCCCCTGCAGTGATGCAACGTCTGGGCCGGTCAGGACTCGATTTGATGTGTGAGCCCTGGTGCACCGCATTTGAGGCCGGAGGCAGCGGACAGCGCAGGGCGCGTTGATGACCCCAAGGACATCGACCCAGAGGCCATCCAATATCCTATCAGTCAGGATTCCTGACTTGAGCTACACAGAGTTAGTGCACTGCAGCCGGCACAGGCACACCGCCACGGGACAGCGACTAGCGCTGCACTGAGGTAGGGCTACGCGGACTGAGCGGGTCCTCGTCGATGTCGAAGGTGAATGTAGTGGAGGGTTGCGGGGGACAGTGGAAGGTATCCTCCAGGGCGTGATGCAGGGGGTAGAAGCCGTCTGGAAGCAGCAAATTGAGGAGTGGAATGCTACAGCCTCGTTTTTACCACCAAGTCGGTATCAGCTACATGAGGATGATGACAACCCCCAGTCCATGGACTCAGATGCCACCAAAGTTCAACCATAGAGTGTCCATGAATGTCAGGAAACAGACTTAGTGGCACCAAGGCTGAGAGGGCATGCAGTCTGCGATGTGGCCAGTACAATGATATATACTCTGCCATGAATAAATCAAGACTCAGTCCCAAATGTGTGACCCACTCAACCGCATCGTAGGCTGGAGACCGCGGTCAGCAAGGGCCCCACAACCACGTGTCGTCGGCTTGGGATGCACAGAGTTAGTGACATCAGAGCAGTTGTTGGTAGGGTTCGATCACCTCCGCAACGATGATTCTTTTTTCCTCCTGACTGAAACACGTCATCCTCTTACACCTCTCCTTGCGTGCAATGATATGAACTCGGCCATGAAGAAATAAACTCAGTTCCAAAGGTGTGACCTACTCGAGCGCAGTGTGGGCCGAGGGCAGTAGTCCGCGAGGGCCCACAGAAACTTGTGTGTGGAATGATATACACAGACTTGGTGGCACCACATTGAAGGGAGTACAGTGACTTAAAATCAGCCATGAATATGTACTCTGCCATTGTGTAATCAAGACTCAGTTCCAAATGTGTGACCTACTTGTCCGCTGTGTATGCCGGTGGAGTACGTCAATGAGAAAGGAGGCGCCTTGCGTGCGGAGGCGGTTATGGTCTGAGGAGGCTTCCAAGGTCGCAGTCCATGGGCTTGGAGCTTGCGCCGGCACTCGGTGGGCCCTCTTTGACACACGCCGGTGTCGGCAGGTGAGCAGTGAGGCCTGGGTGCGTAGGGGGGGGCTAGCCAGGTTCAGGGACAAGCGTCCCGGGGCGCAGCAGGCACACATTATCGCAGGCAACACCACTCACGGCAAAGGCGCCGGCCTCATGGCGGGGTGGGTGGCGCCACCCTGGCAGACACATTGGGTATTCCGGAAGAGAACCACGCCCAGAGGTATGTGCTTTTTATTCACACCCCTACGCTGGCCTGGCGTTCGCCGGGCCAGCCCAATATGCACCCGCTTACAGGGGGGGACGTCACAAGCTATTTTCCGCGTTCCTACCCACTGGCTGGGGTGACATGGTTGCATCCACTGCCCACTGCACTCCAAACACCAGCAGTGCATGTAGACATTGATATGCCTGTGGTATGCATACTGCAGTCTGCCCAGCACATACACGCCACACTTGGCATTGTGTACATTCTCATTCATGGGTCACTTGCCTCCTTCGCACATGCCTGGTTCCCAACTCTCCACACATTCTGCTATTGTGTGGCTGAGGAGCCATGCAATTGATGGCTCATGTACATGGCTAGCCCAGGTTGCCGCAGTAAGTTGTGCTGTCGTGTCTGGTGGGTGGGCATGTTGTTTGGCATGTTGTATGTGAGTCTGTGACGTGTGCATTGCCAGAGTTGTGAGTTGCATGATTGTGGTGTTGGGGGGTGTGGTGTGTTCAGTTGGTACTCACTAATGAGCAGAGCATTTCTGTAGGTGCCATCCTGGAAGCGCAGGTTGATGATGGACTGTCGGAAGATGGTGTAGTGAAGACAGGGTTCGGCTTGCACACATTGCTATGTTAGCATAAGCGTATTATAAGTTAAACGCCATCTTGCCACTTTGCCGCTTTTGCACACAACACTACAGGTATCTATTGTTGTAAGTTAAACTGCTTGCTTTCTTCACATGAGAACGGTCTGTTTTTCACATCCCTAGACTTACACCGCGACCTCAGTCTGCACACTGTGTGCAGAAGCCTTCAAGGTCAAATAACAATGTATGCTGTTGATCCAGGTTGCCCGGCCCACGCTCTAGACACAACATGCACACAGCTGCAAATATCTGAAACTCGGGTGCCTTTATTATTGCATTGCATGCATGATCCTGGCACTTGGAAAAATCCTTCCATCCACAGAGAGCGTTGCTGATCCTGTGATGTGATTCACCTCCGCTGATCTTGGAGGTATGGGGTTCCCCGTTTAAACCTAGAGGCCTTCTATTATTATAAAACCTAGCTCCTAGCCAGGGGAGGGTGGTACACAAGGTGCTATAAGACCTGTTTCCACTATCATTATAACATGATTTCTCCCTTTGTGTTTTATGAAATTGTAACAATGCTGATTGTTTTATTTCTAATCATCTACCTGCTTATGTTAGCCAAAATACTGCATCTTAGAGCACGTAGTTAAAAATAAACATTTTAAACTTTTCCATGTCTCTGATTACTCACGTTGTGGACTGGTATGAGACTAAAAATGAAAGAGTGTTCTTGATACCCACCATTCCTGAGAGTACCCTAAGTCGCTTGTTCTGGGTTGTCTAATTATTGGTAGCTTCGCTGTAGTACGGAGAACGAATGTGACACTGATGCTAGTCGGATATGGGTTTGGGGTACTGAGGTGAGGTTTTTGGTACACCGCAATTCACTGAGGTCCTGGTTTCCTGTGCATAGTTCTGTGCATGAGCAGAATCCCCACAACAATGGAGGAATCATGCACACTGCCTGGGTTGTTGGCGACGACATTGGTGAAGAGTCCCCGGTGGTCCACTATTGCCTGCACAGTGATGTAATGCGTGTGCTTTCTGTTGAGGTAATTGTGTGCAGTGTCGGCAGGGGGCACAAGTAGGACATGCGTGCAGTTGATTGCCCCAACACGTGCATGAATCCAGTTATGGCGTATAGGCCTTGCTTTCTCTCCAGCTGTTCCTGCGCATTGTGTGGGACGTCTAGGTACTGGGGTACCAAGCTGTTGATGGCATCCAGGACAGGTGTGAGGAACTTGGATAGGGCTGGCTGTGGGGCTCCTCCGACTCTGGCGGTTGTTGTTTGGGAGGTACCAGAGGCCAACAGGTGCAGCACAGCCTGCAGCTTTGTCTGAGGTGGGATGTTGGCTGTCCGCTGTGTTGGTACGTCAGCCTGTGGGCAATGATGGTCAGGATGCGGAGGATGGTTGTCCTTTTGAGCCTGTAGTGGGCAATGACATTCTTTGGTGTTCAGTCTGTGAGGCTGGTGCGTTTCCTGAAGGTCCGCTGTCTGTCTTATTCTGCGCTGCCTCTGTGGTGGTCCGGGGGGGAAGGGGTGGGGAGGGGTGGGAGGTTTGGGGGGCGGACCTGGGGGCGGTGGCGGTGGGTGTTGTGGCCCTCTTGGGTGTCTGAGCTGCATGATCAGTAGCTCCATGGCATCTGTTGATCTTCAGGTGTGGCTCTGTGCTGGGCTCCCTTTTCTGGTGCAGGTTGTCGTCCGACTTTACACCAGCTCAGAGCAGGTGTTAATTTCCTGCTGCTAACGCGCCTTATCGCCTGTTTTGTGGTCTTATCGCCAATTTGGCTGGTCGTTGAGAATGTTGAGGTGTGGTGTTGTCGCGACTTTTTGCTCGGAAACGCCTACTCTGCATCTCATTAGCGATAGTTGCCGGGGTCATCTGTGGCAATGTTTTTTTTGGATGCTATCGTGGGTAAACTGGTGATATGGGCTGTTAGCACCAGCTTGTGAATGGGCCGATAAATTTATAGCGACTTTGGCTGCGATAAAGTGCCGATAACTCGGCAATAGATCCTTGAGAATATGCCCCTGCATGTCCTTATTTATGCTTTCCTTAATGACTCCCGAAGAACGATTTTTCGAGTTTCTAATAAAGATGGGCAAATTCATAAGAAATGGAGTAAGGACTCCTCGCCTTTTCCACAGAGGTGGCATTCTTTTGTCGGCCATGTCTGCTTCCATTTTGGGGTTAAGGTTTTTTATAAGGAATGACCCCAGCCGCGTCAAGTAATGTTTTTTTTGGTGTGAAAAATGCTCAGACAAGTATGGCTGAGGTTTCAGCGTCTTATAAGATTGTATCACCGCCCATGCATGATGTTTTTTTGAGAACGCTGTTTTGTCCCTTAGTAGTGAGGTCCATTTTAATTGCATTATTCTCTACGGTTTTGAATCCGGAATAAGTAGTAATAGTGAGTCAGGCCTCATCAAGCTGTAGTGCCGCAAGAGATTCTTTTAAAGCTTTAAAAGTAGAGTTGTTTAGCCTGGCTTGTTTTTCGACTTCCTGCCAGCAGTAATGGGATAAGGTGTTGTCTACTGCTGCCCTCATCCTCCAATAATATCTGACCAATGTGCCTTGTCTGGCTAGTTTCTGTTTTTTTTGTCCATATACCAGTCGGATTTGTGCCTGTGAGATATGTCTGGGGATTAGGAACAAACGCTTAAAGAGGCTAGATTGAGCAGTATTCAAGACTGTGATGTCGTTCATATTCAGCATTTCTGAGTTTTGCGGCGATTACCCTAAGCAGGTGACATGTGGAGCAGTCATTAAGCTTTTTTTATAGGATGATTTTGAATGCAAAAAAAGTTGTTTGGCTTTCGTTTTTCCTAGTTCCAGGTGCTCCTCAAAATTAAGGTTACAATCAAGTTGAAATCCCAGATATCTATATGAGTCTACCCGGGACAGTGGTTTCTCATCTTGATTTACTACATAAACTCTTGGCCTGCCAGGGTCTGATCCACTCCAAGTGAGGTACAAACATGGAGATGCATTTGATATGAAGACATTTTTCAGAGAGACTCCCCCTTTTGCATCATTCCATGTTCTAATCAGTTTAACATCCCAAAAAGGTTATTTTAGCTTGATAGCTGTGATTTTGTTCATTCGGTTGGTTGACTACCATACACCCTCCATCTTGGTGGCTTCACGTGTCTGTTTTATCTTTTTGAGTCATGGGGTGCCTACGTTTTTATCCAGAGTAATTAATTCATCAATGGCATCCCTATGAGAAGCTAATTCTGATATGGTCCAGAGGAAAACCCAGTACATTAGAGATTTCAAAAGAGCCATCTAGTCTACCTTGTTCATTGCTAGGTCTGTGCATAAGGGTATCAGAGGTGTGCTTGAAGGTTAGCAAAGCAGTGACTGAAAAAAATTATTATTTGTTTGAACTAAGGACGACAGATCAACAGATCCCCAAATCTCTTAGCCATATGTAGCTCCAAGGGCTGGGGCGACCGCATCACTGGATGTACTCCTGTGTTTCCTTGCCACCGCAGATGCTCTTTGCTGTAATACAGCTCTGTTTTGTACTATTTGAGGGGCACAGATTGTCAGCTAGCCTGCTGACCAGGTAATCAAAATGATTAACTTGTTCCGGAGGCACCCCCTCCACCATCAGCCATCAGTCTGCCTCCAAAGGAATGGTGGAGGCTCAGTGCCATACATCTTGACTTGGAAGAATTTATTTCTAGACTCTGAAACTTGCAGACGGAGGCAAATCAGTCCATAAGGGACTGAAAGCGCATGGGGGTTCTGGAAAGAAGCAGTGTGTCATCTGCAAACACGTGAATTGGAGTGCATGTGCCTGCAGATTTTGGTGCATCATGACTGCAGTTTCCCAGCCAATCAACCAGACCATTAATATACAGGCTAAACAGCATGGTGGCAAACACATATCCTTGCATCACTCCACAATTTACTAGTATCCTTTGTGTAAAGTTCTTGCCTGTGTTCCACCTGATTTGTGCATATGTTTCAAAATGCAAGACACGCAAAATGCTTATGAGGTCTCTAGGGCTACTGTAATTTTCCAGAGCGTTCCATAGGCTGACCCTGGGGACCAGGTCAAAGGCAGCCCTCATGTCAATGAAGGCCACAAATAGATGGTCCAGCCTCAGAACGGTGTATTTCCAACAGATCTCCGTGAAGCGGAACACCTGATCCACAGTACTAACCCTGCACCTGAAACCCACGTAACTGTGCGACAAAATATGGTGGTCAGTTATCCACAGGAGGAGACAGGACAGCAGCTGTCTACAGAAAATCTTTTGGGTATTATCAATCAGGCTAATCAGCCTGTAATTGGAGGAGGCATTGCGCCTTCCTTTCTTGTGAATGGGCACTATAATGGCACCACGCCTGGTTGGTAGGATACCCTCCCATCTCAGAATAGCATTACTTAGAGTGTCTAAATAGGGAATCCAGATTTCTGGTTGGGATATGAACAGGTCTCTAGGGATGCCATCACGGCCAGGTGCTCTATACCTGCTCATTTACTGTAGGGCCTGTTCAGTTTCTGCCAACTCAAATTCCTTAAACGTACCAGCCCTAGCCTCATCCTTAAGTGGAGCATGTAATACTGTGGGGGCACCACTGTGGGGGAAACTCTTACTGTACAATTTGGGAAAATGGTCAACCCATGCATCTGGCTGTACCAATGCTTCTAGATGGCTATTGATGGTACAATTCCCATTGGCTCTGAATTTACAAAAGGCCTTCATATTTCTACTGGCAAGGGATTCTGTGAGGGCATCCCACTGGGTTGCCTCACAGCTGCTTTTGCATTTTACCAAAGTTGTCCTATACCCTCTCCTTGTCATGATGATTTTATTGCGCTCACCGGTTTTGATAGCATCAAGTACTGCTGCCACTGCGGATCTACTCACTCATATAACATTCAGGATAACTTCCTGAGGATTTCCCCTCCCGTGTGAAACGTTGTTTCCAATGGACCATCAGTACACAGGGGAGATGTAGAAAGTCTATGAGACTTTTATCAATAAATTTGTAAGGGCCCAAGGTTTCCACGAATAGTTGGTAGATTCGAGATAAAGTAGTGATTTTTCTTATATATATTTGTGTGAAAGCCCGGAAGCTGCACATATTGGGCTGCCAATTTAGTTTTTTTTGCCTGATATTGAAAGCATATTTTTTGTTTTTTTACCTATTTTTTAGTCTTTTATTCTTACAAGGCCGTCAGTCGTCTTGAAATGAAACATTAAAAAAGTATTTAAAATGTTTGCAAGTGCATCATGTTGCGCGTGCACGCCTCATCAGCTGTCTTATCATGCTTTTACTTTATTAGGAAAAATATTCCAAGATGGCCGACCATGTGTGCGCATACATCATGACATTCTGGTAACTATCTTGGTAGGATTTTTCTCATACAGAAAAAGGCTGCTAGTTCATTCTGACGAATGTGCACATATTGGCAGCCATATTCGAATGCTCTGTTAGAAAATATATTCCAAGATGGCTGCCCATGTGTCTGCATGTATGAGATGCACCTGTGGCCACGTTGGATTTTCTATTGTTTTTCTCATGCCAATGCAAAACCAAATGCTTAGTACTTGCCATACCAAGACAAAACATATTGCTTTTGTCTATGCTTGTTTCTTCTACTGCTTCATGATTAAGTATCCGTAAAAGTAATCTACCTAAAGTAGGTCGTTGCTCATGGGAATATGTTTTGATGAACTTCAATGAAAGGAGTTCTAAGAGACATGCCGTCACATTTTTTTCTTCTTTTGGTATATGGTAAAAATGCTGCTACTAGAATGTTTTGTGAATTGTGTTTAGATAAGGTCTACAATCTGTTGCACCTTCCTCTTTACAACTTACTTCATGAATTTCATTCATGACAACCTCCACCTCCACCATTCTGCTTTAAGTTTGATGGAAGTCTCTGGATTTTTGATGTGCCATTTTGGGGTTCGTGGTGGCTGAGTTGGATGAAAGGTGGCTATGGAGTCTGCTCAGCGCACTCTAGCAACAAGGTGCAGGAGGTTGCTTCCCTTATTGTTTGAAGAAAATATGTTTATATGTAGCTAATTATGTTGTTATAATGTTTAGCTTCAACTTTGTTAGACCCTTATTCATCCTCAAACATTAAAACTCACAGTGACCGCTTGGAGAACAGTTGAAGGCACCACAGGCTACATTTTTACAACCACTGTACAGGGATTTAAAAAAAAATATGTGACATATAGCTGCAAAAATTAATTAAGATGCAATTAGATACATTTGCAGCAACCACACACGATATTCAGAGGACGCATCGCATGTGCTGTAAGAGAGTCTGTCACGTGACACCAAACAGCATGGCTCCATCATGATTCTACTTGAGTTTCCACAATTATTTGAGTATTAAAGCTAGTCACAAGTGCTCGAGAGTCCTGTGCCTTACAAATGCGGACTCTCAAGTAAAGTCATCGAAGATTTTACTGATAGCATTTCTGGACCTTTGTAGCTGATATGAAGCATTGAAAGGGAGAAAATACCAACAATGCAATTTAACTTGTGAAGCCTATGTGACTCCTCAATTAGGACCAGGAATGGATGAATATGATTAAAGGGTTTTAATTCGCAAGGCATATGCAGATTCAATAAGTACATTAGTACAACAGGCAAGGTAAAACATCTCAGTTAGTTAAGATGCCACAAATGAGATACAGAATAGTGACAGCCACAAGCATATAATAGCAAATAAAAGTGAACAGGTGTTCTATAAAGAAACTGCGCTTCTCTACTCTAGCATGGGTCAAATATAGAATCATCCATCAAGCATTTCTAATGTTGGAACAATAGAATAAGTAGGTGTCATCATAATCAGACTTCAGTAGAAGTCCAAAAGAAAAGGAAATAAGTGTTTAGCCTAATGCTTCACACTGGCAAGCACAGGGCAAGCAGAGATGTCTCTACCTCTCTAAGTCTAAAAGGGATCTCCGAGTGTGTGGCCGAGATGGCAGATGGTTAGGACATGTTTCTTAGACTCTCCATCCCTGCCACCGATTTGGCTCTGCTAAACACCCTGCCTGCCACATAAAAGAGAAGCCATGGCTTCAGCATCCTAGCACCAGAGGAGGGCCCAGAGAAGGCCCCAACACCGAAGAAAGGACCTGGCCAGAGCAGTATGCAGAAGGCCTTGAGAAGTAACATGGCAGTTGCCATTTTGCGCTGACTGCAGGCGAGTATCCCCTCGCGGCCTCTCCTCCACAAGTCGAGCCATTGCTGCTGCAGCAAGGGCGCACACTATGGCCTGACAGTATCAGCATCTTTGGGTCGAGTGGTGTGTACCCAAGCACGGATGCCGCATATGCGGTGAAGGTGAGGTCCGGCGACCATGCAGCGGAGTGCTCCTGAGGCCCTCAACAAGAGCAGTTTGGCTGTTGGTGTCTTGGGCTGCCAGACACCCGCCGCGCTGGAACTGGGCCCCTAGCGGTCTGGGAGAGTGACTGAACAATCCATGCCTGCTGCTGCTGATTTCCTGAGGGAGTGGCGCTGCTCGGGGGTTGGGCATTACTTGCCCTGGGGCTCTGCGGGCAGAGAGGTGCGGCGACAAATGACCAAAGGGGGGGTCGCTCTAGCGGCTTGCCCACATTGCTGTAAGCCCTCGTGACACCTGATTCTCCAACAAAAGACTGACATTGAAGGCAAATACACCGGCTGCAGCCCAGACACCCGCATTGGCCCCCACAGCAGGTGGGGTGCTGAAGGAGGTAGACGGCATGGAGATTTCCCACCCGCCACCTGCTCCATGGCACAGGCCTAACATATCAAGCCTCGGCCTAACGCCACACATGGAGCAGTGAATACATGGCCTGCGGCCCCATCCTGATGCTGACTAATCTAGGGAACGCTTTCTTCTTTGGGGCTGGGAGGGCTTGGACACAGTGTCTTAGTGTTGCAGTGTGGGGGGCCAGGAGTTCAAGGGGACCTACTGCTGGAGTGCTCCCAGAAGAGGCGGTCTGCTGGTCAATAGAGAGATCCAACAATTGGACACATCGCCCAACAGCAGTGAGAAGGGTACAGGGAGACCTGCCTTCAGGACATGCTGAGCCCATAGCAATCTGGATGCTGACTGTGAACTAAGCACAACAGCTGGGCCACTGTGAGGAGAGGAGAGGACACTAGAATAGCCTGAGCCTGTGTACGTTGCACTTATTGAGCCCCTATGGCGAATTTGGCACTGTGAGCACATCTCCTCCTTCAAAGAGAGGTGCAAAGAAAGCCACTGATCTGATGCCTGCTCTAGATTGTGCCCTGTGGACTGCCATGCCATGGCGTTGGTCATGGAAAAGAAAGACTGCTCCCGGAAAGACATGTTGAATAAACCTGCTGGGTGCCACTCTGGTAGCCGGCCCAGAACACCCGCCGGAGACTGGGGACACAAAAAAGCCAGTGACCCGGTCCTTCCTAGAGGCTTTGTTTGCATCTTTGTGCAATAACCTCCAGGCGATCAAGAAAGATTTATCAAACGACCGAGAGGTTCGCTGGGACCTAGGGGAGGTGGGCAATAGGGTCTCCGGCCCCAAAGACCATGAATCCGTCCATGAATGTCAAGTGGTTGCAGCAGGAGGTGCTCCGACTTCAGGAACAACCGATGGACCTACAGGCCCATGCTGAGGACCTGGAAAATCGATCGATGCAAAACAATGTACGCATCAGAGGTATGCCGAAAAATGCAGAAGGGGCCGATATGGTGGAATGTGTTAGGGCCTGTTTCCTCCACATCCTTGAAGCACCGGCAGAAATAATGATAAACCTTGACTGGCTCCACAGAGTGGGCCTACCAAAGTCCCTCCAGCAAATATACTAATGTGTGTCCATGGTTTCGAGCTGAAGCAGAGTATACTTCGCAAGGCTTGCGATCTTCACCCAGTCCATTTTAGAGGCCACACACCTATGCTATACCAAGATCTGGCTGCCATCACTTCTGTACAGTGACTACTCACCTGAGGAATGCTGGTGTTTCATACTCCTTGTGTCACCTATTTCAGATCATTTTTCATCTCGAGGGCAAACTCCACCAAATCCAATTGCTTTCGGAAGTCTGTCGGGAGCTTGGCATCGAGGAATCCACCGAAGGCAGACGACAAGCCAGTCCCAAAGAACAGAAATCCTGTACATTTTCATGCTGGCAATGGCACAAAGCTGCGCCTAAGTGGTTAAGGCCCGATCCAGAGAGTATGGCGCTGCTGGTGACGCTGACTGGCTGGCCTGAGGCCGATGGGACTCCTGACAAAATGGCACTACTCGAGGCACGTGGGGTGAGTGGTGGGGGCAGGGCCCGGGAAGCCTTGAGCCACATTACAGATCTGTAAATTCTTTTTCAGTGGGCCATTCCACCACTTCGAGGCTTTAAGCCAGTTAAATATGTTGTTTTGTTACTGTTTGTTGCTGCAAGGGTTACTGGGGGGTAACTCACAGTTCAGACGACTACTCTCCATTACCAAAATATGCACACCTGGATCCTGCTCAATAACCCGGTCAAATGCCATGCCATCCTCTCTTGTCTTTGCCAGTCTGGAGCAGATTTATGTCTCCTACAGGAGACTCACTTAATGACCAGCGATTGGTACAGGTTGAGATTCCGGGACTTCCCCCAACAATTCTTCTCCTCTACCTCTACCAAAATTACGAGAGTTGCCCTTCTGATGTCCTGCTTCTTTAGTGGCACAGTCGGGGCTAAAGCTGCTGAAGTTAAAGGCCGGCTGCCGGCTCACAAAGTAAGCGTGGGGGCTACACCTTTACCTTAGAGTTTGTCTATGCCGCAATTGATGGACAGGAATGCTTCCTCCGCAGTGCGGTGGCAGAGGCAATGTCTACCCAAGACAGGTTAGTGCTTCCTATCCGACCACGCTGCAGTATCCTTTACCTTAGATCTCCCCCAGGTGAAACACCCTTCCAGATGGTGGAGGAGACGGGAAACGCTGTTACACAGGCCAGAAGTGGTGGGTAGGCCCAAGCAGGCTATTGTGGACTTCCCAGACACAAATGAAACAGCAGACACTTCTATCACCACACTCTGTGACACTCTAAAGGTTGTTAATAATGGGAAACTCATTGCTGTTTCAGCAGCCAATAATACATTTTGCAGAGAGAAAAGGGAGCGCTTAACCAACAAGTACAGGAACTGGAGCGCCTACATAAATGTATGGGTGCCCTGA
Source organism: Triturus cristatus (assembly GCF_964204655.1). Taxonomy (NCBI): domain Eukaryota; kingdom Metazoa; phylum Chordata; class Amphibia; order Caudata; family Salamandridae; genus Triturus; species Triturus cristatus. Next base: position 406,055,775 of record NC_140583.1, on the reverse strand, counting down.
GCGTCTGGCAACAGTTGGAATCAGCCCACACGCAGCTGGCGGGCCTCGATCTTGATAAGGCTGTGTTGGAAGGTGGACCCCGAGGAGTCGGTGCGACCACCAAGGGGGGGGCCCTCACACTGCACGAAGTAGCCGAGCGCTGCCGAGAAGTCTCCTGAGAGATCCTTCTCCTATCACGTACTAGCACAGTAACACCACCACACAGGACTCAAGGAGGTTGTCTTGTGACAAGCAATTCTTTATCAGCAATAAAAGGGTTACGAGGGCAATATGTACACGAAGGGATCGAGGGATCCACCAAAAGTCTCAGTGTCTCTTTGGAAGGGTCGGGGTAGCGGGACAGTCTTTGGCAGGAATGCGGTACGAGGGTACCTGGGGCCCAGTTCTTATCCTCAAGCTGGAGGACCTCCGGATCTCGGAGGGGTCGAGCCGCGACGGCGTCAGCAGGGCTCTGGCGTACAGTTCGTGGAGAGCCGCGATCCAATCAGCAGGGCTCTCAAGATGGTTTCTGCTCAGCTCGAGCCGCGACGTCGTCAGCAGGGCTCCGAGGGAGGCTTCAGCGAGGTTGGGCCGCGACAGCGTCAGCAGGGCTCCGATGTTCCAGGTGGTTCAGAAAGGGTTCACAGGAAGGAGCCGCGACGCAGTCAGCAGGGCTCGTGATGGTTCCGACAAGAGTTCTTCTCCGTAGGGTCAGCCGCGATTCAATCAGCAGGGCTCTCGACTCCGGGATACAACTGCCGAGCTGTGGTGGGGTCGCCCCAGATATAGGTCTGGAGCCCTTTGATGTCCGGACCTATGCGCCCGAGGGGGCGGAGTGGCCGGGTGGAGGTGGCCAGACGCCCAGCAGGAGAGGCGCCAGGCCCATGGGAGTTGCCGGGCGATCACACCTCGAGAGGGGAGGACAGTTGGGGGTCCCATCGATACTGTCCTCCGCCGGGGGCGATGAATGGTTCCTGCGGCACCCCCTGGCTAGTTCGTGGTGCCTCGATGGCGGGGCTTCGCTGGGGTCGAGGCTGGGTTGAGCGGGGTCGCGCCGGCTGGGGCACGGTGTGACGTGGATGCCAACAAGATGGCGGAGCCACGAGGAGTATGCGACCACGTGCAGCTCCGGGTGAGGGGTCTTGGTGCAGTTCAGACGGGTGGCCCGTGAAGGCCGGGGCGGGGAACGGGCACAATCCAGGGGGTTAAGGACCACGCCACGAGGCCGGGTCCAATAGGCGTCCCCCCCAGCCGAAGGCATGGAGAGTCACCCATCTCCTTGGGGATTCTCCTCGTCAAGGCGGAAGAAGCGGGACAGGCCGTCGGCGTTGGCGTGGTCATTGCCGGGCCGGTGTTCGACGTCAAAGTTCATTCCTTGTAGCGAGATGGACCACCGCAGCAGCTTGGGGTTCTCGCCCCGCATTTGCATTAGCCATTGCAAGGGCCGGTGGTCGGTCTGGACCCGGAAGTGGGTGCCAAAGAGGTAGGGCCGGAGCTTCTTGAGGGCCCACACCACAGCGAAGGCCTCACGCTCAATAGTGCTCCAGCGTTGCTCTCGGGGCAGTAGTCGTCGGCTGAGGAAGGCCACTGGTCGGTCGAGCCCCTTTTCGTCGGCTTGGGATAGGACGGCCCCGATCCCATACTCGGAGGCGTCCGTCTGTACCACGAACTCCTTCTGGTAGTCCGGGGCCTGCAGCACCGGAGCAGTACACATGGCTGTTTTTAGGGTGTCGAAGGCTGTTTGGCAGCGGGGTGTCCAGTGTACCTTCTTGGGCTGCTTTTTGGACGTTAACTCTGTGAGGGGGCCAACAATGCTCCCATAGTCCCTGATAAACCGCCGGTAGTATCCGGTGAGGCCCAGGAAGGCCCGGACAGCGGTCTGGGTAGTGGGGGGTTCCCAGGTCTGGATGGCATCTATCTTTGCTTGGAGGGGGGCCACCTGCCCGCTCCCCACTTGATGGCCCAGGTAGGTCACGGATCCGTGGCCGATTTGGCATTTGCTGGCCTTGATTGTGAGCCCGGCCCGCTGAAGGGCGGCCAGGACGGCCTTCAGGTGGCGAAGGTGCTCGGCCCAGTGGTTGCTGTACACGGCAATGTCATCTAAGTAGGCCGCGCTGAAGGCCTCAAGCCCGGCCAAAACCTTGTTCACTAGCCTTTGGAAGGTGGCCGGGGCGTTCTTCATTCCGAAGGGCATCACCCGAAAGTGGTAATGCCCATCCGGGGTCGAAAAGGCGGATCTTTCTTGGGCGCCGGGGGTGAGCTGGATCTGCCAGTACCCGGCGGTGAGGTCCAGCGTGCTCAAGTAGCGAGCGGCCCCTAGGCGGTCGATGAGTTCGTCGGCCCGGGGTATCGGGTGTGCGTCTGTCTTGGTTACTGCATTCAGGGCTCGGTAGTCCACGCAGAATCGCAAATCCGGGGGGTGACCGGGAGCTGCGGCCTTGGGCACCAGGACGACAGGGCTGGCCCACGGGCTGTCGGAAGGCTCGATGACTCCCAGGGCCAGCATCTTTGCTACCTCAGCCTGGATGCAGGCCCGCACTCGGTCAGGCACCCGGTAGGCTCTGTGCCGTATGGGGGGGCTCTCCCCGGTGTCGACATCGTGGACGCACCAGTGGGTCACCCCCGGGGTGAGAGAGAAGAGGGCTGCGTAGTCCCGCAGTAATTGCTGGCAGTCGTTGCGCTGTTCCGGGGTCAGGGACGAGGCGAGTTGGACCCCTTCGATCGATCCATCGTGAATGTCGGATTGCAAGAGGTCGGGCAAGGGCTCGGAGTCGACCTCGCCCCCTTCGTCAGTCGCCAGCAGCAGGCTCAGTTCGGTCCGGGCGAAGTGGGGTTTTAGCCTGTTAGCATGTAGGACCCGGAGGGGGTTCCGGGGGGACTCCAGATCGACCAGGTAGGTGACGGGACTTTTCTTCTCCACCACCTTGAAGGGCCCGGTCCACTTGTCCTGGAGGGCGCCGGGTTCGACCGGGGCCATGACCCATACTTTCTGTCCTGGCTCGAATTCTATAGTAGAGGTGTTGCGATCGTACCACCGCTTCATGTCCTCCTGGCTGGCCTCGAGGTTGGCTTCGGCCATGGCTCGGAACTTGCGGGTCTGGTTTCGGAGGGTCAGGAGGTATCGGTAGACGTCAGGAGGGGCGCCTCGGGGTTTCATCTCCCAGCCCTCCTTGACCAAGCTGAGCGGTCCGCGGACCGGGTGCCCATACAATAGTTCAAACGGGCTGAACCCCAGGGACTTCTGCGGGACCTCCCGATAGGCAAACAGGAGGCAGGGCAGCAGGACATCCCATTTCCGCCTGAGGGGTTCTTCCAGGCCCTGGATACTCCCTTTTAATGTTCGGTTGAACCGCTCAACCAGGCCGTTCCCCTGAGGGTGATAGGGGGTCGTGAACTTGTATGTGACCCCGCACTGTTGCCACAGAGACCGCATGTACCTGGAGATAAAGTTCGTGCCGCGGTCGCTCACCACTTCGCTGGGGAATCCCACTCGGGAGAAGATCCCCATCAAGGCCCGGCCTACCACAGGGGCCGTTATAGTTCTTAGCGGGACCGCCTTCGGGTACCTGGTGGCGTGGTCCACGAGGACCAGGATGAAGCGGTGGCCCAGGGCGGTTTGGGGGTCCAGGGGTCCCACAATATCGATTCCGACCCGTTCGAACGGGGTGCTGACGGCGGGAAAGGGCTGGAGGGGGGCCTTGACCCGACCCCCCGTCTTTCCGCTGGCTTGGCAGGTCTGGCAGGACCGGCAGTGGTTGTCCACATCTCTCCGCATCCGGGGCCAGTAGAAGTGGGTCACCAGACGACTGTACGTTTTGTCTTGCCCCAAGTGTCCGGCGAGGGGCACATCATGGGCCAGGTGGAGAAGGAACTCCCGGAAGCGGAGGGGGACCACCAACACGCGGCTGGCCCCGAGTTCTGCTACTTTCTGTTCACTGTACAACAGGCCCTTGGTCCAGTAGATCCAGTGGGTGCCGGTCTGGTCACCGTTGGCTTGCGCGGTCGCCTGTTGTCGGACCCCTTCGAGAGAGGGACAGGACTGTTGTTCTTGCTGGAACTGCTCTCGGGTGGGGCCCCCTTCGTGTCGCCATTGTGTCAGCTCTGGGAGGGCGCTCGGAGAAGCCATCTCTTCGGGGGAGGATTCGCTGGGTCCCGGGTCGGTGTCCGCCTCCTCCTCGCTGCTGGCGGGAGGGGGTGTGAGCCCCTCGGGCTGGGCGGTCCCGGAGGTCGAGGATGAGCGGGGGGCCTGGGCGGTCATGGACCGGGTGATGGCGCAGGCCCAATCAGCCAGTCCCAACATTCGGAGGTGTTCTCGTCGCTCTACTTGAGCCCAGGGGGAACTTTCCAAGTCGTTCCCCAGGAGGCAGTCGACCGGGGCGTCGTCGCGCACTGTCACCTTTAGCAGGCCCGTCACCCCTCCCCACTCGAAGGGGACCAGGGCCATCTGGCATAGGCTTTCACTGTTGTCGGCCGTCCGTACGGGGCACAGCACATTCGGTAGAATCTGCCCAGGGGTCACCAGGTGGCAGCGGACAGCGGTGATACTGGCGCCTGTGTCACGAAGGGCTTCGGCCCGTTGTCCATTGACCGTGACCTGCTGCCGGTACTTCTGGGTGTTGGTTGGGATGGGGGTGCAGGGTACCATCTCTCGGCTACCCAGGCAGACCAGGGACATGGCTGCCGGCTCCCACTCAGTGTTCTCTCGGTCGAGGGCCTCCTCTTCCTCTTCTTCTCCCCCCAAGGCGGCGGCTGTCAGCTGCCGGGGCGGGTGCCCGCCGGCCCCGTTTCTTCGGTTCAGAGGGCAGGCCGGATCGCTGGCAAAGTGTCCTGTTTGTTGGCAGCCGTAGCAGGTCACTGGCGGCCGTGGTCCGGGTCGGGCCGGGCCCACCTTTCGGGCTAGGCTCGGGGAGAGATGTGGCTGCGGTGGCCCTCGAGGGGGGCTCCTGGGGGCCCCGGCGGGAGGGTCTCGGTTCCTGTTCGGCCCTCCCCCCCCACCGCGCTGGCGGGGGGGCCCGTTGGGGTTCCTCTGGTACCCCCCCATTGAGTTCCGGGGGACCCGGGAGTTGACCCATCGATCGGCTTCGACGGCAAGTTTTCGCGGGTCGGTCATTTTGCTGTCGAGGAGGTGCTGCCTCAGTTCCACGAAGCAATTGTTGGAAAGGTGTTCCCATACGATGAGGTCGACCAGCTGCCCGTAGGTGGTTGCTTTGCTCCCTTTGATCCACCCTTCTAGGGCCCGACTGAAAAAGTCCACATACTCCACCCATGTGGTACCCGGGATTTTCTTGCAGTCTCTGAACCGCTGGCGGTACATTTCCGCTGTTAGCCCGTAGCGGGTGAGCAGGGCCTCCTTCATGTGATCGTAGGAGGTCATCACCTCCTCCGGTAGCTGGAGCAGCGTGTCCCGCCCCTCACTCAGGAACCGCCCCCACAGGCCCGCGCCCCAGTCCTTTCGGGGCACCCGATGAGAGGACATGGCCACCTCGTAGGCCTTGAACCATTGTTGGATGTCGTCATTCTTGTAATACTCCTTGACGACTTCTTTCGGGATATGCACCTTGGCCTCGGAAGGCGGTAGAGTGTCTCTGGGGGTGTCAGTCCCTCCGTTCTTGGCCTTGATCTCGAGCTCCTTGAGACTGCGCTCGTGCTCAAGAGTTAGTTTCTTTTCCTCCAACCCCCGGTGTCGTCTCTTCTCCTCTATCTCTTCTTGAAGGCGCAGCTGCTCTAGGGCCAGTTTCTTCTCTGCCAGCTGGAGTTCCCCGTCCAGCCGCAGTCGGGCGAGCTCTAGCTCGTGGCTCCGGACCTTTTCCCGCTCTCGTATTTCTTCTTCGGAGAGGCCGGTTTCTAGACTCTTTCTTCCTCCGGTTGCCGGAGTCCGTGCGGTTGCTGCGGTCTCAGTCAGGGGCAAGGGCCCTTCCTCCTGGGAGGGGCCTGCCCCGGCCTCCAACCATGCCCTCAGAGCTTTCTGCATCTCCTCTTTGGTACCCAGGCTGGTGGTTGCAATGCCTTTGTCTTTGCAGAACTGTTTCAATTCTTTGTGCGTATATTCTTCCAGCCGTTCGGGCTGGAACTCCATTGTCGCGTTGTTTTCCTGGCTGCTCATGATGCTGTTCGTTTGGATGGGTAGCTAGTGGGTACTGGCTGGTACGTACTGCGTTCGGCTCGGATCCCGTCGCTGGCCACCAAATGTTGGAAGGCGGACCCCGAGGAGTCGGTGCGACCACCAAGGGGGGGGCCCTCACACTGCACGAAGTAGCCGAGCGCTGCCGAGAAGTCTCCTGAGAGATCCTTCTCCTATCACGTACTAGCACAGTAACACCACCACACAGGACTCAAGGAGGTTGTCTTGTGACAAGCAATTCTTTATCAGCAATAAAAGGGTTACGAGGGCAATATGTACACGAAGGGATCGAGGGATCCACCAAAAGTCTCAGTGTCTCTTTGGAAGGGTCGGGGTAGCGGGACAGTCTTTGGCAGGAATGCGGTACGAGGGTACCTGGGGCCCAGTTCTTATCCTCAAGCTGGAGGACCTCCGGATCTCGGAGGGGTCGAGCCGCGACGGCGTCAGCAGGGCTCTGGCGTACAGTTCGTGGAGAGCCGCGATCCAATCAGCAGGGCTCTCAAGATGGTTTCTGCTCAGCTCGAGCCGCGACGTCGTCAGCAGGGCTCCGAGGGAGGCTTCAGCGAGGTTGGGCCGCAACAGCGTCAGCAGGGCTCCGATGTTCCAGGTGGTTCAGAAAGGGTTCACAGGAAGGAGCCGCGACGCAGTCAGCAGGGCTCGTGATGGTTCCGACAAGAGTTCTTCTCCGTAGGGTCAGCCGCGATTCAATCAGCAGGGCTCTCGACTCCGGGATACAACTGCCGAGCTGTGGTGGGGTCGCCCCAGATATAGGTCTGGAGCCCTTTGATGTCCGGACCTATGCGCCCGAGGGGGCGGAGTGGCCGGGTGGAGGTGGCCAGACGCCCAGCAGGAGAGGCGCCAGGCCCATGGGAGTTGCCGGGCGATCACACCTCGAGAGGGGAGGACAGTTGGGGGTCCCATCGATACTGTCCTCCGCCGGGGGCGATTAATGGTTCCTGCGGCACCCCCTGGCTAGTTCGTGGTGCCTCGATGGCGGGGCTTCGCTGGGGTCGAGGCTGGGTTGAGCGGGGTCGCGCCGGCTGGGGCACGGTGTGACGTGGATGCCAACAAGATGGCGGAGCCACGAGGAGTATGCGACCACGTGCAGCTCCGGGTGAGGGGTCTTGGTGCAGTTCAGACGGGTGGCCCGTGAAGGCCGGGGCGGGGAACGGGCACAATCCAGGGGGTTAAGGACCACGCCACGAGGCCGGGTCCAACAGGCTGAATATGCCACACTACAGTTTCGACATTCCTATTACATTAGGGGTGACAAATGTGGGCATCTGCTAGCTATTAGACTGAGAACATAACGAGAGGCCATCGGGGTACAGTCCCTCTGAGCCCCAGAATGGCCAACAGGCAGTGTAATGAAAACACCAAGCGCATCCTGCCTCTCATTGATAAGTCCAAGCGCTCCCAGAGGGAAATAATAATCTTGGCGTCAAAAAGACATTTAACCTAATTCACTGGGACTGTCTTGAAGCTACGTTTGCCCACTTTGGCACTAGTGAGCGTTTTGGTACATGGGTCCTTAGCAAATATGGCTGCCCCAAGGCGATGGTCAGAGTGAACGTGCATACTTCGGCACCCTTTACCACAGGTAGAGGCACGTGGCAGGGGTGCCCCCTTTCACCCCTGCTGTTTGCCCTTTACAGGAAACCTACGGTCCAGCACATTCGGGATAATCCGGCTATCACTGGGGTCATGTTTGGGGGGTGGAAAACACTATTAGACCTTATGCAAATGGTAACTTGGGGGCATTGGTCAACCTCATTTAAGTTCTCCCAGCCTTTTTGGCTGAATTAGAGAACTTTGGTTAGGCGGCAAGATTCCACGTCAATGTCAACATCTTGCAAGGTTGTACCCAATACAATGGGCGACTACTTCCATCCCTTACCAGGGTATTTTCTTAGCTCCTTCAGTAGCAGTGACTGCGTCCCTCAACTACGCCCCCTACTCTGCCAAATTAAACAGGATCTACCCCGATTGAAACAATTCAGGCTTTGCTGGCTTGGCCAGGTGGTTGCCCTGAAGATCACCGTTCTGCCTGAACTGCTTTGTTCTGGGCTGAGGGCAGGCCTCGAATGTGGAGGGACCACCACAGCTACAGACTCCGAGGGAGGGAGGACTGGGTATTCTGAATCTCCTACAATACTATCAGGTGGCAAAATTTAGGTATCTGATAAGAGTGGGCAGGGAGGAATCGGGGAAACATTGGCTATTCATGGAACGGGCAGTAGTGGAACAGCACTTATGGAAGATTCCTTTTCTTAAAAAATCGCACCGCCCGAGCAGTGTTTACTTCTCCGCGATTACCAGAGCCACCATGGAGGTATGGGATCAAGTGAGCTTGAACAAGGCCCTATCCTAATTCTTGTCCCCTTCAGCACCGATTGGGGGCAATGTAGATTTTATGCCAGGTATGGACCAAGCGGCATTCTCCACATGGTAATGAGTAAAATGTCATTGTGTGGGGTATCTGTTTGACAAGGTTGGGCTGCTACCTTTTGATTAGCTCAGTGTCAACTACAACCTCCCGTGAATCAGACAGGATACGGTATTTCGAGGTGCGCCACTGGATTATGCACTGACCATCCGACCGGGTGCGCAGAGGCCTCTTACTCCTTCTGAGAAATGGTTGGCAACAAAGACTTAAGACAGATGTCTAGTCACTGAGGCATACAGCATCCTACGCCAAGCTACACCAATCATTACAACAGTGGGCTGGAGGAGGGGGAGGAGGGAATTAAGGAGGCAACTAACACACAGGAGTGGGAGGAGGTCTACTAGTGTACTATAGAGTACGACATACCACACGCAATGTAGCCAGTATCGAAACAGTCACCAAGATAGCCACGTACTGGTGCTTAACTCAAGTGTGCTTAAATAAGGGTAATCCAGCGAGGGCAGCAGATTGATGGAGGGGCTGTGGTCCCCCTGCAATGCTGCTCCACTTGTTGTGGGACTGTCTGAAACTTACAAAATTCTGGAATCCCATCTTAGATGATATTGACACACACCTAGATACACAACTTCCACAGATCCCGGCCTATATAGTATTGGGGCTTCCGATTGCCCTCACATTCCTGCTCCAATCTTGTAGGCGGCGCCAAATAGGGCTGGCCCTAGGTGCAGCCCTGCAGAACATCTTAATCCACTGGACACACCCCAACACAGCTGGGGTGGCTACACCATCTATGGCATATCCTAGGGATGGAAAGAATTACACTCACCCTTGCAGCGCAGGCAACTCCTATTGGGAGCTCTGGAGACCATACATTACGCTACTCATAACGAAGTTTCGAGAGCTCACATGCCCTAAGTACCTGTGCCTCTTAAGTTTAGAAGATGTGGCCAGGTGAAGGTGATGGGCCGTATTGTTCTCCAGAGTGTGGAAGCCTGGGCCCAGGCTAATGACATAATTTGCCCGGTCCAGTATGGATTTAGGGAAAGTAAAGACAATATGGAACAATGTTTGAACCTAAACCTTATGATTGGTAAATGTGTAGCCTCAAAAGAAGGAGCCGTTTTTCTTGCATTTATGGATCTTAGCAGTGCCTTTGGCCAGGTATATAGGTTAAAGCTTTGGGACAATTTATCTGCACTAGGGTTTCCTTCCCCCCTGGTTACCTTCCACAGAGCTTTACATACGGATGTGTAAGATATGGTTTGGGTGGGGAGCGCACTCAAACATTTAGCCTTCTCAAGGGTAAGGAAGGGCTGCGTATTGGTGCCAATCTTATTATTATGATGAGTACTATAGGGGGTGTGTTTAGGAGGGGGGAGGCTTTCTTGTTGGGGGTACTGTTTTTGATAAATGAGGTAGCTGCAAGGAGCGCTGCGATGCTTCATACATTACTATTTTTCATGTTGCAGAAAAACGAATAAAAAGATTTGAACACTAAAAGGGATCTCCCTTACTCCAACCACACTCAATACTATATGCACACTAATATAAAAGAATCATGAGATTCAAATACGTTATCTCTTTTCACACCACCAACATCCAATCAGAGCTCTATTCACATGTTTCTGCAGCATTGCTCTGAGTTATTAATGCATCAGACTAAAGCTGCTGTTCTCAGCCATGAACATTTTGCCATTCTGGTACACTGTGAGCAGAAAGCTTCTATCAAGCATTATTCCTCCAAGTTCACTGCGAAGTCTCTCCCAGGCCTCTCTATCCGCTGTCTAATACAGACAATAAACCTTTCACTAGCTGAATCATGATAATGAACATCCAAGGGAAAAAGGGAAAGCTTTCTGGCGAAGCAAAAAGCATTTCAAATGAGACCTGGAGTCAGGCTAACTTAAATAAGCATTTAAGGGACCAGAATACTTAGGGGATAAACAATTATCATATGAGGACCTGGAATAAGATAATTGTTAGTATTTAAAGGGTCAAAGTGAACTTCTAAGTAACGTCTACGACCCAATTAGCTGATCATAGCAAATAGTGAAGCAGAATCAGCAGAGTATTTTATCTCAAATTGTTGCTTTTTCTCATTTTAAATGATTAGCATGCAATCTAGTTTTAAATTAAACAGATTTAATAAGCATTTAACAAGCTGTGAAATCCGATTGTGAAGGGAGCTATCTTCCTCATCCGAGGAGGTTTTGTCCTAAGGATGTAATTATAATAGGAAAATCAGTTGTCTCTCAATACAAACCCTATTAATAAAAGTTCAGTAAATTTCCGAATGACCAGTTCCAGTTCATGGGCATGATTGTCTGTCCTTGTCCAAGCTGCAACGTCAATGCCACAGCAATTTCTCGGAAACCTTCCAGCCGGAAAGAATCCACTAAGCAAGCATACCAGCCGGCAGCATACACTGTATTTTGTCATAGTTTGCGTTGTATCTGGAAGTCCAAATCGTCAGTCTCTGTACCGCTAGATGGGTAGAGGGGAGATGGACAAGATAGGAACCACCCCTGTTCAGAGTTTAGGCAATTATACTCCACCGATTTCTGGTTTACACCCCTTGACATCACCAAATTTGTTGGATCATGCGGTCCCATTGGTCAGTTTCAGTAGGATAAGCTGATGTAGTTGGTAAGAGTTTACAAATCCGGAAGAATTAAGTAATCCATTACTTTACATTTTCCTTAGGACCACTGTACTTTAGTCATATGATTGGTTGTGACATTTAGGAAATAATTTATGTTCTCATCCCTTGTCAGTCCTTTCTCAAGCATGTGCTGTAGGAAGTAACAATTTTGTTGCAAGCCTATTCAAGTAAGCTACAAATGTGAAAAGAATCATTGAGCGTTAGCGCACAAGTAGAAACTATATAAAACGTTCCCATAGGCTTCAGTGTATTCATTTAATAAGTTCATACTAGGAAAGAGAAGCAAGTTTTGGGGTCTTCATGAAACACAGCTTGTGCACAATGAATTTGTGATAAAATAGGAATCTTACATTAATCAAACAGTGCATTAGTTCTTCAATTAGACAGATTAATGATTTGTAATGATATCATGTAAATATAAGGTACCCCTAAACATGTATTTTAACACTACATTATCATTTCACATATAATTTGCAAGTCTCTTTGTATGTTGTAGGTTAATACATCATTCAGGATTTGAAAATCCCATTTAAAATAGATCTTTACAGAGCACAAATTATAACATCTCTTGTATATTTGTCTCATCAATGTCAGTGCACACATTCCACATTCGTGTTATTAACCATTTTTCTAACACATAAACAGTTTTATTCTTATATTGAAATTTCTGTGTTATTGTTTACTACATTCATCTATGCATAAAGAAAACATATACCAATATATTTGTTAAACTTTAAATTAGCTTACTGACGGTTTAGTGTCATCAGAAACCTACATCTAACATTCTGCATGCTTTTACGATGCAGTATCTAAATCAGGCTTCATTTGTGTGTTTTCTATAAACTTGATAACCTATCACACATTTGTCATTATCGTAAAATAATGTCACAAATCATTTTTCCAGGGTGAAATTGTATAGATAGATGAAAGATAACGTCTATGCTCCATCAATTATATTTCATAAATGTATTTAAATGCTTCACTCTTGTTAATAAAATTAAGGCACACAGTGAATATAATGGCAGGTGCACGGATATAATTGCACTTCGGTGACATGTAAGGGAGGAGTCTAAATTACGCTGCTCCACAAACTTTTCATCTATCACAAAACAGGAAGAACAGCAGAGGATTAAAGAAGGGAATTAATTTAATGGAGACAGATTTCGCTCAGAATTCTTTGAAAAATGATCCTATGAATACATTTTGGGATTCTAGAACGAAACAAAATATAGCTTCTCACCTAACTGAATGAGTGGTAAAATGTACTAGGACATTTGTTATCTGCAATGCCTTTTTGTCGGCTAAGTGACAAATTGCATTGTACATTCCTTTTCACTCATCGAGATATCATCATTCAAGTCCTTGCGAGTCACAAGGTGAAAAAGACAGTAAAGTTGCATTTCCCCACACTGTGGCTAACAAGGAAATACATGTATTGACAATTTATGCCCAACCATATAACTATACAAGTACAGTTTCAAGAACTAAGTTTCATTGCATTAAGTGCATAAAACACTGCTTTCCACATCTAGAGCCACCACTATATATTCAGTCAACAGATGGGTTTTTCTAAACCAGATCAATTTACAGCAAATGTCAGTATATATCTAAACAAGACCAAATTGCTACAGTCAGAACTGTGCATAGCCTAATAAGTGAGAGCACATCCCGTCAAGCTTGGCCATTAACACTGGTCTCTGCTGGTTCATTAAATTATTCAAATTCACTATGTACTGTGCATTAAATAATTTGCTAGCTAGCTTTTTCGTGCGAGCAAATATAAGATCCAACGTAAAGCCTGTCACACATAGTGAGCAAATACAGTTGCCCTGGCTTAGAAAATCCAAGAGCTAGAACCGTCAGGATTTTTTGATATGGTATTTCCAGTAGGTTCCAGTAAGCACTACTTCACAGTTTAGGCGCATGTCAAAATATTTTGGTCTTCTGCAAGCTGTTGAAGACACAACGTATCAAACCCAGTTTAGCTTTGTAGAGTCACAGAATACACAACTCTGTAGATCAGTAATTTTTATTACTTTGGGCCTGATTTATATTTTGGTGGATGCATCCGGACTGTCGAGAATCGGTGTTGCCTTAGTACACCATCGTGACTGTCTGATCACCTCTTAGACCACTCCATCGACAGAGTATTCGCTGAAAAGCTGCTGATGGAGCCGTTTTAGCCAGAAATCATCACAGCAGATTACGACTTTCACTAAGTGTGGTGCTTTGGAGTGGTTGTATGTGTTAGGGTGAAGCTGAGTGTGTGTGTGTGTTGTGCTGGCTTCAGATGTGGTGGTGGTTTGGAATGGGTCTGAGGTACCTTGTGACAAAGGAGACCCCAGACTTTTTGGGGGCTGGATGTTGGGCCACACTGGGGGGAGCAGGAAGGAGGGTGCTGATAAATTTGGTGGTGGTAGACAAGGTAATAAGTCCCTTAGATGATGTAGGATCCACCACCGCTTGGGGCTAGTCAGGTGTGGAGACCTCTGATTCTGAAGATGTTGTGCTCTCCTCTACAGCCTCACCACCATCCATGTTGCTGGGTTCTTCGGTTTCGGTGGTGGCACCTTCAGACTCACAGAGGACGACATGTTCCCTACCTTCTTGGCCAACATTTCCTTCTGTAGCTTGAGAGGATGCCCACAAGATAATTTTATTGTGGCACTGTTTTTTTCAGATTTTTCTATGTACTTTTCAACATTCATAAAAATTGTTAATGATGTTTTACAGTGACATAAATATGATGACGATTCTGTTACTCATATTGCAGAAACCATTTGTACAATGGCTCTTGTTATTTGGCAGAAAGAAAACCATGACTTATGGTTGTGAGGTAGTGTACTTTCCTTGGAAACAAAATTTCAAGTGTAGACATACCTTTTCTACACTGATAATACAAACCTACGGTAGGCTCTAAAGACCAGGTGGCAGGTATCATGGTATACTAACTTTACAACATGCACAGTTAATGTGTAAACATGTTACTCTATTTACTATAACACTTTAACTATTTTCTGCAGTGTAGGACTAGCACTCCCACACTCTGCTACATTCTCTGTAATGAAACATTTGAATTGTCATTTCGAATTCAGAAAATAACACTTTGGTGACATTTAACAATGCCCAGCATTAACTTTAAGAGGCTTGAGTGGAACTTGCCAGATAAACTTGTGATGTGATTTTCAGTTACCCTAATAAGTATATTTGTATGAGACAGTGTATAATAGGGTGTTGGTATTTAGAGGAGTGGATTACACGGCCAGGATGGGTGGTTGGACCTGGTACCTGCCACACTTGCCTTTCAAATGCAATTAATAATACACACACAAAGGAAGCTGACACCAGACCTCCGTTCAGTAAGGGCTCACTAGACAGACAGGACACATACCTAGGAAGGACAAGGGAACTCACCTAACAATTTTTCTGTATACAAAGGTATTCACAAACAGGCTGCCACTGGGTATACAGATGGCATTCTCAAAATGTAAAATGACATCACTAGTGTCCTTGTGAAGACCAGAAGGAAAGCAATGCTGTCTGATTCCTAAAATTAGGGGTTGACCAAATTGCCTTTACTTCAGAAACACAGCCTTAACTCCAGCATTCATCTAACTGACCTCATGTGTGACCAACAGGGAAATCAAAAGTGTCCATAGCAAAAAGAATGAGCACAAAATATGTTTCTGTTATGCTACTTTTACAAATTTAATGACCAGATGAAAGTGGATACGCACTAGACTCTTCTCTGGCATTTGCAGAACTAAGTATTATCATCCTCCCTCCCCCAAAACTCCTCTCAATGTCATGAGGACCAGTTGATAGTCTTAAGTCCACTATGGTGAAGAAAAGATAAAGTGGGTACTTTGACAACATTTTGTTAAAATACAAGCATGTACACCTCTGGTGACTGGGCAGAGCTCCAATTTCATTGCCGCCGGAATTTACTTTTCATCATCACAGTTAGTGGACACATATCGGTATGGTTGAAGGTCCAGATTAAACTGTACTTTTGAACAAAAATGGAATAAAATCTTTTCTTCAAACAATTACTTTAAAGCAGCAATTTTGGCCCAATGCGACTAATCAGTCACTTGCTATACAATCATATGTTCATAAATCACATCTATATGTTTGAAGGCAGGGACAGAAGTATCCCACATCACAAGATCTTGTATTTGTATGTTCACACTATTTATATAAGACTTGTTTGTAAGAAATCTTATAGTGTACATTGAAAAGCACAAGGACTCAGTCTAAGTAGTAAGTTACATGGTACTATAACAAATTATTACATAGAACATCTGAGGCAACACAAGTGTGCCCATGTATTCTACTTCAATCGCATAAAGCAAATAATGGTTGAAAGTGTATGTGTAAGTACATACACAGCACACTGCAAATGGCACAATAGTGGAGTTTCACAATCTATGTACATTCATCTAAAAGAGAACATAGAAGAAAAAAGGCACACAATTCTATTGTATATAAAAATCATGTTTAAAACAGCCTACATCCGTAATAATATGGTAATATGGGAGTCTGTCTTGGATAATATTTTGGTTTGCAAATGTGGATATTTTATAAAACAACCTTTTCTTTTTAACAATTGCTTCTATTTATGTGCTTTATGTAATTTGAAAACAGAATTTGCTAGGCTAACACTTAGCAAACGACAGATGCTGCTGCTCTGTTAACAATTATACACATGTGTAAATCGTATATGATCTTCCATATGCCTTACAAAATTGCCTTAGGGATTAATGCAGGCAGTTGTGAGCAGGTGCATTTAACTGTTATATATGTATTACTGACCATAAAGCATCACTCACATTACACCTATAACTTTTGAAAGAGTAGACTTCGCATTGTTATAGTTGTTGCTTGAGTAGCAATATTCAGACTTCTTCTGTGATCCTGAAAAAAACCTTATTAATCCCACCCCACCACACTAACAACCTTACATGTACCACCTTATTGTTACTCTCTGGCCTTCAGCTCTCCAAGCTGTGGGTTGACCACCACCAAGATGCAAGCCATTAGGTGGTTTGGGTGTGCTTATCTGCTTCCTCTCCCGGGAACACTTTTTAAGCTGAACCTCAGCTGTTATTTTGGTCCAGTGTTGCAAGTCCTCCAACCACTTCTGGCTATACAGGCTACAGCATTTAGGGACATTCCAGGGTCCCCAATTTCCTTTCAGTTGCCTGCCAGATTTTCTTCTATTTAGCTAATCTACACATACAACAAAAACAATAAATATATGTAAAATCTGACAGTATGAAATATGTGAAATAAAAAATGCATTTATGTTTTAAATTCTACACAACAAGAACCATGTTGCATTCCATTGGTTGCACATATATATATCCAACAGCTTTCCAAACAGATTACACCACGATCCGAGGAGAAACAAAAAGCAGCACAGCCAGATATCAGGGACTTGGTGAGTCATTATTTGTTCATAAATTAATCAACCTTCAGTGTGAGAAAGAGACTACATATATTACTTACTGGAGGCCGTTATAGTTAGGACCTAGTTTCTATATGAAAAGCGTTTT
This sequence comes from Triturus cristatus, assembly GCF_964204655.1. NCBI lineage: Eukaryota > Metazoa > Chordata > Amphibia > Caudata > Salamandridae > Triturus > Triturus cristatus. Next base: position 406,039,048 of record NC_140583.1, on the reverse strand, counting down.
ATGTTTTGTTAATAACTTTTGCCTCATTTGACAAATCTTCACGTAGTTTTGAAACTTAGTGTGCCAGTCATTTCAGCTGCTGTATGGAAAGTTTCAGGGTAATTCGTCATGCGGGGGCAGAGAAAAAGGGAGTTCCCAAAACGTGTTTTCCCCATACAATTTCCCACAGGGATTTTAGACATGACAACAGCTGAAACCTCTGAACGAAATTACACCAAATTTGGCAGAAAGCTAGAGCTTGGTCCAGAAAGAATGCTTTTTGTAATTTTTGTAAATCTTTTCAGTAGTTTTGGAGTTATTAAAGAATAAAGATGTATGTATATCTCGAGACAAAGAATCACACGCCAACAGTTGTTGCTCCAATATGAATATGTTGTTAAAAAACAAAAGACAAGAGGCGTTTAGCAGAACAGAAACAGTTGGTTTAATTAAACACTTTGGCCGAGAGCACAGTTTCAGAAGCGGGTACTGAGGACTGATACAAAGTACAATCAAAATGAACAAGGTCGTATACATTTCTTTAGGTATCCTAAAGTTCTTCAGTTGATAAGAATGAGGGCCTTGTCTGTGGAATCATAAATAAGGCCCCTGAAAACAAATGCAGGTGGGCCTCAACCTTACCTGGACACAATGGGGATCAGTGGGTAACATATCCAGATGTCCTGCATGAGGGGCATGTGATCACTGCGTGTTTTTAGTGTGCTGTGTACTGATTAGCTGTGTGTTCCTAACTTAATGTCGCATCTGACTTTATGGTGTTATGGGAATGAAGGCACCCCTCTGTGCTTTATTGGGGCCAATCTCCCTGGACCATTGTGGTGCTGCTGCGCTTATCTGGGGGGCTGGTCTGAATTTCCTGTTTGTGCGTTTGTCTGCCGGTTACGTGCCGCCCCTCCAGAGCCAGCCTGACTAAGTATTTCTGAGTCGGGTGATGGAGAGTTCATGACAGACGAATTTGATAATAGTGATGCAATTTTGTTCCTATGTGCAAATATACCATTATAAACATTGGCATTGATTCTATTAATTTTAACACATTAATGCTGTGATTGACTGGCTGCAACCTGAGTAAGAAGTTGTGGCCGCCATTTTATGAATCAAGACACGCTTCTGAGGGGGGAATAAAGTAGACATAGGATATAAGAGGTCAGGATAGAGGTATCCTGACCCTATGGGACTGATTGAGGGGTCTGTGGGCACCCCTCATACACAGGAAATTGTCCAAAAACATTTTATTTATGGACATGTAAGGATCCACAGATCCAATGAGGTGCTCAGAGTGGCCCCCATTGCAATCTGCAGTGGATTCAGACCCCAAATAAAAAGACACATGTACCTACTTACAGACCCACTCATACACTCTCTCACACACTCACACAACCACTCACATATCCATACACCCTCTCAGATACCCATACAGTCACTCATACATCCACTCAGAGACCAAGAGAACCACTCACATACCCACTCACAGACCCTCAGAGGTTCTCACATACCTACTAACACAGCCACATACAGCCACTTTCACATCCACTCATATACTAATACAGCCACTTACACACCTATGCACACATCTATATAGAAAAACCACTAACACACCCATTCACACACTCATACAGCCACTCACACACCACTCAAAGGCCCACACAGCCACTTACACCCCCACTAGTACACCTACCCATCACAGCCCAATTTCACACCCACACAACTACTCACACACCCACCCATACAGCCACTCACACACCCACTCAGAGACACAGAAAACCACTCACACACCCATACAAACACTCACACACCTGTTCACACATCCATACAGCCACTAACACACCTTCTCATATACCCATAAATTCACTCTGGGACCCAGAGAAACACTCATACACCCACACACAGACCCACACAGGCACTCACACACCCACTCACAGACACATGCACCCATGTACACACTCACACACATCAGCACACACACAGCAGTACAGGCTAGCACTTGGGCACACAGAATAATAAAATGGTAGTGATCATTTTATTATTCTATGCATTTACCTGCGGCCCTCGGTGCAGGTATGGCGACGCTCCTCTACATCGTTAGAAGGAACCGCCACTGGAGAAATTTGAAAAAGGGAGGTGGAAGCAAAAAAGAACCAGTGTTTGTGAAAAGGGTTGGCTGTGAAAAGACCCTTTGTGTTTATGGTGTGTAGATGATAATTACACATCGAACAGCATACTGTCTTTTAAGCTGTTGAGTAACAACCTGTTGCCTGTGTCCGTGAAATGGACTCCGTCTTTTCTATATATTCCATCATAGTCAAAGCGTAAGTTGTTATGGTATGTAGAGCCCATGTTGTGGTCTCGGAGAAATGCTGAAACAGCTTTATTGAAATGCTTCCTGGTTTTCTCTATCTGCGGGCAAAATTGGGTTGAACACTGCCACTTCTGTCTTTGGTAAATGTTGCAGAACACTAAGGCAGTATTTGGGAAAAGTGACATTAATTTAGCAAAAGTATCCTTCCTTAGGATTTCCGGCCATCCCAAGTAATTGTGCCTAGGTCATTGCCACCACAGTGCACAATCATGAGGTCTGGGTGGTGCCAATACTCAATGCTTTCAACCAAAGGCAGCTATTGATGCGACTTTAACCCTCTCTGGCCATCCTAAGTTATGTCTACATTAGGTAAACCTAGATCCCTGTCAATTCCACTCTTTCTAGCACTCTTTCTGGCCCAAACACAAAACTATGGTACAAAGTCCTGACTCTCACCATTTTGGATACAAGCAGGGGTAGCAAACAGGAAAAGGCTGCAGCAGAATGAGGCAGTTTTGTAGATGAAAGGTGTAGGAAAGGGCCTCTTTTTGCATGGTTACCCCACACGTTTTGCCTGACACATGATGCACTTTGACTTGGTGTGCCCTGGGTTCCTGCCAGTCAGGTTTCCAGGGCCTGTGTAGTTTTCAAAAGCTGTTCCTTTGTACCCCCAATTAGCATCTATGGCCACAGGTAAGCTCATTGTAACAGATACCAAGGGTACCAAGGATCCTGTGACCAGAGAAGGCTTATAAGAGCTGCAGTACCTATTGTGCCACCCTTGGAGGCCCTGCACCTTAACACCCACATACTGCCATTGCAGGCTGCGTGTTTTGGTGCAGAGAAAAGTGAAGAGTCGATATGCCTGCAATTCACTGCCTGAGGCCTAGGTAAGTCACCCTCTAGCAGGGTGCTATAGACCACAGGTGAGGGTATGGTGGCATGAGCCCTGTACCCCTACAGTTTCACACTTAGACATTGTAAGTACAGTAAAGTCATAAAGAGTATATGGTCTGGGAGTTGGTCATTACGAACCCCATCGCTCCATAATGGCTTTATGGAAAACTGGGAAGTTTGGTAGCAACCTTCTCAGCACATTAAATCCCACACTGGCACCAGTGTGGGTTTAATGCAAAATGCACACAGAGGGAATCTTAAAGATGCCCCATGAAAAAGGACCAGGCCTGGTGTGGTTTCTCAATGGCTGCCTGCCATTTGCCACCACCAGACAGGTTTTAGACCCCTGGGTAGAGAGCCTGCGCTCTCTGGGCCCAGAAACAAAGCCGGATGGGCCAGGTTCACGAAAGGGTAATCTTTAAAGGCCTGCCACCTTTGTAAGCTGTCCCTGCCTTTTGCTGACCCCACCAACTGGCTCCCACTGGTTCTCACCCCCACTTTGGGCGGGAGAATCAGCAGGAAAACTGAGTCAAGAAGAGAGGTGAAGCCACCTTTGCTAACCCCACCCCTCAGGAGGGGGAGGCGAGGTGAAGTACACATCTCAGTCCCCTCCATCTTAGAGATGAGGCGACCCAGCCAATTAGGAAGAAGGTCATGCACCCCTCCCACTGGAGGCCGGCATAATAGGGGGTGTACTCAGCCCAAGGAAGGGACCCATTGGTCCTGACCTGCACACCCGAGTGACGCCCCTAAATTTGGTATGTAGGGTCAACCCTGAACATTGCCTCCTGAGATTCAAGGAAGAAAGAAGAAGGACCGAAGAGCCATGCTGACCCAGGAAGAAGAGGACACCCACAGCTTTGGCCCCAGCCCTACCACTCTGGGCCAACTCCGACCTACCTACAGCGAAGAAATCGGCGTGTCCAGCAGCCAGTAGCCCCTCAGAGCCTGGAGGACCTGCCCTGCACTCACCGTACAGATGGATTTACTTAGCCAAGACTCCAAGACCAGAACCCGGACCCAGGCGGCTCCGCAGTTCTGCACCACTCTGCACCTGATACCCACGGCCAGAGTCCGAGTGGCCCAACCTCCCAAAGAGGTCTCCCGAGCGATCCTAACTTGGGATCTGGTGATCCCGGACCTCCCTCAAGCTTCAAGATGGCACCTGCAGCCTCAACTTGAAGGGTCCCCTGACCGCGACCGGAGCTGGAAAGAAGACTCAACGCCAAAAGACACCCCTGCTTTCGACGCCCCATGGCCTTGGGTGGCCCAACCGACGATGCCCAGGCATCCCCATAATAATCCAACTTACCTCTCCAGCCGGTGGTCACCTTCAGGAAGTCTCCCTGCCCGAGCCTGCAGCCTCTTTGCTGAACCAGAGGTCTCCATTGAAATCCACAGGGTCCCCAACATCTCAAAGTAATCCAAAAGTAATCTACAATCATTCCAAACATAATTACTGTGTAACTTCAACTGCTTTCTGAACTGTTACCAACCTGTAATAATTGCAAATCAATTCCCTATTGCACTTCTCAAAATGTTCTATGATTGAAATTATATTTTACTTACCTGTGCCAAATCATGCTTGGTTCTAAAAATAAAACATAAGTATACATTTTTGATACTTACCTAATTGGTCTGGATTCAGTTTCTGAATGTGTGCTATCAGGCTCGAGTGAGTGAACACAATAGATGCTTAACGCACCCTCTAGATACGCCTAACTGCCTGCCCACACTACCACAAAGAGAGCTGTTAGTACTTACTGAATTTAGCCTCTGCCATACCTCTGAGACGTCCCTGGACTCTGTGCACACTATACCTTACTTTGGTATGGAATATACAGAGCCAGCTTCCTACAAAAAGCAGTTACAATGGAGGACAGCAAGTCTAATATAAAGGAACATATTTAATTGGATGGTGGAGATGTGCAGGGAACTAACATTAGGTAGTGAGTTTAAGAAAAAAGTAACTGTCATGTGCTTTGGAAAAATTAAAAAAAAGTTATGTTGCTTGGGATTGGCTTGGAATTGCGTACAGTCAACCACACCTGCAACAGTTAATGTGAAGCTAGTATGCTGTTGCGAAAAATTCTTGTGAACCTTTGACCTACTGGTAGGCAGAGACTATTGGAAACATCGTTACCATGGAAATGGAGCTAAAAGAGTGTTAAGGAAGGGAACAAAAGAGACAGCAGTGTGAAACTTAAAAGCAGACTGGCGTACAAAAATGGCTCAGTAGGGAGTGTATGTCTTGTAATTGACAATATTTTACAAAATAAAATATAAATGAAAAGCATTAATAAATGGTTGTTGAATGCTTTTAAGAGCTCTCGTGTGGCTCTGCAGATTTGCAGCAGATTCACACAGGAGGCCTCGCTTAGCAATGGATCTGCGGATCAGCAAAAAGCAACTAAATTGGGCTTCTTTGCAGTAAACATGGAAAGGATTGAAAAATGATGAAAGGAAGTCTGTGATTTGCTAGGTATAGGAATATAAGTGAAAGCACAGTGGGGAGGGTAGCCAATATTGGTACTTTTGTACAGAGAGTGGAGGAGGATAGCCATATTTCTGACTTGAGATTTGCAGTGGAAAACAGATATTAACAGATATTAAAATAAAAGTTGGACAAAAGCAAAGAGGTTTTACAGGTATGTTAATTTGGTTGATCTATAAAAAAGTATATTTAAAAAAATATATAAGTGTATATAAGCTGAAATAAAATATTTAGCTTTCTAGACACTACAGTAAAAGGCAATTTAGAGGGGAGGTTAGGTGAGAACATTAACAAAAATATAGTGAGCAACAAAGGAGGAAGAGGAATTGCTATACTGGAAATATAGTTCTTTTATTAAGCCAGTATGAATGAATGTGTTGGGAATTAGATGGGGGTGGTTGCTTATAGTTTGTAATTTAATAGTATGTAATTTGCACCCACTCACAAAGTCAGGCAGGCACATACACATCAGGTTACACTCCCACAAAAGCACTTATGTACTCACCACTCATAGCCAACCAGTGACTGATACACCCAGTCGCACACCCATAGAAGCATTCACACACCCATCAATCACCTATACATCCACTTACATAGTCATTTACACACCCATAAAGGTGCTGTTACACCTATTCAGACACTTATACAGCCAGACATGTACTAAGCACTCAGACAATCAGTTTGTGATAGGGCGGACCCGCCACCCGAGTCCACTAGCGAATGGTGGTTGACCATACCTCCATCTCTCCCTCTTGTTTCCTCTCAGCAGGGTGACTGGCGAACTTCCGACCCTTTATTACCTCCCACAGAAACTGAAGAGGAACACGGCTCCTTTAACTGGGGATTCCACTGGGAGGACGGTTCGCCCCCATCCGACGTCACAGAGGTCCCACCACCAATAAGAATGGAGGAATTCCGGAACAGCCGGAGAGGAGGAAGTCAAGTTAGGAGCCGGAGCGTTGGTGATCTATGTGGAGAAGCCCGGAGAAGATGGAGGGAAGTGAGAGAGCAGTTCCACTGTAGCCGAGGAGAAGCCAGGAGGCCAACGTCCCCACGTGCCGCCGAGCCACGCTACCGGAGGAGCGTGGCTGACACAGGTATGGGACAGGTTCTCAGGCTGGGTTGGGAGGAGAGGTCACCCTTCCGCTGAAACCTGATTCCTACTCATCCTATTGGTTTTTAATAACAATCCTCACGTCACCTTCCCCTTCGCACTGAGCACCGCAACATCGTATTGTATAGTTCACCAGAGTGCCTCGCAACACGAGTGAGTGGTGCCTTCTTCACCCCCGGCCCGAAGTGAGTGTGGCTTAAAGACCGATCATCATCCTGATACCCTTTTGTTTTGTTTTTGTTGGCCGCATCTCCCCTCCTTCTTTGACTGGAAGACCCAGAAGAGAAAGAGTGAAGCTGGAACCTACCGGGTTGAATCAAATCCCTCTAACCACGACTGATACCGTCCAAACTGTCTCAGGAAGAGCAACAACTCGACTCAAAAGTGTCTTAATAAAAATAAAACCTTATTCTAGCAGATCTGTTTCCTGAGTTGTTAATCCTACCCCGCCACACAGTTACACATGTACTTACACCCAATTATATACCCAGTCGCCCACCAAGACAGCCACTTACATACCTATTTACAAAACCATACAGCCACTCACACAACCAGACAAACAGCGGCAGAGGCAATTACACATCCACTCATACATCCACACAGCACTTATGTATCCACCACAAATAGAGACACTTCCACACACAGTTACACACCGAACCACCGACAAACACAGCCAGTTTCCAATCCATACAACCATTACATACCTATTTAGACACCCATAAAGTCACTAACACACCCAGTCACAAATCCACACAGCTACCTACACATCCAGTCACACACCCACAGAGGCAATGATACACTCACTCACATATTCACTCAAACACACACCCAGTCACCCACCCATAAAGCCAATCATATACTCATTTATACACCCTTACTCAGACACCCACCCAGTTTCTGAAACATTGACATAACCACTTATGTAGCTATTCATTTGCCCATAGTATGTATTGTAATAGTATGTAATCTGAAGTTACACGTATTCTGTATTTGATTTTCCAATATCAACTTTTGTTTAATTCCCTCGGTGTTCATGACAAAATGGTTCCATCATGAGCACCAGTACTCCGGTGCTCATGACGGATCCATTCCGTCATGAGGACAGAGGTACTAAATCCTTCTGCTGCAAACAGTAGAGGGATTTCCATTTTTTTGGGGAGCCTCAGGAGGTGGGGAAGAGCTTCCCCAACCTTCCGAGGCCCTTTACTGATTTTTAATGTAATGACGATCGCATGAATGGCACGCTGTCATCATTACATTGAAAACGAAACTGGAACTTAGTTTCAGTTTCAATGTTTCGGTGCTCGTGGGGCTATCTCAGCCCCCCAAACACCAAAACACACTGGAGAGGTATGGTTGGAAAGGGGTGAATCTACCCTTTCCAATGGTACCCTTCCCCAGGAAGGCAATCCCCAAGCAGGGATCCACCCGCTAGCCACCAGGGAGGGGGGAGCCACCCCTTGGGCAAGGGCCTTTGCTCCCCCCATTAAATTTTGCCAGACAGCCTTTCTGCCCCCCCCCCGGGCGGCAGAAAGCACCCTAGACACCAGAGATTGTTTTTATAAGCCAGGGGTGAAGGCTGCCCAGAATGGGCATGCCAAAGCCCCCACCCTACCCCCCAAAGAGGGCATAAGACTTTCTGCCCCCCCAGGAGGCAGATGGGGGCAATAGCCCCTGAACTGCTCCCCCGGGGGGCAGAAAGCCCACTAGGCCTCAGGAATTTTTCCTTTTATGAATACATTGGGGTGGGGGCTGCCCAGAATGGCCATTCCAATGCCTCCGCCCCCCCAAAAAAAATGTTAGTCTGGCTGCCCCCCGGGAGGCAGATGGGGCAATAGCCCCTTATATGACCGCCCCAGGGGGGCAGAAAGCCCACTAGGCACCAGCGATTTTTATTTTTCCATAGTTCAGGTGGGGGCTGCCCAGAATGGGCATGACAATGCCCACACCCCCACCAAAAATGCCACATTTTTTCTGCCCCCCCAGGAGGCAGATGGGGCCATAACCCCTGATCTGCCCCCGGGGGGCAGAAAGCCCACAAGGCACCAGGGATTCTTTTTATAGACGTAGGAGTGGGGGCTGCCCAGAATTGGCATGCCAATGCCCCCATCCCCAAAGAAAAATGCAACAGTCTTTCTGCCCCCCCCGCGAGGCAGATGTGGCACTCGCCCCTTATCTGCCCCCTGGGGTCGCAGAAAGCTCCCTAGGCACCAGGGCTTTTTCCCCCCCAGGTTCGGTGGTGGGGGCTGCCCAGAATGGGCATGCCAATACCCCCACCCCCCAAAATAAATGCCACAGTCTTTCTGTCCCCCCAGGAGGCAGATGGGGCAGTAGGGGTGGGGGCTGCCCAGAATGGGCCTCCCAATGTCTTCACCCACCCAAAACAAATCACCATAGTCTTTCTGCCCCTTGGGGGCATATCGGGGCAATCACGCCTGATTTCACCCCTCCCCAGGGTGGCAGAATGCCCACTAGTCACAGACTTTTTTTTGGATTGTGCCTACCTGTGGATTTTTGGTCCTAGCGCAGCTGGCACCCCTGGAAACCTAGCAAACCTATACCTTTTTGAAAACTAGACACCCAGGGAATCCAGGATGTGGTGACTTGTGTGGCTCTCATGCGGTTCTGTTACCCAGAATCCCTTGCAAACCTCATACTTTGTCAAAAAAATAAAATTTTCCTCACATTTCTATGATGGAAAGTTCTGGAATCTGCATGGATCCACAAAATTCCACCCACCCCGCATTTCTTCCGATAAAAATGATGCCACACTCCTGCGGGTGAGTCAAGTACCCGTGACAGGCAAGGGCCCAAAGCTTATTGTGGAGACATCAAAATGACCTATCACAAAACGCTGCTTTTGCAAGGGGGTGCACCTGGGTTTTTGGCACCGGGCCCAACGGCTATCTAGGGAATCCTACCAAACCCACACATTTCTGAAATCTAGACACCCTGGGGAGTCCAGGAAGGTATGGCTTGCGTGGATCCCCCAACGTTTCCCTACCCAGAATCCACTGCAAACCTCAAACTTAGATGAAGAAAATCACTTTTTCCACACATTTTTGTGTGGAGTCACTGTGCCGGCACAAATGTCCTACCACCTAGCGTTCCCCTTGATCTCCCGAGTAAAATGATACCTCACTTGTGTAGCTGTCCAATGCAGCATCAGCTAAAAAAAAAAAAATGTTTAAATGTAGTGCTTAGAACTCGCCGTGCTATACCTTTAATCAGCTAAATTTGAGGTTTGCAGGGGATTCTGGGTAGGGAAACATTGGAGGAGCCACGCAAGCCATACCTCATTGGACTCCCTAGGGTGTCTAGTTTTCAGAAATGTGTGGGTTTGGTAGGTTTCCCCAGATAGCCACGAGCCCGGGCCAAAAAACCAGGTGCCCACCCCTGCAAAACCAGGTAGTTTTGTGATAGGTAATTTTGAAGTCTCCACAGTACGATTTGGGCCATTTTCTGTTGCAGCCACTATGCCTACCCACACAAGTGAAGTATCATTTTTATCAGGAGACCTGGGGGAATGCTAGGTGGTAGGAAATTTGTTTCAGCCTGGTGATCCTACAACATTCCCACACAGAAATTTGAGAAAAATGCGTTTTTGTCTGCAAAATTTGAGGTTTGCAGTGGATTCTGGGTTGGGAAACATTGGAGGATCCATGTAAGCCATACTTCCCCGGATCTCTAGTTTTCAGAAATGTGTGGGTTTGGTAGGTTTCCCGAGATGGCTGCCAAGCCCAGGACCAAAAACTCATATGAATCCCTTGCAAAACCAGGTGGTTTTCGGATACATAGGGGGCATCTGCATTTTTGATCCCGCTGTCGGCAGCCATCTAGGGAACCCTACCAAACCCACACATTTCTGAAAACTAGACACCCGGGGGAGTCAAGGGAGGTATGGCTTATGTGGATCCCCCAACGTGTCCCGACCCAGAATCCCCTGCAAACCTCAAACTTTGGAGAAAAAAACAATTTTTTCTCAAATTTCTGTGAGATACAGTTATAGGATCACTGGGCTGAAACAAATTTCCTACCACCCAGAATTCCCCCAGGTCTTCCAATAAAAATGGTACCTCACTCGTGTAGGTGGATCAAGTACCAGTGACAGGTAAGGGCCCAAAACGTATTATGGAGACATCAAAATTACCTATCACAAACCGATTTGCATTTGCAAGGGGGTCACATGAGTTTTTGATCCTGGGCTTGGCGGACATCAAGGAAAACTTACCAAACCTACACATTTCTGAAAACTAGACACCCAGGGGAGTCCAGCGAGGTATGGCTTGCATGGATCCCCCAATGTTTCCCTACCCAGAATCCCCTGCACACCTCAAATTTAGCTGAAAAAATCAAAATGTTCTCAAATTTCTGTGTGAGAAAGTTGTGGGATCACTGGGCTGACACAAATTACCTACCACCCAGAATTCCCCCAGGTCTTCCATTAAAAATGATACCTCACTCCTGTAGGTGGATCAAGTACCAGTGACAGGTAAGGGCCCAAAATGTATTATGGAGACATCAAAATTACCTATCACAAACCGATTTGCATTTGCAAGGGGGTCACATGAGTTTTTGATCCTGGGCTTGACGGCCATCAAGGAAAACCTACCAAACCCACACATTTCTGAAAACTAGACACCCGGGGGAGTCCAGCGTGGTATGGCTTGCATGGATACCCCAATGTTTCCCTACCCAGAATCCCCTAACCACCTCAAATTTAGCTGAAAAAAATCAAATTTTTCTCAAATTTCTGTGTGAGAAAGTTGTGGGATCACTGGGCTGACACAAATTTTCTACCACCTAGCGTTCCCCCAGGTCTCCTGATAAAAATGGCATCTCACTCGCGTGGGTGGGTCAAGTACCCGCGACAGGCAAGGGCTCAAAACGTATTGCAGAGACATCAAAATTACCTAGGACAAAACAACCTGGTTTTGCAAGGGGAGTCACTTGGGTTTTTGGCCCAGGGCTCGGTGGCCATCTTGGGAAACTACCAAACCCACATGTTTCTGAAAACTAGACACCAGGGGGAGTTCAGCGAGGTATGGTTTGCGTGGACCCCCCATTGTTTTCCTACCCCGAATCCCATGCAAACCTCAAATTTAGCTGAAAAAAACAAATTTTTCATATATTTTTGGGTGGAATCACCGAGCCGGCACAAATGTCCTACCCCACAGCATTTTCTCAGTCTCCTGAGTAAAATGATACCAATATATATATATATATATATATATATATATATGTACACACATACATATATGTATATATATTCACTGAAAAAAACATAGGTTTCAGGGGCGTTATAGTTACAAATAAGCACTTAAAAAACCTTTGAAATTCACTGAAAAAACATAGATTTCAGGGGCGTTATAGTTAGCTGGACATTTCACTCGTACAAAGCCACAGAAATTCCACCGTTATAGTTAGTTCAGCTAACTATAACTCGCGCCCCCTCAATGCACTGCTCATGACATCACATATAACATCATTCATGGCATGGTCAGTGACATCATCAATTACATCACTGATGACATCTCAAATGACATCACTGATGACATCATCCGGTGACTGTGTGTTTCTGTAAAGTTTAAATAGATTTTATATATATGCCAAGCTGTATTGGGTGTATAAGTGTCTGGATGAAGGATTTACGAGGTGTGTGACTGATTGTATAAGTGACTGATTAAAAGTGTCTTACTGAATGCATGCATTACTGACTAAACTGTGTGAATGTCTGTATCAGTGTGTCTGTTGTTGTATAAGCTAGTACATGGGTTAGTCAGTAACTACATGACAGTTTATATGGGTTATTGCCTGTTTGCCGGAGTATTTGTAGACCTGCCTGAGTGTGTGTGTGGGTGGGATGGAGGTGTGTGACTCTGTGCATAGATGTGTGACTAGTTGATTCACTGGGTTTATGGGTTCAAGACTGCATGTAGAAACAGCTCTATGACTGGGTGAGTGTGTGTATGGGTGTGTTCGTGAGTGAATGGAGATCTCAGTGGTACATGTAAGTAGCTACATATGTAAAAGGCAGTTTATGTGAGTGATGGTGTATATAAATAACTATATGTGACAGTGAGTAATTACGAAAGTAGCTGTATGGATGAGTGTGTACTTGTATCACTGATTATATAGGAGAGTAAGTATGCACTACTATCTGTATGAATTAGTGAGGTAATGTGTGTATAATTGTATAGGTGAGTTAATGGGAGTGTGATTGATTCTTTACATGACCATCTAGGTCTGTGAGAAACTTCATGGATGAGTGGCGGTATGTGACTGTTTGAATAGGTGTATGACTGCATATGATAGTGTTGTACTGAGGAGTGACTGCATGTATAAGTGATTGTATGGGTGAATGAGTGGATGTGTGTATAGACCTAAGAATCAGTGAGTGGGTATGTAGTCACTGGTATTAGTGTCTCTATGGTTTCAAAAATGGTAGTCTGTAGTTTACAGTGGGTGTATCAAAGGTTATATTAGAGTGTGAGGAGGTGCATCAGATTTTGACGTGGATGATGTCATCAGTGATGTCATCAGTGATGTCATTTGAGATGTCATCAGTGATGTCATCAGTGATGTCACTGACCATGCCATGAATGATGTCATATGTAACGTCATGAGCAGTGCATTGCGGGGGCGCGAGTTATAGTTAGCTGAACTAACTATAACGGTGAAATTTCTATGGTTTTGTACGAGTGAAATGTCTAGCAAACTATAACGCCCCTGAAACCTATGGTTTTTTCAGTGAATTTAAAAGGTTTTTTAAATGCTAATTTGTAACTATAACGCCCCTGAAACCTATGTTTTTTTAGTGAATTTCTAAGGTTTTTTAAATGCAAATTTCTAACTATAACTTCTGTAAAACCTATGGTTTTTTCAGTGAATTTCAAAGGTTTTTTAAATGCTAATTTCTAACTACAATGTCCCTATAACCTATAATGTTTTTTAAGTAAATTTTAAAAAGATGTGTATACTTTTTATTGTGAAAACTAACTTAACATTAGTCTTTTATAACTTATAATTATGGCTCCTGGTTTTATGGTATTTATTTTTTGGGCAATTCCGTCTGTATTTATCCATATTTTTTTAAAATAATTGTATCTGTATTTACCTATATATATTTTGGGTTTTGTGTAAAAATGAATCTGAAATGAGTATATTTCCACATTTATTTGTCTGATAAATACGCACTCATGCCTGAAGGGCTGACCGTTTTCAGTCATGTAAACACTCTCAGATGATAAAATATGCACAACCTTGATATTAAGATGTGCATGTTTTCTTTTACGAGCATATATATTGCTGTTTAAGGCTCTTTACTAAAATTCTTTTATTGTTTTAACCATTTTACTTTTAGAACGAAAGTCATATTGGCCTGGTAGTCATGACTGACAGCATTTTGAATCGCTCAAAAAATAACCCAATTTCCGTTTTTATCCACATTTTAAAATAAATACAGCGAGGAAAATAAATAGTTTTCTGTCTATATTTATCTGTAAAAATCAGTAAAAACAGAAAACAGGAAGCCCTACTTATAATTTAACAATGTTTACAAGTTAATTAGCAGTAATAAACATATAAGTGTAGTAAAATTGTGATGCAGCACCTATAATACCTGACTTCGAACAACAGTGTTCACAGTTCGATTCCCGGCTCCAGAAGCATGTTAGCCCACCACTATCTCACTGTGAGCAACACCTTGCTTAATCTTCCCAACGCCCCCGAGCGCCGGTACACCTTTCTGGGTATAGCTGTACGCTTTACAAATGCTGGCATTTTCTTTATTTAACAGCATAGTGATGACAAAAATTAGCACGTATTTATTTTTTCTTCTATTGTGAACGATATTTTTTTTATGTCTTCTATTTAGATGTTTTTAATCATGAGAATGCAAATGACACAGTTTGCCGGGTAACAGTTTTCTAAACTCTCCAACGTATGTACATATTCAGGACCTTATACGTGTTACGATGGAAATCGAAACCTTGACAGCTTCACATTTTGTAACTTTTCCCAACACGTGCACAAGTTAAACAGTTAAAACGCGAGCATGTGTAAACTATAAAACGTGACATCTAAATAGGCGGAGCCACATCTTCCTTCCATAGACTACTCAATAACCAAAAGTATATAAACCACACCCGTTGTTCGATTAGTTTAGTTTTCGCAAGTTATTTATCCGTGTCCATTCTGTGATGCAGGTTCCCTTTTCTAGCGTTCGATTCTTGTTTTGCGGCAACATATTATATTCCGGAGTTGTAAGTTGTTTGATTATGGCATAGTAGATATTTATAATACGTAGCTATTTGTCAATATTTAAACATTTATATCTAGAAAAAAGTGTTATTTCAAGTTTTGCCTTTTGCTGCAACGTCAGCAGCTTGTTTTCAGAAACAGACAGATTACAGCAAACATTGCTCCTTTCAGCTTATATATTGTGACTTTCTATATTATAATATTGACATTATACTTCACTTCAGAGTGTTGGTGATCCGTCGGCGCAAACCCTAAAGATTTATAATTAACGTCACCAGCTTCCAGTTGATAGTCTGTTTTCCCTTGGGGATCATATACTGTCAATATGTATATTATAATATGAACAGTCATGGTGATCTCAGAGGAGTTTATGACACATCTCCGCAAAGATGAAAGATTTTGAAGTCCAGGAGAAAATAAGCTCTGAACATATTCATCGCTGAAAAGTATTTTGTTATTGATCTTCTTTTGTATTCACGAGTTTATGCTCCTTTTCCTTTTTGTGTGTTATTAGTGACACTCTGTATATTGTAAGTGTCATATTTCCACACAACAGGAAGTGGAGATTTGTCACCGCCAGGAGTAACCCATCTGAAATACAGCTTACTAACCTTTATAATTTACTTGATCAGATATTTTCACAGTGAGAATATTTTTTTAAATTACAGTTTAAAAAAGGTTAATTTGCATACTTTCTTAGTGAATATCTTTGATAAACCCTACTTTTTTGGGGGGTATATTTCTATTTTTCTCTGTTGCGGTTCCTATTCATCTTCTCCCTATAGAATATATAAGACCAGTAGTGTGTATTATAATACTACTATCCTATATGTTCTTAAAGGAGCACATGATTTGTTAGCGGAGCAGTGAGCGACCTCTAAGCACTACGACAGAACATTCCCGAATTCTACAGAATAGAAATATTTTAAAAAGATAAAGCGTACATTTGTATGTAATATAAAGTCATTTGTGTTTAACTGATTTTACTTTTTATTGTTTTTCAGACCTGAGATGATGTAGAGCAGGAGTGTTTCTTGTAGCACTTCTTTTCTACTTTATCTAAAAGTAACTCATGCCCTCTTATATTCTCAAGAATACGGGGCAACACTTTTACAAACTATAGCAGAAAAAGGAGGGTGTGGCCACGCTTAAGTAATATTTTATGAAATTCCATTTTTATTTGTAACCCCTTTAATATATACAGCGTCAGTATCCGAAGAAAGTTCATTTGTAATTGCTAAATAAAAACAGTTTGAAACCTAAACTGAAATTTTTGCTGCGCAACCACACCTCCCCGTCAGAAAAGTAAACACCACATTATAAGTAAATAGTGCTCCTGGGAAGTATCCCACCCGCAAACTTAATAAAAAGAAGACCACAACACACTCTGTTATTTTTCCGCCATGATTTGCACACCCCACGGCAATTAAATAGTCCTTAAAATATATAAAAAAACGATTTTTACCTTCACAATCCCTCTCCACCAACTTGTGACCACTGTACAAAGTTAATAGTGTTCCTACCCTCCCCTCTACTACTTTGTTTTCCGGCCGTACTCCTTTGGAAGTGCGTCACAAAATGGCTGACAACAGTGAACCGTTCCCACCCAATAAGGAGCAAACTTATACTCGGAACACTTTAGCCAATAAAATGTTCATGTTGTTCCGCAGAGGAGGAGGGGAAGGCTGCCAACACTTCTACTTTTAGTGCTTCTCAGCCAATGAACATTAAGCTTGGGAAGGTCCCGCTTGGAACACGTTACCCAATGAGATGTCCCTATCACTCCGCGGAGGGGGAAGGACTCGCTGACAACACTTCTAGTTTCAATGGTTTACAGACAATCAACATTAAGCTTGGGAAAGTCCTCCTTGGAACACGTCAGCCAATCAGATGTCCCTCCTACTCC
Source organism: Triturus cristatus (assembly GCF_964204655.1). Lineage (NCBI taxonomy): Eukaryota > Metazoa > Chordata > Amphibia > Caudata > Salamandridae > Triturus > Triturus cristatus. The sequence continues at coordinate 406,022,076 of NC_140583.1, read as the reverse complement.
ACGGAGGGGAAGTGAATGGCTGTCAACACTTCTACTTTCAATAGTTCGCAACCAATCAACATGAAGCTCTGTAAGCTCCTCCTTAGAACACATCAGCCAATCAGATGTCCCTCCTACTCCGCGGAGGAAGAGGGAATACCTAGCAACACTTCATCTTTCAATAGTTCGCAACCAATCAACATTAAGCTCTGGAAGGTCCTCCTTACAACATGTGAGGCAATTAGATATCCATGCTACTCTGCGGAGGGGAAGTGAATGGCAGGAAACACTTCTACTTTCGATGGTTCGCAGCCAATGAACATTAAGCTTGTTGTTAGAACACCACAGCCAATTAATTGTTAATTTTGTTCCGCGCACAGATACAGAACACGCCCTCCCACATATTAATACATTTCCGGGGCTGCGGGGGCCCCAGCTGGCCCCCGGTATTATTTTTTAAGAAATGCCCCCGGGATAGGGAACACTCCCTACCACATATTAATACATTTCCTGTAACAAAGTGACTCTATCCATGATAACAGTGAACACTGCATAATAAGTAAACATTATTCCGCATTGTATTAAAGGAAGGCCGCAATATGGCACTTTGTTGTTTCCCCGATTTAATTTCCACAGCCTACTGAACCCCCCTCCCAACATAAGTGAAGCCCCGGGACTGCGGGGGCCCCAGCGAGCCCCCGCTTTTATTTTTTTAAGAAATACCCCCGGGACCTAGCCCACCCAGGGGCCTCATTAAAATAAAACGCGATAACCCACGACCCCAGTGCGAATTGCGCCGATTTTAATATTTTTTTTAATGCTTTTTTTGCCCCTGGGGGTCCTTCTGGGACCCCCTAAGCAGGCCTAGGGGGTCAGGGTGTTTCTACCCTGCCATCTTCTATTGTTTTATATCTTTGTTTCTCTGTTTTCTGGTGACTCGCTTCTACCGAGTCACAAGATGGCTGCCAACACTTCCTGGTTTGGAGTGTTGGCAGCAAATCACTGTAAAGTTCGTGCTCTGGACTTAGGCTCTGCCCAGATATCGGAACTTTTATTTTTCAATTTTCTCAGCAAATACTGAACGGATATAAACCATTTTAAAAAAAGGTCGCTTTCTGAACCAAGCTCTACGTTTCTGCCAAATTTGGGATAATTCCGTTCAGTAGTTTCGGCTGTAGCCTTGTACAAAGTTTCCTATGGAAATTAACATGGGGAAAACGTGTTTTGAGGCCCTCCTTTTTTCTCAGCCCCCGCTTGACGAATCACCCCCAAACTTTCAGGATAGGAGCTGACCTGCATAGACTTTTTTGGGGGGAGAATTTCGCAAAGATTCGTCAAACGACGCCAAAGTTATTAGCAAATCAAAAAATCGTTTTCCTATGGAAACTAGGTTGTAACTATAACTATCTACTGGTGACTGCCACTAGGTTATATATATATATATATATATATCACCCAGAATTCAAAGGGTAAATGTGCAAGCAGCATCAGGAAATGATGTCAGAGACTTACCTTCAATTTACTTTATTAAAAGAACATTTCTGTCAATGGAGCAAACAACAACCGTGAACAAGGTGTATGGTACACCGAAACGCGTTGGTTTGGAATTTTGTGGTTTTGCCAACTCTGAAGAATTAAAAATGGAGTAAAAGCTGTTGGGAGTGCGACCTCTTTCCTTTCATGGGAGTGCTGTGGTGAATATATATATATATATATATATTCAGTGAAAAAACCATAGGTTTCACACACGTTATAGTTAGGAATTAGCATATAAAAAACCTTAGAAATTCAGTGAAAAAACCATAGGTTTCACACATGTTATAGTTAGCTGGACATTTTACTCGTAAAAAACCAATGAAATTCCCCCGTTATAGTTAGTTCAGCTAACTATAACTCGCGCGCCCGCAATGAACTGCTGATGACGTCACATATTACATCACTCATGACATGGTCAGTGACATCACTCATGACATCACTGATGACATCTCAAATGACATCACTGATGACCTCACTGATGACATCATCCAGTGAATGTGTGTTTTTCTGAAAATTAAATATGTTTTATATATGTATATCTCAAGGTTGATGGAAGAATAAATGGGTATATTACTGTCTAAATGGATGATTTCTTTTTGAAAAATTGATTATGTAACTGACTGATTAAGTGTATCATAGTGAATACATGGCTTAGTGAGTAATGTTTAAATATATAAATATCTGTATCATTTTTTCACTTTGTGTATAAGTGGCTGCATGGGTTGGTGAGTAGCTACATGGGTGTCTATATAGGTTATTAGTTGGTTTTTTGAGTATCAGTCTGAGTGTCTGCATGGTTCGGTGGGGGGTATGACGTAGTGCATAGGTGCATGAATGAGTGACTCACTGTTTGTATGTGTTGAACAGAGCATGTGTGCAGGACTGCATGGGTGGATGAGTGTATGTATGGGTGTGTTAGTGAGTGAATGACTGTCTCAATAGAGTCTTTATGAGTAACTACATATGTTTAAAACTAGTATATGTGACTATTGGTTTATATATGTGAGTATATGTGAGAGTGAGAGATTGAAAGAGTTCCTGTATGAATAAGTATGTATTTCCATAAGTGATTGTTTAAAAGACTAAGTATGTGTAAGTTTCCGTAGAAGTAAGTGTGGTGGTGTGTGTATAACTGTATATGCAAGTAAATGTATGTTTGATTCTTTATTAGCATGAGTGACTATGTGTGTGAGTAGCTCTATGGATGAGTGGCATTGTGTTACAGGATGTATAGGTGTATGAGTACATATGAAAAGTGAGTACATGTATGAGTGACTGTATTGGACTGTTGGTGAATGAGTGGATGTGTATGTGGATCTTAGAATTACTGAAGAGGTTGTTGTAACTGTTATTGGTATGTCCATTGTTTTGTAAATTTTAGTCTCTATTTTTGAATGTGTGTATCAAAGGTTTTATTAGGGGAAGAGGAGGTCTGCCACTCTATCACAAGGATGATGTCATCAGTGAGGTCATCAGTGATGTCATTTGAGATGTCATCAGTGATGTCATGAGTGATGTCACTGACCATGTCATGAGTGATGTAATATGTGACGTCATCAGCAGTTCATTGCGGGCGCGCGAGTTATAGTTAGCTGAACTAACTATAACGGGGGAATTTCATTGGTTTTTTACGAGTAAAATGTCCAGCTAACTATAACATGTGTGAAACCTATGGTTTTTTCACTGAATTTCTAAGGTTTTTTATATGCTAATTCCTAACTATAACGTGTGTGAAACCTATGGTTTTTTCACTGAATTTCTAAGGTTTTTTAAATGCTAATTCCTAACTATAACGTGTGTGAAACCCATGGTTTTTTCAGTGAATTTGCAAGGTTTTTTAAATGCTAATTCCTAACTATAACGTGTGTGAAACCCATGGTTTTTTCAGTGAATTTGCAAGCTTTTTTAAATGCTAATTTTTTTTTTTCTTCTATTTTTTCTAACATATTTTTATTTTAATTTTCTTACCTTTTATAAAGACTATGATTAAATTTTTAAAATTCTTAAATATGTTTTTTTTAATATATTTTTTAAAATAAACATGTAAAATTTATTTGCAGTACTTTTTTTCTATTTTTTTTAAAAAATTTTTAGTACGCGTACCGTAAGCTCACGGTAAGCGTACGGTTTACGCAACGTCCGTAATTTTCCTACGCTGCTTGCGTATAGTTACGCAATTTGCGTAGCCGCGCGTACTCCGCGTGGGACGCGTACGCGTGTACGCTACACGCGCACGTTACGCGGAAGTGCCGGGAGTCACTGTTATGCGCATGCGCGCAAGCGCGTGTCTTTTTTACGCGCATGCGCACTTTTGCCGTAAGCGTACCGTAAGCGTACCGTAAGCGTACGGTAGGTCATGTGATCATGAAACACAACTTTTGATTGGTTGAAACTACTTTCAGTTCTAGAACTCTCCCACACCACACCCATTCCCCTCATTTCTGCTTGTGATCCCTTGGGAGAAGGAGCTGGTTTGTCTTTGGGATACGATGGCAGAACAGCAGAGCTCTTCTGAGAGTGAGGCTAGCACTAGCAGCACTGTCTTGAGGCAGAGATCGAGGAAACAAAAGCCCTCTTATGTATGGGATTATTTTACTTTTCCTGAAGGCCAGCAAAAGGTAAATGCACCCTTAGTGACTTGTAAGCTGTGTAAGCGTGTACTTTCTAGAGGTAATCCTAACAGGAAGTATTCCTTTGGGAATCACACCATGAAGAGACACCTCCAGGATGTACACAGAAGGACACATGGTCATCTTTTTGGAGGTAACTCTTCAGAAAGACAAGCCAGTACATCCACAGCAGCTCAGCCTGAACCATCATCTGCAGGGCTGACTCCTTCTTCTGCAGGTCAGGTGAGCCCTTCATCTGTGGGGGGAGAATCTCCTTTTGCTGGCCCTCTGGAAATCAACCCTCGATTTCGGAAGGTTGATATTCGATGCACATTTTGTCAAGATCTAATTTGCTATAGGGAGACCAGTGTTTCCCTAGTGAACAACAAAATAGATCAACACATTTGTCGCTTTGAATAATTTTCCCATGCTTCCTTTCCTCTGTCCCTGCATGAACACAACGGTTCTTTTAAGAGCCAACCTTATCTTTCATCTTTTTTTTACATATGTTTTTAAAAACTTTTTTTTATTTTTTTTTTACCGTACGCGTACGGTGCGCGTACTTTTTTTTTTTTTTTTTAAAAACACTAAAAATCAATAAACACATTACAAGGTCCTTGAGAGACTACAATTATTATTATTGACTTACCATACTCACTGAAAAAATATTTATTCATTTGTTTTTTTTAAAAATAGTTTTAAAAATGTTTTTAGTTTTCGAAAATTTTCTATATCTATCTGGAAAAAAAGAAAAAAGTATTAATATTTTTAAAACATTTTATAATACAGTACACATATTTACATGGGTGTGTGCTAAGAGTCTGCTTCTTCCCCCAAAAATTCGCTCCCCCTTTCCATCTAATGCAACTGTGAAATCACCAGAGCAATACGCAATAAATCTCTGCCTATAATTCCTCTCTGCACACAGAGTCATGTTTTCACATTAGTCCCAAAACGAAATTTCTTTGCCAATTTGAAAGCACACTTACTGCTCTTTTTTTTTTCGGGGCAAGTGAAAATCACTTTTACAGACTGACACATTATGAAACCACTTTTTTTGATTTATTTAAATGCACATGTCCAAACTGTTTTTTCAGACCACCACCATGTGTATTCTCGGTGACTGCCTACACTCCAGCAAGGGCAACCAGCCTTAGTGATGCTGAATGTATTTGCATTAAAGACTGAAACCTGAAAACCCCACTCGCTTGTAAATACTGTGCATGACTATACATGGCAAGCACATGGGTGTGTGCTAAGACTCTGCTTCTTCCCCCAAAAATTCGCTCCCCCTTTCCATCTAATGCAACTGTGAAATCACCAGAGCAATACGCAATAAATCTCTGCCTATAATTCCTCTCTGCACACAGAGTCATGTTTTCACATTAGTCCCAAAACGAAATTTCTTTGCCAATTTGAAAGCACACTTACTGCTCTTTTTTTTTTCGGGGCAAGTGAAAATCACTTTTACAGACTGACACATTATGAAACCACTTTTTTTGATTTATTTAAATGCACATGTCCAAACTGTTTTTTCAGACCACCACCATGTGTATTCTCGGTGACTGCCTACACTCCAGCAAGGGCAACCAGCCTTAGTGATGCTGAATGTATTTGCATTACAGACTGAAACCTGAAAACCCCACTCGCTTGTAAATACTGTGCATGACTATACATGGCAAGCACATGGGTGTGTGCTAAGACTCTGCTTCTTCCCCCAAAAATTCGCTCCCCCTTTCCATCTAATGCAACTGTGAAATCACCAGAGCAAGACGCAATAAATCTCTGCCTATAATTCCTCTCTGCACACAGAGTCATGTTTTCACATTAGTCCCAAAACGAAATTTCTTTGCCAATTTGAAAGCACACTTACTGCTCTTTTTTTTTTCGGGGCAAGTGAAAATCACTTTTACAGACTGACACATTATGAAACCACTTTTTTTGATTTATTTAAATGCACATGTCCAAACTGTTTTTTCAGACCACCACCATGTGTATTCTCGGTGACTGCCTACACTCCAGCAAGGGCAACCAGCCTTAGTGATGCTGAATGTATTTGCATTACAGACTGAAACCTGAAAACCCCACTCGCTTGTAAATACTGTGCATGATTATACATGGCAAGCACATGGGTGTGTGCTAAGACTCTGCTTCTTCCCCCAAAAATTCGCTCCCCCTTTCCATCTAATGCAACTGTGAAATCACCAGAGCAAGACGCAATAAATCTCTGCCTATAATTCCTCTCTGCACACAGAGTCATGTTTTCACATTAGTCCCAAAACGAAATTTCTTTGCCAATTTGAAAGCACACTTACTGCTCTTTTTTTTTTCGGGGCAAGTGAAAATCACTTTTACAGACTGACACATTATGAAACCACCATGTGTAACTACAACAAAAACAATTTCCATTTCTATTATTCATTTCTTAAGTTACCACATACATCCCCTCTCAAACTGTAAACTCACCTTTAAAATTAGTTAGTTGTGAAAGAAATGTGACACTCAAACAGCAGATTATCAGAGCCAGGATCTCTGTTGTGTTCACCTCTCTCCTCTCAGCAGAACCAGATAATGGCAAACTTTCCCTCTATTTTTCCACACATATACTTGTAAGTTTCAAATCTCAGTGCTTCCCCCTTTTTTTCAAATGTAATCACACATTTCTATTGGTTGAAAACCAACCCTTTTCCAAAAGTACCCTTCCCCCAACTTGACTTCTGCCTAGTACCCTTCCCCCAACTTGACTTCTGCCTGCTACCATAGCAACAGCTCATGGAACACTGCTGTGTTGAGTTAGGTCAGAAGTTCGCCAAACAATGTTTCAATTCCACAGAGCAAGAGTGCTTGACTTTTCAAACCTAACAGCAAATCCATAGTACTGTTCTTTGGTTACACATTTTTTTTTACCAATACAAAACATGCTTCTATTAATTTACACATACAGCCTAGTTTTTATTCTAGAATGGTATGAAACAGCCAATCAGTTCTTTTTGTTTTGTAAAAAATATGTATGCCTCCATTTCCAAACTGTCTTTCTTTTCATATTGCCATTCTCATGACAGACACCTCCTGAGTGCATCCAAAGTTCTCCTTTGAAGATGTTCACAGTGTGGATTGTAGGGCACAGCTATGTCTTCTGGAGTGAAAAGTTTGCAGAGAAAACAGGTATGGTGAGAGACCTTGCTTTGCCAAATGTAGACATTAAATGGATTGGTCAGAGAGGGTTAAAGTGGCACCAATTGATGCCATTGGTGAAATCCTTCATTCAAATCCAACACCCTGACCTCATAATAGTGCACTGTGGTGGCAATGACCTAGGCACTTTGACTGGGGTAGGTCTGGAAATGCTTATGAAGGACACCTTTGCACAACTGTTTACACTTTTCCCTAAAACTGCCTTTGTGTTTTCCAACATATGCCAAAGGCAAAAATGGAACTGGTCCAATCATTTCTGTCCACAGATTGACAAAGCAAGAAAGCACGTCAACAAATCTGTTTCTGCTTTCCTCCGTGACTATGGTATGGGTGCCATTTACCACAACAACTTGCGTTATGACATGCAAGACATTTATAGAGGAGATGGTGTGCACTTCAATGATGAAGGGAACAGAGTCTTCCTCTTGAACCTTAGACTCTGCATCGGTACTTACTTGTAGGTACCACTTAAAAAATGACTTCATAAACACAACAGCTCTTTTTAGAGCTCCCTAATATCTAAACTCTTAAATCTGCTTTTCATTTATTTATTTTTTTTTTTTTTACCGTACGCTTACCGTAAGCTTACCGTACGCGTACCCCGTGATTTTTTTTAAAATCAATAAATGTTTTTTTTGTACTTTTCTGTCCTTCTTTGACCCCCTTACAAATGTTAGGGGGTCTGTAACTCTCCTCATTGCCCCCTTTCCTTGTTTTCACTCTTTTTTTTCAGAGTGAAATACACAAAATGGCGGCCGCCGCTTCCTGGTTTCGACCGATTCGAATGTTTACTAAGATCTAAGAGCCAATCAGAATCGCGCTCGCGCACGCCACCGTACGCTTACCGTAAGCGTACGGTAAGCGTACCGTAAGCGGGCTCAGATATATATATTGATTTAAAGGCTATTTTCTCAGAATCTACTGAACAGATTTACACCAAACCTACAAAAGGCACTTCCTTGACCTAGGGACTACCTCTCTGCCAAATTTTGAGTAATTCTGTTCAGCCGTTCGGGCTGTAGCTCGTTCTAAAGGTCCTATGGAAAAATGCATGGGAAAAACGCGTTTTGGGACCCCCCTTTTATCTTAGCCCCCGCTTGACGGATCCCCCCGAGACTTTCAGGGTAGGAGCGGAGCGTAGCGCCCCACCTATTTTGAGAAATTCGCGAGGATTCGTCGACCGGCGCCAAAGTTATTCAAAATAGAATGTTGAGGTTTTCCTATGGAAACGTGGTCCTAACTATAACTACCTACTGGCGACCGCCAGTAGGTAATATATATATATATCTTACCTACTGGCGGTCGCCAGTAGGTAGTTATAGTTAGGACCACGTTTCCATAGGAAATCCGCAACATTCTATTTTGAATAACTTTGGCGCCGGTTGACGAATCCTCGCGAATTTTTCAAAATAGGTGGGGCGCTACGCTCCGCTCCTACCCTGAAAGTCTCGGGGGGATTCGTCAAGCGGGGGCTGAGATAAAAGGGGGGTCCCAAAACGCGTTTTTCCTATGCATTTTTCCATAGGACCTTTAGACACAGCTACAGCCCGAACGGCTGAACAGAATTACTTGAAATTTGGCAGAGAGGTAGTCCTCAGGTCAAGGAAGTGCCTTTTGTAGGTTTGGTGTAAATCTGTTCAGTAGATTCTGAGAAAATAGCCTTTAAATCAATATATATATCTGAGCCAGCTTACGGTGCGCTTACGGTGCGCTTACTGTACGCGTACTGTGGCGTGCGCGAGCGCGATTCAGATTGGCCCTTAGATCTTAGTAAACATTCGAATCGGTCGAAACCAGGAAGCGGCGGCCGCCATTTTCTCTCTCGCACTCTGACAGGGGGTTGAAAAACAAAGTGCAAATCATGTAAAGGGGCTGTTTACACAGCTCCCAAGCACCTAGCCATGTCGAGGGAGTCCCCAACGATCCCCCAAGTGAAAAAAGGCAATTTTAATTTTTTCGAAAATTTCGCCGATTACGCTTACCGTACGCGTACGGTAAGAAATAATTTTTAAAAAAAAATATATCCACATTCTCCCCACCCCGTGTGCAAACGGTGCCCGAAGGGCACCTTTTGTGCATGGCTCATCAGAGATAAACAAAACCTATATTTTACCTGTCACAACGATGCTCCTCATATGACCTCCATGTGCGCACGGTGCGCGAAGCGCATCGTGCGTTCATGGCCCATCTAGCGTAACGTGGGCACGCGGTGCGCGAAGCGCACCGCGTGCTCACTGTGCACGCACGGTGCGCGAAGCGCACCGTGCGCGCACGGAACGAACTGCGTTAAGTGGGCGCACACGCCACAAATGGCGTAAAGTAACTTAGCATTTAAAAAAACGTACAAATTCACTGAAAAACCATAGGTTTCACACACGTTATAGTTAGGAATTAGCATTTAAAAAACCTTGCAAATTCACTGAAAAAACCATAGGTTTCACACATGTTATAGTTAGCTGGACATTTTACTGATAAAAAACCAATGAAATTCCCCCGTTATAGTTACTGTAGGCAACTATAACTCACGCGACCGTAATCCTCTGCTGATGACATATGTGTCTTTATGAAAAAAAAATATTTGTAATATATGTATAGCTAAAATTTAATGGAAGAAGACATGGGCAAATAAGTGTCTAAATACAGTATTAGCATCAGCAGAGGATTACGGTCGCGTGAGTTATAGTTGCCTACAGTAACTATAACGAGGGAATTTCATTGGTTTTTTATCAGTAAAATGTCCAGCTAACTATAACATGTGTGAAACCTATGGTTTTTTCAGTGAATTATATATATATATATATCTCACTACCAAGCCGCCAAAAGGTTTGCGCGCTGTCAGGATCAAAAACTCCGCACCAGTAAAGTTCCACTGAAGTATTTTAATTCCACAACACGTTTCAACTTCCTACAAAGTCTTGATCACGTGAAACGTGCACAAAAATAAAGGTCACTAATATAGCCCGGTGGTAATGGTAAACACAGTAATCATAGTCAATATAAATCGCAGTTTAGCAAACATACCAAACATATTCACTGTATGTACAAGTTCTTAACATAGGCACTTAAAAATTGTGAATGCTAATGCATTGATAATGATGTAATGGTACATGTAGTACTGAGCACAAGTATGTATATATAGGCGCATGTCACGCGGGCTGAATAAAGAGAAGAAATTCAAATCCACGTATATGCCACTCACGTGTGATAAATACATTAGAACTTGCATTCACGTGCTTGAAATTGAGAACGACAACTTTTCTGTCACTTTGTGCATGTTTGTTCGATTGCCCTTCGCACCGTGTGTCACAAAACAACAACCCTATAAACATCCCAAGGTTTCTTGCCATGGGTTTCCACTCTGTAATATTAACCAGGATACACACAGAGTGTGATGGTGTTCCAAGTACTTTTCAATTGCAAATGAGCCTGCATTGTAATCCTCTATATGTATATTGTGTCAAAATATCGCAAAACAATGGTGGTATCTGTATTATTTTTAGCTTTGATGAAGTCCTAGGGAGATCTCCCAGAAACGACGAAACATGTGTTGACTAAAGGAAGATAAATAGGATTAGTAATATTCAAATTCAAGAGACATTATTACAAATGAAGGGCCCTTCAATGGGGAAAACTATTAGTATTGCATATTGCATTGCATTGAGAATATGTCATGTTACGTGAAAGAACTTATTGAGCGTCATGCCAAATCTAAGTCAGATGAGCAAATGTGAGCACTGTGCAGAGAGGTGGGTTTGGAAGGACAAACCAATTGGGGGGGGGGGACAAATAAGAAACCATAAAACAGTGTTACAGGTGTAGAAGCACACATCATTTTGCTGAGTTAATGCTTGTCCTGCTGTCAATGCCCGATGTTACAAGTGCAAGAAGGCTGGCCTTTTTTCCAGAGTATGCAGATTGGAAAGCAAGGATAGGAACAAAAACAATGTGAATTTAATCAGTGTGGATGTATATGAGGAAGGTTACAATGATTACACCCATAAGGATGATGTTGAGGTATTGGTAACATGTGGGGTCAATGAATGTGAATGTGTAATGGAAGATGTATACTGTCAAAATTGTGTGATTACGGTGATAATGGTATGGAAGTGTTCATTCTGGCGGATTCATGTTCTCCTTATACATTAGTGGGCAAATCCATTTGGACATGCATGAATAAGTGTGAGTTAACTCCAAGTGATGTGGAACCACAAGAGTATTGTGGTGTCAAACTACTGGTTCTGGATTACTTTGAAGCAGATTTAATGCATAAGGAAAGGAGTGCATGCGGGAAAGTATAAGTAGTTGCAGGAGAAATAACTTTGTTAGGATGGAAACAGTGAGCGTTGGGAATTATATTGGATCCCAACCATCCTGATCAAGTGTTGTTGTCAGTACAACCTGATGTGGGGAGGTGGAAGAATGAGTATCCAAAATTATTTTCCCAAAAATTGGGACGTTTGAAGAAATTTTAATATAGCATTATTCTGAAGGGAGGGGCAGTATAAAAGGTACACAATGTGAGGATTGTGCCATTGTCCTTACAGGAACAGTTGTCTGAAGAATGAAATTGCTTGTGTGGTGTAAAAATTATTGAGTAGCTTGAACCACCTGAACGGCTGAATCCGATAGTTTTAGCAAAGAAAGCCAATGGAAAGATACGCATGTAGGAAAGTACCCCTTTGGCATACTTTTTGACTGATTCTGATGCATCTTTGACTTAGTGTGTACTGGGCTCCTGCTAACCAGATTGCTAGTGCCTGTGTTCTTTCTCAGAACTGTACCTCTGTTTCCACAATTTGCACACCATTGGCACACATATAAGTCGTTTGTAAAAGATACCAGTGGTACCAAAGCCCTTGTGACCAGAGAGGGTCTCTCTATCAGCATGTATTGTACCACCCTAAGAGACCCCTCACCAAACACATGCACACTGCCACTGCAGTCTGCGTGTTTTGGTGCAGATAAAAGTGAAGAATCAACTGGGCACACATCCCTGTGTGACACACCTATCAGCACTGCAAGAGGCCCTAAGGCTGGGTGCACTACACCTCATGCTTGTGAGGGCATAACTACACTAGTAGATATGCCCCTAGAGTATTTAAGGCCATTCATAGACATTATAAGTGCACAGTGAAGCCATACTGAGTACATGGGCTGGGAGTTTGTAACTACAACTTTCTAAGCTCCATGATAGCTTCACTAAATTCCAAGATGTTTGGTATCAAACATCTCAGATGAATTAGCCCACACTGATGCCAGTGTTAGATTCATTAATAAATGCACGGAGGGGGCATTTCAGGGGTGCACCCTGAAAACTTACCAACCTACTAGTGTGTGCCTGACTGATCTGCACCAGCGGGCCACTTGTACACATGTTTCTGACCGCCTGAGTTGGGAGCATTTTGCTCTCGTGGGTCAGAAACAAAGCCTGCTCTCGGTGGAGGTGGTTCACACCTACCCCTAGCAGGAAGAGCATTGAAAGGCGGTGAGCCTCAAAGGCTTCCCGTTCTTTGTTATGCTGACCAGGGCCTTTCCAGTTAGTGGAGATGTCCGCCCCACCCCCCTGACCAAGCCCCACTTTTAGCATAAAGGACGGCAGGAAAATTAGTAAACATGAGAGGTGTGCCCCCTCTCAGTCAGGACCACTTCTAAGGTGTCCTAAACTGAATTGACCTCCCTCCTTTGAAAATCCACCATTTTGGTTTGGAGGATCCTAGCCCATTGGTTGAGGGGTATGACCCCTCCTCAGAGATAGTGGACATACAAAGGGTGTAGTCACCCTAAAGGTAAGTAGCCCATTGTCTACTACCATCTAACCCTGTAGGGCACCTAAAATTAGTATTTAGGGGCACCCCTGAACCTTAATCCTCAGATTACCAACAACCTATGAAGAAGAGGACAAAGAAGAGCCGTGCAACAGCAAAGACTGAAGACACCAACTGACTTTGCCCCAGCCCTCGCAGCCTCTCAGCAGCCCTCAAAGACCCTCCTACAGAAGAGCGTCTCGTCCCGCAGCCCAGCGACCTCCAGAACCCTGTGAGGACTGACCGCCTTCTAAAAAGACTCCTGATCTCCTGTGGACAGCAGACCTGTTCAGAATAAAACCAAGTTTAAAGACCAAAGCTCTGCCTGTGGAACCATGAATTCAACCACCTTTGCACTCGATGCCCTCGGCCCGAGTTCAAGTGGTCCACCGGTCCAGAAAGTTTCTTTCGTCCAGCCTCCTGACCTGCATCATTTTTCCGATTTCAAGATTCTCCATTTGTTTTTATTGGGCACCAGACACTGTGTTGCCACTCTGCACACGGCCGCCCCTGTGCTGCTGAGAGTGCAGTGAGGTCACTTACCTGAATCTTGTCTGTTACTGATTCTTCATCCAAAAGCTTAATTTCGTAAATTGTTTACTTACTTACAGATTGCTGATTGTGTTTCCTCCCATAGGATAACATTGTATTGATTGAAAAATACACTAAGTGCCCACTTTTGATATTGAAAAACAGTGATATTGCAAAGCGTATTTTACTGCAAGTATTTTTGGTTCTTCAAAATAAATATACTAAAAGTAATATTTTTACAAACCATTGGTCTCGGATTTAGTCATTGAGTGTGTGTAATCATTTCTTGCCTGCGTGTGTGCAATAAATGCTTAGCACTGCCTTCTGATAAGCCTAACTGCTCGCCCACACTACCACAAAAGCAAGCATTAGTGTTATCTACTTTAGCCTCTGTAAAGCTTCTGAGGATCCACTGTACTCTGTGCACACAATACCTTACTTTGGTATAGTATATACAGAGCCAGCTTCGTACAACGCATGTGTGTAGATCTGCAAGATGTGAATGAAAACATCTGGGTTGATAGGTTTCCACTTCCCAAGATCAGTGAGATGCTGATGAATGTAAAGAATGTGAAATATTTTACCACATTAGACCTTTCCAGGACTTAACATCAGATGCAGCTGCATTCTGAATCCAAATTTTTACTTAATTCATCACCCCTGAAAAGGCGTATCAATTTAAACTCATGCCATTCAGACTGAATTAAAAAAGAACTACTGATGGACAGAATGCAGAACAATGTCATTCATTCACCCCAGTACAGGGATCTGGGCCTAAATCCATCGTTTTTTTGCTCACCATGCCATTCAACTTTGGACCCAGCCATGTGCAAATCAGTCTTGACCCTGTGCCTAATGGGAACAGTCCAGCCCGCACTGCAGGCCAGGTCCTCCCTGGACTGGAAACAAGCATCCTAGGACCGGTTTCGGGGTTTCACCCCTCTTCAGCCAGGATAGCTTAATTCCAGTGGCATGGAGAGCACGGGACTCACGTCTGAGCATACCCGTCCCTCTCGGGGTGACAAATGCAAAAAGAACTATTGATGGACAGAATGCAGAACAATGTCATACATTCACCCCAGTACAGGGATGTGGGCCTAAATCCATCGTTTTCTTACTCACCATGCCATTCCAGTTTGGACCCAGCCATATGCAAATCAGTCTTGACCCTGTGCCCAATGGGAACAGTCCAGCCCGAACTGCCAGGCCAGGTCCTCCCTGGACTGGAAACAAGCATCCTAGGACCGTTTTCGGGGTTTCACCCCTCTTCAGCCAGGATAGCTTCATTCTAGTGGCATGGAGAGCACGGGACTCACGTCTGAGCATACCTGTCCCACTCGGGGTGACAAATGCAAAAAGAACTATTGATGGACAGAATGCAGAACAGTGTCATACATTCACCCCAGTACAGAGATCTGGGCCTAAATCCATCGTTTTTTTGCTCACCGTGCCATTCCAGTTTGGACCCAGCCTTATGCAAATCAGTCTTGACCCTGTGCCCAATGGGAACAGTCCAGCCCAAACTGCCAGGCCAGGTCCTCCCTGGACTTGACACAGGCATCCTAGGACCAGTTTTGGGGTTTCACCCCTCTTCAGCCAGGATAGCTTCATTCTAGTGGCATGGAGAGCACGGGACTCACGTCTGAGCATACCTGTCCCACTCGGGGTGACAAATGCAAAAAGAACTATTGATGGACAGAATGCAGAACAATGTCATACATTCACCCCAGTACAGAGATCTGGGCCTAAATCCATCGTTTTCTTACTCACCATGCCATTCCAGTTTGGACCCAGCCATATGCAAATCAGTCTTGACCCTGTGCCCAATGGGAACAGTCCAGCCCGAACTGCCAGGCCAGGTCCTCCCTGGACTGGAAACAAGCATCCTAGGACCGTTTTCGGGGTTTCACCCCTCTTCAGCCAGGATAGCTTCATTCTAGTGGCATGGAGAGCACGGGACTCACGTCTGAGCATACCCGTCCCACTGGGGGTGACAAATGCAAAAAGAACTATTGATGGTCAGAATGCAGAACAATGTCATACATTCACCCCAGCACAGAGATCTGGGCCTAAATCCATCGGTTTTTTGCTCACCATGCCATTCCAGTTTGGACCCAGCCATATGAAAATCAGTCTTGACCCTGTGCCCAATGGGAACAGCCCAGCCCGAACTGCCAGGCCAGGTCCTCCCTGGGCTGGAAACAAGCATCCTAGGACCGGTTTCGGGCTTTCACCCCTCTTCAGCCAGGATAGCTTAATTCCAGTGGCATGGAGAGCACGGGACTCACGTCTATGCATACCCGTCCCAGTGTGACAAATGCAAAAAGAACTATTGATGGACAGAATGCAGAACAATGTCATACATTCACCCCAGTACAGAGATCTGGGCCTAAATCCATCGTTTTTTTGCTCACCATGCCATTCCAGCCATTTGCAAATCAGTCTTGACCCTGTGCCCAATGGGAACAGTCCAGCTCGAACTGCCAGGCCAGGTCCTAGGATGCTTGATTCCGGTCCAGGGAAGACATGGCTTTGCAGTTCGTACTGGACTTTTCCCATGAGGCACAGGGTCGAGGCTGATTTGCATATGGCCATGTCTGAACTGGGGTGGCGTGGTGAGCAAAATAACGATGGATTAAACCCAGATCTGTGACTCGGGGTGAATGTTTTGCCAATGTGCAACATTCCGTCCATCATCTTGTGTGTTTTGCTGTTCGCCCCATGTGGGAAGGGTATGCCCAGATGTGGGCCCCGTGCTTACTACGCCACTGGAGTCAAGCTGTCCTGGCTGAAGAGGGGTGAAACCCCGAAACCGGTCCTAGGATGCTTGATTCCGTTCCAGGGAAGACATGGCTTGGCAGTTCGGGCTGGACTGTTCCCATGAGGCACAGGGTCAAGACTGATTTGCCTATGGCCATGTCTGAACTGGGGTGGCGTGGTGAGCAAAATAACGATGGATTAAACCCAGATCTGTGACTGGGGGGGAATATTTTGTCAATGTGCAACATTCCGTCCATCATCTTGTGTGATTTGCTGTTCGCCCTATGTGGGAAGGGTATGGCCAGACGTAGGTCCCGTGCTCACTACGCCACTGGAGTCAAGCTATCCTGGCTGACGAGGGGTGAAACCCCGAAACCGGTCCTAGGATGCTTGATTCCGGTCCAGGGAAGACATGGCTGGGCAGTTCAGGCTGGACTGGTCCCATGAGGCACAGGGTCAAGACTGATTTGCATATGGCCATGTCTGAACTGGGGTGGCATGGTGAGCAAAATAACGATGGATTAAACACAGATCTGTGACTGGGGGTGAATGTTTTGCCAATGTGCAACATTCCGTCCATCATCTTGTGAGTTTTGCTGTTCGCCCTATGTGGGAAGGGTATGCCCAGACGTGGGTTCGTGCTCACTACGCCATTGGAGTCAAGCTATCCTGGCTGAAGAGGGGTGAAACCCCGAAACCGGTCCTAGGATGTTTGATTCCGTTCCAGGGAAGACATGGCTTGGCAGTTCAGGCTGGACTGTTCCCATGAGGCACAGGGTCAAGACTGATTTGCATATGGCCATGTCTGAACTGGGGTGGCGTGGTAAGCAAAATAACGATGGATTAAACCCAGATCTGTGACTGGGGGTGAATGTTTTGCCAATGTGCAACATTCCGTCCATCATCTTGTGTGTTTTGCTGTTCGCCCTATGCAGGAAGGGTATGCCCAGACGTGGGTCCCGTGCTCACTACGCCACTGGAGTCAAGCTATCCTGGCTGAAGAGGGGTGAAACCCTGAAACTGGTCCTAGGATGCTTGATTCCGGTCCAGGGAAGACATGGCTTGGCAGTTCGGGCTGGGCTGTTCCCATGAGGCACAGGGTGAAGACTGATTTGCATATGGCCATGTCTGAACTGGGGTGGCGTGGTGAGTAAAATAACGATGGATTAAACCCAGATCTGTGACTGGGGGTGAATGTTTTGCCAATGTGCAACATTCCGGCCATCATCTTGTGTGTTTTGCTATTCAGACTGAATTCAGCATCTGCTGTATTCCATCCAGAGAGTCATGTAGAATGTGTTACAAGGGCTATCCATGGTGTTGGTGTTTCATGATGATATTTTAGTGTGGGTTGAATGTAAAGAACATCACGATGCAGTACTGAGTTGGATTTTGGAGAGGTTCCGAATGTTGTATTTCTCCCCACATTTACCGAAGCAGAAGTGGAGGACGCTCCTCCTCCCACTTTGCAAAAAGACCAGAAACAGCCTCCCCACACACCTCCAGAACATATCCTTACTTCCGGAATTCCGAATGGCCCTCAAGACCAGGCTGTTCGGATTTGCCTCTGGGACCTGCAAGCGCCTGGATACCATATTGGGTGATTAGCAGCGCTTTATATATCCTGACTGATTGACTGACTGTATTGACGGTGGAGTTGAATAAATGCACATTTGAGAGAATGAAGAGGAGTATTAAGGGCACACTTTATCAGTACAAGATTAAACTAAAGAGGAAGCTAATTGAAGCAATAGAGAGTGCACCACCAACTAAGGGTAAGGAACTGTCAAAAGCTTACCTTGGTCTTGCAGAGTATTATTCCAATTTTATCGAGGATTTTTCGGACAAAGCAAATGTGTTGCATATGTTGTTGAAGAAAGGAGCAAGGTACGATTGGTCGGTGGATATCAACTAGCATTCAACACCATAAAGAAAGCAATAGTAAATGCCAATGTGTTGGTACCATTTGATCCAACACAGAGGTCTATTGTAACAGATGCAAGTTGTTATGGTTTAGGTGCTGTTCAAATGCAGGAACATGTAGGGAGGGAGAGAGTTGTTGCTTTCCCATCACAAACCATGAAGGGGCAAAAGGTTCATACTCTATTGAAAAAGAAGCCCTAGCATGTTGGTGGTGAGTACAATACTTTAGGACATTTGTATTGAGAACACAATTTGAACTAAGAACCAATCATCAACCACTAATTCATTTGTTTTCCACAAAGGGCCCCAGAAGAGCTACGCCTCACAAAGCACAATGGCTATATAGATTGCAGAAATGTTCTTCTGGAGTTAAATATGTACCAGATTACAAACATGTGACTGCAGATTGTTTGTCTCGTTTGCCCTTGGATAATGATTCTGACAGCGAAGAGGATGAATGGGTGGTAGTAGAGAGGTCATACCTGCAAAGGAGCAATATGAAAAGATAAGTAGTTAAGCAAGTTAGCTGATGATGCAGTTATAAATTTGCTGATTAACAAACTACCCAACTGGGAAAGATAAACTCAGAAACAGAGGGAAAGACTAATGGCCTTATTACAAGTTTGGCAGTCCGATCACCCGAACACCTATCAAGTACCGAGGTGGGCAGTCCAGGCAATGGGTATATGGTACAAAAAGGATTCCTCTCTATATTGCCGCAAACAGGGTCGTAATCCCCGGGGTGAATATGCAGCTGTGAAGGGGGACCTGAAGAAAGGGATCCACGTCAAACTCTTCCTGGAAGAACAAGAAAGAGGTGAGTACGCACCCCAAATCCTTCGCTTCCGATGACTTGAAGCTGGTAGTCTCACCACAGCAGTCAGCTACTGGAAAAGCGAACTCATAAAATACAGACGGCGGTGAAGCTCCTCAGTACCACCCTATGGCAGGTGCTTTAACCTGACCGCGAACCCGGCGGTCGGCGGTGTGCTGGCAGTGTTGGTCATTGAACCGCGGTCTTTACAATAGCAATCTGCCCAACTTGTAATATGACAGTTGGACCTCCAAGCTCACGGCGTTCGGACCACAACTTTGGGTACCGTGTTCCACGGTCCACCAAACTCGTAATAAGGCCCTAAGTAAGTACTTACTTGTGTGGGATGAGTTTCAGTGGTGGAAGGAATAGTCAGGAGATGTGATAGATTAGTTACACCTATCACCCTGCACCTCAGGCTTTTGGAGTTATTGCATCAGGAACACCGGAGCATTTCAGTGATGAAATTAAAGACCCGAAATGGATTTTGGTGGCCAGGCACAGACAAACAAATCGAGAGATATGTTCGGAATTGTATGCCTTGTGTTTGCAGTGAAAAAACCTACAAAGTGTCAAAAACACCATAAGTTTCCGGAGAGAACTAGGAAAAAAGTGGCTATTGATATTTGTGAACAATTTGAGTGTTTGAGGCTGGACAGTAGAATTGCTTTAGTCTTAATAGAATAGTATTCAAAGTGGCCTGAAGTAGCTTTTGTCAAGGATATCAAATCTCATAACATTGTAGCATTTTGTGAAGTATTCTTTCGAAGAGAGGGATGTCCGGAAGTGGTAATGTCAGATAACGACCCACATTTTGCACTGAAATATTTGAATCATTTCTCAAACACCAGGGTATTAGACATCACAAAATAGCTGTGTACAATCCCAGTGAGAATGGTTTAGTCAAGAGATTTAACCGAGTCCTGGCTGAATGCATTCAATTAGCTTTGCGAAAGGGTTTTAACTTGAAGAAAGAGGTAAGAAATATGCAATGGAGTTACAGAATGACTCCACATTCGGTGACTTAGGAAACTCAGTTTTTTTTGTTAAAAGTAAGAGTGTCATGTACCGTGGTTGTCCCCGTGAGGATGAATAGAACGTACACTAGAAGTTTGGGCAAGCAAGCTTTAACAAAAAGGGTGAAGCAATATCAAGAGGAGTATCTACACAAATATAACACAAGTTTGAAAGGGAAGGAGAATAAGAAGGAAGAGTGGGTTAGAGTGTGAATTGGAGGAGGCCTCAGGAAGGGTGACTCAAAATGCTCCAGTCCCAAGATGGTGTTGGATGTACGTGGTAATGTGGTTTGTGTGGAAGGTAGCAAATGCTGAAACACGAAGAAAGTCACCAAATGTCATGAAATTGAGGGTGAAATATGGAAAAGTAGCACGGTACAAAGACAAACGATGAGGGCAAGAGCAATAGGAATGTAAGACAAAGGGTCTGTACCCCAATGAAACCAAAGAAATGTGATGACTACGTGTATGAGTAGTTCAAATGTGCTTAGATTTGTAATTACATTTATAGGATTTAGGTAACAAATTTTCAATAATACCTCAAGTCAAGTGGCAGATCTGGTAATGCACAAATATTGCTGAAAACATGCAATACAGTCTATAGTGTCATTATAAGATTCTGCATAGTGTTCTAATGTTAGCTTGCATCTCATTTATTTTATTGTTAAAGAAGGAAAATGTTGTATACGGTTAGTGCTATTGAACTGCTGCCAATCTGAAGTGTCATGGCATTCTAATGCAGTTGTCATGACATTGTGGGATTCCAGGTCAGGCGGTTTGCACTGGTCTGCCTCTGGTCAGTTGTATTCAGACCTCAGAACAGTGATATTATGTATAGGTGTAATGGCGCCGCTAAGAAGAATCACACAGCAAATCTCCCTATCTCAAGTTATTATAATGGTGCTGTAAGGTGTGGAGAACCACAAACCTCCACAAAAGAAAGCGTCAGCTAACATGAACTAAAATCATTCCCCAGCAGATGTAAATTAAAGTTAAAGTTGTCACGTTTAGTAAAAACAACACAATTGACACAACACAATTCACAATGTGTAACAGATTGAGACACAAATATGATCCTCTCTCTCTTCTTTGGTGTTTATTCACGTAGGCCTTCACAACAGCTTCCAACAGCCAACACTTGTTTCGTCGCGCAAAGGGATATAGTCCCGCGACTTCCTCAAAGCTAATTCTTCCGTTCAAAGTCCTTTAGTCTGTGGTGATAATGAACATGTTGCCGTACTCGGTTGGCATGTTCGGCATGTTTGGCGGTGTCGGGTGAAATTTATGGCGAATGAATACGAAGCACTATTAATACTGGCCAGACTGAACAAATTTGAGAGCATAATAGGAATTGACGCCGCCTATACAGAAACCATTTGTGGTCCGAAGTTATCACCACAGACTAAAGGACTTTGAACCGAAGAATTAGCTTTAAGGAAGTCGCAGGACTATTTGCCTCTGGTCAGTTGTAGCCTACTAATTTATTCAATACATTACCTTAATCCATAATGTTGTGTGGTCCCAAGAGTTACAGGAATGTTATAGTTAGGAGGGATGCTAGGGATGCTAGAAAGCCTGGCCACATGATGGCCACACTCATCTCAGGCTCTGCTGGCCGGAGATAATAATCCGCTATTTATCCCGACAAATTTGGGGCGTCGGGCACCTCCGGACCCATATCATAGCCCCCATCTTTGGGCTGAATCTGGACATTGCTGTAGCTGCTGGATTGGCTCCACAGATGCCAACATCTTGCCGCGAGGGCCACGGGCACTTTGCAGTGTCTGATGCCTCACGCAGCCATCAGACTGCATTGAATCACCAGTGGGTAGCTGGGGAAGTTCTGAGGTCTGGGCGGATTGCAGTGAAGCGAACGGCCCGCATGACTCAGTAGAGCTGGACACAAAAATGTTCCTTGCAATCTGGCCTTCAAAATGAGCAACAGAATTGTCTTTGGGCTGGGGGCACCTGGAGAGGACTGTGATTTCTTGCTACACTTGCCCAAGCAAACCCAATCTTGCTGCACTCTCAAGGACCAGAGCACACTACTCAGCCGATAGTACGTACTCCCCTCCACTTGGCTGTGTTCTCCAAAACTGTGCAAGCCCTCTGCCCACTACTGGCCAGATCTCAATGCTGCAGAGAGACACTTGTAGAACTGCTTGTGCCCCCTGCTATTGGGGAGTGGTGAGGTCTAGACCAACCAGGCAGAACTCACCCGGATGACCTGGTGTTTGTGACCCACTTGTAGCTGCAGTATAATACACTACCACACCTGCTAGATCTATATTGTCCCCTCCCACTCTAATTGGGCTCATCTGTGACCTACTCGTGCAACCTGCGAACCTTCAGGGTGAGGGGAGGTCTGAAAACAGCCAAAGACATATATGATGCTCTGCTGTGAGTTGTTATTGGGTGGTGCTGGAAGAGGCGTGGTGGTTGTAGCCCTGTTCCACAATACTAGCCTATACTCTGTGGCAACCACTAATCTCCCATTCACACTGGTGTTTTACCTGTGATACTGCACCTGAGCGGTTGTTTGGGTTTCTTTGTGGCCGGTGTGTCTCACCTAAGAGGATGGGGAAAGGCGACACTAAACAGTCCAAACTCATTTGACAACCGTCTAGAGACATATGTCATGGAACTGCCCTCTGGTGAACACACGGGACGCTAATGTGGGCCAAAGGCTCGTCCCTTTTCTTGGCCTAAAGAGAAGGTTGGTTAACATGATGATTGCATTGATCAGCTGAAACAACGCATGTCCGAAGATGAACGATCCGTGGACAGGGAAAAGCCCCTGAGTATGGAAAAGGTATTTGAGGTGATAAATAAATAGAATGAAGATTTAGAAGTTCGTCCCGATGGAACAATCTATGAATAATAGGTGTGCCGGAGTCAACGAACATAGGAAGAATGGAAGTCTTTGTGGAGGATATGCTGCGCACACTCTTCTGTCCTGAACTATACCCCATGCTTACAAATGAAGGGGCCCACAGGTCTCTTGGCCCTAGACCATCTCCTGGCATCTGACCATTATTGCCAGAGTATTAAATTATAGGGATCAGGACACTGCCCTGCGCCTTGTGAGGGAGGGGATACCTCTGCATTATAGGAAAACTGAGATTTTTATGTTCCGTGATTTCACGTTGTTAGTGCAGGCAGCATGCAGAGACTTCCTGTTGATCTAGCATTTCCTTCAACACACTGATGCCAGTTACTTGCTTCTCTATCCTGAAAAGTTGCAAATATCTCATGCTGGCAAAACTCTCATTTGCATAGTCCCCAAGAAGGCTAGCAAGTTTGCCAAAATGATTCCTCTGAAGGCAAGTGGCTCTCAAATCAGAGTCAGAGAGCAGGATGAGGAAGTCTCAGTGAAACTGATTAAGATCCGATAGCCTAGCTGACTGGGTAGATACCGGATGTCACACTCCGGTGCCGTGCACACGGCGGACCACCTTGCCTGGAACTGCCTGCGGAAACCTTCCTCCTTCGCCTGCGAAACTAAGATAGTCGATTATACAAACACCTTGCCTGTTCTCATTGCTTCAGGCTGCAGCCTGGGCTTTTGACTTCAGTCATAGATGCCACCTGGCATGACTCTTAACACCTGGGAGTTCTGCGGTGTCTCCCAGGTTGGGTAGTGTGCCGGTCTCCTAGTTCACCCCTAAGGGACGATTTCCAGATATGCTCAATCGCAATTCTATTGAGGCTTCTTGATAGGGTGGGGATGGTGCATTTATCCCGTTTGGGGGGACAAAGTGGGTGGTGGATGGGCTTGTTTATTATGGGTGTTAGATGTAGCCTCTTTGGCTGCTTAATGTTTATGCTTCCTTCTTTCTGAATATTACTCAGTCTATACTCTGACTAGCCATCAAAAGGTAGGCGCTTATTGCTTATTTTTCTAGGTACTGAACAACCATGCACTCAATTAAAGCTGTAACCTGGAATATTCGGGGCCTTAACAACTGTCGCAAGGCACGCCAGGTCTTTGTTTACTTACAGAGACACTCCATCGATATCTGCTTCCTACAGGAGCTATGCCTCACTGAGGGGACTCTTGTACGAATGCTATCCAGATGAGTAGGGGAACAGCATGTGGCCATTTATTCTAACTCTGGCCATGGAGTAGTGATTCTCATTAGAAGGGGGCTACCATGGCTCAAGCGTTGTGTTATATGTGATACTCTGAGTGGATTTGTTCTCCTCTCTGGTATTCTACAGACCACCCAGTCAAACTTCTCTCCATATATGGCCCCAACACGGATGACCCCCCAGTTCTTTGCAGAAGTATGTCGACTGTAGGTGTCTGGCCCAGTATATGGCATACTGGCATCCACCAATTAGTGATACATCCTGCACTGAGTCCAGGCAACCCTTAGTGATAGTGTAGGTGGTCCTTGATAACCAAAGCTTTCAAGGGGTAGGTGTAGGGAGCAGCTAAGGCTTATCCAGGAGGGTGTAAAGCGGGTGCAATTACCACACAAGTCAGTCAGTGATGTCCACACAGGGGAAAGAACCACACCAGTTTTAGAAATATAGCTAGTATTTATTACCACACCTGTCACTAAACTACTTTGGTATATCTCCAACCCGGGGATATGCATACACAACAAATACAACAGCAAAACAGGTAAGTAAGCACTTAAAAACAAATGGGCCCCAGTGGGGGGTCAAACAATATACTAAGTAAGTGGAATGCAAAAGGGGTACCTAGCCCAGACTACTACCCAAGGATCTGTAGGCCAGGGGAAGCACGGAACCACCAAAGGTAAGTAACTAGGAGTCCCTAGGCGCCAGGGTACAGAGGTGATACACTGGGTCAGTGTCCGTAGGATACCATGGGGAAGTCGCAGTTAGGATTTTTAGAATTCAGGACCCTTCCCAGCGGACCCTGAGGAACCTTATTGGAAACATTGAGGTTGGAGAGCACCCTCGCCCGTTGAAACCCAGAGAAGCAGCATACCTACACCAGAGATCCCGGATGCATAGGTATGAAGTGGTTTAGGAACTGCCCATTGAAGTCAAATGGGATCTTCGGATGTCTAGCTGCTACCTTGACCCGTGGACCAGGTCGGTGGAATCCATGCATAGATTCTGGATGAAGAGTACCTGAGGAGAGTGGAGACAGATCCAAGTCACCCAGAGTCATCCAGGAGGTGCAGGGGCACAATGCCAACCCTTATTGGGGTACTTGACTGTAGGATGGAGGCCTTGGAGTTGCAGCTGTAGAGTCCAGCCAATGCTGTAGGATCACAGGAGCTACCCACAAGATGTTCAACGCCGATCTATGAATTACAGGAGCCAGAAAGACCACCAAAAAGCCTGGGAAAATGCAACCGAATTGCTGCATGAAGAGTTGCAGAAAGGGGAACCAGCAAGGTCCATGGAAATCACCCACCACAGGTAAGTGAGGACCGGGTCTCAGAACACAGGAGAGCTAGCAGGAATCGATGAAGACCCCAGAGGGACCTTCTGGCCTCAGGCACAGGGAGTGGCAGGGAGGCCTCAGCCGCACAATGAAGATGGAAGTCCACGTCGCAGGAGATGCAGTGAGAATGTCACTTTGCAGCTGGGTGATGCTTAAGGTTGAGGCTTCTTGGAGCTGGAAAATTTCCCGACTGGAGAGTCAACAAATCTTGGTAACAGCACACACATGCGGTGCACAGAGGTTCAGTTCCCGCAGCTCCACAATGGATTACAGTCATCCAACCTGCACAGATGATAGGTCAGGCCTCTGGAAAGTCACCAAACTGCCACCTGTGTTGCAGAGCCTTAAAGAGTCTGTGGGACAGCAGGATCTACAAGCCAGTCGTTGTCATCGGTGAGGTGCCTGTGGCTGCAGGGGAGTGACTCCTTCACTCCAAGGGAGATTTCTTCTTGCTGTCCTTGATGCACACAGAGTCCTTGTGACCCTGGAGGATGCATGGCCAATGCAGGTTGCAGAGTCTTTGCAGAATATGGGGACAAAGTCACAGTAGGAGCCCTCCTACTAGTAGCAGTCTTGTCTTGGTTCCAGGCAAAGTCCAGCTGCAGAATCCAGTGTCCAGCAGCAGAAGAATCTTTGGAAGAGTCTTGCAAAGGAATTTTGATCCAGGCGAATCTTGGGTCCCACACTCAGGGGAGCCCTTAAGTAACCCAGAAAAGCAGTTGGACAGATTCTGCAGTGACTCATCAACAGTGACACTATTCTGGTTGACTGATCAGTCAGCTGCACCCAGGGGCCTTTGTTTATCTTGCTTTCAAAGATGACAGAATCAAGTGGCCACCTGGTTGAACTCTGGGCACCTCCCTAGGGGAGGAGCTGGACAGGAGGGAGGTCACGCCCCTGTCCTCTGTGTGGTTTTGTGCCAGAATGGGGGATGAAGGCTCCTGCACTAGAGTAAACCGGTTTATGCAAGGAAGGCATCAAATGGGCCATTCAAAGCAGTTTGGTGGAGCTCAGATTAACCCCCACCCTAGCCCAGAGACACCTAATTCTAAAAGAGAGGAGATAACACCTCTTCTTTACAGGAAATCAATTGTTCTGCCTTCCCCTGCCCGAGTTAGGCTCATCAGCAGGACGGCTGAACAGTGTCTGGGGTAGGCGGCAGCACTGGCTTGCATGCAGACCGTGCAATGCTATATAGGCAGGTATGGGGGCCTCCTTTAAGGGGCCCCCAGTACATGGCATCAGGCAACTAGCAATGGAATTGATGTAGTTGCATGATTCCAACATGTTTGATACAAAACATGACTAGGTTCGTGACATTATGTAGTTCGACATCTCATGTTGACTAATGTCCACTACATACCTTAAGATGGCTTCCCCGCACTTACAAAGCAGAGAAACTGGAATTTAGGATTTGTAGAGGTGCCTCTGATCGAGCAGGCAAAAGACACACAATTGATGGACGGAATGCAGAACAAATCAAAACATTCACCCCCAGTCAAGATATCTGGGTTAAATCCTTCATTCTTTTGCTCACCATGCCACCCCAGTTTAGACCTGGCCATATGCAAATCATTCTTGACCTGTGCCTCATGGGAACAGTCCAGCCCGAACTGCCAAGCCAGGTCCTTGCTGGACCAGAAACAAGCACCCTAGCACCGGTTTCGGGGTTTCACCCCTCTTCAGCCAGGATAGCTTGATTCCAGTGGCACAGTGAGCCCAGGATCCACGTCTGGGCATACCTGGCACACTTAGGGCGAGAAAGCAAAAGACACACAATTTATGGACGGAATACAGAACAAATCAAAACATTCACCCCCAGTCAAGAGATCTGGGTTAAATCCATCATTCTTTTGCTCACCATGCCACCCTAGTTTAGACCTGGTCATATGCAAATCAGTCTTGACCCTGTGCCTCATGGGAACAGTCCAGCCCGAACTGCCAAGTCAGGTCCTACTTGGACCAGAAACAAGCATCCTAGGACCGGTTTCAAGGTTTCCCCCCTCTTCAGCCAGGATAGCTTGATTCAAGTGGCACAGTGAGCCCAGGACCCACGTCTGGGCATACCTGGCGCACTTAGGGCGAGAAAGCAAAAGACACACAATTGATGGACGGAATGCAGAACAAATCAAAACATTCACCCCCAGTCAAGAGATATGGGTTAAATCCATCATTCTTTTGCTCACCATGCCACCCCAGATTAGACCTGGGGTGGCACCCTCACACTTAGGACCATACAACCTACCCTTGGGGTGAAGGGCCTACTTTAGGGGTGACTTATAAGGTTTAAGTGCAGTGACCGGGAGATAAGGTAAACCTTATATCTGTGATGAAAGGTGCATGCACCGTTTCACACAGGCTGCAATGGCAGTCTTGTAGACACAGTTTGTATGGGCTCTCATGGATGGGATAATGCATGACACAGCCCATGGGAGACCCCTGGTTTACCAATGCCCTGGGTACCTTAATACCATATACTAGGGACTTACAGGGGTACACCAGTGTGCCAATTGTGGGGTGTACAAAGTACTTACCAAAGCAATTTAGGAGGGAGAGCACTGACACTGGGGTTCAGGTTAGCAAGATCCCAGTGTACCATAGTCTAAACATACTGACACTAGGCAAAACATGGGGGCAACCATGTCAGAAAGATCCTACTTTCCTACATAACTCCCCCCGCCCCCAAACGAAAGAAGCTAAGACTAACCTTGCCCAGTTGAGTCTTCATTTTCTAAGTGGAATGTCCATCCCCTGTAGGAAAATAGACCACCTCAAAAGTTTGGGGGTTTCACCCTTCATCTGTTTAAGTCATAAGAGGGGTTTGTGGCCTGTCTGGACAATGAAGTGAGTGCCAAACAAGTATGGCCTCAGCTTCTTCAAGGCCCTGAACACAGCAAAGGCCTCCCTCTCAATGGCTGACCAATGTTTCACCCTGGAGGTCAACCTTCTGCTGATAAAAGCTCCTGGTTGATCCTGGGCCTCTGCATTAAGTTGTGATAACACAGCCCCTACCCCTATCTCAGAGGCATCTGTCTAGACAATGATAGTTCTAGAGTAGTCAGGACTCAGCAGAATGGGAGCAGTGCACATGGCCTGCTTCAGGTCATTACATTCCTTTCAACAGCTAACTGTCCACTGGATTTTCTTTGGCCTTTTCTTGGATGTGAGATCATTCAGGGGAGACACAATGGACCCATAGCCCTTGACAAATATTCTGTAGTATTCAGTCAGGCCCAAGAAATCTCAGACCTGAGTCTGGGTAGTGGGAGAAACCCAGTTCATAATGGTCTGGATTTCGCTCTCCAATGGTTGAACCTGGCCTCCACCTACCAGGTTGCCCAAGTACACAACCTTGCTCTGCGCTATCTGGCACTTGCTGGCCTTGATAGTGAGGCCTGCTTTTGCAGGGCATCCAGAACATTTCTGAGGTGGACCAGGTGATCCTTCTAGGTGGAGCTAAAGACAGCAATATCCTCTAGATAGGCTGCACTATAAGCTTCCAGACCTATTAGGAAGTTTTTCACCAGCCACTGATATGAGGCAGGTGCATTTTTCAGACCAAAGAGCATCACAATAAATTGATAGTGCCCACTGGGGGTGGAAATTCTGGTTTATGCTTGGCATTCTCAGCTAGTCTGATTTGCCAGTAGGCAGAAGTCAGGTTAAATGTACTCAGAAACTTGGCTGAGGTCAAAGTATCTATGAGCTTATCTGCTGTTGAAATAGGATGGGCATCAGTCCTAGTGACTACATTGAGACCTCTGTAGTCCACACAAAACCTCATCCTTCTTTTTCCACCCTTGGTGTAAGGTTTTGGGACAAGGACTACTGGACTAGCCCAGGGGATATTTTAAGGCTCAATGATCCTCAATCCAGCATCTTTTTGACCTATGTCCTAATGCAATTCCTGACACAGCCATGCTGTCTGTAGATTTTACTCTTTAGAGGCAGGCTATCACCTGTGTCTACCACGTGGGTACACCAGGTGGTTTGACTGGGAGAACATATGCTTGTACTGATTGAGGACTTGCCTGAAATCAGCTTGCTATTTGTCAGTGAGGTGACCTGCCAAGGCTACTCCTTCTACTGACCCATCAACAGGGTTTTAAGAGAGGAGATCGGGGAGTGGGTCACTCTCTTCCTCCTATCCCTCTTCAGTGGCCATGAGCAAGCTCTGTCCACAAAAGGTTTCAGGCGGTTGATATGAATTACCCTATGGGGACTTCTCGGAGTGCCTAGGTCCACCAAGTAGGTGACCTCACCTTTTTGTTCAAGGATGGTGTGGGGGCTACTCCATTCATCTTGGATGGCTACTGGGTCCACAGGCTCCAACACCCACACTTCCTGGTCAGGAGAGCCTATTGCTCATGCCCGGCATTCTGAAGCTCCTGGCTCGTCTCCAGGTTTTTAGTTGCCTTCTTCATGTACTTAGCCATACGTGAACACAGGCCAAGGACATAGTCCACAATATCCTGTTTAGGATTTTTGAGAGGTTACTCCCAGCCTTCCTTAAATAGACACAATAGACCCCTAACTGGATGTCCAAAATGAAGTTCAAATGGGCTGTAGCCCACCCCCTCATGAGGAACCTCTCTTTAGGCGAAGAGAAGGCAGGGTAGTAAGACTTCCCATTTTTGCCTTGGCTTTTCTGGGACTCACATAATCATACCCTTTAGGGTCTTGTTGAACATCTCAATAATCTTATTGTACTGGGGATGGTAGGGTGTGGTAAACTTGGAGTTTACTCCACACTCTTTTCACATGCCACTGATATAACTAGGCATAAAGTTTGTATCTCTGTCTGTTAAGACCTCCTTAGGCAAGCCCAGCCAGGAAAAGATTCCCAGGAGGTCCTTGGCCACCACAGTAGCTGTAGTGGTTCTGAGGGGATTCGCCTCTGGGTACTAGTAGCATGGTCCACCACCACTAGGATGTAACTGTGCCGAGATGCAGTTGGAGGGTTCAAGGGACTAACAATGTCAATCCCTACCCTTTCAAAGGGGACCCAAACCACAGGAAGTGGA
The DNA here is from genome assembly GCF_964204655.1 of Triturus cristatus. Classification (NCBI taxonomy): domain Eukaryota; kingdom Metazoa; phylum Chordata; class Amphibia; order Caudata; family Salamandridae; genus Triturus; species Triturus cristatus. Next base: position 405,991,457 of record NC_140583.1, on the reverse strand, counting down.
ATTAAGGGTGCCATTGTAGTGCTACCTGACTTACCACTGGCTTGGCAAGTGACAAAGGAGCGACAAAACTCCTTGGTGTCTTCAGACATATGGGGCCAGTGAAAGTGAGGTGCAAGTCTGTCCCAAGTCTTGTGTTGCCCAATGTGTCCTGCAAGAGGAATAGCATGTGCCAGGGAGAGGAGGAAACCTCTGAACTTCTAAGGTATTACCAACCTCCTGGTGGCATCAGCCTTGGGGTCTCTACCTTCAGCATACAGAGGCCCATCTTCCCAAGAGATCCCATGAGATCCAATGATATTCCCTGCCTCCTTAGCAGTAGCTTGCTGCCTGAGGAGTTCAAGAGAGGGACAGGTTTGCTGCTCCAAACTCAAGTCTGCCCTGGAAGGGCCCCCGGGCCCCAAGAACTCTGTCTGGTCAGGCCCAAGTTCCTCTGGGGCAGTTCCTTCAAAGGGGCTGTGATGATCTCCCTCAGGAGGCTGATCTTCACTGAGAGTTTGAGAGGAGGGTACATCCTTATTGTTCCTGCTCATTCTCTTTGGAGGCACCTAGTCCATTACTGCAGGTTCCAGTGCTCCTTCAGAGCTGAGCTGTTTTGCCTGAGCCCTGGTGACAGCAAAAACACTGGCAGAATCCTGAACACTACTTCAGCCCAGGCTGACATTTATAGGTCATTGCCCAACAGACAATCCACAGGTAGGTCTGGAGAAACCACAATTATTTTAGGTCCAGTTACCCCTCCCCAGCTGAGATTCACAACTGCCAAGGAATGATCAGTCCTGACATTGCTAGTGTTGGTGACTTGGTACACTTGTCCAAGTATGACCGGTTCAGGAGTCTCATGTTTTTCTGTCACCATAGTGTCACTGGCCCCTGTGTCCCTGTAAGCCATTGCTTCTTTACCATTGATAAAAAGGCTATTGTCTGTACTTGCCCAAGTTAGTGGGACTTACCAGTAGGGTGGCAAGGTCTATGCCACCATCACAGACTAGAACAGCCTGAGCTGGAGTTCTGACTAAGTCAGAACCTATCTCAGAACCCAAGGTTAACCCCACTAATCCCTTAGTTGCTGTACTACCACTTGCACTGGTGCTAGGGGGAGCAGGTGCCTTGGGGCAGTTGTAGTAGAAGTTCCCTTGGCCTTTGAACAATCAGCATCCCTTATCAAATCGGTCTTTACTTTACATAAATAACACCAAGGTTTCTTTTTGCCTTTCTTGGAATTTTGGGACTCCCCCCAGATGCAGGTTTTTGTGGGCCTTGAGAAGACTCTTTTTTATCTTTTCCCTGCCCCCCCCCCCCCGAACCTGGGTTTTAGAAGAATCTTGCTTCTTCTGGTCACCTCCATTAGCATGGTTGCTCTGCTTAACCCTGGTGTGGACCCATTTGTCTGCCTTCTTTCCCAATTCTTGGGGAGAGGTCAGATCAGTCCACCAGGTACTGGTGCAAAAGTTGAATGTGAATGTTATTAAGGATGTGCTCCCTCATTATCAAATTGTACAATCCTTCATAGTCCTGTACCTTGTTTCCATTAAGCCAGCCTTCCAGAGCATTAATAGCACCATCAATGAACTCTATCCAGTCCTGGGGGTGTGCCTTCTGGGTGTCTCTGAACTTAATCCTATACTGTTCAGTGGTGTTGCAGGGGTTCTGCACATATACAGAACTACGCGCAAGGAACTAGGACCTTTGTGTACAGTGTTGTACCAACCGCCCACCTTAGTGCCCGGAACCCCTATCCGACTAGCTATAGTGTCTCATTTGTTCTCAGTACTACAGTGAAGCTACTAATGATTAGACATCCAAGGCATCCTTCCACAGACCATCTGAGAAGCTACAATCATTACCCTGCTCAAGCGGGATAAAGATCCCACCCAGCCAGACTCCTATCGCCCTTTATCCTTAATAAATCTAGACGCCAGGATTTATGCAAAACTATTGGCAAATAGGTTGCAGCCCCTCCTACCGGTCATCGCATTGCCTGATCAATCCGGATTCATTCCAGGCCGCTCAACAGCGCACAATCTCCGAACTATCTTTGCTCTTTTACATTACCTGGACCCCCATGTACATGCCATAGCAGCCCTATTGGATGCCTCGAAGGCGTTCTATTCTCTTGAGTGGAAATTTCTTTTCCCATTGCTGGCACGCATGGGTTTTAGCCCTATATTTCTGAAGCAAATCCAAATACTGTATGCCGCTCCCACGGCGAGAGTCAGGGTGAACGGTCAGGTCTCTGATCCCTTTCCTATAACAAGAGGGACGAGACAGGGATGCCCACTCTCGCTGCTCCTTTTTGCGATCGCTATGGAGCCCCTGGCGGCTCGCCTGCGTCAACATCATACGCAGCGCAGCATAGGCTTTACCTCCAGAGGACTGCTTATAGCAATATATGCAGATGATATGATGATCTACGTAGTGAATCCTGAAATAAACTTAGCGCCAGTAATGAGGGAACTGTTGCGATATGGAGGCCTAACGGGTATCCAGATAAATTGGAACAAATGCACGATACTGCCCCTGACAGACAGCTCCCTTCCCTTTGACACGGAATTCCCAATACAATGGGCAACTGGCCCGATCAGATATTTAGGGATATGGCTTAGCCGAGATCTGCAAGAGATATGGTCGGCCAATTATGGGAGGGCGATCGCCTGGTTGGAAGGGAAGGTGCACAGATGGAGGACTCTACCATTATCCCTGGCTGGCCGTATAGCGATTACAAAGATGGTTATACTCCCAAAGCTATTGTACCTCTTCGCAAACATTCCAATGCCGCTAAACACGCACTTTTTCAAAAGATTAAGGTAGATTATATGGGCTGGCAAACAACCTCGCATTTCTTGGAATATCCTAACGTTGCCTTTTACACAAGGGGGCCTAGGAGCGCCTGATTTTGAACTGTACGCATATTGCCCAGGCGCAATTCCTCCATTACTGGCAGCATCCTACACCATTCCAGCTGCATGTGGCGATCGAACTAGACAAAGTGGCCCCCCTCCCATTGAACACGTCACTCTACCAACAATACAAATGCCAAAACTTAGAGATAGACACTGTTGAAACACTTCGATGGTTATGGCAAAGACTGGCACATAGGGCACACCAAAAGGTTCGGTTTGGCTATCCACGCCTATAGGCGGTAACCCGTTAATTGTGCCATTATTAGACACGGCAGCCAAACAGAGAGCCGCGTCCCATGATATTAAGATAGGTAAAGACCTGTATCCGGAAGATACATTCATTACATCACAACAGATGTGCGGATGCTCCGCCCACAGCAATGGACACCCTTTTCTGCTATCAAATCAGAGCTGCATGCAAGGCCAGATACGAGGACTTCCCACACATACCCCCTACACTACCAGCTTTAGAAAATATTATCGTGGTTCCGTCACCCCACAAGTTTATCACACGCCTGTATAGCATCACTCAAAGGGAATCTCCAGTTACGGTGGTACACTCTAAACTAGACTGGGAGGAGGACACACACATCACTATAACGGTTAAACAATGATCCTTTTGCTGCACCCAATTCAAGTACCTATCGCCAAAATACAGGCTCCGGCTGATACATTTTAATCACCTACACCGCTTATATCGTACACCAATGCAGCTGCACCGCATGGGGCTCCACCCAGACACTCGCTGCTGGAGATGCGGCTCCCCGGGAGCCACTTTTATTCATTTAGCTTGGGAATGCCAACCGATAGCGTCATTTTGGCTAGCAATATTTCAACATATTAGCACAATGACAGGCCATCCCATGATATGCTCTCCGCTGATTGCATTGCTGGGGTATGTCCTTGACATACTCAAAGGGAGGAGTAAACTTACGGCAATCTTGCTTCTCATGGCCAAGAGATAGGTGGCGATCCATTGGAAAAAACAGGCGCCCCCCACCACCACGGACTGGGTTTATGCTGTCACTTATTGCAAAGACCAATTGTCCCAATTTTGGGAATTAATGCCCAGCAAATCCCGTCCTAAGGATATCTGGGAACCGTTTGTGTCCTGGCTGGGCTCTCACAGGAGCGAAACACATGACGAGCAGTGAACGTGGGACATTACCATGGCAGAGATTAACATATCTTATCCTCTATAGAGTAGGTCAGGGGCTATGTAAATCACAATATATGGTCATGCTGAGGCGCGTACTCTGGTTGAATGCGGGCATACACCTAAGGCAACGTCTCAGAACGGTTACTTATGGCAGTGTATAATGAATTCGTAACTGTACGAACAAATTGTGTATTGATGTTTGTTTTTTCTGTTAGTTTTCTGTTGATGAAGTTACTTTTGAACATTATAGTTCTTGCACAAACATGTCACCAATACTGAATCTGTATTTGTTTAATCGTATATGCAACCTTGTACTGTTTGTACATGTACAAGCTCAATAAAAAATAAAATAAAAACATTATTAGACATCCTAGAACATGTAACTCAGACTCTCTCAGTAATCGCGGGAGCAAGAACACTTGTTTGCTAACTTACTCATACTTGTCCACAACGTGAGTAATCAGAGACATTGTATAGTTTAAAATGTTTATTTTAACTAATGTGCTCTATATTGCAGTACACAAGCCAATGCTAGCAGCAAACTGCATAAACTCAATATAGTGAGCATTGTTACAATTCCATAAAATATGAACGGGGATATCATTTTATAATGCTAGTAGAATAAAGGCTTAATGTGCCTTGCCACCCTCCCCGTGCTAGAAACTAGTTTATTATAACTATAGAAGATCTCTGGGCTTTGTCAGGGGGACCCCATACCTCCAGGTTTAGATGCAAGGGTTTACCTCTCCGGACAAACACAGCTCTTCTCTTCAGAAGGATTTTCTTCAAGTGTCCTAACATGCCTACACGCAATGTTAAAAGCACCCAATTTTCAGTAGTGCACCTGTGGCAATATTATGTCTGACATGCGTGGGACTGACCAACGCAGATTAACGGAGCACATTGTTTTTCGACCTTGAACACGCTGTGCAGACAGAGCCTCAGAGTACAGCAAGAAAAGTGAAAGGTAGACGGTTCTCTTGTGAACGAGCACAAGCAGAGGATTTGTGAAAATAGATTCATGTAGAAACATGTGCAAAAATCGGCAACATGGCAGAATAACTTATGCTAAATTAGCAATGTATGCAGTGAATCCAAAACGTCACTACACCCTCCCCTTGGTAAGTCCATTGCATGTAGTCATAGGACGATCACAGAGTTCAAGTATGAGCAGAGTTCAAGAGCGTCTATAGTCGATCGAATTTAGTGAAATAAGGCAAAATGAAAAGGAGAAGAAGAAAAAAAAACGTTTCTGGATTCGTAAATAGGTGCCCAAAAAAAAAAATTGTACACCATATATAAAACAAATAGGCAAGGATGAACGTCAGCCTTTTAACCCATCAGAGTGTACGAGCAGTAAACAGCAACGGCTTCCAATAGGAAATCATTGTCATCGGTAGAAAAAAGAGATACCATCCAGTTAAGCAAGCAGAACGAGCATTCATGATCTTCATAGGTGGGTGCATCTAGCACCATCCTAGGACAACTTGCGTGATATTTAATGTAGCTATGTTGTAGGAAATCCTGCGCAGCCGCACAGATATCCCATTGTGCCAACAATTCAAGCACAGCCGCGCATGCTATAAAACCAACCCCGGAGCATTCTTGCTCATGGGCCACTAAGGGACTCATCAATCCGGGTCGGGTGTCGACATATTGGAGACGCAGAGATCCAACGCCCATTCAAAGGAGCATTCCAAGCACGAAGACACTGGTTGCACGTAAGTGTAGTACGCAAAGCGAAAAGAGAGTCTAAAAGCCACGCTGAGTGTTGCCAGTTGCAGCATGCCGTAGCATTGAAGCATCTGGTCACAGAGCATTTGTAACAGTTCTTGGTAATGTAGGACCACAAGCGGTGCATTCATTGCGTAGCAGGCAAATCAATAGAAGGACACCAGCGGCTATGGTAAGCAACAGAGACGCTGGAAAAAATAGAATGAATAAAGGCCGGTATTACACCAAATATAGTCTGAAAAGAAGTCACAAGGCCAGAGTCCACAACTTTAAAAAAAATGCACCAGACCATGTGTAACAGACGCATTGAAGATACAATGAATTAGTTCTCCGAAATGTTGTGGGAGGTTTGTATTTAAAAGGGCCTGAATCTCAGAATTTGTACTCGCTATCTGCAGGATGAGTGTCTCACACGCAGAAGTGAGTGTTACCTCCTGCTGGATTAATAGCGCTTTTATTCTGCTCAACTTATTGAAGTCTGCTTTCAAAGTTGGGATGCAAGGCTAAATTGAGGTATCGAGCTTCCCATGCGGGGGCAGGAAAAGCACATTTTTACAGCAAACTACGTGCTGTGAAACTGTACGGTATGCCAGCTAGCAAGCCGCAACATTCCTCGTTATTCAAAAGAAGATAGCTACCGTTAGCAAGTAGGGTGAAAAAGGGTTTTATAGCCGGTACAGGAATACCCTTAGGCAAGATTTGTGGCGGTACGTCTGCAAGCCCGTGTATCTGTATGTTTTTGCAGACAAGGGAACAACCTAATGTAGAGTCACAAGATTCCCCTGTAAGGTATACTTCTCTGTCATCTCGCAAACATCTGTATGTAAAAGGCAAGGACCACACTTCATGGAGGAAAGCGCTGCCCAGGAGTTCATAGCGACCTAATGGGCAATGCTTCATGCACAAGGTAAATTTAAACAAAGAAAACGGTAAAGAGATAACCCCAAGGATGAGCCAGACAGCAGAGTTAGTTTCGGCCACGGAGAAGGGTAGAGGGTCAATCTTCTCAATATGTAAAAGTGTGTACGTTGCATCTTTCATGGACATAAACTGTTGTTTGTCAGTTAAATTAAATGGTAAAAACGATGCAGTTGCGTTTAAATAATCCCATGGCACTTTTCCCATTTTCAGTGTTTGGAAAGTCCAAGCAAATTGCATTACAGAACGTAATTGATTTTGACCATGATACAACACAGCTACATCATCTTGCTCAATATCAACAACAGATGAAACAATATTATCTAACGTGTAAATGCGAGAAGACAGTGTGTTAATACTATTGTCAACAACTGCAAGGACCTTTTCTAGATTAGCTTGATCTATTTCCCTCAAACGTTATGCAGCTTCAATTTGAGAGAGCTTCCAGATTTCATTGTAAGGCTTGTAAAGAAATCTCTTTGTTCTGGGACCAGAAGGGCCTTTAATAAAACCGGCCAAATCAATATTACTGGACAACAGCGATAAATGTTGTTTAATTGACGATAGGGACGAGTGTTGTAACCAGTTTTGACAAAATGTACCTACAGAATGCATAGAAACCAAATGTGCATCTGAAAAACGTGGCCCTGGTTTAACTTGTTTGTAACCAGGGACTGAGTTATGGAAACGCAACTGGCAGGTATCAGCACTTGTCTGCCAAACCAGCCATCCCAATAGGCCCAAACTTGAGACATTAAACGTTAGATTCTGGAATAAAGCCTGTAGTTCCTCAATGGAGTAATCAGTATACAAGTCCAGTTATGATATTGAGCCAGAGTAGGGATGGTAGGGGCATTCATCTGTTTTGTAGTTGCTATGCCAAAACAGGTTGTTTGATATATGGAATCATTCAAAAACAGGATTTGTGTTGGGATGAGGTACGTACGATGCAAAGCTTCAGTGCCCCCAACTTGCCAGTATCTAGAACCCCAGACAGATTTCAAATCAACGGTGGCCTTCCAATGTTCCTGGCCACCCAGTGATAAGCTATGAATAAACAAATTGGAATACAACAATTTCGTGTGAGTCAACATCACTTTGGGAGTAGATGACATGTTGGACCTATTAAAATCTGTAAAATATGTAAATTTCTTTAACAGGGTTTTAGAGCTGCCTTCCAATGGAGTTGGGCAATGTTCCCATTGTGTGTAATTAAAAACATGTCTAGATGTATTAGCCTTATGCATGTAATGGTGTCCAAAATGCTGATAACAATATAAATCGGCATAATTAGCAGTATTTAAATACAAATCCTCAGCATCAAAGGCAGCATAATACTTGAAATCTGAAAATAAAGATTGTATTGCACATCCAAATCATCTGAACGTGTGTTCTGTTTCACTACGTCTCCCATTGAAACACGAAGTACATTTGGAACATTAATAATCTCTGTTGGACCATGAATCTGGTAATCCACAGCATCCCAGAAAATGCCGTCAGCGACTAGAAAGGCAAAGATGTTAACAAAAGGCTGGTCTTGTTTCATGATGTGAGAAGACGAGTGGGGAGCTAAAGTTCCAGTCACCAACTGAACAGCAGAGCGTTCTGGTAAGAATGTCCATTGATGAGTAAGAAAAAACTGTCACAAAGCCAACGGACATGAACAGAAAAATTAGGATCAGCACCAACTAGATGTATGTCCAAGGAGGGACCAAATAAGTCTGTTTAAACTAGGAGACAAAAATACTGAATTTTGTAGTGTAAAATGATGAGTTGGAAGTCAAAAGAAAAACTTGACTGGCTAAGGGTAGTTGGTTGCAAACCAGGCAACGACTCGCTTGTGGGATAAGCATATTCAGTTTCCTCAGTATAGGTGGAGGCTGGTGGGGTCAGCAAGGGATTAGTGGCAGAGTTCATCTCGATGGCAGCTTCATGCTGTGTGTCGTCAGATGCGCCAAACCCAGGATTTCTGGATATTGCTGGACATGATGCAGCTGGTGTTATACTATTCAGGATCGGCCAGATGTTGTAGCTTGACATTGTCCACTGAGATGTATCTGTTGTCTTTGCGACCAGGTAGTGGTGGTAAAATGACTGCGTGAGTACCCTTCACGCTAAGCACTGGAACCGGTGCACAATAAGAGGGGCCAAATTCTTTTTTGTTCTCCACCTTCTCTCAGACCAGATCTCCAACTTTGGGTAGCCAGCCAACAACCGGAAAGTGTAGTGCAGCATCAGTGGCAGAGGGTAAATGTTCTTTGGCAAGACTGTCACTAGTTTCTTGTAAGTCCTGTAACATAGTAGACTGATTATCTACGCCAAAGGTTGCAGCTGCCGCCGCCATGTCTAGACCCTCAAGGTCCGGAAGAAACATGTTTATGCCAAAGAGCATTTCGTATGGGGTCCACCCACCTAGAGATCTCCTAGGGAGATTATTAAGTGCATGTTGCACGTTGTAAAAGTGGGCTAGCCAGTTTCTGCCAGTACCTAAGACTCTAGCTGTCAAGGATTGCTTTAAGTCATGGTTCATTTGCTCCACAACCGAATTGCCCTCAGGCCTGTATGGAGAAGAAAATTTCACCTGCACCCCCAAACACTTCATAGCATCCTTGTACGCCTTAGAGGCGAACGCTGGACCCTGGTCAGAATGGAAGGTGCCACATGCAAAAATTCCCACAAAGACATGCAAATCCACAAAGACATTTCAAGCGTCAGCACTGTGTTGTGGCTAAACCCACACGAAACATGTGAACGAATCAACTGCAACTAAGATGTACTTATAAGCAGTATATGAAGGAAATGGACCGCAATGATCAAGATATACACAGCCAAACGGCCTATTAGAAATGCAGAGCTGTGTAAGTGGTGGACGTGTGACTGTAGAGGGTTTAATCTGTTGACAAATGTCACAAGAAAGCACATAATTACGGGTCTGTTTATATAAACCACGCCACCAGTAACGTAGCTGCAAAATAGAAACCGTCGCAGACACTCCAGCATGCGCCGAAGCCATGCCTTCGTGTGCGGCTGTTATCAATGAAAGTCTGCGGTCAGCGTTGGCAATTAACCTGTCACCAACATCATTAATTCTTACATAAGGAAGCTTGTCAGGACTTAAATGATAAGAGTACTTTGAAGGGAACCCTTGAGGGTAATTACCACCCTTCTCAGTAGCAGCAATTGCTGCCAAGATGTCATTATCAATCTGAGTCATGGATCTTGTAACATCTGCAACAAGACACATGGCTACTGCTGATTTGGCTGCTTTATCAGCCAAACTGTTGCCGACCACGTGTGCTCCCACACGTTGGTGGCCAAGAGTATGTATAACATGCGTGAGTGGCAGACGGTGTTTAAGATCTGCCACTCAATCAATAAATCAATCATTGGTATTTATAGAGCACGCTACTCACCCGGAGGGTCTCAAGGCGCTGGGGGGGGGAGGGGTGCTGCTACAACTCGAAGAGCCAGGTCTTGAGTAATTTCCTGAACGTGAGATGGTCCTGGGTCAGTCAAAGGTGGGTGGGGAGGGAGTTCCATGTCTTGGCAGCCAGGTAGGAGAAGGATCTTCCTCCTGTGGTGGTTCTGCGGATCCGTGGGACGGTGGCGAGGGCGAGGCTGGCGGATCGGAGCTGGCGGGTGGGTGCGTAGAACGTGAGGCGGTCGTTGAGGTAGGTGGGGCCCGTGTCATGGAGGGCCTTGTGTGCGTGGGTGAGGAGTCTGAATGTGATTCTCTTGCTGACCGGGAGCCACTGCAGGTCTCTCAGGTGGGCGGAGATGTGGCTGTGACGGGGGATGTCCAGGATGAGACTTGCTGAAGCGTTCTGTGTGCGTTGCAGTTTCTTCTGTAGTTTGGCTGTGGATCCCGCGTAGAGGGCGTTCCCGTAGTCCAAACGGCTGGTGACGAGGGCCTGGGTGACCGTCTTCCTGGTTTCGGTGGGGATCCATCGGAAGATCTTGCTGAGCATGCGCAGGGTGTTGAAACAGGAGGACGTGAAGGCGTTGACTTGCTTGGTCACTGTGAGGGAGGAGTCCAGGATGAAGCCCAGGTTGCGTGCGTGGTCCGTAGGCTTGGGGGCGGTGCCCAGTTCCGGGGGCCACCAGGAATCGTCCCATGTGGAGGGGGATGATCCGAGGATGAGGACTTCCGTCTTGTCTGAGTTCAGTTTCAGGCAGCTGAGTTTCATCCATTCCGCGACTTCTTTCATTCCTTCTTGGAGGTTGGCTCTGGCGGTGGCGGGGTCGTTGGTGAGGGAGAGGATCAGTTGGGTTTCGTCAGCGTAGGAAATGATGTTAAGGTTGTGTTGGCGTGCGATGGCTGCGAGGGGGCTCATGTAGACGTTGAAGAGGGTGGGGCTGAGTGAGGATCCTTGCGGGACGCCACAGATGATCTTGGTGGGCGATGATTGGAAGGGGGAGAGGCGGACTCTCTGTGTTCTGTCTGAGAGGAAGGAGGTGATCCAGTCTAGAGCTCCCTCTCGAATTCCGGCGTTGTGGAGGCGAGTGGTTAGGGTGCGGTGGCAGACTGTATCGAATGCGGCCGAGAGGTCGAGGAGGATGAGGGCGGCAGTTTCCCCGTTGTCAAGCAGGGCCCTGATGTCGTCGGTGGCCGCGATGAGGGCGGTTTCGGTGCTGTGGTTCGCTCGGAAGCCAGACTGTGAAGGGTCGAGGGAGCAGTTGGTTTCGAGGAATGCAGTCAGCTGCTTGTTGACGGTCTTCTCGATGACTTTCGTGGAGAAGGGGAGGAGCGAGATGGGGCGAAAGTTCTTGAGGTCGGTGGGGTCTGTGGTGGGTTTCTTCAGGAGGGCGCTGATTTCTGCGTGTTTCCAGCTCTCCGGGAAGGTGGCGAATGCGAAGGAGTTGTTGATGATGTTCCGCAGTTGAGGGGCGATGATGGCGTCGGCTTTGTAAAAGATGTGGTGTGGACAGGGGTCGGATGGGGAGCCGGAGTGGATGGTGTTCATCGTGCGGATGGTGTCTTCTGTGCTCACGGGGTTCCAGGCGCGGAGGGTGGTGGTGGCGGGTGTGGGTTCGGTGGTGGGGTGCGTGGTCTGGGGGCCGAAGCTGTTGTGAATGTCGGCGATTTTGTTGTGGAAGAACAGGGCCAGTGAGTCGCAGAGGTCTTGTGAGGGCGTGATGTCGTTGTTGCTGGCGCTGGGGTTGGAGAGCTCCCTGACGATGCTGAAGAGTTCCTTGCTGTTGTGGGTGTTGTTGTCCAGTCTTTCTCTGAACGCTGTCTTTTTGGTGGTGTGGATCAGTTGGTGGTGCTTGCGGATGGCGTTTTTGAGGGCTGTCATGTTCTCTGTTGACTGGTCGTGGCGCCATGCTTTCTCGAGGGTCCGGCAGGATTTCTTGGAGTTTTTGAGGTCGTCGGTGAACCACGGGGCTTTCTTGCTGCCGGTTCTGGTGGGGGGGTTCTTCAGTGGGGCCAGGGTGTTGGCACAATCGGTGAGCCAACGTGTGAGGTTGCGGGCTGCTTCGTTGGGGTTCATGGTGTGGGTGGGAGGGTTCTGGCTCAGCGAGGTGGTGAGCTGGGCTGTGGTGATCTTGTTCCAGCATCTTTGGGGGATCTGTTGTGGGTGGTGATAGGTCGTTGTTTTTCTGAAGTTGAAGTGGATGCAGCTGTGATCTGTCCAGTGTAGTCTGGTGGAGTGGCTGAAGGATATGTGGTTACTAGAGGAGAAGACGGCGTCAAGCGTGTGTCCGGCGTAGTGGGTGGGGGTGGTGACCAGTTGCTTGAGTCCGAGGTTGGCGAGGTTATCCAGTAGGGCAGTGGTGTTGCTGTCATTGTTGTTTTCCAGGTGGAAGTTGACGTCTCCTAGGAGGATGTAGTCTGAGGAGGCGAGGGCGACCGGGCTGATGAAGTCTGCGATGGCTTCGCTGAAGTGGGTGCGCGGTCCTGGGGGTCTGTAGATGAGGGTGCCTCTGAGGGTGGTCGTGGGGTCAGTGTGTATCTGGAAGTGGAGGTGCTCGGCGGTGGTGTGGGAGTCGTCGCAGTTGGTCGTGACGCGGATGGTGATTTTATGGACGATGGCAATGCCTCCTCCTGTTTGGTTGGTGCGGTCCCGTCGGATGATCTTGTAGCCGTCCGGGATGGCTATGGCGATGTCGGGAGCTGAGGAGGCGTTCATCCAGGTCTCTGTGAGGAAGGCGACGTCCGGTGCTGTCACGTCCAGGAGGTTCCAAAGTTCGACGGCGTGCCTGTGGATGGAGCGGGTGTTGAGCAGGATGCACTTGAGGTGTTTGGTGTTGGGGCCTGGTCTGGCAGGTGCGGTGCTGGTCCGGATGCAGGTGAACTTGCAGGCTAGGCAGGTAAAGGGTCCGTGGGTGCGTTTCGGGCTGGCCGGGTGGCAGGCGTTGTTCCGGCCGGTGTTGAGTGCGAGGAGGGTGGCGGTGTCATAAGTCAGATGGGTGGGATGGCATCGTTGACGGCCAAAGGGTCCAGGCGCGGACGGGCGCAGACGGGCTTGCCTTAGGCGCGCCAGCGCGGTCGCCATAAGAGGGAGAGAGGGGAGGAGGGGTCAGCTGGGAGGGAGAGCCAATGGGTGCCGGGGGGGCGGAGCCGCACGGGAGGCAGCGGCGGGAAGACGCAGGGGGGCTGGAAGCCCGTAAAAAAGTAAAAAACACAACTCACAGCACGTGGGGTACAGAATAGAAAAAGGGTGGGACACTCGAACCCAAAGCATTTTATGCTTAATTGTGCTCCCCTTGGAATCATGATAGTCATTCTGAGACCAAAAGAATAAGTTGTCATTGAATCATGAACACAATAATAAGAATCACTTACAATTAGAGTAGTCACATTAGTATCTGCAAACTCTAGTGCAAGCACCAAAGCGCGCAACTCGGCCAATTGGGCGATACAGTCTCCCAATGCCTGTGTATGCACAACACTGGATTTGAACTCACAGTTCACCATGGTACCTGCCACAATTGCACAGGCTGCTGAATACGCATGCTTAGAACCTGTTGCCGGTTGCGCTGAACCATCTGTGTAAATGATACAATCGTACTCCTCAAGCTGACGCATAGACAGCGGAGGAGGATGAACAAATTCATACTGCAAAAACTCCTGTGTCTGCAGCGAGGAGTCAAAGATAAAGGTGACATCGGGAGATGTCAAAGAAGTAGCCCACTGTATCCAACGTGGATGCAAGGCCTTCGAGTTTGGTACACTTGCCTTTGTCACTGCTTCAAGTGCAGGGTAAGGTGTCACCACCAAAATGCGTTTCCCCTGTGCTAGTGCACGTTCTTTCAAGATCGCCATCTGCATAGCTGTCAAGACTTTTCCAACACTGGAAAATCGCATCTCGGCAGACGTGTATAAATGTGATTTGTAAGCAATAGGTACTGTGTCACCTTCTTTAAGCGTCAAGTAAGTGAAACCCACTGTGCCTGGGACGCTTGTTATCACCAGGTTTGTGCGGTTATCACGTGTTAACAAGTATTTAGATTCAAGAAGATCAGACCGCAAGGATTGCAGGATAGCTGAATGTTGGTTGTATCAAGGCATAAAGAGGCTTGATATGCTGGGCATATTCGGGAATGTAAGTACGTCCGAAGTTCAAAAATCCCAGCAAAGATTGTAGTTTTTTCAGGGTCGTTGGAGGTCGCAAACGTGCTCACTGCTCCAGGAAATGAGGCGCTAAGCCTCCACCTTCATTATTGAGCTCATAGCCTAAAAACAACACTGTGTACTCTGTAAAGTGTGATTTGGCAAAGTTAAATTTGTAACAGTAGTCTGCAAATAAAACAATGATGCGGTCAACTCGGCAAAGATGGGGCCATAATTCGTCGTCCGTAAGTTAAATATCATCATAGTTCGAGTAGGCATCTGGGTCTGTGCTGTCTAACAAAGAGACAACACAGGCGGCTAAAACACCGCGGCTGTTTTTATAGCCCATAGCTGAACACCTAAATTGTTTTTGTTTACTACCGGCGGTAAATGCGGTCCATTGACTGCATGCCAGGGACAGATTGTGACTGAAAAAGCCATTGGAAATGTCAAGTGTAGTTTTATATTTCTTACGAACAAGACTGTCTACAAGAGCAGAACTATGGGTATTCTGTACTGCAAGAGTATGACAATGAGAGTTCAAATGCCGTTAATCCAAAACAATGCGGTACGACCCATCGGGTTTGGTAACGGTAAAAAGAAGGTTATTCATCGGTGACACAACACATGTTTCAATCACTCCTTGATACTCTAACTGTGTTAGAATTTCAGAAACGGGGCCCTTTGCTTCCCGCCGGAGGGGATTTTGGGGTTGAGGCTGTGGCATTGACTGCGATGGTATCTCATGGGGTGGAGAAGCCTTATCCCAACCCACATGAGTACTGTACAGAGCCTGTGCAAGCACCAAAGCCCACTCCTCTGCAAAAGCCTCTGCATGCTCCTTGGAGATGTTTTTCAAAAAACTCGGAAGTATCACCTCCTCCCCTTTCGGAGCTGCAAGAAAAAAAGGTGGGGGCCAATCTGTCTCTGCTAATAAAATGTCATAAGAAGAGGTAAGATTTTCCCAAAAAATGACACGCTCTACGTCACCTTCAATTAAAAGAACTATGTCATATAGTCTGTCATGGGGAGCCACTCGACTATCAGCGGTTTCAACTGTAATGAAAGTGTCAGTTGCTGTCGCCTGCAGAAACGGACGCAGTGCTTGCAGCACTATTGTAACTTTGGCTGCGCTGTCTAGCAGCGTTACTGCCCAAGTAAAATTCTGAAGTCATGTCCTCACCGTCTGTGGCATATCTAGCAGTCAAAGCTGCAACTTTCTTCATCTGAAACTGTGAGTGCTGACGAGGAAAATCATCCGGTTTCCCTTTTCCGTCAGTCTGACGCTGTTGCTCACGTCCTTGTGGGGCACCTCGACCTCTTCCGCGCTCCTGGCGTTCACCTCCACCGGCTTGGGAGCCTGATATTTTCTGTAAAAAACGAGGAGAACGCTGATCAGGAACCTGAAACCGGTCAGGAGACCTAATTCTTGCGCGGTTGCGTAATCATAAGTGCACTCAGAAGAATCTGAGGTCGGTGATTTGGCATGCGACCCCTGTTTCTGTTGTTGCTTTCCTTGTTTTTTAGTCCTCCAATTCTTTTTATTAAAGATGGGACGCTCGTCTTTCTCAGACTGAGATTTCTGTTGTGTTTGCGGTTGAGCGAATATCTTAGCAAAAGGCTTAACACCCAAACTATCGCGTCCAAAGGTTTTATAAGTCTGCGCAATAATCTTTGGCAATTCGCGTGGCCTGTCAGGCTCTGGGACTCGAGCCAAAGCATTAGCCACTTGAAAGTTTACCGCATCTCCCTTAACATTAGCAAGGATTAGATCAGCAACTACGTCGAACACCCTGATCAATCTCATCCCCAATTCAACAGCCGCCTCTGGGCCATGCTCATTCTGAACACGCTTAATCACGGAGGGGAGTACGGTCATTGAGGGAGTGCCGAAACATTTCGCATACACTGCCGTGAACACTTTTCCCCAATTGTTACAATCGGTTACTTCGGGTAATAAGTCTTTCTGCAAACTAATTGTCAAAATCCTGTGTTTCTCAACAGGGGAGGTATTTGGAAAAACTGTCACCAGCTGGTCAAATGTTTCAGCAAGCCAATAAGGTAAATCATCCTTATTTTGAGGACGCTTGCCCATTACCGAAATAACCATAACAGGACTGATAGTCACACCGCCAGGTCCAGCTGGTTGCGCAGCAACCCCAGGTGGTCCCACCTGGACATTGTGCATAACATATCGTACAACAGCTCTATGCACCCGTATCAAAGAGGTGTGCATCACGTGGAGTTCATCCACTCGAACTGTCAGATAACGTAGGTGTGGGGTGCACCCAGCCAAAACCAGCCAAGTGGCCACATTGATAGATAAAGGGCCCAAACGGATCGGAGTCACTGGGTGTGGGAGGGCGCCATTAAACCAAATATGTAGTTGCCATGCCGAGCGGGGAACTTCAAGATTTGTATAGAGCCAATAATTGTGAGGAAGATCCGACAGGGTGTAAGTATGAAAAAAATCATCGCGCCCATCTACCACCAGAAAATTGACCCATGAATAAAACACTTCAAAGTGCTGTGTCCGATCAGGTTCCACCACAAAGATAAGATCCACAGCCGCGTCAGGCACCCTCATATGCTGTCAAATGCCGACGGAGTGCCGCGCGACTATGCACCGGTATATCTACTTTTAGCCATGAAGATAAAGACTGTCTAGCAACCTAATGCGCAGCAGCACAATAGAGGGTAATAATGAAAATAAAACACATTTTATTAACATCAAGCTTGAAAAAACTCTAAAAACATCAATATAGGAGGTTTCACTGTCACACCCATTTTTCGTAAACAGGAGCGATGGGATTGTGGACAAGTACAAGTACTACTCAAGCGTCTTGCAGATAAGAGCCAGACCAAATGTTGGTGGCGCCATGTTGCAGGGATTCTGCACATATACAGAACTACGCGCAACAAACCAGGACCACGGTGTACAGTGGTGAACCAACCGCCCACATTTGTGCCCGGAACCCCTATCCGACTAACTATAGTGTCTCATTCATTCTCCGTACTACAGCGGAGCTACTAATGATTAGACATCCTAGACATCCTAGAACATGTAACTCAGACTCTCTCAGTAATCGCGGGAGCAAGAACACTCTTTCGCTAACTCACTCATACTTGTCCACAACGTGAGTAATCAGAGACATTGTATAGTTTAAAATGTTTATTTTAACTAACATACTTTATAATGCAGTACACGAGCCAACACTAGCAGCAAAATGCATAAACTCAATATAGTGAACAGGGATACGAACAGGGATATCATTTTATAAAGCTAGTGGAAAAAAGGCTTAATGTGCCTTGCCACCCTCCTTGTCCTAGAAACTAGTTTATTATAACTATAGAAGACCTCTGGGCTTTGTCAGGGGGACCCCATACCTCCAGGTTTAGATGCAAGGGTTTACATCTCCAGAAAAACACAGTTCTTCTCTTCAGCAGGATTTTCTTCAAGTGTCTGAACATGCCTACACGCAATAGTAAAAGCACCAGTTTTTCAGTAGTGCACCTGTCGCAGTATTATGTCTAACATGAGTGGGACTGACCAACGCAGATTAACGGAGCACATTGTTTTTTGACCTTGAACACGCTGTGCAGACAGAACCTCAGAGTATAGCAACAAAAGTGAAAGGTAGACGGTTCTCATGCGAACGAACACAAGCAGAGGGTTTGTGAAAACAAAGTCATGTAGAAACGTGTGCAAAAAGCGGCAACATGGCAGTCAAGCTTATACTAACTTATGTTAACTTAGCAATGTACGCAGTGAATCCATAACCTCACTACAGTGATTAAGCCAAACCCATCAATGAGCGCACTCTTCAGAACTGAATAATTGTCAGCATCCTCTTCTCTAACAGCGAGGAGCTTATCACTACCTTTGTTCGCAAAGGAGACCCACAGGATAGCTGTCCACTGCCCTTGAGGGAACTTCTAAACTTTGCAGGCCCTCTCTAAAGCAGTGATCCATTTCTGGATGTCATCCCCTCCTGATAAGGAGGGGCTATCCTGCTCAGGTTCCTAGTATCAAAAGTGTTTTCCCTGACTCTAGGGACACTAGGGCTGCCACCATGGGACTCTAGTCCCAGCTTTTTGGACTTCTAGGGCCTTCCTGTCAAGGGCCAACTGGTCTCACCCGAGTTGAGTCTAACCTTCTCAAGTTTGACCAGGTGGTATTCCCTTTCCAAGGAGTCATCTCTTGGTTAGAGATTGCAGTACCTAAGGAACGTCTTGAAGCATTGGACTCAGCAGAGTGAGACCTAGATCTCATCTGTCTGCTTTGAACCCTCCCAGGAGGAATAAAGGGAGACCTACGTTTAGGAACACCCTCTGTGCCATGTGCACTATTCCCTGGGTCAGAGTTCATCAAGGTAGAGTCTTCAGACTCCTCTTGATCATGCTCAGAATTAGGGCCACTTGGGGTTACCCCTCATGTCCCTTCTTCTGGCGCATCCCCACCCACTTTTTCTTGATCCCCCATACTGTCAGTGTTCTGGAGCTCATCTAGGATAAGCACCTCTAGGAGATGCTTAGTGGTTAGATTGCTACCTGTCTTTAACTTCCTAGAAGTACACATGGTCCTTAGTTCCTGGAACTTAAGACCACTGTATCTAGAAGACTGGGGTGCACTAGCATCCCAAACTAAAGATATGGATAATAGGTGTAGTGTGGTGTTGCACCTACCTAACCTAGTGTTAACTAAACTCTCTAAGGTTGGAGAAAGGGTTGTGCTAGACCCTCAACTACTCAACCCTAAGTGCAGTAGAACATACTTATTTTAAACTGTATTAGATGTGCCTAATGTTAGAAATGGTTTTTCAATTAATCCACACCAAGATTAGCTGGTAAAACAATGCAGGCTTGAATCCCAACCACTGCAAACCAATGTGGGAGGCCGGCTTAGTATATGGTGCTCACTTATGTAAGTGTAGCACCCTGCACTAATCCAGACAACCCTTATGATAATTTTAGTGGTCTTAGACAACCTTAGAAAACTCTCTAAATGGTATCTGTGGAGAGCAGCATTTCGGCTTATTCCAGGAGGAGTGTAAAGCAGCTTGTTTCACCAGATCTTAATCTTATTGGTATAGGTTAAGTGAAAAAGAACCACACAGTGTATTTATAAAAATAGGTAATTATTATAAGACACTCACTAACACATAATAACATCTCCTACCTGGAGATATATCACAATGCACACAATACTTTGAAATAAAAACAAGTAAGTACCATAAATACACAGTGGTCGCCAGGGGGAGACCACACCATACACTAAAAAAGGGGGATGCCAATCACGACTTGGGTCAAAACTATAAGATATGCTAGAGACAGAAAGAACTACCCAAGGTAAGTACCGAGGAACCCAAGGAGGCTGTGTGCCGTGTGGGAACACGACCGCTTACTCAATTCAAGTCAATGGGTAAGTCGCGGTTGCAATTTTAGAGATGAAGGACCCTTCCCAGTGGACCCTGAAGAAACCCTGCTGAAGACAGAAGGTTGGAGAGCTATCCCACCTGTGGATACCCTAGGAACCAGGATACCTACACCGGGGAAGGCAGGTGCATAGGTTTGAAGTAGCTTTGGAAACCGCCGTCGAACCCAATGGAGGGCTTCAGGAAGATGCCGCTGTTGAAAAAGGTCAAAGTGTCCAATGGGATCCAAAAGGTGGATTCAAGTTGAGAAGTACCTGCAAGCAGAGGGGACAGAGTCTATGCCACTCAGGAGTCACAAGGGGGAACAGGATACGAATGCCCTCCGGGAGATGCAGTAGAGTTGACGATGACCTTAGAGCTGCATCTGTGTGGACCAGGCCATGCTGTGGAAGACTAGGAGCCGTTCACGAGCTGTCCCACACTGGATGATGACAGCTGAAGGGTAGGTGTCCATCAGAAGCACCAACAAGCCTTGGCAACCCCAAACAATGTGGCAAGCAAAAAAGGTGCAGAGTTAGGACCAGCAAGGTCCAAGTGGCTCACCACAAGCAGGGGAGTTGGAGTAGGCCACAAGCAATTAGGGAAGCCCACTGGGATCAAAGAAGTCCCTTGAAAGGGACCCGAAGATCTCTGGAGACAAGAGTCACAAGCCTTAGCAATGGTCAGCCGACACGGTGCACAGGGGGTCGGATCTAAGGGTGCTGATGAGGGATATTGTCTGCAGACCCGATCTGAAGACAGTGCAGGCATCGATGGAGCTGTAGACCCGCCGCCTGTTTTACTGAACCCGCCGGAGGCCGTAGGAGCCCAGGATCAGCAAACCGGTCAGCTAAATTGCGGTGTGAGCAGATGCAGGGGAGTGACTCCTTCACTCCAAGGGAGATTCCTTCGGATGTCTTGGATGTCCACAGGGCCTATGAGGGACCTGTATGGAGCACGGACACTGACGTTACAACAGACATGCAGGACGCGGAGACCTGTAGCAGTCAGAGTCTTCCCGGTTGCAGTCTCAGTTCCTAGAGAAAAGTTTGATACGTTCAGTCAAACACAGTCAGTTTTACTTGGTCAGAGTGTCCAGACGGTTGAAGAGGACACAGAGTTGAATCGGAATTGAATCCCATGACGAATCTAAAGACCTACCCACAGGTAAGCCAGTAAATACCCTAGTGAAAGGGTTGGGATGAATCAGGGGTCCCTCCCAAAAGAGGGGCTGGACAGTGGGGAGGATACTCCCATATCCTTTGTCCAGTCTCGCGCCAGAGCGGGGGCCTAGTGCACCCTAAACTGGTTTGAACTGAAGTATGCAAGGAGGGCACCAAATGTGCCCTTCAAGCAGTCTCAGCGGCGCTGGCAAGTGCCCACCACTCTCCCCCAATACACTAAACCCTGTCTGGGAGGTGTTCACACCTCCCTGTGACAGGATATCTAGTGTTCTGCCTTCCCCTGCTTGGGCTTGGCTCCGTAGCAGGAGGGCAGAAACATGTCTCCGGTCCGCAGCAGCCCTAGCTTGCTGTCTGGTTCTGGAAGAATGGTACCTGGAGCACCGAAGGCCTCCCGGAGGACCTTTACAGTGCATGCAATCATACCTCCCACACCATGGTGTAGGGGTATGATTCCAACATGTTTGATACCAAACATGACAGGATTTGTTACAGCCGGTTTAGAGATGGTCATTGCGTACTGACGCATGGCCACTTTATATGTCGTAATGGCTGATGCATTTACAACCTGGGATGTAGGGGTTCCCTGTTCATTCAGGGGCACCCTCACACTTAGAACCGAGCATCCTGCCTTCAGGATTGATAGGCCTGCCTCAGGGGTGACTTATAGGTGTTAAGTGTAGTGACCTCAGGTATAGGGAAACCTATATCTGTCATAAGTGGTGCTAGCACCAGCTTACACAGGCTGCAATGGAAGGCCTGGAGTCATAATTTGAGTGGTCTCTCATGGGTGGCATGATACATGCTTCCGCCCATGGGTGACCCCTAGCGTACCTATGCCCTGGGTACCTTAGTACCATATACTAGGGACTTATAAGGATACACCAGTAGCTAATCTGTGGTGTACCTAAGTACTTACCATAGCCAATTTAAGGGAGAAAGCACAGAGACTGGGTTCCTGGTTAGGGGGATCCCCGTCAGACTAGTCAGAAACAGCATAACGCCAGGCAAAAAGTGGGGGTAACCATTAAAGCAGATCCTACTTTCCTACTATAAGGATACCACAACTTTTTTAGGGCCTGTACCCTCCCCCCCTTCGCATCTCCCGAGGCTGAGATTAACTAATGGCATGGGGTGGCACTTAGTGATGTTATCTGTGTAGGTCACTTGGTAAGTTTGCCCAAGAAGAATCTGCTCAGGTGACATCAGTTTCTCAGCCACCATGATGACATTTGCACCTCTGTCCCTGTAGATTTCTTCCTCAATATCATTAAGGAGGGGATGCTGCCTGTATCTCCTCATATGAATAGGCCAGGCAGTCAAAGTTGCAAGGTCAATGCAACCCTCTGATACCAGGGCAGCCTCAGTGGTTTCTTTGGCTACACCAGAGTCCACTGCAGTTCCCAAGGTGAACCCAGCTACACCCTTGGGGGTAATACTACTACTAGTGCTACTGCTAGGGGCACTAGGGGAAGTAGTAACAGTACCAATACTCTTTTTAGGACATATAGCATCAGATGACTTATGGCCTTTTCTCTTACATGCAAAGCACAAAGGTTTCTTATTAGAAGAAGATGAGGATTTGGAACCCCAGAGGAAGATGTTTGTGGCCCTACAGAAAACTCAATGTTTTTATCCTTAGGTTTCTCCCCATCTTTCTCTTGAGACTTAGAATCATTCTTTTTCTTGTGGTCACCCCCACCATGAGACTTCTTTCTCACCCCGGTGATGACCCATTTGTCGGCCTTCTTTCCAAATTCTTGAGGAGAGGTCAGATTGGAATCCACCAGGTATTAGGGCAGATTTTCAGGCCTACAGTTATTAAAAATGTGCTTTCTCATGATCAAATTGTACAGCCCTTCATAGTCACGTACATTACTAGCATGTAACTAGCCTTTCAGAGCCTTAACAGCACAGTCTACAAAATCAACCCAGTCTTGTGAAGACTGCCTCTGGGTTTCTCTAAACTTAACCCTGTATTCCTCAGTAGTAAGCCCAACCCCATCAATGAGTGCCTCTTTCAAGACCTGATAGTTGTATGCATCCTCTTCTCTAACTGCCAAAAATGTATCTCTGCCTTTGTCTGCAAAGAAGAGCCACATGATAGCTGTCCACTGCTTCTGGGGGCCTTTTGTACTTTACAGGCACTCTCCAGAGCATTACTCCACTAGCTTTGTAAGGAGACTATCCTGTTGAGATTCCTAGAAACAAAGTGTTCCTCCCTGACCTTGGAGTCTCAATTGCTGTCACCATGGGGATCTACCCCCAGATTCTTCCTTTCTCTCTCCACCTCTCCCCAGACACCTGACTCGGACTAGATTCACCATTAGAAGACATGGTACTAGTGTAGTGTATGTGCATCTAACCTATCCTAGTGTTCTAAGCTTTTAAGGGATTGGAGAAAGGGCTGTGTTAGACCCTTGACACTCAATTCATAAAGCTTTGCAAAGAATTGCTTATTCTGTTACAGGTATAGTATATACCTAAGTTAGTAGTAGTTTCCTGTGGAAACCCCACTTATGACTAAGTGGCAAAGCAATGCAAGTCTTTATCCCAACCACTGCACCACCAATGTAGGAGGCTGACTCAGTACAGGTGTGCACTTATGTGTGATACACCCTGCACGGAATCCAGGCAACCCTTAGTGATAGTATAAGTGGTCCCTGATAACCAAAGCTCTCAAGGGGTAGCTTGGAGAGCAGATAAGGTTTATCCAGGAGGGTGTAAAGCGGGTGCAATTACCACACAAGTCAGTCAGTGATGTCCACAAGGGAAAGACCCACAGAAGTGTTAGAAAAATAGGTACTATTTATTATTACACTAGTCCCTAAACTACTTTGGTATTTCTCCTACCCAGAAATATGCATACACAACAAAAACATCATAAAAACAGGTAGGTAAGCACTTAAAAACACATTGGCCCTATGGGGGGTGGGGGCAAACCGTATACTAAGTAAGTGGAATGCGAAAGGGGTACCTAACCAAGACTACCACCCAAGGATCTGTAGGCCAGGGAAAGCACGGAACCACCAAAGGTAAGTAACAGGGAGTCACTAGGCTCCCTGGTATACAGGTGATGCCCCGGGTCAGTGTCAATAGGATAACATTGGGAAGTCGCGGTTAGGATTTTTAGGATCCAGGATCCTTCCAAGAGGAACTCGAGGAAACTCATTTGAACCAGGGAGGTTGGAGAGTATCAGAACCAGAGAAGGATACCTACACCACGGAGCCCGGGGGTATAGGTGTGAAATGGTGTTGGAACCACCTGCTCAAGGCAATGGGGATCTTTGGATGTTCAGCTGCTACGGTGACCCGTGAACCAAGTCGGTGGAACACAGGTGTGGGTTCCAGAAGAGAAGTGCCTGAGGAGAGAGGAGACAGAGCCCAAGCCACCTGGAGTCATCCAGGAGGTGCAGCAGCACAATGCCAACCCTTCTCGTGGGTACTTCACGGTAGGATGGAGGCCTTGTAGTTGCAGTTGTGGAGTCCAGGCAATGCTGTAGGATCACAGTACCTTCAACAAGCTGTCCCACGATAATCAGTAAATTGCTGGTGGGTCTGGCACCAGCAGGGTAACCAATGCGCTTTGGCAAATGCAACAGATGTGTTGAAGGAAGAGTTGGAGAAAGGGGGATTCACCCACGACAGGTAAGTTAGGGCCAGCCCTCAGCACACAGGAGAACCAGTAGGAATTGATGACGACCCCGGAGGGACCCTCTGGCAGTAGGCAAAAGGAGTCTCATGAAGTCCTCAGCAGCACAAAGAAGATGGGAAGTCCACGTTGCAGGAGATGCAGTGAGGATGTTGCTTTTGCAGCTGGGTGATGCTTGAGGCTGAGGTATTTTGGAACTCAAAGACTTCGGGACTAGAGAGTCAACAAGCCTTGGTAACAGCAAACAGATTAGGTGCACAGGGGTTTGGTTCCAGCAGCTCCATGAGCGATTGCAGTCTTTCAAATTGCACAGAAGACCGGTCAGACCTTGGGAAGGTCACCAAACCACCACCTATGTTGCAGAGCCTTCAAGAGTCCATGCAACAACAGGATCGACAAGCCGGTCGTTGTCAAAGAGGTGCCTGCGAAAACAGGAGAGTAACTCCTTCACTCCAAGGGAGATTCCTTCTTGCTGTCCTTGATGCATACAGAGTCCTTGTGACCCTAGAGGATGCACGGCTATGGATTTTGCTGAGTCTTTGTAGAGACCAGGGACAAAGTCGCAGAAGGAGCCCTCCTACTAGTAGCAGTTTTGTCTTGGTTCCAGGTGAAATCCAGCCGCAGAATCCAGTGTCCAGCAGCAGAAGTCTTTGGAAGAGTCTTGCAGAGGAATCCTGGTCAAGACGAATCTTGGGTCCCACCCTCAGGGGGGCCCTTAAGTAACCCAAGAAGGGGGGTGGACAGCTTCTGCAGTGACCCACCTATCAGAGAGGGTCAGGGACGCTACTCTGGTGGACTGACCAGTCAGGTGCTCCCAGGGGCCTCTGCTTATCTTGCTTTCAAGATGGCAGAATCAAGTGGCCCCAAGGGGAGGAGCTGGACAGGACAGAGGTCACACCCCTGTCTTTTGTGTGGTCTCGCACCAGAGCAGGAGCTGAGGGCTCCTGCACTGAAGTAAACCGGTTTATGCAAGAAGGGCACCAAATGTGCCATTGAAAGTAGTTTGGTGGTGCTCAGAATCACTCCCACCCTAGCCCAGAGACACCTAATTCAAAGGAGATGGAATGACGTCCCTCCTTCAAGGGAAATACTTTGTTCTGCCTTCCACTGCCTGAGTGAGGCTCATCATCAGGAGGGCAGAACAGTATCTCGGGTCGGCGACAGCACTGGCTTGCACGTCGATCCATGGTATCAGGCAATTAACACTGAAATCGGTGTAGTTGCATGATTTCAACATGTTTGATACCAAACATGACTATGTTCAGGGTAGCCATTATGTAGTTGGACATCCTGTGCTGAACAGTGTCCACTACATAACTTAAGATGGCTTCCCCGCACTTACAGTGCCCAGAAATTGGAGTCTGGGATTTGTAGAGGTGTCTCTACTCGTGTAGGGACACCCTCAAACTTAGGACCATGCACCATGTCCTTGGGCTGAAGGGCCTACCTTAGGTGTGACTGTAGTGAAAGAGGCACTCTTGTGGTTTGGTACCCTATGATGACTTTCGACTACCATCATTTTTATTGACTTTAGTGTGTTATTTTACGCTAGCCTGGATATATGAGATGGTCCTGTATATGCCTGTTTCTCATCTTTCTTGTAATCTTGCTGTGTTTCAGTGGGAGCTGTCACGGAGTAGAACAGTCTTGCCAAGAATAGAAGGTGTGGGATGTGCATTTGAAAGCGTGAGAGGGACAGAGAGGTGTGGAATGTACTTTTTGGTTTCGAAGTGCAGTGCTGTGAGCGGTGTTGCACACATGTGCTTGGTGTTGTATATTGAGAGATAAAGTATGTGATGCTATAAGCAGTTGTGCACAAATGTGTATTGTGTTGTACAGTTGTGAGAATTATGAGTTCTTACTATTGGCTTTGACATGGCCTCATGTCATCCTTTTTCCTGACTTTGCCTCGCTTCAGTTTTTCTGCGTGCACAGCAGTGCTTGCAAGTTGTTTGGGTTATTCACATTCAAGGTCTTTCTGTTTTTCTGAGCAATTGCTTTTGTTTAATGTACTCTGGAAGGCTTTGTGGGAGCTTCATCGAGTTAGAGGCTGGAAGATGTGAGAATGTACAACTCTGTCTCGGAGTCAAAATACGGGAGCTTGGCCAGCCTCCGTCTTGGCCTTGACACAGACTGGTACAACCAGCTCGGTTTTTTCTAATGAGGTGAGGTTTTCTAGAAGCTTCGTCTTACATTTAGTAATGGTATTTAAGCTGGGAACCTTCGAGGGCCAGGTGGAAGCTCACCACAGAATAAACGTATTGCTGTTTAGGTGACGGAATTTGAGTCCTGATCAAACTCCTTCCTGGGCTGGTGAAGGGCTCCCCAAGCTTGAGTTGGCAAGGATGTTCTCAGAAAATACACAGGATGGCAATTAGGACGTTTCAATAAGAATTTATTGGTCCATTGACAGCCTTTTGTAAAACATATGTGCGGCGAATATCAGGAGACAGAAGCATACGAAAGAGATTGCCAGTACCAATATAGTGAATAGTAGATACATTTCTACCATAGTACTAATAAGATGAACAGAAACAGTTCAGATAAAAACAGTAGCACTTGCATATTCCTTAAATGCTCGCCCTAAGTAATTGGCTGAAATGTACCTAGCCTAACCTAGGTGTATATGTGCATAGATATGTGTATCTGTAGCCAAGAAACCCCAGGGGATGAACCAGCCCTCACCTGGTGGTTTAGAACGAAGGACCCCATCTCTGCATCGAGGATGACATCCTGCAAGGGATGTCAGACTGCTGCTTGTCGGAGATTCGGCATGCAGGGCCCCAGTCTCAGCTTGGAGGAATTCTCCTCTAATTTGTAGGGGGGGGGGGTGAGGGTCTTTTATACTAAAGTGATCACTCCAGGGTTTTTTCTAGATTCTATCTGTTTTTACAACAACCATTGATGTTTTGAAAACAATCATAAATGTTTTGAAAACAATCACCAACGCTTTTCTAAACAAGTGTGATCATGCACAGCTGCTGTTGGCCAAGGATGAAAAAAAGTGGAGACCCTTATACAGAATAAATCTGCAGTACCTGGGGACATGTTTATGTACGTCAGGTACAGGGATTCTGATAGAAGACTAAGAGCCTGGTGTTGAAGAGACAGGAGCAAATTATTAGGTAAAAGCTCACCTGTTTAGAATCGTTATAGTCGTGTGGATGGGATGTTGTATGTAAAATGGAGTATACATGACAGGGCTATCCCAAAGGTCATGACAACAGCATATTGTTTTTGTAAGCTGCACATCATGACAACAAGTTACAGATAAAAATGTCACAAATGGCTGTTTTTTCCTGATCATTTTCATTATTTTTTTTAACATGTTCTTAGAGTGTACCTAGAGAAATCTGCAGAAATAGCCCCTTGCTGAATGCAAAATTGTTTCCACTTTTAAAAAATATAGGGTTTTTTTCTGGATCACCCATGGATTTAACACCTGTTTGCATCACAAACTGCGAGCAAGATAAAATCCCAAATTTAGAATAAATGGACATTCTAGAAAAATGCAAAAACTGTGGTAAAAAATGTTTTTTGATACAACTCTGCTTGTTCCTAAAAGCTAGGAAGATAGTAATCCCAGCACAGAAAACCTTTCATTGTTGCCATTTTAAGAAAACAAAAGCATACAGTTTCTTACACAGCACTTTATTCTCATTTTTTACACAAAAAAACTAAATTTAGCGATATTGTGGCTATATTTTCTGTTCCCTCCGGATGAATCTTCAAACCTTGGGTACTTTGAAAAAATATATTTTTGAAAAAATGCAGAAATTTGGCATAGGATAGCTTTTGTTGGAAAAAGGTTAAATTTTACACATTAGAAAAAGCCCTTACACTGTTATCGCCCTCATGTCAATGTCCAAAAATTGAACAGTATGTAAAATCACTGGTCTCAAAGGATTCCAGAATAAGGAAGGTGCACACGATGCGGAGTCAATAAATCAGGCCAAATGTATCCAAAATTGCTTCTTTTTATTAAATTAATTGTAAAAACTGGCACACAGCCAACGCGTTTCATTCCCGTTTTCCAGAGAGAACTTCGTCAGGGCTGTAACAATTATAAACAAACATAACGTAAATACAACGTAACAACAACACAACGAAAATAATAACAAAACCACAACTCAAAGATGGCCTACATAGAACTACAATTATATAACACATCAATACATTACAAACAAATATATATGCACAATTACACATTATTCAAACATGTATATATTACATCAAACAAATAGAAAATCAATTCATATTTCCAAAAGAGAAAAAAGAAAAGCAAACAAATAATGCTAAATCAAAAAACCAAACACAGTACCTACATTAGATAAACATATACATAAAGAGGAATAGAGGTAAAAGCCAGGCAGCAACCGTAAGCGAGAGGGGTAACCATAGAAAAGAAGAGAAAGGGGAGGGGGGGAGGCACCGCGTGCCGGTGAAAAGTTTAAGTAAAATGAAATTGTTCTCATCTTAAGAAGTAGTACGCTTAGAGAAGACTATATGAATTGTGAAATTGTATAAAATATATACCACAGTCACTATGCAAGGTGCAAGAACAGGGGCAAACTTATTTCTCACCTCAAGAACATCTGGCTTCGGACTCAATATGTAGTTTCTAACGCTATAAGTAAAATTTCAAATCACGGTAAGCATCAAATCAGAAATCGGCATGTAGTTTAAAATATATATTAGAAGTAAAAAATAATAAAGACCAATACCGTCCCATGGATGTCAATCGACAAATATAAAGCAATTTGCTCATATCTGTAATACAGATAAAGGATCTCCTTAGATCAAATAGTCTAAGTGCTCCACAATGTATCCAATGCCCATATAGTCCAAGAAAATAGGCTCCATGAGCCTCACAACTCATACATATACCCCGAACTCACCTCAAATACAGGAAACACCAAGATCATTAAATCGGGTATATTTAAATGTAAGACCACACGAGTCCAAGGATAGCTCCCTTTCCCAGAGGGTTTACAGTAAATGATTCATGCTGTCAAGTCTGTTAACCCCTTGTATGCCCATGACGAGCTGGACTCGTCATGGAGCACAGTCGCGCTGTACCCATGACGAGTCCAGCTCGTCATGAGGCATTCCCTAGGGAATCCCTCTGGTGCGGGCACCAGAGGGATTCCCTTTCTGCCAAAATAGCCTCTGGAGCTGGGGATCCACCCACTAGACACCAGGGAGCGGGGAGCGGCCCCTTGGGCAAGGGCCTTTGCTCCCCCCAGTTTATTTTGGGCATTATTTTGTCTTTTTGCCCCCCATGGGGTGCAGATGGAGGCAGTAGCCCCCAATCTGCCCCCGGGGGGCTAAAAGCCCACTAGACACCAGGGAAATTTATAAAAAACAACAATAGGGGTGGGGGCTGCCAAAACGGTCAGGCCCATGCCCCCACCCCACCCCCCAATAATCACAGTCTTTCCGCCCCCCCCCCCCGGGGGGCAGATGGGGCATTGGCCCCTAATCTGCCCCTTCGGAGGGGCAGAAAGCCCACTAGACACCAGGGATTTCTTTTCTGTTTTTTTATGGGTGGGGGCTGCCCGAAACTGGCACACCAATGCCCCCACCCACCCACCACCATTACAGCCTTTCTGCTTCCCCTGGGGGGCAGATGGGGCATTGGCCCCCAATCTGCTCCCCCGGGGGGGCAAAAAGACCACTAGACACCAGGGAATTGTAAAAAAAAAAAAATAGAGGTGGGGGCTGCCCAAAACGGGCAGGCCCATGCCCCCACCCCACCACCCAATTATTACAGTCTTTCTGCCCCCCCGGGGGGCAGATGGGGCATTTGCCCCTAATCTGCCCCTTCGGGGGGGCAGAAAGCCCACTAAACACCAGGGATTTTTTTGGCGCAATTGTTTTTAGGGTGTGGGCTGCCCGAAACCGGCACGCCAATGCCCCCACTCTCCCCCCCACAAAAATGACTGTCTTTCTGTCCCCCAGGAGGCAGATGGGAGCTGTAGCCCCCAATCTGCCCCCCCCCCCCCGGGGCGCAGAATGCCCACTAGAAACCATGGATTTGTTTGTTTTATTAATGTAGGGGTAGGGGCTTCCCAAAATGGCCATGACAATACCCCACCCCACCCCCAGAGAAATTCCAGTCTTCCTGCCCCCCCCCCCCGGGAGGGCAGATGGTGGCAGTGGCCCAGTAGGCGCCAGCGAGTACGCAGGCTTTTTTTATGCGTGGGGGCTGCCCAAAATGGTCATACCAATGCCCCCACCCCCACAAAAAATAGCCACAGTCTTTCTGCCCCTTTAGGGGCATATCGGGATGAAACCCCCTTCCCCGATTACCCCCAGGGCGGCAGAAAGCCCACTGGGCTCCGATTTTTTTTTAACAATGTGCATACCTGTGGATTTTGGGCCTAGCGCAGTTGGCACGTAGGCAAACCTAGCAAACCTGTACATTCTTTAAAACTAGACACCGAGGGGAATCCTGGATGGGGTGACTTCACTGGCTCTCACCAGGTTCTGTTACCCAGAATCCATTGCAAACCTAAAAATGTGTTCAAAATAACACATTTTCCTCACATTTCTTTGTCGGAAAGTTCTGGAATATGCGTGGGTCCACAAAATTCCACCCACCCTGCGTTCCCCAAAGTCTTCAGAGAAAAATGGTACTTCACTTGCGTGGGTAGGCCTAGTGCCCGCGTCAGGCAAGGGCCCAAAACCTATTGGGGAGACATCAAAATTACCTATCACAAAACAACCTGATTTTGCAAAGGGGGTCCTATGAGTTTTTGGCCCCGGGATTGGCGGCCACCTAGGGAAACCTACCAAACCCACACATTTCTGAAAACTAGCACCCGGGGGATTCCAGGGAGGTATGGCTTGCATGGATCCCCCAACGTTTCCTTACCCAGAATGCCCTACAAACCTCAAATTTAGCTGAAAAAATCACCTTTTTCACACATTTTTGTGTGGGAAAGTTGTGGCATCACCGGGCTGACACAAATTTCCTACCACCCAGCGTTCCCCCGGGTCTCCTGATAAAAATGGTGCCTCACTCGTGTGGGAGGGCCAAGAACCCGCGACAGGCAAGGGCCCAAAACGTATTAAGGCGACATGAAAATTGCCTACCTCAAAATGACCTGGTTTTGCAAGGGGGGTCACCTGGGTTTTTGGCCCGGTGCTCGGTGGCCACCTAGGGGAACCGACCAAAACCACACATTTCTGAAAACTAGACAACCGGGGGATTCCAGGGAGGTATGGCTTGCGTGGATCCCCCAACGTTTCCTTACCCAGAATGCCCTGCAAACCTCAAATTTAGCTGAACAAATCACCTTTTTCACACATTTTTGTGTGGGAAAGTTGTGGCATCACCGGGCTGACACAAATTTCCTACCACCCAGCGTTCCCCCGGGTCTCCCAATAAAAATGGTGCCTCACTCGTGTGGAAGGCCCAAGTACCCGCGACAGGCAAGGGCCCAAAACGTATTGAGGCGACATGAAAATTGCCTACCTCAAAACGACATGGTTTTGCAAGGGGGGGTCACCTGGGTTTTTGGCCCGGTGCTCGGCGGCCACCTAGGGGAACCTACCAAACCCACACATTTCTGAAAACTAGACACCCGGGGGATTCCAGAGAGGTATGGCTTGCGTGGATCCCCCAACGTTTCCTTACCCAGAATGCCCTGCAAACCTCAAATTTAGCTGAAAAAATCACCTTTTTCACACATTTTTTGTGTGGGAAAGTTGAGGCATCACCGGGCTGACACAAATTTCCTACCACCCAGCCTGTCGCGGGTACTTGGGCCTCCCACACGAGTGAGGCACCGTTTTTATCGGGAGACCCGGGGGAACGCTGGGTGGTAGGAAATTTGGGTCAGCCCGGTGATGCCTCAACTTTCCCACACAAAAATGTGTGAAAAATGTGATTTTTTCAGCTAAAATTGAGGTTTGCAGGGTATTCTGGGTAAGGAAACGTTGGGGGATCCACGTAAGCCATGCTTCCCTGGAAGCACACGGGTGTCTAGTTTTCAAAAATGTATAGGTTTGCTAGGTTTCCCAAGGTGCCCGCAGAGCTAGGGTTCAAAAACTACAGCTAGACATTTTGCCAAAAAAGGGTCATTTTTCACTGCGAAATTGAGGTGTGACCATGTTGCGTTTTGCGCCGTTTCCTGTCACGGGCACTAGGCCGACCCACACAAGTGAGGTACCATTTTTCTAGTAAGACTTTGGGGAACGCAGGGTGGGTGGAAATTTGTGGATCCACGCAGATTCCGGAACTTTCCACCACAGAAATGTGGGGAAAATGTGTTTTTTTGACAATTTTTTAGGTTTGCAAGGGATTCTGGGTAACAGACCCTGGTGGGAGGCAGTCAAGTCACCCCATCCTGGATTCCCCTGGGTGTCTAGTTTTCAAAAATGTATAGGTTTGCTAGGTTTCCCAAGGTGCCCGCAGAGCTAGGGTTCAAAAACTAGAGCTAGGCACTTTGCCAAAAAAGGGTAAATTTTCACTGCGATATTGAGTTGTGACCACGTTGCGTTTTGCGCCGTTTCCTGTCGCGGGCACTATGCCTACCCACACAAGTGAGGTACCATTTTTATCGGGAGACTTAGGGTAATTCATATTTGTAAAGGAACTGTTATTATCTATTGACTTTCGATGCATTTCTCCCTTCCAAATGAAAGATATTGTGTAAAAAAGAAGTCATTCTAAAAAAAGACTGATAATTCTCATGCTAGTATGAGTATTCCCAATTTCAGAAATGTGCAAATATCTACTGTTTCTAAACTCTATATTTTGTTCCCATTTCAGAAATACACAGGTGTCTTTCATACCGATTTTTCCATGTACACATTTTTACAGAATAATTACTATATACCCGGTACATAATAAAAAACCATTGCAAGTTGCTGCTCAGTTTTTGGCTCTGGGTTCGTCGGGTTCTTGGTGAACCTACAAGTCCTATATATCCCCACAACCAGTAATGTCCAGCGGATGTAATTGTATATTGCTTTCAAAGAGCTGTGATAATTAGAAGAATGTTACAGGTGAAAACGTTGACACAAAAGGCTGTTTTTTTCAACTAATTTTCAATTTATCCTATATTTAACTGTTAGTTTCTATAAAAAAACCTTGATGGATATACACAAATGACCCCTTGCTGAATTCAGAATTTTGTCTTCTTCTCGAAAATGTATAGCTTTGCAGGATCCATTATTGCTTTTGTAGCCATTTCTGCCATTAACTGGAAGGAGGTCAAAAGCACAAAAAAATAGCAAAATTAGGCTATGTCCCAGAAAAATGCCAAAACTGTGTAAAAAATGTTGGGTTTCTGGCAAAAGTCTGGTATCCCCAAAAAGCTGGGGAAATGGTGATTTCAACCCCACAAACCCTTTTTTGATAACATTTGCAGGGAAAAACCCAGATGCTTTTATTTGCAGCCCGTTTTTCCCATTTTTCCGGAAAAAAAAACAACTTTGCTGTATTTTGGCTCATTTCGGTGACCCCTCTAGGAGAATCCACAAACCCTGAGTACCTTTAGAATCCCCATGATGTTGGAAGAAAAGGACGCAAATTTGGCGTGGATACCTTATGTGGTCAAAAAGTTACAGGGGCCTCAGCGCGCACTACCCCAAATAGCCAAAAAAGGGCGTGGCACAGGAGGGGAAAAGGCCTGGCAGCGAAGGGGTTAAAGAAGAGAGTAAACAGTAAGGACATCAGTGGTCTCAAAGGGTAACAAAGTGCAAAATACATTTGCCTTTAATCTACTCCTCCCACAATTCTACCCTTAAAATTAGTTGGATCCCGCTTCGTCCCTGGGGCAAACTGTGAACTGTGCTGCCGCTACCCCTGGAGGGGCCGTGTTTGCTGTTGCTACCACTGCTGTGGCTGAGGAAGGTTGCCGCATGGGACTCCAGCTTCCAGGAGTCCGTGCGTGTTCTCAGCTGTACCGAGGCCCGCCCACCCACCAACAAATACTCATAACACCTCGCGGAACCCGCTGCCGCGGGTCCCGCTTCGTCCCTGGGGGCAAACTGTGAACTGTGCTGCCGCTACCCCTGGAGGGGCCGTGTTTGCTGTTGCTACCACTGCTGTGGCTGAGGAAGGTTGCCGCACGGGACTCCAGCTTCCAGGAGTCCGTGCGTGTTCTCAGCTGTACCGAGGCCCGCCCACCTGCCAACAAACACTCATAACACCTCGCGGAACCCGCTGGCGCGGGTCCCGCTTCGTCCCTGGGGGCAAACTGTGAACTGTGCTGCCGCTACCCCTGGAGGGGCCGTGTTTGCTGTTGCTACCACTGCTGTGGCTGAGGAAGGTTGCCGCACGGGACTCCAGCTTCCAGGAGTCCGTGCATGTTCTCAGCTGTACCGAGGCCCGCCCACCCGCCTATTGGTTCCTGCCCCCTTCATTTATCCTCGTTAACCGCTGCGCGGGACGCGCGCGGGACGCCCAGGACGAAGCCCGGAGAAAGGGCGGACAGTCTGTGACAGTCCGGGACAGGAGGGGGCTGGAGGTGGCTGGGCCGGACCCAGTAGCGTGGGTGTAGCTCTAAGGTACTCAACCACTACGGTTGCCTCAGTAAGATTGTTGTGCCTCCCACCGTTGTATTAACAACTGTGACCTTTATGGGTTAGCCACCAGTTTAAGAGGGGGTGTGGTAGTGGGATTGCGTTTAAACGTCACTGTATGGTACCCCGCCTGTTTTGTCTGTTGTACCAGGTAACAGGATTAATTAGGCTGTTTGGTTGAGTTTACTATGTCTAAAGCGAAAAACGCCATTGTGACGGCCACCATGGACAATTATTTGGTTAAAATGGTGGATAAAATCAACCAAGAGCGCCGAAAGTCCCTGGGGCGCGTGGAATCCCTTGATATAACTTCCCCTTCATCTATTTTATCTACTTCCCCGTTTAACCCTCCCCGGCCGTCAACAACCCTAACCACTTGGATAGCCCCATTTTGGTGGTGCTTCCAGACCAAGTTCGTTCAGACGGTTTAAAACCTGGGGCTGCTATAGACCTAGAATCAAGTCTGGTTGGACATCCAGATCCACCGTTACCTTGTCCAACGGCTACGAGATCGCAGAGAGCTTTGCGTGCATGTAGGAGTAATAACAAGAATGCCCAACTAAAGCGGGGGGCGAGTCGCTCAAATAAGAGAGTGGATCCACCTTCAACTAGTGCTGTGGGTGACTTTAATCTAGTATCGGCCTCTACCTCGGCCACTTTAGACAGTGAGCTATTCGATCTCTTAATCAGTACCCTAGATGCTAAGTTTGACTTAATTGTCAAACCTCTATTGATTAAGCTTGACTTGGTTAATGCAGAAGTAGTTAGACTGGGAGGTATGTTGGAATCATTTATTAATCCCAGTATAGGTCACCTAGCTAAGGATAAGGATACAGGAGGCCATACCTCCAAGAGCGCTAGAGAGATTACTCCCACGGTTATGTCCAATACCCATATGCCTTCTCCAGAGGGTCTTTGTGAGAAGGTATCCATTGTTTCTAACCCCCCGCTGAGAACAGGTCGAAATTCTTTGTCTAAATCAGCCTCAGGGAACCAGGTGGCCCATAGTAATGGAAAAGCTAAAATGTATGTCAACTCACAGCCTGATTTACCACCGGACTGCGCACCTTATGTGGCAGTCCTAACCAATGTCCCCCCAGATAGAGAGACCGGATACAATAATACATATAGTGAATCCCATGCCTCTTTGAAAAATAAGACTGTGGACTGGCTTCATCGGGAGTGTGGTTTCCCAGTAGCTCTAGCAGATGAAATTTTAAGTACCAGAAGAATTAATTGGATAGGTAGCTCGCGCAAGAACTGTGGTGGCGATTGTATAGTTGTTAATTTTAGAAATCCCCAACTCGCCTCCACTGTTCTGCGAAGAGGCACTTCTCTCCCCTACCGAGATAACGGGATTTCCCTTCGTCCCCTAGGTTATTTTTATAGGCATTCATATAATCAGCCTAATTCCGATTACATTAGGGCGGGGGTTAGAGACTCGAACCTGCACACTACCTTTAATGTTGCTACGTCCAATAGATTTCAGTCTCTGAGTGGACTGGATTCCAACGATTGACTGGGTCCTGTCCAGAAGAAATTAAGGGATGAAGCTGTTTTTTCAGGAGGTGAGGGAGGCGATGTAATATTGGGGGTTTCCGACCTTGTGGGACCAAGTGCTGATTGTAGCCCTACTGTTGATCCCATTAATGACAACAGACGCTGTGAAGACGGGAGGTTGGTCTCTGATGATCGGGGTGGATATTCTTCCCTTATTAGTGTTCCTCACGGTCACAGCAGACCAATTTCTTTGAGCAAAAATTCTAACCTCTGGTTATGTTCAATTGCTAGTTGGAATGTAGCAGGTCTCTTATCCAAGGATGCCTGCTTGGGTTGGTTGGAGTTTATCAATGCTTTTAACATTATTTGTTTCCAAGAGACCTGGTGCATGGATCTAATCAATTATAATGGGCTTGTTTCTTATCAATTACCAGCTGTGGCGTCACCCTTGGGTAGGGCAAAGGGTGGGCTCCTGGTTCTGATCTCAGTGGAAGTTCCCATTATTGTCAAAAAACATGTATTGGTTGGGGTTCATTCCCAGATTTTATGGCTTTATCAGGAGCAAGGGAGAAATATTCTTTTAATAAACTTTTATAACAATATATTTGATAGTACCAGGCACCAGGTAGTGTTAGCTCTTGAGACCGCTTTGGCTGACATCATAATGGAGTTTGATATTGATTTTGATTATATTTGGGTGGGAGATTTCAACACTGCTGTTTGTCCCCTTTCCTCCCAAAGGGTCTGTGGATTTAATGATAGTTTAGGAGATGATGATCTCCACTTCCCCCATAACAACTATGGGGATGCTTTGAATAAAATCCTGACCACTTATGACCTGGAAATTTTGGTTAACGCGAAAAACGCCTCTGGAGAAATAATCCCCACCTTTACGGGAAGGAATGCAAACACTGGTAATAGATTTTATTTGCATATCCTCTAGTCTTAGTTCATGGTGTTTGACCCCTGTGGTCGTGGATAATGCGCTTAGCGATCACAATTGTATCACCATTGAGACAATTCTTTGGAAGGCGAAGCATGGCCCTAACATTTGTACCATTGCTAATATTGAACCGTTTCGACCGAATGGAACCAGAATTAGATGGAAAGGGGATAAAGCAGAGCTTGTGTCAAATTCCATTGTCTCAAGTTGTTTGATAGAAATCACTACCATTTTAGAAAGTGATGAGATTACCGATGAAATTGTGCATAATTTTACTAACATCAACCATACTATAGATAATAAATTTACCAAACATGGAAAGGTCAAGCCATTTAAACAAAAGGGGTGGTTTGACCATGCTAGTACCATCGCACTCAAGGGGCTTAAAGCCGCTTTGGCAGCCAAGCAAAGAGATAATAGAGTGGTTAGAGAGCTTAGAGCCACCTATCAGGCTGCAGTTAAACACAGGAAGTCTGAACTAAGGCAAGAGGCATGGGACAAATTAGATCAGGCAGCGGCTACTTCTGATTCCTCTTTATTTTGGGACACGGTTAACTGCCCGTTCCTAAAGGATGATAAGATGCCCGAACTGACGGCCAACGTCAGTGAGGGAAACTGGGTCTCCCCCTTCTCTGTGATCTTTGATTCTGATAGACAGAGGGGTGTGCATGAAGATGATTGGCCTATCATCCCCCTGAACATTTCTACAGCCGAAGTACAGGGAAGTATTATTGCAAGCAACGGTGGGAAGGCCCAGGGGCCCGATGGGGTGCCAATCAATTTGTATAAATTAGTCCCTGAGTTGTGGGGCCCGTTGTTAACAAATGTTTTTAACGCCGCAGTATGCAATGGAGTCCCATCTACCTGGGAGGAATCCATCATCATTCCTATTTATAAGAAGGGACACAGGGGTGACGTGAAGAATTATCGCCCAATCTCCCTTCTCGACTCCTCTGTGAAAATCATGAGCAGGGTGCTCTTGGTCAGGTTGGAAGAGTGGGCCGATTCTAATAATATTTTGGCTAATTGCCAATACGGTTTTAGGAAGGGACGAGGGACCATTGAACAATGCCTCAACCTCGACCTTTTAATTGGGAAATATACGAGGGCTAAGAAAGGCTCTCTCTATCTCTGCTTTGCAGATTTGAGCAGTGCCTTTGATATGGTGGACCATAACATTTTATGGGCCAAACTGCTTGATATGGGGGCACCTGAGGGCATCGTTTATTTCCTGGCACGACTTTATTCCAACCTTAGTACTAGTGTTCGTTATGGCCCGGGCGGGGAGCGTACCCCTAAGTTTAAGATTAGGCGTGGTATAAGACAAGGGTGTGTTCTTGCCCCCCTACTCTTTACCCTTTTTATTAATGAAGTCGATTCTGCCATGAAGACGGTGGTGGCAGATGCCCCGAAAATCAATGATTTTAACATCCCGGTATTACTTTACGCGGACGATGCCGTGATCCTGTCCAGGACTCCCATAGGCCTTCAACGTCTGATGGACAGGTTTTCTCTGTTCATCAAGGAGAGAAAGCTGCTGATCAACAAATCCAAAACCCACATCATGGAATGTGGTTTGGGGCGTAATAAACCCCATTCCTATTTCATTGATGGGCATAAGGTGCAAACGGTGAACTCCTTTAACTATCTTGGCATCAATTTTACTAAGAATGGTTGCTGGTCCAGCGAGATTGCCTATGTCCGGGCCAAGATGGCTAAATGTGCACATGGGGTGTTCAAGTTTGCTAGTAAAATTGGGGATAAACGGATTAAAGACATGTTAACAATTTATCAAATGAGATGTCTTTCGATTGCCCTTTATGGTGCTGGCGTTTGGGGTCACTCCTCGGCTCGGAGTCTCCAAGTGGAGGAAAATCTCTTTCTTAAGAGACTTTTGTGTGTGCCCATATCTGCCTCTAACAATCTGGCGCATAAAGAGCTTGGGATTCAACACCTCTCAGACCAAATTACCTTAAGACCATTAATGTTATGGCGCGCCATCTGGTCGAAGGAAGAGACTTCCCTAAATAGAGCCATCATCCGAGACTGTTTTTTAACTGACGACCACTTGAAGATTCCCTGGATTAAATTTGTTGTCAATAGTTTTCTAGAGATCTATGGTTTTGATATCAGAAAGGACATGTATGTTGCTTCTAGTTTGTCTAAGGGTGAGATGAAGAACATCTCTATGAGCCATAAATCAGAGAGGCGGGAGAGGATTGGTGGCAATTCTTCTACATGTATGCTCTACGGAAGATATTGTGAGACTGTGGGCTATCAACCGTACTTGAGCTATGTCACTAGAGCTTCCCACCAGTTTGTTTTAACTAGATTAAGGTTGGGGATTGTGCACCATTTGGTGGCCTTCCCCTGTACAAAAAAATATCCGATTGGCCCATGTCCATGTGATCATACTTCCGCACAAAGCACTATGCACTTTTTACTGCTATGTAAATTCTATGGTAACTTTCGCTCAGCCTTCTTAAAACCTATTTTTATGAAGTATGGAACTCGAAATGTTCATGATTCTATGAAGTTGTTTTTTAATCCCCACCCTGATGTTTGTTTTTTTACTGCTACCTTCCTCCTAAAAGCAGTTAAAGCAAGGACCAGCATGATATTTTAACTGTCTTTTTTAATCTTGTATTCTGTACTGTATATGGTTTTATGACCCCCCCCCCAGCGCCTTGAGACCCTACGGGTGAGTAGTGCGCTATACAAATTCCATGATTGATTGATTGATTATTTGTTGTGTGTATGTATGTGCTTTTATGGACTTTGTGTTTAAGCTCCGAATAAAGCCTAATGAAATGAAATGACACCTTGGGCCAAGTTCGCGCTATATAGAACTGCAAAAAAAAAATACACGGGCACTGCCTGACGCATAAATGCATGTTCGCAGGGGAGTAGTTTTATCGTTAAAAAATTGCTAATAAGACAAATCATAAGTAGTTGCAGGTTGGTGCTGCTTCGTGCAGTAGCACGTTTTAATGGCTATGTCGAAAATATATGAATAACGATACAAGAAACATACACAAACCCACCACCCATTAACATACTGCATGAGTTGAAGAGCAGCTACAGTTACAACTGTAGCGGGGAAAGGGCAGGCTCTCTGGGATCCGTCAGCCAATGAAAACGCAAAAGCATTTCTCTCTGCCAATCCTAGGCCACTGCGTAATCTGCGGCACCCCTATCCATTGAACATAGGGCAAGAATTGTGATAACGAATCCGAGGACACGCTGCTGTAGCCGAGTGCTGCAGCCAATAAACAACTGAGAGTAACTCCCACAGCCGATCTCAGGCCACCGCACTTTTCCCATATTCCAAGGATTATGTTTCCGTCTACTTGATTGGCGGGTCTATTGAGGTGCTATTGCTCTGGTCCTGTTCACCATAATTACCGTAATCACCGGACAAAGGACGTCCGTTACAGGAGAAATAACGGACAAGGCATTATACTCTATTACGGACAGACCATGGACATTGTAAACAGGTGGTCACCTTAGAAAGGACGCGCTGGATGTATGAATAATTGAAGATCGCCATTTCCTCACCATGCACCTGCACCAGGTCCTCACTGGCGCCGTAAACCCCGGAGACAATTGCTATTCCGTTGGTAGCTTCAACGACACTCCTTTCACGGTAAGAAACAGCTTGCACCTCGCTTCAGGGATTTCCAATATGTAACAGAATAGCTTCGCTGCGTGTCTGGGACCGTCAGTTCTCCGGTGAGCTCAGGGTTATCCTTCCACTAAACGCTGCAATACCTTCATTGCCATCATAGGGGGGGGGGTGCTTATAGAGATGCTACTAGACCCGTCCCTGGGCGAGTTTTAAATGCCGAGGCGCCGTTACCAGCGCACGGTTGTTAGATATGCCCTGGTGGTACTTGACCCCCAAGCGGCTGAAACTGCCCTTGCGCGATTTGGAGAGGATATCAGAGTTGCCGTAGCGGCAGACTAAGATGAAGCTCATGATGCCATTTCACCCATACTTTTTATATATGGGTTTGCATTCGCACCCGGCATATTTTTTTTTATTACAGCTCAACATGCATCAGATAGATGCAGGGTTACAGCGCCGCAAGCTGCCGGAGAAGTCTTGTAAATATCCATAGGGTTTGCTTGAGTAGCCCTGTTCCAGACCGTAGTCTGCTTGAATTAAGCTGGCTCTTGGCATATGGTCTTCTAGCCCTTCCCTGGCATCGCTTTCCGGGGACCTTTGCATTTCTCCTGGCACTTAACCCAGTGATAGTTGCAAGTGATAATTAGATACACTGGCATCGAATCAGGAAGTTTGGTGCTAGAGTTAGTGTCTCACAGACTCCTGAAGCTGCAAATTGGCCTCGTGAGATGCACAACACCTTCAGCTAGTTCTGACTTTTTAAAGAATAGCTTTGTGGGACTTGTAGTTGTACGTTTTCCAATACAACTATGGGCTTAAAATCTCTACTGTGTAAATGTTGATATAAAAACAAAAGAGCAGAACCAGTGGAAGGTGTGTAACGTGATACGAGGCCTCATTGTCAGCTGTGTTGACTCATCAGATCTGGCCGTTTTTTGGATGGATCTTCTCACCCTTCAAATTCATAAGATGCTAAAACATCGCAGATACCAAAACTTTAGCGGGACTTTACGGTTTAGATAGCTGTCCTGTAACCAAATGTGGTAGGTTGCTAAAGCTTCCATGAAACCAAAGTAACGGAAATGTCAAAACGACCCTTCCATTTCCCCGTAACTCTATAAGTCTCCCAAAACATGTTTCCTGTAAGCGGAATATCTTGAGAAGAATTTTCTTTTCGTGTCAGCGCGTTTAAGGCTTGCATGATTTTTCCAATTACGTCTGTTCTTTGCAAATTTAAATGCTAATTGTGATATTGTTGTCTTCAGCCCTGTTGTTTGGTCTATATTTTAAAACATGACCTACCATTTTATCCGGATTCTTTCACAATATCCCTTGATGTTGAAAGGTGAAATTGAATATTGCTTTCTGTAAAACAAATCCATATGGACTCCTTTGCAGTTAGTTTCTGCGAAGTTGTGCCCTAACGTTATTTCAATGATACTGAATATTGTTTTCCAGCGTGCTACTCGTATCACCATGAGTTACGATCCTTAAACTGCTGGAGTACATTTGTTACTGCAGTCTGTTACAGATCTGAGGCACACTGCAGACCTAAAAAAATGGTGCATATTTGCGCAGTCTCCTATTTGACACAAGATAAGAAAAAAAGGCGCCTCTAACGCAGGAGCTGCTACGGTATTAAAAGGTGAAGGCTGGCCTGCGTCTTCCTCCGCCCCCGCGACATCTGTTGATACTGCATGCTGAAGGGTTGTGGCGACTTCTGTTGCTCTTCTGCTGATTGCTGTGATCGGCTTACTCTCAGGAGGGTTGTGAAGTATGCATTACCCATGCTTTGCTGTTGTCGGCTGGCTATTTATGCAGTATGCACCCGCTGGTGCATCAAGCGATCGTGACTGATGCCTTCTATTTTTATTTAAATTAATTAAACTCCTTTAAACTTGCTTCACTGTTTTGGTGAGCTGCTATATCAAGTCTGACATTAAGCCATGATCTTTTGATTTTTAGTGAAATTATGTGTATAATATATTTACTTGCAGGGGAGGCTTTTAGAAAGGGACCCTTCATCTTTTGATCAGTTGTCATTCACATTTTCTTCTAGCCTCCTATAGCCTATAAAAGACCCACTCCCCTTCACCACGGAAAAAAGGTTTGAATTAGAGCCTTCCTCTAAAAAATGGCAAAAAATTGAGGGAGGTGAGGGGCACGGGGTAGGCGGCATGGACTACGAGATAATTGTAGGGCCCCTTTTCTGTAGTTCTTAAGACTTATAAAAGAGCAAACACATCAAACAAAAACGGAATTGACCAAAAAACACAACTCCGCATAATTGGGGTGCTGTGAGCCCCTTCCACTCCTGGGCCCCAATGTAACTACACCTGCTGTAAAAATGATAGCTGCAGCCCTGAAATGTAGGCTATCTCATCTTCTTCTTTCACCCCTTCCACACCATGCCACACCATCACTTCACTTCAGTCTTGGAACATGCTGTCGGTCCCTTTCCGAGAAAAAGAGCTCCTGCATGGTGCTCCCCTTTTTGCTGTAACTGTGCCCTGTGCTGACATGCTAGCAAGGAGAATATGCCTAATTTTTGAGGTAAGATTCATAATTGTGATTCAGAGGGCCCTTCAGAACCCTGAACTGTAGTGCAACTGCACCTCCTACTGCCTTATGGAGCAGGCTATGTCCATCATTCCTCTCTCTCTCGCATCTCTCTGATGCCCAAACCAAGGTGTCTCTTCTGCTTCAATTTTCTTCTCCCTTGGGCTATTGCTCCAAGGTCCAAAGCAACACTGGTAGAATACGTATTCCATGGTCCCCTAATGCAAGAAAGAAAGGATAGTAAAACAGCCTAATTCTGCAGCACCAGTGATAACTAAAGCTCCACTCTGCTCATTCCTTGAGCCCAGCAAACCTAGGCCTGATGCCCACAAAGCAGGCTTTCTACTGCTCTTTGAAATACATATATATATATATATATATATATATATATATATATATATATATATATATATATCTCCAGCAGTGTCCCGGGGTGCCCACATTGCAGTTGACCATGTCATGAGTTATGTAATATGTGAGGTCATAAGCAGTGCTTTGTGGGGGCGCGTGTTATAGTTAGCTTAGCTAACTATAACAGCTGAATTTCTCTGGTTTTGTACAAGTAAAATGTCAGATTAACTGAAATGTCCCTCTAACTTTGTTTTTTTCAGTAAATTTCCAATATTTTTTAAATGCCAATTCCTAACTATACCATCCATGAAACCTGTGGTTATTTCAGTGAATTTCTAAGGTTTTTAAATGCTAAATTCTAACTATAACGTCACTGAAACCTGTGGTTATTTTCAGTGAATATATAGGGTCTGAACAATGACGAGGAACTATGGGCCCATTTGTAATGAGGTCCATGTCCCTTGAGTGGTCAGACAATGAGCCATATTATGGATTATAGATATCCCATGGCTACACTGTAGTTATGAGACATATAGTTAAGCCATTTCCCCAAATTATGTTATACAGTTACCCAAGTGGGGCAAAGGGGGAATATCTGCTGCTACTCTGTGTATCCTCCTTCTATTTGCAATTTTAATAGTATTTTGACTTGACTGCTTTTTATCTTTATAATTTTGTCTCCTGTTTTGCCT
This sequence comes from Triturus cristatus, assembly GCF_964204655.1. Lineage (NCBI taxonomy): Eukaryota > Metazoa > Chordata > Amphibia > Caudata > Salamandridae > Triturus > Triturus cristatus. The sequence goes on along the minus strand of NC_140583.1, from coordinate 405,946,735 downwards.
TATACTGTAGATATTTATCTCTATAAGGAAGTAGTGTGTGTTCCTGTATACTTTTTGTCGTTCCCTCTCCTCTCTGATGGAACGAATAGTTACAATTGTATATCTAATTTTGAATCGAGGATGACCTAGCCTCCTCTTTTGCATTCTCCACTTAAACGGGAGATCCGCTTGTCTTTGACTTTGAATGCCCATTCAGGGCTCGATGGCTTAGTGAAGCACACATTTTATTTAAAGATGGCTTCATATATGACACCAATACTCAAACAGTGAGGAAAAATATAAAAAAGAGGAGCAAATATTTGTTTTCTCTTTAAATACTGCTTAAACATAAATGAGTATTTGTGAGATTGGGAATTAAGCTGCCATGTTCCATGTACACTGAGGACGAACAAACTGTTTATTACCTCTTTTAAATAATGCTGCATCTAATGTTTAGATGGCCGGCTCGAAAACAAAGCATTAAGCATATATTGAGCCATCTTCTATGTTTACCATTTTCTTTTACTTGCACTTTTTACTTCACTTTAAAAATGGTGGCACTTTACTAAACAAACTGACATTGACAAAGCCAGAGCGTCAAAACGCGCCTGTCAGCGCTGAGGGGGGGGGGGGGGGGGAGGGTGGGGTGGTTCTACATGATTTAAAAAAACATTTCTCACGGACTTAAGTGTGCTCCTGTTTTGTGTCAGCTGACACAATTTTGGCCTTCGACTGTGAATGCTGTGTAACGTGGCTCACCACTGCGTAACTGAGGCACCCAGGGTGTGTGGGTGCGATGACGGTGAACCTGTGTGTGTGTGTATATATATCTAGCACCCCCTCCCTCTACCCACTGCCACCCTGGTACTTGGGCGTTGTTCCTTGTGCAGCAGGGGTCCAAAGGCTAGCAAGGAAAATGGGCCAGACACCCCTTTTCATAGTAGGGCAGGTTGGAGGGGCTCCTGTGCTGTGAAGAAGAGGGATGGATAAAGAGTTAAAGAAGAAACATGCATTCTCACAAGGGCGCCTTCTACCTGAAAGAAATGAAAATTAGTGTAATTGGTTAATCACCCAATATAACGGCCGCTTTGAAGCCAGTATAGACTTTAATTGATGGAGTAACATGAAGCTTCATAGTGAGAAATATTTTATTCTTTTTGTGAAGTAGTATCAGCGGAGTGTTCTAGCACAGGGGCTCCAACGTGTTCTGTAATAAGAGATACTTATGTTCAATAAAAATCATGCCAAGCTACTAATAATTTTAATGTACTAATAGTGATCCTGTCAAAACAGATTACGATGATCCCCTCAGTGCATCAGGCTGACTTCCCAGCAGGGAAAAGGCTTTATTAATTTGGAATACTTCTATATGGATAATACATAACGGATATATGTTCAATGTCCCTGGCCCCAAGGTCATAATATTAATGGTAAGACTCCCCAAAGCCTCCTCATTTATCAGTCAGATATCGACTTTAAATATATTTGGAAATCCAACAATTTTTCTCTAAACAGGTTATGAATAAACACATTTTCGTCCTACTTTTCCGGTTTAGTTTACATGTAAGTATTACGCAGTCAAGCAAAATCATATAATTTAGTAGGCTTCACACAGGAGAGCTACTTACAGGTAGCAGGAGACCTACCAGCAACTCGCAAGCTATTAAAGATACCTGCTCTAGCATGTAATTTTTAACCCCTTTGCTGCCAGGCCTCTCCTCCGTTCCTCGGCTTCTATTTTGGCTCCTTGGGGTAGTTTGCGCTTAGGCTCCTGTAACTTTTTTTTCCACATGAGGTATCCATGCCAAATTTGTGTCCTTTTTTCCAACATCCTGAGGATTGTAAAGGTACCCAGGGTTTGTAGAGTCCCCTGGAGGAAACCAAGAAATTAGGCAAAATACAGCTAAATTTTGTTTTGTTGGGGGGAAAATTTGGAAAAAGGTGCTGCAGAAGAAAGCACCTGTTTTTTCCCCCTGCAAATAGTATCAAGGAAGGGTTTGCAGTGCTAAAATCACCATCTTCAGCTTTCAAGAACAGGCAAACTTTTGTCAGAAAACCAACATTTTCTACACAGTTTTGGCATTTTACTGGGACATATCCTATTTTTTGTGCTTCTAACCTTCTTCCTGTTACTTGTAGAAATAGGTGTGAAACCAATAATGGATCCCGAAAAGCTATACATTTCTGTAAAGTAGACACCATTTTGAATTTAGTAAGGGGTCATTTGTATAGATCCTTCAAGATTTTCCTATAGAAAGTAACAGTTGAAATGATAAAATATTGAGTTAAACAAACCGCCATTTGTGTCTACATTTTCACCTGTGACTTATTCCAAGTATGGCATATTTTTTAAAGCAATATACCGGTAAGTCCACTGGACCCTTATAATTGCGGGGCTTTATAGGGCTTCTAGGTTTACCAAGAACCAGAGGTAACTAGAGCCAATAACTGAGGTACACCCTGCAATGTATTTTCATTGTGTTCCGGGTTTACAGCAATTCATTTGGTAAAATATGAAGAGTGAAAAATAGATATCAAGGAAACCTATGTATTTCCAAAATGGGAACAAGCAATGGAGTTAAGAAGCAGTGGTTATTTGCACATCTCTAAATTTGTGGGTATGTGAATTCGAGGGCATTTTTCAAAATTACTTCTTTTTTACACACTGTCTTACATTTGGAAGGCAGAAAGGCAACTGGTAGTAACACTTGTTCTACTGTTCTGTGCTTCCCCCTAGTCTCCTGATGAAAATGATACCTGACTTGTGTAGTTAGGTCTAGTGCTTGTGACAGAAAGCTGCCCAAAACGCAACATGGACAAATCATATTTTTCCTCAGAAAGTGGACCCATTTTTAGGTCAAGCCTAGCGTGCATGCGCAGCTCTAGGAAAACGATCTCTTGTAATCACTTGTGACTTTTCACATGCTCGTGCGTGTGTTTTTTTGGGGTATTTTTTCTGTTGGGCTTTGCGTACGTCTTTCTAAAAAAGACAGCACGCAATTGGGCAAAGGCGGGTGCATGTCCCACCTTTCCCAGGAAATGTATCCACCCACAGCCTACGGCTTGCGGTTACGAGCAGGGGCGCCATCTGTTTTTAATTAGCGCATTCCCGTTTGTCGCGCTTGTTTCTTCCGCTCTCACTCCAGCCGCCATCTGTTTTTTATTAGCGCGTTCGGGATCGCCTCGCTTGTTAGATCAGGGTATCTCCCAGCCTTCACGATGAATGAGGGCTGCCCGCGGCCTGCGGCGTCTGAATGCTACCTGGCCACGTCTGTCCATTCACAGCCCTGTTCCTGGTGAACGGCCTACCCCTCTGGAACCGGGCATGAGAGGTGCCTGGGTGGCAGCGGACGGGGGAGAATCGCTGTGTTTGGTGCGCCGTCCACGCACACAGCTGCATGCTACTCGAGTGGCCGCGGTAACCCCAGCTCCGGAGCCGTTTAAGGCTGCACAGATCGCCACCTCCCCCTAGCAGCTGATTCTGTCTCTCCATCTGTGCTCAGTGTCCACTGATCCCAGAAGCTGGGGGTCCCAGCAGCGTCCACTGCTGTTCCTTTCTCCTCACTGCTGCCTTCGGTGATACACTGTGTAAGCAAGTGACTCGGTTCCCAGAATGGCCTCCTGCGCTGTTGAACGGCAGCTTCCTCTGTGCAACCAGATACCCCTCTGCCGGTGTTCTTGAAAGGGATGCCTCGCAGCGCACATCGTGTATTGCTCTCACTCCGTGCACATCTTTATGTAAAGGTGAGACCCTCAGGCTCCCCTGCGCCCCACCATCCTATCTTCAAACAGGTGCACCAGGGGCCTGGTGTTCACCCACCTTGTGCAGGAATCTGTGCATGCAGACCGATGGGTGTGTGCCTTCCCCCGCCAGCAGACCAACAAGGATCATCATGCACATGGGTAAACTGACGGCACCATGTGTACAGATAAACAGTCTCATGTGGAGCCTTACAGAAAATGGAACAGAATTCAGCATAACCGAACAGGGCACGTTAGAAAATGGCAGCGGACACAACAAGGGCTGAAGGAGCAGAGTGTAGCTGGCGCCAAGCCAAAAGTGCCTCAAAGAAGCACGGGGCAAGGCATGTCCAGGCGGCACTGGGTGTTTTGTATTAAGCTCACCTCATGTGTGCACTTTTCAGGAGTTCAAGGAGTGTACACGGATGCAGCATGCGTTGGATGTACCGACTAACAGCTATGACTATTGGTAGGAGGGCCTAAGAATTCCGTGCTTCTCGTGACTGAGAACAAGATCGGCTACCATATAATGGAATATTAAGAAGGTACCGAGACCTGGCTGTGGTTTTTAACTCTGGGCCAATAAAACCATTGCATCCAGCAAGAAGCACACCAACCAGCCCACTTCCCTTCCTGTTGCAGTCCATTTTACCTTCGATTCCTAGCTCTGTCTCCCTCTCTCTAGGCCACACACCACTCCTGCGCCCCTGAATATGGATATGCCCTTAAGATCACCTCCCCTCAGGCTCCACAGTGCAGCCATGAAGCAGGTGGTCCAGGCCTCTCTCCAATCCTGCTGCAGAGGTTGGGCCATTTAAACAAGCACGGCCTCCCCCCCTTGCCTTCTGGACGGCAGCTTTCCTTAAAGCCATCCCCGGAGCCACGACATTCATCCGATGACTGGACACCCCTGCAGCCTTTGGGTCACCATGGAACATGAAGGAGTGCACAAGCCAGATCCCTTTCCACTTCAGCTGTAAAGACTCATTGGCTATGACAGCAGAGACACCACCAATGTGCTCTTTCATGGGAAAGAACTGTTAATGTGTTCATTCGTTGGAATCTAGTATTGCCACAGCTAAATGAACGCGTTTTTTCACGTAACAGACCACGTTAGAAAGAACTACTGACATGCAGTACATAGGTAACAAACAGCCAGAACACGTCAGACAAAAAATAAAACACACATCAATGTCCAAAGCTGCACTGGGACTGTCCGCAGGTGGCAGAATTTTGGCAGGAAGTGGCGACTGTACTCCTGACTGTGACAGAGAGGGATTTGGAGGGGGGCCCGGGGTCTGTTTGCTGCATTGGTTTTCGCACACTGCAAAGACTAAGGTCACCAGTAGGTTTATTGACCTGGGGCTGGTCCTGGCCAAGCGGGAGATTACTTCCCATTGGAAGGCGAGGCAGGGGCCTAATTTCTTGCGATGGCATAGGGAAATGGAGAAATGGGCGGGAAGTGAGGGGAATTATAGATTGTGTCTAGCTAGACGTAGTGGAAATGAGAAGTCGCAAGACCTGGCCCGGGCATGGATGGCACTCCTGGTACTGTTCAAGCGCTCGGCTATGGAGGATGGGGGGGTCCAGTGGAGGGTGATGGGACTCCGGTCCCTTTGAGAGCCCTGTGACGGGCTTCCCCTTATGCTCTTGAGGCAATGTCTGCTGTAGTATGTGGGAGGTGGATCCGACAAGTGGCACGAGAGGCTTTGCTGTACACGTAGTTATGGTAGCTACTGGCGACATGCTTGGGTGGGTGGTTAGGGTGGGGGGATATGTTGGGGGGTTGCTGGGGGCATATTGGTTACGTCACACACTGGTAGTGGATTAATCCTGTGGATGGGCTACCTCACAGCACAGATGCTGTTGGGGTGACTGTTGTACTGTTGTACTGTTGTGGTTAGTTTGGTGGACTGGTTACTACCCTACGCACTGACTTGGCTGGAGGGCTGGGTAACGGGTAAGGGGATTGACTGTATTATGTTTTGCAACTCAATAAAAGTCTGTTTAAAAAAAAAAAAATCAATGTCCAAAGCTGCACATACACGCCACTAGCTTGCAACCTGTTTACAAGCACGTGAAATTGTCAATCAAATTAAATGCTACCAAGCTGTACCTCATGAATACCCCACTCTCCTATCTCATTCAATTTAATATTGGTGACCAACATGACTGATTATACCGCCCCCTGGATTGGCACAGTTGATGTTGTTACACCAGGGATATTGTGTTGGATAGCTAAATACTTATATGGTCCCAAAGGCGAGAACTATTGGCTATGCCAATGCTTGTTTGCAATGTGCCTAACTGTGGATTTTGGGCCCTAGTTCAGCCGGCACCTAGGGAAAGCTAGCAAACCTGTACATTTCTGGAAACTAGACACCTAGGGGAATCCAGTATGGGGTGACTGTGGCTCTCACCAAGCTCTGTTACCCAGAATCCGTTGCAAACCTCAAACTTTGTAGAAATAAAAGAAAAACTTTTTCCTCACATTTCTGTGTTGGGAAGGTCTGGAATCTGCAGGGAGCCACAATCTTCCACCCACCCACCCAGGATTCCCTCCAGTCTCCCGATTAAAAATGGTCCCTTACTTACGCTAAAAGTGTGCCTTAAGAATACCGCGGCCTGGATGGACCATAACTTCTTAAAACTCAATGCAGATAAAACTGAGATCTTATTTTTTTTAACCAACCGTCTCCCCTTTCTTCGAAACTGTGGTGGCCTGATGAGTTAGGTACTGCATCCCTACCCAAGGATTCGATTAAGAATCTAGGCGTCAGATGGGACAGTTGACCCTGTCTACGCAGGTCCAAACGGTTTCGGCTGCTTGCTTCGGCAAAATTAAAATCATCAAAAAATTCATTAATTACCTGCCCAATTATACCCGTAAAACCGTGGTCCATGCATTGATAACCTCCCATATGGATTATGCTAATTAATTATATCTGGGTCTCTCTCTTGGCCTCCTCCGCAGACTCCAGACTGTCCAAAATGCTGCGGCACGTCTGATCTGCGGAGTTCGCTTCGCCACCATATTCCTCCCTATTTAAGCCAACTTCGCTGGCTGCCCATTGCTAAGCGTATCGAATTTAAGGCCTTGACCTTAGCCTTTCGGGCAGGGAGAGGCAAAGGATTCGTCCTTATCTTCAAGCCAGACTTTTACGTTCTAATAACAAATACCTCCTGGTCATCAAAAGCTAGAATGGGAGGCAAATCCTTTGAGGTGGGTGCCACTCAATGTTGGAATAAGCTTCCTCTTTACTTGCGCCTAATTCAGTCAGATCTTGAATTCCGCAAATCCCTTAAAACCTGGGTATTTAGCCGAATCGACTAGTTTGCTTTTTACTTCCCCTGCTTTCTGTCTGCTATAGCGCTGGGACACCCCGTTGGGGGTAGCTATGCGCTCAATAAAACTTTTATTATTATTACTTGTGTGCGTGAGTCTAGTGCAGTGACTGGAGATGGGCCATAAAGTACTGTGGAGACTTGAAAATTATCGAACACAAAAAGACTTCGTTTTGCGAGGGAGTCACCTGCGTTTTTGGTCCTGGGCTCGACGGCAATGTAGGGAAACCTACCAAACCCAGACCTTTCTGAAAACTAGATACCCGGGACAGTCCAACGATCTGTGGCTTGTGTGCATCCCCCCACCTTTTTCCTACCCATAACCCGCTGCAAACCTCAAATTTAGCTAAAAGAAATCACAATTTCCTTACATTTCTGTCAGTGATCACCAGCACAAATTTCCTACCACCCAGCGTTACCCTTCGTCTGCCGATACAAATGATACCTTGTTTGAGTGGGTATCCAATGCAGAGTGAGCCCAAAAACGTATATAAAAAAATGTAGCTCTTCGAGCTCATTGTGCTATTCCCTCAATCTGTGTTTTTGGCCTTTCCCAGTCGCAGGCCCTTGGCCCACCCACACAAGTGAGGTATAATTTTACTCGGGAGACCAAGGGGAATGCAGGGTTGTAGGAAATTTGTGCCAGCACCGTGATCCCACACAGGATATTCTGAGTCCTTGGACTTCCCCGGGTGTCCAGTTTTCAGAAATATCTGGGTTTGGTAGGTTTCCCCTCATGTCTGCCGAACCCAGGACCAATAACGGAGGTGACCCCCTTGAAAAACTAGGTTGTTTTGTGATTGATTATTTTTGATGCCTCGCACTTAGCCCACCCAGACAAGTGAAGTAGCATTTTTTTTGGAAGACCTGGGGTAACACTGGGTGGTAGTACATTTGTGGTTTCTTTATGATTCTGGAAGAAAATGGCTCTGTAATTAAAGGAAAATGTGTGACTGCAGTCACATTTTGAGGTTTGCAGGCATTGTGGGTAAGAAAACTTGTTGAGATCCACAAGAGGGACACCACCCTGTACACCCCTGGATTTTTAGTTTACGAAAATAACTAGAATTCGTAGATGTCCCTAGAGACAATGTACACCTTGGCAGAGAAAGTTAAACAAGACCAATATTACTTCCCATCCATCTATTCCTCAAGTGCACACACATACTGGTTGTATTTGGCACCAGGGTGAGGGAAAGGTTCAAAATGTATATTTTTTTTTAACAAGAGATTTCACAAAAGTGAAATACACTGTTAATAACTGAACGTTCCCAAAACGCAACCAATGACTCAAAGCTCATGAGCTGTAAAGCAGCGACCAGGTGCCAACCTCTATACATGCCATTCAAACACCTTTCATACAGGACGCATACAAGACAATTCCCGCTGCCAGCACATTACAACACTCACATCAACAGACTGCGCCATCACTTTCATGCTTTCACATGACTGACAAAGCAATCACACTGGCTGACGGAGTGCGTGAACTGGTGTTTGGCTAGCAGAGTGTGTAGTGACCAGCAGCAAGTCACTACTTGCACACCGCCAGCCAAGCGCCAGTCCACGTACACTGCCAGCCAAATGCCAGTCCCCGCACAGCGCCATCACATTTTTTATAGAAAAAAGAAAACACAAAACAATTGGCAATAGATACAAAACTATAACAACAAACACAACAGCTCTAACTAAATACATCACACTAATGACCACCATGAAATCTGCGCAAAAAATATAAAACAATACAGACCAGTCAGTTTACTTTTATGCTCACGGTTGCAACCAAAAACTCTGTTTTGTGTGGTTCAATTTAAAACATGTGGGCACACACAGTCCAGGATTAGAAGGACAATCTGGGCAGTACATACGACTCCTTCTGGATGCCTCTTTTGGCACAGAGTCTACATTTCTTAGCGGGAACGTTTTTTTTTTTGTTGGACCGAAGGGAGGAATATGATCAGGAAAGTGGCGAACTTTCAATCTATCTACATCCTCCACCACTGCTTCTCTTGGAACTCTTGCCTGTTCTACTACAACACGACTGCCTATCAGAGACTGCTGAAACTGAACAGATGTCATCTTTGACTTTGGAGAACAATCCTTAAATACAACAAAAGCATTAAAGGTTGCTAAATGTCATAAATGGATAGCCAACCTCTTTGAACACATTATGAACAGCAGTGTAAGGTTCCAACCTTTGATCTACACCACCCATGTGCTTATTGTAGTCTAAAATGCACACATGTTTACACATTTCAGCAACTTGATCTTAAACAGTCACAGGTGAAGTACTCTCATCATGGATGGTAGTCAGCATGTATACTTCTCTCCTGTCAGAAAATTTCAGAGCTAGAAGTTCATCACTACACAAGGAACTGACACTGTCCCTTCTCGAGATTTTTTTACAAATAAGGTCTTCTGGGAAACCTTTACGTTTACAGCAGATTGTGCCACAGTGTCCACTTTGAACAATTCCCTGAACAATGGCACACCAGTGTAAAAGTTATCTACGTATAAATGGTGACCTTTGTTAATAAGTCTTCTGTCAAGTTCCCACACAATTATCACTGTAACTCCAAAAGTGGACGGACAACCAGGGGGGTCAGTACTGGAATCTACCGGTGTAGACCCTGTAATTAAAGACCTATCCAGTACTACTCTCAGACAGCATATACATCTTAATTCCATAACATGCCCTCTTGCTAAGAATGTACTGCCTGAAAAACAATAGGCCCTTGAACAGGACCAAAGACTCATCCAGAGCGATTTCTTTCCCTGGCATATAGATCTTTGAAAATTGATCTAGCAAGTAATCAAGGACAGGCCGAACCTTTAAAAGAATGCCACAATCAGGGTCATTTTGTGGCAATGAGAAATCATTATCAACAAAATCCAACATCCGAAGAAGAAGCAAATACCGATTACGACTCATGGTTGCAGGAAATATTGCCGTTGTCATCAAGGGATTAGTAGACCAATATGAAGACCGCGACGGCTTCCTTATCAGGCCCATCAAAAAAGTTAAACCCAAGAACTTCTTCAACTCATCCAGATTTGTGGGAGTCCATCGGGTAGCTCTAGAGTGGGGCTTTAGTCTAGCACTGTTGTCCCTCAAATACAGTTCAGCATATAAATTAGTCTGCTCAACAATCTCATCCAAAAGTACATTGTCCATAAACAAGTGAAAAAAATATAGAGAATTTATTTTCACAATTCACTCTACACCCTGCAACACCACTAAAGGCAGGCGTCACCAGAGTACAGCACTTCCAAAGGGTAGCCTTGCAACCCCAGGCTGCAATCCAGATGCCTGTTGCTGCACTAGTACCACACCAGTGTTTTCCTCTAAAAGCAGCACTTCATCCGCACTGAGAGTGGCTTCATCATCAGATGATTCCTCTCGGACAGAAAATTCACTGCTAGAATCCTGGCACTCCTCCTCTGCCTCAGATACAGAGTCAGTCTCATAATCCTGGTCAGAAGAAGAGTCCACAATATCCAATAGTGTGTAAAAAAAATTAAAAAAAAAAAAGCAACAAAAAAAAAAGCAATAGATGTGCGGATTTATAAAACAAAAAGAAAGACGCCTGGCATATAGCAGTTGCAAGGTAAAGTCAATCAATACGAAGCACACTTAGACCTTTATACTGGAAAACAATTCCACTTACTTGCCAGAGACCGCTTGACGCACCTTCACCTACTCTGCACAGATATAGCAAGTGCCAACGATATCACACCAGAAAAGAAAACAAAAGAAAATTACACACAAGGCAACACAAAACACATTGTGCACAAATTCAAGTAGTATTTCACACACATTCAAACAGAAGCACAATAGGCTGCTAATATTACAGCATTTCCAAAAAACATATTTGTGCAGGTAATTGATACTCATTTGGAGTAAACAGTGTAAAAGTAAAATTTCTTACCAAACACTTGCAACTACACAGCTCTACCAGTGCCGAAAGCATAAGGTATACCAATGTAAAACAAAATCTTTGCATTAAACATAAAAAAGGAGAAAAAAACATTACGATCACAAATGATGACAAAACATGCAGACCATTTGCCGAACTACATTTCACACACGTACTTTCCCTGATGGTCTAGTGGCTTCTTCCTCTCTTGGGGACACATGGATCTACAAATACAGGGCCGATCTTCCCCCAATGAGGGCAGAAACAGCCAAAATGTTCACTCCCTAAAACATTTTGCCCCTTTTACAATAAAAGCCCTGGTGGTCTAGTGGCATTTGCCCCCCTTGGGGGCAGATGGGCCTACAAATATATGGCCAATCTTCTCCCAAGGGGGACAGAAATGGCCAAAACATTCACCACCAAAAAAAGAACAACCCTTGCTCAAGAGGCCACTTCCCAAAATATTTGGTGGCATATACAGTAAAATTCCTGGTGGTCTAGTGACTTCTTGGACCTAAAAATATAAGGCTGATCTGCCTCCAAGGGGGGCAGAAATGGCCAAAGCATTCATACCAAAAAGGGGACCGACCCTTGCTCAAGGGGCCACTCCCCAAAATATTTGGTGGCATATACAGTAAAATCCCTGGTAGTCTAGTGACTTCTTGGGCTTAAAAGTATAAGGCTGATCTGCCCCCCAGGCCGGCAGAAATGGCCAAAACATTCACCCTCAAAAGGAAAGCGATCTTTGCCCAAGGGATCACTCCCCGTTATTATTATGCACAATAAATCTCTGGCTTCTATTTGGTTTTGCTGCCCCGGGGAGGGTGGGGGCTAGATCGGCTGAAAAAACAACGGATCTAGTTCGTGGAGGGGTTGGGGGGGGGGGGGGTGAAAAACAAAAAGCAATTGCCCCGTGGGAAGCGACCCTTGCCCACATGGTCGGTCCCAAAATGTGCAAAAATGCCTTTTGGGGTTCGCCTGTCATGGGTGGGGGAGGTGCTGATCACCCTAAAAAATGGCTGCATAGCTACACATGCCCCTGGGGGAGAGACCTTGCTCAGAGGGGTCGCTCCTCCAACAACAAATAGAAACATCCCTGGTGGTCCAGTGGACGGATTCCTGCTCCATGAACATGGGAAGAACTCTTTGCTTTCCCCCTGTGTCTTTTTTCCTTTTGTAAAGGGTTAATGGAGACCTAAAAATGTTTGCAAACACATGGATAGATTAAATGACGGAATCAAGCAATATGGCCAAGTATAACGCATTGTAATGGCTTTTATTTATGTCAAAGTAGCTAATAGAATATGACTCCCGGGGAGTACCATATAAAGTTAGTATCTGCCTAGATCGCACAGAGATGATGTGTATGATGATGCTCAAGTCCCCACTGAGATAATGTGCAATTATAAGCATGCTCAAGCCTCCACATAGCGGGTGATTCTCCGTAGGGACTTGAACACTACTATAGAGTGTTTGAGATTATCATGGCCAAGTCCATATAGTGATGGTGTGTAAAGGTAGCGATATTAAAGAATCCACAGATACAGTGAGTTATTACAAATGTATTCAAGCCTCCCCATAATGTGTGATAATAGTGGTGTTCAGTTCCCTACTGTGATAGTATGAGAAGATAATCAGGCTCAATTTCCTAGACTGTTGCTGTGTATAGAATGTTTGAATCCTCACACAGATAGTGTGTGAAAATAATCCTGTTCAAGTCCAACAAAGATCGCAAGTAACTAACAGTGGTATTCAAGTGTCCACAAAGATAATGTGTTATTATAGGGATGTTCAAGTCAAAAAAAGATAGTGTGTAAAGATAATAATTTTCATGTCTAGAGATAGAGTTTGATTATAGCGATGGCTAGGTCTCTGCAGGTTTACTGTATAATTATGGTAATACCATTTAAGGTTAAGTGAAATTTAAGTGATGAGTTTACCATATTGTGTTGTAGTTATGTTTAAGTTTCCAAAGACCTAGGGCCCAATTCACAAACAGAATTTTGTAGTAAGTAAAGAAATACTGCTGTAATACTACTTACTTACTTACTTACTACAAAATGCAATTCATAAAGCTACGGGGCATATTCCGAAAGGCAAACTTACAAGTGAATGGACCTTCAAGTTTAAGTTTACGCCTACATTTTTGAGTAAGTTTACTACTTTTGGCTAATAACCATTTACAGGTGTACAGTTACTCAGAAGTGTGCATTTACTTGCCCTTACCCCCTGAATTCAGGGGCTGGAGTCTAATTTATGAGTCTAAAGCTACTACTCGTAACTTTCCACACATATGGGGAGGTCACAACCACCAGGGCAGAGATCTCACTATGGTAAAGTATAGAGACCGTTTAAAAGTTGTTTATAGTGTAAAAAAAGATTTGGAAAAATATTTCTGTTAATTATTAACGTAGTTCATTTTATATATTTATTTTAAATGTAGAATAACATATAAAATGTTAAAGCATTATTAACTTAATTTTAAATTAAACACATCATTTTGAATGTTAAATTTTAAATAAAATATTTAATCTGAAGTTTAATTAGAAAAAAATCCCACGTAAAGTAAACCAAAAAAACAATTATTGTGTATTTTAAATTATTAACAGCAGAGATGTGGAATTCTTATAGCTCGACGCCCTGGACATATTGTTTGGGGTCAAGGGCAACAAGTTTTAATGTGCATTTTGTCCTTGGGACATGTAGACCCAACCCCCTGCAATACAAACCCTTTGGCTGCCAGTTAGCAGTGCCACATTAAGGATCAGGGAAGGGCACTATCTGCAATTAGGGTAATATTTGGAACTTCTATATTGAAAGCCCTTATTATTAGGGTGAGCACTCTTAAGTAAACATTGTAAGCTCTGACTGCACCACTGACAGTGATTCCAGTTTAAAAATGTGTACACACGTTTTCAAAGTTAAGCAATATGAGTCTTAGTATAAGGCTCCCAGAATGCTCTCTGATTTGATGCAAATATTTACAGAAGCTTGAAAGCAAGACTGATGAATATTTGCTTTCAAAATAAATTGTTCATCTAAAAAACGAAAGCAGGAAAAAAATGATTTGCCAAACTCCTGTAAAATTTCAGGTACCATTTTTTTGCAGCATCATTTAGTAACGTGTTGCTACATGCTGGTATTTCCCAAAACATATTCATAATGGAAAATCTTTGTAACCAGTTTCAATAAGATAATGGGAAACAAAAATAAAAAAGGATTGGCAAAGCCAGTAGGTCTGAAATTGGTGGTCAGCTTTTTAGTTATGTCAAAGTGCAACTTGTTTTGGCATGGTTTTTGTAAAACCTTATTGGTGTGGGAGCTACCGGGCCCTCACCCTTATAACCAGCATTGGCAAAAGCAAAAATGGTTTTTGGTCCCAAAAAGCACACAGTGCACCGTCTTTACTGGCACTGAACAAAACTACTTTGAGTGCCGATATGCTCCTTGTTAAAGAGCAGAATGCTGTCTCTCAATGTGAAGCCAACCGATACAAAGAGAGAGGCAGAATTTTAATAAATGCAAACAGTCATGGTCAATGACAGACCAAATTAGGGGTTCAATTATTGAAGAAAGTCTTAAAAGTGCACCCATAGTATATGTCCTTGCATTAAGTGCAGCTATATGGCTGTTGTGAATTCCCAAGAATTTACAGAGGTAGGACAAGAAATAGTACTCCTAGAAAATATTTGTGAACTGCATTTTAGCATGAGCAAATATGCATGTGTAGATTTGCGCATTGCGAAAACCTGAATGTTTACAAGTTCACTTTCCCTCTAACCACTTTTTTCCCAGCTCTGGAAGAAAGTTTACGTCTGCCATTGCCAGGAGTAAATTTCCAACATTTCTCAGTATGGGAAAAGATTAGAGAAGAGTTGTCGAAAACCCTTAAAACATGCAAGTTAGTAGGTTTGCACAGACTCAGCAGGGCCTTCTAACCCTGGAACTACTGCTTACCACTACCTTCAGCACCAGTATGTAGATCTGTGGAAATGTGACAACATAAGGGGATTGGAAGTATTCAAACACTACCATGGTATGGGCTCTGGCATAATCAGAGAGGCTATACCAGAGCTCTTTTATAATGAGATTGCTGCCATAAGTTGTCGCTGCACTACATGGCACCAAAGGGACAAGTGGATTTTGTTACAGGACAAGTAGATCTATGAAGCAACCTGCCCCATGGGCAAGTAGATACTTTATTAAATTCCACACCACTGATTAACGGTGATGTATAAAATGAATTGGCAATAATTTAATTATGTTTAATAAATATTAATGCTAGATCAATCTTTATATTTAAAAAAGATGAATGTGGGTAGGCACACTATTTTGGTGCAAACCAGGTTTACTCCCTTTTGTAAATCTGGGTTTGTATCAATATAGATGGGTGGATGCATGGGAACGCCCATGCTCCACTTGTGTAAAGCCTAGCTAATGCAGTGTAACAAAATGCAGCGCAAGGCATTGCATTTCCGTTTTCTTTTTTCAGTGTCGTGCAAGGCAAAGCAAATCAGCACTTACATGGCTTTGCAAGTCTCGATTAGCATTTTGTGTTGTAGCTGCTTCAAAAAAGTGGCGCAATCATGACGCAAAGTGTTACAAAAACTGGTCCTAATTCTCCTATATTGTTTATAATATGTGAGGTGATATCCCAGTTAAAACTAAAATTGAGTATTTAGAGATGAAGATTCTGGTTAGTTGTGACTGCATTTGGGCTGATATCTTTGAGCATTTGGTTTTGAAAACTGAAAAACATTTAAAGACCTGGCATGGCATAATTTGCCAATTTTCCTATTTGGGTCAATTAATTTAGTTAAAATGGCAGTCCGTTCAGTGCATCTGTATATTTTTCAGGCCTTAACATGGTCAATTTTTCTATCATTCCTTAAGAAACTACAACATATTATTGTATCTTTTTTCTGACCGTCTGGGTAACCATGACATGCCTAAGAGAAATTATGGTTAAACTGTAGAACGTGGGTTAAAATTCCCTAATTTTAAACATTATTATTGGAGATCGTTAAGGAGTTGTATATACCAAGCATTAATTCTTATTTATATAGAAAATCCACACGCCTTTATAAAATTGTTTTTCTCATCAGAAAAAGAACATCTAAGCTCCATTGGTAAATTTCGCCATCCTCGCTTCTTTAAACAAACCAAGCTGAAAATGATGCTTAGTTTGGTGAGAGCTTGGTTGCGTAATGAAAAAAATGTAGAGATTGGGTACTAGTTCTCATAATTCACCAATTTGGGACAATCCTCTCATTTTAGCTAATATTCCCCGAAAAGCATATTGTTTTTGGATTATAGTGGGGTGATTTGGTAAGGTCAATTGACTGACCTTTACCAGTTGCTCTCATTCGAAGAACTAAGAATTTGATATAAGATTGATAACGAGAAATGGTTTAAATATGTAGTACTAAAAAACTTCATCCAGCTAGATTGTAGGGGTGACTGCCCTATGAGATTAATCCCTTACTACGAACACTTTTGGAACCTCATAATATTCCTGAATATTTCAATACATTACAAGACAACCCTACATCAGACATAGCTTAAATTTATCATGGTCTAAGGAATTAAACATTGACATTAGAAAAGGATTATTCAACGATGTACTGGTTAATATGCAACATTTTTAGAAGGCTGCTAAACTTTGAAGTTAGGTCTTTCACAATATTGTACACTTTTATACCCTATACTGGCTTTTTCAGTGGGAACTTGCCACACTATCCTCTTGCCTTGGATGTCGATAATTAGTTGCCAATTATTTACATATGTTTGCCGATTATTAAGGACCCTGGTAAATCTTGGTAGTATATGTAATGCTATCAATGTTCCATAACTCTACTGATATTTGGGTGAGTATCGGAAGCATTAATAATGTATTTGCATGGAAGTCGTATTTGTATATAGCAAACCTAGTCGCAAGACAGCAGTGCTCTGTACAAGGTCAAAGGCAAGCAGATAGTCAACAAGTGACAGTAGTGTTCTTTACGGGGGTGTATAGCCCACTCTTTCCTAAATAGGAACAATATTGGGCGATCCTGATGGATACTGTGATGTAATTAGAGATCCTGGGTACATTGATGAAAGATGCCTGCTGCCATGTTTTTTCTTCAATTCAGATTGTGTTCTGGCCATAATTTTTTTTTTAAAACTGTTTATTGGCATTTCGAAATAAAAGTACAATACAATGTCTTTAGTCATGATGCTGTAGGGTACAGTTGGAAAAACATAAATTACAGCATATACAATATATACAGGATGCATACAGTGATAGCAGACTTAGACCTTTTAACAGAACAGTGTTCTTATATTGGCAATGTAAAACAATGTCCAATAGGGCAGCTCGCAAATCTGGGTACTTGGAGTGTGTGGTGTGTCTTAGCGATTCTGTCCCAACTAGGGAAGTGTTCATGATTGGGGCTGGGTATTCTAAGTGGCCGATGTATCTGTGTTTCTCTGTCGGAAGTAGATAGTGAAGGGCACCTAAATATCTCTAGGCCGAAAACTCCGTGACATAAGTTCCCAGAATGTAGAAAGTTGTTCTTGGCAGAAGTATACATCATTTAACCATGCCTGGATAGTCGGGGCTGACTTCTGCCCTAGTGCAATACCACTCTGTGTTTCGCTAAAAGGAGTAACATTGCCGTGAGGCGATGGTATGTGTTTGGTATATCCTTCACGTAGCCAAGAAGGCAAGTCATGGGGTTGAGTGTGAGTGGTGACCTAGTGATATATTTATTATTGTGCAAACCTCACTGCAATAGTCTGCCACTCTAGGGCAATTCCATGCAAAATAGAGAAATGTGGCACGTGGCTCATGACAGCACAGACAGTGAGAGTCGGGAGCTATTCCATTGTGTGTAAATGTAGTGTTGTACGATATAAATGGTGCATGTATTTAAAATGCATGAGCCTCAACCGATGGTTAGGGGACAGCATTTCTAGGTGCATTGCTTATCCAACAAGGGAGAGTTGAGGTCCGTGTCATAGGCCGCACAAGTTCTCATGAGGGCGGCAGGGGAGGTGTCCAGTGTGTGGGTGTAAAGACGTGTATCAGTTTTTGTGGTGATGTGGTGGTATGGATATATTCCAGTGCCAGGAAGGCTGAGAACAGGGCAGGGAAGGTACTATGTACCACCGGGCAGGTAGCATGGATTTGAAAATATAATGGTGTATCCAAAGGTGTAAGGGTGTATGAAGTTGTACCCTCAAATGGTGGGATAAACTGATCATCAGGGTTTAGGTTTGAGAAGGCGCTTATGCCTTGGGCATTTGCACGCTTAATTGCACCTTTATCTTGTAACATGGTATTATCGGCAAGATGGATGGAAGGAGCGTATTATGTATTGAGACCAGCCCACCTCCTAAGTCTGTCCCAATCCCACTGCAAACAGTCTACTGTGTTAATTTTGGCCTTGGGTGCCTTAAGGGTTGGAACAGTGCTGTCGTAAGTGACCAAGGGGAGACTTGGTCGCACTCTTGGCTGGAATTGGGTGGTATGAAGCCAGTGGTGTAATAATTGGGCCTCTGAGCATAGTGCATATAATTGCATGTCCGGTGCGCCCATCCCACCCTGCTAACGTGGCAGGGCGAGGAGTTCGCAAGAGGCTTGCAGCTGTTCATCTGCCTAGGCTAACATAATCATGTTGGACCGTAGGCTGTAGAACTGTGACATGAGGGGAGTGGAACATTAACAAAAAGATAGAGAAACTTGGGGAGTATAATCATTTTCGCAATGGCTATGTGACCCACTAGAGACATTGGAAGTCGGATCCACGCCTAGATATGGAACTCCAGCCAGTCGATCGCACGCCCAAAGTTGACTCGCCAGAGCTCCTCCGGGTCCCTGCTGAGCCATATTTCTAGATATTTAATTGGGTCTGTTGCCTATTTCAGCAGGTATTCGATGGTGAAGGGCGCTATGGCAGTCGTGGGGGGGAACGGGACAGACTTGGACCAATCTACATGGATGCCGGAGTGTTCCCCCCCCCCCCGAAATGCACAACCTCCCGCCTCAATGGAGCCAGATTCATCTGTGGGTCGCATATATAAAGGGTAATGTTGATTGCTTAATATACATGCAAGAAGAGAAGTCTCTTCGTGCTGGTGGGAGCACTAATCTCTATACCGTGGGGTATTAATCTTAATATTTTGTTGCGTGATTCAAACTTCTAGCCAGAAGTTCATTCTGTTATAAATAGTCTTTATTCATGAAGTGCATTAATCATCATGCACGATTCAATATAATACTTTCACCAATAGTTGACATTCAGCAAGAACCCAATGCATTTTGGGTCATACATCGACCCTTTGTCAGGGGTCATATCTTGTTGCTGCAAAAAACAGAAACGGGAGGCCTTTCAGTGTGGGCTGTTCAATTAATTATGTGAATTAGAATAGTACCCAAAGCCTTAAAGTTAAAAGTGAGCGTGGCCAGTGCATGAATGTTATATAGGAAACTTCACCCAGACTTTAAAAATTGTCTTTCAATTGAGAAGGAAATAATATCGTCGTGATAAAACATAAATGTGAGAAAACGAAAATGTAAAAGAATTTACAGTGACTCGAGTTCTTTTCGTGAAAATTCAAGACATGAAAGCTATAAGAGTAGGGTCAAACTCTTATATTTATGCTGTCTCAAACTCAACTCCACTCTATAGTTCTAGTGTACGAGTGGTTACGCATGCTTTAATTTGCTACACGATAAGTTAAAATAGTTTTAACTTGCGAAGAAGTTCTCCGGCGAATTGTCTATCGCTTGCGGCTCGTACGGGATGCCGCGCAGCAGTGTGAGTGTTTTATCATTACGTGCGACGTCTAACGTAAGGCATCTTAAAGGTGCCTGAGTTAATAGTGATTGTGTAGCTGGGCCGTATTGAAGAGACATGCAGTGATTGTTATTGAGTGTGGTACAATAAAGTTAAATAAGTTAAAGGAGTGTGGGGTTATCATAAAGATGTGTGTTTTTTTTAAAGAACGAAGAAATATAATTATAACCATAATCTTAATTCAAAAGCATACAAGAAAAAGCACAATTAGAAGTAGATGAATAATGTTTGGCATTATCATCATTATTCATTTGATATCCACATATTATAATATTTAACATTTTACAGCACATCCTCTAAATATATGTGATCAATAAATCATCATGACTATGTGCTATAGAAAACAATTATATTCAATTCTATCGTTCATCCCTTGTGGCTGTAGGGCATGCAGTTTTTTTGTTCAGAAGAATTAAGATCTCGCTAAGGCTTTAGACGGATCAATGTAATTTCTCGGTTTTAATGCTTCCAGAATGGTGAAGCGCAGTTGAGCTATATTATGTCTGGCCTCTAGCCAGTGTGACGCTACAGTAGATTTCATGTTATGGTTTCTGATGTTGCTCTTATGTTCTCCTACACGTATTTTGATTTTGCGTTCTGTTTTCCCAACGTATATTTTTCCACAAGGGCATTTCTATGCATACACAACGTTTGACGAATCACATGTACTGGAATGTTTTAGCTCAATGGTGTGCCCTTCAGTAGGGTGAATGAACTTATTGCCAACCATTACGTTGTTACAATGTCTACAGTTCATGCATTTTTGCGTAGATTGCCACAACCAATCCCAGAGAAATGAAACCTTTGCCCCTATCGGCATCATTGCTGTCATAGCCTATCTGCCAGCGGTTCCATGTACATACTAGAATATCTTGTGGTACAATCAATCAAGAAATTTGTATAGCGCGCTACTCACCCAGAGGGTCTCAAGGCGCTTGGGGGAGGGGGGGTCCGCTACTGCTCGAACAGCCAGGTCTTGAGTTGCTTCCTGAAGGAGAGATGGTCTTGGGTCAGACGGAGGTGGATGGGGAGAGAGTTCCAAGACATGGCTGCCAGGTAGGAGAAGGATCTTCCTCCCATGGTGGCTCTTCGGATGCGTGGAACGACAGCGAGGGCGTGGCTGGTTGATCATAGCTGGCGAGTGGGAGTGTAGAAGGTCAGGCGGTCGTTGAGGTACCTGGGGCCCAGGTTGTTGAGGGCCTTGTGTGCGTGGGTGAGGAGTCGGAACGTGATTCTCTTGCTGACGGGGAGCCAGTGCAGGTCTCCGGAGATGTGGCTGTGTCGGGGGATGTCCAGGATGAGTCGTGCGGAGGCGTTCTGGATGCGTTGGAGTCTTTTCTGTAGTTTGGCTGTGGTTCCGGTGTAGAGGGTGTTTCCGTAGTCCAGTCGGCTGGTGACGAGGGCCTGGGTGACCGTCTTCCTGGTTTCGGTGGGGATCCATCGGAAGATCTTTCGGAGCATGCGTAGGATGTTGAAACATGAAGATGATACGGCGTTGACTTGTCCGGTCATTGAGAGGGAGGAGTCCAGGATGAAGCCCAGGTTACGTGCGTGCTATGTTGGTTTGGGCGCGCTGCCCAGGGCAGGGGGCCACCAGGAGTCGTCCCAGGCAGAGGGTGATGAGCCAAGGATGAGGACTTCCGTCATGTCCGAGTTCAGTTTCAGGCGGCTGTTCATCATCCATTCTGCTACGTCTTTCATCCCTTCGTGTAGGTTGGTTCTGGCGGTGGCTGGGTCGTTGGTGAGGGAGAGGATCAGCTGGGTGTCGTCGGCGTAGGAGATGATGTTGAGGTTGTGTTGGTGTGCGATGGCTGCGAGGGGGCTCATGTAGACGTTCAAGAGGGTGGGGCTGAGTGACGATCCCTGAGGAACGCCGCAGATGACTTCGGTGGCCTCGGATCTGACCGGAGGGAGGCGGACTCTCTGGGTTCGTCCGGCAAGGAACGAGGTGATCCACTCTAGTGCCTTCTCGTGGATTCCGATGTTGCTGAGGCGCTGCACTAGGGTGCGGTGGCAGACAGTATTGAATGCTGCGGAGAGGTCTAGGAGGATGAGGGCCGCTGTTTCCCCGTTGTCGAGCAGGGCTCGGATGTCGTCAGTGGCTGCGATGAGAGCGGTCTCGGTGCTGTGGTTGGCTCGGAAGCCGGACTGTGAGAGGTCGAGGGATCCATTCGTCTCGAGGAAGGTGGCCAGCTGTCTGTTGACGGTCTTCTCGATGACTTTGGCAGGAAAAGGGAGGAGCGAGATGGGGCGGTAGTTCTTGAGGTCGGTAGGGTCTGCTGAAGGTTTCTTCAGGAGGGCACTGAGTTTGGCATGCTTCCAGCTCTCCGGGAAGGTGGCGGTGTTAAAGGAGCAGTTGATGATGTCCCGGAGCTGGGGTGCGATGACGGAGTCGGCCTTGTTGAAGATGTGGTGGGGGCAAGGGTCGGATGGTGATCTGGAGTGGATGGTGTTCATCGTGTAGATGGTGTCTTCGGCGCTGACCGGGGTCCAGGCGCGGAGGGTGGTGGTGGGGGGCGTCGGTTCGGTGGTTGGGTGCGTGGTCTGTGCATCGAAGCT
The DNA here is from genome assembly GCF_964204655.1 of Triturus cristatus. NCBI lineage: Eukaryota > Metazoa > Chordata > Amphibia > Caudata > Salamandridae > Triturus > Triturus cristatus. The sequence goes on along the minus strand of NC_140583.1, from coordinate 405,924,354 downwards.
GTTGTGTATGTTGGCGATCTTGCTGTGGAAGAACGTGGCGAGTGAGTCGCAGAGGTCTTGTGAGGGAGTGATGTCGTTGTTTCCGGCGCTGGGGTTGGAGAGCTCTTTGACGATGCTGAAGAGTTCCTTGCTGTTGTGTGCGTTGTTGTCTAGTCGTTCTTTGAATGCTGTCTTCTTGGTGGTGTGTATCAGCTGGTGGTGTTTGCGGGAGGCGTGCTTGAGGGCGGTCATGTTGTCCGTAGTTGGGTCTTTGCACCAGGCTTTCTCGAGGGTGCGGCAGTTCTTCTTGGAGTTCTTGAGATCGTCGTCGAACCAGGGGGCTTTCTTGCTGCCGGGCCTGCTGGGATGGTTCTTCAGAGGTGCGAGGTCATCAGCGCAGTTGGTGAGCCACTGTGTGAGGTTGATGGCTGCTTGGTTGGCGTCCGTTGAGCTGGCGGGAGGGTTCTGGTTCAGGAATGTGGTGAGCTGGTCGGGGGTGATCTTGTTCCAGCTCCTGCGGGGAGCCTGTTGCGGATGGTGGTGAGTCGTGGTCTTTCTGAAGCTGAAGTGGACGCAGCTGTGGTCTGTCCAGTGGAGTCCGGTGGAGTGGCTGAAGGAGATGTACTTGCTGGAGGAGAAGACTGGGTCAAGCGTGTGTCCGGCGTAGTGGGTGGGGGTGTTCACCAGTTGCTTGAGTCCGAGGTTGGCGAGGTTGTCCAGCAGGGTGGTGGTGTTGCCGTCATTGTTGTTCTCCAGGTGGAAGGTGAGGTCCCCTAGGAGGATGTAGTCAGCGGAGGGGAGGGCGTGTGGGCTGATGAAGTCTGCGATGTCTTCGCTGAATTGTGTGCAAGGTCCTGGGGGTCTGTAGATGAGGGTGCCTCTGAGGGTCGTTTTGGGATCGGTGTGAATCTGGAAGTGAAGATGTTCGGCGGCTGCGAGGGTGTCATCGGAGTTGGTCGTGATGCGGATGGTGTTCTTGTGGACGATGGTGATGCCTCCTCCTGTCTGGTTGATGCGGTGCCTCCGGGTGATCTTGTATCCGTCCGGGATGGCGATGGCGATGTCTGGCGCTGAGGAGGCATTCATCCATGTTTCCGTGAGGAAGGCGACGTCTGGAGATGTGGTGTCGAGCAGGTTCCAGAGTTCCACGGCGTGTCTGTGGACGGAGCGGGTGTTGAGCAGGATGCACTTCAGGTGGTTGCTGCTGGTGCTCGGCTTGGCGGGTGTGTTGCAGGTCCGGATGCAGGAGAATTTGCAGGATTGGCAGGTGAAGGGTCCGTGGGTGCGTCTTGGGGTGGCTCGGTAGCAGCCGGGGATCAGGTCGGTGTTGAGTGCGTTGAGTGTGGCGGTGTCGTAGGTCCGGTGGGTGGGCTGGCATCTGTGGGGGCCAGGGGTTCTGGCGCTGGGCGTGGTCCAGGCGTGGACGGGCGTAGACGGGCTTGCCTTTGGCGCGCCTTCGGCGCACAATCGGCGCGTCCGCGTGGTCTCCATTTAAGGCGAAGTGGGAGGGAGGAGCAGCTGGGAGGCGGGAGCGGGGAGTATACGGAAGAAAAGGGGGCGGGGCCGCGATATCACGGCGGCGGGGAGCGGAGGTTACACCAGGGGAGGCACAGAACCTAAACACAGAGGTACAAAAAATTACAAATAAACAGCAGGGAACAGCAACAGCAGCAAGGCAATTAACAGGGAGAAAAAACGGCAGAATCGGCACAAAGAGCAGCAGCGAGGGGTCACACACACACAGCTGGAGGGCCGTGCGGCGCGGGGTGTCCTGAGGACATCAGTTGTTGTCACTTAGCTGGGCACCCTTGAGGCCTGAGGGGAACGTCTTGTCTTGCTGATTTTTTTGGGTGAATTTCAGTACAGCCTTGGGCTCTGTGAAGAAATGCATCTTGCACTTGTAAGGATTTTGCAGTTTGGCCGGGTAGAGGTGGGCATATGGCACGCTGGTCTGCTAGAGGACTCTCTTGGCAAGTATAAATTATCTTCGAGCTGCCTGCACCACAATAGTGAAGTCTGGATAGAAGGAGATGTTGTTGTCCTGATGCTGGATATCCCCACGCTCCCTAGCCTGTTATTGGAATTATGTCCCGATCACGATAGTTCAGTAGGCGACCCACTGTGGGACGGACCAGTGCTCTTGCAGTGGCCTGGGGCCAAGAGAACGGTGGGCCCTCTCCACAATGAAGACTTCAGATAGATCAGCACCAGAGAGCTCATGGAGTAGAGTCATGACATAGCCTTCCATCCTTAAAATGGCTGTGGTTCTCGAATCCCTGTACTATGGAGATTACGCCTAGAGCGCGGGCCTCCAGGCCCTCGTTCTTGGCTCTTATGACCTCCAATACTTTGTCCATCCATAGCAGATGCTGTTTAGCTTTGGCCTGCATGTCATCTGCATCTGTGACTCTGGTCTTCAGGTGATCTAGTCTCGTCTCATGTTTATCCACTCGCTATTTAACTTGGTCCAGATGAGCCATGAGGAGATCCAGTTTGGAGTTAATGGTCTTCAGGCTAGATTTAACATACAGTAATATTGTACTGATATCCTCATCTTTTTTTTATCACTCTACTCCAGCTGTGTGGTATTACTTTCAGGATCGTGGGTTTGTTCCACCTGACAAGTGTGGGTCTGCACTGAAACGAGAGTTTGGATTGCTTGGCATCGTGTTTTTCCATCGGGCAGCGATGAGCACAGCACGTGTCCTGTGCACTTGAAGGACTTATCCCCAAGGCAAGCATGACAGGTGAGGTTGTGTACCTATCCAACAGGGGTCCAGCCAGAGGAAGTAGGTGTCTCTGTCCAGGTGGTCCCGAGGTCTCACCACACCCGACACCTCTAGACCTTGGGGTGGGCGAGGTGGGGACACGAGCAGGCCTCGTGTGTATATCGGAAAACAATGGGTGTGAAGCCCTAAAGTAGCGCAGCACGGTGATATAATGTGGTGAATATCTGCCACCAGCATAGGTGGCGTCGGCTCCACCTGGTTTGGCCAGGGTTCGCAGCAAGGTAGCGTCTATCAGCAGCAGTGGACACTCACGGGGATCCCATGAGCACAAGTCTATCTACTAGGCAGCCGCTTTGTCAGCGAGTAGAAGGCAGTGCAACAGACTCTGCCCCAGCAACTGCGCGCAACAATGTCACACAGGACATCAATATAGGGGATTGTTGTTTGAAGTCCTTGGGGAGGTATGGAGACCTCGGGTGAGTTGTGCATAGTGTCCATATTACTGCAGGCAATGGGTAAGATTTGTGGCAGATATCCTTTCACCCAATTCATACACCTTTCGGCGCCAAATGGCGTTGATTTATGCCCTTGCATGAAGTCACGGAGGCTAGTCCTGAATATTAATTAACCAACCTGTGTGCAGTTAGGCACCTCCCCTCGATTCCCACGCCGGGCACTGGCCGGCACGCTCTCCAACAGCCCCCACAGCTGTCCGGTCGTGCCCGGTATTTGCTCAGCGGGGCCGCGCTTAACGGAGGACATTAGCGGATGTCTGCATCACTGAGGGAACCGCTGCTGCACCATCGCTGTCAGGGCAACGGCCATCGCTATTTCCACCATAGACGCCCTCACCTTCTCACCTTCTTGCCATGAGGGGAATGGTTCTATTGGTTCTTCGGGACTGGGACCTCAATCCCCAGAGTCCCTTGCTTCGCCGCATGTCCTGACGCGGCAGAGCATGCCTAGAGGCGTAATTTAAACTGCGCCAGCACCCTGCAGCGCGGGATGCCTGCGGGCCGCGCCCGGGCCAAGGGCAGGCCCATTCGCGCCCGTCGGAGACTGGGCTGGGTCACCTCCCTTTCATCGGAGCTTGGCTGAACTGATTTGTTAAGGTGAGCCTATATTAACTCTGTTTTACCCCTCACCATATTTGGCTAACGCGATTATGGGGAAGCAAGTTGGCCAGGCGGTCCTAAGGCCTGCCGCAACAAGCATTGATAGTATGCTGGAAAGAGAGGTTAGTATTGTGCGTAACGAGATTGAACTGACCGAGAGGCGTCTTTCCCTTGGTTTGGGGGTACCCCCTCTCCTCCCACCTTCCACCCTGGAGGGCGCCAACCTGAATAACAGTGCACCAGACAGCTCTATCACCAGTTGTGCGGTTTCTGGTGGCGGCACTATATCCCAAGCTCCCTCCCAAGATGTGATTACATTAGACACTTCAGTGGGCACTGAGGCAATTACTGGGGCAAAACGTAAAAGGAAGCCAGCAAAAGTGACAAGTGCTAAGAGGAAGCAGCCTACCCGCCCTTGTTCATCCCGCTCAGCACTGAGTGCCTGGATACGCCCCTCTTTAAATTCTTCGACAGTTGTTGCCCAGGTGCATACTCCAACCATTGACTCTTGTCGCTCTATTGGAACTCAGACTGAGAATGGTTTGCCCCTTTTTGAAAGTCAAGTCTGGAGTGAAGCTGTTATTGGTTATATCGTGTACACCATCACTGAACGTGTTAAAGGTGCACTTGACAGTTTCCTTGCCACTTTGAGATAACATCTGCCCATGCCTCAGCTTGTGTTCCCTAACAAGACTCCTTCCATTCATACTGGTTCTACTGCTTTGGGAATGCCACTTATACCATGTAACAATATGCCAACTTGTACAAATACTTTGACTGGTGCGCCCAATTTGAATCCAGCGATCATTTCTTGCGATATGTGTAACAAAATTAAGTTGTGTTTTGCATCTGGGGGTAATGGTGGAGAAAATGGCTTCTCTGACAATGGTTGTGTAAATCGTCCACCTGCTAAGAATGTGACGTGCATCACGCCCACTGTTAGTATCCCCACTGTGGCTCGATTTAATACCCAGGATGCTGGCAGTATACCACGAGAGGGTGGTACTGATATTACTAGATTGTCAGACCCTATGGGTTGTAGGGAGGTGTTAAATCTACTCCCAGAGGCGTGCCCTTATGTTGTGGTCTTGGCAGGTGTGCCCCCATTAAGGCCAAATCAGACAGAATCATGGGAGCAATTACGCCATAAGTGTTTAGACTGGCTATCCAAACATAAAGGGTTTAGGGCGTCACTTATTGACCATATTATTATGGTACGGAGAGTTGGTTGGGTGGGAGAGTCCCTAAAAGGTATTAAAGGGGACTGTATAGTTATCAATTTTTGCAGACTTTCATTGGCTAGATCAATATTATCGTTCCAGGAGGCCCAGCCTAATTTAAACACCAGTATCTGGGCCCTGCCATTGGGGTATTTCTACAAACCTTCCCTGTAGGCATCACTTTTTGACACACCTCTTACCGCCCGCCCCCTCTCTCTACACAACAGATTCTTGCCCCATCTGGTTTGGATAGCCAGGATTGACTGTCTCCTCCCCGCCCGAATCAGAATTAGCAGAGCCAGTTCCCCCTTTAATTGTATCCTCACCTTGGGAGCTCTATACCCGAGCTACCTTTAACGTTAAATCCACTCTCAAAATACTGAGCTGGAATGTGGCAGGTCTCGCGTCTAAAATGAATTTGCCTGACTGGTTGGAGTTAGTTCACAAACAAGATATTGTAATGTTCCAAGAGACCTGGCTCACTCGAGTTGTTTCTAGAGGGGTTTGCACGCTTTAATACCGTAGCCCCCATCCCAGATTCTGGAAGGCCAGTTGGAGACCTCTCAATCTGGATTAAAACTAGGGCAAGGGGCCGTGCTAGGGCGCTTACCACCAATAACAACAAATTTCAGGCTTTAATCTATAAATGGGGGATTTCGTTTTCTTTCATTAATTTTTATAACAATGATTTTAAGAATGTTCTCAATATGAACTTTATTGATTTGTTTAACTTCATCTCTAATATACAGACATCTAACCGCTGCACTAAACCTGAGGGTATTTGTTTAGGGGGCGATTTTAATGTCAGGCTCCCGAGGGGCATTTACTCTGCTATCCACCCTACGAATATGGCACCCTTATGTCACAGGGGGGCCCAATTACTAGACCTCCTAAGTATCAACAACTTTACAGATATAATGGAGCTTGCAGAAGTGCCGACTAGAGCGGGCCATATTGAACCCACCTATAGAGGCAGGGGTTTGACTTCTACTATTGATTATATTTTTATCACTGCCCCTTTAGGGAATTGTGTGCTAAAAGCTGAGGTGATTCCCACTCTACAGGGGGATCACAATCCTGTCAATCTAACCCTGAGCTCTATATCTAGACCGATCTATGATATAGAGTGCGGTGCTAGGGATTTGTCCCCTTCTACTGACAATCTCAGATTGGTCTGGTGTGGAATAGACAACAAAGCCATATTTGGCAGGATGGTAAAAACTCACCCTGAATTGATCAACATTTGTTTGTCGTTTAAGGAACATAACCCGGAGGTAGTCGATGCCTTCTCACAGCTTTGTGCAGGCGTCAAAACCTTGTTGTCTAGGCCTAATAAGAAAACCCACAATGATCCAGGTTGGTTTAATGCTGATTGCTCCTCAGCTAACAGAGCCCTGCGTAGGGCGCTTGCTAACAAACCCAGAGATAGCTCCCTTATTAAATCACTTAGATTATGTTATAAAAGAGCTATAGCAACTAGAAAGGAGACAATCATAAGAGCGCATTGGGACAATCTTGCACGGGCCATCGCGTTAAAAAATGGCAAGGATTTTTGGTTGGCCGTTAAGGGCATGAGGTCTCTAGGGAACCCTATGTCTCCTATTAGTTGCAATATCTCTAGTGAGTCTTGGGAAGCGCATTTTAGTAAGATCTATTCTTCTTCGGCCGTACCCACAACTATTAATGAGTATACAATGACTACTAGGGTTCCGATTGACCTATTGGAGGTAGAGGAGGCTATCGATCAGAGCCTGGGAGGCAAAGCCCCTGGCGGCTTGCCCACTGATCTTATTAAAAGTCACCCTGATTTTTGGGCGCCCCTACTGCTGAATGTTTTTAATAACCTAATCAATTCCCCTATACCCCATACTTGGTCCTCCAGTACAATTGTGCCTATTTTTAAAAAGGGGGACCATTTAAACCAGAGTTGTTACAGGCCGATCTCCCTGATCGATAATACGCTGAAAATTTTGGGGAGGGTCCTGAATAACAAGATCCGGTCATGGGCCGAGGAGTGTCAGATTTTACATCCCTGTCAGTTGGGGTTCAGGTGTAACATCGGCACTGTTGAACAATACCTTAACTTGATTATTGGTAAATATAATGTAGCTAAGAATACACCCATATAATCTGTCATTCATGGATCTCACGTCGGCCTTCGACTTTAACAGGTCTCGGCTGTGGACTATTCTTTTAAACTATGGTTTGGACGAGTCCCTTGTTTCCTTTTTAGCTTATCTGCATAAAGACCTACATGCCCGGGTGCGCATCGGCAGGGATGGGGAGGTCTCAAAAGTTATTGAAGTTGGCAGAGGGGTCAGGCAAGGATGTGTCCTGGCCCCTCTTCTATTCATTCTGTATATCAACGATCTGAATAAGTCTCGGTCAACATTGACCCAAGACGTCCCACGCATTAACGGCAATAAACTCCCGGCCCTGTTTATGCCGACGACGTGGTGCTGATGGGCCGCACCCCAAAAGCTCTCCGTATTCTGGTGCGTGGCTTTGTAGATTTCATGGCTGCCCTGGATTTATGTACTAATTTAAAAAAATCCTTTTTAATGGCGTGTGGGTCAAAGAAGTATTTTAAGTCATCAGTAGTTTTAAATTTTAACAGTTTACAGAGCACTCGCACTTTCCCATATCTCGGTCTGGTATTTGCCTCAAATGGATTATGGGCGGACCATGTGGCTTATTGCACTAGGAAGTTCACAAACTCTACTAACATGATACTCGGGCTATCAAAGCAGAGGAATACAGAGTTGGTATCTGCTACTGTTAAAATGTATAGACTCCAATGCATACCTATTGCCACCTATGGCGCTGAAATTTGGGGACACACTAATAGTGGCATTATCCAGGATGAGGAGAATAGATTCTGTTGTAAAATCCTGGGTGCACCTATTTCTTCCTCTAAATTTGCTTGTCATTGTGAACTTAACCTGCCATATATCGAAGATTACATTAAGGCTCGCCCAGCATTATTTTGGCTGAGAGTTTGGAGAAATCCCGCGGCCCAACTAACCAGAGAGATAATATCAGACTGTCTGAAATGTGATAAGGGAATGAACATACCTTGGTTGGCAGCGGTACATAAAAGCTTAACCAGTGTGAACTGCGAACACTTAGTTTTAAATCATTTAGACCTTGGCACCACTAGTAATAAATCCCTTCAGACGGTTCTTTATGCATCCTATAGGGATGCTAGATTGGACAAAGAGCGCAAGAAAGTGTCAGTGGCTAGATACATGTGTATTGAGAACGTTTCACATGCATCTTCTAGCTACTTATTAAAACCAATTAGTCGCTGGGAAAGGGGGTTACTCTTTCGGCTGAGGACTGACACCATGAAATTTATGCTCTCTTTTCCCGCTGGGTTTACCCCTAATCTTGATCTATTGCCATGCCCATGCAATAGCCAACAGAAACAATCGATGTTGCACTTTTTATTTTTTTGCTGCTATTATTCAATACTCACTAAAAGGTTTTTACTTCCGTATTTTAAAGCCTTACCGGAGATTGACTATAAGGCTGCATATGGGAAGGTCATTGCTTTAAATGACGATGAGCTAACCTTTCGGGTTGGCTCTTTCCTGAAGGCGGCGGTACGCACTCGTAATTCTATGTGCCCCTGCTGAATCTTTGCACCTTATTTTTGTTGTTTTAATCTCTAAGTTATGTCACTCCAATGAATTTTGCACTTTTTCCACCCTGTGTACTGTTTTACTGGAGGACTAATTTTAATTTTAATCTTAACCGGATGTTTTTAACTGTTCCTTTGTTCATGGAAGAAAGGATGGTGCACCAGGGTGAAGTCAGGTAGCTCTGTATGTATTCCAAAATATATTTCTTTATTATTTTTTCAGTAAAATCTTGGACACCAGCCAACGCGTTTCGTCCCGAAAGGAACTTCGTCAGGGCAGAGATATCCTTATCTTTGTCCAAAAAACAGATGCAATCAAATCGATACAAGATTACTAATGTTCCGGGTTCATGTATTATATATGGATAGGGCATCCATCAGGATTCCAAGATTACCCTCCGTAATAGCTATAACAAATCACGTCAATTCAAGAGTAGAACCGAAGGCCTAAGTAGCGGCCCAAATTCCTAATCGGCGTTGAGAGTCACGGTTTCAGTACCAATTCCGTAGTGTGAGATTCTATCCTATCCATATATAATACATAATACATGAACCCGGAACATTAGTAATCTTGTATCGATTTGATTGCATCTGTTTTTTGGACAAAGATAAGGATATCTCTGCCCTGACGAAGTTCCTTTCGGGACGAAACGCGTTGGCTGGTGTCCAAGATTTTACTGAAAAAATAATAAAGAAATATATTTTGGAATACATACAGAGCTACCTGACTTCACCCTGGTGCACCATCCTTTCTTCCATGAACCTATCTGGTATCCAGTGGAGTACAAGTGTGGCACACTCCGGATGTGGTTGCACAGACACTATATGAACTTTCATAATTAAGAAATCGAGGTGCTGAGCCTTTGGTCAACCACACGTTGCTCTTTTCTAACTGTTCCTTTGTTGTTGAATTTTTCTTTGAATATGTTGCTGTTTGTCTGTACTTTTATGGATATGTATCTGTATCAGAATAAAATTTATATTGATTGATTGATTGATTGATTTGCTCAGCAGAGCCTGGGAGTCGACTGCCGCAGAAATGGAAGCTCACACATGAGCCACTGGTCACATGAGCCACTGGTCGCAGAAACCACCTCACCTAAAGCGCTGCTCACCTTCTCCTTGGTGGTCTGGCAGCATCAGCCTCACAGGCCTGCCTTCCCTAGGCTCCTCCGCATCACTGCAGAATAGATCCGAACTGTCCCTGATACGGATCCTTGGCTCCAGCGTTCCGGGCTGTGTGTCCCATAGTCTCCCTACTCCTGACAGTTTTAGGATCTTCCGTGATCGCGCTGAGCTGGTCCTTCAGTTAGGCCTTGCAGGGCCGCTCTGCCCATCCGAGACAAGTGAGGTAGGCTGCGGCAGGGCGTGATGCACCGACTGTTTAGTGGCGCCAGAGGGGTCCTTCAGCCCGCAAAGGCACAGATGTGAAGTAGAGGGGTGTTAAGCAGCTGTGCCGGTGTGCGTGGTGGGGCAGTGTCCCCCCATAGTGGCAGGACTATGGTAGATAATCGGCTCGGCCGGCAGAGCCCACTCAAGGTGCGGCCATCTTGCAGCTCGGTGAGACCACGCCCCGTCCTGGCTATGGATTTGCTGACATCCACCCAAGAAAGTGAGCTTGTATACATGGTAAGAGAGAGTGCTAGTCACCATCACTTTGTAAATGATGAAGCTGGTTATGGAGATAGTATTGGCTGCCAAAGGCCACCAATAGAGTTCCATCAGGATGGGGGTGTTATGCTCATGAGAATGATGTGAGATTTATACAGCATGCAGCTACTCCTAGTAATGTCCCTGTGCTAAGCTCACAGGCAGGGCCATTTAGTTTTGAACAAAAAGCCATGTTTTCAGCCTCTTTTAAAAGATGGAGACCGATTCAACTGCGCAAAAATCTCAAGAGAGCTTATTGCAGGCTAGCAGGCCCAATTAGGAAAAGAAGCACCTGCCCACTCTGGCTCACCGGATCTTAGGAACCATCACTAGAGACCTGTTTGAGGATTGCAGATTCGTGGTGGGAAGATGGGATCTAATTCTGGATACCAGATAACCAGGCCCAGTTTGATGAAGCACTTTGTAAGTGTAGGAAAGTAGAATCTTTCTGGCATAATTACCCCCACCTTTTGCCTCGTGTCAGTGTGTTTTGACTGTAATGCACTGGGATCCTGCTAATCAGGACCCCAGTGTCTGTGCTCTCTCTCTCTCTCTCTCTCCTCAGTTTACTGGTAAATAAATGGTCTACCCCTGTAATTCCCTAGTATATGGTACAAAGGTTCCAAGGGCATTGGTACTCGAGGTGTCTCCAGTGGACTGCAGCATGGATTGTGCCGCCCGTGGGAGCCCATACAAACTGTGTCTGCATCCTGCATGAAATGGTGGATGCGCCTTTCACTTGAGATATAAGGTTTTCCTTATATCCCGGTCACTGCACTTAAAATGTATTAGTCACCCCTAAGGTAGGCCTTACAGCCCACAGGCAGGGTGCATGATTCTAAGTGTGAGGATGTCCCTGCGCGAGCAGAGACACTCCTACAAACCCTAGAGTCTATTCTCTGGCTTTGTAAGTGCTGTGAAGCTATTTAAGGTATCTAGTGGACACTAGCTAAGTTGAGATGTCCAACCACATAACGGCTTCACCGAACCCGGGTCATGTTTGGTAGCAAACGTGTTGGAATCATGCAGCTACACCAATTCCAGTGTTAGTTGCATGATACTATGTAGTGGGGGGGCTCCCGTGTAGCCTTTTAGAGGCTGCATGCAAGCTAGTGTTGCTGCCCTGCTGCTGCTAAGCTTAAATCCTGTAGGGGAAGGCAGAAAAAAAGATGTCCTGTAGAGGAGAGGTGTAGCCACCTCTCCTTTAGATTTAGGCATCCCAAGCTCCACCAGACTACTTCGAAGGGCACATTTGGTGCCCTCCTTACATAAACCGGTTTTGCCCAGTCCAGGAGCGTTTGGCTTCTGCTCTGGCCCAAAACTTCACAAAGGACTGGGGAGTGTCCACCACTGCGTCCAGCTCCTACCCTGGGAGGTGCTCAGAGCTCTGCCAGGTGGCCATTTGATTCTGCCATCTTGAAACCTATATGGGCAGAGGCTCCTGAAAGCAACTGACTGGTCAGTTCATCAGAGTAGTATCCCTGACCTTCCTGATAGGTGGATCCTTAGTTTTGTCTGGGCTTAGTCTTCAAGAACTGACTGGCTTCTCCTGAAGATCTGTCTAAAGACTATTTTGCTGTTGGGCACCGAACTCTGCTGCTGCAACCAAGTCAGGAACCAAGACAAGACTCCTACTGCAACTTTATCTCTGTGCTCTCCCAAGTTCTGCAACTTCTATGGCTGTGCATCCTCCAGATGGATGGATTTATGCCCAGATCTCTGTACTGGGGTGAATGTATGACATTGTTCTGCATTTTGTCCATCAACTGTTGTTTTTGCATTTGTCACCCCGATTGGGAAAGGTATGCCCAGACGTGGGTCCCTTGCGCTCCATGCCACTGGAATCAAGCTATCCTGGCTGAAGAGGGGTGAAACCCCGAAACCGGTCCTAGGATGCTTGTTTCCTGTCCAGGGAGGACCTGGCTTGGCAGTTCGGGCTGGACTGTTCCCATGAGGCACAGGGTCAAGACTGATTTGCATATGGCTGGGTTCAAACTGGAACGGCATGGTGAGCAAAAAAAACGATGGATTTAGGCCCAGATCTCTGTACTGGGGTGAATGTATGACATTGTTTTGCATTCTGTCCATCATCTGTTTTTGCATTTATCACCCCGAGTGGGAAGGGTATGCCTAGACATGGGCCCCTTGCTCTCCATGCCACTGGAATCAAGCTATCCTGGCTGAAGAGGGGTGAAACCCTGAAACCGGTCCTAGGATGCTTGTTTCCTGTCCAGGGAGGACCTGGCTTGGCAGTTCGGGGTGGACTGTTCCCATGAGGCACAAGGTCAAGACTGATTTGCATATGGCTGGGTTCAAACTGGAACGGCATGGTGAGCAAAAAAACGATGGATTTAGGCCCAGACCTCTGTCCTGGGGTGAATGTATGACATTGTTCTGCATTCTGTCCACCAACTGTTTTTGCATCCTCCAGAGTCACCAAGGACTATTAGGTCTGACCTCTATTGGACAGAAACTCTCATATTTTTAGGACCTGCAGGGAGTTCTCTCTGAAACTTTCAACTTCTCAAGCCAGTCCAGACTACTATCCATGAACTGCTAATCCTTACTGTTCAATTTGAGAAGAAAATGTCAATAACCACATCCCATACACATAACCTAGTGGTTTCAAACCATCACATAAATGTGTACAGAAAATGTGAAAGGAGGCCACCACGAGAGTGTGGTAAGGAGGTTCCATGCGAGGGGCTCACTGAACATGTTGTTATACCCCATACAAGCCCATCTGGATTTATACAGGTCGCATGCAGAGAGCAGTGATATCACCATTGGGGCTAGCTCAGCAGAACAATGCACCAGAGTCTTGATTATTGTAGCGAGGGGTCTAATGATGTATTAAGATGCACAAGGGACTAGGTGTGGTGCCACCAATGAACAACAGGGGTCGGCTGATATGGTACTACGAGTCTCTAAACATCGGGAATTGGTCTGTGCAAGAAGATGAATCGTTCATGATCTATTGTCAGACCACAGACATTTGAGAGAGCATTCGGCCTCATATTTGTTACAGGTTCTTTGAGGTCGTTCATTGTCAAGAAAGGGATAGTGAATACATGGCGATGTAGGGAACGCATGTAACAAGAATGTGTTTAGATATGCAGTTGCACACGAGTCACTCAAGATATGTGTGATTACAGGTGGAGACTGACAATTGTAGTTGGGAAGGTGGTACGCGACCATTTGACGCAGGACCTTTTATTGAAGGTGGTTGAAGGTACGAGAGACGACAGCAATCACACGGTAAATATATGATTGTGTGCAGGGTCTTCTTTTGTTTTTAATTTTGTCAATAACCACATTTTTGGTGTGATAAAGGAACCAGGTGAAGACTGGTTTCCCCGACAGCCCTGACAAAGTTGCCTAAAAAGTTCGGCAACAAAACATGTTGGCCTTCTGTGAGTGAAAGTGGCCATATACATGCCTTTTTTTAACTTTAGGGCACTCACAACACTCAATAAAGGAGGTCTTGTATGTGGGTGGTACCCAATTTTAATTGCGAGAATAAGTGTCCTCTTTTCACGTTGGGGACTGGTGGGCACTGAGTGAGTCTTATATTCTCAGTGCTGGCTGTCACACACAATTTTTGTTTTTCACTGTTTTGATTTCTCACTTCTGAGGAATTTTAAGCACATACTTTCTTGTTTTGGCCACGAAAGCAACCGATGATAACGCGGGCAGACTGGTGAGTACCATCCAACAGCTCCTTGGGTTTGCGTACGTGAGGTGCTTTCTGTCCTAGTTTCACTTTTTTTGTACACATTTATGTGATGGTTTGAAACCACCAGGTTATGTGTATGGGATGTGGTTATTGACATTTTCTTCTCAAATTGAAAAGTAAGGATTAGCAGTTCATGGATAGTAGTCTGGGCTGGCTTGGGAAGTTGAAAGTTTCAGATAGAACTCCCTGCTGGTCCTAAAAATATGAGAGTTTCTGCTCAATGGAGGTCAGACCTAATAGTGTTTATATTTGGTGGAGTGGGGGGGCGGTCTGACTTCTTAATCACCCCTTTGCTCCCTTTGTGTGTATGATCACCAAGGACTATGCCAGCATCAAGATAGAAAGAAGGATTTGACAACATAGAATGGCCATATATTTTTGCCAGCTTAACTAGACTGGGCGTCGGCCTGATATTTTGCGAGTGGACCAGACTGCTCTACCAAGCACCTATGGATCAGGTGAGAGTCAACGGAGTTAAGTCCAGGGCATTTACATTGCAGAGGATTTCCACTATCTCCCCTAATTTTTGCCTGGGCGTTGGAGCCACTGGTGCCTTATATCCGCAGTGATTCGTTGATCTGGGGAAAGGAACATGTCTCCCTATACGCGGACAACATCCTACTGTAGGTTTCCAGGCCACATTTCTCCATAGCAAGAATATTACACATTTTGACCCCTTCAGTAGCGATACAGGCTACCGTAAAATTGGTCCAAACCTGTGGTTTTTCCCTCTGTCAGGACCCCTACCAGCCCCCTCCTGGCTCCCACCCGGATGCACGGCACCGGTGGTGAGGGAGAATTTTAAGTATTTCTGATTTTTTCTGTGATCCGGGACCAGCAGTTGTATGTGCAACGTAATCTAGCCCCCCAGCTGGAGAGACTCTGCACCAACCTGATTCACTGACACACACTGCCTCTTTCTCTGATGGGCACTCCATAAAGTGACCTTCCCCCGGCTCCTGTACGTGCTCCAAAACGCACCCTACCCAATCCCGCCAAAGTTCTTTAGGAAGATAGATGTGGAACACCGAATTCTCTTGTGAAATGGAGGAACACCACTTATTGCCCTAGGGAAACTGCGACTGGGGGCATCTATGATGGGGTCTGGCAATCCTGGACATTAAGAAGTATTACTGGGCATCACATCTCCTAGTGGTCAAAGACAGGGTGTTCTCAGATAGAGGGGAACCGGCCTATAGAGTTGACAGAGACACAGTGAGAAATGGTTATCACAAAGCCATCCTCTATTATCATCATCCGATGGAAAAAGAATTGCCAATACGCACTGAAACGGTGGTTAGGAGCTGGAGAGAGGAAGATGGCTGCCTGGGCTTGAGTGGCAGGCTTACAGACCTGACCCTCTTGTGGGATAGCGACCAACTTGGTGAAGTGGCCGGTCTGAGGGGTTTCACATGCTGGGCGGCGATAGGGATCGTACACCTGGGAGTTGTGTGGTGGGACAAATTGCTGATAGGATTTGAGACACTTAGTCGAGAATATGAACTGGCTGATGCTAAGCGATTTTGCTATCAAAATTGGGCCACACGCTGCGAGTTCATATATGGGAGGGGACAGACCTGCCAGACTTATCCCGCCCTAGAGGACTGATTACTCACGGCACCCATCCTGGATAGTGGAGTGTCTGTGATCTACCGGAAACTGATGAATAATTTCCTTTACCCATTGGGTTCCCTGAGAAGAACTTGGACTGACGATTTAGGGATATAATCGACAAGGACTGGTCCGAGGCCCGCGTGAAATAGCCATCCGAGCCAGTTTCAAACTAGTGTAGCTCAAACTTTTCCACAGAGCGTACTGCTCGCGCACTATTCTACATATAATTGAAATGACTGATCTGTTGCAGTGTGTCAGGGGCTGCACCAAGAAGGGATCCTTTTTCCACATCTTATGGCAATGCCCCGTGATCCAGGGTTTCTGGCAGAGGGTGACGAATGTGATGTCCATGTTTATCTCAGTACAGGTGCCCCACGATGCAAAATGGCTTATATTGATGATACAGGGAGAAGAGGCCTGGCCCCGCTACACCAAGATCAGCTGACGATGGCAGCCGGACTGGCAAAACATAACATTGCCAGGCGATTTGTGTGATGTGGGGGGGGAGTGACCCTCCCTCCGAGTGTTGCTGAATGGAAGGCAGAGCTTGACTGGTGCCAGATAGCTGAGAAAGTGGTCTATCGAAGCAGGGTTTTCCCTAGAAAGTGGGTAAGAGTGGGGGGCTCCTGGCGAGAATACAGAGGCACTACCATGAGAGAATAACGCAGCGCTGGAACTAGGCTAGGCAGCCGTTGGACTGTGAAGGGGAGGTGCCAGATACATTTTGTGGCCGAAGAGTACTTATTGTTCACTGTTGAGGGCTTTTTATTATCCTACGTATCATACTCTGTACTATACCATGCTCTCTTGATCACAATTTCCCTTCTTGTTCTGCGTGTTGTATGATGACCTTTGTTAAACAAAAGCTTTTCCCCCAAAAAACCAAGAGAACAAAAAATATAGTAAGAAGGAATCTCCCTTGGAGTGAGGGAGTCAATCCACTTCATTTGCAGGCACCTCAACGATGACGACTGACTGGGTTCCATCGATCTGGTCCACAAAACTTAACAGCTGGACATCTGAGGTTCCCTATTGACGTCAACGGGCAGTCCCGACACCACTTTGCACTTACGCCTCCAGCTCCCTGGTATAGGTGTCCTGGTTCTCTTGGTATCCACAGGTGGGGTTGTCATCCAACCTTACTGTTTACCAAGGGTTTCCTCAGGGACCTGTGGGAAGGGACCTGAATTGGCAGAACTCCAACCGTGACTTCCCTATTGTTATCCTATAGACATTGACCTAGGTTATCACCTCTGCACACGGGTGCTGAGCAACACTCGATTACTTACCTGTGGTGGTTTTGTCCCCCCCCAACACCCACCCATTCCCTAGTTCTTTGGGTGGTAGTCCTGGTTTGGTACTCCCCTCGCATTCCATTTTCTGATTATATGGTTTGCGTCCCCCCCCATTAGGGCCCCACTAGTTTTATTTGCTTTACTTGCCTAATTTGAAGTATATTTCTACGTGTATTTATATCTCTGTGTAGGAGATATACCAAACTAGTTTTAGTGTTGGTGTATAAAAAATACAAGGTATTTTTCTAACACTGGAGTGGTTCTTTCTTGTGTGTAAGCTTCACTGACTGACTGTGAGGTAATTCACTTGGTTTACATCCACCCCCCTGAATAAGCCTTAGCTGCTCTCCACAGCTAGCCCTTGAGAACTTTGATTATCAGGGACCACTACAACTATCATTAAGGGTTGCTTGGACTCAGTGGAGGGTGCCTCACCAACAGGTGTACACCATATTCTGAGCCAGCCTCCTACAGTGAGAACCAGAGCTTTGAACAAAATGCGCTTCCTCATTGGGAGCCAGGGGAGAGACTGGAGGTGATGATGCATTTGTTCTCAGCAGGATATTAGTAAGTGGGCTTCTGCATTGTGTACCACCTGGAGTCTGTTAATCAGGTAGTCAGTCAGACCCAAGTATAGGGCGCTTGCATAATCTAGCCTGGATAACTGTTTTCCTAACAGAGAGATAGAAAGTGAAGACACTTTCAGTATACGGCATAGGCCAAAACAGGATCCCACCACCTTGTTGACTTGTTGCTGGAAGAACAGGAGGATGTTTAACTTGACTACCAAGCTCTTGATAATTCCTGATTGTGGGCCAAGAGGGGGAACCCCATCCATCCAGAAGGTCTGCCAGACTGCAGGGAAATTGTGGCTGAAGAACAAAACGTCAGTTTTATCTGTGTTATGCTTTAGTTGGTTGAGGGCCATCCAATAAAAAACAGCAGCAAGTCAGTATTTAATCAAATCCACTGCAGTCTTTTCTCCTTTTTTTAAAGGAGACTAGTAGCTGTGTGTCGTCCTCATATGTAATATTTTTGGCCCCACAGGCTTCGGCCATATGTGCTATTGGTGTAAGATAGAAGTAGACCAAAATGGGGCTCAGGCGGAGCCCTGAGGAACTTCCACTGATAACTCTGTTGACCCTCAGGAGAATGGTAAGGTCCAGACCTCCTATCCTCTGCCACTAAGGAAGGAGGCCAGCAATTTCAAGGCCTAACCCTCTAGTCTAATTGAATGGAGGCAGGCTAAGAGCTTGGAGCGAGGGACTGAGTCAAAGTCTAACCATGTCAGCACCACCTTCCCCCCGCATCAAGGGTGTCTCTTGTATACTCGGTTACCCCAAGCAGAGCAGTTTCAGTCCTAAAATTAGGCCTGAAACGTGGACTGACTCGACTGCTGGAGGTTAATAGCCTCCAGTCCACGGGAGAGTTGCTGGTTTAACAAATTTCTCCAACAGCCTGTAGTTCCCCAATACCTTGGCATCCACAGAGGGCTTTTTCAACAGGGGAAGAAATGTAGCCAGTAGCAGCGAGTGATTAAGTACTTTAACTGACAGTTTGGATGCTTGATCCCCCATAGCAAGGAGGGTAGGTGGACATGGATCTGAAGGTTATCCCGACTTGAGACCTAGATTAGCTGCTAAAGTGTCCCCCACAGGAATAGTCAAATGAGGATAACTAGCACTTCAGCCGCTATTTAATCTACTGCTACCCAAGACCCTTCATCGTACATTGGACTGGTGCTAAGACTGGATTGGATGTTAGAGATTTTACTCTGAAAGAAAGAGGCCAGTTGTTTACAGCGTAATGTCAGCTAGCACATGCCAAAGGTGACATGGTTTTTCACCACCTTAAAGATTTCCCTGGACTTTTTATCTGCTGCTTTAATCTTTTCTTCGAACTAGAGTTTCTTCTCTCTTTTTTTAACAGGTGAGTGATATTTCCTTAATGCTGTCTTATATACAGCTTTTTCCTCTTCCCTGTAGTCTTTCCACCAGCGTCTCTCCAGATGTTTCAGCATTTCTTCTCCCCACTGTAAATCAGCTCCCAGAAGGCTTACTCCTTCTAGGTTGATGCAGGGATGTAGGCGCCAGTTTATCAAACACATTTCGGATCCAACTGTCGACTCTAGTAGCCTCCTCCACAATGGATCTGGGGTGTGTGGGGACCGTCTCTTACAGAGAGCAAAGGATCTTATTAAAAGGTCTTGCTGAGTTAGGAGCTTTAGCGGGTTGATCCCTAACTTTTGGTAAACCTAATTCAAAAGTGATCGGTCCAGGCTAGAGGAAGCAGGACAGGCATTTGCAACTTTATGTTGGAGAACACTTAGTCAAGCACATGCCCTGCCTGAAGAGTAGGCTTAAAAGCCTGCTGGGTCAAGTCAAAGGATGCCATGGTGTCCAGTAACGTAGTGACCTCTTTTTCAGACGGGGAGTCATTGTGAATATTAAAATCTTCTAGGACAATGAAATGAGAAAACCCTAGTGTCAGATGATACCGTGCGTTATCAAGGGAGTTAAGGAAAGGGCCTGCCTGGCAGGGTGGTCTGTAAATTAGCACCTACGCTAGAGATTGATGAGGAACCAATGTAAGGCGGAACCCTGGTGATTCTTCTCCTCCGTTGGACATATCGAACAGCTATAGTTCTGCCTATATCCTAAATGTTAAATTCCCTAGGGATGGCCTTTTCGATTATTGAGTTATTTGAATGAGAAAGCCAGGTTTCCGTGATGAATAGCACGTCTGGTTCATCGCAGAGAAAGTCAAAAATGTTTCTGAATGGAGCATGCGTTAATATTAGCAAAGGAGGGCACATCTGCCTGGGCAGAGTGCCCCGTGGGAAGGGGTAGGGATTTTGCCCCTGGGACTAAGATGAGCTTGGAAGCCACACATGGAGCAGGAGTAAGAGTCCTTGATGATGACTTGGTGGACTTTAAAACTACACTGCTGCATAATGCCTAACTTATGCAATTGATCTGCCGAATAACGCATGTCACCCCACCTGCCATGCCTCAAGCCGAGTGGCTAGCTCTGGCAACTGTTGGCAACTGTTTCAACAAAATACATTACCCAATAATAACACACACACAAACTGTTTGATTGGGTACAAAATGCAAAATGCTGCAGGTTTATTACATACACCGTTATGTAATAGGTGGGTTATCTTACGGGCGATCCAAGGGCAGGCAACCAACTGGCCCGCCTCCCTGCCTGATGAGCTGGGCAGCACTGGGGCGAACCCTGCCTTTGCTGCCGTCCAAGTGATTCTCTTACAGGATCACGTGTCCGTTGGTAACTTCTACTCGCGCCCCTTCCCGGGGCGGAGCGTCGCATAGCAAACCCCCGGTTGTTCAGGCCCACTACGGCCCGAAGGACTAGCGGGGCGCCGACACGGCTTCCAGCACCCTCCCATGAGGCTCCTCGGATTTGGCTCTGGCACCCCCTATGGTGCCGCGCAGGGGTACCCTTGGTACCGGCCTGCTTCCAGATCGCCCTGTAACTTCGCCACAGCTCTGGAGGCAGCCACCGTTGCCGCCAGAGCCCCCCACCAAAACCGCTATAGTCTTACCTGCAACCTCTCCTATCTAGAGATTCCTGCAATCTAGATGAAAGGGAACCATCCCTCTGGTTATAGATGGCCCCATCTAAATTCCAAAGCCCTTGACGCTAGCCTGGGTCAGGTAGTGTCTGATGAAACAAAAGACCCGTTAGGCCTGGGAAGTTGTGCCGAGAACTATTCACCCCCATGAGGGAAAGTTCCACTGCTTCAGTTGCCTCAGCCCCGAGCCAAGTCTGGGCGGGGGGCGATGCCGGCACCCAGGCTCACAAAGCCCCATCTATTTGCTGATCTCATCTAGCTGCCATCCTACTAGCGCCGAGTGTGTCTGAACACCAGCGTCCCCATCTATGGGACAGCAGCCCACTTGCTAGGTGACTCCTCCCCGACCCGCCTGCCTACTAAGGCTATTCTGGCAGGGAGGAACAACTTCCTTTGAACAGTCCCTGTGCTTGCCAAATGAAGGCGCACAGGAATGTCCATAACTAAGCGCATTGTGACAATGAGCTAAGCTGCCCCCTGCCCCCTGCACTTGCCCTGCAACCCTTATCCCTGCAGGGAATATCGCCTGCACAGCTCCCTCTGGGGAGCCACCTAGGAATACCCGCAGGAGAATCTGTCTGATTCAATACCGGGCGCACTGTCTGTACTATGGTGCCTAACGTTTGATGCAGGCGATGCCACACACCGCCTAGGTCATGGGAACCTTAGGGAGCCCTGCATTTCCCCCCCGGCGTGCCTCTAAATGGGCCTGCCCCCCCCAGCTGAAGTGCTCCTACTGGGCTGTGTAAATGCGGCCCAGGATGACCTTAAACAGTCAGCTTGGTAAGCTACCACAAACCATATTGGTCATGAGAACCTTGAGGAGCACACCGTTTTCACCTGTGCGTACCCATTCATAAAGCTCCTGTGCTGGTGGGGACAAACATTTTCACATTTCCACTTCTGACTAATTGAATACCTTCGCCCGGTGGTATCCGGCGCTGACTAACATAAGGTGCTTTCGTTACCTGGCTATGCATAATCTGCGGTCATGTGACCTGGCTCGTGGAGAGCTCTCCCTGAACTTAACAGAAATTGAAAACCCTGGAGCTGCAGCCATGAAAGCTTATAAACCGAAGACCAGTGGACCGGGGCAGCTCCAGTAGTTTGTACCCGCCAAGCTGAAGTCCTGAGAACAATCAACGCCTTTAGGGTATCGGGGCATGTTCAAATTGGTCCCTTAATATCCTTCTTGGATGCTTTAAACCTATGATGCATGAGTCTGCTTGGACCACCCTTTGAATTACCCCCATCGTGGATGGCCCCCTAATTGTATGTCGCCACCCACTGGTTAGCCACTCCTTGTGCTTGCAAAGGATGCCGTCCTTTATCACGTTGGTGCCAACCAAGAACTGGTTTCTGTTCGATCCTCTCACCTGTGGGAGCAAAACTAACGTCAATGGTCTCAATGCAGACCCACAGCGCTTCACTTAACGACCCCAGTATGCCTACCTGCACAGCTTCCCCATGTGCTCCACACTTACCATCACTAGCAGGTTTCACTGGTAAAACAGAACCTCCTATCTGCTAAGTGGGAGGGTCACCTATTATTTCTGTACTAATAGTGAGCTGCTGCAGTGTAACCATGTTGTAAACGCGCCACCACCCTGAATATTGTATGCAAACTCATTTTAGAAATTGGAAGGGTGTGCCCGTGCACTGTCAGTACCTTCCCCTAAGTGGCATAAAAGGGGGGCTGGACTTTATCGAAACCAACACTGCTCCAAACAGGGGCCCTCAATTAAGTGTTTACCAAGGGCAGCTGCTAATACTACCGCATGTGCTGTAGTAAACGAGTAGGCATTCCTCCCTCAAACCTTAAAATGCCATGTTAAACGCATCCGAGCCAAAGTAGCTGCCTTTAGTCTCACTTTGCACTTTGGCGAATGGCCAGTGCAAAATTGCAACCTACAATAAGGGCCCTGACTGGAACCATAAAAAAACCCTGCATTTTATCGGTAGCATGTATCCACTGAGTGCTAGCTCTGCCTTTCCTGAGGGCAGCTGGATCTTAGTATGCCCTCCGGGCTGGACTACGACTATTTGTTTACTTAAATTCTTTATAGAGTTTTTATATGGCGCGAACTGCGACACGAGACGTCGGGTCACCGAGCAGCACTTTACATGAGCACCAGTTCCGTAACCTGAGGAACTCACATATTGTAAGGCACAGGGAGGTTAAGTGGTTTGCCCAGGATTCCAGGCTGTGGGGCATTGTTGCAGTGAATACAAATTGTGTGCTAGATTTTCGCCCCAAGAATTTTCGCACATAAGAACTAAATTTCTCAAATTTGTTAGTGTGAAATGCTCCCTGCTGTGTTATGTCACGATTGCCGGTCAACATTGGAGCGGCTGGTGTGGGCCTCCCTATGCCGTGACCCTGCACCTTCGCCATCATAACAGGCGGTCTGGAGCTTGTTGCCTCCAGTGTCTACGAGCAGCCATGTGCGCCCCAAGTTCTCAATGCTCTGAACCCCCATTGCTGATTGCCGAAAACTTGCATCGCCATTTGCTACGGATAAGTAGCTGGCAGGGTGTGCAGGCCTAGCGCTGCGTTTGTCGGGGGAAGAACTCTACATGGGGGTGTCGGGGCTGCCTAACTCGTGCGTCCCAGTAATAAAGTTCTCCGGCAGCCGCAGGCTATTAGCAATGAGAGTCCTCTGCATTGCGCCGCTCGCTGCCCCCCCAGCACGCCGGGGCCACCTCTGTAAGCGCGCCCCCGGTGCGATAGTGGCTGGTGGGGAGAAATGATACCTTGGCCCATCGGGGCTCGAACCCGTGACCCGCAGGCCGCGCATGTGTGTACCGACACCTCTCGCCGAACCAGATCAAGGGAGGACACCTCGATTCGGTACTATGCGCCTTAAGTGAATCTCTTTGCTTGGGGATGTGAATCACAGCCAGCCTGCTCACCGCGCGCTGGAGTTAGGATCACCTGATCGGGGAGAGGCCGCCTGAAATTCCTCTCAACTCTGCCCCCGCTCCGGGCCACAAACACAGCTGCACAGACTAGCACCGAGCCGGCGGGCCTCCTGCGGGGCCTGACCACAGGGTGTACAGCAGGGGCGCAGAGTAAGTAACGCACGGGCATCACCGTGAGGTGGGACGGAGAGAGGAGGGGGGAGGCAGTGCCTGCACTTACCAGCCTCATGTATCCCGAAAGCCCGCATCACGACCAGGGAAATGGCATGCCAGGCGACAAAGGGGGGTTGTTTAATTTAAATATCATTTATCCATAACTGTCATGGTATACCGGACCCTCTCTGAAAGCCCCTGCTGTTCCGACATAGATCATTGTAAATATGTTTCTCTGATCTCCCTCAAGGCCGGCTTTAGCGCTCGTGGCGCCCGGTGCGACAATGCTTGTCGGCGCCCCCAATGACCACCTCCACCACGATTCTTCATAGCCATCCTTTCACAGTGCCCATCAAGCCTCCGTAACCATTCAGTCTCATGTGCATTTAATTCATCTTATAGCGCCGCTCCTATCCGTGTAAGGTGTCGGAACACTTTACATCACACAGATTACATGTAGACAATCAATCTTTAGTGTGTATATCACTGCATAGGAAAGCGAGAGGACCAGAAGGTGTAGGAGTCACAGGTCATCCGTACAGGTAGGCAGGAAAGTTTAAGAGTGCTTGGTCAGGAGAATCAGAAACTTAGAATTTATAACCTAGCACCATGGATGGGGGGGGGGTTCTCTTTGATAATAAGAATACTGTAGTGGAGGCAGCGTTTTAGATCCATACATTGCTATGTTAGCATAAGCGCGTTAGATGTTAGAAACGCCATCTTGCCACTTTTGCTGCTTTTGCACACGACACTGCAGAGACATGTTGTTATTTGAAAACTGCTTGCTTGCCTTTTCTCCACATGAGAACTGTCTGTTGTTCACATCCCTAGACGTGCACTGCGACCTTGGTCTGAACATTGTGTGCAGAAACAATCTGAGCCACCAAACAATGTATGTTTTTGAGTTCAGGTTGATCGGCCCACTCTCTAGCCTAACACGCACACAGCTGCAAATACCTGAAAGTCGAGAGCCTTTAATATTGCAGTTTGCATGCATTACACACACATTCTGGAGAAGAACTTTTCCAGGCACAGAGCAAAGCTGAACCTGTGATGTGATTCACCTAAGCTGATCTTTACGGTATGGGGTTCCCCATTCAAGCCTAGAGACCTTCTATTAGTATAATAATACTAGCTCACTAGCGAAGGGAGGGTGGTTGTATTCCACTGTCATTTGTAATATGATTTCTCCCTTCATTTTCTATGGTATTGTAACAATGCTGATGATTTTGATTTTAATCATTTGTCTGCTTATGTTAGCTAAGGTACTGCATCTTAGAACACGTAGTTTATAAAATAAACATTTTAAACTTTACTGTGTCTCTGATTTACTCTTGTTGTGGACTGATATGAGAATAATAACGAACAGGTATTTCTGATTCCCACCATTCCTGAGAGTACTCTAAGTCGCTTGTTCTGGGTTGTCTATACATTGGGAGCTCCGAGAGAATACGGATAACGAATGGGACACTGATGCTAGTCGGATTGGGGTTCTGGGTACTGAGGTGAGATTTTGGTACACCGCAATTCACTGAGGTCCTGGTTTCCTGCGCATAGTTCTGTGCATGAGCAGAATCCCTGCAACAATACCAATTGATTTCTACCAAATGAACCCATTCTGCAACATTAGGATAATGAAAAAACTGGGGGGAAATCATAAGGCTCTCGCCTGTACCCTGCAGGTTGCATGAATCTTTGATAGCACCGTATTATCATAACATATTCCTGCCCGAGTTGCAAGTCCAGACTCGCTGGTGTGGTTGCGACCCGTGCCAAGGACCCATATCCGCGCCATTGACAAAGCCTATCATAAAATAAGTCTTTCATGCAGCGGGTGTTTAGTCATCTGCTTCCAATAAAAAAACACGCTTTCGTCAGGAGCAGAACAAAGGGAGAAGGCAGCCGAAGACAAGAAAATGTCAATGTGCAAAATAAGAGTCACAGATGCAATGGTCTCTGAAGCAAATTTTCTTTGTTAATATGTGCAACCTGCTGGACGTTCCTGAAAACACCGCGACTTCTAAACCATCTGCAATTTAAAACTCAGACAAGCAGGAAGAGGTGAAGGAACCCGACAATCTTGCATACCGAACAGTGGGGTTGGCAACACATCCAGCACATAGCTTATTTCCGAACAAAACAACGTAAGTCACGGACCTATATCCGGCACGTGACAGCCTGTGCCATCCGGGCCCGTAACTTCCTGGAAGGGCCTCTGTTAATGGGCCGCAGACCCATACAGCGAGTCGGAAACCGCGGCGCGTTACCCGAGCCCCGCCCCAGAACCAATAGGTAGCCCTCCAATACAACTGGCCTGTTGACATGTATTTATTTTTTATGCATATTTTATATAGCGCAAACTCGACCCGAAGGTATTGGAGCGCTATATATGAGCACCGTATTTACATTACATATTCAGACACGGGGAGATTAGGTGATTTGCCCAGAATCACAGGATGCGGACGCGACCCCGAGGCTCGAACCCTGGTTTCCAGCACCAAAGTCGGCAGTCTAGCCGACGGACCACATCCTCTCCCCCACCAACGCCCAGGAGGCATCGCCCCCGCAGCTCCTGCCCCGTGGTCGGCTGCCAGCGCCGGACCGCGACCCATGCGGACTCCAGGGCCACCGGGCACCGTGGGGCCCCGTGGAAAACAGGAGACTGGGAGCGCCCGGGCCGAGCCGCAGCTCACAAGCAGGGGCCCTCCACGCTCCTGGAAATACACAACGCCACCCCACACCGGCAGTAAGGAGAGGCTCCCGAAACTGCAATTTTAAACCATCCCGCCTAAACGATGGCAGGAATCGAAACCATGATTGCAGACTTTGGAGAAACCAGCAGTAACCACTCCGCTAATGGCATTGCTCCGTAAGTCACGCCCCTTGCGTCACTTGCGGGCAGGAAAGTGGAGGGGGACACCGGCCGGAGTCCCTGCCCCCAGGAAGGGGGCGCTGGGAGTGGGGGACCGGTGCCCAGGCGACACTAGGGCGCCGACCGCTCTAGTGGCCCCCTGTGGGAGCCGCGGTCAGCGGCAAAGTTAAAATCACACACAGATGCATCAGGCTTTTAAAATCAAAACCGGGATTAGTTAGAGCATGTTTTTCAGGCCATGAATGAGATATGATGTGTTGTGTAGATTGCTTTAAGGAGTGCCAGCGTGGAGTCTGGAAGGCCACCATCCAGATGCGAGAGTACAAGCGGTTTAACGGTAAGTAGGTTTATTATTCACATACTATGTGGTAATAAATCATTGGTGTTCAATGCAACTCCATTGGCGAGAATCATTATTTCACAAGCATAAAAGATAAAGATCCCCCCCCCAATACACACAACACATGCCATAACTTGCACCACCCACCATATTCTTCTTTGTTTGTACTTTCCTTTGTATCTGGACTGCACGGTGGTGTTTTGAACATGGCAGTTGGTGCAAGTGTGGCGTGTATAACCATAACTGGTGAACTTAAAATGTTTTGTGGCGTTTAAGATCACAAATGCTCAATTTCTAGCACCAGGGAGCACAGTAAGGGTTGGCTGCAGGGCCTTGTCTGTAGCTGGGCTCTGCCTCCAATATGCTGTGAGTGGCCAATCCCTGAGTCTATATCCTTGAGCTGTGTACAATGGGAACTGGATGCCGGGCTTGGTCTGCAGCAGGCCCTGCACTCTAGCTACTGCCATCAGCTAATTCTTGGGACGCACAACCTTTGTCTAGAGGCCAGGCCCGCACCCATTCCTCCTGCACAAGGCCCTAGTCCATGTGCAGCAGTGGTTGGCTGCCTGAAGATGGCTAGGGGCAGGGCTTGGAGTCCAAGACCTGCATCCAGTCTTGTTGTGCAAGGCTGAAAGCCATTCACAATAGGGGTTGGCCACCCACAGAGAGTTAGGTGTATCGAACTATTGGATGTAGAATAAGATTTTAAAAAATGCTGAACAAAACAAATGTTAAAGTGAAGATATTGTTGGCTGAGGTTATAACACCTAAAAGTATACTAAAAAAATAATCTTCTAATAAACACATTTAAAGCGCAGACATGATAATAAATTAAAACAAAAATCACTGACATTTGTATTGTATGGTTAGGAGAAGAATTTGTAGCTCAAACAGCCATGCAAACCATAACTGTCACTCCAAATGCAATGCTTATGACCTCACAATATTTACACCAATTAATGACAGTAGCTGATGCCAAGCTGTAGAACTCAATCAGCTTGTGTAACTGCTCCAAACCTCTATTTATGAACTTCAAGAAATATCTAATGGCTTTGTTAGCTTCCCCTGTCAACGGACAGTTGTCTTATTTTTAGGTCTCGCCTATGCAGCGCGCATGCGCTGCATATGAGGACCTTTAGCCGTCGTTCTGCTCTTTTTCAAAGCACATACTCGTGCTTGTGGCAGCATTCACCTTGTGGGAGCACGCAGGGCGCGCCACAAGCACGAGTATGTGCTTCCAAAAAGAGCAAACAGCTGCTGCTTCGCGCGTGCACGTTTGGAAGCATTCCCAGGGCGTCTCTTCTATTCTGTGCACTCCCACCAACCCTCCCACTTCTTGTTCATTTGTTTCGGGGCAGGAACACTAGCGCTTCTTCTAATTGGCCGTCTATTGTAAAGCAGACCCTCTTTCCAATAGCACTGGTCCTTTGGTCTTGTTATGGCAGTGTTTGCTGTCTGCGCAAGTTCATGGCTTCAACATAAACAAATACACAGACAGTGGGTCAGCTCCCTTCAGCCATTGCTTGTTTTAACTCTCTTTCACATTTTAAATCAACCCATGGCGGTTATACACAGTTTTCTATTTTGCAGTAGTGGAGGAGTCCACCTCCATTGCATATAGGACGCCAAGCGAATTCAAACAACAGTGCACAGGGCATTAGGTTAACAACTGTGGTCCTGCACCCTTTCTGCTGACTTTAGTTGTTCCTCTAGTAATGACCTGAGTTTCTGCATCCTTTTCTATCAATTCAAAGGGACCTCAGGTAACGGTCTGTCCCGTATGACTGTATGTACACTTGTGCCACTGGCAGCACAAGGAAGAAAGAGTAAATAAAAACAAGGATTGGCATAGCCAATAGGTCTCGCCGTTGGGACCTTATAAGTGTTTAGCCATGCAACAGTTGATGTTGTTGCACCAAGGATATTGTGCTGCATAACTAAATACTTATTGGGTCCCATAAGCGAGACCAATTGGCTATGCCAATGCTTGTTTTTGTTTGATCTGTTTATTGCAATTTTGCAAGTATGATACAACCGATCAGCACATATTATACCTATAGAACTAGTGGGTATATATTCAGAGTCTCCATAAACACTAGGTATTGTAGACACAACAAACGTGTACATACTCTATATCCGATCCATACTATAATCAACATTTACGGCATTAAGCCGAGTGATTTAAATACACCCTAGTATCATTTTATTACTTGACCCAATTACCGTTAACCAGCATATGAGCATGATCGTTCCACGTATGCAATTTTAGTGACTCATGTTAACAACATAACGTTGTCAGGGTCCGTGATCAAACAGTTAAAAAAACTATAAAATGTATAACAACACCTTATGAGAACAGGAAGGGGAAATCAGGCCAGGCGAATCCGAATGAGGGGCGGGTAGCCCACTTCCGCTACAACACTGTCATAATTACTATATTAAAGACAGTGTTCATGTCTCCATGTTATTGAATTGTTATTCTAATGTACATAAATATATATTGCATAGTCCAGGTCACATTAATGCATATCGAAGTACAACACCCAAATAATTATTACTTATGTGGTATCAGGAATGTCGGGAGGATCTTCCGAAGCTATTGCCACTTGAAGCGCTGCTAGGATTGTGTTCCAAGCATCTGCAATGGCATATTTACGTAAACCTAACGTGTCCTCTATTGCCAGTGATATTGCTTCCGCCTTAGCCCAGTTCAACATAGATTGAATCCAGGCTTTTACCGATGGGGAAACTACGGCTTTCAAATGACGTGTAACAAGTCTCTTGGCCACTACTAGGCCCAGGTCTAAAAATCTGGATGAGGCTTTGTGTTTTTATTCCTGGGGAATAGTCCTGTGATACATGTCGCCCACGTTGTTTGCAAAGCCCTCTCTGTGCACTTGGACAGTAACTGTGTCACCTCGTGCCAGTAGCCCTGCAATCTGGGGCATGACCACATCATATGTAACGAGCATATACAATGCAATAGGTCTCGCAACTGCGAGTTTTAGAGCTATTGGTATTGTAAATGGCAATGCCTTTTGAAAAATTAACAGGTATTGTAATTTATAATAGTATATTTCCACCAGTACCATAACTACCACTATTATTATTACTATCACCACCGAGTAGTAATAGTAATAATTGTAGTGGTGGTTATGGTACTTGTGGTGGTGGTGGTATTGGTACTGGTGGTGGTACTGGCGGTCTTCGTGGATACTTATGCTACTAATAGAATATTTTTTAACAAAAAAAAAAAACCCTAACAAACATTATCATTTGCAACGCTAATAGCTCAAACTTTTTATAATGCCAGCTCTATTGCATTGCGAATGCTTGTTTTATGTTGCAGGCATGAGGTGCATCATTTGCTTCCCAAAATACAAACTTAGATTTGTAGACACTCTTAACAGTCCTATAGTAGGAGGCAGTTGTTCAGCCAGTGTAAGGCTAATAGCTCACACAACTTTGCATTTTGATACCTGAAGTTTTAAATTACAATAAATGTAGTAGACCTCAGGCAGGAGACTTGAGTTACCAGTAACTGTGGAAAGAGCAATAACTTTCGAAACTGGCGCTTTATTTCACCTTTTCCGTGGTGTGAAGGATACGTAACTGTTTTATTGTGTTCGAATGGGCACAATGGGGCTTATTTACAAGTCCCTTGCACCGCCGGTGCTTCACTTTTTGTGTCATAAATAGTGAAGCAGCGGCGGTGCAAGGGGCTTGTAAATAAGCCCCAATGTCTTCGGCAGAATGCTTTAAAGATGCCAGTCGATTGCAGCTCACTCCATGCGCACACATATACCCCAGAGAAAATCCTACTCTTAAGCAGTGTTGCCACCTCTTGGTGTCCAGTGAAGCTTCAAAGGCTCTGCTGACCTGTTTCTCTGTCTCTAAAGCACCTTTGCTGACCTGGTGCTCTGGCTCCACAACAGCTCTGCTGACCTTGTTCTCTGGCTCTACAGCAGCTCTGCTGACCTGGTTCTCTGGCTCTAAAGCAGCTCTGCTGACCTGGTTCTCTGGCTCTAAAGCAGCTCTGCTGACCTGGTTCTCTGGCTCTAGAGCAGCACTGCTGACCTGGTTCTCTGGCTCTAAAGCAGCTCTGCTGACCTGGTTCTCTGGCTCTAGAGCAGCTCTGCTGACCTGGTTCTCTGGCCCTAAAGCAGCTTTGCTGACCTGGTTCTCTGGCTCTAAAGCAGCTTTGCTGACCTGGTTCTCTGGCTCTAGAGCAGCTCTGATGACCTTGTTCTCTGGCTGTACAGCAGCTCTGCTGACCTAGTTCACTAGCTCTAGAGTAGCTATGCTGACCTGGTTCTCTGGCTCTTCAGCAGCTCTGCTGACCTGGTTGCGACAGATATAGGGTTGATTCATTATCAACCCTATATCTTCTTATTCATTATGTAATTTGTGATGTGATATGATGTAATATATGCCGATATGTATGTGGTTGACATGTTCCTTGAAATAATAAAAACATCTTTAAAAAAAGAAAAAGTGATATACGAAAGGGCTAGATATGTTTCCACAAATTACTTGGAATAAGGATGGTCATGTTCGAGGTTGCCGACAGACTTTATATCTCTGGAGTTTTAGGAGTTTAGATGTAGTACTTTGAGTTAACCGGACCAGCATTTACCGATGCTATAAGAAGACTCTGGCCTAATTATGAGTTTGGCAGTGTGGGAGGAGGGTGGCAGGCCACCGCCCCACTGCCAAACTCCACCGCCGCCTGCCGGATTACAAATTGTAATCCGGGTGGGCGGTCCTGCGGTGGCTGGCCCATGGCACTACCTTTCAAAGGCTCAAGCGAGCAGCTCTGTGGGACCACCACAGCACGTTCAGGCACGGCATGGACTGCAAAGTCCATGCCGTGCGTACTGGAACACAGGGTGAATGCACACCATAGCCCTGAGGCAATGGTGGCCCTGCAGGGCCCCCTTTGTTTCCTCACCAACACAGTTTTTATGACTACCTCACTGCAATGTAAACTGTGGCATTGAGTAAACGCCAAATATGCTTGATGTTGCCGCTGCAGCACAGCCAAGCCTATTGGAACCTCTGACTGCCACACCACCACCAGGGATCAAGGATCTTTGGTGGTTGCTGCTGTCTCATGGAGGTGGGACCGCAACACTCAAACTGCAGTGATCGTAGCGCCAGTGCAGCGGTTCCCGCCACTCCACAGTGAGTGCGGCAGTCCTATGGACCGCCGTACTTGGATTCCGTCCCTCAGTCCCTGTATTAAGAAGTTTTCTTGATCCAATCTACATTCCTACTAAATTCATCTGAACCGTGTGACACCTTTTCTTTGATATAGTATCTGTTGAGCAAAGCTGTTGCTTACAATATACATAGAGTGGCCTTTAGGTCTACTCCTTTAGACCATTGGCTTTCTTTGACCAGCCCCTTTCAGCCATTTGTTTGAGACTTTCAATCATGCCTTACCCAGGAGAGACTTCATCTCTCGCCTAGCTGTTGGATGTTTTAATTTACCCTTCGGCCTTTTCTCAATTGTTTGCCTTGAAATGCCTGCGAAACTACTTTACAACTAGGGAAACTTTAATACAAAATGCCTTTAATGTCTAGCCTATATGCTTATGCTGCATACGCTAGCATTAAACCAAAACTGACCTGGTTCTCTGGCTCTACAGCAGGTCTGCTGACCTGGTTCTCTGGCTCTAAAGCAGCTCTGCTGACCTGGTTCACTGGCTCTAGAGCGGCTCTGCTGACCTGGTTCTCTGGCTCTAAAGCGGCTCTGCTGACCTGTACCAGTGCTTGTTATCTCCTCTCTTCTTTCACAGACTTGGCCAGAACATATACTAATCAATCTGAGTCACATTACAACTGTTGACCACATGCATCTTTGAACACATCAGTGTCAGTCTAAGCCAGTCCCTGTAACTGCTAAGAGAATGTGTAGATGTATAAGGCACTTTACGTGTGCACGCGAGACCCGTCCCTGTTTTCCACTAGTTGGGTATAAGCAACCAGCTCCGAGTGCATGTTTTCCAATTAAACATCAGAGATTTCAAGTTACAAGTCATCATTTCAGCTCTTCAATTTATCTACTATCTACACTGTTAAAGCCGCAAAAGATGTACAAGTGAAGTAAGGAGCAGGCCGGTTATAGTTAAATGATGATATTTATTAGGATGTACAGAGAGCCGTCCCAAGCACCATCAAGGTACTGAAGGCAACTGTCGCTCAGCACATTCAAAGCAAGCCAAAGATCACATTCTAAATGACATCACATAACATGACCATTCCAGAGACTGGAACACATCACCACACCTCCCCCCTTTAACAAGATAAGAGAAAAAGAGGAAGAGAAATGAAGAAGAATAAAAGAGAGAAAGAAAAGCATAAAATTCAATATAAACACAAGTTGAATAAACTTTAAACATAATCTTGCAACTTTCGTGGTCTTGCACAAATCCTAGAGCTTTTCCTAACACAATCTTTTTCCACATTATCCGGTTTGATTTTGATAACCTCACGGGGAATACAAGGATCTTTTGCAACAGCGAAGTGCTCCACCAATTCCCATTAGACAATTTAACTGCATTTTTACGCATATCAACAATTTGTAACGAATCAAGAAATTTTGAATAACCTTTTCTCACTGAAACTGGATTTTTGATTCTAACCCAGTCTCCTACATTGAGCTTAAGTGAGCTTTTTGTGGAGGGTAATTTACAAGATTTTGAAGAGACTTCATTCGAGGTTTTCCTCGCAGAATCCCACATACACCCCATGTCACAAGCAAGATGAAATGATTTGACCATCCAAAAAGGGTAAACTTGAGAGGGAGCCTTTCTACCTCTCATCATTTCAAAGGGTGAGAAATTGGTAGCCACATGAGGTGAAGTGCGATAAGACCATACTAGATCCTTAACAGCTTGAAAAACACAGGACCTGGATCTAAAAGCCGCTTGTACACATTCCACTACTACTCTGTTGAACCTTTCAGTCTTCCCATTACTCTGAGGATGGTAAAGTGGAGTCCTTGTGTGTTTGATGTTACAAGAATGTAAAAATGAAGTAATTTCGTGAGAAACAAATTGAACGCCGTTATCGGTGAGGATTTCCTCTGGATAACCTTCCCTACGAAAAATAGTATCTAAACAATTGATGACACTTTTAGAATCCGGTACTGAAATAGGCTCAACCTCTACCCACCTTGATAAGTGGTCAATAAGAACTAAAAAATATTTCGAATTTGAAGGAAGAATATGAAAAGGCCCAAGAAAGTCCATGCCCAGATTTTGCCAGGCTCTGCTAGGAGAAGATACAGGGAAATCAATTGTACCCTCAAGTACTAAAACTTTGTCACTGGAGTTGCATCGTGAACACTGCTTCACTACTTCATCAATTTGTGTGTCCATTCTGGGCCACCAAAAGTCATTTCTGACTTTCCTTTTAGTAATGGTTGCACTGAGATGACCTGAATGTGCAGCAAGAATAATCCTTTCTCGATAACCAGAAGGAGGAATGAGTCTATCCCCTCTGACAACCTTTCCATCTTCCACTGAGAGTTCATCATTGACCTTCCAGTACATCTGAAGATTATAAGAGAGACACTTCTCCCTTGGCCAACCTTTCTCAATCAAAGAGATAACTTCCTTGAGAATATGATCTTTGCTAATCTGTGCAATCCAGTCAACTTCAGCAAAAGATAAATTGTCTTGATTAATTACAGCAATGAAGCACTCTTCTACTTCAGTTTCCCATTCTTGCTCATCTGTGTCCTGAACAGGAAGTCTCGACAGACAATCTGCTCTGCAGTTCTTTCCTCCAGGGATATATTCTACAGTGAATCTAAACTCCAACAGCTTTGTAGACAAGCGTGCCAGACGAGCTGTGGTAAGTTTTATTTTCTTCCCTGAAAGAATGTCAACCAAGGGGCGATGATCCATTCTGAGAATGAAAGATCTACCCCACACATATTGCTTAAATTTTTCAATACTCCCTACACAAGCCAGAAGTTCCTTTTCAATTACCGAATATTTCCTTTCAACAGGACGGAGCGTCCTGGATGCAAATCCAACAGTGTCCTCTCTTCCGTTGGAGCGTTGTGAAAGTACGGCCCCCAAACCATACTCAGAAGCATCCACCGTGACAATCGTTGGTTTCCCTTCAACAAAAGCTTGTAAAGCAGGAGCTTGCACAATATGATTCTTGATGGTTTGGAAACCTTTTTCACATTCGTCAGACCATACAAAAGTCGATCCTTTCTTTAACAACGCCCTAAAACACTCTGTAGTCTTTGCAAAATCTTTCATAAATTTAGAATAAAATTTGCATAGTCCAAGAAAGGACATGAGTTGTTCTTTATTTTGAGGAGGGGGCGCATCAATTATACTTTTTATGAGACCCGGTCTGGGTCTAATGCCATGTTCGGAAATGATATGTCCAAGATACTCAATTTCTTTGACTTTTAAAGTACATTTGTTTTTTTGTAGAGTGACTCCTCTATTCGCTAGGACACTAAACACTTGGTCAAGAACAGAATCGTGCTCAGCTTCGCTTTGACTGAAAATTAAAATGTCGTCCTGAAACACCACAACATTAGGATTATTTTGAAACATTTCAGTCGTCAACCTTTGGAATAAAAAAAAATTACTCACAGTTGGCTGAAGGCAGTAGCACAAGACACCTTTACTCACGAAGCATAATTGGAAACATTAAAGTCTCACTTGAAGTTCAGTTAGTGTCATCAGGCTCCGTGGTAGAGTCCAATATAAAACGTGTAGACTCGTATCCCATCTCCTGTCGCCAGTGAAGTAAGGAGCAGGCTGGTTATAGTTGAATGATGATATTTATTAGGATGTACAGAGAGCCGTCCCAAGCACCATCAAGGTACTGAAGGCAACTGTCGCTCAGCACATTCCAAGCAAGCCAAAGATCACATTCTAAATGACATCACATAACATGACCATTCCAGAGACTGGAACACATCACCACAACAAGTTACATGAAACATTATATCTAGTGACACATTACTGCCATTTGTGGTTCTTAACTGCTTGTTTCTATTCAGAGGGGACGTGTCCTGACAATATGGGCAAGACTGTACCTTTCTGGTGTCGGGTAAATTCAATAGAATGCATAAAGTAGTTTCTTGTGCTTCGTTTTGATGCAAGCGTTCCTGTTGAATTGTGGTTGTTTATCTCAGTCGTCGTCTTGTGTCTTCTACTGCCTCGCATATACATTACCCTTTCATACTCAACTCAGCGAAGCACTATGCATTTAAAATCTGCTGCTCAAGGGGGCTGGGTGTGGAGGGGAGTACGGAAATCATATCGGATCCTTCTACTGGGTAATGCACAAAGGAGATCATTAAGTTTACAGACAAATTGCATCAAAATGGGCTGGAGAATAGGGGTGTACAACCACTATATTGCTTCCCTAATAATGCCATACCTTCATGTTGATCCTACTGAATCTGCCTGGTTCCTACATCATATTTGATTATATCGTCTACCACTATAGTACCAGACAATTATAGGTAAGTACTTAGATAAAATATAGCCAATATTATCAATAGGTATTTAAAACACACACACACTTAGTCTATATGTAAGTATACAAAGCATATATGCATTTAATATTGCATTTATGTGCAAGTTGTGGTTTACATGGATGAGTTGTGGATTGCGGAGCTAACAGTATCTGTCAAATTTCTGAGGTTTCTTTTAACCATAACTGTGTTTGTTATTAAACAGTTACTAAAGTGTTACAGCTAATCCTAAGCATAAATTCACTTAACCTGTAGTTTTTCAGTGACTTTCAGGGTTTTTTGATGACATACTACATCAAATATCTTTGAAATTCGCTTCTCTGCATCCGAGGCCTACGGCCACATCCTGCACCCAGATTGCCACGGATGCCAACACCAACTGTGCACAACCAGAGCACCCGCAGCATGTTGTGTTGTGGGTGACCATCCCTTGCTTTGCAAAGTTTAATCCATGCGCAATGGGAGTTGCAGGCATAACATGGTCTATTATGGCTAGTCACTGCACCCAATTCGCTGCAGGTAGCCAATCCCTATTGTCTCTACTGCGTATTGGCAGTGGCAACAATTTTTTTCTCTCTTGTGTCCAGCCATTAAGATGCTAGTGAACAAGTTTATATCAACCAAGCAAACATGCTTCTATTACTAAAGTTCTAGGTCCATGCCAAGCTTTGGTGTTCTATGTAGCCCTTTTTTTTTGTAGAGGAGAGCTAAGCATTCTAATAAAGTTTCAATGAGAAAAATCACTTTTTTGCCCCCGCCTCAAACATTTTTCATGCATCGGCGCAAAATTTGCCATTGCGATCCCTAATAAAATGAACCTTTTTTTTAACGTTTTGTGCCGATTCATTGGACTCCACCAAGATTATTTAGAAAATATGAAGCAGTTTATCAATTGAACCTGACTTAGTCATAACTACACACTGGCCATACATATAGAATAGTTTAATGGGAATAAGTGAATATATATAAACATAGGAGATATGTTGAGGAAATGTATAAAACAACGAACAACGTTAAGGTTAAAAGATCACAAATGTTATAAAAAATCTTAAATGAAAATAAAGGAGGGTGGAGGGTTCAGGTGTAATATTAAGCAGTTAAAAAATAAATTTAGAAGGATAAGCTTCAAAGGTTTTTAAAAATTAAGTTAAAAGTATAGGGATTATATAATGATGGTTGTGTAATTGTATAACTACTTATCTAGTTGATAATAGTCATAGGTCTAACACTGTATAGTTATTTTTTTTTTCAAAGCAAGTTTACAAAGTGGTCTAGGTATTGACAAGTCTGTACAGATCAGTGTAAAGTAATAGTCATATCTGCAATATCCTGACACAGCTAATACAAATGAATGTTGTTTTCACATACATGTATGATGCTAGTGCGTAAACTGTCACAAATGATACATTACAGAAAATAGAATATTATATAACTAATTATGTTTTATATTTTATTCATGGGATAGGCATATGGCTCTGGCTGTGATGTTATTGTTCTGGCAAACGATTTTGAATGCGTGCAAATCATTCCTGGAGCTAAACATGGAAATATCCAAGTCAGCTGTGTCAAGTGTTCTCAGCAACAAGGCAGGGTAAGAAATACTTTTGCTTGAACGTAAATTGAAAAATATAAATATGTAATTATAAAATATTGTCTATTCTTCTAAATGCTGTAAACCAGATTATCAACTATTGTGATAGCATTCCACTGGTGAGCCAGGAAATTGTTTTGGAAAGCTGTTAAAGCAAAGCAGTAAGAAGGTTCTCACTAGGCGTGTGCAAGACAAGTGGTTTGTGCACAATAGCAACTTCCTTATAGTGCGTTGTTCACTTTCAGCCGCAGACAGTGTAGTAATTATATGATACTCTGCAACACCTGGTATGTTGCTTCTCTTGCGTGAATTGGATGACTGTAGTGACTCTGAAATGTTTTGCTCATGCTTTGTTTTCCATTTTATCCCTGTTAAGCAGCTTGCTAAGATGTAGGTGTCAATCAGTCATAGGTTTGTTAAGCGCAGCTACTCACCTGAGTAGGTCTCAAGACGCTGGGGGGGGGGTTAGGGGGGAAATCGCAGGTCCAGGATGTTCTAGGAGATCTGTTGAAGAGCCAGATCTTGAGGTCCTTTGTGAACTTGGAGAGTGTTGACGTTTGTCTGAGGTGTAGTGGTAGGGTGTTCCATGCCTTTGTCGGGAGGAGGCAGAAGGAGCGACCTCCTGTTCTAGTCTTCTTGATGCGAGACACTGTAGCAAGGGAGAGCTGGGCTGAGCAAAGGGATCTTTGGGGTGCGTGGAACATGAGGCGGTAGTTCAGTTATGTAGGTCCGGTGTTGTGGAGGAGTTTGTAGGCGTAGGTGAGAAGCTTAAAGGTGATTCTCTACTCGATGGGCAGCCAATGTAGTGTCTGCAGGTGTTGGGTGATGTGGCAGAGATGTGGTAGGTTGAGGACTAGTCTGGCGGAGGCGTTCTGGAGTTTGCAGGTGTGGTTTTTGTTGATTCCGGCGTAGATAGCATTGCCATAGTAGAGTGTGCTGCTTAAGAGGGCTTAAGCGACATTCTTTCTGTGTTCGAGGGGGATCCATTTTACTGTCGGGAGTTGTGGAAACAGGAGGATGAGACAGCGTTGATTTGGCTGTCTATTTTGAGTTCAGGATGATTTTGAGGTTGCGTGCATGGTTCGTGGGAGAGGGCAGGTTCCCGAGGGAGGAGATCCACCCGGTGTCGTTCCAGACATCTGGGTGTGGGCCCATGATGAGTACTTCGGTTTTGTCTGTGTGGAGTTGCAGGCAGCTGCTCTTCATCCATTTGGCAACTGTTTCCATTCCTTCTTGAAAGTTATGGAGACATTGGGATCATTGGATAAGGAGAGGATGAGTTGTGTGTCGTCTGCGTAGGATACAATGTTAAGTCCATGGGATCTGACGATGGGGGCAGGCGGGGAAATGTAGATGTCGAACAGGGTGAGGATGATGGTGGATCCTAGGGGAACTCCGCAGGTGATCGGTGTGGGATCCGAGAGGAAGGGTGGGAGTCTGACCCGCTGCGTTCTGCCGGAGAGGAATGAGCGGATTTAGTCGACGGCCTTGTCCTGGATCCCTGCATTGTGGAGTCTGCATACTAGGGTGCGGTGAGAGACTGTGTCAAAGGCTGCGGAGTGGTCAAGGAGGATGAGGGCCACAGTCTCCCCTCTGTCGAGGAGGGAGCGGATATAGTCTGTTGCGGCGAGGAGATCGGTATCGGTGCTGTGGTTTTTCCTGAAGCCGGATTGGGAGGTGTCGAGGATTTAGTTTTCTTCAGTGAAGGAGGCGAGCTTGCTGTTGACGGCTTTTTCAATGATTTTTGCCTGAAACAGGAGTAAAGAGATGGGTCTGAAGTTTTTGAGGTCGGTGGGGTCCACCGAGCGTTTCTTCAGGAGAGGCGCGTATCCAGTTGTCAGGGAAGCGGAAGTCTCGAAGGAGTGGTTAATTTTTAGGCGAAGCTCTGGGGCGGTGTTGTCGGTGGCTCTGTGGTAGATGTGTTGGGGGCATGGGTTCGTGGGGGACCTGGAGTGGTTTGACTTCATTGTCATCAGGGTGTCTTCGGTGGCAAGAGTGGTCCAGCAGTCAAGTGTTGGCTGCGTGGTGTCAGGAGTGGGAGGTGTAGGATCTGCGTGTTGGTTTTCTACAAAAAAGTTGTCGTAGATGGTCTTGATTTTGTGGTGGAAGAAGGAGCTGAATTTGCTGCAAAGGTTGTGGGGGGATGGCTATAGTCTCACTGTTGGGTTGGGCGAACTCTTTGATGATGCAGAAAAGTTCCTTGCTGTTGTGTGCGTGTGTGGAGATTTTGTCCTGGGTTGCTTTCTTCCTTGTGTTACTGATGAGCTGGTAGTAGGCA
Source organism: Triturus cristatus (assembly GCF_964204655.1). Lineage (NCBI taxonomy): Eukaryota > Metazoa > Chordata > Amphibia > Caudata > Salamandridae > Triturus > Triturus cristatus. The sequence goes on along the minus strand of NC_140583.1, from coordinate 405,884,099 downwards.
GTTGTGGCTGCGTTGCAGTTGTCATGAGCTACTGTTGTCCTGGAGTTCCTCCAGATCTTTTTGAGGTGTCTGGAGGTTCGTCTGGATTCTCAGAATTCGTTGGAGCACCAGCTGGCTCTCTTAGCGTGTGTTTTGGTAGTTTTCTTTTTTTTTTTTTAAATTCTTTTTATTAAACAAATACGAATCGACATTACAAGGTACAGCACAATAAGAAGTTATTTTGTTGTATTACAATCACTGTCAGGTAGGTGCTCAAGTCATAATCACTGGTTGGTAACTTAATCACAGCGATGGTGGATCATCATGTGTCGGCGTGATCGGTGGGTACAAATATTACCTAGAAATACATTCCAATCATTCCATATATAGGACCATTTTTTGGGGCATCCCCTTGCCACATAGACTGTCTTTTCTCAGAACATACACCAATCCATGTCCCTCTTCCAGGCTGCCACGGTCGGTGCCAGTGCGGCTCCCACATCTGGACAATATTCCGCTTTGCAATCATCAATCCCAGCGTAACCCATGTAATGCACTTGTTGTTCAAGTCCGTGGGTTCCCACATATTTAGGAGACATAGTTTGGCTTCTAGGTGAAAATCAAGCACGAGAATCTCACTGAGGATGTTATGTTTTTTCTTCCAGTATCGCTGGATATGTACACCGTTCCAGAGTATGTGCAGGAATGTTCCCTCACCCCCACAACGCCTCCTGCAGTTTCCATCCACTGCCTTCCCATTTTCACTAGGCATGGCCCTGTTATGTAAATACGGTGTAATATTTTAAGCTGAACCAGTCGTAATCTAGCTGAGATAGCCACTTCCTGTGGGGAGGCCATTGCCGCCACCCAATCCTCGTCATCCAGGATTATGTCATCCCTTTCCTATTTCTCTCTTATACGTCGGAGGGGGTCACTGGAGTTATTTACCAGCTTATTATATGTTAGCGAAATGGCTTTCGACGGTAGGTAGCTGTCTAAGATCCTGTCCTCGAGAGGCGAGGATTCAGGGGGGATGACCCCCTTCTACAGGTGTGTCTGCAGTGTGTGTCGAACCTGCATGTATCTAAAGTGTTCTGTGGTGGCCATGTCGTGCTCTTGTTGTAAGGAGGTAAACGATTTGACCTCTCCTTTTATCCAGAGGTCACCGATCCTAGAGATACCTATGAGGTCCCACTTGTCAAAGCCCTTAGATTTCCACAAATTCCCAAGTAGTTCTGAGCCACAAGGGGGTTGCCAATGTTACCTTGTGTTCCCACCCCAGGCTTCTATTAGCTGCCTGCCAGATTTGCACCGAGTGCTTAGTTGGCCCGTCAGATGCTGTTTCCCATTATTTGAATATAGATCCCTATTATAGTTCCCTCCGGGCAACAGCCACCTATCCTTTGCGTAGCCCGGGTCGCCGGCACGTCTATATGTTCCATGGTTGATGGCGGCCAGATGCGCTGCCCAGTAATATTTTTTAAGGTCAGGAAGGGCCAATTCCCCCATCATACCAATTGAGTGTAAGTTTAGAGAGCGCTATATGCGGTTTCCCACTCCACAGCAGGCTTCTCTGCAGGCTTTCAATTTCTCTAAAATAACTTGCAGGGACTAGGTCAGAGGAATTTTGCAATACATATAGGAAGCGAGGCAAGGACATCATTTTGAATAGGGACGCCCTGACCAGCAGTGAGAGTGGAAGCGTTTTCCAGCACGCCGTGTCTCTCTTCAATCTCTGTAGGGGCGGGAGGAGATTTTGAGCAAATCTACTCGCTGGATCAGCTATAATTAAAATGCCTAGGTACTTAAAGCCCATTGTGGTGACTTGCACCGGACATCCCCTAGGGAGATCATGCTGGGGACCGTTAAGGATGTGTAGTACAGATTTACTCCAGTTAATCGAGTACCCTGAGTACCTGCCAAAGATTGCAAATATATCTAGTACAGATAGGAGGGATGCCTTTGGAGAGCCCAAAAACAGGAGTATGTCACCCGCATATAGTGAGATGCGGTCTTCCCTTGTGTCCGCCCATCTCAGTCCACGTATCACTGGATCCCTCCGCACCCATGATGCCAAGGGCCCCAAGGCCAGCGCAAACAGGAGGGGGGGGAGAGTGGGCAGCCCTGACAAGTCCCTCTACTCAGTGTGACTACTTCAGACCTTTTATTATTTACAACTACTTGGGCTAAAGGTTTTGAATTAAGGAGCTGTACCCATTGGATAAATCGTGGACCGAATCTCATTTTTTCGAGGACTGCAAAAAGATATGGCCATTCGACTGTGTCGAATGCCATTGTGGCATCCAGTGACATGATTATCGCCGCCTCTCTAATGGTGGCCGCCCTCCCCATTACTCCATGCACTCTGTGGAGGTTTAGTGCAGTGTTACGCTGAGGCATGAAGCCCGATTGATCTGTGGAGGAATCGCCATCGTCCACAAATCCATCCTCAACGTCTCCACCCACTTGGACGACACCCTCAGTACCGCCGAACACATGCACTTCCGGATCCACACCGACCCTAACACCACCCTCAGCGGAACCCTCGTCTACAGACCCCCTGGATCCCGGCCACAGTTCAGCGACACCAACGCAGACTTCGTCAGCACCCATGCACTCGCCTCCACGGACTACATCCTCCTCGGGGACCTGAACTACCACCTTGAGAACAACAACGACGCCAACTCCACCACCCTGATCGACAACCTTGGCTTCAGACAGCTCGTCACCGCACCCACTCATGCCGCCGGCCACACGCTCTATCCCATCTTCTCCACGAGCAACCACGTCTCCTTCGACCACACCACCGAACCCCACTGGACCGACCACCGCTGCATCCACTTCACCTACAAGAAGCCCACCATGCATAACCGCATCCAACAACCGCCCGAAGGCACTGGAGCAAAATCACCGAGGACCAGCTGGCAGCCACCCTCGCCCTGAATCCTCCCACCGACCCTGACGACGCCGCCCGCAACTTCAGACAATGGATCGACGACTGCGCCAACACCCTCACCCCACTCAAGAAGCCCGCCAACACTCGCACCAGCAGGAAAGTCACCTAGTTCACTGAAGAACTCCAGGTCTCCAAACGCACTTACCGGAGACTGGAGAAGAAATGGCTCCACGAACGAACACCGGACAGCCACACAGACCACAAGGACGCCACCCAAAAACACCCCCACCTCATCAGACTCACCAAGAGAGCTGCCTTCAAGGCCCGCACACGACTGCAAAGAGCTCTTCAGCATAGTGAAGGAACTCTCCAACCCCAGCGCCAATGCCAATGACATCCCGCCCTCACAAGAACTCTGCGACTCACTGGCCACCTTCTTCCACCGCAAGATCACCGACATCCACGACCGCGTCAACACAACGACCCCCCCCCCCCCGGCATTGCCAGGCCCCACCCCACCCGCAAACCTCATCCGCACCAACTGCCTGACATCCTGGACCTACGTCAACGACGACGAAACACGCAAGACCATGAACTCCATCCATTCTGGTTCACCGTCAGACCCCTGCCCCCACCACATATTCAACAAAGCCGACGCCACCATCACACCCCAACTTCGTAAAGTGATGAACACCTCCTTCAAGACTGCCACTTTCCCGGAAAGCTGGAAACACGCCGAAATCAACGCCCTTCTTAAGAAACCCAAGGCGGACCTCAAGAACTTCCGGCCCATCTCCCTGCTCCCGTTCCCGACGAAGGTTATCGAGAAAATCGTCAACACCCAACTGACCCGGCACCTAGAGGACAACAACATCCTGGACCCGTCCCAGTCTGGATGCCGCAGAAACCTCAGCACTGAGACAGCCGCCACAGACGACATAAGGGCCCAACTGGACAACGGCGAAACATCGGCCCTCATCCTCCTGGACCTGCCAGCCGCCTGCGACACGGTCTGCCACCCTACCCTAAAAACACGCCTCCAAGAAGCCGGAATTCAAGAGAAGGCCCTGGACTGGACCACATCCTTCCTCTCTGACAGAACCCAGAGAGTCCGCCTCCCTCCCTTCCGATCCGAAGCCACCAACATCATCTGCGGCGGACCCCAGGGAACATCCCTCAGCCCGACGCTATTCAACGTCTACATGGCCCCCATCGCCTAAGTCGCCAGACAGCACGACCTCACCATCATCTCCTACGCCCACGACACCCAGCTCATCCTCTCACTCACCAAGGACCCGCACACCGCCAAATCCAACCTCCACGAGGGCTTGACTGCCATCGCTGAATGGATGAGAAACAGCCGACTGAAGCTGAACTCAGACAAGACGGAGGTCCTCATCCTCGGATCATCCCCCTCAGCCTGGGATGACTCCTGGTGGCCAGCCACACTGGGAACACCACCGATACCCACCGACCACGCACGCAACCTAGTATTCATCCTCGACTCCTCCCTCTCCATGTCAAAGCAGGTCAACGCAGTCTCCTCCTCCTGCTACAACACCCTCCGCATGCTTCGCAGGATCTACAAGTGGATCCCCACCAAAACAAGACAGACGGTGACACAGGCCCTCGTCAGCAGTAGACTGGACTACGGCAACGCTCTCTGCGCAGGCATCCCGGCCAAGCACCTGCAACGCCTACAACGTATCCAAAACGCCTGCGCCCGACTGATCCTCAACGTCCCCCGCCGCAGCCATATCACTCCACACCTGAGGGGCCTACACTGGCTCCCCGTCAACAAGAGGATCACTTTCAAGCTGCTCACCCACGCACACAAGGCACTCCACAACACCGGACCAGCCTACCTCAACAGCAGACTCAGCTTCTACACCCCCACCCGCCAGCTCCGCTCCACCAGCCTCGCCCTTGCCGCTGTACCCCGCATCTAGCGCACAACCACCGGCGGAAGATCATTCTCCTTCCTCGCTGCCAAGACCTGGAACTCCCTCACCACCCACCTGCGGCAGACCAAGACCTGCTCACCTTCAGAAAACTCCTCAAGACCTGGCTCTTCGACCGGTAGAGGCGCTGTCCCCCCCCCTAGCGCCTTGAGACCCTCACGGGTATGTAGTGCGCTTTATAAATACCGTGATTGATTGATTGATTGATTGGGTGGACCAATTCGCCAATCACTTTGCCTAGCCTAGTAGCGAGGAGTTTAGCTAAGATCTTAGGCTCAGAATTTAGTAAAGAGATTGGCCTATACGAGGCACAGTCCATCCGTGGCTTGCCCTCTTTATGTATAGTGACCAGAGTTGCTATCCTCTGGTCTCGCTGCAGTTCTCCCTTATCCTTACTTTCTTCAAACATCGCACGTATGTGCGGGCGAGTTTATCAGGTCTGAGTTTGTAGATCTCAAACGGTAGGCCATTAGGGCCTGAGTCTTTCCCCGATCTAAGGCTTTTAATTGCTTGGGCTATCTCATCAGTTGTAAGGTCTCCCTCTAGGAACTTTAAGTCTTCTGCCGAAAGAATTGGTAGGGCAATGTCTTTGAGGAGACCTTGGGAATCGCCTATTGTGTAAGGCGACTGTGAGTCATATAATTCCCGGTAATGAGCCGGAAATGTGTTCGCTATGTCCTGGGGGTCAGTGATCAGGTGTCCCGCCCTGTCAGTCAACTCGGGCACCAGTCTACTCGCGAGTTCTTTTTCATCCAACCATGCAATTAGTTTCCCCGCCTTGTCCCCATGGCCATATATTCTGCCCTGCGTCTCTCTTCCCAGTGCTTTGGCTCTTTCTGTCACTATGGCCTTGTAGCTATCTCTCTTCAGTTGCAGGACGTGGAGCTTGTTGGGTGTGGAACCCCCCCACCCCCATAATCTCCTCCTCCAGACAGAGGATGTCTTCCTCTAATGCAACTTCCTCTTTCACTTTCTCTTTCTGCACCCCCGTATTTGGGAGAGCGCTTGTCCCCTTATCACTGTATTGAACACTTCCCACAGTGTCCAGTGTGAGCGTACCGGTCCTTCATTGTCTTGAAAGTAGTGCTCCATTGCTTCATGCAGTGCTTTACGAACCACCGGATTGCGGAGGTTCCAGGGGTTAATGGGGGCAATTCTTCCTATTCTGTGCTGTCCAATAACTAATTGGGCCCACATTGTGGAGTGATCCGAGATACTCCACGCCATGTGCCTGACTTCCTGAATGTGTGCGAATTGGGCCGGAGGGATCAGCAAATAGTCGATCCGCGACTGACTATTGTGAGCGCACGAGTGGTAGGGGTGTTGGATGGTATCAGGGTAATCAGCTCACCAGGCATCTATCAACCCCAGAAGTCTAGAAGCCAGCAGTTTGAGGGGCCAAGTTCTCGGGGAGGGTGTCTGTCTAATGCGCTGGAGGCCACCGAGTTGAGATCTCTGCCCACTATCAAGAGACCGTCCGGTACCGACAATAAGATAGAGCCCAAATCTTTGAATGCGAGCCCCTGGAGGCCAGGCGGCACATACTCTGACATTAGGGTCAACGCGTTTCCCTCCCATTGTCCCGTGATGCTTATGTACCTTCCCCATGCAGCAACCCAGGTGGACTTCACTGTCATTGGAAAGGAGTTCCTCAACAATATCCCCGTTCCTCTCTAGCCCGTGGTGAAGCCAGAATGTGCTACCAGCTTGTATCCCCACCTGTTAAGGGCCTTACATGTATTTCCCACCAAGTGCGTTTCTTTGAGCAATACCACGTCAGGGGCATGACGCCTGATGTGTTGTATCACCACACCTCTCTTTACCTTGTCCCCCAGACCATTTACGTTCCAACTCATCAACTTGAAAAACGTATCCCATTGTGTATTCATTAGGGCTTCCGTATTACCAACCATTCCTCGTGAGGGATCAATGATACCTTATCGATTCAAAACAAACAATACAATAACCCCTCCCAACTACCCCCCTCCCTGCTCCCCTGCACTCTGGGCTCGGAACTGCTCATGACTATTATTTTGATGCAGAGTGCCTGTAGCCCCGAAATTAAACTAAGAGAAGAAAACTGGGGGAAATATGCCTACCCGCCCTTCCCTCCCCCTCCCCCTCCCAGCTGCGTAGACTAGTAGTTACCCCGGGCAGGGCCGGCCCATTACTATTATGGAACACTTAGCATGAGCCCTCAGGTCAGTATCTATCCCAGCTGTACTTCATCTACCCCTTGCTTCAAGCAGTTAACAGTCAATGTGGAGCGGGTGGTCGCCAGAGCTTTAAGATCAGCTCACGTGCCATAGGTCACAACTGTACCTCCTAGTGTCCATGAGAGTTGTGTTCCTTAGCGTCTCTCCAGCCATCCAGCAGCAGTCTCTGGAAAATCAATGAATCTGGTTTTGCCCTCGGCCTCCACTAGGAGTCTGGCTGGGAAAAACATTGCATATTTCAGGCCTTTGTCTCTAAGTCTCTTCTTGACTGCAAGGAACGATCTTCGCTGTCTTTGGACCGCCTGCGTGAAGTCCGGAAAGAAGGTGATATCTGAGTTCTCGAATCAAAGCGGAGGCGCCACTCTGGCAGTTTGCAGGATGACATCCCTATATCAAAAGTTTGAGAGTCTGGCCAGTATAGGACGTGTGTGGGGGGGGGGGGGCGGGGGGTGTCCATGGCTTCCGTCAACCCCCTAGTACCCTGTGGGCTTTTTCAACCACAGAGATGTTTGACCTGCCTTTCAGCTGTAGGTGAGCAGTGATTAAGTTCTTGACGAAGAGGTCAGCAGCCTGTCCTACTGCAGTCTCCGGTACTCCTAAGATACGTACGTTGTTACGCCTAGTGCGCCCTTTGTAGTCCTCAAGTTTCCCTTCTGCGAACTTGTGGAATGTTTGCAGTTCCTGGATCTCTTTTTGCAACTGTTTGGTATCATCCACTAGACTTGTTGTGGTAATTTTGAGTTGTTTGACCTTTCCTCTATTGGTAGCGAGGTCTGCCCTAATTAGCATTACCTCAGAGGAGATTGTGTCCATTCTTTGCTCCAACAATGTGCGGATCCCACCGATTGCCTCAATGACGTCTTTCAAAGTAGGCTCTGGGGCATCGCCTTCCGTTCCTCCCGTCGGTTTATCTCTGAGTTGCTGCTGCTCGGGAAGGGCCGCCTTTGGGCAGGTGTATCTGTCCAATTTGTTGTGCTGGGTAACCTCGGGGCCTCTGGTGGTTGACCTATTAGCGGAGATTGGCTTCGCTGCAATCTCTGGCACTGCGATGTTAGGGTACAGTCAGGTCTTTTCCCCGGGTCGAGGAGGGTCAGGTTGATAAGTCCCAGGCTTGGGTTCCGCACCTTCATTCACCCAAGGAGTTTTGTATCCGCCATCTATTGAGTCCCCTATTGCCGCTAGCTCTGCACTGGCCATGGTACCCCGCCGCGCAACTTGCTTCATGTCGATAACTAACCCCCACCCGGGGGGTTTGCCGCACCCTGATGTCGCCAAGGTATGGGGTTGTGCCTAGTGTGCAGTCCCTGTGATTGCAGGGCACCCCAAGCGTGTCCTCTGCAGTCTAAAACTGTAATACCAGCTACTATCGTGGATCGCGCTGCAGCCCCAGGGTTCGGCGAGTATTGACTGGACGGCGGCACTCTTTTGGCCAGTGTGAGGGGGCGGAGGGGCCAAGGCGTGTGTAAGGCTGTGTTTCCAAGCTTTGGGTGGACAGTCCGGGAGCACTTGATTAAAATACCAGCCGGTTACTAGATTTTCTTTCCTCCAGGCCGGCGCTGGATCTCATACTCCCGGGGGCCGTACTCCCACATTCAGGGTTCTGGCACCCCGGGGAAAGCGTGCTCCTCTGGTGTCTCACACTCGCTGTTGGCTCTCGGTGCGGCGCGTCTCTCAGGGTTTTCCCCACTCCCTCGTGGTCACCAGCACTTTGTTTCCGTTCTGTCTCCGCGGTTCCCACCTCCCGGTGTGGCCACTGCGGTGTCAAATCCCTCCACCGTGGCAATGTTTCAGTAGGTACCTGCAGCTACGATGATTTAGGCATATGACGCAGCGCCGCTTGATGGTGTTGTGCTCACCTGTGTACTCACTGGCACCCTGCTGCAGCATCTGTGAGGGCGCCGGTTCGGCCGCAAGATCTGTGGCTGGCTCTCACCCGCACGTCTCGTCACCGCTTCGGGCTTCTCAGTCACTCAAGGACCCAGCTTTCACTTCCGTGTAGGCCCCTGCCAGCCGCGGTCTGATCTCCTGTTCCAGCGGTCCTGGTGGCCCGACTTTGGGCTCTGTCTCGTCAGCAGTGCCTCCGCCAGCTAATTCCCACCTCGGGGTATGGATCAGTCACACTGATTAATGCGGAAAGGAAGGGTTTGAGCGGAGCGACCCTAGCCTGCGGCCATCTTGTCTCGCTGCGTGGCCACACCCCCGTTGGTAGTTTTCTTGAGGGCGGCGATGGTGTTGACGCAGTCGGTGATCGATTTGTGCAGGGTTCGGGCTGCAGTGTTTGGGGCGTCGTCTGTGGTGGTTGGAGTAGAGCTCCTGAGGGAGCCGGTGAGCTGGTCGTCGGAAATCTTGTTCCAGTTTCTGCGTGGGAGCTGGTGTGGAGGTTTGTGGTTGATGGTTGTTTTGAAGGTGAAATGGATGCAACGATGCTCCGCCCTTGGGAGTTTAGAGGTGTGGATGAAGGTGATCGAGGTTCCTGCTGTGAAGATGGGGTCGAGGATGTGTCCTGCTGAGTACATGGGTTCTGGTAGGATCTGTTTGAGTCTGATGTTGAGGAGGTTGTCCAGGAGGGAAGTGGAGGTGGAGTTGGGGGTCTTGGAGGTTGTCGAGGTGGAAGTTGAGGTCTACCAGCAAGGTGTAGTCGGTGGAGGTGATGGCTTGTGGGGTGATGTTGGTGATGGTCGGTAAAAGGGAGGGTCTGTATCTTGAAGTGTAGGTGTTCCATCAGGTTTGTGGGCCTGTCGGTGTAGGTGCTTAGTCGGATGTTGGAATTGTGGGCAGTGGCAATGGCTCCTCCGGGGTGGTTAAGGCGGTCCTTCCGGGTGATCTTGTATCCTTCGGGGATGGTGATCACTATGTCTGGTCCTGAGGCGGCTTTCGTCCAGGTTTCTGTGAGGAAGGCGACATCGGGGATGGTCTTAGATTTCTGCGGCGTGTTTGTGGTGGGAGTGGACTTTGAGGAGAATGCATTGCCGGGTTTGGGTGTGGTGCTGTTGTGACTGGAGGTGTCATGCATGTTCTCATTCAGAGTTTTCAGCGTATTCAAAGGTATAATGTCAATATTATTCCAAAGATCTTTTGTTTTCCTTATATCCTGAATTAAACAGATTTTCCAGTACACATTATTGTTCTGGATTTGTAGCCCTAGGTTTCTCCAAAGTCATGTTCCTTTTTCAATGTGTGAACTCACCCCAAAACCTTACACATTTTGTTTAACTTTCAATTATATGTAAGCTAGCTGGAAAACTGACCACAGATTTAATTGTCTATTCCTACTTAGCAAAAAACGCAGATCAAATGTCCTACCTGAATTCCTTGTGGTCCATTACCAACCAGGCCATCTACAATCTGTCGCGTATAGAGCCAGTTTTTTGTAGGCTTGTAAAGAGAAGCCTATGTGATATTTAATAATGCACAGCTATCTAAACCTCTCAAAGCTCCAAAAAATTCCTTGTGAAAACCGGCCACGGAAATATTGTTTTGCTGTCCCCTTACCCCACAAATAAAGGATTTTTAAAAAAAAGTTTGCATTTAGAAAATGGTAACTTTAGACACTGTGACAGATATAGGTTCAACATAGATTACACGTTATGCTGAAAGAAAATTGTTATCATTTTCTATTTTGCCCTGCAAACCAAGATTCAGATTGTCCTACATGTACTGTTTTTTCTACACCATTTACTAGTGTCAGATTTCTGGATAATAAAGGTTAATACACCTTTCTATATGAATTCCCAAATATTTTAAACTATCATAACCGTAGTGTGACTTCTAACATGCAACACATTTTAGTAATAGGCAAGGCAGCTGTTGTGCAATTTACTTAATGTGCGTCATAGATACTATATTTATTATTGTGCTGATAGACAAGAATATTAACAATGTGCATTCCACTGCCCCAGATAGTTGTTCAATCAGTGGATTTGTTGAGTTCTTCTTGTCACCTGTGAGGCAATCCAGGCGCTGGCAGGGTCTAGTTGTTTAGCCGAATAGCCAGTTCTTCAGGAACTTTCGAAACTCTGAAAGAGATGAGGACGTTCGTAGATGATACAATAGCTTGTTCCATGCCTTTGCTGCTAGGTAGGAGACGGTGAAACCTCCACATCTGCTACACAAGATGCGGGAGTTGAGGGTTAGAGAAAGGGACAATGATCAGAGGGGTCTGGTGGGCTTATGGAAGTTTAGGCGGTGCTTTAAGTAGGCTGGTCCTCAGTTGTGTAGGGCCTTTGTATGCATGGGTCAGAAGCTGGAACTGGCATATTTTCTGTACAGGGAGCCAGTGGAGTTCCCCGAGGTAGGGGTAATGTGGGTTCATGTAGGGGATCCAGGATTAGTCTGGCTTCGGCGTTCGGTATGGTCTGTAGTCGACGGAAGAGGTGAGCTACGATCCCCGCGCAGAGAGCGTTGCCATAGTCCAGTTGGCTGGACATAAGGGCCTGAGTGAAAATTGTTAATTTTCTTGTCAGATGTGGAGGATTGAGTTATGATAATAGATGACCTATAGATGTATATACATCAGATTTGTTCTATTTCATATTATATTCAGGTTATAACAGAGAGTTTGGCAAAATTAGATGAATCTTAGCTTATCAATTGGATTGCATATTTATTGAAGTTCTGTTAAACCCCTTTAAATATCTAGTAGTGTACGATGTATTATAACTGAAAAACTCAACAAAAAGTAACAAACTGCAACATGGTCAGTGGCATGGCTAAGTAATAACAAAGAAAGCAGACAACCCTTACTGTGACCTAATAAAAACAATTATTTTGAATATTTATTTGACATCTGACAATTTAATCCTGCTGAAAGCTTTCTCAACATCAGTATTTTCCACTCTGAAAGGATAGTACTTGTTCCTGTTGGGGCTAACTAGTACTTCTCATATCTTATAACCATACCCCCATGATAAAAACTACTTGAGAAGAACAGACAAAAGAAAGAGTAATTGAATGTGATCACTACTGCTTTATTAATCTTTCTTCCATTAGAGGACACTCTATTAAAGCAGCATCTCTAACTTTTAATCTAACTATATTCCTCGCCACACTGGATGAGCATCAATTAGTATTGTAAAATCGACAGAATTCTATGAAAAACAATACTATTTCATTAAAAAAAGATAGAACCTCCTCCTTTTAATCAACAGAAGAAAAAGAAAATTCACTTACATTTTACATCTTTCCTAATTGAGCTGTCAAAAACATCTCCGCTTTTCTCTGATTTTCAAGTGTACCTCAGTAGCATAAAGCATCTGTAACTTTAGCCTTCTTTTCTGGTTTTTCAAAGGTGTTGACCTTGCCACCAGCACCCTCATACAAGCTTTCATGCCATCTGTAACATAAAATAATTAGCTGAATCCAGATTTTCTTCTAAAAAGAATTACATTTTCTTTTCAAATGCTTGTTTAAATTTTATTGTGTCTATTCAGTAAACTATCCATTGTTTTTGATTGCCCTTTCCCTTGATAGAGGAGCAAAACTACAGAAAGGTTATTGAGGGCACTGGGCCCCAACAGGTTCCCGGCGGAGTTCTGGAGCCTAATGTGGCCGCAGATGGGTTTGTTGCTTCTAGAGGTCATCCGTGAGGCATTGAAAGACTGGGAGCTGCCACCGGATATGCGGATGACGGAGGTGGTGGTGGTACCAAAGCAAGGCACGGAAGGCACCCATTGCGAGGACTATCGTCCAATTTCACTTCTGAACATAGAAGTCAAAATATGGGCCAAGATGTTAGCACTCGTTTAGCGGGAGTGATCCCACGCTTGTTTCACCCCGGTCAATCGGAGTTTATTCTGCAGAGGGCTACCCAGCATAATTTACGTCTGGCCCCTTAATGCCAAAGCCATGAGTGGGGACCTCTACGGGCATGTTGCCCTACTCTCCATTGACTTCCAAAAGGCATACGACGCTGTGAACTAGGAGTATGTGTTTTTCCCTTCTTGTCCGGTTTGGTCCCAGTTTTGTGAGCTACCTGCGCCTTCTCTCTACCAATTTGATGGCTATACCAGGTTTGGTGGCTTAGGGGCCTGTGTTCGACCTCATGGTAACATCCCAACAGGTCCACTCACCCTTTCAACCATCTGAAGTTGATAAAATGAGTATCATTGAGTTGGGTAACAATAAACATCTGTTATTCAGCGCCTGATACCCTTGGGTGATACGTACGCTTTACAAATACACTTGGTATGTTATGTTATGGCTAGAGTGGTGGGAAGGGGCGGCCTTGGAGTGGTTTCCAGTGGAAAGGGCCCCTTATCCCTGCTACTGTTTGCACTAGCGATCGAGCCCCTGGCGGCTAGGGTGCTTGTAGACGTAGTCTTGAGAGGGTGTAGTGCTAGAGGCACTCTTGTGGTCTGACACACTGTGAAGACCTTTGACTACTATTATTTTAATTGACTTTGGTGTGTTATTTTACGCTAGCCTGAATGTAAGACTTGCTGCATATGCCTTGTTTCTCTTAAAGGTTTCTTTCTTGTAATCTTGCAGTCTTTCGGTTGGAGCTGTCATGGAGTAGAACAGCCTTGCCAAGAACAATGTGTGGATGTGTATTTGAAAGCATGAGAGAGAGAGAGAGATGTGGAATGTACTTTTTGGTCTCGAAGTGCAGTGTTATAAGCAGTGGTGCACAAATGTGCACTGTGGTGTACATTGGTAGTGTTATTAATTTCTTACTATTGGCTTTGACATGGCCTCATGACATCCTGAATTCTGATTCTGCCTGGCTTGAGCTTTATCTGTGCCCACAGCCACGTTTGCAAGTTGTTTGGGCTAATCACGTTCAAGGATTGTTTTTGTGAGAGATTGTTTATTGTACCCTGGAAGGCTTTCATGAGGTTTGTCAAGATAAAGGCTGGAACATGCGAGAATGTAGAGGGGACGTGGGAACTCCTTCCTGCCATGGAATGCTTGCTTGGAAGCTGGCCAGTCCTAGTAAGATTCCTTTGGCGCAGGGAGGAAGACTTTAAAACCTTCTAGTGTGTGTTTTGAGACTGTAAAGCAGAGGTTTGTTGACAGCTGAGTTGGGAGCTCACTTACAGAGTAGATGTACTGCTGTAAGACAAACTGAACTTGAGCCCCGGTCAAGAGTGCAAGCCAGCTGTGAATGGGCCCCTCAGCGAGAATTGGCAAGGATGTCGAGTGAACGATTGGGTGAGGTGACTTGTTTCTGGCTAGTGGCATTGTGGTTCCAGTGGCTGTGGTCATTTGAGGTGCTTTCTTTGTGATGTGTGATTGAGTGTGGTGCATATCCAAAGTAATAATTTGATGTATCTAGTGTGTATATATATCTTTCTGATCTCTTGCAGGATGTCCCATTATATGTGCTTTAGTCTTATCTCATATTATTTGCTGCTTGTTTATTCATGGTATTATTCATGCATTTAACTGTTGCATTTACCAAGTGTGTTATTGCTTGCATATATATATATATATATATATATATATATCTATGTGTATTTGAATGTTGTTATTTTGGCATCTGGGAAAGCCTTTCTGTTAGAGAGCATTGTGTAAAATAAAACCCTAATCCTTATTCTAAAAAGAGTCTTTGCATTTTGTAAAATAAAACCCTTTTCTAGGTGTTGTGTTTGTCTCCTGCTTCACCGTGTGTTTGAGCCACCGTGTGGGAGATTCTGAATTATCTGAAAGGCAAAGCAAGACAGAGGGTTCCAATGGACTGAGGAGGTGTGTGACCAAATATAGCTTTATGCCGATGACATCCTTTTATTTTTGGATAACCCAGAGGTCACAGGCCCTAGGGCGTTCTGGATTTTGGACATTTGGTTCCTCCGGTCTTCGGGTGAATTATCACAAATCGGCAATATGTCCCATTGTCCCGTGTCCGGTAGAAGTGTTATGGGCAGAGGGAATACCGGATCGCCCCCTGGGCTTTAAATATTTGGGAGTGTTTGTCACTGGTGAAGCAACACTCTCCTTTGAGCAAAACCTGGCACCCCAGGTGGCTGCTCTCGGCCGCAACGTGTAATTTTGGTCTACCCTCCTGCTTTTTTCCTCGGCCTCTCGGCAATCCTCAAAATTGTGGCCCTCCCACATTTGTTTTATTATCATGTGCAGAACCATTCATTCCAGTTCAAAAAGGCTTTCTTCGATAAGGTTAATGCTTTAATTCAATCTCTGCGCACGGGGGCACGCAATACCTATTGCTCTGTTCAAAAGCTGCCAACCAGCTGTGGACGGGAGGGGGGTGCTGGCTACTCCCGATATTTTGCAATATTACTTTGTGGCGCATTTGCTCGTTGTAAAGGAGTGGTGGTTTGGAGGTTTTGTGGATCCTGCCTATGTAACGGAGGGCTGTCTCTTGGAAGGCTTGATCTTCCTAATTTGCTTTACTGGGGGAGGAATGCCCTTCCGGCTCTCCTGCCGGCTATGCGAGTAGTGTTTGAAATATGTAATGTGGCTATGAAGGCGATGGTTTTGGTGGACCGCTGTGGCGGGGCACTAGACTCCCGCCGGTGGCTGCACTACGGGCTTTGCGTCTTGGGATTACATAGGCATTTCAGCATTGGGAGACGTAATGGCAGGGGGCGATCAAGTCCTTTCAGGACCTCCAGGAAGAAAATGATATGCATCGTACGCAAGTCTTCAAGTACCTGCAACTGCGTCACGCCATCCTCCCTCTTGTGCCTCGTATAGAGGATAGCCCTGAGTTCTTCCCGATTGGAGGCTAAGAGTCTACTCACAAATCTTACACAGCACAAACTCTTCAAAATCTATAAAAGGCTCATGTGTAATGTTCCAGATCCAATGGTGGGGATGCACAGGGCTTGGGAGAGTGACCTGGATGAAATGGCAGAAGATGATTAGAGGGAGGCTATAGAGGCGCCTAGCAAAACAGTAATAGCTGCACAATTCAGGTTAATCCAACTAAAGATAGAGTTTATTTCACTAGAGAGCGGTTGTGCCGCTGGGCCCTGATTCCTGCTGGAAATTGTCTGAAGTGCGATGAGCCAAGGGGTTATTTAATTCACACTTTCTGGCACTGCCCGGGACCGGCCCATTCCTTGGGGGTGAGGGGCTGAAGGGGAGAGGCGGGTTGAGCCACGTCTAATGGGTGAAAGGATGTAAGATCCATCGCAACTCCAAACTTATTCTGCTGCATATAACTGATGATTTGGGGGTAATTGATACCAGAAGGCTCTTTTATGGTTGGGTCTTATGGTGGCGAAGAGGGACATCGCCGGAGCGTGGAAGAAGAAAGAGGCCCAGCTTATGACCAGGTGGGCCAAAGGCATGGCGCACTGCATGGGTCTGGGACGACAATTGTATTTGTCGCCCCAGAAGCATTTTAAGAGCAGAGTACAGGGGATATATCTGGAACCATGTGAGGCAAGGCCCTGGGAAGAAAGGGGAAACACTGAGAAGGGAGGGGCTGGAGGGCTAGATGCCAAAAAGTCATGTACAGGAATGTCCCTTTCCCTTTTCACGTTGGGATGCAGAAATACAATGTGTGTGGGATTCTATATATTGGTGTTGCGCTCCTTGTGATAGAAAAAAAAACCTGAAAGGTTATTGTGAAAAAGATACATCTCCACACTAATTAGGTTAACTTCTTCCTTTATCAGGTTCAGTATCCAATACATTAGACCCATTCATCAGCTGTTTGTGCTGAATTCCAACTCCTCGCCTAATTCAAATCATTGCATTCTCTCTGGAACATACAATTCCTAGATGGTCCAGAGCTCACTAAGAGTACCATATAAACCCTAGTATCACATCCCACATCCCTCTCCCCTTTAACATAAAAAGCAAATTAAATCTATATTCTAAACCAGAGGTCTTCAAACTTTTGGATGCCAAGACCCCCGTCAACATTTTGAGGCGTAAGGACCCCCTCCTGACAAACAATTCTAAACTTGTAGGCAGGGCTACTGGAATTATGAGGCAGTTGAGGACCAAATTACGCGACAGGCTTGACTAAATTGTGTGGGAAGAAAATGTAACTGAGGTTATGTGATGCCGCGTATTTTGGGATAGCATTGCTTCATTATTTTGACATTTTTTACACACAGTAACACTGAAGAAAGATTTCACCCAATCAGTACCCGTTTATAGCCAAAATACAGAAATTATCATCAGAAAGATTTCTAGTCAACCTTTGTGAAGGGCCTTCCACTCTGCAGGAATACATGCTGCCACATTAGAAGCTCACCTGGCCCTGGCCCGGAGAAACAGGGTGTAGGAGAGTAGGGTCTGCTTCCTATGTTCACCCCCACTTTTTGCTTTTGCTCCACTGGTTTTTCGACTTTAGTGTGGCTGTGGGCCTGCTAATCAGACCCACAGCCCAGCTGTTCTCTCTCTAAATTGATACCATATACTTTAGGTACATGCCAGATTGGATATTGGGTCACCCTTGTCAGTCCCTGTACAGTGTACCATAGGTACCCAGGGCATAGGTGCACCCAAGGCCTACCAGGGGCTGCAGCATGTATTATGCCACCCCTGGCTGGCCCTCTTAAATTGACACCACTGGCTGATCACTCAGCTGGGGCAAGGTGATGTAATCACCCCTTGCTTAGATATAGTATACCTATATCTAAACCTATATATAGACACATAGTTACCTATCAGTCACTCCTATGACAGGCCTTGACAATCCTGGAGGCAGAGTGCTTGGTATTATGTGAGATGGTGCTCAAGCATGAGCTGAGCCTGTCTGCAGCTTTCGGAACCATGTCCTTATAGCTGTTCTATGATATCGCCTACCATATACTCTTAAGTGCATCATAATCCTCGCGGTTAAATGCTAACTTTAGTTTGGCTTCATCAAAACATGTCGTGTAAGGTGTCATACGCTTTGGAATACTACCCCCTCGCCAATTCTGGCGACGGGGGTAGCATTCCACCCTTCTAGAGGGAGAAGACATGTAGTAGCTACTGTACCTGGTGAAAGCTAACTCGAACCACAGCATCACAAAATGGATGCTGCTGTCACAGACACATGTCTGACCTCCTGCAGCTGGGAGCCCTTCCAGCAAGGGAGGCCTGGACAATAGGTTTCCTGTCCGGGGAGGTGCAAGCACCTCCCCAGACATCCTTTAATGGATTGGGGCAGGGTGAGTTGAATGAAACGAGACACTGCCTGGGGCACACAAGGTGCTCCATGCATAGCCCGGTTCAAAACAGTTGCTGGGGCACTCCAGCCCGCTCTGGCGCGAAACTGGACAAAGGGAAGGGGGTGTAACCACCCCTCCCCCCCCCCCCCCCCTTGGTCCCACCCATAGGAGGGATCTAGCAGGTAATCCAGCCCCTTAGTTTAGTATAAAGCTAGGAGCTGAGTCTAGAGACTTTAGATTATCCTGGACCGACACTCTGATACAAAACTCTTGGACCTTCGACATTCTACAACCAGAAGACTGAAGAATCTCCCTTGTGTTCAAGGAGTGACCACCCTGTGCAAACAGGCACCAACCAGCTAACTGCCGGTTTGCTTTGTCGACGCTCCTGAAGGATCCCGACGACTCTGCTTCACAGGAACTGGACTTCCAGACTTCTCCGACCTTTATCCACATCCACAGCAAAGCTGAGACCCGTGGTGAACACGAGAAACGTGGGACCAGACACCCTGGCCATCTTGCGACCTGCTAACCTGCGCTGCTCCTGAGGTATCCTCGAGGCTGTGCATTGGGGACTGAGAGACCCCTAACCCGAGCACCCGCTGCACCGAAGCCCAGCCCTCCATACTCCACGAGGACTGCGTGGGGCCCTTCTGCAGTTTCCTGCTCGACGCGTCTTCCCGGTTGCTAGCCCGTTGGCTAGTGAGCCCTCTGAAGACTATCCTTTTTCTTCTACTGCTGGTCTGGTTGCTCCCGACTTGCTCCTGCTTCCCTGCAAAGGAGAAGCCCCACAGGCATTGCTGGTCTGTTCTGACACGAATCTTCACATCCTGCGTGGATTGCGTTGGCCAAGGCTTGTTGGCTCCCATCCAGGTACCGACACCGCCGGCCTCCAGATCCGTCGTGGGACAGCTCGAGTCCGGCTCCTGATCTTCATCCGCACCTCCTGGACCTCGTGGCTGCGGAGACAAGTTCCCCTTTCTTCACCTGAAGCACTCTGCGACGCCTGGTTCCTTCCTGGTACCTTCCTGGTCACTGGCAAGTGACCCAGACTCTGTCCCCTCTGCTTTCAGGTCCTCCACTACTCCGATCCACCCTTGGATCCATCCGGACACTTTGCTCCTGGTCGCCTGCAGCACTTCTTTGCAGCTCTCCATAGGAAACGACGACGAAACCCGACACGCATTGGCACCTATGCACCCGGCTTCCCTGGGTGAGGTAACACGAGTACTCCGGTGCTCCCGTGGGTAGGGACTATCCTAGTGTCATAGTATAAAAGGTTTTTTTCCTAGCGTGACCGCAAGTGTCCTGAATCTATTTAAATCTGACTTCTTCGTTCCCGTTGTACCCCTATGAGAACCCGCGTGTGAGTTTAGACACTGCACACGCCTCCCGTGGGTCTCCCACTTCCTAACTATAGGTCGTTTAGTGTAGCCCCAGCAAGGACCTAGGCCTACTCGTTAGTTCTGTTGTGGTACTTATACCACTATCTTAGTATATGGTTTCCTCCGCCCCTAGGGCGCGACTGTATATGTGCAACTTAAAGTGTGTTATTTAAGCTTCCTGTATTGTGCTTTGACCTCTGCCCTCATAAAGAGAACAGAGGTATCGTGGGTATCGTGTTTAGAATAAATACATATATATTTGATATATATCTTGTGTGCCGTCCTTTCATTTGTTGTTCAAAGGATTGTTCTGGCAAAACAGCTGGCTTCACATGCCCTCTGAAGTTTTAGCCTAAGACTGCTTTGTCCATGCTACCACTAGGATAGCTGGTCTATAAGGTTGACTTTACAACCAATCACCATAAGGGTTGTTTGGACTGATACAGGGTGCCCACTAGAACTTGTGGACATCATATATCAGGCCAACTTCTCACACAGAGGTCCCTTAAAACCCTGGCGGTTTTGTGCAGAGTTAAGCAGTTTACCCATGCAGCTTTCCTCTCACCCCCTCCCTTCCATCCCTCTCTCCTCTCCTAACCCTGGATCCCTCTCTCACTTTGCTGGCCATTTTCTTTCACCCCTTTTTACAACTTCTGAACTCTCCCCATTCAACCTCTCACTTCACCTTTAATCCCCTCTTGCCATTCTACCTTTTCACTGCCATCATCTCTAACAGTCTCTCGGATTTATCTTATGGCCTCTCTGGCCCTGTCACCTCCCGTGCCCCTCAGCACTTCTCATTCACCTCGTCTCTCCATTCAAATTTTTGTCTATTTGTATCTAACACCTCTCCAGTCCCCCCCCCCCCGCCCCCCCCATTCATCTTTCTCATCTACCTTTTGTTCTAACAGAAGCCCTCACCTTTGGCTCACAGTCACTTCTTGCATGTCCACACTTCTCTTCGGCAGTTCACATTTCTCCTCATCCCTGACCTCTTCAATCAAATTCTTTCACTCCCTTGCTGCCCTCTCTCATCCTCTCATCTCTCCTCACCAAGCATATGGGTCGGGCCCGTATGCTCCTCTCGGCATGTGCCACTCTGCTTATTGTTCCCTAATTCAAGAAGGTATGAGTTGTCCATCTTGCTGTTTTGATGCAGGCCGCGCAGTTATGGAACGTGCACCCTCCTTTGCTTCTCTCCACTAAGAATCTATTATCCTTTAGGAAGATATAAACATTTTCTCTGTAGGTTACCTCATTTGGCTGGTTCTCCTTCTGTGTGTTTCTCAATTGCCTTCAGGCAGCAGATGGTTATTAGCCCCAGGACATCTTTTGGTAACAGTAGCGCACTACAAATGTAAATAATAATAATAGGCAGAAGCAGGGGAGTCACTAGACCAGAACTTTGGAGGGGGGGCTAACACGCCCAGCCAGGGCTGGTCCTAACACTGGTCGCACCCGATGCAACAATCTTTTTTGATGCCCCAACCCCGTTTCCTCCTTCTCCATGAATTCCTTCACTGCCACTCACCAACAATGCACCTCATCTCTCTTTAGCACCTTTCTGACAAACATTTCCTTTTTTTATAGCACTACTCCTAGTTTACTCACACTAATTTCTGTGATCTGCATGGTACATATTCTTTGTAGCAGGCACATTAACCCTCTGCACAGTGTGGGTGACAAGAGTGCCCATGTGAGTGCACGGTGAGCGATGCAGCAGTGTGAGAATAGGGCAAGAGGAGTGACTGCAGGGTGAGTGAGGTGGCGTATGAATTTGGGTGCGGATGCAAGTTCAGAATGGAATGAATGAATGAATGTATGATTACTGATGGGCTTGTTTGAGTGAGTTGCATATTGAGCAGTGAGGGGGACAGGTGAGTGAAGTGTCACATGAGTGCAGGATGAGTAGTGTACTCGTGTGACTGCAGGGTGAGGTATAGGGTGAACAGCGCAAGTGCATTGTGAGTGCATGGTGATCAGTGTGAGTGCATTGTGATCGCTGTGAGTGTAGGGCGAGCGTGAAAGTGAAGGGCGAGAATGAGGAATGAGTTGTCTGATTGCAGGGTGCATTCCCAGACCCAAGAAGTAACTCAGCATGTTATTGACGGCGGCGTAGAGTTTAAGATCTAAGTTAAACTATTGCGGCATTAATCGGGGATCGAGGGTGAAGGAAATAATGTGCTGATCCTGCAACAAACTTACAGTCCTATGGTTAGGGTTGCCAGCAGATTATTTTGATGGCCCAGTCGGTACAAAAATAAGCAGTCACCTAAAGCTGTATTTTCAGCACTTATCTGTGCATACTTAAAACAGCAAATATAAATAGAAAGCACTTTTAATTGTGTTATAGGGCTGCCTCCATTATACTGATAATTAAAGAGAACAAAGACAGAAAAGTCACATAACGAATGCATACATACTTTTTTATTTATAAGCCTATTTAGTGTCAAGAGGAGAGATTTGCAGGCTCTTTAAACAAAACACAGCAGGAATTTTTCTTTTGGCAACCCTACTTTATATTCCTTTTCATTAAATGCATTCTCACACTACAGCAGTAAAACAAATGTAAGGAATAGGCCGAGTGGGGACCCAGGGGGTACTGGAACCAGGAAAAAAACTAAGCCTCTGTAACCGGTTTACAAAGGCTTGTAAAAATGCAAATGGTCTTTACAGACCTGTGAAAAACTCGGGCGTGCCGGAGATAAGACTCCAGACACTGCCCGGCTGAGCCCCCAGCAGCCCGAGTTGCACAGCAGCAGCCCGGGCTGAGACACAGGACGGGGGATGAGGGGGGTTGAAGCCCTTGGGCCTGGGCAGAAGTGTGACTGGGAAGGCGCGACCCCCTTTGTATCGCTCCACAGCCCCCCTGGGGGTCGCGCCCCACAGTTTGAAGACCCTTGTTCTAAACTCTGATCATAAATTCAACATAAAGCAATATGCACAATAGCTAATAAATGAATAAATGACAATAAGTTTCACAAAGTTTTATACTACACAGAGTTACAATGGTTTACACAAATTCTTCGAAACAAACTGGTCTCTGGCTTATTTGCCCCCACCAAACGATTCACTCTGATTCTTGCCTGCTCCTAGTAGCAGAAGTATTGTGTTCACACTCCTTGCTAGTGACAGATTTACTCTGTGCAACACATTCCCACAATGCAACTCTACCCAGATTCAAAATCCGATTATCTACCGCCATGATTGCATTTTTTTCCAAAAATTAAGGTTTGTGAGGAAACAGACAATGCTGCCATAGTACAAGAAGAAAGACTTGATTGATTTTTTTTAAACGTTTGACTCTGATAGGATGGGTAAATGTATCTATCAGTCCTCCTTTTCTTGTATTTTTTATCTTCACCCAATCTCCAGCACTGACTTTAGTATCTTTCACAGCCATACGCCTATCAAAATATTCTTTCATCTTTTTCTTGATCTTTTTTTTCTTCATTCTCTCCTCCTCACTCTCTGGGACCTGTTCTATCCCAAGCAATTTCATTTTATTCACCCATGCAGGACCCACCATGTCATTAGGTAATATCTTCTTGAACAACAGAAAAGGTGTTACACCTGCGGCAGAGTGTGGTGTTCATCTATACATGCAAACCTTCTTTTAAGTTCCTTCACCCAACTCAATCCATGAGACACTGCATGCTGAATGCACTCCTTAACAACTTTATTAAAGTGCTCAATCATTCCATTGGCCGCTGGATGGTACAAAGATGTCAATTTGTGCTTGATTCCCCTCTCATTCAAAAGCTCCTTCTGCCCAGCGAGAAAATATGACTATGCATGGGAAAATGAATTTATCACCACCTGATACTCTAGTTGGACCCACAATGTCCTAAGTGACCTCAATCCAAAGACCAGGTACAATCTCTCTAATCACCATAGGTTCAGTTGTACACTTTAGGATTTTATCACTATTGCCTCACTCAATACAATTTCTCACCCCCTTTTCAATCCACATATCCAAACCTGGCCACCAGTAACTCATACTTACACTCTCGTTATTTATGATATCCCTGGATGGCTTCCTTGGGCATTATGCACCAGTCTTATGCTCACCTTGCCAGGAGGAACCAGTCTACCTCCTCTCGTTATCAAGCCCTTGTTGTGTAGTTCCTATATCCCTGATAGGCTCTGTGCATTGGAATAACATACACTATAGATTTGACATAGGACTAAGGACAGTATGTCTCTATCGAGTATATTAAACTTAATTGCTTGTGTGTGCCAGCTAACTCAGAGGTCACTAGAAACTTCTCGAATATACAAGAAGGGATTAGTCTCTGACAACCGCATAAACATGACAACTTTGTTTCCCTTTACAATCTGAACAATCTCAGAATTGTGGAATCAATAGATAACAGTTTCACTCAGTCAATCGTGCATGCTTCGTTTCTACAGAGTTGCACAGAAATAGAGAGACGGGCGTTTCAATAAAAGGGTTTATTGAACAGTCTTATTTCTCATGCAAGAAATATGAATTGCTACAATCGTAAGACAGACTGCGAAGTACAATATGTACAAGGTTAGCAGTAAGATAAAATAATACTGCAATAGCATGGTTTGTAGCTATGACATATATTAATCAAAATACATACATAAAAATCATAATGCCAAAATGCGATACTCATCTGATGCTTCTAAATTGTTCCACCCCAGTGTACCTAACCTAAGTGCAGTACAAGGTTTGAAGTAGGTGCTATTTCTAAAGTAAAGCTAGCTATATTTTAGTTTAGCCAAGAGTTGCCAAAAGATTCTCTAAGTTCTAGTCAGCCCCATACCTGAGAATGAGAGAGGTTGGAATCTCTTTTCTGGATTCGATAGTCTAACCCCCCACAAGGGAAGTCAGAGAGCACTGGAGCTGGATTGTCTGCGAGGAGGATGACTTCCGAACTTGCCATGGCGAACCGCGAAGTCTGGGTTAGATCGAATCCTCCGGGAACCGCAATTTTGCCAGGGCAAGTGCTGGTATATTTATACGTTGAAGGTGTCTAGGAAGGCCTGTATTGACGTAAAAGTCGGGCAGAGGAACGTCATGAATGAACCCCTAAGGAATAGATGTTCATGCATACTTAATGAGTTCTTGGAGAAATCAATATTCAAGCTGGGGCAAATTCCTAAAGGCTTAAGGGTCTTGTTTTCCAAGAAGTCGTTATGACGTGGATGGACGGATGTAGGTGGCCATGCCTGTATTTGGTTTGTACGGACAATGTCTAAATAAGGGCAATGTGAATTGTACCTATATAGGGGCATAAATCGGGAAACCTATAAACAGAATCTAAATCTGCACACAGCACCCTCTTCCAATGAAACTTCATCTTTCACCTGCCAAAAATCTTTCACATTATCACATGACTTATCCTCTTCAGACAATCCCCCCCCCATAAATCTGTTTTACCTCCTATAACTTTGTGTCACTTTCCAATGCTCTCCTCCACTCGTCCTCTTGAACAATACAAACCTGATATCAGGCAGACCATGACACTCTCATGACTAAATTCATACTCCAGATCATAATTTTCTCAATCACCTGTTCCATTCATGCACAACCTAGAGGAACAATCTGCTATGATATTCATCACATCAGTTGCATAGGAAACTACAAAATCAAATTCCTGTAACGCTACCACCCAGCTTCGAATCCTACTGGAGATTGCATTGATACCTTTTTTTACAAAAAACTTCCTTCAAAGGCTTATGATCTGTTTTTACTTCAAATGAGCTACCCCATAGATATTTTTGCAGTCTCCTTGCCGCCCAATAAACCGCCAGAGCCTCCTTCTCTGGCAGGGGTGTGGAATTTAATAAAACATCTACTTGTCCATGGGCAGGTTGCTTCATAAATCTACTTGTCTTTTAACAAAATCCACTTGCCCCTGTGGTGCCATGTAGTGCAGCGACAAATTATGGCAGCAGTCTCATTATATAAGAGCTCTGATATAGCCTCTCTGATTATTCCAGGGCTCAGACCATAGTAGTGTTTGAATACATGCAATACCCTTATGTTGCCAAGTTTCCGCAGATCTACATACTGGGGCTGAGCAATAGTTCCAGGGTTAGAATGCCCTTTTGAGTAAGTGCAAACCAACTAACTTGCATGTTTTAAGGGTTTTCAACAACTCTTCTCTAATCTTTTCTCATACTGAGAAATGTTGGAAATTTACTCCGGACAATGGCAGACGTAAACCCAGAGTTGGGAAAAAAGTGGTTGGAGGGAAAGTAAACTTGCAAACACTCAGATTTTCGCGTGAGCAAATAAATCTACACATGCAAATTTGCGCATGCTAAAATGCAGTTCACAAATATTTTCTTGGAGTACTATTTCTTGTCCCACTTCTGTAAATTCTTGGGAATTCACAAAAGCTGTATAGCTGCACTGAATGCAAGGACATATACTATGGGTGAACTTTTTAGACTTTCTTCAATAATTGGGCCCCTAATTTGGTCTGCCATTGACCGTGACCTTTTGTGTTTATTAAAATTCTGTGTATCGGCTGGCTTCACTGTGAGTGACAGCATTCTGCTCTTTCACAAAGAGCATATCTGCACATAAAGTAGTTTAGTTCAGTTCCAGTAACTGCTGTGGCAGTGTGCTTTTTGAGACCAAAAAACTATTTTAGCTTTTGCCAATGTTTGTTATAATGGTGAGGGCCCGGCATCTCCCACACCAATAAGGTTTTACAAAACCATGCCAAAACAAGTCACACATTGATAAAACTAAAAAGCTGACCACCAATGTCAGACCTACTGGCTTTGCCAATGCTGGTTTATTTTTGTTTCCCATAATCTTATTGAAACTCGTTACACTGATTTTCCATTAGGAGTATTTTTGGGAAATACTAGAATGCATCAACACATGTTACTAAATGATGCTGCACAGAGATGGTACCTGAAATTTTACAGTAGTTTAGCACAAACATTTTTTTTCCTGCTTTAATTTTTTTTAATGAACATTTTATTTTGAAAGCAAAGAATCATCAATCTTGCTTTCAAGCTTCTGCAAATATTTGCATCAAATCAGGGAGCATTCTGGGAGCATTATACATAGCCTCATATTGCTAATCTTTGAAAACGCGTGTACACATGTTTATAGTGGAGCCACTGTCAGTAGTGCAGTCGGAGCTTACAACATTTACTTGGAGCGCTCACCCCGATAATAAAGGCTTTCAATTAATGAACCATAAATACAAGTTGGAACTGCATTAGCATATGAGCACAACTGTTACCTTAACTGAAGACATTGCCTTTCCCTGATCCATAATGTGGTACTGCAAACTGGCAGCCAAAGGGTTTGTGCTTCTGGGGGTTGGGCCTACTTGTCCCAAGGACAAAATATACTTGGAAAACGTGTGGCCCTTGACTCCAAACAATATGTCCTGGTTGTCGGACTATAGGAATTCTACATCCATGCCTGTGACCGAGTAATTCACCTCAACTCCATGTAACGCTCTAGATATGAACAAAGTCGTGTTCACCTTTCCAGCAGATACCTGCTCCAAAACTGTTTCGAGCGCTTTAGTACTTGTATTTGTCCTCAAGATGGGCTTGGCACCTAGCTCAAAGCATCACAAGTTTGTCTTTCCCAAATTCCTCTTCAGTTATCCAAATTCTTTCTTACACACCCATTGACCAGGTAAAGTCTACACCCTTTCTCAATAACTCCCTCGCGCTGCCACATCCTTCTGCAAATCCAGGGACACATTTTCTGTAAAACTCTGCAGTTCCTGGAAACTTTATCAGCTCATTCTTGGAAGCGAGACTCTGCATCTCCACGATGGTATTCTCCAAATCCTGTTTCGGTTGAATTCCATCTGCCATAATTAAATGCCCAAGATACTCTATCTCAGTCATGCCAAATTTGCATTTCTCATGTTTTAGCATTAAACCACTTCTACTTAGCCTCTCCAATACTTCACTTACTTTAAGATCATTCTTCACCCGCGTTCTTCTAAAACCAGTACATCGCCTTGGTATACCTTCATGCCTTCAACACCCTCCAACACATGCTCCATAGTCCTCTGAAATATGGCAGAAGGAGAGATTAAGCCGAAGGGCATTTGCACATACTTATAAGTCCTAAAGGGTTTGATAAATTAAGTTAACTCTTTGGACTGGGAATGTAATGATAGCTGTTGGTACGCAGAGGTCAGGTGTAACGAGGTAAAGAATTTTGCGCTGCCCAGACAATACAACATTTCCGTGATATTAAGTAATGGATAGCGATCTGCCACTATTGCCTTATTCATTTCTCTCAAGTCCACACAAAGTCTGACCTCTCCACTCACCTTCCAAGCCATTACCACTGTCCACTTTCTAAATCACAACACACTCCAGTAACTTATCGATCTCCTCCTTCAACAATTTTCCTACCTTGGGAGTCACGCCAGTCCTTAGCTTTACGCGATGAACATAATTCTTCAGGTGTCCTATCTCCTTTTGTAAAAACACAGGGAATTGTACTTCATAAGCTGTTGCTTGTCTCGTCCCATCATCTCTTGATACTGTAATATTCCCCTTTGCAACCCAGCCATCTTCTAACTTCACTGAAGGAGTATCATTCAGATCCAAAAATACAGATAAGTCTTTCTGATGACGCCAACTAATTAAAGAATCTCCCTTGAAGGACACATATATTTTAGCAGGAATCATTCTGTCACAATATTGGACAGTGCCCAGAAGTATCCCATCAACCTGAATAGGTTGTCCACCCTAAGACTTGGGTGTAATATTGGGTTTCTTCAAACTCACCAAACTCTTCAAACTCTCCTCAAAAAACGTCCTGGGTATCAATGTTATTTACGCCCCAGAATGAAATAGCATTTTACTGGAGAACTGTTGATTTGCACTGTCTCAGCTGGTCCTTCGCTCTCTCCATTCCTTATCTGAATCACAACCTTCTCACAATCGGAGTAGTATACTACTTCTCTCACTTTTTTCGTAATCTTTGCTGATCTACAGCAGGACATGAAGTGACCCTTCTTACCACAAGTTTTGTACGTGGCCACCCAACCCGGAAACTCCTTCAAATTTGCCAATGGCCGCTATTCCCACACCTTAAACCTTTATTCTGAAATTTCTTCCTAACTCTTTCTTCCTGCCTATCAGACATCCTCTAAATCCCTTTTGATTTTATTGCCTGCACCACATCCTTCTTTTCATCACTAGACTTCTGATTACCTATAACTTCCACACAAGCTAGTTAATGCTAGCATGTCTTTGCTGTTGTTAAAACCTCATTGAGTGTGGGATTATCTTTCAGCCATAATGCTTTTCTTGCCTTATCCAGTAAGCACCCAAAAATAAATTGGTCATGCAACCTTTCACCAGTTGTCGCTCCAAAATTGCATGTGGAAGCCAGTTTCCTCAAAGCTGGTATGTAACCTTCATCTGACTCCCCCACATGTTGCAGCCTTCTCCCACAATGGTAATGTCCCAAAATTGTACTCCTCTTTGGTACTCAAATACCCAAATACCTCCCGCCCCTGTGGACCCGAGCAGTGTATAAGCAAAGGCACTATCATCTCTGGCCCCACAGAGGTACCGGATACTCTGGCATAATGCATAAAAAACTTCTACCATCTCTGCCATGGAATTGTAGGTTCCGCTCGGAGATAAAAGAAAGAAAGAAAGGAGGAGCCGTTACGTTTTGCATATTGTCTCCAATAAAAAAACAAGGCACCCACGCACACACTTTTACTTTCACATACACACTCTTAGTCCAAGCACCAGTATCCAAACTTCTACTCGAGTATCCAAATGTCCAAGTGTCTGAAAGCCAACCACTTAAACACACTCACACACTTGTAGTGCTAACAGCAGTATTTGATCTGAAAGTTCAATATCCAAGTGTCTAAACCTGTGAAGAAAAAAACCACAGATCTTTTAAACACAAACGCCAGCACCTGATGTGGTACACTAGAGTACTCAATATGTCATGCACTAATCACATTTTAAAAAAAAAAAATGACATCAGCTGAGCTTCGTCAGTGTCGTCCCTTGTGCGATCGTACCAAACAATTTGAGGAATGAAGAGTCCGGATTATGCCATCCTCCAGTACTGGAAAGAATGCGGCTGCCCGTGGCTCACGCAGGGGGCCACTCAAGAGGGCAGCCCTCTAGTGCCATCTGGGCACCAACGCACCCCCTTCTCTAATGCAGGGACTCAGGGAGGAGTCCCCCCCATCCTGGCCTGTGGCGCGCTAGGCGCGTCACTTCCGACGCGCCGTGGATTGGGGAAAGGTATAGAGGCCTTCCTCTGCCATCCCGGTGTCCTCTTTTGCGCCGGACATGCCGTCGGGAGGTCTTGCTGGTCGTTTTGCAACGAGGAAGAAGAGGTTAGTGGCTTGCCCCATCCTCCCCGGTCCCACCCCTGAGGCCATTGTCTGTGAAGTGGACCCCTCCTCATCAACACAGACCCCCCTCCCCTTCCAGTCTTTACCGGGTTCCCACCCGAGGTCCGCAATGGACTGTGCTCGTTGGGCGGCGCCGTGGCATGGGACGGGGTGGGGAAAGGGCGGGCGACTCCTTTGGCCCGTTTGCCCAGGCCTTTCAGAGCGACCTCTAGTCTAGGGGGGCTTTACCATGCTAGCTCCCCTAATGGGTCACCTCCGCATGGCCTCCTCTCAGGATGTAGACCCTCGGTTTGAGTCGGCCTTGGCGGGGGGGGGGATGTTCTATTGTGGGACCTTCCAGGTCCCCACTGGGGGCAGATCATGTCCCTGTTTCACCCCCCCTCCTCGGGACTCCCGGGGGGATTTTAAATGGTTCTCCCGCTGGGGAGTCGGTGTTTTATGCAGTGAGTCCGGGGCCTGCTGGGGCAATTTCTTTAGCCTCTTGGCTTCTTCTCCCCCCCCGCCTCGGGACTCACGGCTCCTGCCTCTGGGCTTTAGTGGCTTGCTTGGCCTGGAGCAATGCGGGGGAGCAATTGAGCTATTGCCTGCCTCAAACTTCGCTCTGAGGCAGGTTTCCTTTAGGCCAGTCATAAGAAAGGTTTAACCTCACTGTGGTGGGAATACGATATGCAGGATGGTTAATTGCTCTATTTCAGGTAGAGGCACGAGCCTCTGCAGTTTGTATCTGATAGACATCTAGCCGCAGATTCCTTAACTTAGAATATCCCCAGGCGTCAGACTGGTCCGGAAAAGTTTGCGCAGCAGCACCTCTGCGTACCGGGGGCGGCGCTGTACGGCTCCGCCCTGATGTCATCCATGGACAGACCGGCGACATCAGTTTTCTTCTTTTCCGTGTCAAGACGCAGACCCTGGAAACCAGCAGTTCCTGGCCTTGTTTTGGGCCTTCTCGGCACCGTTGGTGTCGTACCGGAACAGTGTGCAATGCCCTCTGGGTTCAAAGCCTGCGAGGCCTGTGTGCGTCAGATGTCAGGCACTGACCCACACCTTATTTGCATGTGGTGCCTTGGTGTGCACCACGATTCCAAACAATGCGGCGACTGTCAACAGATGAAGCTGAAGTCCCTACGGGAACGCCGTATGAAGTTGTTGGCCGCACGGCTGTTCGGCCCTGCTACTTCTGGGTGCCGCTCGAGGGAGCTCGTTTCCGAGGCCGCTCCCGAGACCAGCGCCCTAAAAAAGGTAAGCGGGACCACAAGCATCCACTGAGGTCCACCTCTCGTAGGCATGCCGCTGGCGCCCATTCCTCTCGTATTGGGTCAGCTATGGGCCCCGGAGGTCACCTCCTCCATACCCTCCTTTTCCAGGAGTCGGAGCGATGCGCGCCCAAATGGAAGCCTACTCTCGGGCCCTTCAGGTCTACTTTAAGTCCTCCGCTCTCCCTGGTGCGCCTTCGGACCCCTCAGAGGCGAAGGGTACTCTGGCCAGGCCCTCGTCAGCGGATCCTTCCCCGACCAGGGTTTTGTGCACTGACTCCGACTCCGGAGCAGAGGCGACGACGTTGGGCCAGACCATCCTGGTCGCTTTAGCACACACTGCCAGTCAGCGCATAGCCCTGGGCGGCTTCCTGCGTGGACGGTGGGAGCAGCGTCGGCGACGCCGAGCTTGACGCCAGGCTCACACTGCCAGTCAATGCATAGCCCTGTGCGGCTTCCTGCGCGGACGGTGAAAGTGGCGTCAGCGACTCCGGTCTCAGAGCCGGGCACCAAGTGGGACCAAATTACGGGTTCGACGTCCAAACCCACACCAAGCTCTAAGCCTGATCCCACGTCTGGGGCAACGCATCATCCGATGTCGGTCGACGTCGAGTTAGCGTCCATCGTGGAGGCCGTCAATGTCCAGTCGACTCCGACACGACGCCTGCCGACGCCGCTGTTGACGCATCCCTCGCCGCCGGTGTCCATCCGTTCATCGACACCGGCGTCCATGCCTGGGGTTGACCTCCCTCCGGATTCCTCGTTTCTGTCCCCTCAGCGGGGTCGGGCGACTCCGGTATCTGCTACGGCCTTTTTGGAGGCTGCTGCTGCTTTCCCTGTTCGGGGACCACTGGTGCAGGTCCCTAGTGCGGCATGGCCTTCGGGTCGTTCCCCAGCCCCGCTCTTTATGGCAACTGGGAGAATAATCCTCCAACCGTCTCCAACAGACTGCCTCTTGTCCCCTCCTAGGGTGACTACTGAGCTAGGGGCCGCCTATGCGCGGACTATCATCTGGGCAGCTGCTATCCTCGGCTTACACCCTCCTGTGGTACCCCACATCCCGATCCTTTAAAGGATCTGCTCCATCTCAAGCCCATTACCGTGGAGCCCTTGCTACCTTGCACCTGCATGGCGCGTGGGCACAACCCTCTTTCAGAGCCCCGGTTGATTGGGCAATTGCTGGTAGGCTCCGTCCCGCCCCGGGGGATCCACTTAGCCTGTCCCTCCACCCTGCCGCTCAGGACCTGGTAATTCAGGCAGCCTTTGGGTTGCTGGACTCCTCCACTTTGCCCCCGTTTCCTCCCACCCGGGAATCCAGGTGGCTGGATGCATGTGGAAGACAGCTTTTTTCTTCTTCTAGCGTGGACATCCGCACTTTAAACACTACATGCGTGTTGGCACGTGCATCCTCTGCACTCTGGGACTCCGTGGCTAACCTTCTCCCTTCCCTTCCGGAGGAATTGCGCCCTGAGTTACTCCGTCTTGTCCTTCATGGCAAGGAATTGGCTCATTTTACAATACGCTCCTCCCTGGATACCACAGACTCTGTGGGCCGTGCTCTTGCACGGTCGGTGGCTTTGCGCCGTCATTTCTGGATGCGTGACAGTCGCTTCCCTGGTAATATTCGGGAGAGCCTCCAAGACATGCCGTTTAATGGAATAGACCTTTTTGGGTCCCACGCTGACTCTGCGATCTCCAGGCTTCTGTCAGGGCTACCGTAATTCTGCCGTGCCACTGACTGCTTGACTTTTCTTCTTCGTTGAGGTCTTCCTTTACGGACCAATTTTTATCAGAGGCAGGTTGGTGCCTCTGGATTGTCTGTATAGCCGTATGGCTGGGTTGTTTTTTGTTTTAAGTCCTCTGACTCTGTTTTGCCAAGAGGACCCCCTTCTTGCCAGGGGTTGACCCTTGCCCTATGTGGGGTATTGGCTGGTGTCTGCCTTTGTACGCTCCTGTGGAGTTTTCATTATGGGTATCCCTCTGGGGCTCATATACCTCCTCTTACTGTGTCCCGCAGGGTCGCATCGCTCTGTTGTCTGTAGTGCTTGGACTCCAGGTCTAGGTCTATGCTGTGTGGTATCTACCTTGCATAGCCTGGCATCTTGCTTTTATCCTATGGTCCGTCTTTTGGTGCCAGCTTCTGGGTTGTTCTCCCAAGTAGGGAGTTGCCGTGGACCTCTCTGTTGTAGATTGTTATGGCCTTTTTGCTTATTCCCCAACAGTTTTCTCCACACCCCCACTGCTTTCGCGCAGCGATTTCCACTTTACGCTAGCATTCTTAAATGTGGCGGACTCGTGGAGACTGTTCTTCTTGAACCCCGCTCTTCCTGGCGTCTAGGACCCGTGAGTTTGTCCTAAGTACTCCCTTGTTAGGCTCGTTTTTTCTTATAAATTGTCCTGCGAGGGGACTGTTTTCTCTTTTCCGGACTGCCGGCTGACGTTGCTTGTAGCCTGGCCTAGTTCCACTTTCTATGTAACTGCAGGTACTTTTGAGCGTACCCTAGTGCCTGGGTTTGGCCGGGTTTCAGCATCTTCTTGAGGCTGTTTCTGCACCATGTTCTTCCTCATGGCTTGTGCGGCCTATTGCCTTCTTGCTATTGGGTGCATCTCAGCTGTTCCTGCTGTCT
Organism: Triturus cristatus; assembly: GCF_964204655.1. NCBI lineage: Eukaryota > Metazoa > Chordata > Amphibia > Caudata > Salamandridae > Triturus > Triturus cristatus. Next base: position 405,850,346 of record NC_140583.1, on the reverse strand, counting down.
TGCTTCCTGGTGTTCCTCCTGACCGCGTATGAGCGTCTTTCGGGCTGTGTAGGGGTATCCTTTCAATGCTTTCCACATGTCTGACTGGCAAGGGTCTCTGCAGTACTCTTCCTCTGTGGTACATGTGAGGGCGCTACGCGTTCTCTCCCCCATACCACTTAACCAGTCCTTTGGGTTGGCTTGTCGACTGCCGCATCCTGCGGTTCTTTCGCACCATAAGGTTCAGTTCAACTTCCTGCGAGGTGCTGAACTATCTCTTCATGCCAGTTTATTTGCTGGGTGTGTTTTGTGTCCATGTTGGCCCGTGCTGGGCGTGGGTCGGTATCCTGCTGCCTTCGTATCTTTACGGGAGCAGGTTAAACAGTGTTTTACGCTGTTCAAGTTATTTAGCTGGGGCTAGCTCTGGCTTCTTGTCGACACTTTGGATACTGTGGATCCTTCATGCCCCTCGGTCTTCTTTTGAAGTTTGGCATTTTTTTCAATCAGGCACAAGCATTCTGGCTTGGTGTTTTCCTTCTCTCATCCCCTCTACATGTGGGGGTTTTCGTGTTATTCTAGATGGGCTGTGGTGCCCTCGCCTCTCTTTGATTCCCTGCTCTCTTCAGGGCTTAGGGGTCTGGTGGTTGGCCGCCTTGTCACTTCTGTCCCCACTGTGTTTTGCCCTTTGGCTGACAACACTCTTTTGGTCATGTTATTGACGTCTGGGTTCTCTCTGGACCTTCGTTAGGTTCAGTCGCAGTCCCGCCTCCTCTAGGGGTTTGGCTTTGGTATCTATTCTAAGTTAAGGAATCGCCGGCTAGACATCTCTATCAGATGAACAAGTTACTTCCCTTCGGTAATAATGTATCTAGTAGAGACATAGTCTAGCCGCAGATTCCTTAACACCCGCCCGTCCTCCCCATCCTGCGACAATCTTTTCAGGTTGGGCTTCTTGCCTTCGCCTCCCTTTAGGTGGCTTTATTCCTCTGCGGGGTGGCGTCTTCTCTTCACTCCGACTCACGAAGCTACATTCTGTTTCGGGGCTCTGCTCTGCCCATTGTTGTGATTGGACGGTATGCTCATGTGCCATGTGTCCTTTACAACCCCTACCCTGGGTTGTCTGATCTGCATCTAATTATTCCCTTCTATCTTCAACCGCTTGAGGTCTCTTGCCTCCCCTACAATCCAGCGGTTGCAGTCTCTGACAATGCATTCGGCAGGTCCATTTTTCAGACCTGAGGTCTCCTTTTGGGTGACGCTTTATGATACTTTCTTTGCTCCTGGGTTCTGGACTGGTTGTCCTTCACTGTCATATATTGTGGTTGCAGTCTTTTTGCCGGCTGCTGTGATGGTTCACCATGGAGCTATGGCTCAGTGGTGAGTCGTGTGTCTCTGGTGGCACAGGCTCACACAGGCCAAGGGTTCAATCCTGCCTATGCTCTGCATCTTCTTCTGCCTCCAGGGGAGGTTTTGGACTTAACGACTGAAGAGGTCCCTCCCAGAGTGGTGCTCTGTTCTTTTCCCTCCCTCAGTTTACAATATATGGTGCCTGGCACTGTCTTCCTATGGCAGAGGTCTTCAAACTTTTGTTCGTTGAGCCCCCTCAGCTGAATTTTTTTAGATGTTGGGCCCCCCCACAACCTGAAAGAAATTTCTGGAATCAACCGCCACGTGCATATTCCGGGCATATCCAGCAAATAATGTTCAATACAATAAGAGTGTTTAGTAAATAGCAGGTTTGTGAGTGGGTGTGGTGAAATGACAGAGGCACACAGCTCAAAACACCACTTTTCAAGATAAAATGTGCGCAGATTGTTTTTACTAGGATGCTTTGTTTTACACATGACATAGATTGATATTAACACCCTCAACATAAATGTGACAAGGTGTGCCTGTTTTTCAGAGACGATCAGTCTGTGGATGGATTTTTGCTACTGCCATCCTCAGATTGTGCTCCACATCCAGTCTTGAACGGTACTTAGTATTTAACACCGCAAGTGCTGAAAACCCAATCTCACATAAATAGGACGAGCTGAAAGGTAAGAGAGTTTTGATAGCAATTTCTCCCAAAGCTGAATATTCTGCAGACCTTTTCAGCCAAGACAGGGACTGTAAGGGAGACAGTGTTAGATTTTTCGAGCACTCCCTAGCTCAGAGCTCATACACGAGAAACAATTCTTCTCTAGAAATCATTAACAAACATTTTAGGCAGCATTATAATGGGATAATTGCCCACCAACCAGTTATGGATCCGAAGACAGTTGAAAGTCCACAGAGAGGGCGTTGAACGAACACCTAATTGAGAATTCCTAAGTAGTACGATAAGTTGCTTGCCTGAAGCAGTGGGAGTTTAGGACATGTCTGGCTTATGTTTTAAAAAAAATAGAACTAATAATAAATTAATAATGTTGTCTATTTTACTTCAGGGTAATGTTGTCTGACAGACTTTGTGATGGCATGGACATGTTAGTAATTTTGGGTGCCCTGGGCCAAAACTATTTTGGGGGCCCCTGTTCAATACAGCTTTGAGTTTAAATGATTTACTTTCAATTATGCCATAGCCTATTTAGCCAGGCTACTAACGGTGCACAGGCACTGTAGTCGAAATTCTAAAAGCGTTTACATCTAATATTCTGAGATAGTGATGTGTTTTCACTGTTGTGACAAAGCAGCAGCCCACTAATTTTACAGTTAATAATATCTGTGATATCCTCCAATTTCTCATATGTGAGGACTCGCTTGGAGCTAACTTTTTTATGGTTAACGTTTTTATGGTTGTTGCATGAAACAAACACATTTCTCTGCAAATAGTAATAGACTCCCTCACATCAATCACAATAAAAAGAGATTAAACAAAACGGTATTTGCAAGAATCTGTTTAGGAATTATTCCAGGCCATCAAGGCAAAAACAGAACTGTCTCTATCAAGGAGCCCCTGGAAGGCTGGATTGCAGTGCATTTAGATGTCTCCTTTTGTAATTTAGGATGAAAACCTTGATGGGGCAGGACATGCCCATACCTGTGTACAGGGGTGAGTGAGGTGACCATATGAATTTGGGTGCGCATGTTGGTGCAGAGTGGGACGAATGAATGTATGGTTAGTGGTGGGCTTATTTGAGTGAGATTGCAGGTTGAACAGTGAGGGGGACAGTTGAGTGAAGTGGCACGAGTGCAGGTTGAGTCGTGGGCTCGTGTGACTGCAGGGTGAGGTACAGGGTGAACAGCGCAAGTGCATTGTGAGTGCAGAGTGATCACTGTGAATGGAGGGTAAATGGGTCAATTGTGTGAGTGCATGGTGATTAGTGTGAGTGCATGGTGATTAGTGTGAGTGCATTGTGATCAGTGTGAGTGCAGGGTGAGCGGGTGAATGGTGTGAGTGCATGGTGATCAGTGTGAGTGCTGGGTGAGCAGGTGAATGGTGTGAGTGCATGGTGATCAGTGTGAGTGGAGGGTAAGTGGGTGAATGGTGTGAGTGTATCGATCAGTGTGAGTGCAGGGTGAGGGTGAAAGTGAAGGGCGAGAATGAGGAGCGAGTTGTCTGAATGCAAGGTGCAATCCCAGACACTTGAAGTAACTCAGCATGTTATTGACCGCAGCGTAGGGTTTCAAATGTGTTAAACTATTGCTATTATGGCAGTAACCAAGGATCAGGGTGGAGGAAAGAAATAGTGTGCTGATCCCTCAACAAACTTCCAGTCTTATGATTAGGCTAGCCAGCTCATTATTTTGATGTCACAGGTGGTATAAAAATAAGCAGTCACCTAAAGCCGTATTTTCAGCACTTGTCGGTGCATACTTTGAACAGTAAATATAAATAGAACTTTTAATTGTTTTCTAGAGCTGCCTGAATGATCCATGACTGATAATAAAAGGGAACAAAAACAGAAAAGTCACATTACAAATGAATACATACTACTTTATTTATAACCATATTTAGTGTCAAGACAAGCAATTTTCATGCTGTTTAAACAACACATGGCTGGCTGGCATTTTGCGCGCCTGTCTGTGTAATTTTAAAAGAAATTTTCAGGGATGTTTTAAGGATTTTGAGGGCCCTGGGCCAAATGTATTTTGGGGGCCCCTGTTCGGACCAGCTTTGATTTTATGATACTAAATGTGTGTACATATGATATTCAGGGATAGTGATGTGTGTTTTCAGTATGTAACACAACAGCACTTCACTAATATTACTGCAAATAATCTCTGTGATACCCTCCCATTTCTCATATGCGAGGTCCTGTATTGATCTAAAATAACTTTTTATATGGATGTTACATGACGCATAAACAACTTTTGGCTGCAAAATGTCTGTAATAGACTCTTCTTATTCATTAAAAATGAATGATAGAAAAACGCTATTTACAACATTGTGTTTAAAAAAATGTCAAGGTCATGAGGGCAAGACTCTGTAGAACAGAGCTGGCTCTTTCAACACCCCCTCCCCCCCCACCCGCTTTAAAAGGCTGGGGCCCTGGGCCAGAGCCCACCTTGCCCATGCCTTAAAACATCCCTGGAAACTTTGTCTCCTTTCTGGGAAGAGCTATCTCTCCCAGGAGGGGGTTATTTCATAGACCTGAAATGCTTCAGCTGCAGTGGGAGGCAAGGGGTCTCCTCTGCTGTGATATCGAACGCGAAGGAACAGGACTGTCTGTTCGTTTGCTTTCGGTTTTAGCAGAGGAGACATCCTGCCTCCCACTGCAGCTGAAGCGTTTCAGCTCTATGAATAAACTCCCCCCCCCCCCGGAGAGTTAGCAAAACAAAAGCATGGGATCGTAAGGAAAGATTAGAGAGGAGCGTGCGCCCCCCCTGAGATGGTGTCGCGCCCCCCAGGGGGGCGCGCCCTACAGATTGAAGATCTCTGTTCTATAGTGATGTTTTTTTTCACCATACCTTGTTTTTTCTTTTCTTTTTCTGCACACTGTTTCCATATTTTCAGTTTTTGGTGGTGGCTTCACGTCCTGATGCGGAAAAGTCTTCTGACGAAAACTGATGTTGGCGGGGCGGGTATTTATGGCTCCGCTGATGTCACGTCCATGGACGACGTCAGGGCGGAGCCGTACTTCACCGCCCACCGGTGCGCAGAGGTGCTTCTGCGCAAAATATTCCGGACCAGTCTGACGCCGGGATATTCTAAGTTAAGGAATCTGCGGCTAGACTATGTCTCTACCAGATGCATCATTACCGAAGGTAAGTAACTTGTTCGTTACGGGCCTTTATAAGGCAAGTCCTTTGTATATCCTTGCAAATGGTGTGCATGCATTGCATGTATGCCACAAGCGTTTAGCAGCAATTTTGCACGCCTTTTGACCCCCACCCTCCCTACGTGACATGCAGTCCGAAGTGCACCGAGCTTGTGGGGGACAAGTGGCTGCTCTGACCAGAGTTCAGCAGTGAGTTCCTTGACCCACTGGGGCCGTCAGCGCGGTGAGTCGATGGCCTTGCCATCGAGCACTTGGGGGTGGGGGGGGTACAAGTCGAGCAGGTCTCGTGGGGAATACGTGTCCGGTTTTAAAGGGTGCAATGTAATATAGCCAAGGGCGAGTATTCTTGGATGTGGGAGGGATTGTTGATGGAGTTCAAATTTTCCACTGTCTCCAGCGCGAGGGCAGGCGACTATTGGAACCCGCCCTTGTGCACAAGCAGACCCCAAACCCCTCGGGGAACGTGTGCCACAGTTAAGTACCTAGCTCGGTGGCATTGCAGATCACAGACCCGAACCCTGACTGTGCAGCAGGTGCCGGGTTGTAGAGAGCCACACAACTTAGGAACAATAACGGGCGGCCACACACAGCACACCTGTGGCAGCGCCCAGCTATTGATCCAATACTACTGCTCTGTGCGAGCCTTGTTAGAGTAGCGGGCAGCCTTGGCAGAAGCAGAACGGCTCGAAGAATTACTTTCAGCAGATATTAGCTGTGGTAGGTTTGGGAGTGAGTTCAGCCTTGTATGTGTAAGGGAATATGCCCTGGGTTGCCAGTTCTGCGGCAAAGTTACATCGGGAACACACAAAAAGGCTTTGTTGCAGAGCAGGAAATGGGCATTGATGCGTAGGAAGTGATTGCCCTAGTCCGAGCTCCTGGACGTGCTGCGATACTGGTCAATTGAGGGAGGAGCCCTTATTAGCTTCCCGTCTTGAAGACTTTCCTTTCCAGTCACAGTTGCAGCCTCATAAACTTGAGTTTAAACTGCAAACGTACAGCGCTGGGGCACTCCCGTTTCTGCTGCTTTGCAGCAGTGCAAATTTTTGCGGGCTACTCGTTCGGTATGGCCTTCCATAAAATTGCTTCCGCTGCTTTGGGGAGGACACGCTGGTGGATGGTCCCTATGTGACAGGGCATTGGGTGTATGGCCTTCAATTGATGCGTGCGCCGCATAAGTGGATGCACACTGCTCTTGTTGCGTGTGCGGCTTCCTTTTCTAGCGTGGGAAACTGCGGCTTTCGCACCCCCATCCCCACGGCACAACTGGGGGGGAGCGGTGTTGAGTGTCAACATATTACAGCAGCTATTACATTTTGTAATGTCTCAAGTGAATAGAATCCTAGAAATGTTTTATTGTGGCAGTAAGCGTATTTTATTATGGGCTTTATCATTGCTGCACATTGCCTTTTACGTGCAAACAGGGCGCAGTACTTTTGCAGGGCAACACATTTCCGGCCTGCTTAGCGTAGCCAGCAACTGTAGCACAAGCGCAAGGTATACAGCCTTTCGTGTGACAAGCCCCTCCCAAGTCAAGGGTTCAACTCCCGGCAGTGGAGGCAAGGTCTTCTTTCTGTTAGGAATTAGTTACTTTCGGCAGATGCTGCGGGCCTTATTTAACGTTAGGGTTAAAGAGAGCCACAAGTGTTCAGGCCATAATGCATTAGGCCACCAGGTCACACAGCATTTAAAAAAAAATAAAAAAGAAAAATGGTACTTAAAACGGCAGGACATCAGTTTTAATTGTGCATGTTAATTATTCTTTAAGGTCTCTATTGTGCTAGCCTGAAAGCACAATTCCCATCATAGATGAAAATGCTTGTTTAATTTATTATTTGTTGTTAGAATGGATCATTTACATAATATACAATATGTTCCTGTCAATGGTGCTTAGATTTGAAATTCGTTCATATTCACTCTGTTTAATTTGTGTGGAATGAGTTGCAAACAGCTGCTAATGGATCATGGACAGTTACGTTGGCTCACAGAGCTAGGGTTGCTTGGATGCTATACCACCATCCGTTTCATGTAAGGGCTTTTCTGGTGCGCATGGCGCCCTCCCTCGGGATGTGTAGCGGGGGGACGGCGTTGACTACAGACGCACCTGGGTCAGTGGCCAATGTCTTGGGGATCTCAGCTAGGGGAAACAATCGAGCAGCAGCGGTGGCGCTTCTGTTTTGTCCAACAAAATCCACGTTTTCTGGTTCTGCTGACCGGAGGGGGAAATCTTAGTCTAAATCCACCAAAGCAGCAGGGCACTCCGTGTCTGATACACAATAGACATACATTCACAAACCAGAGTGACCCCATTCAATTGCCGCTGTAGTGTAGCACCAAAATGGCCTTCGCTGATGTCTGGTCGATGCCGCTAAGTATGGGTATGTTGCCGCAGTTTATCTTGAATCACCTGCCCCTTTATCCATGGCAGCATGGCGAGTGTTGGAGTTGTCACCTTTCATGTGCGCTGTGCTTAAGAAGTTGAGGAAACACTGGTTTAGAGCACAAGGGTCAACAACGTAGTAAGGAACACCAGGCTTTCCCAGTATCAGGAAATGGCAGGTAGCTGGACATACTGTACCGCATCCCTGTTCCCACTGTCTTGCCTGCTCCCTGGTACATATTAGCAGAAGTTTGGGAGAGCCTGACCTCCCCTAGGGGTGCCTGGCTTAAGTTTGAGGGACAAGTCCAAATATGTCACATTTACTGAACGTGTAAAATTTCTATTTTCTGTGCATAGTTGCAGGCCAAGGAATGGCGACATGGCCCCCGGGTGTTGGGGACGGTTTTGTTGGTTGTCTAGCTTCTCAGATGTTTGTAGCAAGCTTGCACATGGTGTCGTGTCCGCAGAGTTTCGGGCAGGTTAGCATCCCCACCTTGCATTCAGCATTCCAACAGCACAGTAGTTGACAGAACATGGGAAACACTTTCCCAAATCTGGCACCAGAACACAAGGTTAGTCAGGACCAACTTGTTTGTTGGGTGACTTGTGCAGGCGAATACTCATTACAGTTCTTGCACAGTGCCATTGTTCCAGAATTGAAGCGTTGCCGGAGGAATCCCTGGGCATAAAGGAAGGTCACACAAGCAGCCAGGGGATCACAGAGCAGGTGCACTCTGTTCTTAGCGTAGTATATGCAGACTTCATCTCCTACACCAAGGAAGCAAGCATTTCATTAAGTGTTGGGTTGGACCCATACTGGAAATCGAGTAATAATTTAGCTATGCTAAATTGCCAGTGAAGATAATGTTATTCGGGAGCGATTGAGCACTACTGGTGGCCATTCCTTGCTTGAGATAGATGAAAGCTTTAGATCCCTGATAGTACCCACATACTGGCCCAGTGGCTAGCAAGCCATCACACCCCAGTTGGGGGGGGTGGGGGGGCAATCCTGTTAAATCCTAAGGGAGACTAGGAGGGTACGGGACTGGTGCTTAGGTAACCCTGACGGAGCACGGGAAATGCTGGCAGTAGGTCCACAGTACTCTACCAGTTCTCCCCCACCAGGGGTATTAGAAGCAGCCCCAATTTTCACCATGTGACCAACACATTAGAAGGCTTGGGATACAATTTCACCTGTCCTCTGGGCTACAGCGGGCTGTTCTGTTGGGGGGGCTCCAGAACAAGGTGTATCACGTTGGCCTACAATGCAAAGCTCATAGGGGCTTAGTTTAGGCACAGGGGGCCTCCATTTGCCGGACCTTCTGGTTTTGGCACCTGGCATGCGTGCAGGTGACCTGTCTGGCTGTTGCGGAAGTACGGAGGGACTCTGGTGGTCTCTACATCTCCCTGATAAACGGCTGCTAGTGGTTTCCTGTGGCTACAGCTGGGTTTTACACACATGTCTACATGTTTATCGGCTGGCGCAGCACATGGTAATCAGTCTGTTCCCTTGTATTGGGGATCATCCAGGGAATGGGGCACATTAGGGCTTAGTCACCCCAGAATGATATGCACAAACTGGCACACGGTGCGTTAGGGTTTGTATCACACAGAACTGGGGGTGTCTCATTGGGCACACTCACTGCCTGTGATAATACTGCAGGATAATTATTGTTTAACCCTAGGAAACTGGGATCTTATGCCCATTTTCTGTCTGTCTTTGCCACCGGTTACCAGCCCAATGGTGGGAAAGTACAATTTTACACTTACTCTAGTAATTACAACACAAAGAAAGGTGCTGCGAAATGTTGTTGAGACTGCATTGTGCTATTGGCTACAAGGGCCTTTATGAGGAACATCATACCATATAGAAACAGGTACCATGTATACTTGGTGGGCATTTCTAGCTTTTAAAAGAAAGTGAGACAACCCAGTAGAGTTTCATTACAAGGCCTCAGTTGGTTGGGCAAGTTCATTTATAAAGCATTAAACCAGGCAGCCTGGGAATTAGGTAGGCATACGATTAGTTAAGATGTTTGTTCAAACCTGGTAGAGCATAACAACCATGGTTAATAGTGGAACCACGAACAGCCTTGCAAAGCAATGTTGTAGATTTCCTGTAGAATTCTGGATGGAAAAGCTTCAGGGATAAGGCCCGGACCTTTCACCCCTCGAGGGACCATCACTAATTCCGAGCAAGTAGGCGTTGAGCATACTAATCCCCCAGCGGGTGTAGCACAAGAGAAACGTGTACATGTGAATGTGTGACCTCATGACGCCCTGTATTAGCAGTCCAGGTCACACCACGAGGGCAAAGGCAAGGCCTCTGCCCCTGATGGACTAGGTTTAATTTCAGTTGTGTGGGAGTGGGGCTCGCAATCTCGTTGCATCTTGCTAGGTCTGGTCAATGCAGCTAGAATGAGCCCTCGGCAAACAAGGGCAGATAACCGGTCGCCTCAGCTAGGACATATTCACCCGCGCTTTTGCCAGGACAGCAGGCGGGTTGTCATCTAACAAGTGGACTGCGGTACAAAAAAAGTTTGGTAAACCCGGCGGTAGAGCACAAATGACGACAAGGTATTATATACAAGTTGGCATTCCTAATATTCAGACAAGGGCAGGCACTTACACATATTGTCCCCTCCGGTTTCCACAGACTTGTCTGCCCCCTGGGTTATCCTTCTATGGGCTAGAACCAGAGACTGGAAGGGGCATCTTCTGCGACCTGTGTCCCAAATAGGTTTATAGTCCACGCTGTAGCTGATGTACCATGAAGGTCATGGTTACTACTTAGGTTGTCCAAAAGTTTTGGGGTCAAACTAGGTTGAAGCAGTAAGTCTACAGTCCTTAGGAAGCACTCCGCATTCCGGCAATCCGGGTAGGCAGTTAGCGATGCATAGTATCAGCAAGTGGATTACATACACCAGTTATTCAACGGCATCATGCCCCGGGGGCACGCACGTTTCACAAAAACACAGAGCTGCAACCAGAAGGGTGCCAAGTGGCAAAAAACAAATAGGTTTAATATATGTGTCTTTGGCCTTACTGCTGTGTGGAGCCAGTCTCCTTTAGAGGTACGCCCTGGTGAAAATTGGGTGCTTCTTAAGGTTCTCATGACGAATGCGGTTTGTGGTATCTCCCAGTGGACCCACTGGGGGTGTACTGGAGCTAACATGAAACTGGGAACCTGGGATTCCGACACTTTTGCGAGTTTAAGAAGCCAGGGTCAGAGATGGACAGCAGGTACTGTACATCTGGGATCCAACGGCAGTTAAGCAAGCGGGGTGCGCTGCGAAAGTTGTCACTACACGAAAGGGTGCTGTGTCGCCAATAGTGGGCACTATACATATATTGTTTCAAACCAGATTTGACACCATTAAGGTGTTCGCCAGGGTTTAGCAATCAAAGGGGTCTGTGCAATTGGCTGGTCAACGGGGCGAAGCAAGTGCACCCCAGAACCAAGGGTAGGTGACATGTTCCTGCAGTTAAGCTCAAATGCCCCGCCCGGTTAGCTATATTAGCTATGCTGATGGGGACGCTGTCGGCCAACATAGTGTGCTGCTGTCCCAATAAATGGGTAAACAAGGTGTCAAGCGCAAAAGGCTATGATGTAAAAAGAGCATTTGGCACGTCCAGTATTCAACAAAAAATTGACACTTAACGGAGCAGGTAATTTTCCACTGCTGGGGCTGCACAGGGTGGGCAGTGTGAACCCCTCCTCCCCCCCCCCCCCTTTTTTTTGGGGGAATATTCCAGGATGGGGGTAAAGTAGGACTTAGTAAATCCTGAATGTTAGGCACCATATTGCAGACAGTGCACACTGTGTTAAACCGGACAGATTCACTAAGCTGGTATGCCTAGGGGGTTTCACCACAGAGGGAGCTGAGCGGGCGAAATTCCCATAAGGAATGAGGGATGCATGGCATGTGCAGGAGGACACCCCTGCTCATTGTCCAACACTTCTTGTTATGAACATTCCTGTACGTCATGATTTAGCAATCAAAGGGACTGTGCAAATGTTAAGTACAAACCTTCTGGCCCTAATAGCCAAAGTAGCCAGGTGGGTTGTGGAAGCGGTCACCTAACAAGTGGGCTGCTGTCCCATAGATGGGACACAGGTGTTTACGCACACGGTGCTAGAAGAATGGCAGCTAGGTGGGAGTAGCAAATAGATGGGGCAATGTGAGCCATGGTGTTTGAAAACGTCCAGCCCAGAGTTGGCACAGGGCTGAGTCATGTGGGGCAGTGGGACTTTCCCGCAGGAGGGTGAATAGTTCATTGCACAAGTTCACAGGCCAAAGGGGCTTTGGTTTCATCAGACTCCAGCTGATCCAGGCTAACGTCAAGGGCTATTGTGATAGAGATGGGGTTCATTTATCACCAGTAGAGATGGATCTCTTTCTTCTGGATTTGCAGATGGCTCTAGAGATGAGAGGTTGCAGGTAAGACCATAGCTGTTTCAGTGGGGGGCTCTGGTGGCGACAGAGGCCACCTCCAGAGCTGTGGCGGAGTTAGAGGGCGATCTGGAAACAAATGGGTACAGAAGGGTACCTCTGCGCGGCACAATAGGGGTGCCTGAGCCAAATCCCAGGAGCCTCATGGGAGGTTCCTAGAAAACCGTGTCGGTGCCCTGTTAGTCCTTCGGATGGTTGTGGGCCTGTACAACCGGGGGCTTGCCTTGCTACACTCCGCCCTGAAAGGGGCGTGAGTAATATGGGACCAAGGTGTCATTTGATCCGGGAAGAGGATCACCAGCAGAAGGGGCAGCACAGATGGGGTTCGCCCCAGTGCTGCTTGGCTCATCAGGCGGGCAGGCGGTCCAGATGGCTGCCTGCCCTTGGATCGCCCGTAAGATAACCCACCATATTTCATGCTGTTGTATGTAATAAACCTGCAGCAATATTTACCCAAACAAAAGTTGTGTTGTGTATTTATTTATGTAGAATGCATGCATGCTATGTGTTTGTGTGGGAGGGGTGTGTTGCCAATGTTGGCACTGTACTTGGATACTTGGGGAATGGCTGATTAACAGAAAATTGCTGATGCGCATAAAAGAAAGAAAATGTTGCTGGAATGTAGTCAGCCACATTACAAAGTTACCAAATCATCCCAAAGAAAGATGGCTGCCAAAGTGACTTTTCTACGTGTGTCCCAGCGTCATCCAAAGCCTTCAAAGCAGCCTCCCTGCATCCTCAAGATGCTTCTAATCCTCGCCAACGTCCTCGCATTCCATTGAAGAGCTGCGCCAAAACAATTGAAGTCAAACGAACCAGCGTCACGTGAGCCACCAATCCTCGTGGGAGTGGTTGAGCTAGAGACGTTATGTAAACACGGTGAGATGTGCGCTTGAGCCAAAGCCAAACTTTTAACTTAAAATGGCTTGCGCAAAGCGCCTCCCAAAGTCAAATCCAGCTGAATGCAGTGTCCTCGCCTGCACCGCCACACATTAAAATAAAGTGACATTAGATGTTGATGATTCTGCTTGCCTGCCTTGACACCCTTAAAGAAGGCCAATAAAAGTCTGTAATATTGGGGTCTGTGTCGTGAGTTGATGCTCCCAGCCGTCACCAATGCGAAAATTATAGATCTACTTCCTTTATTAGGTTCAGTATCCAATACATTAGACAACAACCATCAGCGGTCTGTTCTCTGCTCAATCTCCTTGCTTACTTAAAAGCATTACATTTTCTTGTACAATTCCTAGATGTTCCAGTGCTCTCTACGAGTACCATACAGACACTAGTACTTCGTACCACAGTTATCCAGCAATTTACAAAAGAGAGGCTGGAGGTACAATGACACAGCACCTAACACAGTGGGTAAATTATTAAGCAGACATGATGGTGCTAGAGTCTAGAAGACCAGCCATCTTGATCTTCAACACCAGGACAGATACTTCATCAACATAAAAATAGTATGACTCTGCACCCACATTTAGAATAATATCCTTATTATTCAGAACCGTATGAATACGTGATTATATTATGCAGCGCACAGACTCCAATGTCTTTTTTTAAAAATAAAATCATTTCTTTACTAATGATTCTTTCATCAAAAAAAAGTCCTTTCATTTTCTTATTTTGCTGTTCTCTGCTGTAGTCAATGCGTTTCGTCCAAAAGGATCCTATTTTAAACATATTTTAAAAGGTTATACATATACAGCAATTAATATAGAAATACAATACAATCATATTCATGACACCATGAAATGAAAAGAACTAATTCGAACAATCTCATATTCAATGCAGTAAATTGACCCGACAGTGTAAAATAGTGTAAAAATAAATATACATTAAGTACCTATATTAACTGTGCAGTACTTGTATAATAGATATATTTTTATATCTGCATATTATCTTTTGTATGGTTTGTTCAAAGTGAAACCATTGTGCATTAGAAGACATCAAAGTATGTTTTCACAAGCTGCCCATATATAGATTCAGTGAAAAAAACAACGGTTACAGGGATGTTATAGTTGGGCTCAGATTTCACTGTAACCTTTGGTTGTTTTCAGTTAATTTCTAAGGTTTTGCAAATTCTATTTCCTAACTCCTAGTCCACGCTAAATGCCTAAAGTCTGCACTTGGCGCTTTACATCGTACACAACATGCAGACTCTCTTAGACCATATTTATAAGGCTGAGCAGGTGTATAATACATTTGATGCAAATATTTAAAATTAAGCAATCTGAGATTGGGGGGCGTGGCTAGCGGCCAAGCATGGCGGCTGCTTAATCGAAGAGCTCCGGACCCGGGCCAACAAGATCCTGAGCACGAGGGCCGTAAAGCATCTGAAAAGCCCTAGATTGCGCGGCGGGACCCTGCCGGGGGCACCAGCGGCGACCCGGTGTGATCGGAGGGGCGAGGGGGCGCCGAAAACCGCAGATATACCCCTGGAAGCCCCGTGACGCGGGCCGGGTGAATGCCGGAGCTACGCGGGGTGCGGCCCGCGAGGTGAAGAAACCGTGCCCGGGACAGGGTGAATTCGCCGATCGGACGGGGGAAGAGAAGCGGGCGCGAAGGTGAGAGCGTGCCCCTCTTCCCCCCCCCCCCCCCCCAAGAAGCGGCGAGACGAATGCCGAGTGGCGGGCGCGGCGCCTACGTGAGGCTGTGGATGCGGTGAGGCCTAGTCCTGGAGGGAGTGTAGTGCGAGGGGAGTCACTGCCCTCTGGGACGTATGCGGTTGGAGGACAGCGGGTCCGAAGACCGGTATATACTGAATGAGGCCTTAAGGGACACTGCATGACCAAGTGGCTACGCTGACGCACTGAAGCGCCGGCCGAGTGTTTGACGGAGGCCTGAGGTAGGACGACCTGTGCAAGACCGCAGAAGTACCCTGCTGAGCCGCCTCCTGCGACCGCAACCCTCGCGGAGGCGCTGTGGGATTGCCGTGGTGGACGGAGCGGCGATGCGGGGGTGAAGACCATCTACCGCCGGGCGTAGCTGAAGGCGGGAGGCAGAGTGCGCAGAAAAGTGAGAGGCATAGGCCGGTGAGTGAGATTACTGGAGCCTCAGTGGGCAGACCACCGGGTCAACGAGGAGGGGGATACACGGCGGAGGAGGCCTCAATCGGCACCCAGTGCCTGCCACGCTACTAGGGCTGATCCCGGGAGTGAAGGACAATATGGGACGGAAAGGAACGAAGTCCCAAGAACACGGTGCCCACAACACGGTCCAGGAGGCGCCTATGGAGGCATCACATCACAACCCTGGCGACGCCGCAACACTGGCAGCACCGTCCCACACGGACAAGCTGGACCTCATACTGCAGGAGGTGCGCGACTCCCGTAAAGCAATAGAGCTCCAAGTCGGTACCCTCACCACCGGCTTTAACCTGCTAAAAGCGGACCACGCCAAACTAGCGGACAAGGTGAAAGAAAATGCGGCAGCGTTAGTAGAAGTAATTCCCCGACAATCGCAGGCGGACTCTAAAATTGCAAAACTGCAGGAACAAGTGACCATATTGATGGACAAGGTGGAGGACGCAGAAGGAAGGGCCAGACGGAACAACATCCGCGTCATCGGGCTACCGGAGAAAAGTGAAGGAAACGATCCGGCCGGTTACATGGAGCAGTGGTTCCGGGACTATGTCACAAAAGAAGGACTCTCCACACAATATTGTATTGAGAGAGCACACAGGATACCGACGGGCCGCCCGAAGCCGGGGGCCCCACCCAGACCCCTAATTGTGAAACTGCTGAACTTTCGCGACAGAGACATCCTCCTGCAGAAAGCTCGGGAGACACCACTTATAAACTTTGAGAACACAAAAATCTCCCTATATCCTGACTATACAATGATGGTCCAAAAACAACGGTCTTCCTTTCTAACGGTTAAGAAGAAACTCCGAGATTTAAATTTGAAATATGCACTACTCTTCCCTGCCCGTTTGAAAGTAATATATGACCAAAAAACCTACTTCTTCGAAAGCCCAGGAGATGCGGAAGAATGGATAGAGGTGATGGACATAACACATGCTGGCCCAACTGCCTCACACCCCCCAACGAAGAGCACGGCGAGACTGGAGAGATCCCCAGGGCGACAGACGCAAAAAACACGCCGGACTCCTGCGCGACACCACCTCACAATGCAACAGATGCAACAGGACAAATCTCAGGCAATTGTGGCGACGGCCGCGTTCACGCAGGACTCGACCAAAACGGCCACGACCACCTCGGAGGAAGAGGCAACGCATGGGTCGGACTCAGAGGGCAGCGAGGCCTTGTTTCCTTCTGTGACCCCGCAAGTTATCAAAGATTTATACGGATGACTGTACTTGCAAGTATAAGTATATATATTTGCACTGTAACTACACAAAGGGCTCTGACACACACTAGTAACTCTATTGGCTCACCTACAAAATGGTTTAATGATTTGGCCTAGGGTCCGTAGAAGCTCCACCGTATCATTGGTTTGTACGATGCACCACATGACGGGCGCTAGCGATGTCCCCCACATGGCGAAGGCGCTATACACGACCGTTAGGTTTTTATTGTTACAGTTCAGTTGTATGGTCTGGTATAGTTGGAGGGCCAGACCGAGTATTGGGATGTTTGAGGGGGTGGGTAGCCTCACAGTCTGGTGCTGGAGCGTAAGATTGAATTCTTTAATTGCCACAGGTGTCTCACCAAAAACACAACGGAAACGACATGACGATGCAGGGTAAATACACCATTGTAACATGGAACATCAGGGGCATGGGGACCGTGCAGAAACGGCACAGGATACACGCACACCTACAACGGCGAAAGGCGCAAATAGTATACTTGCAGGAATCTCACATGATTGATAGTGAGGTGGCCAAATTACGGAAAAAATGGAGAGGGCAAATCTTTTCCACCTCGTACTCCAGTTACGCAAGGGGTACCACCATCTGGGTACGGCACGGCGTCCCATTCACAGCGTTGGAACAGAGGGTGGACAAGCTAGGCAGATACATCTTTGTAAGGGGAACACTGGATGGCCAGCCAATAGTCCTGGGAACGATATACGCTCTGAATTTTGACCAGGACAAATATTGGGACATAGTGAATGGAGCACTGGTGGGATGGGAGTCGCAGCCGTGGATACTGGGAGGGGACTGCAACGCTGTAATGGATGTGACGCTAGACAGGTCACATCCCCCATTGCACGGTGCAGGTGTCCATAAGCAAGCAGCGGCACTGGGCAGGTGGGCAACTGGATGGGACTTATGTGATGTCTGGCGGATGAGGCACCCTGCGCATAGGGAATACTCCTACTACTCTACAGTACACAACCTACACACACGAATTGACAGAATATACTGCTCCAATAGGATAGCAATGCAATCACTAACAGCTACATATTTGCCAAAAACCTTCTCGGATCACAACCCGATGGAAATTACCTTGGCGTGGGGGAGGGTCCCTACACCGGTGCCTACGTGGAGACTGTGGCCGCAGCTACTGGAAGACTCTGTTTTCCGTAGTGACATAGCGAAAACCATTGAGCAGTACTTTGCGGAAAACGCTGACACGGCGACGAGTAGACTCGTAGAATGGGACGCCTTTAAAGCCGTGATCCGGGGCAAAGCGATAGGTGCTGTAGTGGGCGCAAGACAGGAACTACACAAAGCACTAATAGACGTGGAAAGCAAACTGGGGAACCTAGAGCAGGAGGTGGTGACTAACACTGACTCTAAGGGCCCACTACAAGAAGCGGGTCATGGACTATCACGCATACACGAAAAAAGCACATGCTGAAGCAGACAGATCGGGGGCACTACTCGCCAAGATACTCCGGGACCCCCCCCGGCAGTAGTTATACCTGAAATTACACTGGCGGATGGCACAAGGCTCACTACACAGGTAGACATCAATACAGCCTTTAAACACCACTACACTACATTATATGGAGTGGGGAACCAAACCCCTGCGCCCGCTGCAGAAACCTTCCTTTCTAGCCTAACGTACCCCAAACTCACAGAGGAGGCCCAAAAAACTCTCACAGGACCCATCACCCAAGCTGAGATTCGTATAGCCTTAAAGGGACTTCCGCGCAATAAAACCCCTGGTATAGACGGGCTTCCTGCAGAATTCTACAGCACATATGCAGAAGCTCTGATACCGCAACTCGAAAGGCTATATAAAGCAGTATGGGACAAGGGAACCCTACCGAACACAATGGCACAAGCGTTGGTAATATCTCTCCCAAAACCTGGTAGGGATCACACGGACATGGCCAACTACTGGCCGCTGTCCCTGCTCAGCACGGAATACAAAATATTAAGCAAGGCGCTAGCAAATAGATTGCTACCATCTCTGCCTGGATTAGTTCACATCGACCAGACAGGGTTCCTGCCGGCACGCAGCACGTCCTTAAATATCAGGAAATTGCATTGCTTAATGACGGAGGCCCCGAAACATTACCCACACGCGGGTTGTCTTTCCTTTGACCTAAAACAGGCCTTTGACTCTATCAGCTGGGAATACATGTTCCAGGCCCTGGCACGGTTTGGAATCCCGGAAGGGTACATCACCTGGTTGCGAGTGCTCTACAGGGCCCCCACGGCACGAGCAAGAACCGGTAACCATATCTCTGAGGAATATTCCATATATAAAGGGACCAGGCAGGGCTGCCCTCTTTCCCCACTAATCTTCATACTAGCACTAGAACCCTTAGCTATTGCATTACGCAGTGGCTTTACGGACCGGGGCATAGTAATAGGGAATATGACGCATCTTTTTTCAGCATACGCGGATGACATCCTATTGTATCTCCGGGACCTCACTGTGCCGTTAGACCCAATATACGACATGTTCCGGAGTTTTGAACGGATTTCTGGACTAGCGATAAACGTAGGGAAATCGTATGCTTTCTTTTTCGCAGAACATGCAGAAACCCGAGATGTGGCCTTTAGAGACGCGCAACTAGAGGTGGCCCAGAATACTTTTAAGTATCTTGGCATACAAATATATAGGACGACTGATGATATGCTAGAGGGAAATTTGCACAAAGCAATCCGGGCCCTGCGGTCCAGCATAGGATTCTGGGCAGTGCTGCCACTCTCTGTAATGGGGAGGATTGCCATAGCAAAAATGGTGGTACTGCCGAGGCTCATATATTATTTTACGAACTTACCGCTAAAAATACCACAGAACACATTTAACTTATTGAACACAATGCTAACTGAACTCATTTGGGGAAATGGCAGGCGACGCATAAGTCTACGTA
This sequence comes from Triturus cristatus, assembly GCF_964204655.1. NCBI lineage: Eukaryota > Metazoa > Chordata > Amphibia > Caudata > Salamandridae > Triturus > Triturus cristatus. Next base: position 405,831,096 of record NC_140583.1, on the reverse strand, counting down.
AATTACAAATCAGCACACGAATGGGTGGCCTGGGTGTACCGGACCTGAGAGCATATTACTATGCTAGCCAATTACAGTGGCTATCGTACTGGACGGCGGGACGTAACCTGCAGGAGATAGGCTTCACAATGGCAGACATAGATAGAGGAGCGCTACACAAGCTACTACTACCGGGTAGTAGACCACGGGGTGACCTTCCACCACTGCTGGCCACAGCGCTTCACTGCTGGAAGGCAGCAATACACTATACTCGGACCCCCTCAGCATACGCAGGAAACATTCCCTTACTGGGGACTCCCCTGCCAGGAGGTACGCTTACGAGAGGCAGGATGCAACCCTGGTTGGATGCAGGTGTTGGCACGATGGCAGATCTTTTTGGCGACGGCACTTTATTAGATCATGATACCTTCATAGACGAAACGGGGGCCCCGGCACATTTATATATCATACACGCTGCATTGCTCAGATACATTAGGTCACACTGGGCCCCGCAGAGACAGGAACCCATAACAAATGAACTAGTTAGGACGATATATCATATGGGAAGAGGCAGGCACCTTATCCGATGGATCTACACTGGTATTAGCACACACACGGCGGCTGATCTTACCACACTGAGGGCGGCATGGGAGAGGGACATAGGTAGAGACATCACGGACAGAGAATGGACACGGATACTGGAACACCCACGGAAGATATCCAGGAACGCAAAGTTCAAATTCATACAGACAATGGTAGTGCACCAAGCTTATCTTACCCCACATAAATTAAATCGAATGTTCCCGCATACTACACACTGCTGTCCGCGATGCTTATTAGAGGGAGTGTGCCTATTACATATGCTGTGGACCTGCCCCAATGTGCGGGGATACTGGGATGCGGTCCGGCAGAGCCTAGGGGAGGCGACACACCGGGAAATACAGAACACACTAGAGGAATGTATTCTGGGGCTTCACAAACAGGCCTCAAAGTATAAAGTGCAATACCGTTTTATAGATTTAGCGCTCATTCTCGCTAAGCGTAATATAACTATGCGTTGGAAATCGCGGAGGCCCCCAGATACGCTCACATGGCATTCGGAACTGGCGAAATGGGGCGCTGCAGAGAGCGCGGCATTGCACACAGAGGAACTCAGGGGGCTGCGGAAAATACCAATAGCAATGGAATGGGATATAATGTTGGAAGCGATAAAATCTGTAGGCGAAGCCTGAGACCCTACATAGAACATAGAATGCATCAAGGCCCACAGAGAAGGACGACGAGGGTCTTGCATTGTTAGCACAGGAGTAAATGTGTTGTATAAACTAGACACGTAAATTGGGCTGAGTACACCATTGAAAGGTAAAAAGCACATGGCACAGACGTACACAAGTGAGGGGGGGTGGAACGGGAGGGGGGGAGTTGGGGAAAGTTTCAAGTTCTAAATACTGCATAGACATTATTTATAGCGGGGGCGGATACCCCGGCAGGCCTTGTAACACTTATCCTAGGATACTGAAGAATGTAATACAGCGATGGAATTCTACCACACACGAAGTAGGGTGTGATATGTACAGAATAAGGCTGCTACAAATGAATACTATAATGTCTTTGTACCGTGAAATCTCGAAAATCAATAAAAAGTTTTCAAAAAAAAAAAAAAAGCAATCTGAGATTACGGTTTGCAGTTAGTTGTCCCGTCAATCTGCAACATTCCCTCCAACTATCTTCAGTCAGAGGTTCAGAGAGAGTCTCATTCCATTTGTCCAGAGACCCACCTCTGTTGCTGTCCCCTCCTTTTGTGAAGCGCTCTATAATCGTGTGATAAGTTGGGACCTCACTGAAGTTGTGTAGATGAGCTGTAATGCCCCGAAGGTCTGCGGATCCTCAGGAAATTGTGGGTACAGTTTACGTAAAGCTGCGCGCAATCTGGTGTATATGAATACCGGCATCACAGCATTTTTCCCATCCTCTAGGAATGCTGAGACCTCTACAAATTTCCTTTTGGAAACACATCTCCCATCGTGTGCACTCCTGCCTCATGGAGGACTTGATGTGCGCCAGTTTCACATGAAACTGAGATTTCAGTATGATGCAAGAGTGGCATATTCAGTGCATATAGCGGCAATTTCTGTGCTCGCCTCCCAAGTACCTGCCATGCGCTAACTGTGCATTGCACCATATCAATCACCCTTTTCAAATATGGAATTTGTGTTTACTATCATAGCTTTGAGTGGTATTGGATGCACGCAACCGCCTCCACTGCAACATGTGGAATGTAAGCCGGAGCTTGCTGCCAGTAGAAGGCGTAATGCGCCTGCGCACAGAGATAGTACAGTTGTAAATCTGGAGCGGTGAACCCACCCATGTCATATGGGAGCGTTAATAATTTCCAATTCACTCTCGGTTTTTTCCCTCCCCATGCAAGTGTAATCAGTAATGAGCGAAGCGTGGTGAAGAAGTGTTGCATTAGACGAATGTAAAAACTTGGTGAGTACAACCATTTTAATCAGTGCTATCCTGTCTGCAAGTGACAGCGGCAGTTTTATCCATCTAGCCACTTGTTCTTCAAGCCGTGTGACTGCTCTCCCATAGTTAGTTTGAACAACCTCCTGTGAATCCCTGTGAATCCATATCCTCAGGTATTTTACCGAGTCTGTGATCCATTCCAGCGGATAAGCAAGCTCTCTCCATTGCGTGTTTCTAGTCAGGGAAAGGACAATTGATTTGGCCCAGTTTATTCCTAGCCCGGAGTGCCATTCAAACTGTATATATTCTCTGATAAGCTGTTCTAAATAGGTTTCAGGGTCACGAAAGTAGAGCACCATGTCTTCTGCATACATGGATAATGCAAGGAGTCGCTGGTAAAAACGCAGTGCTGCCTGTGCATACCTTTGCCTTAAGATGCATGCGAAGGGCTCTAGCACCACTGCAAATAATAGGGGTGACAGGGGGCACCCCTGTCCTGTACCACGTTGTATCCAAAATACACCCGATGTCTGTCCATTGACACTCACACACGCTATAGGGTCCGTGTATAATAGTTTGACCCAGTTTGTATAAATGAAGGGCACCCCCATGTGATGTAAGACCGTAAACATATATGTCCAGGAAATAGAATCAAAAGCCTTAGCGGCGTCCAGTAGGACCGCCACTGCAGGTAAAGTTGGCTCCAACACATGCAGCACTGCAAACAACGTACGTAAGTTAGGCAACGTAGATCGGGTAGGTACAAACCCTGATTGGTCAGGGTGAACCAATACAGGGAGTAGCAAATGCAGTCGGGTAGCCAGCACTTACGCCAAAATGTTAACATCTGTCTTAATCAACGATAGGGGCCTATACCATTCGCAACTGTCTGGCGCCTTTCCAGGTTTTAACAGCGTTATGATCAATGCTTCTCGAAGGGTGGTTGGAAGACGTTGCTCCTCGTATGCTTTCTTATACATCTCATGAAGACAGGGGGCCAATAAGTCAATATATTCCTTATAAAACTCTGCTGGTAGGCCATCTGTGCCTGTAGCCTTCCCATTAGGTAGCGCAGTGATGGCATCCCGAACTTCGTCTATCGTTATTTGATGCATTAAAAAATCTTGTTGTCCTCGCAAGAGCCATACAAGCGCTATATCGTCCAGATATTGTGCTATTTCTGCATCCTCTGCTGTCAATCTACTGGTGTACATTATCTGATAATATTGCACAAATGTGTTGAGGATTCCTGATTTGTCATAATGTACAGTCATGCTCCGCAATTGCCTTAACTATAGAAGTTTTTCCCTATGGTTCTGCAATTCTATTGGCTAGTGCCTTTCCAGGTCTACCCCCTTCACCATAGTACCTGGCATTCCACCTGGGTGACATGTGATGTGCTTCCTGGTCCGCCGTTTCATTATACTCTGTGACCTTAACTCTAATATTTGCTAGTGTTGCTGTAATTTCATACTCCAGTTCAAGGCTCCCTCATTCTTGCTCCAGTTTTCTCATGGTACCCCGTATGGTCACTTTGAATGCTTCACAGATCGTTCCCACACTTTGCACTGACCCTGTATTGTGTGTAAAGTAGTCCGTGATTGCTTCTCTCACCCCTTCACGGATGACCTGATCAAGTAAGGAGGAACACTGCAGACGCAATTGAAACTGCAGAGGTGTGTGAGTTGGTATGGACAGGTGTAGCAAAACCAGGGAGTGATCTGACAGTGTTTTGGGTAAATGTTGGACAGTTGTGGTCCATGTGTTCACATCACTCGTAGCCAGCCAAACACCGACTGATGCACATAAGAATGGCATGTACCCTCTTTCAACCCAGGGTGCCGCAATCTCCAAATGTCCAGCAGCCCCAGGTCCCTCATACCCTTGGTAACAGCGAGTGCTGCTTTTTTTTTGGTGATCTCTGCCGAGGTCATGCGATCTTCTTCTGGCACCAACGCAAGATGAAAGTCTCCCTCCTCCCCCCCCCCCCCCCCCCCATATAATTGCTGATGGAGGCAATTTGTGTATCATACCCCATAGTGTCTCATAAAAACCAGGGTCATCTGTGTTAGGCCGATGGATATTTGCAATTATCACTCGTGTGCCACATAATTTACCCTGTACCAGTATATATCGTCCCAGTTAATCTTCTGCCACATGCATAATTTCAAAGGGGACGCCTTTCTTAATATCATTACCCCCCTCGCATAGGAGGAGTAAGACGAGGCCAAAAGTACTCTAGTTGTCACTGCTGACGCTGCATGTTTAGTGAGAAAAGTTTCTTGCAGCAGCGCCACTTGAACATTATGTCGATCTAAATCGTCTAATACTTGCCATGTTTTCTTAGAATTATTGAGGCCTCTAACATTCCATGTTAACCATAATATTATAATATTCTAGCTTTCTGCCTTTCCTTTCATTGTCTAGTGCGCTAGATTGTCGTCTTGTTTGTCAGATTGTGTATGTGCCATTATCAACCATTTTATTGTGCCCAACTCCGTTTCACATGTATATCGTTCCCCAACTGCCACACCCACCCACTTCAGCATCTCAATTATGCTAAGGATCCCCTTTCGAACAGAGAAACCACATTCATGCAAACGCATGTCCCTTGTCTAAGAATAACACCTTGTATGGTGCCCAAAGATAACCTTAAACCAATTTGGGGTATACCCTCTTATGGGGTCGCCAGTAGCCGTCAGTTCCCCGTGAGTTGACAAGGGGGGGTCAAGGTATAGGAACCACCCCATCCCACAGACTATATGCATCAGAGTATAGCCCATCATGAGATCTATGCAATTGCAATGGAACCACATTATGAGTGCACTAGTAGCATAACTATTATGACCACATGTGCGATGTACATATTATAAAACATATAAGCATATCTTTAGCAGCACACTAAGCATTGTTCACACAAAACAGACATATCAATGCTAGCCAGTCAGTCTTTTATGTGTAGGAGTTCATATTCTGGTTAACGTCACCAATTACACATCACTGTGTAGCTCACATGCTCAATCCTCTCCAGCTGCTCTTGACGACTCATGCTGCTCAATGTGACACACTTGCTGCATGGCTTCTTTCAGCGTTGTGAAGATCTTGGCCTTGCCCTTATGTTGTATTTGTAGCCGTGCTTGCGACCTCTACCTTCCTTCCTCGCTTTGGCCATAAACAGCTTCGCTTCCCGTTCCTTAAGTGCCTTGGGGTTCATTTTCCTACACCAAGAACAGTCTTCCACGTCGTGATCCGACGACAGACACCATAAGCAATCTTCATGGGGGTCAGTGATGGACATGTGACCCCCACATTCCCTACACGGCTTAAATCCTGACTTCCTCGACGAAGACATGAGTACTTAAGAAACAGTAACTCACAAGATAACTACAAAGTAACTCTTCAACCAAGGAGAGTGCTAGAAAACCGTTACGCATCGACGGCGCGGAAAAAAGGGAACTGACTCCATCACGCCGACGTGGTTCTCTTATGGCTCCGGTGACGTCATACGGAGTCGCGAGCGGAGACGTGGTATTATGACGTCCACGTTGGCGTGGAGAGCTAGGAACAATTGCGTGGAATGCTGGCGCAGGGGATATTCACAAGGTGAGGAATCCACTGACATATGTATCCATCAGAATGATGAGTTTTCTACGCGCGTTTCGGCCTACTCGACGCCTTCCTCAGTAAAGCCACAATAATTCCATAGAGAGATAATATGAGGACCAAACTGAAGAAGATGCAAAAATATAAATACTATAGATAGCAATATATGTAGGTTCTCCACAAGTCTCACAAGGAGCAGGGGGGGTGCTAGAGAGCCAGAAGCAAGATGGCCGCACTTTAGTGCTTCTCTGCTGGTCGAGGTAACAATCTGGCAAATATCCTGCATAATCACCGCCATCCAGCAGCAAAAAGATCATATATTGGCTACTCTGCATGAAAGGAACAAATTGCTGGGTAGTACACTGCTCTCCGAGAACTCTGTGGGCTATTTTCGGCAGAGACAAGGAATGCGCAACATGGCGGCTCCCGTGAGTTGCTCTCGTGCTGACGATCTCATGGAGCTGTGAACACTGCTGTGCGCCGGGCAGTGCAGGTGTCTGGTGCTCTGACAGCGGCAGGCGGTGTGAGCCCTCAATGCCCTCCTCCACCCGGAGAGACGTGGTAAGGTGGTGCTGCCGTGCTGCGAGAGCACAAGCAGCCAGGCCTGACAGATAACGGCGGGGGAAGATATGCAATATGCGGCCGCCCACAGCCTGATTATAAGAGCGCTGTAGCGGAGAGTGCTAACTCTTGCTGGACTGTCCTGCTGCTTCAGTACTGTCGGTGCAGGCTCTGTGGGTGCGGTGGATAGCTACTGCGGGCACCATAACTCATTTGCAGCATAGAGGCCCTCAGTAACGCAACATCGACCTGGAGTGGCCAAAGACGGCACGGCCGCCCACAGCCAAATCAGAATTGCACGGTAGCAGAAATCGCTAGCCCCTACTTACTGTGCTGTCCCGCTGCCTTGCTGCTGTCGGCGCATACCTTGCGGAGGCGAGTGTGGACTACTGCTGCGGGCACCATAATGACACATTGTGGCCTGTGGCCTCACGATACTGGCCTACAACAGCCTAAGACGGAGGGGCAGGTTCTTCAACCCCACCTCCAGAGCCTGCACCTTCATGCCTGGAGATTGAATGGGGCAACCTGAGTTCTTTCTCTCTCCCACCGGATGTAGTGGATGTTATATTATCATCCAGGCAACACTCCACTAAGTCAATTTATTCCTATAGATGGTATAAGTTTGTAAAATTGTGTGGAGAGAGATCCATTGACCCTTTAAAGGCCCACTTGTCTAATGTGCTTCAGTTTGCTCTTTCCTTGGCTCAGCAAGGTTGTGCTGTGGCCACGGTTAAGGGCTATTTATCAGCCTTATCGGCTTTTCTGTGTCTTCCAAATCAGCCGTCATTATTTAAATCTCCTATTGTATTAAGATTTATCAAAGGTCTTACTAATAGGTTTCCACCTACTCCCTTTGTAATGCCACAGTGGGACCTTAACCTTGTTTTAACTTTTTTGATGGGGTCCCCTTTTGAGCCCCTTCATAGCTGTCCTTTGAGGCTATTGTCTTTTAAAACGGTCTTTCTTGTAGCCATAACCTCAGCAAGGAGGGTGAGTGAGCTTGAAGCTCTTGGTTCAAAACCCCGTTTTTAACCTTACATGCTGAAAGGATGGTTCTCAGGATCAGGGCTGCTTTCCTTCCTAAGGTAGTTACACCTTTTCATCTGGGGCAGTCCATAACTCTCCCTGTGTTGTATCCTCCCCCTCACCCTTCCAAGGAGGAGGAGAGACTTCACCGCTTGGACCCTAAAAGAGCAGTGAGCTTTTATTTGGACAGGACAAAAGATATACGTTTGGAAGATCAGCTCTTCGAGGGCTGTGTTGGACACTCAAAAGGCAAAGCTGTGCACAAGCACACTCTGTCCAGATGGATCATACTAACCATCAAGATCTGTTACGCCCTGGCTGGTAAGGTTCCTCCTGAGGGTATTAGAGCTCATTCTACTAGAGCTAAGTCTTCTACCTCTGCTTTGTCCAGGGGTGTTCCAGTTGCAGACATTTGTAAGGCCGCGACTTGGGCCTCCCTCCATACTTTCGCAAAGCATTATTGCTTAGACTCTGAGATGAGGAGGGAGGACCATTTTGCGCACTCTGTTTTGCAGGACTTTTTGGTATAGGAAAGGTGGACACCCTCCTCCGGGAGTGGGACTGCTGTGGGAATTCACAAGGTGAGGAATCCACTGGCAGATGTATCCATCAGAAGAACAAGTTTCTTACCTTCGGTAACGCTTTTTCTGGTGGATACAGTATCTGCCTGTGGATTCCTCACTGACCCACCCGCCTCCCTGTTTTCCACCTTTGTATGCCTAAAAAGATTCCTTTTTTGACTGGTTGTTTATTCATTGTTATTACTATCTAGTACATTTATAGGAAATGCTGTTGTTTTTAGCTTTCCTTTTTTTTGGCTTCTATTGTATATATTGGTTCAAATGTTGTGTACTATGTATACTTGAGTTTATGTCAGTCCACCTGTTCGCCTATGAGGCACAGAAAAAATGGGTGGAACTGACGTCATCGCGCCGACGTGGCTCCGATGACCTCATTCGGAGTTGCGAGTGTAGCCGTGGTATTATGACGTCTGCGTGGAGAGCTAGGGAAAAATCAGTGGAATGCTGGCGCAGGGGATATTCACAAGGTGAGGAATCCACAGGCAGATACTGTATCCACCAGAAAAAGCGTTACCGAAGGTAAGTAACTTGTTCATCAGCCACTTATTTAAATCCTGGTGTATTTAAGCGATTTTCTTCATTTTCAAATAATAGTTGTGTAAAAAAATGTTGTTTATATTGAGGTTTAGTTACAATTGTATGTTTGTCCATTGTATCTTTTTGTATTGTTTATTTTTAGGAAGTACGCCGTAATGTTATAGTAAAGTATTTCATGTTTGTGGAATTATTTGTCTATTTTCTAAGATATCATTAAATGAATTTGTATTAATAAAATTAAGTTTTAATGAAATTTAGTGTACACTGAGTTCCTAATATCATGTTCGTGCTGGAGTAGATCTTATTATTGTCTGACCATTTGTTGCCTAGTGGCGTTTTCTTCTACAATTGTATTTTCCCTGTCCTAGTAACCGAAAGCAGTAGCAGTGGGTCCTTTATTTCGACATGGCCTTGCTAAATTGGAGCCAGGCACCTCCAAAAGCAACACCTTTGTGCAGTACAAGAAAATTAAAACTGCGCCATTTAGAAACAATTCATGGTCCATGTTATAGAGCACTACTTGGTATGATGTTTTAAACCCCAAGCCAGTTTAACAGGCTGTTGTCTCTGTTGGCCTGAGTCCTGACCATCAAGTGCTGTACCTGGGATCCTTGGCCAGTGGTGCCTGCCTAACAAAAGTAATAGGGTTTGCCGGGTTGGAGGGGGGTCGGTTGGGGAATAGAATAAAAATAAAGACTTACATGCTGCTCAGCCCCCGCAGACGCTGCCTCATTGCTCCTCTCATCCAGTCCAGTGTGCATGGACCTCAAAACTCAGGCTCCCCACCCAATCCAAATGCTGCTCTCCTGCTATACCTAGCATGAGAACAGTGCGAGTATTGGCCTGAGCGGCCTTGTTTGCAGCTCAGACCGTGCTTGGGAGTCTGTGGCTTTTCTCCAACCCGGCTGTGCTACAAAGCTGGGTTGGAGAAACAGAAGTGTGCATGTCTTTTTTGCTGGATTAAGACGGCCGGCTGGCCAAACTGACAATCACACGTATAAGTGCACACTACTACTCCTCCTCCCTGCCATTCTCAGCCCCGCCCTCATTGCTTGGCTATATCGCGGCTCAGAAAGCAGTAAATAAAATGATAACATTGTGTTATTATCATTTTATTGATAATCTGCTAACTCGGGCAGTGGGGCGATGCTCCTCCGCCATTACGGAGGAGCCGCCCTCGCTGGGTCAAACTAACTTGTCATTAATTCTCGTACAGAAACATGGTATGAAATGCTCGATTTGTGTTTTTTATTTTATGTACTCTAGTGTTCCTTATATTCTTATTTGCATCTTTTATATAAAAATTGGTAGAAATTAGCCTGGAAAGAAAGTAGTCATTCCTTTGTGAAAATCCATGCACGTTGTTATTCTCCTCTAAAATCCTATGTAAATACTCATTACAACAATAAAGCCTTATTGCTTTTCATTACTTTTCCAGCACTCCAAAATAAGAAACATATTTTCTTTCCACTTGTGTTTTAGATTGCAGCATCGTATGGAAATACTGTTTGTATTTTTGAACCATTCAGCATAAATTCTCACAAACGAAGCTCTGTAAGTACCTGTTGCTATGAAATACTAACAGTTCTTTATAAACATTGAGGTCCTCTGGTCTTGAATCAAACGTTCAAGAGGCTACTGAAAGTTATTATTCACATGTTCTTCTATTTTAATAGTGATAATGTTTGAAACGTTACATTCTTGGAGTTTAATCAGAAATGCATGAGTACAAGACAATCGATGATTCAGATATTTAGACTGTTGTTTAAGGGACTGGTGATGCACCCTCTGCCTTTCCATCCTATGCAAATAGCATTTGCGGCATCACCAAGTTAGTATGTGATTTCCTCTGCATGTGAAATCTGCAAAGTTGCAGATGATCTTACCAAGATAAAAGATGGTTACTCGTGCATCTCATTACTTCAGCCAGCTATAGCTACTAAAACAAGACTTGCCAAGAACAGCTATACCCTCTATCCTTTCACAACAGACTCTAATTACACGGGATGCCAACAATTTATGGGCAATTGATATTTCCCAAAATGGGTAAAAATACAGAGTCACTAATAATATTAAACAAATGGTGACATTAAGCTACTGATGATACTAAATTACCAAGGATACTGACCCTTTGATTATACTGAGCTATTGAATTAGCCTTTGATTAAAAAAAAAATCACTTATTCATGTGGCTCTCTCCCACTAGATGTTTTGGATTGTATGGGCCAAGTGTTCTTCCATTTTGGACTTCTGAACAGTGAGACTATACTCAATGAATACTTGTAACTGTAAGTGCTATTTAACCAAAACTTGGTGATTGATCTGGAAAATACTAATTGGCATACTTGGCTTCTGTGCCAGTGAGGTATGCAGCAAAAACATGTCACCCACAGGTAAGGTGACAAGCATAGCAAATGGGCTAAAGACGGCCCAATGGCACTTCAGACAAAGCTGCAGTGTTAACATGTCAAACCAGTGTGTGCAATTGCTTTAAGCCTCACTCAAACATTATCTAAGTAATTGTTCGCAACCTTGCAATAAGCCTGTTTAAATAGGTCAGGCTCGGAACCAGGGTTGTGCAATTTTCAAATAAACGTACTTGTCCAAATGGTAAAAAACTTAATTTGACTAGTTTAATTAATCATTTAAATCAGTTAGCTGGCCAGAACACACTAGTTTAAAAAAAAATATTGATATTGCTTGACAAATTTAATGCTTTGAAACTGGAAATACGTGACTACTGTCTGGGGACGTACTGTAGTGGGTATGAGGTTCATACATTTTGAGAATAAATATTTTGATTTGTGTTCATTTATAAGTTTTAACACCAGGGCTTTGCTGAAATAGAGATCATATCGTCAGTGCACTACTGGTGTGGAGGTATTTCACTAAAATTGGAAGTGGTGATTAAAAGGTTACTTAAGGATCTGTACCGTAGGTAAATAAATCCACTTATCTAGAACGCAAATTGGAATCGTTGACCAAAATATTCAAGCAATCATTCACTGGGTGCAATAACCCACTGAGCTTTCTTGATGGTATTATAATATGTGACCTTAAGGAATACATATTGGTATGTGCATACATTTGTTATAAAGACCCATCACTTGCTTGCTAACTGTGCATCTCTGCAACCCGTTATTAATCCATTGGACAGCCTCGCAAGCGCTGGTATCTGTTACAGATAGGTAGCACTCTCTGATAGGAACGTTCCATTTGGCATACGAATCAGATTTTACTCAACACCATGCAGATTAGTTTATTTGCTACTTTTAAATGTTCATTTCCATTTTTTGGTGTCCCTATTGCGTCCTGGTCTATGGTTTCTCCTTTCTTTGGTTATCTTTTTCTTTTCTTTTGATGCCATTCCTGCTTAAATTCCTCATCTCCTCTGTCGCCTTCCTATCTTTCTGCCTTTTTCTGTTTCACTTTTGCTTTGCCTCATATTATGGTATGGGTGCTGGCAAAGTGAAGAGCAGAGTCCTCAAGGAGCAGCTGTTTTCGAGTGTGTCTGATCCTAAAGATCTCTATAAAGTGCAGGGGCCAGGATGTGCTCCAGAGTCCCACACCAATATATATACTTTCCATCTCTCTCTCTCTCTCGCTCAATCCCTCCCGCCCTCCCTAGAGACACAACTATTGCAGGCTCACACACCTTTAAAGTGAAACGGACTCACTGTGCCATCAGCATGCCACACATCCATTCTGCAACTCTGATTCTAGAGCTGCTGGGGCACTGCTGAGGTAGTCCTGATTTTCCCTCGCCAGGTATTGTCTCACTGTATAGTTGGAGTTGCCCGGTTTTGTAGGTTTTTGCAGCAAGAAGTTCGCCACCCCGGGTGTTGGTGCCTTTCAGCTCCGGTGGAGTCCTGGTGCCTCAAGACTTGTTGCAGAGGCAGAGATGACCCGCCAGAGCAAGTGTGCCTTCGGCTGGCACTGGGAGATGTTGGTTGGGCTGCGGAGCTGTACGCGCTGGACATGACTTTTGCTGTTTTGGAGGCCTACAGCTGCAGGGAGATAGTACTTCTATCTCAAGGGAGTTTCTCTAGTGATTTGTTCAGTGGTGGAGACCCTACGAAATTTGTGGAGGCCACACAGCGACGAAAGAAGATAGCGATTATTGAGTAATGTGGCGGCTGCAGGAGTTGGCGCCCAAAGTCAGCCACTCGGTCTTCAGCTCTCGGTCCAGCAGCGTTACTTCATTTGTCTTCTACTTGTGTCTGTGTATGCTAAAGTTCAGGGTCTGGGGATGCCACCTTAATACTAAATTTAGGGGTGTTTACAAGGGAGTGACAGGTAGTGTCAATGAGCCCCTTATCTTATTATGCCCACCTCTTGTGGGAGGGGGACATAGCCAAAGCCCTGATTGGAGAAGTCCTATCATCTTTATGATGGCGGGCACTGAAAAATGTGCTTCACCTGAGGGGTAGAGTTGGCCATGGGGGGCACAGCTCCTCTTCTTTAAAAAAAAAAAAAAAAAAAAAAATGTATTGAACATTTCGTGTTTCAATGACAGTTCAGTTCACATGGTATGCAGACATAAAAGAAGCATTGTGCTGACTTTCATTCTTACGTTTTCTAAGTACAGACCTATCAGTTCTATCCCATGCGCCCACGTAATTCCCAAAAGTACCCGCACTAAAGAACCCTCAGCAGGGTGTGCTCATTCACTAGTGTCAGAATCGGACTCTTCCGATGGGGGGGGGAGGGGAGTCGCATATATTGCCCTGATAGGCGTTCATCGCCATGTCCATATCTTTGCACCATTGATTGAGAGTAGGGCTAAGCCTGGATCCCCAGCATTGTGTAATGTTTCGCTTTGCCACCGTCATACCTAAAGTTAACCAGTCCTGGGCAACCCCGTTCAAATCTGTGGGTTCCCAGATGTTGAGGAGACAGCATCTCGGGTCTTGCAGGATTGTGACGTGTGACCTGGGAGGGTGTGCGCATCACCGCCATCCAGTAGTGTACAATGTTCGGGCAGAGCCAAATAGTGTGGTAGAATGTGCCTGTTTCTCCGCATTGCCTGAGACAGAGCGGCATATCTGAGCGATGTATTTTATGTAAGAGTGTCCTAGTGTAATACGTGCGGTGTAAAACTTTTAACTGTACTAATCTAAGTCGTGATGGAATTGCAGCCGCCCTGGGGGGACGCGAGTGCCTCCCGCCAGTCAGCCTCATCAATGTCTCCCAACTCTAGCTCCCACGTGGCCTTCAGTGTTTCTGTAGGATCCGAGCGATTATTTACTATTTTACGGTAAAAGTCAGCGAAATTGCCTTTTTGTGGAGATGGTCAGTTAAAAGCCTATCCTCTAGCGGGGAGGATTCTTCAGGCCGCGCACCCGCTGGCAGGAGAGACTGAAGTGCATGCCTGATCTGCATGTACCGAAATAGTTCTGTCTGCGCTAAGCCGTATGTGTCCTGCAGATGGGCAAAGGTAACCACTCCCCCCTTCTGCCACAAGTCCCCAACTTTCGATATTCCTATTAAATCCCAGCTATGAAAGCCCTTGGTATTACCCAGCATCCCAAGTTGCTGTGTATCCCATAACTGCATTGCTAGTGTGACCACCCCTTCCCAGCCCAATGTTCGTTGCGCCTCAAACCATATGCGTAGCGTGTGCGACGTTGGACCTGTAAGATTGCGTCTTTTCTTTTTGTTGTAGAGTGCCCCTATGATCCCAGACGGGGCTAGAAGGTGTCTATCCATCCGAAATGCTGGATCCTCTTGGGGGACATGAAGCCATTGGTTGATAGCCACCAGCTGGGAGGCCCAAAAGTATACTCTGATGTCCGGGAGAGCAATCCCACCATCATACCAGCTTCTGGTGAGTTTGTGCATTGCTATACGGGGTGCTTTCCCATCCCACAGCAATGTTGTCACTTCTGCATTTATTGCTGCAAAGTATGTAGAGGGGAGAGGAAACGGTGTGTTCTGCAACGCGTATAGAAACGTGGGAAGCGCCATCATTTTAAAGAGGGCAGCTCTTCCCAGTAGCGTCAATGGTAGTGTACGCCAATTCTTGACGTCTTTTTTGAATCTCGCAAATGGCTGTGTCAAGTTTTTTTCGGTAAACTGTGCATGGTCATGTGTTACGAATATCCCAAGGTACTTAAACCCGTCCGTGACTATCTGAAGTGTGCACTCACATGGAAGCCGCGGTGGGGAGCCATGTAAGACATAGAGAAGCGACTTGTCCCAGTTGATGTTGTATCCTGATGCACGTCCATAAGCCGCGCGGATATCCAAGAGGCAGTTGATGGATCGTGCTGGGGATGCTAAGTATAATAATATATCATCCGCGTATAGCGAAATACTGTCCTCCCAGTCACCGGTCGACCGCAGCCCTCATATCGCCAGGTCCTGCCTGATCCAAGCCACCAGAGGATCAAGTACAATTGCAAATAGGAGTGGCGATAGCGGACAACCTTGTCTCGTCCCTCTGCCCAGTGGAAATTCAGCCGATAGATGGCCGTTTACTACTACCTGCGCCATTGGTTGTGTATACAATAGCTGAATCCATGAGCAGAATTTTGGCCCGAATCCACACCACCTATTCTTCCTAAGTTTTCCCACCTGTCTTCCTGCCAAAAGGGGGTGAGGACAGGTGGGTGGCCTGCTTCTTCTATCAGAGTCTGGGGTCGCATTTCAAAGGCGGCAAGGCCTTTGAAGCTTCCTGCTACAGAAGGCTCTTCCTGTCCGGGCAAGGGTGTGACCAACTCCGCCCAGGGAAGGCTTTGTTCTCAACCACTGAGCGTGCTGGTATGAGGTCAGAACTCTGGTGGTGGGAGACTGGCTTAGACTAGTCAGTGACAACACCAAGGGTTGGTAGGTTTCAGGGGACCTCTCTAAGGGGTCCTCTGTGTGAATTATTAATAAATCAGACATTGGAATCGGTGCAGGTTTATTAAGACAAGATGTTTGGTATCAAACATCCCATAATACAGTTAAGCTATCATGGAGCTGGGGAACTCGTAATCACGAGCTTACAGCCCATGTACTCCTCATGGCCTCCCTGTTCACTTACAGTATCCAAGAATCAACATGAATATTGCAGGGGCATAATCTACTCCGACAGATATGTCCTCACAGAAGACATAGTGCACCCTGCAGTAGGGCTGTAAGGCCTGCCAGAGGAGTGTCTTCGCTATATCCCATGCAGTGTCTGTGGGCATG
The DNA here is from genome assembly GCF_964204655.1 of Triturus cristatus. Lineage (NCBI taxonomy): Eukaryota > Metazoa > Chordata > Amphibia > Caudata > Salamandridae > Triturus > Triturus cristatus. The sequence continues at coordinate 405,815,161 of NC_140583.1, read as the reverse complement.
TCGCCTCTTCGGTTTTGTCTCCACCAAGGCACACAGTCTGCGATGGCAGTGTGCATGGCCTTGATGAGGAGACGCTAGGGTTGCACAATTCATGATGCTCCTCTTGGGGTCCCTCTTCCGTGCCAGTGCCCTGGGTACAAGGGGGGCCATTTCCTATGGACTTGCAAGGGGCACTGAAGTTGTGGCAATTGAGAAACAAAATGTACAGTCTAGAAAAAGAGCTTCTGGCACAGGTTGGCAGGGGCCATGTGCACTTAGAGTCAAAATTACATCATTTTTCAGGCAAAAAAGTGGCAGCTAATCATGCCCAATAGAGGCACTTACCTACAGGAGCATATGTCCTTGGACCCAGTACCAAAAGGCTATAAAGCATATAATATATATGCAATCTATTATACACAATACAATGTATTATTTACAGAAAGGATAATATATATATTTTCACTGAAAAAAGCAAAGGTTACAGGGACGTTCTAGTTGGGCTCAGGTTTCACTCCTACAAAACCAGTGAAATTCAGCAGTTGTAATTAGCCAAACTAACTATAACTTGCGCCCCCGCAATGCACTGCTTATGACCTCATATATTACATCACTCATGACATGGTCAGTGACCTCACTGATGACATCTCAAATGACTTTAGGAGTGCATTGCGGGGGCCCGAGTTATAGTTAGCTCAGCTAACTAGTGCTGCTAAATTTCACTGGTTTTGTATGATTGAAACCGGCACATAACTACAAAGTCCCTGTAACCTTTGTTTTTTTTTGTTGTGAATTTCTAGGTTTAAAAAAAAAAAGACCTTTTCTTATCTATAACGTTCCTGTAATCTTCGTTTTTTTTCAGTGAATTTCTATGATTTTTAAGTAGTAATGGCATTTGCAGAGTGGTGGAGAAAGGGGACGGTCCATGAAGACCTCTCAGGAATCCTGCTGTGTAGGACACACACAAAGTACAGTGAGGGCTTCTTGTCCCCAAGTTTCCTCACCATCCAAGAGGACTTAATTTCCCAAGTAGTGTGGCAGTAGACACGTTTGTAGAGTGGTTGGAGAAAGGGTGTGTGGCCTCCGAAGACCTCTTAGCAATCCCGCTGTGTGGAACTTACTAGAGGTAACAGGAGGGGTTGTTCGTTCCCAAGGACCATCAGAAGCTAAGGGGACTTCATCCCCCAACTAGTAGTGCACCAGGAGGCGTGTTTGCAGAATGGTAGAAAAAGGGGAGGGGTCCCACAAAGACCTCTCAGCAATCCCGCAGTGTGGGACATACTGAAGGTAACATGAGGGTTAGCTGGCCCAGAAGGATATCCTTGGAGGAGGGGGGGGGGCACAACTCCTCATGTTACCGCCAGTAAGTCCCACGCAGCCTTATTGCTTGGAGACCCATCCCCTTTCTCCACCACTCTGCAAACTTGCCTCCTGGTGCACTGATTGTTGGGGCATGAAGTCCTCTTGGCTTCAGAGGGTCCTTGGGGGCCAACTACCCCTCCTGTTACATCCACTAAGGCTCACACAGTGGGAGTGCTAAGAGGTTCCTGGAGGCCACGCCCCTTTCTCCACCACTCTGTAAACGCACATCCTGGTGCACTACAGGTTGGGAGAAGTCCACTTTTGTCCTGAGGCCCTCAGGAGGCAAGAGGACGTCATCACCCCCCACCAGCAGTGCTCCGAGAGGCACGTTTGCAGATTGGTGGACAAAGCGGGAGTGACCTCGGACCACCTCTCAGCAATCCCGCTGTTTGGAACTTACTGGAGGTAACAGGTGGTCCTGTTGGCCCCTAAGGACCCTCAGCAGCCAAGGGGGCTTCATCCCCCAAAAAGCATTGTGCCAAAAGGCGGGGTTGCAGAGTGGTGCGGAAATGGAGGCGGGCCTCTGCCATCATACCGGCAACATTTTTTTTATTATTAAGGAATTCCCTGTGCCGTACTTGTCTACGGGGACCCCGCATTTTTAGAATGTGGAGGGGAGCCGCGCCCCCCTCCCCTCCCCCCCCCTCTGTTTCCCTGGACCGATTATAGCCCTGGGGATACGATCCCTGGGGCCGTTTCCTCTTTAAAAAAAAAAAAATCTTTTAAAATTAAAGAAAGGAGGGCCTGGGCCGATTTAGGCCCTGGGGACCCCACCCCCGGGGCCAGCCCTCCAGTCCTTTGTTTTATTTTTTTGGCTCCTGGTACCCCTTTCTTTGGGGCCTGGCCACAATGTGGTGATCCCTGGGGCAGCAGGGGGGGGTGGTCAGCACAGCCCTCCTGCATAATGTAAATTTAAAGTTCCAGGGAGGTGGTAGTTGTCGGGGCTGGGGGGGGTGGGACGCAGCCACCACCCTCCATGTAAAGGTTGCAGGCAGGGGGGATTTGCGTGGCCCCCACCCATATTTTTCTAATTAAGCCCTGGGGAGTTGGCCGTCCCAGGGGTTGGACGGGTCCAAGAGGCCCCTCAATTATAATTCAAGACGCCCCAGCGAGGTGGTGGTCCCTGTGGCTATATTCATCCCCAGGAAAGGGCACAGTGTGCACCCCCTCCATTATTAAAAAAAAATTCCCCAGGGCATGGCGGATAATGAAAGAATTGCGGAAATACGCGCTTCATTTATTAAATTTTTTTGGGGGGGCGGGGGGGTGCCGATCCATGGATCCTGCCAATTTTCTTTTGTTAATGCTATTTTCTGCCCTGCAGGAGTTGGGTCTGCAGAAGAATACCGACAGCACAGATGTTATAAGTGTGTAGAAGAATCACTGCAGCTTGGGCCAATGCAACAATCTTGCTGTAAAAAGTAAAAATGGTCAAAATTGGTTACCATGACCATGTATTCATGTAGCCTCTAGAATATCTAATTAGGTACTGTGTGTCTTGCCGAACTTAATTCAGTTATGCTGCAGCCAGTGCCATTAATTCTTAAACCACAGAAATAAGCATACAAGCTGTGAATGATAAGAAAGTATGAGCCACAGCAATCAATAGGTAATTTCACCCAGAACTTTATAAAACAGGGTTCAGAACCAAGTGCGATGGAAGGGTAAGGAGTTTGTGTACCTTAATCTCCAGGGAATAAATGTACGAGTCATTCACTCCTGTGTCTTAAAGTCCCTCAATATTACTATTGAGCTAGTATTGTGTATCTGTACTATGTTAAATCTTTTGAATCGTCACTTAGTTTAGTCTGAAAGAAGGGACCAAGGTTGGTCTTTCTAGCTGTCATCTGTAGAGTTGTTTGATATACAAGTACGAGATCACATTGGTGGAAAGGATGGCTTTCATCTTTGACTATGAATATCTACAATCTATTTAGACAGCATTGCTGTTTTACATTGCTGCTATAATGTCATTTAGTTGTATGACTGACTATTTTAGGCACAGTTTAATTTTAACAAAGACCCCCACCAAGTAATTTAACATAAATGTTGCTATGTATTTGGTATGACTTTGCTCTCTGGGCGGATCAAGCATGCATGGACAAGCATGCATGGACTAGGCATTAAATTAAATGTGTGTTTTTGTGTGCAATTTACTGTCTTGTTTTTACCCTACAGCAACTGAAATACCAATGGCTGAGAACAGGGCAATTTTTTCTCAGTTCTGTGACTTACAACTTAGCATGGGATCCAACAGGTATTTTTTCATTTACAGCACTATTTGATTCTAATCTGCATTTTATTTTAATTTTATTGTGTTTAAAAGTGTAAACTAACACAGTATGTGTAGCTTCTTCGAATATAACATATCTTGTATTTGTAAAATGAATGTTAACTCAAGTCTTGGGTCTCTTGGCGCTGAAATAAGATGTTTATTACCCAACTGAATATTCAGACACCGATCCCTGGTTAGGATGTCTTAGTCCACTGAGCCACCGCCTGGCATTATAGTGCACATCTTCATTGAGGTTGGAGAGTGTTCTGTGGAATTTATGTGTTTTACACCCGCACGCAAACCCTTGCTGGATGGATATGGATATATATATATATATATATATATATATATATATATATATATATATATATATTACCTACTGGCGGTCGCCAGTAGGTAGTTATAGTTAGGACCCTGTTTCCATAGGAAATCCGCAACATTCTATTTGGAATAACTTTGGCGCCGGTCGACGAATCCTCGCGAAATTTTCAAAATAGGTGGGGCGCTACGCTCCGCTCCTACCCTGAAAGTCTCGGGGGGATTCGGAGAAAAAAAGGGGGTCCCAAAACTCGTTTTTCCCATGCATTTTTCCATAGGACCTTTAGACACAGCTACAGCCCGAACGGCTGAACAGAGTTACTTGAAATTTGGCAGAGAGGTAGTCCTCAGGTCAAGGAAGTGCCTTTTGTAGGTCTGGTGTAAATCTGTTCAGTAGTTCCTGAGAAAATAGCATTTAAATCAATATATATATCTGAGCCAGCTTACGGTGCGCTTACTGTGCGCCTACCGTACGCGTACGGTGACGTGCGCGAGCGCGATTCTGATTGGCTGTTAGATCTTAGTAAACATTCGAATAGGTCGAAACCAGGAAGCGGCAGCCGCCATTTTCTCTCTCGCAATCTGAGGGGCGGAGGAATAACAAAGGGAAAAAACATGTAAAGGGGCTGTTTAGACAGCTCCTAACCACATAGCCTTGATGAAGGTATCCCCAACGAACCCCCAAGGCCAACAAATCAATTTTAAATTTTTGTAAAAAATCGCCGATTACTCTTACCGTACGCGTACCGTAAAAATTATTAATTAAAAAAAAAAATATTCACACTGTCCACACCCCGTGTGCAAATTTGTGCATGATATATTTGTGCATATAATACAAAAATTCAAAAGATTTCCTTTCGCAACGATGCGCGAAATATGTCCTCCATGTGCGCACGGTGCGCGAAGCGCATCGTGCGTACATGGTCCATCCAGCGTAACGTGGGCACGCGGTGCGCGTAGCGCACCGCGTGCCCACTATGCGTGCACGGCACTAACTGCGTAAAGTGGGCGCGCGGTGCGCGAAGCTCACCGCGTGCTCACTGTGCGCGCACGGTGCACGAAGCGCACCGTGCACGCACGGAACGAACTGCGTTAAGTGGGCACGCACGCCACAAATGGCGTAAAGTAACTTAGCATTTAAAAAACCGTACAAATTCACTGAAAAAACCATAGGTTTCACACACGTTATAGTTAGGAAATAGCATTTAAAAAACCTTGCAAATTCACTGAAAAAACCATAGGTTTCACACATGTTATAGTTAGCTGGACATTTTACTGATAAAAAACCAATGAAATTCCCCCGTTATAGTTAGTGCAGGCAACTATAACTCACGCGACCGCAATCCTCTGCTGATGACATATGTGTCTTTATGAAAAAAAAATATTTGTAATATATGTATAGCTAAAATTTAATGGAAGAAGACATGGGCAAATAATTGTCTAAATACAGTATTAGCATCAGCAGAGGATTGCGGTCGCGTGAGTTATAGTTGCCTGCACTCACTATAACAGGGGAATTTCATTGGTTTTTTATCAGTAAAATGTCCAGCTAACTATAACATGTGTGAAACCTATGGTTTTTTTCAGTGAATTCTATATATATATATATATATATATATATATATATATATTATCTACTGGCGGTCGCCAGTAGATAGTTATAGTTAGGACCGTGTTTCCATAGGAAATCCGCAACATTCTATTTAGAATAACTTTGGCGCCGGTTGACGAATCCTCGCGAAATTTTCAAAATAGGTGGGGCGCTCCGCTCCTACCCTGAAAGTCTCGGGGGGATTCGTCAAGCGGGGGCTGAGAAAAAAGGGGGGGGGTCCCAAAACGCGTTTTCCCCATGCATTTTCCCATAGGACCTTTAGTCCGAGCTACAGCCCGAACGGCTGAACAGAATTACTTGAAATTTGGCAGAGAGGTAGTCCTCAGGTCAGAGATGTGCCTTTTGCAGGTCTGGTGTAAATCTGTTCAGTAGGTCCTGAGAAAATAGCATTTAAATCAATATATATATTTGTAAGCGCGCTCCGTGCACTTACGGTAAGCTTACCGTACGCGTACGGTGCCGTGCGCGAGCTCAAATCTGATTGGTTGTCACATGACTGTAAACATTCGAATCGGACGAAATCAGGAAGTGTCGGCCGCCATTTTCTGTCTCTCGCACTGAAAAACAAAGGTGGATAACGTGAAAAGGAGGCAACGAAGAGAGTTGCAGACCCCATAGCGTTTTTCAGGGGGTCCACGAAGGACCAAAAAGTACGAAAAATACATTTAATAATTTTTAAAAAAAATCGCGGAGTGCGCGTACGGTAAGCTTACCGTACGCGCACGGCAAAAAAAAAAACGAAATAACAATCACATTTATTAAATAAATTGAAGGACCCGCAAGGGAGAAAAAAAAAATTGTTACTGTGTAAAAAAAGGCGAGGCGCAGGGTGTGCGCACGGTGAAAAACCAGAAAAAAAAATAAAAAATAAATACATAACTTAGCATTTAAAAAACCGTCCAAATTCACTGAAAAAACCATAGGTTTCACACACGTTATAGTTAGGAATTAGCATTTAAAAAACCTTGCAAATTCACTTAAAAAACCATAGGTTTCACACATGTTATAGTTAGCTGTACATTTCACTCGTAAAAAACCAATGAAATTCCACGTTATAGTTAGATCAGGTAACTATAACTTGCGCGACCGCAATCCACAATGTGTTATTTCAGATGTCATCATTGATGTGATGAGTGATGTCACTGACCATGTCATGAGTGATGTAATATGTGACGTCATCAGCAGTTTATTGTGGGCGCGCAAGTTATAGTTACCTGATCTAACTATAACGTGGAATTTTTTACGAGTGAAATGTACAGCTAACTATAACATGTGTGAAACCTATGGTTTTTTAAGTGAATTTGCAAGGTTTTTTTAAATGCTAATTCCTGACTATAACGTGTGTGAAACTTATGGTTTTTTCAGTGAATATATATATATATATATATATATATATATTCACAGAAAAAATCATAGGTTTCAGGCACGTTATAGTTAGGAATTAGCATTTAAAAAACCTCAGAAATTCACTGAAAAAACCATAGGTTTCAGGGGTGTTATAGTTAGCTGGACTTTTCACTTGTACAAAACCATTGAAATTCCCCCGTTATAGTTAGTTCAGCTAACTATAACTCGCGCGCCCGCAATGCACTGCTGATGACGTCACATATTACATCACTCATGACATAGTCAGTGACATCACTCATGACATCACTGATGACATCACTGATGACATCACTGATGACATCATCCAGTGAATGTGTGTTTTTCTGAAAATTAAATATGTTTTATATATGTATATCTCAAGGTCGATGGAAGAATAAATGGGTATATAAGTGTCTAAATGGATGATTTGTTTTTGAAAAATTGATTGTGTAACTGACTGATTAAGTGTATCATAGTGAATACATGGCTTAGTGAGTAACGTTTAAATATGTAAATATCTATCAGTCTCTCACTTTGTGTATAAGTGGCTGCATGGGTTGGTGAGTAGCTATATGGGTGTCTAATAGGTTATTAGTTGGTTTTTTGAGTATCAGTCTGAGTGTCTGCATGGTTCGGTGGGGGGTATTACGTAGTGCATAGGTGCATGAATGAGTGACTCACTGTTTGTATGTGTTGAAGACAGCATGTGTGCAGGACTGTATGGGTGGATGAGTGTGTGTATGGGTGTGTTAGTGAGTGAATGCCTGTCTCAATAGTGTCTTTATGAGTAACTACATATGTTTTAAACTAGTATATGTGACTATTGGTGTATATAAGTGAGTATATGTGAGAGTGAGAGATTGAAAGAGTTCCTGTATGAATAAGTATGTGTTTCTATAAGTGATTGTTTAAAAGACTAAGTATGTGTAAGTTTCCGTAGAAGTAAGAGTGGTGGTGTGTGTATAACTGTATATGCAAGTAAATGTATGTTTGATTCTTTATTAGCATGAGTGACTATGTGTGTGAGTAACTCTATGGATGAGTGGCATTGTGTAACAGGATGTATAGGTGTATGAGTACATATGATGAGTGAGTACATGTATGAGTGACTGTATAGGACTGTTGGTGAATGAGTGGATGTGTATGTGGATCTTAGAATTCCTGAAGAGGTTGTTGTAACTGGTATTGGTATGTCCATTGTTTTGAAAATTTTAGTCTCTATTTTTGAATGTGTGTATCAAAGGTTATATTAGGGTGAGAGGAGGTCTGCCACTCTATCACAAGGATGATGTCATCAGTGATGTCATTTGAGATGTCATCAGTGATGTCATGAGTGATGTCACTGACCATGTCATGACTGATGTAATATGTGACATCATCAGCAGTGCATTGCGGGCGCGCGAGTTATAGTTAGCTGAACTAACTATAACGGGGGAATTTCAATGGTTTTGTACAAGTGAAAAGTCCAGCTAACTATAACACCCCTGAAACCTATGGTTTTTTCAGTGAATTTCTGAGGTTTTTTAAATGCTAATTCCTAACTATAACGTGCCTGAAACCTATGGTTTTTTCTGTTAATTTCAAAGGTTTTTTAAATGCTAATTTCTAACTATGCCTACAGAGATAGGACATGTGAAGAAAGAAGAAAAAATGCACAGAAAGAAAAAAAAAGAAGTGCAGAAAGAAGCAAAAGAAGTCCTCAAAGACGAAGAAAAGTGCAGGAAGAAGGATAACGTGCAGAAAGAACAAAAAGAAGAGCAGAAAGAAGCCTTGTTGCAAAATCATCCTGTACCCTCAACTTTTTCAGACGGATACTGGTGGTAACTGAGTCTGACTAACCAGTCCTAGAGCCAGTGCTATGTTAAAAGACACTTAGAATACAGTGAAAACACCTACATACACTAGGGAACATTATGCGTTGGGGTCCCCCTGTGATTAGCATGACCTCCTCTGTAAGCCCCTAGTATATAATAGGGCACGGGGATTAAAAACTACCTCTTAAAACAGGCCACAGGGCGTTTTTGCACACGTTAACTCAGGCCCCGTCCCCTCCCTTCACCACTGTGCAAACACGCCCTGTGTCCGATTTTAGTTGGGAGATTACGTTCATTTGAATCCTGAGGGTCCCTAGGGTCCAACTAGGCCCCTAGGTACCTCCAGTAAGTGCCACAGAGCTGCAAAGCAGAGAGGTGTAAAAAGTGGCACGGCCTGGACCACCTCTCTGCAATGCAGCTCAGTGGCGCTTACTGGAAGCACTTGGTGGGCTAGTTAGCCCCCAGGGGCCCTCAGTATTGAAGGGAAATTATATCCCCAATTTAAAACGTGCCATAGTGCGTGTTTGCACACATCACCTCAGGCCCCGTCCCCTCCCTTCACCACTGTGTAAACTCGCCCTGTGGCTGTTCTGAGTTGAGAGATGAAGTCCCCTTGAATCCTAAGGGTCCCTAGGGTCAAACTAGACCACTAGGTACCTCCAGTAAGCGCCACAGAGCTGCGTTGCAGAGAGGTGTAAAAAGGGGCTTGGCCTCAGAACACCTGTCTGCAGCGCAGCTCCCTGGCGCATACTGGAGATGCCTGTTGGGCTAGTTGGCCCTCAGGGACCCTCAGTATTGAAGAGGAATTAATTCCCCAACTTACAATTCGCCAGGGGGCTGTGTGGTTCCCCTTCTTATTCTAATTTATTGGCCCTGATGACCCCATCCCCCAGGGCCTGTCTCCTAATTATATTTTTTTGACCCTAATCCCCAGGGCCGGCCACTGCTTATTATTTTTAAAAAATATATATTTATAAACACACCTAGGACATGCTGGACAAACCGTACGTACCTATCACCATGACGATTTGCGTGATATTCATTAAAAGGCGACTATGCATACAATGAATCCACGTGGAATGTATTTACACCACTAGTGAAGCTCTGACATGTCTGATGCCCTACCGTGCCTAATCCCGGTAGACACCCTTGTCGTTTATTTATACAAACATGGGTAGCTATTGACGGGCACATTTAATACACATGCACACCAAGCCATTCAAAGGGGATTCGACAAAAATTCGACCAAAACTATGCAAGAAACTTCCTCACGGTTAATAAAACACACATCCACTGCCGGATGTGTAATACTTTTTATTTTACTCTCTGGAAAGGGGACGAACATCACTTGAGAGTCACAGCGCGCTCCTGGCAGAGCCCAATGCTGTGTTACATCCACCATTGCCTGCTGAGTGCCACACACCTCTGTGTTGTATTCCACTAGCTAGTGCATATGCTATGACACTCTCTAGCCCATGTGCACTGTAACACCACCCCGTGAATATGTCATGCCACACTTGTCTTCGCACGGGTTATATTGCCCCATCTAACGTGCCTTCCTCGATGCCTATGTTATAACGCACAGTGCTATGCCATACATATTACAATCTGGGATCCATATCTTTGTCACAGTGCATATGCAACGTTACACTCCCCAGCACATATTTTATATTACAACTTTAGAGACTAGTTAGGTTACGCAACACTGCCCTGTGCATATTACACTCCAAGGCGCATATCGCATAGCACGCGCTAGTGCCTGTGCTATCTCGTGCTCTCCAATGAATCTGTAATTGCGCACAATGTATTGCATATTATATTTCACGCCGGTTCATCTTATATCACACTTTTTGGTGCATAGTTTATACCATACACTATATCTAGTTTTCATTTTCAATCGTGCTCCCAGGACTATGTTCTATATAACACTGTGTTCACCTACCCTTTTCACGGGCATCACATTTTGCAATAGGGGGTGGAGGGTCAGGGGTGTTTCTGCCAAGTGAGCCCGGAGTCACAGTCACAAACGTCCTCTTCTTCCTGAATAAAAGTGAGATTATGCTGCATACTTGTTCATATTTTAAGTAGTTCGCACAGACACACGTTTTAAAAACAATAAAGTTCCTAATACCCGCCTTCTCTGAACAGTTAGCTTGCTGCCCCATCCCCCTCCTCCCTATCCTTTGTTGTGTGAATCCATGGACTAGCCTCCTCCCTCCTGCCATGCATGGTCTGATGTGCTGCCACTGCCCTCAATTTAGTATGATGTACCAGTCCACTCCTCCTGCCCTCCATTGCCCAATTCTATGCCCCATCATTGACCTCCTGCTTAAACTCGGTGCTTAGCTTGCTGCCCCTATTCTCCTTCCCCCTGCCCTCCGATGTCTTTGTGCATGCCCCTGCTCCATCCTTTTTGCCCACCATGTCCCATGGACCTGCCACTCCTATCTTCTCTGAGTGTTCTGTTGAGCTGCCACTCCCCTCCCACCTGCCTAGCATTGTCAGATGACTGTAACCTGTCCCTGCCACCTCCACCCTGCCTGTCCACATGCCATGCCCCTATCCTCTTCCTCCTGTCCTACATGGTCCATTGTACTGCCACACCCTTCTGCCCTCCCTGGTCTGTTGTGCTGCAACTGCTCCTCCTGCCTGCCCCGTGCGGTCTGTTGTGAGACCCCCTCCCCTGAACTTTCTTGTCTGTGCACAGGTCCTGACCCTCCCTTCTATCCTCCATCGTCCTTTGTGCATGCCCCTGCACCCTCCTTCTTGCTCATCATAGCCATTGTGCTGCCACTAACCCTCCCACTTGCCATGCATGGTCTTCTGTGCTGCCATGGCCCCTCCCACCTTCCCTGTGTGGTCAGTCAGCTGCCCCTGACCCCCTCCCACCTTCCCTCCATGGTCTGTGTGTATGCCATCACAGTCTCAGTGTTGCTCTTCGTGGTGTGTCTTGCTTCTAGTGCCCATCCTGCCTGACCTCCATGGCTATCTTGCTGCTCCTGCCCTGCCCCCTTGCACCCAGCCCTTTGTTTACATGTGCAGACCCCTACTCCCTCCCTCCTGGCTTGTCTGTTCCATTGTAATGCCCCTGATCCGTCCCTCCTGCCCTTTATGGTCTGTTATGCTGCAGCTTTCTCTCCTGTCTGTCCATTATGGTCAGCTAGCTACCATTGCCTCTTGCCCCTCTGTTCTCTGTTGTCCATGTGCATGGTCCTGTCCCCTCCCTCTTGCTTTCTATGGATTGTTGTACTGCACTCCCGTCCCGCATGCCCTGTGTGGTGTATTGTGCTGCTGCAAACCCTGATGCCTGCTTTGCAGGGTCAGTTTGGTGCACCTCTCCATGTCCCTCCTGTCCTCTGTTATCCAAGTCCATGTCCCTACCCCATTTCCTTCCATGATCCAATGTACCATACTTGCGAACATTTTGAACTTGGTAAGAGGGAGATTTTGAAAAAAAACTTGGGGTATTGATTTTCCCCTTTGAGTTACATTGAAAAAGAGGAGATTGTAGACAGGAGACAGATCAAATAAAGCCCATTTGAGCTTAAAAACATTGGACATTTCCTGGCTGAATCGGGTCTGTTGGCATGTATGGTTGTACTACCATTGCCTCTTCCTTCTGCCCACAATGGTCTATTACATTGCCACAGCCTCTCTTGCAAGTCCTGTATTGTTGGTTTGTTGCCCCTGCCCCCCTTTCCACTGCCCTCCATAGTCTGTTGTGCTGCCACGGCCCTTCCTGCCTGCTCAGTGTGGTTAAATTGTTGCCTTTGCACCCTCCTACCTGCCTTCAATTTTCAGAGTCCGTGCCCCTGGCCTCTGCCTCCCAACAGTATCCTAATGAACAACTAGATTGCTAACATTCTATATTTATTACAAAAGTGTGGAACGCCTGACGTCATCTTGATGTAATCAAAACTGTAATACCTAGAGCATTTCCTTTAGAAATTACATATATGAGAGGGTCTTATTGGCATCACAATTATGGTTAGTGCTCTAAAAGACTAAAATAAGGACATATTTTCTGAGTTTTCAAATAGCGACAAAGCACTTTTAAATTATTTGTTATCTTTGTTTTTTTATCCAGTTGACCACTTGATTAAATGTTGCACTTAGGGGAGAGGATGTGGTGTTACTTCCAGAACTGCAGACTTTGCAACTGGGGAACCAGGTTGGAGTTTCTGCTTCAGCTCGACATTCTGTGATTCTGGTCAAATCACTTAGTCTCCCCATGTCTACAACCAAAATGAATTTGTTCTTGTGTGATGTAACCAATGCTCATGTAAAGCACTCCAATACCTGACGAGTCTGCACTATATAACACTGAAAAACACAAAATAATAAGTGTTTTGCACACTTCTGTCATTGGGCTATATTTGGGCTACATCTGGGTGATTTTGGGCTACATTTGGGCTCTTTTGTCTCCGGTGGCCATCTTGGGAGATTTATTTGTTTTTGAAGGTTCCTAATTTCCTCATTTACTGCAGTCTCCTCAGTAGGAAATGCATTCAGTTTTTTACTTTGATTCCATCATGAAGGTATTCAGATATGTCACACATTTGCCATAAATTCTGAATGTTAGCACTCTAGTTGCTCATTAGATCACTGTAGTAAAACTACTGTTCACCATGGAAGTCTGCTCCTGGTATTAAAAGTGCATGTTTCAGTCTGCATGTTAGAATGTTTTAATGAAATAGAAGAGGATTTGAGAAGTCACTCAAAATGTGCCCTCATTTTCTTTCTTCAGCATTAATCATAATTTCCATGGCAAAATGAACCCCCTCATTGTGTTCCTTTTTAAATTAAATGTTTTAAGTGTTACCAGTTTATTCCAATCAAGATGGCTTCAGGTGTGCCATACTTTTGTCATAATGGAGACAGTAAGTGCTCTAGTTGTTTTTAAGAACACTCTGGGACATTCTGTCATTGGGCTATACTTGGGCTACATCTAGGTGTTATTTGGGCTACATTTGGGCTCTTTTGTCTCTGGTGGCCATCTTGGGAGACTTATTTGTTATGAAGTTTCCTAATTTCCTCATTTACTGCAGTCTCCTCAGTAGGAAATACTTTAAGTTTTTTACTTTGATTCCATCAAGAAGGCATTCAGATGTGTCACACATTTGCCATAAATTCAGAATGTTAGCACTATTTTTGCTCATTAGATCACTGTAGTAAAGCTACTGCTCACCAGGGAAAACTGCTGCTGGTATTGAAAGAGCATGTTTCAGTCTGCATGTCAGAATTTTGTAATGAAATAGAAGAGGATTTGAGAAGTCACTCAAAAGATGCCCTAATTTTTCTTTCTGCAGCACTAATCATACTTTTTATGGAAAAATGAACCCCCTCATTTTGTTCCTTTTTAAATTAAATGTTTTAAGAGTTACCACTTTAATCCAAGCAAGATGGCTTCAGGTGTGCCATATGTTTATCATAAGTAGGACTGTTAGCGCTGTAGTTGTTCTTTGGAACACTCTGGGAAGCTGCAGTAGAACACAAAGGAATCAACTGACAGTCTCTGCCCTTGTTGGATGTACATGTTTTACTGAGAATGTCAGACTTCATTCTCACATGACTGAGAAAGATAATGTGAATTTACAGAAAATAAGCTCTCAGTTTAGCTTATAGATCACCTTCCAAACCTCTGTGGGAAAAGCATGAGAAAATATTTTTCTCTCAATCATGATATCCCAGCAGAAGGCTTTTTCACATGGTGAAATCACCTTAGAACATACCACAATTCCTAAAATGAGTATGGTACCATCAACAAATGATTTATAATGTAACTAAAGTCTTAAAACCTTCTATTAACTGCAATGCTTTTTAATGAGGTGCTATCATGTAAATTGGTCCCAAGATGGCTGCCAACACTTCTTGGATGAAGTGCTGACAGATAATCAGATCTCAGGATGAGATGTGTGGTTAGGTTCCGCCCACATATATATATGATTTTACTTTTGATTTTCTCAGGAACTACTGAACAGATTAACACCAGACCTGCAAAAGGCACTTCCCTGACCTGAGGACTACCTCTCTGCCAAATTTCAAGTAATTCTGTTCAGCCGTTCGGGCTGTACCTTGGACTAAAGGTCCCTATGGAAAATTGCATGGGGAAGATGCGTTTTGGGACCCCCCTTTTTTCTCTGCCCCCGCTTGACGAATCCCCCCGAAACTTTCAGGGTCGGAGCGGAGCGCCCCACCTATTTTGAAGATTTCGCGAGGATTCGTCAACCGGCGCCAAAGTTATTCCAAATAGAATGTTGCGGATTTCCTATGGAAACACGGTCCTAACTATAACTATCTACTGGCGACCGCCAGTAGATAATATATATATATATATATTCACTTAAAAAACCATAGGTTTCACACATGTTCTAGTTAGCTGGACATTTCCCTCGTAAAAAAACAATGAAATTCCCCCGTTATAGTTGGTGCAGGCAACTATAACTCACGCGACCGCAATCCTCTGCTGATGACGTCAGATATTACATCACTGTATTTAGACACCTATTTACCCATGTCTTCTTCCATTAATCTTTAGCTATACATATATTACAAATATTTATTTTTCAGAAAGACACATATGTAATCAGTGATGTAATATCTGACGTCATCAGCAGAGGATTGCGGTCGCGTAAGTTATAGTTGCCTGCACTAACTATAACGGGGGAATTTCATTGTTTTTTTACGAGGGAAATGTCCAATGAAATTCCACGTTATAGTTAGATCAGGTAACTATAACTTGCGCGCCCACAATAAACTGCTGATGACGTCACATATTACATCACTCATGACATGGTCAGTGACATCACTCATGACATCAATGATGACATCTGAAATTACACATTGTGGATTGCGGTCGCGCAAGTTATAGTTACCTGATCTAACTATAACGTGGAATTTCATTGGTTTTTTACGAGTGAAATGTACAGCTAACTATAACATGTGTGAAACCTATGGTTTTTTAAGTGAATTTGCAAGGTTTTGTAAATGATAATTCCTAACTATAACGTGTGTGAAACCTATGGTTTTTTCAGTGAATTTGTAAGTTTTTTTAAATGCTAAGTTATGTATTTATTTTTTATTTTTTTTTCTGGTTTTTCACTGTGCGCACACCCTGCGCGCACGGTGCGCTTCGCGCACCGAGCGCCCACGTTGCGCAGTCCATGCCCTGCGTGCCTCGCCATTTTTTACACAGTAACATTTGTTTTTTTTCTCCCTTGTGGGTCCTTTAATTTATTTAATAAATGTGATTGTTACTTCTTTATTTTTTTTTTTATTTTTTTTTGCCGTGCGCGTACGGTAAGCTTACCGTACGCGCACTCCGCGATTTTAAAAAAAAATTATTAAATGTATTTTTCGTACTTTTGGGTCCTTCTTGGACCCCCTGACAAACACTAGGGGGTCTGCAACTCTCTTCGTTGCCCCCTTTTCACGTTCCCCACCTTTGTTTCTCAGTGCGAGAGACAGAAAATGGCGGCCGACACTTCCTGATTTCGACCGATTCGAATGTTTACAGTCGTGTAACCACCAATCAGAATTGAGCTCGCGCACGGCACCGTACGCGTACGGTAAGCTTACGGTAAGCGCACGGAGCGCGCTTACAGATATATATATTGATTTAAATGCTATTTTCTCAGGACCTACTGAACAGATTTACACCAGACCTACAAAAGGCACATCCTTGACCTGAGGACTACCTCTCTGCCAAATTTCAAGGAATTCTGTTCAGCCGTTCGGGCTGTAGCTCGGACTAAAGGTCCTATGGGAAAATGCATGGGGAAAACGTGTTTTTTTCCCCCCTTTTTTCTCAGCCCCCGCTTGACGAATCCCCCCGAGACTTTCAGGGTAGGAGCGGAGCGTAGCGCCCCATTAGTTTTGAAAATTTCGCGAGGATTCGTCGACCGGCGCCAAAGTTATTCCAAATAGAATGTTGCGGATTTCCTATGGAAACACGGTCCTAACTATAACTATCTTCTGGCGACCGCCAGTAGATAATATATAAATATATATATATATATATATATATATCTATATATATCCATTACAGCGATCTCCCGTTTGTTTTCAAGAGTTATGGCTGATTACGCATTTACAGAAGAATCCATCATCAACAGTACCATCCTGTTCACCTCAATCTCAGAAGTACCATCTAGTAGTTGTGCCTGCAGATCACTATTGTGCCACTGCATATGGAGGAACTGACTAAGAAAATTGTCCGGCAAGAAATTGTTTTACCACACAAATTTTGATGAGAATTTTTGCATTCACAAAGAAATAACCTACTATTCTATTATATTTACTCTTTGATTGCATTGCAACGTCCTCTGTTTTGGACAGTTCTCATGGTAGTCAATTCCAGAAATACTTTTTTTTTTTTATAAACCATCTGCATTGATATTTTGTATTATTCAATACAGTGAACAGGGTGAACAGTACAGCAATTACGGCAGAGTACCAGCATTGTACAATTCAGACCTTTATCCATGCACACATAAATATGATATCTGTATAATGCTTGGGGCATGAACACGATAACTTAGCCAAACTGTGAGCCGTGTTATGACCTAAGGGATCTGGGGTGGGCTTTTACAATACAAAGTTTGCGAGCAGTCCTAATAGTGATGTGGGGTGGTCAGACTGGGAGGGGATAGTTACAGTACGCAGCACCTATGGTACCCTATCTTGTGACCATATGGCAGGGAGAGGCAGCCATAGGTGGGCAGGAAGGGGAAAGGGTAAAGAGGTTGGTAGGGAGGGAATATTGTCAGGGGCTCCAATTTCTGAGTATCTACTTAGGCAGGTGTTGTGATGCGTCTAGTTAGTCCGAGGGCGCACTGTGGGAGTCCAAACTGATTTCCTTTTTCTTATGACTTTTCACCGGATTCCAAACAAACATACAACTTACCCTATTGTCAGAATGCTGCATCAAAATGGTTCAAACACATTTCTTTACACTGGCTCCTGGTCATTCTGAATCTCAGAGGTACATCAGTTTCCAATATTCCAGAGTCCAGACTAGTGTGACTTGTAGATGGTGGTTACGGATTTTCTTCTAATGCTCATAACCGTGCACATCTGATTTTCCGACATGTGTGATCACTTCCCTAGGATGTAATAGAATGTTTAATCATGACAAAAATCTTTAACTTAGTGGCAGAACTCTTTAAGGCCTCCAATATATTAACCATTTTATTTATTTTTTGATTTGCATTATGGTTAATGGTGATGATTTACCTGTTTAAATATTGTAATGGTTATGTGTTATCCATTAAGTACTGCTCAGTCAATGGATACTCCACGTGTTGAATTGCCTACTATACTCATGCAGTTATCTATTTGTAATTATTCCTTACTGTGCTGACAGGCAACCAGCTATTGACAGCAACTGATTGTTTACAACTTTGGGCTCCTCCAACAAGTGATATTCCTGAAGAAGACGAGGAAGATATTGTGTCAGAAGGAAGACCTGATCGATTCCATCAAGTTTTAAATGACTGGAACTGCATCTGGCAATGCAAGTAAGTTCACGTTCTTTCAGAGGCAATAGTGGTGAATACGAGAACAGAAGCAGGAGGAAGTAGACTCGTGAGGTGCTACTGGTGCTGATAACCCCAAGGTGTCTCCTAATACCAGCATTCGGGATTGACCTCCTTGCATGTTTGGCCTGATTCTCCCTCCCCCCCCTCACCAAATGGTCATGAGAAGTTACATTTCTCGAATCCTCCTTAAAACAACGTAGTCTTTCTTGAACTCTGAGGTTGTAAGATACGATTTGGGAGACCAGCATTGTTATTACAAAATCAATGTCTATAAGCTCATGCAAAACTGTATGGTTTTCACACAGGACTGCTGTTTCGGTTCATTTGATTGAATGGTCCCCTGATGGCGAATACTTTGCCACAGCTGGAAAGGT
This sequence comes from Triturus cristatus, assembly GCF_964204655.1. Taxonomy (NCBI): domain Eukaryota; kingdom Metazoa; phylum Chordata; class Amphibia; order Caudata; family Salamandridae; genus Triturus; species Triturus cristatus. The sequence continues at coordinate 405,796,523 of NC_140583.1, read as the reverse complement.
AAGAATATAGAAGCCTATCCAAGTCAAGTGTTTGTTTCATGTGACCTCTGTAACTAAGCAATTCACATTTTATTTTAATACTTGCTGTAAAGTGCATCAAAAAGAAACCGTATATTTAGTAGTTCTTCCCTCATTGGGTAGAATAATTGCAGCACACTAGTTCTGTTAATTTTTGTTGTTGTTTGGAGTTTTTAATTGGATCTCTTTAGATTTTTAGACCATAATTTGTCCTAAATCACTGTTTAAAATTGCTTTTAATTCAAAAAATGACATGATTTTTAGGGCATTATGTTTCTTGGTTCACCATGAAGACTTGTGTAGAGACTACGTTTATAAAGTCACAAAAGGGTTATTTAAACAACCTAAAACAATAAACGTTTTTAACATAGCTCCTAATTTGAATGCAGTCTTGAAATACAATTTTTTTTTTTGCATAATCGCAGATGTTGGCTCCACTTGCAGTTTTAAGCTCTACTGCTGCAGAAGAAGTGTTTCTGCTACACTCAAATATAATATGAATTTTGTTTCAGTCTGACACAAAGGGTTGCCGTCTAAATGTACATGACCATAATTACGTCTAAATCTGGTATTATCGTCTGTCATTATAGAATAAAACTTTTCTTGCTTGATTCAGGCGTCGTGCACCCAGTCCAGGCATTGGTCCTTTACAATCTGTGGCGAAGCAGTGTGTGACTTTCTGGTCTCACAACTCCACTATGGCTATCCTCTAGCTCTCCACATGCCATTGATTAATTCATGAAAGAGCTACACAAATATTAAGGCCTAACCTTTCACCTCACTTACACTGGCTGCCTCTCCAGACCCTACTGCATCTTCTATTAGTGAGTTGACAGCAACATGTCATGCTAACCTGTACTAAAAAATCCCCAATCTTAGGTGGCCAATGCAACCGAAAAAGGCATTCCATTCCTATACCTGAAATTGAAGTACAAAATGGAAAAGACCAGAAAACGAACCTAAAGTTATGGACAGAGGATAAGGAATCGCATCCAGTTTTAAAATTTCAAATATAATCTATTTATAAATTTCATTTTGAAGCACCTCATCCGTCACCAGTACAGATTTTCCCAGCTCATGTATCTCTACCCATCTCATAGGCTGAGCCATTAAGAATCATTCTCTCCCTGCTGCTTGCCTATTGTATTCATGATTTTCAGCGTATCTAGTACAAAAATAAGCAGATAGGTTATTTCTAGAGAATGTTTCAAAATAGATATTGAATTGTATGATCAGTTATGCTGAAGGTTACAGTACCACCTGGGCAAGGACCTTATTATTATACCTCAGTTACTTCTTGCTCGTTTCCCCTGCTGTAAAATGGAAAATCCATAACATGTATTCACTGAGCACTATTCTGGTGGTTCTCTGCGATCTGGTAAAATATTGTGCTTTTCTAGATCACTCTCAATATACTCTAGTCTGAAACAAATGTTTGATACAGACCCATATTTCTGATATGTTATTTACAGAGTGTAATTTCACATCCTCCCAACTTGAACAATTCAATTTTGTTCAGAAGTTGTTTTACTAATCTGTATTTTGATTCGGATTTGAAAACTGCTTTTTGACTATTCAGGATTGTCATTCGGCTTATTATGTGACACATGCACATGATTTTACCATGTTTTACTTCCCGAAGGTCCGTTCTTGACGTCACATGAACATATAAAGGAGGCAAAATCTTGTAGAATATTTAGCCTCCGAGTTTCATTATTTCATAAGCAATTATCTCTCTGAAACCCCTAAAAGCGTTTGTCACGGCAAAATGAGATGCTGTTTTCGGTGTCATTTCTAGTATCCAACGAAATTAGCGCCTACACTAAAGCAGTTAGGACCAACCATGTACGTAGAAACTCAAACAGGCCTGTGAATAATTGGATCTTATTTACTTTTTGTAATGGTTTGATGGAATCGCCTTACTTGATTGTTTATTGACGAAATCTTCCTTACTTGATTGTTGATTGGTTCATTTTTATTACATTATTGAATAATATGCCTAAAAGCTTTTTTTTATATCTTGAGTATTTTTTTTTCTCTTTCTAGGATGATTGCCTCTTAAAGGTGTGGTATCCTCTTACCAGTTGGAAGTCTGCTATTCTGACCCAGGAAATTCAAGAAAAGAAAACCTCTCCACCTTCGTTCTCCTTTGTTTACTTGGCCCATCCTCGAGCTGTAACAGGATTTTCATGGCGCAATATGAGCAAATGTATGCCCAGGTCAGAAACCCCTTTGTGTCTTTCTTCTTATGACCTCATAGCATCCACCATTGATTACCATCCTTAGAACTGGCGATAAGCAATGGTTAAAGAACACTTCTTGAGGGGCAGGTTTTGGTTTGCAATATGTTTGACTAAAATGAATAGGTGCAATCTAAAAAGTTAACAGCAGCTTTCTTTGAAAAGTTAAAGATGTTTTTGAGGTGACTGTTGAAGAAAAACTGTTGAGAACTACTTTGTGTTTATTAGTATTGCATGGTAAATAGGTATTCCTTTACATTGCCTAATTAACTTAAATTTGCTGAGCACCATGTTAACTGACGGTCAATGCATATTCCTTTAAAACATGCTGGGCGTGTTTTTTTTTTAAATTCCTTAGCCTTTCATCTTACCTGTGGATGGCTATTTGGGATCTCTTCCTTTCCTTTTCATGATAACATAGCATGATTTTAAATATCAGATAGAGAAAATTTGTTGCAATTTCTTCTGCAGTAAATGTTTCATGCCGTCAAAGCCTAACTACTTTAGACAGTAATCACTGAGCATCCATGCCACAATCTCTTCGCAATAAGAGCCGTGCTGAATGCGATGAAATAAGACTTGTTCCCATGTACCAGTGGTGACCATTGTTGCTTAGGTACCTACTACTCGAGGCTGGAAAAGATGATTGGCATCAGTTACTGACTTCCAATGCTTTCTTCTTCTACCCGCCTAGTAGCAGCATCCATATGGGTACCTCAGGTGACATGTGTAGTGCAAGCTGTTTCGAGGTGCCAAGGAAAGGTTGGTCCTTTTCCATTCAAGCCAATGCAGATTTTTTTTAATAGGCTTGGGGCAAGCATTTGTCTTCCTAAAAAATGGAAATGGGCAGATAATGGCTTGAAATCAGACCTCTTGTTTCTTTCTCTACGCAGTGGGCCTCATTTGCATTTTTTTTTTTTTATGGCTTTAACTTACTTTGTGGCAGCCGACTACCTCCATTTACGCTTGTCTGAAATTCACAAAAGGAGTCCTGGCAAATGTAAATCAATTTAGTACTACGTTACAAGTCGTGTTTGTCTTGTAAGTTTGTGTGTCTTCACAAGCTCTGATCTGAACTCAGCCCCTTCCCATAAATGGTCAGAAATTTACTCCATCCCGCTCCCTTTCCAGAATGTATGTCAACGGTATTGTATTATCCCTAGTTTGGGGATGTAGAGGAAGGGCATTCATTCTCCACTAGGAAAAATGTTTTCACATAGAGAGAAAAAAAGTGTTTTTTGTTAGTTTTTTTACAGCAGGGTTCCTTCGCCTTATGCTTCAACCATAGTTTCTCTTTGCACATAATAATACAAGGTTTCCAAGCTTTTACATATGAAAGTTTAGATTTTATTAAGGGCACAGAGGTAAGTACAGTACGACCTTTTTCACTGGATTTAACTACAGCTTCGTGGGCAAACTCCTTACTTGTTTTAAATACAACTACACATCACTTTAAGCACTTTAAATCAACGTAGTTAATTTCCTTCATCTGAACAGCCAAATTAGCTTCTTGTGTTGCAGTATTGCTGCCTCGTGCCATTATTGAACCATGTCCTATTTTATCCTGCTTCTGTTTGTTGCCTACAAGAGATAATCAGGACCATGTTATCTCCAACTTAAATAGATTTCTGATCTACAAAACAACATTATTAATACAATCAAGATGGGCAAGTACCATGCCTGTAAGAAATTGGGTTACTGGTGAAGGGTGAGGGCGGGTTATTTATTTATTTATTTTATTTTATTTTATTTATGAGACTTGTATAGCGCCTGAATCACCTCAGAGGGTATCTCCGCGCTGAGTTAGAACGCCACTCGAGCAGCAACCACAATCCTTGTCAGGGTGAAGTTACAAGGAAACCCCAAATTAACATATGCTTAACCCGCAGCTAGCTTGGCACAGGCAGTCCGGCTTAACTTCAAAGCAATGCCTAAGGTATTTATGCATTATTTAAAACAGTAATAAAGTGAAAAACATACACAAGAGAAATCCCACACCAACTTAAATGGCTGTGCACTGGCGCTCACCGGGGACCCCCCAATAACCGCATGGTGGGGGGTGGTCAAGAAATGGGGTGTGGCCGAAGAAGATATAATCAGGCAGGAAGAAGCACGCGTGTGCGACGAAACCCCATATCAGTGGACTGGGCGATGATCCTCCATAACTTCATACAAACTCATGCTACCACGGGGAGACCCCACAGGCCACACAAAAGGAACCAGGACCCAACACACATCGCCCCCCCACCCCGCACTAGCTCACCCCTCCAGCCACCCCCAGTGGACCATTCCACCAGCAATGACGGGAACCATTGCCTGTAGATAACGGACCAAAGAGGAGCGGCGCCCCTTATCCCCATCCCCCCATCTCCCCCCTCCCCCTTCCCCCCACATCTTCCCGAGTTATATATTCCCAGTTCGGTTATGAACATGGATTACCCCCTCTGCACTACCACATACAGACAATAAAGGTCTAGCAATTGTCATAAGGGAATGGGTGACACAGTAGCCCTCTCGATGTCAGCTACAGGCATGTTTCCAGCATACCATACATAAGCAGAGCGGCACACCCCTCCTTTCCCCCCCCCCCCCCCCCTCATCAACGGACATGCAGCTATCCCCTGTTGAAATGTTGATACCAGATGTAATACATTGAAAAATGTACCTGATTGTTGCATAACATGTATGATAACTAAAAATATCCAATAAAAAGGTTTTCCAAAAAAAGGTAACTCAATGTTATCTTATGGGAGAGGCAGGTCTTAGAGTGAAAAACTAATTTTAGAGGTTTTCACTACCAGCACATGTACTTTTTGAATGCACTGCACCCTGCCCCTGTGCTGGTTAGGGCCTACAGTAGGGGCACCTTACAAGTATTAAAAACAAAGGTTTAGTCCTGGTAAAAGATTTTATTTATCAGGTCGAAATAGCAGTTTAAAACTGCACACACAGGCTGCAAATGGCAGGCTTTAGACATGTTTAATGGGCTACTGAAGTGGGTGGAATAACCAGTGCTGCAGGCCTACTGGTAGCATTTAATATACAGACCCTGGGTACATCTAGTTCCACTTTAGTAGGTACTCTCAAGTAAATTGAATGTGCCAATTGGGTATGAGCCAATGTTACTTTGTTTCAGGAAGAGAGCACAAGCACTTTAGCACTGGTTAGCAGTAGCAAAGTGTGCAGTTCTAAAACCAGCAAAAACAGGAGGAGTAAAGACAAAAGGTTATGGGAAAACCATGCCAACTATGTTGGGTCCAGCAATACAAAAATATAAATATTGCGAGTAGCAATTTATGGTGTTGCATCCATTAAGGTCTTAATGTTTCTGAGTAAGTAGTAGAATATTAAAGAACAGGTGTTTCTAGAAGAGTGTCAAAGTAGCAAATCCATGTCAATAGACAGTCTACTCCTTGAGGTTTGGTGAAGAGTGTCAGAAGGGCAATCCAGATGAATGTGTTTTTTGCCACTATCTTTAGTATATGCTGTGGGCCATCTACCTAGGAGGGGCACAGGGGCGACTTGTGTGGATGGTGAGTATTCTTGCAGCTGTATTGTATCCTTTGAGAGCAGCCCAAGATTGATACTAGTTAGTACATCTGACTGCCCGTATGGTGTTAGCACTATTTTTACAAACAACTTCTTCAAATCCGATTTCAGATGTGCTGCAAAAAGGCATAAACAAGCATGTTCTCATCAAATACAATTTCATAGCGCTGTTTGTACCATGGCAGGTACTCACTATCTTCCTTAGTTCTATGGTGATTTCAAAGGTTCTGTGTTTCATTGGAAGAAAGTTCAGAAACTTAGCTGTTTGAATAAAGCATGTGATCCTACCGAAGCAAGTTCTGGTGCCTTGAAGTACGCTAAACTGTGAATATATTTGTCAGTCTTGGCAGGGTTGTGCAATATCTGATGGTTGCCGTGGGCTTTATGAGGTATAGTAATTCTAGCAGTTGCTCTGAAAAATCCACCCAGAGCAGTACAGTCTTTATTTGTTTCACCTTACCTGTGTGATGGTAGCATGTATTAATTATTTCATCCTCTTTGGAAAAGCCAGGTCTTCAAAGCCTTCCTACATTGCGAGTGGTTTTTGATAATTCTCATCTCTGCTGGAAGAACATTCAATAGTTTTTCTGCTTGCACCTTGAACAATGTCCTACTGATGTTTTTATTCTTAAAAATAGGGATGGTCAGCTCTAGTGGCACCCTGGAGCAGATTGTTTCTTTCTGTTATACTCATTTTGTCTCTGCTTGTAAGGCTGGTCTTTTGCTGTGAATGGCCTATGAATGATGCACAGGGCCTGGTATTGGGTAGCCAATTAAGTGCTTCCAAAGCTTGTGAAATGTGCCCATGCATTAGTATTATTGTACCAAAACTGATGTTTGTGCCAGTCTTGCAAAGAATGAGGCTAACATGGCTGCTCAGATAACATAACATAACGTGTATTTGTAAAGCGCACGTTCACCCATGGGCATCTTGGCGCTCAATGACAGATGTTTCTTGTTACCCAACACAATGGTTCTCATTTTATCGATCTCCGATGTATGGAAGGCTGAGAGGACCCACCAGGATTTGAACCTGTGGCCATGAGGTCGAACACAGGCCCCTGCAGTGGATTGTGTTGATGTTAATTGGCTAAGCCCAATTCAAATATCTATAGCAGTGATTCTTAACCTGTAGCCCGGTGACCCCTGGGACTTCGTGGAGTATGCTCAGGGCGTCCTTGACGCCTTAGAAAATTAAATAATATTAACAGATTATTAAAGTGTGTATAAATAACAACACAAAGTGTGAAATTTGAAATTTTAAGATGTATTGTAAATGTTCAGGGGTTTATAATTGGAGGCTAAAAATAAGTTCGTATCCTCTGGTAGGTTCGTGGTGGCGTTGCATGTGCATCAAGCAGAACATAGTATGGACAATCGGTGGCCTCAATTGAATTTAGAAAAGCTCCAACCTTCCCATTAATCTTAAAATTTAGATTTTGTTTCAATTGTTTGTAAATGAAATCAAATAGTTTATCATTTGTGTACTTGTTTGATGAATGCTTGTTTCTGTATTTTTTTGTGGTTCGAATCATTGGAAATGTTTGGGCTGGGGTCCCAGGCTTCCAGTAATGACTAAGTGGGGGGGTCCCTGGATACCAATAATGCTTTACAGGCGATCCCCGGGCTACAGAAATGATTAATTGGGGTTTCCACAGATGTAAAAAGGTAAAGAACCACTGATATAGAGTACTGACAGATATTCTGATACTGATGACATGTAATGTGTTTAGTTAAGAGTTTTGTTGCTAAAGGTAGTAATGAAAGTAAAACATTATTCTCACATTTGTCCTCTCATAGAATTCAAGCTTTCTATTGCTAGCAGGTTTCCACTATCCAGGGGTCAGAAGACTGTTTCGAGTGTCTGGCATTGTATGCATCTATCTTTGTTTACAGTCCAGTATGTTGCCAGAACGCTGTTGTGCTAAACAATGTTTTTTATTTTTTGGAACAGATTTTTATAATGTCAAAAAACACAACCAAAACCACATGTTGGTACTTTGTATCATGCAGGATACCACAACAGTATATCTGACAACTTCCCCGGATGCGCCCTTCCAATCCTTCAGACCTCCCCTCACATACAAAGGATATACTACTTCTTGAACCCTGGCCCAGAAGTGCTTCTGCAGTCCCAAAGAGTGTGATGGAGGCCCCCATTGTAACTCACACCCCCTGTTACCACTGTCAGAGGGAGCCTGTCCCATCCTATGCATAAGCATTTTTTTGTGTGTAATTTTTTTATTGGAATAAAACAATACAGCGTATGCACATTTTGGACCAGAGGTTGGTAAACAACAGGCAATACAATGCAAGTTGGGAGGGAGGGAGGAAGGAATGGGGGAGAAGGCACATTACACATAAGACTGATGAAACCAATAATCCTAGTGCTGGAGCTCCCTCTATATATCGGGTGTCAAAGAGCCATCGGCCCAGTGGCCCACTTGGAGGAGGGGGTGGGAGTGAGGGTCCAGACAGCCAATCGGTGGGGGGGGGAATACATTCATGAGAACCAGGTGGTGTGGACAGTAGGGTCGGGGGGGGCACACGCGCTGTAGAAGGGGACCCCTTGGAACCAGGCCCGCGCGCTTCATGGCCCACCGTCGAGAGAGGAAGGATGGGTTCCCAGCAAGAATGCGTGATGGGTTATTGTGATTTGCGTCGGTGGGTCCCCACGTCAAAGGGGTCCATGTACCTGCCCACATAACTGCGTGTCTGGGGAGAAGGGGAGAAAGGGGTGGGGAGGGGAAGAAGCCGAGGCAACGGGGAAGGGTGTTTATGGGGGGAAAGGGGACATGGTGGGTGGATCAGAGTGAAGGAGGAGACTAGGAAAGGGGCAGGAAGGACGGGGTGAAGAAAGAAAGAAAAGGGGGAAGGGTAGGGTAGAGAGGGGTGGGCCATGAAGGAGAAAGGAGGCAGGGAGGTGTGATGAAGTGGGGGAGAACGGCAGTGTATGGGTGTCGAGGGTGGGGTGGCCCAGGTTCTCTCAAGTGTTTGTTGAGAGTTGACTGCACGACTGGCAAGTTTACTGGCCTTGGAGCTTGGGTGGAATGCAACAGAGGGAGTGGTAGTGGTAGCTCTCACTTCAGGGATCATCTCGTATAAAAGGAGCCCACGTCTGCGTAAACATCTCCGCGTGGTCCTGCAGATTGTAAATAACACTCATGCGACGCTGTTTGGATTGTAGCCACTGCCCAGTCCTCCTGAGAAGGGGGTGTGGTGACTGCCATTAGTGGAGGATGCATATTTTAGCCATGTTTCGGGCCGTGACATAAGCACTCTGGTATACTAGGACTGCACTAAAACGAAAACATACTCTTATGGTCATTTCCCTGGGTGACTGAATCACTTCCGCCCGTTCCTCAACATCCATAGCTCCTACATCTACCTTCCAGGCCTCCCGAAGCTTCAGGTGATGTGGGGCATTGTTAATCAATTTACTATTCGTAAGAGAGATCGCACTCTTACGCAGCTTTTCAGTCAACAGCCCATCCTCAAGAGCTGTTGCATCCTCCAGTAGCATGTTCTGCTATAGATGTGCTAATTAGGCATGTCTCAACTGATAGTATCGGAGGAACTCCCCATGCACTTGGGAAGTGCTATCCTAGCTGTTCCCCCGTCCCATAGGAGTTGACGAACCGTCTGGTTAATTTGTCCAAAGAACTTGGGCTGAACCGGATATTGCGAATTCTGTAGTGAAATTAGGAGCTTTGGCAAGGTCATTATTTTATACTTAGGCCGCCCTGACAAGAAGCGATAATGGGAGCCCCTACCAGTGTTGCCCATCGGCTCTGAAACGGTCCAGTACAGTGTGTAGATTGACTAAGAACTAGAGTAGAAGGCGCCTGGTAACATAAAGGCTGAGATATTTAAAGCCCATGTGTTCCATCGCTAGACCCTCCGGAAGGTGCCGGACTGTAGCCCATGCACATAAGGAATAGAAAAGGGATTTCCCAGTTGATCCGAAAGCCTGAGAAGGTCCCATAATTATGGAATATATGAAGTAGCCATTACAGGGTAGACTCAGGACTGGTCACGTACAGGAGGATATCTTAAGCATAAAGGGATATTCTGTCGTCCCAGCCCCCTCCCTAGTCCAGTCAACTCGCCAGCTGGTCCGCCTATACCCAACACACCAGGAGCTCTGGGGCCTGGTTCCCCGGTTTAGCAGGAACGAATTGGAGCATACCCGTGGACTTTGACCTCTGTATGACCAAAGCAATCTTCAGGCTGAGTTCTCTGCCCCGTCCCTAAATTCCTTTTGCTTAAGCCTGATACTATGACGCTGCTCTGGTGTAAGGGGAGCCCCCATATTAGTCTCAAGATCCAAAATGTATTCCTCAAGTTTATCAGCCCACTCCTGTGAGAAGTTGGCCTGATATATGATGTCACTAGTTCTAGTGTACACCCTGTATCAGTCCAAACAACCCTTATGGTGATTGGTTGTAAAGTCAACCTTATAGACCAGCTATCCTAGTGGTAGCATGGACAAGAGCAGTCTTAGGCTAAACTCTGTATGGCATGTGAAGCCAGCTGTTATACCATTTGTAATCCCTTGAATACCAAATGAAAGGACACCACAACAGATATATATAAAAATAGAATGTATTTATTCTAGTCAAAATACCCTCAGCACTCTTTATGAGATTCGAGGTAAGTACAACACAGTCTTATTTAAGCATACATTAAGTCACACAGGTAAGTAATACAATTAGGCCCTAGGGGCCACGCAAACCATATACTAAGTAAGTGGTATAAGAACCACTGTCACGAACACAGGATAGGCCTAGGCCTAGGGAATCGCTGGGGCTACACTATACTACCAAAGGTTAGGAAGTGGGAGGCCCACGAGATTCAGGTGCAGAGTGGAAACACTCACGCGTAATGCGTAGAAGTCGATAGAAATAGTAGTCATTTTATTTATTTATTTATTTCCCTCATTTGCCTTGACCTCAATATGGGAGATTCCACCCACCTTGCACGACGCAAGGGCGTGAGTTGTTATATTGGTGGCTTTCGCTGACTCCATCTAGGTATATTCCAACCTGCAGGACCATTATCGTAACTAGGCTAGACCCGGTCCAAGGAGTATTCGTGGCATAATCATAGGACCCGGGGGAAAAAAAACAAAAAACGGGGTGCTATCTCCATTTGATCAACAGATCCCAGAAAGCCAAGTTACGTTTACTGCATGATCTATTAAGGTCAGCTTTAGATGTTTCATATAGAGACGAGAGCCACCCAGAGTGTGATGGAGCTGTTTTCTCTACCCAATGTATACAAATTTGCCTTCTGGCCAATAAAATTGCGTAGAAGAGGAAGGACCTTGCTTTACCAGTGGTGTTATCTTCCAACCCAAAGATGACAAGTGGTAGAGTTATTGACAAGGATGCATTTAAAATGGAGTTTAATGTATTCTTCACTTCCTCCCAAAATCTGGCAATGTCAGGGCAATCCAAGAACATGTGAACATCACATGCTCCGATAAAATTACATTTATTGCACTTTTTGTCAGAGATACATTTAGACAATTTCAACGGTGTTGTGTATTCTCGGTGAGCTGAAAAGAGATGATTTCGTCTTAACCATGAAGGTTTCACGATTTTATGAAAAAGTCCGAAGGAGTTTAACCACATCTCCTCGCATTGGAGGCCAGTCACCCCCCCCACCCTCCCCCCCCATCTGGAAGGAGAAACTCCCCATCAATTTCCTCCAACAACTGCCAATACCATATGGCTACTTCTTTCCCTCTCATTGGTCGTTCCACTAACCGTTGCTCCAATATACTAGCCTTCCCAAGGTGGGCGTCTATGCGGCGTTGGGATCTCATCCAGCTTTCCAGTTGAATATACTTAAATCTAGAAAGCCCAGGGCCAACGCAATCGTATAACTCATCCCAAGCTATTAGTGATCCTTCGTTAAATAGCTGACCCCATCTTGTGAACCCGGCTTGTTCTATTATGGAGGACAGACTATCTCTCAAACATGGTGGTAGACCAGGCGAATCCCAGATTGGGGAGAAATTCGAATAGTAGGACAACCCCGATCTTTTTCTAATAATAAGCCAGGTTTTAGTCCAAGACTGTAAAGTTCTAAGTTTAATTTTTTAAAAGAATTTCTGACTCCCAAATTTGAACATGAATCCATCTACTGCAAGATTCGCCCCTGTAAGCATAGCTCTATACATTGACCCAGTAGGAAGATTAGATGGCATTTTTAAAAGCATCCTAGAGTGTGACATCTGGAATGCCCATGCATAGTACAATAGATCCGGCAAAGCAAGCCCACCCTTCTCTCTTCTTCTCCTCAACTTTTTCCATGCTATTCTGGTGGATTTGTAATTCCATATGAAGGAGTTAATTTCTCGCTGACATTTTTCAATTGTTTTAAGGTCAAATGCCATAGGGATAGCATTAAAGATGAACGTGAACTTTGGAAGAATACACATTTTGACCAAATTTACCCTGCCCATTATAGAAAGTGGCAAGTGAGTCCAAGATTTTAAAAGTCTTTTACTCTCACTATATATTCTATTCAAGTTGGTTTGACCAATGCTGCCCACTTCTTGGGTGACTCTTATCCCAAGATAACGCATAGAGGTTGAGATATTTACCCCAAGCTGTATATCTGATGGGTTCCATATCATTATTTCACTTTTACTTGCGTTAATTTCATAACCCGAGATATGGCCAAACTCTTCTGCCCGCTTAAAAACGACTGGAAGTACCTTTAGTGGGTCAGATGTAAAAAACAGGATATCGTCTGCATAAAGTGCTACCCGCCTTTCCCATTCTCCAAAGCTAAAAGATGGAATATTAGCCTCCTCCCGCAAAAGCTGGGAAAACGGTTCAATATATAAATTGAAGAGGAGGGGGGAGAGCGGACAGCCCTACCTTGTACCTCTGGTTATATTAAAGGCATCCGTCAAAACCCCATTGACCAATAACCTGGCCGAAGGGGCACCATAAAGCTGGTTTATAGTTCTGCGAAAACCCTCCCCACAATTGAATTTTTTAAGTACGTCATTCAGATAGAGCCAGTTGACTCTATCAAAAGCCTTGGTTGCGTCTAAGGATAGGGTAGCTAAAGGTAGGGAAAAGGCTGTGGCGATGTCTATGGCCCCTATCAATTCATGTGTTAAGTCTGATAGTTGTCGACCTTTAATGAATCCTTTTTGATCTAAATGAACTAAGGTACCAATAACACTAGCCAGTCTTACTGAAATAATTGTTGTAAAAATTTTATAATCATTATTTAGTAGTGATATTGGTCTATATGACCCGCACTCAAGGGGAGATTTCCCTAATTTCGGGATAAGTACAATTGTAGCCTCCCCCCAAGATTTAGGCGGTAAATCTCCTTCTATTAGGATGCCATTAAATAGGGCCGTCAGCACGGGGTCGATGACAGTTTCTAATGATCTATAAATCTCCCCCGGCAGACCATCTGGACCTGCCGCTTTCCCTTTTTTCGATTGACGAATAGCTTTTTTCACCTCAGCCTCTGTTATCTCAGACTCTAAGGACTTACTCTGTGTTGTTGAGAGGGTTGGAAGCGTGATAGCTTCCAGCTATCTATCCCTTGCCTGCTGGTCATTGGGAAGATCTTCCCTATATATCGCCTCAAAAAATTCAAAGAAGGCTCTACCTATATCTAGGTTAGTGGAGCTTGCCGTGGCCTCTCTCTCTATCCTGATTTCCTTAATATATTTGAGGGCTTGGTCAGATTTTATTTTCCATGCTAACACTTTTCCTGCGGCTTCTCTGAATTCAAATTGGGAAATCTTAGTCGCTTCCCACCTTTTATTTACTCTCTCCTGTAGGATATTTTCCAGTTGTGATTTTAACTCGGCCAGTTTTTCCTGTTCCTCTGATGTTCCTGAGGACGGGTCAATCCTTAACTCTGAAAATGTCATGTCTTGCTCTAGACTAGCTACCCTTTCTCTATAGATTTTTCGCCTATAAGAGGCTCTGTTAGTAATCTGACCTCTTAAAAAGGCCTTGAATGTCTCCCAGACAACAGCTAGGCCTGCAGAGTCCCTATTTATATCAAAAAATACTAAGGACTCAGCTACCAGAAATTCAACCTCTTGATCTTCGAGCAAAAGTGTCCGGTCAAAAGACCAGGATGGGTGTTTAATGTTGTTTTCCGATCTCAAAGTGAATGTTAGTGCGGAGTGGTCTGACAAGTGTGATGGTAAATAGTCTATCATTGTCAGAGTGTCCTTTAAGCAATAGCTAAAAAGAGCATAGTCAATTCTGGATTTGTGTTTAAAGCGACTATTCCGAAAGGACACCCCTAACTTATTGCCAACTCTTTCTCTCCACAAATCTGCCAAGCCAAGTTGTGTCATAATTGTAATAAGGGTTTGCCTAGATTTGACAGAACTACAAGTTCTAGATTTTGTCGATTTATCCAGCCTGGGGTTAAGGACGATGTTAAAATCCCCCATCCAAATCACTGGATCCTGGAGTAATACTAGTTGATTTCTGACAGCATCCAGATGCAAAGGATCATCTGAGTTGGGACCATAGTAACCCACTAAGGTACGGATCTGACCATCCAGCGAGACTCTCACTAATAACCATCTCCCTGAGTGGTCTTCTTTGCAGTCCAGGATTTGCGCTTTTTTAAAAATGAATATTACCTGATGTTAGCATTGTGGTCTGTGGAACAGAATTTATCGATCCACCTCTGTTTTTTAAGCAGGGTAATGGCCTCTGTTTTAAGGAGATGTGTTGCCTGGAGAGCTATGATCGGCGCTTGAGAATCTCTCAAATATTGTAGAATACGATCTCGTCTACCTCTCACACGCAGACCATTAACGTTCCAGGACATATAATGAATAAATGTAATGCTCCAGATACTATCCCTAACTCCTTCATTCTTTTATACCCCGTTTGGTGACATCTTGAATTTAGCATGTTAAAAGTCTGAATTTGGAAAAAAGGACAGGCTGAAAAAATAAAAAGGGCAGACAGATGAGGATTTTTTGCTGTATTAACCTTCCCCCCCCCCCCCCCCCTCCCCTCCCCCTGGAAAACCCACCCCTACTTACTCTGGCCCCGTTTTGCTTTCTGTATTTCACTCACGATCTTTAGCATTACTACTCTAGTGCTGAGTGGCCGCGCCCCCTGACACGCCCCCTTCATCCTGCAGCTCAAAATGACGACCGGGATGCGTCCGTACAGCGGGTGTACCAAAGGGAAGCCCTTCTGCGCCCGTCAGTGCCCAGAACACAACCAGCGCCAGCACCCCTGTCCATTTTATACCAGGTTTCATCCCTAAATGCTCTTATACCAGAGAAGCACTGCTGTCCTTACATCTGGCAAGTAAGTCCCCACACTGCAGGATTCTGCAACCTGGGGACCATGCGAACAACAAGGTCTGCACGGCCTGTTAACTCACCCCAAGTAATGTAAAAGCAAAGGAAAAAGTTCCTCTAAACACAGAGCTCATCACTAAACAACCAGCCAAACCCATAACATGTTTGCTTGTCAACTCCAGATTGTTAGTTAAAAATAGCATGGATTTCTACATTTTTATTAAGCAACATCTCATTGATGTAGCTTTTTTAATGGAAACTTGGTTAAATCCAGGCTCAAGGCCAGATATCGCCCTGCCCTCCAAATATTCCATTCTTAGGTTAGACAGACTGGTGAGCAGAATAGGTGGTATCGCTATCATTTTTCAAAAAAAAAATTCTATTAATAGCACGCCTTTTCCCTTTAATGAGGACTACGAAGCATTTACTTTCAAACTAAACTTAAATGCTAAAAATACTCTGAATGGCATTCTCGTTTATTGTCCTCCAACAAACAAAACCCAATTCTCTAAATTTATTGACACCTGTCTTGAATCCAGTTTCTGTCACACAAATTTCACCGTCCTCTGTGATTTTAAGTATCGTTTGGAAGACAGTTCTGAGAAAGAGGCCTGTTATCTTATAAACATAATGTCTAGTTTCGGCCTGAAACAAATCGTTAGCTGTCCCACCCACAAAGCCGGACACGCTTTCGATGGAATCTTTACGGACTACCTCCTCTCTCCTTCGGCAAAGCTCTCCCACTCACCTGGGATGATCACTCAACAATTCTATTTAATATTAGCATTGGAAATCCATATCCCACTGTTTCCTCTTCCTTACAGAACACAATTAGACCAATTTGGGTTCCGCCAAAAGCACAGTCCCGAAACAGCCCTTATTATGGCAGCAGAGAATATAAGATCCATCACTGACTGGGGTGACAGTGCGGCTCTTGTTTTATTAGATCTGTCTGTGGCATTCGATACTGTTAACCACAGGATCCTCATCAAACGCCTGCATGATCTAGGTATCCGAGATACGGACCGCTCTATCTCTTCTAGCCTCTTTCATTTATGAGAGCGAACAGCGAGTCACCATAAATGGCTACATATCTCAATCTTTTCCACTTCCATGCGGTGTCCCCCAGGGTGCATCCCTCAGCGCCACTCTTTTCAATCTCTACATCATTCCATTAATCAAACTGATCAGGAATTTCGGTTTCACTGTGGTATTATACGCCGATAACACCCAAATCATTGTATCAGTATCTGACAATCCTGCCACGACGGCTGAAAAATGTCGAAACTGCATGGCAAACATCAGTTCATAGATGAGTGAAAACTGCCTTAGTCTCAGCTCGGGCAAAACCGAGGTCACTATGTTTGGCAAAAACAGCACCTTCTGGTCCCTGGACTGGTGGCCACCTAATCTTGGCCAGCTTCCAACACCAGTAGAAAAAGTTAGGAACATTTGAGTAAACTTTGATAAGAGACTCATGTTTGAACACCTAGTTAATCAAATTGCATCTGCACTGTTTTACCTCTTAAAGATCATTAGGAAAATTATGCCTTTCATTTCATCTCTCCTTCAAAAATTGGTGGTTACAGCACTCATCTTATCTAAGCTAGACTATTGCTGGGGACTGTACGCCAATTTACAACAGAGATTTTTGAGGAAACTTCAAACCTTACAAAACGTGGTAGCTCACCTATTTCTTAACATCCCTAAACATCAGTCCGCCTCCTGGGCCTTACAGGAACTCCACTGGCTACCAATTAAAAAAATAATCACCTTTAAGGCTCTTTGCATTGCCTATCGGGCCCTACACAACTCTGGTCCACAATTCTTTGCACAAAACATCATCTGGTACAGACCTTCTAGAACACTTCGATCTGCGGTTAATAGACTCCTGGTAGTACATACATTTAAGAAAGCACTGTGGGGAGGAAACAGTTTTGTGATTAGCACAATAAAGATATTGAACTCCCTCTTTCTTAACCTTAACCTTCGTCCGCCTTTGAATTCCCTTCAATGTGAACGCCAACACATTGATGACTCAGTGTATGAATAACTTGAGTCCTTGTTAGGCCTTCTTTCAGCTTTGCCACTTGTTCCCAAAGCATCTTGTGCTTTACTGTGCAACCTGTGGAATCCCAAAATCCATTTTGGCTCCAATAATGTAAATATGTGTTATAGGACTGGACACAGTAAAATGAATTGCTCACAATTAGTGTGGGAAATTCATGGTCCGTATTTTTTAGTTCTAGTATCAGGGGTTTGAGTTTCGCCAGCTGCACCGTACAATCCCCTAGGTATTGAGTGTGTGTTTTCCCAGGATGGAACTTTCCATCATGCATGCATGTTTCATTCCTACAGCCTGTTTGCCTTTAGCTCCTGCTGCTGGCTGTTTAGTGTGTTTTCTTGCCTCCGATGGAGTCCTTACACTGCACAGAATGATGGACTATTATGCATCTCACAGATTAAGTTGTTTATCTCTTTATGCAATTGTATACAGAAAGCACTTATGTTTTATTTTATTTTTTTTATTTTAAATGCTGCAGGCTTTACAAAATATTTTAGTCAGGGTTCAAAATGCAGGCAGTTCTCTTAGCTTTACTAATTCTCATCTTTAATATTTGCATGGTAGATCCTTCAAGTTTGTCTACCAACCAATCCTTACAGGAACGAAAAACATCAGATTTTTAAATAACGTAAACATTATTTGTGTCTCGTTACATTTCTGCCATTAGACAGTTTTGTTGAATGAAACTATTTTATTCATCTGCAGGGGTTCGGTGTGTAATGTATTGCTCACCTCATGTCAAGACGGCATCTGTCGTTTATGGGCGGAGACGTTATTACCGGAAGATAGCCTTTTTGGAGGTCACATTTCTGAAGAAAGTACTGCAAGTATAATCAGCAGCCTGCCCCATGCCGAAAGGCAAAAAGACAACGTGCAACATGCATTGGAGGTAATATGATTGTACTAATGCATGTACTGAAAAACCTGTTCACGTGCAACATGTTTAAAAATAAGTGATCAGCTGTGCTTGTATCCTTTGCTTGAAATCGAATGTTTGATGTTAGTTTCAATATGTGCACATGCAAAATGTATGCATTTTAATTCATTAACTCCGATTACTGAAGTGACTGGCATGCATTTCTGATGGCTTGCTTCTCTTTCTTATTTTTCATTTTGTTTCTTATTAACTGCAGACAATTAACAATTTAAAGCGTTTGAGACGAGCCCAAAGAAGATCTTCAGTTCTTGCAGCTCACACTGAAATGGCAGCTAGTCAAGAAGACACG
This sequence comes from Triturus cristatus, assembly GCF_964204655.1. Lineage (NCBI taxonomy): Eukaryota > Metazoa > Chordata > Amphibia > Caudata > Salamandridae > Triturus > Triturus cristatus. The sequence continues at coordinate 405,778,100 of NC_140583.1, read as the reverse complement.
CTTGAAGTGCACCATTATGTTTCTCACCATGCCAATTCCCTGTGTCACTTTCATATAGCAGCATGCATCAACCCAGCCACAGGTCAGTTACTCCGAAACCTGCACAATTCAATAACTCCATGTCCTTCTCCGCTTCTCCAGCCATTTTGTAATGCCGTTGCATTGGGATTATGTTAAAAAATATAAACGTGCAGGGTTGCAAAGGCTGGTTAGATGGAGCTATGCTTAGAGCGAGTGGTGAAGGTAACCGAGACATACGGGCAAAATAAATAAAGACCTTGAGAGACAGTTTGAAATGAGTAATTTACACAGGCACAATGAAATGTTAGGAGGAAGGAAAAAGAGCGATAGAAATGTAGAGGGTGAAGGATCGAACAGTAGGCGAGCGTTCAAAACGAGGTGGTTGAGAAATAAAAAAAAAAAGGCACAGCTGCCTGTGATCGATGTGAATGTTACTGTAGGTGTCCATAGGAGTTTGAAACATTATCCAGCAAAATAAGGGTATCTCTCTCGGACCTTCTTTTGCCATGGTGCCCAACTAGAGGGAACAAACAGGTTGTCCATTCCGTCACATTTTTAGGTCTCGCCTGGCGATAGCAGCGCATGCGCTGCCCTCGCCATGCGAGTGCCTTTTGCTATCGATTCTCTCAAAGGCTTACACGCACAAGTAGGGATGGACAAAGATGGCTGCTCTCGCCATTTGTCCAAACCTAATAGCATGCGCGTGTCTGTACGGACTGTGGACAGTCCGACGCCATCTTGTGACAATATCTTTCTATTGTCATGGCAACCAAGCTTCTTATCAGAAGCTTGTCACGCTGCCATGTTTTTATAGTGCGAACTTCACCCGAAGGTATCTGGTATCAGAGCGCTTCTATTTCTCCTTGTTTATTTTTATTTATTTAGCTTTTAAGCACGGTCTGCAGTGTCTGGAATCCACTGAACCGCATTATTGAAGGACATAAATTATTTCAAATAAAGTGAGCAGCATATTTTCACGTTCTCGTTAAAAGTGAGACATTGCTCTTTCAAAGACCCGATCCTGAGATACTCCTCCTATCATTACATTATCATTAGACGAGAAGACACCCGCCTAGACAAACACTTAAAGTCTCACTTAGTGTGCGGTGCCTCACAGCTCGGGTTGTTTGTCTCACTCGCTGAGCGAGACACATACTTTGGGACGCAGACAAAGGCAATACGTTTCCTTTTCACTTGGTGCAGTCTCATGAGAATGCCGCTGCCCGCGTCCCACGCAGGGGGACATCAGCAGGGCAGCTCTCTAGTGGCCACCCGTCGGAGCCTCCCCCCCCCCCCCCAGCCCCCCTGTTCCTCCTCTCTCGAGAGGCCGCGCCTGGGGAGGGGAGGCCCCAATGGGCATTGCTGGGGGAGGCGTGCCGCGGGGGGCTGGGTGGGGCGACCCTATTTAAGCGTCTCGCCCCCGTAGATCGCCCTCTGCTTCCTGCGCACTCTCCTGGCCGCGCGAATTCTGGCCGGGCGAGATCTGACGCCGACTCGTCGTGCTTCGAGACCGCTGTGGGAAGGACCACGAGGTTAGTTATCTCGACACCCGCCCTCCTCCCCAGCTGGGTCCCACCACTTAGGGACCGGTCCCAAGCATGTTCTCACCCGGGCCCGAATTTAGACTAAATAACACCTACCATTTAATTACAGAAGTAAAAGGGCAAGTCCTCATGGGAGGTTACAAATGAAGACAAGCCGTTACTAAGGAGGAACTAATAAGCCTATTAACGAATAAGAAGCCAGCATTTACAAAGGACAGTGACACAAGCCAATGAAAAATATGGGCGGAGAGTGGGCGGAGCTTCAAGTCCATACGCTAATACATTATGCCTTGCAGAGCAGCGCATGCGCTGACCAGGCTTGACCTAAAAACAAAGAATGAGTCTTGATTGCTGATTGCTGCATGTATGGGTTGTGCCAAAGTGTTGAAGTGCTATCTGTAACAGACACCTGAACTCAAGCCGCCACCCAATATTAATGGTTTTCCCTCCCCTCCAAAATGCTGGGCCATCTTTGGCATAGTAGGACACACCCCTGGCGTAATAGTTGTGCGTAGCATATTGTGGCCATTATTGTTGTGATTTCATTGTATGCATGGTAGATTGCTGGTCCTGAGATAATGCTGCTAATTCTTGCTGTGTTATGAGCAACCATGGCATGATGGTGCGCACTACGGTGTAATGCTGGGCCTCGAATAATGGTGATAATTCTTAGCATTTTGCGGTCGTCGATGGAATGATGGTGTGTCCCCTAACTTAATGGTGGAATTCCTGAAATAATATGGGCGAACCTATCATGGCGTGATGATGATACGTGGGCATGAAAGGCAGAATTTGTCAATGGGTGGAAACAGTACGAGTGAACACTTCAAAGATGTCACACTGATGTTTAAGCAGCAAACGTATTTAGTATATAAGAAAAACCTTGAATTCAGCATAACTTTTTTTGTAGACGGCAAGCTTTTGTTTTTGGAATTTTTTTTTGCCAAAATGAAAAGCTTATATCTGATAGCAAAGTGTTTTATTTAAATGTATTTTTTAAGAAACTGACATGCTCATGTATGGGACATATTGATTTCCAAATTCATTATTTAAAACTGGCATTAAAGTGATAATTAGTTCCGAGTTCAGAAGACTTAACGTTGATGTTGGTTCCTTGGTGTTAGCGAGCACCGATTATTTTATCTTTCCAGCTATTTATCATCTGTTAGTGAACCGTTTTATGATCGTTATTATCACTGCTGTTGTCTAAAACATGAGGCAATAAGTTTTGTGCAACCAGTCTACTGCTCAGGCCTGTACGTGTTGTCTAGCTTTTAGTAGTAATAGTATTGCTTTTTGAGAATATAATATCAGTCTGTCGCTGCAGTCTACTGTCTGTGATTGTGAGATGTGTGCAATTGATAAATTATGATTGAGAATCTGCCTAAAAGGGACAAGAGGCAAAAATTAATGTAATTGAAATGTAATTAATTCTATGAGAAATATTATGGCATGTGAAGTGTACTGCCCCTCACCCCCAAGATTGGCCATTCTTGTTGGTTTACGAAGGTCAGCTTATCACCAGGTTGTCTTAGACAAATCTTCTCGCCATCTAACTGCTTTTGTCACTCCAGATGGAACTTTTCAGTTTTGTAGAATGCCTTTTGGCATTTCATCTGCTGCAGCAGTCATTCAGAGATTGATGTCAAGCATGTTTCATCACATACCCCAAGTAGCAGTATTTCAAGATGATATCTTGGTATTTACAGAAAGTGAACCAGAACATAATACTGTTGTGAATAATGTTTTGAGCATACTAGAATCTAGAGGAGCCACCTTAAGGAAAGACAAATGTATTTTTAAAACAAAAGAAATAGAATATTTAGGTCATGTCTTTTCAGCTGAAGGTGTAAAGCCCAAACCTTGCCTTGTAAAAAGTATTTTGGATGCACCGGCTCCAAAAAACAAAGAACAATTACTTTCTTTTTTGGGACTTTGTGAATTCTATGCAAAGTTCTTAAAAAACTTTGCCAATCTAACTGAATGTTTCAGACCTCTCCTAAAGAAAAATGTGGCGTTCACTTGGTCAGATTCTTGTGATCAAACCTTCAAAGTCATCAAAGAGAGGATTGTTGATGCCCCTGCAATCTTTTTCTGAGAAAAGACCCATTGTCATCACAGTTGATGCGTGTGAATACGGTTTAGGGGCTGTTCTCACTCAGGCTGAAAATGGACATGAGTTCACTATTGGTTTTTCTTCCCATACCCTAAGACATCCTGAACATAAATATTCTGTAATTGAAAAAGAGTTGCTAGCCTGTGTGTGGACCGTAGAGAAATTCAAAGCATATGTGTTGGGCAGACACTTCACTTTGAAAACTGATCATTGTCCTTTAGTGAACATTTTATCTGGAAAGAGAATTAAACGAACAACAGCTAGAATCTCTAGACTTGCAACCAAATTGTTCGAATTTTCATTTACAGTGGAATATATACCAGGGGGAAAAACTACCGTGCAGATTGTCTTTCTCGACTTCCCATTGATGAATCCGACAATCATGATTGGAAGGCCGAAATTGAAGAATGCTTCATTACATATATAGGGGATGCAAGATTTTCTGAAAATGACTGGATTACTGCCATTCAATCAGATTGCATTTTAAACGAAGTCATTACATTGGTAAAATCCGGTTGGCCTAAAGAATCCCAATTAAAGAGTGACTTGCAGCCCTTTTGGAAAATCGCAGAAATCTTTAGGAGGTAACCTACTAGCTCATGGAGAAAAACTAGTTGTACCTTTTTCTCTTCGTCGACAAGTAATAAATTTGGCACATAGTGGTCACTTAGGCACTACCTTGTCTAAGAGAAAGGTCGGAGAAAGATTCTGGTGGCCCCGTATGGACTCAGAAATTAAAGATTTGTTTCAAATTGCATTAAATGTAAGTCAAGTGACAAAGTGTTGATAACTGAACATCAAGTTGAGTCAGACTTTTTGGGCCCGTATCAAATTTTACCCTACAATTTAAGATACTTCATTGTAATGGTAGATCACCTCTCTAGATAGGTTGAAGTTGAACCTGTGTCGGAACCTACCACAAAAAAAGTACTTGAATATTTTCAGAAAGTTCTTTCTAAAGAGGGTCTTCCAGAGGAATTACTCACTGATAATGGGGTTCAATTTGTATCTTCTGAAATGTCTTCTTTCCTAGAGAATTGTAAGATTAAACATTTAAGAACACCACTATATCATCCCCAGAGCAATGGAAAAGTTGAACGCTTCAACAAAGTGTTAGTTGAGTGTATTCAAGCTTCAATTAAGAGTAACATGAATGTTGCACAATCAATTCAAGAATTGGTTTGGTCACACCGTACCACACCGCACTCAGTCACTGGCAAATCTCCATTTGAATTTATGAGGGGTAGAGAGGCTGTCACTGAGTTATGTCCATTTTGGGTTTTAAAAGTGTTGCCTAAACCAGGGGATGTCAATAGCTGGTGCAAATCTGCTGAATCTAACTCCAATCTATTCAATTTAAAAAAATTTACAAATAAAAATTTTGTTCCTATGAAGCCCTGCAGGTTAAAAATAGGAGGGAGACTGGGTTCGTGTCAAAAATCCCATCATGGTTTGGAAAGGTTTTTCAAAATTTAAGGATCCTGTTCAAGTTTGTGAAATAAGGAAAAACTCTGTCAAACTTTCTGATGGGAACTGGTGGGGCATTACTCGTGTAGCTTTAATTCCCCGTAATTTTTCTGTTCCAAAGAAAGTTGTAAATTACCCTAAAAAAAGTTCTGTTCTACATAGAAGTGATCGTGTTCACTCGAGACCTAAAAGTTTTCATGGTTTTGTTTCTCATTAAAGTTTTAAAGGAGGGGGGGTGATGGTTGGTGTATTCTAACTTGAATCAATTTACTGTTTTTTTTGGTTATTCACTTTCACTCTGTTGCTTAATCGCTTCTTATCTCTAAGGGAAAGTTTTATAGTATATTTTGTTATCTTAGAAATGTATGTGTTTAAGAATATTTTAGAGTTTAATTTCTGTTTTACTGTTTCTTCCTATTTTTATCTTTTCAAAAAAAGGGAGTGTGTGGTAATGTGTGTTCACTAAGCCTTTGTCTTAGAATGTAATGAGCTCGTGGAGCAAGAGATGAGTGTTCTATCTCTAACATTCCTTTCTGTGTCAGTTGCTCCAGAGCCCCTTCTTACATGGATGTATTTACTTAATAAACCTTCTTCCTTGAGCATACCATAGTAAGAGTCATCTCTACAGAAGTGTACTGCCCCCCACCCCCAATTTTTATGACCCGCCTGCTTAACCCAGCGGCTTCCTAAACGTTGTTCATGGAGGGTGAGCTGACAATGCACCATTGTCCTATTAGGTCAATTTAACCCATTCCAGAATTCCTGGAGATGGTCGGCCCCGTTTGACACGTGACAGTTTAGGAATGCTTCTTGAACACACCTTCGACCCTACTGCTTTTTAACTTATTTATCTGAAAATTGGTCTGCAAATGGACTATGTTTATGACGACCAAAAGTAAGCAATTTTGAATACAAAAATACTCCTGCGATATAAACGTATACATTATTTTATTGGAATACACGTACATTGTTGGGAGCTGACTAATGTCCATTGAATGAACATGGATATCAAATTTGTGGTGTTATACCTGATGAATTTGAGTACAATTTAAAGGCATGTTGGCATGCTTAGGTTACGAAATAGTATTCTTATTGAAAGCTTAACATGTATGTGTTAGTGTGTGCTAAATTTGAATACGAAAGTCAATTTAAAAATGCCTGAGGAAACTTTACTGCCAAATTCAGTGACCATTTTAGAAAAAACACAGAATATTAGGAAATTAGTGTAATTCTGCTTGATGTATGTGCAGTCAGCTCTGTTTAATCACCACAGCGATACAAGTGAAAAGGTTTGTCGTTTATCATTTGGATTACTAGTTTTGAGTTTTACTTTCCCACTAGTATGTATCGATATTGTTTATATTTTCTCAGTGTTTATATTTCTGCATTTCCATTTCGTGTATATTGTGCATTTAGTTTTATATTCACTGAAAAAACCGTAGGTTTCAGGTGCGTTATAGTTAGCTGGACTTTTCACTCGTACAAAACCATTGAAAATCCCCCGTTATAGTTAGTTCAGCTAACTATAACTTGCGCACCCACAATGCACTGCTGATGACGTCACATATTACATCATTCATGTCATGGTCAGTGACATCACTCATGACATCTCAAATGTCATCACTGATGACATCATCCAGTGAATGTGTGTTTTTCTGAAAATTACATATGTTTTATATAGGTATATCTCAAGGTCGATGGAAGAATAAATGGGTATATAAGTGTCTAAATGGATGATTTGTTTTTGAAAAATTGATTGTATAACTGACTGATTAAGAGTATCTTAGTGAATACATGGCTTAGTGAGTAATGTTTAAATATGTAAATTACTGTATTAGTCTCTCACTTTGTGTATAAGTGGCTGCATGGGTTGGTGAGTAGCTACATGAGTATCTATATAGGTTATTAGTTGGTTTTTTGAGTATCAGTATGAGTGTCTAAGTGTCTGTATGGTTCGGTGGGGGGTATTATGTAGTGTATAGGTGCATGAATGAGTGACTCACTGTTTGTATGTATTGAAGACAGCATGTGTGCAGGACTGTATGGGTGGATGAGTGTGTGCATGGGTGTGATAGTGAGTGAATGACTGTCTCAATAGTGTCTTTATGAGTAACTACATATGTTTTATTTTTGATAAACACGTTTTTATTGTTTTCAGCAGTGTAACAACAGAAACTGTCGGGCCCCCCAAATCCCCACCACACAGCAGTACAGTAAAAAGCGCACCACATTCCCACCCACCCCTCAAAACTCTTCCCCATCTCCCAAACCACCCCGCTAAGGTATGTTGCCCAGCCATTTCCCCCAAACCTTCCGGTATTTCTTGGGACAGCCACGTGCCTGATAAAGAGTCCGTTCCTGCGCCGCACACCAGTCCACCCCGGCGCCCCACTTAGCTATGGTCGGCGGCTGCGGTTGCTTCCACGCCGCCGCAATGTCTCGTTTAGCCACCATCAAGGCCGTCATGAGGAACAGCTGTTCCGGGCGCGTGCCATCTAAACCATCCGTGATGCCCAATAGGGAATGTCTAGGCTCATGCGGCAACTCCCACCCCAGGACCTCCGTAAGCTCGGACTCAATGCCCCTCCAGAACCCCTCCAGCCCCGGGCAAGACCACACCATATGAAGGAAGTCGGCCGGCTCGGAGCCACAGCGGGGGCAGGCCGCGTCCCCGGGAGTCCCGCGCCGTGAAGGCGGGCCGGCGTGAGATAAGCAGCATGTAGGTAATAAATTTGGACAAGTCGCAGCCTAGCGGAGGCCATCACCAAGCGGGGGGCCATAAGGGCGTCCCGCCAGTCGGCCTCGTCCAGGGGACCCACCCAGCCAGCCCTCCCAACGTTCCTTAAGGCCCTCAAGGGATGTAGGGGTACAGTTAACGAGGGAGCGGTAAATCCTGGAGACGCCCCCGCTCCCCAAATTGCCCAGCATGACGTGGGCCTCCGGAGGGCTGTGGTCCGGCAGCCGGACGTCTAGTGGAGTCTAGGTGCGTACAGCGTGGCGCAGCTGGAGGTATCTATAGAATTGGGAGGAATGGAGGGAGAAGCGCGCCTGCAGCTCTGAAAAGGAACACATTCGCCCGCCCCGCCAGACGTCCCCCAGCTGGGAAATGCCAATTAAGTCCCACGCTCTAAAGCCTTCCAGCTCCGTGACCTCCCGCAACCATGTCCCGTGCCACAGGGGAGAGACCCGGGTCAGCCTCCGCGTCCAGCGGGTGTGACGGAGAGCCGCTCGCCAGGACAGGAATACGGCCCTGGTGATATCCGGGCAAGAGGCGGGGACGGAAGCGCCGTACAGGCGGTCCTGAATACCGGAGAAACCCAAATCCCCGAGTTCCACTCTGTAGGCTGGGTCAGACCAACCCCCCCCCCCCCAAACCAGTCATGAATGACCAGAAGGCGGGTGGCCAGATAATAAAGGTAGAGGTCGGACATGCCCAGGCCCCCATCGAAGGTGGGTATGCGGCACGTCGATAGAGCCAGCCGGTGCCTCCCGCTGCCCCAGAGGAATCTCGTCGCCATCCCGTCCAACTCGCGGAACCAAGATCGCGGAAAGGATAGGGGGGTGTTTTGCAGCACGTACAGAAACCGGGGAAGAATCATCATTTTATAGAGGGCCACCCTCCCTAGAGGATTGAGGGGTAACTGGTGCCAACGCGCCAAGTCCGCCTTGGCTTTCTTCACCAGGGGGGTGACGTTAAGTGCCCAGCTCAGCTCCGGGAGGAGGGAGACCCAGATGCCCAGGTATTGAAATGACAACCGGCGGAGAGGGATGGTCTCCTGCCAGTCAAAACACTCCCTGGAGGGGTGCAACGGGACCAGGACCGATTTCCGCGAATTGAGGGATAGACCAGACGCCCGGCCGAAACGGCTCAGGATGGAGAGGGCACGGGGTCCGGAGTGCGCCGGGTCACTCAGATACAGCAGGACGTCATCCGCATAGAGTGCGATTTTGTCAGCCTCTAAGCCAGGCCACTCCCAGCCCCGAAGGAAGGGGTCAGATCGAATCAGGGCGGCCAGGGGTTCCATCACGAGGGCGAAGAGAAGGGGCGATAGTGGGCAACCCTGCCGCGTCACTCGGCCGACCCGAAATGGCCTCGATAGCACTCCATTAACCAAAACCCTGGCGCGGGGCTGGGCATAGAGGACATGCACCATCCCCACGAACCGGGGGCCAAAACCCACGTGGGTCAGGACCTCAAAGAGGTATGTCCACCCCACTGAATCGAAGGCCTTCTCGAAATCAACGAGGAGGAGAGCGAGGTACGGAGACAGCCGATGACGATGGGCCAGGGCCACATGGAGATGGCGAAGACAGTGGCGGGTGCCCCGAGCGGGCATGAACCCACACTGGTCCGGGTGGACCAAGGTTGACAACAGGGGCCGAAGCCGTTGGGCCAGGACCGCCGCGTAGAGCTTCACATCCGTGTTTATGAGCGAAATGGGACGGTAGGCCTCCCTGTCGGTGGACGGCGACGTGGATTTAGGCAAAACCACGATCGTGGCCAGGTCCGCCTCCGGGGGGAAGGAGCCCCTCTCAATCACCTCCGCATAGTGAGCGCGCAGCTGCGAGACCAGGGTGTCTCTGTAGGCGGCGTAGAATTCTTGGGGGAACCCGTCAGGTCCCGGGGTCTTCCCCGCGGATGTCCGTCCGATGGCGTCCCCAATTTCCTCGAGGGAGATGGGGGCCTCCAGGCTCTCCCAGTCGGCCGGCCGAAGCCGGGCGAGGTGTGCGTCCCCAGACGCGAGTAGAGTGGCCAAGGAAAGATCCAGTGCGCGAGCCCGGTAGAGCTGAGAGTAGAACTGGGCAAAGGCGGCCGCCATCTCCACAGAGGAGGACCGGAGCACACCCGAGGAATCGGTGATCGCCGGAATGATGCATGACGCCCGGGGGTAGGTAGCCAGGCGGTGCAACAGCACGCCGTTCTTGTCACCCCAACCATACACCCTTGCCACCGAGGACTGCCAGAGGAGTTTGGCCGCCTCGAGGGACCGTTGACAAATCTCTTGGCGAAGGAGCCTCAGTTGCCGGGACACCGCCGGGTCATCATGCGCGGAAAGAGACTGCTCCAGTCGCAGCGCCCGGGCCTCGCAGGCAGTGAGCTGTCGCAGCCGCGACTGGCGGCGCCGCACCACATGCGCCTTAGCCGCCCCTCTGATGGTCGCCTTGCAGGCCTCCCACAGGGTACCTGCCGACGAGACCGAGCCCTCATTAGTGGAATAGTATTGAGTAAGCTCGGTGCCCACCGCCTTGCGCAGCGCCTTGTCTTGGAGGAACCAGGCGCTAAATCACCACAGTGGCCGAGCCGTGTGCGGCGGAGGCCCTAGGCCCAGGAGGACCGGCGAGTGATCCGAAATCCCCCTGGGGAGGATGCGGACGTCTTGGACGCCCCCGCAGTCGGCGGGAGGGAGAAAGATCATATCAATACGGGCGTGAGAATGGTGAGCGGCCGAAGTGTGGGTGAACTGGCGAGCATGAGGATGCCAGAGCCTCCAGGCGTCGCATAGGCCCTGGGCCTCGGCCCAGCCCGCCAGCTGCCGTGCGGGAGTCCTAAACCGGTCCCGACGAGTCCATCCGAGGGGTCGAGACGGCATTAAAATCTCCCCCAAGAACAACAGTGCCCCCCGGGAGCGTGGCCAACAGAGAAGCAGCGTGGGCTAAGGCCTGCGACAGTCCCGAGGGCGGCGCATAGAGTGATAGAAAGCTGACCGGTCTACCATCCAGCGTGCCGCAAACAGCAATCCCGGTTCCCTGAGGATCATGGGTCACCCGTGTAAGGACGAAGGGGAAAGAGCGGTGCAGCAGGACCGCCACTCCGCGGGAGCCGCGGGCAAACCCTGAATGCCACACCCGATCGTACCCATAACGCGCCAGGAAAGGGTATTTTCCCCCCAGAAGATGGGTCTCTTGAAGGAGGAGGACGTCGGTCCCCATGCGCTGAGCATATTTAAGGACTGCAGTGCGCTTGAGCCTATCCAGAATGCCATTCACATTCCAGGATAGTATACGCAGCCGAGCCCCAGGGGTCAAGTCAGTCATGGAAGCAACGGGCATAGTGCGCCGCGGCAGTGAACCCCCAGGGGGGCGCCGGGAGGACCCAAGGCCGCGCCGACGCGCGGGGAGAGGGGGAGGAACGCCCAGGCACCGCGGGGAGAGCAAATGACAAACGGAAGGGAGCCAGGGAGGCCAGGCGGAGAGCGGGCGCAAGTGGAGCGCATGTGAATGTCAGTGCGGAGCTCTGCAGTGGCGCGCGCTGGGGACTGCTGTGTGACGCGGCTAAGAAGAACCCAGACCCAAACTAGAGGAAACACCCTCCCTAGGAGGAACAACCAACAGAACAAACCCCCCCCAACCCCGCACCCCCCACCCTACACTTCGAGAACTGAAGCATCTGTCGCCCTAACTTTAACAGCAACTACAAGGTCCCAAGCAAAGCGCTCGGGTGTCAAGAGCGTGGTGGACCCCTCCAGAAGTACGGATGCGAGTATCTGGTCCTAGAGTGCTACACATAAGCGGGAAGCCGCTGAGTCTAGGTCCGTAGTAGAGGTCCCAGCAACGGGACTAGGCCGCCGAACCCCCCGCCGAAACAGAGGACAAGGAAGAGTCATAGGGCCGGGCTGCGGGAGAGATCAGAAAGGTCCACTGGCGCAGGGAGGGGGGTCAGGGACGGATCCAGCAGACGGGCCGACTGACGCCCGAGGCCCCCAGCCGCCTGGGAGGACGTCCCGGAGGAGGCAGAAGAGTCCCTCAGTCTCAGCCCCGATGTGCTTGCGGAACGAGGCCCAGCCGCCAGCCCCCCCCGGGGCCGCCGGGATCGCGTGCGTCGCCTGCGGCTCGGGCGCCGGAGCCCGGCCGCAGCCTGGCCCGAAGGCCGCCGAGCCGGTGATGCCCGCCCGGCCTGTTGTAGCGGGCGTTCTTCGGTGAGCCAAGTCCTGGCCGCCCGGGCAGTGTCAAAGAACAGGGTCTTACTCTGGAAAACAACGCGGAGGCGTGCTGGGAATTGAAGCTGATAGCTGAGACCCAGAGAGCGCATCTTGTGCTTAACCTCTATGTACGAGCGGCGTTGCTCCTGGACCTCCCGGGTGTAGTCTGGGAAAACCATGATGTTGTGGTTGTTGAAGGTCAAAGGAGCCTGCACCCGCGCCTCCTTCAGTATAGCATCTCTGTCTCTAAAGTTGAGGATCCGCAAGATGAAGGGCCGTGGGAGGGCCCCCACAGGAGGCTTGGCGGCCAATGACCGATGCGCCCGTTCTATTACAAACCAGGTGGATAAGCTGGCCGCCGGCATCCAGGACTTGAACCACTTCTCCAGGAAGTCGTCGGTGCGGCCAGATTCGATCCCCTCCGGAAAGCCCACCAGGCGGAGGTTGTTGCGGCGGGCCCGATTTTCGGCATCCTCCGCCCGGCGATGCAACTCTTTAGAATGGGTCGTGAGCTCCCGAACCTGGTCTTGGAGCTGTTGAATGTCGTCCTCCGCCGTCGAAATCCGGGACTCCGTCTCAGTGATTCGGGCCGTGGTATTACGAAGGTCCTGGCGCAGTAGCGCGACGTCCACCTTCACCTCTCCGACCATCCCCTCGAGGGACGTACGGGAGGCAGTGATGGGCTGCAATATGGCGGCTAGGTCCGTGCCAGGAGTCGGCGCCGCCTCCCCCCCCGCGCCCGGGGGGTCAGAGGTCGTGAAGCGGTCGATTTTTGTCTGGTGGGGCGCGGCCGTCGACTTGGCGCCCCTGTCCTTGCCCATGGTCGCCCTCGTGAAGTATGCGCCGGTGTCCAGGCGCCGCAGGGTGGATCGTCGGCCGGCCTCTCCCAGCGTCCAAGCGATCGGCCCCCGTGAGGCCGGGACTGAGAGGAAGGAGAGGGAGAAGAAGTGTCGTCACCTCCTCACAGGGGGAGGCCAGGGGTCCACCGAGGATGCCACCGACCCACTGCAGAGCCAGTCCAGCGGCGCCCCCCCCCCCCCACAGGCGTCGTCAGCGCAAGTCCGGTGCCGCGTCCAGCACCCACAACGGGCCCACCTGCGCACCCCTGCAGCGCCTCCGGCCTCGGGCCTCAGCAGGACCCCTCCAGGTGGGGGGAAGGGAACAGGGCGCCCCGTGGCCAGCAGCGGCAGGCCCCAACCAGCGGCGACGGGGGAGGGGGCTCCAACGGTCGGCAACTGAAGATGGGCTCTCCCACCAGCGGCGGAGGCCGGCACTCGCGGTGCGAGCACGTCCGCGGCCCTCCACGAGGCCTCCGTCCAGTCTCCTTCAGCGCCAGCCCCCAGGTGCTATGGGGGCAGAAGTCAGGAGCCGGGGCCGGCCTGGCCCACCGGGGCCGCCCACACAGGACCGCACCTCTCGCCGTCAGCCAGGCGCGCCACAGGTCACCAGTGGCATCTGTCCCACTGCGGTTGCAGTCCTTACTTCATCGCCATGGACTCAGGGCCCCCTGGCCACGCAGGGTCTCCGCAGCGGCCCGTGGGGCGAGGCTGGCTCTCCACCCAGCCAGCAACAGCGTCGGATGGCTCTGGGGATGCCCCTGGGCCCCGCGACGTGCGGCCGGCCGCCGCCAACCACGCGGCCTGTATCTCTCTCCGACGCCGCGGGCCTCGCGCAGGATCTCTCGCCAGGCACAGCACCAGCCAGCCGCTGCTCTCGCGGCCTCTCAGCAAGGGGGCGGCAGAACTCGGGCCCGGGAGCAGGAAAGCGGCCAAAAGTGCCACCGAGTGTGGTTCCTCGGTCCCGCTGCAGGTAGGGACCGCCAATTCGCCTCTAGGATGGCAGGATCAGGATAAAAGCAGGATGCGAGGGGTCACGCATCGGGAGCCTCACCTCGGGGCAGCCATCTTGCCGTGCGCCACCTAGCGCTCCAATAACATATGTTTTAAACTAGTATATGTGACTATTAGTGTATATAAGTGAGTATATGTGAGAGTGAGAGATTGGAAGAGTTCCTGTATGAATAAGTATGTGTTTCTATAAGTGATTGTTTAAAAGACTAAGTACGTGTAAGTTTCTGTAGAAGTAAGTGTGGTGGTGTGTGTATAACTGTATATGCAAGTAAATGGATGTTTGATTCTTTATTAGCATGAGTGACTATGTGTGTGAGTAATTCTATGGATGAGTGGCGTTGTGTAACAGGATGTATAGGTGTATGAGTACATATGATGAGTGAGTACATGTATGAGTGACTGTATAGGACTGTTGGTGAATGAGTGGATGTGTATGTGGATCTTAGAATTACTGAATAGGTTGTTGTATCTGGTATTGGTATGTCCATTGTTTTGAAAATTTTAGTTTCTATTTTTGATTGTGTGTATCAAAGTTTACATTAGGGGGAGAGGAGGTCTGCCACTCTATCACAAGGATGATGTCATGAGTAATGTCATTTGAGATGTCTTCAGTGATGTCATGAGTGATGTCACTGACCATGTCATGAGTGATATAATATGTGACGTCATCAGCAGTGCATTGCGGGCGCGCGAGTTATAGTTAGCTGAACTAACTATAACGGGAGCAATGACCAATAAGAAACGTTTACATCAATACGTCGAGCGTCGTCAAGGCAACGGGTAACATACGTAATGACCGTCAAGCACGAACAACGCCACAGACACAAAACGAGACGCCGACTAACCGCGGGAGCATCAGAAGACGCTGTATGCCTTAAGCAAATTACTTCAGAGAGAAAGGTACGAGCGGCGAATATACGGGTATGACGCTGCATCTCTGATAGCGAGAACAAAAACTCCCCCCTCCCCTTTTTTAACAACTTAAGGGACTAGCCAAAAAGTGCTCCACAACAAAGAGACGCCTGACTTGTTACGAGTAAACGAAGAAAAAAGGCATATTGAGCTCAAAAAAATATGACAGGACAGCAGAAAATAGAAGCCTGTGGAAGATATGTAATCTATACAACAATAACCCCGGGACTAATTTATGCACGTTTATTTGTCCACCAGGAAAACGCATGACATAGCCCTCGAAGCCCCCACATTGGAAGACCCAATAGAATAAAACCCGGTAGGTGCGTGGACCACACAAACATCATGTTGGGAAATGTACATACGACACGAGGAATGCCAGTCTAACTGAGATATTTTAAAACTTTTTTCAAACAGGCAGGAAGTCACTGTATCTGCAAGAAATATCATATAATTCAGTATGTGAATAAACAATAATGTAGAAATTTGTATGTCAATTGAATGTAAAAATACACACTAAAAATAGGTCATAGAGATATCCTACCTGAAATATGTCAAGCCCGGAAGAAGACCTTAACACAAATAGAATTTTCTTGGTCCCATCTTTATAAGGTCGAAATGCGTTGGCACTGATTACATAGTGGTTTGGAGCAAACCAGGCAAAGAAGAGATTGATCCTTTAGGACTGTCTAGTGGCATGAACTCTGCCCCTCTATACGAGTTTTTGGAAATAGTCTCCGACCCTATACAAGACTTTATGAATTAAGATATCCTGAGGACCAATAGATATATGGTCCCAGTGTATTGCATGTTTAAAACAGTAGGACAAAAGGGAATAATATCAATCGAAAAGTTATATCGATCAAAAATGTGTCTATTAGGTGTGTAGTGTCAAAAAAGTACATTATATGTTTTTCGTTCAATCCATCTAAAGCTTGTTTTGAAACAATATAAATGTGTATTTGTTGTGTATATAAATGTTTTATACGTTGTCAAACACAGGAGATGTGTAAATATGTCTGATGAGGAAAAATTCTCAAACCCAAAAATTTTTTGATGAAAATGAAAAAACTGTGATTTAAAACCCAAAGTCAATTAAAAGGACTTTTGTGGCCAAACGAAATAGCGTGATTGATGGTGCCAGAGGTATTTTGTTTATGTACTTATAATATTGATTCTAGCCTCTGGTCCCCTAAACTGAATCATTCCCCCGTACTATATGTCTAACATAGTCATAGCACATTCCCCGTTCAGAAGTTGAGTCCTCAGTATCCCAGTCACTTCTTACTTTAAGACCTGCCACACTTCTTTTTGAATTGTGGTTTTGATTTTGGTTCATCTTCTTTTTTTGTAATTTTAGTCTGAAGCGTGTTGCGTGTCCCTGGACTTTGTATGCTCTTCTTGACTGTGTTCTGACCGTCCTTCCATCTCACAGTTCTTTGATGAACCCTGAAAGGAACAAGAGAAACATGTATCAGTATCCTGATATCTGTCAGGTTTTATAATGTTATCACGATTCCTACGGTTGTACCTCCTTTCGGAGGACTCCTGTTGAGGACACCCACCCCTTGATTGTGATCTATTCTCTCTAGTCTTTTGTTTTTTATTGTTCCATTTCTTTTTTTGGAAGAAACAGGTGCTTGTTTGGTGTTATCCTTTTCTGGACCACCCATGAGTTGGGGTTTTGTTACTCTGGCTCCCAAATTATCTCTAACTAATTCGGCAAATGTATCTTCGATAATTTTTGGTATTTCACGCTCTTGTTGTGCAGGAGTGCAATCACTCAGGCGTTGGCGGATTGTCAACATAATCGTGGATACCTGGGCAAAATTTCCTAACAATTTAATCCCTAAGTTCAGAGCAGGTTCTGCTCCATACTCATTCTGTATCTGTCTCAATACGTATAGTATCACTGCTATTGAAGGGATACCATGAGTTCTGGTATAGATGGCTGCGAAACAGTACCCCAAGAGGTAAAATCATCTATCAGAGGAGCTATTCCCATTGGCAAGCAGATTTGTTGGCATTCTTTTTTTTTTCTTGAGGGCCTGTGTGTGGGAACCACTGCCTCTAACTGTGTGATTTTCTGAGCTATCCAGAATAGCATTTGGTCAAGTTTAGTGGGCATTCTACCCATAACTGCATTCAGTGTTTTTGGAGTTTTTAGTTGCAGTTCCTTGTATTTGTCCTGCTGGTGTAACCCTTGTTGGTTGAAGTGTGAGTGTTCTCATAACGAACTGTCAGATTTCTGTAAAGTTTTATTATTTGTTTGAGAAGTGGACATAAGTCTGCTATTGGCAATGTGTCAACATCTGGATGCGGTTTGTAAGCCCCTAGGACCGGCCAAGTCGCTCCGTCTCTGCTGAGCGGACCGAGTCTCACTTTTTCTGTGCTGTTTGGTATGGCGCCTGTAGGAGAGTAGGGTCTGCAATCCTATGATCACCCAGATTTTTTGCTTTTGCTTCATTGGTTTACGACTTTCCCTGGCTGTGGGCCTGCCAATCAGACCCACAGCCTAGCTGTTCTCTCTCGAAATTAACACACATGTACATTAGGTGCATCCACTAAGTGGAACTGGGCCGCCTTGTCAGTCCCTGTATCAGCATACCACAGGTATCCAGGGAATCGGTGTACCCAGGGCCTACCAGGGGCTGCAGCATGTATTATGCCACCCCTGGATGGCCGCCCAAATTTGACACAACTGGCTGCGCGACAGCTGGGGCAAGGTGGTGTAATCACCCGTTGCTGTAGGTGTAGTATTCCTATACCTAACCCTAAAATGGACACATGGATTCCTATCAGTCACTCCTATGGCAGGCCTTATCAATCCTGCAGGCAGAGTGCTGGGGATCATGTGGGACGGTGCTCTGGCGCGAGCTGAGCCCGTCGACGGCTTGCGGAACCAAGTCCTAAATAGCCGTTCCATGGTGACGCGGGCCAACTACCTTAAAATGCATTATAATCCTTGCGGTTATTTGCTAACTTTGGCATCGCATCACCTACACATGTCGAGTAAGGTGTCATACGAATTGGAATACGAACCCCTCGCCAATTCTGGCGACGGGGTTAGCATTCCCCCCTTTTAGAGGGGCACGACATGGAAGTAACCTTGAACCCCGGTTAAAGTTGACTCAAGCCTCAGCCTCACAAAATGGATGCTGCCACCAGACACAAGTCTGACCTCCTGCTGCTGGGAGACCTTCCAGCGAGGGGAGCTTGGACAAAGGGTTTCCTGTCAAGGGCGGTGTTAGCACCATCCCAGACAGGGTTTGTGTATCCCAGGTAGGCAGGGCTGAAAGGAAGGTGATTGCAAGTGGCACCCCGGTGCTCACTGTGCATAGCCCAGCTCAAACCAGTTTCGGGGGCACACCAGCCCCTGAGCTGGGGCGAAGCCGGACAAAGGATAGGGGTGTAACCACCCCCCTCCTGGACCCACCCATAGGTAGGACCTAGTCACGGGCCAGCCCCTTTTTCCTAGAATAAAGGTGGGAGCGGGTCCCCTTCCCGAATGGGATAATTCTGAATCTTGAACTACTTTCCACGAAAGGAACTCTTGACTATTTCTGAAGACTCTCCCTTGTGGCTAAGGAGTAGCCACCCTGCACCAGCAGGCACCACCTAAGCGCTTGCGGTTTGCTGCACGTCTCTCCCACGGATCAAGACTGCCCAGCTCGACGAGACCCGGGTTCCCTGCCATCTCTGACCTCTACCTACATCATCAGCTCAGCTGAGATTCGTAGGTGTGACGAGACCTGCGGGACCGGCCATCTTCAGAACCTGCACGACGCTTATCTAGCACGCCCACCGAGGGACCCTCGAGTGAGTGCACCTAGGGTTGAGAAGCCCTAACCCGGAGCGGCTCCAGCACCGAAGTCTGCCTCCCCAGCATCCACGAGATCTGCGTGGGGGCCCTTCTGCTCCTTGTTGCTCACCGCGTTGTCCGACCACTCGCCGACCGGCTTGTGGCCCTCTTCACGACGCACCACGATAGACTTTCATCACTGGTCTGGTTGCTCCAGACTGGCTCTTGCTCCCCTTCAACAGAGGAGTACCTCGGACCCTCCTGGTCCACTCCCGACGCCATCTTGACTCCACCGCGTGGGTTTGCCACTGCCAAGACCTGCTGCCCCATTCCTGGGCCCAGCATCATCGACAGCAGACACCTTCGTGGGACAGCTCGCCCTCCATCCTGGTCGCCGCCACGCCTCCTGGTCCGAGGAACAGCCGAGTCCGACGTCATCCACTCACCTGGTCGAGGTGACTTCAGCCGGTACCTTCCTGGTACCCACACGATCGTTGGCTAGCGGTTGAGAACTGAGTCCCCTCTGCTTTCAGGTTTTCTTCATCACCGATCCAGGGTTGGATCTCTCTGAACATCAACACTGGTCGCCTGCCAGCAACTTCTTCTTTCAGGCTCCTGAGACTACAACGAGGACTCCTGACATCTTGCTGAACCCCACGCAGCCGCAGCCTCTGGGCTAGGTAACTCGAGCATCTCGGTGCTCCATCGTAGGTTCACTCTACAAGTGTCCAGTTCCTTTTCCGTTTAGTCCCACTGATCGGATTCCTCCGGAATCAGTGACTTTAAACTATCTAACCTTTCCCATTCCACTTGCAGTGTAAATGGTTTCGTGCCCTTCGGGCATTTGTATAAATTGTGCAACCAGAAGTATTTTCATAAGAGTTTTGTAGTGTGCTTAGCTCCCTGACTCATAAAGAGCCAGGGTAGTCTTGTTATAAATAAATATCCTTTATTTTCATAACAACTTGTGTGGTGTCCTTTCACTGGGTGTTCAAGGGGTATATGTGATAGTAAACAGCTGGCTTAACACGCCCTCTAGAGTTTAGCCTAAAGACTGCTCGTATCCACGCTACTAGGATAGCTGGTCTATACGGTTGACTTACAACCAATCATCAATAAGGGTCGTTTGGAATGATACACAGTGATCACTAGAATAGTGAGCACTACATATCAGGCCAACTTCTCACAGCGCCTTTAAACCAGTTTATGTGCTCCTGGTAGTCGAGCGGAACTTCAGTGTCCTCATATGGACAGTATTCATCTGGTATTATCTTCAGTGTATGAATGAAATGTATTTGTGCATGCATCTGATGGTGAGAATTTGAACCATGAATAGAATACCTCCGTCCTGTATGACTTGTGTGCCTCAATCTCAAAGGTTACTGTCCCACCTCTTGCTGTGACTCCAAATTCTGCTAATTTTAAAGTAAGGGTAGTTTTTACATTTTCTGCAATGTATATAGCACCTTCTTGATCCCCTTCTGCATTCGCACGTAATGCTGCTGCAGCGTCCTCTTCGACAAACATTGTTGAAAGAGTTTCAAGGAAATGGAGATAACGTTTTATGCACAATAGGATACTATTATCCTTCCAGCTTGAATAAACCTACAGCCAATGCATAGGATGTGCTTACTCAGCTGTGGCAGATTTTTCCCTTTCCACTCCAGATGTCTCTGTTTAAATGTGAGTTTTGGTCTCTGAGAAAAGCACTACGGAGCTACTCCGATTGGACCGTTAAATAAGAACCAAATCAACAGTGGGTGCCATGTCGTGTAGTTCCTATAAATCTAAATAGGATCTGCACGTTTAGACAACATAAAATGTGGAACTGGTGTCCAGACTGATTCCAGACACCTTCACCCGATTTGTTCGCCTGTATACCAGCTAGCTCACAGGGCCACTATGGACTCCTCTTACCAAGTTGAAAATAGTTCTGGGCTACTATCGAACATGACAGCCCTGACCCCTCAGGGATCGTGGAAACAGTACAGTACTTTTTGCTCAGTCACTCATGCTCACTTTGTCTCAGAGACATACACAGAATAAACGATGGGGACGCTTTCAATAAGCATTTATTGAGCCATCGTCATTCTTGTGTAAAATATGTGTGCTGCAACAACCATAAGGCAGAAAAAATATAAACGATTATAAGTACCAACAGAGTAAATGGATGGAAGATTTCTACCATAGTGCTAAAACAATATATATATGCCAGTATATAGATACATTACAGGACAAATACGTACTCCTACAATGCTAACCCTAATTAGATGTATCTAAATGTACCTAGCATGAATGTAGGTGTAGAGCCAAGAATTCCCACAGGAAAAACCAACCCCATTACCTGGTGTGAGAGAATGAAGGACCCTGTCTTGGTCTCGAACGGACACCCTTCAAGGGATGTCAGACCACTGCGTGCAGGAACGTAAGCGTCTTGTGTCAGCATGGAAGTCTTTCTCCTCTGCCCGCCCCAGCAAAGATTTGGTGTTTATATACCCAAAGGTACCCTCAGGAGTACTACCTTGCTGTGTCATGTCGGCCGAGGATGACCCTTATATATAGTTATTATGCAGAAGATGGTAGTCCTGCTGTGATTCTGAGAATCCTCATGCATAATAAATGAGGCTAGTTTCTGGATATAACGACATAACATTTATGCAGCACCTAACTAGGTAAAAGGTCAGCACAAACCCGTTATGTAGTACAATGGCACAGCAAATTTAGGTGAAGGGTTAGGTGACTACTCAAGCCTATATTGGGGTACATTATAAATCTTAACACTTTCATATCCAAACTTTTGAAGCAGGTTTGTCATCAACTTAAAATCAAACACATCAGAACAGCAGTATACGATCCCATAAGGGATGATTTAGTTGAGCAGTAGAACACCACTTTAAAAACCACTTTAAAAAAGCTGTTAGATTTAGAAGCTAGGAAATGGAAGGATATGTTGCCCCTTGCCCTATTTGCTATTAGATGCAAAGAGCAAAAGAGTACAGGATGCTCCCCGTTTGAACTTTTCCATGGCTGGCTGCCCCGCGCTCTGCTGGATATGACCAAGGAGGAGTGGGAGGAAGAGAAAGATGGAATTAGCCCCTTATTAGAATACATGACAAATCCGAAGCATTGTGAACAAGCATTGGCATAGCCAATAGGTCTCGCCTTTGGGACCTTATAAGTGTTTAGACATGCAACAGTTGATGTTGTTGCACCAAGGATATTGTACTGCATAACTAAGGATTAAGATAGGTGACGGGTCCAGACTCTCAAGGAAGCTGACAACCACCAGAGGCTTGAAACAAGGGTGTATTCTGGCCCCCCACCTTTTTAATTTGTTCCTATCTGACCTCTCTCCAAGGCTGGACTGTACCAATTCCCATACACCAAAGCTTGGCGAATTGAGACTTTCGCATCTCTCATACGCGGATGACGGGGTACTAATGAGCCAAATAAAGATCGGCCTGCAAAGATGCCTGAATGAAATTTCAGTTTACATTTCTGAAAACAAACTTGAAATAAATACCTCTAAAACAAAAACTATGGTGATTGGGAGAAAACAGTTAAGAAAACAGACAATCTGGCTTAACGGAGTCCAACTCGAGGAGGTAAAAAAATACAAATACTTAGGCCTCTATATCGACAACTCAAGAAATCTCACGGAGCACAAAAAATATATGTCTCAGAGATCAAGTGCACTAACATTTGCTCTTAGCCTACTAGCTAAAAAGCTGAAGAGCCCCTCTTATAAACCTTTGCTCGCCGTAATGAAGGCAAAAATCCTGCCAACTCTAACATATGCCAGCGAGGCCTTCCATGGCGAGGATGGTGTGCTCCTAAACCAACTAATGGCTTCCATCTACAAAAAAGTATTCCAGATTCCAAGGTCAGCTTCTCCAGCCCAGGTTCGGCTGGAATTCGGCCTTACAAATGAAGAAGTTGGCAGAATGTATGCGACGGTGAAAACCTGGTACTGCTTTAAGCTAAATGCTGCTACCTCAAAAATCACCGAGGCCATCTGGACTGAACTAAATCAAGCCAAATCTTCTCCTTTTAATCAATACCTTTGTAAATCCCTTTCGGCCACATGTACGACGGAAATACGGAACAAAAACTTGCCGTACCAATCGTTTAAACAAGTTGTAAATAAAGCTTTAAAAACTCATTCACTGCTATTGGATACAAATATTTTAAGATCAAGGTCGCACGCATGGATGGTGATAAACCACTATAAGACCCTCGTACCGGCGGCTTATTTATGCAAAACTTACTCAATTAACATAAAAAAACAACTTATGGCACTGCGTTTTGGAACACTCCCATCCCAGGCTGAGCAGCCAGTTTGGCTCCATACAGGCCCTAAAACGTGGCGGCTGTGCAATCATCACAAAGAAGACTTCATTCATATAATTTGCACATGTAAAAAACTGCGGGTTGAACGTGCAATCTTCTTAAAGACAAGTTTCAACGAAAGAGGTATTAGATCCTGCAGAGCCGCAATAATGGCGTGCTTAAGCCCCTCAGACCCCCCATTGCATAGCAGACTGATTACATTTCTTAAAGCCTTTAAAAAGCATTGCTAAAAGGGTCGGAAGCTGGACAAATGATGTCTAAGTTTCTGCATTGAACTTTTAAGAAACTAAATGATTTTATATTTAAATTTCTGCTTTTAACTGCTCATTGTAATTTTGTGCTTTTGCTACTTGTTTTAAATTGTTATGATTATAATTAACTAAATAATAAACATTACTCACTTACTTACTTACTGCATAACTAAATACTTATAAGGTTCCAAAGGCGAGACCTATTGGCTATGCCAATGCTTTACCTACCAAAGGAGTGAAAGACAATGGAAACAGAAACAATGCTAGAGTAAGGAGGAAAATGAAAGGGAGATGGAACTGTAGACCTTGGAGGAAGTCTACATTAGGAAGGGAACTGAAACAAAAGACGGACCAGTTTGCCTAATAGATGCATGCTGTGACAAAGCTGGCAGCCGTTATGGAATGGTAACATCCTTGTTAACCTTTAAAATCCCGAGCCAGTTACACAGCAGACTGAGTCTAATAATTATCACCAATGCACCAATACTAGTGTGGCGACTCTTGCGGTAACAAAAAGTAGGATATCATGGGGGGTGAGCTTTAAGGGGCATTGACGCTCTGTTCTGCTCGCAAACCAGGTGCCCCAGTAAACACACGGAGCCTGAGGTGTCTTGTGCCATACTGGTGAGTAATTGGGGGCATCTAATCTGTCTTGCAGTATAAGTATGTAGGTGTCGCAGAGGGTGGCAGAACCCCTCTTGCCTCGTGTCTGTGTCCCTTGCCATAGTGTCAGGCTCACCAGTCTCCCATCTGAGCACAACCAACAGTCAGCAGTCAATTGAGGGCGGTCTGTGTAGATGGTGCGGTGTCAGGTAGGTGTGGTGGAGATCACTGAATTGGGTGCCTTTCGGTCTGGCATTGCGGGGCATCTGTTTAACCTGTTCTAGTGCCATAGTGCCGATATCGGCAACCCTCCCCCAAAGCATTGTAAGGTACTTAGTACACACTGCAATAAATAATGACGCCACGAAGATTTTGTTGGAAAACAGTTTGCAGGTTTATTTCATACATGAAGTATGCCAATGTGGTGGGTTAACTTACAGCGATCCAAGGGCAGGCAGTGATGAGTAGCATAAGCTGCCCACCTGCCTGATGAGCCAAACTACACTGTGGCCAACCCAATCAGTGCTACCATTTATCTGGGAATTTTCTCCCATAAATACCGTGGACCACCAGTCCATGAATTTACTCATGCCTTTTTGGGGGTGGAGTGTTGCAAGGCAAACCCCTGGTTGCACAGGCGTACAACCGCCCAAAGGGGAGAGGAGTTGGCCTAACGGCTAGGGCCGGGGCCTCGAATCTGGGGAACTGGGTTCGAGTCTCGGCAATGACGCTGAACATCCTGTGATTCTGGGCAAATCACTTAATCTCCCCTTGCCTAACCAAAATGAATGTGTGTCCTCATGTAACGTAACTGGTGCTATATAAAGCGCTCTGATACCAGATTCGGGTCAAGTTCGCGCTATATAAAACTATGCAACAACAAAGGACTAGCTGAGCGCTGATGTTTCCATCCAGGGTCCTGCCGTAAAGACTCCTGGGTTTTTGCATAGAGCACCCCTGTTGTGTTCATTGAGAGGGTACCCCTTAGTACCAAACAGCCTCCGGATTGCCCTGTAACTCCACCTGCAACACAAAATAACTTAACACGTTCAGTACATTGCCCCGCTATCCCGCCGGCATGCTGGGTATACGGTAAGGGAGGGTGACAGCGTGTCAAGCAGGGGGACCAAGAGGGCGGCCAGTGGGTGGGGGCAGGTATAAGTATCTGACCCCCACCCCTTGCGCACCTGAAAAGACCTAGCGAATATGCCGGACGTGGGGGACTCCAGTGGGGGGGGGTCCCATTAAATTGGAGCACAGTTGATTTGCCGAAATACGGCACTTATCTGTTCTGTAGTATGTAGGTGTCCCAGAGGGTGGCAGCACCCCCCTTGCCTCGTGTCTGTGTCCCTTGCCATAGCGTCAGCCTCAGCAGTCACCCATTTGAGGGCAACCCGCAGTCAATTAAGGGCGATCTGTGTAGACAGTGCGGTGTCAGATAGGTGTGGTGAAGATCATTGAATTGGGTGAATTTTGGTTGGGCTTTGCGGGGCACCGGGTTAACCTGTTCTAGTGCCATTTCCCACTGTTTAATAGTCGGGGCAGTCCTCAAGCACATGTCCCAGCCGGACTTATTCCACAGTGCAAATCAGCGGCCTGCAGCACTGCATATAGCACCATAACAGCCTTACGGCACAGCCCGTGTGTCAGTATGCACTGCAACCTGTAGTGCAAGGCTAGGGCCTCCTGACTCACTGTTCAGGTGTGCCAAATCTCTAAAATGAGGGCCTTGTATACAAGGAATTGGCCAGCTCCCAGGTCATTGACAGCCTGCAAATCATGAAAGAAGTGCAGTTCCTCGTCATGGTGCAAATCCCCTAGATGAGATATCCCCGCCTCCCATAAAGCTCTCATGTCAGGCATACTCCAAAGTGGTATTTGCAGGGCGTAAGGCAACATACCTTGTCACGGCTGAATGCATCTATTCCAACAGCACTTTGTAAACTGTGCTAGTCTACTCATACCCCTGGGCGTCAGCAGGCTCTCCAATAGTCCTAGATCATCCATATTCCTTTTCGACCAACCTACCTTACCCATTGCATCTACTGCCAGCCTATGCATAGGCCATTGTAGCTGCGACACGGGAAATAGGGTTCAAGATCAGGTACTCCCAGGCCGCCTTCTGTCAAGGATGCTAGATTATACAAACTGATTCTCGCTTGCGTGCTCCGCCCCATACGAGTTCGGATATTAGTCTCCGAAAGAGACCTGAGTGGGAATCATCATTCTTTCTGTTTTATTCACTCACATTTACGGTGACCAACTGGTTTGGGTGCAAATTCAGGACAGTGAGTGTAAATATTCAGGTCAAAGGGTCAACATTCAGGACACAAATTCAGGATAGGAGGTCCAAATTCAGGACAAAAGGTAAGTTTTTCCAAACCCAGCAGAGGAGGTTGCGCAATAGTATATAAGTAAGTAAATAGGCAAACACTTAAATATAAGTGAAAATAATTTATATTAGGTTGAGACAATGCACTTCATGGTTTTTAGGTTGCGCCTGGCTTAGCAGCGCATGCGCTGCTCCCGCCATGCAAGACTTCTTGAAATCAATACGGTTTGCGAAGTTAACTTTCGTCTCTGGCCGTAATTTTCATTGGTGTGCATCATTTGATGTCACCAATTATGCTAAACAGGGTGTACTGATTGTCCAGGAGGCTTTTTAGTCCCTCCTGGTTACCACCCTGTCCACTTTTGGCCCCGCCCACCGGGACTAGATCTTTTACAGGCGGATTTACACGCTCTCCTTTAAAGGACTGTAAGCACTTTTTTCTTTTCTTTTGCAGCGCCGTCCACACGCTCGTAATGGCTGCTCGGACAGCCTCTCCTGCTTCAGCCCGCCACCCCACGTTGTTTTATATTATTTAATCGCACAAGCGCGGTCCGTTTCGGCCGCGTTTGTGTATTTAATTATTTAATTAAAAAGTAAGGTGTCTTGTCATTACTTAAGGCGTATTTTGTTGTAAAATAAATCATACTCTAAGGGGTTCTAAAGTACTTGTTTTTTTTTTTTTATTCTTTTTATTGAGAGTTCATAAAAACAGAATAAACGATACAAAGTACAATTGTAATAGAATTAATACAGTACAAGGCACGTAGGTACAAAGACATTTTCATATTTCATCAATTTAGAGCTTGATTATAAAGTGCAGAGTGTAAAAAAAAAAAAAGGACCCCACATAAGCGAGTTTCAACTATTCAGATCTTAATTATAAAGTGCACTGTGCAATTGTAAAGCGCAAAATGCATAATGGGAGACAGTCTAGCACACTATTAGTTAAGATAATATAGTTATAATTGAATGCTGTCAGAAAATACACCAAGAAAAAAAAAAAAAAGACTACGTTTCAAACACACTCCAAGACCTCTCATATTTCTTAAGTGCCCCTGATCTCAATGCGTATTTTCTTTCCCTGCCCTGGATTCGTAGTAATTTTGCCTTCCAAGCCTGAAAAGTTGGTACTTGATCGGTTTTCCAGGACTGCAAAATAAGGGATTTGGCTATTAAAGAGGCTATAAAAAGGGACTCGTCATATGGAGTATGGTTCACAGAGCACCCTAGTACAGGAACTAAGTCGTCAAATATTATAATGGCTTTGAGCTCAGCGGAGAGGTATTTTTCAATTTCCTTCCAAAATGGCTGAATTTTAGGACATTCCCAGACCATATGTTTCCAGTTCCCTTTCTCCTCACACCGGAAACATTTATCAGCAACTAGGGGGAAGATACTATGGAGATAAGAGGGAGTTCTATAAATCAACCATTTATTGTAAAATTGATCTGAAAGAAACACGTTAGTTAGATTCCTCACCTTAGAATATCCCCAGGCGTCAGACTGGATCCGGAAGATTTTTCGTCAGCAATACCCCTTGCGCGTCGCTAGGCGTCGTCTGCGGCTCCGCGTCCGTCGTCGGCGTCGTGCGCCGGGATGACGTCGTCGGAGTACTTAGACGCCGCCCTCGCGCGCTGACGTCAGTTCTTCTTTTTTCCGCGCCAGTAAGCGCAGATCCGGGAGAGCTACCCCTTTTAGTCTTTTTTGACTAACTCTTTTTGATCATTTTTGATCCCTGTCTGTCGACATCTGGTGCCGGTAGGATGCCTGGGTTCAAGGCTTGTGAAGACTGTCATCGACTGATGTCGGTGACCGATCACCACCGCCGGTGCCTCTATTGCTTAGGCCTCGACCACGACGCGGAGTCGTGCAACGACTGCCAGGCCCTGACTTCGAAGGCTAGGCGGGAGCGGTCCCGCAAGCTTCTCGAGCTTCGCCACTCGGCTCCGCGTCGTGCGCGATCCCGGTCCAGGAGGAGGTCCAAGGATCGCTCGCGGAGCCCTAGCCGACGCCACCATCGATCGTCGGGCTCCAAGTCGTCGGGTAAGTCCAAGCACTCAAAGAAGTCCAAGAGACGACATCGCTCTTCGGACTCCCCTCGCCGGTCGCGCGACTCGGCCGAGGGTCCAAGTGGTTCCACCCCCGCGGCTCCGGCGGAGCCGCAGGTGCCGCGTCCGCCCCCATACCTTCCGGTCCCTGGGGCTGACGCGGCGCCGGCGGAGATCAGCGCCTTCCTCTCGGCCATGAGGAGCCTGGCCCCGCCGTCGACGCCCGCTGGCGCGCCTTCGGGCCCCGCGGGCTCGACTGGGCGACCTCGCGTGCCGGCGGCTCCGGCCCCGGCGCCGTCGACGACTCCGGTCTCGACGCCGCAGGTCCCCGCGGGGCCCATGCCTGGGCCCCAGTCGACGCCGGTTGACCTTGTCACTCCTCCACCGGCGCCGACGCCTGAACCACCGACGCCGTCACCGGCGCCGCCGACGCCGGCGCCTGTGACGCCGACGCCCCAGTTTAGCCCTCATCCGGACCCGACGCCGGCACGGCGTCCGCCGACGCCGCATCCGACGCCGCTAGAGACCTACCATCTCTACAGTCCGGTTCCGATCATTCCTCCTGTTTATCAGGAATCGGAAGAAGGGGGCGACTGGGAGGGGTTCGAGGACCCTCTGGCTGTTCAGTCACAGCTTTCTCAGGACTGGGCAGATGAACTGGGGGAGGCCAGCGGGCTGGACACCTCGCCAGACGCTGGATTCACTTCTCCTCCGACCGTGGCTTCGGAGGAGGGTGCAGCATTTTCTGTGGTGCTGCGCAAGGCGGCTGAGGCCTTTGGGCTCGAGTTGCCTGCCGTGGCTGTGAGGACCAACATCCTCACTGAGGTGCTTCAAACCTCAGCAAGCTCCACTGAGCCTCTGCTGCCGTTTAACGAGGCCCTCACTGACGTTCTGCAGGGCACCTGGTCCAAGCCCTCCACAGTTCCTCCTGTGGATAGGAACGTTGCCAGGCGCCACCGCCCTGCTCCGGGCGACCCCAGCTTCCTGTCCCAACACCCCACCCCCGAGAGTCTGGTTATCCAGGCCTCTACTTCCCAATCCTCCTTCCCGACCGCTCCGCCGGACCGGGATTCCAAGAGGCTCGAGCAGTTTGGCAAGAAACTGTTCTCGTCCCTTAGTTTGGGCCTGCGGTCCTTAAATACCGCCTGTCTCTTGGACCGTTATTCCCATTCCCTGTGGGATACGGTGGAGGACGTGCTGCCCCTGTGTCCGGAGGAGGTCCGGCCACGTCTTTCCCAGGCTCTGGCCGATGGGAGGGATGCAGCACGGCACGCCATAAGATGTGGGCTTGACACCACGGACTCGCTAGGTCGGGCGATTTCCACCACGGTGGCGCTCCGCCGCCACGCCTGGATGCGGTCCACGTCATTTTCCGGGGATGTCCAGAACACCCTCATGGACATGCCCTTTGATGGCACTCGCCTGTTTGGTGAGAAGGCGGACAGTGCGCTGAACCGCTTTAAGGACTCCCGGGCTACGGCCAAGTCCTTGGGCCTCTCGGCTCCGCGGGCGCACACCTCCGCTTTTCGCCCCTTTCGTGGCCAAGGAAGGGGCGCCTCCTCCCGTCCGCAGAGCCACCAGCCGCAGAACCAACCTGCGCGCGGTCGCGGACGTGGCTTCCGCCGTGGCGGAAATGGAGGCCGACGTGGTCAGCCCACATCCACCCCGGCAGCATCCGCCTCAAAGCCTTCCTAGTCCGAGCTTTCAGGCCCATACCACGCCAGTGGGCGGCAGAGTTCGCCATCACCTGCTCCACTGGCGGTCCATAACATCGGACAGGTGGGTGCTGCAAATCGTCCGAAGGGGCTACTCCCTCCCCTTCGAGACGACCCCTCCAGCCATGCCACCACAGCACCACCGTATCTCGGGGGATCATTTGGATCTTCTCCGCGAGGAAGTTTCGGCTCTCTTGGCCAAGGGGGCCGTCGAGCGCGTTCCGAGTCCAGAAGTAGGTCGTGGTTGTTATTCCCACTACTTTCTGGTTCCCAAGAAGGGCAAGGGGGGCCTGCGCCCTATCTTGGACCTCCGGAACGTCAATGCCTTCCTCCGAAAGGAAAGGTTCAAGATGCTCACGTTGGCTCAGGTTTTAGCTGCCCTAGACCCTGGAGACTGGATGGTAGCGTTGGACTTGCAGGACGCATATTTCCATATCCCCGTCCTGCCGGCCCACCGGCGTTACCTGCGGTTCACGGTGGGCCAAGAGCACTTTCAGTTTACCGTGCTCCCCTTCGGCCTCACCAGTGCCCCTCGGGTGTTCACGAAAGTGATGGCGGTGGTCGCAGCTCATCTGCGCAGATCAGGGGTCCCAGTCTTCCCCTATCTCGACGACTGGTTGTTGAAGGCGGGCTCGCCCCAGGCAGTCGTCTCCCACCTCCAGACTACGGCGGATCTCCTGCATTTGCTGGGGTTTTCCATCAACGTGCCGAAGTCACACTTGAGTCCCTCTCAGAAGCTCCTCTTCATCGGAGCGGTTCTCGATTCGGCGCAGTTCCGGGTCCATCCACCGGAACAGCGGGTCCGGGATATACAGGCCCTGATTCCCATCTTTCGGCCTCTATCCCGGGTTTCGGTCAGGCTAGTGTTGCGGCTTCTGGGGCTGATGGCCTCCTGCATCCTACTAGTGCATCACGCCAGGCGGCGCATGCGGGCTCTGCAGTGGGACCTGAAGTTTCAGTGGGCCCAGCATCACGGCAACCTGTCCGACCATGTCTTGATCTCGGAGGGCACTGCACAGCAGTTGCAGTGGTGGCTCACGGACCGCGAGTGGGTCAAGGGCAAGAGCCTCTCCCTTCCCCAACCGGAGCATGTCGTAGTGACGGATGCGTCCCTCCTGGGTTGGGGTGGCCATATGGGAGAGGCGGAGATCAGAGGCCTCTGGTCTCCGGCGGAGTCTCGTCTCCACATCAACCTGTTGGAGTTGAGAGCGATCCGGCTTGCACTGAAAGCCTTCCTTCCCTCTGTCAGGGGAAGTGTCGTGCAGGTGTTCACGGACAACACCACCGCCATGTGGTACTGCAACAAACAGGGCGGGGTGGGGTCGTGGACCCTTTGTCAGGAGGCTCTGCGCCTCTGGACATGGCTGGAACACCAGGGCGTCACCCTGGTGGTTCAACATCTGGCGGGCTCTCTGAACGCCAGAGCAGACGAACTCAGCCGCCGGTGCATGATGGATCACGAATGGCGTCTGAACTCCGAAGTGGTGCAAGGCCTCTTTCAGCAGTGGGGAGAGCCTTGGTTAGATCTATTCGCCACCGAAGAGAACGCGCAATGTCAGCAGTTCTGCGCGTTGGAATTTCCAAGGCGGCACTCGCTCGGCGACGCTTTTCGTCACGAGTGGAGTTGCGGTCTGTTGTACGCCTTTCCGCCTATACCACTTCTGCCCAGAGTGCTGAAGAAGATCAGGCGCGACCGGGCCCAAGTCATCTTGGTGGCTCCGGATTGGGCACGAAGGTACTGGTATCCCGAGCTACTCAGTCTGTTGACCGATCCCCCGATACGTCTGCCCCTTCGGGAGGATCTTCTGTCGCAGCAGCAGGGGACGGTCCTCCACCCGAACCTGTCCAGCCTCCACCTCCATGCGTGGAGATTGAGCGGCGGCAGTTGATGCCATTTGACTTGCCTCCTGAAGTCTGTGATATCATTCTGGCAGCCAGGCGTCCCTCCACAAAGACGGTATACGCCTGCCGGTGGAACAAATTTGTGGCATGGTGCACAGCAAAGGCTGTGGATCCCCTTTCCGCCCCTCTTTCTGAGGTTCTCCTCTTCCTTCTTTCTCTGGCCCGGCAGGGCTCTGCCCTGGGCACCCTGAAAGGTTATCATGCTGCCATCTCCGCCTTCTTGCGGCTTCCTGATCAGCCTTCTCTTTTCAAGTCCCCTGTGGTTACACGCTTTCTCAAAGGCATTACACACACGTTCCCTCCTGTCCCTTTTGTAATGCCTCAGTGGGACTTGAATCTGGTTTTGACATTCCTGATGTGCGCTCCCTTCGAGCCTCTTCACAATTGCCCTCTTCGTCTTCTAACTCTAAAGACTGCTTTTCTGGTAGCCATCACCTCGGCTAGACGGGTGAGTGAGCTCCAGGCTTTATCTTCAAAGCCTCCTTTTCTCTCTGTTCATCCGGACAAGGTTGTCCTTCGGCCTCGTCCCTCTTTTCTTCCTAAAGTGGTGACTCCATTTCACCTACGTCTAAAATTCGCGCCACGGAAAATTGTTTTATTCAATTTATTTATCTTATCCCATACAAGCTTATTGATTTCAATATTTTCCCTCTTTTTCCACCTCTCAATGATCCTACTAGAGAATACCTGCCCTTTGTCCTCTTTTAATAATTTAATCCGGATACTTATCTTTTTTGGAGTTTTATTATTCAAAGCGGTCGAGATACTTTCTTTGTGGTATAGATTTCCTATATCCAACTCTCTAAGCCTTGGATTGAACATACAAAAAGACCAATTCAAGGTGGAGTAAGAATGATGTACCTGCCAGGAGACTTCCTCCCATGACTTCCACCTATTTCCGGTGAGGAAGTCTTCAATCTTCACAAAGCCATTTTCTTTCCAGAGGTTTAATATTTTACTATCCATACCTCCCTCTTCTCCAAAGTTAAAGTTGTTCAAATCCGTTGTATTACTTATTCTAGGAATAGAGTAAAATTTCAAAAACTGAGTTTTCTGTTTGAAAATCCACTGAAGGAACTTGTAACGAACTTTCTTTGGATCTTTTGTGATTCTAATCGGATCAATTATTTTTACTTCTGGCAGCATCTTCTTCATAAAGATATTGTCTACCTCGTTAGTGTCTGAAAAGAAAAATCTAAAACTATGGTGTGCAAAGGATGCAAAATAATATTCTCTAATATTTGGAAGGGATAACCCTCCTTGTGCAAAAGGAAGGTATAAAGTGTCACGTGCGAGCCTAGGAGATTTTTTAGCCCAGAGAAAGGAGGAGATCAGGGCGTCCACTTTATTAAAAAAGGAGATCTGGATTGCGCAAGGTGCGGCATCAAACAAAAAGTTAAAAAGAGGTAAAACCGACATTCGTATTAATGCTCCTCGCCCTATTAAGGACAGGGGTAATAGATTCCAGCGATCTAAAAGAGACCCAACCTTTTTTAATAGAGGTGAAAAGTTCAATAAAAACAGATCTTTCAGATTATCCGATAAAAATATTCCCAAATACCTCTTTGGGGATGGGTTGTATATTTGCCTGAATTCTGGTAATAAAGTGTCTACAGTGCAGTTTACTAAAATAATTTCCGTCTTGTTAACATTGATTTTATAACCCCCTAGTTTTTGGAAATCCGAGAATATTTTAAATTTTCAATTGACTCGAGGGTTTAGAGTCTAATAAAAGGGCAATATCATCGGCGTATAATTTTATATTAGTCATGCCAGCTACCGGGACTATGTCGGTCCGTATTTTCCTGATCACAATCGCCAAAGGTTCGATAAATAACGCGAATAAAATTGGCGACAGGGGGCAACCTTGTCGCGTGCCTCTAGTGACCAGACGTGTCCCAATATGAGAATTGTTGATGATAATCTGTGCGCTAGAATCCATATATAGATGTTTTAAAAGAGCGATAAAAGCCTCCGGAAAATTAAAGCTGTGCAAAATAGCAAAAAGGCAGTCCCATGACACTAGATCGAAGGCCTTCTCCGCGTCTAAAAGCCATATTTGAGCCTTCACTTTATTCGTTTTTAAAAATCTAGTGCCTCCAATACAAACTTCGTGTTTGAATGGAGATGCCTGCCTGCAATAAAACCACACTGGTCGTTAGCTACCAGACATCCCACTATTTTATTCAATCGGTTTGCTAAAAGTTTTGTAAAAATTTTATAATCTGTATTTAAGAGACTTATGGGTCTATATGAATTTATATTCTCCTTGTCCTTTCCTTTTTTTAAAATGCTAACCACCACAGCTGAATGCAAAGAGTCTGGCGGGGAACCTCCTTGGAGTATGTCATTTAGTAAAAGTAACAATTCTTTATGTAGGGTTCCTTCAAATTTTTTTAAAAATTCATTCGGAAGACCATCGTTACCATTAGCCTTACCATTGGGGAGGGAGCTAATCACCTCATCCAATTCTAACAGTGAGAAGTCCTCTATGAGGTATTTCTTGCCCCCATCGTCTAATTTCGGTATTATCAGTTGCTCTAAGAACTCCCCAATGGAGACAGATGAGGCCCCTTCGGTCGCTTGATAGACTCCCTCATAGTGTTTTAGAAACAACTCGCCAATAGAGGCTGTGGTCTTAGCATACAATTTAGTGATGGGATTGATTAGTTGATCTATTCTATTACGAGCCTGTTTTTCTTTAGCTTGCTAGGCCAAGAGCTTTCCTGTGTATTCGCTCTCCTCATAGATCTTCTGGGCATAGAGATTACTATTAGTTTCGCCTAGAACATACTAAAATCCCTCATCCTGCTCTTAGCCTCGTAAAGTTTTTGCCCGGAGTTCGTTGATCTAACCCTATAGTGTTCTTGGGTTGCCTCCGTGAGGTCAGTTTGAAGTTTTATTTTCTCCTCCTTTCTTGCCTTCTGCTTTGGTATTTCTTTAGATGTTATTAACCCGCGAAGTGTAGCCTTGAATGCGTCCCAAATCGTATTTAATGGGGCAGTACCTCTATTCTGTGTGAAAAACTGCTCGATAAATTCTTCAATGTCTGTACACCATTTAGGATCAAGAAGGTTGAGATTATTAAAGAACCATCTTCTAGAAGGGCTTATTTCTTGTAATCCTAACTTTACGTCCATGCAGACTGCCGCGTGATCGGAGAAAGCATTAAACAAATTTACATAG
The DNA here is from genome assembly GCF_964204655.1 of Triturus cristatus. NCBI lineage: Eukaryota > Metazoa > Chordata > Amphibia > Caudata > Salamandridae > Triturus > Triturus cristatus. The sequence goes on along the minus strand of NC_140583.1, from coordinate 405,743,081 downwards.
TTATATAGCTCTAAATCATGTGAGGTTAAAAAAAAATCCAGTCTGGATGCAGAGTTATACTTTGCTGAAAGGCATGAATATTCTCGTTTAAACGGATTGGAGAATCGCCAATGATCCATAATGTCAAGGTCTAATTTGCAAGTTTGGATAGCCAAAGCAGTTTGGGGGTTTATTTTGCCAGCTATCTTTTTTGGAGGAATCCAATGAAGGATTCTGGAAAAAGTTAAAGTCTCCCCCCCATAGGATTAATCCAGGGAGCCCTGTTATGGCGTTCTTTAACTGTAGGAATGGCAAAAAGTTATCTAAAATTGGTGCATACATTGTAGCAAGAATTAGGTCTATATTGTTTAATTTACCGTGTGCAATTGCCCATCTACCTACGTGTTTTCCTATTAATATGCATACTCCTCTCTGAGCCAGTCCAGCTGATGAGGATATCCTTTGGCCGGCCCAGTTCTTCAAAATTTTATCTGAGTCATTCTGATCTTTATAATGGGTCTCTTGTAAATAGATAATATCCGGGTTTAGATTTTTAAGCCAACATTCAATAGCATTTTTTTTTCGCACATTATTAAGACCATTTGTATTTAAAGAAACAAACTTCAACATATTATTAATTCTTTGAAAGGAGAATGATAGAACATACGAAAAGATAGCCTTAACAGATAAATATGGCTAAGGGAATTTTAAACCTCAGCCTGTGCAGATGAGCATTAAGTAACATACATCAAATAAATAAACACACGGGAACTACCGCGAATATGATCTTTGTGCAAATAGGCAGATAAAGAGTGCAGTTGTATAATAATAATAGCGAGACCTCACTTTGTGCAAATACGCAATTAAAAAACAAGAAGATCTCTCTGAGCAAATAGGCAAATAGACTGTATGGTTGTACGATACCAGCAGAACCTTTCTTTGTGGCAAATATTCAAATAATCAGTGCAGTTATATGAATGCAGCAAAACCTCTCATTAAACAAATAGGCAAATAGATAGTACGGTTGTATAATAATTTGCAGATGAGCATAAAAAAAAACCCTCTCTCTGTGCAAATAGGCAACTAAATAATGCAGATCTATAATAGCAGCAGAAATCTCTCTTTGTGCAAAATAGGCAAGCCTGCAGTGCAATCATATAATAGCAGTAAAACCCTCTCTTTGTGCAAATAGGTAAATCATAACGAACGTATCAATCTAGATGATAAAAAAGATAACCTTATCCGTGCCATGACTGTGTTGAAATTAGAATTAGAACAGAAGATTCTTCAATATATGAACTCTCTATTTTCTCGCTGCAACACCCCCCTTCACCTCCCCTCACAACACCCCCCCCCCCCCCTAGAGCGGACGGTACCCCCCTCTGACCCACTTCCGTCCTTCTCTCGATTTTCTTCTTTTTGGATGCCATGTCATTGCATCCTTATGTGCTTCCTGTCCCCGTCGTGGGGCCGCCAATTAAATAGTAATAGAATTAGTTTTGAACTATGCACCTAAACCTTCAAGGAATACCTGAGCTTCGTGTAAGTTCGTAAAGATAAGAAACTTCCTTTTGGCCAGTACTTTAAGTTTTGATTGCTGCACAATCATAGCTTGGGCTCCCTTGCTTTTAAAAGAGTCAATCAATTTAACAAAGTCCCTGCGTCTGTGAGCTGAGGCTGCCGACATATCTGAAAAAATCCGAAAATAATTCGCGCCATCAGCATTGAATGATTTCTTAGAGTATGCAGTATTTAAAATGTTCTCCTTTACCCTAAAATCTGAGAAGTTAAGCAGAATTGTACGCGGATATTTCAGATTATTTGGTTTAAACGCCGGGACTCTGTGCGCTCTTGTGATCGTTAAATCTCCTTGGAGCTCAGGTATAGCTTTATTCAAAAGGGACTCTGACCACTTGACTACATCCTTATCTTCCAATCCCTCTGGTATGCCTACCAATCGTAAATTAGACCTCCTATTATAATTTTCAAGGTCCTGCATTTTTTCCGCTAGCTCGGTTCTCTCTCTGCTGGCCACCAAAAGATCTTTCTGTATTGCCGATAGAGAATCCTCTAGGGATGAAATCCGCGTTTCGGCTTCGATGACTCTTAGGGGAAGATTCCCAAAACTTTCTTCCATTTTTGTAAGCCTGGTGTGCAGCTGCGAGGTTTCCCGAGCCTGGGAATTTTTAAAATCCCTTAATTCCTGATGGATAGTTCCGAGCAAAATTTCAATGGAGTTCGCTTTTGTAGTATTCGGGAGTGAGAACAACCCAACCTCTTGAGAGACCTGGGAAGCCTGGGCGCTTAACTCTTGACTTGGAGCTTTCGTAGTGCGCATGTAGTGAGGACTTGTGAGCAGCTGATCCGGAGGGTGAGAAAGGACCTGGGATAGTGCAGCATGGGAAGAAGTTCTATTTTCTGAAGTTGGTATCGTAGGAGTTACTTCTTCAAAACCTTCTTCGAAGTCTTCTTGGCCAAGCGCCGCCCTCTGCACTGCCCCTGCTATCACGGATGTTATGAGGCTGGATGGAACCCCTCCGGCATTAGAAGCACCTCGCTCAGGCTTGTCACTTCTCCCCTTTTGATTCATCCCCTCTCGTAACGGAGTGCTCGAAAGTTGCCCCTGTTGGAGAAGGGGTTTGGAGAAAAGAGGATATTGCTTAGGGGTTGGCTGACTTCCAGTCTCCTTAGCTGGGGGTAGATTATTAACCACGTTGTCCACCCAGACTGTCTTCATTCCTTTGTTCTTCTCATCCCTCGCGACTCTCTCACCTCTCACCTTTCTCACAATTGGCGGCGTCTGTTAGGCTTAATTCTGTTGAGTGTTCAGACAAAGACAGAATATCTGCATCTTCGCCCCCCTTAACTTCCTCTTCCTCCTGGTCGTCATCGTTGTCTTCATCATCTTCGTCACTTTGGTCTCTCAAAGCATTATATTTGTTTTTACCCACATGTAGCTCAGCATTCTTTTGTTTCAGAGCGGTTTTTTGTTGAGTTTTCCTTTTATTTCTCCTCCCTCCATTAGCCGCAGGAGGGGTCTTAATCGTCGGCAATTCCCTCGCCAATTCCAGCTTGGCCTGCTTGCCCTTTGCTTTTGCCGCCATCGCTGTATGGATTTTATCTAGCGCATAAGAGGGAGGCGGCATTGTTTAACGTAGGGCGTGGAGGGCAGGGAGGAGATTTAATCGGAGAAAGTTTCTATACTTCCCTGCCTCTCATCGCCTCTTCGTTCTGCCTAGGCTCACGACACACAGTTCACAGCGCACGGCTCAGGGGCACTCAGTTCGTGATGGTAACAGCAACGGCTCTCTGTGCAGGTCTAGCTCTCCATTACAACGTAACAACTGTTAATGAGATCCTTCTGTCGGCTCTACAGTACTCTGCTCTTACATCCCACTCCGTTGCCACCATCCTCTTCACCTGGACATGACGCTATTCATGGCGGCTCAAGTGCAGAATCGAGCATTTCCGAAATTTGTTTATTCCTCCGTTTCCAGCTACAATCGCGAACTCAGCAAGGTCACGGCACAGCACAGTGACCAACTGCCCCTTCTGCCTGCTTGCTCGTGCCGTCTCCGGCTTCAGTTGCGAGTTGCGAGTTCAACGCAGAAAGCGCTCCAGCCTGCCTGCTGCACCAACTGCTCAACACAGCTGCTCCCAATCCCCGGTCCTGATCACGTGAAAGACACAGTAAACAAAATGGTACCAGTGCAGGGACCGATGGCTCAATTTCGCAGCCCCTGTAGCAGAGACAAATGGAAAGCATGGATCACGCTGACGGTTTTCTTTTTCTGCTCGGTATTGAGAAGCAGCAGCAGTCATGCAGTGTAGGACATTTCGGCAGCATTTCGGGAGCGTTTTCGGCACTCCAGCTCCGGCATTGCTTTCGTGGGCGGAGCCAAAACCGATCGGGACAGGAAGCACAACGACTGCGTGCGTGGGCTCACGTCAGCCGTTCATCCTTCCAAGAAAATACTAAAAGTACTTTTTTTGTTGTAAACTTAAATACTATTTCACATTTCTCAATGATTGATTACAAATGTTTTGGGTAGTGAATGGTAAGCATCGTCGACAATGTTTTGTTTTTCGGAATTAGCACCACTAAAAGATGGCAGTCCTGTGTAGAGTAGATAGTCTTTCGTCTTAGTCTAGAAGAGTGGGAGGCCAGCATCACTCGGCGCCACCACAGCATCACTCGGCGCCACCGCAGCATCACTCGGCGCCACCGCAGCATCACTCGGCGCCACCGCAGCATCACTCGGCGCCACCGCAGCATCACTCGGCGCCACCGCAGCATCACTCGGCGCCACCGCAGCATCACTCGGCGCCACCGCAGCATCACTCGGCGCCACCGCAGCATCACTCGGCGCCACCGCAGCATCACTCGGCGCCACCGCAGCATCACTCGGCGCCACCGCAGCATCACTCGGCGCCACCGCAGCATCACTCGGCGCCACCGCAGCATCACTCGGCGCCACCGCAGCATCACTCGGCGCCACCGCAGCATCACTCGGGGCCACCGCAGCATCACTCGGGGCCACCGCAGCATCACTCGGAGCCACCGCAGCATCACTCGGGGCCACCGCAGCATCACTCGGGGCCACCGCAGCATCACTCGGGGCCACCGCAGCATCACTCGGGGCCACCGCAGCATCACTCGGGGCCACCGCAGCATCACTCGGGGCCACCGCAGCATCACTCGGGGCCACCTCAGCATCACTCGGGGCCACCTCGGCATCACTCGGGGCCACCTCGGCATCACTCGGGGCCACCTCGGCATCACTCGGGGCCACCTCGGCATCACTCGGGGCCACCTCGGCATCACTCGGGGCCACCTCGGCATCACTCGGGGCCACCTCGGCATCACTCGAGGCCACCTCGGCATCACTCGGGGCCACCTCGGCATCACTCGGGGCCACCTCGGCATCACTCGGGGCCACCTCGGCATCACTCGGGGCTACCTCGGCATCACTCGGGGCTACCTCGGCATCACTCGGGGCTACCTCGGCATCACTCGGGGCTACCTCGGCATCACTCGGGGCTACCTCGGCATCACTCGGGGCTACCTCGGCATCACTCAGCACCACCACAATATCACTCAGCACCACCACAATATCACTCAGCACCACCACAACATCACTCAGCACCACCACAACATCACTCAACACCACATCAGTATCACTCAGCAAGTTAGGACTAGGACAGATGCTTATGAAGCTGATTCCCGAGATAGAGGAATAGAACACGATTCTCCTGGGACTGCTGTTAAGATGGATGAACACAGGAGCACTTTACGAAGCGGCGACACTAGATGAAACGATGTCGAAAGGAATGTATAATCGTTAACGTAAATATTGCTAATTGATTCAACAATAAGTGGGCACGGTTTCATCCTTTGTATGGTACCTGGTTGGTAAGCTGTAACTGAATACAATTTTGTTTACAAAAAAAAATCAGTATCACTCAGCAAGACCTAAGTATCATTCAGCATCCCCTCAGCATCGTCTCAGCACCATTGTCATTCTGTATGTGGCAATCAGCCACATACAGAATGACAATGGACGGATGGCGCTTGTCTTGCACTCAGAGGATTAGTGCGAGGCAGCCCCATCAGGGAGCTGAGGCATCTGACAGGGGATAGTGATGTTCCCCAATGCTCAAAATTACGAGGGAAGGCGTCCGTCCGTAAAAGGGATCGTCACGGACTACGGACGTGAGATCCGAATTACGGACGGTCAGTGAAATTTACGGACGGTTGGTCACCCTACTCACGTTAGGCTTATTTTCGCTAACCACTGGGTATTCGTTATCGTTCAAATCCGTGCAACCACAATAGGGTCGTCCTACAGCTGCCATTATACCTTCATGTACAAAAGGCTCCGTTCCTGATACTGTCAACACTCATTCCAGTCCCCGGTGTATTTCACATGGTATCAGTGAAAATGCGGAATAGACTAACTGAGCAGAAGAAATTGAATGTACCCTGAAAAACTATAATCACAAATGAATGTCTCACCTACAAGTGTCTAGCTATGCCCCGGCCGTCGTGCTTGTAGTCATTATATTCGTGTTTATTGTTATTTTGCAGGGTATTGGGGAGGTGGTATTCAGCTCCGTATTAGAGATTGATAACTACAGATGTCCAAAGTACAGTACTAGTGACTGTAAATGCTGTTTACTTTAACCATGCATCATTTTTGGTAAAACGTCATGTACATACAGTAGCGTTGAATGACTTTATATTATCTGCTTTTCAATAAAACGAATCTTTCTGCCAACAGATATCCCATCAGTTTTGTCTGGAACTGCTTTTAACTGTGACGACGGGTTTGGAGGCTTTGTTGTGCACTGGCTGAATAATAAGGAACTGCATTTTACATCATCAGTGGAAATATTTATGCAGTATCTGAAAACAATTGCTGAGCAGGAATTGGAACCTATGGATGTTGAAGCGGATGAAGATGGGTTGCATATGAAATTCGATAGTGGTGAGTTTTCTGAAAGACCTATATTTTTTCAATCTTTTATTTAATAATTTATTGTAAATTTCTTTCAGGTGTTTGTTTTCTATTCCACAATGATCCTGTTAACATATGTATAATTTCTTGAACGTAGATAATCACTGTATTAACAGTTCAAAATATCAGTGGGGAAGGAATTTTGTTTCAAAAAGCGTATGTTCTATTAGAGAGGAATGGAAATAGAATATTATGCGTGATGAAAAAAAATGTCTAATTTTTTAAGCAGCGAAATTGTTAAGTTTTACGATTGGAATGAACGGGGAGCGACAAAGTGGAATCCTGAACTAAAATTTCATGCCGTTTTTGAGTAATGTAGTTGCATTTTCTAAGCTTGCTGACAGGTACAACTGTGCAGATTTTTACGAACTGTTGTTTTCTGTCGGGAATATGGGACCCAATGTATGGAGTTGTCTTTTTCTTGAAGCCTTGTAGCAGAGTTGTAGCGTTTGAATGAGCAGTGTCCGGAAGACCTAATTGATCTTCAGATGAAAGAAGTCATGTTGTATCATTCTGAATGTTCTGAAGTCTTACAAGGCCTATCTTTGTGATTTCAGATGATTCTGAATGTTGCGGTGAATTTGAAGAATTTTGTTTGTGTTTATTTAAAGATGCTTTTAGTATGCTGTAGAGATGTCCTGTCAAGGTGTCTCTCTCCATTAGAAGGCGAGTTAACATGTTTTTATTGTACATATTCACAATATCTATTTTAACCACTTTAATAACAACCAAGTAATGTGCATTTTACCTTGTTCCTAATATTCTTCTACCGAACTCTTCTCTGCCAGTAGGCGTTTCTGGTTCCTACAGTGACGTTTATAATTATTGTTTATTGGGTCTTGACAATGTGAAGTTGTTAGTAAATTGGCCAGGCATTTCTCTAACCTAAACATTTTTCCAAACGGTGTGTAACATTGGTCTCTTGACGTCAAGGCTGACAGTCTCTCTCTGTGCCACTATGGTTGCATTTACTTTGTCCATTTCTGCCCCAGTGATGCCTGATGTTGCCCGACTGTTATGACTCCTGACAGTCATTTTCCTTTTTTCTATAATTGTACTTGCACTGTCTCTCTGGCGATCCCAAGCTGCTTTTGTTTACCACTGATATCCTGCTATGCCAGTGTGATGGATTTGTTATCTTCCTTTCCGTTCACTGCTGTCCTGCCAAACAGCCACTAAGTTTCTTATCCTCCCCAGCTGTCCCATCGTACTGCCTGACTCCTCTCCTACTGTTCCATTACCATTCTGCATCAGACGTCATCTACTTCATGCTGTGATCTCCGCCAGTCCATGTAATTTCTTGAATTCCTCTTGACGTGTTGATATGCCCCTAGCGCCAATGTAAAGGTGTTACCTCCAGTAAGCTTTCTATAAAGTGTAATGTATCTCTTACTGTTCAGTCTCCATCCCCAGGATCTAACTTTCAAGCCTGGTACACCAGACACTTACCTCAGAGCTTCAATTCTAAAATGGAACTCTGCAAGGGAAGCTGACAGATATCACTCCCAGGTATGCTTTTTAGCGACTCAGTACAGTGAGCTGGAAGTAAGATGGAAAAGAGTTGTAGCCAAGATTGAGTCTTTGGAAACCACACTGTCGTGGAAATAGACAACCGATGGAGTCTTTCATAAAAAAAAAAAAAAAACTTTGATCTGCCTGTAAAGAGTAGACTAGAAGTAATCCGGAACCGTACCCCATATGCCTAAATGAGTGGGTTGGGTAGTCAACAATAAGTTGTTTTCCACAAAGTCAAAAGATACTTTGGTCAAGAACAATTTAAATGCAAGGGGGGACTTTAGTGTGATGTGGGCAGTACTAAGCTCAGGTGATGCCATATATGCATGCTTTCTGAAAGAAAGCACCCCCTACAAATGTATTACCTGTTGCAACACATGTGTACTGCAATTGCACACCTAAACTCTTCCATCTCTTCCTCCTCCTTGTAAGTGCCCGGCATGGCATGCCAGTTTTGCTCTCCTCCTGTTCCTGATGCTGTCATCATGGCGGAGAACAGCACCGGCCACTTACGAAGTGTAATGCCTGCATTCCTGTGTTTGGAGGGTGGATACCCAGACACTGAAGTAAGGGAGGATGGAGACAGGGCTAGCCTCAGAAATTCTATGAGAAACATTTAGCAAGGGATTGCTGATTAGTTTTTCCTGAGTCCTGCCACTTGGTGGATCGTTCCGGAAGGGGGAGGAGAGTGTTTAATTTGAGTTGGTGTTGCTGGTAAGGTTGACTGGCACTCATTTTTGGGTACTGGCACTTATGTGTCTGCATGAGACATTTACCAAGAGAAATAGAGGGAAAAACACACCTAGCGGAAAGACAGAAGTAGAGAAAGATGGAACCTGCAGGAGTGACATAAAGGAGCAGGGAGTGTCTGGCAGTGGATTAAAGAGGCCTGAGGTGAATTCAAGACTACCGAGCCTTTGTATTCAGTGTGCTGACATTTAATAGCATCGGCCGTGGGTATCTGAGCATATCTTTGGGCACTGGCACTTATTCAATACAAATTAAGCATTGGGGATAGGTCAGCAGATTCAATTATTAAAGTTCAGGAAGTTTTTAGGCAGGCCTGCACTTTTTCAGTCCCGATTACATTTCTACTTCAGGAAAGTGAATAATAGCTATTTCCAGAGACTTCACATTTCATTGAGCCCAACTTATGGGTACTTCTACTTGGAGTCAGCATCACCAATCGTCCCACACTGCCTCCCTCAGACGTTATTCACTGCTTGCCATCGTTTTCTGGATTGGCAAGTTTCGATGGGTATACTATATAGAGTTTTCGAGCATGGGAGGGAGAACGTCAGGACACCAGTGACAAGTGACTCCAACCATCTTCGTTGTGTCCCAGTAGCCCCTCTTTGGCATGTGGGCTCCACCACCAGGACTAGTGTGATCCCAGAAAATTGTGTTCATGAATGTGTTGTATAGAAGCAATCTTTTGCTTTCTTGATGAAGAGAAGTTTAGAGAATGGTCTAAGATTTTGTAGTTTGGAAGATCTAGAGCAAGTGTCCAAACGGGAGAGTTTTGGTCTAATACATAAGCATTTACCAGTTGTAGCCTAAGTGGATTGATCAAAGTGACACACAGTTTGATAAGATTTGAAGGATAGAATAATTGAAGGATGAGGGATTCACAGAGGAGAGAATTTAAGGTTGAAAGTTCAAGTCAGTTTTTAAGATTGGATCAGCAGGGCATATCTTTAGAAAGAAGGAGAGGAAAGTCTGGCATTTTTATTTTTTTATTTTAAGTCCTTGACAATCTTGGCATTGTGAGTGAACTAATTGTCAACTTCGGTTGTAAAATGAGAGAAAGAGAGGTGTGGTTTTAGGAGTGGGCTCATGGAGTGCTTTGTTGTGATGTAGAGAGCTTGGGGTTAAATAGGGGAGGTCCTGATGTGTCATCTGTAGTAGCTAGCCTGCATGGTGAAGATTAAGACCTAACAAGGGTTGAATTATTTTAATTTACTATGTTAACCAAAAAAATGACCCGTACTGGGTTCAGTATTTGCACCTATTGAGCCATTGGTGTTTATTGAAGCATATAATTGCCTTTGTACAGAATAGTGATTGTGTGTGTGAAACTGGCCTTAATCAGCCATATTTCGTTTCCACTGTTATTTTAGCTATCCATTTCTTCACCAGTATCACCATGCAGGAGAGGAAGCTCTCCTGACTTGTGTGGGGTTGCTATGCGCTGGTTGGTGTTTCTTTGCCTGCCCCCTTCTGTGTTGATTGGTCAGTGAATAGACACGCCCCTCTTGAGGCGGCCTATTTCATTATGGCCGATGCGCGGACACGCTGCCGGCGCCCCAAAGGTAAGCCTGTCTGCATCAGTACGTGGCCGGGGGCTAGAACCCCTGCCCATTTTAACTCCCAGAGAATGTAATACTCTGCCCTCAAAATCAGGAACTTAGCTCCTGCCATACCAATGGGCGGCTGTAATTCTATCGAGGTAGGTGGCTCCCTCCTCATAAGCAGCTCATGCCGTTACACTCCCAACGATCTCGATGATTGACTCAGGGAGAGTAGCCTAGGACCGACAGTATTAAAAATGTGCCTAATAATAAATTGTGGCTCCCTAGCTTAACACAAACATGAGATTTATGAGACTCTTAGTGATCAACAACTGAATGCTCTATTCCTCTCTGAGACGAGGCTCACAGAAGCATCCGCCCACGAAATCTTAGATGTAATACCTAATGGTTATGACATCGTAAGGCGTGATCGTTCTACCCAGAGAGGAGGAGGCATTGCGATTATTTGTAAACATACTTTGAAGTGCTCTTTTAGCAAGGTGGATATAGCGGCGTTTGAGGCAGCTCGTTTTTTGTAAATGTTTTCTAGCAATTGTATGCTAACAGGGCTTTTAATCTATTCCCCTCCTGGGTCAGGTCCAAGTTCACATCGACCCTTGCAGACACCATTTCACAATTTGCTCTACGTCATAATAAGTTGATTATTCTAGGTGACCTTAACCTTAACTTTGAGGAGAGCTCTTGCAACGGGGCTAGATCGCTAATTAGAGACTTGAAGACCCTGCATCTTGGAAACCCCCATCACAGTTCCATGGTCAGACCACTATATGAGCTCTTTTTCTTTCCAACTCCCTAATTCTACCCTTGTAGTAACAGCTACCAAACAGTTCTCTCTAGGAAATTGGCAAAGATTAATTCTGAGACCTTTATGGAGGGATTATCAGCCACCAACCCTGTTTTGGGCGAGGACATGGCTCTAGCAGATACCAACATTGACAGATGGATCACAGAAGCCTTAGACTGTATAGCTCCTCTGGCCTCTAGACGGCAATCACAAGCCTCCCGTTCTGCACCCTGGTACAACGAGCCCTTAGATGCAGCCAAGTAACTATGTAAACACCTTGAACGTGCTTGGAGGCAAGATCACAGCCTGATCAGCCGTTCCAAGCACAAACAATACCGCATCCCTTGAACGTGTCTCCGCAGCTGTACTCCCTGTAAGGAAAATTGTACCAACATTGCTACTTTCTTTGCCTCAAAAGTTGCTAAGATTTATGACCTGTTTCCACCTGAGGCCAAGAAGTGGAACGATCTACTAGCCACAAGAGAAGATACAACCAATCAGTATGGTCTTGTAAATTTTCACTAATCCCTCCTTTGACGAGCTACAAAGACTCTTCTTACAAAGTAAATCAGGATCTCCTCTTGACCCAACCCCGTCCAAAATTCTGCGCTTAAGCATGACCTCCATCCTCCCCCACCTTAGCCAGCTGATCACAATGTCACTTCACTTAGGGCAAGTTCCCCAGAAATGGAAGCACGCGACTGTGCTCCCCATTCGTTAGAACTAGATTTCATGATCTTGGAAAATCGAAGGCCCATCTCACTCCTTCCCTTCTTTGCAAAAATTCTTGAAAAAAATGTCAATAACTGACATGTTTAATTGAATCTAATGATTTGCTTCATCCGTTACCATTGGGATTTGGGCAGCTCACTTCACTGAGTCAGCTTTACTACTCGCAACCAAAACCTTGGGACAAAGTGCTGATGAAGGTCTTACCTCCGCCTTGATGTTGCTAGATCTGAGCGCGGCCTTTGACACCTTATGCCACAGCCTCCTGAGTCAGAGGTTGGAGGAATGCAATGTCAGTGGCACTGCTCTGCGTTGTCTTGCCTCTTTTTTTCTTGATCTCACTTTCCAAGTCGCCCAGAGACCTTTTGTGCCAGAGACTCTAACCTTACCTTATGGAGTTCCGCAGGACTCTAGTTTGAGCCCCACCGTGTTTAACATTTATATCCACCCCTAGCAGAAATCATTTAGAGACACAAGGTTAAATAAGTGTCATATGCAATGGCACTCAATTGATTGTGACACTCTCCTAGGCAGGGGGCGAGTCAGCGAAACTGTTTGAATCTTGCTTGGCGGAGCTGTCCTCGTAGATGGCTAACAGCTGTTTGAAGCTCAACGCCAATAAAACAGAGATCCTTATTCTGTGTAAGGCCCCATCCATCTGGTCATCGGCCTCGTGGCCCTATGCTCAAGACCAGATTCCTGAACCCAAGCACAAAGTCAAGAACTTAGGGGTGTGGTTTGTTTCCAATCTAACCTTTGAAAACCAAATATGCAGCGTAGCAGGTGAATGCTTCAGAACCCTTTAACCTCTAAGAAAGATCCTGGATCTGCTCCTGATAGTCACGTAAAACCGTTGTACACAATCTTGTAACATCATAGTTGGATTACTGTAACATCTTGTACCTGGAAGCAATCAAAGGTAGTCTGACAAAACTCCAAAGAGCCCAAAATGTGGCAGCCCATCTCGTTCTCAATCTCCCCAGAAGAGCATCGGCGGCCCTTGTGACCCTCATTTGCTCCCACTGGAGAAAATAATTGGCTTTAAAGCCATGTGCTTCTACCATAGAATCCTCTCCCAGAAAGGCCCCAAATACCTGCGCACCATGATGCTGCCTTACTCACCGCCGTGCAATCTGAGATCCTCAAAGGCCAACTTAGTACTAGTTCCCCGGGTCTTGAGGGCCAGATTAGGGGCACACTCTTTCTCCTTTCTGGCAGCCAAAACCTGAAATTCTTTACCCACTCAGTTGAGAGCAGAATCTTCGGAAATGACATTTAGAAACAAACTAAAAACTTGGTTGTTTAGATCTCCTTAATATCTGATGGGGCTACTATGTTCTAGATTCTTTTGTTCGGTTGATTAGATTGGTCAGGTCTCAACGCAGGGACACATCGTATGGTGTAACCAGGTGCTTTATAAATCATTTATTATTATTATTAATATTATATGCTGGTGCTGTAAGTCATTTCTTCTGAACAAACTGTGCATACTCTGGCAGGCAAGGGGTAATGTCTGAATTGGGACAGTGAAGTTTTTACATTGAGGCATTATCTCATAATAGGAACAGTGGTCCCTAACTTTCAATTGCATATGGCAGTTTTAGGTCTCTAGCAAGAAAAAAAATTACTCTACTGATGTGAGTAGGCCTAGAGCCCGCGACGGGAAACTGCCCAGAACGCAACATAGACACATCACATTTTTCCAGTGAATACTTCCCCTTTTTTTGCAATGTGCCTAGCAGTGGATTTTGGGCCCTAGCTCACCTAGGGAAACCTAGCAAACCTGTACATTTTTGAAAACTAGACACCCAGGTGAATCCAGGATGGAATGACTTGTGTGACTCTCCCCAGGTTCTGTTACCCAGAATCCCTTGCAAACCTCAAACTTTCTCAAAAAAACACATTTCCCTTACATTTCTGTGATGGAAAGTTCTGGAATCTGTAGGGAGCCACAAACCTTCACCCACCCAGCATTCCCCCAAGTCTCCCGATAAAAATGGTACTTTACTCTTGTGGGTAGGCCTAGTGCCTGCAACAGGAAATTGCCCAAAAATTATTGCGGAGGCATCACATTTTTCTATCGCAAAACAACATGGTTTTGCAAGGGAGTCACCTGCGTTTTTGGTCCCATGCTCCACGGCCATCTAGGGAAACCTACAAAACCCAGACATTTCTGAAAACTAGACATCAAACCAAGCCACACCGCCAGCCAAGCGGCATCCATGCACACCACCAACCAAGCACCATGCGGGCACATCGCCAGCCATGCGACAGTCCTTGCACACCACCTGCCAAGCGACAGTCCATGCACACCATCAGACATGTGCCATCCAAGCAGACCACTAGCCAAGCGACAGTCCAAGCACCTTGCCAGCCAAGCACTAGTTCACACACACTGTCAGCTAAATGCGAGTCCACACACACTGCCAGAAAAAGGGAGGTTCACAAACAGCCAGCCAAACATCAGTATGCACAGACCTTCTGCCGAACTCTTGTTTACACACACACAAAAACTTTCACTAGTGTCTAGTGGTTTTCTGCCCCCATGGGGGCAGATGAGCATAAAAATATTGCTGACCTGCCCCAAAGGTGGGCAGAAGCTGGCAAAATGTGTGCACAAAAAAAGGGGAGAGACCCTTGCCTAAGGGGCCGCTTCCTGAAAATCCCATAAACATATCTCTGGTGCCTAGTGGGCTTTCGGGGGGGGGGGGGGGCAGATCGGGGTCAATTGCCCCCAAGTGGGACATTCCGGGCAGCGCCCACCCCTACTTTGGCAAAAATAAAATACTCCCTGATTCCCAGTAGGCATTCTGGGCAGCCCCACCCCTAAATTTACATAGAAATGTAATCCCTGGATCCTAGTGGGCATTCTGTGCCCCGGTGGGCAGATCGGAGGCTGTTGCCTGTCTCTTAAGTGTTTGGTGGGGGCATAGGCATACCCATTTTGGGCAACCCTTACAAAGTCAAAACAAAACAAAATCCCTGGTGCCTAGTGTGCTTTCCGCCCTCCCCCTCCCCCCTCCTCTCTGGAAGCAGATCTGGGGATATTGCCTCACCTCCCCCCCCCCCTCCCCCTCCCCCAGGCAGAAAGACTGTCCCTTTAGTGTTTGATGGGGTGGGGTCATTGGCATGCCTATTTTGGACAGCCCCCAATACTATATATTAAAAACAAAAAAATCCCCGGTGCCTAGTTTGCTTTCTGCCCCCGTGTGAGCAGATTGGGTGCTATAGCCTCATCTGCCCCCAGGGGTTTGGGGGGGGGCAGAAAGACTGAAAGTGCCAAAAGTAGTTGGGGGGAATGAAGGCCCTTGCCCAACGGGCCGCTCCCTCCTCGTTGGTTTCTAGTGGTGGATCCCTACTTGGGGATTTCCCTCCTGTGGCAATCCCCAAGCAGAGATCCACTAGGGTAAGGTGCTTGGGGATCTGCTGAGATAGCCCCCCGAACAAGTAGGCAGTGAAAGTGAAATTGATCTGATAGGCTAATTTCACGTTCGGTGTAATGATGTGGGCACGCCAGGCGTGCCAATCTTCATTACACTGGAAAAAAAAATGCCTCTGGCAGCAGGGGAAGCTCTTTACCAACTCCTGAGGCTGGAAAAGAAAAAAGGAAATCCCTCTGCTGTTTACAGTAGAGGGATTTCTGACTGGTGTGCCAAGGATGTCATTATAACGTCCTTGGCACACCAGCACCACAGCCGAGGAAATAGCTGTTACGTCCTCGACACACAATTGGTTCTAATATCTCTCCACAAAAGGTCTGGTTGTGCAACTAGCTACAGCCTCTGCATACCCAAATGGCCTCCCTCTGGTCCATCAAGCACTGAGTCCAGTTAGCTGGAAAGTTCTGAGAGGAATATGTTCTCTTCCTTTAGTGCAACATTATGGTCTTTAAATACCACATGTATTCTCGACAGGTTTAAAGCATGCGTTATGGGACTCATTGGAGAGTTTGCTCGCCTTCTCTCCCAGATGAATCCAGAAATGAACTTCTACAGTTTGTGCGTGATGGCCGAGAAGTGTCAAAATTCACCATACAATGTGATACTGACAGCACTGATTCCATGGGTAGAGCAATGGCTCAGTCAGTTGTACTGTGCAGACATGCTGGGCTGCGTCAGTATGGGTTTTCAGAGCCTGTACAGAATAGCCTGTGACGATTTAGAGCTGCACAGTGTGATAAAGACACACATGCCTTTGAAGACTCTGCTTTCTTTCTTTTGTTCTTTCTACCTAGTGTGCAAGGAAGTGTTTATACATCACTGGCTTGGAGTCTCTATTCTTCAACTTGTGATCGGTGTGGTGTTTATGCTTATTGCAGGAGTTTATGGTTGTTTCACTAACATTGCGATTCTCTCCACATTGTTTTCCTGACACTTACTCCGGTCAGTTATGATTATTGTAGTGCATTTATTTTCCAGTACAGTTGTATTCTTTTCAATATATTCCACAATATATGGCTTTCTGGATTACTTTGACTGCTTGGCGCCCAAGTCGTGCCTTTCACCTTCAGCTCTGTCGTAGAAGGTTTTCCAGCTGTTTATTTGTGTTTGGTTTTTGATTGATACCATTTGTACAGATCTTGCAGTTTCCTTTACTCTGTAGAAGGTCTCAAATATTGATACCTTCATCGTATGTTTCTGTACTCTAGGTGGAGTATTTTTTGTCTGCTATGTCCGCATTTCCAAATATATTAATGCATAATTAGGATTCTCAGCTTGTGCAGTATTGGACCCTCGTTTGGGGGTACAGAATTCCACCCTCTTTGTCTGGTTATTTTTCTGATTTACGATATCCTACTTTTGCAAAGTTTGGTACCCCTTGCTAGGTATTTGTGCCTCCATAGTACCAGTATTCATGATTATTGTTAGCCGCAAGATTATCTTCTTGTGAGCCTTCAAACACTTCGGGCTTACAGGTTTGGCGGTCTTCGGCCAAGACCGCCACAGCGGTGGTTCAATGAAGACCGCCAAACCTGTGGTTAACCCATTCAACCGGATTATGTGTTTAATCCAGGGCGGGCAGTGCGGTGGCGGGAATGTTCGTAGAGGAATGGAATCTTTCTTATTGGAACGGAACGGAGCATTTACCAGGATAGCACCCCAACGTGAGTAATTACCAACCTACGCTCATGTTTACTCGTCTGTACCACCTGGTACCCTGCACCCATGGATTACACTTAACCTGTGAAAAACATTTTGCTTAAAAATTAATTATTCGTTGATGAATGGACCTTTTCAAACACAGCAACAGGAGCGGCCTTTGAACTCTTGAGAAAGCTATTGTACAATTTTTGAAAAAAATCTGGAAGTGTTATGGTTCTGAAATGGCAATGTTTGTGTTTTTCATTTGAGCGTGGAAATCACAATTTTAGTATGATTTATAAATGCAACAATTTATTATTTATAGTGTGTTGTACACTTAATCTGCAAAAAGAACAATTGATGGACAGAATGCAGAACAATGTCATACTTTCACCCCAGTACAGAGATCTGGGCCTAAGTCCAGACGTGGATCCTGTGCTCTCCATGCCACTGGAATCAAGCTACCCTGGCTGAAGAGGGCTGAAAGCCTGAAACCGGTCCTAGGATGCTTGTTTCCAGTTCACGGAGGACCTGACTTGGCAGTTCAGGCTGGACTGTTCCCATTGGGCGCAGCGTCAAGACTGATTTTCATATGGCTGGGTCCAAACTGTAATGGCATGGTGAGCAAAAAAACAATGGATTTAGGCCCAGATCTCTGTACTGGGGTGAATGTATGACATTGTTCTGCATTCTGTCCATCAATTGTTCTTTTTGCATGTACCCTTAATCTGTCCAGTCTTACATATTTAGTTTATTTCTATGCTTACATGTAGTTAAGGATCACGTGCATTGAATTAGGGTTACGTTATGTTATAAAGGGCAGTTGTTGCACTTTTATTTAAACATGGATGACTTGCCAAGATACTGTTCGTTTTGATCAGTTTGAACGTCGGATGAGTTTTGAGGTCTTGTGTTCACGTTTATGAATGTGTATATCATTGTGCTTTGATTGGGGTCACGGCATGATTTTATTTTTCATTGAACTCTTATCCTAATTTTGTAATCTATTGTTGCACGGGGAACATTTCATTTAAGGTTGGTAGACGTAACACTTTATCACAGGGGAGAGTGAGAGAACCAGCACAGTTGCTATCTCCCAAGTACTGTACTATTACTAAAGGCAACTGTTGTTTACTGTTTTCCCAAAAGGGTATACAGTTTTCCAAGCTCAGTTTCTTACCAGGTGATCCCTGAACAACTGGTGTGTCCTATAACTATTTAGTATGGTGGAATATCCAAAGATCTTGGAGAAGACGCCTCACTCACTAATAGTGACATGCTTCATCATAGGTGTCTTTCCACAACCAGGTAAGCTGGTACTACCTGGGCGGACTCAACCAAAGATGTTCTGGGAGTTCTTATATAAAATAACAACTGGTTAAGCAGGGAACCAGATAGGTGATATATCAAAAGTACCTACAGGTATACCCAAAATCTATATTTTATTCCTAGGGTACCTGTGGTATATGTTAAAAATGTGAAGTCAATAGGTTTTTTTTTTAATGCAATTTTAAATGTACCCTTTCTATAATGCCAACATGTTTCGGCCCTCGGTAATAGCCCTACCGGGTCTGGGGCCTTCTTCAGGGCTAGGATGTCTACTTTTCAATGTCCCTGCCTTATGTTAAGCAGTTATTTCATGCATAACACAAATGAGGCCTATTGCACTCCCCTAACTTTCTTATTCATCCAGTAGTATTTCTACAAGACAAAACGAAACAAGGATATACAAACAACTTTGTCAGTGTTTAGGGATCTAATAACGATGTGATGCACATATGTTGTTCACATTGTAATTTTTTAAATCCACTTAGACTGGGGTTTTTTTGCAATAAATATGCTGTGAGCTGAGAAACATCACCAGTGCTCCTACCGCAATAATTATCTTGTTTTTCATTAATGATTTCCGTGGGTACGCTACGTGAGGTTAAAACCAAATAGTGTAAGTCATAGTGCTCGCTCTTATTCCCACCAATGACACACAACACTTTGTGTACTCTCAATCGTGTATATTAATCTTTCACAGGGCATGCTCAGTGGTGCACTCACTCGTGATCCAGATGGAGCCTACAGCCATAGTGATGTTCTCTATCTCGTGTCATGCAGAATGGGCGCCTGTTAACGCTTTCAATTGCTGCTCTCACCTACTGTATGGTGCTACTAAGCACCATGCGGGTCTTGTGTGTTATGGTGTCGTCTTGTAGTTACACACTAGAAAAGATTAAAACAGGAGGAAGAAAGGGCCATCTTATTTAAGAAATTTAACGTATTTAATTGTTATTCAAGGGCGCTATCTAATCTCCTATTTCAAATCGCGATTTGGTAACTTCTATTGCTTTTATATCCACTGCGACCTTATGTCACGAAACGGAACATATGGTCTTCTAAGCCGTTTTCATAACAAGTATCTCTACCCTGAGTTGTTCACTGGCGTACATTTGCGATTATTTCACCCATTTGAGATTTACCTAGAAGGTTCCATATCCTCACATACCTAATCCGGTGTCATCGAGTAAAATCTGTAATCACGCTGCGGTTTTTTCAGATGTTGTATTTAGACCCCTTCAATGGGGAACAACCTTTACAACGCAACTTTTACAACGCACTACACTTACAACGCATTTTTTACAACGCAAAATCCATTACAACACACTACACTTACAACGCATGACACTACAACGCATTTTTAAAAACTACCTTTACAACGCATTCCATTACAACGCCTACCATTACAACGCATAATATTACACTACACTATCCAACACTTACCCTACTGTTGCACCCCCTGGAGTTAGAATAGCAATTTTTACCCCTATACTATCCAACACTTACCCTACTGTTGCACCCCCTGGAGTTAGAATAGTAATTTTTACCCCTATACTATCCAACACTTACCCTACTGTTGCACCCCCTGGAGTTAGAATAGTAATTTTTACCCCTATACTATCCAACACTTACCCTACTGTTGCACCCCCTGGAGTTAGAATAGTAATTTTTACCCCTATACTATCCAACACTTACCCTACTGTTGCACCCCCTGGAGTTAGAATAGTAATTTTTACCCCTATACTATCCAACACTTACCCTACTGTTGCACCCCCTGGAGTTAGAATAGTAATTTTTACCCCTATACTATCCAACACTTACCCTACTGTTGCACCCCCTGGAGTTAGAAAAGTAATTTTTACCTCTATACTATCTAATACTTACCTTAAATGCAATTTAATATTATGCGTTGTAATGGTATGCGTTGTAAAGGTAGTTTTTAAAAATGCGTTGTAGTGTCATGCGTTGTAAGTGTGCGTTGTAACGACATACATCCCCTTCAATCCATATGGGCCCATTAAATCTGTATATCTCCTATCCCGTCGTCATATATTTACAAATACTGGTGACCCTGTAGGTAATTTTAATATATCACCTATCTGGTTCCCTGCTTAACCAGTTGTTATTTTATATAAGAACTCCCAGAACATCTTTGGTTGAGTCCGCCCAGGTAGTACCATCTTACCTGGGTGTGGAAAGACGTCTATGATGAAGCATGTCACTATTGGTGAGTGAGGCGTCTTCTCCAATATGTTTGGATATTCCACCATACTAAGTGGTTATAGGACACACCAGTTGTTCAGGGATCACCTGGTAAGAAACTGAGCTTGGAAAACTGTATACCCTTTTGGGAAAACAGTAAACAACAGTTGCCTTTAGTGATAGTACAGTACTTGGGAGATAGCAACTGTGCTGCTTCTCTCTCTCCCCTGTTATAAAGTGTTACGTCTACCAACCTTAAATTAAATGTTCCCCGTGCATGGTAGACGTAACAGTCACTGAGTTTTCAGCACCAAGCTTGTTTTGTGTTTTAATAGATATGAGGCATCTTTAGTAAAATCTGTTGCAAATGGGTATTTAAAGCAGTCCTGATGTGTTGTGATGTGTTAACCATAGTTACCCCTGAGCAAGGGCGAAATGCATTGGGTTTATAAACTTCACGTCATTTGATGAATTGGTAATTTTGACATGCTGTAGAAAACGCCTGTTTTGGCATTGTGCACGCGTTTGAAATTGGAATTACAATTTGTACGTATTAAATAAGAAAACGAGGATAAACGGAATAAAATTGCTTAAATAGGATGAACATTGGTTGGGGTTTGCATCTTGGGACTGATTGATAGATGTTTATGCATCAGCTTCACAATGGAATGTAACTTATTGCTATGGGACGGTACGCTTACCAGGATAGCACCCCAATGTATGTATTTATGTATAAAACTCAGAATAAAATTCGTGGGTGGGTTACCAACCTACGCTCCTGGTGGTCTTTCATTTTAGTACACTTTCAATAGGCAGTTTCTATATGTAGCTACATGTTTTGAGCGCGGAAAATAACGACGCAGGAAACTGACGTCAGCCCGTCGGCTATATGGGCTCCGTCAACGTGACATTGCCTAGTGACTTGAATACGGGGTCGCACTGCGCCCTCTTCTGACACGCAAACATGCTGTGGAAAAAGTTTCTGGAGCTAGTGTCGTGCCTTGGGGAGGATTCTAAAGTAAGGAATCTGCGGCCAGATCCTGTCTGTACCAGATACAGCGTTACCGAAAGTAAGTAACTTGTTCGGGCAATTCCAGCAAGGATACCAAGATTTACTTTCTGTCACCACACCAGTCTGGTCAAGAAACTATTTGAGCTTCAGTGTTGTATAGTATACACCACAAGTTCCCCTTGAAATATTCAGGACTAGATACCAGGGAAACTTCGCTTGAACTTCCAAGTGGAGCTGCCTCAATTCTTCTTTAGTGTGAGAGCTGAGCAAGTGCTCAACAAGGATACTGGAGGTGTAAGAAGTCTGCGGTGTGCCCAGGAGAGATTTGCCCTACTATATGAAGGTGAATAATTGTAGGCCCTAATTGCATAGGCCTGAGAACAGAGGGTACTTGGGATCTTAACTCTGTGCAAGTTCCTAAATATCTCTCTAGCGCCTCAAAGGCACACAGTGCTGGAAGAAATCACCAGAGCACCATGCAGAAGTCGGGCGCTGTAAGAAACTGGTCCGCCGCCTGCATTAAGCACCCAAAACAAATCAAAGTGTTATGATGGAAAGGATAACACCAGGAACTAAGTACTCACTTGGGGTGGGCGCCTAGTTGTTTGAATGGCAGGTTTGTGTCTAGACCTGAGGAAGATTCTCCAGCCACACAAAGCACTGTGGCGCAAGCACCGCAATCTCCTATTACTTCCCCAACTAGTGATAGTGCGGTCTCCATTTATCTGTTATCTGTGTGGCACTGCAGATCCTGTCCGCACCCCAGCTGGCTGGGGTGAGCCTGCTGTTACCTGCAGCGTTCGGTGCCATGCAGTGCATACCCTCATGCAGTGTAGATGCACCAAGGATGCCAAGAGACACAGGAGCAGCCTGTGCTATATTTGATTGGACACCATAAAAAGTACAGAGTACTTTAGGGAGCCCGTGTTGAAGAGGGAGCAACACCTAAATCTTTTTGTGAAAGGAGAGCTGGGTGCAGTCCCAACCACAACGCTCAGTGCAGGAAACTACTTCGTAATACCTGTAATGTCATCCAGACACTATTGAACAAGAGCACCTTGCAAGGTTGTCCCGTGGGAGTTCCCTATATCTGAAAAAGCTGTGTTATCTCTACTGTATAAATTAATGATCTTACACTATGTGAGTCAGTGAGCACAAACTTAGCAAATGACTCAATATATACACCGAAGAAACCTCTGCTCCAGATTGGCGCCCCACCTCAAAATCAAAGCACACAAGAAAAAAACAATTTGTGGACCATCTTTCTCTGTTCAAGCAGACGAAATATAGATATCATTACTGCCAAACATAAGATCTGTGGATAACCATATTATCTTCATAAGATTACTCAAGAGCTGGCTCTTCCCTACATGACCATTATACTCCAAATACAAATGTTACAGCAATTGAAGGCACAAGACACCAGTAGTGCATATCCATGTTTGTAAACATGTATACTTTGATTATATGAATGTATTTAGATATATACATTTCTTGGTACAAAGGCGTATCTTACCTATTCAAAATATATTTATGCTTAACAAATGCACAAATGTATGTAT
Organism: Triturus cristatus; assembly: GCF_964204655.1. Taxonomy (NCBI): domain Eukaryota; kingdom Metazoa; phylum Chordata; class Amphibia; order Caudata; family Salamandridae; genus Triturus; species Triturus cristatus. Next base: position 405,720,061 of record NC_140583.1, on the reverse strand, counting down.
TAGTTAGTATTAGTATGTATGTATTAGGTATGGTTAAATTATATACACTCTTTATATTTATACTTAACATGTATAAAGGTCATTACAATAATAGCGTACAAGTATTTGACTACATGCTTATGGGTCTGTAAACTATTCAATACACTTATTACCTACAAACTATCATAAATAACTTAAGTCATAAATGATTAAATAAAAACAAATAATATTCATAAATTATAGGGAAGAAAACAGCAAACATTAATATGGTATGTGTGTATATCGGTGTGTGTGTGTGTGTGTGTGTATATATATATATATATCTACATACACACATGTATGTGTGTGTATATATATATATATATATATATATATATATATATATATATATATATATATATATATATATATATTCACTGAAAAAACCATAGGTTTCACACACGTTATAGTTAGGAATTAGCATTTAAAAAACCTTGCAAATTCACTGAAAAAACCATAGGTTTCACACATGTTATAGTTAGCTGGACATTTTACTGATAAAAAACCAATGAAATTCCCCCGTTAGAGTTACTGTAGGCAACTATAACTCACGCGACCGTAATCCTCTGCTGATGCTAATACTGTATTTAGACACTTATTTGCCCATGTCTTCTTCCATTAAATTTTAGCTATACATATATTACAAATATTTTTTTTTCATAAAGACACATATGTCATCAGCAGAGGATTACGGTCGCGTGAGTTATAGTTGCCTACAGTAACTATAACGGGGGAATTTCATTGGTTTTTTATCAGTAAAATGTCCAGCTAACTATAACATGTGTGAAACCTATGGTTTTTTCAGTGAATTTGCAAGGTTTTTTAAATGCTAATTCCTAACTATAACGTGTGTGAAACCTATGGTTTTTTCAGTGAATTTGTACGTTTTTTTAAATGCTAAGTTACTTTACACCATTTGTGGCGTGCGCGCCCACTTAACGCAGTTCGTTCCATGCGCGCACGGTGCGCTTCGCGCACCGTGCGCGCACAGTGAGCACGCGGTGCGCTTCGCGCACCGCGTGCCCACGTTACGCTAAATGGGCCATGAACGCACGATGCGCTTCGCGCACCGTGCGCACATGGAGGACATATGATGAGCATCGTTGTGACAGGTAAAATATATGTTTTGTTTAATAGTATTAAGCCATGCACAAAAGGTGCCCATCGGGCACCTTTTGCACATGGGGTGGGGTGAATGTGGATATTATTTTTTTATTTTTTTATTATTTCTTACCGTACGCGTACGGTAAGCGTAATCGGCGAAATTTTCGAAAAAATTAAAATTGCCTCTTTTCACTTGGGGGATCGTTGGGGACTCCCTCGACATGGCTAGGTGCTTGGGAGCTGTGTAAACAGCCCCTTTACATGTTTTTGCACTTGGTTTTTCAACCCCCTGTCAGAGTGCGAGAGAGAAAATGGCGGCCGCCGCTTCCTGATTTCGACCGATTCGAATGTTTACTAAGATCTAAGGGCCAATCAGAATCGCGCTCGCGCACGCCACCGTACGCGTACGGTAAGCGCACCGTAAGCGCACCGTAAGCTGGCTCAGATATATATATTGATTTAAAGGCTATTTTCTCAGAATTTACTGAACAGATTTACACCAAACCTACAAAAGGCACTTCCTTGACCTGAGGACTACCTCTCTGCCAAATTTCAAGTAATTCTGTTCAGCCGTTCGGGCTGTAGCTGTGTCTAAAGGTCCTATGGAAAAATGCATGGGAAAAACGCGTTTTGGGACCCCCCTTTTATCTCAGCCCCCGCTTGACGAATCCCCCCGAGACTTTCAGGGTAGGAGCAGAGCGTAGCGCCCCACCTATTTTGAAAAATTCGCGAGGATTCGTCGACCGGCGCCAAAGTTATTCAAAATAGAATGTTGCGGATTTCCTATGGAAACGTGGTCCTAACTATAACTACCTACTGGCGACCGCCAGTAGGTAATATATATTCACTGAAAAAACCATAGGTTTCACACATGTTATAGTTAGCTGGACATTTCACTCAAAAACCAATGAAATTCCCCCGTTATAGTTAGTGCAGGCAACTATAACTCACGCGACCGCAATCCTCTGCTGATGACGTCAGATATTACATCACTGTATTTAGACACTTAATTACCCATGCCTTCTTCCATTAATCTTTAGCTATACATATATTACAAATATTTATTTTTCATAAAGACACATATGTCATCAGTGATGTAATATCTGACATCATCAGCAGAGGATTGCGGTCGCGTGAGTTATAGTTGCCTGCACTAACTATAACGGGGGAATTTCATTGGTTTTTTATGAGTGTAATGTCCAGCTAACTATAAAATGTGTGAAACCTATGGTTTTTTCAGTTAATTTGCAAGGTTTTTTAAATGCTAATTCCTAACTATAACGTGTGTGAAACCTATGGTTTTTTCAGTGAATTTGTACGGTTTTTTTAAATGCAAATTTTGTTTTGAGATTTTTGGAAAACCTATGTATAAAATAATATATTTACTATATCCTGCATTATGGAATGGTTAATTTTTTTTTTTATGCATTATTTTCCGTGCGCGTACGGTAAGCTGACGCTACGTGCTACGTACGTCATAAGTACGGTGCGCTTACGTGATACGATGCGCGTACAGTAAGCTGATGCTACGCGCTCCGCACGTCATAAGTACAGCGCGCTTACGTGATACGTACGTGACGTACGCGTACACGCGGAAGCAACGACGCGGTTACGCAGGGGCGTGTAATGCGCATGTGCGAGTGCGTCTTACGTACGCGCTCCGTAAGCGCTCCGTAAGCGTCACGTTCTTGCATGCGTACTTGTTTCCGAGCGCGTACCGTAAGCTTACGGAGCGCGCACGGTAGGTCATGTGATCCACAAAGAACACTTTTCATTGGTTGAAACTACTTTCAGTTCCAGAAACTTCCCACACCACACCCATTCCCCTCATTACTGCTTGAGATCCCCTAGGAGAAGGAGCTGAATTGACATTGAGATACAATGGCAGAACTGCAGACCTCTTCTGAGAGTGAGGCTAGCAGCACCACCATCATCCAGAGAAGGAGGAAACAAAAGAATTCTTTTGTATGGGAGTATTTTACTTTTCCAGAGGGGGAGAAAAAGGTCAATGCTCCATTGGTCACTTGCACACTTTGTGACCGTGTTTTATCTAGAGGAAATCCAAGGAAGAAGTATTCCTTTGGAAATCACTCTATGATGAGACACCTTAGGGATAGACATCCCAGGACCTTTGCTCGACATACTGGAGAAAACTCTTCAGTAAGTCACCAGAGCCCAACCTCAGAAGCTCAGCCGAGTACATCATCGGCAGCTCTGCTGAGCCCTTCCTCTGAGGTGGGAGCATCACCTTCTTCTGCTCCTCTGGACGTTAACCCTCGATTTGGGAGGGTTGCAATGAGGTGTACAACGTGTTGTGGTCTTATTGTTTTTGGGGGAGACCAGTGTTTCCCTTATTAACAATAAGATAGACCAGCACGTTTGTAGACGCTCATAATATTCCCATTCTTTCTTTCCTCCATCCCTGTATTAACCCAACGGCTCTTTTAAGAGCCAACCTTACCTCACAATTTTTTTTATTTTTTTTTAAGCTTTCCTTTATGAAAATTTTATTTTGCCGTGCGCGTACGGTACGCGTAATCGCGGAATAGTTACGCGAAGTTCGCGGAATTTCTCCGTTTACGCCGTGCGCGTACGCTGCGCGCATTCGGCGATTTTTTGAAAAAAAATTAAAATTTATTTTTTGCCCTTGGGTGTCCTTATGGGACCCCCTGACAAAGGCTAGGGGGTCAGGAACTGTCCAGCCTGCCCCCTTTTCACGTTATCCACCTTTGTTTTTCACCCCCTCAGACTGCGAGAGACAAAATGGCGGCCGTCACTTCCTGGTTTCGACCGATTCGAATGTTTACTGAGATCTAACAACCAATCAGAATCGCGCTCGCGCACGGCAGCGTGCGCGTACGGTAAGCTTACGGTACGCGCTCGGAGCGCGCCCGTAGATATATATATTGATTTAAATGCTATTTTCTCAGGAAATACTGAACAGATTTACACGAGACCTTCAAAAGGCACATCCCTGACCTGAGGGCTACCTCTCTGCCAAATTTCAAGAAATTCTGTTCAGCCGTTCGGGCTGTAGCTCGGACTAAAGTAAAGGTCCTATGGAAAAATGCATGGGGAAAACGCGTTTTGGGACCCCCCCTTTTTCTCAGCCCCCGCTTGACGAATCCCCCCGAGACTTTCAGGGTAGGAGCGGAGCGGAGCGCCCCACCTATTTTGAGAATTTCGCGAGGATTCATCAATCGGCGCCAAAGTTATTCCAAATAGAATGTTGCGGATTTCCTATGGAAACACGGTCCTAACTATAACTATCTACTGGCGACCGCCAGTAGATAATATATATATACATACACATATGTATATATACTATGTGTGTATATATTATCTACTGGCGGTCGCCAGTAGATAGTTATAGTTAGGACCTATTTTCCATAGGAAATCCGCAACATTCTATTCCCAATAAGTCTGGTGCTGGTTGGTGAATCCTCGCAAAATTTTCCAAACGTTTGGCCAGCTCCGCTCCGCTCCTACCCTGAAAGTTTTGTGGTGATTCGTAAAGCGGGGCCCGAGAAAAAAGGGGGGCCCAAAACGTGTTTTCCCCATGCAATTAACCATAGGATCTGTTGTCGCAGCTACAGCCCGAACCGCTGAACGGAATGACATCAAATTTGGCAAAAAGGTAGTCCTCAGTTCAGACTCGTGCCTTTTGCATAAATGGTGTGAATCTGTTCATTAGTTCCTGAGAAAATTAGGGTAAAAAAGTTATTGATATCTATGGCCGGGGAGGATCCGCAGACCCTACCCGCACCGTAAGCGCACCCTCCCCGAATCGAGCGCGCACCCTCCCGATCGCGCGCTGAATGCTAATTGGCTGTCTACATTCTAAACTAGGAACTGTTGGCGGCCATTTTCTGCCTCGGTAGAAGCGAGGCTGAAGAAGCAAGGGGAATAAGTGTGTAAAACATATAAAGGGGGCAGAGTGGAAATACTCTGACCCTCTAGAGGTGCTTAGGGACCCCCTGGTGCCCCCTTTAAAAAAAAAAAAAACGGCGAAATGTGCGCAGGGTGCGCACATTCTATAGCGTTTGGTGCACGGATCCTCTCGCGTTGGGTGCGTGGATCCAAGGAATTTTTTTTTGAAAAAAGACAAGAAATCATTGGTTGTATGACAACTTTCTACACTGAAAGGTAGGGTGTATATTTCTGTTTTTTAAAGGCATGATTCTTATTGGTTAACAAAAACTGATTGTAAGGAACATTATATATAATAAGCTGATATGTTGAAAAGTCAAGCACACTTGCTGTCTTGTTTAGCAACATTGTGTGCTGAACTTGTGACCTGTGTGCTCAGTGCAGTGTTCCATGACCTGTTTCTATGGTAACAGGCAGAAGGCAGATTGGGGGAAGGGTTGAAATGTATTTGATTTGGAAAGGGTTGAAATGTTTAACCAATAGAAATGTGTGTTTGCTTTTGAATGTATGTGTGAAGGATTGTGATTTGATGTTTACATGTATATGTGTGGAAAATGAAAGGGAAACTTTGCCATTCTTTGTTTTTGCTGAGAGGTGCACAGTGCAGAGATTCTGTAAAAGAAAATCTGGTGTTGACTGATATCTGGTGTGTGACTGATATACTTCTTAATCTACAAAACAACTTGAAAGGTGAGTTATTTAATTGTGAGGGGATGTATGTAGACTATTTTGATTTTAATCAGACTAATGTATTTCTCCTGCTAAAGTGTAGGGAGTACTTTTTTTCTCTACAATCTTATTGACAGTCTGTGTGCATGTAGAAACCATTCTGTGATAAGCATTTGTGTTTTTCATGTGTTTGCAGACAGATTACTGGGCTGTTTTTATATTTTGGTAGAATTAGAAACCAGTCATTGTTTATGAATTTGTGAAATGAGTTATGTTTCTATACTAAAATGTAGTACTCCTTCTAGATGAAGAAATGTGTTTTGGTATAGTGCAAGCGATAGTGTTGTTTGTCTAGAATCACACAGTGAGTATGTGTGCATTTGGGAACCACTGTGAGAGAAGCATTTGGTAACATTGTGTATTTGCTGACAGATAACTGTTTTAAAACCTGTCATGTTGTCAAGTTTTAGTAGCATTAGAAGCCAGTCTTTGCTTATGCATTGATAAAATGATTCATGCTTCAGGGCTCGAAAAATCTGAAAAATGGTACTAGTCCTGCAGGACTAGTACCTTGAAAAATTTCCTCGCCCTAACAGTGACCTACTTGACCTCCGTCTCTGAAAGCGGAGCAAAAGTGACAAGATAACAAGATCTAAAGGCATTTTTATTGCTCATTTGCTTTGTGAGCAATAAAAAGGCCTTTAAATCTTGTTATCTTGTCACATTTGCTCCGTTTTCGAAGACGGAGGACAAAAGTTAGTATGTTTTCCTACTCGCCAGAAAGGGCGAGTAGGACCTAAAAATAGCTCGACCTCATAAAATTTACCTCGCAAATGCGAGCGGTCGAGTAGATTTGTCGAGCCCTGTGCTTTGACACTAATGTTCTGTACTTTAATATGTAGATTGTGTGTAGTCTCCTTACCCCTTGCACAGTAGTGAATGAGTTTTGGTAAGCTGCTAGGGATAGTGTTGCTTGTCTAGAATCACACTGTGAGTCTGTGTGCATTTGGGAACCACTGTGAGAGAAGGATTTGGTAACATTGTGTATTTGCTGACAGATTACTGTTTTAAAACCTGTTTTGTTGTCAAGTTTTAGTAGCATTAGAAGGCAGTTTTTGCTTATGCTTTGATTAAATGAGTCCGGCTTTGACACAAAAGTGCAGTCCTGAAATATGTAGATTGCGTGCAGTTCCCTTATCACTTCCACAGTAGTGAATGAATTTTGGTAAACTCCTAGGTATAGTGGTTGATGTCTAGAATCACACTGAGTGTATATGCATTTGGGAACCACTGTGAGAGAAGCATTTGGTAACATTGTGTATTTTCTGGCAGATAACTCTTTTAAAACCTGTCATGTTGTCATGTTTTAGTAGCATTAGAAGCCAGTCTTTGCTTATGCGTTGATTAAATGAGTCATGCTTTGACACTAATGTGCTGTACTTAAATATGTAGATTGTGTGCAGTACCCTTACCTCTTCTAGACTAGTGAATGAGTTTTGGTAAACTCCTAGGATGGTGTTGCTTGTCTAAAATCACACTGTGAGTCTATGTGCATTTGGGTAAGGATTGTGATAGAAGCATTTGGTAACATCGTGTATTTGCTGACAGATAACTGTTTTAAAACCGGTCATGTTGTCAAGTTTTAGTAGCTTTAGAAGCTATTCTTTGCTTATGCATTGATAAAATGAGTCCGGGTTTGACACTAAAGTGCAGTACCATGTACTATTCTCTTCACTGTGCCAGAACTGAAAATTTAAAAGTTTTACCCAGGCACTGTCCTAGCAGTAGTCTGATTTAGTCAGTTTCCAAGTACTCATGTTGTGTCATGATTCGAATCGCGCCCCGCACCCAAGCGGCGCTAGGACACCAACATCCAGAGTCCCCGGAGACCGCCGACAACACGTGGTCTCCAGAAATGCACATAACGCGGCTCCTCCCAGGAGGCGGGGCCAATGATTCCATTCATCGAGGCTGAACGTTTGAACACGGACGCTTTCTTGGCTACCCGCTTTCCTCCGTTTCCAGAGTGACTTCCCGCTTGCTAGCGAATCAGGTAACGTTAGCAGTATTCAGAAAGCCTGCGCCTCGTGGCCCTCCTTCGCCGAAGACGCTGTCCGCACTAACGAAGACTTGTCTCCGCGAGGCTCCTTGTGCAGTGACCGAGACTTCCTTCAGCTTTCAGGTGAGAAGCCCTCACAGCGCTCCTCCGCCCCTGGATTCTGGGCGTGACGTAGTAGCGCCGGGTTTCCTCACCGTATTCCCTGCGGATCCCATCGCTCCCGGCTCGGGAGAATCCCGATCCGGCTCCTAGCGCTCCTCCGCCCAAGGATTGAGGGCGTGACGTCGTAGCGCTAGGATCAGACTAAGTGCAACTCTGGGCTTCTCCGTGACGGAACGGTAGAAAACCAGAGCACTCCCAGCGCTCCTCCGCCCTTGGAACTCCGAGAGGCGTAGAGTGGCAGCGCCTACCTAGAATTATTCAAACACCTCTTCGAGACCCTTGTCCCACCACCCGGCTACCCGTGAAGTAACGAGGTAGACTTCGGACCCAGTTCCGCGTTCCACGGAAGGCCTGGAGACGTTCCCCTATCCACGCACGGGACTGAGCAGTCCTGGTGTAATACGTACATACCACGCAGGGGGAACAAGAGCTCAGGTGAGCCGTGGCCTCAGGCCCAGGGTGGGGGGAACTGTACCCGAAAAGACCGCCTTGGAGTAACCGGTCTTCTTCTTCTCTCTTTTCAGGTCTCCTTCCCCGCGGTCCCTACCCTTCCTTCCCTCGCCCACCTGTCTCCCAAGTCCGAGGGTGCTATACATACACCGGACTGGGGACGGATGGGAGGTGGACCCATAACTAGCATCATCGTCATCCCGAGGAGAGGATCCCAGGGCAGCGTAACATGTTGTGAACCATACATTACCACATACACTACTTCAAATGTCTATGCAGTATGCATGCAGTCTTCTAACATACTATACACTTGTCTTTCACATCTTCAATTCCCTAGTCAATATCCATACAGTCCAGCAAACATCCTATCACTCCCTTTGCACTCCTCTAGTGACCCATTCAGTACCAAGTACTAATCCATTCACTGTGTCAAAAGCCAACCACTTATAAATTCACCCAGGCACTCTCTTTGCTGTACTCTAATCATTCCGTCAGTTCCCAAGTACTCATGCAGTGAGCCAGGCCTTAGCACATAGACTGCTTCAAATGCCTATTCACTATGCATGCAGGCCTCTAACCACCTACACAGTTGTCTTTCACACCTTCAATTCCCCAGTCAGTATTCATACACTTCTAGCAAACACCCTGTTTCTCACCCAGTGTGTCTCCTTATAGTACTCAAAAATAACAAGGGAGTTACCCCAATGTGGCACTCACAAAGGGACGGGGTATCAACGTTCAGCAAAACAAAAATGTCCCTATCAGAAAAAGGCCTACGGGATTGTCCTCAGTCAAGTGTCTAATATTCACAAATTCTATTGGTTATCTCATAGACAAGGTTTCGTCATAAGGTCTATATACAGTAACTTGTATATGCACTAAATAAAATCTATTAAAAAAATGTATTCAATAAAATCAAAATTATTTATTCTTGATAAGCAACAAGCTAAAATGAATCGCATAAAATATCTTTCCTTTCCAAAATGGGTTACAATCTTTAATGAATTCAATTAATCACAATAAAAATTAGTTTTTGTGAATACATGTCATAAAAGTTGATGCAGCGTTTCGGTGATTTCACCTTCTTCAGGACTAAAAACTGTTTCATCAAATCTCAATTCTTTTGGAATAGAATGGGGTAGACGTTTCAATAGACTATCCACAAGGAATGACCCTTCAAAATAGAGGTTTCTACCTGCTGATAGTTAAGCCTTGTTATTAGTTGAATTAAAATATTTTTGTCCGCAAGAGCCACCGTAGATGTATTCGTTTTTCGAGAAAAGCCCACTATAAAACTTTAGGGGATGGTTTCTCGCAATACTCAGAGGCGTGTAAATCCTTTTCTTTTCTTCAATTCTTGTCATGTGATAAGGAAATTACATCTGACAGGTCTAAGGAAGAGATTATTCTCAATTTTTCACTTTCCTGTAATCGATCCTTGTCAAACCAAATCGGCCTCCCTGCTCTTACGGACTCCTTATAGAACTGTAATCATTCAGTCAGTTAGCATGTAGTCTTTTAGTGAGGTAGGCTTTAGGGCATGAACTGCTTCAAAGTAGTATGCACTATGCATGTAGTGTTTTAACCATCGTCACACTTGTGGTTCAGGGCTATAGTTTCTTAGTCAGTTTTTATATAAAATGTGTTTGTACAGTAATGGAATAGTATAAATTTGAAAGTTATTAATATACATTTATTTGTGATTCTTTTTTACAGATACTGTTTTTCAACGTAAAAATAGAGAAATCATGCCAGAAAAAAAAAGAACAAGAAAAGAAACTCAGAAAGGCGCAGAAGCAGGAGTGTTTCTCATCCGTTTGCACTCTTCTCGTGCAAGATTGTTTTGATGAAGGGTCCTTAGGTGTTTCATCATACTTGCCGTCCCGTACAAGTATTTCTTGTTGGGATCCCCTCGCAACGGAACTCTTTTGCAAATCTTGCATGTGACCAAGGTGGCATTGATCTTTGTTTGCCCCTCGGGAAAAGTAAAAAATTTGCACACCACTGAAGAAAAACGTTGTGGGCGTGGTGCCTCCTCCAAAAATTCATCCTTAGATTCGGTGAATATTTTAAAGCGACAACATTTACAGTTTTTGTAAGTTAAACTTATAAAATGTTGTTAGCCGTAAGCATTTTATATATCTGTGATTTGTATCTTGTGGTATTTTGCTGAGAATAGCATGTTGTTGTTTTTTTAACAATCTTTCTGATTGTTTTTTTTTTGCCCACTGTTAAGTGATGAGTACGATTGAAATCCCTATTTGTAGTGAAATTCAATATATTCTGAGAACAGCAAAAAAGGCAAACAAATTACTTTGTGGAAATTATGCTGCGTTGTAAAAAATGTATTATTACATGTTATAATTTTTTTTTCCTTTTCTTTCACAGATCCAAATTTTAAAATAAGCAATTGATATGAATTTAGATTGCAATGAAAATCTGAAAAAAAGTATACCATTTTTTATTGCTATTACTTTGAAGATAAGTTTAACTAAGTCTCAATATGCAGAATGAGGAGGTCTGCAATGTTTCTAAAAACACTCTGTTTGTACCTATGTAGTTTTGAAATCTGACCATAATCAGATATCATGTGAACTGCAAAAAAAGAGATTTGAGTGGTTCGTAATATTTCCCATTGTAGCTATTGAAGGACCGCAATCATTTCAATCATTCTTCTTTGAACATCTTTGCAGACAAAACTCTGTGCTTACCTTCTATCATTCGCAAGGAATTTTAAAACTGGAAATATGTCACTTTTTGTAACATAGTTTTTGCGCAAGACACTCTTTCATATTTACAAAGAGAGGAAAAGGCACTCTGTGCACTTTTTATACTCCATGTAAATACAACCTCATTATGCACACCAGTTTGCGTTGAAAGGGTCTTCTATAAGTGTTGTTGTGCATGATTGCACTGAATACTCCTAGAAAAAGACACATGTCTAGATTTGTCAGAAATCATAAATCTCGATGTGTGAATGCTGCACCATTCTAAAATTGGTGTAGGAAAGCACAACAAGGAGAATTGTTTTCATTTCTCCACATTTTTATATCTTCAATGCATGCTACAATGCTCAGCATACATTGAAGGAGAAAAATGCCTTTACTGATTGTTTTTGTGCAGGAAGGTGTGTCTTCCTGCACAAAAACAAACAGCACATGACACAGATATCCTTGCACTATGGTGCAAGGGTGCCTGTGTCACCACATGGCTGCAGTTTAAGCAGCCGTGCAGAGAGAAGCATAGATTAGCAACATATTTATGTACATATGTTGCATCCCTGTGCTTCGGAAGTACTACAGCACACTGTAGTTAAAGAGGTTACTGTGTGATGCTGCAGCACTTCCTCATAGTTCTGCACTTATACATTCACCATACGCTACTAATGCATTAATTCAGTCAATTACGTACTACACATACATTCATCTAAACTTTCACACACTAACAAAGAAATGTAGTTCTTTTTTTAAACCAGGAAAGTTAGCTCTTACAAGAACATTTTTTTTTCTTCTTTCTTCTTTTATATTTTTTGGGGGGGGGGGTTTCTGAACAATTTTTACATTTTTTTGGTTTTTCTGCAAAAAAACCCAAAAAACAATACAGGAGGAACCAAACAATGAACTTCTGGGAACAATAAATTTTTTTTAAAAAAATTAGCAAATGTGACTTTCTTGCCGGCGGCAGATCAGATCGATCGACTGCTCACCGTAGCACAAAGTCGCATTGCACTTAGTGCAGAGCACTTTTAAAAATTGAAATTGAGGACGGATGTCCAAATTTTGGGCTGATGGGTGCACTCTTGAAGTGCTCGGCTGCGATGAGGTGGAAGGCGCAGGAGCAGGAGTGTGTCTCATCCGTCGGCATTCTTCTTGTGCAAGATTGTTTGGATGAAGGGTCCTTAGGTGCTTCATCATACTAGCCGTGCCGCACGAGTATTTCTTGTTAGGATCCTCTCGCGACAGCACTCTTTTGCAAATCTTGCATGTGACCAAGGTGGCATTGGTCTTATTCTGCCCCTCGGGAAAAGTAAAAAATGTCCACACCACTGAAGAAAAACGTTCTTTGCGTGGTGCCTCCTCCAAAAATTCATCCTCAGATGTATGAGGAGATGTAGGTAATGCCTGCTGCCCTGAAGCCATTTTTAGTTGAAAAAAGTTAGAGCTAAGTGTAAACTTAGTCTAAAAAAATCTTCTTCTCTGCAAAGAGATGCTCCTCCAAAGAAGGTCAAAGAAGAATGATTGAATTGGGTGGGGTCTTTCAATCGTTAGAAGAGGAAGTGTAATGAACCAATCAAATCTCTTTTTTTGCAGGTCACATGGGATCCGCGCACTCTGCGCATAGGCAGCACGCACCCAGCGCGCATCCGCGAAATTGAATTAAAAAAATTATAGGATTAGATGTAAAAATATATTAGTTTTAAGACTAGTTTAGAGTTTGTCTTCAATTAATATTCACATGAAATACATATATATATGTTTTTTTAAATGTTAAATATTTCGCGGGATCCGCGCACCTACCGCATCATAGACGCAGATGACGCATCGCGGAAGCGCGTAAACGTCGCGTTACGTACATCGAACGTGTCGCGTATAGGCTGTGTGTTGCGTGCCTGTCATATTGCGATCGCGCACAAAACACGTACCCAACGCATACCATGCGCGGATGCTAACGCGTAGGGATCGAGAACGGTGCGCATAGGGTGCGCGGATACAAAAACATGGGAAAAAAATATATAACAAAGTTTTGAACATATAGTTAAAGAAATATTTTTAAAACTATAAAAAAATGTTTCAAAAACCCTATAAAAACAAACAATATTTTTTAATTTTTAAAAGAATTAATTAAAAAAAAAAAATTTAAAAAATGGTGATGAAGAATTTCAAAAAAACATAATTAATGAAATTGACACACTGAATTTGAAAAATATAGAAATCCAATTAAAATCATTAAACATGATACCTTTAGAGATAGGAATTAGCATTTAAAAAACCTTTGAAATTCACTGAAAAATCAAAGGTTTCAGGGGCGTTATAGTTAGGAATTGGCATTTAAAAAAACCTTAGAAATGCACTAAAAAAAACAAGGTTTCAGGGGCGTTATAGTTAGCTGGACATTTCCCTCATACAAAACCCTAGAAATTCCCCTGTTATAGTTAGTTCAGCTAACTATAACTCGCGCCCCCGCAATGCACTGCTGATGACGTCACATATTACATCACTCATGACATGGTCAGTGACATCACTCATGACATCACTCATAACATCACTGATGACATCTCAAATGACATCACTGATGACATCATCCATGTGATAAATTAGTGCATCTTCTCACACCCTAATGTAACCTTTGATACACCGACTCAAAATTTCAGACGGCCATTTTGAAAACCATAGATACTCCAATACTAATAACTACATACCCACTCATTGACTCTTAGGTCTACATACACCTCCAGTCACTCATACTTACAGTCACTCACTACAGGACAATGATATGCATTTATACACCTATATAGACACTCGCACACCACCAATCATCCATTGTGGTACTGACACACCTAGTCAGTCATGCAAATAATTAATTACAGTCCAATTTACTCACCTATACAGTTAAACACACTCAAGTTCACTTACTCATAAAAATACTAACAAATTCTGACGCTCTTATACAATTACTGATACAAGCACACACTCATCCATACAGCCACTCCCAAAATCACACACTCTCGCATATAAATAGTTATATACTCTTACACACATATACACTGTTTCACATATGTAGTTACTGACACATGTACAACTGAGATATACATTCAATCACTAACACACCCTTACATACAGTCACCCAACCATACATTCCATCACAGATGCACTCTTAAAACCATGCACCCACTGAATCACCTACTCACACATCTATGCACAGTCACACACACCCTACCCACACAAACACTCAGGCACCCATACAGATACTCAGACAACCAATCAATAACCCATATAGACACTCATATAGCTATTCACAAAACCATGCAGCCACTTATACACGAACACACAGACACATACAGACATTCACACAGTTTAGTCACTAGTCTGCAGTGAGATACATTTAATGACTCACTTATAGAGTCAGTTACGCACCTAGAAAATCACCCATTCACACACTTATACACCCACTCATTCTTCCATAGGCCTTTCACTATAAATATATAAAACATATTTAAACTTTTCAGAAAAACACACATTCACTGGATGATGTCATCAGTGATGTCATCAGTGATGTCATTTGAGATGTCATCAGTGATGTCACTGACCATGTCATGAGTGATTTAATATGTGACGTCATCAGTAGTGCATTGCAGGGGTGCGAGTTATAGTTAGCTGAACTAACTATAACAGGGGAATTTCTAGGGTTTTGTACGAGGGAAATGTCCAGCTAACTATAACGCCCCTGAAACCTATGGTTTTTTTAGTGAATTTCTAAGGTTTTTTAAATGCCAATTCCTAACTATAACGCCCCTGAAACCTTTGGTTTTTTCAGTGAATTTCAAAGGTTTTTTAACCCCTTCGACGCTCATGACGGAGCGGTTCCGTCATGAGCGTCGGTTGCGCTGTGTGCATGACGGAACCGCTCCGTCATGGCCCCGCCCGCGCTCAGAACCTTCAGCACCGCGCGGAAATCCGCGCCGCGCTGAAGGGGTTAAATGCCAATTCCTAACTAGAACGTGAATGAAACCTATGGTTTTTTCAGTGAGAAAAAAAAAAATATATATATATATATATATATATATATGTACCAGAGGAGTGGAAAAAAGACATACCGTTAAAAAATACGTAAATTCGCAAATAAATACGTTTTTATGTATATGTTTGTATTCTCTTTATATCCATATAGAAGTACATTAATATATCAGTAACAAGGTGTGTAAATGTATGTGTTTATTTGCCCATAATAACACACATCTGTAAAAATTTGTAAATAGAATTTGAGTAATTGTATCTGCAAGTGCTTCACTATTGAAATATTGGGGATCAAAAAACAAACAAATATAAAAAAGCGAAACAAAGCATAATTTATAGCAAAGTTGGACAGCCCAAGTTTGTAAATATTTATCCATGCATATAAGCATGGGACTTCATTTAGTACAATTTTATATTGTACTAGATAGAGATATATTCTGGTAATCTCTATGTATGTATACCTTTAATGCGTGGGTATGTATCTACATATTTATATATTTTCCAACCTAATGTGGAAAAAAGTATTACTAATATCCCCAAATCTCACTAAACCACTACTGTTACAAACCCAATTCCAATTTTAAAATATCCCCTAGCTCGTCTCTCTGACTCATCCCAAACTTCTTAAAGAACTATGAATTCCCAAATAACCCTTTCTAAAGTCTTCTTTCCTCTACCCATCCTTTATCCTGGTCATCCAACTAACCGGATCACGTGTCCACCACTCCCAACAACATTATTTCCCTCTACTACTCCACAATGGGTTCCAGATTAATGTGCTACTCGCCAAAAAATGCATTAACACCTCGTCAGGGGTGGTCAGTGCTATATAAACACAATTGCACTTTTTCCGTTATATTAGCTCAGTGACATTGACTTTTGTAGTACTGCAGGCATTCATGCATGGTTTCTTTTCTAGTATTGTGCTTTCCTTTGCAAATCTTTCATAAGACTGTCTTTATTTTATTGAAAAGTAACTTAAATTCAAGAGTTCAATGTCTGTCATTTCATGCATTCATTGCTGTACTTCAGACATTTAAAAAAGGGCAGCGTAAGCACGGATCTGTTGCAAAACAAAAGAAGTACCTATATAAAATATCAGTTAAAAAAAAGTTATGGTGATGATCCAACCCTAAAAAAACTGAAATTCTGTAGTTACAGTAAGCTGAGACACCACACTTTACTGAAAAGCACTTCTCATGACTCTGAAATCCTCTGGTCTGGAGCCTCCTTAGTATTCTTTACAAGGATGTAGCGGTTTTGTGCCTCCAGCTACTTTTAGGAGCTGTCACCCAGCTGTCGATATTCCAGTCACATTAATAGCCTAATTGAACATTCTAATGTAACAAAACAAGTGGTTGCTTTTCAGGATGAGGTCACTTATGTATGCTGTCCCATACCACCAAAATAATTCTGCCCTATGATCAGCCACACTGTGAAATCTCATCAAAACTAGTACTTTCAATGTACAGAAATAACTCTGATGCTAACCTTATCACAACACATATAGAATTACTTTATTGTACAAAAATCCTACATGAAAAGTACCATTAGATTTTACATCACTGACGGGAACATACAAATGGAGGACATGCAAGGTGATTTTAACACCATGCTAATACAAGAAATTGGGTCTTTGAGAGGTGTGAAGACCCTTCTCAAGTAAAAACCACAAGCCCTGTCATGGTGAACGACAAAAGTCACCAAATTAACCTGTGCTTAACCCCCTGGTAACTCGGCACAAAAGCAGTCACTCTTAACTTAGAACCACTGTATTAAGTATTTATGCAGCACACAAACAGTCATAAAGTGAAAACAGAACTAAAGAAAAATCCCACACTAATTTAGAAAAATAGAGTACAATTTAATAAATAATTTCACACCAAAACAAATTAAATCCAATCAGTAGAACCAGAGTTGTGATATTTAAAATGTAATTGCCAACCATGAGTCTGGGCCAAAGTCAGTGATCACAATGAAGTGTGGTTCATAAACACGAGGTGGATTGGGCCCGGTCTCTGCGTACCTCTGGACTTAAAAGAATTTTCAAGTAAAAGTCTCTGAGAAGGTAAATTTCAGTGATACGAGGCAGCATCCAAAGAGGAGTCGTCGTTGTCGGGGAGCCACTGGGCAAAGTCCCGGTGAAGATTTCTGCGTTCAGACTTTGGCACTTGTTTGGAAGTTGGAAATCTCCAGCAGGATGAAGCTGCAGGGTGTAGCTGACGAAGGGCTTCACGAGGACCAATACCCTTCCAGACAGATCCCGCTGAACAGGATTTGCTGCTGCAGAGAAGAACATAGCGGGAGCTACTTTACGTTGTTTTTGTACTTATAATGCACGACTTTCATCCCAAAGGGATATCACAGCGCTAGTTATAGCTCACCATCATTGTAGAGGCAATTATTACAGGGCCATGAACATTAGGCCTTAAACAGCCATGTTTTCAGTTTATTCCTAAACCAGAAATGGTCATCAGTGAGGCATAGGTCTAATGGGAGTTTATTCCATTGTACAGCTGCCTGATATGAGAAGGAGCGAACTCTCACTCGAACTTTTTTTTAATACGCTAGTTTTGGCCAGCGCGAGGTTTTGAGATCTAAGTTCTCGCAAAGATGAGTCGAATTCAACTTTGTCGTGGAGGATTTTAGGGTCATTCTTGTGTAAAGCTTTATGCGCATGGCATAGTAGCTTAAACTTAGGTATTTTGCACATAGTCAACCAATGTAGCACCTCCAAACATTCAGATGCCAAACCGAACTTGTTCTTGTTGCAGAGTAGCTTGGTTGCTGCATTTTAGGTCACCTGCATTTGTGAGAACACATAATCTGCCATACCAACATATAGAGTATTCTCATAGTCCAGTCTACTTGTTATGAAGACCTCAACTACCGTTTGCCTCTAATTATTCAGGATCCATTTGAAACGTCTCCTTAACATTTTTAGCTTGTCAAAACCTTTGCTGCATGTTGCTTTCACTTGGTCTTGCATAGTTAGTGCACTGTCTACCAAGCCGTGTAGATTTTTTACAATCCGTTTTTGTTCTGGTACAGTGCCTAAAGACTGAGGCCACTAGGATGAATTCCAGATTAAATGTGCTTCCCCAAAGAGTAATATCTCAGACTTCCCTGCATTTAACTTCAGACAATGCTCTGTCATTAATTAGCAGTTTCTAAAAGACAGTTGATCAAGTTACATCTGGTGTCCTCATTTCTTTCTCCTATTGCTATCAGCAACTGTGTGTCATCTGCATAAGAACAAATATTGAAACCCCATTTCTTCTCAATCTTTGCCAATGGAGAAACATATACATTAAAGAGGGTTGGGCTTAGCCACGATCTTTGCGGGACTCCACAAGTGATCCCAGTTGTATCCTCCAAAGTTGGTTGAGTTTTGAATGGTGAGTAGATTTGGGAGACTTTATCATAAAAAAGTTATTAACTTTTTCACAATTAACTTCTGTGGGAGTCAATGATTGGGAGATACTAACCTGTTTAGAGAGTTCCTTCACTATTTTGAATAACTCTTTAGTTGAGTTACTATTTTGTTCAATTCTTTTTACAAAGTACTTTTTCTTAGTATGTTTGAGGGCTTTATATATTAGCCTATCTACTCTGGCATTGGTTTTTCTCCATCTGTGATCCACAGATTTGCATTTCCTTTTCCTCATTCTAAGCTCTGGCGAGTACCAATTTTCTGATGGTGGATCTCTAATTAGTTTGCTCTCTTTCTGGGAGCACAGTAATCCAATGCGTTGCTTATTTCTGAATTTGAATTTTCTGCCTGATCCCGGAGTGCCCTCATTGTAGTCTGCGCTATTGATAAGAAATAGGAAGCAAACAGATCTGGGGTTATAAAGGTTCTATGGCCTTTTTACACTTATTTAGGGTGTAGGTGGGCTGTTTTGCACCTCCTGGTAGGATGAACGAGAAAGGAATTAAAAAAATGAACAGTACAGGTTAAAGGGTCAATCCCCAAGATATTAATGGACTCATTATTGGTAAATGGAAGATCAAGTGTATCCCCTGCAATATGGATGAGTTATCATCATTAATGGACTCATTATTGGTAAATGGAAGTACAAGTGTATCCCCTGCAATATGGATGAGTCATCCTTATGGTATTGTACTCATGTTGTTACCTCAACGCAACGTTTGTTACTTTGTACAGCGCTCTGATACCCGTTTGGGTCTTGTTCGCGCTTTATAAAACTTTTCAAATAAATAAATCTGTTTGAGTTGTAAAATCTGCATATCACTTTCCAATTGTTTACACAAAATATCCTTAGCATTTTCAAAATGAACATTAAAATCGCCAATTACTAAAAAATTGTTATATTTCAAACATACTGGAAATAGCTGAGAAAAAAGTCTCGCACTAAATTCAGGTTTGTAGTCTGCGGGTTTGTAAATTACTGCTCCCCCAAACATTTTACATTCTACACTAGAGACCGGGAATACTAGAATCTCATGGTCATCTAGTGGTGTTACATATTCTGTGGAATTCATATGAAAATTAGTCTTCACCTGGATCCTCCTGTGAGTAGTCCAGCCGAACAGGCAGGCCAGGTCGTCCCTGAACCGGAACACAAGCAACCAAGGACCGGTTTCGCCCTAGTTATGGGCTCATAACCTGGGTGCAGCTTGGTTCCAGTGACACAGTGAGCATGGGACTTCTGGGCATACTCATGCCACTTACGGCGGTACATGAGAAACCGTGATGGAAGGAATACTTTGCAATTTGTCTAACCACTTTCAATCACTTTAGGGTAGCATCTCAACCCGTTGTTATTTTGCTCACCATGCCACTCAGTATGGACCCAGCCATATCAATTAATCAAACAGCATTTGTATAGCGCAGCGCTGTCACCCCAAGGGGTATCTGGGTGCTGTATCTCCATCGAAGAGCCAGGTCTTGAGTCTCTATCTGAAGTCTGCCAGCTAGGTCGTTCCAGGTCTTGGCTGTGATGTAGAAGGAGCACCTGCAGCTGCAACCGATGCTGTGGGTTTGTGTGAGGGTAAATAAATAGGAGCCCAGGTGTATAGAGGGCTGGTGGTAGTTCCATCGATGGTTGAAGTAGGCAGTTCCTAGGTTGTGGATGGCTTTGTAGGCGTGCATGAGAATCTTGACCTGGCATCTCTTCTGGATGGGGGAGTAAGTGGAGGTCTCTCAGGTGGGGGGGACAATGTGGGTTTGTTTGGGGAGGTCCAAGATGAGTCCGGCTGCAGTGTTCTGTATGGTCTGGGGTCTTCTGAGGAGCTGGGTGGAGATGCTGGCTTAGAGGGGGAGTTGCCGTAGTCGAGGCAGCAGGTGACGAGGAGCTGAGTGACGCTCTTTCTGGTGTTGGTTGGATCCAGCTTCTGTGAAGCATGTAAAGTGTGTGGAAGCAGGAAGAGGTGACCGCGTTAACTTGTCTTTTTTTCGCGGTCAGTTGGCTGTCGAGGATGATGCAAAGGTTTTGTGCATGGTTGGTCGGTGTGGGTGTAGGTCCCAGTTCTGCAGGCCACCAAGTGTGGTCTCATTCGGAGGTGGTCTTTCTGAAGATCAGTACTTGAGTTTTGTAGGAGTTGAGTTAGAGGCAGTTATCTCTTATCCATTTGGCTATGTTCGTCACGGCTTTACAGAAGTTGGTTTTGGCATTAGAAGGGTCCTCGGTGAGTGAGAGGATCAGTTGAGTGTCGTCTGCGTAGGAGGTTATGTTGAGTCCATGTGATCTGATGATGTCTACGAGGGGGGTCATGTAGATGCTGAACAGGGTGGGGCTGAGGGGTGATCCTTTTGGCATGCCCCCTTTGATGTCTTTGGGTGTGGAAGTGAAGAGAGGCGATCCACTTGAGGGCGTCTTGTTGTGGTCCTGTGTTAGGAAGTCTGTTGATGCTGTGGGAGTCAATCAGCGCAGTCTCAGTGCTGTGGTTGGCACGGAATCCTAATTGTGAGGTGTCCAGTAAGTGGTTTTGTTCTAGAAATTCAGTGAGCTGCTGATTGATGGCTTTCTCGAGTACTTTAGCTGGGTAGGGGAGCAGGGAGATAGGACGATCATTTTATAGATCGCTGGGATTTGGTGGAGGCTTTCTGTAGGAGGAGTCTGATGTCTGCATGTTTCCATCTATCCGGGAAGTTTGCTACAGAGATGGAGATGTTGAAGATGTTGGTGAGTTGCTTGCTGTTTGGGTTTGTTGCAAGGTATTAGAGGTGGCTGGGGCAGGGGTAGGTGGGCGCCCCAGAGTGTATGGATATGCAAACAGTCTTGACCATGCTCCTCATGGGAAAAGTCCAGCCCAAACTGCCAGGCCAGGTCCTTTCTGAACCAGAACACAACCAACCCAGGACCAGTTTCATCCTAGTTATGGCCTCATCAGCCGGGTACAGCTTGGTTCCAGTGACACAGTGAGCATGAAATTCATGGCTGGGCATACCCATACCACTTAGGGCAGTACATGAAACACACAAATGGTGATGAGAATTTGTCTAACGCTCGGCATTCGCTCAGGGTAAAATCCAAACCCATTGTTATTTTGCTCACCATGCCACCTCAGTTTAGACACAGGCTAGTTCCAAACTGATGTGGCATAGTGAGCAAAAGAATGATGGGTTGGAGTGCAGAACGGTTGCCAGTGGTTAGATTTATTGCAGGCAGCCTTCCATCACTTTTTGTGTTTCATATCCTTCCACCTCCCCCTGGCCATGCTCAGAGTGGTCTAGGGTTTCAATAGGCTGGTGTTGAGCTCCTTTGAGTGTGTTGGAGGCAGCACTTTGCAATGTAAGTGGGGCCCAGAGCAGCTCCACCCACCCATTTTGGCAGGACGGGCCAGCTCTGCCATGCCCACCTTGTCAACACGCTGGCCCCCTTTGTCTCACTGTTTGGGAGGAATACACAAAGTCCAACTGCCAACTATTCAGTCATATGACCCAGGACACACGCTCCAGGCACCAAATGGTTAGCACAAGAAAATGCAAACTTTTTAAAAGTGCCATTTTCAAAATTATGAATTTAAAATCTGACTTTATCATTAAAGATTATTCTGAAGGTGATTCTAAATTGCAATTCTTTTGAGACCAAACACCTATTCGCAATCAGAAGTTAGCACATATTACTTGTAATAATGTAAACCAATGTTATCCTATGGGAGAGGTAGGCCTTGCAGTTGTGAGAATGAATTTAGTAGTTTTTCACTGCCAGGACATGTGAAACTAACAAACACCTTTTAAATACAATGCACTTTGCTCTATTGGCTGTTTAGGGCCAACCTTAAGGGTGACATATGCATTAAAAAGGGAGGTTTGGGCCTGGCAAAAGCGTTATTTTGAATTGGCAGTTTGGAACTACACACAAGGTGCAATGGCAGTCCTGAGACCAATTTAAAGGGCTACTTTAGTGGGTGGCACAATAAGTGCTGCAGGCCCCCGAATCCGGTCCTAGGATGCTTGTTTCCATTCCGGCGACGACTTGGCTTGGCAGTTCGGGCTGGACTGTTCCCATGAGGCACAGGGTCAAGACTCATTTGCATATGCCGGAGTTCAAACTGGAATGGCATGGTGAGCAAAAAAACGATGGATTTAGGCCCAGATCTCTATACTGGGGTGAATGTATGCCATTGTTCTGCATTCTGTTCATCAACTGTTTTTGCATTTGTCACCCCGAGTGGGACGGGTATGCCCAGACGTGGGTCCCGTGCTCTCCATGCCACTGGAATCAAGCTATCCTGGCTGAAGAGGGGTGAAACCCGGAAACCGGTCCTAGGATGCTTGTTTCCATTCCAGGGAGGACCTGGCTTGGCAGTTCGGGCTGGACTGTTCCCATGAGGCACAGGGTCAAGACTGATTTGCATATGGCTGGGTTCAAACTGGAATGGCATAGTGAGCAAAAAAACGATGGATTTAGGCCCAGATCTCTGTACTGGGGTGAATGTATGACATTGTTCTGCATTGTGTCCATCAACTGTTGTTTTTGCAGGCCCACTAGTAGCATTTAATTTACAAGCCCTGTGTCCATGTCCACTTATTAGGGACTTACATTGCAGATCTCCCGAGGCTTCGCCGGGAGCAACGGTGTTTCTTTTACTTCCCTGACGTCTTGTTTTAATTGACTTGTGCCTACCTGCGCATTTCGCTCAGCGCTCAGGAACCAGCGCCTGCAACTTCCTGGCTGCCCCTTCGCCTGCTTTCACGACCCAGACCGCCTCCGCTGATCGCCCCCTCCTTGCCTCGCGTGGGGAGTGGGACGGGCGGCCAGTACACCTTGGGCGGGTCTGGGCTGGGCGTGCACTACTCTGGCTCCTCCCCCCCTGGCTAACGGCTCAAAAGGCTGACAGTGGGCTACCTGCAGTGATTGCAGATCTCCCGAGGCTTCGCCGGGAGCAACGGTGTTTCTTTTACTTCCCTGACGTCTTGTTTTAATTGACTTGTGCCTACCTGCGCATTTCGCTCAGCGCTCAGGAACCAGCGCCTGCAACTTCCTGGCTGCCCCTTCGCCTGCTTTCACGACCCAGACAGCCAGACCGCCTCCGCTGATCGCCCCCTCCTTGCCTCGCGTGGGGAGTGGGACGGGCGGCCAGTACACCTTGGGCGGGTCTGGGCTGGGCGTGCACTACTCTGGCTCCTCCCCCCCCTGGCTAACGGCTCAAAAGGCTGACAGTGGGCTACCTGCAGTGATTGCAGATCTCCCGAGGCTTCGCCGGGAGCAACGGTGTTTCTTTTACTTCCCTGACGTCTTGTTTTAATTGACTTGTGCCTACCTGCGCATTTCGCTCAGCGCTCAGGAACCAGCGCCTGCAACTTCCTGGCTGCCCCTTCGCCTGCTTTCACGACCCAGACAGCCAGACCGCCTCCGCTGATCGCCCCCTCCTTGCCTCGCGTGGGGAGTGGGACGGGCGGCCAGTACACCTTGGGCGGGTCTGGGCTGGGCGTGCACTACTCTGGCTCCTCCCCCCCTGGCTAACGGCTCAAAAGGCTGACAGTGGGCTACCTGCAGTGATTGCAGATCTCCCGAGGCTTCGCCGGGAGCAACGGTGTTTCTTTTACTTCCCTGACGTCTTGTTTTAATTGACTTGTGCCTACCTGCGCATTTCGCTCAGCGCTCAGGAACCAGCGCCTGCAACTTCCTGGCTGCCCCTTCGCCTGCTTTCACGACCCAGACAGCCAGACCGCCTCCGCTGATCGCCCCCTCCTTGCCTCGCGTGGGGAGTGGGACGGGCGGCCAGTACACCTTGGGCGGGTCTGGGCTGGGCGTGCACTACTCTGGCTCCTCCCCCCCTGGCTAACGGCTTAAAAGGCTGACAGTGGGCTACCTGCAGTGATTGCAGATCTCCCGAGGCTTCGCCGGGAGCAACGGTGTTTCTTTTACTTCCCTGACGTCTTGTTTTAATTGACTTGTGCCTACCTGCGCATTTCGCTCAGCGCTCAGGAACCAGCGCCTGCAACTTCCTGGCTGCCCCTTCGCCTGCTTTCCCGACCCAGACAGCCAGACCGCCTCCGCTGATCGCCCCCTCCTTGCCTCGCGTGGGGAGTGGGACGGGCGGCCAGTACACCTTGGGCGGGTCTGGGCTGGGCGTGCACTACTCTGGCTCCTCCACCCCCTGCCACGCCCCACTCAAGACTCCCCCCACATGTGTCCCTATATAATCACTTCCCCTCACCGACGGCGCAGCGGGCGGGCGCGACGAAGGCGCGCCGAAGTTGCGCCTAAGTTAAGCCCGTCTGCGCCCGTCCGCGGCCGACCGGGGCCAGGGGCACAATACCCTGCCCAAATCATTTCTTACACTCCTTCCCAGCTTCACAGGCTACAGGGTCCGTGGGTTCTATCTGCCTCCACACACTCACGGATATCCCAGCTAGATTTATCCCCTCCTTCTCACTGTTCCTGTTCATTCACTTTTCCTATCCCGGTCCCCCCTTCCACAGAAGCCGTCAATACTGCCCCAGTTAAGACCCTTAAGGCGTATTATCTGAATACCAGATCGGCGGTGGCTCATTCACATGAACTATCAGTGTTGTTAGATCATCATGCACCAGATCTTCTCCTTTTAACCGAGACATGGTTCTGTGATGACTCCCTACCCACCTTGCTAGCTACATTGCCCGCCCCCTACTATGCACTTCGGGCCGATCGTTCATCCGGCAGAACGGGGGGTGGCGTCGCGGTCATTGCCCGTTCTGATCTTCCATTTCAACTGCTCTCTTTCCCCGAGATTGCCACCACAGAGTATCTTGCTATTCGAACCACGTCCACATCCCCCCCTCTCACCTGTCTTCTCATTTATCGACCTCCCCAGTCGCCTCTACGATTTCTCCCTGATTTCCAGGAGGTGTTAGCCACCCTCTCTGTCAATAACTCTTCAGTGTTATTACTGGGTGATTTTAATTTCTGGCCCTCCGACCCAGCAGAGTGTTCATCTTCTAGAGAGTTTTCAGACACACTTTTATCTCTTAATTTTGTTTCTCACGTATCTTCCCCAACTCACGTCAAGGGGCATATCTTGGACCAGATTTGGTCCTTGAACTGCCCTGTCGACTCCCTTCTTATCTCTCCTTGCACTTGGTCTGATCATCACCTGATTTCTTTTGTTCTTCCTATCAGTTCTCCAGTTAGGGCTCCCCTTCCTAATAATGTCTGGGTCCGCTCGTGGAGTAGAGTTGACCCGGCGAACTTGTCAGCTCTTTTAAGTGCTTCCTATCCCGTCTTACACGGGCTTTCCACCTCGGCTCAGGTTAATAGCATTGAACAATGGCTCTCCTCAGCCAGTGAGTCCATTGCCCCCTTGAAACGTCTGACTTCCAAGCGAGAGAAAGATGCCAACCTGTGGTTTACCGATGACTTGAAAATCATCAAATTATCGGTACGCCGTGCTGAGAGGGCCTGGAGGAGAAACTATTGTCCCATCTTAAGAGCTGATTTTACCACCCTTTTAGCTCAATATAAGAATGCCATCTTGGCCGCTAAAACGGCCTATTTCTCCTCCAAGATCCTCACAGCCGAGAACCAATCTAGGGAAATTTTCTCGATTGTTCAGAACCTAGCCTTTTCAGATCGTACCTCTCTTAAGCCCTCTCCTTCCCTTGCCCTTTGTCACTCTCTGAACAGCTTTTTCATTGATAAAATTGCTGCCATTAAAGCTAATATCGCTGCACCTTCCCCGTCCTTTGTTGATCCTCAGTGCCCTCCTTCCCAAGGACAATTAAACTCTCTCCCTCTTCTGACCAAGGAATCCTTCACATCCTTAATCCCCCTTGTAAAATCTGGCTCTCCCCTTGACACCTGTCCCGCTCAAATACTTCGTCATATTTACATTTCTTGCCCTGATCCTCCCCTTCACTTACTAAACAGTTCACTCTCTCAGGGGGTTGTTCCCAACCCCTTGAAATCAGCTATCATTTTACCCATTTTAAAAAAACCTGGCGCAGACCCCTCGATCCCAGCCAACTTTCGCCCCATTTCTCTCCTACCATTTTTGGCTAAGGTGCTCGAGCGCCATGTCACCAGGTCTCTGAGCACCTTTGTGGAAGAAAATGGGGTATTGGCTTCTCGCCAGGCTGGTTTTCGCCCCGCACACTCTACGGAGTCCGTAGTTCTTTCGGTCCTTGACAACCTCAGGGAGGGGAGGGACACCAATCAATTCCAGGCACTGGTCCTCCTCGATCTCTCTGCCGCCTTCGACACGGTGGATCATACCATCTTACTTTCCCGTGTCGCGGCGGCGGGGATCGGGGGTACGGCCCTGGTTTGGTTGTCCTCCTTCCTGAGGGACCGCACCCAGGCAGTTCGCCTGGGTGACTTCACTGCGGACTTTCGGAAAGTTCTGGGCGGGGTCCCCCAAGGCTCCTCCCTTTCACCTCTTCTGTTTAATCTTTACATTTCTCCCCTCATTTTTTCTTTACAACAAATGGAGGTCTCCGTATACAACTATGCGGAGGACCTCCAACTTGTCTTTAATCTGTCCTCTTCTTCTGCCTCTATCTCTAATTTCCAGTCCACTATGATTTTCATCAGGGACTGGATGGATTTCAACCACCTGAAACTCAACCCTGATAAGACCGAGTTGGTGTTGACGGGTGGTTGTTCCAGTCCCTGGTCTTCACTCTTTTGGCCCCCTTCCCTTGGTCCCTCTCCGGTTCCCTCTACTTCGGTCAAAACCCTTGGTATTAAACTCAACTCTCACCTTACCCTTCACTCCCAGGTTAGTTTTGTGGTTTCTTCCTCTTTTCTGTCTCTTCGCACCATCCGCAGGGTCTCTCGATTTTTCACCTTTGAGGCCTTGAAGTTGATCGTCCTTGCGATGGTCATCTCCCGCCTGGATTATGGCAACGCCCTATATGCAGGTATACCTGCATATAGTCTCAGGCGGTTGCAGATGATCCAAAACCAGGCGGCTCGGCTGGTCTTTAACCTTCCTAAACCCTCACATGTCACCCCCCTTCTGAAACTGTTACATTGGCTTCCGGTTCGGGAACGTATCCAATTCAAGCTTGCATCTATCACTTACCAGGCTCGATTGGGTACGGCCCCTGCATTCATTTTTTCAGAGATTATCCCCTACTCGCCAACTAGGGAGCTCCGATCTTCTTCCCAATCCCTCCTGATAGTTCCCCGGTTTCGCCGGAAAAAGTGGGGGGGCTCAAAATTTGCGACCCTTGCCCCAACCCTTTGGAACTCATTACCCCTTGATCTCAGATCCCTAACCCCATATTCCCAGTTTCGAAAGAAACTTAAAGCCTACTTCTTCAGCAAAATTTTCATTTAATCCTCTGTTACCCGACCTCCCTTCCTTGCCTATTGAGGAGATCTGCCAGTTACAGCGCCATGAAACCGCTGGTGTAAGAGCGCTATATAAGAATTTTCAAACTCAAACTCAAACTCAAGTACATTAAATGTGCTAATTGGGTTAATGCCAATTTTACCATAAATCAAGGAGTGAGCAAAAGCACGTTAGCAATAGTTAGCAGTGGTAATGTACACAGAGTCCTAAAGCCAACAAACCTGAATTCCATCAAACAGGAGGGGATATGGCAAAACCTTTTGGGGAAGACCACACCAAAGTCTGTCAGGTCTAACACTCCCATTTATAATCTTAAGGAACAATAGACTTGGAATGAGTACTATGGTGATTGTACTCAGAATTATAGATTTTATCAAAGGTTGCTTAGTTTACAATGTAATAGACGCAGCAGTTGTATGGTGTAATGCTTTAATTGTAGGCAAATGAATCTTGCTTTTATGGTGGAGATATTTTGTCCTCTGAGGAATTAGGGATTTCTCCCACATGTAGCCCAAATTCTTCAGAGATAGCACCCACCACAACACAGTTAGTGATGACACAGATTGAGAAAAACCTGCTCAAGGCTAAACCTATAAGCAGGTTCTGAAAGTTGTAATATGTAATATAACGCAACTCTAGTAGCTAGAGAAAGGGAACATAATGTGCAGACAAAATACTTTCTGTAAATAATATGCATGTGTTGCTAGACACACCTCTTATAAAAAATATGGCAACTATAGCTCGAAGAGTGTGAACATACACATCAACCAATGGGAATTTATGGTTAGCGGCATGCAAAAAACTGCCGAGATGACGTCGTTGGAGCTACTTTGACGCGCACAACGCGCGCTGACGGCAGTTCTTTCTTTTTCCACGCAGTAGTGCAGATCCGAGAGAGAGCGGTACCCCTAGTTAAAAGTTCATCTTGGTTTCTGACAACTTCTTTTGTTGTGTGATTGACTCCTGGTGCAATAGAGAGAAGTCCTGTAGGGCATGCTGTCGCAACATGTCTGTGTCGGACCCTCCCGACGTGTGTCTCTTCTGCTTGGGGCGCGCCCATGACCCCGAGGCGTGCCCCGGTTGCCGGGCCATGGCGCCGGAAGCTTTGCGTGAGCGTTCCCGAAAGTTGTTGGAGGTCCGGCAATCGGTTCCGCGACGATCAAGGTCTTGATCCCGTGGGATTTCCAGGGACCGGTTGCGGAGCCATCCGCATCGCTCGTCGGAATCGGGGCCAGGTAACTCTCGGCGCCATAAAAAGTTGAAGAAGCGCCGTTGCTCTTCTTCTACCTCTCATCCGTCGCGGGATGAGGTGTAGGGGGCGGGCGGTAACTCCCCCGCGGCTCCCTTAGAGCCCCTGTTGTTGCGTGCAGCCTACCCTCCCTTTCCGGCGCCGCATGCGACTTCGGACAAGGTGCAGGCCTTTATGTCGGCCTTGCGCCATTTGTTTGCCCTGCCGGGGTCCCTCTGTAGCGCCTCCGGGCCCCGCGGATCTGTCGGAAGGGTTTGCCCCCATGCCGCCGCCTCTAGCCTCGACTACACCGGCACCATACCCTGTGGCACCGCCGGCTCTGACCTCGGCTCCGGCATCGGGCCTGGCTCCGGCGCCGGACGCGGCGCTGCCACTGACACCAGACGGCGCCAACCCGGGACTGGTATCTTACCCTCCCATTCAATTTCTTGGAGGGTAGTTTATCCTGTTTCCCAGGGCACCTCGTCCTTACCGGCCTCTTCAGCAACCGGTGGACGAAGGGCAATACTGGGAGGGGTCTGAGGACCTTCTTGCAACTCAATGTGAGGATGAGCCTGAGTGGGAAGGCGATGTGGAAGGTCCAGTGGCTCTGGATTTCTCTCCGCACCCTGGTACTCTGTCCCCATCTTCCGTGGCCACAGAGGAGGTTGGGACTTTTTCAGTGGTTTTATGTCGGGCAGCTGAGACTCTTAACCTGAAGCTCCCTTCTGTACCTATCGGGACCAATCTCCTGACTGAGGTCCTACAGCAGTCCTCCTCTGCGGAGCCGTTACTGCCCTTCAATGAGGCGCTTACTGATATCCTGTTAGGCACCTGGATTAAACCTAACACAGGAGTCCCTGTAGACAAGGGTGTGGTGTGCCGGCGACCCCAGCTTTCTCACACAACACCCAACGCCTTAGTCTGGTTGTCCAGGCTTCTGCTTCGCCGAGTATCTTCCCTTCTGCTCCTCCGGACAAGGAATCTAGGAAACTGGAGCAATTTGGGAAAAAGATTTTCACATCTGCCAGCTCTGGGTTGCGGGCGGTGAATACTGCGTGCCTTCTATTCCCATTCTGTGTGGGACACTGTGGTACTGGTGCTACCTCAGTGCCCTGTGGAAGCAGGGGCGGTTGTCTCCCAAGCCATTACCGAAGGGAGAGATGCTGCGAAATGTACTATTCATTGTGGGCTTGACACGGGCGATTCTCCCGTTAGGGCACTTTCCACAACTGTGGTGCTCCGTCGTTATGCTTGGCTCCGCACTAATAGATTCTCTGGGGATGTCCAGAACACCCTGTTGGACATGCCCTTTGACGGTACATGCCTCACTGGTGATAAGGCGGATAGCTCCCTGGAACGCTTTAAGGACTCTCGGTCTACGGCCCAGTCCTTGGGTCTCGCCACCACGCGTACTCCCTCGGGGTTCACTTTTCGGGCCTTTTGTGGTCAAGGTCGGGGTGCCCAGGCGTGTTCTTTTCAGACCCGCAAGTCTGCGCTGCCACAGTCTCAGCGCAGCCGCGGACGTGGGAGCCGCTGTGGTGGATCCCGGGGACTGCTGATGGGTCAGTCCACCACCTACCCTGCTGCCGCTGCCTCTAAACCTTCCTAGTCCGGTGCTCCAGGCCCACCGGACGCCAGTGGGTGGCAGGATTCGCCATCACCTTCCCCATTGGCGCTCCATAACCTCAGGCAGGTGGGTTCTGCAAATAGTCTGCAGTGGCTACTCCCTCCCCTTCAAATCTACCCCTCCTGCCATGCCCCCTCAGTACCACTGCATGTCGGGGGAACACTTGGCACTTCTCCAGCAGGAAGTTACGGCCCTCTTGGCCAAGAGGGCCATCGAGCGCGCTCCGACGCCTGAAGTAGGTCGTGGTTGTTTTTCCCACTACTTCTTGGTTCCAAAGAAGGACAAAGGTCTGCGCCCTATCTTAGACCTCCAGAACGTCAATATCTTCCTCCGGAAGGAGAAGTTCAAGATGCTCACGCTAGCTCAGGTCTTGTCTACTCTAGACCCCTAAGACTGGCTGGTAGCGTTGGACTTGCAGGATGCTTATTTTCATATTCCCATCTTGCCAGCCCACAGGCGTTACCTACGTTTCACGGTGGGCCACGAGCACTTTCAGTTCACCGTGCTCTCTTTCGGCCTTGCAGGCGCCCCTCGGGTGTTCACGAAAGTGATGGCAGTGGTCGCAGCGCATCTGCGCGGATCAGGGGTTTCAGGCTTCCCCTATCTCGACGACTGGCTGTTGAAAGCGGGCTCGCCCCAGGCAGTCATCTCTCACCTCCAGACTCCGGCCGACCTCCTGCATTTGCTGGTGTTTTCCATCAACGTGCCGAAGTCGCACCTGATTCCCTCTCAGAAGCTCCTCTTTATCGGGGCAGTTCTGGACACGGCGCAGTTTTGGGTTTATCCTCCCGAACAGTGAGTCCGGGACATTCGGGCTATGATTCCGATCTTTCAGCCCTGGTCCTCGGTTTCGGTCAAGAAGACACTGAGGCTACTGGGCCTCTTGGCCTCCTGCATCCTGCTGATCGATCATGCCAGATGGCATATGCGGTCTCTGCAGTGGGACCTGAAGTTCCAGTGGACGCAGCATCGGGGGAACATGTCTGACTACGTCCAGATCTCAGAGGGCAGTACACAGGACTTGCAGTGGTGGCTCACGAACCAGCATTGGGTCAGCGGCAGATCCCTCTCCCTTCCCAAACCGGAGCACACAGTAGTGACGGATGCGTCCCTCTTGGGATGGGGCGGCCACATGGGAAAGGCGGAGATCAGAGGCCTCTGGTCTCCGGCGGAGTCCAAGCTCCATATCAACCTTTTGGAGCTCAGGGCGATCCTACTTGCACTCAAAGCATTCCTTCCCTCTGTCAAGGGGAGAGTAGTGCAGGTGTTCACAGACAACACCACAGCCATGTGGTACTGCAACAAACAGGGCGGGGTGGGGTCGTGGACCCTATGTCAGGAGGCTCTACGTCTCTGCACGTGGCTGGAACGTCAAGGCATTTCCTTGGTGGTTCAACACCTGGCAGGTTCACTGAACGCCAGGGCGGACGAACTCAGCCGACGGTGCATGTTGGATCACGAATGGCGTCTTCACTCGGAGGTGGTGTAAGGTCTCTTTCAGCAGTGGGGAGAACCTTGGTTAGATCTATTCGCCACCGAAGAGAACGCGCAATATCAGCAGTTCTGCGTGTTGGAGTTTCCAAGGAGGCACTCGCTAGGCGACTCTTTTTGTCGCGAGTGGAACGCCTTTCCTCATATACCACTTCTGCCCAGAGTGCTGAAGAAGATCAGGCACGACCGGGCCCAAGTCATTCTTGTGGCACCGGACTGGGCTCGAAGAGTTTGGTATCCCGAGCTACTCAGTATGAGCGTGGATCCCCCGATCCGATTGCCTCTTCGGGAGGATCTCCTGCCGCAGCAACAGGGGACGGTCCTCCACCGAACCTGTCCAGCCTCCACCTCCTTGCGTGGCGATTGAGCGGCGACAGCTGATTCCATTTGACTTGCCTCCCGAAGTCTGTAATGCGATTCTGGCAGCCAGGCGTCCCTCCACTAAAACGGTATATGCCTGTCGGTGGAAAGAATTTGTGGCATGGTGCACAGCAAAGTCTGTTGATCCTCTTGCTGCCCCTCTTTCTGGGGTCCTATTGTTCCTCCTTTCTTTGGCCCAGCAGGGCTCTGCTTTGGGCACTATCAAGGGCTACCTTTCTGCTCTTTCAGCCTTTCTTAGGCTGCCTGATCAGCCCTCTCTTTTCAAGTACCCGGTTGTCAATAGATTTCTCGAAGGCATTACTCACCTTTTCCCTCCTATTCCTTTTGTGATGCCTCAATGGGATGTGAACCTGGTTCTCACATATCTGATGTGTGCTCTATTTGACATTTGAGCCTCTTCATAACTGTCCTTTGCGGTTATTGACTTTGAAAACTGTCTTCCTGGTGGCTATCACCTCCGCTCGGCGGGTGAGTGAGCTCCAGGCTCTTTCCTGCAAACCTCCTTTCCTGGCGATTCTTCCGGACAAGGTTGTGCTTCGACCGCGTCCCTCCTTTCTACCAAAAGTAGTCTCTGCCTTTCATCTCGGGCAAACTGTAACTCTGCCCACTTTCTTTCCGCCTCTGCACCCTGCAAGAGAAGAGGAGAGGCTCCACTGTCTGGACCCGAAATGTGCTCTCTCGTTCTATCTCAACTGCACACAACAGTTCCGGGTGGATGACCAGCTCTTTGTTGGCTACGTGGACGCCAAGAAAGGTCGGGCTGTGCACAAAAGAACTATCTCCCGTTGGGTTGTCTTTTTGAATAGAGAGGGAGGTCGAATTTCCAATAGCCCTTGGACTCAATACTCCATCACCCCTCTTGTCTGTTTGTCTGCTTTTCTCGCCCACACTATCCAACCAGCAGACAGAAGACTAGAAGGACCCAAACCCAAGTGTCTGGTGAGGCTGGTAAGGCGTAATCATCGGACGTAAAAAAAAAACTAGCTAAAATCGTTTAAAGTAGCGCACCATTCCAAGAAGGGAAGCCAAAAATTAACATCTCTCGAACTCTTCCTATCTATAGTGGCTATCTTTTTAATCAAGACCAACAAATTGTGCAAACTAGGAGAAAGTGGGGACACCCATAGCTTGCAAATTTCCCTGCGCGCCAGCAGTAGAATATAAAAGATTAATTTTGCCTGAACTTTAGTAGGCTTTATCTCAGGCTCCAACTGACCAAAGATGACAAGTAAAACGCTTACCTTTACATGCAGCGTAAGCATTTGAGACAGAGCCCTACTCACTTCGCTCCAGTAGGTTTGCAAATTTGTACATTCTAAAAACATGTGGACGTCATCAGCATTCGTGTTTCCACACTTTGGGCAAGGGACTTCACCTCTACACCCAAACTTTAACAGCTTCAAAGGTGACCAATAAGCCCTATGGATGGAAAAGAGATGATTTCTCCTCAAATGCGCGGGTTGAACTGATTTAAAAAGCGTAGACATAGATACTTGCCAGTATTTTTCCAGCGATGATTCCGGCAAGTATTTTCTCCACAACTCCACCGGCAGCGTAAAATCACCATCCTCGGTTTCCACCAATAGCCAATAGATGATCGCTAATTCCTTCTTTTGACTCGGTTGCTGCTTCAGCTTAAACTCTAGGTCGTTTTGTCCACCTATCCTTGTTGATGGGTCGGAGAACCAACTTTGCATTTGCGCATATTTAAACCTGGATAGGGAAAAATTTGTAAGCTGGCTGCAACTCTCCCAAGAGATATGCTCCCCATCACTAATGATCGGGTCCCATTGATTAATTCCCCCTTCCATAAGAGGCTTGGCAAGAATGTCTTTTGTCCACTCAGGGGAGCCGGGGCTATCCCAGATGGGGGCTAAAAAACAGTGATAAGGAATTTTCAAGATTTTTCTTACTTTATACCAGGTCTCTGCTAGCTCCCTAAGAATCTTCAACCTAACCTTTTTTTTTTTTAAATTGGGTCGGCATATTTGAAGATAAACCCCTCCTGGCCTCCCGGCGCCAGGTTCGCAACTGTGGACCACAGGCCTCCTATCATTGAGGTGTTTGGAGAGTTAAAGAGACACTTCCCATTTTTTTGCAGAAATGCCCATGAATAGAAAAGTAAGTCCGGCAGAGCCACTCCACCTTTCTCTAACCTTCTCCGAAGCTTCTTCCAGGCTATTCTTAGTCCTTTACAGGCCCATATAAATGAACTCAAGTCACCTTGTAGCTTTTTGATACACTCTGTATTGAACGGCAAAGGAATTGCATCGAAGAGGAAGGTCAACTTTGGGAGAATTATCATCTTTATTAAATTGTTTCTTCCGAAAAGTGATAACTGAAGATGAGACCAGGATTTCAAAAGTCTTGTTATCTCCTTTCGTACTATATCAAAGTTAACTTTCGTTATTTTACTAATGTCTTGAGTTATCCTAACTCACAGATATCTGATCTTTCTTTCCAGATTCTCCTTCGATGTTCCAGGACATAATTTCAGACTTGTTTTCATTCACCTCATAGCCTGATGCCCTCCCAAATTCTGTTGTTAGTGCCTTCAGGCGCGGTCATGTTAACAAGGTATTTGTGGTTAGAATCACAATGTCGTCCGCATAGAGCCCCAGCTTTTTCTCCCAACCTAAAAATCTAAATGGTAAGATTTCAGGGTCCTCTCTGATCTTTCTTGCCAGTGGCTCTATGTATAGATTAAAGAGCAAAGGCGAGAGAGGACAACCCTGTCTGGTTCCTCTGAATATTGGAACTGGTTGAGATAAGGAACCATTGACTAGAATTCTAGCTTCTGGGGCTTGATAAAGAACAGCAAGAACGTTATAAAAATGTGCTCCTAAGTTCAAGGAGGAGGCAACTTCTTTCAAATAACCCCAGTTCACGCGGTCAAATGCCTTAGCAGCGTCTAGGGCCACCAGGGCAAAAGGAAGATTATAAGTGGTAGCTAAATCTATTTTGCAGATCAATGAAAAGGTCAGATCTTTCAGGAATCTTCCACGGATAAACCCTTTTTGGTCTTCATTTATTAACTCATTCATCAACCCATTCAATCTGTCCACCATAATTTTGGTATAGATCTTATAGTCACTGTTTAACAGAGAGATAGGGCGATAAGAATCGCAATTTTTTGGGCATTTTCCCGGCTTCAGAATTAGCAAAATTGTGGCTTCTTTCCAGGAGGATGGCTTGTCCATATGTTTGACAAATAGCTCATTAAAAAGCTTAACTAAAATAGGAGCTAGAATATCTGCCAAGACTTTATAGACTTCTTGGGGGATGCCATCTGGCCCCGGGACCTTCCCTTTCTTTAGCTGAGCCATTATTTTACCCACTTCTAGGACGCCTACTTCTCTATTTAAGAGTTCCGCTTTTTCCGTAGTCAGTGGATTACCCTTGCCCTGTCCTACCCATCTACCGAGAATATCTTCAGATGGCGTGAGATCCTCTCTATAGACTTTAGTAAAATAGCTTTGAAAAACCTGCTCGATTCCTCTACTGTCACACACCAGGCTACCCGATTGAACGCATCTAATTTTCACAATTCTATTTCTTAATTGTTCCTTCTTTACCTTCCACGCCAGAAGTTTGCCACAACCCGCACTATATTCAAAATGAGCCATTTGGCGGGCCTCCCATTTCTTTCTCACCCGTTCTTGCAAAGTAGTAGCTAAACTATCCTTCACCTGCGACACCTCTCGGTGCCATCTCATCCTGACTTCCTCATCTATCGTTGGATCAATTAATTTTGCTTCCAAAGAGCGGATCTTCTCTTCCTGTATTGCCACTTCTTGATGATAGTTTCTCCTTTTTTCTGCTGCTAGTGCCCCAAGTCTACCCCTAAGTAATGCCTTACAGGCATCCCAGACAACCCCAGGGGCTGTGGAACCCCAATTATTTTCAAAATATTCTTCTGTTTCTGTTTTAAGGACTAGTACCACTTCCTCTTCCAGCAAAATTGTACGGTCGAGGGTCCATCTGGACTGGGTACCAGCCTTACTAATCTCCAACGTGAGCAGCACCGCTGAGTGGTCTCCCCCTTGTGCTCCACCTGCAGTACTTCATCTTTCAGTTTACAGTCCTCCAGAAAATAATCGATCCTGGACTGGTGCCTATACTTCTAATTGAAGAAGGTAAAGCCTCTTTGTTCCCCTACTCTGTGTCTCCATATGTCCAACAGACCCAGTCCTTCCATCATATGCTTAATTAAACAGTGCATTTTTGGGTTAGCCTGAACTTTACTATGTGTGGACTTATCCAATGCATTATTCAATACAACATTAAAGTCACCCGCCAAGATGATTGGACCTGACGATATTAAAAGTTCAGCCAATAGATCTTATAAAGGGCCCACTTCATCGTGATTTGGCCTGTAATAACCTGCCGGCGTGAATGATCGCGCCAAAATCTTAACTTTGGCTACTACCCATCTTCCTGCTTTGTCCGATGTGTGAGAGTCCAGACTCAATTGCAATCCACTAAAATTACCACCCCCTTTGTCACTGCTGTTTGGGCTGTACATGCGAAGTGTGCCACCCATTTCGTAGCCTTAAAGAGCTCAACAGCTTCCTTCTCAGTTAAATGAGTCTCCTGGGCTATAATAATATTGGCTGGAGAGTCCTTCAAATATTGGAGAATTTTCACCCGTTTTGGTTCCAAGACAATATGTTTATGGTCCCCCCCCTTCTTTTTGGTTGTCTTGTGCATTAAAGCCTGTTACTTTCTGGCTAAAAAGGAACTTCTGGTTAGGCTGCGCGCCCATTCTGCCAGGGCAACAGCAGCTACTACAGCATTGGGACGCGGTGTCCCCCTGCAAGACATCTGCCAGGCGGCCAGTTGGGCCTCGTTGCATACTTACACTAAACACTATTGCCTTGACAGTCAGGTCCGGAGAGATGGCTTCTTTGGCCGTTCAGTTCCTCATGACTTTCTGGTGTCATCTCACTTCGCAGACCCACCGCCGGGTTTGGTATTGCTTGGGTATGTATTCTAAGGTAAGGAATATATCACTAACGGGTCTCTTTCAGATGCACAAGTTACTGACTTGTGTAACAATATATCTGTAAGAGACATTAGTTAGTGATAGATTCCTTACCGCCCGCCCATCCTCCCCGTTCTGCGAACTGTTCTCTAAGGTTCAGGTCATCCCTTTCAGGGACCTAGTTCTATTGCAGCAGTAGTCGGTCTCTGGCATGGCTCTGCGCTTCTGGTGCGGAAAAGTTGTGTACAGAACTGACGTCGGCGCCTGTGGGTGCGTCTAATTCGCTCCGACGACGTCATCTCGGCGGCTACGATGCTAGCGTGTAAGCGGAGCCGTACGACGACTCCTGACGCGCAGTGGTACAGCTGATGAAAACTTTCCGGATCCAGTCAGACGCCTGGGGATATTCTAAGGTTAGGAATCTATCACTAACTAATGTCTCTTACAGATATATGGTTACACAAGTCCTGGGGGACCAGGAAAACTTTGTCAGGAAAACTTTGTGGGGGAGATCGCTGCAGAGGACAAACCCACCTCCTCCCGTGCCGCTGAATCCTCAGCCCGTTCCCGCCTTCCGCCACCGCAGCTTCACTCATTGCGGCCGCAGAGTGGAGGCGGGGACTACAATACCCAGGCTCCCTAGCGGCAGGATAGCCGCCGACGCTATTTCCGTGCCCGGAGGCGCATAAGAGAGCACGCCAGCCCCGGCAGAGCGGGGACCAGGAAAACTTTGTCAGGAAATCTTTGTGGGGGAGATCGCTGCAGAGGACAAACCCACCTCCTCCCGTGCCGCTGAATCCTCAGCCCGTTCCCGCCTCCCGCCGCCGCAGCTTCACTCATTGCGGCCGCGGAGTGGAGGCGGGGGCTACAATACCCAGGCTCCCTAGCGGCAGGATAGCCGCCGACGCTATTTCCGCGCCCGGAGGCGCATAAGAGAGGACGCCAGCCCCCGCGTCGCGGGATCGTGTGAGGCGTAAGATCAGTGGCAAGACAGGCCCACCTCCGTGAGTACATCCCATCTTATGGTAGGAAAGTTATCTATTGCTGTATAGTACACCCGGCCAAACATTTAAAATGGGGAAAAGATTACCACTTGCGGTCAGGTCAAAGTGTAAGCAGAAAATGCCGGCAACAATTTCGACCACCCCATTACCGAGTTTGACTGCCATAGATAAAATGCTCCAGGAGACTATTGGTGTTGTCGCCTCGGCAATTAAGAATACCGAAAGGCGTCTTTCGCTTCCATCGAGCTTGCCTCCACTTATGCATCAAGAAAACTCATTGGACTCCTTGCTTGCAACATCTTACGCGGGGCTCCCGGGTACAGACTCTAATGAGAACTGCATAATTGTGGACACAGTATCCCCTAAACATTGCTCTATGGCTAGTAGGCTTTCGCTAACTCCCACTATGCTAAGGTCAAGCGCGAATAGGAGCGTTGATTCTTCCCTACCCTTAGTTAATGAGCAGGCACACTCAGAGGGAATAGGACCATGCTCCGATATTGATGTGTCGACCACGGATAGGGATAGAAGCGTCAGCATACCAATGCAAACTAGGGGACTGAAAGCAAAGAGACAAAAAGCAAAGCGAAAACAGAAACACACAGAGCTAGCGCCAAACAAATGCAGAGACAAGGGTGGGCGTTATCAATTATGGAGGATCCCCGCCCCTGTAGAGCAAAACGATGGCAATGGGGAAGCCCATCCTAGCGAGAAGGATCTACAAACTATAGAATCCAACGTAGTGCTGGGGAATGAGGGATTCTGGGGGAGGATGGAGACTTTGATAACCACCCTTTTAGGGCCAATTAACCAACAAGTGCTTAATATAGATAAGAGGTTGAGGGCATTAGATGATCATGTGTTAAAACTAGGCACAGGGCACAATTCAATAATTACACCACATTCGGGGATAACTAATATAGATAAACCCCAAAACATTGATGTTAGTAAGAAAAGTAAAGCCCATATTAATGCTTCTTTGCCAACATCTAAACCGAGCACAAGTAAAGATCTATCAAATGCGGAACCTCTACCCAAACAGGCATTCAATCCCAAAACAACTAAGGCAGGTAGCCCTGGAGGTGTGGATCAAACCACTGCTAGAAGTAATAGGGCAACAACGAGACAAGCCAATAATGATGACCAAGATCCCCCGACAGCTAAGTCGGATCTAACTGAAGCAACTAATATGACACAGATCCCGGCTCGTATTAGCTTACCCCCAGAGTGTGGAGCATATGTATTGGTCCTAGTTAACGTGCCTCAATTGAGGAAGGACCAAGAGGAGAATCCCACAACTCTCAAAAATAGAACTCTTCATTGGCTATCTGGAAATTGCAATTTCCCAATGGAAGGAGCAGGGGAGATTATTCATACCCAAAGAGTAGGGTGGGTGGGTCCACTGAGAAAAAAGTTTGAGGGGGATTGCATAATTATAAATTTTAGGTCCCCACAATCTACACTTGCAAAAGCCCCATTGCCTTCACCCTGGGAATTTAATACTACTTTGCTCCCCCTCGGATATTTTTATAGGCACTTAATAGATTTTAATCTCAACCCTGGGACTAACCCCCAAGTATATCAACTGGACCCGAATTATAACATCAGGAATAATCACGGATTCCCTCATCGGGATTCAAACCTTAACCTTAGGAATGGTCCCCTATTAGGCCATCGGACCATACCCCCACCATACCCAATATCACATTTACCTCTTCCTATTCCTCCCCAGTTCATCCCAAAGGAGAGACCTTATGGGAGGACCAATCTAAATTGTAACACGCCTCAGAATGAGTTGAGGTATATATATAATATCCCAACGTACAATCGATTTGAACTTGCTTTTTCCAACTTAGAATGTCAGGATTAACTGGGGAAAAGAGAAAGAGAATGTGAAGGTGTATTTAATGTCACTGGGGAACATTTACATCGTAAACAAATTAATATAACTCAGACAATGGTAGCACATGACGCCATCGTCTTATCCCCAGTCACACATGAGGACACAACTACCTTACCAACCCAACTTAAGCAGTGTGTTAGCAACAAATTCTCTGGTCCTTCTAGTCACTCTAATTTGTCAATCCTTAGCTGTAATGTTGCTGGCCTAGAACCAAGATTGCTAGACCCCCAATGGGTCCAGCTATTGGATGGCAAAGATATCATTATGTTTCAAGAGACATGGGCTGTTGGAAATTTACATATAGAGGGTTACCATTGTTTTAGTGTGACTACACGAAAGCCTATTTTTGGTCGTGCAGTGGGAGGATTATTTACAGGTATCAGGACATTGGTGGGTGGTACTATTAAAGACTTATCAGAAGGGAACCCGAATATTCAGGTCCTTGAGTTGAAACAAAAGTCCAGGATTTATATAATTAATTTTTATTATAATGATTTTCTTTCCATACCCAATAAGAACTATATAGCACTCTCTAAGACTTTACAAAAATTGGAAGCTAATTTAGAATCAGAGGAGGAGATAGGGATTTTAATTGGGGGGGATTTTAACGCGAAACTCACAAAGAAATGCTGGTCTGAGGACAATAATCATTTAGATCAAGCTGAAAAAAGGGGTTCTGAATTAGCAAATATACTAAGTGAGCATATCCTCAGTAATGCTATGGAAACAGGTCCAACACCTAGCATGGATTGTGTCCCTACGTTCAGAGGGAGGGACTGTCGTTCAATCATTGACTTTATTTTTATGTCCCCTTACTTAGTAGATCGTGTAATAGAATCCAAAGTGATAGAGACATCATTTGGTGATCATAATCCCCTCACAATTACTTTGCATCTAGGCCCCAGTCCTGCATATGCGAAATCAAATGGCGCAAGAGACATCACACCCTCTGGTGATGGCCTGCGACTAAAATGGAGGGGAATTGATAGTGGGGCCATTTTAGAAAGCGTGAGAAATGAACACCCTGAATTAATTAATTCTTGTTTATTCTTAGATGGAAATAGTCACAGAATAATTGTAGACTTTGGCAAACTGTGTTTAGTAATAAAAAATCTCCTGTCAATTCCACTGTCAAAGAAAGGGAAAGAACCAAGGTGGTTTGATTCCACCTGTTCAACGGCAAACAGGGAACTTCGTAAGGCATTATCTACTAAGCCAAGGTGTATAGTAGAGGTACAGGCGGCTAGGAAATACTATAAATTAAAAACAACTGAAAGAAAGGCTGCACTACTGACGGAACAGTGGGTATCGCTGGTCGAAAGTGCTAATCTGAAGAGCAGCTGCCCCTTCTGGTCAGCCGTCAGGAAAATGCGAGACATGGGCATACACCTATCCCAATTAGCTGTAATATAACCAGCAGTATCTTGGAGGCCCATTTCTCCAAAATATATGCCACCCCTTCCGAGGAAGTAATTATCTCTGCCCCTGAACAGCCGTGCAGCCTACAGATTGACCTCTATGAGGTAGTCATAGCTATTAGAGAGAGCCTTGGCAACAAGGCCCCAGGCCCGGATGGACTCTCTATAGATGTTATTAAGCATAGCCCGGACCTATGGGCACCAATTCTCCTTAATGTTTTTAATAGTTTGCCAATGGTGCCCATGCCTAAAACCTGGGCTACCAGCATCATAGTCCCAATTTTTAAAAAGGGTGAAAGGTCAGACCCAGTTAACTACCATCCGATCTCGCTCCTGGATTATACCTTAAAAATTCTTGGGCAAGTTATTTATAATAGGAGGATAGAGTGGACTGAAGACATAGATCTATTGGACTTGTGCCAGATGGGATTCAGGAGCGGAGTAGGCACGGTGGAGCAATGTTTAAACCTAAAGCTGATAATTGATAAGTATAACGTTGCTCGATCGACCCCTATTTATCTCGCATTTATGGACCTTTCATCCGCTTTTGACTTAGTTAATAGATCTAAACTGTGGGCTATGCTTCTTAACTATGGTCTGGATGAGGCCCTTGTAAATTTCCTGGCTTACCTTCATACTGACCTTAAGGCACAAGTTTGGATTGGGGCAGGTGGTGAAGTATCTGGAGCCATAAAAATAGGTAGGGGGGTCAGACAGGGGTGCATTTTAGTACCCCTGCTATTTATCATTTATATTAATGGCCTTGCCAAAGCTTTGAAACAAGTGACCAGAGACGTCCCAATTATCCAGGGGCATTCATTGCCAGTTTTATTATACGCAGATGATGCGGTCCTTATGGGCCGCACCCCAAATGCCCTCCGTTTGCTTGTTGAAACCTTTGTTCAACACATGGAGGCTTTAGATCTGCGTGTAAATTTTAAAAAATCTTTTATCATGTCATGTGGGCCTGGGAAACGGAAGCTCAATACTATAAACGTAGGTTCAGATAAACTAGAATCTGTAACCTCTTTTCCATATCTAGGGTTGTTTTTCGCTGCGAACGGCTCATGGAGTGGGCATTCTGCCCACGCCATGGGCAAGTTCTCGAAAGCCACCAATTCTATATTGAGTCTTTCACGCCCAAAGAAAATAGGCGCCACTAGAGCTATTTTAATTTTTTTTAGATTACAGTGCATTCCTGTAGCCACATATGGGGCTGAGGTCTGGGGATCGGGGAAAAATTCTGGAATTCAGCGTGAAGAAAACCGTTTTTGTAGGAAAATATTGGGCGCACCTTTCTCCGCTTCTGAATTTATTTGCCATAAAAATTAAACCTCCCCTATGTTTGTGACTTTATTAGAACTAGACCAGCTCTATTCTGGATTAGGATCTGGAGGAATAACTCAGCAACTCTAACACAAAACATTATAAAAGACAGCCTAAACTGTGACCACGGCTTGCTAATACCTTGGCTTGCTGAAGTTTTAAAGACATTGCGCGCCGTGGATAAAGGCGATCTTTTCTCCGAACCAACCAGAATCGAGCCTAAAGATAAGGTTGCGGTCAAACAAGCACTTTATGCACTTTTTAACTCCGAAAGAATGGGCAGGGAATTACTTAAACCCACCGTTGTCACATACATGGGGAATGATCTGTGTCGGCAACCACTTCCACCCTACCTCACTCTCCCCATTTCCAATTGGGAAAGATCCTTGCTTTTCCGTTTAAGGGCAGGGTCTGTAAAATTTTTGCTGGCCTTCCCTTTGGGTTATCACCATACAACACAATATAACCCATGCCCGTGCGATGGTACTAGTACACAGAATGATTTGCACTTCCTATTCTTCTGTAAATTTTATATCTAAAATATATTAACTGGTTTTTAACTCCTTATTTTAGAAAACAAAGACCCCTTTCCTTGGGGGAGTCCTGTTCAATGTTTTTTTCCCTGGATACAGATGAATAAATTTTTCGCACTAGCACTTTCTTGAGATTGATAGTACGTGTACGTAAAATGATGGAAAATCCCTGAAAATTGTCTTACGAGAGTTGTACTCTGATTTACTGTGAAAATGAACTGCTCTTATTGTAGTATTTTTATGGATTGTATTTTGATTTATTGTGCAAATGAATTGTTTTTATTGTTGTACTTTTATGGATTTTATGAAACCCGAATAAAGGTCTTTTTGAACTTTGAACTACACAAGTAAGTAACTTGTGCGTTACAGACAAAAGGTTGGTCAGTCACCCCACCAGTGGATACCCCAGGAACCAGGATACCTACACCAGGGAAGCTGGGTGCATAGGTGCGAAGTGACGTCGGAAACCGCCGTAGATCACAATGGAGGACTTCAGAAAAGATGCAGCTGGAGAAGACTGTGCAAAGCTTCATTGGAATCCATGGTGGATTCTTGAAGTCAAGAACCTGTAAGCATAGAGGACAGAGTATATGCCACACAGAGGTGACCAGGAGGCACGGAAGAGCATTGGCCACCGATGTCAGACAGATCTGAAGTGTTGACGTGACTGTATCGCTTCTACTGTGAGGACCAGGTGATGCTGAGGAAGACCAGGATCCGTGCACAAGCTGTTACACTTTGGAAGTCGAGAACCAG
Organism: Triturus cristatus; assembly: GCF_964204655.1. Taxonomy (NCBI): domain Eukaryota; kingdom Metazoa; phylum Chordata; class Amphibia; order Caudata; family Salamandridae; genus Triturus; species Triturus cristatus. The sequence goes on along the minus strand of NC_140583.1, from coordinate 405,675,531 downwards.
GAGGTCGGTGTCCGGTGGGAGCACTAACAAGCCTTGGCAGTTGCAACTGCCTTGAAGAACGAAGAAGGAGCAACATTGGGACCTGCAAGGTTCAAGGGACTCCCCACAAGCAGGAGAGGCAGAGCAGGCCCAGAGCATGCAGGGAAGCCCAGTAGAACAGAAGATCTTCAGGAGGACCCACAGACCGTAGGCACAGGAGTCGCAAGAGGATCTTGAGCAGCTCCTGAAGAAGGAAGGCCCAAGGTGCATCGGATGCAGTGAGGATGCTGTTCTTGGCAGGAAGAGATGCTAGTAGCTGGAGCTTCTTGCTGCCCGAAGATTTTTGGAGTGCAGAGCCAAGAAGCCTTGGCAACGGCAAGTTGACGCGGTGCACAGGGGTTCAGTCAAAGCTGTTCTGACGAGGGATAATGGTCTCAAAATTGCAGAGAGGACAGGTCAGGCCACAAGGGAGCTGCAGAACTACCGCCTGTGTTGCTGAGCCTTACGAAGTCCATGGGATGTCTGCAGCAGCAGACCAGTCAGCTTTGTTGCAGTGCCTGCAGATGCAGGGGATTGACTCCTTCACTCCAAGGGAGATTACTTTGGGTGTCCTTGATGCCCACAGGTCTGGTGAAGATCCCGGAAGAAGCACAACTACAGACAAAGACTTGCAGAACAGCGAAAACAGGAGCAGCAGTAGTCTTCCTTCATGCAGTCTCGGTTCCTGGCAAAGTCCAAGGGTCCAGACTGTCAAAGTGACGTGGTTTCAGTCTTGAGTCTTGTCCCACGACGAATCTGAGGACCCACCCACAGGTAAGTCCTTAATTACCCTAAAGGAACGGTTGGAACAACTCAAGGATCCCTCCCAGAGGAGGGGCTGGACAGAGGGGAGGTTACTCCCATGTTCTTTGTCCAGTTTCGCGCAGGAGCCAAGGGCTCACCTGAACTGGTTCAAACTGGAGTATGCAAGGAGGGCACCAAATGTGCCATTATAAGCACCCCCTCCCCAGCCCAATACACTAAGACCTGTCTGGGAGGTGGTCACATCTCCCTGTGACAGGAAACCTATTGTTCTACCTTCCCCTGCTCGAGCTTGGCTCAGGAGCAGGAGGGCAGAATCGTATCTGTGGTCGGCAGCAGCATTAGCTTTGTCAGACCCTGAAAGGCTATTACCGGGAGCACAGTGGGGTACCCCAAGGGTGCCCCGCAGTACATGGGATCATACTTCCAACACTGGTGTTGGGGTATGATTCCAACATTTTTTATTCCAGGTTCGGTGCAGCCACTATATAGTTAGACATTTCGTAATGACTAATGCCCACTATATGTATCAATATGGCTGACTGCACTTACAAAGTCTGAAGAATCGGCTCCGGGGTTTGTAGGGGTGTCCTGCTCATGAAGGGGCACCCTCATACTCCTAACCAAGCACCCTGCCCTCAGGACTGAAGAGCCTGCCATAGGGGTGACTTACAAGTTTTAAGTGTAGTGACCTCGAATATAAGGAAACTTATATCTGTTGTGAGAGGTGCAAGCACCAACTTACACTGTTCTTCCCTGGTGTTCCCTACCGCCCTGAGTGACAACCAGAGGTGGATGAGGAGGACTGGAAGGGGTCTGTGGACCCTCTGGCAGACCAGTTTGAAGAACCCGACTGGAGAGAGAAGTTGGATGAGGCCAGTGTTCTGGACACTTCTCCAGACCTTGTCATGCTTTCTCTCCCTACTGTGGCTACGGAGGAGGGAGCCTCTTACACTGTGGTGTTGCGTAGGGCGGCTGAGATCTTGAACCTTGAGCTTCCTACAGTGGCGGTCAGGACTAACCTCCTGACCGAGGTGCTTCAACCGGCAGCGGCCTGTTCGGAGCCCCTGCTGCCGCTCAATGAGGCCCTCACGTATATCTTTCTGGGCACTTGATCCAAGCCCAGCACAGGGGCTCCTGTGGACAGGATGATTGCCCGACGCCACCTCCTGGCCCTGGGCGACCCCTTTTTCCTCTCCCAAAACCCTACCCCGATAGCTTGGTTTTCCAGGCCTCAACCTCCAAGGGCGCATTCCCTACTGCTCCACCTGATAGGGAATCCACGAAGCTGAATCACCTTGGGAAGATGCTTTCTTCTGCCAGCTTAGGACTGCGTTCGGTGAATACTGCATGTCTCTTGGATCTTTAAACCCATTCTGTGTGGGACACAGTCGCTCAGGTGCTGCCACAATGCATGGAGGAAGCCCGGGCCATACTCTCCCATGCAGTTGCGGAGGGTAGAGATGAAGCAAAGTTCACCATACAATGTGGGCTGTACACCGCCCACTTGCTATGCAGGGCGATTTCAACATCGGTAGCCCTGAGACGCTACGCCTGGCTGAGGTCCACTGGCTTTTTGGGTGATGTCCAATCAACTCCTTTGAACATGCAGATTTCCTGCCTGTGATCTGGCAATGTCCGGCTATAACCTCCTACTGGACGGAAGTTACGGATATCCTTGAAGAGGTCACAGGATGGACTATATCTAAAGAAATTAAAACAATATTGCTGGGACTATTGCCGATCCCTAAAAATAAAAAGTTTAGTAGGAGCTTCGTAATGTTGGGGCTTATCCTAGCGAAACGACGAATCGCGATATCTTGGAAAAGCCCGAACTCGCCCTGTATACTGATGTGGCTAGGAGACCTCAGTGAATGGGCAACAGCAGAAGGAATACGCATGAAAAAGGTAAGGCGAGATGAAAAACTGGAAGATTACATAAATGCTTGGATGGTAATGGTTGCGGACGTTAAGAGTAAGCAAGCAACGACAGTAACACCTACTCAGACCTCCCCATAATGATAGCATTGCACAGATGTGTGGGGGTAAATTAGCACGAAATGAGAACAGGAATAGGTAGACACACCGGAGGTAACGGGAAGATTCTCACAACATGACAAATAATAGTAGATGAGTTCTAAAGAGCTGAGCCGGATGGGGGCGGGGGGATTATTGAGTTAAGAAATTGTTATGTTTGGAATAACCGTTCTCAAAATGGAAGGGGCATATAGTTGGAGAGTAACACGCTTGATGTATAGATGTGTATAAGGCGACACTGTAATGTGAACAATATGTGCTTGAAATAATGACTGTTACAAAACCAATAAAATATATTTTAAAGAAACAAACCTCTTTTGGACATGCCTTTTGATGGCCGCCGCTTGTTTGGCAACAAAGCGGACAACGCGTTCGGGCGCTTTAAGGATTCCTGGGCTACGGCCAGATCCTTGGGCTTCGCTAACACCTCTTGCCCCATGCAGTCTGCTTTTTGCCCCTTTCCTGGCTACGGAAGGGGTGCCACGCCATGTTCAGCCCAGAGCCACAGGCCTGCACAAGCAGTCCAGTGCGGCCGGGGACGTGGGACCCAGTGTCGTGGGTCTGGGGCCAGCGTTTGGCCCAGTCCACCAGCGCCCCCTCTGCAGCAGCCTCCAAACCCTCCTAGTCGGACTTTTCAGGGCCACTAGTTTCCTGTGGGCGGCACGATTCGACATCAACTCCCCCACTGGCTCAACATCACTTTGGACAGGTGGGTTTTGCAGACAGTCTGAAGCGGCTTTTCAACCCCTCCCCCCTCGAGACTACTCCTCCCTCCATGCCACCTGCCTTCCATCACATGTCAGAGACTCACTTGGACCTTCACCGTCTGGAAGTTGCAGCTCTCTTGGCCAAGGGAGCCATCGAGCGAGGCCATGTGCCAGAAGTAGGTTGTGGTTGTTATTCACTCTACTTCCTGGTACCCAAAAAGGTACCCAAGAAGGACAAAGGCATGTGTCCTAGCTTGGATCTCGGGGACATCAACCGCTTCCTCTGAAAAGAGACGTTCAAGATGTTGACACTGGGTCAGGTCTTGTCTGCCCTCGACCCTGGGGACTGGATGGTAGCGGTGGACTTGTAGGACGCCTATTTTCACATCCCCATCCTGCCTGCCTACCGGTGTTACCTATGGTTCATGGTAGGCCACAAGCATTTTCAGTTAATTGTGCTCCCCTTTGGCCTTACCAGCGCCCCTCGGGTGTTCACGAAAGTGATGGCAGTGGTTGCAGCTCATCTGCGCAGATCAGGGATTCCAGTCTTCCCCTATCTCGTCGACTGGCTGTTGAAAGCGGGCTCGCCCCAGGCTGTCGTCTCCCACCTCCAGACTACGGCCGACCTCCTGCCTTTGCTGGGGTTTTCCATCAACGTGCCGAAGTGACACCTGATTCCCTCTCAGAAGCTCTTCATCGGAGCGGTTCTGGCCATGACCCAGTTTCTGGCCTATAGCCCGAACATAGAGTTCGGGATATTTGGGCTATGATTCCGATCTTTCAGCCTCTGTCCCGGGTTTCGGTCAGGATAACCATCAGACTACCGGGTCTGATGGCCTCCTGCATCCTGCTTGTAATTCATGCCAGATGGCATATGCGGACTCTGCAGTGGGACCTGATGGTCCAGTGGGCTCAACATCTTGGGAACCGGTCCGATTGTGTCCAGATCTCAGAGGGCACTGCTGTGGTGGCTAACGAACCAGGATTTGGTCGACGGCAGATCCCTCTCCCTTCCTTAACCAGAGTTCACAGTGGTGACCGATGCATCACTTCTGGGATGGGGCGGCCACCAGGGGTAGGCAGAGATCCGAGGCCTCTTGTCTTTCGGCAGAGTCTGGGCTCCAGGTCAACCTTCTGGAGCTTCGAGTGATTTGTCTTGCACTCAAAGCATTCCTTCCCTCTGTCTGGGGGAGAGAAGTGCAGGCGTTCATGGACAACACCACCGCCATGTGGTACTGCAACAAACTGGGCGGGGTGGGATCGTGGACCCTATGTCAGGAGGCCCTCTCCCTTTGGACATGGCTGGAACATCAGGGCATATCACTGGTGGTACAGCACCTGGCAGGTTCCCTGAACGCCAGGGTGAACGAACTCAGCCGCAGGTGCATGATAGATCACGAATGGCGTCATCACTCAGAGGTGGTGCAAGGTCTCTTTCAGCAGTGGGTAGAGCCTTGGGTAGATCTAGTCGCCACCATAGTGAATGCGCAATGTCAGCAGTTCTGTGTGTTGGAAGTTCCAAGGTGGCACTCGCTAGGCGACTCTTTTTGTCGCGAGTGGAGTTGCGGTCTGTTGTACATCTTTCCGCCTATACCACTTCTGCCCAGAGTGGTGAAGATCAGGGTCGACCGGGCCCAAGTCCTTCTTGTGGCTCCGGATTGGGCTCGAATAGTCTAGTATCCCGAGCTGCTCAACATGGCCATCGATCCTCCGATCCGACTTCCTCTTCGGGAGGATCTTTTGTCGCAGCAGCAGGGGAAGGTCCTCCACATGAACCTGTTCATCCTCTACCTGCTTGCGTGGAGATTGAGCGGCGGCAGTTGACGTCGTTTTACCTTCTTCCCAAATCCTGCGATGTTATCTTGGCAGCCAGGCATCCCTCCACTAAAATGATATATGCCTGCAGATGGAACTAATTTGTGGCATGGTGCACAGCAAAGGCTGTGGATCTCCTTTCCTCCTTTCTTTCTGAGGTCCTCTTGTTCCTCCTTTCTTTGGCCCAGCAGGGCTCTGCTCTGGGCCACTCTAAAGGGCTACCTTTCGGCCATTTCAGCCTTCCTTAGGCTTCCTGATCAGCCTTCTCTTTTTTGAAGTCCCCTGTTGTAAATAGATTCCTTAAAGGCATTACTCATCTTTTTCCTCCTGTTCCCTTCGTAATGCCCCTGTGAGACTTGAACTTGGTCCTTACATATCTTATGTGTGCACCCTTTGAGCCGCTACATAACTGTCCTCTGAGACTTCTCACTTTGAAAACTGCCTTTCTGGTGGCCATCACCTCTGCTCGCAGAGTGAGGGAGCTTCAGGCTCTTTCTTCTAAACCTCCTTTCCTTGCTGTTCATCAGGACAAGGTTGTCCTTTGAATTCAACCTTCTTTTCTTCCCAAGGTGGTTACCTCTTTCCCTATAGAGCAGACCATCACTTTGCCCACATTCTTCCCGCATCCTTTTGAAGAGGAGGAGAGGCTCCACCGTCTGGATCCAAAATGTGCACTTTCAGTTAATCTTTGAAACAATTTCGGGTGGATGATAAGCTCTTTGTTGGCTATGTGGGGCCAAGAAAGGTCGGGCTCTGCAAAAACTGACCATCTCCCGATGGGTCGTTCTTTGCATTAAAATGGTTTTATTTCTTGGCAAAAAAGGAACCTCCAGTAGGGTTGCACGCCGACTCCACCAGGGCGACGGCAACCACTACTGCTTTGGAACATCGAGTCCCTCTTCAAGACCTGTGCCAAGCAGCTACGTGTGCTTCGTTGCACACATTTACTAAACATTACTACCTTGACAGCCAAGTCTGGAAAGACGGCTTCTTTGGCTGCTCTGTTCTTCAGGACTTTCTGGTGTGAACTTGGTTCGCAGACCCACCTCCAGGGTTGGTATTGCTGGGGTATCTATTCTAAGGTAAGGAATCCATAACTTATAGTCTCTTTCAGATGAACAAGTTACTTACCTTCGGTAACGATATATCTGTAAGAGACAGATTTTAGTTATGGAGACCTTACCACCTCACCCATCCTCCCCTTTCTGCAAACTGATTTCTAGAGTAAGGGACTCCATTTCAGGGCCCAAGTTTTGTGCACCAGTGGTCAGTTTGTTGCATGGCTCTGCGCCTCTGGCTTGGAATGTCATGTAAAGAACTGACGTCAACGCGCAGCGTCTAAGTAGATACCACAACGTCATTCTGGCGATCACGATGCCAACGACGAACGTGGAGTCGACTGACGCCACCTACGGACGTGCAGGGGTACTGCTGAAGAAAATTCTCCAGATCCAGTCTGACTCCTGGGGTAATTCTAAGGTAAGAAATCCATAACTAATCTCTTACGGATATATTGTTACCGAAGGTAAGTTACTTGTTCATTGGGCATGCATTGAGGATATTCTCATATGTATTACTGTGTGTTGAAAATCTTCATTACAAACTAAATGTGAGCAAGCTATCTATATTCTGATGTGCCCAAAGCTTTTCTTGATGTGCTTATATCTTCACCTCAGCAAGACAGTTGGTCCAGACATCCGCCCGTACATATCTCAGTTTATTTGATGTAATGGTATTGGATCAATAGCTAAACAGATTTAGAAGACAGACACTGCTACCAAAATGATAGAAGCTATGGAGAAATCAAGTAAAAAACATTTGGCACAAGGGTGCCCTCTCTCTCTATCATTCTGTCTTCCAGCCTTTTCTGTAAAATCAGCCCACTTTCTAGGTTGTCTTCATTCGCAAGGGTAATGTCTGAATGGCTGCTGCTTGTTTCTGAATCCTACTGCTATCTGTGCCTTGTGTTTTTCTGGAGCTCTGCAGAGCCTTCCTTTCATCCATCCTTTTCATATAAATAAGCTCAAAAAGGACATGAGTGCAACTCTTAGAAAGAGAAGATCAAGAAGTGGGAGAAAAGGATAGCGCTTGAAATTCCCACATCTTACTTTGTGTTTAACATAATCATTTCACAACCTTCTAGAAACATCTATATACAGTTAATCAAACTGCATTATTACAGCAAAAGAAAAGCGTTTTGAAATATTAGCTTTTTGCTTTAGTAGTTTCACTTCTTGTTAATTGTATTTAAAATAGTACTTTACATAATATGTGATAGGGGTAACGGTGTCTGTTAATTAACACTTAGAAAGTTATCCCGGTATCACAAATAATAGAAATATTGATTTTGCTTGTTAATGACTGTGTTAATGTTCAGTAATTTTACATATCTGCTTCAGAAGTTCCCTTGGATAAAGATTCGGAACTAGGATCCTCACAACATGAGGAAGAAGGAGAAGAAGAAGATGAAAGAGAAGGGAGTGACAAAGAGTCTTTACCTGAGTACACTGATAAACCGCTTCCAACAGTTTTGTTAGATCAAAAAATTGAATCTCTTCTCACGGAATGGAATAGGAATGCTGACATGCTTTTTACAATACACCCTGTTGATGGTACCTTCCTTGTTTGGCATGTAAAACATTTGGATGAATACAATCCAGGAATCTTCAGACAAGTGCAGGTATGATTTTTTTTTTTAACATTCTCTATTATAAAATCTGACTTATGTACCGCTTCTCCCTTACAGTAGCATGCCCAATACGTTCTGCCTGGCGAATCAATACCAACTGGCTCTATGTCAAGTACTGCTTATATAGCCTTTTGGCCGTATCTGATCAGACATCAAAACATATTACCCAGGTTGCCTCCTCCTACTGAGGAGTGGACTCAGATGCTGCCTTTGTAACCCTTGACGCAGGTGGAAAAATCAGTCCCAAGAACAGGGGCAGCTCACTCTTTTGGTCATCTGGACTCAGAGTTCGTTTTCTGCCCATATATTTATTACACTAATAGTGAATAATAATAATCGACAATTATGCACTCTTATTGTAAAAAAAAGAAAACAAATTGTGCAGGTTGAGTGTATGCTTTTGTGGTGAGAGTCTGTGTGAGAGAGACGATGTTCATGTGTATGAGTGTGTGTGTGTGTGTGTTTGTGAGTGAGTGAGAGTCAGTGACAAGTAGTGTGGCACGAAGAGTCTGTTGTCGTTCCAGCTTGGCGTTGGCGATTCTTATTGGCGGATGTCCTACAGTGTCATTGTTCGACATGAAGGTCGCTTTGTGGTCGCTAGGAACTTAAAACTTCTTTATTTTCACCTTGTGCTCAGGAGTAGTACACTCAGATGCCAGCCAAGGGTCCATGACACAAGGAGCAGCACTTGCAGATCAGAACTCACTCCAAAAGGGCTCAGGCAGGTCCAGTTGGTGCTGGTCAGTTGCAATTAGGCCTCTAAAAGCTTTTTGTATCTGTAGCTCAAACAGATTAGCCCACTGACCCTTGGAGTCACTTCTGGGGAGCCTGCGTTCAAGGCAAGCAGGTCCAATTTCCCTTCTTCAGACAGTAAGGTTGTACTTCTTAGGAATCTTCCACAGGTCCAGGGATGTTCTGGTGAGGGGCTCTTAAGGTGCCACTTTAATCCCCAGCGCTAGTCTGTGGGTGCGGGGATACCCCTTTTGTTTAACTGTCCCCCTTTTCCGGGTTTGGCTTCAAACTGTGTAGGGTACCAAAGGGCATGCATGCTTAGAAATGAGCTGCATTTGTCAGTAGCAGTAAGGGGGAGTGCAAGTCCTGAGGCCACCTTTTCAAGCTCTGGAAGGTATGAGTACAACCCCCAGGACATCCTGCTCAGGAGAGAAATACCCTGCCCCCACACCCAAGGCCCTTTTGTCCCCATGTCACCGAGGAACACACAAAAACTACAGGGGAGCCATTGACAGTCATGTGACCCTAGGCACTGGCAGAACGGCACATTTGGTTTAAGGTAGAAAAATGCCAGCTTTTCAAAAGTGGCATTTTCAGGATAGTAACTTAAAATCCAACGTTACCATTAAAGAGGATTTTAAATTACAATTCATTTTAGTGAAAGTAGCATTTCTCTATCTGTTCCCAAACTGAAAGTTGTCACATATTATGTGTAGTAAGGTAGCCCAGTGTTAGTCCATGAGAGAGAAAGCCTTTTATCAGTAGAAAATGACTTTAGGAGTTTGTCACGGTTAGTGTAAAACTTATGTACACAAGTTCTATTTTTTAAATACCAATCTCCCTGCTCTGTGAACCTTCAGGGCCTACCTGAGGGGTGACTTATAAGTGGTAAAAAGGAATATTTAGACCTGGTAAAAGGTTTATTTTGCCAGGTCACCATAAAGTCCATTCCCTCTAGGGAGATGGGCCACCTCAACAGTTCAGGATTCTCACCCCTAATTTGCATTAGCCATCTGAGGGTTCGGTGGCCAACTGAACCCGGAAGTGAGTCCTAAACATTTATCAACTTCTTTACTGCCCAGACCACTGCAAAGGCTTCCCGTTCTATTTGATTCCACCTCTGTTTCAGGGGAAGTGACCTCCTACTGATTAAGGCTACAGGTTGATCCAAACCCTCTTTATTTAGCTGTGAGAGCACGGCCCCATGCCATGCTCTGAGGCGTCTGTGCACAATAAATTCTTGAGAGAAGTCAGGTGCCTTGCGGTCAGGGTGTCAAAAGCATTCTGGCAGCCCTCTGTCCAGATCACCTGACATGGCTGCTTATTGCAAGTCTGCTTTGTCAAGGGTGCAACAATGGTGCCATACCGCTTGACACATTTCCTGTAGTAATTGGTGAAGCCTAAGAGGGTTCTCATCTCTGTCTGGATCTTGGAGGGCTCCCAAGCCAGAATGGTTTCAAACTTGCCCCAGAGGGGCTGCAGCTTACCTCCGCCCACTTGCTGACTCCAGTAGACCACTGAACCCTGCCTTATCTGGCACTTACTGACCTTAATAGTCAGGCCTACCCTCTGCAGAGATTGAAGCTCTACTCTGCAGTGACACAAGTGATCCTACCAGCTAGAACTGAAGACCGCAATGTTGTTGATATAGGCGGCACTGAATTTCTCCAGCCCAGCTAGGACCAGGTCTACCAACCTCTGGAAGCTGGGAGGGGAATTCTTCAACCCGAAGGGCATTACCTGGAACTGGAAGTACCCTTCTGGAGTAGAGAATGCATACGTCTCTTTGGCCCCCTGGTTAAGACAATCTGCCAGTTCCAGATGCCAAATCAAACGTGCTGAGGAACTTGGCAGCTTCTATCCAATCTATGAGCTCATCAGCTCTGGGGATGGGGTGTAGGTCAGTCTTGATGACTGCATTAAGCCCCCGGTAATCCTCACAGGACCTAAGTTTGGTGTGGCACCTGGAGGGGCAGCCTTGGGGACCAGCACCACTGGGCTTGACCGAGGGCTGTTTTTGGGGTCAATAGCCTCTAACTCTAGAATCTTCTAGACCTCCTTCTTAATGCTGGCTCTCAACTTGTCAGCAAACCAGTATATGTTACTATTTACCAGTGTGCTGTCCCTCCTGTCAGTGTCTTGGGGGCACCATGTAGTGAGCTCTGTCATAAGAGTCAAACTGGCGGCAGTCTCTCTATTTGTCTAGGGTCAGTGTAGGGGAGAGCTGACACCCTCCTCTGACCCATCTTGCTCCCTTGGAAGTAAGGAGGTCGGAGAGAAGTTCACTTTCCTCTTCCACCCCATCATCTGTGACCAGGAGCATGGTTATCCCAGACATCTTAAACTGGGGTTTTCAGGCAATTGACATGCAAAACCTTTAAAGGGTTCCTAGGAGTCTGGAGGTCCACCAGGTTGGTAACATCAGTTGTGTACTCTTTCATCTCATAGGGCGCAGACCAATGGTCTTCTAGGGCCTTGGGCTCCACAGGCCCCATCACTTGCACTATATGACCAGATTGGCCTTCTGGTTAGACAGTTGTTTCATTACCTCCTGGCTGGTTTCTAGATTTCTTCTTAGCTTGCTTCCAGAAGCACTTCATCTGGGTCAAGAGTGCAAGCATGTTGCTGACCACATCCTGAAGAGCCTTCCTGGGCACTTGCTCCCACTCCACCCCTCCTTAACCAGACTCAGCGGCCCTCCTATGAGGTGCCCATACAGGAGCTTAAAGGGCTGAAAGCCAACCCTCTCTGAGGCACATCCTGGTACGCAACCAGGCATGGCAGGAGGACATCCCACTTCTGCCTCAGGGGCTCCCACAGGTCTATGCTCATGCCCTTAAGAGTCTTGTTGAAACTCTCAACAAGCCTGTAGGAAAGTAGGATCTGCTTTTACGGTTACCCCCACTTTTTGCTTGATGTAATACTGTTTCTGACTAGCATCCTGCTATTTAGGAACCCAGTCTCTGTGCTTTCTCCCCTAAATTGGTCTGGTAAGTACTTGGGTACATCCCAGATTGGACACTGGGGTACACTTATCAGTCCCTAATATATGGTACTAAGGTACCCAGGGCATAGGTGCACCAGGGGTTCCCCATGGGTTGAAGCATGCATTATGCCACCCATGGGAGACTACTCAATCTGCAACTGCAGGGTTACCATTGCAGCCTGTGTACGCTGGTGCTAGCACCACTTATGAAGCATATAGGTTTCCTTATATCTAAGGTCACTACACCTAAAACCTATAAGTCACCCCTAAGGCAGGTCTTAGAACCGAGCACCCTGCCTTCAGGATTGTAAGTGTGAAGGTGCCCCTGCATGACCAGGACACCCCTATAGCCTACAGAGTCCATACTCCCAGGTTCTAAGTGAGACAGCCATATAACATATAGAGGGGCACCGTGTCATTACGCGATGACCATCTCGAAACTGGCTGTAACATACCCCGTCATGTTTTGTATTAAACATGTTGGAATCATACCAGGTATGATTCCATGCCCTGTAAAGCTCCTCCCGGAGGCCCTCAGTGCTCCCGGTACCAGTATTCTAGACCCAGACAGCACAACATGGATGCTGCTAACCAGAGAGACGAGATTCTGCCCTCCTGCTGCCGAGCCAAGCTCGAGCAGGGGAAGGCAGAACAATAGGTATTCTGTTACAGGGAGGTGTGACCACCTCCTAGACAGGGTTTAGTTTATTTGGGCTGGGTGAGAGTGCTTGCTAGAGCCACTCCGTCTGCGTGAAGGGAACACTTGGTTGCCTCCTTGCATAGTCCATGTTCAAACCAGCTCAGGGAGCCGTTGGCTCTTGCTCTGGTGCGAAACTGGACAAAGGACATGGGAGTATCCTCCCCTGGGAGGGAACCCTGAATCATTTCAACCCTTTCCTTAGGGTACTTAAGGGCTTACATGAGGGTGGGTTCCCCAGATTCGTCATGGAACAAGATTTATTTCAAGACACCACTTCTTCGACCTTCTGGGCACTCGCTGGACATCAAGGCTGCAACTGGGAAGACTCCTGCTGCTCCTGATCTCGTCGCCTTGCTCGTATGCTGCAACGTCCGTGCCTGTGGTCCATACAGGAACCTTCCAAGCCCTGTGGGAATCCAAAACATCTGAAAGAATCTCCCATGAAATTAAAGAGTCACTACCCTGCATCTGCAGGCACCGCAACTAAGCTGACCTGTCTGCTGATCCTGGGCTACCATGGACTCCGAAAGGCTTAGCAGCACAGGTGGTGGTTCTTCACATCCCTCGAGGCCTGCCCTGTCCTCTCACCAAGTTTTAGGCCAGTATCCCTCGTCAGAGCTGTAGTAACTGAACCCCTGTGCACCGCGTCGACTTGCTGTTGCAAAGGCTTGTTGGCTTCCTTCCATCAAGATCTTCGGGCTCCAAGTTGCCCCCACCTCAAGCATCTCCAGTGACCAAGATCTTTGTCCTCACCGTATCACTTGCACCGTGGGCCTGCATCTTTGGTGAGCTGCTCTAGGTCCTCTTGCAACTCCAGTGGGTCCTCTTGAGGGTCATCTTTGAATTCTTTGGGCTCCCCTGATTGCTCTGGGCCTGCCCTGACTCCCCTGCTTGTGGTGAGTCACACTGCACCTTCTTCGCTTTCCACAATGTTTGCAGCTGCCAAGGCTTGTTTGTGCTCCCACCGGACACAGACCCCTCAACTCTCCACATCCGATGTGGGACAGCTTTTGAACGGCTCCTGGTCTTCCACCGCCTCGCCTGGTCCTCACAGCTGCAGCTCCAAGGTCACTGTCATCTTTCCTGCAACACCCGACTGGGCATTTGTCTTCCAGGTTGCCTGGTCACTTCCCAGAAGCATACACTCTGTCCCCTCTGCTTGCAGGTACTTCTCTGCTTGAATCAACCTTTGGGTTCCACCAGACATTTTCACCGTCTCCAGCATCGGCATCTTCTTGAAGTCCTCCATTGAGTTCGATGGTGGTTTCTGATGCCACTTAATACCTATGCACCCGACTTCCGTGGTGCAGGTATCCTGGTTCCATAGGTATCCACGGGTGGGGTGGCTTTCTAACCTTCTGTCTTCCACATAATTCTTCAGTGTCCACTGGGAAGGGTCTTTCATCTTTAAAATTGCAGCTGTGACCTACCTTTTGACTTGCATTAAACTCGCAGTCGTGTTTCCACTCGGCACACGACCTCCGTGAAGCTCCTGGTTACTTACCTCCGGTGGTTCCTTGGGTCCCCTGCATTTTTACGTCTTCTGAGTATAGTCTTGACTTAAGTTGTGGTTCGCATACCACTGTTTTTGTATTATCGCTACACTGCCTAGTAGCTATAAATCCGGCCTGGTCTGGTTCAATCAGTCCCGGCATCATAGGTCCCAATCTAAACGCCTGAATCCCGGTTAAAATTGTAAAATCGATATTTAACAGGGATATCGGCCTATAGGAGGCACAATATCTGTTGTCCTTACCTGGCTTGGGTAACACTCCTATCTATGCTAAGAGCTTCGTGGGCGGCAGCTCAGTGGTATTATCAATAGCATTAAACAGTCGAGTTAATTTTGGAGCTAGGATAGGACAGAGGGTCTTGTAAAAGATGGCAGTAAATCCATCTGGTCTGGGGGACTTAAGTGTAAGACGATGCAGTGGCTGAAATGACCTCTTCGATCCTGATGGGGCTGTCCAAGGTGGCAGCTTGTTCAGGCGTCATCCTGAAATGTGTCAAGCCTCGGCAGTACATGGAAGGGTTCTGAGCCGGCAGAGGCTGGGCAGTATAGAAGGCAGCATAAAAGTCCCTAAATGCATTAGCAATATCCTGTTCCCGAGTGATCTCTGCACCCCCCATCTGCCAGGAGGAGCGGGACTGCTGCCGCCGCCTGCCGCTGTGCATGTAACTTGTGAGCCATTAAGCGGCTACATTTGTCCCCCCCAGTGGAAAAGGTATGCTTCAAACTCAGAGCGGCATATTCCGCCCTATCAAGGTCGAGACTGGCCAATTGGGCCAGCGCTGCTGTGAGTTTGCACCAGATGGGGATGGCTCCCGTCCTTTTGTGAATCCCCTCCAGTTCCAGTACTTGTTTGGATAGTTTGTCCCTCTTTGTCCTGCGTGCCCTATTGTCTGCAGCAGGTGTAGCGATAATGTCACCCCGAAATACCAATTTGAGAGTTTCCCATAGAGTGGCAATTGATGTGTCCTGAGTGTCATTAATAGCTAAGTAGTCTTTCAGTGTTTTGGTGAGGCGTGTCACAACTTCAGGGTGATGTAAGAGTGTGTCCCTAAGCTTCCAGGAATATGATGGGCGAGAAGTGGGAGAAACAGCAAAGTAGCAGTGAAGGCCGCATGGTTTGAGAGTGCCTGAGGTGCGATTTCAGAAATCTGAAAGCGACACGTTAGTGATAGATTCCTTACCTTAGAATATCCCCAGGCGTCAGACTGGATCCGGAAAGTTTTTTCGTTAGCAGTACCCCTGCACGTCGGTAGGTGGCATCGTGCGGCTCCGTGTCCGTCGCTGGCGTCTTATGCGCCGAGATGACGTCACGGAGACTACTTAGGCGCCACCCATGCGCGCAGACGTCAGTTCTTCCTTTTTCCGCGCCAGTAAGCGCAGATCCGGTTAGAGCACGTACCTCAGTCACTTTTTGACTATCCTTTTGAGACTTTTTGTCTCCTGTCAGTTGCTACTCTGGTGCACGTAGGATGCCTGGTTTTAAGTCTTGTGGGGCCTGCCGTCGCAACATGTCGGTGGCAGACCCCCACGACGTTTGTCTCAACTGCCTGGAGAGTGACCACGACTCCCAGGCCTGTTTGGAATATCTGAAAAAAACACGTTAGTTAGATTTCTCACCTTAGAATATCCCCAGGCGTCAGGCTGGATCCGGAAAGATTTTTGTAGCAGTACCCCTTGCGCGTCGCTAGGCGTCGTCTGCGGCTCCGCGTCCGTCGTTAGCGTCGTGCGCCGGAATGACGTCATCGGAGTACTTAGACGCCGCCCTCGCGCGCAGATGTCAGTTCTTATTTTTTCCGTGCCAGACAGCGCCGATCCGGGAAGAGCTTACCCCTTAGTCAATTTTTGACTAAACTTTTTTGACTCTTTTTGGTCTTCTCTCTACTCTGGTGCCGGTAGGATGCCCGGGTTTAAAGCCTGTGACTCCTGTCATCGACTGATGTCGGTGACGGACCACCATCGCCGGTGCCTTTACTGCCTGGGGGCCGACAACGACGCGGAGTCGTGCCCCGATTGTCAGGCCTTGACCTCTAAGGCTAGGCGGGAGCGGTCCCGTAAGCTTCTCGAGCTTCGGCACTCAGCTCCGCGCCGCTCACGGTCCCGGTTCAGGAGGAGGTCCAAGGACCGGTCGCGGAGCCGCAGTCACCATCATCACTCGTCGGGCTCGAAGTCTTTGGGTAAGTCGAAGCGATCTAGGAAGTCCAAGAGGCGACACCGCTCTTCGGACTCCCCTCGCCGGTCGCGCGACTCGGCCGAGGGTCAGGGTGGTCGCACCCCGGTGGCTCCGTCGGAGCCGCAGGAGCTGCGTCCGTCCCCATACCCGCTGGTCCCTGGGACTGACGCGACTCCAGCGGAGGTCAGTGCCTTCCTCTCGGCCATGAGGGGCCTGGCTCCGCCGTCGACGCCTGCCGGCGATCTCGCGTGCTGGCGGCTCCGGCGCCGTCGACGACTTCGGTCCCGACGCCGCAGGTCCCCGAGGGATCCAGGCCTGGATCTCTGCCAGCGCCGGTCGACCTCACGACACCTCCACCGCCGACACCGGTTCCGCCCCCAAAGCCGTCTCCGGATGACGCCGTTCCCCGGTTTAGCCCCTGTCCGGGCCCGGCGCTCATGCGGCGCCGCTTGACGCCGCACCCAATGCCGATGGATGAGCGTTTCATCTACCGCCCGGCTCCGATCATTCCTCCTGTTTATCAGGAATCGGATGATGGGGCGACTGGGAGGGGTCTGAGGACCCTATGGCCCTACAGGGCCAACTTTCACAGGACTGCGCAGACGAACTGGGGGATGCCAGTGGTCTGGACACCTACCCGGACTCTGGTTTCATCTCTCCTCCGACTGTGGCCTCGGAGGAAGGTGCAGCTTTTTCAGTGGTGCTGCGCACGGCGGCCGCTGTGAGAAGTTGTCCTGATGTATGATGTCACTAGTTCTAGTGTACACCTTATATCAGTCCAAATACCCTTATGGTGATTGGTTGTAAAGTCAACCTTATAGACCAGCTATCCTAGTGGTAGCATGGACAAGAGCAGTCTTAGGCTAAACTCTGATTGGCATGTGAAGCCAGCTGTGATACCATATATAATCCCTTGAATACCAAATGAAAGGACACCACAACAGATATATATATAAAATAAAGTGTATTTATTCTAGTCAAACCCTCAGCACTCTTTATGAGATTAGAGGTAAGTACAACACAGTCTTATTCAAGCATACATTAAGTCACACAGGTAAGTAATACAGTTAGGCCCTAGGGGCCACGCAAACCATATACTAAAGAAGTGGTATAATGACCACTTTCACGGAAATAGGATAGGCCTAGGCCTAGCGAATCGCTGGGGCTACACTACACTACCAACAGTTAGGAAGTGGGAGGCCCACGGGATTCAGGTGCAGAGTGGGAACACTCACGCGTAATGCGTATAGTCGATAGAAATAGTACAGTTCTGAAATAAGCAGTTTTAGGACACTTCTGAAGCAACTAGGAAGTCAAGACTCGGAAACTAGACCCTAGGATAGTCACTACCCTTGTGAGCACCGAAGTACCCAAGTTACCTAGCCAACAGGCTGCGGGTGCATAGGTGTGAACTTGCGTCGGGTTTCGTCGTGGACTTCTATGGATGCCTGAAGGAAAGTTGCTGACAGGCAGTCAGTGCAGAGTGTCCGGTGGATCCCAAGGCCGGGATCAAGAAGGAAGGGTACCTGCAAGCAGAAGGGACAGAGTCAAGGTCACTAGCCAGTGACCACGTGGAACCAGGAAGGAACCAAGCGATGTCGTGAAGATTGCAGGTGAAGGGTGAAGCTTGTCGCTGCAGCCACGGGTACCAGGAAACGTCGAGGACGACCAGGACCAGGAGGCGAGCTGTCCCACGAAGGCTCTTGCTGTCGGCGGCGTCGAACTAGGACTCACCAAGCCTTGGCAAGCGGAACCCACGAAGAACGGGGGACTTGCTTCTGGTGCAGACCAGGAAGGTCTGGGGTGCTTCTCTTTTGCAAAGAAGCGGGAGCCAGTCTGGAGGAGCCAAACCAGCAGTGAAGATTTCAAGGTGTGTCGTCACAGAGGCCGCTAGCCAACGGGCAAGCAACCGGACAGACGCGGCAAGCAGGAAAATGCAGAAGGGCCCCACGCAGGACTCGTGGAGTGTGGGGGGCTGATCTTCGGTGCAGATGGTGCTTGGGGTTGGGGCTTCTCAATCCCCGGTGCACAACTTCGAGGGTACCTCAGAAGCTGCGCTGGAAGATACTCGCCACTTTTCCCAGGTCGCCGGTCCCACGTCTCTCGTCGCCTCCACGGATCTCAGCTCGGCTGTGGATGTGGATCAGGGTCGGAGAAGTCTGGAAGTCAAGGCTCTGGTCGGGCTCTGCAGTCGGTCTCTCGTAGAACTTCAGCAAAGCAAAGGGTAGTCTCTTGATGGTGCCTGTTTGCACAGGGTAGCCACTCCTTGGCCACAAGGGAGATTCTTCAGTCTTCTTCTTTCGTCGAATGTCGAAGGTCCAGAGTTTCTGTTCAAGTTGCAGGTTCAGGACAATCTAATCTCCTGGGGCCCAGCTACCACTCTTATCCAAATCTGGGGGGCTGGGTTGCCTACTAGGTCACGCCTTATGGGTGGGACCTGGGAGGGGGGTGGTTAACCCCCTTCCCTTTGTCCAGTTTCGCGCCAGGACTGGGGCTGGTGTGCCCCAGCACCGGTTTGAACTGGACTATGCATGGGACACCTTGTGTGCCCCAGGCAGTGTCTTGTTTCATTCATCCCTCCCTGCCCCAATACACTAAGGCCTGTCTGGGGTGGTGCTCGCACCTCCCAAGGCAGGAAACCTATTGTTCAAGCCTCCCTTGCCCGGATCACTCCCAGCAGCAGGAGGTCAGACTTGTGTCGTGGCAGCAGCATCCATTTTGTGATGCTGGGGCTCTGGTTAACTTTAACCGGGTAAGTAGGTTTCAACATGTCTTCTCCCGCTAGAAGGGAGGGATAATATCCTCATCCCCAGAAATGGGATGGGGGTATTATTCCAAAGTGTTAGACACCTTACACGACATGTTTCGATAAAGCCAAACCATAGTTACCATAACCGTTTAAGATTATAAGGCACTTTAAGAGTATATGGTAGGCTATATCAAAGAACAGCTATAAGGACATGGTTCCGAAAGCTGCAGACAGGCTCAGCTCATGCTAGAGCACCATCTCACATGTTACCAAGCACTCTGCCTCCAGGATTGTTAAGGCCTGCCATAGGAGTGACTGATAGGTACACATGTGTCTATATATAAGATAGGTATAGGAATACTACACCTAAGCAAGGAGTGATTACACGACCTTGCCCCAGCTGAGTGATCAGCCGGTTGTGTCATAATGGAAGGCCAGGCCAGGGGTGGCATAATACATGCTGCAGCCCCTGGTAGGCCTAGGATACACCTATGCCCTGGGCCCCTTATGGACACTGTACAGGGGCCAATACGGTGATCCTATCCAAATGGGTTATGCACCTAAAGTACATAGTATCAATTTAGAGAGAGAACAGCAGGGCTGTGGGTCTGATTAGCAGGCCTACAGCCACATCTAAGTCGAAAACCAGTAAAGCAAAAGCAAAAAGTGGGGGTGAACATAGAAAGCAGACCCTATTCTCCTACACAACCCCCCCCCCCCCAAACGTAGGGACATTAAACTAACCTTGACCAGTTGAGTCTTCATGTTTTAAGTGGAAATATCTGGAGAGTCCATCTGCATTGGAATGGTCAGTCCCAGGTCTATGTTCCACTGTGAAGTCCATCCCCTGTAGGGAAATGGACCACCTAAGAAGTTTGGGATTTTCACCCTTCATCTGATTTAGCCACAAGAGGGGCTTATGGTCTGTCTGAATCTTGAAGTGAGTGCCAAACAAGTATGGCCTCAGCTTCTTCAGGGCCCAAACCACAGCAAAGGCCTCCCTCTCAATAGCTGACCAACGTTTCTCTCTAGGGGTCAGCCTTCTACTTATAAAAGCAATGGGCTGGTCTTGACCATCTATATTAAGTTGTGAAAGAACAGCTCCCACACCCAACTCAGAAGCATCTGTCTGGACAATGAACTCTTTGGAGTAGTCTGGACTTTTCAGAATAGGTGCACTGCACATGGCCTGCTTCAGGTCATCAAATGCTTCAGGTCATCAAATGCTTTTTGACAACTTACTGTCCACTGAACTTTCTTTGGCATTTTCTTGGAGGTCAAGTCATTAAGTGGTGTCACAATGGACCCATAGTTCTTACTGTAGTACCCAGTCAGGCCCAAGAAAGCTCTGACCTGAGTCTGGGTAGTTGGAGGAGTCCAGTCCTTTATGGTCTGGATCTTGCTCTCCAGTGGTTGAACCTGACCCCCACCAACTAGGTGGCCCAGGTATACAACCTTGCTCTGCCCTATCTGGCACTTAGTGGCCTTGATAGTGAGGCCTGCCTTTTGCAGGGCCTCTAAAACATTCCTCAGGTGGACCAGGTGATCCTCCCAGGTGGAGCCAAAGACAGCAATTTCATCAAGATAAGCTGCACAGTAATCATCCAACCCAGTAAGGACTTGATTCACCAACCTTTGGAAAGTGGCAGGTGCATTCTTCAAACCAAAAGGCATTACCACAAATTGATAATGTCCTCCTGGGGTCGAGAAAGCAGTTTTGGCCTTTGCATTCTCAGCTAGTCTGATTTGCCAGTAGCCTGCTGTCAGGTCAAATGTGCTCAAAAACTTAGCAGCTGCCAGTCTGTCAATGAGCTCATCTGCCCTAGGTATTGGGTGGGCATCTGTCCTAGTGACAGCATTGAGACCTCTGTAATCCACGCAAAACCTCATCTCTCTCTTACCATCTTGGGTGTGAGGTTTTGGCACAAGAACTACAGGACTAGCCCAAGGGCTCTCTGAAGGTTCAATGACTCCCAGCTCCACTATCTTTTGTACCTCAACTTTTATGCAGTCCCTGACATGTTCAGGTTGCCTGTAAATTTTACTCTTCACAGGCAGACTGTCACCAGTGTCCACCTCATGGGTGCACCAGTTTGTCTGACTTGGGGTCAGAGAGAACATATGTCTGTAGGATTGCAGAACTTGTCTGCAGTCCTGTTGCTGATGGACAGTGAGGCTGTCAGAAAAGACCACACCATCAACTGAGCCATCATCAGGGTTCTGAGTCAACAGGTCTGGGAGAGGGTCACTCTCTTCCTCCTGCCCCTCATCTGTAGCCATGTGTAAGCCCATGTCTGCCCTGTCAACATATGCCTTCAATCTGTTGACATGAAGCACCCTGTGGGGGCTTCTGGGAGTCCCAAGGTCCACCAAGTAGGTGACTTCTCCCTTTTTCTCAACAATAGTGTGGGGTCAAGACCATTTGTCTTGGAGTGCTGCTGGGGCCACTGGCTCCAACACCCACACTTTCTACCCTGGCTGGTAAACAGTCAGCACAGCCTTTTGGTCATGCCAAGCTTTTTGGAGTTCTTGGCTTGCCTCAAGGTTTTTAGAAGCCTTCTTCATATACTCTGCCATCCTGGAGCAGAGACCAAGTACATAATCCACTATATCAAGTTTGGGTTGTCTGAGAGGTCTCTCCCATCCTTCCCTTACTAAACATAGGGGTCCTCTTACAGGATGCCCAAACAAAAGCTCAAAAGGGCTGTAGCCAACCCCCTTTTGTGGGACCTCTCTGTAAGCAAACAGAAGGCAGGGTAAAAGGATGTCCCATCTTCGCCTAAGCTTGTCTGGTAAACCTTTTATCATTCCCTTTAGGGTCTTGTTGAATCTCTCAACAAGCCCATTGCACTGTGGGTGATAGGGTGTGGTGAACTTGTAGTTCACACCACACTCCTTCCACATTGCAGTCAAATATCCTGACATGAAGTTGGCACCTCTGTCAGAAATGACCTCCTTTGGAAAGCCCACTCTGGAGAATACTCCAAGCAGGGCCCTTGCCACAACAGGAGCTGTTGTGGTCCTCAGGGGAATAGCTTCTGGATACCTGGTGGCATGGTCCACTATCACCAGTATGAATCTGTGCCCAGATGCTGTTTGTGGGTCCATTGGTCCTACAATATCTATGCCCACTCTTTCAAAGGGAACCCCCACCACTGGTAGTGGTATGAGGGGGGCCTTTGTAGTGCCACCTGATTTGCCACTGGCTTGGCAGGTGACACAGGAGTGACAAAACTCCTTGGTATCTTCTGACATATGGGGCCAGTGAAAGTGAGGGACAAGCCTGTCCCAAGTCTTGTTCTGGCCTAAGTGTCCTGCAAGGGGAATATCATGGGCCAAGGTAAGAAGGAAGCCTCTGAACTTCAGTGGTATGACCAACCTCCTGGATGCACCAGGCTTGGGGTCTCTAGCCTCTGAATACAGCAGCCCTTCATCCCAATACACTCTATGGGTACCTTGAGCATTCCCTGCAGCCTCAGCAGCAGCCTGCTGTCTGAGGGGTTCAAGAGAGGGGCAGTCTAATTGTGCCTGCCTCAGATCTGCCCTTGAAGGTCCCCCTGTCCCAAGAAACTCAACCTGATCAGGTTCAAGTTATTCTAGGACAGTTCCTTCAGGGCTCTCAGAATCATCCTCCTGTGAGGGCTGACCCAGTGCCTGAGGCAGGGGGGAAGGCACAGCCTTTACCCTACTGCTCTTTCTCTCGGTTTGTGACTGGTCCATAGTTTCAGGATCCAGCACTTGTTCAGTGGTGCACTTTTTGGCCTGGTCACAGCAAGGACATGTGCATCTATCCCCAGCATTTCTGCATGGGTCCTATACTCCACTTCAGACCAAACTGAAGTTTCAAGATCATTGCCCAGTAAACACTCTACAGGAAGGTCTGAACTAACAACAACTTTCTTGAGGCCAGTTACCCCTCCCCAGGAGAAGTTAACAATAGCCACACTATGGGAGGTAGTGGCATTGCTAGCGTTGGTCACTAGGTAATTCTCACCTAGTATGATCTGTCCAGGGTCCACAAAGGCAGGTGTCACCATTGTGACACTAGCCCCAGTGTCCCTGAAGGCCTGAGCCATTCTTTGGTTGTTTCAGTTTTAAAGCTTTATTCGACATTTGTCATAAAAGCATTCCCCTATCCCTAATACAATAAATACTATATATAAAAATACATATTAAACATGAAATGTCGAGTAAATACATAATAAAAATACAAGTACTTCAAGTTGTCAAATTTCTTAAAATATAGATTTTTCTATAAATAAAATACAATAATTAATATGGGAGAGTGCAAGATTGAGAATATACATAATTTCATTACGATACGATTGCCATAAGTGAACGAGTACGAATTGACCATGACCAGGCCAAAAATTTTGCTACCCCAACCACAAGCAATATGGAACAATCTGTTTCAAGTATCCTTAGGGCTGCGGATTGGCTACGGGTTCCCAGACTAGAGCACACAGGTTTTAACCATTTGCGTCTGGGGGACGAATACAATGGGCAACAGAACAAAAGATGGGAAATGTGCTCAATTTGTTCTTTACAGTGGTGGCAATGTTCATCCCATACTGGGGACCAGTGCTTCTTAAACGCATTCACCGGGAGTGTACCTATGCGGAATTGAAAATAAAGTTTTCTATCAAAGGGTTTTTCAATGATATCCCAAAAAATTTCGCAAGAAGGGTACATTTTTATGTCCAAGAAGCGAGATGTTAGGCTTGTACTTGTGACGTCACTAAACATTGTAAAATATACCATTTCCCAATATAGGTCTTTCAGCTTTGCCTTCGTAGGAAAGCAGGTTACGTCTTTGGTATCCCATAGATAATTCAAATTCATTTTTATAAGGAGTCCCCGGAGCTCCCTTAACCATGGGATAGTATGGAAACGGTCGAATTTAATAACGTCCGTCAGTGCCGCAGCATAATGGCTCAATTCTGGGGTCACCATAATCCGTCTCCAATATAGAAGAGGGCGTAGCCTCGCTATGTCCTCTATTCCTTTTCTTCCCATATCCAATTTTAGTGGGATTATGGGTGTGCTTTGGGGGACCATCACAATACCTTGTAAAAACCTATTTTCTGCTCGGCCCAGTTCTCTCAAATTAGAAAACCCCCATAGTTCAGAACCATATAAACAAGCCCCTAGTACTTTCATAGAATATATTTCCAACACACAATTTACTGGCTTTGTCAGCGAGGAGCGATGTTTTAGGGTAATTGCGCCTGCTAGCTGCCTAAACTTTAGTAAAGTTGTGGTTATGTGTGGCTTCCAACTCATTTTTCCTTGGAGAGTGATGCCTAGGTAAGAGAGAGTCCACCCTTTCTAGGGGTGTACCTTTATATTTTATTACACCTTTAAAGGTGGACTGCTGGTTGAGGCACATGAATTTTGTTTTGGAGGTGTTCAGTTCAAGGCCCCTCTCGTCGCAAAATATACCAAATGCATCAACCACTTTTTGGAGCCCACTGGGAGTGCGGGAAAGTAGGAGCGTGTCATCTGCGAACATGAGGATAGGTACACGAGAGCCTGCGATTACTGGGGCGTCACTAGCAATCTTCTCTAGATGCTCAACAATGCCGTTTATATAAATTGAGAAGAGAGTCGGTGCTAGGACACACCCTTGCCTCACCCCACGTTCTACCGGAAAGGGATCAGTTACTTCTCCTTGCTTGCCCCACCTTATTCTTGCAAAATTATTTTCGTGGAGACGAACAAGGAGTGTGAGCAATTCCTGGCTTAAGCCCACGTCCGCCAAGGTCTGCCAAAGTTTCTCTCTGGGGACCAAGTCGAAAGCGGCTTTTAGGTCCACAAAAACTGCATACAATGTCCCCTTCTTTAGGGTAACATTTCTCCAGTAGATGGTTAAGAAGTGGAGGACTTGATCAACGCTGCTAGTTAGAGGACGAAATCCAGCTTGGTAAGATGACAAAATATTATTTTCGTTGATCCATTGCTGCAGTTTATTTTGGACTAATCGGCCCATTAGTTTTTGTGCTGTATCAATCAAACTAATGGGTCTATAATTTTTGGCCAGGGTTCTATCACCTTTTTTAAATATGGGAATGATTTCGGCTCCCTTCCAAGAGGCAGGCACTTTCCCTCCCATTGCCACCGCATTAGCCAGCAATGCAAGGTATGTACACCAGGAATTACGATCCGATAAAAATATATCAGCCGGAATTCCGTCCATGCCTGGAGCTTTGCCCCCGGCCACACAATCCAGTACAATACTCACATCCTTTTCATCAAATATTGGAGATTTGTAAAAGACTTGTGGAGGCGGGCAACCAATGGAAAATATGGGATTACAGGCATACTGTGGTTGGAAGTATTCCACCCAATTGCTTTTCGGAACATGGTTCATAGGATGGGGTGCTGTGCCACCCTTATCCCATTTTACTGTGGACCAAAAGCGCTTAGAATCCTTAGAGGCACACGCCTCCTTGAGTTCGCGCCAATAAACCTCATCCCAACGCTTCCTTGCCAATTTTTGGGCCTGTCTATACTGGTTTCTTGCCAACCTTACTGCTGCTGCATTTCCTGTTCTCAGTTCCACGCTAAGGTTGTCTCGTGATATCCTGCAACTCCTGTCATACCATCCTTTACTCTCTTGGACTTTTTTCTTTTTATTTGGGGCTACTGTTTTAACAAAGAAACTTTGGATTTTTGAAAATAGTTTCTCGTGAGCAGCCATCATGTAATCTGTAAAATCTGTCCTCCCATAATGGCACTTTATCTTAGATACCTCAGTCGCCACTAATTCCTTTAGAGTCTCTAAGTTGTCAACATCTTCCAAGAGCATACTCCACTTCAGGTGGCGAAGATTGTTTGAGCTTACAAGATCTTGCGTCACCATTTGGTTCCCTCTTGGGAGATCGGACATTTCATGGTAGGGATGGAGTGTCAGGCACAGTGGATTGTGATCACTTTCTATTTTATCTTTCACTTCCATATCCACCAATTTATCCCAAGCCCTTACATCCAGTAGTATATAATCTATTCTGCTGGCTGCTCGACCATTGTCGAATGTGTTTTTCCCCATTAAGTCAGAGGATGCCCGTCCATTTACTGCTCTAAGGCCTCTTGATAGACAAAGACTCTTCAGTTGGATTGCTACTGTGCTCCATTTTCTAATAACTGGGATATCCAGTTGGGGAATTCTCCACTTGGTATCCTCATCTTCGGCCAGTGTCCTATCCTCTTCGCCCAGAGGTTCGAAGGTGGTGTTAAAATCCCCGCCTATTATTACATGGGGAAGCACTGGTAGCATTTCAATATAATGCTCAAGGGTCGTCAGGGTCTCTGATGGTTTACCCCTACCAACTCCCCTGGAGTAAAGATTGAACAGGGCTAGTTGTTGACCATTTTGCCAGCTAATGTCAAGAGCTAGGATATCATTAGGGGGTATGGACCTTTGTTTAACTGAGCAATTCAATGTTTGTCGTACCCAAATTAACAGGCCCCCAGAGTGTCGACCCACTCGGTTTCTTATGGCTGGGACATAAAAGTTCAGATATCCTTGTCGGAAAATTGGGGTGAGCGCCCAAGTTTCTTGCAACAATATTATATCGTACAGGTCGATAAAATCGACCCAATCTGGGATATTTAGCTTGTTAGCAATGCCAGCTATATTCCAAGAAATAATAGATAATGGCAATATGTCCAGTTGGTGCTGGATCTGGTCAATGGCAGAAGTGTATATACGATCTTCAGGTTCTATACCTGGCACTAGGTCACTATTCAATATTAGTGGATTCTCAATTGCCTCTAGTGTTCTTTTTTGTCCCATCCAGACTCCACTTAGATCCTCTTGGGAGGGAGTGGGAGATGTCTTAGAGGCCGGGGTCAATTCATCTAGTACAGGCTCAATAAAAATCAGTGACCTATCATGTCCCTGATGCAGCTGGAGTTCAGGGGCGACAGGAAGAACACATGCGAGTCAATCACACTCGTTTAGGTCAGATAGCACGGAGTAGTGATTATCCAACCTCAACCCCCACTCACTTGAAGGGTCAATTCTTTGGTTGATAAACGGAGTCTGTCTGTACTTGCCCAGGTTACTGGGGCCTACAGTAGAGGACAAAGCTAAGTCCCCATCACAGATCAGAACAGCCTGAGTAGGTATTCTGACTAGGCCAGAATCCTCCTCAGTTCCCAGGGTTAACCCTACTACACCCTTTTGCTGGGAACCACCACTTACAGCTGAACTAGTGGGTACAGTTGCCTTAGGGGCAATGGTGGCTGGGGGCTTATCCTTTTTGGTGCACTCACTAAACCAATGTGAGTTGGACTTACAATAATTGCACCATGGTTTCTTTTGGCCATCTTTCTTTTTATCCTTTTTGGGACCACCCTCCACCTGAGCCTTTTGGGGGCCTGGTGAAGACTTCTGGTCTTTTTGTTTCTGATCATTACCCTTCTGGTCTGCCTTTTTCTGATCACCGCCCTGGTTCTGGTTTTTCTGCTTAACTCTAGTCCTGACCCATCTATCTGCCTTCTTTCCCAATTCTTGGGGAGAAGTCAGATCAGAATCAATCAGGTGTTGATGCAGTAGCTGGTTTTGACAGTTGTTAAGGATTTGTTCTCTCATGATCAAATTATACAATCCTGTATAGTCCTTAACCTTACTTCCCACTAGCCAGCCTTCCAGAGCCTTAGTGGCACAATCTACAAAGTCAGTCCAGTCCTGAGTCTGTGTCTTCTGGGTATCCCTGAACAACAACCTGTATTGTTCAGTGGTTAGGCCAAACCCATCAATTAGAGCACTCTTCAGGACAGTGTAATTGTCTGCATCCTCATCACTAACTGTGAGGAGCTTGTCTCTACCTTTCTCAGAGAAGGAGAGCCACAAGATAGCTGCCCTCTGACTTTGGGGTACCTGCTGTACTTTGCAAGCTCTCTCCAAAGCAGTTATTCATTTGTGGATGTCATCCCCACACTTGTAGGGAGGGACAATCTTGCTCAGGTTTCTATTATCATAGTGCCTGTCTCTATCCTTAGGGATATTGCTGCCAACAGTGGGTTCTAACCCACTTAACTTTTGCTCTCTAGCCAGAGCAAGCTTCTCCTTGGCAAGGGCAAGTTCTTCCCTCTCAATCCTCAGATTAGCTTCCCTCATTCTGGCTTCATGCTCCTTTCTCTGGGGGGGAAGTCATTCCCCTGTGAGAAGAGGCATTAGAGATGCTAGAGACATGGGAGTGGATAGATTCCCTTGAAGGGGATCTGTCTCTCCTGCTTCTCTGGTCAAGCCCACTTGGGGGTCTGTATTAGGGGACCCCATGCAAATTCCCTTGTAAGCTTAGGTTAGCCTGGCTAAGTCTTCCTACTTGGCCCTGGCTGTCTACCTCTTCATCTAAAGTCCCATCTGACTCATCTGTGGTGGGTAGACCCTCCCTTGTACCTAGGGTACTAGCCTGTGAGGCCCTAAGAGCATCATATTCCTCTAGGATCTGCACTAGCTGAAGGAGGGTAGGGTTTGCACCCTGTTTTAACTTTCTGGAGGTACACAACTGTCTCATCTCCTGAAAAGTTAGGGTATCCTATCTAGAGGGGATCTTTTTCAGACCCGCCCCTCCTGAGAGAGCATCTCCTTGATCTCCTCCCAGAGACATGATCTAGTGAGGGTGTGGTGTGTGCACCTACCTTTACTAGTTGTTTCTACTAAACCTCTCTAGTAGTTGTAGTCAGGGTGTGTTACTCCCTTCAACCTACAACAACTAAGTCCAGTAGGACTCAAGTATTATAATCTATGTTATATGTACCTAAACAATATCTGTGTGATCTTTCAATTTAGTATCTCAAGATTACAATGGTATTACAACAGCAAGCTCAGATCCCAACCGCTGCTCACCAATGTGAGAAGTTGGCCTGATGTATGATGTCACTAGTTCTAGTGTACACCCTATATCAGTCCAAACAACCCTTATGGTGATTGGTTGTAAAGTCAACCTTATAGACCAGCTATCCTAGTGGTAGCATGGACAAGAGCAGTCTTAGGCTAAACTCTGAATGGCATGTGAAGCCAGCTGTTATACCATATATAATCCCTTGAATACCAAATGAAAGGACACCACAACAGATATATATATAAAATAAATTGTATTTATTCTAGTCAAACCCTCAGCACTCTTTATGAGATTAGAGGTAAGTACAACAGTCTTATTCAAGCATACATTAAGTCACACAGGTAAGTAATACAGTTAGGCCCTTGGGGCCACGCAAACCATATACTAAAGAAGTGGTATAAGGACCACTGTCACGGAAATAGGATAGGCCTAGGCCTAGGGAATCGCTGGGGCTACACTACACTACCAACAGTTAGGAAGTGGGAGGCCCACGGGATTCAGGTGCAGAGTGGGAACTCTCACTCGTAATGCGTATAGTCGATAGAAATAGTACAGTTCTGCAATAAGCAGTTTTAGGACACTTCTGAAGCAACTAGGAAGTCGAGACTCGGAAACTAGACCCTAGGATAGTCACTACCCTTGTGAGCACCGAAGTACCCAAGTTACCTAGCCCACAGGCTGCGGGTGCATAGGTGTGAACTTGCGTCGGGTTTCGTCATGGACTTCTATGGATGCCTGAAGGAAAGTTACTGACAGGCAGTCAGTGCAGAGTGTCCGGTGGATCCCAAGGCCGGGATCAAGAAGGAAGGGTACCTGCAAGCAGAAGGGACAGAGTCAAGGTCACTAGCCAGTGACCACGTGGAACCAGGAAGGAACCAGGCGATGTCTTGAAGATTGCAGGTGAAGGGTGAAGCTTGTCGCTGCAGCCACGGGTACCAGGAGACGTCGAGGACGACCAGGACCAGGAGGCGAGCTGTCCCACGAAGGCTCTTGCTGTCGGCGGCGTCGAAGTCATGGGACACCTTGTGTGCCCCAGGCAGTGTCTCGTTTCATTCATCCCTCCCTGCCCCAATACACTAAGGCCTGTCTGGGGTGGTGCTCGCACCTCCCAAGGCAGGAAACCTATTGTCCAAGCCTCCCTTGCCGGGATCACTCCCAGCAGCAGGAGGTCAGACTTGTGTCGAGGGAGCAGCATCCATTTTGTGATGCTGGGGCTCTGGTTAACTTTAACCGGGTAAGTAGGTTTCAACATGTCTTCTCCCTCTAGAAGGGAGGGATAATATCCTCATCCCCAGAAATGGGATGGGGGTATTATTCCAAAGTGTTAGACACCTTACACGACATGTTTTGATACAGCCAAACCATAGTTACCATAACCGTTTAAGATTATAAGGCACTTTAAGAGTATATGGTAGGCGATATCATAGAACAGCTATAAGGACATGGTTCCGAAAGCTGCAGACAGGCTCAGCTCATGCTAGAGCACCATCTCACATGTTACCAAGCACTCTGCCTCCAGGATTGTTAAGGCCTGCCATAGGAGTGACTTGATAGGTACACATGTGTCTATATATAAGATAGGTATAGGAATACTACACCTAAGCAAGGAGTGATTACACGACCTTGCCCCAGCTGAGTGATCAGCCAGTTGTCATAATGGAAGGCCAGGCCAGGGGTGGCATAATACATGCTGCAGCCCCTGGTAGGCCTAGGATACACCTATGCCCTGGGTACCTAAGGTACACTGTACAGGGGCCAATAAGGTGATCCTATCCAAATGGGTTATGCACCTAAAGTACATAGTATCAATTTAGAGAGAGAACAGCAGGGCTGTGGGTCTGATTAGCAGGCCCACAGCCACATCTAAGTCGAAAACCAGTAAAGCAAAAAGTGGGGGTGAACATAGAAAGCAGACCCTACTCTCCTACAGCCGCAGCCCTGGGGCTCGAGCTGCCTGCTGTGGCCGTGAGGACTAACGTCCTCACAGAGGTGCTTCAACCGTCAGCAAGCTCCACTGAGCCTCTGCTGCAGTTCAATGAGGCCCTCATAGACGTTCTGCAGGGCACTTGGTCCAAGCCCTCCACAGTTCCTCCTGTGGATCGGAACGTGGCCCGGCACCACCGCCCTTCTCCGGGCGACCCCAGTTTCCTGTCCCAACACCCCACCCCCGAGAGTCTGGTTATCCAGGCCTCCACTTCCCAATCCTCCGGATCGGGAATCCAAGAGGCTAGAACAGTTCGGGAAGAAGCTGTTCTCTTCCCTTAGTTTGGGCCTGCGGTCTTTGAACACCGCTTGCTTCTTGGACCGTTTCTCCCACTCTCTGTGGGATACGGTGGAGGACGTGCTGCCACTGTGTCCGGAGGAGGCCCGGACACGTCTCTCCCAGGCGCTTGCTGACGGGCGAGATGCAGCAAATATGCCATACGGTGTGGACTAGACACCACGGACTCGCTGGGTAGGGCGATTTCCACCACGGTGGCGCTCCGGCGCCACGCCTGGCTGCGGTCCACGTCTTTTTCGGGGGATGTCCAGAGTTCCCTCATGGATATGCCCTTTGATGGCACTCGCCTTTTTGGTGAGAAGGCGGATAGTGCGCTGGCTCGTTTTAAGGACTCCCGGGCTACGGCCAGGTCCTTGGGTCTCTCAGCCGCAAACTTCCGCCTTTCGTGGCCAAGGAAGGGATGCCTCCTCACGTCCTGCACGCGGTCGCGGATGTGGATTCCACCGTGGCGGTACTGGAGGACAACGTGCCGGTCAGTCCACATCCACCCCAGCAGCATCCGCCTCAAAGCCCTCCTAGTCCGAGCTTTCAGGCCCATCCACGCCAGTGGGCGGCAGAGTTCGCCATCACCTGCTCCACTGGCGGTCCATCACTTCGGACAGGTGGGTGCTGCAAATCGTCCGAAGGGGCTACTCCCTCCCCTTCGAGACGACCCCGCCAGCCATGCCGCCGCAGTGCCACCGTATATCGGAGGATCACTTGAATCTTCTGTGGGAGGAAGTTACGGCCCTCTTGGCCAAAGAGGCCGTCGAGCGCGTTCCTGGTCCAGAAGTAGGCCTTGGTTACTATTCCCACTACTTTCTGGTTCCCAAGAAGGGCAAAGGGGGCCTACGCCCTATCTTGGACCTTAGGAGCGTCAACGCCTTCCTCCGGAAGGAACGGTTCAAGATGCTAACTTTAGCCCAGGTTCTGGCTGCCCTCGACCCTGGAGACTGGATGGTAGTGTTGGACTTGCAGGACGCCTATTTTCACATCCCTGTCCTGCCGGCCCACAGGCGTTACCTGCGGTTCACGGTGGGTCAGGTGCACTTTCAGTTCACCGTGCTCCTCTTCGGCCTCACCAGTGCCCCTCGGGTGTTCACTAAAGTGATGGCGGTGGTCGCAGCTCATCTGCGCAGATCGGGGGTTCCAGTCTTCCCCTATCTCGACGACTGGCTGTTTCAGGCGGGCTCGCCCCAGCAAGTCGTCTCCCACCTCCAGACTACGGCCGACCTCCTGCATTTGCTGGGGTTCTCCATCAACGTGCCGAAGTCACACCTGAGACCCTCCCAGAAGCTCCTCTTCATCGGAGCGGTTCTCGATTTGGCGCAGTTCCGGGCTTATCTTCCGAAACAGCTTGTCCGGGATATTCAGGGTCTGATTCCCATCTTTCGGCCTCTATGCTGGGTTTCGGTCAGGTTGGTGCTGCGGCTTCTGGGGCTGATGGCCTCCTGCATCCTGTGGGTGCATTACGCCAGGTGGCGAATGCGGGCTCTGCAGTGGGACCTGAAGTTTCAGTGGGCCCAGCATCGAGGCAACCTGTCCGACCATGTCTTGATCTCGGAGGGCACTGCACGACAGTCGCAGTGGTGGCTCACGGACCGCGATTGGGTCAGGGGCAGATGCCTCTCCCTACCCTAACCGGAGCACGTAGTAGTGACGGACGCGTCCCTCCTGGGATGGGAGGGCCATATGGGAGAGGCGGAGATCAGAGGCCTCTGGTCTCCGACGGAGTCTCAACTCCATATCAACCTGTTGGAGCTGAGAGCGATCCGGCTTGCACTGAAAGCCTTCCTTCCCTCTGTCCGGGAAAGTGTCGTGCAGGTGTTCACGGACAACACCACCGCCATGTGGTATTGCAACAAACAGGGCGGGGTGGGGTCGTGGACCCTTTGTTGGGAGGCTCTGCGCCTCTGGACATGGCTGGAACACCAGGGCATCATCCTAGTGGTTCAACATCTGGCGGGCTCTCTGAACGCCAGAGCGGATGAACTCAGCCGCCGGTGCATGATGGATCACGAATGGCGTCTGATCTCGGCCGTGGCGCAAGGTCTCTTTCTGCAGTGGGGAGAGCCTTGGTTAGATCTATTCGCCACCGAAGAGAACGCGCAATGTTAGCAGTTCTGCGCGTTGGAATTTCCCAGGCGGCACTCGCTCGGAGACTCTTTTCGTCGCGAGTGGAGTTGCTGTCTGTTGTACGCCTTTCTGCCTATACCACTGCTGCCCAGAGTGCTGAAGAAGAACAGGCGCGACCGGGCCCAAGTCATCTTAGTGGCTCCGGATTGGGCACGAAGGTACTGGTATCCCGAGCTGCTCACTATGTCAATCGATCCTCCGATACGACTGCCTCTTCAGGAGGACCTTCTGTCGCAGCAGCAGGGGACGGTCCTCCACCCGAACCTGTCCAGTCTCCACCTCCATGCGTGGAGATTGAGCGGCGACAGTTGATGCCATTTGACTTGCCTCCTGAAGTCTGTGATGTGCTTCTGGCAGCCAGGCGTCCCTCCACAAAATCGGTATACGCCTGCAGGTGGAACAAATTTGTGGCATGGTGCACAGCAAAGGCTGTGGATCCCCTTTCCGCCCCTCTTTCTGAGGTACTACTCTTTCTTCTTTCTTTGGCCCAGCAAGGCTCTGCTCTGGGCACCTTGAAAGGTTATCTTTCTGCAATCTCTGCTTTCTTACGGCTTCCTGATCAGCCTTCTCTTTTCAAGTCCCCTGTTGTTTCGCGCTTTCTTAAAGGCATTACTCACATGTTTCCTCCTGTCCCCTTCGTAATGCCTCAGTGGGATTTTAATCTTGTTTTGACCTTTCTGATGTGCGCTCCCTTTGAGCCCCTTCACAATTGTCCACTTCGTCTTCTGACTCTTAAGACTGCTTTCCTGGTTGCTCTCACCTCGGCTAGACGGGTGAGTGAGCTCCAGGCTCTGTCATCTAAGCCTCCCTTTCTTTCTGTTCATCCGTACAAGGTTGTCCTCCGGACTCGTCCTTCTTTTCTTGCGAAAGTGGTGAACCCCTTTCACATCGGGCAGTCGGTCACTTTGCCCACCTTCTTTCCGCCTCCGCATCCTTCAAAAGAGGAAGAGAGGCTCCACCGTCTGGACCCAAAACGTGCGCTGTCCTTTTATTTGGACCGCACCAGACAGTTCCGGGTGGACGACCAACTTTTTGTTGGATACGTAGGTGCTAAGAAGGGGAGAGCCGTACACAAGCGGACCATCTCACGGTGGGTAATCTTGTGTATAAAAGTTTGTTACTTCGTGGCGAAAAAGGACCCTCCTGTTGGGCTGAGAGCCCATTCCACACGGGCCACGGCGGCGACTACTGCCCTGGGACGGGGAGTTCCCTTGCAGGACATCTGTCAGGCGGCGACGTGGGCCTCACTGCACACGTTCGCCAAGCACTATTGCCTGGACAGCCAAGTCCGGAGAGATGGCTTCTTTGGCCGTTCTGTTCTCCAGGACTTTCTGGTGTGATCTTGGTTCGCAGACCCTCCACCGGGGTTGGTATTGCTGGGGTATCTATTCAAGGTGAGGAATCTAACTAACGTGTGTAGGAAGGTGAATATCTTACTGTGGTTACCCCCAACTTTTTGCCTAGTGTCTAGCTGGTTTTTCGACTTAGTTGGCCTGAGATCCTGCCATTCAGGGTATCAGGCTGTCTGCTCTCTCTCTAAAATGGACTCCATGTACCCTAGGTACATACCCAATTGGTAAGGATCACCTTATTGGACCCTGTACAGTGTACCCTAGGTACCCAGGGCATAGGTGTACCCTAGGTCTACCAGGGGCTGCAGCATGTATTATGCCACCCCTGGCCTGGCCTTCCATTATGGCACAACTGGCTGATCACTCAGCTGGGGCAAGGTCGTGTAATCACCCCTTGCTTAGGTGTAGTATTCCTATACCTACCTTATATATAGACACATGTGTACTTATCAGCCACTCCTATGGCAGGCCTTAACAATCCTGGAGGCAGAGTGCTTGGTAACATGTGAGATGGTGCTCTAGCATGAGCTGAGCCTGTCTGCAGCTTTCGGAACCATGTCCTTATAGCTGTTCTGATATAGCCTACCATATACTCTTAAAGTACCTTATAACCTTAACGGTTATGGTAACTATGGTTTGACTTTATCAAAACATGTCGTGTAAGGTGTCTAACACTTTGGAATAATACCCCCGTACCATTTCTGGTGATGAGGATATTATTCCTCCCTTCTAGGGGGAGAGACCTGTTAAAATCCTACTTTGCTGTTTAACTCTCAGCAAAGCCTCAGCATCACAAACTGGATGCTGCTGCCACAGACACGAGTCTGACCTCCTGCAGCTGGGAGCCCTCCCAGCCAGGGAGGCCTGGACAACAGGTTTCCTGCATAGTCCCGTTCAAACCGGTGCTGGGGCACTCCAGCCCCAGCTCTGGCGCGAAACTGGACAAAGGAAAGGGGGTGTAGCCACCCCCCTTCCTGGTCCCACCCATAGGAGGGACCTTGCAGGTAGCCTAGCCCAGTATATCAGTAGGTAGCTGAGCCCTGCAACATTAGATTAACCTGAATTTGCAACTTGAATAGAAACTCTGGACCTTCGACATTCGACCTCAGGAAGAAGACTGAAGAAATCTCCCTTGTGGCCAAGGAGTGACAACCCTGGGCAACCAGGCACCATCCAGCGACCGCTGCTTGCTTTGCGACTGAATCCTACGAGGGACGACTGCAGAGACTGACCAGCGCTGTGACTTCCAGACACCTCTGAACCAGATCCACATCGACAGCAAAGCTGAGACCCGTGGAGGCAACGAGGGACGTGGGACCGGCGACTTGGGAAAAGTGGCTAGTAACTGACTTGCGCGACTTCTGAGGCTTCCTCGAGGCTTCCTCGAGGCTGTGCTTGGGGAATTGAGAAGCCCCAATCCCGAGCCCCATCTGCAAAGAAGATCAGCTCCCCACACTTCACGTGTTCTGCGTGGGGCCCTTCTGCACCTGAGTTGCTCGACGTGTTGTCCGGTTGCTGGCCCGTTGGCTAGTAGCCTCTGCGACGACGAACCTTTGTTTTCATCTTGCTGGTCCGGCTCCTCCAGACTGGCACCCGCTCCTCTGTGAAAGAGAAGCACCCCAGACCTTCCTGGTCTGCACCAGAAGCAAGTCCTCCATTCTGCGTGGGTTCCGCTTGCAAAGGCTTGTTGGGTCCTAGCTCGACATCGACGCCGCCGACAGCAAGAGCCTTTGTGGGACAGCTCACCTCCTGGTCCTGGTCGTCCTCGACGCCTCCTGGTACCCGTGGCTGCTGCGACAAGCTTCACCTCTTCACCTGCATCTTCACGACATCGCCTGGTTCCTTCCTGGCTCCTGGCTGGTGACCTAGACTCTGTCCCTTCTGATTGCAGGTATCCTTCCTTCTTGATTCCATCCTTGGGATCCACCGGACACTCTTCACTGACTGCCTGTCAGCAACTTTCCTTCAGGCATCCATAGAAGTCAACGACGAAACCCGACGCAAGTTCACACCTATGCACCCGCAGCCCGTGGGCTAGGTAACTTGAGTACTCCGGTGCTCACAAGGGTATTGACTATCCTAGGGTCTAGTTTCCGAGTCTCGACTTCCTAGCTATTCCAGAAGTGTCCTAAAACTGTTAATTTCTAATAACTACTATTTCTATCGACTTTTACGCATTACGCGTGAGTGTTTACACTCTGCACCTGAATCCCGTGGGCCTCCCACTGCCTAGCACCTGATAGGATAGCGTAGCCCCAGCGATTCCCTAGGCCTAGGCCTAACCTGTGTTCGTGACAGTGGTTCTTATACCACTTACTTAGTATATGGTTTGCGTGGCCCCTAGGGCCTAACTGTATTACTTACCTGTGTGACTTAATGTATGCTTAAATAAGACTGTGTTGTACTTACCTCGAATCTCACAAAGAGTGCTGAGGGTTTGACTAGAATAAATACATTCTATTTTTATATATATCTGTTGTGGTGTCCTTTCATTTGGTATTCAAGGGATTACAAATGGTATAACAGCTGGCTTCACATGCCATACAGAGTTTAGCCTAAGACTGCTCTTGTCCATGCTACCACTAGGATAGCTGGTCTATAAGGTTGACTTTACAACCAATCACCATAAGGGTTGTTTGGACTGATACAAGGTGTACACTAGAATTAGTGACATCATATATCAGGCCAACTTTACACAACGTGTTTCTTTCAGATGAACAAGTTACTTACCTTCGGTAACGATGTATCTGTAAGAAACATTAGTTAGTTAGAATCCTCACCGACCCACCCATCCTCCCCGCTCTGCCAACCGACATCTAGGGTTAAGGTCATCCTGTTCAGAGCCCTAGACTTTTTGGCACCAGTGTCCGTCTCTTGCATGGCTCTGCGTTCCTGGCGCGGAAAGCTATGTTCAAGAACTAACGTCAGCGCGCGAGGGCGGCGTCTAAGTACTCCGACGACGTCATTCCGGCGCACAACGCCAACGACGGACGCGGAGCCGCAGACGACGCCTAGCGACGCGCAAGGGGTATTGCTACAAAAATCTTTCCGGATCCAGCCTGACGCCTGGGGATATTCTAAGGTGAGGAATCTAACTAACTAATGTTTCTTACAGATACATAGTTACCGAAGGTAAATAACTTGTTCGTTTGGCAATGGCCCTGAAGGCCCTGCGGGAGCGGCACTGGAAGCTGTTTGAAGTCCGGCACTCGTCCCCGCGTCGTTCCCGGTCCAGGTGCTGCTCCAGAGAACGCTCGCGGGGCCATCATCACCATCGTTCCTCGGACTCCAAGTCTTCACCCTCGGATTTGTGTAAGAGACGGCACAAAAAGAAGTCGAAGAAGCATTGTCGCTCTCCGATGTCCCCCCGTCGGTCCCCGGATGCAGACCAGGGGGACAGGATTTCTGCCCCTGCGGCTTCTTCGGAGCCTGGGAGTCCCGCGGCCTACCCACCTTACCCGGGTCCGTCGGCGACTCTCGTTCAGGTGCGAGAATTTCTTGCCACCTTGGACAGCCTGTTTCGGCATCAGGCTCCCGCCGGTGCGCCCTCGGGTCCCGCGGTCCCCTGTCAGGATCCTATCAAGCCGCTGGCGGCCCCGGCGCCACCGGATCCTGCGCCGCTGGCTCTGGCCACGGTGCCCCAAGGTCCCGCGCTGCCGGCTCCGTCCCCAGTGCCACCCTCTGCTCTGCCTCCGGCGCCGCAGTGGCTGCCATTGGTTCCGCCCCGGTTCTCATACAATTTTGTCCCTGCCTGGGATCCACACTTCCTTCCCCGGTCCCTGCCCTGCTGCCGCAGCCTGTCCCACATACAGCGGAGGTGGAGGATGACTGGGAGAGGTCCAAAGACCCTCTTGCTAGTCAGTGTGACTCCAAGCAGGACTGAGCGGACGGGTTATAGGAGGCCGGCGGCCTCGATCTCTCCTTTGACCCGGGGTTTGCCTCTCCTCCACCTACCATGGAGGAGGGTGCTTCGTATAAAATGGTACTTCGTCTGGCCGCTAAGGTGCTCCTCCTTGATCGACCTACGGTGGCCCTGAAAACTAATCTCCTCACTGGGGTGCTCCAGACGGCGTCCTCTTTGTCGGAGCCGCTGCTGCCCTTAAACAACGCCCTCACTGACGTCTTACTGTGCTCTTAGTTGTGGCCAGCCACGGGGACCCCGGTGGATAAGATTGTCGCCAGGCGTCATCTCCTGGCGCCGGGTGACCCTGCCTTTCTGACCCCTCATCCTATGCCTGAGAGCCTGTTCATCCAAGCTTCGACGTCCCAGAGTGCCTTTCTCGCGGCTCTGCCGGATAAGGACTCTAAGAAGCTGGAGCAGTTCGGCAAACGGCTGTTCTCTTCGGCCAGCTTAGGGCTGCGTGTCAGTGAACACTGCGTGCCTCTTGGGTCGCTATTCCTGAGCTGTGTGGGATGCCGTTGCACAGGTGTTGCCTCAGTGTCCTGTGGAGGTCCAAGCTGTGCTGTCTCAGGCTGTTGCAGAGGGTAAGGATGCGGATAAGTTCGCCATTCGGTGTGGTTTGGACACCGCGGACTCCCTAGGTAGAGCCATCTCTACAACTGTGGCGCTTCGACGCCACGCCTGGTTGCGATCTACCGGGTTCTCGCCAGATGTTCAAAGCTCTCTCATGGACATGCCCTTTGATGGCACCCGACTGTTTGGTGATAAGGCCGACAGTGCGCTGGAGCGTTTTAAGGACTCGCGAGCTACGACAAAGTTCTTGGGTCTTTCCACGTCAACCGCTTCCTCCGGAAGGAGAAGTTCAAAATGCTGACTCTGGCTCAGGTCTTGGCTGCCCTCGACCCGCAAGACTGGATGGTAGCATTGGACTTGCAGGACACTTATTTTCACATCCCTGTCCTGCCGGCCCACCGGCGTTACCTGCGGTTCACGGTAGGCCCGGGACATTTTCAATTTGCCGTGCTCCCTTTCGGCCATACGAGTGCCCCCCCGGGTGTTAATCAAAGTGATGGCGGGGGTCGCAGCTCATCTGCGCCGGTCAGGGGTGTCAGTCTTCTCTTAGCTCGACGACTGGTTGTTGAAGGTGGGCTCGGCCCAGGCAGTCGTCTCCCACCTCCAGACTACAGCTGACCTCCTGCATTTGCTGGGATTCTCCATCAACGTGCCCAAGTCGCACCTGAGTCCCTCCCCTTCATCGGGGCGGTTTCGGGTTTATCCTCCCGAGCAGCGAGTCCAGGATATAAAGGTTATGATTCCAATCTTTCAGCGTCTCTCCCGGGTCTCAGTCAGGATGACCCTCTTTCTCCTGGGCCTGATGGCCTCCTGCATCCTGCTAGTGCAACATGCCAGATGGCATATGCGGGCTCTGCAGTGGGACCTGAAGGTCCAGTGGGCGCAGCATCAGGGCAACCTGTCCGATCATGTCCAGATCTCATAGGGCACTGCATGACAATTGCAGTGGAGGCTAACGAATCTCGATTGGGTCAATGGCAGATCCCTCTCCCTTCCCCAACCGGAGCACACAGTGGTGACTGATGCGTCCCTCCTGGGATGGGGAGGCCACTTGGGAGAGGCAGAGATCTGAGAACTCTGGTCTCCGGCGGAGTCCCGGCTCCATATCTATCTTTTAGAGCTTCGGGCGATCCGACTTGCACTGAAGGCGTTCCTTCCCGTTGTCCGGGGAAGTGTGGTGCAGGTGTTCACGGACAACACCACCGCCATGTGATATTGCAACAAACAGGGCGGGGTGGGGTCGTGGACCCTATGTCAGGAGGCTCTGCTCCTCTGGACATGGCTGGAACATCAAGGCATTCCCTTGGTGGTTCAACACCTGGCAGGTTCTCTGAATGCCAGGGCGGACGAACTCAGCCGCCTGTGCTTGATGGATCACGAATGGCGTCTGCACTCGGACGTGGCGCAAGGTCTCTTTCTGCAGTGGGGAGAGCCTTGGTTAGATCTATTCGCCACCGAAGAGAACGCGCAATGTCATCAGTTCTGCGCGTTGGAATTTCCAAGGCGGCGCTCGCTCAGCGCCGCTTTTCGTCGCGAGTGGAGTTGCGGTCTGTTGTACGCCTTTCTGCCTATACCACTTCTGCCCAGAGTGCTGAAGAAGATTCGGCGCGACCGGGCTTAAGTGATCCCTGTGGCTCTGGATTGGGCACGAAGATACTGGTATCCCGAGCTACTCAGCATGGCGATCAATCCCCTGATCCGTCTGCCTCTTCGGAGGTTCTTCTGTCGCAGCAGCAGGGGACGGTCCTCCACCCAAACCTTTCCAGCCTACACCTCCATGCGTGGAGATTGAGCGGCGACAGTTGACAGCTTTCGATCTTCCTCCCGAAATCTGTGATGTCATTCTGGCAGCCAGGCGTCCATCCACTAAGACTGTATACGCCTGACGGTGGAACAAGTTTGTGGCATGGTGCACAGCAAAGTCTGTGGATCCCCTTTCTGCCCCTTTTTCTGAGGTCCCTCTATTCCTACTATAGTTGGCCCAGCAGGGCTCTACTCTGGGCACTATCAAAGGTTATCTTTCGGCCATCTCCGCCTTTCTAAGGCTTCCAGATGAGCCTTCACTCTTTAAGTCCCCGGTTGTTAACCGTTTCCTGAAAGGCATTACGCACACGTTTCCTCCCGTGCCTTTTATAATGCCTCAATGGGACTTAAATCTTGTCTTGACCTATCTGATGTGCGCTCCTTTTGAGCCCCTTCATAACTGTCCTTTACGTCTTCTCACTCTCAAGACCGCTTTCCTGGTAGCTATCACCTTTGCCAGAAGAGTGAGTGAGCTCCAGGCTCTTTCTCCTAAACCTTCTTTCGGTTCGGTTCATCCGGACAAGGTGGTGTTAAGGACCCGTCCTTCTTTTTTGCCAAAGGTTTTCACGCTCTTCCACATCGGGCAGACCATCACTTGGCCCACCTTCGTTCCGCCCCCGCATCCTTCGAGGGAGGAAGAGAGGCTTCACAGTCTGGACCCAAAACGTGCGCTCTTGTTCTATCTGACGCGTTCACGACAGTTCCGGGTTGATGACCAGCTCTTTGTTGGCTACGTGGGTGCCAAAAATGGTCGAGCCGTGCACAAACGGACCATCTCTCGGTGGGTCGTTTTGTGCATCAAAGGCTGTTACTCCTTGGCTAAGAAGGAGCCTCCTGTGGGGCTACGTGTCCATTCTACCAGGGTAACTGCAGCCACTACTCCCTTGGGACGCGGCGTTCCCTTGCAGGACATTTGTCAGGCGGCTACGTGGACCTCGCTGCACACGTTTACCAAGCATTACTGCCTTAACAGTCAAGTCCAGAGAGACGGCTTCTTTGGCCGTTCTGTTCTCTGTTACTTTCTGGTGTAATCTGTTCACAGACCCACCACCGGGGTTGGTATTGCTGGGGTATCTATTCTAAGGTAAGGAATCTATCACTAATGTGTCTCTTTCAGATGCACAAGTTACTACTTGTGTAACGATATATCTGTAAGAGACATTAGTTAGTGATAGATTCCTTACCGCCCATCCCATCCTCCCTGTTCTGCGGACTGATTCTAGGGTTAAGGTCCTCCCTTTCAGGGCCCTAGTTTCATTGCACCAGTGGTCAATTTCTTACATGGCTTTGCGTTCCTGGCGCAGAACTGACATCCGCGCGCATGGGTGGTGCCTAAGTAGTCTCTGTGATGTCATTTTGGCGCATAAGACGCCAGCGACGGACGCGGAGCCGCACGACGCCACCTACCGACACGCATGGGTACTGCTAACGAAAATACTTTCCGGATCCAGTCTGACGCCTGGGGATATTCTAAGGTAAGGAATCTATCACTAACTAATGTCTCTTACAGATATATTGTTACACAAGTAGGAACTTGTGCTTCTGTGCAATTGGGAGGAGAGAATGGCTCGCCAATAAATAGTCCAGTTGGCCATATGTCATCTGGGCATGTGAATAAAAAGTGTAGTCAAGTGTGTGGGGGTGGAAGTGCCTCCACAGGTCCACCAGCCCCATGTCCTGCAACCACTGGTGAGAGATGCCCGAGAGGCTCCTGTCTGTCCCTGCCTCTGCGCAGAGCGATCTAATTGACTGTCAAACACAATATTCAAGCCACCCCCCCCCCCGCCACCCCCCGGATAAAAATGTGTCGGTCGGGTGTAGACATCAAGTCCCCAAGCGCCTTTTGTATAAATCCCTCCTGTCCTTCGTTAGGGGTGTAAATAGTAGCCATTGTCAATGTGTGGCCTCCTACAGTCACCGAGAGGGCCAAGAAGCACCCTTTAATCACCAATCTCTTGGCACCCACCTTACCAGGGAACGAGCGACCAATAAGGATGGTAACCCCAGCCTTTTTAGCTGGAAGAGAGGAGAAGAATTGCTGTGGGAAGGCCTTGAAGCGCATCCGATGCGTGTAGCTGGACAGCAAATGGGTTTCTTGCAGTAAGCATATGTGGGCGCCGGAGTTCTCGAGAGAGGACAGAATAGCTCTGCGCTTGACAGGGTTACTAAGCCCCTTCATATTTAGCGTCCGAATAGTAACGCTCAATTATCTATTTAAACAAGGGGAGCGCTTCTCATTGCTGTCGGTGCGATAGAACCAGCATAGCCCGTGCGAGGGAAGCCCCCCTGAACCCCATACATGACACCCATAATGTGAGAGCGCCGCCCAATCATACCCAAGTCGGGAGGAACACAGCAAGGGGGAGGAGAACCCAACAACGAAAACCACAAAACCCCTTGTAAAATAAAAACAAAAACATGGGCTAGAACAACAAGAGTCAATGTCCTGAGCATCCTGCTCATGGGAGAAGTGGAGCAAGGTGTACCAATGGCCCATGGCTCCCTGCTCCCACCAGGCAGACCCATGAAAACAACATCAAGACCAGCAGCTTAACTCGTGATAGCAAGTAGAGCGGGAAACACAGCTGGGACAAGTCTTGATTTATTCCACTGGTGTTCCTACGAGAGTCGACAGAACCGCCTGCTTTCCTTGGCTATAGTATCCGGGTCAGGGCTTGCCACCGAACCGTGAGACTTAATGGTGGTCCCTCCTTGTCCGCTTCAGAGCCTGCGGGGGCGCGAGTCTGTGGGAGGCCCATCTGTTGCGGGCTCCTCGATACCTAGGACTGTGCAGGCCTCTGTGAGTGATCTGAGTTGTCTCAATTCCCCTTGGTAATGGAAGATCAACCTGAACGGCTGTCCACAAGAGTACTTTATGCCAGAATTCCTGAGGTGGATCGTGATCGGCCGGAAGGATTTACGTTTAAGTAGTTGAAGCGGGGGGCGTGGCTAGCGGCTGCGCAAGATGGCCGCCCTCTGATTATGCTGCGCTAGCCGCTGGCGTATAAGCCCGAAATATCCGCTATCATCCGAGGATCTGAGGGGCCCCCAGCGAAGGCGAATGCGTGGGAATTGGAGGTCGGACCTGCAAATACAAGATGGTAGCCCCGCGGGACTCCTAGATGTTTGGTGACAGACGCGCCTATCGGAGGTAATTCACGCCTCCACTGCATCGCCTAAGGGCGGCTGGGCAACGCAACGTGCTCCTGGAGGAGATGGAGACACCCGCACCAGACCCGCTGTGCTGAGCTCTTCCAGGCAAGTGGCGCAGTGAAAGAGGGCCTACACGGACTGTGACATCAGGGCCTAGCGCCGGTGGGCGGGAAACACACTCCTGAGACCAGTGCTTGGGCCATGCCGTAAGTACAGGCGACCTGCCTGAAAAATCCACATCGGTGATTCCCCCCCTCCCGCAACGTCCCCCGGAGCTAAGTGGTGGAATCCGCCTGCTCTCCTGCCTGCGAGCTCCTACAGGACGACATCACGCGTACTACACATCTTTGAGCTATTTGGTAGCTATTCAGGCT
This sequence comes from Triturus cristatus, assembly GCF_964204655.1. Taxonomy (NCBI): domain Eukaryota; kingdom Metazoa; phylum Chordata; class Amphibia; order Caudata; family Salamandridae; genus Triturus; species Triturus cristatus. Next base: position 405,631,250 of record NC_140583.1, on the reverse strand, counting down.
ACACTACTATTTGGTCCAAGTCAGTGATCTTTCCATTATCAGGTCTCCCTCCCCCCCACCCCCCCCCCCCCCTCCCCCACAGGGTTCTGACGCGGTGTGCAGCCCCAGTGGTGATGGAGGGTTTCAAGTACCTGGATATTTATGTTATATGGGATCAGAAGGCGTTCCTAGACAAGAATCTTGGGGCCCAGTTGAGACGCCTTGGTGCTGATGTTAGTCACTGGCATACCCTTCCGCTTTCCCTTAATGTGCAAAATGATGACATTGCCGCACCTCTTATATGTACTCCAGAACACCCCATATCAGGTCCCTCCGAGGATCTTCAAGAAGATAGCGCAGGAAGTCCGAACGCTGTTGTGGCAGGGGGATCGCCAAGAATTGAGTTCCATAAATTGCAGAAGAGTGTTTACGACTGTGGCCTGGCAGTCCCTGATATTAGGCTTTATTACTGGGCTTTGCAGCTGCATGTCATTAATGACTGGGTGTAAACCGATACGGATGAGCCAGAGTACCGAGCTGTCATGCCACAAAGAAATTGTGAGCTCCTCCTTTATTCCCGAAAATCCAGTCTGGAGTGGCCGGAGCACACCAACGTGGTGATACAGTGTTGGAGGGAGGCCAATAAGCTACTTGGTTGGGCGGGGACGCTGACAGGTAGAACTCCACTGTGGGTGGGGTACCCCCTATGTGACGTAGCAACCCTTACCGGTTTTAAGGGGTGGAAATTAATAGGCATTGAGTACCTGGGGGATGTCTGAAAAGGCGACGCTACCCTCACCTTTGAGGTCCTTAAGCAGGAATATAACCTAAAACAGACTCAGAGCTATCACTATTTGCGCTACGCTGTGCACCCACATTCATAGTGGCACTTCAGTTCCAGAATACTCCCCATTGGAGGATAGAGTGCTACTAGACCCAATTGTTGAGAAACCAACATCCACGATCTACCGCAAACGGAAAAGTAATGTACCAGACCCCCTGACGACACTCCAAGACACATGGGTTAAAGATTTGGGACCAATCGACGATGAGCAGCGGAAGGAGGCAATACAGAGCCCCAGAAAAATTGCGATCCGCTCCCTATTTAGATTGATACAACTTAAGATACTACACCGCACCTACTACCCGCGCACTCACCTCCACACATGGGGCAGGATCCCTACAGCGACGTGTGCCAGGGGATGCCAGGGGGAGGGAACTTTCATATATATTTTATGGGAATGCCCGGAGATTGCGCAGTACTGGCGAGAGGTCACAGATACTATGACCAGGGTAATGGGAGTGACAGTCCCTCTGGATGCAAAGTGGCTACTATTAATGATTATGATTGACTCTGACTGGTCCAGGTATGAGGGACTTTGGTTGGCCCTTGTGGCAGGGATAGCAAAGCGGAACATTGCCAGAAACTGGGGGGCACCTTTACCTCCGACGCTAGAGGAGTGGAGAAGAGCGCGCTGAAGAAACGATCTACAAAAGCAGGGGGTGCGCTAAGAAATGGGGAAAAATATGGGCGCCCTGGCAAATACAGAGGGATGAACTTGTGAAGTTGACTCTCAAGGGGGGTTTTCCATGCCAATTATCCATAAGTTAATGTATTATTCTTGTGCTATTGTGTCAGCCTAATCGTGTAACCTTGACTATGCATATTGTACTTGCAATACTCTTGAGCTTTGTTAAAAAAAGAATTAAAAAATGTAAAAAGTAGAGTAGAAGCAGTCGGGTCCTGGACGAGCGTAGGTTTCTGATCTGGATACGTGAAATCCAGGCGGTTGTGGGCCTCCCAGAGGATCCGTTCTTTCCTGATAGTGTGGACACAGGTCAGTATATCCGCAGGAGGTGCGGGAGCCGCCCTCCTAGGGCCCACTTTGAGTGCGGTCCAGCCTGACCGGAAACTCTAAAGGGTTCCCCAAGAATGGAACGGAAAAGGCCTGTAACCAACGCCTCAATGTCTCCTTCGCCTTCTGTGTGTGCCAAGCCTCGATTGCGTATATTGTTCCGCCGGGAGCTGTTCTCTAGGTCCTCGGTGTGGGCCTGTAGATCTCGATTCTGTTCCTGCAGACTTAGCACCGCTTGTTGGAGGTGCTCAATCTCTTCACGGCGGCCCGTTTCGTGCTCCTAGAGTGTGTGGACGCACTCTTCCAGGGAGTACAGATCTTGCCGGACCACTAAACCACTTGCCAGACCTCTAAGACCACTAAAATCACCATACGGGTTGTCTGGGTTGGTGCAAGGTGTCCACTTACACAAGTGTACACCATATTCCAAGCCAGCTTCTCACAAGGCCCATTGGTTTGAGGGTGATAGACAGTGGATAACTTGTAGGTTATCCCACACTCCTAACACATGGCCTTCATGCACCCTGACAAGAAGTTGGACCCACAGTCTTACGCTACCTCCTTGGGGATTTCCATACGAGTAGAGATCCCATCAGGGCCTTGGCCACTGCGGGTGCAGTCACTGTTCTCAGAGGGATAGCTTCCAGGGTACCGGGTGGCATGGTCTACCAAGACCAGGATAAACCTGTTGCCCATGGCTCTCTTACGGTCTAGAGGCCCACCAATATCAATACCCACCCTCTGAAAGTGGCTGGCAACAACAGAAAAAGGTTGCAGGGGAGCCTTTCACTTTTCTCCTGACTTGTCACTGGCTTAGCAGGTTGGACAGGACCTGCAGGGCACATCTGAGGCCCTCCTCATTTGAGGCCAATTAAAGTGGGTGACAAGCCTGTCAAAGGTCTTGTACTGCCCCAGATGACCGTCCAGGAGTACATCATGAGCCAGTAGGAAGGTCCTTTAGCACGGGGGGACCACCAACACACGCTCGGTCTAGATCACCTTCTTGGGCTGCTTCTTGGAAGTCAGCTCAATGAAGGGAGCATCAGCGATGACCTCCCCATTAACAAATGTCTAGTAATAACTAGCGAGGCATAGAAAGGCTGTCACCTCAGTCTTGGTCTTGGGGGGGGGGAGGGGACCCAAGCCAGAATGGTCTGTATTTTGGGCTGGAACTGGCCTTGATAGTCAGGCATACATTTTGCAGGGCCTGAAGCACTGCCCGGAGGTCCTATAACCCAGGCAGAAACTGGTTGACCAACCTCTGGAAAGTGGCATGGTCATTCTTAAACCCAAATGGCATCACTCGAAATAGGATGTGGCGATCAGTGGTGGAGAATGCAGACCCTTCCTTGGCCCCTCTTCTAAGGTAATCTGCTAGTACCCTGATGTCAAATTGAAGGTACTCAGGAACTTGGCAGCTCCCAAACGATCAAGGAGCTCCTCAGCTCAAGACAGGGTGTGCAGCAGTCATGGTGACTAAGTGGAGCCCCCTGTAGTCTACACAGAATCTAAGTTCTGGGGTGAAGCCTGGTGGGGCAGTCTTGGGGACTAGCACCACTTGCCTGTACCATGGACTGTTGGAGTGCTCAGTTACCGCTAACTCCAGCGTCTCAACCTGAATACTGTCTCTCACCTTTTCAGTCAGCCTGTAAATCTTGTTTTTGACAGGCATACTGTCCATCATGTCTATAACATGGGTACACCAATTGGTGAGTCCCACAATCAGTAAGAAAAGAGGTGAACATCATCAAGTGGCAACATTCTCTCTGTTTCTCTCGGGTGAGGGCAGAGGACAACTCTTTCCACTGACCTATCTTGCAGTTTGTAAGACAGGAGGTCTGGGAGGGACTCACTTTCCTGTACTAAACCTTCAGCGGTCACCAGGATCATGGTTACATAGGACCTTTCAAAGTGGAGTTTTAGGTGGTTTACACGTGAGACCCTTATGGGTTTCCTAGATGTCTTCAGATCCACCAGATAAGTGACCTCCGCCTTTCCGCTGTTTGACCTTATAGGGCCCAGTCCACCAGTCATAGAGGGACACCACTGCAGGAGCTGTGGGCCAAATGAAGCTGCCACACATCCCCGTGGACATGAAGGAGCATTTTCAAGAAGTTATTGGTGACTGTCAAAAAGCTTCTGGCCACATCATCAACCTGGGCTCGACACAGCGGACTCTGTCGCCCGACCTATAGGAACTTCCACTTCCACTCGCTGGCACCCTTTGCTAGGGACTTCCAACTTGTCTTCAGATGTCCGATCCAGTGTAATGAACCTTCCCTTTGATGGGTTACACCTTTTCGGTGACAAGACAGATATTGCGCTGAAAAGATTTAAGACCTCGAAAGCCATGACACTCACTCGGTCTGAAACTTGGGTCACCATCCAAGAACTTCGGTCTTTTCGCCATGGGTTCGGCAAGGGTTCCTCCTTTTATTCTAGACAGTACCAGACACTCCAGCAGCAATCTAATCCCCTCTTCCACGAGTACAGGGCCCACTCCAGATGATGAGGCTGTGGATCCACATTGCAACCTTCCTCCTCCCACATGCTTTCAGAAAAGCAGGCCTATTTTGTTTCTCCAACAGCACACGGAGGAGAGCAGGTGTCAAATTTTCGTCTGGCGTGGAAGACCATTACTTTGGACCAGCAGGTCCTTCAGAACGTAGAAAAAGGGTACACCCATCACTTTCTTGTGGTTCCGCCCCGCTATTCCACCTTTTCCCTCTTCCCCACCTCACGATCATTTGATCATCATGCAGCAACAGGTGGCAGCTCTCCTGAAATGGGCAGTGGAGCAGGTGCCAGACATGCAAATAAGCAAAGGTTGTTGTGAGCATTACTTCCTGATGCCCAAGAAGGATGGTGGTCTGCGTCCCATTCTAGATCTAAGGAGCCTGAACTTCTTCCTCAAACAGGAGAAGTTCAAGGTGCTGACCCTAGCTCAAGTCCTACTGGCGTTGGAGCTTGGAGACTGGGTGGTGTCACTGGACCTGCAGGATGTGCATTTCCATACTCCTATCTTGACGTCTCATCAGACGTAATTGCGGTTTGTGGTGGGTTCTACACCCTATCAGTTTGCAGTAGTACCCTTTGATTTGATTTCGGCACCTCGAGTCTTCACAAAGTTGATGGCACTGGTGGAAGCCCGTCTCTGCCGGTCGGGTGGGCCCATGTCACGTACCTGGATGACTAGATCATCAAAGCCAGCTCAGCGGAGACAGTGTTGCATCATCTACAGTCGATGGCTTTTTAATCAGCAAGCCCATATCTCACCCTCTAAATGTTCTGAATGTCGGTGCTGAACACCAACCTTCTACTGCGCCTTTCCTTCTCCACATAGAATTGCAGGCATCCAAGAGATGATTCGGTTGTTTCAGACAGGCTTAGGAGTTCCAGTCCTGAGTGTCTTACCATTTCTCAGTCTGCTAGCTTCCTGCATTCTCCTTGTCATGCATGCGAGTTGGCACATGAGGGTCCTGCAGTGGTGCAGTTCTAGAGAGATCTTTCAGACTCTATTGCAGTCTCCCTCAGCGCTGCATCAGAAGTGGCTTGGTGGGGGATCAAGGCAATCCAGACATACGGAATGGTCTTCACTTCCACTCCAGCTGTAGTGATGAATTCCTCAACCTGAGGTGGTGAGCTCACCTGGAAGATCAGATACTTCTGGTCTACGGAAGAGCGGGTTCTTCACATCAACCTGCTTTAACTGCAGGCTATTCCGCTGTTGTTCCCCTTCATTGTAGGTATGTCCGTCCAGATCTTGAAGAACAACTCGACTGTGTTGTCGTACGTCAGCAAGCAAGGAGGAGCAGGGCCTCACCTCCTTTGCCAGGAAGCGTTGAGACTGTGGTCTTGGGCGCATTGCCCGGGAATCTTGCTCACTGCCAATCACCTGGCAGGGTGTCTGCATGTCCGTGCTGACAGCCCGAGCCAGCGTTACCTTGCCAATCATGAGATGTGTCTTCTACTAGAAGTAGTCCAGACTATCTTATCGCAGTGGGGCGCTCCTCAGGCGGACTTACTCACTTCTGCGGAAAATGCTCAATGCAAGCAGTTATGCACCATCCAATATCCATTAAGGGGAAGCTTGGGGACGGGTATCTGTTGAAGTGCAACTTTCAGCTGCATTACGTGTTTTCCCCCCATACCCTTGATACTTCGTGTTTTGCGGACAATTTGCCAAGACTGGACCCAAGTCATTGTCAAAGTCCCGGATTGGCCGGGAAGTGTGTGGCATGCAAACTTCCTGCGATTCTCCACGTGTAATCCGCTCTGACTGCCATTCAGGCCGGATCTTCTCTCTGTCTGGGGGAACGGTTCTGCACCCCAATTTCCAAGCAGATTTGGTGGAGGAGTGATGCGCTGAAAAGATGTCAATCACCTCTGGTGCATCTGAAAGGAACTCAACTGTCCAATGTAGGAGAGTAGGGTCTGCTATCCTATGGTCACCCCAAATTTTTGCTTTTTGCTGCACTGGTTTTTGACATATTGAGGCTGTGGGCCTGCCAATCAGACCCCCAGCCTGCTGTTCTCTCTACTAAATTAAAACTATGCACCCTAGGTGCATAACCAATTGGAAGTAGATCACCCTGTCAGCCCCTGTACCAGTGTACACTAGGTACCCAGGGCATTGGTGTACCCAAGGCCTGCCAGGGGCTGAAGCATGTATTATGCCACCCCAGGCTTGGCCTAACAATCTGACACAACTGGCTGATCACTCAGCTGGGGTAAGTTGGTGTAATCACCTCTTACTTAGGTGTAGTATACCTATACCTAACCTTAAATGGGACACCTGGTAACCTATAAGTCACTCCTATGGCAGGCCTTAACAATCCTGAAGGCAGAGTGCTTGGTTCCATGTGAGATGGTGCTCTGGCATGAGCTGAGCCTGTCTGCAGTGGTCGGAACAACTTCCTTCTACTGTTTCCAGGTATCGTCATACCATATACTCTTAAGTGCATTATGAACCTCGCGGTTAAATGCTATCTTTGGTTTGGCTTTATCAAAACATGTCGAGTAAGGTGTCATACGAATTGGAATACTAACCCCTCGCCAATTCTGGCGACGGGGTTAGCATTCCACCCTTCTAGAGGGACACGACATGTACAGTACCTGAAACCCGGGTAAAATCAGACATAGCCTCAGCTCCACAAAATGGATGCTGCCACCACAGACACAAGTCTGCCCTCCTGCTGCTGGGAGTCCTTCCAGCTTGGGAGGTGTGGACAAAGGGTTTCCTGCCAGGGGAGGTGCATGCACCACCCCAGACAGGATTTTGTGTATTGGTCAGGTAGGGCTTGAAAGAAACCAGACATGCCTGTGGCTCACAAGGAGCCTCGGTGCATATGCCAGTTCAAACCGGTCCTGGGGCACACCAGTCCCGGGCTTGGGGCGAGCTGGACAAAGGATTGGGGGTGTAACCACCCCCCTTCCTGGTCCCACCCATAGGGAGGGTCCTAGCAGGTAGTCCGGCCCCTAGAATCCGCTTAAAGGTAGGAGCTGTGTCCTAAGACTTCAGACATCCTGGAATCAACTTGAAACTAAGAAGAAGACGGGAACTTCGACATTCTGCTGCACAGAAGACTGAAGGAAATCTCCCCTGTGGTCAGGGAGTGACCACCTTGCTAACGCAAGCACCATCCAGCGAATCAACGTCTGCTTTGCCGTCGCCTCCCGCCGGAGCCCGAGCCCAGAGACTGACAAGACCTGGACCTCCAGACCTCTCACCGCCCGATCCACAGTCCCTGAAAAGAGGAGACCCGTGGAGGCACCGAGACACGTGGAGCCATCCATCTTGAAACGACCACGACAAGCTGACAAGTGCAACAACCGAGGCTCCCTCCAAGTTGTGCTTTGGGATCTGAGAAGCCCAACCCTCGAGCAGCATCTGCACCAAAGGTGAGCCCTCCAGCATCTCCACGATCTGCGTGGGGCCCTTCTGCATTTTGCCACTCGACGCGCCTAACCGGTTGCTGGCCCGCTGGCTAGTAGCCATCTTGGCGACGAACTTTACGAAATACACCGCTGGTCTGGTTGCTCCAGACTGGCCCTTGCTCCCCTCCAAAGGAGCAGTCCTTCTGACCTTGCTGGTCAGAACCATCAGCTTATTTCATCTCCTACAACAATTATTTTGCCAAGGCTTGTTTGCTTCGATCAAGTCGCCAACACCGCCGACAGCGAGAGCCTGCGTGGGACAGCTCGTGAACCGACTCCTGGACGTCGTCGACCTCCAGGGACCACGTGGCTGCAGAGACAAGCTACACCTTTCTTCCTGTTTGCACCCGACATTGCCTGGTACCCACCTGGTGCCACGCTGGTCACTGGCTAGTGACTGTGAACACTGTCCCCTCTGCTTACAGGTCTTCAACATCTCCGATCCACTCTTGGATCCACTGCATCTCTCCCGGACCGACCGCCTGCAGCATCTTTGTCTTCAGGCTCCACGGAACAGATAGAAGAAACCCGACGCACTTCGAGGCCTATGCACCCGCTTCCTGTGGGTGAGGTAAAGCTGGCACACCTGTGCCCAAGTGTAGTATTACATCTCTAGTGCCTGTGTTCCAAATCTTGAGTTCCTAGTCCATCCGGAAGATCCTCTTTGCAGTAACTTTGTACTTTTTACGCACCCATTGAAACCTATGGGAGCACGCGTGTGACTATTTGCTCTGCACACGCCACCCGTGGACCTCCTGGTCACTAACTGAAGTTAGCTCCTTGTAGGCCCAGCGATTCTAGAGGCCCTAGGCCTTTTCCCTTTTCTGTTCGTGGTACTTATACCACTATTTTAGTATATGGTTCGAGCGGCCACCAGGGCCTATCCATATAAAGTGCAACTTCTGTGTATTCTACTGTAATCTTGTTTGACGATTTGTGCTCCTGTGCTCATAAAGAGACTAGGGGTTACTTTGAGAAATAAATACATATATATTTTGAATATATATCTGTGTGGTGTCCTTTCATTGGTATAAAAGGGGGTTGCATTTGGTAAAACAGCTGGCTTAACACGCTTCACGAGTTTAGCCTCAAAGACTGCTTAGCCTACGCTACCACTAGGGCAACTAGTCCGAAAAGGTTGACTTACAACCACACCATAAGGGTTGCTTGGCATGGTACAAGGTGATCACTTTAACTAGTGAGCATCATATGCCAGGCCAACTTCTCACATCCAAGCTCATTCTCCATGAAAGTAGGTGGAGGCCTTAGAGATTGGGGTGCAGAACCATTCCTTCAGACTGGAAATGAAGGTCTAATTTGATGGCAGCTTGAGTGAGGAACAAGTGGAGAAGCGCAGAAGGTCAAATTCAAAAAGAACAATTGATGGACAGAAGCTGAACAATCTCATACATTTACCCCAGTACAGAGATCTGGGTCTAAATCCATCGTTTTTTGCTCCCCATGCCATTCCAGTTTAGACCCAACCATATGCAAATCAGTCTTGACCTTTTCCCCATGGAAACAGTCCAGCCCGAACTGCCACACCAGGTCCTGCCTGGACCTGAACCAAGCATCCTAGGACCAGTTTGGGGTTTCACCCCACATCAGCCAGGCTAGCTTGACACCAGTGGCATGGAGAGCACGGGAACCACGTCTGGGCATACCTGTCCTACTTGGGGCGACCAATGCAAAAAGAACAATTGATGGACAGAATGCAGAACAATGTCATACATTCACCCCAGTACAGAGATCTGGGCCTAAATCCATTCTTTTTTTGCTCACCTTGCCATTCCAGTTTTGACCCAGCCATATGCAAATCAGTATTGACCCTGTGCCCAATGGGAACAGTCCGGCCCGAACTGCCAGTCCAGGTCCTCCCTGGACTGGAAATAAGCATCCTAGGACTGGTTTCGGGCTTTCAGCCCTCATCAGCCAGGATAGCTTGACTCCAGTGGCATGGAGAGCACTTTGCCACTGGAATAAAGCTATTCTGGCAGAGATGGGGTGAAACCCCGAAACCGGTCATAGGATGCTTGTTTCCGGTCCAGGGAGGACATGGTTTGGCAGTTCGGGCTGGACTGTTCCCATGAGGCACAGGGTCAAGACATATTTGCATATGACCATGTCTAATCGGGGTGGCATGTTGAGCAAAAGAATGATGGATTTAACCCAGATCTCTTGACTGGGGTGAATGTTTTGATTTGTTCTGCATTCCGTCCATCAATTGTGTGTCTTTTGCTTTCTCGCCCTAAGTGCGCCAGGTATGCCCAGACGTGGGTCCTGGGCTCACTGTGCCACTGGAATCGAGCAATTCTGGCAGATGAGGGGTGAAACCCCGAAATTGGTCCTAGGATGCTTGTTTCTGGTCCAGGGAGGATCTGGTTTGGCAGTTCGGGCTGGACTGTTCCATGAGGCACAGGGTCAAGACTGATTTGCATATGACCAGGTCTAAACTGGCGTGGCATGGTGAGAAAAGGAATGATGGATTTAACCCAGATCTCTTGACTGGGGGTGAATGTTTGATTTGTTCTGCATTCCATCTATCAAGTGTGTGTCCTGCTTTCCCCAAAAAGGACTGAACCATCAAATAGAAGGTCAAAGAGGTTAGCCTGACCTGTGAATGGAAAGTTGGATGTGCGCAACCAATCAAGTGGACGAATAGACAGAGGTGTCTATAGACCGGGTTACTGAGACTGCATTATCCAGGTCAGACTTAATGATATGCCGGGAGGCATTCTGTCCATCCTGGATTATTTCCAGGGAGTGTGTCCTCTGGCACATGAGATATAATCATTTTGGCCATGTCCATAAAGCGTGGTTGTAGCGAGCGAGGAGGACATTTGCTTTCCGTGATTTTAGAACCATATTCACCGCTGACAAGGTGTTTTTCCCACAGGCATCTAGGCATTTCCGCTCCCTGTCTGAGAGGACTAACAGTGAGGTACCAGAAGACTATCCGGTGGAACAAGATGCCTGGATTACTAAACTTTCAGATGAAGGTTGGTAGAAAAAAACAGTGACTCACTTGGAGTGGGGCGGTACCACAAAGTGTTCACTGGTGAAGCAATGAGAGTTTTTCCCATGCTGCCAGTACTTTTTCCAGGAGTGAGTCATTAAAGGACAGTAATGGCTCAGCCATAGGAGTTGGCCCTATGAGAACCTCAGTGAGGATGTTGGTCTTTGTCTCTACCACTGGGAGTTGAAGATCCAAACTGCTCAGCTGCCTTCTTGAATATCATATGGAAAGACATTCTCTGGAGTAGGGGGCTCAGGGGGAAAGTCTATCACCATTTCAGGCAAGGTGTCTAAATCACTTGCAGGGACCAGCCCTTGCAACTCATGACCATGTCAGTCCCATCATCACCTTCATATGGATGAAAGTCTATCGGTTCCAAATAGATTGTGTGTAATAGTCCTGCATTCCTCCCCTTCAAGGGTTCTCGGTCCCCCCACCTTTCTTGATCTGTTTTATAGTGTGGTTTCAGGGACCAGCCCTGAAGGTGGAGGCGGTGCCTAATAATGGCATAGGTGGTTGTTTGCAGTGTACCTCAAAGCTGTCTCAAAGGCTGGAGGAGCTGATGTCGTACCAGGTTATGTGGTTCCAAGCAGAGTGGGCACAAATACATGAACAGCTTGAAGCCGTGTAGCACCAGGGGGCCTCTAGGCGCACCAGATTGTGTGGATGCTCTTGAAAAGATGGCATTCAGGAATGCTGCTGGGTCGGTGCCCAGAGCCAGGAATATTCGGTGTCTGATTTCACAGGAAGGTAAATGGTTGAGCTGGTAGAGATTGGGCAGCTCTGCGGCAGGGTTCAGCTGAGTCACTGACGTGGGGACGCTCAGAGAGGATTGGGCCTGCTCCACAACGACAAACTCTTGCTCTAAGGACGAAGATCCTTTGGGAGTCGGAGGGCTCTTGGGTGACTTACCTTTTTTGTTTCTTATGCTAGCTTCTTTCCTGCACGTCGCATCCGTAGAATGTAAAAAAAAAAGGGGGTTGTGAGTGAGGTCTAGAATGTTGACAGCTTCCTCTGTCATCCTTGGTATGTGCCACAAAGAGTTTGGCTTCAAATTCATTGATGGACTTTGGGTGCATACTACGACAGGATTCACAAGACTGAGAGTCGTGATCCGACCCAAGGCACCAGAAGCAAGTGGAGTGGGGACCAGTAATAGGCATCTGTCTCTCAGTCCCTGCTGGGCTTAAATCCCAAACGCTTTCCTGGCAACATTTATAGACACATTTTTTATGTAAGAGTTCCTGATCCACTTTGAGGTTGGAGAAAAAAAGGAAGCTGAAGTCATTGGGCTGGGGAGAGTGGTATAGGGCTTTGGAGAAGTCATTTGATGCCACTCCAGCGCCCCCTACTGGCAACGTGAGGGCTTTTAAGTTTTTTCATCAAGCCTGGGATAATTCTACAGGTGAGCAAACTGCAAGTAGAAAAAGTATCTACCCAAAAAATCATTACTGCGTGCAAGTAACTTTTTCTTTTGTGACATAAATTTGGGAAAATCTTTTTGACGTATACTTTGATATTTGCTAGGTATTCCAAGCAAGTAAAATATGCTGGGATCCAGGCAACCCACGCCACACTAAATTACTGTAGCTCTCTTGATTTCAGAAATACCAAAGGCTGATGTGGTTACCTGAGCGCCAGCTGACCTCAGCCCAACTTTTGCAGCTATTCCCCCATGTAAAGAAATCAAAAATTTGGTGTCCTTAAGCATTGTTTTGATATTTGTAAGAAATTATAGGTCAAACAGTCTGCTGGGATTTACAAAATCCACACCACCCTTGATAGCCCTGGAATTCTAAAATTCTGACATTTCTGTGGTTGGTAGGGTCCCTGGGTAGCGGCCAGACTCGAGCACAGATACTGCAGCCCTCTCTCACGGCAAGTGAGAGGGAAATTGGGATTTCTTTGAGCGTTTTTTTCTTAATACCGCATCTTACTGAATTCAACTCAGACATATCCATCAGTCTCAAAATCCGCATTGCATGAATCACCCCTCCAAGTTATTTGACTTATCCCCCCAAACATTGAAAGCCTGGTGAATAAACGGTATTAACTCTGAGAGCCATCAGTGACTCCTCAACTACCCTCCCCATCCCTCGTCCGCAGACTGGGCCAAGGTCTGAATTTCCTCATCTAGAGAATGAAACAAGTTGTAACGTCATTCAAGGCAACTCCTATTATATCTGGCCCAGTCATCCCATATTTAATAATGTTTCTGCGGACATCCCCTAGCTGTGTAAATGACAATTTCTAGTCTCATTCATCTGTCTAAGCCCACCTTTCACCCTTCCAGGGCGGGATGGTCCTTGTTTTTGCAAGCCTTGGCAATGTTCCTTTTTGCTATAACAAGAGCCATCCATATCAGGGCCACCTGTTGCTATCAATGTCTCTGGTAACATGTAGAAGAATGAGTGTATGGTTCCTGGGCCGTCTCCACCCTAGTACACCCGCCCCTGGCATGCAAGCACTTCCTCTCAAAAGGGGAGCAGCTGTTCACAGGTCTACACATTATGCAAAAAGGCACCACTCTGAGCTCTACATCTCAAATATTTCGGCAACGCTATCACCCACATATTATACACATGGTACTGTATGAGGTAAATTCTATGTAGGTATTCTAGTTGGATTAAATTAAATTTAGAGGTAATTGCCGCCTATCGGGGATAGGCAAGAGCCTCTGTCCTAGCTTCAAGCATCAAGGGTCCAAAGTCACCAGCTCATGATGTTCGTAGCTGGTCAGTTGTATCTTTTGAATTAATCACCAGAAAGTAGTACACCTGAGAGACCTTGTGGGTAGTCAGGTCGTCCAGTAGAAGCTTATCCTCCATGGGACTATAATCCGGTAGTTTCATCAGGGATGTTATGTAGGGTGTGACAGAGCTATGGATATCTAAAATATTGACTGTGATGTAGGTCATACTTCCCACGTAGGTCTGAGAATGATTTAATCACAAAAACAGACATAACCTCTCCCACTTTAGAGATACCAATAGTTTCCCAGGACTTAAACACTGTAGAGCAGCCACCTGTTGTAGTGCAGACCCACACCACTGGGGAGTTTAGTAAGGCATGCTGTCCACCACACCACTGTGTCTCGCCAAACCTGAACCACCGCCCTTGTGACCAGGGTGAGGGGGTCAAGTAGAGACGGTTGAGCTGGGGTTGGATGTTCCGCTCCCGAGTCCTCTGTAGATTGATTGGCAGTTAAATGCCAATGTATTTGAAATCATCCACCGGAGTCTGCAGTTAATGGGGTATAGCAAAGATTTTGCTTTTGTTGCTGAACATTTGGTGTAACCAAAGGACTTAAGGCCCAGATTCTTTGGGATTAGTTAGAAATATCAGGACGTCATCACTGTTTAACGCTATCCTAGCAGAGGCTCCCTAGGACCAGTCTGCTCCCCTAACTAATGCATCTATTTTCAGCCCACCTGCCACTTTTTTATTTTAAAGTTAATTCTTTTTATTGAAACAACGCTCATCTGACAGTGCAGGACAGAGAGAATCACAGTTGTAATAATATGATTATTGTGATAATAATATGAAGCGACCCCGACACACTTATCTTTTGAGCAATCACCATTGGGGTCAATTCATCATTGGCACTGTCATGGGCAGTAAATGTACAGTAAACAAATAGAATAGTATGCACGGCACAATATAGTTACACAGCCTTGGCTCTCCCCTCCAAGACCCAGGTCCCATGAAGTCTCTCCAGGCCCCACATACCTTGTCCCATTTTCTAGGGCAACCACAACTCCAATATATCACCTCATCTGACACCAGTCAAAGTCCAACTCCCAATCCCAGTTGATGCGCCCCCATTTCCTTGCGATATTGCTTTTTGTGGCCCCAGTCGCCTCTGCTAGCCATATCGTCTGGTATCTAGGCCAGCTTTCCTCCCCTTCCACCAACATTAGTAACCCTTTAGCATCTATGGGCAGCTGTAAAGACATGAACAAGGAAATCATCCCCAACATCCAACGCCAGAACCCCTGAATCACCGGACAGTCCCATAAGATATGGAAGAAGGTACCCTCCTGAGCACAGCTTCCAGTACATAGTGGCATATCAGCCTTCCCAATTTTATGCAGGAGGGTCCGTGAATAATAGGTCCTATGCAGGATCTTAAGTTGGACCAACATAAACTATTAGGCGTGGCCCCTGAAGAGCCTCCATCCAGTCATCATAATCCGTGTCGCCCAAGTCATCAGTCACGGCGAGTCTTGGGGCACTCAGTTTATTAGGGGAGTTGTTGACTATCTTCCGGTACATAGTGGATCAAACGGCCCTCTAAAGGCGAAGCATCTGGCAAGTCATCGCCTTCAAGGACATGCACCCTCAGTGCATGTCCCATTGTGAGGTATCGCTAATGCTCAGTCTCTGCCATCTCATACGCCCTACGGAGAACATTGATCAGAAACCGATCTCTCCACAGGTTGCTCAGATGTTCTATGCCTATTGTCGCCCCCTGAGAAAAGCCCGTCAAGGTACCCACCTCACGTAGCAGATCACTATGCCATAGAGGAGTCAGGGCTGTGAGCTTGTCCATCCAACCCATGCGGCCTAGGGCCTCCCTCCAGATTCAGACAACAATCCCAGTGTGTGATGACAATCACTTTTCCAGTCTTTTACAATAGAGGATTGCCTCATGTCCATCACCCCCATCGCTTCTCTATCTACTCGATAGGCCGGTTCCGGTCCAACGGAAAAAAACCCACTCATTTACCACCAGTAGCACTTCCTAATATCCGGGATTGTGAGCCCTCCATTATATATCCCTGTTTGTAGTTTGCCTAGTGTGATGCGCAGCGCACCTATTTTATGGAAGAACTCCATTGGAATTGAGTACGGTGTATTTTTTTTAGCACGTATAGAAAGCATGGGAGGGTCATCATTTTAAAGAGCACAGCCCAGCCTATTGGACACAATGGAAAGGTACGCCAAATGTGGAGTCGCTCCAGTTGGGGAAATAAGTTCCTCCAAATAAACATGTGTGGATCACGGGTGGCCTAGATCCCGAGGTACTGGAAGCCCTCAGCCACCACAGGGGCTGTGCATTCAGGAGGGAGCCGTGGCAACAGCCCTGATGGGGGAAAAATAATTGATTTGAACCAGTTTATACGGTAACCAGAGTATCTACTGAGGAGTTCAAAGATATTCAATATCCTGGTCATCGAAAAATAGGGTCTCTAAACGTACAGCAGGACTTCCTCGGCGCATAGTGAAATGTGTTCTTCCCAGCCGCCGGTGGCTGTGATACCCCATACTGATGGGTCCTGTCCGATTCAGGTCACAAGTGGCTCAAGCGCCAGGGCACACAGATCATGGGCCAGAGAGGGCACCCCTGACGGATTCCCTTCCGCAACTCAAAACTGTGGGATGTCGTTCCATTGACTGGTACCATGGCCATAGTGGCCCGATAGAGGAGTTTCACCCATCCACAGAATTTCAGGCCAAAGCTGACCCTGGCCAAGGCAGCGCATAGATAAGGCCATTCGATACTGTCAAATGCCATTTTTGATGTCCAGAGCCATTAACAGCTCCTGTTATTCGCACGACAGGCTAGTCATGTGGAGCACTCCATAGAGTCTCCTCAAATTGAGGTGGGTACTCTGGTGCAGCATAAAGCCATATTGATCCTTGTGCATGATGGTAGTAATAACTTTACTTAAGCGTGTCGCCAGAGTCTTAGCCAACACTTTGGCCTTCATATTTCGTAAGGATATGGGCCTGTAGGAACCTTAGTCGGTCAGGGCCACATCGTGGCCATACGTTAGTCTGGCAGCCGGCCCTGGGTCAATATCGTCTGAAACATAGTCAGCATAGGTGCAGCTACTTTAGCAGACAGCCCCTTAAACAGTTCAGTGGGCAGGCCATTAGGCCGATCAGTGTTGCCCGACTGTAAACCCCGAATTGCGTTTACTAATTCGTCCTCTGCCAGTTCTGCCTCCAAGGCCTCCACTGCATCACCCACAAGTGTGGGCAAAGAAATATCTTGTAGCAGTTCCTCACAATCTGTTCCCATACTAGTACTTGAGGAGGTGCAGAATTCCTCGTAGTAATTGCAAAAGTGTCCGCTATAGTCTCTCCTGTAGTCTGTAGAACTCTCAACACCCACAAGCTGTCTCTATCTCTCCTTTCATGCCAAGCAAGGCCTTTATTGACCTTGTCCCCTACATTGTACAACTGGCGTTGCAATGCCAGTGCATGGGAGCATGTTTCATTGTCTGCTAGGATCCGCAGGTCCTGTTGACAAAGACGTAACTGGTGGCACAGGTTAGCCCCTCCACTGTCACCACTCTAGGCGCAATGGACATTATGTCCCTCTCTATAACTTCAGTCTTAGTGTCTTTCTTCTTACCTTCTATGAGAGGCTGGGCCTGTCCCTTGATAACTGCTTTGAATGCTTCCCATAAAACACTGGTGAATTGTACTGTCCCCAGGTTCTCCTGAGAGTATAGTTCAGTGGCTGTGGTGAGTTTTTCTTTAATGTCCTGTCTCGGAGAAACCAAGGATCTAATCTGGGGACCGACGAGGCATCCAGCAGCTGCCCATTTAGGAATGCTCCCACTGGTGAATGATCGGTGATACCCCGTGCATAGAGTGTCGCTGCTCTAAATACCCCCACTTAGGTATGGTGAGTGAAAAGGTGGTCAAGACTGGAGTCTGAGACGTGTGCGGTGAAGAAATACGTATATTGGTGCAGTTGTGGGTTATGTGCCCTTTACAGATCCATCACCGTCACAAAGTTCCGCAGTTGCCACACTTCAGCCCGTGTGGGTGCAGCACTCATTCTATCTGCCTCTGGATTCATGATAGCATTGAAATCCTCCCCAAGTAGTGTACTAATTTTAGGGAGGATCGATTCGTGCAGTCCCGGCAGTACGTAGAGGGAGCAAAGGTTTAAGTTAATCCCTTCCCAGGTTCCTGAAATAGCCACATTACAATGCTGGGTATTGTGCCATGTGTGGAGTCGAGTGAAGGGCAATGTTTTCTTGATGAGTATACCCGTACCCCTTGAGTTTCTGGAGTAGCCTGCATGGGCCAGTAGTTTGTAACCATATCCATCTAAAGCCATGTAATGGTTTCCCCGGAGGTGGGTCTCCTGTAGGAGTACGAATTCAGAGGAATGCCTCCAGACATATTGGAGCACTAATGTGTGCTTTATTTTATTCCCCAGGTCATTGAGATTCCACGTCCAAGCATTCAGTTATTGTCGTGTTTTACCTGCCATTGATATAGATTTGTTGTGCGTATATGGTCCTGAGCAACAAGAGCCAGGAGATCGCACCCAGTCTGTGTTGTAACATCTTGTCCCGCAATCCCCCTCACCAGCAAAAGTCTGTGTAGATGAGTAAGTAAAATGAAGAACAAGACTAAATAGTATACACCCAATAACTACCCCCCTGCATTCATGCATAGTAAGATCAAAACTACCCACCACCCCAATGTGCAGAATGCCTGTCGCCCCATTTACATGTAACAATAAGACTGTGTCGCACGGCCAACGTGATCAGACCCAGGATACTAGTGTTCAAGTATTACATTCCCCTAAAGTTGGTCATCAATAATTTTTTAACAGTGCCCTGATTTCCCCTGAACCCACAGCACTAATGTATGGGTCAAGAACCCCCCCTCCAAGAGACTGGCACCTATCTTCAACATATCTGACAGGCACCACAGCTTACCCTATGCCACTGAGTGCTATAACCGTGCCAGGTCCATGTGACTACAAAAAATATTGTTATTCTTTAAAGGGACCTCAGGATTTTGGGTCATCAGAAACACTAGCACGGTTTGTCTCTGCTTATCTGTCCACAGAGCTGGTCCTGAGGTATCCACCACCTTTTTGGCTGTCCGTGACTCTCCAGCCAGTCCCACGCTTCCTCTGGAGATGTGAATTGCTATGATTTCCCATCCACTACCACATGAAGCTTGGCTGGGTACAAAATCATGTATTTAATGATTTGTTCACAAAGTGCCTGCAACTGTTTTAAAGTTCTGTCTCATATGTAACACCTGAAGGGTGAAATCAGGAAAGACTTGGATGATCGTAGTCTCAAAATGGAGATCCCTGTGAGTATGGGCAGCTTGGAGGATTGCATCTCGATCTTTCTAGTTTAAAACCCAGGCTATAATCGTGCGTGGAGGGGCATCCGGGTGCGACATGGGCCCAGCACCCTGTCCACCTACTCTATTGAGAAATAGTTGGATTGCCTTTTGGGATGGAGTGTTTTCAGGATAAGGTCTTCCAGGAAAAGATTGACACTCTGCCTCCTCCTCCTCAGGGACCCCCACCATGCGAATATTTTTGCGCTTAGTGCTGCCCTCCTGGTCCTCCAGACAGGTCGTGATTGCAATGTTCTGCTTGGTAAGTATATCAACCCCCTCTTCTAATCTCTTTGTTTTGGAAAGTAGGCCACTTATCTGTGATTCAGCTGTTGTTACCTACTCAGCAATGTTGCGAACGTCAGCGCGCAGCAGGCTAACATCCACTGTGACAGTGTCTAATTTGGGCTCCAACGTGCCCTGGAGGTCTTGTTTAGCGGCCATGATTTCCCCCCAGGGAGAGCTCAGGTGGGGGGGTGCTCGGGGGGGGTCTGTCCCTTGATAGGCGCAAGTTCCCCTTGCACCATTACCAGAGCCAGCAGGCATGGTCATAACAACTCTGTGTTTGTCCAGGCTATTCATCTGTGCTGATGGAGGGCGCTTGTTTCTCACCATGGTGCCGAAAGTCCATGGGGGGCGCAGCGATCACCGGTATGTGCCGTTGGGCTGGCACTGTGCTGATGTCTGGCGGATATTTGGGTATTAATCACTGAAGGTTACTGGAGCCCGTTCAGTGTGTGGCTGTCATTGTTGGCTAGCCACGCCCCGCAATGGTTTTGATCAGGATAGTAAATAATAGAGCCCTGTCGAGTCCTCTGTTATCCTGGAAAGCATTGGAATGGGAACTCCCAACCCATACTCATGCTGTCAGGTTGGTGTAATGCAGTCGTACTCAACTGATTTTTTTGGCCCTAGATTTATCAGCAAAGTCATAAGGCAGAACAGGTAATCCCATTGTGCAGAGGCGAAGGCTTTGTGGAAATCGGCCAGAAGTGCATGTGCCCCTAGTAGTTATTTGGCTAAGATGAGTGAATTGTGAATGCAGAAGATATTGTTTCTCGTAACACAATAAGGAATGAAGCTTGATTGAACTGAATTGACCAAGGAGCGCTACCCCCAAAATACCCGATTTGCTAGTGCTTTGACCCAAATTTTGTTCCCTTGATGTTAAAGAGAGATTGAACGGAAAAACTAACAGCCATTAGGTGGGTTGCTCAGGTTTGAGTATGACTGCAGTTTCTGCAAAATAGGTCTGGTGGAAGCATAACTTCGGCCATTGGGGATAGAAGTTGTGCCTGATATGTTTTGAATAATTTTTCTAGAAACCCGTATGGGCCAGAGTTTTACCATACTTGAACTTGGTAAGAGACTCGCCAGTTCTTTCATGATGTCTCCTTCAAGGGAATTCTTATTGTCGTTGATAAGGTGTGTATGGGAAGGTCTGTCACAAACTCTATCAGGTCCGCCTAATTGGTCCCAATGGTTTGTGCATATAATGTTGTGTTGCAAGAGGGAAAGCAACGAGCTAAACTGCTGTTGCCTAACAACCGGGCACCCCCTTCATCAGAGACGCCAGCAATGGGTTTGTGATGTGCAGATTTGACGCATAACCAGTGCAAGGGTTTGCTTATCTTATCTCCCCTCTGAGATATGCAGCTCGGCGTAGCAAAGCCATGCTAACCTTACCTCGTTCAGGAGCGTGTGTTGTTGGACTGCCTGTGTGTTGGTTGAGTTTGAGGGTGGATGGTGAGGGAGACACGCAAAATCTTTCCAATTCCAGGATATGAGCCTCAAGACTAGACACCTTTTGCTGTTCTCCTCTACCTCTGAGCAATTAATGATGCCTCTCCTGAAAGTGGCCTTGAGCGCTTCTCACAAATTCACCAGAGAGGCCTTGAGGCAGTGTGCAATAGCTTTAAAGGTGTACAAAATAGTGTATTTCTCCTGCAACCACCAGGCATTTAGACGCTAGCCCACTCTCGGCCCCTTCTGTCCCCAGACCCAGTCACAACATTAGCTCCACTGGAGAGTGGTCTGAGAGACCCCTGTCCAAAATATGTGCCTCCGAAACCCTATGGGTCTTGGAACGTGGTATAAGAAAGTATTCCAAGTGTGAGAACGACCTGTGTGCCCCAGAGTATCCAATATAGTATCATACCGTTCACGGGGGTTAAAGGCCCTCTATATATTGGACATACCTAGCGCTTCTAGAAACTGCACTTGTGGTGGATCTGTCTAACTCTAGTCTCTGATTTTCAACCCCGTTAAGGTCCGCTCCCAATATCCAGGGACCCACCAGGAATTGTGGAATCCACGCTCCGAGGCCATTGAGAAAGTCAACTGAAAGGGGTGAGGGATTGATGCAAAGTATGGTTATGGATCGGCTGCCAAGAGTCCTGCCACGTATCGGTCCCTGTTGTCATGCAACACCTGAGTGACCTTCAGCGGCAGGCGATTGTGAGCCATAACGGCCACAATCCTCTACCCGCTTTGAAGCCCATGTGAAACACCTGTGAATAACCCTTACAGGCCATGAATTGACATCTAGTGCCCCCAAATGTTTTTCCTGGAGCAGAAGGGTGTTTGCCAAGGAGTATTTGTCCGCCCTTCTTATTGCACCACATTTAATCTGGTCCAAGAAGCCATTAACATTCCATGTGAGAAGATGTTGTGGCCCTAAGGTCGGGTCTTGTCAATAACAGTTTTGTATGCAAGTGTATATGTGAATCGAGTCACGAGGAACTTGTGTCCGGCAGTCCGTGTGGAATAAAAATGCTGTGAGGTCATGTCTGATGTTATTAACAGAGACAAAACATAACAAGCCACCCTGCCTCTCCCCCCAATAACTTGGAGTATCTGTTGTGGAATAAACTGGGAACTGCTAATGCAACTGGGCAGACCAACCACAACTGGGTTCCCTGGTATCAACAACTCTTCTATTAGCCCCATAACACAAACCTAAAACCAGAAAAAAGGGAAAGTCCTTCGGGGTAGGTTTCATCTGCTGATGATCACTGTGCAATAAGACAGATGATGAATGTTTGCAAAGGATAGGCCAACTGAAGATGTCTCTCTGGATATGGCCTTCAGCTACAGGGAGATAAGTCTCAAGTCTCCCACTGTCAGTGGTGTTGGTAGCGTCTGGCGGGGGTTTGGGCTATCAGCCAAGCAGTGATAGCATCTTGACCGCCGGGCTCACGTCAGAGGCTGCCACTATCCACAATCTCTTCCAGTCCCTCCCCCCAAGTACTGGAGGACCGAAGTGCGCACAAAGAAAATCCGATCTCTCCCTCCTGCTCTAACCATGTCCACGCCTCCTCCGCCGTGTCTAAGAAGGTGGTAGTAGTGTTGAAAATAACCTTTAGGCGGCCTGGGGAAAGCAACATTAATTGTATCTGCGATCCCGTATTTTTTGCTTCATGTCCATGAATGTGCGATGCTGCTGTTGGACCTTCGAAGTGTAATCTTGGAATACCATAACCCGGGCGGAGTTGCACAATAAGAAGGGTTGGATTGGGATTAAAAATTGGTGCAGGCACGCTAAAAAAAAGTGGCCCACATTTACATATTGCCTTTCTGCAAACCACTGCTTCGGCAAAGTTTTATAAAAAAACAAAAGGGGGGGGGGGGTGGGCAGGGGAGGTGGGGGGGGGGGAGATAAAAAAATGCACAGATTAGTTTACACTGGTGAAACACACCTGAAAAGAAGTGAGGTCACTTCTGCTCTGGCCCCCTGGGCCGACCAGGTGCGAGAAAGGGAGTGACGCCTCTGCCCGTTGATAAAAGGGAGGTAATGGATGTACAAGAGTAGGATCTGCTTCTTATAGTTACCTCCACTTTTTGCTGATGTTTCACTGTTTTTCAACTTTAGTCTGGCTGGGGCCCTGCTAACCAGGATCCCAGCCTAGCTGCTTCCTCTCTAAATTGATTACCAGTACTTTAGGTACACTCCAGATTGGATTCTGGGGTGCCCTTATAAGTCCCTAGTATATGGTATACTATGTACCCAGGGCATAGGGACCCCAGATGCCTACCAGGGGCTGCAGCATGTATTATGCCACCCCTGGGAAGCCTTTCAAAATGACACCACAGGACTGCTACTGCAGCCTGCGTAAGGTGGTGCATGCAGCCCTTACTGAGATATAGCTTCACTATATCTCTCCATATCACTGCACATATAAACCTATCAGTCACCCCTATGGCAGGCCTTACTAATCCTGAAGGCAGGGTGCTGGGTTTTATGTGAGAGGGTGCCCATGCCTGAGCAGAGCCCCTCTGCAGCCTTCGGAACCTTTATTCCGGGGTTGTTTGTGATGCAGCCAAACCATATACTCTTTAGTGTATTATAACCAAACGGTAAATGCTAACTTAGGAATTGCTGCATGGAAACATGTTGTGTTTGGTGTCAAACACCTTAGAATCATACCCTCACACCAGTAACTGGTGTGGGAGTATGATCCCACCATTCTAAAGGGAGAAACATGACAGCACCGGTATGCCCGGTACCAGCTATCAGAGCCCTGGCATCACAAAAGGGATGCTGCCAGCCACAGACACGAGTCTGCCCTCCTGCTGCTGGACGAAACTCCGGCAGGGGAGGCCTTGACAATAGGTTTCCTGTCACAGGGAGGTGTCACCACCTCCCAGACTGACTTTACTGTATTGGGGCTGGGTGGGTGCACTCCAAAAGTGCTTTGAAGTCTGCACTGGGGGCAAATTTGGTGTCCCTGTGCATAGTCCAGCTCAAACCGGTTGCAGGGGCTACCAGCCCCTTCTCTGGTGCGAAACTGGACAAAGGAAATGGGTGTAGCCGCCCCTCTTTCCTGACCCTCCCATAGGTGGGTCCCTAGAGTTTGTCCAACCCCTTCCTTCGGTATAAAATAGGAACCCCTAGCTACAGGACTTTAGATTACACCTGGACGAAACTCTGATACTGAATCCTGGAACTTCGACGATCTACATTGAACTAGATGACTGAAGAATCGCCCTTGGAGTTAAGGTGTTACTCCCCTGCAAGGCAGGCACCAAAGATGCATGTGACTGGTTTGGATCTCCGAAGCTCCCGCCGGACTCCGAAGACTTTTGCAACACAGGAGGTGGGTTTCCGTGGTCTTAGAGGTCGATCAGTGCCCACAGCAAGTTTGAGGCCCGTATCCCTCGTGGCGACCGTGCAACCCGAACCCCTGGACCACCGCATCACTTTGCAGAAGCATCAGCTTTTCAGCGACTACTGCCACTGAGCTTTGGGTTACTTGTAGCCCTGACCCGAGCAGCATTTTCACCGAAGATTGCCCACCTACACTCCACGATTGTTATGTGCGCTGGTCCTTCGTGTTTTCTCTCGAGGTCCCTTCGCGATCCCTAGTCTGTCGACTGGTGGGTCCCTGTGACGCCAACTCTAACTCTAATTGGGCTTACCTGGGTGCTCCAGTGCCCTGACTCTCCATCGCTTGGGGAGTCCCCAGGACCTTGCTGGTCCGCACCGAAGCATCTTTTCTCTTCCTGCGTGGGTTGCTGTTGCCAAGGCGTGTTGTGTTCAATCTGAGCACCGACACCGCAGCACTCAACATCCTTCGTGGGACAGCTCGAATCCTGGTCGTCGTTGACGCCTCCTGGTCCTCGAGGCTGCAGAGTCAAGCTTCACCTCTTCGCACCTGAAACACCCGACATCGGTGGGCATTCGTCTATCGTGCCCCTGGTCACTGACAAGTGACCCAGACTCTGTCCCCTCTGCTTTCAGGTTCTTCTGATCTTCGATCGAGGCTTGGATCACACCGGACACTTTTCTTCTTCCCGGCAGCAGCACTTTGCAGCAGATCGCCATTGAAATCAACAACGATTCCAGACACCATTGGCACCTATGCACCCGGCTTCCCTGGGTGAGGTAACTCAAGTACTCCGGTGCTCCTGTGGGTGCTGGCCCTAGATCCCCCTAAGTCTAAAGGGGTTCGCTCAAAGTCCTCTCCTAAGTGTCCTTAACTTCTAAAATTCCAACTGCGACTTTCCCATAGAATAGTACGGGGCTCGCGCCCGTGTTCTCACACTGCACGCGTCCCCCGTGGGTCTCCTGTGTCACTACCTTCGGTGGTTCCTTGGGGTCCCAGCGATTCTACGTGCTCTAGGCACTGTATCTAGTCAAGTCGTGGTTCTTATACCACTTTCTTAATATATGGTTTGGTCTGCCCCTAGGGCCCATTGTATATTGTGCTATTTACTGTAGTTTTAGAACTGTTTTATTGTGTATCTTGGACTCTAATCTCATAAAGAGATTAGTAGTGAGTGTTTAGAAATAAATACATGTTCGAGGCATGTGGGCTGCTGAATTCATATCTGTGCATAGATCGCCGCCTAGTGTTGGGTCCGGATGTTTGCACGTTGTTGTCCTGGAAGAGTCTTCGAAGTATCCTTGGATAGGTGACTCCTCCCCTGGACTACAGTGCGCATGGGCATCCTCTCCATCCTCAGATTGTTTTTTTCCGCCATTGGGTTCGGATGTGCTATCTTAGCTCAAGTTAGGAAAATATTTGGTCGAGGCCAAAAGGCCTTTAGTTCGCGTCGGTACTGTTTATCGATCGGGTTTCGATAGCATTTTGCTAGTTTACTAACTTTCAGCACCGACTTCTTTCGCATTTACCTGTCCATCGACTACTTCGACGATGGAATCCAGGACGCCATTCAAAAGGTGTCCGGTATGCAATGCGAAGTACCCACACATCGACGTCCATCCGGTGTGCAACAAATGCCTTTCGCCGGACCACGACGAATCGACATGCATGGCCTGTGCCCGGTTCCGTTCCAAAAAGACTCTAAGGAACCGAAGAGCGGCGAGACTCGAGGCGCGGCACGCGGCACCGGCCCCAACAGACATCTTCGACGAGGCCGACGTCGAAGAATTAGAAGTCATACCCTCCAGTCCCGTTTCCGAACACGACCCCGGATCGGACGAGGGCGACGAGTCACTCTTCCACAGAGGTGAAGACGACACCGAGGTAGGAGACGACGAGGAGGCCTTAGGGGCCGAAGAGAGTAGCTCCAATGATGAACAAGGCCTACCTGTTCAAACCGAAGAAACACCAGCGCCACAGCCTTTGGCTCCGGTCGAGGGATCGCCTTCGGGCCTTACCCGAGACCCATCCCGTAGTTCTTCGGCCCCGCCCTCGGGCCCGGCCTCGGACGTTCAGCAGCAGCCATTGCTGCATAAGCCAGCTGGTTTCCCTACCACAAAACCGAAACCGAAAGCTGCTCCGGTTCATACGAAACCGAAACTGAAAGTAGCGCTAGTGGGATCGAGGCCTTCCACGCCTTCTACGCCAACGCAACGCGTCGGCACCGACCGCACCAAGAGGGACTTCGGTGCCGAACTGGAATCGGGCGACATCGGAGTCGACAAGCGGAAAAAGGCCATCGGCACCGAGAAACCTACTCGGCTACCGACGCCAACAACACCGAGGGCAATACCGCTCGCTTCGCCTCGCGTCGCTCCCTCGACGACGCCGATGCCTCACCTATCGAGGACGTCGACGGTGATCTCCACACCTCGACTCGAGGACCCGCCGGCACCGAAAAAATCCACGCCCGGCTCTACGAACCTGCCCGGTGCCAAAGCCTCAAAGGCGCCCCAAGTGCGGCCTGCTGCGACGCAAAGCAACAAAACCAAGGCGGCCCTCAAAGACCCGTCGGGTTCCGGCCCGATCGGAGCTCCAGCAACCTCTACGGGGCCAGCCAACATTACCTTCGGCTTGCCTCCGTCAACAATCCCGAAGATGTTCCAACTCAGGACACGGGTTACCCAGACTCCGGTTCCACCGGACGAGACGTCTCCGTCACGGGTCATCGACGCCGACACTGGCAGGATGATTCTCCACGACCGAAGAATAACTTCGGAACCGCCATTGGACCCTTTCAGGATCCCACTAAAAAGGAAGCTGCCGGTGGAATCAGAACCTCTCCTTTATGAACCGTTCCATTCCTCCTACCAGGATCCACGCCGGTTCTCCCCCACGCGCTCCGACACGGATGCATTGGAGGACTACATGGATGACCAAGCACCCTACCATGTAGACACAGACCCTGATGACCAGCAGGACCCTGATCAAACTTGGGGCGACCCTGCAGACCCCAGTGCACCTCTCGATACACAGGACCCACAACTCTATGGGGCAAAAACATCTCCCACGGAGGATACTGCGGCTTTCAACGCTCTTATTGAACGTGCTGCAAATAACCATGGGGTACAGCTTCACTCAGATACCATCGAGGATGACTTTCTAATGGACACTTTTGCATCCTCAGAAAGGCATGTAAAAACTCTGCCAATGCTGAAGGGGGTCCTCAAACCAGCTAAGGACATTTTCAAGGAACCCACCAGGGCACGAGTGATAAACCCCAGGATTGATAAAAAATACAGATCAGCACCTGGGGATCCTACTTACATCAAAGGACAATTACCACTCGACTCCATCGTCGTAGCGAATGCTCGCAAGAGGGCACACTCGCAAACGACAGGTGACGCTCCTCCCCCGGACAAAGAGTCCAAGGTGCTAGAGACCTCCAGCAAGTGAGTTGCCGCCCAGGCTGCCAACATATGGCGCATAGCCAACACTCAAGCGCTCCTCGCTCGCTACGATAGAGCGCACTATGATACATTGGAACAACTACTCCAACATCTCCCTGACCAGTTCAAAGAAGGTGCAGAAATTCTTATCAGAGAGGGGCAGCTACTCACAAATGCTTCCATCAAATGTGCACTAGACGCTGCAGACACGGCTGCCAGGGCCATAAACACAAGCGTCATGCTGCGACGACATGCCTGGCTACGAATCTCAGGATTCAAGCCTGAGGTACAAAATAACATACTGAACCAGCCCGTCAACCCCGACTATTTATTCGGCCCAGAGGTTGACACCACCCTCGAAAAGATAAAAAAGGACACGGACACTGCAAAGTCCATGGGCGCCCTCCAAACTCAGTCCTTTCGGAGCGGCTCCTTTCGTCGCCCCGGAAACAAGGGGGCAGGTAGAGGACAGGGGTCACAACCAACGTATAACAAAGGCAATACACAGACCACCTACGATAAAAACACCCGAGGTGGATATCGTGGCTCCAGTACAAAGGGCAGAGGACGTGGCTACGGCAACACCAGGTCCTCCCCCAAGAACAAGCAGTGACGCCCTCTCCCTTCCTCCCGACCACATAACACCTGTCGGGGGAAGACTACAAAGGTTCCTGTCCACGTGGAACTCCATCACCACGGACAGGTGGGTCAAAGATATTATAAAATACGGTTACTGTCTGGAGTTAACCTCCACTCCACCCACAATACCACCAAGAAACCGTCCTATGTCCTCAGAGCACTTAACGCTCTTACAGCAAGAGGTGCAAAGTATGCTTCTAAAAGGCGCTATAGAGGTCGTCCCCATCCACGAGCAGGGTACAGGGGTGTACTCCCTCTACTTTTTAATTCCAAAGAAGGACGGGTCGCTCAGGCCTATATTAGATCTGAGACCCCTGAACCAGTACATTCTTTCGGAGCACTTTCACATGCTCACCCTACAGCAAGTCCTTCCGCTTCTCAAGCAGGGAGACTTCCTAGCCTCACTGGACCTCAAGGATGCGTACTTTCACATACCCATCCACCCCTCACACAAAAAATACCTCAGGTTCACTGTTCAGGGGCAGCACTATCAGTTCAAGGTCCTTCCCTTCGGCGTGACAACAGCGCCCAGGGTTTTCACGAAGTGCCTAGCTACGGTGGCAGCACATTTACGGAGGCAGCATATACACGTCTACCCCTACCTAGACGACTGGCTCGTTCAAGCGAAGTCAGCCCAGCAATGTGCAAGCCACATGTCCCGCACCATTCACCTTCTTCACAGTCTGGGATTCTCACTAAATTACCCAAAGTCCCATCTCCAGCCCGCACACGTACAACAGTACCTAGGTGCGACTATAGACACTCTGGCGGCCACAGCTCAGCCAAATTTAGTGAGGATCAACAGCATACAACTGCTGATCTCCAAGTTCAAACACAATCACTCGCTTCCAGCGCGAGTGTTTATGCAGTTGATAGGCATGATGGCCTCC
Organism: Triturus cristatus; assembly: GCF_964204655.1. Lineage (NCBI taxonomy): Eukaryota > Metazoa > Chordata > Amphibia > Caudata > Salamandridae > Triturus > Triturus cristatus. Next base: position 405,602,267 of record NC_140583.1, on the reverse strand, counting down.
TGCATCTTCATAGTCCCGCACGCGAGGTTACATATGCGCCCACTTCAGGAGTGCCTAGCACGTCAGTGGAATCAGGCTCAAGGACAGTTGAAAGACCTAGTGTTGGTGAGCGGTCGGGCATACAACTCTCTGCATTGGTGGAATCCACAAAACCTTTGCAAGGGCCGACCGTTCCAAGAGCCTGTTCCGCAAATAGTACTGACAGCGGACGCGTCTCTCCAGGGATGGGGAGCTCATGTACTCCACTACACAGTGCAGGGACTATGGACGACACAACAGAAGAAGATGCACATCAACCTTCTGGAACTGATGGCAATCTTCCTGGCCATGAAGGCATTCAAAGTACATCTGTGCAACAAAGTCGTGTTGATCCGGACGGACAACATGACTGCCATGTACTACATACAGAAGCAGGGAGGAACACACTCTCCACAGTTGTCTCATCTGGCTCAGAGCATGTGGAAGTGGGCCATTCAGAGGAACATGTTCCTCATGGCGGAACACCTCCCTGGCAAGGGCAACCAGATGGCGGATCTGCTCAGCAGACACAGCCACCAGATGCACGAGTGGGAGTTACACCCATCAGTACTCCAACCGTACTTCCAGCAGTGGGGTCATCCAGAGATAGACCTATTCGCGACAAGCGAAAACGCAAAATGCCAAAGCTTCGCCGCCAGATTCCCACATCCGCAGTCGCAGGGCAATGCGATATGGATGAACTGGTCCGGCAGATTTGCGTACGCTTTTCCCCCAGCGCCGCTGATACCGCTGGTGGCTCGCAAACTACGACAACACTCCCTGACACTCGTCCTAGTTGCTCCCACGTGAGCACGCCAGCCGTGGTACACCACCTTCCTCGAACTCTCCGTGGTGCCGCATCAAAGGCTGCGGATCAAACCCGCGCATTTAACGCAGAACCATGGAGAGGTTCAGCACCCAGATCCGCAACAGCTGAACCTGGCGATCTGGCTCCTGAAGTCCTAGAGTTTGGCTATCTCAACCTGCCACCTGACTGTATGGACATCATCAAGGAGGCCAGGAGACCCACTACCAGGGCTTGCTATGCAGCCAAATGGAAAAGGTTCGTCATTTATTGCGGTAATAATGACATCAACCCGCTGGACGCATCCATCCACAACATCATCTGTTACCTCTTACACCTATACCGATGCAATCTGGCGTACACCTCTATACGTGTCCATTTGACCGCAATATCAGCCTACCTGCAAACCAGGCAGCACCTCTCTCTATTCAGAGTGCCTGCCATCAAAGCATTCTTGGAAGGGCTCAAACGGGTCATTCCACCTAGTCACCCACCAGCTCCAATGTGGAACCTCAACTTGGTCCTCACACGCCTGATGGGTCCACCCTTTGAACCTCTACACTCATGCGAGATTCAATTCCTTACCTGGAAAGTGGCCTTCCTAGTAGCGATCACTTCCCTAAGAAGAGTTAGTGAACTCCAGGCACTAACCGTTCAAGAGCCATTTATTCAGGTTCACGCCAACAGGGTCGTACTACGTACCAACCCCAAATTCATGCCCAAGGTAATATCGCAGTTCCACATGAATCAGACTATTGAACTGCCCGTTTTCTTCCAAAACCCACAAACTGTTGCAGAAAGGGCACTACATACACTAGATGTACGGAGGGCCCTCATGTACTACATCGACAGGACTAAACCATTCAGGAAGACAAAACAACTGTTCGTTGCCTTTGCCCCACACCACAAAGGTAACGCCATCTCCAAAGCAGGGATAGCCAGATGGATAGTTAAGTGTATTCAAATCTGTTATCAAAAGGCAAAACGCACATTAACTATTCCACCACGAGCCCACTCAACACGTAAGTTGGGGGCTTCCATGGCCTTCCTAGGAAATATTCCCCTGCATGATATATGCAGAGCAGCCACATGGTCCACTACACACACATTTACAAAACACTATTGTGTAGATGTGCAATCAAAACAGCAGGCAGCTGTAGGACAGGCTGTTCTCAAGACACTTTTTCAGACCGCTGCAGCTGGCACGGGTAGCCGCCGCTAATAGAGGGCACTGCTATGTATTCTATGCACAGATATGAATTCAGCAGCCCACATGCCTCGAACTGAATATGCTACTTACCAGTATGCATCTGTTCTTGGCATGTAGGGCTGCTGACATTCATATCGCCCTCCCTCCTCCCCGGCGCCTGTCGCAGCTGCAGCTCTCAGAATTACTGCAAGCATGGTCATCACTTTCTGTATCTACTCCATCACTGCCACAATGGCGAAAAACAATCTGAGGATGGAGAGGATGCCCATGCGCACTGTAGTCCAGGGGAGGAGTCACCTATCCAAGGATACTTCGAAGACTCTTCCAGGACAACAACGTGCAAACATCCGGACCCAACACTAGGCGGCGATCTATGCACAGATATGAATGTCAGCAGCCCTACATGCCAAGAACAGATGCATACTGGTAAGTAGCATATTCAATATTTTATATATACCTTGTGTCGTTCTCCTTTCGTTTAGTAATTCGAGAGGTTATAATCTGGTAAACCAAGCTGCTTTACACTCCTTCAAGACTTCGCCTGAAGGCTGCTCTCCATAGCTACCACTAGTATAGCTTTCAATAAAGGTTGTCTTTGAACCTATTATCAATAAGGGTTTTTAGGTCTCGCCTGACCCAGCGCATGCGCTGGTCTGGTGAGACTTATTGAGAGGGCTCCAAAAAGTGCTACCAGGCCAACCTAGAGCTACAGTGCATGTGCGCGGGCGCGCTTTACCGCGATTACTCTCACTTTCGCGGCCGCTTTGATGTTTGATCGTGATCGCGATTGCGATCACTTTCACTTTCGCGGCCGCTTGGCCTAGCCAATAGGTCTCGCTTTTGGGACCTTATAAGTATTTAGTTATGCAACTGTTGCATGGCTAAACACTTATAAGGCCCCAAAGGCGAGACCTATTGGCTATGCCAATGCTTGTTTGGACTGGTGCAAGGTGCCCACTATAATTAGTGGACAGCATATGCCAGGCCAACTTCTCACAATGGACGCCCATCTGCCTCCAGAAAGGGCACTCGGGGGCCACTGGGCCGCTGGCAGTATCCGAACAACGCAGAAACCACCCAAATCGGCCCCCATACTGCTCAAAAACCAGCCCACAGCTGGAACTGGACACGAGCACCTCGGGCATTGCCCAAGTGCCCGCATTACCAATCCGACCCTGACAAAAAGTCATCTTGTTTCCAGATGACCCTGAAGAGATAGCATCTGTATCTGCACAATTAAAGATGCAAACAGTGATGTCGTGGGGTTGGCCCCTGGGGGGGCACCCAGCTCCAATGACCATGCCACTGATGACAAAAGAGATTAACGTCTTAAATTCCTCTTGAATCACCTAGCCATCAAATCGTAAATCATTGTTTGTGCCTAGTTTCTAAAAGATGCAGTATCCTTCGGCCTTGAATTTGCAGGTCTGTGAAACTTACATTGTAGAAAATGAACTGGTTAATGTGATAAATTTATAGTAAAGCAAATACTTCAAACATTGCTCATCCTAATATATTTCTCTGTTCCTAGGTATTCAAAATCATTATGATTTTACAAAGCCCTTTGTTTTACCCACCTAATTTACACCTAGTATTTAGCTGTTTTGCCTTCGACCAATCATTCCCATAACTCAAATGCCTGTAAGTCTTTCTTATTTTTAACAGCTTTTTTTAGGTTTTACTAGGTAATACGTCGAATATAATTGTAATGTTAATAACCACCCAAAATATCCATCAAACATAATGTAAAATAGATATGCAATTAACTCTGTTCCAAACAAATGTATACAGAACTCTGAAGGAAAACAACTAAGGTGTGGCAAGGTCATAAAGTTAAAATACCTGCCGTAGGACACAAATGGCTGCACTCCTTTCAATTTATCTTCCCTCTTCATGTTTTTATTCTTCATATATTTTATGAACGCAATTTGAACTGAATTTACTGCTAAATTGACCCTGTTTTTCTTAGTGATTTAATTTGTCAGTGTACTCAACATTGCTTCTTTAATTGCCTTACACTTTTACTTTAAATTGCTTACCACCTGAGCCTCCGCCACTGGCAATATGGAATACTGAAATGCAGGCATCATTACTGTTATCCAGGAACATAGAGCGGGCTGAATGTTAATGAATGTTGTCTGAAAGTAACATTAAAAAAAACACTTAACAGATTTTCTGTCAAAAAAAGGTTTGTAAAGACTTTGGTCCCATGGGGAAATGCCTAGTGGAGTAAACAGTCAGCACAGCCCTTTCCAGTGTATACCTCACAGTCCCTTTATTTAATAAAATCTTTGAGAAAGAGTTCGAAGGAGCACAAAGAGAATCAAGCAGGAATCCATATTTAACTGTTTTTGTGATTTATCGTTGCCTTAATACATTGTTCTCTTGTAATTGTAAATCCTGACCACACCTTCGAGACAGAAGTGAATGTGTCTAGGCTATTTGTAAACAAGGGCAGCTACTAGCTGTAGTGAACTGGGTCAGAGGGCACTAGGACCCTGCATCCGAATGTTGGGAGGGGTCAGCAACCAGACACCACTTCCGTTCAGGGAGTGGCAGGGCATTCTACTGATATGAGGGCACAGAGACAGGCGTGCATGTGGGCACAGGAACGAAGAAGGGCAATAAAGCATTGTAAGCCACATACCTGTCTCTGGCGATGAAGGTGGGATTTTAAGTCGCCACCAGAAGCGCGTGCCCCTGCAACATCGAAATGAAGCCAGGAGCCCACCCTGGTCTACCTACTACAAGGAGCGGAAACGTGACGTCGGGAGTCCACCCCGGTCGCGAGGAAACAAAACCAGGAGCCTATCCTGTTCTGTCGTGCCCCCAAAAGAAAAAACGCAAAATCGGGAGCCCACCCCGATCGCGAGGAGAGTGGAGCCAGGAGCCCACCCTTGTCCGGGTGACTACAGCGACATCGGGAGCCCGCCCCGGCCATATCAAGAAAAGAAGGTGAGCAGGAAAAGGGCGGTGCACCTAGCTGTGACCACAGCCGACTGGCGACTGAAAATACAGTCTGAGCATCCCGTGTGTAGATTTCAAGCTGAAATCTCGCAAGAGCTCCGTGGCTATCTTGAAGTCAGGCGGGAAAGCCAATAGGAAGCTGAGGAAGACCCGGTTGCCATCTTAAGGTCAAGCCATTGAAAACAGCAAATCTCACTGAGCAGAAATCTCGGTGGCAATTTTGGAGTCAGGCGGGAGAGTCAATAAGGGGCTGAAGAAAGCCAGGCGGCCATTTTGAAGTCAGGCAACACAAAAGAAAGCCAAAAGGAGATAAGGGGAGAAACAAAAATTACAACAGCAAAAGGTGAAATAAAGGAAAAATAAAAAGAAATTACAAGAAAAAAAGTTGAAAGAAAGGAAATTAAATACAGAAAAAGAAGAAAACACACAACAAAATGACAGAAGACGTAAGTGACAAGAATAGCGCAAACGCAATTTTCCGCAGACCACTACCGCTCAGCTTGTCAGAACCACAAACAGGTATTCGGTGGGAAAGATGGATAATGCAATTTGAACGATACATGCATGCCACATATTCCTAAACTTCGTAGGTGATGAGATTGAGGACCTGCTAATAACATTTTCCCGAGATCAAACAGCAACATACAAGGGACTGATAAAGTGTCTCACAGACCAATTTGACCTGCAAAGAAATGTAGATCTCGAGAGGTACATGTTCAACACCGCGTGTCAACTAGCAGAGGAGTCCCGCGACGATTTTGCAACCAAATTGTGGAAACGAGTAACATATTGCGAATTCGACAAGTTTGACAACGTACAAGCGATACGACCGCACATCATTGAAGTTTGTCAGTCAGTGGAGTTCTGCGCACAAATTCTGAAGGAACCGTTCTCGCTCGAGAAAATACTGACCATGGCCCAAGCAGAGGCCAGAGCAACAACACAAGTAAGACAGATGGAACTGGGAAAGGCAAGAAGAGTGGAACAAGCGAATCGCGTAGCTTGGAATGTCAAGAAGTGAGACAACACACCGCCACCAAGAAAGAAGCAAGAAAGAACGTGCTATTGATGCAGACTTGAATTTCCACATACCAGCTTGTGCCCGGCAGTGGGCCACAGATGCAGAAAATGCAACAGAGAAAACCACTTCGCAAGCGCCTTCATGAGTGGACAATTTAAAAGTGAGGAAGGAAGACCAGCAAGACCACGGACAGTGACGAGCAGATACGCAAGGCACATGGAAAAAGAAAATCGCAGTCCCTCAGCTAAATTGGATGGAGCAACTGCGCCAGAGGCTGTGGAACAACTGTATCTGATGTCAGATGCCCCAGCGGAAGACCGCACGCCAGAACACATTCATCTCGTAGAAAAACATCAGATAAAGAAAACAGCGACAGTGAACATTGAAGCAGAAAAACACAGCACAAGCTTCGTATTAGATAGTGGAGCTACATGCAACATCATATGCATGTCAGAATATGAAACGATGAGGGTGAAATCGCCACTATCACTGTCTACTGTTGATGTATTCACCTGGGGCTCAAGATAACCAGTAGTGAACATGGGGAAGTTCACAGAGACATTAACTTACAAAGAAAGGTCAAGCAAAGAGCAAATACATGTACTACAAGGGTCTCCTAGCAATGGCCTACGACATGTCAGAAAGACAGAACATTCTGAGAGAACATCCGGCCATACTACAAGGGCTGGGCAAACTAAAAGAAGAGCAAATAACACTGCATATCAATGAAGCGATAAAACCTGTGGCCCAACATCACCGAAGTGTGCCCATATATCTGCAACCACAGGTAGAAGAAGAAATACAAAGCCTGCTGGCCCAGGATGTCATAGAGCCAGCCGACAGAACAACTCCCTGGGTGTCTCCAATAGTAGCAGTGCCAAAGAAGAACACCTCAAAGATTCGCATATGCGTTGACATGAGAGTACCAAACACGGCAATTGAGAGGGAAAGGCAACCTGGACCTCATCTAAATGACATGATCAGCTGTCTCACTGGCGCATGCTGATTTTCAAAGCTAGACCTGTGCAAAGGATACCATCAACTGGAGTTTGACCCGCAATCACGGTACATCACTACCTTCTCCACTCACATGGGTCTTTTTCGCTACAAACGACTCAGCTTTGGAATATCATCAGCAGCAGAGATATTTCAAGAGATCATAAGGCAAGTAATAAGGCCGGAGAAAAACAGCTTGAACTACAGTGATGACATCCTGGTGTTCGGCCGTTCAGATGAGCAACACGGCAAGGCCCTACGTGAGGTCTGCAACCAGTTGGAACAAGCAGGCGTAACTCTAAATGAAGACAAGTGCGATCTGGGGAGAAATGAACTCGAATTTTTTTGGGCACATCTTTTCAAAAAAAAGAATGAGGCCGGACCCCAGCAAAGTGGAGACACTGGAAAAGGCAAGACCTCCAACAAAAGTATCGGAAGTGAGGTCATTTCTTGGTCTAGCAAGCTACTGTGCACGCTACAAAGATTTTGCCACAGTGAGCACACCTCTTCGGGACTTAACAAAGCAGGGTCAGAAATTTCTCTGGACACATGAATGCATTTGAGGCCAATAGACAATCAGTAATGGCTGTAGATCATCTTGCCTATTTCGACCCATCGCTGTGCACTGATCTCACTATGGACGCTAGCCCCGTAGGGTTAGGAGCAATCCTAGCACAACACATGCTTGGAAGAGATTCGCCCAGGAAAATTGCTTCATATGCGAGCAAAAGTTTGTCTGACATCGAAAGGGCATACTCCCAGCCTGAGAAGGAAAGCCTAGCAGTTTTATGGGCGTGTGAACACTACCACGTGTTGATCTATGGGAAACCATTTACCATTGTGACAGACCATCAGGCCCTAGTGACAATATATGGAAATCCGAATGCAGAGATACCGCCACGCATTGAACGATGGGGAATAAAACTGGTGGATTATGATTTCAAGATTGTGCACAGGCCGGGAAAGGAACACAACCCAGCTGACTACATGTCACGACATCCCCTACCGCAGGCACTAGAGAACACATCAATGGCAGAGGAATACCACAATTTTGTGTTAAGGCAGAACACCCCTGTGAGAAGTTGGCCTGATGTATGATGTCACTAGTTCTAGTGTACACCTTATGTCAGTCCAAACAACCCTTATGGTGATTGGTTGTAAAGTCAACCTTATAGACCAGCTATCCTACTGGTAGCATGGACAAGAGCAGTCTTAGGCTAAACTCTGAATGGCATGTGAAGCCAGCTGTGATACCATGTATAATCCCTTGAATACCAAATGAAAGGACACCACAACAGATATATATATAAAATAAAGTGTATTTATTCTAGTCGAACCCTCAGCACTCTTTATGAGATTCGAGGTAAGTACAACACAGTCTTATTCAAGCATACATTAAGTCACACAGGTAAGTAATACAGTTAGGCCCTAGGGGCCACGCAAACCATATACTAAAGAAGTGGTATAAGGACCACTGTCACGGAAATAGAATAGGCCTAGGCCTAGGGAATCGCTGGGGCTACACTACACTACCAACAGTTAGGAAGTGGGAGGCCCACGGGATTCAGGTGCAGAGTGGAAACACTCACGCGTAATGCGTATAATCGATAGAAATAGTACAGTTCTGAAATAAGCAGTTTTAGGACACTTCTGGAGTAGCTAGAAAGTCGAGACTCGGAAACTAGACCCTAGGATAGTCACGACCCTTGGGAGCACCGAAGTACCCAAGTTACCTAGCCCACAGGCTGCGGGTGCATAGGTGTGAACTTGCGTCGGGTTTCGTCGTGGACTTCTATGGATGCCTGAAGGAAAGTTGCTGACAGGCAGTCAGTGCAGAGTGTCCGGTGGATCCCATGGCCGGGATCAAGAAGGAACGGTACCTGCAAGCAGAAGGGACAGAGTCAAGGTCACTAGCCAGTGACCACGTGGAACCAGGAAGGAACCAGGCGATGTCGTGAAGATTGCAGGTGAAGGGTGAAGCTTGTCGCAGCAGCCACGGGTACCAGGAGACGTCGAGGACGACCAGGAGGCGAGCTGTCCCACGAAGGCTCTTTCTGTCGGCGGCTTCGAAGTCGAACTAGTACTCATCAAGCCTTGGCAAGCGGAACCCACGAAGAATGGGGGACTTGCTTCTGGTGCAGACCAGGAAGGTCTGGGGTGCTTCTCTTTTGCAAAGAAGCGGGAGCCAGTCTGGAGGAGCCAAACCAGCAGTGAAGATTTAAAGGTGTGTCGTCACAAAGGCCGGTAGCCAACGGGCAAGCAACCGGACAGACGTGGCAAGCAGGAAAATGCAAAAGGGCCCCACGCAGGACTCGTGTGGGGGGCTGATCTTCGGTGCAGATGGTGCTTGGGGTTGGGGCTTCTCAATCCCCGGTGCACGACTTCGAGGGTGCCTCAGAAGCTGCGCTGGAAGATACTCGCCACTTTTCCCAGGTAGCCGGTCCCACGTCTCTCGTCGCCTCCACGGATCTCAGCTCGGATGTGGATGTGGATCAGGGTCGGAGAAGTCTGGAAGTCAAGGCTCTGGTCGGGCTCTGCAGTCGGTCCCTCGTAGAACTTCAGCAATGCAAAGGGTAAGTCTCTTGATGGTGCCTGTTTGCACAGGGTAGCCACTCCTTGGCCACAAGGGAGATTCTTCAGTCTTCTTCTTTCGTCGAATGTCGAAGGTCCAGAGTTTCTGTTCAAGTTGCAGGTTCAGGATAATCTAATTTAGCAGGGACCAACTAGCTACTAATATACTGGGCTAGTGGGCTGGGCTACCTGCAAGGTCCCTCCTATGGGTGGGACCAGGAAGGGGAGTGGCTACACCCCCTTTCCTTTGTCCAGTTTTGCGCCAGAGCTGAGGCTGGAGTGCCCCAGCACCGGTTTGAACTGGAATATGCATGGAGCACCTTGTGTGCCCGAGGCATGTCTCATTCCTTTCAGCCCTCCCTGCCCCAATACACTAAAGTCTGTCTGGGGAGGTGCTAGCACCTCCCCAAGCAGGAAACCTATTGTCCAGGCCTCCCTGGCTGGGAGGGCTCCCAGCAGCAGGAGGTCAGACTCGTGTCTGTGGCAGCAGCATCCATTTTGTGATGCTGAGGCTTAGGTCAGAGTTAAACAGCAAAGTAGGATTTTAACATGTCTCTCCCTCTAGAAGGGGGGAATAATATCCTCATCACCAGAAATGGTATGGGGGTATTATTCCAAAGTGCTAGACACCTTACACGACATGTTTTGATACAGCCAAACCATAGTTACCATAACCGTTTAAGATTATAAGGCACTTTAAGAGTATATGGTAGGCTATATCATAGAACAGCTATAAGGACATGGTTCCGAAAGCTGCAGACAGGCTCAGCTCATGCTAGAGCACCATCTCACATGTTACCAAGCACTCTGCCTCCAGGATTGTTAAGGCCTGCCATAGGAGTGGCTGATAGGTACACATGTGTCTATTTTAAGGGTAGATATAGGTATACTATATCTAAGCAAGGGGTGATTACACAACCTTGCCCCAGCTGGGTGATCAGCCAGTTGTGTCTGATTGGAAGGCCAGACCAGGGGTGGCATAATACATGCTGCAGCCCCTGGGAGGCCTAGGGTACACCTATGCCCTGGGTACCTAGGGTACACTGTACAGGGTCCAATAAGGTGATCCTTACCAATTGTGTATGTACCTAGGGTACATGGAGTCCATTTTAAAGAGAGAGCAGACAGCCTGAGACCCTGAATGGCAGGATCTCAGGCCAACTAAGTTGAAAAACCAAGTAGACACTAGGCAAAAAGTTGGGGGTAACCATAGTCAGATATCCACCTTCCTACAACCCCTGCACCAATAACAATCGCAGAGCTAGAACAAGAGACAGCGAAGGATGCCACAATACAAGCAGTCAACATGACAATACGACAGCAAAGATGGAGACACGTAACCCGCAACAGCACCATGGGGGAAGGAGTTAACAGGGAAGAAATGCTGGCATTCGATAACATACACAAATAACTCTTAGAGACAGAAAAAGGAATCCTACTGTGAGGAACAAGGATAGTCATGCCAAATGCCCTACGTTGGCAGACTGTAAACTTGGCACATGAGTCCCACAGAGGCATGGTAGCAACGAAAAAGATGCTACGGGATAAAGTATGGTTCCCAGGCCTGGATCGACTGGTGGAGAACACTATCCTAAACTGTCCCCTGTTCCAAATAACAGGATGACCAGCAAAGCCAGAACAACTACAGATGTCGGAGCTTCCACTGGTAGGGTGGACAACGATGGCAGCAGACTTCCATGGGCCATTGGACACAGGCAATTACTTGCTAGTGGTCATTGATGAATACTCCAGATTTTCCATAGTGCGACACGTCTCGTCAACATCAGCGACCGTGACGTTGTCGATACTTGATGATATATTTGCAACCTGGGATTCCCCACAAACAGGCATTCACCACCGGACAATAACTCCTCTGTGGCCACAAGCAAACCGCATGGTGGAGAGGTTCATGTGGAACATAAAGAAAGCAGTCCGAAGAGCAAAGCTAGCGCAGATCTCCATAGAACAAGCACTCTGTCAAATACTAAGAGACTATCGAAACACCCCCCACAGCTCCACGGGACGATGTCCAGCAGAACTAGTGCTAGGAAGGACAAGCAGGACAAGATTGCCCTAACTGAAAGCAAATGTGCCACCAGAGGACAACATCACTGCAGTAAGAGACCAGGAAGCGAAAAACAAGATGAAAGTCTATGCGGACGCCAGGAGACATGCCACTCCATCGCACCTGAAGCAAGGGGACTCAATGTTGGTGCGGCAGTCAAGAAAATCAGTCAGGCCATTGTCAGATGAACCACTGACAATAATAAACATCAAGGGGCCAATGATAACAGCTGCATAGGGCCCCTACCGGATCACCAGAAATAGTCCTCACTTCAAGGGACTAGAGACATTGGATAAAGACGGAGGAGACACAGCAGCAAAGAACAACGAAACACATGGAAAAGAGTTATGGACAGCGAGGGAAGAAGGACACACCACGGTGAGAGGAAAGAAGAGAGATCACAGAAAAACGAAGGAGCATGTCTAAGAAGAGTGAGCAAAAGCCCAAAAAGACTGATTGAGGAAATGTAACGATGGGGATCTCTCTCTCTCTCTCTCTCTCTCTCTGTCTCTCTGTCTCTCTGTCTCTCTGTCTCTCTGTCTCTCTGTCTCTCTCTCCCTCCCTCTCCCTTTCTCCCTCTTCCTCTCTCCCTTTCTCCCTCTCTTCCTCTCTCCCTCTTTCCCTCTCTCCCTCTCTCTCTTCCTCTCTCTCTCTCTTCCTCTCTCTCTCTCCTCCCTCTCTCTCTCCTCTCTCTCTCTCTCTCTCTCTCTCTCTCTCTCTCTCTTTCTCCCGTCATTTGCTTTCCACAAAGGGGGAGATGTAGTGAACTGGGTTAGAGGGCACTAGGACCCTTCACCCGAATGTTGGGAGGGGTCAGCAAGTGGACACCACTTACGGTCAGGGAGTGGGGAGGGCATTCTAAGGACACAAGGGCACAGGAACAGATGTGCATGTGGGCACAGGAACGAAGAAGAGCAATAAAGCATTGTAAGCCATATACCTGACTTTGCGTGACGACACAACACTAGCATTTGCCAATCAAGTCATAATTCTAAAAAACTGAGTTAGAAGCTTAGCTTGGGAGTTAAGTTACAGCAAATGCGAGCCATCATGACCGGAAAGTAAAATGTTTGATTTTTTTCAAAGGTAGTTCCGTGTTCCACTTTTGTCCCATCAGCAAGACCTTTCAAAATTGGCCAGATGTTTTATACTGTTCTTTAATGACGTAGGTGAAAAAACACTTTGGACTTCATTTTGTTTCAACATTTAATGAAATATGTTACAGAACTGTTATTTTGATCAGGTTGTAGTGTATTTTTTGAATATTCAAATTAAATGTATCTCATTTGGTTATATATGTAAAATCATAGCGTACAAATAAACAAAGTTTCTTAACCCTTTGTTTTCTAGGTTTCATTCTCTACTCGGATTCCAGTTGCTTTTCCTTCCGGTGATGCAAGCTCCCTCAGTAAAAACATTTTGATGTATGCTGCCACTTCTGTGCAAGAGAATTTCTCTTCGAGCATTTCCTCACACATTTCAGTGGATAAAAAATCAAGCACCCCTGAAAGCCCAGCAACTGTTCCTGTGGTTTCTCCTTCAGTGATGATGATTTCAAAACACATTGATGGGTCTCTTAATCAGTGGGCAGTCACATTTGCTGATAAATCTTCATTCACAACAGTTCTCACTGTATCACACAAATTTCGATACTGTGGACACCGATTCCATCTCAATGATTTGGCTTGCCACTCCGTTTTGCCACTGTTGCTCACGTCATCACATCACAATGCCTTATTAACTCCTGAATCAGAACTTTCCTGGGATTCTGACAGTTATAATAGAATTATGGACCCTGTCAAGCATTTTAAAGGCTCCTCTAGGCAACATTTCCGAAATGCAGCTACACGAACGTTTCATGATCCCAATGCAATATACAGTGAGCTCATTCTGTGGCGTGTGGACCCAATCGGACCCTTGTCATACAGCGGAGGTGTGTCGGAATTGGCTCGAATTAACTCACTGCATACTTCAGCTTTCTCAAACGTTGCCTGGCTTCCAACTCTTATTCCCAGCTACTGCCTAGGTAAGAGGTTTTAATTACGAACTTGTATCAAAATTAACTAGTTTTAGCATTGCCTGTTAGCCAGCATCATGCATACCTATATGTGATGCACCTCACGCCGTGCACAGTGATATTATCAATGATCTCAAATAACATGTCATGAATTAAGTAATATGTAGGATAATTAGCAGTGCATGGTGAGGGCATGAGCTATGGTTACCTTAGGGCACGAGTTATAGTTACTTGAGATAACTCTAACTATAACTGGTGAATTTTAGTGGTTTTTAGAGTTTAAAATTGAACACTTCACCGAACTGTAATGTTACTTTAACCTTAGTTTTTTTAGTGAATTTCTACATTTTTTTTTTAATGTAAAGTAATATTTAATTCCTAAACGGCCTAGCTTGTGCCAGTCTCACGAATGCACCCAAACCAAGCTGTGCACAGCTTTTGGCAGTGTGCAGTTGGGGGTTGGCTATAAGGCCAAGCCCGTGGCCAGGCCCTGTGGCTCATCTCCCTCCCATACCCCCCAAAAGGCATCCAACCCCACACCGTGCACTGCCTTTGGCCGTTTGCAGTAGAGGGTTGCCCACAAAGCCTGGCACTGGGGACTCCAGGGCTGCATTTTTTATTTTTTTAAAGAGAAGGGTTTGTGTGCTCCCCTCCCAGAATCTCCTTAGGCCCTGGGAACCCCAACCCCTAGGGCCACTATTAAAATCTAAAGGGGAAGGGGGGCCATCTGGCCCCCCTCCCCAAGCTTTGGGGACCCATTCCCCTACTAACTAAGGGGAGGGGGCATGCACCCACTTCCCCGGCTGATTTTTGCTCAGAATACCCGATCCTCTGATAGATTTATTTGGGGGGAGGGGGCACGTGGCTCCCCTCCCTCGGCTGAATTTGTCCCCGGGGAACTCATCCCCCGAAGGTATGTGCCCCACTCCCCAGGCAGATTTTGACCCAGGGGACCCAATATCCAGGGCCTGACAATATATTTATGGAGTAATAGACATACAGCCTCCCTCCCTGTGCCGATTTTGAGACCGGGGACCGCATCCCCCAGGGCTCTGTCACCAGAGTGGGTGCCCTGGTTCCTACCCAGGGAAACCACCAAACTATTGTTGGGGGCTGCGGGGGGAGCTCCACACCCCCAGCCGGCTTTCCGCCTCCAGCAGGAGCCAGCATTGCTCCTGCCTGCAGGGTGCAGTTAGAAATGCTGCTCCCTGTAGGTGGGAGCTATCTTTTTATTGACTTTCCTGCCTGCTTCCTTATAGTGACAGAAACAGATAAAGTCCGCTCTCAGTGGGCAGCAGCATTTTTCATGCTCTTGCATGCTGGAAGCGGCCTTGGTGTTTTCTCCTGCATGGCGGAAGATTTAAAATTGCTTCCATGATGTGACAGCAAACACAGGTTTCCCTGCCCAGTCGTGCTTGCAGGAAAATCGTTATGTCTTGGGGGTGTTCACCATGGGAGATAGCACAAGCTGGCCCTGAGGGAGGGGGGTCCCCAGGGCCATTAATGGCTTGGGAGGGGGCATGTGCAGCCCCCTCCCATTTCATATACAAACTTGTCCCAGGGGATTGGGTCCCCTGGGCCAAACAAGGCTCGAGGCCACACAACCTCCCACCCCCTTTACATATACCGCCGGGCCTGGGGGATGGCATCCCGGTTGCCTATATTGGCCCATGGAGGGCGGCTGCGTGCCCCCCCTTTGTATGGCTGGGCCCAGGAGATGGAGCCCTCGGGGCCAAAAATGGTCTGTGGAAACATATATCAGTGAATCATTAATATGCATTGTTATAGAGATATTGAGATTTTGATAAATGTTTATATGGAGTTATTTATACAGTGAGTTATCTATGTTGATGGTACGAATTAATTATATAGTTTTTTTTTATATAATGTGGTGGTGGCTATTAAATTCCTGCTTTTGCTGTCTGCTTTCGCGATGTAATCGCGGGGATAACGATTACCAGCATCTGAAAGGAACACGTTAGTTAGATTCCTCACCTTAGAATATCCCCAGGTGTCAGGCTGGATCCGGAAAGATTTTTCGTCAGCAATACCCTTGCGCATCGCTAGGCATCGTCTGCGGGTCCGTCGGCGGCGTCGTGATCGCCGGGATGACATCGTCGGAGTACTTAGACGCCGCCCTCGCGCGCTGACGTCAGGTCTTCTTTTTTCCGCGCCAGTAAGCGCCGATCCGGGAAGAGCATACCCTTTTAGTCACCTTTTGAATAAACTTTTTTGAACTCTTTTGGTTCCATTCTTCGTCGACCTCGACTCTGGTGCCGGTAGGGATGCCTGGCTTCAAAGCTTGTGACTCCTGTCACCGACTGATGTCGCTCACGGACCACCACCGCCGATACCTCTATTGCCTTGGGGCCGACCACGATGCCGAGTCGTGCCTCGACTGCCGGGCCTTGACTTCGAAGGCTAGGCGGGTGTGGTCCCGCAAGCTGCTCGAGTTCCGGCAGTTGGCTCCGCGCCGTTCAAGGTCCCGGTTGAGGAGGAGGTCGAGGGACCAGTCGCGGAGCCGCAGCCATCACCGCTCGTCCGAGTCCAAGTCTTCGCGATCCGGTAAGCCGAAGCACAGCAAGAAGTCGAAGAGGCGACATCGCTTTTCGGGCTCCCTTCGCCGGTCGCGCGACTCGGCTGAGGGTTCGGGTGGCACCACCTGCGCGGCTCCGTCATAGCCGCAGCAGTCCCGTCCGACCCCATACCCTCCGGTCCCTGGGTCTGACGCGACACCGGCAGAGGTCAGTGCCTTCCTCATGGCCATGAGGAATCTGGCTCCGCCTTCGGGCCCCGCAGGCTCGACTGGGAGGCCTAGAGAGCCGGCGGGTCCGGCCCGGCGCCGTCGTCTACTCCGTTCCCGAGGCTGCAGGTCCCCGAGGGATCCAGGCCTGGATCCCAGTCGGCGCCGGTCGACCTCACGACCCCTCCGCCGACTCCTCTGGTTCCGCCCCCGGCACCGCCTTCAGACAACGCCGTTCCCCGGTTTAGTCCCGGTCCGGGCCCGGTGTCGGAGCGGCGCTGCACTCGTCTCCGATAGGTGGCAATTTCATCTTCCGCCCGGCTCCGATCATTCCACCTGTATACCCGGAATCAGATGACGGTGACGACTGGGAGGGGTCTGAGGACCCTCCGGCCTGACAGGGCCAGTAATCTCAGGACTGGGCAGACGAACTGGGGGATGCCAGTGGTCTTGACACCTCCCCTGACACTGGCTTCATCTCTCTTTCGACCGTGGCTTCGGAGGAAGGTGCTACATTTTCTTTGGTGCTGCGCAAGGCGGCCGAAGCCCTTTGGCTGGAGCTGCCTGCTGTGGCCGTGAGGACTAACCTCCTGACTGAAGTGCTCCAACCGTCAGCAAGCTCCTCGGAGCCTCTGCTACAGTTCAATGAAGCACTGGTTAACGTTCTGAAGGGCACCTGGTCCAAGCCCTCCACAGTTCCTCCTGTGGACCGGAACGTGGCCCGGCGCCACCGCCCTGCACCGGGCGACCCCAGTTTTCTGTCCCAACACCCCACGCCCGAGAGCCTGGTCATCCAGGCCTCTACTTCCCAGACCTCCTTCCCGTCCTCTCCCCCGGATCGGGAATCCAAACGGCTGGAACAGTTTGGGAAGAAACTGTTCTCCTCCCTTAGTTTGGGGTTGCGGTCTATCAACACCGCGTGTCTTTTGGACCGTTATTCCCACTCCCTGTGGGAGACGGTGGAGGACGTGCTGACCCAGTGTCTGGAGGAGGCCCGGACACGGCTCACCCAGGCTCATGCCGAGGGGCGGGATGCAGCACGGCATGCAATCCGATGTGGACTGGACACAACGGACTCGCTGGGCAGGGCAATGTCGACCATGGTGGCGCTTCGTCGCCACGCCTGGCTGCGGTCCACGAGTTTTTCCAGGGATGTCCATTGCACCCTCATGGACATGCCCTTCGATGGCAGTCGCCTTTTTGGCGACAAACCGGATAGTGTGCTGGAGCGCTTTAAGGACTCCAGGGCTATGGCCAAGTCCTTGGGCCTCTCGGCCCGCGCCCGCAAACTTCCGGTTTTCGCCCCTTTCGTGGCCAAGGAAGGGGTGCCCCCTCACGTCCACCTAGCCACAGGCCACAGAACCAACCTCCACGCGGTCGCAGACGTGGCTTCCGCCGAGGCGGTACAGGGGGACAACGTGCCGGTCCGTCCACATCTACCCCAGCAGCATCCGCCTCAAAGCCCTCTTAGTCCGAGCTTTCAGGCCCATTTCACGCCAGTGGGAGAAATAGTTCGCCATCACCTGCTCCACTGTCGTACCATCACATCGGACAGGTGGGTGCTGCAGATCGTTCAAAGGGGCTACTCCCTCCCCTTCGAGGCGACCCCTCCAGCCATGCCACCGAATTTCAGGGGATCACTTGCAACGTCTGCAAGAGGAAGTTACGGCCCTCTTGGCCAAGGGGGCCATCGAGCGCGTTCCTGGTCCAGAAGTAGGTTGTGGTTGTTATTCCTACTACTTTCTGGTTCCCAAGAAGGGCAAAGGGGGCCTACGCCCTATCTTGGACCTCAGGAGCGTCAACGCCTTCCTCCGAAAGGAGAAGTTCAAGATGCTCACCTTGGCTCAGGTTCTGGCTACCCTAGACCCTGGAGACTGGGTGGTAGTGTTGGACTTGCAGGACGCTTATTTCCACATCCCCGTCCTGCCGGCCCACCGGCGTTACCTGCGGTCCACAGTGGTCCAAGAGCATTTTCAAATTACCGTGCTCCCCTTCGGCCTCACCAGTGCCCCTCGGGTGTTCACTAAAGTGATGGCGGTGGTCGCAGCTCATCTGCGCAGATTGGGGGTTCCAGTCTTCCCCTATCTCGACGACTGGTTGTTGAAGGCGGGCTCGCCCCAGGCAGTCGTCTCCCACCTCCAGACTATGGCCGACCTCTTGCATTTGCTGGGGTTCTCCATCAATGTGCCGAAGTCGCCTCTGAGTCCCTCCCAGAAGCTCCTCTTCATCTGAGCGGTTCTGGACTCTGCGCACTTCCGGACCTATCCTCCCGAACAGCGGGTCCGGGATATTCAGGCGCTGATTCCCGTCTTTCGGCCTCTATCCCGGGTTTCGGTCAGGTTGGTGCTGCGGCTTCTGGGTCTGATGGCCTCCTACATCCTGTTGGTGCATCACGCCAGATGGCGAATGCGGGCTCTGCAGTGGGACCTGAAGTTTCAGTGGGCCCAACATCGGGGCAACCTGTCCGACCACGTCCTGATCTCGGAGGGCACTGCGAGACAGTTGCAGTGGTGGCTCACGGACTGCGATTGGGTCAGTGGCTGATCCCTCTCCCTACCCCAACTGGAGCACGTAGTAGTGACGGATGCGTCCCTCCTTGGATGGGGGGGCCACATGGTAGAGGCGGAGATCAGAGGCCTCTGGTCTCTGGCGGAGTCTCGGCTCCATATCAACCTTCTGGAGCTGATGGCGATCCGACTTGCATGGAAGGCATTCCTTCCCTCTGTCCGGGGAAGTGTAGTGCAGGTGTTCACGGACAACACCACCGCCATGTGGTATTGCAACAAACAGGGCGGGGTGGGGTCGTGGACCCTTTGTCAGGAGGCTCTGTGCCTCTGGACATGGCTCGAACATCAGGGCATCACCCTGGTGGTTCAACATCTGGCGGGCTCTCTGAACGCCAGAGCAGACGAACTCAGCATCACGAATGGCTTCTAAACTCGGATGTGGCGCAAGGCCTCTTTCGGCAGTGGGGAGATCCTTGGTTAGATCTATTCGCCACCGAAGAGAACGCGCAATGTCAGCAGTTCTGCGCGTTGGAGTTTCCAAAGCGGCATTCGCTCGGGGACGCCTTTCGTAACGAGTGGAGTTGCGGTCTGTTGTGCGCCTTTCCGCCTATACCACTTCTGCCCAGAGTGCTGAAGAAGATCAGGCGTGACCGGTCCCAAGTCATCTTGGTGGCTCCGGATTGGGCACGAAGATACTGGTATCCCAAACTACTCAGTCTGTCGGTCGATCCCCCGATACGACTGCCTCTTCAGGAGTTCCTTCTGTCGCAGCAGCAGGGGACGGTCCTCCACCCGAACCTGTCCAGCCTCCACCTCCATGCGTGGAGATTGAGCAGCGGCAGTTGATGCCATTTGACTTGCCTCCTGCAGTCTGTGATGTTATTCTGGCAGCCAGACGTCCCTCCACAAAATCGGTATACGCCTTCAGGTGGAACAAATTTGTGGCATGGTGCACAGCAAAGGCTGTGGATCCCCTTTCCGCCCCTCTTTCTGACGTTCTCCGCTTTCTTCTTTCCATGGCCCAGCAGGGCTCTGCTCTGGGCACCCTTAAAGGTTATCTTTCAGCTATTTCTGCTTTCTTACGGCTTCCTGATCAGCCTTCTCTTTTAAAATCATCTGTTTCTCGCTTCTTTAAGGGCATTACTCACATGTTTCCTCCTGTCCCTTTCGTAATGCCTCAGTGGTATTTGAATCTGGTATTGACGTTTCTGATGAGCGCTCCCTTTGAGCCACTTCATAATTGTCCCCTTCGTCTGTTGACGCTTAAGACTGCTTTCCTGGTTGCCATCACCTCGGCTAGACGGGCGAGTGAGCTCTGGCTCTCTCTTCTAAGCCTCCTTTTCTTTCTGTCCATCCGGACAAAGTTGTTCTCAGGACTCGTCCTTCCATTCTCCTTAAGGTAGTGACTGCCTTTCACATCGGACAGTCTGTTACGCTGCCCACCTTCTTTCCGCCTCCGCATCCCTCGAAAGAGGAAGAGAGGCTCCACCGTCTGGACCCAAAACGGGCGCTGTCCTTCTATCTGGACCGCACCAAAGAGTTCCGGGTGGATGACCAACTCTTTGTTGGCTAAGTGGGCGCTAAGAAGGGGCGGGTGGTGCACAAGCGAATCATCTCTCGGTGGTTCATTTTGTGTATCAAGGCCTGTTACTCCTTAGCTAAAAAGGAACCTCCTGTAGGGCTGAGGGCCCATTCCACTCGGGCCACAGCGGCGACCATTGCCCTGGGCGGGGGAGTCCCCTTGCAGGACATTTGTCAGGCAGCAACATGGGCCTCGCTGCACACGTTTGCCAAACACTATTGCCTGGACAGCCAAGTCCGGAGAGACGGCTTCTTTGGCCGTTCTGTTCTCCAGGACTTTCTGGTGTGATCTTGATTCGCAGACCCACCACCGGGGTTGGTATTGCTGGGGTATCTATTCTAAGGGGAGGAATCTAACTAACGTGTTTCTTTCAGATGAACAAGTTACTTACCTTCGGTAACAATATATTTGTAAGAAACATTAGTTAGTTAGATTTCTCACCGACCCACCCATCCTCCCCGTTCTGCGAACCGATATCTGGGGTTGAGGTCATCCCTTTCAGGGTCCTAGAATTTTTTGGCACCAGTGTCGGTCTCTTGCATGACTCTGTGTTCCTGGCGCGGAAAGCTATGTACAAGAACTAACGTCAGCGCGCGAGGGTGACGTTTAGGTACTCCGACGACGTCATCCCGATGATCACGACGCCGACGACAGACGTGGAGCAACGCGCAAGGGTATTGCTGACACAAAATCTTTCCGGATCCAGCCTGACGCCTGGGGATATTCTAAGGTGCGGAATCTAACTAACTAATGTTTCTTACAGATATATCGTTACCGAAGGTAAGTAACTTGTTCGTCATTGCGATCTCCGGCCTGACTGCGAAAGCGAAATATAGGTTTTAGACATGGTTGCTCTAGAAATACACTAGAAAAACATGAGTTTGAAGTGTACAGTAATAAACCCATAGTGTAAAATTATGTAATATGTGTGCATATATGTGTTTTCATATTCTAGAAACGGCGCAATCGTCGCTGTTAACGGCGACGTTGCAACATACAGCATAACCGCGAAAATGGAAAATAGGTCTGAAAGATGGTTCTTAGAGAAACTTAATAGAAAAATATAAGTTTAAGCATGCTTTGAAAGAAGTATGTATATAGAAATATGTGTAGGGCAATGTTCAGAATGGATTTTTTTACATATTATTTTTGCATGTGTTGGTGGCCATTGAATGTCTGCTTTTGTCTGCTCTTGTTTACCGTTTTTGCGACTATAAAAATGTAAAGAAAAAAAACACATTATTAATTCCTTACAGAGCCATTTTAGATAGAAAATACAATTTAAAAATCTTAAAAATTCAATTAAAAAATCATAGGTTACAGGGTTGTTATAGTTGGCAAATAGAGTTTTTTTTTTTTAATTCACTGAGAAACTACAATGGTTACAGGGACTTTATAGTTAGGGTGATATTTCACTCATACGAAACCAGAGAAATTTGGCAGTTATAGTTAGATGAGCTAACTATAAATTGCACATCGCAATGCACTGCTTATGATCTGACATATTACGTTACTCATGACCTGGTCAGTTACATCACTGATGACATCTCAAATACCATCACTGATGACACCATCCACAGAATCTCTGATGCACCCACTCACACCCCATGTAACCTTTCATACACCCACACCAACTTTCAGTCAATCATTGACACTCATACCAGTACTTACATACCCACTCACTGATTAATAGGTTTACACACACAGCCACTCAGTCACCCCTACAGCCACTCGTACACCAACTCACTCACTAATAAAGCGACTGCTATATCTACTCACACATCCACAGAGCTACTTACACACCTACTCACTCACCCAAAGTCAATCACACAGCCACGTACTCACCTATACAGTTATACACACACATCTGATAGAGACTACTAGCCGCAGATTCCTTAACGTAGAATTATCCCCAGGTGTGAGACTGGACCTGGAAAACTTTCTTGCCCAGCATCCCTGCACGCCGGGGGGGGGGGGGTGTGTACCACGCGACTCCGCCCCGACATCTTCCGCAGGCGTGACGTCAGCGAGGTCACATAAGCCCCACCCCAGCACGCTGACGTCCGTTTGCTTCGGAAATCTTTTCTGCACCACAACGCGGAGCCATCGCAACAAAACTGAGCAGAACATGGGAACAGTGTGCGAAAATACCAGAGAAACAAAATAGAGAGAAACAAAAGGTGAGGAACAGCACCAGTTGGCACCAAGGCACCAGAAGGCTACAACAGCAAAGCCAGAGCAGGAAAAGAGCAGAGCACCCCTCTGAGGAACAGCTGAGCAAGCCAAGGCGATAGCACCAGTTGGCACTAAAGCACCATAAGGCCAGAGCAGCGAAGCCATAGCAAGAAATACGCAAAGCACCACTCCTTGGAACCACCGTGCAAGCCAAGGCGAGAGCCATCCTGGAGGCACAAGCATGTGAAAGCGCCGTGATGGAAAGAGAGGGTCTGCAACCACAACCACAGAGTGAAGGGTCACAAGCCTGGAACAGAGGAGCAAGAGCAATCCACAAGGATGGCCATAACCCCTGAAAGGTGTAGGAGGATAAAGGGCAGGCAAAAGAATCCCCAACGAAGAAGACCGCAAGGGGATAAGAAAATAACAACAGAGGGAAAAGAGCAAAAGTAGGCCCTTACACTGGAGAGAAACCAGCTGGAGGGATGCCTGACCGGAAGAATACGTAGATGACACCCACAGAAGACAAGCCACCCAGAGGAAGGCTACTGCAGAAACCCAAGCAGAGGGTCCTCGCAGAACAGGGAGGAAGGGTGGGTCGTGAAGGAATCTGCGGCTAGAATCGCCTCTACCAGATACATCGTTATCGAAGGTAAGTAACTTGTACATCTGATAGACTACTAGCCGCAGATTCCTTAACGTAGAATAGATACCATAGCCATACCCAGAAGGGAGGAGGGTCTGCGAGAGAGCCTCCCCACCAGGAGAGACACAGGGCCCCAGCAGGGTACATGTCACAGGGACAAGTAGGGAAAGGCTAGGAAAGCCGAAGCCCAACCAAGGGAGAACTGCCCAACACCCCGCAGGTGCAGACAGCGCTCTAAAAGCCTCAAGGAACACAAGGACCACCTCAACCCCTAGATAGAACCGGAGGCAGGGCCCACCTGAAGAAACACATACACAGTGACAGAAAGAGCTGTACGCACCCCGGCCGCAAGCAGTGGACAAGGCAGGGACGCTTGCATTGCCAAAAGTGCAGACGGAAGAAGAAGAGCACAAGAGAATGCATCAAAGGCCACAACGGTGTAGCAGAACAAGAGGCCAGCACTGGCATGCACCGCCAGCAGCAGACAACACCACGGAACGGTGCACCAAGGACAAGCTAGGCGCCAGCCGAAGGCAGAGGCCAGGATGGACTAAGAAGGGCAAGAACACCCCCCAAGGGAGGGGCCGGCACACACTGACCCACGAATGAAGTGGAACCAGGCATATAGAAAGAGTCAGGGGACGGACCAAGGCGGACAGAAGTGCAAAACCACTACAACGCAATGCCGCAGACAGCAGACCGGACTAGGCTAGCGACACAGCGATCCAGGAGAAGGACGGACCGGGGCGCAACGCAAGCCACTCCAAAGCAATCAGCAAGAAGATCGCACCTGTGACATACCGTGACGCCACGGAGAGCAGAAGCCCGAAGGACGACCACACCTCCTCAGCACATGATAGAGCTATACAATAGCTACCATTACCCCACATAGGGCATGTTACGTCCCAGAACATGGGAAGCCTCTTAGGAAAAAGTTTCCACAGCAGAGGACAAACAGAAAGACCTGCGGAGAAAAACCGCAGGCGGCCTGCCAATCAGCCAATAAAGAATACACAGAAGGCCTAATCTGAGGACCTAAACGGCTTACCAACAGCCAAAACCACAAGGCAAAAAAGGGCCGGACCAGCAGCTAACAACACCAACGTCCTAACCAAAGGACCTGAAGGCACATCTTCTGTGACTAGACTAGACTAGACTAGACTTGTCGGCGGCCTTCGATACCGTTCACCACGAGTTGTTGTTGGATCGTCTGTCGAAGGTCGGGGTCCAAGGCTCTGTCTCGAACCAATTGAAATCATTCCTGACAGATAGAACACAAACGGTGGACCTGGATGGGGATAGATCTAAACCATTTGTTCTTCCCTGTGGAGTCCCACAGGGATCTTCCCTTAGCCCCACGCTTTTTAATATTTATGTGAAACCTCTGGCTGCCCTTATACGTTCCTTCGGCCTGCTTCTTACCTCCTATGCGGATGACACACAGATTGTGCTATCTCTACAGAGAGGGAAAGAAGCAGAAATGGCCACTAGTTGTCAGGACTGCATGGCGGCCATCACAGGATGGATGTCTGCTAATTGCCTAAAGCTGAACTCAGGCAAGACAGAGGTGATAATTTTCGGGAACAATCCTAACCTCTGGACCCCGGCCTGGTGGCCCAGTGAGATGGGCCTCCTGCCAGCACCTGCACTCAAGGTAAAAAACTTGGGTGTGATTGTGGATAATACCATTTCTTTTGGGGACCAGGTCAGCAGAGTGGTATCAACATGCTTCTTCATCCTAAGAACATTGAAAAAAATAAAACCTCTCCTTGAGGATGAAAGCTTTAGATCTGTAGTTTCTGCACTAATACTATCCCGTCTGGATTATTGCAACAGTCTGTATTTGACGATTAACAATAAACATCTTAACAGACTCCAGAAGGTTCAGAATGCGGCAGCTAGGCTGCTTACAGGCACTACTAGGTCTGTATCTATCAGGAAAGGTATTATTGACCTTCACTGGCTCCCAATCAAAAAATGAGCCCAATTTAAGGCTCTTTGCACGGTTTTCAAAGCCCTGCAGGGAACAGGACCTAAAGACCTAAGAGAATGTATCCAATGGTCCGTCCCTGGGAGACCACTGCGCTCAATGGAAGCTAAACGGGGCAGCAGTTCCCAGTGTAAAAAAGGCCAACTGGGGCGGAAAGAGCATTGTGCTCAGAGCCACCACTGCCTGGAACGAGCTTCTGTTTTATTTAAGGTCTGCCACGGAACTTCTAACTTTTAGAAAAAACTTGAAGACCTGGCTGTTCTCAGCCTAGTATTCGACAAGGCTCCTGGGGGTGGGATTCTCTTTTAAGGTAAACGATGTGCAGCGCCAGGACTTCCCTCGGGTAATAGTGCACTTTATAAATCTATATAACATAACATCAACCAGACAGAACACACAACCGGAGCTATACGCAACAAGGCCCCAGAAAAACAACGAAAGAACACCTCCCAAAACACAGACCAACTCCCAGGTCACTGAGGGGGAGGGGGAGGGGGAGGAGGACGAAGCCCTGCAAGAAACCTCTGAATGGCAGAATCCGCAGGGGCGTGAAACAAAAGAGTGCCATCAAAGGGAAGGTCCACCAGCCGTTCCCTAACGTTCTCTGTAGCCAGTCATGTCTACGAAGGGCCACTGAAGAAGCCATGGTACGACCAAGCACCTCTGAAATGTCCAGAGCCGAGCGAAGAATAAAAGCCACCAGCTCCCGGCCATCCAACACATGGTGCCTCAGATCAACACAGGCACCCTCCTGAGAAGCGGCAGACATAAGGGACTCCGCCAAATCCCACAAGCAAGATGTGGCCCTAGCCAATACCCAAAGAGTGTTAAGGACCCGCAAAGCCGTACTGGTGGAGGCGAAGATATTGCGCCCCCAGTAATCTAACCAGCGGGTATCCCGTGACGGGGGAGACAACACCGATGGCCAGGGAGGGAAAGGCAGTCTGTAAAAGAGGCCCCCTGGTAGAAGGGTGGAGGGAAAGGCAGACCGGATCATGCGGCTCAGGGCAGTGGTGGTGCAGAAGTTCCTGGGGCACTGGGTGCCCCGTGGCAGGCCTCCCCTAAAAGAGAAGTGTGGAGCGAAGCCTCGAAGGGAAGAAGGAGCTCCCCACCACCAGACCCCTGATGGAGGACCTCCAGAAGATGATCCGTGGGGAAATGGGCAGCTGGATCGCCCATGCGCAATATTCCCGTAGCCGTTGAAACAGCCCGAGCGAAGGTAGCACTCGCCTCTGTAGGGCCCCGTGGCGGGGAAAGCAGTTCCTCTGTGGGCGACGGCTGCAAGCTAAGGCGGCCTTCCCCCAGGCCAACCGGACGAAGGAAAGGCCAAGCCCGGAAATGGGGAAGGGGGACCGAGGAATGGGGAACCTGAGGTGCCTCCAGCGAAGACTACGGGCGTGGCGACGGCGAAGAGCCGTCCTTAGAAGATGCCGGGGAAAATGCCACTACGCGGCGACCCGTCTCCGGAGAAGATGAAACCAACAACCGCCGAACCTGGAGAAGAGGGGGCGTCCGAAGACGAATCAACGACCCGACGCCGGCCCGGTGCCGTAGAGTCCGCGACTGGCGTCAGGTCAACGTCGACCGGCGCCGAAGGGGACGCTGGATCGACCTCCGCCACAGCGCGCAGCACAGGAGACCGAGGCTGGGTCGGAGCCGGGGCGGCTAAAGATCGGTGCCGAAAAGGCGTCACCTCGACCTCTGATGCGGCAGCCGCCGGCAGGGAGGGACGAGGGGGGCCCGGGGACATGCCACGACCCCTAGCCAGCTCCTGCGGCGCCTCCAGGGCCTCGGACAAGGTCGCCGCCTACCCAGAGGACCAAGGGTGACTCAAGGACACGCCCCAAGCCCCGGCAACCTCCCGCAACAGCACAGGGACCCCCACTGGGGTTTGTGGCAAGGCAGAGGCGCCGTGGTCCGAAAGGGGGAACCCCGAAGGGCCGCACCTCAACGGCACCACCACTTCACAACCTGGAGCCGAACCGGTCGGCACCGGAGCCGCTTGGGAATCCGCGGAAGTCCCCGCACGAGGCAAGGGTTCCGCAGACATCCCAGGAAGAGAAGTAGAAGGAGAAGAGGGAAGAGCCAAGGAGTCCTGCAAGGCCGCTGCATAGGCCTCCATCTGGGCTCTGGTTGCCCCAGCGCCCGGAAACAGCGGATAGGGTGGCGACGCGCGGGTCGCACCACTCGCAGAGAACCCGTGCCCCCAACAGGCCGGGGACCGGGCCTCTGGGACAAACTGCGACACTTACCAACAGGTGAGCGACTCCCTTGCGGCCTTGGAGAGGGACGATGTCGGAGACGGAAGCGTCGGGTCTTGAAGCCTTCCGCGGGGGACGGGCATGGCGATGACGCCAACCGGGGGACAGAAAGATTAATGATGCCATAATTAATGGGGGGAGCATATGCCCTTGCCCAAGGCGCCGCTCCCCCCACCCTGGTGCCTAGTGGATGGATCCCTGCTTGGTGGAACACCTTCCTGGGGAGATCCCCAAGCAGGGATCCACTAGGGAAGGGATCCACTAGAGAAGGATACAACTGGAATGGGGAGAGTCTTCCCTTTCCAATGATACCTCTCCCATATGTTTCAGTGCTCAGGGGGCTGAGTTAGCCTCAAGAGCACTGAAATAGTGAAACTGAAATTAAGTTTCAGTTTGCGTAATGACGTCAGCGCGCCATACGTGCGATCATCATTACAATGAAAACAAAAAATATGCCTCGGGAGATTGGGGAAGCTCTTCCACACCTCCCAAGGCAAAAACGAAAAAAAGGAAATGGTTCCATCATGAGCACACGAGCACTTGTGCTCATAACGGAACCATTCCATCAATAACACAGAAGGGGTTAATTGAGCTAACTATAACTCGCGCCCCCGCAATGCACTTCTTATGATCTCACATATTACATCACTCATGACATGGTCAGTTTCCTCACTCATGACATCATCCAGTGAGTGTGACTGTTTTCTAAAAGTTTGAGTGTTAAACATATATACCAAGGTATTACAAAAGTTAAAGTAGTATACTTTGTGTACTACTAAATCGTGATACTATTTAAATCTATATTGAATGGGTGACTGTGTATCTGTGTGTGAGTAAGTGTCTGAGTTCCTGTATGGGTGTATAAGTAGGTGGTGTATGAGTAGCTGAGTGAGTGGCTGTGTGAGTGACTGTACTGTGAATAAGTGGGTGTGTCAGTGTCTGTATAGGTGAGTGAGTAGTTGAGTGAGTGGCTCTATGGGTGGATATGTGGGTGTGTAAGTGGCTGTATGAGTGAGAGAGTGGCTATTTAAGTGTGTGTTCAGTTAAGTGAGTTGGTGTGTGAGTGGCTGTATTGGAGAGTAAGTGTGAATGGATGTATGGGTGAGAGGAGATGTGTGAGTGCTTGTATGGATGTGTGAATTGGTATGTAAGTGGTTGTGTGGGTTTGTGAGTGTGTTAGCACTTGAGTGAGTGAGTGGCTGTGTTGAGAGGCTCTATGAGTGAGTGGGTGTGTGAGATGCTGTATAAGTGAATGTGTGTATGGGTGAGTGTGTACCTGTGTGAGTTGCTAGATGGGTGAGTAGGTACATGAGAGGCTGTATGGGTGAGTTATTGGTTGTGTGAGTCGTATGGGTATGTGGATGGTGGGTATGTGAGTAGTTGTATGGGAGTAGGATTGGTTGTATGAGACTTTCTATGAAGGTGTTAGTGGTTCTGTGCATAATGTTATCAGTGATGTAATCATGCCCTAGCCAAATGAAATCCCATTTCTAACATTGGTTGTCAGCGGTGGGATAGGACTTGTGTTTGCGCAGTACCACAGTGACGCATGGTTGCACTACAAAACTCTGCACTTTAGAAATTCACGTGGTTCGGGATTTTTTCTCCTGATTTGCTCGCAAAAGCCATTTTTTGTATTGTGTACTGTTCTTCTGGGGAGGACTCAGAGTGAGGGTTCCCAGTCCATACGCCTTGAGGGCGGTGGCCCTGAAGTGTCTGAATAGGAGGTAGAAAATTACAGGACAGGTACGCCAGTAGATAGTGAGGACCTCGTAGAGAGAGATTCTCTTGCTGGGTCCAGTGCCGGGGGAAGTGCCCTATCCCTTTCCCTATCCCCAGAGGAGTGGGTGGATAGGAGGAAAGAAAGGGAGCACCAGCTGGCTTTGGAAAGGCTCCGATTGGAGTATTCCAAGGAGATAGCGCAGCTTGGGGTGGAGGAGGAAATGGCCTTTTTGGCTCAGGAGTCAAGTCTCAGGGAGCTGGTCCATGGAGAGAAAAAGGCAGAGACTAAAAGGGTCCTAGCACAGGAGAGGATGGCAGAGGGGGCCTTCGACGGAGAAAAGCTAACTCTTGAGGATATGTCGCCTGAGTGTAGTTTTAGTAGTCTGGATTCACCAGTGAGGGTGGAGTCCAGTGGTGGCAGCAAAAGAGAGTCTAGTGTAGGACGTCCCAATCCCAGAGCATGGTACCTAGTTCCCAGGAAGAAGGTGTCACACCTGAAGGGTATAGGTTGTGGGTCAGGGGCAGTAGGAAACTGTCTTACCAGTCTTGGGGGAGTGTGTGGATGAGTATTGTGATGCACTGGAAGGTTGGGTGATGGGTAGCACGGCAAACAATTTTGAATGGCTGTTCAATCTGATTGTCAGAGAGTACATGTTCCGATGTTGTTTTCCAGGGTTATGCCAACACCTGTTGGAGCATGAGTTCTCTGATCCAAGGGAGCTTGCATGGGAGGTCGGCCTCTGGGTGAGTGCCAGAGGGTTTGAGAAGGCATTTGGATGTGACCCTAAGGGGAGTGGCTCAGGTTTTTCCCTGCCCGAGTGGTGCGAAAAGTTCTTAGTAGCCCAGATAGGTCCCGGTGTAGTGGGAGGGGTGTAGGGACTCTCCTTCTGTCCCTGCGGAGAAGGAGTGAGAATGGGATGCGTCCCAAGGTGCCCAAAACCCAGTCTCATGGCCTGGAGGGTTCCCAATGGGAACACCAGGTGGGGGAGCCTAAGCTGTACTGGTAGGCCATCCTTTGAGGGGGATCTCCTAGTGTCAGGAGAACTTTGAGCGCCTGTAAGCAGAGCTTCACCAGTTCTGGTGTCTGGCCATGCCACTCCTGAGTGGAGGATGCAGAAGTCCAGATGGAGGGGTGAGGGAGGGATGCGGTCCCCAGTGGGAGAACCAGTGGGTCAGGGGCCAGCCATAAGGGCTGAGCCTTCTAGGAGTGACCATGGTGACACCACTTCTGTTTTGGGGGGTCTTCGCGCACTGTCAGATGGACAGGGGCCGGGAGATTAGCACCAGGCACACTGTCACGCAACACATGAGATATGTGTTACTCTTGGGTTGGAGGGGCATGCGTGCTCCCCAGGAAGTCCTGGTGTGCCAGGCAAATGCTCAGCCGCTGGGTGTAGTCCCTGGGTTGGGAGGCCAGGTTCAGGAGTTAATGCCTGACCTGGAGGGAAGGACATCTGTCAGCAGTGTCCCTACCAGTTTGTCTTCTGGGGGTACTACTCCAGGTGGGAGGGTGCAGAACTCTGGAAGGGGCTGCAGAGCTAGGGAGTCCTCACCGCTGACCCCGGTTCAATCTGAGGGTTTAGTCCCTAGGTTGGGAGACCAGTTGCAGGGTCAAGGTGCTGAACTGGTGGGAGAATTGTGTGGGAGGGCTGGTACCAGCGTCCTGGCAGTTTTGTGTTCTGAGGGTGCCTCTTCTAGGAGGAGAGTGTGAAACCCCAGAAGGAGAGGTAGGGGGAGGAGAGCCTCGCCCGTGACCTCTGGTTAGGCGGAGGGTGCAGACCCTGTGTTGAGGGATCAGTGTCAGTATAGGACTGCATTGTATAGAGGTAGAGTGGAGAATGGATACTATGTACCTGGGGCTACTGCCCTCCACTCTGTGAGATGGCAAGGACCAGAGACATCTCTGATGGCCTAGGTCCTGGTCCTGGCCGCGGAAGGCTAAGGAGTCCCAGTGGGGTAGCTTAGTTGGTCCTGGGAGCTTAGACAGAGGCAACCACATGGGTTCAGATTGGCGTAGAACTGGAGTGTGCCCCTGCAGTTGTGGGCCCACGTCTGTGTTCTTTCGCCCCAAGCAGCGAAGTCCATCAAGGTATTGATTGGTCTACCCTGGCTTTAGGCTGGAAGGGGCTTGTGTTGGACTTGTCCCGTTTTGCAGGGTCATCCCAGAACTTCCTCCTGGTATTTTTTCTGACCTGGTCTTGGTGGTTTTAGGACTCTGGGCACATTATCACTGCTGTCCAGTGTTAAAGTGCATGTGTTCTCTATAGTAAACTTGGTAAGATTGGTCTACACCTGTTTGGCGTATTTAATTTACCTATCAGTCCCTTGTAAAGTGGTATCTCATATACCCGGGGCCCGTTAATTAAATGCAACTGGTGGGCTTGCTGCGCTCCTTGCGCCACCCACCAAAGTAGCCTTTCAAACCTGTCTCAGGCCTCTGCCATTTCAGGGCCTGCGTGCTGTGACGTGGCACATAAAGTGGTTGCCACGTCTGTGACTCCCCTTTTACTACATATCAGTCACCCCTAAAGTAGGCCCTAGCTAGCCCTATGGGCAGGGTGCCGTGTAGGTAAAAGGTAGGACATGTGCCATAACTGTGTGGCATGTCTTGGTAGTGACAAACGGCCTATTTGGTACTGTGAGGCTGCCCTCTCATAGAAATGCATTGGGGATTGCCTGATATGTGTTTCAGTGGTAATTCCTGTTATGAGAGGGGTGGCATGGTCAAGTTTTGTGTCTTTGGAATAATGGTGATAAATGCTGCATAACGGTTTTCGCAGATTTATTATCACTATTTTAGAAATGCCACTTTTAGAAGTGCTATATAATCAAAAACAACTAGCTGACTGTTTGTTAAGCTGGCAATCATTTAAGCATACTAAGACCAATTTCACCACTAAAGTGGTCTGTATCATTTAATTGTTCATTTTGCTCATTACTCTTATTTTTTTTTCATTCACAAAACAGATATCAATACACTTCACAATTACATGACATCTAAACAAAATTAGAACGACAAACAACAAATAACATTCATTTGAAAGTTGTTTCCAGTCAAAAACAAACAACAAACTAGTAACCCACAAGGGCAATTCCAAAAGAACAGGGGTTACCAACCACCGGGGATAAAGACATTTAAAGCAACTGAGGATATACACTTTTAGTACATCAATTTCTACAGTCGCTATACATATTCATTCATATTGGAGTTCTTCCCCGATGGTAAAATGTCCCAGGACGGTGACTGGATTCTAAAAGAAACAATGAACAGCAATTAAACTGTGCTTAATGAACCATTGTCAATCTCCTCACTTTCCTTTACCCACTCTTATATAAAAACAAGGTCATATATACCTGTTAGTAGGATTCTGAACTCATGGAGCGAATTGTGAGTGTATCTCCCTACAGTCAATATCTCAGCATGTGCGTTGTTGATGGTCAATATACTTATGACAATTTCCACTTACTTAGGGGGGAAATACGTTGTCACGAGTACTGTCGTCGTTCCGTAAGATAATGCTTCAGTCGCGTATTGTGGCTGCCAACAAACTGGTTTGCATTATTCTAAAATAAACGGAAGGAAAAACTCTGATTTTTTGTGAGATCAAGAAAGCGTGGTCTGCACCAGTCTCTTTAAATTCTATTTCAAACTCACTGCCTTGCGTGAGTTTTCGTGGCCAATTTGATGTTCGCAGTAGCAGCTTGAATGGCTTAGCAGCTTTTGTTGGTCTAAATCCTAGCAGTCGCTTCCAAATCGGTTACCTATGAATGAATGAATGAAAGAAAATTTATAAACGCGCAACTAAACCCGAAGGCATCAAGGCGCCTAACAAAAAAAAATCCTAAAAGGCAAATCCAGAACTAAGGGTAGGCTTTGGCAAATAGCCACGTCTTGAGGGCCTTCCTAAAAACTTGTTGTGAGTGTAGGAAGGTGGATATCTGACTATGGTTACCCCCAACTTTTTGCCTAGTGTCTAGCTGGTTTTTCGACTTAGTTGGCCTGAGATCCTGCCATTCAGGGTCTCAGGCTGTCTGCTCTCTCTTTAAAATGGACTCCATGTACCCTAGGTACATAACCAATTGGTAAGGATCACCTTATTGGACCCTGTAAAGTGTACCCTAGGTACCCAGGGCATAGGTGTACCCTAGGCCTCCCAGGGGCTGCAGCATGTATTATGCCACCCCTGGTCTGGCCTTCCAATCAGACACAACTGGCTGATCACTCAGCTGGGGCAAGGTCGTGTAATCACCCCTTGCTTAGATATAGTATGCCTATATCTACCCTTATATATAGACACATGTGTACCTATCAGTCACTCCTATGGCAGGCCTTAACAATCCTGGAGGCAGAGTGCTTGGTAACGTGTGAGATGGTGCTCTAGCATGAGCTGAGCCTGTCTGCAGCTTTCGGAACCATGTCCTTATAGCTGTTCTATGATATAGCCTACCATATACTCTTAAAGTGCCTTATAATCTTAAACGGTTATGGTAACTATGGTTTGGCTGTATCAAAACATGTCGTGTAAGGTGTCTAACACTTTGGAATAATACCCCCATCCCATTTCTGGGGATGAGGATATAATTCCTCCCTTCTAGAGGGAGAGACATGTTAAAATCCTACTTTGCTGTTTAACTCTAACCAAAGCCTCAGCATCGCAAAATGGATGCTGCTGCCACAGACACAATTCTGACCTCCTGCTGCTGGGAGTGATCTCGGCAAGGGAGGCTTGGACAATAGGTTTCCTGCTTGGGGAGGTGCTAGCACCTCCCCAGACAGACTTTAGAGTATTGGGGCAGGGAGGGCTGAAAGGAATGAGACATGCCTGGGGCACACAAGGTGTCCAATGCATAGTCCAGTTCAAACCGGTGCTGGGGCACTCCAGCCCCAGTCCTGGCGCGAAACTGGACAAAGGGAAGGGGGTGTAACCACCCCCCTCCCAGGTCCCACCCATAAGGCGTGACCTAGCAGGTAACCCAGCCCCCCAGATTAGTATAAGAGTGGTAGCTGGGCCCCAGGAGATTAGATTATCCTGAACCTGCAACTTGAACAGAAACTCTGGACCTTCGACATTCGACGAAAGAAGAAGACTGAAGAATCTCCCTTGTGGCCAAGGAGTGGCTACCCTGTGCAAACAGGCACCATCAAGAGACTACCCTTTGCTTTGCTAAAGTTCTACGAGGGACCGACTGCAGAGCCCGACCAGAGCCTTGACTTCCAGACTTCTCCGACCCTGATCCACATCCACAGCCGAGCTGAGATCCGTGGAGGCGACGAGAGACGTGGGACCGGCTACCTGGGAAAAGTGGCTAGTATCTTCAAGCGCAGCTTCTGAGGCACCCTCGAAGTTGTGCACCGGGGATTGAGAAGCCCCAAGCACCATCTGCACCGAAGATCAGCCCCCCACACTCCACGAGTCCTGCGTGGGGCCCTTCTGCATTTTCCTGCTTGCCGCGTCTGTCCGGTTGCTTGCCCGCTGGCTAGTGGCCTTTGTGACGACGCATCCTGTAATCTTCACCGCTGGTTTGGCTCCTCCAGACTGGCTCCTGCTTCTTTGAAAAAGAGAAGCACCCCAGACCTTCCTGGTCTGCACCAGAAGCAAGTCCTCCGTTCTTCGTGGGTTCCGCTTGCCAAGGCTTGGTGAGTCCTAGTCCAACTTCGATGCCGCCGACAGCAAGAGCCTTCTTGGGACAGCTCGCCTCCTGGTCCTGGTCGTCCTCGACGTTCCCTGGTCCTCGTGGCTGCAGCGACAAGCTTCACCTTCACCTGCAATCTTCACGACTTCGCCTGGTTCCTTCCTGGTTCCACGTGGTCACTGGCTAGTGACCTTGACTCTGTCCCTTCTGCTTGCAGGTCTCCTCTCTTCTTGATCCCAGCCTTGGGATCCACCGGACACTCTTCACTGACTGCCTGTCAGCAACTTTCCTTCAGGCATCCATAGAAGTCCACGACGAAACCTGACGCAAGTTCACACCTATGCACCCGCAGCCCGTGGGCTAGGTAACTTGGGTACTTCGGTGCTCACAAGGGTAGTGACTATCCTAGGGTCTAGTTTCCGAGTCTCGACTCTCTAGCTGCTTCAGAAGTGTTCTTAAACTGTTTATTTCTAAACTGTACTATTTCTATCGACTATACGCATTACGCGTGAGTGTTTCCACTCTGCACCTGAATCCCGTGGGCCTCCCACTTCCTAACTGTTGCTAGTGTAGTGTAGCCCCAGCGATTCCCTAGGCCTAAGCCTATTCTATTTCCGTGACAGTGGTCCTTATACCACTTACTTAGTATATGGTTTGCGTGGCCCCTAGGGCCTAACTGTATTACTTACCTGTGTGACTTAATGTATGCTTAAATAAGACTGTGTTGTACTTACCTCTAATCTCATAAAGAGTGCTGAGGGTTTGACTAGAATAAATACACTTTATTTTATATATATATCTGTTGTGGTGTCCTTTCATTTGGTATTCAAGGGATTATATATGGTATCACAGCTGGCTTCACATGCCATTCAGAGTTTAGCCCAAGACTGCTCTTGTCCATGCTACCACTAGGATAGCTGGTCTATAAGGTTGACTTTACAACCAGTCACCATAAGGGTATTTGGACTGATATAAGGTGTACACTAGAACTAGTGACATCATACATCAGGCCAACTTCTCACAGTGAGAGAAGAGATTTAATATCAGCTGGAAGCGTGTTCCAGAGCTTGGGAGCCAAAATTGAAAAAGCTCTGCCACCCCACTTAGCTCTCTGAACACGAGGGGCCGATAACAAAAGTTTATTAGCGGAGCGTAGAGCTCTAGAGGGGACATAAGGGGCCAACAGGTCCCTTAGGCCTCCAGATCTATTGGAAGCCAAAGCCCCATAAACCAAACAAAGGGACTTAAACGAAATCCTGGCCTCAATTGGAAGCCAGTGCAATGTCTTTCTGGCAGCCGAAGCAGAAGCCCTCCTAGGGAGATCCAATACGAATTTGGCGGCGGCATTCTGCACCATTTGAAGTCGCATTAGTAGGCCCTTGTTAATGCCTAAGTATAAGGCATTGCAATAGTCGAGTCCTGAGCATATTAATGCAACAACAATTTGCTTTCTGGCTTGTAGGGACAGGCAGTGTTTAATCTTCCGCAAGATGTGTAATAAGCCACAACATGTGGAGATAGTCCTCTTGACTTGCTGGCCCATGCCCAAGGTAGGGTCAATCATAACTCCTAAATTCTTGGCCAATACAGTGGGGGTCGGACACGTGCCCAGTGATGTAGGCCACCATTCCGCAGACCAAATATCCTCCTTTCCTCCAAACACCAGAATTTCTGTCTTTTCGCCATTAAGCTTCAATGAATTGTGAATCATCCATTGAGCAACTGCCTTCATACAGTGTCTAAAATTGGAGGCAGCTGAGATGACAGGTTGGGCGAGAGACATCAATATCTGCGTGTCGTCGGCATAGGAGACTACCTCCATCCCAAAAGATCTAATAAGCCTGGCAAGTGGGGTCACATAGATGTTAAAGAGGGTCGGAATTAATGCCGACCCCTGGGGGACCCCACAGTGCACAGGATGGGATGGAGATAGAAACTCCCCCAGCTTAACTCTCTGTTCCCTCTGGCCAAGAAAAGAGGCCAGCAAACTAAGTGCAGGCCCCTCCACCCCTATCTCCCTCAGCCTAGAAGTTAATACTGAGGGAGACAGGGTGTCAAACGCAGCCGTAAGATCTAACAGGATAAGGAGAGTGGTCTGGCCCTTATCTACTCTAGTGCGGATGTTGTCAAGCACAATGGTAAGGGCCGACTCCGTACTATGCTCTCTCCGAAATCCATGCTGCGAATGATCTAAAAGGCCAGAGGTTTCCAGAAAGACTGCAAGCTGCTGGTTGAGATGGGTTTCCAGCATCTTTGCAGGGGCTGGTAGCAGTGAAATGGGGCGGAAGTTTTTAAGAACCCCTGGGTCTAATGTGGGCTTTTTTAACAAAGGTTTAACCACCGCTCTTTTCCATTGTAAAGGAAAAGTCCCATCCCTCATGGCCCTGTTCATAATGTCTAGTAATGGAGGCAGAAGAGTATCCTTACATTGTTTAAGAAGTTTCAGAGGGCAAGGGTCTAAGGGAGACCCCGACCTAATCTTAAACAAGAGGGCTTCAAGTTCTTGGAGGGAGAGGGGTGAAAAGCTGGACAAACACCCTGAAGACACCTCCTCGGGAGATGTTAGCAAAGGGATGGGTAGGCATATAGAGGTAGGTAAAGCCAGCTTCTCAGACTCTAGAGCCGAATATATGTCCACAATTTTAGCTTGAAAAAATTGTGCAACATCATTACAAAGCTGCTGTGAGCTGAGAACCGGATCAGGCACCTTCAGTGATATGAGCGTGTCTACGATCTTAAACAGCTCTTTTGGCGAAGAGAGTGAGGAGGTAAGAGTAGTAAAATACTCCTGCTTAGTTTTTATCACCTCCATCTTATAATTTCTTAGGAGGGTTTTATGGTTATCCCTCTCCTGCCATTCCCAACCAGTCCTCCAGAGACGTTCCTGTCTCCGAACTCCCTGCCTAAGAAGTCTTAGCGATTCCGAGAACCATGGGGCCGATGGACTTTTCCTCGCGGAGTAGCGCAGTGAGGTTGGAGCCAGTTCGTCGATAGCTGTCTTAATGGCACTATCCATCCTCATTACTGCAGAATTTACATCCTCCTCTGGGAAAATCCCCAAGGTGGATAATCTAGGGGCGAGCACTTCATTGGTTAGGTTTTTGAGATTACGTCTCAATTCCATTTTACTTGGCTCATACCCCTTACTACTGACAGTAGCAGTCATTAGTTCTATGGGGATCGCATAGTGGTCCGACCAGGAGAGAGGGATAGGAGTCTCAATGGACAGCCGAGTATCATTGGAAAAGACCCCATCCAGCGTATGGCCCGGCTGATGAGTAGGACCCTTGACAAGCTGTTTCATCCCACAGCCGGAAAAAATATCCAATAAGGATATAGTTACAGGGTTAAGCCTAGAGAAGGACTTTAGGACGTACGCGTATTTGTCAGCCACCTTCAAATGAATATAAAATTACATACGCTGAGACTCACTCATGTATCTTAAGCACCCATCAGTCATTCTTCCTGATCTTCAACTGCCTTTCGAAACGCTGTTGGCTCGGACTACATTCAATTACGTTAACAGAGGACTTCCTATTCCTTTTCCACAATTCGTGCTACAGATTGAGCAAAGCATGCTGGGTCTTGTAGTATTTGAAAGGAACGTCTGTACACAATCTCTTGAATGGCAGCCACCCCGTAGTTCTGTTTTTGGAATGAAGAATACTATTGGGAATATCCCAGAGCTTATTCACTAATTTGTACACTACACCCTAGCTATTTCAGAAATTTCATTCAATCCAGTTATGGCACTATTGAATTTAAGAATCAGATAGGCTTCTTTTTGTAGTAAGGTTCTTTCTGTGTCTTCACCTCTTTGCGACTGTTTGACCACCCAGAGAACTGTCCATTTAATATCTTTCTCACTATGGTTGGCTTGTATAAAATGGCCAACCATGAGGGCATTTGTCACTTTCATGCGGATTCTAGATCGATGTTGCACAGTTCGTACTCTGATTTCTTGGTGCGTTTTACCAATATAAAGTTTACCACAAGGGCATGTAATTCCATAGACCACATTCTTCGTCTTGCAATTTGAAAAGGACTTATGGATCCATTTGATGGTGCTATGCTGAAATCTAGAACCTTCACAAGTTGTTTCACATGATACACAATTACCACACTTGTGGTGGCCCTCAATAGGCTAAAGGTTCCAGTGGGAACGGTGGTCTTGTTTTCTCGTTGGGGCGGTACAGTCTGCCCTGCCCAATTGTTGACCCATGCTCGTACCTTTCCTTATAGCAAAAAGTGGTCTTTCAAACGGGCAGTCCAAATCTTGAAGTAAGTGCTAATTTTTTAAGATGATTTGATGGAATGTGTTCGCTTGTGAACCAAAGATCAACACACACATCATCTTAGTCATAGGCTCCCCAGAACACCGGTGTTGTATTTTGCTCTGTCTGTTTATGGGGGCACAGTGCGTGGTGAGCGCTATAGTTTTATTGTGGGTCCTGAGGGAGCACAGCTCGTGATCCTGCTGCCTACCGGTTGCCAGGTCGGAGTACTTTCCCCGGCCCTGCAGTGTGGGCTGTGTCGCACTCTCACCACGTGGACAGAAGGAGAGCACAAGGACGAAGTGCTCCCTCGAAAGAGGCCAGCGAGGGGTGATACTCCACCACGGCTGGGCTGTATACATTTGGGCTCCTGGCGTGGGCTCGTGCGACAGAGAGGACGGGCTGCCTGACCTAGCCTGACTGTGGGCGGGGTGCCGTTGCAGTGGAAGCAGACGCTGAGGGCCAGACGTGCCTGTAAACGGAAGTCAGGCAGCAGTTGCCTGTTTGTGGATGGGGCTGCCTTCCGCAGACGAAGCCGTCGGAGACTTCGCTCCGGGTCATGCTCCTATCTTGCGGGGAGCTGTTGCAGCTGGTTCCAGTGGGGCGAGTAGAGTCTCCGGAAGCCAGGCAGTGCCGGACCACCAAACCAGAGGAGGGCCTACTCGCCTGCGAGAGACCGGGGAGCCCCCCGTGAGGAGTCCTGTTGCCTGCGTTTTAAATAAATAAAAAAATTACCTTGTGCGTGCTGCATTGCCGAGTTGGCGATGCAGTGTGCGCAAGGTAAATTGATTTATTTTTTTAATTACTTACCTTACTTCTGTCCGTTGTATGTCGGACTCCACTACCCCCCCACCCTGCAACTCCTCCCCGGCCCGCAGCACTCCCTTGGCAAACCGCCACTGTAAAGGGGCATTGCGGGGATGCCTAGGACGGGCCCCCGAGCATAAGGCCAGACGGCCTGATGGTCGCCCCTATGTTTTGGTTGGGCGAAAGGCAATTCGGTGATGTGTGCACCTTATCAGTGATTACGGGGCACTAATGATGGGGTTTTCACCTAATGCTTCTAACTAGGGTGCAATGATGATTAGGATGTATGCCTTATGTGTTTATGCTAAGTGTACCCTTACCAGTAGTTACTGGTTGTTTTCACTAATTGTGAGTTCTGATGGGTATGGCCCTATTGGCCCGGTAGTGTATGTAATCCCTGTAAAGTCATACCAAGTGCCAGGTGGCACAGTGTATATATGTGATTACGTCCTAATGTGTTTTATGAGTATTACCAAGGCTATTTTTGATATAACTTTGTGTAGAGTTTCTTTTGTGGTGTGCCAAGTGTGTTGCTGCTGTGTGTGTGTGTTGCGCAAACGCTTTACACATTGTCTCTGGGATAAGCCTGATTGCTCTGCCTAGCTACCAAGGGGGTGAGCAGGGGTTATCTTCAGCATGTAACTCCCTTCCCCTGACTAGAGGGGTGGTTTCTTCCGGGCTTAGGTGCATGCCTTAGCCAACCAGAAATCCAATTTCTAACAGTCCTTGTAAAATGTTGTTTTTTCTGTGAATTTCTAACTTTATTAGAATTTAGAACAGATTTTGTGTCTTGGACCAGGTCGACTGACGCCTAGATTCTAATAATATCATTCTCATGGCCGGGGAACAGAAAGGGCTATATAACATCAAGGTAGGCTCTAAGGATTGGAAAAACAACCTTCCACAGCAGGGGTCATTAGAAGTATCGCCCAGCTTGAATGCCACTGACGATATATCTCGGAAAAGCCCTAGGTGTATCTCGAAAGAGTCACATATACTGCCATTGTTGGGTGGGTTGGCGAATGAATGTGAGCAGGAACATCTGGGTAGCATAATTATTTCCACAGCTACAAATAGGCATGCTAGTGACTCAATTGCTGCCATAAGGGAGCCCAAGCTAAATACCAACCTACATGGGTCGGGGAATGAACGTAATCAGGGAAGCCTGGGTAGGGTGACTATCCCCCTAGCCACAAACAGGCTTGACAGTGATCTGACTGCTGCTACAGGGGAGCCCAAGACAAATATCAATCTACTCTCTTGGAACGTGGCAGGCCTTAAGAGTAAACTGTTATGTGAAGATTGGGGCAATTTTATAGACACCTTTGATATCTGTCTAATGCAAGAGACATGGGCTCTGGAAAATTTCCAACGGGCTGGTTTTGTGTCTTATAATACACTTGCATTAACTAGTGGTAGGGGGAGACCTTCAGGGGGCCTTAGCACCTGGGTGGCCTTGCATCTGGTTGTTACAGCAAGACAGCTCCAAACTAGTTCACATGACATTCAATGTGTTTTACTTGATCTACCTGGAAATAAACACCTAGCCCTTTTGAATGTTTACTCTAGACCCTCCCCGTGTGGCCGGGAATCCAAGGTTATATTACATCTGAATGATTACATTCTGACCTTGGACCCAGAATACTCCGTGATAGTGGGCGGTGACTTCAACTGTCAATATGAACCACTCAGCTTGTTAGACATAGATGATCCAACAGTGGAAAATGCACACTGGAATATTCCTGATCCCTTGATTCCCCTGGTTAAAGCCTGGACCCCATTGGTGCTACAGATCATTGCTCTCACTCTTTCTCTATCCCTGAGGGCATGCAATGGTAGATCTAAATCGGATAGACCTGGACAAGCTACCTTCAACAGAACGGGGCAAACTTCTATCATAGATTATATCCTTATCGAAACAAGATCTTGGGATAAGGTGCATGACTTTAGGGTGATAGATCGAGATGACAGCGATCATAATGCTTTGGCTATGATACTAAAACCAGGAAGCTGGGGACTGACCAGCTATGATACAGTGGCCTCTACCACTTTACAACCTCTTATTCTGCATAATAATAGACGTAGAGTAAGATGGCCTCGTATCTTTGCCTGCCCAAATAAAATTGCAGAAACCTATAGACTGGTTTTGCCCCATCTCAGTGAAATGGCTGGAGTAGGGCTAAACTATACTTCCAGTAGGAGGGAACCCATGCCGGCAGACATTCACAGTCAGCTCGCCTTAAAACTCTTGGAGGTGTTTTGTCCGGTTGGGAGTACGAGGGTCCAATTGGCTAAAGGGCAACTGTGGTATACTGCCGAGTGTCGAAAGTTAAAGAGTGAACTGATCCTAGGCCAAGGATAAAGCTAGGATCAAAACACTACGGGCACAGTACAAACAAAAGATTGAAAGGGCAAGAAAGTCCTGGGAGGACGACAAGTGGGAGGAGCTAAGATTAGCTCTGCAGCACAAAGATTTTAAATCTTTTTGGGCTATTGTTAACAATGGTAGAAAATAATCTGTGACTACAACATTTCCTAACATAGCCCCAGCAGCATGGGAAGATTATTTTGGGGGCCTATATCAAGGCATAAATCCCAACACATCACCCATAACTGCCCCCCCCCCCCCCTTTAACACCGAGTGTCGATGCGGAGGATGTTCCGGCGA
This sequence comes from Triturus cristatus, assembly GCF_964204655.1. Classification (NCBI taxonomy): domain Eukaryota; kingdom Metazoa; phylum Chordata; class Amphibia; order Caudata; family Salamandridae; genus Triturus; species Triturus cristatus. Next base: position 405,559,588 of record NC_140583.1, on the reverse strand, counting down.
TCACGACCAAGGAGGTGGAAACTGCTATTTACATGTTGTTACCTAACAAAGCACCGGGTCTAGACAAAATCCCAGGCGATCTTTACCGGTCGGAACCCAAGGTATGGGTACCGTATCTTTGTGTCCTGTTCAACTCTATCCTATCTGGTGCAGAATCCCCAGAAACCTGGCGTGGCACTGAGATCGTGCCAATATACAAAAAAGGATGCCCATTACAGCCGTCAAATTATAGGCCCATTAGTCTAATTGATATCACTCAAAAGCTACTTGGACGCATTGTCCTGGATAGAATCCAGACGTGGGAGGCAGAAAATAACATCTTGAGCATCCTGCAGGTGGGTTTCAGAAAGGGCATCTCAACCGTCGAAAAGATATTCCGACTTCAGGTCCTTTATTGGAAGACTGTGAGTTTGGAGGGTGGCAGCCTCTACCTCATTTTTGTTGACCTGAGGTCGGCATTTGACCTGGTGCCGCGTGAAAATCTGTGGAGAGTTCTCCAGGCACTCAATGTTCCTTTGTATCTCTTGGATGTCTTGAGAAGACTTCACACTGAAAATTTCGCACAGGTCAGATGTGGGAAACACAGAGAGTTGTCCGAACGTTTCCCTGTAAACCGAGGAGTCAGCCAAGGATGCGTGCTAGCACCCACGCTATTCTGTTTATATATTAATGGGCTTATTAAACATCTGGAAGGCATCAAGGACACTGATTTCCCAAGACTGGCTACAGGTAGGGTACCAGCTTTGATGTTTGCTGACGACACTTTGTTGTCTCGAACATCTACTGGTATCCAGCGTATTTTAGATGGTTTTGTGGATTTCTGTGGGGAAAGTGGTCTGGAGATCAATCTAGCGAAAACGAAATTTATGATCCTCAACCCCCCCAAGCATACATGCCCGAACCCAGCGTTGAATGGTATCCCCTTGAGCGGGTAAAGACGTTTGGATATCTGGGGATCACACTCCAAGAAGACCTTGGATGGGGGGGACAATTTGCTAATTCCGCACTAAAACTGACACAAATTACAGGAGGAATCTCCAAATTTTCTAGAGGATCGGTTTTCAAGCCGGTAGCACCAGTAATAAAAATCTTTAAAACCCAAGCTAGAGCAGCTTCTATCTATGGAGCAGAACTATGGGGGCATTCCAAGATCCACAGCTTAATAAGGACTGAAAATTCCTTTATGAGAAATTTGCTGGGTTTGCCCCCTAGTACCCCGCTGGTACCTATTAAGTTTGATTTGGGGTTGTTACCTATGGAAGAGGTGGTGGCACTGCGGCCAGTGACTTACTGGAAGAGACTCTGGTCTAATCCGGAGTTGGGCTCCTACCGAGAAGAATTCAAGGGGGTTTGGCCCCTAATTAATAAAAAGAATATTCCTTGGCTTATGTATGTCAGGGACACCTGTGCCAAGATCGGTCTTCCAGATCTATGGGGATCTCCGGAGGCCTCATGCTTGCCTATTTCTAAGGCAAAACTGGCTGAACAGTTCAGACATTTCCATCTTCTGAGCCTGCATGTGAACTCCGGTGTTGGCAGGTTGACTGCCCAGTTTCTTCAGATTAAAGTCAACTACAGGAGGGAGGTATTTTTAGATCTGATCTTTCCTGCTGTTGCTAGGAAGCTGTACTTCCAGTTCAGAATTGGCAGTCTACAGCTCAGGTCCTTTACCTCAAGTTGGGACCCCAACAAAACCACTGCATGCCCTGCCTGTGGCTACAGAATGGAGGATGAAAAACATGTTTTCTTCTTCTGCCCAATGTATCACCTGCAAAGAAAACGCTGGGTAAAACCTATCTGTAGAAACTTGGGATTTAGAGAGTGTGAAAAAGCTTTGCGAGTTCTGAAATACGACACCCATCCTCCTATTGTCTTTGCAGTTTCACGTTTTTTAAATGCTATGTGGATTAAACGTAGGAAATATTGCACTAATTATTAAGCTTAAATATACATCTGTAATTTTGGTAATTTTTTATAATATTTTATGTATAATTGTGATTCGATTTTGATGTATTTTAGAAATGTATTTGGTCAAAATTGTATGCTACTTTTATGGCCTGTGTGGCCGAAATAAAGTTTATGATGAATGAAAGAATTTCTTTCATAACTGTAACCTGTAACGTTTCACAGTGGAAGTGTGAGCACCTGTGTGGGCCTCTTAGTGGGTGTGTGTGGGTGTTTGAGTGTGAGTGTCTCAGGGGCTATCTCAGTGTGTGTGTGTGGGTCTGTTAGAAACTGTGCTTGTGTACATTTTCACTGATTGTGTCAGAGCCTCTCTGAGTGGCAGTGTGAGTGCTGCTATGGATTTGTGGGTGGATATGTTAGTGAGTCTATGGGTCTACGAATGAGTGTGTGAGTGGTGCTATGGGTTTTGGGGATTTCCATACTTAGTGTATTTAAAGAAAAGAAACATGCACATTGCTCTTACATGGAGATGTCATTAAATAATTAATTTGTCACGCTCACTGAAGTTCAGATTTTTCTCCAATTTATATACAATAGTATTGTTTCCATTTTACTCAAGTGACGCTTTACCTGGGCGTCTGCTATGTTTATATTTGTCAGTGTTTTCCATCGACGTTTATTTTATCTGAAATGAACATCAGGATCTTAATGGTTTTTCATTTTTTTCTACAAAGAGTGCACAGTTTTGTGGAAAAATGTGTACTCATCTATGTTACTTTATACTGGAAAAACTAGTTATTATTTGGTCATTGTGCAAATGTCTACTGCATATTGTACTCTACACATGCATAATGGACCGCTCAGTTAAGTATTTTTTTTTTTGCAAAACTTTTTATTTATAAACATCAGCTTATCGAGCACATTACAGAGGAAGCAATAAGTCGGGCAATATGGGGACAATAGGTAAAATAAAACAGTACAAAATATCACTTGGGAGGTCTAGGGCGAGGGGGGGTCTTCACTGCCGATGGTGAGGGGCGGTTGACATATGTCCCCATGATAGGAGTTCCACAAGCCCACCACATGGGCCCACTTCTTAGTGCAACCTCGGGCCACATATACCGTCTTTTCTCTGAACATTGACCAATCTAGATCTTTCTCCCAGTCGCCCACCACACAATGTTTCTCTTGGCGAGCATAAGCCCCATAGTGACCCATAGCGTTAAGCAATCATTCAGATCTGTCAGCTCCCAAATATTCAATAGACATCTACGTGCCTCAAAGCTGAGTTGTGTGGATAACACTGTGTTAACGATGTTGTGTACCTTGCGCCAGAAGGGTTGGATATTGTCACATTCCCAAATGATATGCATAAAAGTACCCACCTGGCCACATCCCCTTCTGCAATCCTCCCCGTCCATTCTCCCCATCCGTACCAACTGGGGTCCTGTCACACAAATCCTATGGACTACTTTAAGTTGGACTAATCGGAGGCGCTCTGGTATTGCCTCGACTCTAGGCAAGGAGACAGCCTCTTGCCATTCCTCGTCATCCATCTCAATTCCATCTCTGGACCATTTCTCCAGAAGTGATTGAAGAGGGTCTGGCATGTTATTTATCAACTTTTTATATATCAGTGAGATAGTTTTATCTGGGATGTGGCCGTCTAAGATTCTGTCCTCCAATGGGGAAGATTCGGGAAGGGTTGGCACCACGCTGCAAATGGGAACGCAGAGCGTGTCTGACCTGTGTGTAACGGAAGAATTCTGAGTCAGCTAGCACAAATTGCTGTTGCAGGGTGGCGAATGAATTAATATCTGACTTGTCCCACAGATCACCTATACGCGAGAGACCTATGAGGTCCCATTTGTCAAACCCTTTACATTTCCCACAAATTATCCAGCTGTTCTGAGTGCCATAATGGGGTAGCAAGTGTGATCCTGCGATGCCATCCAAGGCTTTTAACGGCAGTGTGCCAAACATGGACTGAATGTCTTGTGGGGTTTGCAAGTTTAAAGCGTTGTGTTTTGGAATAAAGGGCTCTATTATAGTTCCCACCAGAAAGAAGCCATCTGTCCATGGTATAGCCTGGGTCACTGGGACTGGTGTAGGTGCCATGATTGATGGCAGCTAGGTGGGCTGCCCAATAATACTTTTTAATATCAGGGAAATTATGTATTTCTTGGTGTCACTCATTGTCATTTGTTTCAGTGGGTTTAATAACTGTTTTTTCAATTTTTTTTTTCATCACAAATTTGTTATGAAGTATCCTGATAAGTATGTTCCAGTTTAGCTGAACAGTTGCAAAGATCGCATGCTTTTGAAAATATTGTCAGCTGTTTAAAAAAATAGAAGTTTAAACACTATATTAGTCATCATTTTTAATGTAAAGCACTTTTAAATTGTATTTCATGTCTTCGCAATGACGTCCGCATTCGTGAATATCATATGACTATGTAAGAAAGAGATTCCATTGAAGAAGACAGTTTTCATTAATCTTCAAAGGAAGTGCCAACCCATTTCTCTCATCTTGAATCTTCCAGTTGATATCTGGATCATTCTTTGGAGCTGTCCTGTACCACTGTTGCTGAACTCTTCCTAGGGCTTTTTTGTCATCTTTTTAAAATCCAAAGGGAGCAGGAAAAACATCTGGAAGACTCTGGCGATGAGGAACCAGCCCCGGAAAGGCAAAGTATTGCCTTGGATTTTTCGTTACAATCCAATCCTGAGAATCTAAAACAGTTGCAAAGTTTATAAAATGCAGCTTGTGTAATAAGACCCTTTCAAGAGGAACAGCCAGAAAATATTCTTTTAGTAAAACAAGTATGTTGTACCACTTCAAAACCTATGAGAGGAATAACTTGAAGAGGGCACAGACGAAGAAAGCTGGCGTGGGGCCATCCACATCCAGGGCTGCACCACCTGTTCCTGGAGACAGAGTAATCACGGTGATGTGAGAGGTACCCTTACCAACGAAGGGGTTAGGGTCAATAGTAAAGCAACACAATGATATCCCCACGTGCGTCATAAACTATCTTTTACACTTTTCACTCCTCACTAAACTCATTCAACTACTCAGTTACTGAACCCTTCAGTATGTGACAATGTTAGCTATCCCAAACGGAAACAAGATCCAAAGGAAGGACCGCCCCAACCACCCGGGAGGGGACCCAGCCATCGCCCACAAAAGCAGCTTCCACCTCACAAACACCAGCGAAACCTTCCCCTCTGCTGAACAACTGCACTTCAAGATCAGATCACCCCCAACTCCACACTCCAAAGAACACTCAACTACAGGCACCCGGGCCCCCTTCGCCACCACCATCACTGACTTCATCGCACCCCACGCCATCGCATCAACGAACTACATACTCATCGGAGACCTGAACTTCCACCTCAACAACCCCAGCGACCCCAACTCCACCACCCTTCGGGACAACCTCGAAAATATCAGACTCAAACAACTAGTCACCACACTGACCCATCGAGCAGGACACACCCTCGACCCCATCTTCGCCACAGGAAACAGCGTCCATTTCAGCCACACAACGCAACCACCATGGACCAACCACCACTGCGTACACTTCACCATCAACAAACCAAGTGTTGCAGGGATTCCGCTTATGCGCAGAACTATGCGCAGGAACCCAGGCCCTCAGTGAATTGCGGTGTACCAAAAACTCACCTCAGAACCCAGAACCCCTATCCGGCCAGCATCAGTGTCCCATTCGTTATCCGAGGTTTAGCTCGGCGGTCCCAATGTATAGACAACCCAGAACAAGCGACTTAGTATATTTCTCAGGAATGGTGGGAATCAGAAACACCTTTTCATAATTATTCTTGTTCCAGTCCACAACAGAATAAACAGAGACACGGGAACATTTTAAAGAGTTTATTTTATAAACCTTGTGTCCTAATATGCAGCAGTTTGGCTAACATTAGCAGACAAACGATTAAAATCAAAACCATCAGCATAGTTACAATACCATAGAGAATGAAAGGAGCAATCATACTAAAATGACAGTGGCTCTAGGCCACCTTCCTTTCTCTAACACACTAATAGTATTATTAGACTAATAGAAGGTCTCTAGGCTTGAATGGGGAACCCCATACCGTATAGATCAGCTCAGAGAGTTCACATCACAGGATCAGCTATGCTCTGCTCCTAGGAACGCTCTTCTTCAGAATGTGTTGAAAACATGTAACACTGCAATATTAAAAGCATTCGACTTTCAGGTATTTGCAGCTGCGTGCATGTTATGGCTAAACTAGTGGGCCGATCAACCTGAACTCAACAACATGCACCGTCTAGCGATCCAGACTGTTTCTGTTACACTGTGTACAGACCAAGGTCGCTATTCACTGTTCAAGATGTTAACAACAGACAGTTCTCATGTGAAGCAAAGTCGAGTAAGCATTTCTCACTTATAATAACATGTGACTACAGTGTCGTGTGCAAAAGCAGCAAAGGCAACAAAAGCGGCAAAATGGCTTTCTAACATTTAATGCGGTTATGCTAACTTAGCGTTGTTCTTAGGTAGATAACGATCATCTCTACACAAGGGCACCCAAACCTACACCACGCCCACCATGAAAGAACTAGAGCAAAGTCACCGACGAGCAACTTAACTCCACCTTCACCCGGGACAGCCACACCTGAACCACCAACGCCAACAGCGCAGCCAGAGAACTCCACACCTGTATCTCCAACTGTGCAGACGAGCTCGCCCCACTATGAAACCCCGACACACAACGCGCCAGGAAAGCCTGCCTGGTTCACCACCACACTCCAGGAAACCAAGCGCACCGGCAGATGCCTGAAGAACTGGAGAAACACCAAGACAGCCGAAAACTACACCACCTACAAGGACGCCTTGACAGCCTACCACAACCAAATCGGAACCACCAAAAGGAACTTCATCCCCAACAAAATCCTCGCCAACTCCACAAACTCCAAGGAACTCTTCAGCGTTATCCTGGAATTCACCAACACATGCAGCGAAGCCACAGACATCACCCCGTCCCAAGACCTCTGCAACAAGCTCGGAACATTCATCCACCTAAAGATCAAAAGCCTCTACGACAACTTCACGGACCACCATCCAGACACCACAAAACCCCCCCCCCCCAACCAACCATCTCCAGCTGGACACCCATCGCGACCAAATACAACGCCTCAACCATGAAAGGCATCCACTCGGGGGCACCCACCGACCCCTGCCCTCCTCACATCTACCACAGGGCCGTGGCCGCCATTGCACCCGAACTGCAACGCACCATCAACACCACCTTCAAAATAGGCACCTTCTCGGATGTCTGGAAACGTGGTGAAGTCAGGCCCCTACTCAAGAAGCCAGCAGGAGACTCCATCGACCTAAAAAACTACCGGCCCATCTCGCTCCTTCCCTTCTCAGCCAAAGTCGCAGAGAAAATGGTCAACAGAGAACTGACACGGTTCATCGAAGAGAACTCCGTCCTCGACGCTTCCCAAACCGGATTCCGAAGCAACCACAGCACGGAGACTGCTCTACTCGCTGCCACAGACGACATCCGAACTCTCCTGGATCCAAGACACTCCGCAGCCCTCATCCTACTCGACCTATCAGCGGCTTTCGACACCGTCTCTCACCGCACACTAGTCACCAGACTACATGACTCCGGCGTACAAGGATCAGCCCTGGACTTGATCCGATCGTTCCTCACCGGAAGAAGCCAGAGAATCAGACTACCACCCTTCCTTTTTGATCCTACGAAAATCACCTGCAGAGTCCCACAGGGATCATCACTGAGGCCGACCCTCTTCAATATCTACATGGCCTCCCTCGCAGCCATCGTACGAAACCATGGCCTCAGCATTGTATCCTACGCCGACGACACCCAGCTCATCCTCTCCCTCACCCGAGACCCCACCACCGCGAAACTCTACATCCAAAAAGGAATGCAAGACATCGCAGACAGGATGACCAACGGCTGCCTGAAACTTAATGCCAAGAAGACAGAAGTCCTCGTCCTTGGAATCACCCCTTCAGCATGGGACAACACCTAGTGGCCGACGGCCCTCGGGAGCCCACCTACCCACGCAGACCACACCAAGAACCTGGGGATCATCTTCGACTCCTCACTCACCATGAACTGACAGGTCAACGCTGTCACATTCAGCTGCTTCAACACCCTCTGCATACTCAGTAAGACCTTCAAATGGATCCTCCCGAGTCAAGGAAGACTGTGACCCATGCGCTCATCACCAGCAGACTGGACTATGGAAACGCACTTTATGCCAGCATCAACAAGTTCCTACTCTGCAAACTACAGACCATACAGAACACCGTAGCCAGACTCGTCCTCGGCATCCCCCAACAAGAACATATCAGCCAACACCTACGAAGACTCCACTGGCTCCCCGTAGAGAAAAGAATCCCCTTCAAAATCCTCACCCACCCCTACAAATGCCTACACAATAACAGACCCGAATACCTCCACAACAGAATCAACTTCCATGTACCCAAAAGAAAACCTCCGATCCTCCAACCTCGCACTGGCCGAAACCCCACGCATCCACAGAGCCAAAGCAGGCGGAAGATTCTTCTCTCACATTGCAGCCAAGACATGGAACGAGCTACCGGCAGACATCAGATGCGCACCCTCCCTGAACACCTTCAGAAAGACCCTCAAGTCCTGGCTTTTCGGCTAACACTGACCAGCGGACCCCCCCCCCCACCCCTCCAGCGACTTGAGACCCTCACAGGTGAGTAGCGCGCGTACAATCCCCTGATTGATTGATTTATTGATGTTACTGCTTAAAAGTCTACACAACAATAGTTTATTTTCAGAGTAAATTCAATCAAAAACGTTTATTAAAAACATTAACAAAACTTTGATGTTAAAAAAGTAGAGGTTCAATATTTACTAGTATTTGCCTCCACTTTGATATCTCATAGATACAATTTCTAAATCAAAATGGTCACATTTTGTACCAGACAATCACATAAGCAATACAAACAAATTTTTCATATAATCAGATCTGGCCTTTTAACCAAGACAATGTAAAAACAAGTAGTTGTCGACACGGCGTTTCAGTGGTTCATATCCAATACTACCACCTTCTTCAGGATATTGATTTTGTGACAACAATAATCTAAAAACACAAAAAACGTAATTACTCCTTCCAAATATATAACATTGGTTACATCTAGAGTTCAGTTTTCATACACTTGTCTATTCTCTCATCCATGCCTATTTTTACAAAATTCCACTTAAAAAAAAAAAAAATTGCTTAGACTATAGACAATTAAGGAGTAACATAGCTAACATTGTCACATCCTGAAGGGTTCATTAACTGAGTATTTGAATGAGTGTAGGCTGCAGACAGAGTTCCATTAGAAGTAGAGAGAAAAAGACCAGAAATCTCTACTGAATTAAGATGCATCAGGACATATTGACCTGAATGCAACACTACGCTGACAGCTGGTGAGCAGCCTTTCGATGTCATCTTGGAGGCAGCAAGGCAACATACCTGCAATTTTTTTTTTATCATTTATTCCAGTTTACACTGTTTTTGTATTTCTGGTTTGATTTTTTTTTTCTTCACCCCATGTTGACATTTAGTTTGATTAAAAAAAAATGTATGTCTGCATGTATATAAAGAAGAGTAGTTGTATTAGTGTGTGACTGAACGTGTTAATGGATGCATGGATAAGTGATTAGGTATATAAGTGACTATATAGGTGAGTAACTGGCTGTATGAGTGAGTGACTGGGTAGAACAGTGCCTGTATGAGTGAATGGGTGTATCAGTGTCTGTATGGGTGTGTTAGTACCTGTGTGGGTGAGTGGGTGTGTGAGTAGCTGTATGGGTGAGTGTGTATGTGAGTAGCAGAATGGGTGAGTGGGTGTGTCAGTGGTTGTATGGGTGAGTGAGTGAGTGGGTGTGTGAGATGCTGTATAGGTGAGTGAGTGCATGAGTGAGTGTCTATGGGTGACTGAGCGGTTATGTGAGTGGCTGTATGGACGAGTGAGTGCATGTGTGAGTAACTGTTGTCATTGGCTGTATGGGTAAGTGAGTTCCTGTGTGAGTGAGTGGTAGTGTGAGTGGCTGTATGGGTCTGTGTATCAATATGTGAGTGACTGTATCGGTGAGTAAGTGGCTGTATGGAGGCTGCATTGGTGAGTGAGTGGGTGTGTCAGTGCCTGTATGGGTGAGTGAGTGGTTGTGTGAGTGACTATGTGAGTGAGTGGGTACCCGAGTGACTATGTGAGTGAGTGGGTACATGAGGGGCTGTGTCAGTGAGTGGATACATGAAGGGCTGTTTCAGTGAGTGAGAGGGTGCATGAGTGGAGTGTGAGTGAATGGGTGTGTCAGTGGCTGTTAGAGTGGATCACACCCCCATTCGTTGACTCAGAGTGAAATAGTGGGTATGTGAGTGGCTGTATGATTGAATGACTGGTTATATTAGAGGCTGTATGGATATGTGACTGGTTGTGAGAGTGCCTACATGAATATGTAAGTGAGTAACTGGGGGAGTCAGTGCCTATATTAGTGTGAGAGTGACTGTACGAGTGAGTGAGTATACAGGTGGGTTTATGAGCGAACGAGTAGGTGTATAAGCTACTGTATGAGTGAGGTGTGTGAGTATATGAGTGAGTGGGAGGGTGCATGTGTGGATATATGAGTAAGTGAATGAATGCATGAGTGCCTCTGTGGGTTTGTGAGTGACTGTGTAAGTAGCTGCATGGATGAGAGAGTGGGTGTGTAAATAGTAGTATAGGGGAGTAAGCATGTGTCTGAGAGCTTTCAGGAGTGACTGATCAGATGGGTATGTATAAGGGAGTAACTAGGTATGTTTGTAGCTCTATGGGGAGTGACTGGCTTAGAGCGGCTGTTTCAGTGAGTGTCTTCATGTATAAGTAGCTGCATGAGTGAGTGACTGCCTGTATCAGTTTCTGTTTTAGTCAGCAATGGGGTTGTAACCTAGAGTAAGAGTGAAATAGTGGGTATATTATTGCCTGTATGTGTGAGTGACAAACTGCATGAGTGACTGTATGGATGAGTGAATGCATATATGAGTGCCTGAATGATTGAGTGAGTTGTTGTAAGACTGACTGTTGATGTGCTGAACTATACCAAAAGTTTTAATCACAAAATAGGCAAAACAAAATAATGGCAAGCTATGGCAAGAGCACTTCATGTTTAAAAATATTCCATGGAAATCTCTAAGCAATAATTCTTTAGTAGAAGAACTGTTTTGAGACCTCTAAAGACATTAAGCTGCAGCCAATATTGACAAGAAAAAGAACATTAATATATGTTGGTATTTAATCTTCAAAATTACAGAAACATAGCAATACACATTGATAATACTGTAGCATTGTATTACAATGTAGTAAAAATATAATTTTCTCTTTCTTACTGTTCCCATACATCTTCACCATAAACTATGGTCTGTATGAAGCATTATCCTCAAAAAGTGGGGAAAAAACAAATCGGTGGATTATAAAAAAAAAAAAAAAAAAGTTGCACATCACTGCAATTAAGTGACACATTATGCATTGCACTCACTACAATTTATTAATTAGTTGCTCTTTCTGGAGTTACTTTTTTGATAAACAAGTTTTTATTGTTTTAAACAGTACAACAACAGAAACAGTCTGGTATTCCGAAGCAGTACCATACAGCAATACATTAGAAAGCACACCCCGTTCCCCCCCGCCCCCCGAAGCCCCCCTCCACCCTCCTAACCGCCCTACTAAAGTATGTTGCCTAGCCATTTCCCCCAAACTTTCCGGTATTTCTTGGGGCAACCTCGTGCCCGATAGAGAGTCCGCTCCTGCGCCGCGCACCAGTCCACCCCAGCACCCCACTTAGCCACACTTGGCGGCAGCGGTTGTTTCCATGCCGCTGCAATGTCGCGCTTGGCCACCATCAAGGCCGTCATGAGAAACAGCTGCTCTGAACGCGTGCCATCCAAGCCATCTGTGATGCCCAGCAGGGAGTGTCGGGGGTCGTGCGGCACCTCTCACCCCAGGACCTCCGTAAGCTCGGTCTCAATGCCTCTCCAGAACCCCTCCAGGTCAGGGCAGGACCACACCATATGCAGGAAGTCTGCCGGCTCGGAACCACATCGGGGGCAGGCCGCGTCCCCGGAGAGGCCCGCACGGTGAAGGCGAGCCGGTGTGAGGTAAGCCGCATGGAGATAATAAATTTGGATGAGTCGCAGCTTAGCGGAGGCCGTCACCAAGCGGGGGGCCATAAGGGCGTCCCGCCAGTCGGCCTCATCCAGGGGGCCCACCCACCCCTCCCAGCGCTCCTTAAGGCCCGCAAGGGATGTAGGGGTGCAGTTGACGAGGGAGCGGTAGATCCTGGAAATGCCCCCCCTCCCCAGGTTGCCCAGCAGGACCTGAGCCTCCAGGGGGCTGTGATCTGGCAGCCGGACGTCCAGCGGGGTGTAGGTGCGTATGGCGTGGCGCAGCTGGAGGTACCTATAAAATGGGAAATGCCAATGAGATCCCATGATTTGAAGCCTTCCAGCTTTGTGACCTCCCGCAACCACGTCCCGTGCCACAGGGGAGTGACCCGGGTCAACCGTCCCGTCCAACGGGTGAGGCGGAGCGCCGCTCGCCAGGACAGGAATACAGCCCTGGTGATGTCCGGGCAAGAAGCAGGGATGGGGGCGCCGTACAGGCGATCTTGGATATCGGAGAAACCCAAGCCGTTAAGTTCCACCCTGTAGGCCGGGTCGGACCAACCCCCCCCCCAAACCAGTCGTGAATGACCAGAAGGCGGGTGGCCATATAGTAGAGGTAGAGATCAGACATGCCCAGGCCCCCGTCAAAGGTGGGTATGCGGCACGTCGACAGAGCCAGCCGCCGCCTCCCCTCGCCCCAGAGAAATCTCGTCGCCATCCCGTCCAGTTCGCGGAACCACGGTCGCGGAAAGGAGAGGGGGGTGTTTTGCAATACATATAAAAACCGGGGAAGGATCATCATTTTGTAGAGGGCGACCCTCCCTAGCGGGTTGAGGGGCAGCTGTTGCCATCGCGCCAAGTCTACCTTGGCTCTCTTGACCAGGGGGGCGACGTTGAGCGCCCAGCTCAGCTCCGGGAGGAGGGAGACCCAGATGCCCAGGTATTGAAATGATAAGCGGCGCAGAGGGATGGTCTCCTGCCAGTCAAAGCATTCCCTGGAGGGGTGCAATGGAACCAGGACCGACTTCCGCGGGTTGAGGGAGAGACCCGACGCCCGGCCGAAACGGCTCAGAATGGATAGTGCACGCGGCCCGGAGCGCGCTGGGTCCCCAAGGTACAGTAGGACATCATCCGCATAGAGGGCGATTTTGTCGGCTTCCAGGCCAGGCCATTCCCAACCCCGAAGGAAGGGGTCAGATCTAATCAGGGCGGCCAGACGTTCCATCGCCAGAGCGAAGAGAAGGGGCGACAGTGGGCAACCCTGCCTCGTCCCCCGGCCGATCCGAAAGGGCCTTGACAACGCACCGTTAACAAATACTCTGGCACGGGGCTCGGCATAGAGGACTCGCACCATCCCCACGAACCGAGGGCCAAAGCCCATGCGGGTCAGGACGTCGAAGAGGTAGATCCACCCCACCGAATCGAAAGCCTTTTCGAAGTCGACGAGGAGTAGAGCGAGGTACGGGGTAAGACGATGGCGGTGGGCCAAGGCCACGTGGAGACAGTGCAGACAGTGGCGCGTGCCCCAAGCGGGCATGAAGCCACATTGATCCGGGTGGACCAAGGTCGACAACATGGGCCTAAGCCGTTGGGCCAGGACCGCCGCATAGAGCTTCACATCGGTGTTGATGAGCGAAATTGGGCGATAGGCAGCTCTATCGGTGGACGGCGGCGTGGATTTGGGCAAAACCACAATCGTGGCCAGGTCAGTCTCCGGGGGGAAGGAACCCCTCTCAAGCGCCTCCGCATAGTGAGCTCTCAGCCGCGGGACCAGGGTGTCCCTATAGGCCGCAAAGAATTCTTGGGGAAAGCCGTCCGGTCCTGGTGTCTTCCCCGCTGACGTGCGCCCGATTGCCTCCCCGATTTCTTCGACGGAGATGGGGGCTTCCAGGCTCTCCATTTCGTCCGGCCGAAGCCGGGCCAGGCAGGCGTTCCCGGACGCGAGCAGGGCGTCCAGAGAAAGGTCTGGTGCACGCGCTCGGTAGAGCTGAGAATAGAACTGTGCAAATGCCGCCGCCATCGCCACGGAGGAGGACTGGAGCACCCCCGAAGAGTCGGCAATCGCCGGAATGATGCGCGACGCCCTGGGGTAAGTAGCCAGGTGGTGCAACAGTGCGCCGTTCTTGTCACCCCAGCCATACACCCTCGCTACCGAGGACTGCCAAAGAAGCTTGGCCGCCTCGAGGGACCGCTGACAAATCTCCTGACGAAGGAGCCGCAACTGTCGGTCCACCGCCGGGTCTTCATGCTCGGAGAGCGACTGCTCCAGCCGCAACGCCCGGGCTTCGCAAGCAGTGAGCTGCCGCAGCTGTGTCTGGCGGTGCCGCACCACATGTGCCTTGGCCGCCCCGCTGATGGTTGCCTTGCAAGCCTCCCAGAGGGTGCCCGCCGACGAAACCGAGCCCTCGTTGGCACCATAATAATGAGTAAGCTCAGTGCCAACCGCCTCGCGCAATGTCTTATCCTGGAGGAACCAGGCGCTGAACCTCCACACCGGCCTAGCTGCGTGAGGTGGGGGGCCCAGACCCAGGAGGACTGGCGAGTGGTCCGAAATGCCCCTGGGAAGGATGCGGACATCCTGGACGCTTCCGCACTCGGTGGGAGGGACAAAAATCACATCAATACGGGCGTGAGAGTGGTGAGCGGCTGAAGTGTGGGTGTATTGACGATCGTGAGGATGCCAAAGCCTCCAGGCGTCACAGAGGCCCTGGGCCTCAGCCCATCCCGCCAGCTGTCTCGCTCGCGCGGCGCGGGAGTCCGAAATCGGTCCCGACGAATCCAGCTGAGGGGCCAAGACCGCGTTAAAGTCTCCCCCAAGCACAATAGCGCCCACGGGGAGAGATTCCAACAACGAGGCGGCGTGGGATAAAGCCTGCGACAATCCCGAGGGAGGCACATAGAGCGAAAGGAAGCTGACCGGGCGACCCTCCAGCGTACCACAAATAACAATCCCGATTCCTTAGGGCGCACGGGCCACCCTCTGAAGGACAAAGGGGAAGGAACGACGCAGCAGGACCGCCACCCCGCTGGAACCACGGGAAAACCCCGAGTGCCACACCCGGTCGTACCCATAACGCGCCAAGAAGGGGCATTTTTCCCCAAGGAGATGGGTCTCCTGAAGGAGGAGGACGTCGGCCCCAACGCGTTAAGCATACTTAAGGACCACCGTGCGCTTAAGCCTATCCAGCAGGCCGTTCACATTCCAGGACAGGATACGCAGCTGCGCCCTGGGGGCTACGTCAGCCATGGATACAACGGGCGCATTGGGACGCCGCAGGATCGGAGCCACCCCAGGGGTGCCAGGAGGACATCATGCCGCGCTGGTGCGCAGGGAGGAAAGGAGGATCGCCCAGGACCCATGGGGAGGGCAGGGGACAGGCAAAAGGGGACCAGGGGTGCCAGGCTGGGAGCGGGTGGCAGCAGACCGTGTGTGTGAGCCAGCGCGGAGCGCTGCAGTAACGCCCGCGGGAGGCAGCTAAGGGGTGCCAAGACGGGAGCGGGCGGCAGCAGATCGTGTGTGTGAGCCAGCGAGGAGCTTTGCAGTAACGCTCGCAGGAAGCTGCGATGCGGCGCACCCAGGAAGAACCAGATCCAAACTAAAAGGACCACCCTCCCTAGGAGGAACATCCAACAAAACCCAACCCCCAACCCCCCACCCTACACTTCGAGAACTGAAGCATCTGTCGCCCTAACTTCAACAACTATTACAAAAGCCCCAAGCGAAGCGCTCGGGTGTCAAGAGCGTGGTGGACCCCTCCAGAAGTACGGATGCAAGTGTTCCGGCCTAGACTACTACACATGAGCGGAGATCCGCTGAGTCCAGGTCCGTGGTGGAGGCCCCAGCCGCGGGACCGGGCCGCCAGAGCTGCTGCCAAGATAGAAGACCACCCAAAGTCAAATGGCCGGGCTGCGGGAGAGATCAGAAAGGTCCACAGGCGCGATGAGGGGGGTCAGGGACGGGTCCGGCGGGCGCGGCGACCGGCTCCGGAGGCCCCCAGCCGCCTGAGAGGATGTCCCGGATGAGGCAGACGAGTCCCTCGGCCTCCTGCCCGACATGCTCGTGGAGCGAGGCCCAGCTGCCAACCCCCCCCCGGGGCCGCCGGGACTGCGTGCGCCTCCTGCGGCGTGGGCGAGGGGGCCTGGTTGTATCCAGATCCGAAGGCCTCCGAGCTGGGGACGCCCGCCCAGATTGGCGCAGGGGTCGTTCCTCAGTGAGCCAAGTCCAGGCCGCCCGGGGAGTGTCGAAAAACAGGGTCTTATCCTGAAAGACCACGCGGAGGCGGGCCGGGAATTGAAGTTGGTAGCGAAGACCCAAGGAGCGCATCTTGTGTTTCACCTCCAGGTATGAGCGGCGTTGCTCCTGAACTTCCCGGGTGTAGTCGGGGAAAAACATGATGGTGTGGTTATTGAAGGACAAAGGGGACTGCACCCGCGCCTCCTTCAGAATAGCGTCTCTGTCTCTGAAGTTGAGGATCCGCAGGATGAAGGGGCGCGGTGGGGCCCCCACCGGAGGCTTGGCGGCCAACGACCGGTGCGCTCTTTCCACTACGAACCAGGTGGACAAGCTGGCCGCCGGCATCCAGGACTTAAACCACTTCTCCAGAAAGTCGTCGGTGCGGCCAGATTCGACCCCCTCCGGAAAGCCCACCAGGCGGAGGTTGTTGCGGTTGGCCCGGTTTTCGGCATCCTCCGCCCGCCGGTGCAGCTCCTTGGAATGGGTCGTGAGCTCCCGGACCTGATCTTGGAGCTGCCGGATGTCGTCCTCCGCAGTCGAAATTCGGGACTCCGTCTCGGTGATGCGGGCCGTGGCATTGCGGAGATCTTGTCGTAGGAGCGCCACGTCCACCTTCACCTCCCCGACCATCCCCTCCAAGGACGTGCGGGAGGCGGTGATGGCCTGCAGAATGGCGGCAAGGTCCGCGCCGGGAGTCGGCGCCGCCTCCCCCCCCAACACCCGGGGGCTCGGAGGTCGTGAAACGATCAATCTTGGTCTGGTGGGGCGCGGCTGCCGACTTGGCACCCCTGTCCTTGCCCATGACTGCCCTCGGGGCGCGCGCGCCGGTGCCCAGGCGCTGTGTGGCTCGCCGTCCCAATGTCCCAACAGCCAGCCGGTGCGGATTCGAGGGGCAGGAGTGATGCCCTCCCCCCGCTGCGAAGGGCCAAGAGACCACCGGGAGTGCCGCAGCCCCGTGTAAAGGCGATCCAGCGTGGTCTAGTCCCACCGTTGTCTCAAGCACAGGGCCCGTATCCAAGCAAGCCCCCACAGCGGGCTCCCGGGCACCCTCCGGCGGCGCTCCCCGCCGCGTGTGTCAACCGAACCCCCCCCAAGGAGGGGGGAGGAAATAGGGGCCCTCTCTGCCCCGCAGAGGCCGACTCCCACAGGCGGCGACGGGGGAGGGGAGCGCACGGACCCTCGTGTGGCGATGGGCCCCCGCCGCCAACCGCCTATGCCAGTACCTGTTGTGGGCCCTCCACAAGGTCGCCGCCTGGGCGCTGTCTGTGCCAGTTCTCGGCCGCCACGAGGAAGGAATCCAGGCCCGGCCCCACGGGGCCGCTCACGCAGGTGCGCGCCTCTCTCCTCTGATCGGCAGTGTCTCGGGGTCCCCGCGGGTCTCAGGCGTCCCGTGGGCACAGCATGCACCCCTCCAAACCGGGATCAGGATTCGGCAGCTCCGGGCAGGACCGGGACCCTCTTCCGCGGGTCCCGCACTGTAGGACCGGCCGCCGCCAGCCACACGTCCCGTGCCTCCCTTGGGCGCCGCGGCCTCGCGTAGTCCCCGGCGCCGGCCTCAGACCCAGCCAGCCGCGTCCCCTGCGGCCGCTAAGCGACAGTCGGCAGAACTCGGGCCAGGGAGCAGGTAAACGGCCAAGAGTGTCACCGATTGTAGTGCCCCGGTCCCGCAGCAGATAGGGACCTCCGGGGCGCTGCTAGGTCAGCGGAACACGGATAAAGTCCGGATGCGAGGGGTCGAGCATCGGGAGCCTCACATCAGTGCGGCCATCTTGCAGTGCGCCACCTAGCGCTCCCCTCTTTCTGGAGTTACTACAGTAATCTAAACAAACCTATTAAAATATTTCTTAAATTATTATATCTGGTCCAATAGTAGAAATACATATAAAGCACTTTTCAATTTTGGAGATCCTTTTGAAAATATCACCCCTGCTAGGCCAAATGAGTAAAATGATGATCCATATATACAAAATCCCATACTGTAGTTTTTTCCACAGATAGTACATAGACGTTTGCTTGATGAAACAAATGGGGTCATTTTTTAGTTTAAACTGCAGTTTTTGCTTTAATTAGACAGTGTAGTATTTAGATGTGGTATTAACTCCTTTGTGGTCTGTTGAATTTTAAAGAACGTTTTAAAGACATTACCCCCAATAGGCCGAATAATGTCTAAAAGACTGATGAACCATGTAGAAGAAACACCATACATCACTTTTTTTTATCCAGAATTCTTCCTTAGAACTTTGTTTGAAGAAAAAAAAAGATTGGAGTTTGTTAGTTTAAAAGGCAATTTAGGTTTGAATTTTAGGTTGAGGTTGCAATCTGTCCTTCTATTTTCACTCTTTAAATAGACAGTGCAGTGTCCAGAGGTTGTATTAATTCCTTTGTGAAAGATGAGAGCTAAAATAGTAAAAGTTCTTCCCAAAATAGAAATTTGCCCTGCTTTGAAGTTTTTAATTTGGGTTTCCAATTTGGAACCATCAGCTCTGCATCGTTGTAGCATTACTATATGGCATTTTGTAGTTGTTCGGATTAACATAGACATAACATCTGTTCTGCTGTTTGGGCAAGTCATGTTTTGGTTAGCCTTCTTTAACAATTTGTCGACGAGCACAGTTTTGTAATCTGGTGATGCTAAATAGACAAAAGGCTCAGCATATTTGAGTGGTAAATGAATAATCACAATCTTCACAGTCATGGTTCCATATGTCAGAATAAATCATCAATATTTACCTCATATGTTCAAAAACTCCAATTCTTAAGCACCTTGTTGAGTGGTGAACGTAAACATTACTGACCCGCTACATATATCTAAAAGATCTTGAATTCCTGAAGCAGAATGTATCACAGTTCTGTCAGCCAGTAAAGGTTGGAGCAAGTGATACAGTGCAAAACGCAATCTCTTCTATGGTTTTTGTTGAATTTGTTTCATTAGATGTAGTAAATGAAACAGTTCTTTGAGAGTAACATTTGCATAGCATTTGACTCCTGAACTTTTTAGGTCGAGCCTAGCAGCGCGCGTGCTCTGCGAGGCTTCTTGTGATTACTCTGTGCTTCTGATGCCTCCCACGCATCGGGTTGGCTTTTGCGTGCGTCTTTTTATAATCAAAGCCTGCAAATGGCTAAAGGCGAGTGCATGGCCCACCTCTTCTAAAAGGTTCACTCCCACGGTGTTTTGCCTGCGGGAGCCAGCAGCGGCGCGCAGGGCGGCAGCTGCAGTGCCTCCTCCCCTGCACCACTCTTGAGTATTTTCCCTGAGATGGCATGTGCATTGTGCATTATGCACAGTGTTATTTGTGTAAACAGTCCTCTGTTGCCTCTCGGGCTCTGCGGGCGCAGCCACTAGAGGAGGGGCTGGGTGGAGCCAGGGGCGCTGTATTCTCCTTTGTTCTCAGAGATCCCATGCAGCTTAAAGCAGCCCCTTCCTCCGTTCTGCTAATCCTTTCCAGAGGTGTCAGAAGCAGACCTGCTGGCTGAGACACTCTTGGTCACTCAGCGAGTCTGTTTCATTTTCAACATTTCTTCTGCCAGCCTGTTAATTCACAAATGCATGAAGAGAAGGGGGAAGGTAAGATTCTTCCTGTTAACCTTGCTAACCCATGGGCCGTATATTGGAGGAGGAGAGGGGTAGAGCCGGGGCGCTCTGTGCGATTATTTTTCACTGCAAGAAATTTTATTGCAAAGTATTAAACCTCATCTCTTTTTGGAAAACCAATTAAATCGATAATTTTACCCATTGCACCATTTAATAACCTTCTTCATCATTTATATTTGGGCGCAAAATTACCTGACAATTTTTTCTCAAGCATAAACTTTTCTAGTCTTGCTGTATTGGATACAGACTTGTCCAAAGAATCCAATTTTGCTTGTAGTTTATCTGTGAATAGTAGTAGTTTGACTCCCTGTTTTCCATTTTATAAATAGCTATAATTTCCAAAATACCTTCTTTCTCCAGCTGTAGTAATTGTTCATTAAATTTGGAGCACTCTTCAAATGTGAGCATTTGACAAGCTATACATTTCTGTTCTTGATTGAAATTGTACATTAGTTCTGGTGCTGTAATGTTACATGGAAATCATTTCTTGATAAGGCCACTTTCCAAACCATGTTTCCCCTCTTTTGTTAGAACTCCTACTCTAATTTCCTTTAATATATTTCCATATTCCACATCAGATGCTTGATACATATTTTTCACTTGTTCCTTGCAATTGAAGTTTAGCCAAATAATTACATCGTCAATACTCCCCATGGAATTTCTTGTTTCAATATGCACTAGTGTTTTGAAAACAGATTGTCGTTTTATGGGAGTAAGTTGCAGTAGGTCACCAAACACAATTGAAATGCTTTCCTCTGAAGAGTACATCGTAGTTTGTTCTTAAAATCTGCTGCGTTCTTAAGTGTATGAAGGCAAGCATTAAGTTCGATACCATGCTCACTTCATTAAGATTAAAAGCTTCAATCTGATAGAGACTTCTAGCTGCAGATTCCTTACCTTTGAATTTCCCAGGCATTAGGCTGCATCCGGAAACTTTTGCTGTGCAATACCCCTTGCACTCGACGTCGGGTGACTCCATCCGGCTCCCTGCCTATATAGGCGCCACCCAGGCGTGCGGATGCCAGTTCTTTTCTTTCTGCACCAGTTAAGTGCCGATCTGAGAAGAGCTACCCCTTTACTGCTGTTTGGCAGGCTTTTTTCTTGACTTTTGTCGATATTTTTGAGATACGACTTCGTGTCCGAGGGATGTCTGGTAGGAAGACAGGTTTTAAACCATGCGGACTTGGTCCTGTTTGATGTCGGTCACCTATCCCTACCGCTTATGTCTCTGGTGTCTTGAATGCAACCACGATTCGAAGTTGTGTTCGGACTGTCGGATGATGGCCCCGAAGACCTTGAGGGAGCGAGCGATGAAGTTGCTCGCAGCCCGGCAGTTGACACCATTAAGTGAGACCCCGAGGAGGTCACGGAACGGTTTGAAGAAGAGGAGGTCCTGGGACCGATCACGGAGCCCTCAGTCCTCTTCCTCCCATTCGAGGTCATCTGGACACTCGGGTAAGAGGAACAAGAAGAAGAAGTCCAAGTGGACTTCGTCTTCACCTCAGTTGGCGTCCGTCGTCTAGAAAGGTAAGGAGTACCTACGCTCTTGGCACGGTTCTGCGGAGTCGGAGCCTGAGTCGACTTAGCGCCTCCCACCCTTTCCGGGAGTTGGAGCGACTCCTGCTCAAATTAAAGATTTTTACAAGGCCATGCGCCGAGTATTTGAGCGGAACAACCTTGTTGGTGAGCCCTTGTACCCCGCGGGGTCGGATGGGGTCCCATTGGGTTCAACGCCGTCCGCTTCGGACATGGTGCCGGTGTGGCCTCAGGGATCCAATTCCGAACCGGGTCGACGCCGGTCGTGCCAACACCACCTCCCCCGGCGTCAAACCCAAAATCGGTTCCTGCAATGTTGCCTGTGCCAGTCGGCGGCGCAATCCCCATCCTCATCCCGATGACACGGAGCCGGAACGGCGTTGTGACGCCGATTCCGACGTCGACAGAACCCAGGGGTTCTATGTTGTCGCCTGAGCACTTTGTGGATGTGCTGGGCTCAGGAGAGGAATTGAATGAGTCTGGAGACCCACTAGTGATCCAGGATGTCTCTGAGGAGACTATTGACTGGTATAGGGACTTCCGGGAAGCCAGTGGTCTGGATACTTCCCCTGACACTGGCTTGCTCTCTCCGCCTACAGTAGCTACGGAGGAAGGGGCGTCCTATGCCATGGTGGTTAAGAGGGCAGCTTAGGTCCTTGGACCGGAGCTGCCCTCAGTGCAGGTATGGACTAATCTCCTGACTGAAGTGCTTCAACTTGGGGCTTCCACCTCTGAACCACTATTGCCCTTGAGGCACTTGCGGACGTCCTTCTAGGAACATGGTCCAAGCCTAGCACAGGGGCTCCTGTGAATAGGACGATTGGACGCCACCATCACCCAGCTCCGGGCGACCCAAAGTTCCTCAGCCAACACTCCACCCCAGAAAGTTTGGTGGTGCAGGCCTCTACTTCCCAGGGCGCATTCCCTTCTGCCCCTCCGGATAGGGAATCCAAGAGAAGGGACTCATTTGGGAAGAAGATGTTTTCTTCCTCCAGTCTGGCATTGCTGTCGGTGAATACCTCATGCTTGTTGGCCCGTTTCTCCCACTCTCTTTGGGAGACAGTTGCGCAGGTGCTGCCACAGGTCCCGGAGGAGGCCCGGGCTATGCTCTCCCAAGTTGTCAAGTCCGGGAGAGATGCAGCAAAATTCGCCATACAGTGTGGTTTGGATACGACCGATTCGCTGGGCAGGTCAATTTCAATGACAGTTGCCTTGAGGCGCCACGCCTGGCTTCATATAACTGGCTTCTTGGGGATGTCCAAGCCAATTTGATGGACATGCCCTTTGATGGAACCCGACTTTTTGGGGGAAAAGGCAGACTCAGCCCTGGTCAGTTTCAAGGACTCTCGAGCTACGGCCAGATCCTTGGGCCTCTCCTCCACTCCTCATGGCCAGTCTTCCTTTCGCCCCTTTCGTGGCAATGGAAGGGGTTTCCAGCTGTGTCAGCCCTATCCTAGCCACCATCCTGCTCAGACTACCCAAGCTGTGCGTGGACGTGGACGAAGTACGGTCCGTCTTCGGAATGGAGGCCAGAAGTCGTCTGCCACACTGTTCCAAGCAGCCGCAGCCTCCAAGCACTCCTACTCTAATTCTGCAGGACCACACTACTGCAGTGGGTGGGAGAATTTGTCATCATCTCCCCTGCTGGGCATCTATAACAGACAAGTGGGTCTTGCAGATCGTCCAGGAGGGCTATTTTCCTCCTCCTATTCCGCAACTCAGGAACAGCTGGTGGAGGATCATTTGAAGTCGCTCTAAGAGGAAGTTACAGCTCTTTTGGCCAAGGGAGCTATAGAAAGGGTCCCAGCTTTAGAAGTAGGCGGTGGCTGTTATTACTTTCTGATTCTGAAGAAGAACAAGGGGCTTCGTCCATTTTAGATCTTCGGACCGTCAATCTCTTCCTCAAAAAGGAGAAATTCAAAATGCTCACATTGGCTCAGGTCTTATCTGCCCTAGACCAAGGAGACTGGATGGTGGTGTTGGACCTTCAGGATGTGTATTTTCAAATTTTCATCCTGCCGGGCCACAGGCGTTACCTGTGGTTCAAGGTAGGCCACGAGCACTTTCAATTTACTGTGCTGCCCTTCGGTCTTACCAGTGCCCCTCGGGTGTTTTACAAGGTGATGGCGGTAGTTGCAGCTCATCTGCGCAGGTTAGGGGTATCAGTCTTCCCCTACCTAGACGACTGGCTGTTGAAGGCGTCCTCGCCCCAGGCAGTCATCTCCCACCTTCAGACTACGGCAGACCTCCTGCATTCGCTGGGGTTCTCTAAAAATATGCCGAATTTACACTTGACTCCTCAGATACTCCCTTTCATCAGAGCTGTTCTGGACACAATGCAGTTTCGGGCTTATGCTCCCGATCAGCGAGTCCAGGATATTCATGTTTTGATTCTGAAATTTTAGCCTTTATCCTGGATATCGGTGACGTTGGCTCTGAGGATGTTTGGTCTCATGCTCTCCTGCATCCTGTTGTTAAGAAACGCCAGGTGTCGTTTGCGGGCTCTGCAGTGGGACTTGAAGTTCCAATGGGCACTGCATCGGGGAAATCTCACCGACGTGGTTCAGATCTCGGAAGGAACTGCGAAGGATCTCCAGTGATGCTTAACGAACTGCGATTGGGTCAGCGGCAGACCTTTCTCCCTTCCCAAGCCAGATTTCACAGTTGTGACTGATGCGTCACTTCTGGGATGGGGCTGCAACTTGGGAGAGGCGGAGATCAGGGGTCACTGGTCTCCGGCGGGGACGGAGCGCCACATAAATTTGTTGAAGTTCCAAGCAATTCAGTTGCCATTGAAAGCATTTCTTCCCTTTGTCAATGGGAAGTTAGTGCAGGTGTTCATGGACAACACCACCGCCGGGAAACCTTGGTTAGATTTGTTTGCCTCCAAAGAGAACCTGTAGTGAAGGCAGCGATTTAGATACATACATTGCTATGTTAGCATAAGCGCGTTAGATGTAGAAGAGCCATCTTGCCACTTTTGCTGCTTTTGCACATGACACTGCAGATACATGTCATTATTTGAAAACTGATTGCTTGCCTTTTCTTCGCATGAGAACTGTCTGTTGTTCACATCCCTAGACGTGCACTGCGACCTTGGTCTGAACATTTAGTACAATAACAGTCTGAGCCACCAAACAATGTATGTTTTTGAGTTCAGGTTGATCGTCCCACTCTCTAGCCATAACACGCACACAGCTGCAAATACCGGAAAGTCGAGAGCCTTTAAAATTGCAGTTTGAAAGCATTAGACACACATTCTGGAGAAGAACTTTTCCAGGCGCAGAGCAAAGCTGATCCTGTGATGTGATTCATCTAAGCTGATCTTTACGGTATGGGGTTCCCCATTCAAACCTAGAGACCTTCTATTAGTATAATAATACTAGCCTATTAGCGAAGGGAAGGTGGTTGTATTCCACTGTCATTTGTAATATGATTTCTCCGTTCATTTTCTATGGTATTGTAACAATGTTGATGGTTTTAATCTTAATCATTTGTCTGCTTATGTTAGCCAAAGTACTGCATCTTAGGACACGTAGTTCATAAAATAAACATTTTAAACTTTATCGTGTCTCTGATTACTCTTGTTGTGGACTGATATGAGAATAATAACGAACAGGTATTTCTGATTCCCACCATTCCTGAGAGTACTCTAAGTTGCTTGTTCTGGGTTGTCTATACATTGGGACCTCCGGGAGAATACGGATATTGAATGGGACACTGATGCTAGTCGGATTGGGTTTCTGGGTACGGAGGTGAGTTTTTGGTACACCACAATTCACTGAGGTCCTGGTTTCCTGCGCATAGTTCTGTGCATGAGCAGAATCCCTGCAACGACTATTGCTCGGCGACGCGTTTCGTTGCGAGTGGAGCTCAGGCCTGTTGTACGCATTTCCACCTGTACCACTCCTGCCCAGGGTTCTGAAGAAGATAAGCGACTGGGCCCAAGTCATCCTTGTGGCGCCAGGCTAGGCAAGGAGAGTCTGGTATCCAGAGCTTCTGAGCATGAGTGTCGATCCTCCGATCAGTCTGCCCCTTCGATAGGATCTTCTGTCTCAGCAGCAGGTGAGGGTTCTCCACCCGAACCTGTCAACTCTGCGCCTCCATGCATGCGTAAATCTCCATGCGTGGAGATTTAGCATCGGCAGTTGCTGGCCTTTGACCGAAGTCTGTAATGTTATTTTGGCGGCCAGGCGGCCTTCCACTAAGTCGGTCTACGCCTGCCGTTGGCAGAAATGTGTACTAGTCTGTACAGAAAGGTCCATTGACCCTCTTTCTGCTCCTCTTTCTACTGTCCTTTTATTCATTCTAACCCTGGCCCAGCAGGGTTCTGCCTTGGGTTACCTTTCTGCTCTGTCTGATTTTTTGTGTCTGCCAGACCAGCCTTCTTTCTTTAAATCTCCTATTGTAAATAGTTTGCTAAAAGAGCTCGCTCATTTATTTCCACCCACGCCCTTTATTATGCCACAATGGGACCTTAATTTGGTTCTCACTTAACTTATGTGCGCTCCTTTGGAGCCTTTACAAAATTGTCCCCCCCCCCCCCCGGTCTGTTGTCCATCAAAACAGCCTTTGTAGTGGAGATTACATCGACCCGGAGCGTGAGTGAATTTCAGGTGTTATCCAGCCCGCCTTCTTATCTATGTCCTTTCCGGACAAATTGGTGCTTTCCACCAGGGCATCATTTTTACCAAAGGTCGTGACCCCTTTTCATCTGGGCCAATTCATTACTTTGCCCACCTTCTTTGCTCCCCCACATCCCTTTAAGCAAGAGGAGCGTTTCCACTGGCTGGACCCAAAAAGAGTGTTGTCATTCTACCTTGACTGCACAAAAGAGTTCCAGGTGGGAGACCAACTCTTTGTGGGTATGAGGGAGCAAAGAAGGGACAGGCCGTGCAGAAAAGAACCATCTCTCGCTGGGTTGTTCTCTGGATTAAAATGTGTTATGTCTTGGCGAAGAAGCAGCCCCCTGAGGGATTAAGGGTCCACTCCACCAGGGGAAAGGCTGCGACTACGGCCTTGGCTAGGGGTGTCCAAGACATGTCAGGCTGCAACGTGACATCTTTGCACACGTTCGCAAAACATTATTGCTTTGATGGTCAAGTGCCCAGAGAAGGGCACTTTGCCCGTTCAGTCCTGCAAGACTTCTTAGTTTAGATCATGAGTCCGCAACCCACCGCCGGGATTTTATGGCTCGGGTATCTGATTAAAAGTTAAGGAATCTGCAGCTAGAAGTCTCTATCAGATGAACAAGTTACTTACCTTTGGTAACGCATTATCTGGTAGAGACTCTATCTAGCTGCAGATTCCTTACAGCCCTACCCATGCCTCCCCGCTTTGTGGACTAATGTAGTTGGACTAGGGTTACTCCCCTAGTTTTGAACACGATTATGTCAGTCACTTCGTGGCTCTGTGCTTCTGCCGTGGGAAAAAAAAAGAAAAGTACTGACGTCCGCACGCCTGTGTGGTGCCTATTTAGGCACCGTGACATCATAACCGACGATGTCACCTGGAGCCGAATGGAGCCACCCGACGTTGCGTACAAGGGGTATTGCTCACCAAACGTTTGCGAATCCTGATGCCTGGGAAATTCAAAGGTAAGGAATCTGCAGCTAGATAGTCTCTACCAGATAATGTGTTACCGAAGATAAGTAACTTGTTAGTTTTTTCAAAAATCTTGATACCTCACGACAAGTGTCACCAGATAATTTCTGGTATTCGAGTTTGTCATGTTCAACAGGTAGCATTAGTAGTCGATGTAGAGTGATTCCTTTAATGTTATGTGCAGCTAATCCTGTTGGTGCTGTAACTACACATGACAGATTTGAATCTGTAGTCTTTTGTAGCTAACATGTGAGAACCTTTATTTGAAAACTTTTTCCCGTGCCAGCTTGACCACTGATGTATAGTAATATTGGTTTATACGAAGAATATGCACATTGTTTTTTCTCGTGGACAAATACATGCTCTATTTTATATTTGACTTTGTTGTAAATTTCTTTCTGTTCATTGTTAAGTTGTTCTAGTAACTGTTCAAAATCCACAATTTCCTCTCTTGCTTGCTGCATTGCATTCTCCACTGCATGCGTGGGTGTACCTGCTTTATTTTGAATAATTGGTTCTCCAAAAGGATCTTGACTGAGTGGTGCAGAACTTTTACTGCTTTGTGAACTCTTCTTTGCTATCTCAGCAGCAAAGGTTTCTTCCTGTTCAGTCTCGTATTAGGAAGATTGAATACTCAATGCCGTTTTTCACAGCATTGAAAGACTCTTCCCAACACTCATATTGTCAAAGTATCTCTGATTCAGCACGCCGTGGTTTTAATAACTGCTAAAGTGCCAAGTAGAAAAACTTACTGCGCTCTGGAGTTTGGCAATTAATTTTCCTGTGGTTAATTAGATTTTCTTTGTGGCTCACCAAAGATCCATCACATCCAAGTACTGCTTGTCTTTCTTCTTCTACGTTTTCAGTTATATCAGTTCTATATGTGTAAAGTTGAAGTACTTCATCGAGAAGCATGTTTCGAGGATGTGGACTCCTTCTTGGGTTGTATGTATCCAACATATTAGTTTTCAGTTTATCTCTATTTTTTGGGATCAAATTCTGCAAGATACTGTATTTCTTGGAAAGACTTTAGTACTGTATTTCGACTGCTTGCAAAGCCTAGACTTATCCATACAATTCCTGTTGACTTTGCGAACAAATTAGTTGAGCTCAAGCGCTCCAAACACACGTAGGAACCTATTTCTCTGTGGGAAAGCATCCTCAAGGAGAAACTCTGCAATTTCTTGTTAAGACTCTTGTCTGCAGAAATCTCCTCCTATATTTCTTTCATTTCTGTTTTCTCTGATTATATTATATATGAAGTCACGTATCGAGCAATAGTTGTCTGCAACAAATTGTAAATCTATTTTTGCGTTGTAGATCTTCAGAATAACAAGTTTGTAGTCATTAATGTACTTTGAAGCCTCTATTCTTCTGAGATTGCATGTATTTTTTGGTTATTTCTGTGTTAGAGTATGTCTGACTGCAGTCAAAAAGCTGTTTACTCTACCATGTGAAATAATGGGTCATGGGGATTAACAACGATATCGCGTGTAAAATTTTCCTTTACATCTGTATTTTTGTCGACATTATTTCCCAATTCCCTTGCTGTGAGATTTTGCAGATTCACTCTTGGTTTGAGAATGTCATTTACTGCATATGATAGGCCTGACAAGTTGCTCTCACATAGTAGATGAAATATGTAGGGGATACACTGGCAAAATCTAGGATCTCCTGAATATAGTCTAGTTGATCTGTACTGGCTGCTTGTATTTGTATAGGCCAGTCATCATATTGACCCCCTACTCCAGTAGGAAACAGATGTGGAAAACAAGCTTTTAAACTTTTCTCCCACCCTCTCAAGGGAACTCCTTTTGCTTCTTTTATTTGGAGGAGATAAATAACATCACCGATAATCTCTTTAGAATGCAGAGGATGAATACTGTAGTGTTCGAATATTTCTTCGAATCTGGATCGATCGACCTGTTTAATCTCCATTTTTATAATGCATATTATTTTGTACCAGATATGTTGCTTTTTTTTATTTATTTTTTTACTTTACTAACATCCACTAACTCTTGCCATATTTTGTTACTCTTGGTAGGGACACCATTGACTAGAGTAATAAGTGCTGCTTCAAAATCTCTCTGCACCTCTATAGTCTGAATATTCTGCTTGATATCTAATGTCAAGTTCACAGCTCTACCTTTAAGACCTTTCTGTAACTCTGTTGGAGGTAACTTCCCTATCTTTGGCTCCATACAGACTTTAGCTTGGCATGGTTGTTTAGACTGTATAAGAATTGATTCATACACATTTAGATCTTGAAGTTCTTGTGGAATTGAAACTAGTTCTAACTTGTTATAGAGAGATCTAGCTGGCATTTTATTGTACTCTAACATATTATAACAGTACTTGCATATAATTTGTCATGTGTAACAATCAAAGCCAATAAGCTGCAAATTCTTGCCACTTATATCTGTTCTCTTCTTCAGTTTTTCAAGACACAGCCACATAACGAGTTTGACTTTTGTAGTGAGTGCATAAACAACCTATACAAACACAGTTTGGTTTCTCTGAACAGACTGTTAAATTTTCTAATCTTGTCTTGAAAGTTATCAACAGTAATACCTATGTCCTGTTCCACTACACCTACAAATTCCAAGTCTTCATTTTCCCTACACTCCCCTTCAGGACCAAAGAAACGGAACTGAGCTGCATCACAAACTTTTTCTGCCTCTGCTGCTGTACTATGCAAAAGAGTTCTATTAATTTATCCTAAACAGAGGGCTGGAGTTTTTTTTCATAGTAAAGCCTCCTAACTATTCACATTTGCATGTGGTGTACAGCTAACATTCTGAAATGGTGAAAGGCACATTGTCACACTTAATTTGATAGACATGCTAGTCAGGGCTCGAAAAATCCAAAATATTGTACTAGTCCTGCAGGACTAGTACCTTGAAAAATCTCCTCGACCTAACTGAAACCTACTTGACCTCCGTCTCTGAAAGCGGAGTAAATGTGACAAGATAACAAGATTTAAAGGCATCTTTATTGCTCATTAAATTTGTGAGCAATAAATGCTTTTAAATCTTGTTATCTTGTCACATTTACTCCGTTATCACAGACCGAGGACAAAATGTAGTTTGTCTTCCTACTCGCCAGAAAGGGCGAGTAGGATCTAAAAACAGCTCGCCCTCGTTAAATTTAGCTCGCATATGCGAGCGGTCGAGTGGATTTTTCGAGCCCTGCTAGTGAATGTCTCTGTACATTTTAATACTGTCTTACCTTGCAAGGATCTAATCCTTGCAAAGCTACAATTTTCTGTTGTAGACTTAGGTTTGGAAACTTACGTAGGAAAGATCTTAATATATCAATAGATTTCTGTTGAACACTACAAATACTTCTACAGTCCCATTTATATACTAGGGTCTGCCTACTCCTTACAATGAGGAAGGAGGCATGAGAGGCTCTGCATTCAACCTCAGTAGCTAAGGATAGTGCTGCTTTCTGGAAGGCAATTAGGGCACCATTTTTATCTAAGGAGCCTGGCCCAACAATAGAGATAGCTATAACTGAGGAACAGTGGATTAAACACTTTTTTTAGGTATTTAGCGGTGATGATCCCTCCGTTATGAGGGATAATTGTGCTCCGGTGGATTATGGTTCAAATTATTCCCCACACTATAAGGAATTAATTTTCACTTTAGAGGAAGTAGGGAGGGCTCTACATGCTAGTCAGGGTGGTAAGGCTCCCGGCCCGGATGGGGTCCCCATAGATATGTTAAAGTCAATAATTCCCATATGGGGGCCCCTACTGGTGCAGGTGCTCAATGCTAGCAGTAGCACTGATTTCTTACCCACTTGGGTGGAATCAACAATTGTGCCCATCTTTAAAAAGGGGGTCAGGCAACACCTGGGGTTTTACAGACCAATCTCCCTGTTGGATGCCACAACGAAGGTAGTGGGTAGAGTCATACTGGAACGTCTTCAGGATTGGGCCGATGAGAACTCTATCCTAACGGATTTGCAATATGGCTTTCAGGCCGATGTGGGGACTGTAGAGCAGGGCTTGAATCTTTCCGTCCTGGTGGGGAAATATACAAGGGCTAAGAAAGGGAACCCATTTTTAGCATTTGTGTATCTCACATCTGCTTTTGATTGTGTGGTCCACTCTAAATTATGGAAATTACTGGAAGCCCTGGGGGTGGATGTAAGTATTATTTATTTTCTGAAACGGTTTATAGTGATTCTAAGGCACGTGTGCGTTATGGTCTTAAGGGCGAGTGTTCGGCAGCGGTTCTACCCGGACAATCTATTTCTATGCCCCAGATGTCAGACGCTTACTTTCACCACATGTTCTGGAGCTGCCCCACCTTACGGCAGTTCTGGTCAGTAGTCATCGAGAACCTTAAAGAACTTACAGGCCTTCCGGATATTCACACCTGGAAGGCGGTCGCTCTCGGAATATTCCGTAGACCAAAAACACTGAAGGTGCCCATCCGCTTGGCAACCCTAGCAACGCTACTAGCAAAAAGAAGCATCGCCATGAACTGGCGAGCCCCATTGGGACCCCCTGTAGAGGCATGGGTAAAAAAATGGGCGGCAGCAGAAGAAGAAACACTTGGGGAGGAGGAGGTGAAAGGGCTGCGAAAGCATCCCATATCTATGGAATGGGCCATATTATCCCACCAATTCCAGCACTTACAATCACGTACCGATTCCAGCGCATCGCAACATACCACTACAGAATTGGAAGCATGTATACAGAATTGGAAGCATGTAACCCGAATGAGAGTACACATAACACCTCCCCCACCTTCCCGACCAACGAGTGAGGCACACAAACCCCTCGGTGCACTACACGACCTACTGCCACTGGCTTGGATGTCCTAGCGCCTGCCCACAAACAATGTCCTGACATCTACACACTACAGCTGAACTGACCCGGACGCCATACCCATGGCTCACACCCTGGCTTCCTCCTACAATGCATCCCCAGTTTTATTTTCCCTGGTTCCCCCCGGCATCACAGTATAGAGAAGATATGTGGACTGTAACGACAGATACCCCTTCTGAGTACAGGATGCACATCCTTCAACTGGACAGCACAACTACTGTCGATTAAATAAGTGTAATCAGATGAGCTGTGGCTTTTGTTTGTTGTAAAAATGATAATAAAAATATTTTACCAAAAAAGAAAAATGGTTTTAACTACCTTTAACATTAAACCCTATTTAATTTTTGTTTCTGGTGCTTACGATAGTTTCTTATTAACCCGATTTAGGCCGGGGGTCTTCCATAGACTAGTCTCTTTCCCTATCATGAATGACTGGTCGCTAGACCTCCAGCTTTGCCCTTGTCATAATATCTCCCCTCAATCCACGATTCATGTTACCCTTTTTTGTAAACTCTATTCCTCTGTAAGGAGTCTGTTTTTGATACCTATATTAAAACAGTACGGGCTCCGTCAATGTCGTCCTGCCCTTTTGGCACTACAATTCCTAGATAATGAGAATAGCGTTTTAAGGATAACAGCTTTCCTGAAAAAAGGTCTGTGCCTTAGGAACAGTCGGTCTATTTAATTGACTTCTTTTAATGAATTAAGGGCTTCTGTCAGTGTAAATACTGATTTGTTTAATTGGATTTTTAAGCAATACTTGTCTTAATATATGAATTGTGTATATACTTTTTAATTGTTTGTTTTTATGATTGTTGTTAATCAATCGAATAAAGCCTTTTTGAACTTCCCTGTCTTTGGCTCCATACAGACTTTAGCTTGGCATTGTTGTTTAGACTGTATAAGAATTGATTAACCCCTTCAGTGCCACGCCCTTTCCCCGCCCTGTGCCGGCCGTTGCATTAGCGGGCGGGGTTCATGACGAGATGGACTCGTCATGGGCACAACGCAACCGCGGCCCATGACGAGACCATCTCGTCATGGGCACTGAAGAGGTTAATACACATTTAGATCTTGAAGTTCTTGTGTAATTGAAACTAGTTCTAACTTGTTATGGAGAGATCTAGCTGGCGTTTTATTGTACTCCAACATATTATAACAGTACTTGCATATAATTTGTCATGTGTAACAATCAAAGCCAATAAGCTGAAAATTCTTGCCACTTATATCTGTTCTCTTCTTCAGTTTTTCAAGACACAGCCACATAACGAGTTTGACTTTTGTAGTGAGTGCATCGACAACCTATACAAACATAGTTTGGTTTCTCTGAACAGACTGTGTTAAATTTTCTTATCTTGTCTTGAAAGTTATCAATAGTAATAACTGTGTCCTGTTCCACTACACCTACAAATTCCATGTCTTCATTTTCCCTACACTCCTCTTCAGGACCAAAGAAACTGAACTTTAGCTGCATCACAAACTTTTTCTGCCTCTGCTGCTGTACTATGCAAAAGAGTTCTATTCATTTCTCCTAAACAGAGGGCTGGAGTTTTTTCAAAGTAAAGCCGCCTAACTATTCACATTTGCATGTGGTGTACAGCTAACATTCTGAAATGGTGAAAGGCACATTGTCACACTTCATTTGATAGACATGCTAGTGAATGTCCCTGTACATTTAAATACTGTCTTACCTTGCAAGGATCTAATCCTTGCAAAGCTATTATTTTCTGTTGTAGACTTCGGTTTGGAAACTTATGTAGGAAAGATCTAAATATATCAATAGATTTCTATTGAACACTACAAATACTTCTATAGTCCCATTTATATACTAGGGCCGGTCTACTCCTTCCCTGTACCTCTTCAGTTATGACTTCTCTTCTTTCTAGGTACCATCACCTCATTTGGAATAGGACTGCCATCCTTCATCTCATAACATCGTCTAGATGTTTCAAATGCATGCACTCATGTGTTCTCTTAGAAGTAACTTTCTTCATTAAAGAAATGCTCAGTACTAGAAGTAGGTCTCCATTCACCACAGAAAACATTTTAAAAGTTACTTCAATTGAAAAGTATATTTTTGGTTTATTTTCCTGATAGACAATTCTATTTTATCCAGTGTCCTCATTCTGTTTAGAATCAAAATAAATAGCTTCCTCATGAGAACAAAGGCCTTATCTACAACCTTTACACATTCCTTTTGTCTGACAGCTTCTCTTCTTCTATTATATTTATTCATAGTGGTCATTAGATTGTGTTACTACGGAACATTCCCCACTCTAATTTCCTTAAATTGCCTCTGTCCTCTGGTTAAACTCTCTGCTTTTTTGTACGATTTCTTACTATTCACATCATGTACTTTTTCTTCTTTTATAGTTCATCCCAAATGTTGTTTTTTTATTTACTCCATTTCGCTGACGTTCGAGTTGTCCACATACTATTTCAAGTTCTCTTACCAGCAGCTCTTTTTTCTTTCAGCCCTTTCTCTGCATTTTGCCCCTTTTGTTTCTCAGTTGTGTTGGGATAGTAACCATGCCTCTGTTTCTTTCTTCTCTCACATTTTGATGACAGTTAACTAGAAATTGGTGTCAGAAAGCAAAAAAAAACGTAATTGACCTTTTCATTATCTACTATAACATTACATAGTTTAGTTGGTTAACTACCATCGTAAACATTCTTATTATACTATAGCTAACATTACTCTATTAATTTTTATGTGTATGTCTTTGTGTTTCTTTGTCTCACTGTATGCATTAGTCACTCACTAGCTATTACTGCGTTCTTGTGTATCTACCCATGTTTAAATGACTACTTCTCTGGATGGGTGACTAGGTTGTGTCAGTACTTGCCTACATGTGTGAGTGAGTGTAGAAGTCCACCTGTAGCAGTGCCATGAGATGTTTAAGTAAATTTGCTGGTATGTGATTGTGTTTGAAGCTCTATGGCTATCTAAATGTGCATGTAGGTGGCTGAAAGAATACCTCAGTGCCTCTGCTAGAGAATAGGGGGTTTGTAGATGTGTCTGCAAATGAGTTTGATACTGCTGCAAACATAGTTTCTGACTATGTGAGTGAATGTGTAAGTTCCTCTGTCACTGTCTGACTGGCTGAGGGAGAGTATCTATGTCTTTGAAATTATGTATGTCAGTTGCATTATGGGTGGTATACTTAAGGCAATAGTTGGGAGGGCGGTCTGCAAGTGCATGAGTAACTCAATGAAACTCAAAAAAATATCACTAATCTTTTAAGCACAACACATAATGCTTTATGGCATACGTACAGCTTATCTCAGAGGTGAGTTATGTGTACTAAAACATGGGTTTTAGACTTAAAGTAGGGGTTTTAAATGCCAAGTCGAGTGGACAGCGTGAGTACACAGACACGCTCTGCTCAAGTATGCCTCACCCATGTTTAAAGGACTATTTGTCTGGATGGATGACTAGGTTGTGTCACTACTTGTCTACATGGGTGAGTGTAGGAGTTCACCTGTAGCATTGCCATGAGATGTTTAAGTAAGTGTGTCACTATATGACTGTCTGTTTTAGTAAATCTAAGGCTCTCTAAATGTCTATGTAAGAGTCTTAGCAAATATCAGTGTTAGGGAATAGAGGGGTTTGTGGGTGTGTCTGCAAATGCCTTTGATAATCCACCATACATAAATAGTTTCTGAGTATGTAGGTGAATGTAAAGGTTCCTCTGTCTGACTGGGTGAGAGTCTCTATACTTTTGTGAACATGTATATGAGTTGCACTATGGGTGGCATATTCTATGTAGTAGTTGGCATATGAGTTGCAAGTGCACAAGCAACTTACTGAAACTCAAAAGGACATTACTCCTCTTTTAAGTACAAACCATTGTGCTTTACGGCATGCCTACATCTTATCTCAGAGGTGAGTTATGTCTACTATAACCGGTGTTTAAGACTTAAAAATTGGCTTTTACATACCAAGTGAAGGTGGCATTGAGAGTGCAAAGACAAGGTCTGCACTAATAGGCCTGACCCATGTTTAAAGGAGTATTTGTCTGGATGGATGATGAAGTTGTGTCACTACATGCCTACATAACTGAGTGTAGGAGTCTGCCTATAGTAGTGCCATGAGACTTTTAAGTACATTTGCCAGTATGTCACTGTTTCTTTTAGTATCTCTGTGGCTATTTAAATGTGTACGTAAGTGGCTATATGAATACCTCAGTGTCTGTATTACAGAATAGAGGGGTGTGTAGGTATGTCTGCAAATGCGTTTGTTACTACTGTATACCCAAGTAGTGTTTCAGTATGTGAGTGAATATATAAATCCCTCTGTCTCTGTTTGACTGGTTGAGAGACAATGTCTATGCCTTTGTGAACATGTATGTCAGTTGCATTGTTTTTAGTGTCCTCTGTGTAGTGCCTGCCATAGGTGTCTGCAAGTGGAGGAGCAACTTACTGAAATTCAAATGGAAATCTAATCTTTTAAGCACAGAACACTGTGCTTTACGGCAAATCTACAGCTTTTCTCAGAGGTGAGTTATGTATACTAAAACATGGGTTTAAGACTTGACAAAGGGCTATCACATGCCAAGTACAGCCGGCATTGACAGTGCATAGACAGCCTCTGTATTTGTAGGCCTGACCCACATTGTAGGAAGCTGGCTCTCTATATAGTGCACTAAAAAGAAATGCACTGTGTAGAGATTCCAGTGGGTCCCAGATTGGTTTACAGAAAACAAGTAGATAATACTGACGCGCTCTTTTGTGGTAGTGTGGGTCTGCAGTTAAACTTATCAGAAAGTAGTGCTATTTATTTATTTATTTATTTATTATTTATTATGCAACTTATAACGCGCAGACTAAACCCGAAGGTATCAAGGCGCCTATCAAAATCAATAAACAATAAACAGAATATACAAAGCACCACTACGGGAATGCACGTGTAAAAAGGTGAGTCTTAAGCGCGGATCTAAAAGTTTGCAGAGAGGGACTGGATCTTACTTCCAAAGGGAGGGCATTCCACCACTTAGGTGCCAGGAAGGAAAAGGCCTTGCCTCCCCATCTTGCTTTTCTGACACGGGGTACAGAGAGGAGAAGTTTGTGACTGGAGCGAAGATTTCTACTGGGGTTATGCCGAGAAAGAATGGATCCCATGCTTGTAGGGCTGGGTTTAGCTAAGGCTTTATACACCAGGCACATGGATTTGAAAAGGATCCGGTATTCAACGGGGAGCCAGTGCAGTTGTTTTCGGGCTTCGGTGGCAGAGGCACGTTTTGGTAGGTCAAGAGCCAATCTCGCTGCCGCGTTCTGGACCACCTGCAAGCGCTGTAGAAGACTCTTGTTCAGCCCTGCATACAGCGCATTGCAGTAATCCAGTCGCGAACCCAAAAGAGCGACAGCAAGTTGCTTTCTTGCCTGGGGTGACAAAAAGTGCCTGATTTTCCTCAGAATGTGGATAATCCCCCAGCAGGTCGAAACAGTCCTGTTGACCTGTTGGCACATACTAAGGTTGGGGTCGATCATAACTCCCAGGTTTTTTGCTGACAAGGTGGGCTCGGGACATACGCCCAGCGAGTTCGGCCACCACTCCGCCGACCAGATCGGTTCCTTTCCTCCAAAGACCATCACCTCCGTCTTCTCCCCATTCAGTTTTAGTGAATTGTGGATCATCCACTGGCCAACTGCCTCCATGCAAGATCTAAAATTGGCGGCAGTTGATGTAGCTGGCTGGGAGAGAGAGACTAAGATCTGGGTGTCGTCCGCGTAGGAAACTACCTCCATCCCAAAAGATCTAATGAGTCTGGCAAGGGGGGTCACATAGATATTAAAAAGGGTAGGACTGAGCGCTGACCCTTGAGGGACCCCACATTGCACAGACAGGGATGGAGATAGAAACGATCCCAGCATTATCCTTTGTTCTCTATGGTCGAGAAAAGAGGAAAGGAGTCCCAGAGCAGGCCCGCGGACCCCAATCTCCCTCAGGCGAGATGTTAACACCACAGGAGACAGGGTATCGAAGGCCGCTGTGAGGTCTAAAAGGATCAGGAGGGAGGTCTGACCCTCATCAACTCTAGTGCGGATGGTATCCAGCACTATGGCATTTGTTGAACTCACAGAGGCAATAAATGAGACGTACGCTCAAAGAATGAATCCGAGACCAATTTATAAAAATAGCATGTATCTTTATATTTCTTTTTAGGCGCCAAAATAGTATGATTAGGCAAATGAGTTTTCGAAAATGCACTAAAGAACAGTTGCAGAAGAAAAGGCTTAAACACCGTCAAGTATTTACCGTGAAGGTCAGTGTAGAATACTTGGCAGTAACCTGTGTCACCATCAAACAATTTAGTATTGCAGGCAATGGGGAAAATCGTGTGACTGGCAGGACCATCAATCAAAGACCCATCACGGTCAGGGGTAAAAGCACACAGACTTTTGCAAGTCTTGTGCCATTGGGCACTTGGGGGTTGTTTTTGGTTTCTACTCTTTCAAAGCAGAGGTCTTTGGGGTCCTAGGACCCGAGTGGAACAGGCAGGTCTTTATTAACTTGCCCAGGGGTGCTGAATGTAGGGACATGTAGAAATGTCCGAGGGCGGGTGCGCCAGAGATGCATCTCGGTCGGCCTGTCCACGAATGACAGTCGTGCCAAGACTGTTTCTGCCATACAGTCTATGCTTCCAAGCAGGAAATGCAGAATCACAGCAATGTGGTCCTTTCTGATATCGGTCGCAGGTGATGTGGAATGCCCTCTTGTTAGAGTGAAGACTGAAGGGGTGAATGTCCGGACTGGCTACCAACAAATCTTGGCTGCGGCAATTGAATGTGAAAGGGATGTCACAGGCTGTAAGGCTGTTGGGAGTGAGGTAAGGGCTCAGAATGTTGGTGAGAGCCAGCTACCACTCTTGGAGTGCTCCTGCCACTCCACTGTGGGCCACCAACTCAACGGACCCAGTGGTGAGCAGTTTGTTGCTGCTTCGGACTTGGCCTGCGACGTGCAGGGGACTGGTTCCACCAATCCAAGAGAGTTCCTTGTTCTTTGTCAAAGACAGTCAGACAGGCGTCCTGGGTTTCTAGAGTACAGCTGCAGGACTAGGCGACTTTGGTGCTAGAGTAGGAGACAACAGGCAGGCAGGCCAGCCGGCAGGGTTGGCACCAGACCAGTCACACGTCCTCTTCTCCTTGCTCTTTACGGCTGTTCAGTGTCCCTCTTCGTAGGTCGGCAGAATCTGAATTTCAGTGTCAAGGGGTGCCATCTAAATACTACATTTAGGTCCGTTAGAGGGAGTGCCAGGTAGTTGCCAATGCCCTAACTGCCTTTAGGGTGACTATACCCTCATATGACCATCTCCATTGAGAAGTGGACATAACCCTGACCCTAGTTGGCTATTACTCTCCAACACAAATTGAAGGAATTTGAAAAGTGGGGTCAACATCACTGGCCCCACCTTAGGGGTGGTGCTGGCAGAATGTTGGCACACCTCCTAATCTACCTAATTTTCCAGCCTGTCCTCCTGCCAATATAGGAGGAGGATAGTGGGTTTGACATCCTACACTAACTGGAGATGCCTGGGTTGCATTTCAAA
The DNA here is from genome assembly GCF_964204655.1 of Triturus cristatus. NCBI lineage: Eukaryota > Metazoa > Chordata > Amphibia > Caudata > Salamandridae > Triturus > Triturus cristatus. The sequence continues at coordinate 405,520,147 of NC_140583.1, read as the reverse complement.
GGCATAATTGACTTTAAAGATTCTCACCCTGGAATGCCATTCTGGTTTGGAAGAGGTGTGAAGTGCCTCCGCCCAGAACAGGCATTGTTCCCAGCCTCTGCAAGCAAAGGCTCTCACCCAATGAGGTCAGAAACTGACTGAGACTAGTCAGAGACCTCGCTAGTAGTTGGTAGGTTTTCAGGGGACCGCTGTGTGGATTTAATAGATCCAATACTGGCATCAGTGTGGGTTATTAAGAGATGTTTGGTACCAAACATCTCTGCATACAGTGAATCCATCATGGTGCTGGGGATCTCTTAATAATGCATGTCCAGACCGTGTACTCTCTATGGCTTGCCTGGGCACTTACAATATCCAAGAGTGGACTTTCTGCTCAGGCTGATATGATCACCTCAGGCTGATATGACCACACATGTGATATAGTGCACCCTGCCTTATGGATGGAAGACCTGAGGTAGGGATGACTTGCCTATATCTCATTCAGTGTCTGTGTGCATGGCACACAGGGATGTGTGCCATGTCGGCTCTTCACTTGTGTCTGCGCCAAGACACACAGCATGCAAAAGCAGATGCATGGTCTTGGTGAGGGTCCCTAGGGTGGCCCTATTCATGCTGCAGCCCTAGAGAAAGCTGGTTAGTCCCATGCCCTAGGTCCTAGGGTTACCACTTACTTGGGACTTACAGGGGTGCTAAAGTTGTGCCAGTTGTGGTGCAGTTTTAGGGAAATGACACTGGTACTGGGAACCTGATTATCAGGGACACAGTACATTTCAGTCAAAGTTGCTCAGAAATCAGGCAAAAAGTGTGGGGGTGGGGGTGGGGGTACTGCACAAAACACCCAGTTTCCCACACAAACCCCCCCTGAACTCCTTAGACCACAGGCCAGGAGACTCAGCCAAAGATGGGAAAGTCTTCCTAGTCTGTCAGGCGATGAAGAGAAGGGAAACAGGCTGGATTGTTGAAAGGACTACTCTGCCTTATTTGCTCCTGTCTAAGCCCAACCCAATAAAGATGGCCATGACCAGCCTTTTGCTTTTATAAGGAGGATCTTACTCCCCAGGGAACAGCGTTGGAGTGCCATTGAGAGGGAAGCCTTTGCTGTAGTTTGATCCCTGAAGAAGCTGAGAACATACCGGTTTGATTCTCACTTCCTGAGTTGTGTTGGAAAGGGCCCATTTTGACATAGTTATCCCTCACATTTTGCCTGGTACCTGATGCAAATTGACCGAGAGTGTGAAGGGTTCCTGCTTATCATGTCCCCAGCACCAGTGTTCTTTCCTTAAACTGTACCATTGTTCCACAATTGTCACCCATTTAGGATCCTCGGAGGTCCATAGTAAGTGGTACCACTGGTACCTAGGGCCTTGGGGCAAATCTGGTCCCAAAGGGCAGCAGCACGAATTGTGCCACCCAAGGGACCTCTGAACATGCTCATGCAAACTTCCATTGCAGTCTGTGTGACTTGGTGCAGAGAGAACTGAAGAGTGAACATGGCACACACCTCTGTGCGCCATGCAAGCAAAGCATTTCATGTGGTTTAGGTAAGTCACCCTGACGGCAGGCCTTACAGCCCGAAGGCAGTGTGCACCATACCCATGTGTGGGCATATCTACCCGAGTGGATGTGTCCCCGTGATATCTAGTTCACCCTTAAATATTACGAGTACTTAGGGAAGCAATAACGGGTACATGGGACCACAGGAAGTGGACATATAAAGGGTGTAATCACCCTACAGGTAGGCAGCCCATTGCTACTACCTGGTACTTCCTTAACACCCCTAAATTGAGTATCTGAGACACCTAGCCGCAGATTCCTTAACTTTAAATTCTCCACAGGCGTCAGACTGGATCAGGAAATTTTTCAGCAGAAACTCTGCATGCCATGGGACTGCTCTGTACGTCTCTGGTCATGACGTCAGTGGTGCCTTATAATTCCACTCCAGCACGTAGACGTCAGTTTCTTCTTTTCCGCATTGTAATGCGGATCTGGTGAAGCAGTTCCTCAGACTGTTATTGGTCTTCTTCGACAGTTTTTTGTCTTTGGGAACAGTGCGCCCTTTTGTTCTCCATGTCTTCAGGCGTTAAGCCTTGAGAGTCCCGTAGTCAGCAAATGTTGGTTACAGAACCACATACGTTTGTATGAGGTTTTGGGTGAACACCACGACACCAAGGATTCTGTAGTAGGGGATCTCTGTGTATAGTCATAATCTAGTGAATAGTCCCGCCCATGTGCGCGGACCCCGGAGCAATAAAAAATAATCTCTAAAAGGTGACAAATCATGCAGACCTGCATACACCTTTAAGAGAGAATTTAATTTAAAGACAGATAATGCAGCCTATACCCACAGGCTACACTGTCCAGTACTTCAACTAGAATTCCACCAAAATCCACAAACAGCACTGCCTGTCCAGTTTTTCTCCCCATAGGAAAAAACCCTGCCTCTACCAGCAAAAGCCACTGGAATGATAGAGAGGAAGGAGTGGACAGACAAGCCCCATAGGCTGCCATTATGTGGCTTGGAACAGGATACTGTGCCTTTAAGAAAACTTTCCAGTTTTCCAGAACTTTCCCCAGTATCCCAGAATGCCCAGCAGGTCCCATTTACTTTCAGTTCTTTTTTCCGGCTCCTGCTAGCAGGACCCTGGAGCATTGAGCTCTACCTTTTTTCAAGGTTTTCATTGAGATTTTGGCAATTTTTGTCACTTTTTCTTGTGTTTAATAGCTGGTACTGTCAACATGCCTGGCTTGTTCGACAAGTGCCCGGAATGTGGTCGAAAGAAGGCTAAAACTGACCCACACGAGGTGTGCATAGCTTGCCTTCCCCAGTCCCACGTGCCTGAGAGCTGTACCATCTGCCACTCGTTTTCAGCAAGAACCCTGAGGGACAGGATGAAGAGCAGGCTTCAAGCTCTGGAGGAGCGAAGACTGAAGGCACCAGGTGGGTCTGGAGGGGCTGATTTGGCCCATGCTGAGGCCTCTGGGGGGCTCCCCAGGGGCAGGAAGACCAGTAAACGCTCCCGCTCCCCGTCGACGTCGAGGGCGTCGACGGCGACGTCGAGGAGGATGACCACCGTCTGTTCGCCGTCTCCCCAGGGCTCTGGGGAGAAACGGCGTCGACGATCGGCGTCGAGGGACCTGAATAGGCCGCCGTCGACTACATCGGCGTCGTCGGCGACGACGCCGTCTTCGACTGCGTCCAGCGGTCGACGTCGAGAGAAGACCCGGCGTCGGCGTTCGGCGTCGAGGGATCGCAACTCGCCGTCGATGAAGAGAAGGAGATCGACGTCGAGAAAGCGAAGATCGCCGTCGAGGCGAAGATCGCCGTCGAGGCGAAGATCGCCGTCGAGGCGGAGGTCGCCGTCGAGGCGGAGGTCGCCGTCGAGGCGGAGGTCGCCGTCGAGGCGGAGGTCGCCGTCGAGACATAAGTCGACGCCGAGGAGGAGATCGACGCCGAGAAGATCGCCGTCGAGGCGCAGGTCGACGTCGAGGCACACGTCGACGTCGAGGAAGAGGGAGTCGCCGGGATCGGTGTACTCAGTGGTGTATACCCCGCCTCGGAGGTCTCCGTCGCCTCCTCCTCCTCTCCCACCTCTGCCACCGCCTCCTCCACCGCCACCACCACCACCACCGCCACCTCCTCCACCACCGTCTCCACTTCCTCCACCGCCTCCTCCGCGGCCGCGGACTCTGTCTCCGCCACCCCGGCCTCTGTTGCTGCCAAGCACTCCTGCGGTGCCGCCGCCGGTCCCCCCGAGGTCGGTTTCCCTTCCACGGTACCCGACTCCGCCGCAAGGGACCCCGAAGCCACGACGCCCACGGTCGCCTGGACCAGCGAGACCGGCGGACAGGCCTAAGCCGAAGAGGTCGCGCTCCCGCTCTCACAGGAGGCGACGATCGCGGAGCCGAGGGCGATCCTCGTCAGACTCTAGACGACGCCGCAGAAGGTATAGGTCCAGGTCGCGCTCCTCGGACAGGGACCTTTCCCCGACGCTGTCGGACTCCCCGGGGACTAGGGTGTCGCCGGTGGACGACTTGGTCTCGTTCCAGGAGGTGCTGTTACGAGGGGCTGCGAAGCTGAATATCACGGTGACGGTTCCAACACCCACGACGTCCGTGATATTTGAGACGCTTCATAAAAGACACTTGTCTCGCCCCCTCCTGCCTCTCGTGCCTGGACTGGTGGAACCAGCTTTGGAACTGTTCCTCACTCCCGCAACAGCGAAGGCCGCTCCGTCCAGGCTCATGAAGAAATATAGGGCCCCGGAGTCGGATCCGTCATTCTTGAGAGGGGACCCGAAACCGGATTCGGTTATCGTGACGGCGGCGAGAAAACAACATGCGACCGCCCCGGCCTCCACGGTGCCACCGGACAAGGAAAGCCGCTGGCTGGACTCTGCGGGCAGGAAGGTGTGTGGTACCGCTGCCACCACGATGAAGGCGGCGAGTGCAGGGGCGTTGTTGGGCCGTTACGACTGGGCCCTGTGGGAATCCCTGCAGCAATATGCGGACCTCCTGCCACGAGACAAGAAGGAGGACTTCTTGGAGACGGTGCGCGAAGGCATGCTGGTTTCTAACCAAACGATCAGCGCAGCAGCGGATATATCGCTATTGGCCGCCCACGCCTACTGTCATGGCGTCCACCAGCGGCGGCATTCCTGGTTGCGCCTGACGTCCCTCAAGCCGGAGGCGCAGCAGAGAGTGGCCAACTTGCCCTTCTCGGGGGAGACCCTGTTCGGGAAGCATGCGGACGATGAAATGGCCCGCATGAAGGCTGAAGCGGAAACCCTGACGGCCGTCGGGTTAGAGAAGGCCGAGAAAAAGAAACGACCGTTCCAGAGGAGGTTCGGGTCGTCGGGCCGAGGGCGTGGGCAGGGCTCGGGACAGCAGCAGCCACAACAGCAGCAGTTCCGCAAGCCCTTCCAGAAGCGCCAGAGGGGCAGAGGTGGCCAGCAGGCTACTACCACAAACAAGGGCCCGGCCGGGTCTCGGCCCTGAGCTGTTACTTCCCCCTCAACCGTTACCCACTCCAGTGGGGGGAAGCATTCGATTTTTTCCGGCAGAGTGGAGAAAAATTACTCAGGACAAGTGGGTGCTGAATATTGTTTGCAATGGATACAGTCTTCGGTTCATCAGCCCGCCTCCAGCGATTCCGCCGGTCAGCTCTCGCTTCCAGCTGAGGGAGCTCCAGGCGGAGGCAGACATCTTGTTGAGAAAAAAGGCGGTAGAAGAAGTACCTTTGTCTCAAAGGGGAAGAGGTCTGTACTCTCGGTTCTTCCTCGTTCGCAAGAAGGACAAGAACGAGTTCAGGCCCATTCTGGATTTGCGACAAGCAAACAAGTGGATTCGCAGAGAAAAGTTTCGCATGCTATCGTTGCACCAGATTTACCCTCAGCTGCAACGGGGAGACTGGCTCTGTGCCATAGATCTACAGGATGCGTACTTCCATGTGCCCATAGCACAGAAGCACAGGAAGTTCCTGCGATTCCAAGTCGGCGCCAATCACTATCAATACACAGTACTGCCATTCGGGCTAAAGTCTGCTCCCAGGACTTTTTCGAAGTGCATGGCGGTGGTGGCGGCACACCTGCGGAGGAACAAGGTGTTTGTCTACCCGTATCTGGACGATTGGCTGATCAAGGCGTCATCCTTCGAGGAAGCGCAAGAACACTTCCGTTGGACGTGCGAGCTCTTGAACAAGCTGGGGTTACACGTCAACATGTCCAAATCGGTCCCATCTCCGGTACAGTGCATACAGTACCTGGGGGCCTCCATAGATACGCGGTCAGCAAGCGTGTCTCCTTCGGAGGAGAGACGGTTATCACTCCTTCGGAAGGCTCAGGACCTCAGGACTGCTCCATCGACGACTGTGAGGAAGGTGTCGTCTCTGCTGGGATCGATGGCCTCCTGTATCTTCCTCACTCCGCACGCACGTCTACAGATGCGACCACTGCAGGAGTGCTTGGAGGATCAGTGGGATCAGAAGACAGGCTCTTGGGACGACAAGATCAGACTGTCTCTACATGCTCGTCAGTCTCTGAAGTGGTGGTGTTCGGCGGAAAACCTCCTCAAGGGGGTTCCCTTCCACAAGGACATTCCCACGACGAATGTGGTGACGGATGCTTCTCTCCAGGGCTGGGGTGCGCATTCCGGGGACCTGCAGATTCAGGGGAAGTGGTCTCCTTTGGAATCGACGTACCACATCAATTTCCTGGAACTCAGAGCTGTCTTCCTGGCACTGAAGGCTTTCCTTCCGTCCTTCCAGACCAACTCGCTGCTGATACAGACGGACAATACAACCACGATGTATTACCTCAACAAGCAGGGGGGGTCGAGATCGCGCACTCTGTCGCAGGAGGCGCAGGCGATCTGGCGCTGGCTGCTGGCCCGAGGATTGACGATCACGGCCACACATCTGCCAGGGGTGCAGAATGCTCAGGCAGACGCCTTGAGCAGGCTGATTCAGGAAAACCACGAATGGGTCATAAACGACGAAGTACTAGGAGAAGTCTTCGCAAGGTGGGGGACTCCAGACGTAGATCTGTTCGCCACCGCCGAAAACAGCAAATGCCGAGACTTCGCATCCAGGTACTACCAGCGGGGGACGCTGGGGAATGCGCTATGGATCGATTGGTCGAACAGCTTTCTGTACGCTTTTCCACCCATTCCCCTGATTCCGGCGGTGCTCATCAAGCTGTCCCAGTCCAGGGCGCGGATGATCCTGATCGCCCCGGAGTGGCCCAGGCAGTGGTGGTTCACGGACCTTCTTCACCGGTCTCTCCTTCCTCACATGCGGTTGCCGTGCAGGCCGGACCTTCTCACGAAGTTCGGGGGGCTGATGGTGCACCCCAACCTCTCGTCTTTGAGTTTGGCGGCATGGCTCCTGAAATAGTGCAATACGGTCATCTGAATCTACCAGACGATTGTATGGACATTCTGAAGGAGTCTAAGCGACCTTCCACTAGGACATCCTATGCTTACAAGTGGAAGAGGTTCTGTATCTGGTGTAAGTCCAAGAACTTTGATCCGACAACATGTAAGGAAGATGTCATCCTTCCATACCTTTTGCATCTGGCGCAGTCTGGCCTTAATTTCCATTCCATTAAGGTTCATCTGGCTGCTTTGACTGCTTACAGGAAGTGCCCTTCACAGACGTCCTTCTTTCAGATTCCTGTGGTCAAGGATTTTTTGGAAGGCTTGAAGAAGGTGTTCCCTCCTGTCAGACTTCCTTCGCCTTCTTGGGACTTGAATGTGGTGCTGTCCAGACTGATGAGAGAGCCTTTTGAACCTATTCACAAGGCTTCATTGCAGCACCTATCCTGGAAGGCGGCGTTCCTAGTGGCCATTACATCGGCCCGCAGGGTGAGTGAACTTCAGGCATTATGTTGTCAAGAACCTTATACTGTGTTTCATGCTGCTAAGGTTGTGATGCGTACTCACCCTAAGTTCCTTCCTAAGGTTATCTCTGACTTTCATGTCCATCAGACCATAACTTTACCTACGTTCTTTCAGAATCCCTCTTCACCAGCGGAAAGGGCTCTCCATTCCCTGGATGTCCGTAGGGTGTTGAAATTTTATCTGGATAAGACCAAGGATATTCGTAGGTCTGACCAATTGTTTGTTAATTATGGCTCAGTCAGGACTGGTCTTGCGACCTCTAAGCAGTCCATCTCTCGGTGGATTGTGTCCTGCATACAGTTGTGTTATCAAAAGGCTAATAAGACCTTAGGGGGTAAACCTAAGGCTCATTCCACCAGGGGCAAAGCTGCCACGACGGCTTTGCTGCGTAATGTTCCGATTGCGGAAATCTGTAAGGCGGCCACTTGGAAGTCGGTCCATACCTTTGCTGCGCATTACTGTCTGGACTCGGATGCCAGGGCAGATGCTCAGGTTGGGCAGGCTTCGCTGCGAAATTTGTTCGCACAGTAGTGGTTGTGTCTTATGTGTTCTCCACCGCTTTTGTTGTGTGGGGATGGGCTTGCCATTCTATTCACTAGATTATGACTATACACAGAGATCCCCTACTACAGAAGGAGTAGTTTCTTTTCTGTAACTCCAGTTCTGTAGTAGGGGTATCTCTGTTATAGTCATAAGCGCCCGCCCTCCTCCCCGGTGGAGAGATACTTATTCATATGGAGAATGCTACAGGTCTGGCGTGCTACGCCTTCAAAAAGAACTGAAAGTAAATGGGACCTGCTGGGCATTCTGGGATACTGGGGAAAGTTCTGGAAAACTGGAAAGTTTTCTTAAAGGCACAGTATCCTGTTCCAAGCCACATAATGGCAGCCTATGGGGCTTGTCTGTCCACTCCTTCCTCTCTATCATTCCAGTGGCTTTTGCTGGTAGAGGCAGGGTTTTTTCCTATGGGGAGAAAAACTGGACAGGCAGTGCTGTTTGTGGATTTTGGTGGAATTCTAGTTGAAGTACTGGACAGTGTAGCCTGTGGGTATAGGCTGCATTATCTGTCTTTAAATTAAATTCTCTCTTAAAGGTGTATGCAGGTCTGCATGATTTGTCACCTTTTAGAGATTATTTTTTATTGCTCCGGGGTCCGCGCACATGGGCGGGACTATTCACTAGATTATGACTATACACAGAGATACCCCTACTACAGAACTGGAGTTACAGAAAAGAAACTACTCCTTGCGGCTTATGCCAGAAGCTGAAGCCCAAGGCGCTTAAAGAGCACCGTATGAAGTTGCTTGTGGCGCATATGTTGCGATCTTTGGAGACTTCCTGGCCTCGGTCTTCTTCACCTCAGAAAGAGGTTTGTTCACGAGAACTGTCTAGCAGTCAGAGCCGGTCTAGAGGATGTTGTTCTCCTAGCGACGTCAAAAGTTAGGAAGCTGTTGAAGTCGCTACATCCCCCGGTTTCACAGACCCAGTTAGAGGGTGGCCCAGCTGCCTTGATTTCTCCTCATCCAGCTGTTTGTCAATGACCGTGAGGTGCATCTTTGCGCATCATCCCAGTTAACCAAACCACTTAGCTCCTGAGCCCTACAGGCCCAGGTCCCGACAACCTCAGCCCCTGTTTGGGATCCCTCGAACTTGCTTGCATGTACCCCTGTGCCACCTCTTTCCAGGTAACCCCCCTTCTCCGTAGCACCAGCTACCAGCCTCACCAGCACCCTGCTCCTAGTAGAACCCAGGTGGCTCCTGAATAACTGCTGTTAGTACTTTGAACCTTGGCCCAATACTAATCCGATTACAGAAGGTGAAGCCTTGAAACCGACTGTACCTATTTTTATACACCTTTGACTTTTCCTTTCATAAGAATACATTGTGCGTAAAAGCGCACAGGTTTGACACGTTTACTCACCTTTGCATATTTTCGAAAACTGTACATACCTTGAGCAAAATTCTTGAGTTTGAAATACATAGAAAAAAAGTGTTATTGTTTTAATTTGGTCTCAGATTTATTCTTTGAGCGGGTCACATTTATTGGCTCTGAGAGTGCAACAAATTCTTAGCACTACCTTCTTATAAGCCTAACTGATCGTCCACCCTATCACAAAAGAAAGTGTTAGTATTATCTACTTTAGCCTCTGTAAACCAATTGGGGACTCACTGGAATCCCTGCACAGTGTACTTTTTTTTTGTACACTATATAGAGAGCCATCTTTCTACAGGAGGGGTCTGCAGACCCTTATGGGTACCAGTTAGAAGATCCCAAAGACAACAGGTATGAGGATCTATCAGATACCAGTGGACTAGACATATCCCCAGACACTGGCCTGGTCTCTGCTCCTACCGTGGCTATGGAGGAGAAAGTCTAATTCACAGTGGTGGTGCGGGGGAAGCTGAGGTACTGGACCTTACACTACCCTCATTGGAAGTCTAGAAGCTGGGAGTTGCCCCCACTGAACCGTTACTCCCATTCAGTGAAGGCCATACTGATGTTCTACTCTGGGCCTGGTCCAAGCCCTGCACAGGGGTTCCTGTGCATAGGACAGTTGCCCGCTGCCTTCTCCCCACCCAAGGGGATCCCAGTTTCTTCACCCAGCACCCCACCCCGGAGATCTTGATGGTCCAGGTCTCCACCTCCAAACTTAACCCTGGCACATTCCCTTCCACTTCACTGAACATGGAATCCAAAAGGCTGGAGACCTTCAGGAAGAGGATGTTCTCTTCCGATAGCCTGGCATTGCGGTAGGTGAACTCCTATTGCCACTTGGGCTGATACTTCCATACCATCTGGGACTCGGTTGAACAACTTCTGCCCATGCTCTCGGAGGAGGCCCGAACCGTATTATTCTCTCAAACAATTGCTGATGGAAGGGTCACAGCCAAGCTCACTACACAATGTGGTCTCGTTATGGCCCTTTTGCTGGGTAGAACAATTTCATTGTCAGTGGCCCTTAGGCGCCATGCCTGGCTGAGAACTACTGGCTCTTCATGTACATGCTGTCTTTGATGGCTCTCTGTTGTTTGTAGGGACGGCAGACTCGGCATTCAAACGCTTCAAGAACAGCAGAGCTACGGCCAGGTCCTTAGGCCTTTCCATTGCTCCGCGCCAACCCCAGTCCCTCCTGCCCCTTACGTGGCAACGGGCGGGGTTTCCAACAACCTCATTCCACGCCCAGCCACCCCAGTCAGAAAACGGCACAATCTTTTCGTGCAGAGAGCACGGCTCCCACAGTGGGGCAGGCAGCCTTGGGTTGAGCCAGTCCACCACCCCCCTGGCAGCCACAGCCTTCAATCCCTTTAGTATGCCCTCCGACTACCATGGGCATTCAGTGGGGAGCATGATACGCCTTCACCTGCACAACTGGAGGTCAAAGCAACTAACCATTGGTTTTTGCAGCTAGTCCAAAGGGGCTAACACCCCCTCCCCCTTGTGACTCCTATACCACCATGCCACCCACTTATGGCAGGCTAACGGAGGACAACCTCTCCTTGCTCTGTCGGAAAGTGTTGGCTTTCTTGGCCAAGAGATCCTTCGAGAGGGTGGCAACATCAGAAGGAGGTTGTGGTTGCTATTCACACTACTTTCTGGTGCCTAAGAAGGACGGAGGTCTTTATCCTATCCTAGACCTGCGCCTTTTCAAACTCTTCCTGAAAAATGAGAAAGTCAAAATGCCCACGTTTGAGCAAGTCCTTTCTGCCCTAGACCCAGGAGACTGGATGGTAATATTGGACTTCCAGGACGCTTATTTTTACATCCCCATCCTGCCAGCCCACAGGCGTTGCCTGCAGTTCATGGTCGGCCAAGAGCACTCTTAATTTGCTGTGCTCCTCTACGGCCTTACCAGCGCCCCTCGGGTGTTCACGAAAGTGATGGTGGTGCTTGCAGCTCATCTGCGGAGGTCAGGGATTCCAGTCGTTCCCTACATCGATGATTGGCTGTTAAAGATGGCGCGCCCCAGGCAGTCGTCTCCCACCGTCTCACTATGACGAACCTGCTGTGCTCGCTGGAGTTAGATTTCACCATGCCAAAATCCCAGCTGATTTTTTCTCAGACGCTCCCTTTCATCGGAGATGTTCTGGACACAGTGCAGTTATTTGTGCCTCTGCTCTTCTGACATGTAAAGTCGCAAAAAGAAACTGACGTCAGCGCACTGGGGGTAGACCTTATTTAGGCACCGCACACGTCACTTCCGGCGCCGTTATGTGGAGCCGAGCGATGTGCTCAAGAAAAATTTCCGGATCCTGCCCTATGCCTGGGGATTATTCTAAGGTAGGCAATCTACTGCTAGATAGAGTATCTACCAGATATGGTGTTACCGAACGTAAGTAAATTGTTCATTGAAAAGGATTAATGTAAGCAAGCTCCACAAAAAGGCAGTACAAGGAGCAACCAATGTATTTAAAATAAGAAAAAAGCTCAACAGAAAGGCACTAGATTGTACACTAAGAAAGCAATCTTTTGTGCCAAATTAAGGCAGTTAAGGAAGAGCAAGAGTGAAAAATAAAAAAAAAGAACAAAACCAATCTAATAAATAATGGAGTTAATCAACTTATACCCAGATCCTTTTAAGGTTTATGGGGGACTCCAGTTGTGTATATTGAAACTTTGATCCAGGACATAGTTGAACATACGTGCTCCTAAATATCTTTGTCTGCTGTAATTACTTTAGAGTTTGTGTGTGATGATATCTGCATATAAGAATAGTAGATGAACAATTGCCCTGTCCTTTCTTCATACATTCTATTTAAAAGAACTTTGTAAAATGTCATAGTAGTGCATTAACCGGTTAAGGCATTTGTCTTAATGTTTAATTCTTCTCGTTAGGAACATACTGCAATTCTGCTAGTGCTTGCTTTGTTGCTTCGGATGGCAAGAATCTTAGATTGTATCAAGCTGTGGTGGATGCAAGGAAGCTTCTGGATGAATTATCAGATCCTGAGTCATCGGTAAGTGTGCCAAAACAAATTCATCTAAAAATGTACGTAAGCGAAATCTTGATCTGAAAACTTATTTTCTACATATAAAAATCTCAACTGAGTTGTACGTTTTCCAATATGCTTTTTAAAATGAAGTTCTTTTGCATAATCAATTCTCAACACAAGATTTCCATATTGTTTTAACTTCACTTTGGGGCTTCTTTGCTGTTTTGTACATTGCCAAAAGGAAATAGGTACCGCTTCAATCACAGTGCCCTTTTTTACTTTAGAAGCACCAACATGCTTGTTTTCTAATGGTGTTGTTTGTGTAAGAGCAGGCGCAACTGAGTTTCTTGGCACAAAAGAGTTTAAGGGTAACCTCGCTGATTATGAACACTTACTACACAACAAACAGGAAGAGTTGCTGTTGGCAAAAATGTTGAAGAAGACATTAGTAGTCCGATGTCACTTTACGTGTTATATATTCATGTTTCTGATGGATACTTCTACCTGCAGATTCCTCACCTTTAGATTCCTCCCCATTAGAATATCCCAGGTGCAAGTCTGGAACTGGAAACTTTTCCATAGCTCTCCCACTCCGGTAGGGGATGCCGGCTCCATCACGGCTATGCATGCAGCACCGAATGTCACTGGAGCCATAAGCACCTCTGTCGGTCTCCTGACATCAGTTCCCTTTTTTCAGCACCATTGACACTCTTTTTACTCTCAAAAGTCTGTCTTTTTTGTATATGATTTCTCTTTTATCGTATTTTTGTTAGGTGCAGTTTTCTTTCACATTGTCTCTGCCAAAAAGGTCTGGGTTCAAGCCCTGTCGAGACTGTGACGGTCAAATGTCCTTCCCTGACTCATGTTATATGTCTCTGTGTCCTCTGATTCAACCACGATGTTGACCCGTGTCAAGATTACCAGAAGATGCTCCTAAAGCATTAAAGTACCTAGAAATCAAAATGTTTATGGCCAGAGCACAGGATGATCGTCAGGCTGCAGGAAGTCTTGACCAAGATCCAAATCTCCTCCTCCTCATTGGCCAAAGTTATTTTGAGGAAGCATAAGAAGAATAGACATGAATCACGTTGTCCTTCTTTGAAAGATAAATCATTGAAACCTTCAGGAGCGTGAAGAGTTCAACCTAATGCCCATACCACCAACTCCAATAAGACCGACACCTGTGGTTTCTACTGACCTTACACTGTCTCCAAATCCTCCTGTGGTGCCATCTCCATGACCCCAGCGTGTTCTTCAGTAAAGAGTTCTCAACACCTGGTACAAATCTGACTCACTTCTTGAATGCAGTGTTCACTATTTTTATTGAGCCGTTCTCCCATCGGGTACACCGGTTGGCCCCATTTTACCTATGGCCTATTCTTTGATCAGCTTTCCAATGCCTTACCAATCTTTACCTTTTCACTTAATTTCTACTGATGTCCCTGTTAAACTGGACGACTCTGTTGCTTAAGACACCGGCGTGAAAAATGACTCCGGTACTTCCATCTTCTTCCCCTTTGAAGCCAGAATTAACAATCTCAGATGCCCCATCCAACACCACTGGCACCGCAACTGACTCCTCATGTAGCGCAGATGCCAAGGACATTTCATCCCGCAACTCCAAAGCCAGAATCCTCTTCCCTTGATACTTCACCACTCCAGATGAAAGGCACAAAGATTGACGGAGAAGAAAAGGTTTTTCTTTGGTGGTGGTGATGATCCTCCTGAGCAGACAGAGGATATCATAGTTCAGCATACAATAGTTACTGACTTTAAAGGCTTAAAAGAAGGCAGTGGCATATATACTTTCCCTGAATGGGAATTACTATTGCATACTGGTCTCACTCCATCAGTTTTACATATTACCACTCGATAATAAGTAAAGCAGCCGATATGTTAGTCCCGTCTCTACCATGAACTGAACTGAAGCAAAGTAAAATATTGTTACTGAAGTGCTTCACACTCTGGCCCATGCATCAGGGCCTCTGCTCCCTTTTTAAAGAGGCCCTTACAAAACAAGTCTTAGCTATTTCAGAAAAGCCGATTACTTCTGTAGCGGTTTCACAATCTATCGAATACATTATAAGCTCGCTCCTGTAGACCGGAACTTCCTATTTTCGAATTGGCCTCCAAAAAGCTGTTTAGTGCAGGCATCTTGTTCCTCAAAACTTACACCAGATGTTTGTCTATCCACACTATTAACCCGGAAGTCTAAAAAGAATGTAGTAGTATGCCAGGAAAATGTTTTCAGCAGGTAGTATGGCTCTAAAATCTTTCAGTGCTACCTGCCTCCTTGGTCGGTGTTTCAGGCCTTAGTGGATTCGGTCAATTGATCATCCCAAATTTACAGACCGACATGCAATCTCATTTGACAGAATTATGATGTGATTGCCACGCCGCAGCACTGCAATGAATTCAATTTGGCCTTGATGCAGCAGATTCTGTGGCAAGAGCAATGGGCACGTTAATATCTCATAGACTCCATGCCTGGCTGAGGAATTCTGGCTTATCACCAAGTTTCCAGAATATGCTAATAGGCTGCCTTTTGACAGCTTGTATCACTTTGGAGCTATTACAGACTGAGCACTAGAAAGATTTAAGTATAGCAAGGTCACAGCTGGTTCTCTTGGTCTGCAGTCCCACCCAGGACTGTAGATGGGACCAAAGGTTTTGTTGCTTTATTAGAGGCTTCTCCTTTCGTGGGCATCAACAATATGCTGTGCAACTTCTTCTTTCTCCTCCCCTTCTTCCACTGCAGCAGGAAAGCAGCCCTGGTTCCATTTTGTGGAGACACACAATACCTGTTTGAGGAGCGGTGTCCTCTTTTCTACAAAACTGGAAGACCATCACTTAAGGGTTTTACATATTGTGGAAAGTGGGTATGCCGTACCCTCTAGCAAACCCCCTCACTTTCCTTCTCCCAGCCGCATACACACTGCTGTTAGACCATCTGCGTGTCCTGCAACAGGAACTCCAAGCCTTACTCCTACAGGGGGGATTGGAGTTGGTTCCAGAGCAGGAACAGTATTAGCGATGTTACTTCAGATATTTCCTGATTCCCTATAAGGACGGTGGCTTACATCTGATCCTAGACTTAGGATGTTCAAGTGGTTCCTCGAACAGGAACGCTCAAGATGCTGCCCCTAACTGAGGTTCTTCTGGTGCTGGAAGTTGAAGACTGATGGTGTCTATCGACCTGTAGGATGCTTACATTCATATCCCTATTCTGCTGCCACACAGGAAGCATCTTTGCTCACAGTAGGATCCAATCATTACTAATTTGCTGTCCTTCCATTTGCCTTCACTTTCACACCTCGAGTTTTCACGAAGGTGATGGCAGTGGTTGCAGCCCATCTCCAAACGGTGGGAATCCCAGTATACCCATATCTGCCCAATTGGCTCCTCAAATCACTTGCAGGCGACAGTTGTGGTTCGATCAGGGTATTTCAATCACTAAGCCCAAATCTCACCTGGTGTCCTTTCAGCGCATCCTGCTCATAGAGGCAATGCTGAACACAACACCAAGTCAAGCCTTTCCTCCTCCTCAGAGTGGTCAAGATATTTAGGCTGTAATTCCGATGTTTCAGCACCGATTAATCATTCCAGTCTTGACGGTCCTGCGCCTCCTCAGTCTGCTGGCCCCCTGCATTCTGTTGGTTAGCCATGTATGCTGGCACATGAGGACCCTCCAGCGGTGCCTCCGAAGGCAGTAGTTCCAACACAGTGGATATCTCCAAACTCATCTCATGATCCATGTTTCTACATGGCTCATTGTACACTTATTCAGAGTGCTTTGTGAATGGTTCCCGGGTGTTTGAATGTCATCCTGGCTTATACCGTGAACTATGCAGCACCTTAGGGTAGGTTTGGTCTGGTACCATTTATTATCGTTCAGAACTACCTAAACTGTCTTATTTTTGAGTGTTTCAATTAACTACTTGTTGTACCAGTTCACTCGTGCCATAACTGACAATCAGTATGTAATTAAAAAAATAGTGCTGTTTTAGAAGCCCTCAACTGGTGCTGTCCAGTTTTGTTTTCACATCATGCCTCTTTCTTCCACCACCCTACGCTTCTGGCGTGTTATCTTAATCTTGCATGTTCCTTCTCATCCCTGCTCTCTTACCTTCCCAATATTTTCCTGAATGTGTCTTCCTTCCACATTCTTTTTTTTTTTTTTTGAAACTGTTTATTACAAAACTCAAAAAATATACAAAGATGGGCCTACAACCTTCCGGCCGGCCGCTAGTAAACAAAAGGAGCATATGATACACATTGTAGAGCGCGCGTTGCGGCTAAGGAAGATGCACAGGAGTTAGCAGCGTTGATAGCCACACCATCCGGACCCCACTGTACGGTTTCATTTTAAACTGAAATAACAACCAGAAAAAACAAAAACCACAAGGCAATCTACAATCAGAAATAGCAGCATGTGCTCCCCTGAGAGGGGGACCCTACCAATCCATAGGAGTATCAAGAAGGGGAAGAGATCAGGATTAGGGCTGGGTAAAACTCAATGCCCCGAACGGGGAAGATGGGTCGGCTACGGGGATGGGGCAGGCAACGGATCGGGCAATAACGGTGGAGTACAGATTCCCCCGCGGTAGGCGTTCCAGGGGCCCCAGACTTTCACCCATGTCCCAGGCTTACCTCTCGCAACATACACCACCTTTTCCCGAAACATGCACCAATCCATATGTTCCTTCCAGGCCGAGACAGTCGGGGACCTCTGAGATCCCCACAGTTGAGCAATATCACGCTTAGCCACCATATATCCCAGAGTCACCCACCACGTCTGTGGCGCCGAGTAGTCGGTAGGTTCCCACACATTCAACAGGCATCTCCTCGCTTCGGGTAGCAGCACCACATGCGTAACCACACGCAGGACCTCATGCACACCACGCCAGAATCGCTCCACCTCCGGGCATTCCCACAATATATGCAGAAAGGTCCCCAAAGCGCCACACCCACGCCTACACAACCCGTCCACAGCATAGCCCATACGCAGAAGCCTCGGCCCCGTCATGTAGACTCTGTGGAGTATCTTGAGCTGGACGAAGCGAAGGCGGGCCAGTATGGCCACCTCTTTCGGGGAGGCCACCGCAAGGGTCCAGTCCTCGTCGTCCAGCTCCAGTCCATCGGCAACCCAAGCCTCACGAAGGGCAATCAGCAATCCCGTGCGGTCATTGATCGGTTTTTTGTAGATCAGTGAGATCGTGCTGTCCGGAACGTGTCCATCCAGCACTCTATCCTCAAGGGGGGAACACTCCGGGATGGATGCAACGTCCGGGAAGACGGAGCCCAGTGCATGACGGACCTGCAAATATCGAAAGTACTCCCTGCCATGCAAGTGGTACTCCGTCTGCAGCATCTCGAACGTTTTAAATCCTCCCCTCGTCCAGAGATCCCCCACCTTGCTAATGCCTATCATGTCCCACTTCTCGAAGCCCTTCGAGGTCCACAGGGAGCCCAACTGCTCGGACGCGTATAGTGGTGACGCCCGGGTCAGACGATCCTTCCACCCCATCGCCACATTAGCCGCGTGCCACACTCGCACCATGACACGCGTGGGGCCGGTCAGCCGAGCGTCGGGCGTGCTGGAGGAGAGCGCTCGATTATAGTCCCCACCCGGGAGTAGCAACTTATCCATTTCGAATGCCGGGTTTAAAGCGGGCCCATACAGGCCGTGATTAATCGCAGCCAGCTGGGAGGCCCAATAGTATCGTTTGATATCCGGGAGGGCAATCCCGCCGTCATACCATGGGAGCGTCAGCTTCGCCAGGGCGATTCGCGGCCTCCCGTCCCAGAACAGGCGGCGCTGCAAACTCTCCACCTCACGGAAGTAGCGCGCTGGGACGGGGTCCATAGTATTCTGCAAAGCGTAGAGGAAGCGCGGCAGAGACATCATCTTAAACAATGCCGCCCGGCCGAGCGGCGAGAGCGGCAAGCGCCGCCAGCGCGTGACATCTTCCTTCAGGCGCTGGAGGGGGGGAAGCAAGTTCCGATCATACCGGGCCTCCGGGTCCAGAGTAATGAAGACACCCAGGTACCGAAATCCCTGCGGGGCGATCTGGATCGGACAGCCCCGCGGGAGAATGGGCGCCTCCCCAGAGAGAACATACACGCACGATTTAGCCCAGTTGATGACCAGGCCGGAGTTACGACCAAATGAATGCAAAACATCAACCAGTACTATAAGTGAGTTACGTGGGGAAGCTAGGTACAAGAGGATGTCATCGGCGTATAGGGATACGCGGTCCTCATGCTCGGGGGTCCAACGGAGACCACGGATGGAAGGCTCCCACCGCAGCCACTCTGCCAGGGGCTCCAAGGCAAGCGCAAAAAGGAGCGGCGATAAGGGGCAGCCCTGCCGCGTGCCCCGGCCCAGCTCAAACGGAGCCGATACTCTACCGTTCACCACCACCTGCGCCAATGGGCCCGAATACAGCAATTTGACCCAACTGATGAACCCTGCGCCAAAGCCAAACTTCGCAAGCATCGCCCAGATGTATGGCCATTCAAGCGTATCAAACGCCATGGTGGCGTCCAGGGATGCCAAAATGGCCGGCTCCCGTATGTACTGAACACGTGCAAGCACCCCATGCAAACGCCGCAAGTTAAGAGCTGTGTTACGATGGGGAATAAAGCCGGACTGATCCTGGTGAACCAGTTCGCCCACCACGCCGACCAGCCGATTGGCCAGGACCTTGGCGAGAATTTTAGGCTCCGCGTTCAGTAGCGAAATGGGCCGATAGGATGTAACCCGGTCCCGAGGTCTCCCCTCCTTGTGGATAACCACGATTGTAGCCAGACGCTGGTCCAGCGGGAGGGAGCCCACCGAATGGGCCTCCAGGAACATCGATCGGAGATGTGGAGCCAGCGTATCCGGTCTCAATTTGTACAACTCGTTGGGGAGACCATTAGGACCCATGGCCTTGCCGGAAGCGACCGAACGTATGGCGAGGGCGATTTCGTCGGAGGTTGGAGCGGCGTCTAACGACACTCTGTCCTCCTCCGAAAGGGAAGGCAGCGCGATATCCCTGAGCAGGGTACGGGAATCCTCTTCAGAGCAGGAAGACACCGGGGAATACACCCCACGGAAATAGTCCGCGAAGCAGGAGACAATTTCTTCCGGCTCAGTAACACACACACCGTCTGTTTTCTCAATCAGCGGGACTACACGACTCGCTCTCTCCTTTTTGTCCAGCCACGCAATCAATTTACCAGCCTTATCACCCACATCATACAATCTCCCCTGTTGCTCTCTACTGAGGCCCCTGGCTGCCTCCGTGACGAGGGCCCTATAGGCCGCTTGCTTGAGTTGGAGGACATGCAATACGGCATCCGTCACCCCACTTTCTAGATTACCCTCCAACTCGGCTATCTCAGCTTCCACCCGGGTCACCTCCTCCCGCTCGCGCCTCCGGGTGTGGAAATGAGGCACAGGGCCTCTCCTCGTAGTACTGTCTTGAATGCCTCCCACAGTGAGACAGCCGAAGGCACGGACCCCACATTCTCGTCAAAGTAGCGCCGGAGGGATTTAATCAATTCAGCGCGAATAGTGGGGTCGCGCAAGTACCAGGGATTGATCGGGACCACCCTACCCTCACCCCTCGGAAAAAGGTCCAGGTGTAACAGGAGTGGGGAATGGTCCGAGATACCCCGTGCCAAATGGCGCACCTCTCCCACCCTCCCAACATAGGCCGCCGGGACCAGGACATAATCTAGTCGTGAGAGACTACCATGGGCCCCCGAATGGAAGGTATACTGTAACTGCGTGGGATGTTTTAAACTCCAGCAATCCACCAATCCCAAAGTGTCTAATAGACCAGAGAGCCACGCTTGGGCCCGGGGGAGGTCCCTAGGGGGGTGACGATCCACAGTCCCGGAAACCACCGCATTGAAATCCCCCCCCACCACCAGAATCCCCCCCGGAAGGCCAAGGAGGAGGCGCCCCAGGTCCGCAAAGGTAGTCGACTGCAGCCCCGGTGGGACGTATACTGACACAAAAACCACCACTTTGCCCTCCATCCTTCCCACCAAGACCGCGTAACGTCCCCTGTCGTCATGGAGCACCTCATCAATCTCCAGCGGAAGCGAGTTCTTAACCATGATGCCCACACCCCTTGAGCCAGACGTAAAGCCCGAATGGGCCACTAGGCGATAGCCACGCCGATTCATGGCGCAGAAGGAGTTGCCAATGAGGTGTGTCTCCTGCAGAAAAACTACATCGGGCGAGATTCGCTTCAAGAAGTGCAGGACCACCCCACGTTTAATCCTGTCCCCCAGTCCATTCACGTTCCAGGACAAAAGAGTTAGTTCCCTACCCCCCATCATAGACAAGAGCCACCATTCGTCCCCCCGAGAGCACTATAGAGCTAGCACAATGATACTTTTGCCTTGTGGTGAAAACGAACAACACCCCCCCATCCCTACCCACCCACCCCAACAAAACTCCCCCCTCCCTGCACCCCTGCATGAGCCCGAACAGCCCCCCCAACGTGCAGTGTGCCTGTCGCCCCATATATATAATAAAAACTAGCTAAGCCCCCTAGAGGAGGAGGGAGAACCCCCAAGAGACCCCACACAACCTCCATAGGAGGGGAAATTATACAGACAGATGCTTAATCGAGAGTGGCAACATTTTTGTCCAGAGTGAAGCCCAACATCACCCCCTCAGTCCCGATCCAGGGTGCCGTCTCCCCCCGCCGCCCCCCCCCCCCGCCCCCCAGATCACGATCCCCAGACAGAGTGTCCAGCCAGTCTCCGGCCGCTTCGGGGCGATCAAAAAAGTGCGTGCGACCCTCTACCTCCACTCGCAGCTTGGCTGGGAAGAGCATTGCGTATTTAAGGTTCAAGTCCCGAAGACGGCGCTTGACGCCTTGGAAGCTCAGTCTCTGCTTCTGGACCGCTGGGGTGAAATCCGGATAAAAGTTCACCTCCATGTTGTCAAGCTTAACCGGCCCCAACAGTCTGGAGGCTTGCAGGATAGCGTCTCTGTCCCGGAAGTTGAAAATCCGGGCAATGAGGGGCCGCGGAGGGGCTCCGACCCTCGGCCTTCCCCCGGGAACCCTGTGGGCCCGCTCCACCGCAAAGAATTTACTCAGCCCCCGTGGCTGGAGATGGGTAGCGATCAGGTCCTCCACAAATAGGTCCGCCGCCGCTTCCTCCCGTCCCTCGGGTACTCCGATGATGCGGATGTTGTTTCTCCGGGCCCGACTCTCGGAGTCCTCCAGGCGCCGATCCATAAGCGCGCTCGCCTGACTAAGCCGGCGCACCTCTGTTTGTAGCGCCGCCACATCAGTAGTAAGGCCCGATGCGGTGTGGGCCAAAGAATCAACTCGGTCGTTGGTCTTGGAAAGATCGGCCCTCACCAGGCCAACATCCACGAGGACCGAGTCGATCTTCTGTGCCAGTGTGTCGAACCACTGGCCTACCGAGGCCTTCATCTCGGCAATGGCGCCCATGACATCCCGCAGAGTCAGATCCGTGGGCAGGTCCGGGGCATCAGGAGGGTCCTCAGGGGATTTGTGCGGTCCGCCGGGAGATCCCTTCTGGAGGGTATAGCGGTCCATACTGTTGGCCTGATGGGTGGTGCCACGCCGGGTCGGCTTGGTCTTTGCCCGGTCTCCATCTTGTTTGGTGGCCATGGCCACTAGTCTCCCGGTCGCACCAGTCACGTCGTGAAAGGCAGGCAATCAGGGCCACAAGCTCCGGGGGGGCCACCCCCGATCGGCGGGGTGGGTCACAGCCGGCGGGCAGGCCAAGTCTCCCAGCGAGACCACACCAACACAAGGAGCCCCGCGACCCAACCCTGCAGTGATTGCAAGGGGGTGCGAAAGCGCGGGGTGCGCGACTCGCCAGGCCCGGCCCGCCGCTGTTGTTCACTTTGTCACTGGGTCACCCCTCAGCGCAAATCCGGGGTCTGGCGAGGAGAAGGCCGCAGACTTCAATCGGTGCTCACTCCGGTGTCCGAGGTCCGATTTGACAACGGGAAACGGGTGCCACCTCAGCTCAGGCTCACCAACACATTCCCCTCATCCGAGACAGGATAAATTCAGGATAGTCGTGGGAGGTTGCGGAGGTCCTCGGGAGCCTCGCACCTACGCGGCCATCTTGGTTGCGCGCTAGGCTCCTCCCTCCTTCCACATTCTTATTTTTTACCCATCTTTCTCTGGATTTGCGTCAAAGCCTGATAATCAATATTAGTGCCTGGTCCCCAAAATGTGTGCTTTTATGCAGGAGCTCCTGATCCAGCTTACTTTTTACTAGAACTTTGCAAAGCTGTGGCATTTTTAAATAACTCATTTTATGACTGCATTCTTTTGGGGGGGAGAAATAAAAGACGTTTGTCAAATGTCTCCTCAATTCCTTACATTTTGTGCTGGACAGTGCTGGAGATAAATTGCATGATATTGTACGTGAAATAATTGTTCAGTTTTGCCACCACTGACAGACATATAGCTTCCCTTGATTATTTTTTTTTATATATATCTTTTTTTTGTTTTATTGTTCCACACAATAATTTACTCTCCTTTTCATTTTGCATGACGGTACAGAATAGCCACAAAAAAAAAAACTGTTTGACACAACCATATGACATCAGCGTGCAGATTATTGCCATGTATTACAGTGGCCTAGTTATTTCGTGCCTTAGCTCCCACATGTAAAATCAACAAATGGCAAACTGTAGTGTCATGATCGCCTGTTCACATTTCTGTATCCTTGTATCTAGTGTACAGTTTTAATAAATAATTCCATGCATCAATATAGTTGGTCGTAAAACAGTATGCTTATACATAACGTAGACGTCATCCGAAGACGCAATGGAAACCCATGAATAGTCACTTCGATCCCCAGCAGTGAGGCTTCGGAATGAAAAAGGAGAGAGGATGGGGGTGCACCAATAATACATTCATTTTACAATAAACATCTTCTAACACCCTATTGAAACAAAAAAATAAAAGGGGGCTGTCATTGATTTAAAAATGTTGTAATTTGCTTCGCTGGGCTATGCGTAGGTCCGTGCGTCGCTATCCCCGCAGTGGGGGAGCGTATCAGGGCTGGACACGAACCTGTGAAGATTTCAGAGGGGCAATAGAGTGTCGGTGTGCGGTCTGGCGGGCAAAGGGGGTATGGGGTCCTCCACATCTAATGACAACTACGCTGCCGCTCCTAACGGGTAATAACGGGTAATAATTCCCTTCCGTCAATATTGCATCCCCTATGGACTTGGGCTGCTAGCCTGTGTATTATGTGTTCACCTGATGGGTGGCATCCGCATCGTCAGCGCCCTCGTTATTAAATTCTGAAAGAATAGTGTCCCAGTATTGCGCAATGGGGAACTTGTGTTGCCCTGCCGTTTCCTCCCTGAGCGGTGCTGTGCTCTCTGCTTGGGCCCAGTTCATAAGAGATCGTTTCCAGCTGATCAGCTCAGGAGGATCTGAGTGTTTCCATCATTTTGTAAGCAGTCGCTTCGCGATTATCAACCCCAAATCTTTAAATCGTGACGTTACTTTGTTTTTTTTAGTCCTTGCATAAATTCCCAGTTTACAAACCTCCCATGACAGTGGCAAGGAAGTGTCTGTGCAGAGCGCTAGGGAAGTGGTGACCTTGCGTCAATTGTTTTGAAGGGAACCACAGCATATTCAGTAGGTCCGCGTCAGATTGCTTACAGCGTGGACACTCTGAAGTAGTAATGTTGAAATATCTGTTGATTTTATCGGGAGAGAGATACGCCCTGTGTAAAATGTAAGTTTGTATTAATTTGAATCTGGAGTTTCTTGGTGTTCGAGGCATGTGGGCTGCTGAATTCATATCTGTGCATAGATCGCCGCCTAGTGTTGGGTCCGGATGATTGCACATTGTTGTCCTGGAAGAGTCTTCGAAGTATCACGAGATAGGTGACTCCTCCCCTGGACCACAGTGCGCATGGGCATCCTCTCCATCCTTAGATTGTTTTTTTCCGCCATTGGGTTCGGATGTGCTTATCTTAGCTCAAGTTAGGAAAATTCAGTTTAAGGCCAAAAGGCCTTTAGTTATCGTCGGTATTGTTCCCGTTCGGTATCGACTATTTTCTTTAGTGCTTTAGCACCTTCTTCCAGCTTTTCGGATCCGCTTAGTCCGAACTTCAAACTTCGATCGGCGATGGGATCGAGGACTCCATTCAAAAGGTGTCCTTTATGCCACGCGAAATACCCACACATCGACGTCCACCCGGTATGCAACAAATGTCTCTCACCGGATCACGATGAGTCGAAATGTATGGCCTGTGCCCGATTCCGCTCGAAGAAGACTCTCCGGAATCGACGGGCAGCGAGATTGGAGGCGCAGCAATCGGCGCCTGCCCCGGCCAACATCTTTAGCACCGAAGACGAGGATGCCGAGAGCGTGGAAGACGTAGACTCCAGCCCCGCTTCCGAACACGATTCCCGATCGGAAGACGACGATGAGGTGATCTTTCAGAGAGAAGAAGTTGTCGAAGAGGTAGGAGACTACGATGAGGCCTTTGGGGCCGAGGACGATAGCTCCAGCGAGGAGCTAGGCCAACCCGTCGATACGGAGGCCGAAAAAATATGTCGTCATGAGGCTCCGGTCAAGGGATCGCCTTCGGGCCTTACCCAAGATCAATCTCACGGTTCTTCGGCCCCGCCTTCAGGCCCGGCCTCGAACATTTCGCAAGAGCCGTTATTATCGAAGACGACTGGATTCCATTCAGCGAAACCGAAACCATCCATCGCACCAGTTCCATCGAAACCGAAAGTGAAACTGGTTGTGATCGGCTCGAAGCCCTCCACTCCTTCAACGCCATCAAAGGTCATCGGCTCCGACCGCGCAAAAAGGGATTTCGGTGCCGAGCTCACCGCAGCGGATACGGGTGCCGAGCCAAAGAAGAAGGCCCTCGGTCCCCACAAGGCGCCTCGGCCTCTGGCACCGAAGACATCGGCCCCAACCACCAAAGTCAAGGTGGCCACCCCGTCTGCGTCGACGTCTAATACGGCGGCGCCTGCCAAGTCATCGACTCCAACGAGCGTCGATACCTCCCTTCGGATCGATGACCCCATCACTGCAAAAAAGTCGGGGGCCGCTTCGACGCCTACCTCCAATGTGCCGACCGGTTCCAAAGAGCCATCTGCGTTCACCGTGCAACAGGTCTCGGCATCGTTGCAACGCATCAGAGAACGGACAGCCCTCCACTCTACGTCGGGTCCCGACATGCACAAGGCTTCGAAAGCACCCTCGGCGCCGACCAACATCACGATTGGGTTGCCGCCGCCCACGGCGCCGAAACTGTTCGAGATTCGGACAAGTGTCCAACAGACACAGTCCCCATCCACTGGACACACAGATCTCGAGCCTTCACAGCCACAATTTATCGACGCCAACACTGGTAGGTTGATGCTCCGCAAGCGGAAAATCACGCCAGAGAGGGGATTGGACTCCTACAAAATGCCTCTCAAACACAAATTGCCGGCAGGGTCAGAGCCAGTGCTTCATGAACACTTTCAACCCTTCCATCAGAATCCACCGTCCTTTTCTCCTACGCCTTCAGAGGCAGACGCAGTAGAGGACTATGTTGGGGATGATACCACCTACCCTGGGGATATCGATCCTGATGATCACCTGCAAGACCCAGATCAGGCATGGGATGACCCCACAGACCAGGGTACCGCACCAGATACCCATGACACGCAGCTTTATAACATAAAGACATCTCCCACAGAGGACACTGCTGCCTTTAATGCCCTCATAGAACGGGCTGCTGCCAATCATGGAGTAGAACTCCATTCTGACACTGTCGAAGAAGACTTCTTGGTGGACACTTTTGCCTCTTCCGAAAGAACTGTCAAGACTCTGCCCATGTTAAAAGGAGTTCTCAAACCTGCAAAAGACATTTTTAAAGAAACAACCAGGGTACGGGTGCTAAACCCCAGGATTGAAAAAAAATACAAGCCTGCACCCGGAGACCCTATGTACATTAGGGCCAGTTACCTTTGGACTCCATGGTGGTTGCTAATGCTCGCAAGAGAGCCCACTCGCAAACAACAGGTGATGCTCCTCCCCCAGACAAGGAGTCCAAAGTGCTGGAGACATCAGGCAAACGGATTGCAGCGCAAGCAGCGAACATCTGGCGCATTGCCAACACACAGGCACTCCTGGCCCGTTATGATAGGTCCCACTACGACACACTAGAGGCACTACTCCAACATTTGCCAGATGAATATAAAGAGGCAGCGGAGCTCCTCATTAGAGAGGGACAACTCCTTACCAATGCATCCATCAAGTGCGCACTGGATGCAGCCGACACAGCGGCGAGGGCAATCAACACAAGCGTCATGTTGAGACGGCATGCATGGTTGAGAATCTCAGGCTTCAAGCCGGAGATTCAGAACAATATCCTAAATCAACCGGTCAACCCAGACTATTTATTTGGCCCTGAAGTTGACACTACCCTCGAAAAAATAAAAAAAGACACTGACACTGCGAAATCAATGGGGGCTCTGCAGACGCAGCAGTTTCGTAGTGGCTCCTTTCGTCGCCCCGGGAATAGAGGAGCAGCTAGAGGTCAGGGGTCACAGCAGCAGTACACTAAAGGAGGCACACAAAGTACCTATGATAAAACCAACAGAGGTGGATATCGTGGCTCCAGCACCAAGGGCAGAGGACGTGGTTACGGCAACACCAGGTCCTCCCCCAAAAACAAACAGTGACGCCCTCTCCCTGCCCCCCGACCACATAACACCTGTCGGGGGGAGACTCCAACGGTTCCTGTCAGCGTGGAAAACCATCACCACGGACAGGTGGGTCAGGGACATTATCCAGCACGGTTACTGTCTCGAATTAACGTCCACTCCACCCAACATACCGCCAAAGCACCGTCCTATGTCCGTAGAGTGCTTGGCATTATTGCAGCAGGAAGTGCTAAGTATGCTGGAAAAAGGTGTAATAAAGGTCGTGCCCGTCAACCAGCAGGAGACAGGGGTGTACTCTCTGTACTTCTTAATCCCAAAAAAGGACGGGTCGCTCAGACCTATACTAGACTTCAGACCCCTCAACCAATACATTCTCTCAGAGCATTTCCATATGCTCACCCTACAGCAGGTTCTCCCGCTACTCGGTCAGGGAGACTTCCTAGCCACACTGGACCTAAAAGATGCGTATTTCCACATACCCATACACCCTTCACACAGAAAATATCTCAGGTTCACTATTCAGGGGCATCACTATCAGTTCAAAGTTCTCCCCTTCGGAGTAACAACAGCACCCAGGGTCTTTACCAAGTGCCTAGCAACAGTGGCGGCACATCTACGAAGACAACACATTCACGTCTTCCCTTACCTGGACGACTGGCTTGTTCAGGCAAAGTCAGCCCAGCAATGTGCCAGCCACATGTCCCTCACCATTAACCTTCTTCACAGTCTGGGATTCTCACTAAATTACCCAAAATCACATCTCCAACCCGCACACGTACAACAGTACCTGGGCGCGACCATAAACACTCTGGCAGCCACAGCTCAGCCAAATTTAGTGAGGATCAACAGCATGCAACTGCTGATCTCAAAGTTCAAACCTCAACACTCCCTTCCTGCGCGAGTGTTCATGCAGTTGATAGGCATGATGGCCTCCTGCATTTTCATAGTCCCGCACGCGAGACTACACATGCGCCCGCTTCAGGAGTGCTTAGCACGTCAATGGAATCAGGCTCACGGGCAATTAAAAGACCTAGTGTTGGTGAGCGGTTGGGCATACAACTCTCTGCATTGGTGGAATCCACAAAACTTTTGCAAGGGCCGACCGTTCCAAGAGCCTGTTCCACAAATAATACTGACAGCGGACGCCTCTCTCCAGGGTTGGGGTGCTCATGTACTCACTTACACAGTGCAGGGACTATGGACAACGCAGCAAAAGAAGATGCACATCAACGTTCTGGAACTGATGGCAATCTTCCTAGCCATGAAGGCATTCAAAGTACACTTGTGCAACAAAGTCGTGTTGATCCGGACGGACAACTTGACTGCCATGTACTACATACAGAAGCAGGGAGGAACACACACTCCACAGTTGTCTCATCTGGCTCAGAGCATGTGGAAGTGGGCCATTCAGAGGAACATATTCCTCATGGCGGAACACCTCCCCGGCAAGGACAACCAGATGGCGGATCTGCTCAGCAGACACAGCCACCAGATGCACGAGTGGGAGCTACATCCGTCAGTTCTCCAACCGTACTTCCAACAGTGGGGTCATCCAGAGATAGACCTGTTCGCCACAAACGAAAACGCAAAATGCCAAAGCTTTGCCGCCAGGTTCCCACATCCACAGTCACAGGGCAATGCGATATGGATGAACTGGTCCGGCAGATTTGCGTACGCTTTTCCCCCAGCACCATTAATACCTCTGGTGGCACGCAAACTGCGACAACACTCACTGACACTCATCCTGGTTGCTCCCACATGGGCGCGCCAACCATGGTACACCACCTTTCTAGAACTTTCCGTGGTGCCGCATCAAAGGCTGCGGATCAAACCCGCACTTTTAACGCAGAACCATGGCGAGATTCAGCACCCAGATCCGCAACAGCTGAACCTGGCAATCTGGCTCCTGAAGTCTTTGGCTACCTAAACCTGCCACCTGATTGTATGGATATCATCAAGGAGGCCAGGAGACCCACTACCAGAGCTTGCTATGCGGCTAAATGGAAGAGGTTTGTCATTTACTGCAACAACAATGACATTAACCCGCTGGACGCATCCATTCAAAACATCATCTGTTACCTCCTACACCTTTACCGATGCAATCTGGCATACAACTCAATACGTATCCATTTAACCGCGATAGCAGCCTATCTCCAAAACAGGCAGCACCTCTCTTTATTCAGAGTGCCTGCCATCAAAGCCTTCTTGGAGGGATTCAAACGAGTAATTCCCCCAAGACACCCACCGGCACCGGTGTGGAACCTCAATTTGGTCCTCACCAGATTAATGGGTCCACCCTTTGAACCTCTCCATTCATGTGAGATTCAGTTCCTCACCTGGAAAGTGTCTTTCCTAGTGGCAATCACTTCGTTAAGAAGAGTTAGTGAACTCCAGGCACTAACCATTCAAGAGCCATTCATACAGGTTCACGCAAACAGGGTTGTACTACGTACCAACCCCAAATTCATGCCCAAAGTCATATCGCAATTCCACATGAATCAAACTATCGAACTGCCTGTTTTCTTTCAAAATCCACAGAATGTCGCAGAGAGAATGCTCCATACACTAGATGTAAAGAGGGCCCTCATGTACTATATAGACAGAACTAAGGACTTTAGGAAAACAAAACAACTTTTCGTTGCCTTTTCTCCACAACACAAGGGCAACGCCATTTCCAAAGCAGGTATAGCCAGATGGATCGTTAAATGTATTCAAATTTGTTATCAAAATTCTAAACACACATTAACGATTCCCTCACGAGCCCACTCAACACGAAAGTTAGGGGCATCCATGGCTTTCCTGGGAAACATTCCTTTACAGGCAATATGTAGAGCAGCCACATGGTCCACTATACATACATTTACCAAACACTACTGTGTAGATGTACACTCAAAACAGCAGGCAGCTGTAGGACAGGCTGTTCTCAAAACTCTTTTTCAGACTGCTGCAGCTGGCACGGGTAGCCGCCGCTAATGGAGGTACTGCTATGTATTCTATGCACAGATATGAATTCAGCAGCCCACATGCCTCGAACTGAATATGCTACTTACCAGTATGCATCTGTTCTTTGCATGTAGGGCTGCTGACATTCATATCGCCCACCCTCCTCCCCGGCGCCTGTAGCGGCTGCAGCACTCAGAATTACTGTATAGCATGGTCATCACTTACTGTATCTACTCCATCACTGCCACAATGGCGAAAAACAATCTAAGGATGGAGAGGATGCCCATGCGCACTGTGGTCCAGGGGAGGAGTCACCTATCTAGTGATACTTCGAAGACTCTTCCAGGACAACAATGTGCATTCATCCGGACCCAACACTAGGCGGCGATCTATGCACAGATATGAATGTCAGCAGCCCTACATGCCAAGAACAGATGCATACTGGTAAGTAGCATATTCAATATAACTGGGGCAGGCCAAGATATTGCCCCATTCCTTGTCGGTCCATGGTTAGCCACGATCCACCTCCCAGCGGGCACGGAGGGCTGTCATCTGTTTCAGCGTATGCGTCAGTAAGCCCGTCACCAGCCAATGTACTATGTATGACCCCGCCTCCATAACGTATAAATATTGTATTAATAAATGCATTGGGGGCTCAGTTGTTAAATCTCCCCAAAGACCCGACAGTGCTCGTACTAAGGAGGTGTGTAGTAAGAATTGTCCTACAGGCAAGTCTGTATCCTCCGTCAGGGCCTCAAATGTTAATAGTGTGCCGTCCCTGTATAGGTCGCCTAGAGTATCTATCCCTGCCACATGCCAATGTATGAGAGCCTCCTCAGGAGTACCCGTCCTCCCTCTTGGTGTGCCTAGGAGTGGTATTATTGGGGCGTAGGGAACAGTTGTACAAGTTGGATGTAGGCTCCTCTTGTAGCATCTGTATGCTAAACCTAATTGTAGCTGGGATGGTCTTGGTGCCTCTGCTGCAGGGTGAAACAGATGCCTTATTTGAGTGTGAGTCCACAGCTGTTGCAAGGTTGCCGTGTCGTCTAAACTGCTACCACTCAGCCACTTAGTTACCCATTGCAACTGAGTGGCTATATAGTACAGCTCCATGTTAGGAACTGCTAACCCCCACGATGGGTAAGCGCGTGTAATTTCCAAAGCACCACGTGTGGCCTGCCCTTATTCCACATGAAGTCTCGGGACATGCTCTCCAAATCTTGTAATATTTTGGCTGGGACACAGACTGGGAGGTTCGAGAAATAATATAACAGCTTGGGAAGAACTATCATCTTCAATAGTGTGACCCGGCTCATAACATTCAGTGGGAGTGTTTTCCAAAACTGCACTTGGGCTTGTACCACTGAGATCACCCTCATTAAGTTTCCTTCCAGCAAATCCTCAGGTGACCGATAAATAAACCTAGGTATCGATAAGTAGTAGGATACCACGGAATGCGTGAATCATTGAGACACACGTCCGTCTCCTCCATGTGCGCATTACACTCCAGACTTAGCCCAGTTGACCCGGAGGCCCGACATCTCCTCAAAGGTCTTCAACACGCTCTCTATCAATGCAGGGAGGGCAGTTATATCTCGGACGTATAATAATAAATCATCAGCGTACAGTGACACTGCATGAATCCCATCCCCCAGCGTTATGCCCCAGTTTTCACCGCTGCTACGGAGCAGCATCGCCAGTGGTTCCATGGCTAGGGCAAAGAGCAGCGGGGACAACGGGCAACCCTGGCGCGTGCCCTGCCGTACTCTAACTGGGTCTGATATGAGCCTGCCAGTATGGATCCGGACAGTAGGGCGTTGGTACAACAACTGGATCATACTGAGATAATGGTCCCCAAGCTCATACTCATCAAGCACTGCCGCCAGGTAGGGCCATTCCAAAGAATCAAAGGCCTTTTCCGGATCAAGTACCAGGCAACTGGAGCAAGGCCATCTATGGAGCGCATATTGCTGTACCCGAAAAAACCAACGGAGGTTCAATTAGGTATTCCTGGTTGGTACGAAACCGTTTTGATCCGGATGCACCAACATTCTCACCAACCGTGAGAGCTGCCTAGCCAGCAACGACGTAAATATTTCATAGTCCGTGATGAGTAGCGCCAGTGGTCGATTGGACCCCAGGGACTCAGGGTTTTTCTCAGGTTTCAGGAGAGAGACCAATAATGCTTAATTTTGCGTATCCCCAAGTGTAGACAGATCGAGAGCAGCCTCATACGTTTTCAGCAATTGTGGCACTAAAATATATGCATATGCTTTATAAAATTCAGCTGGTAAACCATCCGGTCCCGGCGACTTCCCATTGGATAATGAGAATGTGCTCTCCCTTATTTCCTCCCCAGAGAGTGGAGTATTCAGATCATCTATCTGTGCAGGCGTGGGATGTGGTAATCCTATCTGTTCTAGGTAGACATATAGCTTCCCTTGATAAATGTGATTTAGTTGGTGTCTAATACAGAAAGCAATTTTTACCCTATCACACTTCTGCTTTGCATTTGGAAATAGATTCATGTTTTTCAAGAGTGTTTTTGAAACTTTCTGGAAAACCTGTATTTTCAGTTGGACATGTATTAGCTCTTTCCACAAGTTTACATTACTTTTCCATTGAAGACTCAGTATACAAGCCCACTATTGTTTTCATTTGCTGAAATAAAAATAATAATTAAAAATGATTTATTGCAAAGTGAAAAGTGGATTGTGTTAGAATATGTGTATACTTTATCTGTAAAGTGCATAATGATATTAAATGTGTGTGTTTAACCTGATTTGGTCCTTTGCCTTAGAAACTGATTGGTGAGGTGTTTAACATTGTGAGCCAGCAGTCTACTGCTCGACCTGGTTGCATAATCGAACTTGATGTGATAACGAAGCAAGTAAGTGAATGGAGATCATGGTCATTATTTGACGCATAATAATTATTTCATGTATTTGGTAACACATTCTGCAATGAAATTCACCCCTTATCAAATGCCTCGCGGTTTTCTGTTATGTACATGCTAAGTTGAACCAGCAGGATAACAGTCTCTGAGATACTGGTGGAACACAGACACCAGTAGCAAATCTTTGGAGTGTTGTGTTATCCTACAGTCGTACACTACACATAAATGAGAAAATAAGGCACACATATACAACAACAATATAGATATGCATGACTAATTATAACTTAGGCTAATAATGCTGTAGAATTATATTTAATATATAAGAATATATTCAAAATGGTGCCCGACAGTGACCGTGTTCTGAATAAGGAGAAGAACATTCAAAAGCATATCTCGAGGCACAAATAAGAATAAAGCTGTAATAATAAAATACAAATGTGAATATTGTCATAGTTCAGGTCCGCTTGGTACTGATAAATTATCTTGATCACTAGCACATGAAAATGATGTCCCTACTAAAACTGGCATCATGCTCAGTGGGTTTAGTGCTTGCTGCTGACATAGTCTGTCACCTGCAAGACGTGAGTTTGTATCCCAGCAAGGCCATCTCAGTCTTTAGTCCATTGTAGATGGAGAAATTGAGTACCATAAAATTGGGTAATTGAAAAGCGTATTACTTGGAATGATAAAGCACTACTATGGGCCTTATTATTTTGATCCAAATACTTAATAGATTTTGTACTGGGAATTACTGTTTCATCATAGGTTATTGAATAACGTGTTACCTATTGAACTCTTCATAATCCTATTTAAATTAACTCAGTTTCACAAATATTTTGTGATTTCTTTTCTACCTGAACGGGAGCTCTTTAAAGGTGCCTCACACACCCTACATATGCCTTAATAATATCTGTCATTGCACCACCTATCAACGTATATAGTTCTTTTGGCCACAGCATTACCAAAAGTATTTACATATTAAAAATTGATATGAATCTTAACCTTATTGAGGCGTGGAATGAGCCTGAGAGCGATGGCTGCCTAGACTGCTGGCTGCGTGCTCCATCCACTCACTTCATACCCTCATATTGTCCACCCAGACAAAGAAGCGACCGACCTACAAGCTAGACAAGTGCAGCATACTGGTGGTGCTACTGACGATGTTTTCAATGAGCAGAATGATCGGAAATCTATCTTTACCTCCCGGGGTCCTCCGATGGTGCTGGTGCTCAAGATGTTGTCCGCCACTTTGGCGAGTATTTCGCCGCAGCCCTTTTGCTCCACGCCAACATTATGAACAGCAACCATTTGCACCAGTCGACATACACCTTCACACTCGTGCAACATTTCAACTGTGGGGTCAACACCACTCAAGTCGCACTTCCACATTTCTGGTTAACATTGCAGCCACACATCACCGACAGTTGCAGTAAGGAGCGTGTGGTATCTTGGTTTAAGTGCTATGTATCTTCCCCGCTTATGACCTGATTCTTCTGTAATCCTGTACTAAAGATCTAATAAACCTACTTAATCATCATACTTCGGCTACATCTATATTTATTACAGAGCGGCAGCAAGCACCTCCAAGGCCTGACAAGTAGGGGGCTCTTAAACTCGCTGCAGGCAACGCACATAACCTGCTCCAGCGCCTCTCTGTAATCCCTGCTCTTGATCGTGCGCCATGGCACCGGACATCCAATATCCACCTTCCTGCTTTCCAGCGGAGATGTGTTGGCCTGCATAACTTCCAAACATTACGACACCCTGATTGTTGGGCCTCCCGTGCAGCTCCCAAAGCCAGCCAGACTGTAAACAACTGCTGCGCACTTTCCTTAAGATGTAAACTACAAGATCTCTCCGGCCCCCATCCTTAATCTCA
Organism: Triturus cristatus; assembly: GCF_964204655.1. Lineage (NCBI taxonomy): Eukaryota > Metazoa > Chordata > Amphibia > Caudata > Salamandridae > Triturus > Triturus cristatus. Next base: position 405,485,409 of record NC_140583.1, on the reverse strand, counting down.
GCCTTGTTCTTACACTCCTTTCTGTCAAGTGGCCGTAGCTCACAGGTGGGCAGCCCCCAGGAATCCACACCAACAGACAAAGAGACATTAGGCAAACAAGCACGCAATGACCAACAAAAAGTACGTAAATCATAGAGCAGACAACAAGAAGTGTTCAACAGAGGACTTTCCCAGCTACCCTGTGCTTCCCATATGCACTTTCATGGTCTCGTGTCCCCTCACGGTTATCCCACTGACACAGTATTTGCATGTACCAGCGAGCTGTCTCATACTTCAAACCACATGCTGCTTGTCTCCCAAGATGGCTGATCACAAGGGGAAAGAGTCAAAAGATCTCAAAGAACACAAGGATAACAAAGCACCTCACAAGCAAGCCTATCCTCACCCCTCAATCCTGGACTCTCGAAGTCAAAAAGGGGATATATCCACCAACATGGAAGTCATCATACAGCACCTGGGTGCTTTCCGTCAATTACCGCAAGACACTAAATCCAGCACCGACGCTATGAGACATGATATCCAGGCCCTTTGCAACAACATGATGTGGGTCTCTCCAGCAGACTCACCAAGTCCGAGTCTAGAATTCACTCAATGGAAGATTCCAATACCTCGACTGTAAATTGTTTAGAACTCTCATACCGCTCAATGAAGTCGATGGTGAGAGAACTCACAGAACTCAAAGACCGTAACCTGAGAGGAAATCTATGCATCTTTGGCCTACCTGAGAATGCTGAAAAAGAAGCCAACTCTTGCATTGAATTCCTGGATCCCTCTCACACTGGGCCTCAAATTCGACAAAGACTTTGAAATTGAATGGGCGCACAGGATCCCTTTGAGCAAACCGCCCAACTCCGCACCTGGTCATTCCATTCACTCAAGAATAATGATCTTTCAAACATTGCGTAACTGTCACAGTGAACTACTCCTCGCCCACATGAGGACAATCAACAAGTCGTATGGAGCGGATTGCGCATTACGATTGCCCAGGACTACTCAAAACTGTAGCCGCAAGGAAGGGCTTCTTGGCACTGCATCAAGTCTGAGAGAGTGCAATATTCCCTTCTCCTTCACCGGCCCAGCGAGAATTTGCATATTCTTTGAGGTCAAAGCAATGGTCTTCTGTACTTCTGTCGACCTTCAAGCCTTTCTGAACAGAGCCACTCAAACAGATATGTTGATTTTACTTTACTCCTCCTAGGTCATCAGTGTTGACCAACATTCCAGACTTAACCTAGCCCCTCAATGCTCTACCATGTTTGGCCAACAACAAAGCGGCCTTTCCCATCACACCGGTCACTTTGAGTACGCGTTCTTGTGCGTCTGTGTATTGCTTGCAAAAGCTGTCCTGAACCTGAAGGCTTTGTCACAACTAGTCTAACACTGTACTAACTCACCAGTTTGGCTCATACTGTTTGTAACTGTCTCACAATATTGTTCAGTTCTAACCCTGTAACACCCTCTGTGCTTCGTTGAGTACTTTGTTGCATGTGCTTGCTTCGGTCCACGATTATTTGCTACCAATTTATAGCGTTCTTGCACTCTTGCACATGCTTTAACATGGCTCCTCACCCATATGCTTTGCACCACTATGTCAAATTATGTAGCGTCACCATATGGCTGTCATTTTGAGGTGAGGCATTGGGTGTTGTACTTCAAATGCGTTGGACCGAGGGTCTTTGAGATGCAGGCATCCGCTTGTCATTATTTGATGCCTTGCACCACAATGCTTGTCTGAGTGCTTTGTTGTACATGCTAGCTTATGTGCCTATTTACTTGCTTCGATGTTATGGTGTTCTTGTACTCTTGTGCATGCTTTGGCATGATTCCTTCCGCTTTCAGCTAAAGTGCTTTTCTGCACTATAGGCATCGCAAATAGGTTTCTTACTCACAGATGTTACTTTCCCTACTGTTTCCTCCTAGTAATGTCTCATAGGACCACTCCATGGTTAATTTATTGTATTTCTGCATATATATTGTGTCTACAACAAATTGTATATTTTATGCTAGGATGTTCTACCATTAGGATGGAGCTTCTCTGCCATTTTTTAGGCCCGGCCTTCTCATGGCTTTCTTTCTGCTTCTCTTTTCTAGATAGGGTGTAGAAATGTGGTTCACCTGCATTTCAAGGGTTGGGTGGTGGCATGATAGGTTTTAGGGTTATAGTTTGTTTAAGTTCACCTCTCTTATTCTTTCTCCTCCTTTTCCTTCCTCTCTGTCCCTTACCCCCATCTAAACCCCCTTTCCACACAATGGTTTCTCTGAGGTGTACAGTCCCCCAGGTAGGTCTGCAAGGCATCTTCCATGGTCCATGATTTCACTCCCACAGTCACCAGTCATCGACCTAGAGTCCAAGTCATCAAGGTGGTGTCCCCCACTCACGTCTGCGCTAAGTCTGATTGCCAGCCGGTTTTTCCATCAAAACATCAGGGCACACCACGCACCCTCCTGCAACCCGATATGGTCCTGCCTCCCATAAGGGCCACTTGGCCACACCCCTCTGCACTCCAACCTCGACTTTCCATTAACCTCTCAGTTTCTCCACTACCCGATGGCTTACATCAGAATCCTATCATTAAACACTAAAGGTCTCTCACATCCAGTAAAACAAAAAGAAAATAGCTGATTATTGCAATAAACTAAAATGAGACATTATTCTCCTACAAGAGACTAATATTAAGTAAGCCAAATATGCCAGATTCTATTGCCCCTGGGTCGTGGACACACTACTCTCCCCGCCCATGCCAACAAAAAAGTGTCATCAACTTACTCGCAGGAAAATCTGGGATATCCATCCTTTCCCACTCACATGACCTCCAGGGATGATGGTTAATCACTAGGACAATAAAGAATAATAGGGAGATGGCTGTAGTGAATATCTGTGATCCCAACGATAACTCTGTCGCCTTATGGCAGGATCTAGATACGCGCCTCTCATCCCAGACAACATTGGCATCATCATTGAGGGGGGGGAGATGCTTCAAACTTCCAATGGACGGTGTCGTATATAGAATCTTCGCACACAAATTTCAGAGTAGTAGGTCTCACACATAGGTGAAATTATGCTGCAAGAATAACAATCTAATCGACACATGGAGATTATTCCACCTGACCTCATACCTTCACAAGAATTGATTATTGATAAATCTTTAGTTCCTGCAGCACAGAATCCCAAGATTGAGTCTATACTAATTAGTGACCATGCATGCATGCATATTGCTCGAACCATCATCCACAGATACCCAAACACCCTCAAAAGTCTTTCTTCTTAAGCATCCACTCATGGAGGATGACATATCCAAATCCAAAGTTAGCCAAAACAATCCCAACAATTCCTGCAAGAAAAAAAAGCAGGTGACACCTCGGACTCGGTTAGGTGGGATGCCCTAAAGGCAATCTCAGGGGCACCTTAACGAACCTAGCTGCTTCCAGAAACAAATCCATGAACAAAAGTCTTGAATCTATCATATCAGAGATTAAGTCCCTAAATGAATCCATCAAACATTCAGCTGGTTCTCATGACATCCCTAAGTTGTGCAAACTACAATATGAGCACAGCCAAATATTAAGCATTAGAATGCAGAAATGGGTGGCATCACCAATGCCGAAAAATCGACCACTAGAAACAAAACTGGGAAGGCTCTCGCCAATTATCTGAAATACTCCAAAAACAAAACCATCACCTTTGTTGCAGGGATTCTGCTAATGCACAGAACTATGCACAGGAAACCAGGACCTCAGTGAATTGTGGTGTACCAAAAACTCACCTCAGAACCCAGAACCCCTTATCCGACCAGCATCAGTGTCCCATTCATTATCCGAGTTTTATCTCAGCGGTCCCAATGTATAGACAACCCAGAACAAGCAACTTGGGGTATTCTCAGGAATGGTGGGAATCAGAAATACCTGTTCGTAATTATTCTCATATCAGTCCACAACAGAATAAACGGAGACACGGTAAAGTTTAAAGAGTTTATTTTATAAACCTCGTGTCCTAAGATGCAGTACTTTGGCTAACATAAGCAGACAAATGATTAAGATCAAAACCATCAGCATAGTTACAATACCATAGAAAGTGAAAGGAGTAATCATAATAAAATGACAGTGGATGACAGCCACCTTCCTTTCGCTAGTAAACTAATAGTGTTATTATTAGACTAATAAAAGGTCTCTAGGCTTGAATGGGGAACCCCATACCGTAAAGATCAGCTTAGTGGAATCACATCACAGGATCAGCTTAGACTCTGCTCCTGGGAAAGCTCTTCTTCCGAATGTCTCTAAAACATGCAGCCTGCAATATTAAAAGCACTCGACTTTCAGGTATTTGCAGCTGCGTGCGTGTTATGGCTAAATAGTGGGCCGATCAACCTGAACCCAACAACATGCACCGTCTAGCGACCCAGACTGTTTCTTTACACAATGTGCAGACCAAGGTCGCTGCTCACTGTTAGCACAGACCGTTCTCATGTGAAGCAAAGTCGAGCAAGCATTTCTCAATTAATAACATGTGACTACAGTGTTGTGAGCAAAAGCAGCAAAAGCGGCAAGATGGCTTTCTAACATCTAACGCGGTTGTGCTAACTTAGCATTGTACATATATAGATAGCAATCTTCACTACACCCCCCCTTGATCGGACCACTAACCAGTAGGGGCGCACTTTCAAGAACTCAGAGTTCAAGTTTGATATAACGGAACCAAGGGCATAGATTGTGTGTCCATATAAGGTAAGTGAAAAGTTCGAAGAAAAAAGGAGAGAAAAAAAACAATTAAAGGGAAAAAAAATATCATCGATGGATGTTCAACGAAATGAAGGGGGAGAAAATAAATACAAAGTCATTCCACAGGAATTCTGGATCACCTCCAAGTTAATCCATCAAGGTGTAAGCACAATAAGTTGCAACAGCTTCCAAGAGGAAATCATTGGAACGTTCTGCAAAATTATCTGCCATCCAATTCAGCAAGGGGAAGGAACACACATGTTCCTCGACAACCGGAGCCTCTAGCACCATCAGAGGACAACTGGTGTGTTTGTCAAGATAACTTCTCGCTAAGAAATCAGCTGCAGCCGTTCCGATGTCCCAATTCCCTAGGACTCCGTGTGCTGCTCCACTGGCCATAATCCTGACGCCAGAACAGTCCAACTCATGAGCCACTAAGGGGCTCATTAGCCGATCATAATCCAGGGCAGGAGACACCGAGTTCGACAGCCACAAATCCAGAGCCCATTGGAATGGACAATCTAGGAAATGAAAGACAGGCTGCACACAAGTAAAGTAGGGAAACCGGAAGGACAATCCATAGGCTATGCTTAAAGTCGTACACATAAAAAAACTATGAGTCTAGTGATGTTGAAGACCTTAACACAAAAGTGAGGGTAATGCTGAGTGTAATGAAGCTGCGAAATCATATGTATGTGTATACATATATATGAGTATGGTTCCCATCATCCACAAGAAGTAGTTCGCTTCATCATCTGGGAAACCGGGACTTGCTTGAGAGCCATCTTCTACTTGGAAATTGTAGATATTGGTCTCATAAATGTCCCAGACTTTTGAATGGTATCGTGTTGTTTTTATTGATGAAGGCAGGGTGTTGTGGTAGTTGAGGATGATGGCTGCAGTGCTTAGTGAAGGGCGCTAGTGAGCAAGTGCTATTTAAAAATTGTCTATCAGGGCACAAAAGGAACTTTATTATAACGCTACCTTGATGACAATAGATAAAAACAGTGCTACAACAGTTTCAACAAATAACTGTGCTGGAAATGGTCTACATGTTTCTGCTATCTGATGAGATTCATCCAAGCTTTCATCAGGACCAATAGAGCTACTGCAAGAATGATTAGTGCCAAAGTGACAAAAGAATTTGTATATACAACCTGAACCCAAATGATGGGCCAAGAGGCTCCGTGAGAAGTAGTTTTACTTCATTGACCCAATTAGTAGTGGGTATGCACCTCGCCTCACCTGGCAACTGCTCAGGTTATGGAGGCCCCGCTCTATCCGTCGGTACCTCTTGTCGGAGCCGAGCATTACCCTCACTTTTGTGTTAAGGTCTTCAACATCAATAGACTCATAGTTTTTTTATGTGTACTACTATATTGATTTGGGGATTTTGGAACTATTAGAGTCTTTAAACTTTATCCCTTTGACCCCTACTCGTTATAGAGATACTGTAATATGCTTAAAGTCGCCAGTGGTAAAGTGCCATAGTATTCAAGCATCCGGTTACGAAGATGGAGCAGCCGGGACATGCTGTCATGTGACGCAAGTTGTGCATCCATAGCGTAGTACGCAGACCAACAAAAGCACCCCAGCTACGAGGGCGAGAAGCAAAGGGAGACCTCCGAAGACGCTCGAAGAAATAGAATGAAAAAATGCCGGGATCACACCAAAAATAGTTTGAAAGGAGGTCACAAGGCCGGAGCCCACAATTTAAAAAAAAATGAGCCAGGCCACTTGTTGATGAGGCATTAAAGATAGTCTGAATCAGGGCCCCAAAATGAAGTGGGAGATCAGTATTCAAAAGCGCTTGCACCACTGTGCGCATATTTGCTACGTGAAGGACAAATGTTTCCCGGGATGAAGTCAACGCGACTTCTTTTTGGGACAATAGAGCCCTTATTCTGCTCATCTTATTGAACTCTGCTTTCAAGGTTGGAATGGAAGGCCAGATGGATACATCGAGCCATCCATGCGGGGGTGGGAAAAGGACGTTATTACAGCAGACTACTCTCTGTGATACAGTCACTATGTAGGGAATTCCCACTAACATCCCACAGCAAGCTTCATTATTTAAGAGCAAATAACTACCGTTAGCAAGCAGTGTAAAAGACGGTGTTATAACTGGCACCGGGATCCCTTTCAGGACGCAAGCTAAATTAGGAGCGTGCACATTACATGCACCATGCAATTGAATGTGCCTACACACCACAGAGTGATCTGGAGTGCACTCTTCACCTTTTAAGTAAACCTCTTTACCGTCACTCACGCACCTGTACGTGAATGGGAGTGACCAAACTTCATGCAGGAAGGCAGTACCTAGTTGTTCATATCTGTCTAGCGCATAATGTTTCATGCAGGAACTGAACTTAAACAGGGGAAATGGTAATGTGATTAACCCGTGGATAAGCCACACAGCGGAGTTTAATTCGGCAACAGAGAAAGGCAAAGGCTCTAACTTTTCAATGTGCAGCAATGAGTATGTTGCATCTTTCATGGACATGAACTGTTGTTTCGCAGTTAAATTAAAAGGAAGGAACAAAGATGAAGTATTCATGTAATCCCAAGGGACTTTCCCAGCCTTTAACGTTTGCAATGTCCATGCAAATTGCATTATAGAACGCAATTGATTCTGACCATGATACAAGACAGACAAATCTTCCTGCACAATGTCTACCACAGATGAAACAATATTATCTAAGGTATAAATTCTGGAAGACAGGGTGTTAATGCTATTATCTATTACAGCCAATACCTTTTCTATATTAGCTTGATCAATAGCTCGTAATCTGGATGCAGCCTCAATCTGTGATAGCTTCCAAACTTCGTTGTAAATAGCATATACCCATCTTTTGGACCTGCCAACCGCAGGACCCTTAACAAAACCATTCAAATCTATTTTGTCGTTCAATTGTGATAAATTAAGTTTAACAGATGCTAAGGTGGAATGTTGCAGCCGAGACTGGCATAACTTCCCTACTGAGTAGGTAGTTACAGTGTGAGAAGATTCAAAACGGGGGTCTACACGAACTTGTGTATACCCCGGTGCTAAATCCAGAAACCGATGTTGACAGGAATCTGAGCTCGTTTGCCATACTAACCACCCTTCTGGATTCAATTCAGAAATATTGAAGGATGTGTTGGAAATGTATGACTGCAACGTAGCAAGGGACAGATCCGTATGATTATCCCAATTAGGATAAGCACCCAGACCCGGAGTGGAGGGAGAATTTAATTTTTTCGAAGTAGCTAATCCAAAACAGGTGGTCTGAAAAATTGACGAATTCAAAAATAACATATGGTTCGGGATGAGGCAGGCACGAAGCAAAGCTTCTGTTCCTTGTACCTGCCATTGTTTAGAACCCCAAACCGATTTAAGATCGATAGTAGCTTCCCACAGATCCTATCCTCCAATTGCCAACTCGTCCATAAAGGACTTGGAATACAACAATTTGGTGTGTGTCAGTCTAACTTTAGAAGCAGACTCAGCCGCAATCTTAAAATAAAAGGAGGCCGGATTCGACACACTGAAATCAGAAAAATATGTGAATTTGTCCACCAACGTGGTGGAGCTGCCCACCCTAGGGGCTGGACAGTGTTCCCATTGTGTATAATTTACAAATTTCGAAACGTATTTGCTTTGTGTAGGAAATGTGTGCCATAATGTTGATAGCAGAATTGCTCATCATAATTAGCAGTATCTAAATACAAATCCTCAGCATCAAATGCAGCATAATATTTCAAATCAGAAAACAGTGCTTCTATTGCTTGAACATCCCAGTCATCCGAGTGGATGTTTTGCTTAACTACATCACCCAAAGAAACACTAAATACATTTGGCACATTGATTACTTCAGTGGGGCCATGAATTTAAAATTTTACAGCATCCCAAGCGGTCCCATCACATACAGGCCAGGCAGTAATGTTCACAAAAGTCTGGTGTCTTTTCATAATATGTGATGAGGAGTGGGGGGGCCAATGTTCCATCAATTAGTCTAATTGTAGATCTTTCTTTCAGGTAGTGTCCATTGATTAGTCTAAAAAACACTAACACAAAGCCAATGGACATGAACAAAAAAATACATATGAGCACCAGCCAAATGTAAGTCCAAGGGGGAATTAAAAAATGTCTTTTGAACCAGGCAACAAAAATCGAAACTTTTGATGGGGCAATGGAAGTCATTGAATTAGTGTCAAAGGAGTAGCGCGACTGGGTAACTGTGGTGGATTGTAAAACAGGCAACGGGACATCCGCAGGATAAGCATACTCAATATCTTCAGGTAGACCACCAGGTGTCGGTGGCAATAAAGGACCAGTAACTGTGTGCATCTCGACGGCAACATCAGGCAAGGTGGTAGAAGCCGGGGCCACAACAGAATTTCTCAGCATCGAAGGGCAAGAAACCGCTGGTGTCATACTAAGAAGAATCGGCCACTCGCTGTAGCTTGACATTGTCAATAGAGATGTACCTGTTATCCTTGCGACCAGGAAGTGGAGGTAAAATGACTGTACGTGTACCCTGTACTCCAAGCACCGGAACTGGTGCACGATAAGAGGGGCCGAACTTCTTCTTGTTCTCCACCTTCTCATGGACCAGATCACCAACGCGAGGTAGTCAGCCGACTACCGGAATCTGAAGCGCAGCATCAGATGTGGAGGGTACGTGTTCCTTCGCTAGACTGTCTTCTTGAAGATTCTGCAATACAGCACAGTGATCATCTACGTCAAAGGGTGCGGCTGATGCCGCCATGTCTAGACCATCAAGGTCCGGGACAAACATTCGTATGCCAAAGAGCATCATGTATGGGTCCGCCCACCCAGAGACCTTCTAGGGAGATTATTAAGTGCACGTTGCACGTCATATAAGTGGGCTAGCCAGTTCCGGCCAGTACCTAAAACCTGGCTGTCAAAGATTGCTTTAAGTCACGGTTTATTCGCTCCACTACACTATTACCCTCAGGTCGGTATGGAGACGAAAATTTGACTTGGACCCCCAAATTTCTCATGGCTTCTTTGTACGCCTTAGAGGCGAATGCAGGGCCCTGATCAGAATGAAAGGTACCACATGCAAAACTTCCAACAAAGACACGTAAATCCTTGATGACAGTACGGGCATCAGCACTCCTTTGTGGACACACCCACAGAAAACGTGTGCACGAATCCACTGCAACCAAGATGTATTTGTACGCAGTATCAGAGGTAAATGGACCGCAATGATCTAAATAAACACAACCCAGTGGTTTATTAGATATGTACAACTGAATTTGTGGTGGGCGCGCCGCAGTCGAAGGTTTTATCTGCTGGCAAATGTCACAATTAAGAACATAAGCACGAGCTTGTTTATACAAACCGCACCACCAGTAACGTTGTTGTAACAGAGATACAGTAGCTGCAACGCCGGCATGCGCAGACGCCATGCCCTCGTGAGCTGCTAATATCAAAGATGGTCTGCAGTCCGCGTTGGGAATCAATCTGTCACCAACGTCGTTAATCCTCACTAATGGGACGTTATCAGGACTTAAGCGATAATGGTAACGAGAAGGGAAACCTCTTGGATATTTTGTTCCCGTCTCTGTAGCAGCAATAGCTGCCAAGATGTCATCATCGATCTTACTTTGTGATCTTGTAACTGCTGCTACTAAGTATGTCGCCACTGCTGTTTTTGCTGCCTCGTCAGCTAGGCTGTTGCCGACAGCATGGACACCAACTTGTTGGTGACCAAGAGTGTGAATAACATTCACGAGAGGCAGATGTTCTTTAAGTTCTGCCACTCGAACCCAAAGCGTTTTATGCTTAATTGTGCTACCTTTGGAATCACGATAGTCATTTCGAGACCAAAAATGTAGATTGTCGTTGTAAGATTGTACACAATAAAACGAGTCACTCACTATAAGAGTAGTGACTCGAGGATCAGCAAACTCCAGTGCAAGCACCAGAGCACGAAGCTCCGCCAACTGTGCGGTACAATCTCCCAATGACTGCGTATGCACGACATCAGATTGGAATTCACCATTCCCGAAAGTACCGACCACAATTGCGCAGGCCGCTGATTAGGCATGCTTCGATCCAGTAGCCGGTTGCGCAGAACCGTCAGTGTAAATGACACAATGGTAATCTTCGAGCGGGCGCAAAGACAGAGGAGCTGGATGAACTAATTCATACTGCAAGAAATCCTGAGTCTGTAGAGCCGCGTCAAAGATATATGTGACGTGGGGCGATGTCAAGGAAGTGGCCCATTGTATCCAGCTTGGATGCAAAGCCTTAGAATTAGGTACACTAGCTTTTGTCACCGCCTCAAGGGCAGGATATGGTGTTACCACCAACATGCGTTTTCCTTGTGATAGCGCTCGTTCTTTCAGAATCGCCATCTGCACTGCCGTCAGAACTTTCTCGACAGCGGAAAATCGCAGTTCAGCCGAAGTGTACAGGTGTGAATTGTAGGCAATGGGGACGGTGTCGCCCTCATTGAACGTTAAGTACGTGAAACCCACTGCGCCTGGCACAATTCTTATGACCAGGTTAGTGTGGTTATCACGCGTCAGTAAGTATTTTGAAGCAAGAAGGTCAGCTTGCAAAGATTGCAATATAGCTGAATGCTCCGGCAGCCAACATGATTTGAAAAAAGTAGGTTGTACCAAGGCATAAAGAGACGCTGGGCATAATCAGGAATGTACGTTCGACCGAAATTCAGAAAGCCCAGCAAAGATTGTAATTTCTTCAGTGTCGTAGGAGCACGTAGGCATGCGCATTTCTCTAGGAAGTGCGGAGCCAATCCTCGACCTTCATTGTTGAGTTCGTATCCCAAAAACAACACTGTATATTCCGCAATGTGAGACTTCGCAAAGTTGAATTTGTAACCGAAGTCTGCAAACAAAACAATAATGCGATCAACGCGACACAGATGCGGTCACAACTCGTCATCTGTGAGATAAATATCATCCACATACGAGTACGCATCAGGGTCTATGCTCTCTAACAGAGAGACTACACGAGTGGCAAAGACACCAGGGCTGTTCTTATAGCCCATCGGTAATCTTTTGAAATGTTTTTGTTTGCCGCCCGAGGTGAATGCTGTCCATTCACTACTAAGAGAGGACTGGTTATGGCTGTAAAAGCCATTGGAAATGTCAAGTGTGGTTTTAAACCGTTTTCTCACGAGACTATCGACGAGAGCCGAACTGTGGGTATTCTGTACTGCGCATGTCCGGCAATGAGAGTTTAAATGCCGGTAATCCAAAACCAGGCGGTACGACCCGTCAGGCTTCGTCACAGTGAATAAAGGATTATTCATTGGTGACACACGTTTCAATTACACCTTGATATTCCAATTGTTCAAGGATAGCCGCGACGTGAGGTCTTGCTTCGCGACGCACGGGATATTGGGGTTGTGGCTGGGGCGTGGACCGCAACGGAATCTCATGGCTGGGGGACAATTTATCCCAGCCTACCTGATTACGATACAAAGCCGGTGCTAGCACCAGAGCCCACTCCTCGGCGAACTTCTTAGCTTGGTCCTTTGGCACTATGTGCGCAAAGGACGGGAGGATCACCTCCTCCCCTCTAGGAGCATCCAAAACGAAAGCCGGGGGCCAATCAGCCTCTGCCAATAGAATATCATAGGAAGAGGTCAGATTATCCCAAAAAATCCCTTTAATCGTGCGTTGTATGTCACCTTCAATTAAAAGGACTATATTATATAGTCTGTCAGGGGGAGCCACTCTAGTGTCAGCAGTTTCTACAGTTATGAATGTATCAGTTGCTGTCGCCACCAGATATGGACGCAGTGCTTGTCGCACTACTGTAACTTCCGCTGCGCTGTCGAGCAGCGTTAGTGCCATGTCAGGTTCTGAAGCTGCGTCCGCACCATCTGTGGCATACCTCGCTGTTAGCGCAGCAACTTTCTTCTTCTGAAACGGGGGTCGTTGACGTGCAGACTCGTCCTGCTTGCCTTTGCCGTCAGTCTGACGGGGTTGCTCACGACTTTGGGCACCCCTTCCTTTCCCACGGTCCCCACCACCGGATTGTGAAGCCGATGTTTCCTGTGAAGAACGAGGAGAGCGTTGTTCAGAAACCTGAAATCTATCAGGTGACATAATACAAGATCGATCGCGCAGATCATATGTGCGTTCGCTAGACGACTGTACGGGGGAGGCAGGACAAGACCCCTATTTCTGTTGCTGCTTCCCCTGTTTCTTTGCTCACCAACTTTGTTTAGGAAAATTTGGGCGTTCTTCTTTAGTAGACGAGCTCACCTTAGTTTGCTGTACTATATCAGGAACTACCACAGTTGGTTTAACACCCAAGGCACTATGGCCCACAGTCCTATAGGCTTGCGCATTTATTTTAGAGAACTCCTTAGGCCTTTCGAGTTCATCCACTAGGTCCAGCTTATTAGCTACTTGGAACTGCATGGCATCGCCTTTGAGGTTGCCCATTACCATCGAAGCCACCACATCGAACACTCCGACAAGCCTCATTCCTAATTCAACAGCAGCCTCCGCTCCGTGATTCTCTTGAACACGTTCAATGACGGAGGGTAGTACAGACATAGACGGAGTGCCGAAGCACTTCGAGTTGGTCGCGGCAAAGACCTTGCCCCAGTTTGTGCAATCGGCCATATCTGGGACCAAGTCTTTCGGCAAACTAATGGTGAGAATCCTGTGTTTCTCCACAGGAGTGGTATGTGGAAAAACCGCCTCCAGTTGGTCAAATTTCTCAGCAAGCCAATAAGGAAAATCATCCTTATTTTGGGGGCGCTTGCCCATCACCGAATTAACCATAACAGGACTAATAACCACCGCATGGTGGTCCGTTGGTTGTCCCCCAACAGCAGGTGCCCCCACCTGCATGTTGCGCTACACCTACTGCACTAAAGCCCTATGAACAGTAATCAGGGCTGTGTGTAGTACCCGCAACTCAGCCACCGCCACCGTGAGATAGCGGGGATGAGGCGTAAATCCGGCCAGCACCGGCCATGTGGCCCCTGCAATAGACAACAGGCCCATTCTAGCCGGTGCAACCGCATGGGGAAGGGCACCATTAAACCAAATGGTATGCTGCCAGGCAGAGATAGGATTTTCTTCTGTCCTATACGGTGTATAGACCGCAGGTAGCTGTGTGGGAGTAAAGGAATGAAACGTATCATCGTCCTCCACCGCCGGAAAAGTCACCCAAGAGTAAAACAACTCATATGGGTAAGATGCATCAGCGCTCACCACAAAAATAACAGCCATCCCATCATCTGGCACCCCATACGTCGTCAAATGATGGCACAGAGATGTACGACTATGTGCGCTATATCAACTGCCATAGGGACACACTAAAGAGTAACAACGATATCAACAGTAGCACTGGGGTTCAGTAAAAAATAACCTTTTGAATGATCAAGCTTGAAAGAACCTATTAGTCGAAACACAGGTAGGTTAAACCGTCACTCCCGTTAACCGGAAACCAGAGTGAGGGTGTCGTGGACTAATATAAGCACTACTAAGGCGTTTCAAATCAATCGACCAAACGTTAGGTGCGCCATGTTGCAGGGATTCTGCTTATGCACAGAACTATGCACAGGAAACCAGGACTTCAGTGAATTGTGGTGTACCAAAAACTCACCTCAGAACCCCTTATCCGACCAGCATCAGTGTACCATTCGTTATCCGAGTTTTATCTCGGCGGTCCCAATGTATAGACAACCCAGAACAAGCATAGTTACAATACCATAGAAAATGAAAGGAGTAATCATAATAAAATGACAGTGGATGACAGCCACCTTCCTTTCGCTAGTAAACTAATAGTGTTATTATTAGACTAATAAAAGGTCTCTAGGCTGGAATGGGGAACCCCATACCGTAAAGATCAGCTTAGTGGAATCCCATCACAGGATCAGCTTAGACTCTGCTCCTGGGAAAGCTCTTCTTCCGAATGTCTCTAAAACATGCAGCCTGCAATATTAAAAGCACTCGACTTTCAGGTATTTGCAGCTGCGTGCGTGTTATGGCTAAATAGTGGGCTGATCAACCTGAACCCAACAACATGCACCGTCTAGTGACCCAGACTGTTTCTTTACACAATGTGCAGACCAAGGTCGCTGCTCACTGTTAGCGATGTGAACAACAGACCGTTCTCATGTGAAGCAAAGTCGAGCAAGCATTTCTCAATTAATAACATGTGACTACAGTGTCGTGTGCAAAAGCAGCAAAAGCGGCAAGATGGCTTTCTAACATCTAACGCGGTTGTGCTAACTTAGCATTGTACGTATAACAAATCAGACCTCACAATAACCTCCCCTACTGAGATTCTGGAGGTCTTCCATAACTTCTACTCAGACCTCTCTACTCCAAACAACACAATAAACCCAAAAGATTGCATTTCATACCTGAACTCCTGCTCACTCGCATCAGCCCCGGCAGAGGACAGATTCCTGCTTAATGCCCTGATTACCTTCACAGAAATGTACTCAGCCATTAAATCCCTCAAGCCAGGCAAGGCTCCAGGTCTGGACGGGTATACAGTGACCTTCTACAAAACATTCCCTGCCATTCTAGCAGACCCTCTGTTGTCCATGTTCCAGTCATACTCATCTACTGGCCACGTTTCTGGCATGGCTGCCGAGTCCACAATAGTTGTTATTCCAAAAGAAGTGAAGGATACATTACACGTCAAAAACTACAGGCTGATATCGTTAATCGTTAATCAATACCAATTGTAAAATATATGCCAATATCTTGGCACAAAGACTTGAGAAAGTGTTAATAAAGCTCATTCCCAAACCCAAAACGGATTCCTGAAAGGCAGGCTGGCTGCTCAACATCTGTGTCTTCTGCCATGGCATTAAAAAACTCAATGTCCTCATCCACCATAGCGATGGTCCTCGAAGCTGCTTTGACAAGGTCTCTTGAACACTCCTACACGAGGCACTCTGCAAATTCCTACTAGGAGAGAATTTCATCCGAATGGTGATGGCCCTCTACGCAGCCCCAGTGGCGAAAGTTAGGATAAACGGTTGCCCAATCAAGGCACCAGACAAGGAGGCTCCTCCTATTCCTATTAGTTATCGAACCCATCTTATGCTTCCTAAAGGCAAATATAGACATCAAAAGCGTCCAATTCCAATTGGGCAGGCAGCTATTGCAGCCTAACCGGATGACGTTCTAATCTTCACTGAAGATGCAAACACAGCTATCCCACATATCCCGACAGCAATAACAACTTCAGGTTATCTGGCTTCACTATTAACCACTCTAAAAAATAAATCTTCCCCGTGAATATCCACTGTGCCCCCACGATCCTTGGCGACTCCGGCCTAAAATGTCAATATGAGGCACTAAAATACTTAGGCATCTGGTTTGGCAAAGACCTTCACTCCTCCGTCTCAATCAACGAGAGTAACACACTTTCCAAAATTAATGACTCATTATCCTCATGGCCCCTCAAACTCTAAATGTGGTGGGGCAGGGCGGACTCTTCGAAAACTATTTTAGGTCCCCTAACTTTCTTTTGAATATTCTCTCCATAAACCCATCAAACCACTTCTTTAACGCAGTAAACAAGGATATTTCAAACTTCATATGAAAAAGTGACAGTCCCACCCTAAAACTGAACAAAACTAGATGTGGCCTAAGTATGCCTGACATCCATAGATATTAGCAGGCTTTCCTAGCTGCTCAGGGTAATTAGTGACTTAACAAGACCACGGACTCTCCCACCCACTTTTTCTGCAAATTGAATCTCCCTCTAAAATCCATACTAACTATCCGCAGCCTCATAAAAGTTCCTATTGCCCACTCTTACCCCATAATAGCAGATACGGTAGTAGTCCTTCTGTGCGTTGATGAAACATTGTCCAACCATTTCGCCGACTGTACCATAGCTTCTCTATGGCATAATCATAAAATCAAACTGGAAGGTAGAGCCTTATTCTGGAAACTATGGGCCGAAAGTGGTGTTAACGCCATTAGAAATCTAGGTACAACACTAAACCCCATCCCCTTTGCTGATTTGAGTTTGCGTTATGACCGCCCCCATCGAATTTTACTATTTCTTAAAACTTGAAAGATCAATGAGGAGAATCCAGAAACTGCACAATCCAGACCTCCCCGACCTTCCAAGGAAACTCAAAAGAATAGGTCATGTTGTATTTCACATCCGTAAACTTTTAGTTATCCAGTATTGGGGTATCTTTCATAGATTCACATGCTTAGAATCATCCCCACCGACGAGGTGGGAGTCTTGCGGTACAATAAAACATATACATAATAGTCATAAAGCATTATACAATAGGCTACTATGGACAGTAAAGTCACTACATTAGCCTATCTTAGTCCTTTTGTAAAAATAACCAAATTTGGAGCACAGACAGTCAGGCTGCAGCACCCTCTTAGATCCCTCCACAGAGAGGCAAACCCTCAGATTTTCTGCCGCACATCGTGTGACAGGGAGTCTCCCTAAGGTCTGCTCAGTTTTTCTTCACCTTTGGCTGAACTTTGTGAGTAGCTATGTTTCATTCATCAAAGAAAAGCTTGTTTTTGCCTTATTCCTCATGTGGGAAGGTGAGACTACATTTTGAAGATCCCCACAAGGAATGTATTTGTCTTTACCCAGCACACAAGGTTAAAGACTGCAGGATTTGTAGAACCTCCCCTGCCAAGACTTAGAAGGACAGAGAGGGAAGTTTGGCTGGAGAAGTTGAAGGCTACATCTGATGTCATTTCAGGAGATGATGACAGTGTGAGTTCTCCGACGTCCACCCCTCTGGCCAAAAAGAGGGATAGATCTGGTGATTCCCCTGAGCGACGGAGTAAGACCTTGAAGAAGCCTCAATCTGAGACTGGTCACTCTTCCTCTAAAAAAGAGAAGCTTTCATTCTCTTAAGAGGTGAAATCTGGTGCAAGAATGAAGATTTCAGTGAAAACTGCCTCAAAACAGCAGAAAACTCATTCTGAGACTGTCGGGATCCCGTCGACGATGAAATCTCCTCAGATGTGAGTGATTAGTCGACGAAGGAAATCCCGTCGTTGACGATCACATCATCGACGATGGTACCGTCGCCGATTATATCATCGCCGTCGACGATGCCAATCTCGTCGCCGCCTACTTTGTCGTCGAGAGGACACATGCCGGCAACGCTTTTGACGATGATACAACTCTCGTCGACGGGTCCACTGTCGACGGCGATACTACTCCCGGCATGTGGACCCGTCGAGTAGTATCGTCGTCGACAGGGCCAACATGCCAGCACCGCCGTCGACGACGATTCATCTCCGGTCGACGAGTCTACCGTCGACGACGATACTACTCACGTCGACGAGTCCACCGTCGACGACGGCAGCGGCTTCGACGACAACAACATCGTCGACAATGGTTTTTCTGTCAACGACGTCGACTATTACGTCGACGGTAGCTTCTGTTATGGCTATCTCGGCTGATACTGACTCACCGTCTGTGTATCTTGTTGACGCTGAAGCGTAAAAGGCCTACATCTTTACAGATTACACCAGTTTTGACATCAAAATTATCGTCGACATTCTCATCTTCAAGAAACTATTACCAGGACGTTTCTCATATTTCACCCTTGCCTCCTAGTCACTATCTGGAGGAGTCCGATGATGATGGACTTTTTAGCCCAGCACGTAACCCTTCTCAACTCCGGATCAAGTATCAGGATGATGACGATGAGGAAGAGTACTATGAGCCTTGTGAGTCTCTGCGGGGTCCTCAAGAGACTTCATTTCAGCAGGAACCTATGATGAAGATGCCTATAGCAAAAATACCGGTGGGTAAGAGGGTCGAGGGGAAGTTTAAAGACCTGCACGGACACAATCCCCTAATCACTAGTCGTATACCAACAAGGAATCCGTGGGTCTACTGAGACAGAGCTGAATGCTAATGGCAACAAGACAAGATGCTCCAAAGAAAAAAGTCCTCATAAAGAGGACGAAGTCCCATCACCCACCGAAGTGGTATGCTTCATCATCTGGGGCCTCCTCTTAACCACACCTAGTGTGGTTAAGGAGCTACAACTCCTTTGCTATTGAAAAAGGAGGAGCTCGCGGATGTTTTCTTAATAATAACAACCTAGATGTACTAATCTTAGCAGAGACTGAAGCTGCCTAATGTGTGGTGAAACTACATGTGTAGTAAAGTGCAGTGTAAATAAACAGTGTATTAAAATTGACTACCTAAAGAAAAATATGTTTGTTAAGTATCTTTAGATGTCAAAAAATAAAAACATGGTCAACATGTTTCAGCCAAAGGTGATCTAACAATTTGATCATGGCTTTCTTCAGGACCAATTCATACTACTGCATCAAACATAAAATAAAAAAAGTGTAATGAATCACATAACAGACGTAAACTGGAACGATACCACCTACAGATATACCTGCTCCTCAAGGAGTGAGCGGAACTGCAAGGGTTCAAAATAGTCACTTGTTCAAGAAAAGGGGGGAGGGGCGAGAAACAGGAGAACATATCAATGACACAGGTGGTCTTGAAGCACAGCACTCAGTCATTAGAACAACTGAGGAGATAATAAACAGTTGATATATTAAGGTCTCTGAATAACCTTCTTACCCGTAATAAATCGGGGATAGTCGCCTCCACTCCTGGTGACAACTCAGGGCCTGAGGCAGCGCTTTATATAAAAAAATCAAACGAAGACAAACTAATGCAAAGAAGAAATCTGGTACACAGTGCTACAGTCTATTAAAGAGAAATGGCTTGGCCCACCGCTGTGCATCTTAAAATCACTCAGCAAGGCTATCTAGGCCAAAAAAGTTATGTATATTGACGAACAGACCTAGACAGTACTAACGGTATAGGTAGGTATAATAAAAAACGCCCCCGGAAAGAACAAATCAGGAAATAATATTGCCCAAATCCCTTGTAAAAAAGCGTCAAAATGCGCTTAGTAACCTGGGAGCTGTGACTAAGATCTCAGAAACGAAGCCCCTCGTACAAGTGGCCCGAAACGTCGGGCCCCAAAACAGGTATGCCACCACTGCATTTGCAACACCATACCGGATGGCACAACAGCTGCGTTGTCTGGAAACAGGCTGACACCCTTGCCGGTGTGCACGTTATATCAAAATAAGGCTACCCACAAAGAGCAAACAAAAGTGTCATCCTGGTTGCTTATACACAAGCGTCTGAAGGCTCAAGAGGTTGATAAAATTAAAGTCGTAGTCTCGAAGACGAGACCGACCTGAAGTGCGGCCAAATGTGTCTGTTCCCGGCAAAGAAAAGGCCAAAACAAACATTGCATTAAACCAAATAACCAGAATGATGTATGCGCTCAAGGTCACATGCCACGAAAGCAAGTAAGCCCATAGTCACACAATTAAGAGTGAGAAAGGAAAAGTCAAGGCGCGCAAACTGATTTACCTGGCCTTCGCTACCCCGGGCGGTCTTCCTGATCGTACCAAGCGGTAATGAGGCCAGGTCAAGCGCGTCTTTATGAAAACGTCAGGAACCCGGAAACCGGCATACGGGGCGTGACAACAGAAACGTCCTCACCACATGATCGGAGTATATCGGCTTCCCGCTGGCAATAGACTGCATCTGTATCCTAGGCAATATTGGATATGAAGTCGTAGCCCAACGCAAATTTTATACATACGGTATTGTTGTTAAAACGCAATGTTGGTATATTTCCCTCAGACCTCAACAAATAGCGTAATAATCGGAAACGCTAACTGACCAGATGTAAAGTCATCAGAAATACCGTAACCGATCTCCGTCTCAACACACTGGTGGAAGTATAGTCAGAATCTGCCAGACAGTTGTTGGTTACTGCTGTGGTACTAAAAGAGGAAACAAATGTACTCAATAGTAGGGGGTAGGTGCTACAGGCGTACGCTCAAGAGCAGAACCGGTCTATAAAGGGAGGCCCAAAAGTGGAAGGGGCATGAAACTAAAACACCACTAACCAGTATTGGGAGTGTGTGTATGGAAGCATATGTCGCAGTGCAGGCAAGTAGACCATATCGACCCGCAACACTCTGGGCGCGGACTCAAGAGGGACCATGAGCAAAACAACTCGTAAAACTAGAAAACCAGCGGTGCTTAATGATAGATAATGCAGTCACTGACCACTGGACTCAGGAGGGTCCAACTAAGAGTTACCTCAGCATGCTTCAACGTAGGGAAGTCCAAGGAATGGCGTCATTCAACCCAACTATATCGCTGTGAATTTTAAAAACCCAACGTTGTTCTATTTTATGTTTAAAACGTTTTTATTGAAACAAAACAAACCATGGGGGAGGGGGGTAGGAGGTTAGGGTACATTTAATACAATCAAAGAAAAAAGGTGCCACTCGAGGGTTGGCGATGGATAGCTCGATGGGCCAGGGGAAAAGCACAGTAAATGAAAGGCTAGAAATGCAAACTGTGGAATCCCTGCGTGCATATCCAACACCCCAAATCTGAGCAATGAAAACCAGCAGCAACTCGACAAAGCACAATCCACCCCCCCCCCATCCCCCATCCCCCCAGTAAAGAAAGGAAGGAAGAAAAAACAATACCCCACCCCCCCGTCCTATGGTCCCGCGTCAGATTAGTCCTCACCAAGAAGCCCCCCCCCCCCCGAGGCCTCTATCTCACATGTGATCTAGTCCGCCGGGATCACCGGCGGCGTCAGCCTGAGAAGCCTAAGATACCTCGGACAGGTGAGCTCCCGGAATTCGGTGGACAGCAGCGCTAGAAAGGGTTGCCACAGCTCTTCAAATTGGTCTATTTCCCCGCCAGCGTGAGCGACAACTTCTCCATTCCCAGCACATGCCAAAGCCTATGCAACCAACCCGTGATGGAGGGGACAGTGTTGGTGCGCCAGTGGATAAGGATGTTCTGGACCGCAGACCCCAGCGCAATCGCGATCTGCCTGCCCCTGCGGGACTTCAGTGGGTACATTAGGTCATTGGGGAGGCCCAGCAGGACATACGCCGGGAAGCGCGGCAGCTCTATCTCAAAGTGCTTATCCACCTCGTCCAAAACTTCCTTCCAGTAAGCGGTCAGCACGGGGCAATCCCAAAGAATGTGTGAGAGGGTACCCTCCTGCCCGCAGCCCCGCCAGCACCCCTTGTCAGTGTATTTATGCATTTCATACAGTCGCTCCGGGGTGTAATACCAATAAGTGGACACCTTAGTGAAGGTCTCCGTAAGGCCCGTGTGATATGCAGAGTGCCGCGCCCGATACGCAATTTTGTCCCATTCCTTGTGGCTGAGTGTCCTACCCAATTCCCTGTGCCAGCGCTCCCTCCCCGGGTTAAAATAGTGAAACGGCGGGGGTTGTAGGTACTTGTACAGATCGGTAATTAGCTTAGCGTCGGAGGTCCGGGTAGCCAGCCACCTCTCATACGGTGTAATTTGACGAGCAGCGGTGTCATGCACCTGGGGCTGGAGGGCCCAATGCCGAACCTGCATGTAGCGCAATCTGTCCAGCTCCGTCAGGCCGAACTCCTGGCGGAGTTGCTGAAACGGAATCACTCCCTCCGGGCCATAGATCTGGAAGAGCGCCCTGCAGCCCGCCTGCACCCAATGGGAGAAAACTCCCGGCTCCATCCCTGGGGAGAAGTCCGGGTTGCCCGCTATGGGTGTGAACGGCGAAGGGAAGGTAGTGAGGCCCCGAGCCTCACAGACTGTGTCCCACACCCGCAGGGGGACCCGCGTAATAAAAGAAGCGTAAAGGTTAGGGGGGCGGTGCGCGCGGCGCAAGAATGGAACCTCTTGTAAAGTGCGGCCCGCCACTGCCTAGTCTTGAAAGAGCCAGTGTTTGTCGGACTCCCACCTGCTCCACTCCACCAAATATCGCAGCTGTGCCGCCTGAAAGTACTTACGGAGGTCCGGAATACCGAGGCCCCCCGCCTACAGAGCAAGCGTGGAGAGGACCCTCTTCATTCGTGGCTTGCGGCCCTGCCAGACAAAGCGGGAGATGTCAGCCTGCATTTGTCGTATCCAGCCCACCGGGGGCTGGAGAGGGAGGGCCCGGAAAAGATACAGTATCTGGGGCAACACCGTCATCTTAACCGCCGCGATTCGCCCCAGCCAGGACAGTAGGCCTTTGCTCCAGCGACCAAGCTCCTCCTTGATCTTCCTGCTGAGGGAGGCATAGTTAGCCGTGACCATCTCCGGTAATGTGGGCGCCAGCAGAATCCCCAGGTATGGCACCGTGGAGGAGGACCACTGCATGGGGAAGAGTCGCTGAAGGTCCCTCCTGGTGTCCGCAGCCAGGGACACGTCTAACGCCACCGACTTGCTCATATTCATTTTGAAGCCGGCCACACAGGCAAAGGCGTCTAGTTCCTGGAGGCAAGCAGGCAGCGACCTCCTAGGGTCGTCCAAGGTCAACAGGACATCGTCCGCGTAGAGACTGACCGTGTGGACATACTGGCCCATCCGGACCCCAACCGCATCCGGGTTATCGCGAATCCTCTGAGCAAACGGCTCCATGTAGAGGGCAAACAAGAGCGGCGAGAGGGGGCAGCCCTGCCTTGTGCCGCGTTCGATGGCAAATCCACCGGAGCTACACCCGTTGACCCGCACCGACGCTAAAGGATGCTTATAACAGTTGAATACCATAGTGCGGAACTTATCCCCGATTCCCAATTTCTTGAGAACCAGCTCGAGATACGGCCAGTGAACTCTGTCGAAGGCCTTCTCCGCGTCGACGGACAGCAACATCCGCTCCCCCGGGATCCGCGAGGCCTTCTCCAGAACATGCGCCACCCGCTTGGTATTGTCAACCGTCTGTCTGCCGGGTACAAAGCCAGCCTGGTCCGCCTCCACCAATCCGGGGAGGTGTGGACCCAGCCTGGACGCTAGAATCCCTGTATACAACTTGAGGTCGACATTTAAGAGCGAGATGGGTCGATACGAACCGCAGAGGGCCCGGTCCTTCCCAGATTTCGGAATTACCGCGACCGTCGCCCTCAGGAGATCCGGTGGGATGGCTCCCGGTTCGGAAAAGGAATTAAATAGCCGAGTAAGGACAGGGGCCACAGCCGTGCAAAAAGTCTTGTAAAACAAAGACGTGTACCCGTCCGGGCCCGGGGCCTTACCATGCTCCAGCCGCGCGATAGCGGAAATCACCTCCTCAACATGGATATCCCGCTCCAGGTGGTCCGCCCGAGCCGGATCCAGCACCGGAAGGGTCACCGACTCCAAATAGCCTTCGGCGTCCTGTGGCGAGGAGGGTTCCTCCGCATACAGCGCCTCGTAGAAGCCGCGGAAAGATTCCGCTACCTCTGCGTCCCCGGAGACGACCACCCCGTCCGTGCCCACCAGTTCCCTCACGACGCCACGCTGCTGCGTGACCCGGAGCCGGTGTGCTAGGAGCTTGCCACATTTGTCCCCCCCAGTGTAGAAGGCGTGTTTCAAGCGCAAGGCGGCATACTCCGCCCTATCAAGATCCAATGCCGACAGGAGCTTCCTCGCAGCCTTCAACTGCCTCCACACCCTTGGCGCCCCCGTACGGCGGTGGACCTGCTCAAGCTCCCGGACCTGAACGGTCAGCTCGTCCCTCTTCCGTTGCCGCTCCCTATTTTCGGCTGCGGAGATGGAGATAAATTCCCCCCGGAGGACTGCCTTCAATGCCGCCCACTGTGTCGCCTGCGAAGTGTCGGTGTTGCTATTGTGAGTTAGGTAGTCCTGTATGACCTCCCCAATGTGCTGCACTACAGACTTTTTGTGTAGAAGGGTATCCCTGAGGCGCCACACCCCCCGAGAGGGGGAGGCCGCCGGCCACTGGAAAACGCCGGTGACTGGTGAATGGTCAGACAAGGTCAGGACCCCGATGTCCGCCGCCGTGGCAGCGGCATGCATCGGTCCACTCACCAGAAGGTAGTCCAGCCGTGAGTAGGTTCGATGTGCGTGTGAAAAGTAAGAGTAGTCCCTATCCGTGGGGTGCATGGAGCGCCAAAGGTCGTGGAAGTCCATTTCCGCAATCCGGGCCTTCACAGCCTGGGACAGTTCCCCCGTCTGCGGGAAGCGCTGCGCCGATCTGTCCATCACAGAATCAAAGACAATATTAAGGTCTCCCCCCAGAATGACGTGGCGGTCGGGGGAAGCAGTGACATCCACCAACACGGAGTCTAGGAAACGCTCTTGGTGGTCGTTTGGGCTATAAACGGAGCCAACCGTAAACGCTATGCCTCCTAAGCGCATGCGATACGCAAGAAGCCTCCCCTTCTGTTCAGCACACTTATACAAAACCTCCCCCCTAAAGGAGCTCGCTAGAAGAATGGCTACTCCCGCCGTCTTGTTCGCTGCCGAGGAGAAGAACTGGGTAGGGAACTTAGCAGAGCGCAGCCTATGGCAATCCCGGGACAATAAGTGGGTCTCCTGTAAAAGGCAAATGTCCGCCTGCGTCCCCTCCAGCAAAGATAAGATCGCTCTGCGCTTCACGGGGTTGTTCAGACCCTGAACATTAAGGGTCACTACCTTTAGGGCCGACATTCCTCTCGGGGATCGGGAGCGCCGTGTAATGGGCAGGGGATCAGCGGGTGGGGCGCGCGGGGCAGCCGCGCAGGACAAGCCATAACAGACCAAGCGTGGGCATGGACAACGTCGGACGGGACCACCCCAACCCCAGAACAACCCCTATACCCACCCAAAACACAACCCTGGCAACTAGCCAAACGCAAACTCAAACACCCCATTGTCCCAGTCAAGCCCCAAAACGGGCAAGTCCGTAGAAAGGAACGAAGTGGACGTCCAGCCACTCACCTCCAGCCGCTCCCCCCGACCCCCCTGCCCCGAACCCAGCAGTTAAAGAAGCTAAAGGCATCTCCCCCCAGAGTGAGTGTTAGGCCGTCAAGGCCACGCCGGTGGAGCCGGCCGAGTCCCTGGCCGCCGCCCTCAAAGCGTCGGCCATGTCCGCCCTGATGGTAGGGGAATCAGGACGCCCTGCGCTGGCCGCTGATCGTCGCCTCGCCGACCTCCGCCGGCTCCGTCTCTCCGAGGCCCTCCACGACGGTGTAGCTCCTTCCTCCTCCGCCGCCGTAAGCCCCAGGACGCCACAAATGTCCTGCAAGGAGCGTAGCTGGTGTAGCACCCCGTTCCATCGGAAGATCAGGCGGAAGGGATGACCCCAAGAGTACGGCGTCTCGTGCTCGCGCAAAAAGTCAGTGGCAATCCTGAAGGACCTGCGTTTCTGCAGCGTGATGGCGGAGAGGTCCTGGTAAAGCGCCACCGGCCGCTCCCGGAAAGTCAGGGGCTGTTTCCTGCGGGCCTCAGTCATGATGCGTTCCTTCAGCGGGAAATCGGGCAGGAAGGCCAGAATGTCCGGTGGAGGTGCCGATGATTGGCGCTGCCTGCCAACCCTATGTGCCCTATCAATGCTAATGGGGAAGTCTGCAGCTTCCCCCAGGATCTCTCGGAACAGGTCCCGCAGGTAGCTCCCCAGATAGGACCCCTCATCTGCAGTCGGCACACCACGCACTCGAATGTTGTTCCTCCGTGATCTGTTCTCAAGGTCCTCAGAGTGGGCCTGGAGCTCAACACACTGCTCCCGGAGGCGGAGAACGTCCTGTTGAAGATGGCCTATCTCCTCCTCCCGGCGTTGGGCCTCCGTCTCCACCGTTTCAACGCGCTCGCCAAGGCCCTCCACTTCCCTGCGCACTTCCCGGACCTCGCTGGCCACCTCCCGCTTCAGTGTCTGGAAGTCCTCCCTGAGGGAGCTAAACAGTTCCTCCATAAAGGTCCTCGTGACGGGTGGCTCCCTCCAGTCACGTCCGCCGAGGCCCGGGAGGTCCCCGGCGAAGGCTGTGTTCAGTCCCTCAGTTGCTGGGCCCTGCCAAGCATGTCCGGCAGGGTGCGGTCCCCCTTCTTTGAGCCTCCTCTTCCAGACATCGCAAGCACTGCGGTCGGGCCCTGGTCCAGCCGCCCCAGGGATGCCCAGCTGCTGGCAAGCACTCGACGTGGGTGTCCCCCCACAAGCAGGGTCGCTGCGTCACAGGTGACAAGATGGCGGTCCAGTCCGGTCACCGCCAGCCGCGCTTGCCCATCCGAGACAGGAATGGAAGCTACAGTGAGGGGCTCCTCGTCAGCACATCCCCCAAAAAGTCAGCCCGGCAGCCGCGGCGGTCACATACATCCACCAGCAAGGGCTCCGGTGAAGGCCAACACCACTGATCCCACGGGGACAAGATGGCGGCAGGGCGAGGCAGGGCAGAGCGACCAGGCCCGGCGACACCACCGGGGCCCCCAAAACGCACAGCAATCAAATAGGTTCCACTGCCGGTGTCAGTCTGTCACACGCAGGGGCCCAGATGGTCCGACCCCAACAGAGAGTCCGCCGTACTTCGGCCAAGGGACAGGGGCCTACACAGTGCGAAGTGTCGCCGACACAGGTCTGAGTGCCAAAGCACCCGTCCGAAGTCTTCCACACCGTCGGGTCCCCCCCCCGCAGGGCTCCTTCACCCTCCATCGAGCGACGGGCCAGATTCCTTCCAGATCGCAACTTTCAGCACCAGGCCCAGCCGAGGCGCCCGGACAGCACTCCGATGCGCTCCGCCTCTCAGGCCCTCCTTCGCTCCTCGAGCTCGATCGGACTTTTTGGGGGCTTCCCCCGAGGCGATCAGAACCAAAACGGCAACAACGTGCGCACCAGGTGCTCCGCCACGCTCCTCTTCCACGCTGAGCCTCAGCGGGGGGAGAAAAGCATAAGAAAAGGGCTCAAGCTTGGCCGGGCCAGAGGAGCTACGGGAGGAAGCGTCCGCTCACCCCGCCATCTTGGCCACGCCCCTCCGTTGTTCTATTTTAAACAGAAAAGTTGATATGTCAGTGACATGTGGAGGAATGGAGGGTTGTTCAAGGACAGTCCAAGAGACTTCGTCAGGTTTGTGATTCAGTTCAACAAAATGGTTAGTCAAGCGAGTTGATTGTTTTTTGCACCTAATGGTGCTCTTATGTTCCATTATTCTGAGCTTAACTTTCCTGGTCGTCATTCCTACACATCTCTTATTGCAGGGGCATGTAATTAGATAAATCACCTTTTCGCTGTTGCAGTTTGTGTGCTTAATTTGTCGCCAAGGTTTACCAGTGCCTACGACTCCTGTGTGTGTGTGTACTCCATATGGAGTCGTCACGACTCCTGTGTGTGTGTACTCCATATGGAGTACACACACACAGGAGTCGTCTTTGTCACGATTGATGTATTAGTGGAGAAATGTTAATATGTCATTGCGATTTTTAACTTGCTACAAATAGTTATTACTTAATGTGTTGTTGATCAAGGTTATGTGCCGGTGCATAAATCACTGTTGTAGTTAGGAGACAAACGGCATCAGTTACGGGGGAGTTGGTGAGGATTAAGATGTGTTATATGGGATTCTGGGCAACGCAGTTTTCACTGGCTAAAATAAGTAAAAAAGCATGTTTGACATTCGTTTAATTTGACCGGAAGCTAGTTAGTCAAAGATTCGTAGTTGTAAGCACCTGATAACAATTGGCGCGCAGTGATTAGCATAAGAACCAGTCGAGCAGTGTAAGGTTTTTTCACTACAGAGAGAAAGACGAGCGCGCGAGCACTTTGGAAAGGCTAATGAAATGAAAAGAATGTGCGTATGAATCAGCAACAGGCATCAAGCGTGGCTCCGCAGCTTTCTTATTCTTGAAGAAGTTATGACATATGTCACGGTAAGCGCAGGAAAGCATCATCATGCATTGCATTCTATAGCATGTTTTTTTCAATAAGGGTAAAAACATTAGTTGCACGTAGGTGGGTTATCTACAAGATATGTGAAGTCCTAGAGTGGGGAGATTTTGAGTCAGTATCGTAACAGTGGACCTGGTGTCATGTTCAATAGCAGTGGTTTTAGAGCATGGGATTATGCATTGAGTGTTAATTACGATAAAATTATTATTTTTAATATGTGTAGAGCAACACAGTATTTGCAATGATTATGTTGACCTTCATTTGATTTGTGTATTTTAGATGCCCCTGACGAAGGTATTCGTCCCGAAATGCATTGGGCAAATTCAATTAAATACGTGACATTTGGAAACTACTTGGCCTTCTGTGTGTGGGTGATTTATTTGAATCAAAATGAGTAAAATGAATTGAAGTAAACGGACAGAAAATGGCAGAAAAAAGCAATGGATTAAATTGATAGAGTACATAAAGATTGAAGATAACCTGATTTAATTGATTGGAGTCATTTAAAGTATTGGCTGTGCTGCCGGTATATGGAGCTGTAACAGGGTCCACGGGTTTTGTTGAATTACCAAACTCACCCACAACTGTGGATGAATATTTGATTCCTACGCCATCCTCACCAGTTCCTCAGGCAGTAGATTCCCCTCCTGAAGATATTGGAGATTTTCACGCAATTATGGAAAGGGCAACAACCAGGTTTCATCTTTCTGTATCTGTGAAGCAAACAGGTTGTTTCCTTTACGATTTTAAGGACAGGTCTGTGTGTTCTATCCCTATAATAGATCATATCTGGTAAGAAGGGACTAAAATAATAAACTCAATTTTTAGTTCCTGCAATTCTCCCTAGAATCGTTAAAAAGTACAAAGTACCGGATAATGCTCCTGCTTGCCTGTCCGGACATCCTAGACCAGATTCCGTTATTTCACATGCGGCTCAGCGCAAGTCTCGGAATCCATTCATTCCTGTGACAGCACCGCCGGATAAGGATGGGAGGCGCCTTGATAACATTGGTAAGTGTTTCACCACCATGGCGGGTGCTTCAGTTCGTGCTACAAACTCTTTGGTGATTCTAGGGAGATATGACCGCCAACTATGATCGGACATTTCTCCATACCGTGATTTCCTACCTGATGACAAGAAGTAGGAGGCAAAGAAAATTCTTCTTGAAGGAGAAATGGCTGCATCGGAAATTATTGATATTTCTATGGACCTAGCCTCCTTGCGCTTTCGTCAACTTGCTGGAGAAGCATTCCTTAGACGTCAGGGATGGTTGAACTCTACCACCTTTCACCCTGAGGTCCAAACCAAGATTTTGGATATGCCATTCGATGGTGATATGTTTGGTGATATGTTATTTGGAAAACACATAGATGAGGCTCTGCAAGACATCAAAAAAGATACTGACACTACCAGAGCCCTTGGCACCTTACAATATAGGAAGACTCCTTTTCGGGGATCTAGGGTCAGAGGATCGTATTCCTTTCGTGGTGGCTAGCAAAGATACCAAAACCAAGGCAATCAGGGAAGATATAATTATCAACAGCAGCAGTCGTACAGAAACCCTCCAGCTGCCGCTTATAGACAGCAGAATAGAAGACGTCCACCTCAAGGCAGGGATTCTGCTAGAAAACAGTGACGACTTCTTAGCACCTGCAGCAGATCTGCCACACCTTATTTACAGGATTCCGAATGTATCCTGACATCTCAACAATTGGAAAAGATTACCCACAGACAAGTGGGTATTGGATATTCTCAAATTTGGGCATACCCTGGAATTTGTCAGTGCCCCCCCTCCTCATCCACCTTTAAAGAAATATCCTCCACTTCGTGCTTTTCTCAGGAAGGAAGCAAAAACCATGCTCTCGAAAGGAGAGATAGAGAGAGTGCGTCACTCTCAAGTGGGGAAAGGGGTTTATTCACGCTTTTTTCCTATAAAGAAAAAGTCTGGGGAATGGAGACCTATCCTGGATTTAAGAAAGCTCATCAAATATCTTCAAAAGAAATCCTTTCGCATGGTCTTCCTTCAAGTAATCCTTCAGCTTCTCGACCATGCAGATTTCATGACAACATTGGATCTCCAGGATGCATACTTCCACATCCCCATTCACCCCAAGCATCGGAAATTCCTTTGTTTCACTGTGGCAGGTGCCCATTTCCAATTCAAAGTCCTCCCTTCGGCCTGCGCTCAGCCCCGAGAGTCTTTATGAAATTCCTGGCTCCGGTGGCGGCTCACCTCAGACTTCAAGGCATACAATTATTCCCTTATCTGGACGATTGGCTAATAAAGGCTTCTCGTGCAACGTCTTCATGCCTACAGCTATTTCAATCCCTGGAGCTGTCCCTGAACATTCAAAAATCTGTTCTTTGCCCTTCTCAAAGAATTCAATTTCTAGGGGCAGTGTTGGATACTACCCGGGACAAGGCATTCTTGTCCAAAGAAAGGCAATCACGTCTCATTTCTCTGGAATCAGAACTCCTAAAAAGAAGGTTTGCTTCTGTGAGAATCATCAAATCATTCCTGGGAATACTATCATCAGCAGTTCTGTTAGTACCTCACACCCGTCTAAGGATGCGGCCGATTCAAGAGAAACTAGACTGTCAGTGGCTGCAGATCTCGGGGTCGATCGACGACCTAGTGGAAATAACTCCAGTTATGCGATAAGCGCTTTTCTGGTAACTGCGCTCCAAGAATGTCTCAATCGGGCTCACTTTTCTGCCCTCCGTACCGGACTTCATCCTCACTACAGATGCCTCCCTAGAAGGCTGGGGTGCATACTTTCAGGATCTTTGCATAAGAGGAAGGTGGTCCGCTGCTATGGCGAAAATGCATATCAATTTCTTAGAACTTCGAGCCATTTTCCTGGCATTGCAGTCTTTTCTCCCAAGGCTTCAAGGGTCAACAGTTCTTATCAGAACCGACAACACCACTTGCATGCACTACTTAAACAAGCAAGAAGGTACCCGTTCTCACATTCTGTCTCAAGAAGCTCAAAGCATTTGGGAATGGCTGCTTTCTCACAATATCACGATCAAAGTGGAGCATTTTCCGGGGATTCACAACACTTTAGCGGACACTCTGAGCAGGACCTCGAAGTCCTGTCACGAATGGGAGTTGGATCAATCAGTCGTGGAACACATATTTCAGATGTGGGGCAAACCAAATCTGGATCTCTTTGCCTCCAAGAACAATCGGAAGTGCCCATTGTTTGCCAGTTGGGAACCGGAGAAGGGCCCTTCATGATGAGATGGACAGGGATCTTTGCGTACGCATTTCCCCCCTTTCCGTTGATCCCAAGACTTCTACGCAAGCTCAAGATGGAACCATGTTGCATGATTCTCATTGCTCCGCGGTGGCTGCGTCAGCATTGGTTTACGGAGCTTCTCCTACTATCTAAACGCAGACCATACCGCCTTCCTGCAGTTCCGACCTTATCAATGAGCAAGGGCAAGATACTTCATCCTCGTCCAGTCCAATTGCATCTTCATGCATGGTTTCTGGATTCACAGAATTCAAGGAGATCTACCTCAAGATTGTAGAGATATTCTTGCTAGGGCAAGAGCTCCTTCTACCTTAAAGACTTATGCTTTGAAATGGAAACGATTCTGTGCATGGTGTGCTTGACAGAGATTTACATCCTGTACGATGTTCTCCAGATAAAGTTCTGCCTTATCTCCTTTCGTCATCTAAGTCTGGTCTTATGTTCACTTCTGTCAAGTTGCATTTAGCGGCCATCTCAACCTACAGACGTTCTGCAGGAGCTGCATCCCTTTGCTCTAATCGCTTGATCAAACAATTTCTAAAAGGGCTGTTCAGAACTTTTCCACCCGTCAAAGCACCTCCTCCAGAATAGAGGCTTAATCTGGTGTTACAACAACTCATGAAGCATCCTTTTGAGCCTGTTCACAAGGCTGACCTCAAATACCTCTCTTGGAAAACTGCACTTTTAGTGGCACTCACCTCTGCTAGGAGGGTCCGCAAAATCCAGGCTTTCACTATCAAACAACCTTATTTGAAATTCACCAACGATTATGTCCTCCTCAGAACTAATCCAACGTTTATTCCAAAGGAACCCTCTACATTCCATCTTAATGAGCCTGTTATACTGCGTTCTTTCTTTCCCAATCCTCCTTCCTCTGTTGAAAAGACTTTGCATACCTTGGATGTTGAAAGATGTCTAAAATTTTATATTTCACGTACTGTGTCCATCAGAAAGTCGGATCAATTGTTTATTTCTTATGGTAGTCAAAAGAATGGAAAAGCAGTTACGAAATCCCATATTACAAGGCAGATTGCATCTACTATCCAATTCTGCCATAATAAAGCTGGACAAATTTTATCTGCGAAACCCAAGGCTCATTTCACAAGGGCAGTGTCTTCATCTACTGCTCTTTTTTCCGGAGTGCCTATAGAGAAGATTTGCCGTGCTGCGACCTGGAAAATGGTGCACATTTTTACACAGCATTACTATCTGGATCTGGCGACAGAGGCTGAATCGGCTGTGGGTCAAGCAGTGTTGCGAAACCTTTTCAAATAAGATAAGCCTCTGTAAGGAGGTGATTATTTTATTACATGTTCATATATGCATGGCGTATTGTTTATCCTGTTTTTCATACTATGCTTCATATGGATTTATATATATATATTTTTCTGCATATGTTATAATGCTTCCCATTATTTAGGTTAGAATGTTGTATTGCATCGCTGTATTGGTGTAACAAGGTATCTGTTGTTTTTCTTAAGATACCCACCCTCCACTATACATCTAAGGATTTTTTACTGTACCTATTCTGATTCTAAGCATGTGAATCTATGAAAGATACCCCAATACTGGATAAGAAAACGAGTTACTTACCTGTAACTTTAGTTATCCTGTATTGGTATCTTTCATACATTCACATGCGACCCACCCTCCTCCCCAGAGAGGCTTACCTTATTACCTGTACATATTATTGTCACTTGTGCTACGAAAATCTGAGGGTTAGCCTCTCTGTGGTGGGTTCTAAGAGGGTGCTGCAGCCTGATTGGCTGTGTTCCAAATTTGGTTCTTTATACAAAAGGACTAAGATAGGCTAATGTAGTGACTTTACTGTCCGTAGTATCCTAAAAGACTATTATGTATATGTTTTATTGTACCGCGAGACTCCCACCTTGTCAGCGGGGATGATTCTAAGCATGTAAATCTATGAAAGATACCAATATTGGATAACTAAAGTTACAGGTAAGTAACTCGTTTTCATCCTCTACGACTACACCTGGTTGAAAATCTTGAAAAGAAATTGTCGCCACATATTCCAGAAGATCGGATCTCACACTAAAATCTGGCATTCTCCCTTTCTAGTGAAAATGACACCAGCAGTAGCACATTCCAAATTTTAGTTGATTCACAAATCCTACTGGACTCTATCAAGGCTACACGAGCTGGGGATCCTACAATCAGATAATTGCTGGTGTTGTGAGGAATCACCGGGTCGATCGAACACATGCTCTTCACATACAAAATGATCCACCCCCTATGGTCAAAGATACAAGAATTCACCCCCACCCTTCCTCACTATCGCTTCTATCTTACTCTTTCTTACTTTTTGTTCTAACTTCGTGCATACTCGAGCATGTCATTCCTTCACCAACTAGGGGGTCTTAACCTTACTGCCCTCTACAATTGGTTTCCCACGTGTGGTTCACCCATACTTGTTTCTACTTCACCTATTCTATTGGTAACCCAACAGTCATTCCTCCCATTATTGTTAATTTCACTCTAAATACTGCATTTTGCTTATTATTATGCTTTTTTCCAACATATTGTATGATGCACTATACCTTACTCTTTAGTGTGCAAGTAATCTCTACTTTGTATCAGCTCTTTCTGTTTTCCTTCTCTGTATTTTTTAATATAAAAACCTCTTGAGTTTGAAAGAAACTGAACCCCAAGAAATGTTGTTCTCAAAGCAAGGAAAGCATGACCGGTTCATGTGGTCAAGAAAATAGCATCAAAGTAGCCTCTTGTCCCTCTTTCCCCTTTCACAGGCTCTTCGTTTTAAGCACAGGCTCACAATCATCCAGTAGTGAAATTACCATCACTCAGTATATCAAAACCATGGACTTTACACTTTCAAGATACTGGTATCAGTTATATTGTGATCAACTGCTAGGTTCCTCTTTTACTATCGATCCAGGATTTAAATTGATGACTTTTAGATATAAAGAAAAGGGCAATGTGACATTGTTGTAGAGATGGCCCTTACAGTTGCCACCTGTATTTTCCACTTGGTTTTAGGCAGTGCTGCTGTTTGGAAATGAAGTCTGAAAGCCAAGAGGTCACTAAACAATCTTCCTCTACTATTCCTTTACATCAGACTGTTGTCAGTCAGCGTGTTTTTCGAGGAGAGCAGTGAAAACCCAAACCAAAACAGGGATTTAGAATTAAAACCATATCTTCTCCATTTCTGCTTTATCTACACACACTAGTACTGATTTCCTGACCTACAGGATCCCTGAAGCTGAAATACAGTAGCGGGTGTATGCAGCTTATTTTTCAAAATGTAGCCTAGAAACAAATGATTTTTACTTTCTGTTATCTAAAGTTCAAATGGAATAAGATAGTGGGGAGTTTGGTGAAGTTTATTCCTCAGTTTACAACGGCCAACATTATTATTTACAGCTATCTGCATTCCGCACACTTGTCAACTTTTATTGAGTCACTCAGTAGGATTTGGTGCTTTTATAGAGATTAATGTATTGTATATCAAAGCAGTGGCCTACTTGCAGGTTCATTTAATTCACAGAAATACAGTACCCCTATTTTTATTGCCTCTGAAATCCTGTATCAGTCATTCTCTGCTTGCTGTTAAGCCTGTCTTAGATTAAGGACAGGATTTAATGTGTTAACAGTATAGTTGCCTCACTTGGCTTTTGACTCCTGCATCTGATAACATTTTATGTGAAGTAGCTCGGCAACAAATGTGCTTCCACGTTGGATGATATAGTAGTCATGGACTGTGATTGTACGCACGCAGAAAGTGCACAAGGGAGTCCTGGTATCACAAAGCTAGGATAAACAATCTTTGACACACAGGCATTGTTCTGTGAATGGCTGCTTCCATTCTCAGTTAAGTGAGTGTGTGATACTGGTAACAATTTTTTTACTTTTTTGTCTAACAGCACATAAAGGTGCCCTGTATATGCTGTTAGATTGAATAAGAGGGGAGTCGCCGCTTGCTGGTCGTTAAATCTCCTCAGGCCTTTTTTGTGTGCACATAAACAGTACTTTTTGTGCCAGAGCTCTTTTGCACCCTGTCTGCTAGGACATTAGCATGGTCACAGATGTGCCAAAGCAGTGCTGTAAAGCACATTATGAATCTGGGTAAGTGTCTTGCTTCAAAATACCACTCCCAAACGATGGCCCAATCACGATGAAGCAGGAGACATATAACACAACACCACCTAGAAAGGGGTTTCACTTTACAAAATGAAATGCATCAAAGACTCTCTTTTTAGAATTAGGCTTGGGGTTTTATTTATGCAATGCTCTCTAACAAAAAGGCTTTCCCAGATGCAACATTCAAATGTATATAGAGATATATATTTATATTCAAGCAATAATAACACACTTGGCAAATGTAACCGTGAAATGCATGAATAATAATAAAATGCAGAAGCAGATAATAATGGACGTCCTGCAAGACATCAGAAAGATATACACACTAAATACATCAAATGATTACTTTGTATGTGCACTCTGACTCACTCACACATCACAAAGAAAACACCTTAACTGATTATAGCCATTGGCCACACATCACAATGGCACTAATCAAAAATCAAACACTTCACCTGGTGCAATCGTCATCCTGACCCACTCCAGACTGGGGGACTTACTGCCGAATCCAGGAGACTCAGCAACCAGATGCCTGCACTGAAGCTGCGCCCATCATTCAGGCTCAAACAATCCCAATTTCTAAGTCAACAACCCTCAGCTTTATAGTCTCAAAACACACTAGGTTCGAGAGACCTTCCTTCTGCGCCAAGGAAACTTACTGGAATTGGCCACCTTCCATGCAAGCATTCCAGGGCAAAAGGAGTTCCCACGTTCCCGATGCATTCTCACATGTTCCAGCCTTTATCTTAACGAATCTTACAAAAGCCTTCACGGGTACATTAATTTATTTTCCAAAAACAAAAACACCCTTGAACGTAACTAACCCAAACAACTTGAGCACTCTGTGGGCCTGTGCGCGCAGAAAGCTCTAGCAAGACAGAGTCATAATTCAGCATAACATGAGGCCATGTCAAAGCCAATAGTAAGAACTTTATAATACTTCCCAATGTACAACATGATGCACATTTGTGCACCACTTCCTATAGCATCACATACTTAATCTCTCAATGTACAACATAGTGCACATTTGAGCACCACTGCTCATAACACTGCACTTCGAGACCAAAAAGTAAATTCCACATCTCTCTCTCTCACTTTCAAATGCACATCACACATGTTCTGTTCCTGGCAAGGCTGGTTTACTCTGTGACAGCTCTCACTTAAGACTACGAGATTACACAAAAGGAATCTTAAAGAAAAACAAGGCATATGTAGGACGTACATTCAGGCTAGGGTAAAGTAAAACACCAAAAGCCAATTAAAATGATGGTAGTCAAAGATCATCGCATGGTGTCAAACCATAAGAGTGCCTCTAGGACTACAGTAAGGACTTTCTTGGTAGACAGGATGGCCTGCCATGACCTACGAGGCTCCTTCTGTGCCATTGGTTACATTCTTTTAAACCACCCCACTTCAGGTCAGACACAACTCTGATATTTGCTATTCTAGAACCTGTTAAATAAATGCTGATTTTCTTAGAATCCTTCTGGTAGGCATCCTTTATAGCTAGGCAGACCATCCAGTGCTTCGACAGAAGCAGAACCCTAAAATGTATTATAGTTGCCATTTTGAAATTATGGTATAATGCACAGTTTGATATAAAATGTTATAGAAAGTAAAAACGTGTTATGTTTGAGGCATATGAGCTGTAGATCATATGCGTTAGCATAGATTGCCATCTGGTGTTGGGCTCGTACGTTTGCACTTTGTTTTTGTTCGAAGAAGTCTTTGTAGTCACAAGGTAGATGACTCCTCCTTTCGGTGATAGTGTGCATGGGCATCGACTACATCCTTAGATAGTTTTTTTCCGCCATCGGGTTCGGATGTGTATTGCTGCGCTCCGGTTCGGTATCGTTCTCGAACCCCTTCGACGCGCAATCCTCTACCCTTCACGGTATTGTCTTCGATAGCGCTTTCCCATTTGTTGCGTATCGTCCAAACTGTGAAACCTTCGATCGAGAAACTTCGAGGTGGGCCGTTGGGCCTACCCATGCCCACCACGCCAGCAGTAGATGGAAGGGACACCGTTCAAACTATGGCCCAGGTGTCGTGCTAAATTTCCACGCACCGACCTGCAAGAGGTCTGCAACCTGTGCGCCTCCCTGGAACACGAAGACTCTTCATCTTCGGTGACGAAACACAACACAGTCCTGCCGCAGAGGCTGAAGGACAACTGGTCTCCTTGTCTGAAGCGGACTCCGAGATGTAAGAAGACCCCAGCGTCACTCTGGCTCAACGGACTGTGAGTACAGACCCCCAGTTGCCCACTCAACCTAAGGGAAAGGCTCCGGTGTCACCCTCGTGCTCCGGTCGACATCGTGAAAAAGCTGAAAAGCTCCACACCTAAAAGCTCGGATCCGACAACCTCCACGCCGAAAATTTTGGAGCCGAAACAAACCACTCCAAAAATTGCACAGCCTAAACCAGCTAACACTAAAGAACTGGTTCCCAAACACTCAGCACCTAAAGACTCTCAACTAAAATCTTTGATGCCAAAAATCCACTCCAAAAGGGACAGAGACTCCGCCCAAAGAACTTCCATCTGAAGAACCACCTCTGGACCCAAAACAGAAAAATCTCAGTTTTGATCCAACAACTGAACACCTTATGGCTACTCTTCCCAAAAAATGTAAGTTAGACCTCCCACAAGAGGTCCTTATACCTCTTAAGCAAAAAAGAGACATGGGTACCAACCCTTCTCCCCCTTATATACCTCAATCTCCTCCTCCTATTCCAAACATCACACCATCAAATTCACCATCTCCAATGTCACCAGACTCTCAGGATGACAATTTTGATGATGGGGACGACATTGGGGACGATGATCATCACATCACATCACATCACACAAGACACAGACTTACTGCATGACACTGACCCATGATGATTATGATAAGAAACCAGATATACCGAATGACCCAGATCTTTATTCCTCTAGACCTTCCCCACCTGATGACAATATTGGCTTTGCGCAACTCATCAACGGGGCTGTTCAATATCACGGGGTGGAACTACATAGTGACCCTCTAGAAGAGGATTTCCTTGTAGAAACGTTTACACATTCCCAGAGGTCTATCATCACTCTACTAATGTTAAAAGACAAGTTAAAGCATACAAATGAGGTATTCAAGGATCCAGTTAGAGCCTGAATATTGACACCTCGGGTAGATAGAAAATACAAAGATGCTCCTTCA
Source organism: Triturus cristatus (assembly GCF_964204655.1). NCBI lineage: Eukaryota > Metazoa > Chordata > Amphibia > Caudata > Salamandridae > Triturus > Triturus cristatus. The sequence goes on along the minus strand of NC_140583.1, from coordinate 405,446,474 downwards.
GACCCTGTATACATAAGGGGTCAGTTACGCCTAGACTCTCTTGTTGTGTCTAATGCCCACAAGAGACCTAACTCTCAAACAACTGGTGACGCTCCTCCTCCTGATAAGGAGTCAAAACTTATCGATGCATCGGGCAAAAGGGTAGCTTCCCAGGCTGCCAACTTGTGGCGTATTGCCAATGCGCAAGCCTTATTGGCACGTTACGACAGGTTATGTTATGTTATAAGGAACTTGTAAAAGTGCACGGACACCAGAAGGTTCCGTGCACTATCTACATCCTTAGATAGTTTTTTTCCGCCATCGGGTTCGGATGTGTATTGCTGCGCTCCGGTTCGGTATCGTTCTCGAACCCCTTCGACGCGCAATCCTCTACCCTCCACGGTATTGTCTTCGATAGCGCTTTCCCATTTGTTGCGTATCGTCCAAACTGTGAAACCTTCGATCGAGAAACTTCGAGGTGGGCCGTTGGGTCTACCCATGCCCACCACGCCAGCAGTAGATGGAAGGGACACCGTTCAAACTATGGCCCAGGTGTCGTGCTAAATTTCCACGCACCGACCTGCAAGAGGTCTGCAACCTGTGCGCCTCCCTGGAACACGAAGACTCTTCATCTTCGGCGACGAAACACAACACAGTCCTGCCGCAGAGGCTGAAGGACAACTGGTCTCCTTGTCTGAAGCTGACTCCGAGATGTAAGAAGACCCCAGCGTCACTCTGGCTCAACGGACTGTGAGTACAGACCCCCAGTTGCCCACTCAACCTAAGGGAAGGGCTCCGGTGTCACCCTCGTGCTCCGGTCGACATCGTGAAAAAGTTTCGGATGAACCGCCCTCCGGCCCGGCTGCATAACATAAACACAAGCCTTCCGGCTCGGGCTCGAGCCGACCCCAGTCTGGTGCCGAACCAACACCTTCGGCACCGAAACATAAGGGCAAACACGGGACTCCTCCAATGTCGTCGGTACCGAGGACATCTTCGGCGCAGAAAGCCTCGGAGCCAAAACCCTCCAAGCCAAAGGAGCCAGAACCAAAGTCGTCCAAACCGAAATCTTCGGAGCTGAAAAGCTCCACACCTAAAAGCTCGGAGCCGACAACCTCCACGCCGAAAATTTTGGAGCCGAAACAAACCACTCCAAAAATTGCACAGCCTAAACCAGCTAAAACTAAAGAACTGGTTCCCAAACACTCAGCACCTAAAGACTCTCAACTAAAATCTTTGATGCCAAAAATCCACTCCAAAAGGGACAGAGACTCCGCCCAAAGAACTTCCATCTGAAGAACCACCTCTGGACCCAAAACAGAAAAATCTCAGTTTTGATCCAACAACTGAACACCTTATGGCTACTCTTCCCAAAAAATGTAAGTTAGACCTCCCACAAGAGGTCCTTATACCTCTTAAGCAAAAAAGAGACATGGGTACCAACCCTTCTCCCCCTTATATACCTCAATCTCCTCCTCCTATTCCAAACATCACACCATCAAATTCACCATCTCCAATGTCACCAGACTCTCAGGATGACAATTTTGATGATGGGGACGACATTGGGGACGATGATCATCACATCACATCACATCACACAAGACACAGACTTACTGCATGACACTGACCCATGATGATTATGATAAGAAACCAGATATACCGAATGACCCAGATCTTTATTCCTCTAGACCTTCCCCACCTGATGACAATATTGGCTTTGCGCAACTCATCAACGGGGCTGTTCAATATCACTGGGTGGAACTACATAGTGACCCTCTAGAAGAGGATTTCCTTGTAGAAACGTTTACACATTCCCAGAGGTCTATCATCACTCTACTAATGTTAAAAGACAAGTTAAAGCATACAAATGAGGTATTCAAGGATCCAGTTAGAGCCTGAATATTGACACCTCGGGTAGATAGAAAATACAAAGATGCTCCTTCAGACCCTGTATACATAAGGGGTCAGTTACGCCTAGACTCTCTTGTTGTGTCTAATGCCCACAAGAGAGCTAACTCTCAAACAACTGGTGACGCTCCTCCTCCTGATAAGGAGTCAAAACTTATCGATGCATCGGGCAAAAGGGTAGCTTCCCAGGCTGCCAACTTGTGGCGTATTGCCAATGCGCAAGCCTTATTGGCACGTTACGACAGGTTATGTTATGTTATAAAGAACTTGTAAAAGTGCACGGACACCAGAAGGTTTCATGGCACTAAACTTGAGTAATGTTGGCAGCGGGAGGACCTATGCATAATCTTGCATGAATAACCAAGTTTTGAGAGCTTTTCTGAAACCTAACAGGTTGTCACAGCATCTGATTGCTAGGGGTAAGGAATTCCGGAATTTAGGGGCGAGGTAGGAGAACATGCGGCCCCCTTGACGTTTAAGCTTGAAGAGGGGGAGAGTCAGTAGATGGAGATGGGCAGAGTGCAGATTGCGCCGGGGGATATGTTTAGAAATCATGCCGCTGATGAATTTAGGACTTCTGCAATATAGTGCTTTGAATATCAGACAACCAGTCTTGAATGCTATACGTTGGGCCATAGGGAGCCAGTGAAGTTTAAATAGCCAAGGTCTGGCAGAAAGCCAGTTAGGCTGTTTATAGATTAGTCTTGCGGCCTGGTTCTGCACCAGTTGGAGACTGTTAAGTAGGAGCAGGGGCAGGCCAAGGTAAATGGAATTGGAAAAGTCGAGACGTGAGAGGACCAAGGCGATGACAACTTGTATAAGTGCTGAGTGAGATAGCAAATGGGCGATCTGGCGAATTTTACTCAATTGAAAGAAACATGAGGAGACCACTGTATTGACCTGTCCTTTAAGAGACAGGTCAGAGTCAATGGTGACCCCCAAACTCTTCACAGTGGATGACGGTTTGGGGGGGGGCTCCTAGATCGGTAGGCCAGTAGTGGTGGCCCCATAGAATCACACTCTTCCCAGGCAGAACCAATTCAGTCTTGCCTGGGTTAAGTTGGAGATGGTTGAGGTCCATCCACCGCTGGATATGAAGCATGGTAACTTGAAATTCAGCAGCTGAATCGATGGAGTTCAAGGTGAAAACTAGCTGAAGATCGTCAGCATAGTTGAAAGTAGTAACCTTTCTGTTTTTTAGTGAGTGAATCAATGGTTTAAGATATAAGTTGAACAGGAGTGGAGACAGGGACGAGCCCTGTGGCACCCCGCAGGTGGTGGATAGCTTAGGGGCCGTAAAGGGCCCGAGGCGAACCGCCTGAGTCCTGTTTTCGAGAAAAGATTTTATCCAGTTGAATGCGGGACCCTGTATCCCTGCGTGACATGGTCCAACAAGATTTTATGGTCGACCGTGTCAAAAGCGGCCGACAGATCTAGAAGCACCAGGGCCTGAGGGATGTTCTTGTCTGAGTTAGCACTAAGTGTATTGAGTGCTGCCAGGATCACAGATTCCGTGGAGTGAGCAGGCCGGAAACCAGCTTGGCGGGGCTCTAGGTATTCTGTTTGTTCAATGAAACAAGAGAGGCTGCTTGCGACATGAGTCTCCAAGATTTTAGCCAAAAAAGGGAGGAGAGAGATAGGGCGATAATTAGATAGGTGTAAAGGGTCAGCCCCAGGCTTTTTCAGCAGAGGCACCACTATAGCGTTCTTAAATGCTGTAGGGACCGAGCCTTGCGCTAGAGATTGATTAAGGAAAGGAAGCACATGCTGAGAGAGGTTAGCAAAAGCAAGCCTCATAACTTGGGGGGGACAGCAGTCGTTTGGAGACCCAGGTTTGACACGGGTTATTAGGTCCGAGAATAACCGAGGGCCAATGACTGGGAAATGAGATAGAGTTGCGGAGTTAATAGGCCCGCTGGATAGGGGTACTGTATGGAGACTAGTAGGGATGCTGGCTTTGATGATGGAGATTTTGTCCTGAAAATAATTATTCAGGGAATTACATAGCTTTTGAGTCGGAGACTGACTGGGGAGTGTTCTCTCAGAGTTACATAAGTCATTTACAATCGTGAAAATTTCTTTTGACTTATTCTGAGCGTTGAGAATTCTAGCTGAGAAATAAGCCGCCTTTGTCTCTAGTATTGCTTTTTTATACTCTTTGCGAGCCTGTATAAACAGCAATTTGTCTTCTGTGGAGTATCTGGACCTCCATTTCCTCTGGTTTTGGCGGAGCATAAGTTTTAGTTTTTTTAACTCTGCCAAAAACCATTTGTGAGCGTCCGAATGACGGGCGCGGGAGAACTTGGTGAGGGGAGCATGAATATTGGAGGCCAGCAATAACCAATTTGAAATGTTCTTTTCCATGATGTTGACATCGGGATTGAGAGTGGGGGCTGAGCTGAACAGCGTGTTAACGAAAGCTGATTCGTTAAGTGTCATTTTCTAGTCACCCCTCCTGTAACTGGGGGGGGGTTTGGGCCTGGCGTTTATGGAGGCCGTGAATTTCAGTAGGTGGTGGTCGGACCAGATGCATGGTGAGATTGATGGCACCGATAGAATGACATTAGAAGACCAACTTTGGTCCAAAATGTGTCCCTTTTCATGGGGGGGAGCTAGTACATGTTGGTTCATGTTTAGGTTTGAGAACAACTCTGAGTTCTTTGGCGTGAGGACCGCCCCGGGCATCCTGAAACCAATAATTCAGGTCTCCTATGAGTAAAACGTTAGGGTAGTTGGTAACAAGGTTAGCGATTTGTTCGCTAAGTAATGCAGGAAAAGTAGGCATTGCCTCGGGAGGGCGGTATATCTGCACAAAGACAAAAGAACCATCGTTGGTGTCGAGTTTGAGAACAATGTTCTCGACATCCGGGAGAACAAGGGGGGTAAGGGTAATAAACTTGAGGTTTTTATTAATGATAGCAGCTACCCCACCACCGCTCTTTCCTGAGGACCGATTGGCGTGTAAGATGTAATAATCCGAGGGGAGTGCTGCCAAGATGTCAGGGGCAGAGTCCTCGGTAAGCCAAGTTTCGGTGACCAGAAGGATATCTGGCTTTTCGGATGACAGTAGCAGGAAGACTTCGAGCTGGTGCTTGACCAGCGAGCGGGTGTTGAGGTAGGAAATGTGCCAGGCCGGAGGTTTAGCTGTAGGGGATCTGGGGGTGGGGAAAATGGGGGGGGTAGGGAGGTCGAGTCGCTTGGTTTTTTGAAGATTTAATTTTCCATTATCCTCTTGTGAGCAATAGGGTTGAGGGGGGAGTAGATGTCAGCTAGTAGTCTGAGTTCTATGGACGAATATTAGATGATATTGGTATTGGTTAAGGCCCCTGGGCCCGTCTGAGTGCAGACGGGCTTGCCTTTGGCGCGCCGCCGGTACGCCCGCTGCGCGCGTCCGCTGCGCTCCTACGCTGCAGTGTTCATTTTAAAGTTAAGCCCCGCCTCAACTCCTCCTCCTGCCGGCCGATTGGATGAGGCCGCGGGGTGGAGAGGTGCAGGGGAATCAAGCAGCGATCACGTCACAAGTAAGTCTTTTGTGCTCCTTTCGTCGCACCTTCTACAGGGGTGGCTCAAAAACACTTTCATCAGAGAATCCCTCCTCTTCTTACAAAGGGAATAACCAATCTAGTCCCTCCAGAGGCTATTTTCGCGGAGGTTACAAAAGGAACAATAACAAGGGCAGAGTTAGAGGCAACTCCACCCGCACTTCCCCTGACAACAAACAGTGACTTTCCCCCACTACCCCCGGCCATTCCACTCCCGTCGGGGGACATCTCTCACAGTTCCTGCCTGTCTGGAATTCCATCACCTCAGACAAGTGGGTAATACAAATTATCCAAAATGGTTATTGCCTGGAACTTACCAGCACTCCACCAACAATCCTTCTCAGAGAGCGGGCAATGTCACCAGAACATCTCACTATGTTAAAACAAGAGATCCTCTCTCTGTTAGACAAGAATGCAATATAACCAGTCCCCTTGCATCCTCAAGGAACAGGAGTGTACGTCCTATACTTTTTAATTCCCAAGAAGGACGGCTTTCTCTGGCCCATACTGGACCTCAGACAGCTAAACCCCTACATTCAATCAAACCACTTCCACATGGTCACCCTACAACAGGTGCTCCCATTGCTTCAGCAGGGTGACTTTCTTTCCACTCTAGATTTAAAGGACGCATATTTTCCCATTCCCATTCACCCAGCTCACTGGAAATATCTCAGGTTCATGGTGGATGGACAACACTACCAATTTAAAGTCCTCCTACAGCACCAATAGTATTCACCAAGTGCCTAGCAGTAGTAGCAGCTCATTGAAGAAGACAACACATTCACGTCTTCCCTTACTTAGACAACTGGTTAATAAAAGCCAAGTTGCAACACAGCTGCCTACACCACACTAAAAAAACAGTTCAACTACTTCACGACTTGAGATTCACTGTGAACCTCACCAAGTCTCATTTGCAACCCTCCAACACGCAAGCGTATCTAGGAGCTACAGTACATACCGGCAAGGCTCTAGCGTACCCTAACCACGTCAGAATATGCAACATGCAAACTCTAATACCACAATTTCAACCGTAACACTCACTACCAGCCTGAGTGTTTATACAGTTGATCAGAATGATGGCGTCTTGCATTCTAATTGTTCCTTACGCAAGACTCCAAATGCGTCCTCTACAGGAATGCTCAAGGTAATTTAAAAGATCTGGTGTTGGTGGACAGCCGCACTCATCGCTCTCTGCAGTAGTAGAATACACAAAGCCTTTCCAAGGGGCAGCCATTCATCGATCCGGTTCCACAGATAGTGCTAACAGCAGATGCATCCCTCACTCGTTGGGGAGCTCATCTTCAGACACATACCATTCAGGGCATGTGGACACTACAACACGTGGACACTACAACAAAAGCAGCTCTTCATAAACCATCTCGAACTGCTTGCAATTTTTCTAGCTCTGAAAGCTTTTCAGATACATCTAGTAGGCAAAGATGTCCTAGTTCGTACAGACAACATGTTAGTAATGTACTACATACAAAAACAGGGAGGGCCGCACTCTCTACAACTTTCACGCCTAGCTCAAAGCATTTGGAGGTGGGCCATTCCTCAAAACATAAACATATACCTCCTTGCACAACATCTCCCAGGAGTAGACAATCAGATTGCAGATCTACTCAGTCGTCAAAGACAACAGATCCACGAATGGGAACTACATCCCCAAGTACTCCTCCCATTCTTCCAAATGTGGGGCTACCCATAAATAGATCTGTTCGCCACACACCACAACGCAAAATGCCCAAACTTCGCGACAAGGTATCCACACCCATTGTCAAAACGCAATGCGCTATGGATAAATTGGTCAGGAAAATTTGCTTACGCTTTCCACCTGCTAATTCCATTAGTGGTTCGGAAACTCACTCAACAATCCCTCGACAACCATGGTTCACAACCCTGTTGGAACTATCATTAGTTCCTCATCAAAAGCTACACCTCTCCCCCAAGCTTCTCACTTAGAATCATGGAGCGATAAGACATGCAGACCCCAGTCAACTCAAACTTGCAATCTGGCACCTGAAGTCTTAGAATTTGGCTACCATAACCTCCCATCAGACTGCATGAACGTCATTAAAGAGACTAGACGTCCTACCACAAGAGCATGCTATGCAGCAAAATGGAACGATTTGCAATTTATTGTACCAAAAATCAAATCAACCCGTTAGATTCCTCTACTCAAAACATCATTCCCTATCTGTTACACCTACAATGTGCTAACTTAGCATATTCATCTATACAATTACATCTCGCCGCTAAAGCACCTTACCTACGAAACAGACAACACTTGTCTTTGTTTCGAGTACCTGCTATCAAAGCCTTTATGGAAGGACCCAAAAGAATCATTCCTCCTAAACTTCTACCTTATCCCGTGTGGAATCTTAATATAGTCCCTACAAGACTCATGGGCCCACCATTTGAGCCTATGCACAGATGCAAACTACATTTTCTCACCTGGAAAGTAGCCTTCCTTATAGCTATCACATCCCTTAGAAGAGTTGGTGAGCTCCAGGCACTAACCATACAAGAACTGTTTTTACAAATTCACTAAAATGAAGTGGTACTTGAGACTCACCCAAAATTTTTATCCAAAGTCGTTTCTGCTTTTCATCTCAACCAGTCCGTTGAGTTACCCGTCTCCTTTCCTCAACCTGACTCAGTAGCAGAACGTGCTCGTCACACTTTAGAGCTATACTTTATTACATTGAAAGATGCAAACCTTTAAGGAAGACAAAACAACTCTTTGTTGCTTTCTCACCACCACATAAAGGCAACCCCATTTCAATAGCAGGTATTGCATGCTGGATAGTCAAGTGCATACAAATATGCTACCTCAAAGCTAAACGCACCTTAACAGTTCACCCTAAAGCGCATTCTACACGCAAAATAGGGGCTTCCATGGCTTTCTTAGGAAATATACCCTTAGATCACATTTGCAAAGCTGCAACATGGTCTACGCCACATACATTTACGAAAAACTATTGTGTAGATCTGTTAGCAAAACAACAAGCTAGTGTGGGCCAGGCTGTTTTAAGAACACTATTTCAAACCACTGCAACAGATCCAGGTTAGCCACCACTTGGGAAAGAACTGCTATATAGTCTATGCTAGCGCATATGATCTACAGCTCGTATGCCTCGAACGGAAAATGCAACTTACCCAGTATGCATCTGTTCTTGGCATATAAAGCTGTTGATTCATATGCACCCACCCGCCTCCCCAGGTATCTTTACCTGTTGCAGTATTATCTTACTTAGATATACTATACATGGACATCAATTTCTACTCTTACTAACTCCATCATCACCCTTACGGCAAAACAATCCAAGGATGGAGTCGATGCCCATGCGCACTATCACCGAAAGGAGGAGTCATCTACCTCGTGACTACAAAGACTTCTTCTAACAAAAACAAAGTGCAAACATCTGAGACCAACACCAGATAGCGATCTATGCTAACACATATGAATCTACAGCTTTATATGCCAAGAAAGTAGCATTTTCCATTTCTTGCTTAAGAGGATGTTGCTTATGAAACCCCCAGTATTCAGATTACCTGCTACTCTCACACCCTTTGCCAATAAATCCTCTACCTAAACTAGAGCTTCCTTGGCCTGCAATATTGAATAAGGTTTGAAATTCGGTTCTGAACTGAAAGAGCAATGACGTTTATTTGAAAAGTTTGCAGAGAGCAGGGGTCTGTTGCTATTTTTAGTCAATCATGTAGAAAGAGCAACTCTACCTCCAACCTTCGGAACAAAAATAAGACCTTCGCTTACATTGTGTTGGTTCTCCTCCCCTTTGACCTTTAATTGCAGTTGCAATTCCTCCTTCTCTAGTGAATAACATCGGCCTGAATGGCTGAAGGATGTGGCTGTGTAGGAGTCGGTTATTGAAGTCTGTTATTGAATGTGAAGCAGACAGCAGATCGACTTTCATACATACAGCTCTTGGGTAAACGTGTCTCCCGAGAACACTACCCAAGGAGGAAAATGCCTGATCTAGAGAGGTAAAGACCTGAACATACTTTTATATTTCTTTTATTGAAAGTTTGTCAAAAAGCAACCCCTGTGGCTCCAGGCCAAACTCTGATTTGGCCTGCTTCAAATTGATGGTTAATTTTAATCAGTATCTGTTTTCTTCTTTCCATGAGAGTAACATCATTGGTGTTACCCAGAAAACAAAGACATCTCTGAACCTAGTTGGAAAGAACCTCCAGGTCTACTGACACTCCGGATTCCTTAGCTTTCTCAGCTATGTATAAGATCTTGGCAAAAAGCTTACTTTGGCTAGAAAACCAGGTCCAATTGGTACTCATTCGAGGATCATGTCTTCCTCTATTCAGGAAAGAACAATTTAAGATCTGATGTAGGCGTAGTAGAATACACAATTATTAGTGTTGAATATTCAGCTTTGATGTTAGCCCTAGATGCCCTGTTTAAGGGAACTTTAATCCTAGCTTTTATATAAACACCCACGTGTACACAAGGAGACTATTTTCAGGACTTCGATGCTGAATAGGACTAGGATCAAACCTAAGATGCAGTGGTGGCTGGCATCTACCATGGGGAGGGGCAGGCATGCGCTCAAAATAAAATAAACATGAATAAAACTTACCTGAATGTGATGTCCTTCACTCCAGTACTCTTCTCTCCACAGGAACTGGATGCAGCAACTCCCTTGCAGCATGAGAGCTTTGCCCTGATTGGAAGGAGCTGTCTCATTCGGCGCTCCACAGCGCTCTGGAGGCCTGCAGTTTCTCTAACCTAGCTGTCTATAGACAGCTGAGTTAGAGATTTTTTTTTTTGATAAACAAGTTTTATTCGTTTTACAGAAATAGTACTCCAGCCAATCCGCACCGTATTGCAGTGATTGAGGATCATAGTCACAGTTTCCCAATGTCCATCGTACAAACATCAGTAGGCAAAAGTGGAATGTAATTAGACGAACCACCCACAGACACCCCCCCCCCCCCCACCATTTCCCCCAAATTCTGCTGTATTTCTTGGGGCAACCCCGTGCTGCATACATAACCTTCTCCTGCGTGGCGCACCAGTCTACCCCATTCCGCCGACGCCCCCCACCCGGGGGTTCTGGGCATTTCCAAGAGGCCGAAATGTCTCTCTTAGCTACCACCATAGCTGTGTTAAAGAACAGTTTTTCGTTGCGTGACCCATCCAGCCCGTCAGTGATGCCCAGGAGCGTGTGTTTAGGGTCGTGAGGAACCTCCCACCCCAGAACCTCAGAGAGTTCGTCTTCGATGCCCTGCCAAAATCCCGCCAAGAGGGGACAGGTCCAGACCATGTGGAAGACGTCAGCAGGGTCACATCCACACCTGGTACAGGCTGGGGACGGACTAAGCCCTGTGCGATGAAGGCGTGTAGGAGTGAGATATGTGGCATGCAAGTAGTAGAGCTGCACCAAGCGCAGCCTGGCGGAGGCGGTGACCATTCTAGGGGCCATAAGGGCATCACGCCAAGTGGCCCACCCAGTCCACCCATTGCGCCCGCAGTCGGTCCAAGGAAGTTGGAGTATTGTTAATCAGTGTACAATAAATGCGGGAGATGCCACCTTTCCCCAGGTCCCCAAACATGATCTGGGCTTCGTGCGGACTGTGAGCTGGCAACCGCGTGCCTGTTGTGAGGTGCGAGCGTAGGGCATGTCGCAGCTGGAGGTAGCGAAAAAATTGTGAGTGGTGCAATGAGTACCTGGTTTGGAGATCCTCGAAGGAGCGCATATGATCCCCCACCCAAACGTCCCCAAGCTGCGTAATGCCTATAAGGTCCCGAAGTCCCAAAGCCCAGTCGCCTCCCTAAGCCAGGTCCTTGCCACAGGGGCGTACAGTGGGTCAGTGTGCATGTCAAGTTGGTGTTTCGCAGTGCTGCTTGCCAGGCCAGTAACGCCGGGCGTGTCACCTCTGGAAGACTGGAGGGAATCGGGGTCCCATATAGGAAGGATTGGATTCTGGCGAGGCCCAGCTCCCCCAGTTCGAGCCTATAGGCCGGATCAGACCACCCCCGTTGAACCAGTCATGTATGGTAAGAAGTCGTGTGGCCAGGTAGTATAGGTAAAGGTGAGTCATCCCCAAACCCCCGTCGAACAAGGCGATCCTGCAAGTACTGAGTGCTAGCCTGGACCTACCCTTCCCCATAGGAACTTGGTGATTAAGCCATCAAGTTCATGGAACCAGGCCCTGGGAAAGCACATGGGGGTGTTTTGAAGCATGTAAAGAAAGTGGGGAAGCACCAGCATCTTAACCCCTTCGGTGCTCATGACGGAACGGTTCCGTCATGAGCCACGGTTGAGCTGTGCTCATGACGGAACCGTTCCGTCATGACCACGCCCGCGCAAGATTCCGTCAGCACAGCGGCGGAATCTGCGCAGCATGGAAGGGGTTAAAAAGGGCCACCCTCCCCACGGGGTTGAGGGGCAGCGACTGCCACCGCTGGAGGTCCGCCTTGGCCCGCTTCACCAGTGGAGTGACGTTGAGGGCCCAGCTGAGCTCAGGTAGCAGGGTCACCCAGATCCCCAGGTACTTGAATGATTGACGACGTAAAGGTATTTCAGACTGCCAGTCGAAGCATTCCCATGAGAGGTGAAGGGGAAACAGGACCGATTTATTGGGATTCAACCGAAGGCCTGATGCCTGTTCGAAGGACTGCAGGATACGTAAACAGTGGGGGCCGGACCGGGCAGGATCCGTCAAATAGATGAGGACGTCATCCGCGTAGAGGGCGATTTTTATCCGGTTCAGCGCCAGGCCACTCTCATCCCCGCACCCGCTCGCAAGACCGCATCAAGGCCGCCAAGGGCTCCATTACTAAAGCAAAAAGCAGGGGAGAAAGAGGCAGCCCTGCCTCGGGGTTAGAGATTTTTAAAATGCGTGTGTGTGGTTGGCCGTCGTGAGACGGACGGCCAAAAAGACATGCACACTTTTAATAGTGCATTGACAGCCCACCCTCCTCCCTGCTACTGTCACTCAGCCGTGGCCTGCCTCGTCCTGATGTTCAGATCGGGATGGGGGATGAAAAATAAAATGGTAAAAATTGGCGTTTTGTTTTTCATCTCTGGGGTTTTGGGGGATATTAAGTGTGTCAAAGTTCCTTCACTCAGACAGAGGAGCCATCCCTGCTAAAATGCATTTTAGCATCCATCATCTCCATGGGGTCCTTTACCATATTAGCAGTACTCTAAAAAGAGACTCAACTTTTGTTACTGGGGCAAATCACAACAGAAAAAAATATCATCATTGTAACAAGCGTCAGTATCTGTCATCATAAAAGATCAAATAATCGTCAGAAGCATATGCAGAACCCTTACTTCATTTAAATGCCTTAAGTTCCACCTTGAGGCTACAAGGTCACAAAAAACATTGATCATCATCACTTTGTGATTAGTAAACCATCCACTGAACCATTTATAGCATTAGCCATATCCATGCCAGGCGTTCTATAATTTTCACTGCTCGTCTTTTTGCTGTCCAATCTCTCCAGGGTAAGCCCTGACAGCGACAACCCATGAGGTGCTGGTGCACATGGGGAATATTTAGCCTACTTCTCCACCAGGGCGGGTCAGAGATTCTAAAATGGACTAGGCCACTGAGGTACCTATGTTAGTAGCCACATATTTAATTGAAGACAACTTTGCTTTCTGAATGGACCGTGACACCAAGGTGTCTAAGAATTCATAAAGATTTCTTTAACTGTTTCAACCTCCTCTAACTCAGCATCCCTATTCCTGCCATTATCATATTATTTAGCCATTATCCTATAAAATTTCTCAAACAGGATAATCAGCTTGAAAGCTGGGAATAGTTTCCCAAATTACAGTTTTCAGAACAATACTGAAATCACTCTACAACAGAGTCAATCCTAGATGCCTGCATAAACAGTTACAGAAAAGTATTTGCCATGACTTAACGAGCAACAGGAAATGAGTGAAAACGGAAAGAACTATCTTCAGAGCTGTTTAAACAAGAGGTACAAGCTCTCAGATGCAATGTAGCAAGTTTACACCATTCCAACGAATTATGGAAAAATATAGCAGTTTCATAAAAACAAATTATCAGGTCATAGAGCAACAGCAAACAGGTAATATTTATGGCCTATGTGGTTGTCTTTTAGATTATTTTCCTAGTCATACAGGGATCATTGTGGTTAAAGTAGTTTTATTTTGAAATAACGGATACTATTAAATAAAGCAGCAAGGAAAGACTGCAATATAGAACATCTGGTCTTGTAAGAAACCCTTCTCCTCGGTACTCTCTTCACTGAGTTCCTTCTTTAAAATCCTTTTGTTTGTCCTTAATATTATCCTCTTTGTGCATATTTTTACTGCAAGGTATTTTAAATTAACTCCACTCCTGACAACGTTTTTATATGAAAGTTTTATGATGCATTTTTGTTTTTAAATTTTCTTTTTATTAGTAACAAATTCCAATCATCACAGGTATACATTGCAGACAGTTCAATCTTAAAATATCAGGCATGTATTACTGAACTTAATCATACAATCATTCAGTCATGCAAAATGTGCGATGTTTCCCCTTAGCCATTGATATGATGCATTTTTAATACCTTTTTTTTACTTGTAATAAAATTGTCTTCTATTTCAAAACATTTTAACACCATTAAAACCCAAGTATTTCTTTAGAACATTAGATATTTTTGATGGGTTATGTTAGAAGTACATTTCTCTAATTGTACCCATTGTTATTTGTAGTGTGGCTCAAATACACAGTTGCTTCATGTCTTCCAAGAAGATTTCATTTTGGGATACAAGTGTCATAGGGAGGAGGAGAAATTGAAGGGAGCAGAGGTATTCTTTCAACCGTCACAAGGTGCAGTATCGTATTCTGATACTAACTTTTTATGAACTTTTTTGCTTATTTATATGGTTGGATGTTTTATTTGTTGAATTTTCCAATTTCTCCACTTTAGGTAGAAACTGATCCTCTTAAACTATTCTTTTATTAGTAAATCTGCATCCACTTGTTTATTGTTAGTCAGCATTTCTATAGCCCACAAATGGGGAGCACTATTCTTCAAGCAAGGAAAGAAGTGAAGAGCTTGAATCTGAATCTGGAAAGGAATGCAGTTATCCTGTCACATATTCTTGTCAAATGAATGATGCAGCAGCCTCCTGAGTGAATTAAAATGCTTTGCAGATGTTTTGTTGTTGTAAATAACTGCTGCAAAGGGCCATACGATATTTTACAATGCCATGTGACTGTATGCATCACACATTTTGCATGGCCCTTGCAATCTGAGCAGTATCAAAGTGGAGTTTACCTTTGTTCCGCAGTAACCAGGACACTGAGTACTAGAGCTGAAATGCAATGTTTGAGCTCCCATACCTTTAATTCTTCGAGTAGGTTGGTCCGGCAACTGAACTTCGCTTCAAAGAAACGGACATAAAATATATTACAGTTGCAATAAAAATTGAACCCTACCCTTGTTATTTTGACTGCAAGAATACCACTTTATTAATACCTGAAACGTTTAAATAGATGTGCAGTAAAATTAGTAGCAAAGCAATGTGATTAACTCAAATCTAATACAACAAACTAGCACTAGGAAATATAGTTGCGACACTGCCCCTTAACACCAGTGGCATACAATACATACTGTTCAGAAGCTCTGTGCTGGTCATAATACAAAAGTGCACAATGACAGTGATGCTTCTTTGATTGTTAAAGCACTGTTTAGGGATGTTGAAATCACCTGCAACATAGAACACTAACGATTGTATGAATTGGAACCAAGTCTGTGTTCTCAGTATTAACAATGAAATCTGGGAAGGGAAGGGCCGGCTGGAGCCAGAGGTGGCTTGAGCTAGTCTAGTTCCTGATCAGGACCCACTTTAGCTGCCCACTTGCCCTCACTTGGGGGCATAAACACCTCATTCATTGATGTACATCTTTGGGATGTGGATGTTGTGATCAGAGCTTTATAGGAACGGATTGCCCAGCTGCGGTTTCTCGCCCTCCCCCTGCTAAATTGCTAGAGTGCATAGAGAGACAACCTGTAGCTGAGTTGCTGCTGATGGCCATATACTCCTGATTGTTCATAGGGGTTGGACCCCTGAGAGTGTCTACCATTTAGAGATTAGTGAAAACCACACCTGTGATGATCTCCCTACTTGTGTAGTCCCTCAGAATATATGACTGGAAGGAAAAGGGTAAAAGATGCATTTGCATCATGGGGTAGTAACTTGAAGACCAATTTGAGAGATCTGACTTCTGATTCAGGACACAGAAAAGATAGGTAGAGTAAAACCCTTATTAAGTAAACTTTCTTCATTTTTATTTAAGTGTGAAAATAAGTACATTCGGAGGTACAGACGGAGTTTTGAGGAAAACAATTAAGGGGCTAACAAGTAGAGTTTTAGTCGTGGAACAAAAGCAGGCATCAACTGGGACTCAAATGCAAGCAGTTGAGCGCTGAGTGACTGGGAATGCTTAATACCTGAAGGAGTTGGTGTCCTTCAAGACAGATATGTGACCTTAGTTAACCTACGAGGAGTCACCGATATCCTGGTGCTGGTTATGCCTGATTCAAGGACATCTGATGCCCTTGTTACCCTGTGTTATGGGTGTTTTGACTAACTGGACTGGCAAAATGAAATGGCATATGAGTTGCTTGCAAAAGTGTACACTTGACGCATGAAAGCACTGCTGGATTTGAAAAAAAAACTGCTTTCTTGAGTGTGAACCATTCACTGTTTTTTCCAGATTGTGGCCCGAGCACGTTGTTAGGTCAAAGAGAACTAATGGCCATAGGACACAAGCTTTTTGCGAAGGGTGTCTGTAGGATACCATGTGCAGTTGAGAAAAGAATGTAAAAAGAAGACTTTTATTTTCCCCAAGGTGGGCTTTGCAAGATCCTGTGTGGTCATTGACTCTTGATGCAACAGGTATGAATGAAGGCTGATCTACGAGCCTCCTGCTCCTACATTGAGATAGGATGATGGTGGACTCCCTTGCAGATGCTGATCAAACGGAGGTCTCTTGAATGTGATTCCATCTGGAAGGGATCTGGCCTGGCAGTTAAAATTGGACTGTTTCTATTGCAGCAGAACCTATGCAGAGTTGCATGTGTCTGGTTTCTGTTGAAAAAGGTGCACTGGGCAAAATATGTTGCAGTTCGATTTGGCCAAAAGTAATTACTAGTGCCTTAGGTTATTGAAGCACCTTAATCATCTCCTTTTCTTTTCCCATATATCATTTTCAGGTCTATGTGAGATTGTTTTGGGTCGCATTTTCATGCTGAAATAAATACTGAAAATGTTTTGAAATCTCAGTGTAGATTAGGTAGATGCAAAGCACCTTTCGGTTTCCCTACAACTACCAGTTTCCCAGCGCATCTTTTTTGTTCTTGACATTTCTAACTTCTGCAAATACCATATTTTGGTGCTGTGCCTTCTGATATAAAGAACTGTGTAGTCCGGAGTCTCCCTAATTTTGTTTCTGAAACCAGACGCCAAAGATGTGCATTAATAATAATCTTTGAAAGGCATCATGTTAACTGATATAGCTAAAAACGTACTTGTCTTGTTAGATGCAGATACTTCATTAGCCCCAAAAGTAAAATCCGCTTTAAAAACCTGTTTTTATAATCTTGATAGGTTAGAGCCCATCCTTCCCATACTTATGAAAATAAATCAGTACCTTGTCACAGTTGAAGCGGCAAATGCCTATTTTTATTAAAGTTTTTACAACATACACTCTGTGATAGTACCAGTACATCATTCCACGCAGGAGAGCAGAATTATTCAGCAAAAGTATAAAAGCTGAAGTCAAGCTCCTTCCTTATTGAGTGGCCCGAGTAGTGGATATGTTATGTTATGTTATGTTAATGGTTTTTATACCGCGCACAGCTGCCCCAGCAAAGGGGCGTCCTGGCGCCAAAAAAACATTTCTAAATGTAATGGAGCTGGAAGCGAGTCCTTTCTGGTCCAAGAGAAGAGCAAGTATTTTTACAGAGGTTCCATCTTCCTTCTGCGACTATATCTTCCCCATGTCTTCCAAGTGGAATGTGTTATATGGAATTAACATAAATCATATAAAAACTTCTCAGATGCAAGATAACATAAATAAAAGACAAAATATCCCCCCCTTATACCCACCTCCCACCCTTCCCGTGGTGGCGGCAACAATCATAGAATGAAGGAGTCGTATGACACTAGAACTCTAATCAAAATTGAAACAGATTAAGGGTTCTTGTGGTGGAAGGACAAACCGCCGAAGGGAGGCTTCGTGAAAGGAAGGAGACTATGGGGCCCCATTTAAATTCAAAGTTCTTATAGTTATTTCTGAAAATATCAGACATACGCTCTAGGCTAAGCAATTTCCATAGGCTCGAGTGCCAAAGGGAGATAGCCAGAGCTTCCTTCCTCTTCCATGCAGCTGCCAAAGTGATCTTAGCTGCTCCAATACAAAGACACATGATCATCTTATCAGCTCGGGTCTGGTGTTCTAGGAAAGAGTCACGAAGCCCCAATAGGACACCTGCCATGGTAGTGGGGATGGGATATCCCAGCATAGCCTTTATGTGCCAGAATTTCTTCCCAGAAGGGGCGGATAGTCGGGCAATCCCACCATACGTGTTGAAAGTCCCCAAGTAGCCCACATCCCCTCCAACATCTATCAGAGGTAACGGGGAAGATATGCCTTAGCTTGGAGGGGGATGCAGGTACCAGTCCATCATGGTCTTCAGGTGCGCTTCCCTGAGCTCGGTGGAGTGATTGAAACGTGTAATATCAGACCATAAGTGCGTCCATTCCTCATCAGAAATAGGACGGTGTATCAAGTCTTCCCACATGGACATATATCGTGGGCGCGGGGATAGAGCAGTTTTAAGCAGGAAGCTGTATATAAACAAAATCACCCCTTCATAGAAGTAGTCTTGGTGAGGAAGGCCTCAAATTTTGTGAGAGGTCGGGTAGCAGCCTCCCGTACCTGGGGAGTAAGGGCCCAGTGCATCAATTTGGTATAGTGGGAAGATCTTGGCATCCTGTAAGGCACCTTGCAGGGACTGACTAATAAAGATATAATTGAGCCGAGAGTATGTACGGTGAACATATGAGTAGAACGTGTAATCTCGGGTCTGTGGGAAAAGAGTGCGCCAGGTGTCTAGGAGGCCCAAGTCTTGTACGCACTGTTTTGTTTCCTCCGAAAAAGAGCCCATGTCTGAACGCTGTGTGTGCGTACTGTCCACATCTTTCTGCCATATCAAATTGAAATCACCCATAAGGATTAGTGGACCCTCTACAAAATCTGTTAATTTCCTCAAAAACGTGTGTAGAAAGACTGCCTGACCAGTATTGGGGACTTATACTGTCGTGAAAGTGCAGATTTTCCCTCTCAGGCGCCCTTTAATCATAACCCTGCGACCATCTTTATCACTCTGAACTCCCAGTGGTTGAAATTGTACGGAAGAGCGAAACATGATTACCACTCCCCTGTGTTTCGTGTGGGCTGAAGACCTATAAATTAGTGGAAAATGTTTGTGTTTGAGGCGCGTGTCCTCGGCTCTAGCTAAGTGCGTCTCCTGTAAAGCTACTATGTCGAAGTGATGGTCAATAATGTATTTCCGTATTTTGTGGCGTTTTGGGGGGGAGTTAAGACCTTTAACATTCCAAGTTCCAATAGTAATTGGCATTATGTCACAGGTAAAAAACTACAGCTCTCAAAGAGCCCCCTTATGTCACCGATCCTAATCCGTCCCCCTGGAGACATATAATACCAGATCACGCCGACTGTGCCATCCCAGAAATCAGATAACCCCTCACAAGCAATTCTTAAAAAGCCGCCACCACCACCCTCCCTGACCCACCCAATAACCCCTATAAAAAAACAGAACAAACATGAACAAGTAAACAATATAAAGACTACTGTTGGTCCCCCTGTGGAGTTGAAAAGACCCCTCAGGGACCAGGGGGGACAGCAGGACCGAGGACCCCGCCCACGCCCATCCCGGTGGAAAATTCAATAGGGAGCATATTTGTGCGGGTAAGGGATAAAATAAGAAAAGGCAAGCCTTAGTAAAAAACCATGCCTAGATAAACGCATCGGTAAGTTTTCTGCATTGGTGCATAAAGCATGACTCAACATTTTGAGTAACAGCCTGTACTTATAATCAATATTATCCTCTCCTTTCAGACATAATTTACTATAGAAAAAAGGAAGCAACATTGGCCTTGCGTATAAAGTCCACAATGTCCATGATCTCTCCTCATCCTGAACCAGTGTCTGAAGCTTCAGAAACAGGAGCAGCAGTGGGGCTCAAAAGCGTAACATTCCTGGTTCTCCTGGTATGAGCCGGCCCCTGTTGCGTATCATCAGATGCTTCTAAAGACGTTGGTCGCCCTGGCAGTGATACAGGGGACTGAATGATTCAATCTATGGCGCGAACTGGGAGCGATCACAGGCGCCCCCTGCGCGTCCCAACAGACCATGCTGAAGTCGACATAGAACCTCGGGAAGATGATCCATTTTTACCTTGGTAGGGGGCATCCTCTTCAGGGGGGAGGCCCAGAAGATCTAATCCTTCATGTAACTCGGTGATATGGCGCCGTTTGTTCTGAAATTCAAAGGAGAGCCCAAATGGGTAGGTCCATCTGTACCTGATCTTGTCGTCTCGCAATTTAGTGGTAACGGGCCTGAGTAGTTGTCTCCGGGCAAGAGTAGACTGTGCTACATCCTGATAGATGGTGCAGGAGTGACCTTGAAATGAGACGGAGTCTTTCGTCCTAGCTGCCTGGAGAACTGCTTCCTTAAATTTATAGGAGTGGAATATTGCCAGGATGTCGTGGGTTCGTTTCCTCTCGCCGTGCTGTAGAGTCTCCACTCGATGAACTCTGTCCAATTTGGATTTTAAGAGTCTGTGGGGTCAGGATCTCCGAGAAGAGACCTACCATGAAGGCCTTCAGGTCAGGCCCTTCAGCGCGCTCCTCCAGATCCTTGATTCGTATGTTCTCCTTCCGTGCTCTGTTCTCGAGGTCCTCCGTCTTAAGTTGTGCTTGATGAAGCTGGTCCTTGAGTAATCGGACATCTTCCAAGAGCTCAGTAGAGAGTTGCTCTTGTTCCTGGTGTTGTGTCTCGAGGTCAAGGACTCTAGTGCCCACAGAATCAACATCTTGTTACAGGGAGGACAAGCGTTCCGTCAAGTCTGATCGCAGTTGGTCCATGGAAGATTTGATGTCTTGACTAATGTCACTACTTAGTTCAGATTTGAAGTCCTTGAACATGGTTAGGAGATCCGCCTTCGTGAGAGCCATTGCTGCTGAGCTTGCGTCTCCTCTTAGCGTTGATCTTTTTTCTGAGGTAGAAAAGAAGTCCGAGAGCTTATTCGGTGTCTTGCTCGTTGTCTTCTTAGGCGGCATATGGCTGAAACCCTCAGAGTTGTGCAGGCGTATCAAGAATAGAGTTTTCAGAGTTCCATCTGCGGAGCGTCACAAGGGGGTGTCTGAAGCGCTGACCTCTGTGCTGTAAAAACTCGCACTTTGACATTAACAGAGGTTTCTCCTCATGGGTTCAGCCACTCGGTGATCTAGCGCATAGGAGAGGCCACTGTTGCCACGCGAGGGCACGACATTCAGGTGTGCGATAGTGCTCCTATTATTGAAAAGGGCCTTGAGGTATCGTTCCCTCGTTTTAAAGGAGCCAATTATAAGGAGGCTTTAGTGGGGGAAGCGAGGCGCCAAACCAAGATGTCCAAGTTCGCCAATGTGGTGTTCATTAGCCTTGGTGAGTTTGCGCTAATAAATCTCACAATTGGGGTAAGAAGCATAAGCAGGGCAACATCAAGGCAGCAGCGAGTGGCAGCGTCTCAAACCTTCAGGCCCTTTGCAAATATGCGCCAGCGTCACGGGGTTTGTAGGTATGGAAGTGCTAAATGCTGTGTTTGATGGGCCCTCCGACGCCGGGACAGCGAGCGGCTCCGGAGCTCAGGTCGGGAATGTCAAAGATCGCCGCCATTTGGAGAAGCGCGGCCGCCATGATGAGGTCAGGTATAAGCGAAGGTGGAAGGGTCCAGCCAAATTAGGATGCTAAGCTTGCCTCCGCTATTGCCCCCAAGCCAAGCGCTACCTCAAACGTGTTTCAACTCCGCACAGGGGGGGTCCTGCATCCGCGTTGTCACTGGTGAGTTGGGAAAGGCTCCCGTCGCCACAGGATTCATGCCGCCATTTTGATCTGCAGCGCCTTCCCCCTCCGCTGCAGCAAAGCCAAACTGGACACTTCTCACGGCTGCCAAAGTGTATAAATGACCTCCGCAAGTGCCTCACATCTTCGCACGCAGGTAGGCTCCGTTTGCGGCGCTTCCAGATGTCCGCAGCCGCTCCTTTCAGCACCAAGACCGTGCGTGGACCGGGAGCCGAGACGGGCTACATCCGATTGGCCATCTTGCCCAGCCATGCCCCCCGGAATTTGTTTTTTAACATTCTTTAGTGTGGCCTTCCTAAGCCCCAACTCTAGTGATTACAAAGAGCTCAGAATCTGTCTTTTTGGCTTAATGACCTTATACAGTTAATGCACAATAGTAGCAGGTTGAACATGTGACCTCAGTATCTTCTGAGGAAATGGTCTCACAATTGAACAATGTCGTCATGGTCTTGCATCACACTCAAATATCCCTGGGTTGATGGAAGATTCTCTTTCATATTTAGACCTTGTTTTTTGTCACTGCTCTCTATTATATTGCAGTTGATTAACTCATCAGGTCAGTTTGCAAACTCGGTGTTCAAACACTAACCATTTTCTATTCTTTCCTACATGGGCTATCTCTGTGTGACTTCAGAAATACAAAAAATGTATTTAGACTATCCAGTCAGGATTTTAGCATTGAGCCACGAGGTTTGGGGGTTGGGGTTATTCTCTAAAATATCTACTGGTCCAAGGGATGGAATGTTTCAGAAACCTTCTCACAGTATAAAAATATCCACTTATCCCATTTAATGCCATGCAGTGAGGTGATAAATTATGGCTGTGTTCTCAAATCATAGCTCTGTAAATATCCTCTCTGATTATGTCAGGTTTCATGTTCGTCAGAAATTAAATTATAGCAAGGCTCTGATTATGAAACTTTTCTGATTGCAGTGAAAGCAAAACTTAGCAGTGTTACCAGTGTTCTATTTCTGTCAGATATTTGATTATGCACAGGCTCTCTTTATAAGTGTCACCTGTTGAGGGCAACTTTATGATCACTATGGGGATTTGAATAAGGCAGCTATTTTGTGGTGCCGTAGTACTGATTGTAGTAGAAATCAGGATGTACCGTTGTTCTTTTTTTTTTTTTATACCATTTGCTCTTTCTTTCTGAAATGTTTTGGGGAAATTTACTTTTCAGGACTATATCGATTCCACAAAATGTTACAGTAAATAAGCTCAGATTATTTTTATGGTACAGTGCACAGGTTGCCAACTGAGAATGGTGGTCCAAGCCTCTACATCACAGGGCACATTCCCTTCCACACCCCCGGACAGGTAATACAAGAGGCTGCATATTAAAGGTGAGAAATGTTTTTCTTCCGCCCGCTTTGCCTTGCGATCGGTGAACACCGCATGCCTATTGGGCTGTTACTCCCACTCCCTGTGGGAAACGGTCGCAAAATTGCTATCAGAGGTCCCCAAGGAGGCCAGGCCATCCTCTCCCAAGTGAGATCCAATAGGATAGATGCAGCAAGGTTCACCATTTATTGTGGGCTTAACACGACTGACTCACTGTGCAGGGCGAATTTAAAGACGTTGGCTGTTCAACACCATGCCTGGCTGAGAACTTCTGTTTTTTCTGGGGTTGACCAGGCTTCCCTCATGGACATGCCCTTTGATGAAACCTGTCTCTTCGAAGACTGAGCAGACCAGGCCCTGGTGCGCTTTAAGAACTCCTGGGCTACGGCCAAGTTCTTGGGCCTCCCAGTGGCCACACTTGCTCGTCTGCCTTACGCCACTTTTGTGGCTACAGACAAGTGGATTCTGCAGATAGTCCTAAGGGGGGCTACACCCTTCCCTTCAAGACTACCCCTTCATCCATGCCTCCAATTTATGCCTAGCTGATGGATGATCATCTGACTTTGCTTCAGGAGGAAGACATGACTCCCTTGACTAAGGGCGTCATAGAGAGGTTTCTGGCGTCGGAAGTAGGCTGTGGTTGTTATTCCTGCTACTTTATGGTCCTGAAAAAAGACAAGGTACCCCATCCTGTCCTGAATCTCTGAGCCCTCGACTATTTCCTCAAAAAGGACATTTCAAGATGCTCACTGTAGCTCAGGTCTTGTCTGCCCTGTACACAGGAGACTGGATGGTAGTGTTGGACTTGCAGGACGCTTATTTTCACTTTCCTGTCCTGCATGCATTCACTGGGGTTCACTATTAACGTGCCGAAGTCACAGCTGACTCCCTCTCAGATGCGCTTTCATCTGAGCTGTTTTGGACACAGTGCAACTTTGGGCTTATCCTTCCAAACGGAGGGTCCAGGATATTGAGGCTATGATACCGATGTTTCAGCCTCTATCCTGGATTTCTGTGAGAATGATTCTGGAGCTGCTGGGCCTCATGGCCTCCTGCATCCTGCTTGTGACACATGCCATATGCGAGCTCTGCAGTGGGAACTGAAGTTCCAGTGGGAGCTGCATCAGGATAATCTCTCCGACCTGGTTGAGATCTCGGACTGAACTGCAAAGGACCTGCAGTGGTGGCCGATCAACCTCGATTGGGTCAGAGGCAGACCACTCTCTCTTCCCCAACCAGATCTCACAGTAGTGACAGGTGCTAGACTCCTGGGGTGAGGTGGACATCTGGGAGATGTGAAGATCAGAGTACTGTGGTCTACAGCGAAATCGGGACTCCACATCAACTTGCTGGAGTTCTGAGTGATTCGTTTGGCATTGAAAGCCTTTCTTCCTTCAATCAAGGGAAAGCTGGTTCAAGTGTTCATGGACAACAAGTGTTCACGGGCAACTCTACTGCCATGTGGTCCTGCAACAAACAAACAGGGTGGGGTGGGGTTGTGGACCTTTTATCAAGCGATCCTACGTCTCTGGACATGGCTGGAACAGCAGGGCATATCCCTGGTGGTTCAACACCTGACGGTTTCTCTGAACGCCAGGGTGGACGAACTCAGCCGTCGATGCCTACTGGATCACGAATGACCTCTCCATCCAGAGGTGACTCAAGTTCTCTTTCAGTACTGGGCAGAACCTTGGTTAGATCTGTTCGCCTCCACTGCTAATGTGCAATGTCAGCAGTTGTGCACCCTGGAGATACGAAGGCGGCTCTCGCTTGGAGACGCTTGTCATCTCAAGGTGAGCTCAGGCCTCCTTTTCGCCCATACCAGTGCTGCCCAGAGTGCTCCATAAGATCAGGATCGACTGGGCCCAATCCTTCTTGCAGCCCCAGACTGGGCACAAAGAGTTTGGTATCCCAAGCTTCTCCAATTCAGCATCGATCCTCCGATCAGGCTGCCCCTTTGGGAGGATCTTCTGTCACAGCAATAGGGGAGGATCCTCCAACCAAACCTGTCAACTATACGCCTGCTTGCGTGGAGATTGAGCGGCAGCAGCTGATAGCATTCGAACTGCCTTCTGAAGTTTACAATGTCATTTTGGCGGCCAGGCGGCCCTCCAGCAAGACCGTGTACTCCTGCTGGTGGAACAAATTTGTAAAATATTGTACAGAAAAATCAATTGATAGTCTTTCTGCTTCTCTCTCTCAGGTCTTACTCTTTAGTTTGACTCCTACCCAGCAGGGCTCTGGTCTGGGCATTCTCAAAGGGTACCTTTCAGCTCTGTCTGCATTTTAAGGCTGCCAGACCAGCCCTCTTTATTTAAATCCGCTACTGTAAATAGAGTTCTCAAGGGACTCGTACACATGTTTCCACCTGCCCCTTTCAGCAAGCCTCAGTGGGACCTTAATTTGGTTCTTACCTTCCCGATGTGTGCTCTGTTCGAACTTTTGCACAACTGCCCATCCGGCTGCTTACCATCAAAACAGCCTTTTTGGTGGCAATAACATTTGCCACAGGGGTAAGCGGATTGCAGGCTCTGTCATTCAAGCCTCCTTACCTGACCCCTGACCATCTTTCCTGATAAGTTGATGCTTAATACTAGGGCCTCTTTCTTGCCGAAAGTGGTAACATCATTCCACGTTGGGCAATCGGTCACCTTGCCCACTTTCTATGCTCCTACGCATCCCTCAAAAGAAGAGTAGCAACTCAACTTTCTTGACCCAGAAAGAGCACTGTTGTTCTACCTTGACCGCACAAAAGAGTTCCGGGTGGATGACCAACTCTTTGTGGGGTATGTGGGAGTGAAGTAGGGTCATGCAGTGTAAAAAGGGCGATCTTTCGATGGGTCGATCTCTGCATCAAAATTTGCTATGCTGTGGACAAAAAGCAGCCTCCCGAAAGCTTAAGAGCTCATTCTACCAGAGCTAAGGCTGTTACCACGGCATTGCAAAGTGGTCTTCCAGTCCTCCATATTTGCCAGGCAGCAACATGGTATCCCTTCACAAGTTTACCAAACTCTACTGCCTGGAGAGTCAAGTCCGCAGAGGCGGCGGTTTTGACTGCTTTGTCCTGCAGGACTTCCTGGTCTGACGTGTCTGCAGTCAAAGGTAAGGTAAGGTATCTGTGGCTAGATGTCTCTATCAGATGGACAAGTTACCTTTAGTAACGCCTTTTCTTGTAGAGACGTGATCTAGCCACAGATTCCTCACCGACTCACCCATTCTCCCCACACTGCGGATATGTTTTTAGGGTCCGGGTTGTTCCTGGTCATGGCCCTAGTTGTTAGGTAGCACCTTTGTAGGTGACATGGCCATCACAACGATTAATAAAATTACAACGATGTCACTTGGAGCCGACCGACGTCACCTACCGGCGCATAAGGGTATTCCTGAAGAAAAATCTTCAGGATCCAGTCTGACGCCTGGGAAATTTAAAGGTTAGGAATCTGCGGCTACAATATGTCTCTACCGGATAAGGCGTTACTGAAGATAAGTAACATGTCCATATGGTGACGAGGCTAAAGGACATGTGGTTAATAAATGTCGCCTGACTCGCTATATTGCTATATAAGACCATATTGCTTATGTTATGTTACGTAAGTGTAACTTAATGAGCGCATGAATACCCAGAGGTGTCTTGGCGCTAAAAACTAAAGTAAGCCCAAAAGATCAAGAACCTAGTTCTGGAATAACGTTTTAAGACCTTTTCTAAATGAGGCAAGTGAGCTTGCAGATCTGATTGGCATTGGAAGAGTATTCCGTAGTTTGGCTGTGCCGTAACCAATGCTTCGGCCCCCCCCCCCCCCCAGCTAGAGGTGCATCTCCTCGGAGCCATCATAAGCCTGGCACCAGTATATCATAACTGTCTGCCAGGATGATACCAGGAAAAAGTATTTTTTAGGAAAGGAACACTGGTCCCATATTATTCAAGGCCTTATAGGCTAAGCATAGCGTCTTAAACTTGACGCGACTTGCCACAGGAAGCCAGTAAAGTCTCCGGATTTCCTTAGAGATTGACTTGTGCTTAGGCTGATTTAATAGGAGTCTTGCGGCTGCATTTTATACCATCTACAGTTTTTTTGATGTTTTTTATGCATATTCTGATAGAGTCCGTTGCAATAATCTAATTTTGATAGCACCAGTGCAGTCAAAATCGTATTCCTAGAATCGATGCGGATATAAGGAAGAACCTTCTTTAGTTTATTAGTTAATAAAAGGTGGCAGAAACAGTAGCATTAGTTTGCTGAGAGAATGTTAGTTTATCAGTCAGTACCCAAGCTTTTTCTACTGTTTTTGGTAATTCTGCCATCTTGACAGGCCACCAAAAGCCTTCCCATCTAGATTGGAGATTACCAAAGTTCACTATTTCGGTTTTCTCTGAATTAAGTTTAAGACCATGCTTGCCCATCCAACTGTTAATTTCCAACATGCAATTTTGAAACTGCAATGCAGGGGAGGCTTGATCTTTATACGCATCTACCACAATCTGTGTGTCGTCGGCATAGAATGTTAAACTGAAGCCGAAATGCTGGATCAGAGAAACCAGTTCCGACACATAGACGTTAAAAAGGGATGGGTTAAGCGACGAGCCCTGTGGAACCCCACTAGGTATGACATAAGGGGTCGATTTAAACTGATCCAGGGTCACTGCTTGTTTTCTTTCCATCAGAAAAGACGATAGCCAGGACAGTGCCAAACCTCTAACCCCTAATTTTTCCAAACGGAGTTGCAGCAGATTATGGTCACAGTATCAAAAGCTGCTGACAGATCAAGGAGGATCAGGGCAGCGGATCAGGGCAGCGGCACCACCTCTATCCATCACTCTCGTAATCTCCTTGGTGGCCTTTATCAAGGCAGTCTCCGTACTGTGTTCCGGGCGAAAGCCAAATTGGGAGGAATCAAGTAAATAATTTTCTTGGACAAATTGAACTAACTGTTTATTCATGATTTTCTACTCTATCTTAGCTGGAAAAGGCAACCTGGTCATAGGACGACAGTTACTCTGGTTTGATGCATCCAGGTTTGTTTGTATTATCAATGGAAGGATCAATGCATCCTTCCATAGAGCAGGGAAAATACCAGAAGTGAACAAGGTAGTAAAAATTTCCATGAGAATAAGACTCACCTCCTTAGCTATATCTCTGAGTATTGCGGAGGGACAAGGGTCCAAAGGGGATCCGGATTTAATTTCCTTAAGTTTTTCCACTAACTCAATAGATACCTGGGAGAAGCTTTGAAGACAATTTTTTTCCAGGATCATTGCTAGGAATTTCCTCTGTTAGCTTGTGTGAGAGGGTGGCCTCAAAGGAGTCATAGATATCATTGACTTTATTCCGAAAGGTGTTAGCAATATCATAACAGAAGCGTTGATTGCGCTCTCTGGCTTCTATATTAGGCAGGGAGGTGAGCTTCTCTACTACCCCAAACAATTCTTTAGTTGATTCCTTAACTCTCTCAATCTGCCGGTAAAAAGGTCCCTTTTTCGGTGATCAGTACGGTTTTGTATTTAACCAATGCAGACTTCAAATTACTTTTTTCTAGTTCATCATATTGTGCTCTCCAACGTCTTTCTAATCTGCAGCATTTTTGTTTTTCCTGTCGCAGTGCCTCTGTAAACCAGGGAGCAGAGGATAGTTTGTGATTTCCTAATTTTTTACAAACCGGTACTGTAGCCTTAAAAGCTTACTTTAGCCAGTCTGGATATTCGCTGACTACCAAATCTGTGTTTGCACTTAATGTAGGCCGAGACATATCCATCTGGGTTTGAAGCATGGCCTCGTCAATCTTGTTCCAGGCTTTGTGTACGGTTTGGTGTGCTCTAACAGCACTGCAACTGGTGCTTTTGGGACAGTATAATTAAATAAAATTATACAATGATCTGACCAGGTAAGAGGATAGATATCTTTTACTGTCTGGCTCGATACAGAGGTGAATATGCCGTCCAGTGTATGTCCTTTCTCATGTGTAGGCTTGTGCACCATCTGGAATAGTCCTAGATTCCCAAAAGTATCTAGAAGAGTGACAGTATCTTTATCAGCTGTATCTTCTAGCTATGTATTAAAATCGCCCAGGATTGTAAACGTATTTGTATTGAAAATAGATTAAAGAAGGGAGTGTAAGTTACTAACAAAACTACCTCTTGAACATGGGGGAAGATATAGAACAATGCCCCTAAAGGTCTTTTTTGGATTTAATTCTAGGGCAAAGTGAGGCACTTCACAGTGGGGGTTGGGAGCTGAGGAGAAGGTGGCTCTAAATTGCTCACAATATGTTACAGCCAGCCCTCCTCCCCTCTTGAAGGGTCTGTCCACCCTAAAAGATAAAAATCCATGGATGCTGCTATCACAAAATCTGGGTTTGATGCTGCCCTGGATTCCGTGAGGAATTACACATCCAGGTTATAGTGAGATATGAGGTCTTCTATTTCATATTTATGTTTGGCAAGCGATCTAACATTAAAGAGATCGCAATGTACCTCTGCCAAAACTGGGGTCTCTAGGTAGTTCACATTCGAGCTCGTACCTAAGGACTGACATAACCTGACCATCTGTTCTACCGGAAGGGAATATCCATACGCACATCTCTGACTCTCTTGTAAAAGCTTATTTCCCAGAGTGAAATGGCAGCAGCCAGAGCTCGAGTTCACATGGGCGAGGTCTAGAAGTTCCTTACCTTCATATCTTACAGGTTCTGACTTCAACGAGCCAGGGTTTCTGGGCCTGGGCCTGGTCCATGTGCGGACTGACACAGACAGGCTTGCCTTTGGCGCGCCGGCTGCGTGCGTCCGCTGTTTGTCTACTTCATCCTGACTCATGTAGTGTGGTGGCAGTGAAAAACTAGACCGCTCCCCACCGGAAGCACCAGAACAGGCACGGAGGTACTCTCGGAAACCTGAGAGGATGCCGCAACGCCCTCCGCACAAACGGCACTCAGCTGCGGCAGAACAGGGCGGCAGCCTTTCAGGGTGGAAGCAGAAGTGGAGGCAAATTTAAGTAGAACAGAAAGAAAATACAAAAAAAATGAAAGTTGCTAATGTATGAGGATACAGGCTAATAGAATAACAATTGTAAAAATGAACACTTAGGTAATTGTTAGAACGGAGGGCCTACCAAAGAAAGACATATTCAAACCCAAGATCGAAATTCATATGCAAACCATTTATTGGTACAAATACATCATCTATGTATAACCAAAAATACAATGTTACCAGAATTATCTGGCCAAGTTTACTCTAAAAACAGGTTTTATTTACATTTATAGTGCAATTTCTCTGTAGCCTAAATGCTCATTCATACTCCCACACTCATCCAGTTTCTAACTGGTTTCTAATGCCTGTACTACATGGGTCAGCCTACAGAGACACGTTTTTCCCCTTATGTACTATTATTTTGCAGGTATTTCCATTAGTCTGCATATAGACTTAATATTTCAATGCATTTAATCATTAATAATCATCACTGATTAAAGACTAACAAACATTGGCTTCACTGGGTCCTTATGGTTTACAGACTAAATGCAGAACCAGTGGGTCTGGGGAGTCTTATACAGTACGACTAAGTGGGGTCAGAGCATATATCTATGTAGCATGGCAAGAAGAGAATATGCATAACATGGCTTAAGAATTGTGTCCTACACGCGTTTCGACTGGACAGCCGTCATCGGGAAGCCCTGGAGATTGAAACCTTGCGTCTGCACGTTGCGCAAAATGTTGTTAGGTCGTGGTCAAAAGATCACACCCTATATTTGAATTATTGCAGGTGTTGTGCTGGACATACTAACAGAATATACATAGATCGACCACCTAAAAACAGGTATATGAGCAGATAAGTGTCCTCTGGCTTGACGTGTTATGTATTTTTTTATATTGCATGATCAATTAATAGATTTTATGCTATTTAGAAAGCTATGTAGCATTTAAACATCACCTGCTTAGTATTAATCGTTTTCCTGAGACTGCAGAGACTACTGTCATTGTTATGAGGAATGTGTGACTGGTGTTAATATGCTAATATTTAACATGTGTTTTATGCAACAATGTTTATTATTAGAAGTCAAATTTTAATGCAAAGCACCTCGTAGAAGAATGGGGAATGTGCTTTTTTTGTCTGGTATCTTGACACTGTAGAATAGGTTTAACTAGACCTATGTAAAGAAATAAAATTAAGTGTGATGCTAAACAGTTAAAGTTTTTGCTGACATTGTTCTGCTTTTACAATATTTATCGTCACAAAATGAGGAGGATTCATTGATGGAGGATTGAATTAAACATGGGCCTGCCACAGTGACCTTGTCAGATGTGCTGTTAATGTTCTGAAAGCAGCACTAGAGTTTTTTCCAGGACTGACAGAAAGACAAAAAGCTTTGTTAATCATCTATTTACTATTTCTTTAGGGAAACTGTATAGCCTGCAAATTAATTTAGCACTGTGAATGTTAGGAAATAATTCACCGTTATTGCCTCTTTTCTGTGAAATACGAGCACACATATACATGTTATTTTATATAATGTGTATTTGTAAAGTGCAGTATCATCCACAAGATTTTTCAGGGGCTGAGCAGGCGTGTGTGCCTATCCTTCCCTATGGTAGGTTAGTTAATTGAAAAAAACAGTAAGAAATCTTGGGGTCTGTGTACAAAACATTAAAATGGTGTGACAAAGTGACAAAGCACTACTGAGGCTTGGTAAGCCTAACAACACCAAACCAATGGCTATACCTCACAGTAAAAAACTGTGGGAATATCCCTTTTTAGGACGAAATCCCTCACTCACCAGAGGTGACAAGCTTCATCATTTGGGATTCTCCTCCCAAAGGAAACGCCTAGTTCCTTTGAGGGCTACAACTCCCTATCTACGAGGGAGGAGCTCAGGGATGTTTTCAAACGTAGGTGTAATTTGCTAAATCCACAAGTGATGAGTAAAGATAAAGTGAGTGAGGGCGCAGCGCAAAGAATGAAAAATAAATGTGAAGAAAGTGCAACTAAAACTGGCTAGGGAACGTAAATAATGTACTTTATTCTAATACACCCGCTGCCAGAGTTAAAAAACAGTGCACCAGCGGTATAGATTTAAACCGCTTGGGTAGAGTGAAAAATAGTGGTCAACATGTTTAAGCCTGTAGCCCAACTGTGGGCGTGGCTTTCGTCAGGACCTCTAATGGTGCTGCTGCGTAAATATGTGAGTGCTATAAACACAAAAAGGATACATGAACAGGAACTTAAATCAGTCCATATGTTCCTCTAGGAAACATTACCTAAGGAAAAAATAAACAAAACACAAGATAGTGTATACATTCAACTGTAATTCCATTGTGTGATGCCAGAGGTAAAGTGCTGTAGATATAAACCAAAATACAAGGCTTACCCGCAGTCTGCTGGGTAAGCAACCCACCTCAACCTGGCGACAGCTCAGGAGGGGGGCACCGCTCTAAAAAGAAACTATGTACAAACCATTAGTTGGTCATGCTATATATAGGTCCCATTGAAAACATTAATCCAATTCTTGACCTAATGTGGAGATACAGTCATGAGCATATTATATGAACAAAGGAGCCCACAGTGTGAGAGTAAAACAAAAAAGGGATATGCCCACAGTTTTTTGCTGTGAGGTATAGCCATTGGTTTGGTGTTGTTAGGCTTACCAAGCCTCAGTAGTGCTTTGTCACACTATTTTAATATTTTGTACACAGACCCCAAGATTTCGTACTGTTTTTTTAATATATTGTGTGGGGATTAAATCGTGTTGTGGTCTTTAAAATTCCCTAGGACCCCCTTGCTTTGAACTGTGTTGGTTTGTTAGTTAATTGAAAAGCCAGGTCTTCAGATTCTTGCGGCATTCAAGAAGAGAGGAGAGGTATATGCTGTAGAGTGGAAGGCTGTTCCATGCTTTAGGTCTGACGTAAGAGAACAGCGGTCCTCTTAATCTGCTTCTGTGGCTGCTTGGGATGGGTGCTAGTAGGGGGTCCTGCAGAGAGGAGGTGTCTGGGTGGTTGGTGCAGATGGGTTTGCCAGCTTCCAAGGAGTAAGGTACGAGGTGAACAGCTTGTATTTTATCTGTTAGGAAGGAGCCAATCCAGCAGTGAGCGGGTCTTTGGATGCCAGTCTTGTGCGGGCGCCTAATGAGGATGGGATGTGAGCCCATGTCAAATGCTGAGGAGAGGTCCAGGAGAATGATGCCTGCCATGGCTCCTCTGTTGAGAATCATGCAGATGTAGTCTGTGTCAGCAATGTGTGCTGTTTCCATGCAGATGTAGTATGTGGCAGCAATGAGTGCTGTTCTATACTGTGGTTGGGCCTGAATCACTACCTACTAGTTATAGTTAGAACTGTGTTTCCATAGGAAATCTCAAAATTCTATTTTGAATAACTTTGGCACCGGTTGACGAATCCTCGCGAAATTTTCAAAACTAATGGGGCACTCCGTTCAGCGCCTACCCTGAAAGTATCGGGGTGATTCGTGAAGCGGGGGCCGAGAAAAAAGGGGGGTCCCAAAACGCGTTTTCCCCATGCATTTTTCCATAGGACCTTTAGACGCAGCTACAGCCCGAACGGCTGAACAGAATTACTTGAAATTTGGCAGAGAGGTAGCCATACGGTCAAGGAAGTGCCTTTTGCAGGTCTGGTGTAAATCTGTTCAGTATTTCCTGAGAAAATAGCATTTAAAAGCATATCAATATCTATACGCGCGCAGGGTGCGCGCACCGTGCGAGCACCCTAACGTGCGCAAGCGTAATTCTGATTGGTGGTTACATGTTAGTCAACGTTCGAATCGGTCGAAATCAGGAAGTGTCGGCCGCCATTTTGTTTGTTTTCAGTGCGAGAGTGAAAAAGGAAGGTGGCGAACGTGAAAAGGGGGCAGGGTAGAGAGTTCCTGACCCCCTAGCCTTTGTCAGGGGGTCCCTGAAGGACCCCGAAGGCAGAATTTTTAATTTTTTTATTTGCGGGGGCGCGCACGGTGAAACCCCCCCCCCCCCAAAAAAATTATATATATATTTTTTTTTTAAATCGCGGGGTGCGGTGAAAACCCCCCCAAAAAGAAAAAATTTTAATACGTAGTTTATTGTAAAATAAATATATAAAAAAAATAATAATACATAATTAAATTAGCATTTAAAAAAACGTACAAATTCACTGAAAAAACGATAGGTTTCACACACGTTCTAGTTAGGAATTAGCATTTAAAAAACCTTGCAAATTCACTTAAAAAACCATAGGTTTCACACATGTTATAGTTAGGTGGATATTTCACTCGTAAAAAACCAATGAAATTCCCTCGTTATAGTTAGTTCAGATAACTATAACTCGCGCGACCGCCACTCTATCACAAGGATGATGTCATCAGTGATGTCATGAGTGATGCCACTGACCATGTCATGAGTGATGTAATATGTGACGTCATGAGCAGTGGATTGCGGGCGCGCGAGTTATAGTTATCTGAACTAACTATAACGGGGGAATTTCATTGGTTTTTTACGAGTGAAATATCCACCTAACTATAACGTGTGAAACCTATGGTTTTTTAAGTGAATATATATATATATACATACATACTGAAAAAACCAAAGGTTTCCGGGGCGTTATAGTTAGGAATTGGCATTCAAAAAACCTTAGAAATTCACTGAGAAAACCATAGGTTTCAGGGGTGTCATAGTTAGCTGGACATTTCCCTCGTACAAAACCCTAGAAATTCCCCTGTTATAGTTAGTTCAGCTAACTATAACTCGCGCGCCCGCAATGCACTGCTGATGACGTCACATATTACATCACTCAT
The DNA here is from genome assembly GCF_964204655.1 of Triturus cristatus. Lineage (NCBI taxonomy): Eukaryota > Metazoa > Chordata > Amphibia > Caudata > Salamandridae > Triturus > Triturus cristatus. The sequence continues at coordinate 405,411,777 of NC_140583.1, read as the reverse complement.
GACATGGTCAGTGACATCACTCATGACATCACTGCTGACATCTCAAATGACATCATCCAGTGACTGTGTGTTTCTGTAAAGTTTAAATATGTTTTATATATTTATAGTGAAAGGCCTGTGGAAGAATGAGTGGCTGTATAAGTGTGTGAATGGATGATTTTCTAAGTGCATAACTGACTCTATAAGTGAGTCATTAAATGTATCTTACTGCAGACTAGTGACTAAACTGTGTGAATGTCTGTATGTTTCTGTCTGTTGGTGTATAAGTGGCTGCATGGTTTTGTGAAAAGCTATATGAGTGTCTATATGGGTTATCGATTGGTTGTCTGAGTATCTGTATGGGTGCCTGAGTGTTTGTGTGGGTAGGCTGTGTGTGACTCTGTGCATAGATGTGTGAGTGGGTGATTCTATGGGTGCATGGTTTTAAGAGTGCATCTGTGATGAACTGTATGGTTGAGTGAGTGTATGTATGGGTGTGTTAGGGATTGAATGTATATCTCAGTGGTACATTTGTGACTAACATATGTGAAAGGCAGTATATATGCGTGTAAGAGTATATAAGTGGGTATATGTGAGAGTGTGTAATTGTGAGAGTGGCTGTATGGATGAGTGTGTGCTTGTATCAATGATTGTATAAGAGCGTAAGAATGTGGTACTATTTTTATGAGTAAGTGAACTTGAGTGTGTATAACTGCATAGGTGAGTAAATGGGAGTGTGATTAATTATTTGCATGACTGACTAGGTGTGACAGTACCTCTATGGATGATTGGTGGTGTGTGAGTGTCTATGTAGGTGTATAAATGCATATGATAGGTCCTCCTCTCAATCCCTCCTTAAGCTAAACCGTGTCAGGAAAGCCAGATGGGGCGGCAGAGCCTTTTGTTTTCATGCTGCCAGTCTCTGGAACAAACTTCCTGGTTTTCTGAAACTAGCAGACAATCCTCAAGTTTTCAGAAAAATGTTAAAAACACGGCTTTTTGATGTGATCCGGTGTTAAGATGGAACTGTTTCTCTCTACCCACCAGCGCCAAGACACTTCGGCATTCGTTCGCGCTTTACAAGTGGCTATCCTATCCTATCCTATAGTCTTGTACGGAGTGACTGTAAGTATAAGTGACTGTACATGTGAATGAGTGGAGGTGTATGTAGACCTAAGAGTTAATAAGTGGGTATTTAGTTATTGGTATTGGAGTATCTATGGTTTTGAGAATGGACGTCTGAAATTTTGAGTTCGTGTATCAACAGTTAAATTAGGGTGTGAGAAGATGCAGTAATTTATCACATGGATGATGTCATCAGTGATGTCATTTGAGATGTCATCAGTGATGTCATCAGTGATGTCACTGACCATGTCATGAGTGATGTAATATGTGACGTCATCAGCCGTGCATTGCGGGGGCGCGAGTTATAGTTAGCTGAACTAACTATAACAGGGGAATTTCTAGGGTTTTGTACGAGGAAAATGTCCAGCTAACTATAACAACCCTGAAACCTATGGTTTTTTCAGTGAATTTCTAAGGTTTTTTGAATGCCAATTCCTAACTTTAACGCCCCTGAAACCTTTGGTTTTTTCAGTGAATTTCAAAGGTTTTTTAAATGCCAATTCCTAACTATAACGCCCCTGATACCTATGTTTTTTTCAGTGAATTTCAAAGGTTTTTTAAATGCTAATTCCTATCTATAACTTATCTCTAAAGATATCATGAAAAGCATTCTTTTTTAAAAGTAGGGTTCACATTAGTTTTGTGGAAAAGCATCTTTGTGATTGGTTAAGAAAAAGCAGTTTCAACGTGGAGTACATATCATAGGATAAAATTTGCTCAGCTCAACCACACCTGCTACTTGCATTTGGAAGGCACTGTTCGAACTTGAAACAATCGTCGAATTTTAACCTGCACGTGTCATTAAATGTTCAAGAAAATGTTACAAAATATCGTAAAGTTTTAAAAAATTGATGAACTTTTAACCTGCACGTATTGTAGAATGTTCTAGAAAGTGTGTTGATAGAATACGTTGCACTTCTGACTTCTATGTGTTGTTGAATATTTAAAAAACGGTTCATATGGAAAATTAAAAAGAAACCAATAGAGAAGTTTTGAAACCTAAAAGAATCAAGGAACTATTCTAATTTATACATGTATTTATGTGTGCAGCAAGAAAATTATAGACACAACAGCACTAGGAAGAGGAAGAAGCAGAGAGTGGGGGGAGGTGGGGAGATGGGCAGAATGGCACACATGCACAATTAAGTACAACACACATATAGACTAACAATGGCCAAAATGAAACACACCAACATGGAGCACAAGTCACACAACCCGCCAACATCACACCACTGAACGAGCATAGAAGTGAAAACCACGCTGCATTCATACAGGATGTGTACAAAGGCCAGTCGTTGATGTTGTGGGATGTCTGCGACCGTGGTCATCATGGATGAAATGCACAGCACGTGGCACATGGGCGAGTTCACTGTCTGTTACGTTGCCAAACAGCTGCTCCTCCCTCACACGAGCTCCCACACTTATGTACGGTGCGCTGTTGTATCTCGTGCACTCGTACGGCACACCATTGTAATGCCTATTCGCGCATGTCCTGCTGCATTCCAACTTCACCATCACAGTGCCGTTTGGAGGTGGTGCATGCCACTTTACAACATCGACTGCTGCGGCCCTTGTGGCAGGCCACACCAGAACACAGAGACACACTTACCGCACTTTCTGTACACGGACATGTCCGAGACACCCCGTTCCCCTTGCCGAATAGGCACACCCCTGCGCTGACCTGTGTACCCCGGACCAACACACGCCGGTTGACCATGCAGCAGGATGCGTGCGTAGCTACATGTCCAGGCTCACTGCCAAAGCTGAGGTGACCGCACACTGTGATATTGCAGGGCTTGTGCCTATCATGCTAACACAATGACCACAGGGACACACTTGCTCAGCTGCGGGTTTGGGGAGCATTGGCGGTCCTGAAGTTGTTGCGATGAGTCTTGTGGCCCTCATGGGTATCCCTGTATCATGCTCATTGACTCTATGGCACCTGTGGGTGTTCTGGTGTGGCTCTTGACTGTGTTCCCTTTCATGGTGCAGGTAGTTGTCCTGCTTAACACCAGCAGAAAGCAGGTGTAAAATCCCTGGTGCTAACGTGTCTTATCGCCGGAATTTGTTTCGCATTGCAATTGCTGTGAAAGTTGTGATGTGATTTTTTTCGTGTGCAGCACAATATACGAACTGAGCAGTGTATCTCGTCAAGATCCAGCACCTGACGCACTATTCCCAATCAATATAGATACAATGAGATTTCTTAATAGATTTTGTGTGTACACTGTAAGTGCAGCCAATACCTCAGTGCAATTCAATACAGGATTTTAGTATTTAAAATAAATCGGAAAGGTGCACCTCGTGTCTTTTTGCACAGGAACGGCTACTCTCCATTTCATTATCAGCACTTTAACGGAAGTAAAGTTGAGATAAATCTAACACACTATTCAGAAGTTGGTGCAAACTGCAGATATCACCAGTATTCCAGCGATAAGTGCCCCAAAATTTAACACCATGGTGGATTCCATCAAATAACAGTAATAGGAATAAGAAAGAGTCACACAGCAGTTAAAATAACAACCAAAAACGTTATTAATTTTTTTTCAAACTTTATTTTTTATAATAATAAATATATAAACGATAAACTATTTTTAAACTTTATTTTATTATTAACATATATATGAACAATAAACTAATGAACAAAATGTAACAACAATAATACAAAACAACAAGGCGGAACACTCCTGTGGAAATCATGGATGTCGACGACAGACCTGGAAAATCAGAAAGATTGTTAAAAAAAAAAACAACATGGTATTCTCAACAAAATACCACAAGAAACAAATCACAGATTAACAAAATGTTATAAGTTTAACTTACAAAAACTGTAAATATTGCCGCTTTTAAATATTTACCGAATCTTAGGAAAATCTTTTGCAGAAGGCACCACGCCCACAACGTTTTTCTTCAGTGGTGAGGAAATTTTGAACTTTTCCCAAGGGGCAAACAAAGACCAATGCCACCTTCATCACTCGCAAGATTTGCCAAAGAGTTCTGTTACGAGGGGATCCTAACAAAAAATACTTGTGCGGCACAGCAAGTATGATGAAACACCTAAGGACCCTTCATCCAAACAATCTTGCACGAAAAGAGTGTAAACAGATGAGAAACACTCCTGTTCTGTATCTGTAAAAAAGAATCACAAATAAATGTATATTAATAACTTTCAAATTTATACTATTCCATTACTGTACAAACACATTTTATATAAAAACTGACTAAGAAACTATAGCCCTGAACCACAAGTGTGACGATCGTTAAAACACTACTACTTTGAAGCAGTTCATGCCCTAAAGCCTACCTCACTAAAAGACTACATGCTAACTGACTAAATGATTACAGTACTATAAGGAGACACACTGGGTGAGTGACAGGGTGTTTGCTAGAAGAGTATGAATACTAACGAGGGAATTGAAGATGTGAAACACAACTGTGTAGGTGATTAGAGGACTGCATCCATACTGCATAGGCATTTAAAGCAGTCCATGTGCTAAGGCCTGGCTCACTGCATCACTACTTGGGTACTGACTGAATGATTAGAGTACAGCAAGGAGAGTGCCTAGCTAAATTTATAAGTGTTAGGCTTTTCGCACAGGGAATGGATTAGTACTTGGTACTGAATGGGTCACTAGAGGAGTGCAAAGGCAGTCACAAGTACTGGACTGTATGGATACTGACTAGGAAATTGAAAGTGTGAAAGACAAGTGTCTAGGTGGTTAGAAGACTGCATGCATAGTGCATAGGGGTTTGAAGCAGTCCATGTGCTAAGGCCTGGCTCAGTGTATGAATACTTAGGTACTGACTGAATGATTAGAGTACTGCAAAGATAGTATCTTGGTGAATTTATAAGTGTTTGGGTTTTAGCACCGTGAATGGATTAGTACATGGTGCTGAATGGGTCACTAGAGGACTGCAAATGGAGTGACAGGGTATTTCCTGGAAGTGTATGGATACTGACTAGGGAATTGAAGGTGTGAAAGACAATTGTGTACGTGGTTAGAGGACTGCATGCATAGTGGATAAGGGTTTGAAGCAGTCCATATACTAAGGCCTGGGTCACTGGATGAGTACTTGGGTACTGATTGAATGATTAGAGTACAGCAAGGAGAGTGCCTGGGTGAATTTATTAGGGTTTGGTGAAGTGAATGGATTAGTACATGATGCTGAATGGGTCACTAGAGGAGTGCAAGGGGAGTGACAGGGTGTTTGCTGGAAGTGAACGGATACTGACTGGGGAATTGAAGGTGTGAAAGACAAGTGTGTAGATGGTTAGAGGACTGCATCCATAGTGGATAGGGGTTTGAAGAAGTCCATGTGCTAAGACCTGGCTCAGTGCATGAATACATAGGCAGTGACTGAATCATTAGAGTACTGGAAAGAGAGTGTCTTGGTGAATATATAAGTGTTTGGGTTTTAGCAAAGTGAATGGATTAGTACATGCTGTTGAATGGGTCTCTAGAGGACTGCAAAGGAAGTGACAGGATGTTTACTGGAAGTGTATGGATACTGACTAGGGAATTGAAGGTGTAAAAGACAAGTGTATAGTATGTTAGAACACTACATGCATACTGCATAGACATTTGAAGCAATCTATTTGGTACTTAGAAACTGACTAAATAATAAGACTACTTCTAGGACAGTGCTTAGGTAAAACTTTTAAATGTTCAGTTCTGCCACAGTGAACAGAATAGTACATGGTACTGCACCTTAGTGTCAAACCCGGAATCATTTTATCAATGCATAAGCAAAGACTAGCCTCTAATGCTACTAAAACTTGACAACATGAGAGGTTTTAAATTAGTTATCTGTCAGCAAATACACAATGTTACCAAATGCTTCTCTCACAGTGGTTCCCAAATGCACACAGACTCACAGTGTGATTCTAGACAATCAACACTATCCTAGGAGTTTACCAAAACTCATTCACTACAGTGCAAGTGGTAAGGGAACTCCACACAATCTACATATTTCACGACTGCAATTTACTGTCAATGCCTGACTCATTTAATGAAAGCATAAGCCATAACTGTCTTCTAATGCTACTAAAACTTGACAACATGAGAGGTTTTAAATTAGTTATCTGTCAGCAAATACACGATGTTACCAAATGCTTCTCTCAGAATCCTTACCCAAATGCACACAGACTCACCGTGTGATTTTAGACCAGCAACACTATCCTAGGAGTTTACCAAAACTCATTCACAAAACTCATTCACTAGTCTGGAAGTGTTAATGGTACTGCATACAATCTACATATTTAAGTATAGCACATCAGTGTCAAAGCATGACTCATTTAATCAACGCATAAGCAAAGACTGTATTCTAATGCTACTAAAACTTCACAACATGACAGGTTTTAAAACAGTTATCTGTATAGGTGAATACATGATGTCACCAAATGCTTCTCTCACACTGATCCCAAATACACACTAACTCACAGTGTGATTCTAGACAAGCACCACTATCCCTAGGAGTTTACCAAAAATCATTCACTACAGTGCAAGTGGTAAGGGAACTGCACACAATCTACATATTTCAGGACTGCACTTTTCTGTCAAAGCCTGACTCATTTAATCAAATCATAAGCCATAACTGTCTTCTAATGCTACTAAAACTTCACAACATGACAAGTTAAAACAGTTATCTGTCAGCAAATACACGATGTTACCAAAAGCTTCTCTCACAGTGGTACCCCAATGCACACAGACTCACTGTGTGATTCTAGACAAACAACACTATCCCTTGCACTATACCAAAACACATTTCTTCATCTAGAAGTAGTACTACATTTTACTATAGAAACATAACATAACTCATTTCACAAATTCATAAACAATGACTGGTTTCTAATTCTACCAAAATATAAAAACAGCACAGTTATCTGTCTACAAACACATGAAAAACACAAATGCTTATCACAGAATGGTTTCTACATGCACACACATTGTAGAGAAAAAAAGTACTCCCTACACTTTAGCAGGAGAAATACATTAGAATTAAGAAATTTTGATCCGCACTCAAATGCAAGACACCAGTCCATCCAATTTGTATATTTTTAAGTTGTTCTTTATTTTCATATTCTTTCTTCTAGTAGCCTTCCTAGTAGCCAACGCGTTTCGTCCTTTTAGAGGACTTCTTCAGGGCTACAACATAAACAATAACTGATATTAAAAACTTTTTCTATAAAAACTTTTTTTCTTTTTTTTCTTTTTTTATATACAATCAAGTTTATAATTATAATTGTAATAATTCAATACAATTTTATATTCCAAAAGGTTCATAAATCTAATCCACCAGGCACATAATGCTTCACACCAATAATAACAGAAGTACCATGTGTATCAGTATGGAAATAAGACAGTATGGGAAACTCATAGAGTACTGTCAGGCGATTAATAAAAAAACCGTACTGGAACAAAGCAGATTTAATTTTTTTCCACATTATAACCATATGCTCGTGCATCTTTCTTTTAGGAAAGAAGGGAAGTCCTATGTTTCATTTCCTTTATCTCTGACAAAACAGTCCCATACATGATTATATATTTTTTTGTTCGACATTTATATACAACACAAATAATCTTAATTATAGGATACATTCTCAGATTTATTATAACAGTTAGTTTTATCAATACCTCAGCCGATGATTTTCATATAAATATTTGATTGATTCTTATTTCGGTGGTTTCTACCTCGTTTTTCTCTCTACAAGAATACATATATTACAATGATTGCATAATATCATCAGTCATATTTCAAGTACCAATTATCTATCAGTGCACTAGTATGTTATAATCATATTTATATTCAGAGATCATCAAAAATCCCAAATTTCTTATTTATATTTTTTTATATTTTTTTTAAGAATATAAGTGAACAAAACATATCAATCACAACGTTTTTTATATAAAGTTGAGATATCTCTAAATTCAATCCATAATGTCATACCTTTAATAGTGTTCGGTGGTCTCTGATAATATGAAATCAGGTAGATAAATATCCTATGTATAGGAAGATATATCTTTTAATAGCTTTAGGTCATCGCTATTTCAGGCGTCTGATAAAAAGAGATAAAGAGAAAATTCTTTTGTATATGCTAAACAAACGCATATATATATATATATATATATATAAAAAAAGGAAATATATATGTGCATCCACATGCACGCATAGTGACAGGCTACATAAATCCGAGGCAGTATAAATATATGTAGCAAAGGAACAAACTGCCCTCATTAGCTCCAAATAATCGACAAGCGAGGCTATTCTGTAAACCATTATCATCCTTCTTTGAAGGAGCAACGTTCCAGGATAGAGCATCACTCTATCGTTATATTGCGTTGATGATATAGATTTAAATTTAATAATCAACGGACTTCTGCACGTTAGCAGATAAGAATTACAAACTGGTCAGACCAAACATAAAGACCTAAATGGTCCTCACACAAACTGGCCATTCTCACGCCAGTGTCCTAATGTTAACATCCAGGCAATCATGGAAGTAAACGCATACGCTAGTCGATAAGTTATATGGACCCGCCATCTTAAAAGGACCACCCATCTAAAGCTGAAAGATTCAGTTATGTACCAAGTCAAGAGTACAACACTATTGGGGCAAATATAGTAAATAAAAAAAGGTGTCAAGCACAAAAATCTAGATACCAAATAGCTATTCTTATTTCGACGTACCAATATCAACCTATAATATTCTTTAAAGGGAGGTGATCACATACGTGCGTAGATATATAATACAAAAAGTTCCCGCCATTATTTACCGTAAATGTGGTTTCAAAGGAGCTGTCACTCTGTCGTCATGCTGCACGAGCAAGACGAGTTCAACGGGCCACGGGCTTATGAAGCTAAACCTCAAGATTGGCGCATGCGCTATCAGGCACATATCGTGTAAAAGATATCCGCCATCTTGAAAAGGCTTTTTATTCAAACTATACTATACACAAGATGAGCTTGAATTAGAGATCCAGTCTCCATTCATATTTAGAATGTGCCACCAAACACACAACGATCTCTACATGAATCCGCCATTCTTATAGTAACGTGATATTGATGTCTACTATGTTCGGAGATATGCGTCCACCTAACGAGTCAGTTTCCATTGTGTGTTTCGCACATATCACCGATCATAAAGTGATGATCAAACAGTAAATATAAACCAATAATAAAAGGCAGAGTAGCCATTTAATTAAATGCCCATTCTTATGTCGAGGCCCAATTTTCACACAGAGAGTATATTACGCAACCCATGATACAAGTTCACTCCTTAGATATTTTTATAGTGATGTTCCATGGCAGTGTAACAGTATTTGAACGTTTATATATCACTTTGGGTTCCGTATATTTTCAAACCTCTTTGTAGTTGAACGTTTGTATATCACTTTGGGTTCCGTATATTTTCTCAAACCTCATCGTAAAGTCATAATTTGGAAGAATCCATCACAAGACGATAAATATCAAAATTAATATCATGTTGTAAATACATGGGACACAATTATTTGACAGATGTCTGTCTCTTACATCATGGAAGTTATTCTATCCACAATTGTGTCAAAAATGACACTAGTGCATGACAAACATTAAATAAGGACAGCGGCTTATATGTATTATTATGAAAAGTACTTGTCAACTTCAGCAATCTCATCACGACGCATCCCATTTCCAGAGTCTTGTTGGATGAGTAGTACAGTTACAAACCTACAAAAAGTAATGCATTTCTGAGTTTACATTCAGTCCCTGATGCATAGTCCTCAAAATGCAAATCCATCTTGCCTCTCTCTGTCTGAGGAAAAGTTGTCTATTCCCCCCTCTTTCACCTACAGCCACATGTTCTATTGCATGAAACCAGATGTTCTTATTCTCAGGATGATCTTTTTTTATGTGCATTGCAACTGAGTATCTTTCATCCATGTTTTTTATTGCCCGCACGTGCTCTTGTATCCTCACCTTCAGGCAACGTATGCTGCTGCTGCTCACATAGATCTTGCCACAAGCACAGCCTATAATGTAAATGGAATAAGTCGTATTACAGTTGATGAATGACATAATTTTATATTTCTTGCCTGTGTTGTGTGAAAATTCACTGGTTCTGTTTTTGCCTATTTTGCAAACTGAGCAATTGCCACACACATAAAAGCCATTTGGTTTAGTAGGTAACCACGTGCCCCAAGTCTTGTCTACATCCATTGTTTTTACATAACTAGGACAGAGCTTCTGTTTAATGGTGAAGCCTTTTCGATAAACGACCTTAGGTTTACAAGGCACAATATTTGAAAGACTTGTATCCATACTTAACATAGACCAGTTTTTCTTTAATACATTATAAATGTAATTACTATGTTGATTGTACTGTGTTATAAATAGTACATTCTTCTTTAGTTCCATGCCTTTCTTTTTATCATTCATTTTATGAACATTCCCTTTTAATGTTTGTTTTCTATCAAGTTTTTTGACTTTTCTCTCTGCCTTTTCTAGACATTCATGCTCACAGCCCCGAGCTGTGAAATTCGATTTGATGTTATTCACAGTATGTGCAAATTCAGTCTCTTCACTACAATTTCTTCGGGCTCGAACCATCTCACCATAAGGTATGGCATTGATGGTGTTCTGAGGATGAAAGCTCAAGGCATGGAGCACACTATTGCATGCCGTAGGTTTTTTAAAGACCTTACTTTCAATTTTTCCAAGTTTGATGTACAAACTAAGGTCAAGAAAGTCAATGCCCTGTTCACTATAGGCTATAGTAAGCTTAACATTAAATCTGTTATTATTGAGATAGGAATGGTATTCTCTAAGGCTTTCAGCACTTCCATTCCAAATCATCAGAATGTCGTCAATATAACGACCATAGAAGATGATTTTATCCAGCCAGTCATGGGCCCCTTTACCAAAGGTCTGCTCCACCTCATACAAACCCATGAGACATTCTCTGAGTCTTTGCTCTCTATTAAAGAGGTCAATACTATTCTTACATTGTTGACTTTGGAAGATAAGAAGTTGTCTGATGATATCAGAGTGACGGCAGATGACTTGAATATAGAGGAGGATCTTACTTTGGATAGTGGTTTGAGACCTACATCTAAATTCATTCCACCATCATACAATAATACAGCTATAGAAAGATTCTATAAAAATGTCACGAATGATATCCACTTATTGGAAGACAAGTTTCTAAACAACAAACTATATACCTGTCCCCCTAATCTCTCTAAAAAAGAGAAAGAGTTTTTGTCTGATCTCCGTAATGATGATAGTATTGTCATACGTGAGGCAGACAAAGGGGGTAATGTTGTTATTTTAAACAAAGATGATTACCTGGGTGAATTACTAAGGCAATTAAACAATGAGGTTTGCTATGAGAAATTGAGGGGCAACCCTATCCCTGAAATTGAAAACAGCATAAATATACACTTAAGGGAATGGCATGAGATATGCCTTTTGTCAGACAGGGAGTATGAGTATTTAAAAGTGAATAACTCAAGGTTTCCATGCATTTATTCACTCCCTTAAGTTCACAAGACTCTTATAAACCCCCCTGGGAGACCAATAATCTCCAGGAATGGTAGCCCAACGGAACATCTAGCAGAATATTTGGTTGGGTTTCTGCAACCACATGTGAAAAACCTACCATCCTATCTGAGAGACAGTGGTGATGTTTTAGACAAACTAGAGGATTTTAACTGGGACAGCGATGATCTGTTATTTGTCACCATGGATGTTGAAAGCCTTTACACCTGTATCCAGCTGAGAAATGGGCTGCAAGCTTTAAGATTTTTCCTGTACAGAAGAAGTGCTAGTCACTTAGATCACACCCAAATGCTGATAAAAATGGCAGAATTGATACTTACGAATAATGTCTTTCTGCATGATTGAACATGGTTTCTGCAGAAACAAGGTACAGCGATGGGCTCGAGGTTTGCTCCATCTTATGCAAACCTTTTCATGGGTTTGTATGAGGTGGAGCAGACCTTTGGTAAAGGGGCCCATGCCTGGCTGCATAAAATCATCTTCTATGGTCGTTATATTGACGACATTCTGATGATTTGGAATGAAAGTGCTGAAAGCCTTAGAGAATACCATGCCTATCTCAATAATAACAGATTTAATGTTAAGCTTACTATGCCTATAGTGAACACGAATTGACTTTCTTGACCTTAGTTTGTACATCAAACTTGGAAAAATTGAAAGTAAGGTCTTTAAAAAACCTACGGCATGCAATAGTGTGCTCCATGCCTTGAGCTTTCATCCTCAGAACACCATCAATGCCATACCTTATGGTGAGATGGTTCGAGCCCGAAGAAATTGTAGTGAAGAGACTGAATTTGCATATACTGTGAATAACATCAAATCGAATTTCACAGCTCGGGGCTATGAGCATGAATGTCTAGAAAAGGCAGAGAGAAAAGTCAAAAAACTTGATAGAAAACAAACATTAAAAGGGAATGTTCATAAAATGAATGATAAAAAGAAAGGCATGGAAGTAAAGAAGAATGTACTATTTATAACACAGTACAATCAACATACTAATTACATTTATAATGTATTAAAGAAAAACTCGTCTATGTTAAGTATGGATACAAGTCTTTCAAATATTGTGCCTTGTAAACCTAAGGTCGTTTATCGAAAAGGCTTCACCATTAAACAGAAGCTCTGTCCTAAACAGAAGCTCTGTCCTAGTTATGTAAAAACAATGGATGTAGACAAGACTTTGGTCACGTGGTTACCTAGTAAACCAAATGGCTTTTATGTGTGCGGCAATTGTTCAGTTTGCAAAATAGGCAAAAACAGAACCAGTGAATTCTCACACAACACAGGCAAGAAATATAAAATTATGTCATTCATCAACTGTAATACGACTTATTCCATTTACATTATAGGCTGTGCTTGTGGCAAGATCTATGTGGGCAGCAGCATACGTTGCCTGAAGGTGAGGATACAAGAGCACGTGCGGGCAATAAAAAACATGGATGAAAGATACTCAGTTGCAATGCACATAAAAAAAGATCATCCTGAGAATAAGAACATCTGGTTTCATGCAATAGAACATGTGGCTGTAGGTGAAAGAGGGGGGGAATAGAGAACTTTTCCTCAGACAGAGAGAGGCAAGATGGATATGCATTTTGAGGACTATGCATCAGGGACTGAATGTAAACTCAGAAATGCATAACTTTTTGTAGGTTTGTAACTGTACTACTCATCCAACAAGACTCTGGTAATGGGATGCGTCGTGATGAGATTGCTGAAGTTGACAAGTACTTTTCATAATAATACATATAAGCCGACAAGTACTTTTCATAATAATACATATAAGCCGCTGTCCTTATTTAATGTTTGTCATGCACTAGTGTCATTTTTTACACAATTGTGGATAGAATAACTTCCATGATGTAAGAGACAGACATCTGTCAAATAATTGTGTCCCATGTATTTACAACATGATATTAATTTTGATATTTATCGTCTTGTGATGGATTCTTCCAAATTATGACTTTACGATGAGGTTTGAGAAAATATACGGAACCCAAAGTGATATACAAACGTTCAACTACAATGAGGTTTGAAAATATACGGAACCCAAAGTGATATATAAACGTTCAAATACTGTTACACTGCCATGGAGCATCACTATAAAAATATCTAAGGAGTGAACTTGTATCATGGGTTGCGTAATATACTCTCTGTGTGAAAATTGGGCCTCGACATAAGAATGGGCATTTAATTAAATGGCTACTCTGCCTTTTATTATTGGTTTATATTTACTGTTTGATCATCACTTTATGATCGGTGATATGTGCGAAACACACAATTGAAACTGACTCGTAAGGTGGACGCATATCTCCGAGCATAGTAGAATGGCGGATTCATGTAGAGATCGTTGTGTGTTTGGTGGCACATTCTAAATATGAATGGAGACTGGATCTCCAATACAAGCTCATCTTGTGTATAGTATAGTTTGAATAAAAAGGCTTTTCAAGATGGCGGATATCTTTTACACGATATGTGCCTGATAGCGCATGCGCCAATCTTGAGGATTAGCTTCATAAGCCCGTGGCCCATTGAACTCGTCTTGCTCGTGCAACATGACGACAGAGTGACAGCTCCTTTGAAACCACATTGACGGTAAATAATGGCGGGAACTTTTTGTATTATATATCTACGCACGTATGTGATCACCTCCCTTTAAAGAATATTATAGGTTGATATTGGTACGTCGAAATAAGAATAGCTATTTGGTATCTAGATTTTTGTGCTTGACACCTTTTTTTATTTACAATATTTGCCCCAATAGTATTGTACTCTTGACTTGGTACATAACTGTATGGTGCAAGGATCAAAGAAGCAAGACCCCTTCACTTCCCAAAAGAGTGGAAGAAAACTTTCACTTAATACAATTGAATTAAGAAATTTTGATCCGCACTCAAATGCAAGACACAAGTCCATCCAATTTGTATATTTTTAAGTTGTTCTTTATTTTCATATTCTTTCTTCTAGTAGCCTTCCTAGTAGCCAACGCGTTTCGTCCTTTTAGAGGACTTCTTCAGGGCTACAACATAAACAATAACATATTAAAAACTTTTTCTATAAAAACTTTTTTCTTTTTTTTCTTTTTTTATATACAATCAAGTTTATAATTATAATTGTAATAATTCAATACAATTTTATATTCCAAAAGGTTCATGAATCTAATCCACCAGGCACATAATCCTTCACACCAATAATGACAGAAGTACCATGTGTATCAGTATGGAAATAAGACAGTATGGGAAACTCATAGAGTACTGTCAGGCGATTAATAAAAAAACTGTACTGGAACAAAGCAGATTTCATTTTTTTCCACATTAAAACCATATGCTCGTGCATCTTTCTTTTAGGAAAGAAGGGAAGTCCTATGTTTCATTTCCTTTATCTCTGACAACAAAACAGTCCCATACATGATTATATATTTTTTTGTTCGACATTTATATACAACACAAATAATCTTAATTACAGGATACATTCTCAGATTTATTATAACAGTTAGTTTTATCAATACCTCAGCCGATGATTTTCATATAAATATTTGATTGATTCTTATTTCGGTTGTTTCTACCTCGTTTTTCTCTCTACAAGAATACATATATTACAATGATTGCATAATATCATCAGTCATATTTCAAATACCAATTATCTATCAGTGCACTAGTATGTTATAATCATATTTATATTCAGAGATCATCAAAAATCCCACATTTCTTATTGTATTTTTTTATATTTTTTTTAAGAATATAAGTGTACAAAACATATCAATCACAACGTTTTTTAAATAAAGTTGAGATATCTCTAAATTCAATCCATAATGTCATACCTTTAATAGTGTTCGGTGGTCTCTGATAATATGAAATCAGGTAGATAAATATCCTATGTATAGGAAGATATATCTTTTAATCGCTTTAGGTCATCGCTATTTCAGGCGTCTGATAAAAAGAGATAAAGAGAAAATTCTTTTGTATATGCTAAACAAACGCATATATATATATATATATATATATATAAAAAAAGGAAATATATATGTGCATGCACACATAGTGACAGGCTACATAAATCCGAGGCAGTATAAATATATGTAGCAAAGGAACAAACTGCCCTCATTAGCTCCAAATAATCGACAAGCGAGGCTATTCTGTAAACCATTATCATCCTTCTTTGAAGGAGCAACGTTCCAGGATAGAGCATCACTCTATCGTTATATTGCGTTGATGATATAGATTTAAATTTAATAATCAACGGACTTCTGCACATGTTAGCAGATAAGAATTACAAACTGGTCAGACCAAACAAAGACCTAAATGGTCCTCGCTCAAACTGGCCGTTCTCACGCCAGTGTCCTAAAGTTAACATCCAGGCAATCATGGAAGTAAACGCATACGCTAGTCGATAAGTTATATGGACCCGCCATCTTAAAAGGACCACCCATCTAAAGCTGAAAGATTCATTTACTGATATTCCTGAGATAGGGATAAGTGCTGTATTTATATCATAGACCTCTTTAGGAGAAATACATTAGTCTGATTAAAATCAAAATAGTCTACATACATCCCCTCACAATTAAATAACTCATCTTTCAAGTTCTTTTGTAGATTAAGAAGTATATCAATCACTCACCATATTTTCTTTTACAGAATCTCTGCACTGTGCACCTCTCAGCAAAAACAAAGAATGGACAAGTTTCCCTTTCATTTTCCACACATATACATGTAAACCTCAAATCACAATCCTTCACACATAAACTCAAAAGCAAATACACATTTCTATTGGTTAAACATTTCAACCCTTTCCAACTGAAATACATTTCAACCCTTCCCCCAATCTGCCTTCTGCCTGTTACCATTGAAACAGGTCATGGAACACTGCACTGAGCTCACAGGTCACAAGTTCAGCACATAATGTTCCTACACAAGACAGGAAGTGTGCTTGACTTTTCAACATATCAGCTTATCATATATAATGTTCCTTACAATCTGTTTTTGTTAACCAATAAGAATCATACCTTTAAAAAACTGAAATATATACCCTACCTTTCAGTGTAGAAAGTAGTCATACATCCAATGATTTCTTGTCTTTTTTCAAAAAACATTGCCGTGGATCCGCGCACCCAACGCGTGAGAATCCGTGCACCCAACGTGTTAGGATGCGCGCATCGTGCGCGTATTTCGCATTTTTTTTTTTTTAAAGGGGGGGCTTAGGGGGTCTTTCTGGGAACCCCTAAGCACCTCTAGAGGGTCAGAGTATTTCCACTCTGCCCCCTTTATATGTTTTACACACTTATTCCCCTTGCTTCTTCAGCCTCGCTTCTACCGAGGCAAAAAATGGCCGCCAACAGTTCCTGGTTTCGAATGTAGAGAGACACTCGACAGCCAATTAGCATTCAGCGCGCGATCGGGAGGGTGCGCGCTCGTTTCGGGGAGGGTGCGCTTATGGTGCGGGTACGGTCCGCGGATCCTCCGCGGCCATAGATATCACTAACTTTTTTACCCTAATTTTCTCAGGAACTACTGAACGGATTCACACCATATATGCAAAAGGCACGAGTCCGAACTGAGGACTACCTTTTTGCCAAATTTGGTGTCATTCCGTTCAGCGGTTCGGGCTGTAGCTGCAACAACAGATCCTATGGGAAATTGCGTGTGGAAAACGCGTTTTGGTACCCCCCTTTTTTCTCGGCCCCCCGCTTGACGGATCACCGCAAAACTTTCAGGGTAGGAGCGGAGCTGGCCAAAAGTTTGGAAAATTTTGCGAGGATTCATCAACCGGCGCTAACGTTATTCCAAATAGAATGTTGCGGATTTCCTATGGAAAATAGGTCCTAACTATAACTATCTACTGCCGACCGCCAGTAGATAATATATATATGTATATCCATCCATCCATCCACGAAACAGAAGGGCCCACACAGGAAAGGTATGCTCAAATATTTAATGAAAGCTTGCTGCTGAGATAAACAAGGGGCACTGCTTCATCTTAAAGTACAGCCTGACGCGTTTCGTGCCGTAGCACTTCCTCAAAGGCATGACAGCTGCTGGCGTGCACATACGGTTTGCGAGGCACTCTTTATATCCCTTGTGACACCTGCTCAAGTGGGCGTTGCCGCTCGCACGGCATTTTGGTATCGGTAGTGCCCCAGTTTTACTACCGTGAGTTGTCGTGCATCACAGCAGACCTAAGATAAATTAAAATCCAAGTGGGTAGCTGTTAACACCTTCTTTTACGCAGCAGACACGTACCTACGTAATTACTAAGTGCAGCTCACTGCAGTTAGTGGCACTTTTCCGGCGTACACATGAATTTTTAAGATCGCCACTTCTGTTAGCGGGACTTAACAAAAATAAGATGCAAGGTGGGTGCTCCAATTGCAAAAACTGCTGCTAACCCCATTTCACGATATTTACAATGAAAATCTCGTATGGCAATATCCCCCCAAAACTGCCGCTAACTCCAGTTAGAGGCCGTTTTTTAAGACCAGAAAATAGCTGGTCTTAAAATTGGTGCAAACACTTCTGTCTACATATTAGATGTTTGTGTGCTGGACAGCGCTGCAAGGAAATTTGCTGTGTTGCCCTGCGCCAAAACAAAAGGACAGGGATGCGCCGCACCCTATCAATAAGATAGGGCACATTCCTGGGCCCCATTCATGAAAAGTGTTGTATCGCTGTAACAAAACAGTGTTGTGCCATTTTTCACTGCGCCCTCCTTGCGACACCATGGATGCGCCGTATTCAATGTACGGCGCTCCGTGTCGCAATCAATGACAGATACGTCTGGAATCCTGACGTATCTGCCAGCGCTAAAGTCAAGCATTGCTACAGTTGTGTTGCAGGCATGACGCAACTTCAGCAATGCAGGGGGCAGCCTATCCCTATGGCACTGTCACAAATACGCCTGCCATGAGGCAGGTGTAAGGATTTGACGCAGTGGTGTCCTAAAATTGACGCAGTGAAATCTGAGAGACTTCAATGTGCCAATTCTACAAGGCTTTGTTGCATGGGAATGCCCACTGTGCATACATCATACCTGACGCAGGTATATTGTGGCACAGGGCTTCACAAGGTCACGCATATGACTAGATGTGTCACTATGTAAATACGGCGCAACGTAGTGCAAGATTCATGCTGCAAGTACGTCAAGAAAATGACGCACCAGCGCCATTAAACTGCCGGAAGGGGCTCCGGATTAAGCCCCCCTGTCTTTTTCCCCTACGATGGCGCACAATGTCTGCCATGTGCCAAAGGAGGCACCCTTGCGCCATGTTTTTAGGGTGACTGTGTTGTGGAATTGATTGTTTTTGTGGCTCCAGCTCCACTCGAGATATCTGCAGATGCGTCTGGACTAGTGGATGGCGGTAGTGAACCAGTTGTGCTTCTTGGAGTGTTGTTTGCTGGGTCTTTTCTTGAGGGATGCCAGGGTGTCGGTGCAGTTGGAGGTCCATCGGTGGAGGTTGCGCGCTGCGGTGTTGGCATCTGTAAGTGTGGTGCTGAGGAAGTTGACGAGAAGTTCTTTGGTAGCCTTGATCTAGCTGCGACAGGGGGGGGCGATGATGGCGTTGGTGGAAGTTGGCCGTGGTGAAGGCGTGATGTATGCAATGATTATCGGTCTAGGCGAGTCCTGTGGTGTGACTGTAGTTGAAGTTCCCGCTGGCGGAGAAGACGGGCTCCAGCGTGTGTCCGGCTATGTGGGTTGGTGCAGTAACTAGCTGCTTGAGACCGATGTTGGTGAGGTTCCCCAGGAGGGAGGTGGTGTTCCGGTCACTGGGGATGTCCAGGTTTAACTTGAGGTCTCTCAGTAGGATATAGTAGGTGGATGGGAGAGCATGTGGTGCGATAAGGTCAACAATGGCATTGGGAAATGGGGGTTCTTGGCCCGGGGGCCTGTAGACGAGAGTGCCGTGGAGGGTGGTGTTGGGTAGGTCGGGATCAGGAAATAGAGGTGTTCCATGGTCGCCGTTTAGTCATTAGAGTGCGTGGTCAGTCAGTGTGCTTTTGTAAACGATGGCAATGCCTCCTCCTGGACGGTCGTGTTGGTCCTTGAGGGTGATTTTGCAGGGGGTTGGTCCAGGTTTCCGTAAAGAAGGCGTTGTCTGAAGAGGTGGCGTTGAGGAGGTCCCAGATTTCTGTGGCGTATTTGTGGAGGGACCACATGTTGAGGAGGATGCAGTTGAGCTAGTCGATTGCGCTGTTGGTCGGCTGGGCGGTATGAAGCGCTGGTGTGCTGATGTGGCAGGAGGACCGTTTGCAGTTTCAGCAGGCACAGGGTGCAAGGGTATTCTTTGGTGATGCTAGATGGCAGGCGGCGTGGCATCCAGGTTTGAGGGCGAGGAGGGTACTGGGGTTGTAGCGGGGGAGTGTCCGAGAGGCAGGGCCTCTGGTGCTGGGCGCGGTACAGGGGCGGACGGATGCAGTCGAGCTTGCCTTCGGCGCACCAGTGGCACGCCCGCTGGGCATGGCCGCACAGCATCTGCTATTAAGTAGTGCTTCAGGGGGGCTGGGCAGCTGGGAGGCGGGAAAGGACACCAAAGGGGATGCTGACACGATGGATCGCAGCGGCAACGAGGGAGAGAATAGGGAAAAGGGAACTGCAAAAAAGCAAAGGAAAAACAAAGCAAAGATAACAAAAAAACAAAGGTAGAAAAGCATAAAGATGAACAGGAACAGCAGAAAAGAGGGACAGGAGGGCAATCAAGCTGCAGAGCAGTGACACTCTACCACTGGACCACAGGTATGAGGCTCGGGCAGGAGCATGTGGGTGGAGGAGTGACTCGAACACCTGACCTCCGGGTCAGATGAACCAGCAGCTTCAGATGGGGACAGCAGCAGCAATAACCAGACAGCGCAGCTCTGTGGGAAGAGGAAGTCCACTAGGCGTTAGTACCCCATACACCCAAAAGCAGACAAACGGGTCAAGGAAAGGCAGCACAACCCGGTTGCCTCTTCCGATCTAACAGTGGTGACCAGATTCTGTGTTCCCCAGCAAGTGACGGCGGATCAAACTTTATACCCAAGGGCCTAGGCCAGAACCGGCCCCCATGCCCCTGGCAACCACTGCCACCAATGGCCGATCTCAGCGACTTGAACCAGTTAGTGCAGTCCCCCACCAGTCTTGTGCGATGCTCTCAGTGATGTAGGTCAGCCGCAGCGCAGGGATTGCTCAGGGCACGGTGTGCGTCACCCTCAGGCACTAGGCCTGGGCCCGACTCGCCCCCGGGCCGCCTCCGCTACGCGTTCCACCTTCTAACCTAGACATTAACACCGGGGTTCAATGCGCTGCACTCTCTCCAAATCTAAGACTCAGCCAGCAGCAGCCTCAGCCAGGTGAGATTTCACAAGCCTGGGTACAGCAGTCGCCGACAAGTCCGCTGGGGAACCTCCCGATGCAGGTGATGCAACAGGGCCACCATAGGTGTGAAGTTACAGCGCTTCTGCCACACAAGTTTGGCGCAGCTAAGGGGCATCACCCTCCACAGCGTCCAGCCAGCGCAACATCCTCCAGCCTGTGATACAGAGAGGCGTAGCTCACCATGGTAATCTCCTCCGTACACTTCGGTGTAGTGGGATGCAATGCAGACTTCCCTATGTTGGTGCGCAGGAGCACCTCTA
Organism: Triturus cristatus; assembly: GCF_964204655.1. Taxonomy (NCBI): domain Eukaryota; kingdom Metazoa; phylum Chordata; class Amphibia; order Caudata; family Salamandridae; genus Triturus; species Triturus cristatus. Next base: position 405,390,535 of record NC_140583.1, on the reverse strand, counting down.
CCGTTCACAGCTCCAAGGTGTGCCAGGCGGGGTTCTCACATGAATGAATGAATACACACTTATATAGCGCATGGCTACCATGGGCATCCCAGCGCTTTCTGTGACATCTTATCATTCACCACTGATCATGGAAAGGGAAAGGTCTTCAACTGCTTCCTGAACCTGAGATAGTCAAGTTTAAGACGAATAGGGTCTGGAAGCTGGTTCCAGACCTTAGCTGCGTTGTATGGGAACCGCCGGCCTCCCGTCCGCGACCGTTTAATCCTAGGGACTACAAGAAGTTGTTTATTATTGGATCTAAGGGTTCTATTGGTGCGATATAATTGCACCATAGGCTGGATAATTGGAGGGCCATAATACACATTGCCTTAAACCTGATTCTTTCCTAAACAGGAAGCCAATACAACCGGCTGAGTGCCATCTTAGCAGAACAACATTTCGGGACATTCATTAAAAGGCAAGCCGCACAATTCTGGACAGTCTGTAAGATCCTCGTCGTTCCTTGTGGCGCACCCAGGTAAACTGCATTGGCGTAATCCAGCCGGGATAGAATAAGAGCTTAGACCAACATACGCCTGGCTTCAAACGGAAGAAGATGAAGAATCTTCCTTATCATTCTAAGAAGGCCATAACAGTTAGACGCAACTTTACGTGCTTGCACTGTGAAATTAAGATTGCGATCAAACCATACGCCCAAACTCTTAATTTGTTTCTTTGGGACAGGAGGGGGGCCAAGACAGCTGGGCCACATAAGATCTAAGTTAACAGAGGACGCATGGCTCAGTATCATGATTTCTGTCTTGGCACCATTCAATTTAAGAAAAGACAAATTCATCCATTCCGAAACCTTCTCCTGGCAAGGGGTTAAACCCGATCCAGCTATGTATTGCCGACTAAGGGACACCACCAACTGGGTATCGTCAGCGTACATAACAGTGTGGATACCCCAGGGAGCTACCACCTCCGGTTTGTGTAAGATCCTCCTTTATTGAACGTGCAGTTATATAATCCGCACATATTCTCAGCAGTTCAGTTTCCCTACATATTGACAGCATACTGTTGGTGTGTCACTCTGAGCCATGTGGATATGTTATGTAATACATTGATTTGCATACCGACAGTAGACATACGTGTTAGTTCACAACATTCATCATTTCAACTGTATGGCATTTGTATACTATTTGTGTCCATGTCAATACACTTGCAACAGTTTTATGACCAAGTTCGACTTTCTATAGTGATAGGGAGACTTTACAAAGCAACCAGCTACTAGACTCGGTCCTATTCATCAGTAAGCCATGCTCAATATATAATGTTATACGCATCAGCTTCTGGATGGTAGATCATCAATTTCCCCACTAAATTTAGATGGTTCTCTTCGCTGTTTTTTTTTTTTTTACCACTCATTTGGTAGCATCCAGTCTCTAGGTGTGTATGGATGGTGCCCATGCTGCCTTTTTAACTTGGCCGATTCTGCACTTAACTAGCAACAGTGCTAAATCAACCAAAGTACATTCTGGTTTCCTTCACACGGAATGGTCAAATTAACCTATTAAGCATGCGTCTGGAGCAACCTCAAGGTGCACACAGTTGCTCCCTTAGTCGCTTTAACCACATCCACCATCTAAAGTGCTAGTACAAGCATTTTCATACCATGAATAAGAATTCAACGTCCACGACAGACCATCTAGGTTATGACCCTGCACTTGAGCCGTAAAACTTTACAACATCAAACTTCTCTGCATCCTTGTTTTTTGTAGGCACAGGGATAGACATGTCCTATTATCCACCCCCAAATGCCCTCCTATTCACCAACAACCAGCCCTCTCATTCACCACCCCCACCCGCCCTCTTGTTCATCCCCCCATCCACCGTCCCATTCATCACCACTGTCCCGATCACCACAGTTCCCTATCCGCAGCCACCCTTCTGTTCACCACCCCCACCCTCCCTCCACTTCACCAAATCCACTTCACCCCCACCCAGTTGCTAAAAGCAATAGCTCGCCCATAGGCGAGACATATTGTCTTTGCCAATGCTTGTTTAATCCTACACCTGTTTTTAAATTATGTTTTTTGCATGTTTTACATGTCAAATTTTTTCAAGACTCGGCACGTGCATGGAATATTTAAGTCAAGTCAGACTGTAGGCGTGGGTCTCCCTGTTAGTTTGTTGGCTCACCCACTTTTATGTAATTCACCCTTTCACAGTGGCTTCTCCATATGGGTTTTAATGCATATTATTGTGTTTAAAGCTCTTCAAGTAACGGATATGACCGCAGAATTATACACAAACACAGTCACATATTTGATGTAATGTGACAAAGTCCTACGAAAGAGGTTTGGTGGCATGCCCTCTGCCTGCATTAGATTAAGCAGTAATTTAACACATATTTTGGAAACGTGTATTAAAATTATACTTAATTACTCATCTGTATAGCCACCCCATCTAGAGAAGTTCCAGCTGGGTGATGGGGAAATGTTATTAATCAGAAATGAAAGACTTAACATAATTGCATCCAGCCTGACTACGGTTATACTTTTTTATATTTTTCCCCATGCCTGTGATACAACAGAGTACACACTGGATTCTGTTTTACCTATCAAACGATTCTTATAGTAGGATAAAAAAAAGTGTTATCATAATTTCTCCTATGTGGTATCGTTGTGAAGTACTAACACATATATGTATCTTTAGGCTATCGCCCACCACCATTCTCTGAAAAATTCTTCCTGGTTGTGATTGAAAAGAACCTTCGGAACCAGTCTGTTCTTAATATGTGGCACCTTCATCTTCAGTCCGTTCAAGCACGTGTTGGTGAGTGAACCAGCTTTTCAAGGAACCCAGAAACACCTAATTTGTTTTTAACTGCTTTTGAAATGGTTGTTTACAAAATGTGATTTTAGAGAAAGTTAACGTCATCACAAGTTTTGCATTGTATGTCTGCTCCACTGTATCAAACCGAGCATTCTGCTCCTCCACAAGGTTGAGCGCTTTTGTTCTTCAACCACCAAAAGGCCAATTTATTTTGATCAGGAACTGACCCTCCCAAAAACAATTGAGTGGTTTCCCACAGCTGTAATAAAATTTGTGAGGCAAACCAATCCATTGAAAAACTCCAAAGAGCCGTTCACTGATTTTGGAGGACAAACTAACCAACAAGTGGTCACTCTAGTACCCAAGGACTGTTGTTTTTAAATGAACAATTCCTTGTCATCGGATTCTTTCTGATATCCATAAATAGAAGACTACCTCTGCACAAGTGCTGAATCCCTGGAACACCATTTAGATAAAATAATTTTTATAGGTGCATAGCGTGCCCATAGGAGGCAACGTTTTCTACATTTTCTGCTTTTCATCCAACTTTTAAAAAACAATTTCAATTGGCCAAACTAATACTAACATGTATTTGGCTGAAAACACCACTGTGATAAAAATGGAGATTATTTTGACCACACTCACAGGTACCTCAGCACTGTATCCTTGAGAAGTTCAATGGCAGCCAGCCTTCCCTTCGTGGAGTGGAGGGCTAGTGTGGCATTTCATTATTCTGGCTGATTTAAAAACGATCCCTCAACACTGCTGTGTTTTTAAGGCTAATCCTGGACGAAAACCTTAATTTTTTTAATCTTTTTTCTGAAGTAAGTGCCTTTTTAGGTCTCGCCTACGCAGCGCACATGCGCTGCATAGGCAAAAAGACCTTTAGCAATCACTTCGGCTTTTTAGCCAAAAACGTGCACGCGTTCCATTGCCTTCAATGGCAACGCATGCACGTGTGGCGATTCATTTGCGGGAGCGAGCTTGACACCATATGTTTGTAATTAACTTGCAAACACATGGTGCCCAAGGCTCGCTCCCGCAAGGGAATTGCTGTGTGTTCTCTCGCCCTCCCCCCACCCCTCCCACTTGTGTAGACTGCTTCTCTCAGATGTTTGTCACTTCCTCTCTTTTACACATGTGCTCCTCAAACCCTCTCTACTTCCTTTAGACCCACACACAAAGTCGATAACTCCTCTTCCTCTCTTTGATATACACACCCTGTTTGCCTCACTCCTCATCTATCTGTTTCTCCTATGTTTCTCTTTCGCTCTCTCCCTTTGCCCCATCTTGTTTAGCTATGGCCGGTGAAGAAAACGTCCCTAATGACAGCATACATTTGAAGCCTCTCTTTCAAACACTAATGCATGTCTGTATAATAATGTGGCTGCCGCTCTCCAAAGGTACAGGGAACATTTGATGGGCAGGCCTGCTGGATCACATTTTGCAGCTGTACAATACCTCAATGGCGTTCTGCTGCATGACGGGACAGAGTGCTGCACTGAATTTCCACATTGGTCGACCTTGGAAACTCTTTATCAGAGCCCCAATAAATGATCATGCTATCTGCTGCATTTCAACAGCTAGTGCTAGATCTGAGATGTATTTCATGTTCGTCCTCAGAAAAAAAGTTTTTCTGTAAAAAATTATCACTGCTCTAACAAACATTTTCAAATCCAGTAGGTTTCGTCTAAGTGAAATCTATTGCCTTTGGCAACATTTCTTCTTTACATGTTGTACAGCAGTTGCGCTGTGGTGAAGCATGGCTTAAAAGTAAAAAAAAAAAAATGCTATGACGTAGTAAAATAGCGCTATAATTTTAGGGTGTTTTTTTTTTACTTTAAACCATGTTGCACAGAAGATAACCTGCTCTGCAACATGTAAACAAAAACATTGACTAACGCAATAGATTGTGCATAGGCGAAACATATTGGATTTGCCAATCATGTTTCTTTTGTCTTCAGCACTCCATGAGAATGCATATGTGTTCTTGCTCTGTTTCTCTCCTGTTTCCTTTCACATCATCCCCACCCCCCAGGCTCACTGTGCTGCTTCCCTTTGCCACACCATCTCATCCACTGTTTCACAGCCAGGTTTTTCTTTATAATTATTATTTGTCAGAGGGGAGGAGCCACTGCATACCTCAGTACGTTACTGAACGAAGCATAACACTGTTTCTTAACCATGGAAAACTGACAATACAATTTTTGAGGCAATTCAGAAACTGATTATTTATATAACTAGTATACTGGTATATAAATGTAGTGGGAGTAATGTACAAATTGTCATAATAATGAGTGTTAAACTGGAGCAATGGAAAACTGATATGGCAATGTGGAAAGTGACATGACTTTGAGGAAACTGGCATGGCTGTTTCCTGGGGGACATATGGATACTGACATGACAATGTTTGCTTTTCTAGGGCTTATCAGAGAGTTTGGTGGTCCATGCCTTATCCTCGAAAGGAAGCACTTTCCCTACAGCTCCTCAAGATAGGGAATCCAAGAAGCTGGATCATCTTGGGAAGAAGATGTTTTCTTCCTCCTGTTTAGGACTAGGGTCGGTGAACACCACATATCTCATGGGCCGTTACACACATTCGGTGTGGGACACTGTTGCGCACGTGCTGCCACAGTGCCCGGAGGAGGCCCGGACTGTGCTCGCCCACGTTGTTGCTGAGAGTCGAGCTGCCACAAAGTTCACCATCCGGTGTGGGCTGGATACCGCCGACTAGCTGGGTAGGACGATTTCCACATCGGTAGCCCTGAGGCTCTACACCTGGCTGAGAACCTCTGGCTTCTCTGGGGATGTCCAATCTACCCTTTTGGGCATGCCCTTTGATGTCGGCTGCATGTTTGGTGACAAGGCGGATAACGCGCTTGAACGCTTCAAGGACCCTAGGGCTAGGGCTACGGCCAGGTCCTTGGGCCTGGCATCAACTTCTCGCCCCATGCAGTCTGCCTTTCATGGCCAGGACGGATGAAGTCAGCCGCCGGTGCATGATGGATCACAAATGGCGTCTTCACTCGGAGCTGGTTCAAGGTCTCTTTCAGCATTGGGGAGAGCCTTGGTTAGATCTATTCGCCACTGAAGAGAAAGCCCAATGTCAGCAGTTCTGCATGTTGGAATTTCCAAGGCGGCGTTCGCTGGGCGACGCTATTCATCGCGAGTGAAATTGCGGACGTTTATACGCCTTTCCACCTATACCACTTCTGCCCAGAGTGCTGAAGAAGGTCAAGCGCGACCGGGCCCAAGTCATTCTTGTGGCTCCTGACTGGGTGCGAAGAGTCTGGTATCTTGAGCTATTGAACATGGCCATCGATCCTCCGATCAGACTGCCTCTTCGGGAGGATCTTCTGTCGCCGCATCAGGGGATGGTCCCCCACCCGAACCTGTCCAATCTCCTCCTTGCGTGGAGATTGAGCGGCGACAGTTGACAGCTTTCGACCTCCCTTCCGAAGTCTGTAATATCATCTTGGCAGCCAGGCGTCCCTCTACTAAAACAGTATAAGCCTGGCGATGGAACAAATTTGTGGCATGGTGCACAGCAAAGGCTCTGGATCCCCTTTCTGAGGTTCTCCTCTTCATACTGTCTTTGGGCTCTGCTCTGGGCACCCTTTAAGGCTATTTTTGGGCCATTTCGGCCTTTCTTCACCTTCCTGATCAGCCTTCTCTTTTCAAGTCCCCTATTGTAAATATGTTTCTGAAGGGCATTACTCACCTCTTTCCTCCTATTCCTTTCGTAATGGCCCAGTGAGATTTGAATATTTTCTTAACTTACTTTATGTGCGCTCCTTTCAAGCCACTACACTCTGTCCTCTGAGTCTTGACTTTAAAAAATGATTTTCTGGTTGCCATCACCTCTGCTTGCAGGGTGAGTGAGCTTCAGGTGCTATCTTCTAAACCTCCTTTCCTTGCTGTACATCCGGACAAGGCTGTTCTTTCAACTAGGCCTTCTTTGCTACTCAAGGTGGGTACCTATTTCCACATAGGACAGACCATCACTTTGCCCACCTTCTTCCCGCCACCGCATCCTTCCAAGAAGGAGGAAAGACTCCACTGTCTGGATCCAAAATTTGCGTTATCATTTTATCTGGATCGCACAAAACAATCCGGGTGGACGATCAACTCTTTGTTGGCTATATGGGCGCCAAGAAATGTCGAGCCGTGCAAAAACAGACCATTTCTTTATGTGTTGTCCTGTGAGTTAAGATCTGTTATTCCATGGCGAAAAAGGAGCCTCCGGGTGGACTGTGTACCCATTCCACCAGGGTGACTGCAGCCACTACTGCTTTGGGATGGAGTCCCCCTCAGTGACATCTGCCCGGCAGCCACGTGGGTATCACTGCACACTTTCACTAAACATTACTGCCTGGATTGTCAAGTCCGGAGAGACAGCTTTTTTGGCCAGTTCTCCAGGACTTTCTGGTGTCAACTTAGTTAGCATTTCCACCTCCGGGGTTGGTATTGCTGAGGTATCTACGGTAAGAAATTTATAACTAATGGTCTCTTTCAGATGAACAAGTTACTTACCTTCGGTAACAAAATATTATAAGAGACATATATTAGTTATAGATTCCTTACCGCCCCACCCATCCTCCCCGTTCTGCGAACTGACTTCTAGAGTAGCGGACTTCCTTTCAGGGCCCTAGTTTTGTGCACTAGTGGTCAGTGTCTTGCATGGCTCTGTGCTTCTGGCATGGAATATTCTGTAAAAAAAAACTGACTTCAGCACGCAGGGGTGGCATCTAAGTAGATACCGCAATGTCATCCCGGCGAACACAACGCCGATGACGGACGCAGAGTCGACCGACGCCACCTACCGACACGCAGGGGTACTGCTGAGAAAAACCCCTCTGGATCCGGTCTGACGCCTGGGGGTAATTCTAAGGTAAGGAATCTATAACTAATATATGTCTCTTACAGATACATAGTTACCAAAGGTAAGTAACTTGTTTATACAGACCCATGTAGTATGATTGGTTAACTGGCCACAAGCACGTGTTCCCGGGCCCTTTTATTTGCAGGGTCACATCACTCGTGACCTCTGTGGTGGATGGGTGTGGGATGAAAGTGTGTCCAGCCCTCGAGGGAGTGGCTGGCAATCTAAGTGCCTGCTGAGAGACTAGGACACTACATGCCTTCCAAACTTTATTAAAACAAAACATAGAGTCCCACCTAAGGAAATAAACTATGCACATAAGACACCACTCTTGTCTCTCAGTCTTGAGAGGCAGTCCGCAGGACAACTGTGGACATGTGCAGCTGGGAACACCTGGGCATCTCAGCACATGTCCATAATATAAACAGCTACTACTAGGCACGAACAATGTGTCGATGGAGCCTGGATTCTCTGGCAGCCTGTCTGTAGGATCAATGTCTATTTACACACTGTTACGGACCTTTGTGCTCTTGTGGTGATGCTCTTAGTGTTATACTACTCAAACATGGTGCATCAGGAGCATCTGTGGAGTCCCGCTAAAGAGTTCGCTTGAGTGCACCTGGGCACTATGATGACAAAACTGCCAGGACTGGGATGGCGTTGATGATGCTTAGGACGTTATCCTCCTAAGCCTCAGTGCCTCCCTGTACCTTGTCAGTGGAGACGCTTCCAGACCTCCTCTCGTGCCAGGATCCCTGGGTGAACGAATTTCCTTGAGGCACTTATGCGGGGCTGCCACAATCACGTGGGGACTGTGTAGGGCTGCTAGTGGGCTGCCTAGAGGCCAATGCAGGATCACTGACAGGATCCGATGACCCTGTTCTTGCAACCTCCAGCATAGGTGACTTAATGGTCGGTGTGCTTGCCAACAGAACACAAGGGCACATGGGCTATCGGATAGCCCATGGACACTTGGTCTCTAACTTCGATAGGGGTGCCTCGGTATCTTGGTGCCTTGGAGGTGCAAGGCTCCACCCTGTTGATGAGTTGCTCCTTGGTTGGATTGGGTGATGCACATTGCAATGCTGTTGTGGTTGCCATTAGACCTGGATGACAGATGGTGATGATTTGCCTGGAGTGAGTTCAACTTGAGGGACTTTGCAGCCACATAGTTCGGTGTCTTTGCTGAGGCTGTTCTTCACCCGTGGCATCTGTGGTCACAAGCATGGATGCTGTCTGACTTGGACTGCCGATGCTCGGGAATTAACGGTTGCACTGGGAAGCGTTGGGGCGAGACTCGGTTCACGCTTTCTGCTGCTTACATTTGGTTCTCCCATTGAGTTGTCTCCAGGGACGTAGCTCCGCCTTGGATGCTGTCTTGTGTCTGCGGGTGCGCTCTTGTCTTGTGGTTGTATGAGTCCTTGTTCTTCTCCCCTTTGGTGAGCTCACCAGCACACCTGTGTTCGTCCAGTTCTTCAGGGTGACTGTATTGTCACTCTTTTCTTCCTTCATGATTTGGCATCGTGCCACATTCTGTTCATGTTGCAGTGGTGGCAGCTTGCCACTTGGGGACGTGCGGCGCTCCTAATGCCTGTAATGGGCCGATGTACGACTCAGACCTAAGGCAGTAATGAGACCCTCCCTTTATTGTCACTGGCCCACTGCGGGGCTTCGCTGGTGCAGTGAAGATGTAGAGGCTTTCCCTCCTGCATTCGGGCCATGCAAGGCCTTTCCTCCTCTCTCATCTCTGGGGGAATGCTGGATACCTGGCAGACAACCAGGCTCTCTTGGTTCATGACGGTGTCTTGGAGGGTGCCCTCACTCTTTTCAAATGTGGTGATGATGGTCACTTCCCACCAGAGGGGTACAGTGCTCTTCTTCGCCTTTTAGGAGAAAGTCAGCCAGTTTGTCTTCTGTTCCCAGGTAGCTTGCAGGGGCAGCAAGAGACCACTAGGCGTCTGCAGTGCTGAGTGTGTTGCTGGATTAGTAGCTGGTCCTTGTGGTGCTCTACCAGTAGCTGTTTTGGCTGACTGAGGTGAGGTCACCGAACCATGAAGTCTCTTTGTTGATCAGAGCAGCAGGGCATCCTTGTACAAATCACTATTTTTCCGTTGGGGCCGTTTATTTGCAGACTGCTGTGCTCTAATGCAGTAGCTGGGTAGGCCCGTAGGTAGCACTGCAGCCAGTTTTCTTAATGATCTGCCTTGGTTCCCACAATTTTAGTTTTAGCTGGACACTTAGCCATGTCCTCAGGGGCTCTCTGTAGGGCACTAGCGGGGCTCGTACCATGCAGTGGCCGGTTATGCATGATATTAGTCTCTGCCTCCTCAAGACTATTTCTGATCAGATGCAGTAACACCAAATGAACACTAGGTGGCACTGCAACGTATTTGTCCATAGGCCCGGCAGTCTTTTCTCCAACTGCAGGCCTCAACAGTTGATGCAAAAGTAAGTGCTGAGTCCCTCGCTGCTGACGCTTCTTTCCAGGGCGCCTGCTCACAGCAACTAGGCGTCCGTTTACAAGTGGCTGCACAGGTATGGGAGCAAAGACATGTTCTCAGTGATGGTTCTGTTCTGTTTAGTGTTTTCTCATGTCGCCCTGGCGCATAGAGGTCCACACACGACTGTTTGGGGCTAGTCTCGCTACGCCCGTGTTAGCACTATAGTTGTCAGGGGGCCTCTACTTGAGCCGCGCCCTCATAGCTGCCAAGGTTTCAGCTCGCTTATGTGTGACATTTTCATAATTTCAGTGTAATAAGGAGTGACATTCAGCAACTATAACGCTTTCTCGTGCGCTAAAATCAAGAAGTGCCATTGAGGGAAACCTATAAATATCAGAAATTACACCCGTTTAAGCAACGAAAAACTCTAAGATTCTAAAACTGCTGATAAGCAACAGAAATGGAAGGGCTCTAAACAAGTGCCCTTGTAACCTTATCGTACTGTTAAACGTATCTTGTCAATGAAGACTGTTGTGGCACTGCCGTTATGTCACTAAACTTTCTGTGCTGTTGGGTAAAACACTGTAGCCAGCCGCAAGCTGAGCCCGCCCCGAACCTGCCAGAAGGACTGCGAGCTGCCAGTTAAGCTTTACACAGTCTGGAGGTGCTAAAGATTTCACCCCTAACTGTTTGTGTACCTTTCTTTTATAGATGTACTGCTATCATATCCGCAGGGCGCCTAGAGGTGACTGAGAAGCCACCCACTATGCTTTACTAAAACACAAACATAAAAGTTGTCTCAGCGCGCAGCTACAACAAATACTAGTACAAGCAGACCCACTAGGTCGAGAAGGAACAATATTATGAGCTTGTTTTTACTTATTGACCTCGAGAAGATGAAAAGCTATGCTGGCTCCATCGGTTTTCAATCATGTGATGCCCAGGTGAACTAGGATTCAAGCAGCAGATGCATTAACGCCAAAGTATCTCAGCATAAAAGACATAACTGGATAAACTGCTCGCACCTGACACGGGGCGGCTTCAGCTACCTGCAGCAATGGGTATTGCATGGAGAAAGACTGTCATTTTACATCATATGCTAATGAATATTTACAAAATAAAAACAACAACAAAATATTCTAACTCAAAATAACAGAAACAATAAATATATGTGCATTTAAAGAACACAGGAGTGAATGACTGGGCATCCTTCACACCGCTACCACACAAGAGGGTGCGAGCATTGTAGTGGTCTGCTCCTCATACTTTACCCATCAGAATGCTCACGCCATGATGTTCTGGCTGAGGGCATTCTGCTTTAGAATATAGAATGTCTGTTTGAAATAACGCCGTTTAGTTGCTTCTTGTTTGCTGTCTCTGCCGGCTGCTGCGCAGCACCTGATCTACAATAAAGCCTTTCTCTACCAACATATTTCTTTTGGGGTTATACCTGCTACGTTATTGTTGGCGACGATTCCCAGGTGACTGCAGTACCCACGACTAATCACCTCAGGTTTGTTCCTGCTGTCCAGCCTTCCGAGGTAGCGAAGAACTTTCCACAGAACGTCGACTCGATGGAGGACTGGTGAAGAGGGTCTCCCTTATGAGCAGGATTCCAAGGTACTGTGTTGGCGATTTTTTTATTTTTTATTTTTTTAAAGCGGCACCGGCAAAGCGAAGAACAGAACGTACGAAGTACTCGTGATGTATCCAGTGCAGTCTGCATGCTAGTTGTTACACATAACGTAGCGCCATTTTGGAAGTACTCTTTTGCTACGTCTTCTAAATGTCAACGTGGTGGCCATTTTAAATAGTGTGAAACGCATGACGTTTTGCGTGGCGGCCATTTTAGTGGTGGCGGATCTGAAGTCTGCATTTATCGTGTTTGTTAACACAAGGCAGTACGTAATAGCCATTTTGAATGTGGCACAAAGAAAACTTTATTGTTAATACAGGGTTCCGGTTACAAGGTCGCTAAGCGAAAAAGACGGAAAACACGAAGAGGAACATGCGGTTTGTCTTCTCTTAATTATTGAGGTGCTCTGCACATACAGCGAATACGCCGACACGCACGCCTGTCGTGTCAAAGTTAACGCATTTCAGGCACAGCTCTTTACGTCGGTGACACATGTGTGTCAATCAAGGTTGAACAGCTGATCATCCTGTTTACAAGCATAATTTGTGACATCGATGACGCGCACACCCTGCTTGTCAGTCAACTGTTGTTTCTACCATACACGTTGTCTGTGGATATGGTACCCGCGCAAACCAGGTATGTCAGTCAGCTGTTTCTCTACCATACACGTAGTCTGTGTATACGGTGACGTGCACACCAAGCGTGTCAACTAGGTATGCCTTCTATATTCTTATACTACGGCTGCACACATGTATGTTAACAGGTCTTGTAGCTTTTGTTAAGTTTGCATTTCAAGTTTACTGTTTAGGCGCAAGAAATAATATTTGTGCAATACTTTGTTTACAGTTTACCATTTTACTTACCACATATTATTGTGTTTCTTATTACTGCATATCTGTGTTGTGGTTTATTACAATGCAATCTGTATCTCCACCTTTTTTAGAACTTCCAGGCAATCTACCAATTTCATGGAGGAATTGGTACGATGCTTTTATTACCTATCTTGGCGCCATTGGCGCGTCACGCTACAGGGCTGAGAGGAAAAATTGTCTTCTCCTTCATTCTTTGGGCTTCGAAGGGAGATCTGTTTATAAGCATTTGCCTCCCTTAGCACGTGCCCAAGATGCAGAAGAGAGTGATGAATTTGTTGAGGCTGTTAAGAAATTAGAACTACGCTTTGATGTACAGCCAAGTCTGGTTGTTATTAGGCACACATTTTCAAATGTGAACAAAGGCATGGAGAGGACGTCGAAACATTTATCTCTGCTCTGAGGAAGTTGAGTGCAGACTGTCAGTTTGAAGCTTTCACTGAACAATTGATAAGAGACTAGTATATCTGTAAATGTTCAGACAAGAACATTCAGCAAAAGTTGATATCCATAAGCAATCCTTCCCTAGAAGAAACCATACGCACAGTGAAAAGTATTGAACTTTCAAAGGTTTCGGTCAAGGAATTGGATGAGAAGATCACAACAAATTTGACTGTGGTTAGGTCAAAGCACGTCAAGAACAGCATAGCACCATGTCCTGATAACAAATTTTTCAAGCAGACAAATATTTGTTACCGTTGTGGGAACCTTTCTCATTTCAAATCAGGACAACCTTGTCCCGCAAAAAATGTGGTTGAAAAGTGTGTGGAAATTTAAGGCATTTCGACAAAATTTGCGAAAGTGGGAAACGTGGTACCTCGTACATTCCTGATGGAAGGCAGGTTCCTTCGTCTTCCTCTGTGGCGAATGTGTCTGTGGAAAATGTGCTGGTGACAGTTACAGTAATATTTAGGATGACCTGAGAGATATTGTCTTTGGTGAGAGGCAGTTAACTGAAGGTGACATCTGAGTGAGTGGATCCATATGTGGATATTGACATCAGTGGCAAGAGTGTGTGTTTATGAGTTGACTCTGGGGCAAGGATAACGATGATAACCCAAGAATTATTTTGTGAGGTTTGGGGTTCTCGTTCTTTAAAACCACCGGATAGGTCTCCAGTTTCTTACGAAGGAAGGAGAATTGAGCTTGCTGGTTAATTTGAGGACATCCTGGAGTTCAGGGGTAGAAGGATACATGGCAAAGTGTATGTAGCGATCAAGGGCTTGTCCATCCTTGGATGGTTTCATCAGGGTTTGTTCAAAATGGTGCTCAGACCTGGTACAAAAGAACAGATATCCCTCCTTCGATCTGACGACTTCATTGATAATTTGACAGAACACTTTCCCTCTGTTTTTAGTGGGGAACTCGGTCAGATAAAAGGTTTTTCTCATGTCATCAGAGTTAAGGACGACACAATACCTGTCAAACACAGACTTAGGAATGTACCGTTGAGTGTTAGGAACCAGTTAGAACTGGAGCATAATGGTTTGTGTCAGAAGGGAATTATAAGAGCCGATCAAATCCTCTCTTTGGCTTTCTCTCTTGGTTGTCGCGAAGAAGAAAAATGGCAAACTTCGTGTTTGCGTTGACTTGCGCAGTCTCAATAAGAGTATTTGGGTGGACTCTCATCCTCTCCCAAAGATTTCTGACATGTTGTCAATGATCAGTGGCTCCAAGTGGTTCAGCAAGCTGGATTTAGCGTCCGCTTACCACAGGTGGTTTTGGATCTCTCTTCCAGGCACCTCACTGCTTTTGTATCCCCCATTGGTTCGTTCCAATACTGCCGCTTGCCCTTCGGGCAGGCCTCTGAGGCTGCAGTGTTTCAGAGGATTATGTCATCCATGCCTAAGGGTATAAACGGTGTTGTTGTTTTCCAAGATGATGTCTTGATTTATGGTGAATCTAGCGAATCTCATGATGAAACCTTGTATTGTGTGCTTGATGTCTTGCAGGAAAGCGGTGTTGTCTTAAAGAAGGAAAAATGTGGGACTGAAGATGGCGGCTTGGTAGGGAGCAATTCTGTGTCCCTCTGGCACTGCTACACACTAGCTTTGAATTAGCACCTCTCTCCCGCAGTCTGGCACAGCTTGTTGGGTCCGGTCTGCACCGAGGCTCGCCAGGCATTGGCAGAACGATTTCCAGTGGTCAGGCTCGCTGTAAAGTACAACTGCGACTGGGGTCTGCCGAGGTGCGGAGTTCGTGCGTCCTCGGCGGAGGTAGGCCCATGTGAGACGACGTCAGTGCGGCCTGGAGCCGGCGATCGGCTGAATGCGGGGGCACTGGCTGGACGAAAGCGGCGGCGTCTGTTCCCCTGTCGCCGAACCTGACTGCGAGCGACGCTGCTGGGGGTAGCGCCGGCGGACAGCAGCCATTATGTGATCGCCCACCTGGGAGACCCCGTATCGGCACAAGGAGCCAGCGCCTGTCGCGGCGGAGGTGAGGGGGACGCTGCGAGACAACCTACTGGGAGGCAACAGCAAAAGAGGATGTGTGTCCCCCGCGACGCCTTAGGCTGCGGCTATCCGGTGGTGCCTATCGGCCCAGAGTGAGTACTGATTGCCCCGGCCGGTTTGGCAGTCCGCCATCTTGCAAGGAGGCCCGGCACACGCGGTGGCGGTGCATTTAAGAGACCACGGACCTGGCAGGGTGGTGATCCTGGGATCTCACGCGGAGCGAGGCATTGGTGCTCAGAGCAGCGGGGGAACAGTGGCCTGAAATCGGTGGGGTATTGAGCCTCTTTAGTGTGAACTAGAGGTATTTACTGCACCTGCGAGGATACATTGCCCCTGACTGTGCCCTTGTGGGTGTCTCGACTTGGCGCAAGAGAGCCTGAATCCCGCTCCTGCCAATAGCTCTGTAGGCTGTGACAGGTAGCTGCCACCAAAACAGGAACACATTTGCTTGAGATACTAACTCATTGTTTGAAAGGCAGGACGTTGGTGCCTTTGTAGCTGAGGCCTCCTTTCGCCTGTGCCCTCCCTTTAACTGCTGTGTGGCGTTCCTGCTGGGGCATCGTTGCCTGTGGGCACGGCGGAGCTTGTGGAGCATGGCAGCGGACCGCAAAAAGGAGAAATCTCTAAATGAAATCCTCTACAGTAAACGAGGGAGCGCGGAGCCTAAATAATGGTGACGACCCTCCGGCTACTAAGGCAATCTGATAGAGACTACTAGCTGCAGATTCCTTCACGTAGAATTATCCCTAGGCGTGAGACTGGATCCGGAAACTTTTTTGCTATAGCATCCCTGCGCGCCGGGGGTGGGGCAACATCACGCGACTCCGCCCAGGCGTCGTCCACGTACGTGACATCAGCGAGGTCACACAAGACCCGCGTCGGCGCGCCCACGTCAGTTTTTTCCTTTTCCGTGTGCAACGCGGATCCGATCCTTGCTTCGGGCCTGTTAGGGCCCTTTTTCTTCCATTTCCTTTTGGTGGAACAGTGGGCGAATGCCTTCGGGCTTTAAGACTTGCACGTCTTGTGGGCATCTTATGTCGACGACGGACCCTCACCTCATTTGTATGTGGTATTTGGGGGAGGATCACGGCACCACAGATTGTACGGCGTGCCAACAGTTGAAGCCGAAGTCGCGGCGGGAGCGCCGGATGAAACTTCTCTCGGCGCGTCCCTCCAGGTCGACGTCCTCCCCTCAGTCTGCTTCGGCAGACTGCTTCAGATACGGTCGTGGTCGTCGTCCTCGCCCTGCTCCAATGTCACGTGAGTGTCGCAAGTTGTCCCTGGGGGCTGTTTTCCGGCCTACCGGGGGTGTGGACTCTCCGCGGGTGATGCGGCCCCACGTGTCGTCCTATCCACCGTTTCCTGGTGTTGGGGTGTCGAGAGTCCAAATGGAGACATACGCGGCGGCTTTGCAGGCCTCGCTGGCGTCTCCTCCTCCTTTCCCTCCTGGGGCATCGGCGGATCCCTCGCTCCGTGCAGGGACCTCTGCGGCGGCGCCGGTGGCTCCGGCCACGGCGCTGACTGGTTCGTATCCAGGCTTGGAGGATGTGGTACTGTTGGGGTGCGGCTCCTCTGGGGCACCTCCTTCAGGCCACGGCGTCTCTGCCTCGCCGCAAACTTCCGCAGGGGTCCCTGTGGTGTCGCGGGAGGTCGCTGGGGCTCGGGTTGCATCCCCGAGCCCCTCTCAGTCCTTTGACAAGGTGGTCCTGTCTAAGGCCGAGGTGACGTCGCTACGGCACCGGCAGCAGCTGGACCGTGTGGAGCCACAGGGGTCGATGGACCCTCCTTGTCCCGCTCCGGGTCGAGGCCAAGGGAAGACATCCTACCTCAAGCAGCGGACTCTACGGCTCTGCGCAGGGATCGTACCGCAGATTAGCCTTCGGACGCTCCTTCTTCTCCGGCGGCAGGCTGTATATTGGTGTCGCCCTCCCCGGAGACTGGTCGCCGTGTGGTGTCTTTTTCACCGGCGTCGAAGGGTGGCTCCACGCAATTTCTGAGGCAGAGGTGTTCGTCGGGAGAGCGGCAGGTACCTCAATCTTCGGCTCTTACTGACTTCCAGGTCTGGCCCTTGCCCGCCCCGCTTGGCCTCGGGGACGGCCGCCTTAGTTTGCAGCCGTCGCCCACGGAGGCGAACAAAGAGGTACAAAAGAGGGTGGTGATGGACGGAGCATCAGAACCAATCAGACACTCACACCCAGTCAACAGATCTGGGTTTGATCCATCACCGTTCTTTAGCCCACTCTGCCACCCCAGTTCAGACATGGCCATATGCAAATCAGTCTGACCCTGTGCCTCATGGGAACAGTCCAGCCCGAACTGCCAAGCCATGCCTTCCCTGGACCGGAAACAAGCTTCCTAGACCGGTTTCTGGCATTTCAGCCGTCTTCAGCCAGGCTTGCTTGAATCCAGTGGCAAAGTGACCCCCTTTTGTACCGCTTTGTTAGCCATAAGACACAACTAGGGACGGTCCTTTCTGTGGTTCATCACTTTCCGGCCGACCATCTATTGGAGGTCCTCCACCAGGGCTCTGGTGGGAGGGAAATCTTACTTCCCTTTGAAGGTTCGCTCCTTTCTTCCTTGACGGGGGCTTGGAGGCGTCCTGCCTCAGGGGACCCGGTGCCTTAGCAGCTTCTGCACCGGCACCTCCCGGCGCCGCGTGACCCGGCGTGTCTTTCTCTTCACCCCTCAGCCGCCAGTCCCCTTTTGCGGACTGCTTTTCCCTCCCTGCCACCACTGTTAACTCCGCCGTCCCGAGAGGCCCGCTGGCTGTACTCTTTGGCAAAAGACACACAATTGATGGACGGAATGCAGAAAAATCAAGACATTCACCCCCAGTCAAAAGATCTGGGTTAAATCCATCATTCTTTTGCTCACCATGCCACCCCAGTTTAGACCTGGCCATATGCAAATCAGTCTTGATACTGTGCCTCATGGGAACAGTCCAGCCCGAACTGCCAAGCCAGGTCCTCCCTGGACCAGAGACAGGCATCCTAGTACCGGTTTCGGGGTTTCACCCCTCTTCAGCCAGGAGGACCCAACATGTTCGTCTCGACCAGCGCGGCCCTGTGGGCCCTTCACACCTTGTGAGTGCTGGCTAGGGCCTCCTCCTGTTTGTGGGACTCTGCTGAGTCTCTGGGATCTGCAGCGTCCCAGGAGTCTGGTCTGGTGGACTTATGGCATCATGCATTGGATGGCCGGGAGCTTGCGGCGTTTATTCTCCGCTCCGCTATGGACATCTCGGAGGTGCTGCGCCGGGCCATGGCTTCCTCAGTCGCTCTCTGTCGCCATGCTTGGCTTCAGGATGGAGTATTCCCTGAGAATATTCGAGAGCGTCTCTTCGACCTTCCGTTTGATGGCAGCCTGTTGTTCCATGCCCCGGCCGACACCGCCAACCAAAGGCTCTTGGCAGGGTTCTGTCCTCCTCCTCCGTCTCCTCCTCAGTGACTTCTGAGTTGGGTTGATTCTGGGCCTTCTTAAGCTGGCTGTGCAGTGTGTTTTCTGGCCGTTTACGTCCTTCCTTGGGACTTTGGCATTGTTGGCTGCTGGACGGCCCTTTTGTTGATTGTGTGTGGTTCTGCCAGAGTTGTTGCGCAGGCTTGGCCCTAAGATTGGGCCTTCTGCTTTGCTTGGGCTGCTTGTCAAGCCTTCAGCGGGGGTGTTTTTTCCCCCGTGGCTCTTTTGTTTTTTCCTCTGCTGCAGAAGTTCTTCCAAAGAGGGTTCCCACATCTTGGGACTTAACGTACCCTATGTGGGGTAGTGGTAGATGTCATATAGCTTGCGCTCTGCTAGAGGGTTCTGTTCGCATTTGGGTGCCTGTTCTCCATGGCGTTTAGGTAGGTTGCTTTTGCTTCCTGAGGTCGTTTGCACGGCCACTCGTAGTGGTATGCCCGGGCATCTCCTCCTCTCCCTGCTCCTGTCCTGAGGTCTGGGATGATCATGTGTTCTCCCTTTCCAGGCGTCGCCTACTCGGCCTTCCTGGGGCCTCGGGCTGTTCTTCTTGCTTCTGGCTTTGACTGCCGGCGCTGTTCTGGCTGGCAGGCTGCTCTCCATCTGGAGTGGGTCCGCCTTCTTTCCCCTAGTTTCCTTGGACCCTCTAGGCTGCTGCTTCCTCTTCTTTTCTTCCGCTTTTCCTGTCTTGGCATTGGGCGGAAGCTATGTTGCCTTGTGGGGGAGTGGGGTGCTTCGGCCTCTGAGTCCTTGTCCTTGGTTCCTCTGCGGTGAGTGTACGAGCCTCTAACGCCTTCTTTCCCTCCTCCATCCCCTTGGGGTCGGTGGGGTCCTGCTTTTGGGGGTTCCCTTGGCCTGGCAGGGGCGAGGTTCTACCTGGTCCACAGATCTGGTCCCCTGTGGGGCCCTCTGTTCTGCATTGGCTGGTGGGGTCCTTTCGCAAACCCTCCTTCCCAGGGAGTATTGCTAGGGTATCTATTCTACGTGAAGGAATCTGCGGCTAGTAGTCTCTATCAGATGTACTAGTTACTTACCTTCGGTAGCGATGTATTTGGTAGAGATGATTCTTGCCGCAGATTCCTTCACGGCACGCCCTTCCTCCCCTATTCTGCGAGGACCCATGGGTTGGCCTTTGGTACTCGCCTCCCGGTGGGGGACTGTGTTTCCTGTGAATGCCTTCCTTGTTCTTGACGGGTGACTCTGTCTGGGGGCGGTTCATTCCTCCTTTGGTTCTTTGGAGGATGGGGTTTCAGTGCTCCGGTGCCCTGCTGCTCTGGCTACTCCAGGTTTGGGGGGGGATTGCTTCTATTCCTGTCCTCCTTCCCCCTCCCTTCCTTCCATTGCTATCCTCTGCTTAAGGGTCATCTGGCCCGGTCTTGCCCTTGTCCCTTGTGGGTGGTTACCCTCTAGGTTGGGGTGGTTTGGAAGTTGGTTGTCCCTTTCTGTCTTGGGACTGGTCCCATTCCTTACTCAGGATGGGGGGGGGGGGGGGGTTTACTACATGTACCATGACTTTTACGCATGTTCTTTGCCTCCGGGGCACAGGGATGGGAGATTGTCTATGTGTTGGAAGGGTGACTGCGCAGGTTTCTGCTTGTTCTTCTTTCCCTGCCCTTGGGTACTGCGGTGTTGGCACTACTCTAGTGGTGTTAGTCACCGGTTCTTTCCAATTTTTCTGCTCTTCGCACACTGTTCCCATGCTTCCACAGTTTATCTGGTGGTTCCGCGTTGTGATGCAGAAAAGGTCTCAGAAGACAACTGACGCGGGTGCGCCGGGGAGGGTCTTATGTGACCTCGCTGACTTCACGTACGCAGACGACGCCTGGGCGGAGTCGCGTGATGTCGCCCTGCCCCCGGCGCACAGGGATGATGTGGCAAAAAAGTTTCCGGATCCAGTCTGACGCCTGGGGATAATTCTACGTGAAGGAATCTGCGGCTAGAATCGTCTCTACCAGATACATCGTTACCGAAGGTAAGTAAGTCGTACATTAAACAGGATATCCAGGACCTCAAAGAACAGCTTGCCACGGATCTACGTGAAGCGTGGAGAGATGTTGACGGCATTGGGGAGCGTGTAGCCACCTCAGAGGAGCATGACGGCCGTGAAGAAGACCTTCATCACCTTCAGCAAGACATGCTGCGCCTGCGAGAACAACACCTTGACCTGCAGGCTCACCCCGAAGACCTCGAGAACCGGTCTCAGCGCAACAACGTGAGAATCCGGGGAGTGCTATGGAAAGAGGAGGGTGACGACCTGCGGAGCTATGTGGGGGCACTCTTTCACCAGGTGCTGGAGGAGCTGGACACTATGGACATTCGGATGGACCGTGTGCACAGAGTGGGCCTCCCGAGAGGCGCCAATTCTTCACCTCCAGACATCCTTGTGTGTATACATGACTTCCAGCTGAAAGAGCGTATCGTACGAAAGGCGAGAGACACGCAGCCCCTACACTTCAGAGGTCACTCCCCGGCTATCTTCCAAGACTTAGCTGCCGCCACGCTTATCAAGCGACGCGAATTTAAGGCGTTGAGGACGCATCTCAGAGAGCAGGGCATCCCCTATGCGTAGGATCTTCCCTTCCGCATCATCTTTATGCATAACGGAAAACTCCTTCAGATTCGCTCCCTGACCGAGACCACCGAGATTCTTGGGTTGGGTTCCACTGCATCGCCGCCAGAGGAACATTCGGGGGTGCCGGACCGTAGACGCACAATGGGATGGCAGAGAGTAGAAAGGCGAGTCTGCAGTGAGGAAGCCTGATCAAGACACGCTGGACAAAGAACGAGGAGCTGTCTTCACATCGCTGTCGCAAGTAACGCAACGACTGGACATTCCGTGAGGTACTTTGTCACAGGACATCTTGCCGGGTGTTGGGGGGACCGAAGGGCTGTCCTGATCTGATGTTGACGGCCTCTCTGCTGGCGGTTAGGCATGACATTAGCCCCCTTTGGGCTGATTAGCTGCCTCATGCCATGTCCCTTTTGGACTACCTTTGTCTGATGGACACTTGTCAGTTTTTTTTGTACATTTTTTGGATTGCAGCATTGTTTTTTTCCACAGGGGGGGGGCTTGTTTGGGTTATTCTTTTGGGGACTCCGCGCCAGCCAACCTCTCTGGGTTGTAGTAGGGATGTGATAGATGCCTCTTGATTCCAAGTTTGGGTATTTCTGAGACTCTACTTTGCCTTCAGCCAGAGTCACATATTTGGGATGGGTAAGGATCTTAAAATTGTTAGCTTCAATGTTAGGGGTTTGATTTAACCCGTTGAAGAGGGGAGCTGTGTTGTCTCTCTTGGATAGTGTCGAGGGTGACATATGTCTCTAACAGGAGACCCATCTCTTTTCTAAAGATACTGTACGGATGCGTGATCGCCGCTTTCCCCAACAGTTTTGGTCTACTGGACCATCTAAGCAGAATGGGGTAGCTATTTTGTTTGGGGCCCGTTTCTCAGGCAAGGTTCTTGCACCTGTTGCGGAAATAAAGGGTCGCTTACTAGCTATTAGAGTACTTTGGGGGGGACATTCACCTTACTGTAGCGTCACACTATGCTCCGAACACACAGCAGGAGTCTTTCCTCCTCTCAGCTCTTGAGGAAGTCCTTACCTCTCCAGATGCAGCGCTCTTGGTGGGGGGGACTTGAATCTTGTCATTGACTCAACATATGATAGAACTGGGCAGCGCACACACCAAGGAGGGGCACTCTTCGCTAGGGGTACGGACTGGCTAAGGGACAATGGGTTAATTGATGCATGGCACGCTCACCACCCGGGAAAACGGGACTACACATATTACTATGCAACGCACAAAACCTATGCGCGACTGGACCATTTCCTTTCATCGGCCTTCCTATTTCCTCACCTCCACACTACTACGATCGAACCTCGCTCTCTCTCAGATCACCCTCTTATCGCTATCCACATCCCAGCGCAGCATTCGCGAGACTTTCCCTCTAGTTGGCGCCTTAGTGAATCTCGCCTTCATTCGGAGGAGACTCTGCAGCGCCTCAAGCAGGTAATAAAGGATTATCTGGTGCTTACCGATGTGGGCTCGGCATCTCTATCTTCTGTCTGGGAAGCACTAAAATTAGTTGTCAGAGGGGAATTCAAATCCATCGCGGCGGCCCATAATAAGCTCCATAAAGAGAAGCGTGGGGAGTTGGAAAAAGAGTTCCTAGAGCTTAAGTCCATTCATAAACACACAGCAGCTCCACGGGTCTGGAGGGAACTGGAAAAGTGCCGTCGTATGCTCAGGGCCCTAGATCTGGATCGGGCAGAATATGCACTTTTAAGACTCCGTCATAAGTTCTTCCTTAGTATCGACAAATGCGGCAGGATGTTGGCGCATAGGCTGAGAATGCAAACGCAGACCTCGTGCATACACGTATTTTTGCCCGTAGTAGTCATTGGTATGGCACTGTGAACTTTTGCTTCCTTGTTACTCATTTTTTCAACCCTTTCTTTCCCCCTTTCTTCCCCACATTGTATATGCCTCCTTAGTTGTATGTCTTTCAGACAATTATTTCAGTTTGTCCTGATGATGATCCCATTATGTGTCTAGAAGGGATCGAAACGTCGTCGACTTTTTAAACCGTATATACAAACGTATTCATATCTAATTTGTAACGTTTTTTTGGTAGTCCATTACGCTTGTTGAACCACGAATATTTACCAACAAGCCTTGTTGTTTTGCCTGATTGTCTGTTCTTTTATACCTAATGTTCCATGTAGGATACAGGACTGTGTCCCACTTTATTCATGTGTCGCTGAGAATTTCTGAACATATTTATTGATTAAATCTCACTGTCCGGATGGACAGTGACTATATAGAAGAGATTGCATTCTGTATTCATTTCTATTAATACTGAGCCTTATCAAGGACCATCGTTTCTGTAAAAAATCACTACCCAAGGTCCTTGTTTTATGGGTACCCTTGTCTTTGTATAAATTTGTTAAGCGCAATCGCAAGGACCAATTTTTCTGTAAAACATTCCGTTCCTTTTATGGCACTCTATATTCCGAACAGGTCCCTCCGGCACTAGACCCGAGTGAATATTTAACCAGCTGTGGGATCACGCCCCTCCCTGCGGCTTCGGCCAAAAGGCTTGAGAGGGCTTTTGGAATCGAGGAGGTGATCTCGACCATTTCTAAGCTGAAGACTGTGAAGTCCCCGGGACCCGATGGCTTTTCGGCTTCCTTTTATAAGGCCTTCTGTGCACCCTACTCAACTCTTTTCTGGAGGTGGGTAGGGTGACACCCTCCAAGTCGGAAGTGGCGATTTCGGTCATTCCGAAGCCTGGTAAGGACGATCTGGAGTGTGGTTCTTACAGACCCATCTCTCTTCATGACACCGACGCGAAGATTTTTGCTGGTATATTGGCGGCTCGCCTTAATCCCCTCATGCCCGACCTGATAGAGCCTGACCAATCTGGCTTTATCTCTTCTCGACAGGGGGGGCGATAATATTCAACAACTCCTCCACCTCCATGATAGTACCAAACGATCGCAGCGGCAGGCCTTGTTGTTGGCAATCGATGCCGAGAAGGCGTTTGATAGAGTGGGATGGGCCTACCTCTTTGAAACCTTGAGTCGCTTCGCGTTTGGTGAGAATTGTATTAATTGGATTTGTTGCATATATCACGCTCCCACGGCCTTTGTGCGAGTCAATGGCACCAGGTCCCACTCACTTCCAATTGCGAGGGGGACCCGACAGGGGTGTCCCTTATCCCCACTTTTATTCGCGCTCTATATGGAGCCTTTGGCTCGGCGGATTCGGGCAAACAATGGTATCATAGGGATGAAATTCAGCGCAGATATTCATAAAGTTAGCCTTTACGCAGATGATGTGATTCTCTCTCTTACGAAACCGCAAATCACCCTACCGGCACTGTTTGAGGAGCTCGCTTCATTTGGCAATATATCAGGCTTTAAGGTCAATCTGGCCAAGTCGGTTATCTTAAATCTAGGGACTCCCCCCGATGATGTGGGGGCGCTGCAGCTACAGTTTCCGTTTCAGTGGACGCACCAGGACATACTATATCTTGGCATCCGGCTGGCTCCTACCATTGCTTGCACGGTTACTCTTAATTAAAAGAGGCTTCTAGAACAGACGACCACGTCGCTGGACGCTTGGTCTCGCTTGCGCCTCGCATGGTTTGGACGGATAGCAGCGTTGAAAATGACCATCCTTCCGCGCATTTTTATATTTTCCAGATGCATCCTCTATCTCCCCCACCACAGGTGATCAAGCAATTGCAGGTTCTCATTAATAAGTTCATATGCAGCGGGAAGAAGTCGCGTCTTTCACTTGCCCAGATGGCAGGTTCGAAAGCACAGGGTGGAGTGGGCTTGCCTTTGATTAGGGGGAACTATCAGGCAACCAGCCTCCGCTGCATTGTGGAGTGGAATAGGTCTATGTCCAGCAAGCAATGGAACTTTATGAATCAGTCGGTTGCTGGGTGTAATATTTGGAGGGAACTGTGGTTGCCCCGCAAACACAGGGCTTGGGGCCTTTATTCTTCGCCGGTCTCGGTCCCGACACTTCGGACCTGGGATCAAATGGCACTTAAGAGGGGCTGGACCTCTTTCCCTTCGCCAATGACGCCCATTGTCGATAACCCTGACTTCCCTCCGGGACAAGGCTCGGCGATATTTCAAAGCTGGCGAGAAGCTGGTTGTAAAAGAGTCGGATCCCTATTTGACGCGGACAGGCTGGTCCTGTTTGCTCAGCTTCGCCTTTTACCCACTGATGAATTCCACCATCGACAGCTGTCCCACTGTATTACAATGCCCTCTAACTATCCCCACATGTCCAGGCCTCTCACTACCTTTGAAAGATGGTTGGTCCGTAAAACTGATGACCGCCGCCTTATCTCTGAATTGTATACTACGATGATGTCAGACCCGACCCCAAGATGCACAAAGGAGCAAGTACGCTGGGAGACAGATTTGGGTAGGCCATTGTCATTCATGGAATGGGAACACATCTTATACCGCACTCACCATACAGCGCACAATACAGCAGGGCGGAATCCGCTTTTAACTTTTTTCCTACTGGTATTACACACCTGCCCGCATCCAGAGTTGGGATAAGAGTAAGACAGACCTCTGTTGGAGGGGATGTGGGATATTGGGTACGTTAGCACACTTGCTGTGGCATTGCCCGAAATTGCAGCGCAACTGGTCTGAGGTTCTCGGTAACATAGATGCGGTTTTTGGCATCTCACTACCCAGAGCACCAGCACTCCTTCGCCTTTTTCATCCGAAAGTTTTTCCCTTAAAGTCCTTACGGGGGAGGCAGACAGCTCTTGCGTTATTGCCAGCTAGGCAGGTTATACTGGCGATGTGGGGTTCAACCTCAGAACCTGAAATGTTGTCCTGAATACATCGATTGTTGCACCTGTTAGCAATGGAACGTTTGTCTATGAGAGGGACGGACGCAGGTAATGTCTTTGTTAAACTCTGGGCGCCCTTTTTAGACTTGCTGACGAGAGACATGAGCGAAGTTACTTGCTCCAAATATCTACAAATTCTTCAATTAATACCATTGGACCAGGAGTCAAAGGCCCGGTCTTAGGCTGCACATCCGGTTTAGCAACTCTTGTGATTCTGCCTACAATCTGTATTTCAGTAAGGAGGCAATGGTTGGTGCGGAGAGGGTGGGTAGGGAGGGATTTTTTTTTATCTTTCATCTGTACTGTTTTCAGGTGATGTTTTTCCTTAGGTTTGAAAATCCGTAAGGTGATTCAGAAACCGCCAAGCTCAATACGCGGCCTGCCTCCAGGTTGTTGGCTTTACACGCTGTGTCATTTTCTATATGATCGCTCTGCCGGCGTGACGATGTAGGCAGGAAAGCTGTGTCAACTAACTATGTCTTCCGATAATAAAAATGATTGATTGATAAAGAAGGAAAAATGTGTGTTTAAGGTGCAGAAGGTGAAATACTTGGGGCATGTTCTATCGGAGCATGGTGTTGACAGTCCGGCTCCCAAGGACAAGGTCGATCTCAAGTCTTTTGTTGGACTCTGTGAGTTTTACTCACGGTTTGTACCAGACTATGCTGGGAGAGTTCAACCTTTGACCAACATGCTCAAAAAGAACATTTCATTTGTTTGGGATGATCGTTATCAGGAGGTTTTTGAATGGATCAAAGCTCAATTGGTGTGTCCCAAGATTCTCAAACCCTTTGACCCCCAACGCAATGTGCACCATCACCGTTGATGCAAGTGGCCTCGGCCTGGGAGCCATTCCTACCCAGAGTATCAATGGTTGTGAGCACACATTGGGTTATGCCTCCAAGGTGTTACGGGGTCCTGAATTGAATTTTGCTGTGATTGAGAGAGAGCTTTTGGTGTGTAGGTGGGCTGTCAGGAAGTTCAATCCCTACATTTGGGGCAGACCTTTCCAACTAAATCCCCTTGTTTCAATCCTCACGGGGGATAGGTTCAAAGAACATACCCCAAGAATTGCCCGCTTGTCCACCAAGCTACTACAGTATGATTTTGAAGTATCGTACATTCCTGGAAACAAGAATGTAAGGGCTGATTATTTTTCTAGGTTCCCAGTAGAAGAAAATGGTGAAGTTGATGATGATCAGGATGACTGTTTTGTTGCGAGTTTGGTCTTGAATGACATGTGTGCCGTGAGTGAAAAAGAATGGAGAGATGAACTCTTAAAATATGTCTTGCTCTGCCAAGTTGTCAACTGTGTCAAGGATGGTTGGCCTAGAGAAAAAAATGTGCCATACACTCTACAGAATTTTGTCAAAGTCTCTTTGGCGTTTTCTGTGGAAGATGGTTTGATGGTGCGGGGTGACAGGTTGGTTCCCCCAGATGTGCTTAGAACAAGGTTGGTCAAGGGTGCACATGAAGGGCACTTGGGCAAAACATTCACTAAAAGAAGGTTGCGTGAATATTTTTGGTGGCCTCAAATGGACAAGGACATTGACGTGTTTGTGGGTGAATGTGTGGAATGTTCCAGTGATGAGAAATGTTTTAATCTCAGAACTCCTCCCCTACAACCTATTGAGTTACCCGCTAGGCCTTGGGAGAAGATTGGATTGACCTGGTTGGTTCTTTCAATGTACTTCCGGTTTCTTCAAGGTTTGCAATTGTTGCCATTGATTACTAGTCTAAATGGCCGGGGGTGTGTTTCATTAGTGATCCCAACTCAAAGAATGTGATTGGCTTTCTTAACCCCTTCGCTGCTAGGCCTCCCCACCCCCCCATGCTAAGCCTTTTTTGGGTTATTTGGGGTAGTGCGCGCTTAGGCCCCTGTAACTTTTTGACCACATAAGGTATCCACGCCAAATTTGCGTCGTTTTCTTCCAACATCATGGGGATTCTAAAGGTACCCAGGGTTTGTGGATTCCCCTGGAGGGGTCCCAGAAATTCGCCAAAATACAGCAAAAATGGGAAAAACGGGCTGCAAATGAAAGCGTCTGGGTTTTTCTCTGCAAATGGTATCAAAAAAGGGTTTGTGGGGCTGAAATCACAATTTTCACAGCTTTTAGGGAATGACCGACTTTTGTCAGATAACCAACATTTTTTACACAGTTTGGGCATTTTTCTGGGACATAGCCTGTTTTTGCTATTTTTTGTGCTTTCAACCTCCTTCCAGTTAATGGTAGAAATGGGTCTGAAAGCAATAATGGATCCTGGAAAGCTATACATATTTGAAAAGTAGACAACATTCTGAATTCAGCAAGGGGTCATTTGTGTAGATCCATCAAGGTTTCTTTATAGAAATTAACAGTTAAATATAGTAAAAAATGAAAATTAGTTGAAAAAAAAATAGCCTTTTGTGTCCACGTTTTTAAATGTAACTTCTTCTAATTATGACAGCTCTTTGAAAGCAATATACCGTTACATCCGCTGGACCTTCCTGGTTGTGGCGATATATAGGACTTGAAGGTTCACCAAGAACCCGACGAACCCAGAGTCAAAAACTGAGCAGCTATTTGCAATGGTTTTTTATTATGTTACGGGTAAATAGCAATTATTGTGGGAAAATGTAAACATGGAAAAATCGGTATGAAAGACACCTATGTATTTCTGAAATGGGAACAAATTATAGAGTTTAGAAACAGTACATATTTGCACATTTTCGAAATTGGGAATACTCATACTAGCATGAGAATTATCGGTCATTTTTCAAAATGACTTTTTTACACAAAGTCTTTCATTTGGAAGGCGGAAATGCATCAAAAATCAATAGATAATAACAGTTGCTTTACAAATCTGAATTACCCCAAGTCTCCCAATAAAAATGGTACCTCACTTGTGTGGGTAAGCATAGTGCCCACGACAGGAAATGGCTCAAACCCCAACGTGAACACACCACATTTTCACAATGAAAATTTACCCTTTTTTTGCGAAGTGTCTAGCTGTAGTCTTTTAACACTAGCTCTGCCGGCACCTAGTGAAATGTTGCAAACCTATACATTTTTGGAAACTAGACACCCAGGGAAATCCAGGATGGGGTGACTTGACTGCCTCCCACCAGGGTCTGTTACCCAGAATCCCTTGCCAACCTAAAAAATTGTCAAAAAAACACATTTTCCCCACATTTCTGTGGTGGAGAGATCCGGAATCTGCGTGGATCCACAAATTTAAACCCACCCTGCGTTCCCCAAAGTCTTACGAGAAAAAACGGTACCTCACTTGTGCGGGTCGGCCTAGTGCCCGCGACAGGAAACGGTGCAAAACGCAACGTGGTCACACCTGAATTTCGCAGTGAAAAATGACCCTTTTTTGTCAAAGTGCCTAGCTCTAGTTTTTGAACCCTAGCTCTGCGGGCACCTTGGGAAATGTAGGAATGTGGAATCTGACTAATGGTTGCCCCCAACTTTTTGCCTGGTATTTGAGTGGTTTTGACTGCTATCCAGGACCCCAGCCTATCTGCTTTCTCCCTAAAACTAATGTGAAGTACCCTAGGTACAAACCAATTGGATGCTGAGGATGCCCTGACAGTCCCTTGTAGATGGTACCCTAGGTACCCAGGGCCTGGGTCCCTCAGTAGGCCTACCAGGGCTGCAGCACTTATTGTGCCACCCTGGGACAGCCATACAAACTGACACCACCAGACCACTACTGTAGTCTGGGTAAGGTGGTGCTAGCACCCCTTACAGGGATATAGGTACCCTATATTCCACCCCATTACAACACATGTACTCTCATAGGTCACCCCTATAGCAGGCCTTGCTAATCCTACAGGGCAGGGTGCTGAGATATGTGTGAGGGGGGACCCCTACCTGAGTAGGGCCTCTCTGCAACCCTCGTAAAATCATTGCTGGGTTGTTTGTAGTGTAGCCATACCATATACTCTTAACCGCATTATAAGTCTATCGCGATAGCGTGATAACTTGAGAATGGCTACACAGAACCATATTGTGTTTGGTGTCAAACATGTAGGAATCCTACCCCCAGTCCAGCCATGGGCATGAGAGCACGATTCCCCCCTGCTAGAAGGGCGATATGGGAAAAGCGGCAGAATTCGGACACCAATTTAAAAGTGCACAGGTGATTGTGCTACCAAGGCATTGGAAGGTTGGTTAAATGGCAGTAAAGTAAATGATTACCAAGGATTGTATAATCTCATTATGAGGGAGCAGATTCTTAATAATTGTCAGAACCAACTCTTACACCAGCACCTGGTGGACTCTGATCTGACCTCTCCCCAAGAATTGGGAAAGAATGCAGACAAATGGGTCAGAACCAGGATCAGGCCCAAGAACCAAGGTGGTGACCAGAAGAAAGATTCTACCAAGCCCAAAGAGAAAGGTGGGGATAATAAAACAGAAAAGTCCTCTGAAGGGCCCCAAAAACCCAGTGCTGGGGGTGGGTCCCAAAATCCTTCCTCTTCTAACAAGAAACCATATTGCCATGTGTGTAAGCAACCTGGCCACTGGAAAACTGACTCCAGCTGTCCAAAGAATGGCAATAAAGAAAATGTTCCTCCCATTGCAGCTCCAACACCTCCTGTTACTACTAGTAGTAATCCCCCAGGTGGTGGGAGTGCACCCAAAAATTTACTTGGGCTTTCTTGGGGAACTCAGGTGGACTCTGGCCTAACCAGGTCCCCTGCACAAGCAACTCTAGTCTGTGATGGTGGCATGGGGTTTGCCAACTTTACCATGGATCCCAATATCTTGGGCAGGTACAGACAAGAGCCCATAAACAATGGTCAGAAGGCTGTGGCCTACAAGGACACAGGGGCCAGTGTCACCATGGTGACCAAGAGGCTAGTACCCCTAGAACAGCTTTTACCTGGGTTTAGCTACCAGGTGACCAACATAGATGGAATTAGGACAGACCATCCCATGGCAGTGGTAAATCTCAGCTGGGGAGGGGTCACTGGCCCAAAGAGAGTGGCAGTGTTCCCAACCTTGCCTGTAGATTGTCTACTGGGGAATGATCTGGAAATCTCAGCCTGGGCTGAGGTAGACCACAAGGCCCACTTGAAAATGGTAGGCATCCCTGAGAGAGTGGATGAGATCTTAAAGGCCTCACCTCCACCCCAGGAGAAAGTAAAAAGAGTGAAGCCTGAAACTATGGATCACTCCACCCAAACAGAGAGCATAGGGGGAGAGGAACAGTCCTCCCCCCACCAGACTAAAGGTAAGGGTCAAGTTTCTCAGGGAACTGATCCTGCCCCTTGTGAAGTAACTGCCCCAGAAGTGGACAGGCCTGGCCTCGCCACCTCTCTGATGGCAGGGGATCCTTCCAAGGTGGTACCCAGTCTGGAGCAGGTATCCTGCCCCTCTCTACCCTGCCTCAGTCAGCCCAGGGCTGCAGAGGTCAGGGAGGTCAGTGGACCCTTAATGGGCCCCTGCCCAGAGGAACCCCCTCATCAGCAGATTAGGGACACCCAGCAGAATAGTTTTAGCCAGGTGAATATCCCTCTACAAACTGAGGGATCCCCCTCACCCCTAGGTATAGGTACCCCTCACATGGATGTTGTTGGGCACAGGGAAACCTGGGGCATAGTTGCCCCAAACCTTCCAGTGCCCTCCACTATTCCAACCAAAGGGATCCAACCCCCAGCTGTAGGCAGCCAGAGGTTGACCCTTAGGGCCAGATATGACACAGTCATGGGCAGAAAGGCCTCCATGGTGACCAGTGACCTGAGGAGGTTGAGACCATCCCAAATAGGTCCTCACTTCCAGACTCAGACACCCCACCAGCCCACCTCTGTACCAAAAACCAATACAGGTAATTCCCCTAGACTTTGGAGAAACTCTAGAACCCCTTGGGGTAGGAATTCCCAAGTGGACCATGAGACAGGGAGCAACAATGCTAGTGCAGGTTCTTCCTTATATGGCCACTCAGGAAATAAAGGCTTATCTAGACAAGGTTAGCCTTATCTCCTTTCGTTTGGGGGGGGGGGTTATGTAGGAAGGTGGAATCTGACTAATGGTTGCACCCAACTTTTTGCCTGGTATTTGAGTGGTTTTTGACTAGTCTGGCTGGGATCCTGCTATCCAGGACCCCAGCCTATCTGCTTTCTCCCTAAAACTAATGTGAAGTACCCTAGGTACAAACCAATTGGATGCTGAGGATGCCCTGACAGTCCCTTGTAGATGGTACCCTAGGTACCCAGGGCATGGGTTCCTCAGTAGGCCTACCAGGGCTGCAGCACTTATTGTGCCACCCTGGGACAGCCATACAAACTGACACCACCAGACCACTACTGTAGTCTGGGTAAGGTGGTGCTAGCACCCCTTACAGGGATATAGGTACCCTATATCCCACCCCATTACAACACATGTACTCTCATAGGTCACCCCTATAGCAGGCCTTGCTAATCCTACAGGGCAGGGTGCTGAGATATGTGTGAGGGGGGACCCCTTCTCAGCCAGCTGGACAATAGGGCTCCTGTGGCAGGGAGGTGCTAGCATCTCCCCAGACAGGATATGTGGATTGGAACAGGGTGGGTGCACCAAATGTCCTTTCAGAGTTGCACGTAGGCAGCTGCAGTGCCTTCATTCTGCATACACCGCTTGGAGCCGGTTCAGGGGCATCCTGCCCCTCGCCCAGGCGGGAAACACACAAAGGGGAGAGGGTGTAGCCACCCTTTCCCGCCTCACCACTCATTGGTGGACACTACTCTGGACACTCCTCTAATCTTGGTGATAAAGGTGAATAACGTGGCCCCAGAGCCTCAGATTAATCTTGAACTTTACAGTCTTGACCTTCGACTTGCTGCTGCCCAGCTGATGGAAGAAATCTCCCTTGGGATAAAGGAGTTACCCCCTGCTTGGCAGGCACCTGAAACACTGCAAGTGACCCGGTTGGAACTTCGCTGCTCTCACGAACTTCGTCGACTTTCAGCACCCTTGAGGTGGGATTCCTAAGCATCCCAGAGGCCAGTGAGTGTGCACAGCAAACCTGAGGACCGCGTGGGTGCCGAGATTCCCAATACCCCAGGACACCGGCCACCTCTTGCGTAGCACACGACCCTGACCAGTGGGGAAGTTGTGCTTTGGCCCATTATTGAGCCAACCACCAAGCAGCATCCGTGCCAGAGATCAGCGCCCCAGCCCCTTCCGGTGGCCCTCGGGCTCCCTTTTACGCACTCCATTTTGCTGCCTTCCGCGGTCCCTTGTCTCTCGACTTGTGGGCCCAAGCGGAGGACAATCTCGACAACTAAGAGTTCCCCTGGTTGCTCCAGGCCTGCTCTAGAGTCTCTCCAAAGGAGACCTCTCACAGACCTTGTGGGTCTGCACCAGTAGCTGATTTGTTCATCTTGCGTGGGTTGCGGTTGTCAAGGCTTAGTGGATCCAATCCGGACACTAACACCGCAGCGACCCTCATCCGACGTGGGACAGTCGCCCTCCAGAAGCTGGCCTTCCTTGAAGCCTCCCGGAGCCCGTGGCTGCAGATCCAAGCTACACATCTTTCCACTTGAAGCACCCGACATTGAAGGGCTCTTTGCTTTGAGCTCCCTGGTCACTGTGCCGTGACCCAGACTCTGTCCCCTCTGCTTTCAGGTTCTTCTCTTCAACTTCTACAACTTCAATCTTCACGGCATCATCGACGCTTTTGGCTAGCAGCACTTTTGAACATTTTCCCATTGAAAATCAGCCCGCGACCCGACATCGAAAACGACCTATGCACCCGGCTTCCCTGGGGCCGGTAACAGTGGTACCTCGGTACTCTCGTGGTAGTGGGCTCCTCAAAAGCTTAAGTCTAAAGTTTTAACTTTGTACTCCTGCTAGAAGTGACTTTAATCTGTGTAAATCAAACCGCGACACTCGCCATAGGCTTTAATAGAGATCCCGATAGCTATTTCCACTGCACGCGCCTCCCGTGGGTCCTCTTCCTCATAACCTGGGGTGAAGAATTGTCGTGGTTCTTATACCACTTTTTTGATATATGGTTTGGTCCCCCCCTGGGGCCCTGTGATGCCTGTGCTATTTATTGTGTTTATAAATGCTTGTTTGAATTGAAACTTTGCCACTAGCCTCATAAAGAGACAGTGGGATTCTGTCTAGAATAAATACATATATTTTATATATATATACCTGTGTGGGCTACTCTTTCATTTGGTTATTTAAGAGGTTATTATGGTAAAACAATAATCTTAACACTCCTTCAAGACTTAGCCTGAAGGCTGCTCTCCACAGCTACCACTAGGATAGCTTTCTTTAAAGGTTGTCTTAAACCTATCATCAATAAGAGTCGAATTGGACTGGTGCAAGGTGTCCCTATAACTAGCAGACAGCATATGTCAGGCCAACTTCTCACAGGAAACCTAGCAAACCTATACATTTTTGAAAACTAGACACCTAGGGGAATCCAGGATGGGGAGACTTGACTGCCTCCCACCAGGGTCTGTTACCCAGAATCCCTTGCAAACCTAAATAATTGTAAAAAAAAAACAAATTTTCCCCACATTTCTGTGGTGGAAAGTTCCGGAATCTGTGTGGATCCACAAATTTCCACCCACCCCACGTTCCCCAAAGTCTTACGAGAAAAACGGTACCTAACTTGTGCAGGTCGGCCTAGTGCCCACAACCGGAAACGGCGCAAAACGCAACGTGGTCACTCCTCAATTTCGCAGTGAAAAATCACCCTTTTTTGGCAAAGTGCCTAGCTGTAGTTTTTTAACCCTAGCTCCGCGGGCATCTAGGGAAACCTACCAAACCCATACATTTTTGAAAACTAGACACCAGGGGTCTTCCAGGGAGGTATGGCTTGCGTGGATCCCCCAATGTTTCCTTTCCCAGAATCCCCTGCAAACCTCAATTTTAGCTGAAAAAATCACGTTTTTCACACATTATTGTGTGGGAAAGTTGTGGCATCACCGGGCTCACACAAATTTACCACCACCCAGTGTTCCCCCAGGTGCCCCGGTAAAAATGGTGCCTCACTTGTGTGGGAGGCCCAAGTACCCGCGACAGGCAAGGGCTCAAAACGTTGTGAGGCAACATCAAAATTGCCTATCGCAAAACCACCTGGTTTTGCAAGGGGGGTCACCTGGGTTTTTGGCCTGGTGCTCGGCGGCCATCTAGGGAAACCTACCAAACCCATACATTTTTGAAAACTAGATACCAGGGGTCTTCCAGGGAGGTATGGCTTGCGTGGATCCCCCAATGTTTCCTTACTCAGAATCCCCTGCAAACCTCAATTTTGGCTGAAAAAATCACTTTTTTCACACATGTTTGTGTGGGAAAGTTGTGGCATCACCGGGCTCACACAAATTTACCACCACCCAGCGTTCCCCCGGGTCTCCAGGTAAGAATGGTGCCTCACTTGTGTGGGAGGCCCAAGTACCCGTGACAGGCAAGGGCCCAAAACGTAGTGGATAAAATAACTTTTTGGAATTCACAAGAGAGACATCACCATGAACTCCCATCGGTTTACGACAATATCTACAGTTGGTGGGTTATTCTTACATGGAAAGTACACCTTGGCAGAGAAACTAAAAAGACAAAGATTCCTGCACAGCCATCTATTCCTCAAACACACACACATACTGGTTGGATTTGGCATGAGGGCGAGTCATGGTGCAGTATATTACATTTTATTAACTAGAGATTTCACAAAAATGAAATGCTGTCAATAATTAAATGGACAAAAACCCGAACCAATGACTCGGCAAGGCACCAACCGCTTTACAGGCCATTCACACACCTTTCATACGTGATACACACAAGACCATTCACACCACCAGGCACAAAAACAACACATTACAAAATTCACAAAAAGGGACAAGGTACACCCTGCTTTAGGTCATCTAATCCTCAAGCACACACACATACTGGTTGGATTTGGCACGAGGGTGATGCCATCAAGGGACTAGTAGACCAATATGAAGACATTGATGGCTTCCTTAGCAAGCCCATCAAAAAAGTTAAACCCAAGAACTTCCTCATCTCATCCAGATTTGTGGGAGTCCAACGGGTAGCTCTAGAGTGGGGCTTAAGGCTGGCACTGTTGTCCCTCAAAAACTATTCGGCATACAAATTAGTCTGCTCAACAATCTCTGCCAAAAATACATCATCCATAAACAACTGAAAAAAATGTATTGGCAAAAAGTTTTCAGTATTCACTCTACACCCTGGAACACCAGTGAAGTCTGGCAATGCTGGCTGCAACATCCCTGGAGCAACCCAGACGTCAGCACTTTCAACAGGAAGCCATGCAGCCCCAGGCAGCAGTCCAGATGCCTCTTGCCGCACTATACCAACGGGAAGCCTTGCAGCCCCAGATCCCTCTTGCCGCACTACACCAACGGGAAGCCTTGCATTGCCAGGCTGCAGCCCAGATGCCTCTTGGCACACTACACCAACGGGAAGCCTTGCAGCCACAGGCTGTAGCCCAGATGCCTCTTGCCGCACACTGGCACTTCATACGCACTAAGAGTAGCTTCATTCGCACTGAGAGTAGCTTCATCATCCGATGATGCCATGTGGAGAGAAAACTCACTGCCTGAATCTTCCCCTCCCACCTCTGCCTCAGAATCGGAGTCAGTCTCTGGACCATGGTTAGAGGAAGACTCAAAAAGCATACCAACAACCTGCTGAGCAGTAATCCTGCGGCTAGCCATTATCCTTACTAAGAAAGGAAATTGCACAAACAAGTCAACAACAACCAACACTGTGCAAAATAAGTAAGTAAAAAAATGCGTGCCTTTTCCACAAAGATCAATATACTCAAAAACTATACGATTCACTTGCAAGAGACCGCTACACTCACCAACACCTACTCTGCAGAGAGACAGCAAAAACGATATCCCACTAGAAAGAGAAAAAAAAACAAAACCAATTACTCACAAAAAAAAACAATACACATTGAGCACAAATGCAAAAGTTTTTGACACTCAAAAACAGAAGCTAAACATACTGCAATTCTTACATCATTCATGCAGAGAAATGAAAAAGATTTACATTGTACAAAAAAAAGTCTCTTACCAAACACAAGCAACTACACAAGCAGCAGAACCAAAAGTAACAAAACTGCAACCTGGAACAGTCTAAAGAGCAAAAGCTTTCAACTAAACAAAAAGGGAGAAAAAAAGCAT
This sequence comes from Triturus cristatus, assembly GCF_964204655.1. Lineage (NCBI taxonomy): Eukaryota > Metazoa > Chordata > Amphibia > Caudata > Salamandridae > Triturus > Triturus cristatus. The sequence continues at coordinate 405,353,468 of NC_140583.1, read as the reverse complement.
TACAATTGAAATTCACAAAAAATAAAAGAATTAACATCATAACACACTGTCACTACCCAATTGGTCAATCTGCTAGATGGGCCTTCTAATAGGGCTGTGCAAAAATGGGGGTGAATTTGCCCAAGGGATCGGGTGAGCTTGTCTGAGAAAACAGAAAACAGCAGACAGAAATATGCCCCCCTAGCAAAAGAAAAAAATCCCTGGTGCCTAGTAGGGTTTTCTGCCCCCCCTCCCGCCTAGGGCGATAAGGCCACAAAACAAGGGGCAAATCTGTCCACAGGAGGGGCAGAAATAACTAACCAAATGTATAAAATAACAATAACCAAATTTATAAAACAAATCTGCCCCCGGGAGCGACCCTTGCCCAAGGGGTTGTTTCCATTTTAATTTCAAATATGTCCCTGGTGTCTAGTGGGGTGTTCTGCCCCCCTGGGGGCAGAAGCCAAATACACGGGCTGATCTGCCCCCCGGGGGGCAGAATACACATTAGAAAAAAATGAGGCCCCTGGAAGCGACCCTTCCGCAAGGGGTCGCTTCCATTTTTAAAAAAACGATCCCACGACAAAAAGGAGGGGCAGAAAAGACTTTAAAAAAAATGTGCCCCCTAAGGAAGCGACCCTTGCCCAAGGGGCGCTTCCTTTACATAATAAAAGGACTTCCTGGTGTCTAGTGGGGTATTCTGCCCCCCCCCGGGGGCATAAAAGCCGAATACACAGGCTGATCTGCCCCCAGGGGGGGGCAGAGTACACATTTAAAAAAAATTAGGGGCCTGGAAGCAACCTTTCCCCAAGGGGTCGCTTCCGTTTTTATAAATAAGAAATCCCTGGCTCTAGTGGGCTTTTCTGCTCCCCCCCCCACAGGGCCAGAAACGCCAGGGGGGGCGGGGGGGGGGGGGCAGAAAAGACTTTTAAGGGGTCGCTTCCTATAGCTAAAAAAAAAGTACTCCCTGGTGGCTATTGGGGTATTCTGCCCCCCCCGGCCCCCCCCCCCCCCCCGGGCAGAATACATTTTTTAAAATAATTTGTGCCTGGAAGCGACCCTTCCCAAAAGGGGCCGCTTCCATTCATAAAAAATAAACATCCCTGGCTCTAGTGGGCTTTTCTGCCCCCCCCTGGGGCCAGAAACACCAAAAAACCGAGGCGATCTTGCCCCAGGGGGGGCAGAAAAGTCTTTAAATCATTTGCCCCTTTAGGAAGCGACCCTTGCCCAAGGGGTCGCTTCCTTTTACTCAAAAATCCCTGGTGCCTAGTGGGGGCTTTCATGCAGCACGATCGCGACGCTGTGCGCGATCGTGCTGCAGGAATGCCCTGTATTGAGACATCAGCGGAGAGGAAATACTCTTTCCTCTACCCCGAGGGCTCAATCGTTAACAAAATCACCCCCGCGGCCCCACCAGCCAGCAAAACTTATCTCCTCCTTGCTGGGACGCCTGGAAGCAAATGGCTTTCTGATGATGTCGGCGCACGCTGCCATCCCCCTCTGTGGGGGCAAGATCGATGCCCCTGGGGGGAAGCACCAGCGCTTCCCCCAGGGGTTGTGCTCATGACGAAGCGGTTCCGTCATGAGCACAGCCCAACCGATGCTCATGACGGAACCGCTCCGTCATGAGCATCGAAGGGGTTAAAGATCTTTTTCTGTGTGAAGGATTTCCTTCCACCATTGTGAGGGAAAATGGTGTTCAGTTCGTCAGTCAAGAATTCGAATTGTTTTTGAAGGAAGGGGGAATTTCTCATTCCAGAATTTTATCACCGACAAACGAACGGTTTTGGTGGAACGCATAAATAGGGTGCTTAAAAACTGTGTGCAGTAGGCCTTAGCAAGTAAGTGAAATGTCCAGATGCTGTAAGGTCCATACTGTGGTTCTATCGTACCACACCCCACTCCTCTACCAAAGTGTCTCCATATGAAGTTTTGCAAGGGTGAAAACCATGTTCCAAGGTGTGTCCCGGTTGGATGTCAAAGTGGGTGTAGATGGACTCTGTGATCGATATGGATGGTCGTTTAAGACATAATGTTTCTCAAGCCCAATCTCGACAAAAAACTTATTTTGATGCCAGGAAAGGATCCATTCCCCATTCAATTGTTGTTGGTGATGTGGTACGTGTGAAGGTTCCCGTACACAGCAGAGGGAGACGTGCAGTTCACTGATCCTTTGTTGGTGGATAAAGTTTGTGGTAGTGCTGTCAGGGTTAATAACAAGCATTAGTTGAATGCATCAAAAGTTGAAAAAAATCCTGGTAATTGTGTTAGTAATAAGTTGCATTGTGGACTGAGAGAAGAAGCCGATGTCTCTCCTTCTGGAGTCTCGCCGCCAGACAGCTTGTGCAGAAGTAATAGACAATGTTTTGTTCCTGCAAGATACCTTTAGTTTCTTTCTTTGTTCTTATGTTTCACCCTATTCTCTCGCTGTTCTCTTTTCTCATTCCTCTCCTTTTCTTTTGCTTTGTCTCATTTTTTTCTTTCTTCTCTTTTCCTTCCCTTGGTTCGCTTCTTCTCTCTTTCTGTTTGTTTATGAGGAGGAGGATAATGTAGTGGTCTGCTCCTCATACTTTTTTTTTTTTAAACTTTATTTATAGTTTTGTCACATAATAACAAAAACAAAAATACGGACTTAGATCTAGTGGGTACGTGCGCAACAACTTCTATCTGTAAGTTTGAGGTAGTCACACACAATGAGAAAGGGATACCGTAACAGCATTCAGCTCAGCATAGGCTTTCACATGACCATCCCCTCCGTGGCCCGAATCCCACCGTCCTAGTGTATTGTGCGAGTCTCCGCCAGGCGGAAGGGTTAACGGTCAGTGTATGTGCGAGGTGACCGGGGGAGCGACAGCCCCATCCTCCCACCTAAGAATCCTCTGTATGGGCCAACAGATATTGTTTGAGGGGGTCCCATATGTCTGGGGGTCTCGAGGCCCTAGGCAGCGTCTCCGCATACTTTGTAAGTTGATCCTGGCAATATGTCATATCTTTCAACCAGTCCTTAAACTTGGGGGCTCGCCCTCTCCCCCATCTACACGCTACTCTGCGCTTGGCCAGCAGCAAGGACATCGTAACATATCTACAGCACGCCCTGGGGATTTGCTTTGTGTATCCCAAAAGCGCAATTAAAGGGTCCCTCTCCACTGGCTGTCCTATCATCTCCACGAGCGCCACAAAGATACGGTTCCAGTACTCCAGCCCTGCCGGGCACTCCCAGGCCAGGTGCAGAAACCCAGCCCCCGTTCCGCCACATCTGTCTCAGCCATCTGAGTCTCGCAGCCCAAAGCGACATAACCTAGCCGGTGTGTAGTACATGCGCGGCAAATACTTGTAATGAATTATACGAAGCCGGGCACTACCCGATATTTCTGCGGTTTGTAGGCAGCAGTAGAGCCACTGGTCATCTGTTATTTCCCTGCCCAAGTCATGTTCCCATTGTGTTCGAGTAGCACTACAGGGGCGGTCTCCTTCTGTTCGAATCATTCGATACAGGTTAGACACCAAGTGTCCAGGGGTCTTGCTCTGCAGCATGTGTTGCATTGGCTTGAAAGAGTCTGGCTCCCGTGGGAAGCTCGGAAAGATGGCCCTTAGTCCCTGCTGCAGCCGCACATATAGGAACATCTCCAACAGTGTAGGCCGTAAGCCACCAAAAAATTGAGCGGAGGTACAAAAGGTCCCATTGCAGAACAGTGCTCCCCAAGTCTGTTTATGTACACGAGCGCATAGCTGCCGAAAGCCCGTCTCCTGCAGCAGCGATAGGTCAGGGTGGTATATCAGGGGCAAGGCCGCCGAATAAATGCACGGCGCTCCCGCGACCCTCCTAATGTAATGCCATGCTCATATCGTACTCGTAATTGTTGGGATTTCCCCACCACGAGGACGAGGCGGTTCGTAAATCACCCCATCCAGGGGTATCGGTTCCGCTAGCCAGTGTTCCACCGCCACCTGCGGCATGCAAGCTGGTGAGTGCACCCAGTAGTACAGGTAATGGGCCTGGGCACATGCGTGATATAATTCAAAGTCCGGAATATCAAAGCCACCCTGCGCTACAGGCCTCGTGAGCGTCGCCCACTGGACTCTCGGCTTCCTGCCGCCCCAGGATAGGCGCAGCAGTTCAGACTGCAGTGTTTTGAAAAATGCTTGTCCCGGGTAGTAAGGGAGGTTTAGAAACAAGTATAAGAATTGCGGCAAGATCACCATCTTAATCAGCGAGGCTCTCCCCGCCATTGTCAATGGCAGGGTGATCCACCGTGTAATATTGGAGGCAAGCCGGCTCATAGCCGTTCCATAGTTAAGGCGGATCATTTCGTCCCTATCCCCCGAAATCCGGATCCCCAGATATCTCAGATCCGTGTCGCACCATGTTAGCGGGTAAACAAGGGGGAACCTGTGCACCACCGGCGTCAGAGGCCACAGCTGCGACTTTCCCCAGTTTATAGATATACCGGAGAGTTTCCCGAACACTATGAATTCACGCAGTAGCGGATTCAGATTGCTTTGAGGGTCTCTGACGTACAGCGTCAAGTCATCGGCATATAACGAGATTAGTATTTGTCTCAGAGGGCAACGGAGCGCTCTGTCATTATGATGTTGCCGCAGCCTGCATGCCAGGGGCTCAACTGCCAGCGCGAAGAGTAGAGGGGACAGGGGACAGCCCTGTCTAGTCCCTCTAGTAATGGGGATCGCAGCCGAGACCCGTCCATTAATGGACACTCTAGCCGTAGGTTGCTGATAGAGTAGTCGTATCCAGGAGATGAATCCCACGGGGAATCCCATACGGCCCAGGACCCCAAACAGGTAGTCCCATTCGACCGAGTCGAACGCTTTTGTGGCGTCGAGGAATATTGCGGCCATCTGCAGCTCAGGCGCCACGTTCTGCATGATTGAGAACAGTGTGCGGAGGTTATAGGAGGTCGCCCGCCCAGGGATAAATCCTGCCTGGTCTGGCAGCACCAGTTTGTCAATCAAGAGAAGTACCCGGTTTGCAATAAGCTTCGCCAATATTTTTGTGTCGCAGTTCAGGGGCGACAGGGGTCGGTAGGAGCCACAGAGCGTGGGCTCCTTGCCGGGTTTCCGGAGAGATATAATCAGAGCTTCCCTCATCAAAGGGGGGAGCAGCCCTGCCTCCAAGGATTCCCCGTATACCTCCCGCAGGGCCGGGGCCATGATGTCAATATATTCTTTATAAAATTCAGGCGGCAGGCCGTCTAGGCCCGGCGTCCTGCCAGACCTCTGCTGCATGATGGCCTCCCGTATTTCATCCAGTACGAACGGGGCACAGAGAAACTCGCGGTGGTGGTCCTCCAACCACCCCAGTGCCACGTCCCCTAAAAAGGATTCAAGTTCCAGGGCATCCCCGCGCTGCGTGGCGTATAATTTAGTATAGTGATCCATGAAGGCGGCTTGTATGTCTGCTGTGTTCCTATGCGCGTCTCCCGTCTCACCCAGTATCTCGAGAATAGAGGTGGATCCTTTGGGTTTTCTGATCATGTCTGCTAGCATTCTCCCCGGTCGTTCCCCTTCCCCGTATCTCCGGGCCTGCCAATATTTTCCCATAAACCTGGCCTCCCGAGTCGCCTCGCCTACATAGTCCGATAATTGCTCTCTAAATTCGATCGCAGCCTGTCCTCCATCTCCCTCAGACATGCGTATCACTAGCACCCTTAATTTCTCTTCCAGTGTCTGGAGTCTTCTCCTAATGTCCCGCAACGCTCCAAAGCTTTTGGAAATACACACCCCTCTAATTGTGACCTTAAAGGCCTCCCATATTGTGGCGATCGACTGTACTGAGCCCCTGTTTCTCTGGAAGAAGCCTTGGATCTCCTCCTCCAGTTCCGTGTGGAAGACCTCGTCCAGCAAGGCCGCAGGCTGAAGACGCCAACTAGGGCGCGACCCTCCATGTCCTAGTATATCAATCGTTAAGTGAACTGGTGAGTCATCAGAGTAGGTGCGTGCTAAGTGACTCACCCCCGCTATGCCCGGTCCCAGACCTCTTGATATAATGCAGTAGTCCAGTCTAGCCCAGGACGCCGCTCCCGCCGTAAATTGTGTTCGAGGCATGTGGGCTGCTGAATTCATATCTGTGCATAGATCGCTGCCTAGTGTTGGGTCCGGATGATTGCACATTGTTGTCCTGGAAGAGTCTTTGAAGTATCACGAGATAGGTGGCTCCTCCCCTGGACTACAGCGCGCATGGGCATCCTCTCCATCCTTAGATTGTTTTTTTCCGCCATTGGGTTCGGATGTGCTTATCTTAGCTCAAGTTAGGAAACTTTAGTTTAAGGCCAAAAGGCCTTTAGTTCTCGTCGGTACTGTTCCCGTTCGGTATCGACCAGTTTCTTTAGTGTTTTAACACCTTTTTCAAGCTTTTCGGATCCGCTTTGGTCCGAACATCGAACTTTGATCGACGATGGAATCGAGAACTCCCTTCAAGAGATGTCCTTTATGCCACGCGAAATACCCACACATCGACGTCCATCCGGTATGCAACAAATGTCTCTCACCGGATCACGATGAGTCGAAATGTATGGCCTGCGCCCGGTTCCGCTCAAAGAAGACTCTCCGGAATCGACGGGCAGCGAGATTGGAGGCGCAGCAATCGGCGCCTGCCCCGGCTAACATCTTTAGCACCGAGGACGAAGACGTCGAGAGTGTAGAAGGCGTAGACTCCAGCCACGCTTCCGAACACGACTCCCGATCGGAAGACGACGATGAGGTGATCTTTGAGGGCGAAGACGTCGTCGAAGAGGTAGGAGACTACGATGAGGCCCTTGGGGCCGAGGAAGATGGCTCCAGCGACGAGCTAGGCCAACCCGTCGATACGGAGGCCGAGAAACTAAGTCATCATAAGGCTCAAGTCGAGGGATCGCCTGCGGGCCTTACCCAAGATCGATCACACGGTTCTTCGGCCCCGCCTCAAGGCCCGGCCTCGAACATTTCACAGGAGCCATTATTAGACGACTGGATTCCCTTCGGTGAAACCGAAACCATCCATCGCACCGGTTCCATCGAAACCGAAAGTGAAACCGGTTGCGATCTGCTCGAAGGCCTCGAAACCCTCCACTCCTTCGACGCCGGCAAAGGTCATCGGCTCCGACCGCGCCAAACAAGATTTCGGTGCCGAGCTCACCGCAACTGTTCCGGGCGCCGAGCCGAAGAAAAAGGCCCTCGGTCCCCACACGGCGCCTCGGCCTATGGCACCGAAGATTACAGCCCAACCCACCAAGGTCAAGGTGGCCGACCCGTCTGCGTCGACATCGAAGACGGCGGCGCCTGCCAAGTCATCGACTCCGACGAGCGTCGATACCTCCCTTCGGATCGACGACCCGAAGACTAAAGATAAGTCTGATGCCGCTTCGACGCCTACCTCCAAGGTGCCGATCGGTTCCAAGGCGCCATCTGCGTTCACCGTGCAACAGGTCTCAGCATCGTTGCAACGCATCAGGGACCGGGCAACCCTCCACTCTACGTCGGGTCCCGAAACGCACAAGGCCGCAAAATCACAATCTGCGCCGGCGCACATCACATTTGGATTGCCGCCACCCACGGCGCCGAAGATGTTCGAGATTCGGACACGTGTGCGCCAAACACAGTCCCTATCCACTGGACAAACCGATATCGAGCCCTCACAGGCACACTTTATCGACGCCGACACTGGTAGGTTGATGCTCCGCAAGCGGAAAATCACGCCAGACAGGGGCTTGGATTCATACAAAATTCCTCTGAAACACAAATTGCCGGCAGGATCAGAACCAGTGCTTCATGAACACTTTCAACCCTTCCATCAGGATCCACCATCCTTTTCTCCTATGCATTCAGAGACAGACGCAGGAGAGGACTATGTAGGGGATGATACCACCTACCCTGGGGATATCGATCCCGATGATCACTTGCAAGACCCAGATCAGGCATGGGATGACCCCACCGACCAGGGTAACGCACCAGATACTCCTGACACGCAGCTTTACAATATAAAGACATCTCCCACGGAGGACACTGCTGCCTTTAACGCCCTCATAGAACGGGCTGCTGCCAATCATGGAGTGGAACTCCATTCTGACACTGTAGAAGAAGACTTCTTAGTGGACACTTTCGCCTCCTCTGAGAAAACTGTCAAAACTCTGCCAATGTTGAAGGGAGTTCTTAAACCTGCAAAAGACATTTTTAAAGAAACAACCAGGGCACGGGTGCTGAACCCCAGAATCGAAAAGAAATACAAGCCTGCACCCGGAGACCCTATGTACATTAGGGGTCAGTTACCTTTAGACTCCATGGTTGTGGCTAATGCTCGCAAAAGAGCCCACTCACAAACAACGGGTGACGCTCCTCCCCCCGACAAGGAGTCCAAAGTGCTGGAGACATCAGGCAAGCGGATAGCAGCGCAAGCGGCAGACATCTGGCGCATTGCCAACCCACAGGCACTCCTGGCCCGTTATGATAGGTCCCACTATGACACAATAGAATCACTGCTACAACACTTGCCAGATGAATACATAGAGGCAGCGGAGCTCCTTATCAGAGAGGGACAACTCCTTACCATAGCGTCCATCAAATGCGCACTGGATGCAGCCGACACTGCAGCAAGGGCGATCAACACAAGCGTCATGTTGAGGAGGCACGCATGGTTGAGAATCTCAGGCTTCAAGCCTGAGATTCAGAACAATATCTTAAATCAACCGGTCAACCCAGACTATTTATTTGGCCCTGAAGTTGACACTACCCTCGAAAAAATTAAGAAAGACACTGAAACTGCAAAATCAATGGGGGCTCTGCAGTCGCAGCAGTTTCGTAGTGGCTCCTTTCGTCACCCCGGGAATAGAGGAGCAGCTAGAGGTCAGGGGTCCCAGCAGCAGTACAATAAAGGTGGCACACAAAGTAACTATGATAAAACCACCAGAGGTGGATATCGTGGATCCAGCACCAAAGGCAGAGGACGTGGGTACGGCAACACCAGGTCCTCCCCAAAAACAAACAGTGACGCCTTCTCCCTGCCCCCGACCACATAACACCTGTCGGGGGGAGACTCCAGCAGTTCCTGTCAGTTTAGAAAACCATCACCACAGACAGGTGGGTCAGGGACATTATCCAGTACGGTTACTGTCTCGAATTAACGTCCACTCCACCCAACATACCGCCAAAGCACCGTCCTATGTCCGTAGAGCACTTGGCATTATTGCAGCAGGAAGTACTAAGTATGCTGCAAAAAGGTGCAATAGAAGTCGTGCCCGTCGACCAACAGGGGACAGGGGTGTACTCTCTGTACCTCTTAATCCCAAAAAAGGACGGTTCGCTCAGACCTATACTAGACCTGAGACCCCTCAACCACTACATTCTCTCAGAGCATTTCCATATGCTCACCCTACAGCAGGTTCTACCGCTACTCAGTCAGGGAGACTTCCTAGCCACACTGGACTTGAAAGATGCGTATTTCCACATACCCATACACCCATCACACAGAAAATATCTCAGGTTCACTATTCAGGGGCATCACTATCAGTTCAAAGTTCTCCCCTTCGGAGTAACAACAGCACCCCGGGTCTTTACCAAGTGCCTAGCAACAGTGGCTGCACATCTACGGAGACAACACATTCACGTCTTCCCTTACCTGGACGACTGGCTTGTTCAGGCAAAGTCAGCCCAGCATTGTGCCAGCCACATGTCCCTCACCATTCACCTTCTTCACAGTCTGGGATTCTCACTAAGTTACCCAAAATCACATCTCCAACCCGCACACGTACGACAGTACCTGGGCGCGACCATAAACACTCTGGCAGCCACAGCTCAGCCAAATTTAGTGAGGATCAACAGCATGCAACTGCTGATCACACAGTTCAAACCTCAACACTCCCTTCGTGCGCGAGTGTTCATGCAGTTGATAGGCATGATGGCCTCCTGCATTTTCATAGTCCCACACGCGAGACTACATATGCGCCCGCTTCAGGAGTGCTTGGCACGTCAATGGAATCAGGCTCACGGACAATTAAAAGACCTAGTGTTGGTGAGCGGTCGGGCATACAACTCTCTGCATTGGTGGAATCCACAAAACCTTTGCAAGGGCAGACCGTTCCAAGAGCCTGTTCCAGAAATAATACTGACAGCGGACGCCTCTCTCCAGGGATGGGGAGCTCATGTACTCAATTATACAGTGCAGGGACTATGGACGACACAGCAAAAAAAGATGCACATCAACGTTCTGGAACTGATGGCAATCTTCCTAGCCATGAAGGCATTCAAAGTACACTTGTGCAACAAAGTCGTGTTGATCCGGACGGACAACATGACTGCCATGTACTACATACAGAAGCAGGGAGGAACGCACTCTCCACAGTTGTCTCATCTGGCTCAGTGCATGTGGAAGTGGGCCATTCAGCGGAACATATTCCTCATGGCGGAACACCTCCCGGGCAAGGACAACCAGATGGCGGATCTGCTCAGCAGACACAGCCACCAGATGCACGAGTGGGAGCTACATCCGTCAGTACTCCAACCGTACTTCCAACAGTGGGGTCATCCAGAGATAGACCTATTCGCCACAAACGAAAACGCAAAATGCCAAAGCTTTGCCGCCAGGTTCCCACATCCGCAGTCACAGGGCAATGCGATATGGATGAACTGGTCCGGCAGATTTGCGTACGCTTTTCCCCCAGCGCCATTAATACCGCTAGTGGCACGCAAACTGCGACAGCACTCACTGACACTCATCCTAATTGCTCCCACATGGGCACGCCAACCATGGTACACCACCTTTCTAGAACTTTCCGTGGTGCCGCATCAAAGGCTGCGGATCAAACCCGCACTTTTAACGCAGAACCATGGCGAAATTCAGCACCCAGATCCGCAACAGCTGAACCTGGCAATCTGGCTCCTAAAGTCCTAGAGTTTGGCTACCTAAACCTGCCACCTGAATGTATGGATATCATCAAGGAGGCCAGAAGACCCACTACCAGAGCTTGCTATGCGGCTAAATGGAAGAGGTTTGTCATTTACTGCAACAACAATGACATTAACCCGCTGGACGCATCCATTCAAAATATAATCTGTTATCTCTTACACTCATACCGATGCAATCTGGCATACAACTCCATACGTATCCATTTAACCGCGATAGCAGCCTATCTTCAAAACAGGCAGCACCTCTCTTTATTCAGAGTGCCTGCCATGAAAGCGTTCTTAGAGGGACTCAAATGAGTAATTCCCCCAAGACACCCACCGGCACCAGTGTGGAACCTCAATGTGGTCCTCACCAGATTAATGTGTCCACCTTTTGAGCCTCTCCATTCATGTGAGATTCAATTCCTCACCTGGAAAGTAGCTTTCTTAGTGGCAATCACTTTGTTAAGAAGAGTTAGTGAACTCCAGGCACTAACCATTCAAGAGCCATTCATACAGGTTCACGCAAACAGGGTTGTACTACGTACCAACCCCAAATTCATGCCTAAAGTGATATCGCAGTTCCACATGAATCAGACTATTGAACTGCCTGTTTTCTTTCCAAGTCCACAAAATGTCACAGAGAGAATGCTCCATACACTAGATGTAAAGAGGGCCCTCATGTACTATATAGACAGGACAAAGGATTTTAGGAAAACAAAACAGCTTTTCGTTGCCTTTTCTCCACAACACAAGGGCAACGCCATTTCCAAAGCAGGGATAGCCAGATGGATCGTTAAATGTATTCAAATTTGCTATCAAAAAGCTAAACGCACATTAACGATTCCCCCACGAGCCCACTCAACACGAAAGTTAGGGGCGTGCATGGCTTTCCTGGAAAACATTCCTTTGCAGGAAATATGTAGAGCAGCCACATGGTCCACTATACATACATTTACCAAACACTACTGTGTAGATGTACACTCAAAACAGCAGGCAGCTGTAGGACAGGCTGTTCTCAAAACTCTTTTTCAGACTGCTGCAGCTGGCACGGGCAGCTGCCGCTAATGAAGGGACTGCTATATAATCTATGCACAGATATGAATTCAGCAGCCCACATGCCTCGAACTGAATATGCTACTTACCAGTATGCATCTGTTCTTGGCATGTAGGGCTGCTGACATTCATATCGTGGACCCTCATCCCCGGCGCCTGTAGCGGCTGCAGCACTCAGAATTACTGTATAGCATGGTCATCACTTACTGTATCTACTCCATCACTGCCACAATGGCGAAAAACAATCTAAGGATGGAGAGGATGCCCATGCGCACTGTAGTCCAGGGGAGGAGCCACCTATCTCGTGATACTTCGAAGACTCTTCCAGGACAACAATGTGCAATCATCCGGACCCAACACTAGGCGCCGATCTATGCACAGATATGAATGTCAGCAGCCCTACATGCCAAGAACAGATACATACTGGTAAGTAGCATATTCAGTACCTTCCCTCCGGTGTGGGTGTCTGTGCCTCCATGCATCTACAAGCCCACCCTCCCCCAAGATGTCCCGCATCATTGCCTGCGAGCGAGTGTAATGGCGTGGCTGTGCGCTAGACCTATCCAGCCGGGGATCTAAGGCTACATTAAAATCCCCTCCCCATATTGAGGTACTGTAAAATTCCATACGCATGGTAATATAACAAAGAACTTGGCAAAAGAAGCTGAAATATGAAAAAGACATCTTTATTAAACTCAATTGAGTGAGACTACGTCACACAGAAGCCTTAGCAACTGAACGAGGCAGTCTCCAGAACAAAAACCAGTCTTCTCTTTTATACAGAATATTCCGCTTTGGGCAACACCGCCCCTGTTTTACAAGTGGTTATTCACATATTTTGGCTTCAAAGAAAAGGCAGAGTCATGATGACAATCCCACATTTCAGTTCGTCAGCCCTCAATCATTTAACCCAGCAAGGCTCAGAACCCTCATCAGATATCAGCAGACCCCAATAAAACGGGCACCTCCTGCTCGTAAAACAAGCCATAAAGTAGGAAACAGAGTCAGATGTGAAAGAGATTAGTCAGGGTTCCTGTGGGAAGAAGGAATTTATGATGCCTCGGGCCCTGATGCTAATCCCAGTTGGCCGCAGTAAAAGGAACCGGCCGGACAGGGCTGACCTCGGGCAGTGGAGTCAGTTTGCACAGGTCACAGAGAAGTCACAGAAGGTGTACGTGTCCTTTAGGCCTAGGCATGGCCTTAGCACACAGCCTATGTGAGGGCAACCACAAAAATGGCTACTGTTCTGATATGGAACCCGAGGGTTCAATATGTAGTATTATATATATACGTTGAATTCATTGGTTAAACATGACGAAAACGCTCGTACATACCGCATTTGTCATTTGCGGTTTGTTGATGCCAAAATCGGCATGGTGGGGGCATGCCTCCAATGTGGTTCCAAATTTTACAGTACCACAATATGATATGCGTGATGTCCAGTGCCATCACTTTCCCCCAGAGGACCGAGAAGAAGTCGGGCGCATCCACATTCGGTCCGTAGCAGCTGACCAGTGTGATCGTTTCATTTCCCATTCTCCCCCATACTATGGCGTACCTCCCCTGTGGATCCAGCACCTCCCCCCGAGGCTGGAAGGGCACGTGCCGTTTAATAAGGATGGCCACCCCTCGGGCATAAGAGGAGTAAGAGGCAAACAGACGGTACGCAGCCCACTTACTAGCAAATAAAGTAGGGCGCTGTGGAGTAAAGTGGGTCTCCTGCAGAAAGGCCACGCTAATGTGGTGGCAGTCCAAGTATGACAGTACCTGCCTCCGCTTTCTGGGGTCTCCCAGCCCTCTCACGTTCCAGGACATAACTCCCATACCCTTATTCCGCGTCATGTTGCCCCGCCTGGGTATCCTTAATGTACATGTCCGTCCGTGTATCTATTAAAATGTCGTCAATGTCTGTGTTCATGCACCCTGACCTTGCGCTCCCTATCGGTTCAATACATTGTAACGTAATTTCCCCAACTGTCCCCCTTCCCCCCCCCATTGAAACATCCATATGCCAGTACAGTATTCCCCTCCCCCCTCCCCTCCCAGTGAATGCCTCCGCAACTCGGCCAGTAAACCTGCCATACTGAGGCGTAACCAAAAACAATGTAAATCAGGGGTTCTCCCGGGTGGGGGCTTATCACCAGGCGGCAACCAGCAACTCCTGCTCCCCCCAGAGGCGCGAAGCAGCTCTCCGCATCCCCCAGAGGCAGCAAGGGTGCCCGGTGTAGGTCGTGCTTGCTCTATCATGCCCAGTACATACTAGCACAGGTATCTATAGGCCAGAGTGACAGAGGGTCCATAGGCACTTCCGGGTCCACCCTGACACGTCGAAAGTGCCACTCCCCTGTTTCACAGTTAGTCAATGTCTGATGTGGTGGGTGTCCTCGAGCCCTCAGCAGATCTGGGTGTTTTATTATGCCGCTTCACCTGGTTCAAGAATTCCTCCGCTTGTTGCGGCCTGGTGAAAAACATCTGCCGCCCCTGGTGGGTGACTCTCAGGCGTGCCGGGTAGAGCAGGGCGTAGTCAATTTGCGCCTGACGCAGTTTTTGTTTAACTGGGAGGAATCGCCGTCTGTCTTCCTGCACAGCGGCGGTGAAGTCCGGATTAATAGTAAAACTTATACCTTCATAGCTTAGTTGTTTCTTTTCCCTCGCTACTCTAAGTGCCACATCTCGATATCGATAGTTAAGGAGGCGGGTTATTATAGGCCGGGGCGCGCTCCCCACCGGAGGTCTGGGTCCCAGAGAGCGGTGCGCTCTTTCCACTACGAACTGGGGGGACAGGGACTCCACCCCCACCACCGCCAGCAGCAATTTTTCTACGTACATCTCCATCTTGCCCATGTTTGTGCTTTCCGGTATGCCTATGAGGCGGAGGTTGTTGCGTCGGCTTCGCGCCTCCATGTCCTCACTCTTGGCAGCAATCACTTTCAGCAGCTTGTCCATCTGGGTTATGGTTTGTTGCATATGAGTGGCGGCATCTTCCGAGTCCGAGATACGCTTTTCCGCTTCCTTAAGCCTATCTTCGTGCCCGTCTAGTTTGCGCACTATAGTGTCCATCCTCGTATTCATATCGTCCATCCTGGTCGCAATTTTCGCTATGCCCTGTCGCACTTCCAAGAGGATGGTTTTCATATCCGTATCAGCTTCAGGTTGCGTCTCTCGAGTTCCTGTCGCTACAGCCCCATCCGCGCCCTGCGGGGCTGCCTTGGAGCTCTTTTTGGTCTCAAACGGAAGACGTGATTGTCGCGCGTCCGTCTTTCCCATCTTGCGCCGATGGCGGTGGAGGCCGTACAACAACCCCAAGTTCCCACCAATCAACCACCTTCTTTCTAGCCCCCGCAGTCAGGGCAGAGGACACTCGCTTTCTTCCCCTCTATCTGTGGCTTCGCTCAGGATTGCTTTGCCTTTTCAGGCCACGACAGGGCGTCCCAACTGCTAGGCCTCCTCTCTTCGTCCCGTAACGCCGCCTCCTTCACTGGCCACCGCAGCCGAGTCCACCTAGCCCACTGGCCCGTTCTCTCCAGGTCCCAGTATTCCCCTACGGGTCCGCTGTCTTATGCGTTGCACATCATTAAATACGCTCTGAGTTCGTGTCGCATGGCAGCCAGCTTGCCCTCATCCTACTAGCTGTGTGCATGCAGTCGCGATGCCAGGTTCTCTCTCCCAGTCGTGTGCCCCAGATCGTACGCCGCAGGAGCACTCCGTCGTTATCACCAGTCTCACATGCATCCAAATAGTCGCCACACGTCGGGTCGGTCTTACCGCTAGTGCTGCAGCGCTGCGCCTCCCAGGTACATGGCCTCCTCCTCATCGGTACTCTTCTACACCCTCCTCGGCGCGGTCGGCAGCAGGGGTCGCAACTCTACTTTTCGTCGCATTGTCCGATGAGCGATCCGCTTCCTCAATGGCTTCACCCCCCAGCCTCTCGCGCTTCCAGGCGTCTCTTGTGCGCCGCGGCCTGCTCTCCGAGGCCCGCGGCCGATCTGCCGTCCTGCCCCTGCTTCCACCGGTTCCAGGAACTCCGCGATCTCCGCCGGTGTGGCACTCGGCTGCGGGGCGCGCCTCTGCTTCTGTCCGTGCCCACACTCTGCCAGTAGAGTGATGTAAGGCGAGGGGTCGCAGCTCTCCCCCTCCGTCTCAGCCCCGGGACCAGCAGGGCCTTCTCACCTCGTGGGCGCCGCGCCCTCACGTAGGTCCGCCCTGCCCAGTCACGGCCTCCGGCAGGACACGCCTCCTCTCCGTTTCAAGTTCGATTGCCGCTCTCCGTCCGCCCTCTGCCTTGCTCTCGCTCCAACTTCCACCGTCAGTGCAGGGGCTCTCGAGCTCTCATTCCCCCTCTGTCCAAGCACCGCGTCGGCATGTGGAGAGGATAATTTAACGGATAAAAGACTCCGGGCTGCGGGAGCTTCACCTAGAGGCAGCCATTCCGCTCTAGCGCCACCTAGCGCCCCCCCCCCTGCTCCTCATACTTTAGCTGTCAGAATGCTCATGCCCTGATGTTCTGGCTGAGGGCATTCAGCTTTAGAATATAGAATGTCTGTTTGAAATAGCACCGTTTAGTTGCTGCTTGCTTGCTGTCTGTCGGCTGCTGCGCAGCACCTGATCTACAATAAAGCTTTTCTCTACCAACGTATTTCGTTTGGGGTCATACCTGCTACAAGCATTTAATGGGTTGCTGTATGTTTTGGGACGGCTTAAGCACAGCTGAGCTGGGCCCCTTCCCAAACATCACAGAGTTGTTTGCATACACGTCATGCAGCAGTCTCTGCACAACCTGGCTCCAAAGAGAAGGGTGTTTAGTCAGTGTTTCTGCCGGCTTGTGGCACCTATATTCATATTGTCTGCACATCTCACGACTCCCTTTTCTGGTTCCTCTGCATCTCCATATGTTTTCCAATTTTTCAAGAGTGCTTGCCCTGTATCCTAAGACAATTGAAAGGTAGGCGAGTGGGAAGGAAGGACAGACATTGAACTGATTGTATGCCGCTACAGTACTTTTGTATGCAGCTCCAGTACTTTGTCTCAAGGGCCCGCAGTTTAATATTTGGACATAATACATTGCGTTGCTTTGTGCCTGATATTTAATGGCTATTGCAGTGTATGCTGTTTCAGGCCATCATATTGGAGTGTTTCCCAAGCGAGCAATGCTGGCTCTGTATGGTGTTAGAGAGGAGAGCAGCCTGGGTAGAGTCACTCAAAGAGTGAAGGAAGGACCTTTTATAGCTATAGCCATAGGGTGGAAAGAGGGATGACTAGTCTTGCTGCGCTGTTGTTATATATAGAGCCTGCTTACTTTTTTAATTCGAGTCAGTTTGATTTGCCCATTGTGATGTCCCCAGTTGTCCACTTAGTCCAATACCTCCTGAACGTTCATTAACATCGCTCCCGGTAAGGACTCATGACCGATATCCGTCTCGGGGCTCCCTCGGAAATCCGGCTGTGGTTCTACATCTGGAGGGGCAGTGCACAATATTGTAAAATCATGAAGTATGTCCAGTGATGTAACACTGTAATGAAAAATTGAAAGGGAAAGAATCAGGGCTGCAATGTCTTACCGACTCCGTCCACTTCAATACAATCATGTAGCACCCGAATTGCGTTCCCGTGCTCTACCGTGCCACACGCCTGTGTGCAGGGCCGGCGCTAGGCGTGGGCAGTGTGGGCAACTGCCCAGTGCTCTGCGACCTTCTAACTGAGACTGGGCCCCCCATGAGTCCATCATGCGTTTAAACATGTGCCCTTGTGCGAGTTCTAGGTGGGCAGCCCCCTCCCCTGGGGATTGCAGCCATGGTACAGCGTGCGAGGCCAAAGGCGGGGCCCCCCTCACCTGGGCCCTGCTGCCATGGACTGAAAGGGTAATATGACTCCTCCATCCCTTTCAGCTGCCGCAGACTGGGCAGGGCTGGGTTTCTGGCCGTCCTTTGCTGGCACCTCTTTTCCTAATTGCTGCATCTGCATGATAACAGCGGTTAGGCAGATGCCTAAGGTGGCCTGAGGTATGAAGTGAGCCCTGCCCCTGCATGAATGTAAAGCAGAGCGCATCTTGCAGGTCTCACAAAACAAAAAAAGTGACATCACGATGGGCGCTGCTGACTTCCAAGAAAGCAAAGGGAGAAGAGCAGAACGAGATTATTTTTCTTTTTTTAATAATTCTGTTCTATGGTTTTATTTCTCCAAACAAGATTGTGCATTCAAAAGTAACATAAACAGTTAAACATAAGTAGTAGCTCCAGTTGAGTATAAGCGCTTGGTGTTTTTAATTTCATGTAATTTACATGAAACAAAGGAATGGGAGAAGGGAAGAGTCTTGGGGCCAGATGTACGACTTTTTTTGCAGTCGCAAAGGGGTTTTAGTCGCGTTTGAGACCACAAAAAATGTGTGGGCCATGTACAAACCCTATTTTGCGAGTCGCAAACAATTTGCGACTCACAAAATAGGTTTAGCGACTCGCTATTAGGAAGGGGCGTTCCAAGGGCGTCCCTTCCTAATAGCGACTCCAAAAACAATGTATGAATGTTTTGCGCCCGCAAAACACTTACAGTTTACCACCCTTCTCAGAAGAGTGGTAAAGCACTCGCAAACGGGAAAGGGTCCCCAGGGGACCCCTTCCCTTTTGTGTATGCATGCACAAATATTTTTTAAGGGCAGGCAGTGGTCTCAGGGACCACTGCCTGCCCTTAAGAAATAAAACAGAAATGTTTAATTTTTATTTTTTAAATTCATCCAGTTTTCCTTTAAGGAAAACTGGCTTAATTTGAAGAAAAAAATTGCTTTATTTAAAAGCAGTCCCAAACATGGTGGTCTGCAGACCCCAGCACACCACCATCCCTGGGAGTGCTAGCAATTTATGAGGCATGCAATTTGCAACCCCATTTGGAATCGCAAACAGTGTCTCAGACTCGCAATTAGTCGCAATTTGCGAGTTGCAAAATTCAGTGGTCATGCATCTGGCCCTTGGTTAGGTAAAAGGAATAGCATGCAAAAAAGAACGGCAAGATGCTTTGGGAGGATGGGAGTGGAGAGAATGATGTAAAGTAACACAAGAGCAGTGGTGTAACACAAAACAATGGGGTCCCACTCTGCAGAATATGATAATGGGGCCCTGAGACTCCCACGTCTCACCGATATTAGTTTGGCCCTGGGCTGCATGGGAGCCCCCTGATGAGTTAGGGGCCTCCTGAAGTGTTGTGGGCCCATCTGTGCTGCAGGGCCTGTACTGTGTCCTGGCACAAGAGGTGCATGTAGGAGGAAGCAGAAGCTACAGGGGCAGAAACAGCGAATGGAGGGTAGAGGTGAGAGAGAGATAAAACATGAAAAGTAGAGCATGGGGGGGGAGAGGTGGACATAAAGGGGACAGAACCAGTGAACAAAGTTGAGGCTGGAGAGAAATATGAAATACAGTGCTTGGATAGGAGAGTTAGATATAAGAGAAGCAGATCATGAGGAGAACTTAAGTGTAATAGAGAGGGAATAGTGAGTGTTTGATGCAAGAGGGTAGGACAACCAAGAGCAGGTAAGAGGCTGGGGGAGAGAGGCAGGAGAGAGGTATATTATAGAGATATAGAACCAGTGAGAAGATTAGAGGCTGTGGAGAGATGAGAGGTGAAGGGTTCAGCAGGTAGGTAACGGTTGGGTGTAATAGATGCCAAATTAGTGAGAAAGGTAACAGATAGTAGTAGAGATAAAGTGAAGTGTAGAGTTTGGAAGGGAGATGCAGATGTAAGAGAGGAAGAAACAGTGAGACAATGTAAAGAGGCAGGGGGTTCAGAGAGGAGAGATGGGTGTTAAGAGGACAGACCAGCACAAATGCATTAGGAGGGTGAAAGAATAAATGAGAGGTGAGGGGCAGTACATGGATGGGGCATGTAGATGTAAGAGATACGGCACAATCAAGAAACCTTACACAGGGAAGAGAGAGAGAATGGTGTGAGGTGAATATAGAATGCCAGAATCAGTGAGGAAAGTAGGAGGCAGGGGGAGAGATGAGGAATACAGCATGGAGGAGAAAGGTGGATATAAGAGGGACATAACGAGAAAGAAAAGAGACAAAGCTGGGGATAGGAGAGAGAGTGATTTAAGAGGAGCAAACCTCACAAAATAAGGTTTGAAGAAGAGATGAGAATAAAAGTAGATCATGAATGGAAATAGGTGGTGTAAGAAGCGCAAAATCAGTGCGAAAAGATAGTGTTCAGAAGTATGAAAATGGAGAGAAGAAGTAAATGGCGCTGAACCAGTGAAAAGAGATATGAGGCTGGGGAGAGATGAGCAGTGAAGGTAGTGCATGGATAAGAGTCATGGCTATAAGAGAGACAGAACCAGCAAGAGAACATAAGCATAGTGGCAAGAGATGGAAGAGAGAAGTGGTTGGAAGAGGGAGAAACCACAAAGAGATAGTAAGAGGTTGGATGAAGAGAGAGATAGGAGGGGAAGGTGGATGTTAGATGTGCAGAACCAGCAAGAGAAAGTTAAAGGCTTGGTGAAAGATTGGAGATGAAGAGTAGATCAGGGAGGTAGAGTTCGATGTAAGATGGGCAGAATCTACAAGAGGAGAGAGGGAAGGAGGAAGTTGAGGTGTATTTAACAGGGCAGGAGCAGCAAGAGAAGATAAAAGGAAAGGTGAGAACGAAAATGCATAGTGGGATTCAGAATGACATAACCAGCAGAGAAGATAAAGATTGGATGGACGGTTGAGAGGTGAAGAGTAGGGCAGGGAAGAGAGATGTGGATGTAAGAGGGGCAGAATCCGCAAGCAAATATAAAACGTAGGGTGGAAAGATGACAGGTAAAGAGTAGAGCATGGAGGGATGAGGGCAAAGATGGTTGTAAGAGTGGCACAACCATAGAGAATAGGTGAGAGGCTTGGGGATTAAGAAAAGCTGAGATGTTAAAAGGAGAGCATGCAGAGCGAAGTGGATGTAAGAGAGGAGGAACTAGCAAGAGAAGATAATAGGCTGGGCAAGAGCTGAGGTAAAAAGTAAAGCACACACGAGAGAGGTGGATTTAAGTGGGCAGAATCAGCAAAAAAAGTTAGCGGCTGGAGGAGTTGTAAAAGTGTCTTTAAACTAACATGTGCTGCTAAGTACATTGAGCCTTCTGCCAAAGTTTGCAATTACCGGTCTCTTCATTTTCCAAGTAGAAAATGTGGCTTAGATTTGTGATGCATGTCATTTTTCACAAAGGTTTGTGATCTCGAACCATCCTCGACATGTCTGTGGAATTTCAGCCTGCTCTCTGAGTACTCTTACTATTCTTGATCTTTCTATTAAATCTAGCTCCCAGTTGGGACCCTTTATTGCCCATTTCATGAATAGATATCTAATGTTCCTAGCCCCTGCCCTGACCTTTATTTGCAATATCACCCTTGCCTCGTCATTAGTCCCTACCAATGTAAAAAAGAACAAAAAGCAACTAAAAAGCTGTGTTTGTTCCTCTGATCAAAAATCCTTCAGCAGGCTCAAAGCTTCTCAGCATCTTCTAAAGATCTCGTTGCTACATTTTTCAATCATTGAAAAATAAGTCAACTGACAAATCTCATTCATAGAATATAATTTACCTCTTCGTCGCTTGCCCGCTGAATTCTGACCTCTCCAGTTTGAAGTACCATTTCTTACTATGTCAGACAGTTTGCACCTGATTCTTGATCATAAAGGTAGAGCAGTCTTGATATTACTAAATTATAGTGTCACATTTGTCAGTTTCCCATCCAGTGCTTTTGAATCAATTGGAAAAACCTAGAATGCAAGGTATTCCTCTGGCGTGGCTTTAACTCTATCCTTTCTGAGAGGCCTTCCATATCATTTTGGTGATGTACTAAACCTCTGACTTGTAAAATTACTTGGGCCTCTGCTTTTTATTCTTCATCTTACCCAGTTAGCCTTAGTCATTCAATCCATTGTTTTTTTTGCGGATGTTCTATGCATATTGATACCCAAATCATCATTTAATTCAGTGACAATCTGGTCTCTAACCCAAAAAATATTTTCGACGTGCATGCAATCAGTTGCTTTCTGGATAAAGACAGATTCATTAAAACTTTATAGTGAAGCATCAGGCATCCGCATCTTTAAGAGACCTGGTAGCATATACACTTCTCTTTGACGGCCTGTGGAGCTGGGCCAATCAACCACCATAGTTGCATCAATAAAAAAAATATTGGATTCATTTTCCAACATCTTCTCTCCATGCCTGGATAAACAATGTATTATCTACTTCCACTAAATCAACATGCAGCACAAAATGCTGCATTTTCACTCCTGTCACCTCCGCAATTCTGTTGTACAGTCAAGTCAAGTCAAGTCAATTAATCTTTATTCGGGTATAAAAATATCCACAAAAGAACATGACATTTAACAAATTTCAACATTACATTAGCATAACATAGATAAAATGTTTAAAATATTTTATATCTTCAGGGTGTGACCAGAACAACAGCATTAGGTCATGTACAGTCAATTATCTTCTCACAAACAGATTGCCCAAGTGTTCACTGCTTTGAACTTCCCACCTTTTGCATTTGATACCCTTTAGATCATTAAGAACAGTGATGATTGTGGATTCCCATCTGAGGCTGCCCTAGATGCTGTAGCATTTCTATTAATCTTTCTGCTGATTCCAGCTACTAATCAATCTATCCATTTGCCATTGTGGGGTGCATAAAAGGGCCCGCTCGTTCTTCAGCACTATATTTTTCCTTCTGTTTATTCAGAATCCTACGGTCTGTAACGGCCATGCCTTCTGCCATCCTAAAATTAGGAGGGAACATATTGGAGGTTGATCCTTCCTTCTTTCTAGCTCCACAGGACTGGAAATGTATCAGTCTTGAGATATGGTGCATCTTAAATCTTCTATAAAAAAACCTACAATTGGTCTTTCCATACATTAGTATACTCTGTACCCTTCCGTTGGAAATTCCATCGCGCCAGGATACACTATTGGTGTGGTATTAACTAAAGAAATGTGCATTATCTGCACCATTTGGCGTAATTCAAAAAAACACCCCGAGGACAGGGAAAGGTGAGGAATCCCAAATATCTTTTAAAAGTAGTTTGAAGGCCTATTAGGTATCTGCTCCAGTGTGTTTTACAGTGCATCATTTGACACTAACAGTCCAAGAAACTAGAGCTGTATATGCTACACTCTAGTTATCCTGAACCAAAGAGTATTAAAATACATTTACCAGGCTGCCGTTCTGGGTCAGTCTGGTCATGTTCCCAAAGATAGCTGGATCACTGTCAAGTGTAGAATGACAATGGGCAGGCCTGAGCAAGCACAAGATGATGTGCGCCTCTTCCCACAACAAATAATCCTAAACCTCAAGGAGTGACAGTGAAGCCTGCGGAAATTGCTGCAGTACAGTTTGAATTAGACTGGCTTTGGAGTTGAGAAGAAGGGGTAGTGTACAGGAAAAGGGGAGTTGACTGAGAGTGAGTGCCTCATTCCATAGAGTACATCATCGCACCTGGAGTGGTTAGCCAGTAATTGAGCCTAGGAGAGTGGGTGGCCAGTAGTTTTAGGAAGGCAAATCTTGTATTGGTGTATGGAAGGACCAAAAGTGTTTGGTTAGGTAGCCTGGTCCATGACTGGAGTAATTTGTGGATGATGGACATGGTCGTTCAAGGGTCTTGCGTTCAATTATCTCTATAACCAAGACCCGTGGATTTACCTGAGGGTAGGTGCAATTTGGTTGTTACTTCTTAGGCTAAATTTGGGTCGGCCGACATGTGTCTGGACCCTTTGCAATTTGGCAAGTGTCTTCTCAGATATTAAGGACATGTGACTTAAAATGTGACTTAAAATCTTTAAAACTGCAAATCTCAGGGATTTTAGAAGCTTTATTTTGAAAGTTAAGCACCACCTCCCTCAACCTATTCCACATTGCTAGATTTTTTTTCATTGTAAGGGGAAACTGCACTGAGCCTGCCATAATATATCCCTTTTGTTGCTTTAATTTACTACTTGTCTGTTTAGTGTCCGTTTCCCTGTTAATGTTAATGAGACTTATTGAGTGCACGAATACCCAGAGGTGTCTTGGCGCTATGACTTCAGTATTCACCACCAGGAATCAGTCCTGGAAAAGCCATGTTTTTGAACTTTAACTCTGTTGCTTTTGGCAGTTTTTTTCCCCTTTCTACACATTCTTGTCCCTTTTAGCCCTCTCATTTTTATATCTTTAAGTCAGTTCAGCTCTTTTAATCTCTTAAAAATGAAATTTTAGAGTAGTTGCTGGGTTCAGGCATTCAATTTGTGGGACTGAATCCGCTTTTGGTCCAGCTCCTGCCTGCCAATAAATTTGCCACCCCACCTGTGTATGTCATTTGTTGCATCTCATCCTATTATTTTCTGCAATTGGTGCTTTCTGTTGTTTACTGGAGCATTTGCAGGTCACTCATTCGAACCAGCATGTACATCTTTGTGTTGATGCTCATGCCTTTTAAAACCAAATGCCTTAACCTTGAACTTCACTGGTGGAAATGGAGTACCGGGGAGTCACCTGAAGACCCACTGTATATCTATGAGGCAATTTGTCTTACAATTTTATTCATGCACTAATCTGAAAACATCAGTTTTGGAGAGATATAGGCCTAGCTTTTCAACCTTGTTTGACGTGTTGTATTTCCACATAATAGAGCTTTAAAATATTTGCACTTATTTTATTAGGGCTATTATTTGTATTTTTAGCCATCTCAGTGATATCCACATTAGAGAAGTAGCTTCTTGCAAAGCTGCTGTAACAGTGCCAGAAAATGAATGGTCAGTTGACACTTCCAATGACTTCACTTCCTGTGACATTACATTTTATGCAAATTAGAGGGGCCTCGCACGTTCCTATCCTGCCTAGGGCCCCACAAATCCTTGGACCAGCCCGACTGCATGCCATGGGATTGCGTTTTATAGTTTGAAATGAGGATACCGTCCAGGGCAGGGATGTCGCATTACCACACAGGGACACGTAGCGGTAAAAACTAGACTGCCTAAGCGTGTGAGACTGCCTAAATAGCAGCGCTCAGGCAGAAAGCTGAGGCGCTATAAATACATGACAATGCATTTCAGTGCGGTGATGCAGACCACCACACGGAAATATGTTAGTCTAACGCCTGATGCATGGTACTTGGCAGGGCTGAGTAAAAGCCCAGGGAACAAACATTTTGGTTCTGTCCTCAGCTTTGGAACTCGATGCTTGCCAGCCTCTGTTTCTCCTTCCCACTAGACCTGGTGTCTGCTCATCTGACATATCGGAACATTCCTCAGCCGACTGCGTTCACAAAATGCAACTTTTAAAACGGTATGATGGCAAGAGATGCCCACTAGAGGATGCCAAGGGGTAAGAATTCATCGCAAACATAGTGACCCACCGTGTGTGTGTCAGCTGGGTTGCACAGCCAGATACACATTAGGAATTTCATTCTCGTAGTCTCAAAGTATTCAAAAAGTAATCCATTTTATTCCATTTTAATTCAAGTTCATCAATCACGTCAAAAGTACGAAATTCATTTGCTTGTGCGTGTTGCATATTTCAGAATTGCCCATCCAGGCCTATTCAAAAACACTTGAAATTTTGTGTCCTCCAAAACATCACCCAATGCATTTCGGTCTGTGTGACCTTCGTCAGGGGTATCTGTGGTGTATAAAAATGCCTCTGTCAACAGTAATTTATATTAAAGACCACCTCTCAAAATCGTTCGTGATTACCATAACTCTATCACCTCCCAAAAACATATAATTGCAAAGAATATTCGATTGTGAAACATAATCCAATCCTTTCAATACCTGTTATTTTTCGCAACAACTGAAACCCAACATGTGCCCTCCCTTTACAAGCAGTGTTAAATCAATAAAATGTGTAAAGTATATGTGCAAATATATCGACTATGTGAAAATAGTGTAAACTGTAGAGCTCACCCCTCCTTCAACTAGGTACCCGATCACCCCTCTAGTAAGGTTTCCCTTCTCAACCTTGTGAATGCACCCCATCCATTTATAAACCTCCCGCGCATACCTCATATTTCCACTGCGCGTCGTACTCTTCCCAAGCGCGCTCAAACAGGTTGTGTTTCCCAACTCTACTGACCAATTTAATTTAAATATCCGTTACCCTCCCACCTGACACCCCGTGGTTACCAAACATCACGTGCGAACGCTTCCTCCTCTAAGAAACCATGCATTTTTAAAGTGACATAACCAATATCACAGTATATGTGAAACACAATGTTTAAACATACAATAATAGTTTAAATGTGCAAAAAATATGCAAGCGATAAATAAACCAACAGTCCCAGTGATCTTTCGCTGTCCCATACAAAATGTCTGTTCAATTGTTTCTCCGTGACATCAACCTTTGGTGAACTGACTTTTGACGTGAAACGAGTCCTCCATTCATTTTGTATGGGACAGCGAAAGATCACTGGGACTGTTGGTTTATTTATCACTTGCATATTTTTTGCACATTTAAACTATTGTTGTATGTTTAAACATTGTGTTTCACATATACTGTGATATTGGTTATGTCACTTTAAAAATGCATGGTTTCTTAGAGGAGGAAGCGTTCGCACGTGATGTTTGGTAACCACGGGGTGTCAGGTGGGAGGGTAACGGATATTTAAATTAAATTGGTCAGTAGAGTTGGGAAACACAACCTGTTTGAGCGCGCTTGGGAAGAGTACGACGCGCAGTGGAAATATGAGGTATGCGCGGGAGGTTTATAAATGGATGGGGGGCATTCACAAGGTTGAGAAGGGAAACCTTACTAGAGGGGTGATCGGGTACCTAGTTGAAGGAGGGGTGAGCTCATACAGTTTACACTATTTTCACATAGTCGATATATTTGCACATATACTTTACACATTTTATTGATTTAACACTGCTTGTAAAGGGAGGGAACATGTTGGGTTTCAGTTGTTGCGAAAAATAACAGGTATTGAAAGGATTGGATTATGTTTCACAATCGAATATTCTTTGCAATTATATGTTTTTGGGAGGTGATAGAGTTATGGTAATCACGAACGATTTTAAGAGGTGGTCTTTAATATAAATTACTGTTGACAGAGGCATTTTTATACACCACAGATACCCCTGACGAAGGTCACACAGACCGAAATGCATTGGGTGATGTTTTTGAGGACACGAAATTTCAAGTGTTTTTGAATAGGCCTGGATGGGCAATTCTGAAATATGCAACACGCACAAGCAAATGAATTTCGTACTTTTGACGTGATTGATGAACTTGAATTAAAATGGAATAAAATGGATTACTTTTTGAATACTTTGGGACTACGAGAATGAAATTCCTAATGTGTATCTGGCTGTGCAACCCAGCTGACACACACACGGTGGGTCACTATGTTTGCGATGTATTCTTAAAAAAAAGGCAAAAGGGACGGAGCCTTTCAAATGGGTGCTACACGCCGAAATTGATTAAATTGAAAAGGATTAATACAAACTTCAAAATAGGGTGTGCTCCAGGTTATTGTACTGTGAAGGGGTAAGAATTGCCAGAATACAGTCACCCAACAGCCCTTGCATATCGGACCGGCATTTCAGAAGTGCAGGAGGTGAGCGGTTCTTCCATAACTCTGGGAGAATACAAGAAAGGCAGTAATAAAGACTTTGCATACCAGCATTTGGGGACACCTACAGACCATGCACAAAAGAGACTGAGCATCAACTCGCTGAGGCACCAACACATCCATCAAAATAGAAACACCCTGGGTGCAAGCACCACGCTGGCAAAAAAGACTGAAGGCACATGTAAGAGGAGCAAAGATCGAGCTGCCTCTTCCCTCAAACCCCACTCCTAGGCAATTGGGCTGGCACTACAGCACTACCTAAGTTAAAAGACAAGGAAACCCTAGGGGTCAGATGGGACCAAGGGTAGATATATTATATAACAACGGTCCCATACAAGAGGGATAGGTATGGTATCTCAATTTTCACAATCAAAAACTGGATTTATCTAAGAACTCAGGTAGATGGATAAATACAATTTAATCGTAATAAAGAGAAAAAGACAACAATTAATATGCATGAGGATAAGTGAGCAAACCGTGAGTGGGTAAAAAGGAAATCAGCCGATTTCCTTACCACAGGCAAGTGACTTAAAAAGTGACTTTACAGTGTAAGCAAAAATGACAAATATAAAAAGTCACAATAAGTATCAAATGTCATACTCAATTGCAAAAATACAAAGTATAATTTTTAGAGTTTAGAGACGTAGGTCGACGACGTTTCGATCCCCATGGGAGTGGTGGGATCTCTTCAGGATTAGACGATAAAGCGAATCCCTGTGAAGTTTGCCTGGGTAGGTATATGTGAAAAACGAAGGGAAAGGGGAGGGGGGGCAGTTGGAGTGGGTAAGGGAGGTGTTGGGATGGAAGGAGAGGGGGGACGGGGGAAAAAAAGGGGGAGGAAATGTAGGTTAAAATTAGCAGGGTGCATGAAAGCTACTTCAGTGTGAAGACGTAAGTAGGGAAGAGAGATAAAGGGGAGATAACATAGGTAGCTTAGAAGACAAGGAAGGAGTGGGGTACCAATACAGAGGAGTTGATAATGATAAAGAATGAAAAAACTGAGAATTCAAAACGTGTGTAGAGTAGGGAGTGAGGAGTGACCAAGGGAGTAAAGCGTATGAAGGTCCAATTAGCAAGATAATGTGTAGGGGCAGGGAGAAAGAATGAAGGAGAGTGTAGGTAATTGTAGAACTAGAGGAGAAATGAGAACCTGGATAATACAACAAAGGGTTCAAAAGGGGACACAATAGGGATAGATCAGTGAGGCAGAGGCCGTAGTCTGATGTGGACAATGGATAAATCACCAAGGGGTCAGTGTGGTGTGGAGTTAGCGATAGAGCATTGAAGCAGCAAGATAATAGGGGATGAAGGATAGGGTCGAAGACCCGAGTAAGGGAGACAGGATTAGAAGGAGAAAGGGTGTCAGGATGAGAACAGCCACAGAGGGGTTCGTGTGAGGAGGGGGCAAGGTCAAAAGGTAATGAGGGAACTTACTGGGAGCATGGAAGAGGGAAACGGCAGCCAGCCAGGGCATCGGCAAGGTGAAACCAAGCCCCACAATACGGGGCGGGTCAAAGGCGCGAGTGTTGCGAAGTAATTCCAACGATGGGCCGTAGCCAAGGGGCCGGAGGCGGAAAAACAAGGGAAGATCCGCGGTGTCATG
This sequence comes from Triturus cristatus, assembly GCF_964204655.1. Classification (NCBI taxonomy): domain Eukaryota; kingdom Metazoa; phylum Chordata; class Amphibia; order Caudata; family Salamandridae; genus Triturus; species Triturus cristatus. Next base: position 405,324,391 of record NC_140583.1, on the reverse strand, counting down.
GGCCGAGCCTCGGGGAGGTAGAGGCACAAGATAATGGCCCGTACCAGGGGGAGTTTGTACCGGAGGAATCGGAGGACGTGCTCTAAAAGGAGGGAGAAAAATTGGGAGGCGATTAGGCGGGTGCCGGCTGGCAACAGGAAAAAGTTGGAAGTCCCGGCATCATTACCGTGGTCAAACGCTTACCTGAGTTATGCGAGGCAAGGGGGCGGCAGAATACGCAGGATCGCGGCAGTGAAGTACACCCGTCTGTCCTAGCGCGGAGTGAAATTGGCACAGAATGAAAGAGGAGGAGGGCTGTATTAGTAACACCCACATGTGAGGAGTATGGAAAGAGAAAAGGGGTGATGGTGCGACCTGGCTATACCTGCGGCCATATTGGAAGGGAGTGAATGGCAGCCAACAGTGTGGTACTGTGAGCGAAGGGGAAAAAGGGGGGACAGGCCGAGAGAGAATTAGAGTGAGGACAATAATTAAGAACCAGGTGATTAGCAGGTAATGGAGGAGTGGGGAAGTATGTGGGGGGATAAGAAATGGGAAAAAACAGGGAAGCATGGCTAAACAATTACATTGTCAGACAAAAGTTCAATTGGTGACAAAAGCTCAATTTGGAGGGCAAACATAATATTGAAGTTAAAGGACAATAAAAGGAAAATTTAAGCAATTGACCAGGCGAGGCAAAGCTACAGTAAATTAGACCAGTCCTCAAGGTGGTTCAGACCTGTCTGGAGGCTGTCCGTGCGGATAATCCATTTCAGTTCCTCTTTGTTGAGGATAGCAGCAATGTTTGTAATCCTGGGGGGATGTTGGATCACATTGATGACCTGCCACCTTATGTCATTTTCAGTGTGGTTCATGCAGGTAAAATGTTTTACAAGTGGCGCATTTGGTGTTCTGCATCGTATCCGGCTTCTGTGTTGACAGATCCGGATCCTGATCTTTTGTGTAGTTTGTCCTACATAAATCAAGTTGCAAGGGCAGGTAATTGCATAAATTACATTGACGGTGTTACAGTTGGAAAAGTGGGTGAGAGTGATATCAGTGTTAGCATGCACAAATTTCTTTGTATCAGTTGTAAGATTACAGACGCTGCAGCTACCGCATTTGAAATGACCTATTAGGGGTGGTAGGCCCCAGACACCTCTAAGGGATTGGTCTTTAGTAGGGTTGGGGAGGGCTGCTGTAACCAGGTGGTCTTTGAGGCTTTTACTCCTACTGAAGGCAAAGAGAGGGCGTTCTATATTCAAACTGCCAGCATTGAGTGTGGGCCAATGTTTCAAAATGCATTTCCTCACTATGTTCGAGATAGGTGAGAATGTTGTGACGCATACTATTTTGTCATCGTTTTTCTTTTCTTTGGGACTGAGTAGAAACTCCCTTGGACAGTACCATGCTCTTTTGAGTGCTGTTTTGACCAATTTGCGGGGATAGCCTCTGCTGGTCAGTTTTTTGGAAAGAGTGTTGGCCTCTGCGAAGTAGTCCTTCTTGAGATAGCAGTTGCGTCGTATACGGAGGAATTGTGAGTAAGAAAGAGAATCACGTAAAGCTCTGGGGTGATGGCTGTTATATGCTAATAGAGTATTCTTTTCTGTAGGCTAGCGGGATAGTGTGGTGTAAAGACTGCCATTACGAGCAATGATAGATAAGTCAAGGAAAGCAATCTCATGTTTGCTGCTGGTGATCGTGAAGTTCAAGCCATTGCTATGTGTGTTCAACCAGGCCAAGAATTCAGAAAGGTTAGTCTCAGTACTGTGCCAGATAAGAAAAATGTCATCTATGTATCGTTCCATTCCAAAATGTGAGTTCTGTATGGATTCATGGGGGATAATATTCAAGCCAGTCCATATAGAGTATGGCAAAATTTGGGGCGAAAACTGCGCCCATGCTGGTACCTTTGACTTGTTGGTAGAAGATGCCGTTAAAAAGGAAAACATTCTTAGTGAGACAAAGCTTGAGAAGCTTTCATGCACCCTGCTAATTTTAACCTACATTTCCCCCCCAACCCCTCCTCTCCTTCCATCCCAACACCTCCCTTACCCACTCCAACTGCCCCCCCTCCCCTTTCCCTTTGTTTTTCACATATACCTACTCAGGCAAACTTCACAGGCATTCGCTTTATCGTCTAGTCCTGAAGAGATCCCACCACTCCCATGGGGATCGAAACGTCGTCGACCTATGTCTCTAAACTCTAAAAATTATACTTTGTATTTTTGCAATTGAGTATGAGATTTGAAACTTATTGTGACTTTTTATATTTGTCATTTTTACTTACACTGTAAAGTCACTTTTTAAGTCACTTGCCTGTGGTAAGGAAATCGGCTGATTTCCTTTTTACCCACTCACGGTTTGCTCACTTATCCTCATGCATATTAATTGTTGTCTTCTCTTTATTACGATTAAATTGTATTTATCCCTCTACCTGAGTTCTTAGATAAATCCAGTTTTTGATTGTGAAAATTGCGATACCATACCTATCCCTCTTGTATGGGACCGTTGTTTTTATATAATAAAACTACAGCACTACCTGTCAGGAAACTGCAGCAAACACGTGCCAGGCCACCACTTTACTTGCTTCACAAGGGCCCAGGGGAGACCCCAGTGGAGTAATGAAGAAGAGAGGGGCACAGCCTGAACAGGACCAACTCTGTCTGGTGCAGCCGCAACATGACTTGAGGGCACTGATTGGCAGCATAGCATGGATGCCGTGCTATTGAGTTGCCACAGTACCAGTCGGGCCCTGCCGCACACTGCTGGAAGCCCATTGCCCTGTGAAGTTATAAAATGGTCGGAAGTATAGAGCACAAAAGAAAGGAGAATGCTCCAACCCTCCATCCACACGACAAAGGGGGGGAAGCATCATAGGAAGACACCTGGATCACCTGGTGTAACCCACTGAGTGCCACCCACTAAAGAGGCTGAGAACCCCAGAGACACCACACTGGTTGTCCAAGCCGGATAGATGGACACAACTCTAGGAAGGGGAAGGTCCAAAGAAAGTGAGACCGGACTATAAGGTGGTCAAAAGCACACAACACTGTTGCCCAAACACTATGACTGCACCGTCTTGTAGCTCAAGGCACACCATGCCACTCCCCACCAACAATGCTTGATGGCAGCAATGCCTCAAGGTGCAAGTCCTGCACCATCCAGAGAAAGTGGGACAGAACCACAGCTATCTACTGCCCTTGGAAGGAGATTCCAGAAGAAGCAAAACCACGAAGCAGCAGCTGCTTGAAGGTCCTTGAGCAGGGAATGTGTGACATGTGGCATGACTCCACACCGACCCAAAGAAGAAGAGGGTCATGCAACTAGAAGACCCTCAAGGGAGAGGGCCGTCCACACACATCTACCCACCGAGTTGAAGCTCCATGAATTTCCCTAAAGACGGGACATAAGATGTTTTGCTGGACGTCATTCAGCAGTAGAGAAGCAGAGGAGACTTAAATCATTGATTGCCCTGATCATCACCAGGCCGGAGTCCAACACCTGAGGCGGATGGCTTGACTATAGAAACTTTTGACCTTGAGAGGCGGTGTTGACAGGCCCCAAAGAAGGTGCACACCACTGCACCCAGAATAAGAGACTTAAGCAATGACAAGTCTCGCCACCATAAGTGGTAAGAAGGTGCAGGCAGAAGTACCAAGAACGAAGAAGAGCGGGAAGTGTGATCATCTGGTCTGTACTGAGAAACTTGACGACGAACCAAGCAGAGGAAAGAAGATCAACAGATACTAGGCCTGAAAGGCACGCTCAAGAAGACCTACAAAGCCAAGAACACAAAATAACGGCAGACTGCAGTTGCCAGAGCATCACACCTGAGTTTGAAGTAGGGTATGTACCGTGCACTACTTTACCGGTACCTGCCGCTGTTTGATACCTCTCTCCGACAGAAACAAATTGCAAATAAAGATGGAAAAGAGCACCCGGAAAACAATTGAAGTCCATGAAATTCCAATCAGTGTTGAAAGATTTCTGTTTTTATTTTATCTTTGTCTTAAATCCATTCACAAGAACAATCTTGTTCGTGCAACAAACTTTCAGCCAACGCATTTCATTCAAAGACAACTCTTTTGAGCTTCGTCAGGGCTCAGTATATCTTGTGATCAGGAAACCAATTACCTTTATGAAGTTCAATCCTCAAAAATTGGTTTGGTAGATGTATAGTCATCTGGAGTTAACTTCCTCCTGTTCATACCTCCAGAGCTGATATCTTGATAAGCATCTTGGTCGCCTGTTTCGGGTCTAAAAGCTAAACTGTTTAGGTTTTGGACCCGAAACAGGCGACTGGGATGCTTATCAAGATATCAGCTTTGGGGGTATCTATTGTGCATACTCGGTCACCAGACGACGTTGCCATAACACACATGGACTTAATACAGTGAATGAACAGGAGGAAGTTAACCCCATATGACTATACAACTACCACGCCAATTTATGAAGATTCAACTACATAAAGGGAACTGGTTTCCTGATCGCAAGATATAATGTATTTAATGGCTCCCGTGTAGGTGGGTCCTCAGATTCGTCATGGGACAAGACTCAACCCTGAAACTACATCGCTCTTCAATCGTCTGGACACTGGGACTTTGACCTAATCACCAACCTCCAACGTGGGACAGCTTGTACACGGCTCCTGGTCTTCATAAGCATTGCGTGCTCCTCACAGCTGCAGTGACCAGGTCTCTTTAGACTCTTCAGAACCTCCTGACATCGGTGGGCATTGTGTCCTCATGCCCCCTGGTCACCTCCGAGTGGCATAGACTCTGTCCCCTCTGCTTGCCAGTTCTTCTCTTCCAGAATCCACTCTTGGATTCCACCAGACTTCTTCTTGAACTTCTCCAGAGGCATTTTCTTCTAAGTCTTCCACTGTTATCTACTGCAGGTTCCGACATCTCTTCACCCCTAAGCACCTGCATTCCCTGGTATGGTTAACGTGGTTCCCGGGGCATTCACGGGTGGGGTGGCTCTCCAACCTTCCATTCTCCAACCTTCCGTTCTACAAGGGAATCCTTTGGAGTCCTCTGGGAAATGTCCTTTTCTTCAAAACTGCAACTCCGACTTCTACATTGACTTCTGTTGCGCATGCGGCTTTGTTTCCACTCTGCACACAGCCTCTGTGGGATTCCTGGGTACTTACTGTGGGTGGTTCTTTGTTTCCCCGGTTCCTCAGGGTCGTCTGGTCCAAGTCCCGTTCTCCTTTGCAGTTTGCATTCCAGTTGTATTTTGTGCTACTTATTTGATTGCTTTTGAAATATTTGTGGGGTATGGTGTTGATATCGCCAGGTAGGAGATATACCAATGAGATAGTGATAGTGTGTTGTAAATAGACTTATTTTTGCTAAACGCTGTGTGGTTCATTTAATCTAACTTACACTACATATTAAACTGGTAGAACAAGGTGCTTAACACTCCTTCAAGATAAGCCTGAAGGCTTCTCTCCACAGCTACCACTTTGAGAGCTTTCTATGGCTATCAAAGACCACTAAAATCACCATAAGGGTTGCCTGGATTAGTGCAAGGTGCACCTCTTTAATAAGTGTGCACCATATACTTAGCCAACTGCCAGCCTCCTACAATCTCTCTCTCTCTCTCGTCCGGACCTTTGCTCTGCTAGAATGTCTTCTCCTTGTTTTCAAAATATCCCGTCTCTGTACATATGTTTCAAAGTTTCTTCTTGAAAACAGCAGATGTGAATGTATGTTGTGTCCAAGTGTCAGGCTTGTTTGCTAACCAATCACAAGGAGACCAGGCACAGTGTTTGACCTTGTACAAGAGGTTCAGACAGTGTGAAAGTAATAACCAAAACATGTTCAGTGCTTTTCTAAAATAATGTGGCACAAAAATAAACGTGCCAAGTTTAACATGTGCAACGCAAAGGAGCCTTAATGGGCAAACAAACTAATATACAAGCAAACTAAGCACCGAATGAAAATAAACACAATGGTTTATTTTCCCACGTGTGATAGGAGTGAACTTAGTCCAATGCACCAGCACTGAATGGGAAAGACAGGTTATTGTAGTCCCACAGAAACCCACCCAATATATAAATGTGGGTAATTAATTGCTTTTGGTTTACTAACTGGTAGCAGTGTGATTCCAAACGATCGTTCATTAATGATTTAAACACTCAAGATCAATTTAGAGGTATCCTCAAATAGGGCACCTCCACACCAGCAAGGAAATACTTGCCCACAAAAACCTGTCTGGGAAGGCTCTAACAGTTCCACCAGTCGTGACCAGACATCACATCAGACCAATGGGTACTACAAATAATCAGGCAAGGATATTGCCTAGAACTAACTCAACCACCATCAAATATCCCATCAAAACATCAGGTGTTAAATCGGCAGCATCAACATCTGCTAAAGGAAGAAGTAAAAGTGTTGCTGCTAAAATGGACCATAGAACTAGTCCCACACAAACATCACAACAAAGGAGTCTACTCCCTTTATTTCCTCATACCAAAGAGACTGCTCACTACGGCCCATTCTGGACCTGCGCTCACTCAGTTGCTACATAGTATCCGAACACCTCCATATGGTCACATTGCAAAGATGTGATAACACTACTACAAAAAGGAGATTTGACCGCATTAGATCTGAATGACGCATACTTCCACTATCCAATCCACCCTGCGCACCGTAAATATCTACAGTTTGTGGTAAGTGGACGTCATTATCAATTCAAGGTCCTACCATTTGGGGTGGCAACAGCCCCAAGGGTGTTCGCAAAATGCTTAGTGGTAGTAGCAGTGAAATTACGAGGAGAAAACATACATGTCTTTCCCTATCTAGACGATTGGCTGATCAAGAGTCCAACTAAAGACAAATGTCTAACAGACGCTCAAGACACGATCAACCTACTACACAAATTGGGCTTCACTATCAGTGCGACAAAATCACATCTCCAACTGCTCCAGATACAACCATACCTAGGTTATATTAGGTGATACTCAATTCAGTATCGGGAACAGCTTACTCCAATCTGCAAAGGTTTCTCAATCTCCAGAACCAACTGGATATTTTTCAGCATCATTGTCACATGCCTGTCAAAACACTGATGAGCTTACTAGGGATGATTGCATCATACATAGCAATAGTGCCACATGCACGGCTACATATGAGACCTTTCCAAGAGTGTTTAGCATCGCCATGGTCACAAGCTGGGGGTGATGGATGTTCTAGTGTTGGTTTCACCCAGAGTCCATCAGGCGCTGCAATGGTTTCACCCAGAGTCCATCAGGCGCTGCAATGGTGGAACACTTCACACATACTGAAGGGAAGAGCCTTCAAGGACACAATCCCACAACTAACCATCACAACCAATGCATCACTCATGGGGTGGGGTGCGCATATGAAGGACATTGTGGTTCAGGGACACTGGACCTCATAGCAACAAACACTGCCCATCAATATGCTGGAGCTTTTAGTGTTCTATGTGGCTCCCAAAGCGTTCCTAACTACATTGCGGGGAAAATGTCCTTCTACGAACAGACAGTATGTCTGCAATGTATTACATTCTGAAAAAGGAGGCACCCATTCCATTTAACAATGACAGCTAAATCAGACCATATGGAAATGGGTAAACAAACACAAAATCCTCCTCCTGGCACAATTCATACCAGGGCAGGAAAACTCAGTTGCGGACCTGCTCAGCAGGACACAGCAATAAGTTCACGAGTGGGAAATACACACTCCGTTACTGCAACAATACTTCCACCGGTGGGTAACCTCCACATTAGACCTGTTTGCCACTGCTGAAAACTCAAAATACCAAAGATTCTCATCCAGATACCCACACTCACTATCCGAAGGGAACTCTATGGCTGAACTGGTCAGGGATATTTGCTTATGCTTTTCCTCCTCTCCCACTCATTCCATACGTGGTCAGGAAACTCACAGACTTCATTGACCCTACTACTGATTGCTCCCACATGGGCTCAACAGCCATGGCACAGCAAAAAATATGGGACCCCCTTGAAATATACTTAAGGTCAGGGAAAAAGGGGAAATAAAGACAATCCTGTAATGAAACTTCCCTCGCCACCTCTATTTTTAATAATACAATTTAATTGTGATAAGGAAAAAAGGGCCTAAAAACAGTGATGCACCACACAGAGATTAATAATTTTTAATATTTTATTTTTTATTATTTAACCTTTTTCTATTTTTCTTAGAAAGACTCAATACATTTCTTTACGCTATCAAAAAACTATTCTATTTTGCATTTCCTTTTTTGGAGTATTTGATAATCACTGACTATATTCATTACAGTGATAATGCATCATATCAATAAACATCAAACAGTAATCCCTAGGGCACACTAATATAAATCATAAAAAAACTATATCTTCATACAATTTCATCTGCATACATACCAAATCATTCCACATTCATACACCTATCACAATAAAGAAAAAAAGGAATTTATCGTGTACTGAACATTGGAGACAAAAAACACATAATTATCTCCTATGACTAACAAGACAACTGCAAAAGCAGTGGTCGACGCGTTTCGATGGCATAGGCGCCACCTTCATTAGGACCAGAGGTATATTCAACAACGACAAAGCCCAGGGAAAACTTGTTTATAAAAATAATTCCCGTCAAGGATGAGCCATCCCGTATTGGATTATAATGATCCAATACGGGATGGCTCATCCTTGACGGGAATTATTTTTATAAACAAGTTTTCCCTGGGCTTTGTCGTTGTTGAATATACCTCTGGTCCTGATGAAGGTGGCGCCGTCAAGGATGAGCCATCCCGTATTGGATTATAATGATCCAATACGGCTCAATCTTGCATTTTGGCTCCTGAGGTCATAGTTTAGATACCTTAATCTACCTCCAAGATGCATGACTATTCTAAAGGAGGCCAGAAAGCCGACCACGAGGGCTTGCTATGCAGCAAAATGGAAACGTTTAGTCCATTACTGTGCATCCTTAAACATCAACCCTTCACCAACGGAACCTCAACTAGTCTGTTACCTGTTACATTTACAAAAGGCACATTTGTCATATACGTCAATACGCCTACATTTAGCAGCCATTGCTGCATACCTACAAAACTGGAAGCACCAATCATGTATCCTCATTCCTGTGGTCAAAGTCTTCATGGAAGGATTAAAACTAGTCATTCCACCACGTACACCTCCGGTGTCCGCGTGGAACCTGCACATTGCCTTAACACGCCTCATGGGAGTACCATTTGAACCACTACATAACTGTCAGATACAATTCTTAACTTGGAAGGTGGCCTTCCATGTAGTAATAACATCTCTAAGAAGGGTTAGCGAAATAGATGTGCTTATATTGAAGAAGCATACTTCCAAGTGTTCCCAGACCAACTGTATTCACGCACAAACCCAAAGTTCCTAGCAAAAGTTATATCGCCTTTTCATCTAAATCAAACTTTAGAGGTACCAGTTTTCTTTCCAAAACCAGAAACAATCGCAGAGTGTGCTTTACATACACCTGATGTAAAACTGGCACTTTTGTACTATTTGGAACATACAAAAACACTACTGTTTGTTTCGCTTTCAAATCCAGGTAAAGAAAAAGCTATTTTAAAATCAGGAATCGCAAGCTGGATCGTCTTATGTATCCAGATGTGTTATGCTAATGCAAAACGAACATTAACAACTATGCCCGTTCAACACTCCGTCCATCATTTCCTTTGGTTTTGCTTTGTTCGCCATAAGTTGGCAGGGTATGCTCAGACGTGAGTCCCTTGCTCACTTTGCCACTGGATTCAAGCAAGCCTGGCTGAAGACGGCTGAAATGCCAGAAACCGGTCCTAGGAAGCTTGTTTCCGGTCCAGGGAAGACATGGCTTGCCAGTTCGGGCTGGACTGTTCCCATGAGGCACAGGGTCAGACTGATTTGCATATGGCCATGTCTGAACTGGAGTGGCAGAGTGGGCTAAAGAACGGTGATGGATTAAACCCAGATCAGTTGACTGGGGGTGAGTGCTTGCAATGTTCAACACTCCGTCCATCATTTCCTTTGGTTTTGCTTTGTTCGCCATAAGTTGGCAGGGTATGCTCAGACGTGAGTCCCTTGCTCACTTTGCCACTGGATTCAAGCAAGCCTGGCTGAAGACGGCTGAAATGCCAGAAACCGGTCCTAGGAAGCTTGTTTACGGTCCAGGGAAGACATGGCTTGGCAGTTCGGGCTGGACTGTTCCCATGAGGCACAGGGTCAGACTGATTTGCATATGGCCATGTCTGAACTGGGGTGGCAGAGTGGGCTAAAGAACGGTGATGGATTAAACCCAGATCAGTTGACTGGGGGTGAGTGCTTGCAATGTTCAACACTCCGTCCATCATTTCCTTTGGTTTTGCTTTGTTCGCCATAAGTTGGCAGGGTATGCTCAGACGTGAGTCCCTTGCTCACTTTGCCACTGGATTCAAGCAAGCCTGGCTGAAGACGGCTGAAATGCCAGAAACCGGTCCTAGGAAGCTTGTTTACGGTCCAGGGAAGACATGGCTTGGCAGTTCGGGCTGGACTGTTCCCATGAGGCACAGGGTCAGACTGATTTGCATATGGCCATGTCTGAACTGGGGTGGCAGAGTGGGCTAAAGAACGGTGATGGATTAAACCCAGATCAGTTGACTGGGGGTGAGTGTTTGCAATGTTCAACACTCCGTCCATCATTTCCTTTGGTTTTGCCTCATTCTACAATGAAACTAGGAAGAACCATGGTCTTTTTGGGAATTCCTCTCTCGGTGACATTTGCAAAGCTACATCATGGGGGACCCTACACACATTTACAAAACACTATTGAGTGGATGTTCAAACAAGACAACAAGATTTAGTTGGACAAACAGTCCTTCAAACTTTATTTCAAACTAATGCACCATCTCATGCCTAACGCCACTGCAACAGGGGTACAGATTTACAGTCTATCCATAGCATGTGTATCTGCAGCCAACATATATTACGAATTAAGTCGTAGTGTGTAGTTCTGCAGATTCACATGCACCCTCCCGCCTACCCGGCAGGTATTAGACGGTCAGAAAAATACATAAAAATACAGCATGTTAAACAGCAAACACTAACTTAGCAGACTATATCCTCACTTCGTATATGGCAAGGGGAAAAAACATTTTTAACAAAGGAGCCTTTGAACATGCACAGAACCTCGAGCGGAAGGAGAGCCAACACCGATCATAAAAATCCCTTGATGAAAAACAATTTGCAGAGTCCAGTTCCAACACCAAATGGCAGAAGTATGCAAAGCTTATGATGAATCTGCAGCACTACACGCTACGAATAGATGCTTACAGGGTAAGTAACATATTCCTTTTTGCTTAATATCTCGAAACTGGCTGAACAAAAGTACACCAAACTAAGAAAAGACACCAACTGTAGCCAAACATTACATGCCTGGATTTAGTGTATTTTCTTTCAGTGGTTTTTGAGCTCTTTCTGCAGTAAGTTATCTATGACATTTTCATCTGCAAAAGTGACTGATTTAGGACCAACTTGCTTATAATTTTTGATCCAAGTAACCAATCTATACCAAGTCTTGCATGCTGAAAAACTGCATTTTGAAGGGCATTTCCGCCACGGTTTTGATTTATGAGCATGTTACCAAATTACCTGTTGATTTCCACGTTTTATGAATTAGATCTAGCCTGTTAACAAGAATGGCAGCTAAGTTAATCTTTTGATACAAGATTTTTTAAATATTTTCCACGCATCTCTTTTTCAAGCATATGCTTTTTCTGTAACCGAAAGCAACGTAGAAAAGGTCTATCAACATTGAGAACAATCCAGGGTTTTGTATATAGTATAAAGCGCCGTCTCTGATTGCTTTAAGCCACTCTGTAATTTTCTTTATGCATTCCAAGTAGCGTGTTATTTCAACCAGAGCCATAAGTAAAATGTGTATTTGTACTAAATCTGATTAACCCAATACTCAAATTTTATTTCACAGCCAAAGATACTGAGGTTTGTACATCAGAAAATCGCCTAGCTGTACCTGGGCAACTTAATGCAGAGTCCTCTCCAGAAACATCTCCGGGTACCAGTCCCATGACACGTTCTGCTTCAATTGCTAATCTTCTGACAGCCAGTAAACTTATTTTGAAGTCTAGCCTGGTCTATAGTCAGCCACTTAAACTTCCATGTGATGTGGAAATAATCAGAGCGACCCCATCTGCAGGTAATTGAACAACTTCTTTTTAAAATAAATATATAAATATTGCAGTTTTATTCATCATAATGTCTTTTTCTAATTTTAGCAAAAAATAATGGTTATAAGGACTAAATTGCCTAACCTGTGTGTGGGATCCTATCACACTTATAAAAGTGTGTGTGTGTGTGTGTGTGTATATGCATGTATGTATGTGTGTGTGTGTGTGTGTGTGTGTGTGTGTGTATATATATGAAAAATATTTTCCCCAACCTTCTATGATTAAGGAACTGGCACTCGTAGTCATGGGTGTTCTCCTGTTTATTGCATAGGCTGCATCACACACACAATCACCACAGGGACGCGTTTCGGCAGTCTAGCTGCCTTCTTCGACTTGTCATGCGCCATATTGGTGCTTCTTTTAAAGTTAAAAAATTGTAAAAATAGAAGATGCTCTTTCCTTAACACTGATTGGGTATGCACTTGAATGTGGGAAATTAACTATACAAAACAAAATACACAGCTATCAATGCTCAGAAAAAGTCGCAACAGGGTAAAGCTTACAGATAACATTACTTCACTGTTCTTTTACCACCTGTGCTACTGAGGATTTAAGTCTTTCAGTTCATTTTATACTAAAAAGTCCCATCATGCATTTCTACGTCACTCGCAAAGCCCGGACTGGATTATTGCACGTCCTTAGATTGAAAGATGGCATCCCAATAATATTCTTTTGAAAGCCCAAAAAGTTACGCATTTCTGCCAGTATAGACAGAGTTCTTTCCAGCGTAGTAGTTCCGCATATTATTATCAGCTTCTCCCACTTGTCTCCTTTTGTGATGGCAATTTACTTTTCTGCTCGGAAACACCTCAATTGTGAATAAGTATATCAAGTTACCAGGCAGAAGGACTCACGGTGACGGCTTCATGCTGCTAAAACTCAAGTCCGTATATATACACACACATACATATATTCTCATATATTAACTGGAAAAAACAAAGGTTATAGGGACGTTATAGTTAGACTCAGATTTCACTCCTGCAATACCATAGACATTCATCAGTTATAATTATCTCAGCTAACTAGAACTTATGCCCCCGCAATGCACTGCATATGACCTCACATATTACATCACTCATGACATGGTCAATGACATCCAAACACAAAAACCCTGGAAACTGTCCATTGTAGGGAACCAGAGGCTATGGGGCCTCAAGGGTGACCTGGCCTCCAGTCACAGCAATTTTAAAACAACAAAGCCACCTGAGATTCAATTTATTCCTGTATATCAACCAGTGCTCCACCCCGTAACAATCTACTTCTGGGCAGACACAAAAATGTGACGGGATGTCTTCACACACCACCAGGTGTCATGTCAATGTGATATGCCAAACTGACCTTTATGTTCACATGGAATACCACCTGGTATTAAAAACCAATCATGGGGATAAGGGGAATTAGTACCCCATTACCACAGACACCGTCAACCTGTTTCTGCCTGATGGCTCATGTGAGTCCATGGCATTCTTCAAGATGCATGTGGTGTTTGAGGGAGCACCACGACTCCACGGACTGCGAGGCGTGTCAGCAAATGAAGCCAAAGTCCCGGCGGGAGCGCCGGATGAAGCTCCTTTCAGCGCACATTTCCCGGTCGGCATCGTCGCCACGCCTGTCCCCAGTGGAAGGCTTTAAGACCCCCCGCTTCCATCTCCGATATCGTCCCTCTCCCAGGCCGCAAGGGCGTCGCTCACCTGATGGTAAGTGTCGCAGCTTGTCCCCGAGGCCCGGTCCCCGGCCTGTTGGGGGCGTGGGTTCTCCGCGGGTGGTGCTGGCCCACGCGTCGCCACCCTATCCGCCGTTCCCCGGCGCGGGGGCAACCAGGGCCCAGATGGAGGCCTATGCGGCGGCCTTGCAGGCCTCGTTGGCTGTTCCTTCTTCTCCCTCTCTTCCTGGGACGACTGCGGATCCCTTACCGCGTGCGGGGACTCCTGCGACATAGCCGGTGGCTCCAGCGCCGTCAGGTTCGGATCCCGGTTCGGAGGATGTGGTGCCGTCTGGGTGCGGCCCTTCAGGGGTTCCCTCCTTCGGACCATGGCGCCTCTGCTTCACCGCAAACCCCCGCGTGGGTCCCTGTGGTGTCGCGGGAGGTTGTCGGGGCTCGGGGCATGTCCTCGAGTCCCCCTCAGTCCTCTGGGCAGGCGGCGGCCTTGTCCGAGGCCGAGGTGATGCCGCTCAGGCGCCGGCGGCTGCTGGCCCTGGCGGCGCCGCAGGGGCTGGCTAGGGGTCGGGGCGTGTCCCAGGGCCCCTCTCGTCCCTCCATGTAGGCAGCTGCCTCGTCGGAGGTCGAGTCGACACCTTTACGGCGCCGTTCCTTAGCCGCCCCGGCTCCGACCCCGCCTCGGTCTCCTGTGCCGTGTGTTGTGGCGGAGGTCGTTCCGGCGCCGGTCGACGTTGACCTGACGCCGCGGACTCTACGGCGCCGGGCCGACGTCAGGTCGCTGATTCGTCTTCGGACGCACCCTCTTCTCCAGAGGTTCGGCGGTTGTTGGTTTCATCTTCTCCAGAGATGGGTCGTCGTGCCAAGGCTTTTTCCCCGGCGTCCTCTAAGGACGGCTCTTCGCCGTCGCCGCGTCCGCAGTCTTCGCCAGAGGCGCCTCTGGTTCCCCATTCATCGGCCCACCCTCCCCCATTTCGAGCTTCGCCTTTCCTTCCCCCGATTGGGCTGGGGGATGGCTGCCTTAGCTTGCAGCCGTCACCCACGGAGGAACTGCTTTCCCAGCAGCGGGACCCTACGGAGGCGAGTGCTGCCTTCGCTCGGGCTGTTTCCACGGCTGCGGGGACCCTGCGCATGGGCGATCCAGCTGCCTGTTTCCCCACAGATCATCTTCTGGAGGTCCTCCATCAGGGTTCTGGTGGTCGGGAGCTGCTTCTTCCCTTCGAGGCTTCGCTCCACACTTCTCTTTTGGGGGTGGCCCGCCACGGGGGACCCAGTGCCATAGCAACTTCTGCACCGCCACGCGCCGCATTATCCTGTCCGTCTTTCCCTCCACCCCTCCACCAGGGGCCCTCTTTTACAAACTGCCTTTCCCTCCCTGCCATCGGTGTTGTCTCCCCCGTCACGGGAGGCCCACTGGTTGGATTCTTGGGGGCGCAATATCTTCGCCTCCACCAGTGCAGCTTTGCGGGTGCTTAACACTCTTTGTGTACTGGCTTGGGCCACTTCTTGCTTGTGGGATTCAGCGGAGTCCCTTATGTCTGCCGCTTCTCAGGAGGGTGCCTGTGTTGATCTGAGGCACCATGTGTTGGATGGCCGGGAGCTGGGAGTGTTTATTCTTCGCTCGGCTCTGGACATTTCGGAGGTGCTTGGTCGTCCCATGGCTTCTTCGGTGGCCCTTCGTCGGCATGCCTGGCTACGGGATAGTGTGTTCCAGGAGAACATTAGGGAACGGCTGGTGGACCTTCCCTTTGATGGTACTCTTTTGTTCTACGCCCCTGCGGATTCTGCCATTCAGAGTTTTCTTGTGGGGCTTCGTCCTCCTCCTCCTCGACCTGTGAGTCGGTCTGTGTTTCGGGGGATGTTCTTCCGTTGTGTTCCTGGGGCCTAGTAGCGAGTAGCCCCGGTTGTCTGTTCTGTGTGCCTTTGGGTCCTCTTGTTAGGACTTTGGTGCTGTTGGCTGCTGGTCCGTGCTGTTGGCTCCTGGTTGTTTGACTTGTGGTTTTGGTTGTTTGTAAGCCGTGTAGGCCCTGAGATTAGGCCTTCTGTGTATTATTTATTGGCTGCTTGGCAAGCCCTCTGCGGTTTTCTCCGCAGGATTTTCTGTTTGTCCTCTGCTGTGGAAATTTTTTCCTAAGAGGGTTCCCATGTTCTGGGACGTATCTTGCCCTATGTGGGGTACTGGTAGCTATTATATAACTCTATCCTGTGCTGGGGAGGTGTGGTCGTCCTTCGGGCTTCTGCTCTCCGTGGCGTCCCGGTATATCGCAGGTGCGATATTCTTGCTGCTAGTTTTGGAATGGCTTGTGTGGCGCCTCGGTCCGTCCTTCTCCTGAATCGCTGTGTCGCTCGCCTAGTCCTACCTGCTGTCTGCGGCATTGCGTTGTAGCGGTTTTGCATTCCTGTCCGCCTTGGTCCTCTGTCTGGTGTTCCAGGGGAGGACTGGTTTCCCTGTTTTTTGTGTTCTGGTGGACGGCTTGGTCCGTCCCCCTCTCTCTCTCTCTTTCTATATGCCTGGTTCCCCTTCATTCGTGGGTCAGTGTGTGCCGGCCCCTCCCTTGGGGCGTGTCCTGACCCTTCCTGCCCTCTGCCTTTGGCTGGCGCCTCACTTGTCCTGGGTGCATCGTTCCTTGGTGTTGTCTGCAGCTGGCTGTGCATGCCAGTGCTGGCCTCTTGTTCTGCTACACCGTTGTGGCCTTTAATGCATTCTCTTGTGCTCTTCTTCTTCTGTGTGCACTTTTGGCAGTGCAACCGTCCCTGCCTTGTCCGCTGCTTGAGGCTGGGGTGTGTACAGCTCTTTCTGTCACTGTGTATGTGTTTCTTCAGGTGAGCCCTGCCTCCGGTTCTACCTCTTCTCCCTAGGGGTTGAGGTGGTCCTTGTGTTCCTTGAGGCTCTTAAGGCGCTGTCTGCCCCTGGTTGGGCTTAGGATTTCTTGGCCTTTCCCTTTTTGTCCCTGTGACATGTCCCCTGCTGGGGCTCTGTGTCTCTCCTGGTGGGGAGGTTTTCTCGCAGGCCCTCCTCCCTTCTGGGTATGGCTAGGTTATCTATTCTATGTTAAGGAATCTGCGGCTAGTAGTCTCTATCAGATGTACAAGTTACTTACCTTCAGTAACGATGTATCAGGTAGAGACGATTCTAGCCGCAGATTCCTTCACGACCCGCCCTTCCTCTCCGTTCTGCGAGGGCCCTTTGCTTGGGTTTATGCAGTCGCCTCCCTCGGGTGACTTGTCTTCTGTGGGTGTCCTCTACGTATTCTTCCGGTCAGGCATCCCTCCAGCTGGTTTCTCTCCAGTGTGAGGGTCTCCTTTTGCTTTGTCCCTCTGTTGTCGGAGTCTCTGATTCCCACCGGTCTTCTTCGTTGGGAGTTCTTTTACCTATCCTTCGCCTTCCTCCTCTTTGCAGAGTTTATGGCCCTCCTTGGCGCTGTAGTCTGTGGCTGGATTACCTGTCCTTTGACCTCCTGCTCCTTTCAGGAGGTGTGGCCATCCTTGGCGGGTGGATTGCTGTTGCTCCTCTGTTCCGGGCTTGTGGCCTTTCCCCTTTTGGTTGTGGTTGCGGGCTCTCTCTCTCTCTCTCTCTCTCTCTTTCTGTCATGGTGCATTCTCATGCTCGTGCCTCCAGGAGGGTACTTGCCTTAGCCTGCAAGGTGGTTCCCCGTAGTGGTGCTTGCGCTTTTCTTGCTGTGGCTTCGCTGCTCTGGCCTTCTGGTGTTTTCCTGGTGCCTGGTGCTTTCACCTTGGCTTGCACTGTTGTTCCTCAGAGTAGGGCTCTGCTTTTTTCATGCTTTGGCCTACTGTTGTCGCCTTCTGGTGCCTTAGTGCCACCTGGTGCTGTTTTTTTTCCCTTTTGTTTCTCTCTATTTTGTTTCTCTGGTTTTTTCGCACACTGTTCCCATGGTCTCCTCAGTTTTGTTGTGATGGCTGCGTGTTGTGGCGCGGAAAAGTTCTCCGAAGCAACCTGACATCAGTGCGCCGGGGGGGGCTTATGTGACCTCGCTGACGTCACGCCCGTGGAGGACATCTGGTGGAGTCGCGTGGTACCGCCTCCCCGGCGCGCAGAGATGCTGGGCAAGAAAGTTTTCCGGGTCCAGTCTCACGCCTGGGGATAATTCTATGTTAAGGAATCTGCGGCTAGAATCGTCTCTAGCAGCTACATCGTTACCGAAGGTAAGTAACTTGTACCTTCCTCCCGACGAACAAGGGAGTGAGGGTTTTGCCGAATGTATGAAACCTGAGCTCATAATTCTATTGGTTGCGACCATTTCTCCGTAGTGTGCAGCTGAAACCTGCTGCTCCCTTCAGACTGTCATCACCTACGGAGGCACAACGTTAGAAGCCCTCAGCCTAGAGTGTCCACCTCCAGGGGAGGGTAGCATCTCAGAGGTGCATTGAGTGACATCATCACAGCGTCTTTCCCGGGGGACCAATCCCGGGTGGGTGCGTGTGTACCTGAATCATGGGAGATAAACTCTGCTTCCATCAAAAGGGAGCGGTTTGACAGCTCCCGCTTACTGGACACGTAGTGTTTGCTGCTGCTTGGCGGGCTGTCACAGCTCCCTCCAAGCAGAAGCAAACAGCTATCTCCCAAGGGTGGGCACCTCGTGAGACAGCAGGAGCCAGCCCTTGGGGGTGGCAGTCCCGAGGGCCTTATATAGCTCAAAGAGGAGGAGCTGCCTGGCCCCCCTTCTTTGGTGTGCATGGGTCGGCCACAGGGAGTTGGTGGTCCCCAGGGCGGTATACTGCCCGGGAAAAGGACCCCGCGCCCCTCTCCTTATTGAAAAAAAAAAGTAATTGGCCCCGAGGAGGTTGTGGTCCCTGGGGCCCGAGGTAGGGTCCACGCTGCCCCCCATATACATTTTTGGTTATATAGCCCCATGAAGGTGGTGCTCTCCGTCCTACTCCTCCTCTCCCGTCTCACCCCCCTCTCCCTCCTGTCACACCATCCTCTCACCATCCTCTCACCCCCACTACCCATGGCTCCCGCTTAAGATTGCAATAGTCCCGGGAAGGTGGTGGTCTCTGGTGCATTATTCCCCGTGGGCCCCATCCAAATATGTTTTATTTTTTTACATAAACTCTGCGTGCCCTGGGACCTCCCCTCCTGTGGGCTACAATTAATTTGTGAATATTTGCAAATTTCATTGTGAAGCCAAAACAAAAATGCTTTTTTTTCCCTGCCAGGGTCTCTCTGGAATCCCAGGACAATGCTACAGTGTTAGGGAATTCGTAACCTGTCCCCTTTTCTTTTTATTTTATTTTTTTGTATTTTGTCTGTTTTTGCTTAGTCCTAAGGTGGCTGCCAACACTTCCTGGTTGAAGTGTTGGCAACCAATCAGAGCTCTGCAGATCTCTGGATGAGCTTGTCATTTTTTGCCAAGGCTTCGAGATCGTAGATATACAAATATGGTTTTCATATAATTTTTCAATCGACTGAATGGATTTACACCAAATAACATAAAGCTTGATCTCCAGAACAAAATCCACCTTTCTGCCAAATGTATTGCAGTTCAGCACAGCGTTTCGGACTGCAGGAGTTTATAAAGACTCTATGGGAATTAACATGGGAAACACACTTTTTTGTATCCTCTTTTTTCTTGGCCCCCACTTGACGGGTCATCTTGAAACATTCCATGCATATCTAGAATCACTGGCACACTTTTCTTGGGAAATTTCATGAAGACTCGTCAAACGGTGCCAAAGATATAGGCAAGTCCAAAAACGCTTTTCCTGTGGAAACTAGGTCCTAACTATAACTAACTACTGTCAATCGCCTGTAGGTAATATGTGTGTGTGTGTGTGTGTGTATATACATACCGTATGTTCTGGTGTATAAGACTACTTTTTAACCCATGAAAATCTTCTTTAAATTCGGGGGTCGTCTTATACGCCGGGGGTCGTCTTATAAGCTGGTATACGGCGTGCTGAAACCTTCAGGGACAGGCGCACTCTAGCTGAGCCACCGTGCGCTGCTTCCTGGCCAGCCGCCCCCTTTCCCTGCTCTCATGCGTACTCACATTGGGTACTACCGCTCGAATCGTCTTGGAGACAGGGAGGGCTGGGCAGGCAGGGTGAGAGAGCTGACCCACCCAATCCAAGTAGACTTTGTGTGCAGTGTGCACAGGAAATACCGTACAACGCTTGCCGTGATTGGCTGGTTGTTACACGGGGATTGGCGATTCTGAGGGAAGGCAATCTATCTGGTGAGCAGATACATGTGGTGATGAATACAGTACAGCACCAGTACATACAGTACAGTATACAAATGGCTAACAGTCAAGACCCCATCATGGCTCCACCAGCAAGAAGAAAGAAATATGAAGCCAGTTTCAAACTTAAAGTTGTAAACTTTGCCATGGAACATAATAACTGTGCTGCTGCAAGACAATATGGAGTAACAGAAAAGATGGTTCGGGACTGGAAAGCAAATGAAAAAGCATTAAAGAGTAAGCCAAGGGGTAAGTGTGCATTAAGAAGAGGCACCCCACATTGGCCAGAACTAGAAAAACATGTAGCAGACATGGTGAATGAGCATCGCCAAAGCGGTTATGTAGTAACACGAAATAAAATACGTTTGTTTGCACTTCAGTGGGCCAAATCTAACCCAGATCACAGCAACAGATGTAAGGCTACTATATCCTGGTGTACTAGATTCTTGGAAAGGCATAATCTGGTACTGAGGCAAAAGAAGAAAATTGCACAAAAATTACCTGCAGATCTTGATGGCAAAGTAAATTGTTTCCATCGATACGTAATACAACAGCGCAATAAACGTGGCTATGCGTTAAGTAGCATCGGAAATATGGATGAAACTCCAATGAATTTTGATATGGTTCGAAATAAAACTGTCCATCCAAAAAGTGAGAAAACAATTTTAATTAAAACAGGACATGAGAAGTCCAGTTTTACAGTGGTACTAGCATGCACAGCTGATGGCGCCAAACTGAGACCAATGATTATTTTTAAACAAATCAAACAGCATGGCAGCTCCCATGGGTTTATTGTCTTATCCTTCCTTTCAGCTTTAGAGTGAATTAGGAAAAGTTTAATCCACTTGCACTGTTTTATGTTTACATGTTCGATGACAAACAGCCTTATGTTTATAAGTGCCAGTTTTCCTACTAAGTACCTGCATGTCATAAGCATTTGAATTAAAATTACCAACTTAAAAATCAAATCTGATGTTTTTTTATTTTTATTTGGTGTGCGTTGGAAGAGGGGTAGTCTTATACGGCGAGTATAGCCCAAACCCAATATTTTAACAGGAAAAGTAGGGGGTCGTCTTATACGCCCAGTCGTCTTATTCGCCGAAAAATACGGTACATATCTTTGCTACCTAATAAAAGGGTAAAATGGCTAAATTTCACTTAATAAAGAAGCTAATACCCCAGGGCTAATTCCTCAACTCCTGAAGTCACTCCTTTGATACATCTCTGTGACTCATTCTCTAAAGAGTCCAATTCCTATGTCTTTCTTTTTCTACCCCAATTACTCCATACGTTACTCTTCCAGTTCCACTTACACTGGCAAGTCCTCTGGTTCCACCTCAACCCAGGAGACCAGACCCTCAAGCAATGCCTGTCTCTGCTCCTCTAGAACCTATTCAAGTGTACTCACATCCCATCAAGGTGTTCTTTCAGAAGTCACCGCAGACGATCACGAAATTCAGGGAGAAGGTCAAAAACACCTGCTAATTCACATTCTTCTCAAACTGTCATCTTCCATTCCTTAATCCATCAGAAACACAGCCATCTCTAATGGCACCCATAGTTGATATCACAACCTTGAATGATGTTATAATAAGAGCAGCCAAAGATTCTGATACCTGCACCACCTACATTGACATTTGTAATCTTCAAGACACTGCACTCTTCCACCAGGCAACTTCTCCCTCTGATAACTTGTCTGTTTGAACCATCAATGCACTGTTTCTAACACCTGCTGTGGCAGCATCTGCTAGTGTGTTCCTGTTTCTTGAGCCTGAGAATAGGTCTAACTGCAGAAGGCCACACGAGCGAAAGATGTTTTATAAAGCTTTGTTGTGCAGAACAAACTTGGGATCTTCCTAAATCAGCCTGCTTCTTCCTGAATGAATCTGCTTCTACATTCAGTACACATAGGAGGTGAATAGGTGTGATCTGTAAGTCTCTCGCTACGAACCATATACAGAACTTTGCTTTCAGTCTGAGTGGCCTGGAATGAGTCCCTCCTTGCTTGTTCACGTAGTACATAGTTGTTGTGTTGTCTGTTAGCACAATAAGGGACCTCGCTTTGAAGGATGGAAGAAAAGGCTTTAGAATCGGATGAACTACTCTCAATTCCAGTTGGTCAAAGACATCTCTCTTTCATGGATCATATTCCCTCTAGTTAACGATGACCCACATGAGTACCCCAACCCAGAACAAAGGCATCAGTGACAATAGACTGAGCCTGGATTTATTCATGAAAATGAATAATTCTCAACAGATTTGGAAGCCAGCACCACCAGGAGAATTTACAAATCACAGCATGAGACCGAATTAGCTGGTCTTCCTAGCTCTCACAAGCTGGCTGCATTGGTCCTCTAGGCATTGCTGTAGTGGACCCATGAACAGTCTGATATGACAAACCAGAAAAATGGCAGAGGTGGATCCTAACACAGAATATAGTTGGAGTATTATTTGATGGGGATCTTGCAGCAGATTGCAATTTTTCACGTATAGCCTGGGTGTCTAGAGCTGTGCCAGGTAGTAGATTGATTGAAAATGAACTGCAGTTAATTTCATTTGGTAGACATATAGACCCTGGCAGCTAAGACAATGCATTTGGAAATGACTTAAAGCCTATTGTGATGTTGAGGTTTTAATCAGCCATTTGTCTAGATAGGGGTATACACATACTACTGTTATAAATTTAAAAGTTGCCACTGGTGTTGATTTCAGACCGAATTATAGAAGTTTGAATTTGAAGTGATGACTTCCCACTCAGAACTTCAGGACCTTCATGTGTTTCTTCGCTATTGGTATGTGAGAATAAGCATGTCTATGGCACACCTAAAGTGCCCTTGAAGTTCTGGCTGCTGGCACCACAGAAAGACATAGCTCAATCAGCACTACAACACTGAACGGCTTCAACTGCTACAGGATTGCCTGCCAGTCATTCCCTGCAACAGATTCCATCCAACCACTGCTGATCAACTTCATCTCCCATGTCTGGCATAGGATACTTGAAGCCCTACTTCGACTAAACAGCTGCTCATGCTGACCTGAGGTGACACGCAGACTCCTCCTGTGGGTTCAGGCAGGCAGTTCCTGATCCATAACCACTGAATGTTAAGCAATGTACCTCAACTGTGCCTAAAGCAATCATCCTTCTTTGCTCCAATAGACAGGACCGTGTCTACCAAATGAGCATCGCATCTAAGTGAGGAGATGCTAAGCAAAATAACATACGCTTATGGGCCTACTAGAAACACAGCGGGCCTGAATGACACACTGTACAATGACAACTGGCTCCAAAGTGATGTCTCAAATCATGGGCTGTTTCCAAAGTTCGCAGTTGAATGAGCACACAATGTCCCCACCAGAAGACCCCCTCCAGGAGCCCAGGCCACTAGTCGCTAAACCCCTGCATTACAGCGACTTGATCCTTCAAATATCACATTCTGACACCACTGACAATAGGACACTAAATTAATGACTATACACTAGCAGTGTAAAACCTTAGGGCCTGCTTTTTAGGTCTCGTCGAGAGATGTTATATACAGTATTGGGGGGGGGGGGTAATCTCTGCACACACTTTCCGTCTGTTTTTCATTGGCTTCAATCTTAAAAGCTGCTTTTTGATTCGTTTTCAGGTTGTTAGTCCTCCTGATGGCCATGTTTTCATTTATATCCTTCCCTGGCTATTGGCCCCTTTACTCCAAAACAATTTTTGCCCCTGTGTCTCCCCCCCTGTGACTCCCGTTCATGCCCTCCTGGACCCCCACTCTCCCATTTCCAATGCAATAGGTTTCGCGTAAAAACGTGTCCTATTGCATTAAGAAATGCTTATTTGGCGTGTGATTGGTCGGTCCCTGCGCACTCTTTGTCTCAAACACAGCCGGCCGAGGAGGAAGGAACCAGCGCTTGAGGAACATGCTGCTGCCCCCGGGGAGCCAGGAAACCGGCTGGCCATGGTGAGCTGAGCTGTGGGTATCGGGGCATGAAAGAAAGAGCGAGCGCAGAGTTTGTTCTTATAAGAGAACCTGTAAGTAAACGTGGCACTCACTATCTGCAGCGTGCAGCCTGCCGCCGTCCACATCAAGGGTAAGCCTGGGAAACTGCACCAGTGTCACTGCGTAGAGGTCAGGTGCTGACTGTCGACTCCACACACTCAGCGGCCAGTGCAGCTTCGCCCCATTTTACTGCTCTCACACAGCTGCGCGTCTTTGTGTACCGTGTTGTGGTGCGTTTGGCGAGAAAGCCAATGTGCATGTGACTGCAGGTTTCTAGTAGTGTTCAACAAAAAATGTGATAGAAAAAACAGCTGTCAGTTGAGCAAATTAAGCGGATTACGAGCCCAGTTATGTTCTGTTCATTAAAAACTAGGCAAATCAATCCGTTGTAACCTCAGGTTTCCTTGTCACACACAATTCTCTTTCCACTTGTCTGATACTTACGCAAAGGTGGGGCTCATAAACACCGGATTAGCAATTTAAAACATGTAAGGCTGAGGTACACAGAGCATAACCCTCGCTATAACTATTGTCTGCTCTCCTACCTTCTGAACAAAGGAAGGCCATATGTGTGTACAAACCGTTGCCGTATTCACTTAGGAATGAACGAAAGAATGATCTTTATTTGCATGCTGATTAACATATTTGCAAAGATCATTAACAAGCAATACATAAAAACTTCTCTAAGACTTATACAGGCATAAGATCACAGTTCGACCTAAAATGCTTGGAAAATGGTATGAAAATAAATAGAGAGCGGTTCCGTTTTTTTGAATGAAGTTTGTTATTTTTGGTGCTGTGCTGAAGCTACTATTAAACACGTGTCAGTGCCTCGGAGAATCAATGTTTGTATAGCATGGAGCAGGGTTAGTAGCCCCAGTTCCAATATGTATACATGCCAACGTTGTAAAAGAGAAAGTGGGAGTTTCCCAAAACATAATCGGGGGAATGTATTTCCCACATTGACTTCAATTGAAGCAGATGCAATTTCAGGCAGGAGACAGTCAAAATAAAGCCATCTCCTGAGTCGGGTATATTGGCATGTTTGAATATGTATAAGCACTAGCAGCTGCCTGGTGTGTCGGTCAAAGGCTGTGTTTTTCCCGCGCACTGTCAGTGACACGTAATTCTCCGCAGTTATGTGAGGAATCAACCTGCCTTAACTGCGTGTCTAATTTGACCAAACCACCCTTAAAACGTACTGACTGCTTCACACTACAAGCTGTGTTTGTAGGCACAGACGGCAAGTGCTTCTGGAAGTTCAGGGTTCTGTGTGTTTGACCTCTGGTTCAGTAGTTCCATTCCTGGTGGTTTCACTCTGCCTTTCACCTTTCAGAGGCTGGTAAAATGAGTACCGTTTGAATTGTGTAAAAATAAGCACCCACATTCCCTCACGAAGCCATACCCTTTGAGCTGACCTTGCGTTCTACATACATGGCCGGGATTTGGCCTGGTGTCACCGTGAGTGGTAGGTGTGAAGGGGCGGTGAGGTAGGCAAGCAGCAGCAGAGGGGAGGGGCCACCCTGGCTGTGTAAGCTTCCTGCTGCCGCCTCCTCTATGCCCAGTGTGCGGGGTGTCTCACGTCTGGGTCACCAGTGCCTCTAGGCGACGTACACAGGGCGTGGCGAGGTAAACTCCGCACTTTTTCTTTAATTCCTAATGTCCATTGCTTTGAAAGCCCCGGCAGTGGCTGATAATGAGAGCCTACGGCTACACCCTGTTTTCAAATGGCAGGGCTGGTGTGGCAAGACCCTTTCCTGTTAATAACCTTTTCATATTGTGCTAAATACAGCCCTTCTGTTTCTGTGCTCTGTGCACAATGGATGTGACTGCCACCCAGTCTGTGGGATTCATTATTGACTCCCTCCTCGGAAGCATCACAGACTGGGATTCAACCTCGTGATGGATCACCGCATTTGTCAGCGGCGAGCTGCCTGCTGAGCAAGGGACTATTCAGGCTCTTCCCAATATGGAGCAAATCCTGCATTATGACAGTGCTATCAGCAGACCCCCGTGCTTTTAATGCGACATTACTGGCACTTAACCAGCTGGACTCTGACATTCTTTAATGGGGCATCGCTGTCACTTCTCAGAAGGGCTGCTATACTTGCATCAGTGCGGGAAAGAAGCAGTTTTTTTGGTTTGTTTTTTAAGTGTTAACACCTACAGCCTGTGATCGACTGCTTAATCTTTTGTGACTTTTGCAATCAGCCAGACAAGTAATTGTTCCTTGTGTTTTATTCGTTTTCATTACACAGAATATGCCCATTCCCACACCCCATATTCGTAGACTTCACTTTGTGATGACTCCTTCAGTTTTAGGAAAGCCTCTGAGGTGGTCTCCTATCTTCTCTCTATTCAGTGCTTGTTTGGCAGTGTTATAACTTAACTCGAGTGCTTTACAGGAGCATCAATTACATTACATTCAGGTTTTTTATTTGTTAAATTAGCCACTGGGCCATTACATGAGAATGCCTATTGATGATTGCTGGCCTGTCCTAACTGCTTGCCGCTACCCCATTTAGGTCTCCCATGATATGTTTCTTAAATGCGCTCCAGACACCGTGTGGTCCTGGGCACATATTCGTATTTCTGTGGTGTTTCGTAACAGCAGCTATGAATGTTTGCCTATTTTTTTTCTAAGGTCCCAAAGGCGAGACCGATTTCATAGCAAATGCTTGTTGAGTGTGAAATAGCTTCTAAGGGATATATGACTCACCTATGCATTTCTCATCCCTGCTAAGCTGAAAACAATTGCTCCCTTATTTTTAGGTCTCGCCTGACCCAGCGCATGCGCTGGTCTGGCGAGACTTATTGAGAGGGCTCCAAAAAGTGCTACCAGGCCAGCCTAGAGCTACAGTGCATGTGCGCGGGCGCGCGCGCGCGCTTTACCGCGATTACTTTAACTTTCGCGGCCGCATGGCCGCTTTGATGTTTGATCGTGAACGAGATCACTTTCACTTTCGCGGCCGCAGGGCCGTTTGGCATAGCCAATAGGTCTTGCTTTTGGGACCTTATAAGTATTTAGTTATGCAACTGTTGCATGGCTAAACACTTATAAGGACCCAAAGGCGAGACCTATTGGCTATGCCAATGCTTGTTTAATAAGCCAGGAGGAGGCTAGGGCCTGGGTGGAGGAATACTAAATTGTTACCGAAAGTGAGGGAATAAATAAAGACTCACAAACACACACCCCAGGGACCTAATACAGGACGCAGCAGGAGTATTTTGTGAAAGACTGCATGCGGTATAAGATCCAATAAGCAGATTCAGGAGGTTCATAATGCGCCGATTGCCAATTTAGCCATTTGTGATCCAACTCCATTTACTGAAGAAGATCCAGAAAAATCAAGCTCCGGAGATGAATATACTGTTATCCCCTTGGTGACAGCTCACACTGCAGACAAATCTATCTAAAACATCAAAGTATGGTCTTTATCATATGCAACCAGGGTTTGTTACCACCCTACTCATAGTTGATATACTAGGTCTTGAAAATAAACAGACTAGTAAATAGGGTTCACATAATGGTTAATTTCTACTGATACACGTGGTTCGATTATGCTTGTAGCAACCCCTGTACTTTGATCATTGGAATGCTGAACAGAAGGGATTCATACTTACTAATGACACCATACTTATTTGGGACAATAAAGGCATAACTACCTGTCACAGTGTGCTGCTCCCCCACAATTATGACCTGATGGCCAAGCTGCTGTCTGGGTTAAACAATGGGCCAGTAGTAAATATAGCTCAGGAGCAAGCGGTGCATTTGCTCTCTAGCTATAGCCTTAGCCTTATTTTCCCGCCCCTTTTTAACAGTTTGTTTTCTGTGTCAGCTATGGGGCTTTTTGGTTGTTGGTCAGTTTGCCCTTTTTCAACTGAAGGGGGTGTTGAAATGTAGTTTTCATGTTCTGCCTCGGAAGTCTTCAATCCCACAATGCTCTGAAGCTTCATACAATGTTTTTGGACCTACACTATGCTTCCAAAGCCACACCATCTCTGTTCCCTTCTTAATCAAATGCCACCACATCACACCGTGAGGACCAAAGGCAAATACCTCTCCACAAACTAGAAAATAAGGAGGTTGGGCTTGCTACATAAGAGATCTTCATCGTTGGGGGACACGAGTTGTGTTTCTTCATGAGACACACATTTCATAGCTAAAGAAAGTCATAAATTAAAACATAAACAAAGAGGACAAGTTTTCCAACCACGTATCCTGCACAAGCTAGAGGTGCAGCTATCTGGTTAAAACCAGTGTTGGAAGGCGTTCCCCGGGGAGTCTGCGGAATGTGTTCCTGACCACCCTGAGGCCCACCTTCCCCAGAGCTAGGCCGAGCAAGAACAGGGAGGCCCTTCCTGGAAGGGTCTTGTACCTAGGATCGCACACGCTGCGCTTACTCTCTCCTTCGGATAGAGGGACACCACACAGTGATTTGTTGTAAGAGAATATACTTTTATCGATGATTATTAGGGATCTTTATGATCCGGCAGGCAGGTGCAGAGTTAATGCCACAAGCGGCAGCGATTTTGTGATGAGGGGTAAGGGGTAGCGGGACAGTCTTTCAATCAGTGTCTCTGCGAGATATCCGGCGCCCAGCTCTCAATCCTCGAGCTGAGGGGATGTTGCTTCTCTCGGCGATCTCTGCCGATACTTTTGGAGGAGCGGGCCGCGAGTCACTCAGCAGGCACCGGAGGTTCTTAGGTCAGGGAGCCGCGACGGCGTCAGCAGGGCTCAGATGGTTCAGAGTTCGGGGAGCCGCGACAGCGTCAGCAGGGCTCAGATGGTTCAGAGTTCGGGGAGCCGCGACAGCGTCAGCAGGGCTCAGATAGTTCAGAGTTCGGGGAGCCGCGACAGCGTCCGCAGGGCTCAGATGGTTCAGAGTTCGGGGAGCCGCGACAGCGTCAGCAGGGCTCAGGTGGTTCAGAGTTCGGGGAGCCGCGACAGCGTCAGCAGGGCTCAGATGGTTCGGGTAGCGTTCTTCGGTTCGGGGAGCGATCGAGCCGCGACCAAGTCCGCAGGCTCTCGTCAGTCCAGGTCTTCTCTGCCTCCCGTCCCTTCCGCACCCCTTGTTATACTCCCCCTCCTCTTTGAAGTGCGGAGTCCTCGCAGAGAGGGGTCTGGTGCCTGGGGGCGGTGTGTTGGGGTTTCCTGTCGCTTGGCCCCTTGATGTGTTCAGGTGTGTCCGGGGGGGGCTCCAGACGCCCAGCAGGCGAGGCGCCCGCTCACCGGGGGCCTGGTGGTCGATCGAAACCTCCCTCGGGGAAGAGACCAGAGGTGTGACCGGGTCGGCGCCTCTCGGTCTGGTCTGGGTTGGGGGGTTCGCTCTCCCTCGGCCAGGCATGCGTGTTGGGGGATCTGGTCGGCCCTCGGGATGTTGGTCCACGGGAGCCGGAAGGCCGTGTCCACGAGGTTCGGCGTGGTTGTCGTGTAACTTGCTGGTCGGGAGGGCCCACGCCACGAGGCCGGTCTCACACGTGCCCCCCCCCCCAGCTGAAAGGCGGGGAGAACTACCCATCCACTTGGGAGTTCTCCTCGCTGAAGCGGAAGAATCGGGACAGGCCGTCCGCGTTGGCGTGGTCCGTCCCGGGGCGATGTTCCACAGTGAAATCCATCCCCTGGAGAGAGATGGACCAGCGTAGCAGCTTGGGGTTTTCTCCTCGCATCTGCATCAACCACGGCAGGGGTCGATGATCTGTTTGTACCCGGAAGTGTGTTCCGAACAGGTAGGGCCGTAGCTTTTTGAGGGCCCAGACTACCGCGAACGTCTCTCGTTCAATTGTGCTCCACCGCTGTTCCCGGGGCAGTAACCTTCGGCTGATGAAGGCTATGGGTCGATCTATGCCCTGGTCGTCGAACTGAGAGAGGACTGCCCCGATGCCGTGTTCCGAGGCGTCCGTCTGGACTACAAACTCCCGGGCGTAGTCGGGTGCCTTGAGTACTGGTGCCGCGCACATTGCGGCCTTTAGGGTATCGAACGCCTTCTGGCAGGGGGGAGTCCAGTGTACCTTCTTGGGGTGTTTCTTGGAGGTTAGTTCTGTGAGGGGGCCTGCGATGCTGCCATAGTTCTTAATAAACCTTCGGTAGTAGCCGGTGAGACCCAGGAAGGCTCGGACTTCCGTTTGGGTTGCAGGGGGTTCCCAGGATACGATGGCGTCGATCTTCGGCTGGAGGGGGGCGACCTGCCCACTTCCCACCTGGTGCCCCAGATAGGTTACGGAGCCGTGCCCAATTTGACATTTGCTAGCTTTGATGGTGAGGCCGGCCCGGCGCAGAGCCAGCAGGACTTGACGGAGGTGCTGGAGGTGCTCGGCCCATTGGGAGCTGAAGACCGCTATGTCGTCGAGGTATGCTGCGTTGAACCCCTCTAGTCCGGACAGGACCCTGTTCACCAGCCGCTGGAAGGTGGCCGGGGCATTCTTCATTCCGAACGGCATCACCCTAAAGCGGTAGTGCCCATCCGGGGTGGAGAAGGCGGAGCGCTCCTTGGCTCCCTCGGTGAGGGCAATCTGCCAGTACCCACTGGTCAGGTCGAAGGTGCTGAGGTAGCGAGCGGCCCCCAGGCGGTCAATGAGTTCGTCGGCACGGGGGATAGGGTGAGCGTCCGCTCGGGTGACCGCATTGAGGCCTCGGTAGTCCACGCAAAACCTCAGCTCAGGGGCAACACCTGGGGTCGTTGCTTTCGGAACCAGGACTACCGGGCTGGCCCAGGGGCTGTCGGAGGGTTCGATCACCCCGAGGGCTAACATCTTTGCCACCTCGGTCTGGATGCAGGTTCGGACTCGATCAGGGACCCGGTAGGCCCGATGTCTCACTGGCGGGCTGTCTCCGGTGTCCACGTCGTGGACACACCAGTTGGTGACCCCGGGGGTCAGGGAGAAGAGATCCGCAAACTGTCCCAGTAGCCGGCGGCAGTCGTCGGTCTGTTGGGCTGTGAGGGCGGTTGACAGCCTCACTCCCTCCACGGATCCATCGGTTTCTTTCGCCCCCAGGGGGTCTGGCAGGGGCTCGGTGTCTTCTTCGGCACCATCGTCGGTGGCCAGGAGTAAACTTAATTCGGTCCGTACAAAGTGAGGTTTGAGGCGGTTCACGTGGAGAACCTG
Organism: Triturus cristatus; assembly: GCF_964204655.1. Classification (NCBI taxonomy): domain Eukaryota; kingdom Metazoa; phylum Chordata; class Amphibia; order Caudata; family Salamandridae; genus Triturus; species Triturus cristatus. The sequence continues at coordinate 405,293,243 of NC_140583.1, read as the reverse complement.
GAGGGGGTTCCTCGGGGACTGCATATCGATGAGATATGTGACTTGGCTCTTCCTCTCGACCACCTTGAAGGGCCCAGTCCATTTATCTTGGAGAGCGCAGGGTCTCACCGGGGCCATGACCCAGACTTGTTGGCCCGGCTGGAACTCGACCAGCGTGGCATTCTGGTCATACCAGCGCTTCATTTCTTCCTGACTGGCTTCGAGGTTTGCTTCTGCGAGTTCTCTGAATTTCCGGGTCTGGTTACGGAGTGCCAAGATGTATCGGAACACATCCGGGGGGGTCCCCCGGGGCGTTGATTCCCACCCCTCCTTGACCAGGCTCAGGGGCCCTCGGACGGGGTGTCCATATAGTAGTTCGAATGGGCTGAATCCCAGGGATTTTTGGGGGACCTCCCGGTAGGCGAACAGGAGACATGGGAGGAGGACGTCCCACCTCCGGCGTAGGGGTTCCTCGAGGCCCATGATCATCCCTTTCAGCGTTTTGTTAAAGCGCTCGACTAGTCCGTTTCCTTGGGGGTGGTATGGGGTGGTGAATTTGTACGATACTCCGCACTGCTGCCAGAGGGACTTCATATATCGGGAGATAAAGTTCGTGCCCCGGTCACTCACGACTTCGCGGGGGAACCCCATGCGGGAGAATATCCCCATCAAGGCCCGGCCTACCACGGGGGCCGTCACGGTGCGGAGAGGGATGGCTTCGGGGTAACGGGTGGCGTGATCCACTAGGACGAGGATGAACCGGTGGCCCTGGGCGGTCTTGGGGTCCAGCGGCCCCACAATGTCTATTCCTACCCGCTCAAAGGGGGTACTGACGACGGGGAAGGGTTGTAGCGGAGCCTTGCGCTTGCCCCCACTCTTCCCGCTGGCCTGGCACGTGGGGCAGGACTTGCAGTGGGCCTCCACATTTGCTCGCATCTTGGGCCAATAGAAGTGGGTGACGAGTCGTTGGTAGGTCTTATCTTGGCCTAAGTGTCCGGCCAAAGGTACATCATGGGCCAGGCCCAGGAGGAGACTTCGGAAGCGTAGGGGTACCACCAGTACCCGGGCCGATCCCAACTCGGCCGACTTCTGTTCGCTGTACAGGAGGCCGTCCTCCCAGTATATCCAGTGGGTGCCAGTCTGGTCGCCTGCTGCTTGGGCCTCGGCCTGTTGTCGGGGTCCGATGAGGGACGGGCAGGTGGATTGTTCTTGGCAGAACTCTTCACGGGAGGGGCCCCCTTCGCAGGGCCACTGGGCCAGTTCTGGCAAGTCTTCAAGGTGGGTCAGGGTTTCGGGGTCGGAAGGCACTGACCCTTCGTCGGGAGCGGTTGGTTCGTCCAGAAGGGGGTCGTTGGCCTCTGGTGGTGTACTCGGGATCTCGGGGGTGGTGGCGGTGTCCAGCGGCCGGGCCTCTTCCCCCTCGGAGGGAGGCGCCCTGAGAGTCATGGAGCGCGTGGTGGCGCATACCCATTCGGGTAGGCCCATCATCTCGAGATGGGCTCTCCGTTCCACTTGTCCCCACGGGGAGTTCTCGAGGTCGTTGCCCAGGAGGCAGTCCACGGGCTGGGAGGTTCAGACCGCCACCTTTAACTTGCCGGTGACTCCTCCCCCCCCCCCCCCCCCCCCCCCACTCGAAGGGGACTAGGGCCATCCGGCAGAGGCTCTCGGAATTGTCTGAGGATATAACAGGGCAAAAAGCGCCAGGCAGGATCTGATCCTCGGAAATCAGGTGACAATGGACCGCCGTGACACTCGCCCCTGTGTCCCGGAGGCCCTCGATGCGGTGACCGTTGACTGTCACCTACTGTCGGTACTTCTTCGTATTGGCGGGCAGGGACGTTCCGGGGACCATCTCCCGATCCCCTAGGGAGACCAAGGCCATGGCGGCTGGTTCCCATTCCTCGTGGTCTTCTATCTCTTCCCCCAGGGCTACGGAGGCCATTTGCTGAGCCGGCGGGGTAGTTGTGGCGGTTCGCTGGTACAGGGGACATTGAGGGTCGCTGGCATAGTGTCCGGTCTGTTGGCAGCGGAAACAGGTGATCCTTACTCGGGGCCCCGGCCTCCCTGGTGGCCCGGTGCTGGCCAGAGGTGGAGCTGGAAAGGGCGGAGATGGTCCTCTGGGGTGCTGAGCGGGGGTCCCCCCGGGAGCTCCCGTTGCCGGCCTTGATTCCCTCCGCCCCTCTGGCGGGGGGGTCCCTGACTGTGGCGACCGTAGTCTCCCACGGGGCCCCGGGAGGCCCGGGTGTTCACCCATCGGTCAGCCTCGACGGCCAGTTTTCGAGGGTCTGTGAGCTTGCTGTCCAGGAGGTGCTGGCGTAGCTCTACGAAGCAATTAGCGGCCAAGTGTTCCCATGCGATTAGGTCGAACAGCTCCTCAAAGGTGGAGACCTTGCTGCCCTTGATCCACCCGTCCAAGGCCCGGCTGTAGAAGTTCACGTACTCCACCCAGGTGGTACCGGGTATCTTTTTACAGTCTCGAAACCGTTGCCGGTACATTTCAGGGGTGAGCCCATACCTGGCTACTAGAGCCTCTTTCATGTGACTATAGGAGTTCATCACGGTGGAGGGCAGGTCCAGCAGGGTATCTCTTCCCTCGCTCAGGAACCGGCCCCACAGCCCAGCCCCCCAGTCTTTCTGCGGGACTCGGTGGGAGGTCATGGCGACTTCATAGGCCTTGAACCATTGCTGAATATCGTCGTTCTTATAGTATTCTTTTACCACATCCTTGGGGATGTGGACCTTTGGTTCCACGGTGGAGGAGATGGGTTGTGTTCCCGACGGTTGGGCCCCCTCCTTCTTAGCCTTGAGCTCGATTTCTTTTAGGCTGCGTTCGTGCTCTAGTTGGAGTTTCTTTTCGTCGTGCTCCCTCTGTCGTTTCTTTTCCTCTAGTTCTCCTTGTAGGCGTAACTGTTCCACCGCCAGTTTTTTCTCAGCCAGTTTTAGCTCTCCTTCGATTTTCAATTTTGCTAGTTCTAGTTCGTGGTGGCGATCTCTTTCTCGGTCCGCTAGTTCCTCTGGGGATAGGCCCCTCTCGGGGGTGCCGTTCCACCCCGGGTTGCTTCGTGGTTCGTTGGGGGGTTCTCCTTCTGTTTGTGTTCGGGGAGTTTCCGCCTCGACCCATGTTTTTAATGCCCCCTGGAAGTCCTCTTTCGTGCTTAGTCCGGTGGTAGCGATTCCAAAGTCTTTGCAAAATTGTTTCAGTTCTCGGTGCGTATAATATTCTAACTGGTCTTTTTGGAATGTCGTGCTCGGGTTGGTGCCTGCGGCACCTAGTGAAGTTTCTCCTTCCATTCTTCTTGGCAGTGCGTGCGCCGTCTACTGTACGATCTCTAGGTGTTGGCTCGGATCCCGTCGCCTGCCACCAAATGTTGGAAGGCGTTCCCCGGGGAGTCTGCGGAATGTGTTCCTGACCACCCTGAGGCCCACCTTCCCCAGAGCTAGGCCGAGCAAGAACAGGGAGGCCCTTCCTGGAAGGGTCTTGTACCTAGGATCGCACACGCTGCGCTTACTCTCTCCTTCGGATAGAGGGACACCACACAGTGATTCGTTGTAAGAGAATATACTTTTATCGATGATTATTAGGGATCTTTATGATCCGGCAGGCAGGTGCAGAGTTAATGCCACAAGCGGCAGCGATTTTGTGATGAGGGGTAAGGGGTAGCGGGACAGTCTTTCAATCAGTGTCTCTGCGAGATATCCGGCGCCCAGCTCTCAATCCTCGAGCTGAGGGGATGTTGCTTCTCTCGGCGATCTCTGCCGATTCTTTTGGAGGAGCGGGCCGCGAGTCACTCAGCAGGCACCGGAGGTTCTTAGGTCAGGGAGCCGCGATGGCGTCAGCAGGGCTCAGATGGTTCAGAGTTCGGGGAGCCGCACCAGCGTCAGCAGGGCTCAGATGGTTCAGAGTTCGGGGAGCCGCGACAGCGTCAGCAGGGCTCAGATGGTTCAGAGTTCGGGGAGCCGCGACAGCGTCCGCAGGGCTCAGATGGTTCAGAGTTCGGGGAGCCGCGACAGCGTCAGCAGGGCTCAGGTGGTTCAGAGTTCGGGAAGCCGCGACAGCGTCAGCAGGGCTCAGATGGTTCGGGTAGCGTTCTTCGGTTCGGGGAGCGATCGAGCCGCGACCAAGTCCGCAGGCTCTCGTCAGTCTAGGTCTTCTCTGCCTCCCGTCCCTTCCGCACCCCTTGTTATACTCCCCCTCCTCTTTGAAGTCCGGAGTCCTCGCAGAGAGGGGTCTGGTGCCTGGGGGCGGTGTGTGGGGGTTTCCTGTCGCTTGGCCCCTTGATCTGTTCAGGTGTGTCCGAGGGGGGCTCCAGACGCCCAGCAGGCGAGGCGCCCGCTCACCGGGGGCCTGGTGATCGATCGAAACCTCCCTCGGGGAAGAGACCAGAGGTGTGACCGGGTCGGCGCCTCTCGGTCTGCTCTGGGTTGGGGGGTTCGCTCTCCCTCGGCCAGGCATGCGTGTTGGGGATCTGGTCGGCCCTCGGGATGTTGGTCCACGGGAGCCGGAAGGCCGTGTCCACGAGGTTCGGCGTGGTTGTCGTGTAACTTGCTGGTCGGGAGGGCCCACGCCACGAGGCCGGTCTCACAACCAGGCATAACTTTTAGTACAGAAGAAATATGATATATAAGAATAGATGACACTCTAGCCCACATGGTTGGAAGATGCAGCCACTAGGGAGGAACTGAGAGATATAATACAGAATTATTTTAATGACAGCAAAACACAGCCTCCTCACTGAGTGGGAAGCTTGCAAACTGCTGATTAGGGGCTTCTGTGTTAATACTACCATAGGAGCTTACAGGGCAATAAAAACTGATTTGAAAAAAGCTGAGGATTCCATGCTGTCACCTGTAGCCTGCTGCTTCTCATGACCCTGCCCCCCTCGGTCACCTAATCAAAGGCAGGGAGGAGCGTGGCGCAATACTGGAGTGCTTTTGATGTCTTGATCATGTAGCTTATGCAAAGACAACATACACAAACCCTTTTCATTTGGTGGGCTGGGGGAATGAGCGAGGAACAATGTGTCCCGTTCTGTTTTTTGGAAATCCCCCCTGTGGTCCTCAAACCAGTCATTGGGACACAAATCATCCTAAAATGAGTAAAAAGGCTCATTAATGTGGATGTCTGGTTCCCATATTTGAGATCCTTGCCAAGGTACGTATGCTTTATTGTAGTTATGCTATTATTAGGGAGAATGCAAATGGTTACCCACACATTTTTTCTTTGATGCCTGTTCCCCAGGTGCCACAAGAAGCAGTTGAAAGCTTATTGGCTTTCATTTTAGAAGATATTCAGCAAGTGATCCACACTTTTGCCAGAGGCAAGATGCCTGGGTCCGATGGCCTACCTATAGAATTATGTGCCACATATGAAGCTCTGCTGGCATTTAGGCTGCTTAAGTTGTACAGTCCAGGAAAGACGCTCGGGCAGCACCTTATCACACGTAATGACGCGGCGGTCACCTCACTTCTAAAACATGGGTAAAACGCATGAAACTTATCCTCTTACAGACTACTCTAAATATTGAATACCAACTATAGCATTCTGGCTAAAATCCAAGCAGATAGGCTCCTCCCACTGTTACCTGAGCTCATACACAAGGATCAAAATAGCTGTATACCCCTGAAGAACACCACTCTTAATATTCTCTAGATTGGACTATTTGTTGAAAGTTTTGCAATCCTCTGGTATTAGTAAACATCTCATTGAATGGGTTGAATTTATTTACACTTCACAAACTGCTAGTGCTAGAACAGGTAGGTATGTCTCAACTGCCTATGCTATAGCAATGAGCACTAGACCAGAGTGACCACTGTTTCTGCTACCATTTGTCCTGGCTTTAGAACCCCTGGCTGTAAAGGTGCATGAACATGAGCAGGCTTTGAGCATCCCAGGGGCAGAGGGTACAGGAGTGTGGAATTTGATTACATATCTACTTGTCCATGGGGCAGGTTGCTTCATAAATCTACTGGTCATGTAACAAAATTCACTTGCCCCTTTGGTGCCATGTAGTGCAGTGACAAATTGGGGCAGCAATCTCATTATATAAGAGCTCTGATATAGCTCTCTGATTATGCCAGGGCTCATACCATAGTAGTGTTTGAATGCTTGCAATCCCCTTATGTTGCCACATTTCCGCAGATATACATACTGGGGCAAAAGGTAGTGGTAAGCAATAGTTCCAGGGTTAGAATGCCCCTTTGAGTCTGTGCAAACCTACCAACTTGCATGTTTTAAGGGTTTTCAACAACTCTTGTCTAATCTTTTCGCATACTGAGAAATGTTGGAAATTTACGCCTGACAATGGCAGACGTAAACCTTCTTCCAGAGTTGGGGGGAAAAAAGTAGCTGGAGGGAACGTGAACTTGCAAACACTCAGATTTTCGCATGAGCAAATCTACACATGCAGATTTGCTCATGCTAAAATGCAGTTCACAAATATTTTCTAGGAGTACTATTTCTTGTCCTACTTCTGTAAATTCTTGGGAATTCATGAAGACCATATAGCTGCACTTAATGCAAGGACATATACCATGAGTGCACTTTTGTGACTTTCTTTAATAATTGTTCCCCTAATTTGGTCCGGCGTTGACTGTGACCTTTTGTGTTTATTGAAATTCTGTCTCTCTGTATCGGCTGACTTCACTGTGAGTGACGGCATTCTGCACTTTCACAAGGAGCATATCGACACACAAAGTAGTTTTGTACAGTGGTAGTGTGCTTTTTGAGACCAAAAAACAATTTTTGCTTTTGCCAATGATTTTTATAATGGTGAGGGCCTGGCAGCTCCCACACCAATAATATTTTTACAAAAACCATGCCAAAACAAGTCACACATTGACAAAACTAAAAAGATGACCACCAATTTCAGAACTACTGGCTTTGCCAATGCTTGTTTATTTTTGTTTCCCATAATCTTATTGAAACTGGTTACACTGATTTTCCATTATGAATATCTTTGCGAACTTCTAGCATGCATCAACACGTTATTAAATGATGCTGCAAAGTAATAGAATCTGAAATTTTACAGTAGTGTAGCCAAGTTTTTTTTTCTGCTTTCATGCTTTTTAATGAATATTTTTTTTTAAAGCAAAGAATCATCAACCTTGCTTTCAAAATTTTGCAAATATTTGCATAAACTCAGAAAGCATTCTGGGAGCATTATACATAGTCTCATATTGCTAAACATTTTTATACTGGAACCATTGTCAGTGTAGTTGGAGCTTACAACATTTATTGAGAGCACTCACCCTAATAATAAAGGCTTTCAATTCATGAACTATAAATACAAGTTTGAACAGCATTAACATATGGACAAAAATATTACCTTAACTGCAGACAGTGCCCTCCCCTGATCCACAATGTGGTACTTCAAACTGGCAACCAAAGGGTTTGTGCTGCAGGGGGTTGGGCCTACTTGTCCCAAGGACAAAATACACATGAAAACTTGTTGCCCTTGACCCCAAACAATATGTCCTGGGCGTCGGTCTATAGGAATTTCACATCCCTGAGGGTATATATGGTATGTCTAGGCTTTCCTGTTTTCAGTTTCTATTTTTGTAAATTATGGTGGGGTGTTTTCACTGTTTCAGTACCTTTAAAAAAACAGTGGCTATCAGTAGTTACACATTTTTTGCCCCATTTATAACAACAGAAATAGTGTGTTCGAGGCATATGAGCTGCAGATTACACACTTGTGCATAGCTCGCCATCTGGTGTTGGGCCCGGATGTTTGCAGTTGTTTTTCCTCTTGGAAAGTCTTTGGAAGTCACGAGGTCAGTGACTCCTCCTTTGGATCGTATTGCACATGGGCTTCGGCTCCATCCTCAGATTGTTTTTTTCCACCATCGGGCTCGGATGTTATCTTCGTGCTCCGGTTCCAAACAGCTTCCAGTTCGACGATCAACGCGCAATCCTCACCCCAACTCGCGGTATTGTTTTCGATCGCGATCTCCCCACTCGATGCGCCTCTCATCGGCAAAAACCTTCGATTCCGGTCGTCGATGACTGCCTTCGGGCCTACCCAAGCTCCGGTCCTGGCTAATGGAAAGGATCTCCACGAAGTATGCAATCTCTGCCTCTCCCCTGAACACGAGGCTCGAGATTGTCTGGCATGTAAGTCCTTCCGGTCCAAGAAAACCATTCGAGACCGAAGGGCTAGAAGAGCCACGGCACACTCGTCGACGACGATTCCGGACGACATCTTCAGGGAAGACGTCGACGCTCCAGAATAACACCACACCGACGAGGGACTCGTCAGCGCCTCCGAAGTCGACGATTCAGATGCAGAGGACATCACTCCGGCACAGAGGGTCGTGAGTACTAATCTACCCCCCTCCCCCACACCCTCGCCAGCACCGAAAAAGGCTTCGGTCACGCCTTCGCCTCCGGGCCTAAGCAAGACCAAAGACACTGCTTCCCACACCGCACCTTCGGGCCCGGTAAACAAGCCGATTAAGCCTTCCGGCGCCTCGGGCTCGAGCCAGCCCACCGTCGGTGCCGATAAACACTCTTCGACACCGAAAAAGAAAATGGCCTCCGCTTCGACACCGAGCCCCGCACCGAAACACTCGGTGTCAAGAACCAGCTCCAGCTCCTCGGTGCCGACACCATCTTCGGCACCGACAAAAGCACACAAGGCCACCGGCACCGACACTTCGAAGCCGAAATCCATCTCGGCTCCGACCAAACAATCCGACTTTTCCAAGCATAGTTCCAAACAACGAACCAGCGCGGATAAAGCCGACGGACCAACCAACATCACCAGAACTCTTTACACCGGATTCATTACAAAAAACACTAACCAAGGATCCTAAAACCGGACATTTGATGCTCTCCATCAAAAAGAGACAGCTGGAAAAACCTGCTCCGCCTCCACCTCCAAAGAGGAAGGACTCTGCTACCTCTCCTTTCAGAATGCCTTCCCCCACCGCCCCCTCCACCTTCCCCTCCTCCACCATCTCCACCCTCACCTCATCATTCCCCAACACCCTCTCCGGATGATGATGATCAGGGGGACCCAGATGATGACATAGGAGACGTGCCCCAAGATTTACCTAGAGGGGACCCCACCCCCACAGGCTCCCCAGACCCATGGGACGATTATAATATCCCTGACATCCTTAATGTTCCACAGGATGATTTCTACCCTTCCAGACCTTCCCCACCAGAAGACTCACTGGGGTTCAACCATCTATTACAAAGGGCAGCACACTATCACGGGGTAGATCTCCATACCGACCCCGTGGAGGAGGATTTCCTCCTAGATACGTTTGACACCACACATAGGACTACCTCAATATTGCCTATGCTCAAGGGAGTTATAAAACATGCGCTAGAGGTCTTTAAAGATCCAGTCAGAGCCAGGGTCATTAACCCACGCATTGAAAAGAAATATAAATCCGCCCCTACAGATCCCTCCTACATCAGAGGGCCAGCACCACTAGATTCTCTGGTAGTATCCACTGCATGTAAAAGGGCCAACTCCCAAGCATCAGGCGAAGCACCACCACCTGACAAAGAGTCTAAACTCTTGGACGCATCAGGCAAGCGTATTGCTTCCCAAGCTGCCAACATATGGCGTATTGCTAATACACAAGCGCTACTAGCCAGGTATGACAGGGCCCATTATGACGAATTAGAAACCATAATGCAACATCTCCCTGATAAATACAAACCTAGGGCCAACGAGCTCAGGAGGGCAAAACCATTACTAATACCTCCATACGTTGTGCCCTAGATGTAGCAGACACAGCCTCCAGGGCCATCAATACTAGTGTCCTCCTCCGTCGCCATGCCTGGCTAAGGATCTCAGGTTTTAAACTGGAGGCACAGGCCTCCATCCTCAACCATCCCTTTGACCAGGAACATCTGTTTGGCCCAAAAGTGGATGAGGCCCTAGAAAAGATGAAAAAGGACACAGACACGGCAAAATCCATGGGAGCTTTACAATCACACCCTCTCAGGCGCTCCTTTCGCCGCTCTTCCTTTCGGAGCACATCCAGAGGCTACTCCTCCGACACTGCTTCCACTTCATATAAGGCCCCTACCCAGTCCACCTTTACAAGGGACTACCATGAGGCGGCTACAGGGGCAACAATAACAAAGGCATAGGCAAAACAAACACCGCCTGCTCTGCCACCGCACCTACCCAATGATTTCCCTCCACTCCCCCCAGACCATCCCACTCCGGTCGGGGGCAGACTCCAAAATTTCCTCCCTGTCTGGACCACCATCACCTCAGACAAATGGGTAACACAAATAATTCGGTCAGGCTACTGTCTAGAACTAATATCTACCACCCCCCCCCCCCAAACATACCACCCAGACAACGCCCAATGTCACAAGAAAATCTAACACTACTAAAGCAGGAGGTAATCTCCCTCCTACAGAAAAGGGCGATAGAACACGTTCCTACCAACCAACGAAATATGGGGGTCTACTCCCTATATTTTCTCATACCAAAAAGGGACGAGACCCTGCATCCCATCCTAGACCTCAGGCCCCTAAACAAATACATACACTCAGACCATTTTCACATGTTAACGCTTCAGCAGGTACTTCCACTGCTTTCCCAAAACGACTTCCTGACCACTTTAGACCTAAAAGACGCTTATTTCCACATTCCAGTGCACAACGCTCACAGGAAGTTCCTCAGATTCGTAGTGGACGGCCAACACTACCAATTCAAAGTACTCCCGTTCCGAGTCACAACAGCACCACGTGTATTCACCAAGTGCCTAGCAGTAGTGGCAGCACACCTCAGGAGACAACACATCCATGTCTTCCCATACCTAGACGACTGGCTAATAAAAGCCAGTTCATACAGCCAGTGTGTACAACACACGCATGCCACTATCCAGCTACTTCACCAACTGGTCTTCACAGTAAACCACGCAAAGTCCCATCTACAACCATCCCAGATAAAACAATACCTCTGTGCCACCATAGACACCTCAAAAGCGCTAGCCTACCCCAATCCTGCCAGGATTACAAGCATTCAGGCTCTACGCGCAAAATTCATGGCACAACACTCCCTTCCAGCTCGAGTGTTTATGCAACTAATAGGGATGATGGCCTCTTGCATCTTTATAGTACCTCACGCAAGACTCCAGATGCGTCCTCTCCAAGAGTGCTTAGCGCGCCAATGGAACCAGGCCCAAGGTCAATTAACAGATCTGGTGTTGGTAGACGGTCGCACCCATCGCTCTCTGCAGTGGTGGGCCACCACAAACCTTTCCAAAGGTCGACCGTTCCTGGACCAGGTTCCCCAGATAGTACTAACAACAGACGCATCGCTCTACGGCTGGGGAGCTCATCTATTACATCTCACCGTGCAGGGCACATGGACACCTCAACAAATGTTACTCCATATCAACCATCTGGAGTTACTAGCGATCTTCTTAGCCCTAAAATCTTTCCAAACACAGATTTCAGGCAAGGAAGTCCTAATCCGCATAGACAACATGACAGCCATGTACTATATTCAAAAACAAGGCGGCACACACTCTCCACAGCTCTCTCAGCTAGCACAGAGCATATGGAGATGGGCCATACCCCAGAAAATCTTTCTCCTAGCTCAGCATGTCCCAGGAGTCCAAAACACTATGGCAGATCTGCTCAGCAGACAAACACAACAAATCCACGAGTGGGAACTCCACCCACAAGTTCTACACCCGTACTTTCAGATATGGGGCCAACCACAGATAGACCTCTTCGCCACCCACAAAAACACCAAATGGCCAAGCTTCGCCGCCAGATATCCACACCCATTGTCCCAAGGAAATGCGATATGGATGAACTGGTCAGGCAGATTTGCGTACGCTTTTCCGCCTCTCCCACTCATTCCACTAGTGGTGCGCAAACTACAGCAACACTCCCTCGCACTAATCCTAGTAGCTCCAACTTGGGCCAGACAACCGTGGTACACCACACTGCTGGAACTATCTGTAGTACCGCACCAAAAATTACGCCTCTCTCCACACCTCTTAACTCAGAACCATGGAGAGATCAGACACCCGGACCCAGCTCAGCTCAACCTTGCGATCTGGCTCCTGAAATCCTAGAATTCGGTTATCTAAATCTTCCCCCTGACTGTATGAAAGTCATCAAGGAAGCTAGGCGACCCACCACTAGAGCGTGCTACGCCGCCAAGTGGAAACGTTTTGTTGTCTATTGTCACAACACCACCATCAATCCCCTAGACGTCTCCATTCAACACATCATAGGCTACTTACTCCACCTACAAAGGTGTAATCTAGCCTATACGTCCATTCGCCTGCACCTCGCAGCTATAGCAGCTTACCTACAAAACAGGCAACATCTATCACTCTTTAGAGTACCTGCCATTAAAGCCTTCATGGAAGGCCTTAAAAGAATAATTCCCTCCCGAGTGCCACCCTCACCTGTGTGGAACCCAAATATCGTTCTCACCAGACTAATGAGGCCTCCCTTCGAACCTCTGCACAAATGTGAACTCCAATTTTTAACATGGAAAACCGCTTTTCTCGTAGCCATCACTTCCCTCAGAAGGGTCAGTGAGATACAAGCATTTACCATTCAAGAACCTTTTCTACAAATGCACCATAACAGAGTTGTTCTCCGTACCAACCCGAAATTACTCCCTAAAGTCATTTCTCCCTTTCACCTAAACCAATCTGTAGAACTACCAGTTTTCTTCTCGCAACCACAAACCGTTGCAGAAAGAGCTCTCCACACACTAGATGTCAAACGAGCCTTACTCTACTACATCGAGAAAACACAACCTTTCCGTAAGTCCAAACAACTGTTTGTCTCTTTCTCTCCACCACACAAGGGCAACCCCATCTCCAAGTCGGGGATAGCTAGGTGGATTGTCCAAATGCATTCAGATTCGCTACCACAAGGCAAAACGCACGCTATCCGTTCCCCCTAAAGCCCATTCTACTTGTAAAATAGGGGCTTGAATGGCTTTTCTAGGAAACATCCCATTAGATGATATCTGCAAAGCAGCTACATGGTCAACACCGCACACTTTCACTAAACACTATTGTGTAGAAACTAAGCAACAGGCTAGTGTGGGCCAGGCTGTACTCAAAACACTATTTCAAACCACTGCAACAGATAGGGGTGGTCGCCACTAAGGGTGGGTACTGCTATATAATCTATGCACAAGTGTGTAATCTGCAACTCATATGCCTCTAACGGAATATGCTACTTACCAGTATGCATCTGTTCTTGGCATGTAGAGCTGCAGATCTACACACGCCCACCCGCCTCCCCGGCTACCTTTATCTGTTCCAGTTTATCTTATTTAGATACAACACACATGGGCATCTTCACTGTTTATTACTACGCTCCATCATTTCCCTGCTGGCGAAAAACAATCTGAAGATGGAGCCGAAGCCCATGCGCAATACGATCCAAAGGAGGAGTCACCGACCTCGTGACTTCCAAAGACTTTCCAAGAAGAAAAACAACTGCAAACATCCGGGCCCAACACCAGATGGCGATCTATGCACAAGAACAGATGCATACTGGTAAGTAGCATATTCCTTTTCCAGTGGTTATGGAAAGATTTGCTTTTATTGTTGATTGCTTTCTACACGGATAGCGCATGGTTTATAGACAGCATATGTACAATGAATATGAGGTTCAAATATATTTTTACAAACCAAACTTAGGGCCCGATTTTGGTCTCGTTCGGAAAGCATACTGACTGATTTATTTCCGGAATGCTTTCCGTACGACTCGGATGGGGGAGTCCGACCAACCGAGTACGATACATCAGTATATGATTCAGTCAGACTTCCATTGACTTCAATGGGAGCCTGTGTTCCGAACGTGAACACAGGCTCCCATTGAGGAAAGGGTTTGGCTAGGGAAAATCATGCACCCTGTGGCGGGCACTGCATTGTGCCCGCCACACTGTGCATGGTTGGGAAGAGGGGAGCCATCGATACCCCCACAGACCTGATTCAGACGGTACCGTTTGAAGGGGGGCTTGCTATGGGCCCCCAAAGACAGATTCTGGCAGCCTTTTAGTTCCGGGCAAACCGAATCAGAAAGGCTGTCCGAATCGGTCATCGTACTCGCACGTTCGGAAAATGAGTCCATAGAGCTGTACGAATTGGCTCCGGAAAGGCTCAACCTGTCCAAATGACTTTCAGAACCAATTCGGCGAGCCCTAACGGTTTCCAGGCATTGTACTTGGTTGTTTTGGAATTGGGAACAAGTCGGTTTGAAACAAGGGCTCTGGATCAGATTTGGCAAACCTTCTGGCTTCTGACCAACATCGGATTTGACCCCTTAGTGTAGTACACCATACAATACTTCTTCTGTGACTCTTTGGTCATGCATGCTCACTCTTTCCTTCCCATTGTATTTTTTATAAACAGACTTTATTGGGTTTTCAGTCTGCATACAATAATGAATTGCTGGTTACAGTTGCGATAGGTGAAAAGAAAAATTAATTAATAAGAGAAGTAAACCCAAGAAACATTCATTAATAACAACTGATGTAAACCCCTTCAGTTTTGGTTGCTCATTACTCCCAATTGTGGGATAGGATAGGAGAATGAAACATAGTAATGGCCCAATGCCCAGTCTCGGCAACCCCTTACATGGTAACGACATAGTAAAATCCTTTATTGATCCACAGGGATCACCTCTGTCAGTCCTTGTATTCCCTGTGCAACTCTAGCCCTCCTGCAATTAATCCCCCACCCTCCCCTCTCCCCAGGTGTCGCTTACGATCGACCCATATCTTTGTACTCTAGGGTTGCCCTATGTTTTGATCCGTCCTTCGCTCTTATGAGGGTGAGTCATTGGATGTCGGTTGGGGGGCACGTGAGGTAATGCGCCTGGCCTGATGTGAGGGCATCAACTAGGTTCGGTGGCGGTGCTTGGGGGCTAGTCACCATTACCAGGGACCTCCTCTACTAGACTATCTTCCCTGTCCTCATCTGGGTGATTTAGGAGCTCCACCATTGCTATCCATGTCCTGTCTGTTTCCAATGTTTTCCCAACCAGTGCAGCAGGAAATAACCTTGAGTTGCTTCAACTTCCCTATCTATCACATTTGCCAAGACTGTGGTGACCCCTCCTAGAAGTTGCCCAAGTTTGGGCAATCCCAGAACATATGCAGAAACCTGCGCCCACCATATTACTGCAGGGGCAAGCGACTAAGTGGGTATAAAAGTATTCATTAACCTTACCCGGGGTGAGTAGCGCTCTGTGCAAGACATAGAAGTGGACTAGCTGGATTCTAGCGTTTCTGGTGCTCTTCCAGGCTCTCTCCACTAGTCCCTCCCCCCCCCCCATGGTTTTTCAGCTATAGTCTCACCCATACCCTCCTCCCATTTGAGACGCAACTCAGTCAGAGGTTGTAGTATTTCATGCATTAAGCATCTATATAGGCAAGTAACCGCCTTAAACGTTCCTGCTGCTGTCTCTACGTATTGGCAGACTGCTGACGTCTGGGGTTCAGAGAGCCCCTCCCGCCAGTGTTTTCGTATGGCTGCCATAAGAGCTGTGTGTAGGAGAAAATCTCCCCCTGGCAGGTCGTATCTCTCTTGGAGATCATTAAAGGGGAGCATAGCACTCTCTTCATACAGATCCTCTACGGTGGATATTGCCACTTCTCCCCAGACCTCTAACCTACGCCAATTTCTCCTATGGGGTAGAGCATCACACATAGTAAGTGGGTTTTCAGGTGCGTAGGGGCATCAGATCCGCACTCGCTGCATGACCCTATTCCAGCATTTACGCATTGTAAGCAAGTCAGAAGGTTTTGAATGACCCCGTATGGGGAGCTTCAACAGTATCTGTGAAAGGAGCAGTAGGCTCGTGGCATCGCCCCACTGGTCGTCCGTCCCCCTGTGTCGCCCCGCCACCCACTTCGTGAACCACTGCAGCTGTGCGGCAAGATAGTAGGCCTCAAAGTCAGGCACAGCTAAGCCTCCCTCCGCTCTGGGGCGCATCAGGATACGGAGTGCAAACCTTCGTCTTCCAGTTCCCCATGAGAACCCCGTGATCATGGTTTTGAGCGGAGTAAATAGTCGGGCCGGTATCCATATTGGCAGTGTGCCAAAGTAATACAAGAGTCTTGGCAATGTTACCATCATTAGGAGGGCTACTCGGCCCACAACCGATAATGGGAGAGTCCCCCAAAAGTCAAAGCTACTTTTGGTGGCTCCCAACGCTCTTCCTATATTGCCCTCCAACAGGTCCCCTTGAGCATGGTATATTTGGGTGCCCAGGTAAGTCAGGCATCTATCCTCCCACTTCACACCTTCCGTCTCTGGCGGCCCTATTCTGTTTTGTCCCAGTCGGGAAAAGAGACGACTTCGCCCAATTTACTCCAAGCCCCGCCACTCTTCCCAGGGCATGCAGGAGCTCCTTAGCTCCACGGAGTGCCTCTCTCGAGTCGGCTAGGAACAACAATAAGTCGTCGGCATACAGCGCTATGTATTAGATCTGTCCTGACAACATCAGACCCTGGTAGTGCCGGCCCGATCTAACACGGGCTGCCAGTGGTTCCATCGCCAGGGCAAACAGTAATGGGGACAGCGAGCCTTCCTGTCTTGTTCCTCGGCCCACCGTGCAGGCGTCTGAGATCAGTCCACCTGTCCTGACCCTGGCAGTGGAGTCGTCGTACAAGAGAGCCGTCCATTCTATGAACTTGGCTCCCAACCCAAATTTCCGCATTACTTGGAAAAGGTAAGGCCATTTGAGGCTAATAAAGGCCTTTTTCGATATGAACTACGAAAACGGTTGCCTCTGCTTTCTGGTAAGTGTCCGCCTCTAACAAGCATAGGAGCTGTCAAACATTGATCGCCGTGTTTCTGGTGGGTATAAAGCCCATTTGGTCTTTATATATCGGCGTCGACATGTATGGTAGGAGGCGGGAAGCCAGTATCCGCCTCGGGATTTTGTAATCCAGATTAAGCATGAAGAGTGGCCGGTATGCTGTTCTATCCCAAGCCAGTATCCCGGGTTGGTGTAGCGGAATAATTACCGCCTCTCTTGTTGATCCAGGCAATCACCCTTCCTGCCTCGCCTGGGAGCCAATATTTCAATGTAAGCCGAATAAAACTCTACCGGTAACCCATCTGTCCCTGGCATCCTATTTCTGGCCATGCACATAATGGCCCCTCTCACCTCGCCAATCTCTGTCTCTGCCTAGGTTAACCGCTGTCTCCCTTTCTAAACCTGGAAGCTCCACTTCTCCTATAAACTCAGCTATACCCTCATCTGTTGGGGCCATTCTGCTCTGCTATAAGTCGGTGTAGTATTTCAGGCACTAGGTGTTAATATTCTTCTGTCCTCAGAGTTCCAGTATCGCTGCCCCCCTCCCCTCCTCGCCGGGTTAACCAACCAAGCCAAGAGAGCCCCAGACTCTGTGTGGGCTCAGGTTGCATAGGTTGCATAATGTTTGTAATCGAAACAACGCAGTCGCTCCACGTGGGTTGCCATTATTTCTTTAGCCTCCAGGAGACTCTGCATGCTTATCTACCCTCTCCTGTCTTTCTTTCTCGATCTCGCGGAGTCGCTGTTCTGTCCCCTGTATGTCTTGCAAGAGAACTTTCTGTGTCCCAACCGTCTCAGCAATGCAACGCCCTCTGATGTTAGTTTTAAAGGCGTCCCATTCTATAAGCGGGTTCGTCGCCGTATTAGCGTTACCTAAAAATAGTGTCGATAGCAGTGCCCACTGTAGCATGGAAGACCTGGTCCTCTAGTGCCTCAGGCCTCAAGCGCCAGACGGGAATTTTGGGCCTTTCACGGGTCCACCCCAGGCTCAGCCACAGCGGGTTATGGGCTGAGGGCATTCTGGTCAGGTATTCGCTAACTAAGACCCCCCCATGCACGTCTGGAGAACAAAATATAGAGTCGAGCGAACATGAAGGTCATGCATCGATGAAAAAAGTAGTCTCTCTCCCCGGGGTGCTGGAACCGCCAGGTGTCTATCAACCCCAACCTCTCCTGCCATTTTCGGGCCTCCGCTACTTTGTGTGGGAGCATCGGGGAGTGGAGAATGAGAGTGGTCCAACCCAATATCAGTCACACAATTAAAATCACCACACAGTAGAATTGATCCTGTCAGAGTCGAAGCCAGTGTCCTCAAGAGTTCCGACAGGAATGCAGGTTGTTCCTTGTTAGGTGCGTACTGTTATGTTTCATATAGGTACCCTAATATAGGCCGGGGTAACATCATGCCCTTTAACCTACATCACCTCCCCTGCACTACACAGTACTAAGCCTTTTAGGATTGACCTTTACCTAGTTCTAGTCCTGGGCACAGGAGAAGGGTTTCCCTGAACAATGGCGTTCTATGACTTCATCTTTAGACTGACACAGTATGAATGAATATACATAAGGGTTCTTGGAAACCAGGCTGGGGTTTCATCCACCTGCATAATATCTACGTACAAGGTTCATCCCATACGTCATCCTCAAATCCAACAATGGCTAATACAAGAAACAAGGGAAAAAGGAACCTTAGATGCTTTCTGTATAAATACAGCACCTCTTGGTAGAGTTAGCTAGAGGGAATCAAGACTTCTAGGCCGACACACTGACCAGAGACGCTGAGGCTCCTGCATGCCGACGCTCCAGCTGACAGTGGGTTAAACGTCCCTTGCGGGGTGTCCAACTCGAGACCAGGACAGGATCCTACACTCTTGCTTCAGGTAATGGGGTTAGACTAAACCTAGAGGGATTCTTGGCTTCACACCTACTCACATGCTAGATACACTTAGGTACATCTAGATAGGCATTGTAAGAGTACGCGCACTTTCTTTTATCATGCATTTTATATCCATGTATGTGTTCATGACTATTGCAAAATGGTAGAAATGTACTATCCTTTTATATTTACTGTACTGCTGATCATATATCTCTGCTACTGTCCAACGGTTGTCGCAGCACATATATTTTACACTAGAAGAACAACTGTGTAATAAATACTTATTCCTCAAAGAGACACGTTAGTGATAGATTCCTTACCTTAGAAAATTCCCCAGACATCAGTCAGGATCCGGAAAGTTTCTGCTTAGCAGTACCCCTGCACGCTAGTAGGTGGTGCCGTGCGTGCCGGGACGACATCACGGAGGCTACTTAGGCGCCACCCATGCGCGCTGATGTCAGTTCTTTTTTTTTCTGTGCCGAAAGCGCAGATCTGGATTGAGCACGTACCTCGGTCATTTTTTGACCACTTTTTGGGACTTTTTGTCTCCTTCTCTTGTCTCCTGGTGCACTTAGGGATGCCCGGCTTTAAGTCTTGTGGGTCGTGCCACCGTACTATGTCGGTGGTGGACCCCCATGATGTCTGCCTCTACTGCCTGGAGACCGACCACGACTCCAGGAACTGTCTGGACTGCTGTGCCATGGCCCTGAAGGCATTACGGGAGCGGCGCCGGAAGTTGCTGGAGGTCTGGCACTCCTCTCACCGCCGCTCCGGGTCTAGGGACCGTTCTCAGGACCGCTGCCGTCGCGCCTCGGACTCGTAAGTCTTCACCTTCAGATTCTGGTATGCGACACCATAAGAAGAAGTCGAAGAAGCGTGTTCGCTCTCCGACATCCCCCCGTCGGTCCCCGGAGGCAGACGTGGGTCTCCTCTGGAGCCTGGGAGTCCTGCGGTCTACCCGACTCCCGAACAGCGGCAAGAGTTTTTTGCTGCCTTGGACCGCCTGTTTAGGCCTCAGGGCTGCGGGCACCGCGGCCCTGTGTCCAGATCCTGTTGACCCGGCGGCACCGCCTCCAGCACCTGCGGCTCTGGCGCCACTGGGTGCAACGCTGCTGGTTCTGGACCCGGCGCTGCCCTTGGCTCCGGCCCCAGCGCCGCCCTGGGCTCCGCCACAGGCGCGCACTGGGTGCCGTTTATCCCTCCCCTGTCTCGGTTCTCGGACCATTTTGTTCCGACCTGGGATCCTCATTGGGATGGGGCTCCGGTTCGGCCCCGGCCGGTGCTGCTCCCGGTGCCGCTGGCCCCCTTTCTGGCTCTCCCGGCACGCGGGTGGCTCCTTCTACCCCGGTGCCGGATGAGGACTGGGACAGATCCGAGGACCCCCTTGCGCGGCAGTGTGACACCGAGCAGGATTGGGTGGATGACCTTCAAGACGCAGGTTTGGGCCTTTACTCCCACACAGTGTGGGATTCGGTGGTGGAGGTTCTGCCTCAGTGCTCTGAGGAGGTCCAGGCTGTCCTTTCCCAAGCTATTGCGGAGGGCAAGGATGTGGCGAAGTTTGCCATCAGGTGTGGTTTGGACACCGCTGATTCGTTGGGCAGGGCGATTTCCACGATGGTAGCATTGGGGCGCCACGCCTGGTTATGTTCCACTGGCTTCTCACCCGATGTCCAGAGCTCGCTCATGGACATGCCCTTTGATGGCTCCCGCCTCTTTGGTGATAAGGCTGACAAGGCTCTGGAGCACTTTAAAGACTCTCATGCCGCGGACAAGTCTTTGGGTGTTTCCTCAAAAACCCCTGCCATGGTGGGGTGTCGTTCCTTTCGTGGCCAGGGCAGTGGTGCCCAGTCACGCTCTTCCAGCAAGCCTGTGCAAATCCAGCCTCAGCGAGGCCGCGGACGTGGGTTCCACAGGGGCAGGTCTGGTAACCAGGTGCGGGGCTGTCCACTTCCACCCCCGCTTCTTCCGCCTTGAAACCTTCCTAATCCGAGCTTCAGGGAGAATCCCACGCCAGTGGGTGGCAGGGTTCACCTCCACCACTGGCGCGGGATTACGTCAGATAAGTGGGTGTTGCAGATAATCTGCCAAGGTTACTCGCTCCCCTTTCTGTCCTCCCCTCCAGCCATGCCACCTCGGTACCACCACATGTCGGGGGATCATTTGGCTCTTCTCCGTCAGGAAGTCACGGCCCTCCTGGCCAAGGGGGCCACCGAGTACGTTCCCGATCAGGAAGTAGGGAGTTGTTGCTATTCCCACTACTTTCTGGTTCCCAAAAAGGACAAGGGGGGTCTGCACCCCATCTTGGACCTCCGGGACGTCAATCGCTTTCTCCGGAAGGAGAAGTTCAAGATGCGGACTCTGGCTCAGGTCCTGTCTGCCCTGGACCCTGTAGACTGGATGGTGGCGTTGGACTTGCAGGACGCTTATTTTCACATTCCTGTCCTGCTGGACCACCGGCGTTACCTGCAGTTCACGGTAGGCCAGGATCATTTTCAGTTTGCCGTGCTCCCCTTCGGCCTTACCAGCGCCCCTCGGGTGCTCACGAAAGTGATGGCGGTGGTCGCAGCTCATCTGCGCAGGTCAGGGGTGTCAGTCTTCCCCTGCCTCGACGACTGGCTGTTAAAGGCGGGTTCGCCCCAGGCAGTTGTCTCCCACCTCCAGACTACAGCCAACCTCCTGTATTTGCTGGGGTTCTCCATCAATGTGCCGAAGTCGCACCTGAGACCCTCTCAGAAGCTCACTTTCATCGGAGCGGTTCTGGATTCGACACTGTTTTGGGTTTATCCTCCCGAACAGCGTGTCCGGGATATTCAGGCTATGGTTCCGCTCTTTCAGCCTCTATCCCGGGTTTCAGTCATGATGACCCTCCGGCTTCTGGGCCTGATGGCCTCCTGCATCCTTCTGGTACCACATGCCAGATGGCATATGCGGGCTCTGCAGTGGGACCTGAAGTTCCAGTGGTCGCAGCACCAGGGCAACCTGTCCGATCATGTCCAGATCTCAGAGGGCAATACACGGCAATTGCAGTGGTGGCTCACGAATCGCAATTGGGTCAAAGGCAGATCCTTCTCCCTTCCCCAACCGGAGCACACGGTAGTGACGGATGCATCTCTCCTGGGCTGGGGAGGCCACATGGGAGAGGCAGAGATCAGAGGCCTCTGGTCTCAGGCGGAGTCCCGGCTCCATATCAACCTTCTGGAGCTGTGGGCGATCCAGCTTGCACTGAAGGCATTCCTTCCCTCTGTGCGGGGAAGTGTAGTGCAGGTGTTCACGGACAACACCACCACCATGTGGTATTGCAACAAGCAGGGCGGGGTGGGGTCGTGGACCCCATGTCAGGAGGCTCTGCGCCTCTGGACATGGCTGGGACATCAAGGCATTACCTTGGTGGTTCAACACCTGGCAGGTTCACTGAATGCCAGAGCATACAAACTCAGCCGCCGGTGCATGGTGGATCACGAGTGACGTCTGAACTTGGACGTGGCACAAGGTCTCTTTCTGCGATGGGGAGAGCCTTGGTTAGCTCTATTCGCCACCGAAGAGAACGCGCAATGTCATCAGTTCTGCACGTTGGAATTTCCAAGGCGGCACTCGCTCGGAGACGCTTTTCGTCTCGAGTGGAGCTGAGGGCTGTTGTACGCCTTTCCACCTATACCACTTCTGCCCAGAGTGCTGAAGATGATCAGGCGCGACTGGGCCCAAGTTATTCTTGTGGCTCCGGACTGGGCTCGAAGAGTATGCTATCCCGAGGTA
Source organism: Triturus cristatus (assembly GCF_964204655.1). Lineage (NCBI taxonomy): Eukaryota > Metazoa > Chordata > Amphibia > Caudata > Salamandridae > Triturus > Triturus cristatus. Next base: position 405,270,849 of record NC_140583.1, on the reverse strand, counting down.
CTCAGTATGTTATGTTATGTTATGTTATTATTAATACTTTTAGAGCGCACGATTACCCTAAGGTGTCCTGGCGCTAGACACTGATTACTTGAGATGGCAAAAGATCTAAAACTGGGAAAAGAACCATGTCTTAAGATTTTTCCTAAAAGAGATAAAATCAGAAGCATTTCTCAAAATAAGGGGGAGTTCATTCCAGGCCTTGGAGGCACAGTACACAAAGCTTCTACCTCCCCAGTTTACTTTCTTAAAAGAGGGAGTTTTCACTAGCTTGGCACCTGTAGACCTAAGAGTTCTGTTGGGGATAAACCATGAAAACTTATTTTTGAGGGACTCAGGACCTGTTCCATTCAAGGCCCTAAAAACAATACACAGTGCCCTAAAACGAGATCTCAAATGAGTTGGGAGCCAGTGCAGTTTCTTTAGTTCTCCTCTGACTGAAGCAAACCTAGATGTCCTGGTCAACAGTCTAGCTGCTGCATTCTGAACGACCTGCAACCTGTTCTGATGTTGTTTTTGCATATTGAGATATAAACTATTGCAATAATCAAGACGTGACATTATTAATGCAGTCACCACCGTCCTCAGACTTCCTTCCGACAGGAAGAACCTAATTTTCCTAATCAGTCTGAGAACCATTGAGCATGAAGACCTCACCTTGCTCACCTGGTCCCCCATGAGTTTATCATCTATCACCATGCCCAGGTTTTTGGCTTTCCTGGAAGGTATAGGACAGAGACCAAGATTCTCAGGCAACCATTCTGGTGTCCACATCCGAGGATTGTTACCAAATCTCAGCACCTCTGTTTTAGCTGAGTTGAGTTTTAGACAGTTGGCAGACATCCAAGTAAAAATGGATCCCATACAGTCGTGAAAGCGTGCACCTGTTTCCATTTCAACAATTTGTGTGTCGTCAGCGTAGGAGGTAAGCTGGAACCCAAAAGATCTAATAATGCCAGCCAGGGGTGCCACATAGATGTTAAAAAGTGTAGGGCTAAGAGCTGAGCCCTGCGGCACCCCGCATGGCAAAGAAAAGGATTCAGAAATGTTACTGTCTAGTTCAACTGTTTGTGACCTATTAGTCAGAAAAGAGTTTAACAGTTTCCAGGCCCGGCAACATATCCCAATCTCCGATAACCGGTTAAGTAATATCTTATGGTGAACCGTGTCAAAGGCCGCGGATAGGTCTAATAGGATCAACAACGCATTCCCTCCCTTGTCCACGGGCTCTCTGATTTCCTCAGTTGATTTTAATAGCGCCAGCTCAGTGCTATGGAAGGCTCTGAACCCGTATTGTGAAGAGACCAGGGAGTTAAGGTAAAGAAAATCGCTGAGTTGCCTATTTATTGCTTTTTCTAGTAGTTTGGCTGGCAGAGGAAGTCTAGAAATAGGACAATAGTTAATTGGGTCCTTGGGATCGAGAGACTGTTTTTTCAATAACGGAAGCACTGAGGCTTTTTTCCATAAGTTTGGAAAGATTCCAAATGAAAGTACATCATTAAGCAGAGGTGTCAATACCATGCAAACAATGTCTGCAGTCTGCTTGATGATCCACACTGGACAGGGATCACTCGGGGCACCAGATTTGATACTGTTCAACAGTTTCAGAGTGTCACCCCTTTCCAAAGCGGAGAAGTGATCAAATATCAAGTCAGGGGGATGTGGGTTTTCCAGTTTTTTAAAATTCAAATCAGTCTGATTTTTATTAATCAGTCCCGACAAAGATAAAAAAATCGTCTTAACTTTAGACTTGAAAAACGCCACGACTACGTTGCAGAAATCAGGAGCAGCATGATCTTTTGGCAAGTTAGGACTGGACAGTTTAATAACCGTTTTAAACAGTTCCTTAGAATCAGATTGGGCCTTGGTTATTTGTAAGGAAAAATACTCTTTCTTAGCTAGCATGAGAAATTGCTTATATTTGGAAATGGCTGTTTTAAAGTCCATTTTGTCTGACTCAGCATAATTTTTACGCCATTTCCTTTCAGCATGTTTGCAAATTAATTTTTTTGCCTTGAGTTCTCCAGAATACCAAGGTGCGGTGGGAGAGGTTCGTTTAGGTATCCATTTTTTAGAGGGCACTAATTGTTCACATGCATTGACTAACCATCTGTTATACAGAGTCGTAGCCTCTTCAATGTCCCGCGAAGGCGTACACTGAATCTATGAGGGAGGATTCCAATTTTTTGTCATCCAGTTTGCCCCATGCTCTAGTAACGATCTCCTTATTCTGTTTAGGGCCAACAGGATGCCTCAAAGAACTATTTAGTTCAAACTTGACCACAGAGTGATCAGACCATGTAATAGGAAGGACTGAAATATTGACTAGATCACTATTATTAGAATATATCCCATCTAAGGTATGACCTTTCACATGAGTGGGAAGAGAGACCATTTGTTCAAGGCCTCCTATAGCCATAATGCGTTTTAGTCTGGATGTGTCAGCATCATTAGGTTTTTCCAAGTGAAAATTGAAATCTCCAAGCATTGTGAAGGATTGTAGACTCAACCCTTCTTCTAACAACAGACACAAAGAGTCTAAGAAACCACTTTTCGCACCAGGAGGGCGATAAATTAAAATACCCTTAAAAGGTTTATGTAGTGCTGAATATATATTAAAAGAAAGAGCTTCACACCCCTGGTTGTAAACTGGAAGGAATTTTGAGGTGAGTGACTTATGATAAATCACCGCAAGCCCCCCTTTTTTCTGCGTTCAATCAGGCATATAGCAGTGAAAGCCAAACGGTGTGGCTTTAACCAGGTCCGGGCCCGAAGGGGCTGTCTAACCATGTCTCCGTGATAAATGCCAATTTTACATTATTGTCGAAGGGCACATTCCATAGAATGTTTTACCAGTGATCTGGCATTGAATAATATACAGTTCAATGGAGTCTCCCTTCCACTGCCTCTTTCCAAACCCGGAGTAATTTCCCGACAGTTAATTGGTAGGTTTAACACTACAGGAAGCGGTAGCTGACAACTGTTGCACACTAAACCCCCACTTTCTGTGTCATAATGTTTGTTGCTGTCATAATAGTTGGCCGGAAACATTTTAGGGCATTGAGAACAATTATCGACCTGATTCAACATATGTAATTCATTGGTAGTATAATGCCGCCTATCGGTAGTAGTACGGCCAGGGGGACTGGCCCTGTGCCCGGCTCGAGCGCGGACAGGTGCAGACGGGCTTGCCTTGTGCGCACCTTCGGCGCGCCAGCGAGCTCATTAAATAGACCCCCCTGGAACACTAGACCGCTAACCAGGCGGAAGTGGTATCGCCCGAGCCCAGAGCAGTGCTCCGGCTAAGGTGCAAGTGCCCAATCAGTGCAAATAGTAGCTCACTCCCTGATTCTCAATTGAATAACTGCCTTTCTGATATTTATAAAATGTTAATAACCAAGATTCTTTATGAAATATTTAAAATAATCGCCCCAGAAGATCGTAGCTCAAGCGATGTCACCAGCGAGCGTTGAACACAGCTTTGCTCGGTGATCAGTGCTGGGTGTGGATGAGTATGAGCATCGATCCCCCGCTCCATCTGCCTCTTCGGGAGGATCTTCTGTCGCAGCAGATGGGGACGGTCCTCCACCCGAACCTGTCCAGCCTCCACCTCCATGCTTCGAGATTGAGCGGCGACAGTTGACACCTTTCGATCTTCTTCCCGAAGTCTGTGATGTCATCCTAGCAGTTAGGCGTCCCTCCACTAAAACTGTGTACGCCTGTAAGTGGAACAGCTTTGTGGCATGGTGCACAGCTAAGGCAGTGGATCCCCTTTCTGCCCCTCTTTCTGAGGTTCTTCTGTTCCTTCTCTCTTTGGCCCAGCAGGGCTCTGCTCTGGGCACTCTTAAAGGTTATCTTTCGGCTATCTCTGCCTTTCTGCGGCTTCCAGATCAGCCTTCTCTTTTTAAGTCCGCGGTTGTTAACCGTTTTCTTAAGGGCATGTGCCCTTCATAATGCCTCAGTGGGACTTGAATCTTATCTTGACTTTTCTGATGTGCGCTCCCTTTGAGCCCCTTCATAACTGGCCCTTACGTCATCTTACTTTCAAGACGGCTTTCCTGGTAGCTATCACCGATGCCAGGAGAGTGAGTAAGCTCTAGGCTCTTTCTTCCAAACCTCCTTTCCTTTCTGTTCATCCAGACAAGGTGGTTCTGAGGTGACGTCCTTCTTTCTTGCCAAAGGTTGTCACGGCCTTCCACATCGGGCAGACCATCTCTTTGCCGACATTCTTTCCGCCTCCGCATCCTTCACGGGAGGAGGAGAGGCTCCACCGTCTGGACCCAAAACGTGCGCTCGCATTCTATCTGACGCGTACGCAGCAGTTCCGGGTGGCTGATCAGCTCTTTGTTGGCTACGTGGGTGCCAAAAAATGTCAGGCTGTGCACAAACGGACCATCTCGCGGTGGGTCGTTCTGTGCATCAAAGCCTGTTACTCCTTGGCCAAGAAGGAGCCTCCTGTGGGGCTGCGTGCCCATTCGACCAGGGCAACTGCAGCCACTTCTGCCTTGGGACGCGGTGTCCCCTTGCAGGATATCTGTCCGGCAGCTACGGGGGCCTGGATGCACACGTTTTCAAGCACCACTGCCTTGACAGTCAGGTCCGGAGGGACGGCTTCTTTGGCTTTTCTGTGCTCCGTGACTTTCTGGTGTAATCATGCTCGCAGCCCACCACCGGGGTTGGTATTGCTGGGGTATCTATTCTAAGGTAAGAAATCTATCACTAACGTGTCACTTTCAGATGCACAAGTTACTACTTGTGTAACGATATATCTGTAAGAGACATTAGTTAGTGATAGATTCCTTACCGCCCCACCCATCCTCCCCGTTCTGCGAACTGATTACTAGGGTTCAGGTCATCCCCTTTAAGGCCCTAGTTTTATGCACCAAAGGTCAGTTTCTCGCATGACTCTGCATTTCGGCGCGGAAAGTTGTGTACAGAACTGACGTCAGCGCACATGGGTGACGTCGTCCCGGCGCGCACAACGCCAGTGACGGGGGCGCGGAGCCGCATGGCGCCACCTACTGGCACGCAGGGGTACTGCTAAGCAGAAAACTTTCCGGATCCAGACTGACGCCTGGGGAATATTCTAAGGTAAGGAATCTATCACTAACTAATGTCTCTTACAGATATATCGTTACACAAGTAGTAACTTGTGCTGTAACACGCCCGATTGTTTGTTCTGTGTAACTCTCTGAGAGAAACTAAGTGAGCACGAGTGACTGAGTGAAAGGTAGTAAATTGTTTCCACGATCCTAGAGGATCAGGGTTGTCATGTTTTAAGGTTGCCAGAAATTATTCGCTCCGCGATAAGAGGAGTTTGTAGTGGCACTGTGAGCTAGCTAATGCAAACGGGCTAACATACGCAGTGGGGTTGCTCGGATTTAATCTGCCACCAATCCTATAGTTTGTTATCCAAATGCGCAGGTCCTGCATGGGTACTATAGGAACTACACTACATGGCGCCACCAATGTTGGTGGGGTACTTATTTAACAATACAATCTGAGTAGTTCAGTCATACTTATTTTCAGAGACCCCTACTCACAAAACTCCAGAGATGTGTGGAGTGGGTTGGCACAAACTCCGCCACAGCTGAGTAGGCGAAATACCCTATTTATTGGCAGCTGGTTAATCAAGCTTGACAGGACACAGTGTTCCTAAACAACTGTGCATAAAAACCTTATCTTAGTTCCCTTGAACAAACTTTTTCATCACAAAATGACTGAGGGTGAAGATCACCCGGTGGTGGCTCGACGCATCGCAACAGGAGATGACGAGGTGGGCGGAATTCTAATTGCACCTGTCCTATCTGGCACTTGATAGTGAGGCCTGCATTTCTCAGAGACTCTAGTACTTTCCCAAGGTGGATCAGGTGATCCTGCCAGTTGGAGGTAAAGACAGCAATATCATCCAGATAAGCTGCACAAAGGTTTCCAATCCTGCAATGACTTTATTCACCAACCTGTGATAGGTGCATTTTTCAAACCAGAGGGCATCACATTGAACTGATATTGCTCATCTGGGGTTGGAAATGCAGATTTTTTCTTTTGCTTCTGGGGTCAGATCTATCTGCAGGACCCTGATGTTAGATCAAAGGCACTCAGATATTTGGTTGCCCCAGCCTGTCAATCAGTTAATCTGCTCTAGGAATTGGGTGGGCATTGGTTTTGGTCACAGCATTGAGGCCCCTGTAGTCCACACAGAAACGCATCTCTTTTTTACCACCCTGGGTATTCTTTTGGAAACTAGGAAAACTGGGCTGGCCCAGGGGCTCTCAGAAGGCTCTATGTCTCCCAATTCCATTATCTTGCTTACTTGAGCTTTGATGCTCTCTTTCACACGATTAGGCTGCCCGTATATTTTATTTTTGACAGGTTGGATTTCACAAGGTCAACATCATGGGTACACCAGTTAGTCTGATAAGGGGTCAAAGAGAAGAGCTCAGCAAACTGATTTAGGACTTGCCTGCAGTCAGTCTGCTGGTGAAGCAGTGAGGGTGTCTGACAAGAGGAGGGTGGGTGCACACTGCCTCACATCCCAGCACTCAATTTGCCACGATTCTTCATAGTAAATGCAGTGCATTATAACTCTTACTTCGGTGTCAGGTTTTAGTTTTTCACTCTTGGTGCAGCCAGTGCTGTGTATCTCTAGACACGTGTTTCAGGATAGATGTCGTTCTTCAGTAGAGAGCAACACGTTCTTTTGAGGGTCCTGAAAATGCTGGCCAAAGTCTTCTCAGGGCTCTGCACCACTCGCTGGGCACAGGTGCATCATCCAGAGCTCGTCAGCTCATTAGCTCAAGGGAGCTTTTTCAAACAGGAGGAGGGTGGGCTCACACTGCCTCACATCCCAGCACTCAGTTTGCCCCAATGCGTCAAAGTAAATGCAGTGCATGATAGCACTTACTTCGATGTCAGGCTTTAGTTTTTCACCCTTGTGTACAGCCAGTGCTGTGTATCTCTAGACACGTGTTTCAGGATAGTTGTCCTTCTTCAGTAGAGAGAAACACATTCTTTTTGCGGGTACTCTTAATGATGCCCAAAGGCTTCCCAGGTCTCTGAACTACTCGCTGGGTGCAGGTGCATCAACCAGAGCTTGTCAGTTCATTAGCTTAAGGGAGCCGTTTCAAACAGGAGAAGGGTGGGCGCACACTGCCTCACAGTCACATCCCAACACTCAGTTTGCCCCGATGCATCATAGTAAATGCAGTGCATGATAACACTTACTTCGGTGTCAGTATTTATTTTTTTACCATTGTTGGTGCAGCCAGTGCTGTGAATCGCTAGACACGTGTTTCAGGATAGTTGTCATTCTTCAGTAGAGAGCAACACATTCTTTTTGGGGGTGCTGGAAATGCTGCTCAAAGTCTGTATCACTCGCTGACGACCACTCCTTCCACTGAACCAACTTTTGGATTATTGGGCAGGAATTCAGGGAGAGGTTCACTCTCAGCTTCCTGTTCCTCATCTGTAACTGTGAGCATGGTCACATCTGCCCTGTCATAGTAGGGTTTAAGGTGGTTTACATGGCTGACCCTAATGGGGTTACTGCAAGAGCTAAGTTCCACCAGATATGTGACCTCCCCTTTACTTTCTAGGATAGGGTAGAGCCCACTCCACTTATCTTGTAGAGCCCCATAGGTGCCACTAGCTCCAAAACCCACACCTTCTGCACTGGTTGGAACTTCTCCATAGTAGCCTTTTGGGCATACATTGCTTCTGGAGCTTTTGGCTGCCCTCAAGCTTTTTATTTGTTTTTTCAATGTATTCAGCCATCCTGGAGTGGATTCTAAGCACATCCTTCTTCGACGAGGCACAATGGTCCCCTGACAGGATGACCAAACAGAAGTTCAAAGGGGGAGATCTGCACTCCCTTATGTGACGCTTCCATGTAGGCAAAAAGCAGGCATGCACGTAAGACATCCCATCTCCTTCTGAGTTTTTCTGGGAGTCCACCAACCATACCTTTCTTGGCCTTGTTGAATCTCTCAGCAAGGCCATTACACTGGGGATGGCAGGGGGTAGTGAACTGGTAGGTCACTCCACATTCCTTCCACATGTGTTTCAGGTAGCCAGACATGAAGTTTGTACCTCCATCTGACACCACTTCTTTAAGGAAGACCACCCTGGTAAAGATATTAATGAGGGTCTTTTCCAGTTCAGCTGCAGTGGTAGTCCTAAGGAGAATAGCCTCAGGATACCTAGTGGCAGGATCCACTACCACCAGAATATATCTGTTTCCTGATGCTGTACGAAGTTGAAGAGGACCAACAAAATCAATCCCTACCATTGCAAAGGGAACCCTAGCCACCTGTCTTGCCACGGGCTTGACGGGTGGCACAGGAGTTACAAAACTCCTCCAGCTTCTGGTGCATCCCTGGCCGTGACCGACTAGTCTACTCTAAGTGTTGGTCTTGGTCTGGCCAAGGTGTCCAGCTAGGGAAATGTCATGGGCCAAAGTAAGCAGGAATTCCCTAAGCGCCTGAGGCGCCACTACTTTCCCAGTGACACCAGGTTTGGGATCTCTGGCCTCATTGTAAATGATTCCGTCCTCTCAGTAGGGTATGTGGTAACCACTGACATCACCTCCTTCCTGTGCAGCAGCTTGCTGTCACAGGCTCTCAATAGTGGGACAGGTTCTCTGCCCCTGGCACGGATCTTCCCTAGAGGGTCTCTCTGGGCACAAAAGCTCAGCCTGGTAAGGCTCCAGCTCCTGCGGCTCAATTCCCTCTGGGGCTGACTCTTCTTCTCGCTGAGGAGAGAGGTTTTGTGACTGATTGGAAGCTGGTCCCCCAGTCTTCCTGCCTATTCTCTTGGAGAGCTGAGCCATTCTTCCAAGCTCCAACACCTCTTTTTCACCCTGAGCTCTGCTCTGTGCTCTGGTTTTCAAACACACCCAGTGTGGGATTCCAAGCATTTCTGCATGGATTCTCAGTTCTGCCTCAGCCCAGGCTGAGGACTTCAAATCATTTCCAAGCAAACAGTCAACTTGAATTGATGAAACACTGCTCCGTCTTTTTTGCCAGCAACCCCTTCCCAACCAAAGTACACCATTGCAGCGGGATGGGTTATTGTCATCATTGGTGACAAGGTCTTTCCAGGCAGATACTGTTCAGAGAACACCAGTTGCTCAGTGACATGGTTATGCTAGCACCAGTGTCTCCCAATATCTCCACCCTAACCCCATTAACAACAGGATGCTGTCTGTATTTCTGCATATTAGTGGGCTATACAGCGAAGGCAGCCAAAGCCACATCCCCACTAGAGTCACCTCAGTGAGCTCCAGGGCTCTCCTGAGATCCCATCAGGAGATTATCAACTGCATTTACTGCAGGTGGACTGATGGCATTTTTCTTGTTTTTACAGCTAGTCTCCATTCGGTGTCCTGTAGTACAACAGTGATGACAACCAGACTTCTTGGGATCCCAGTTCTTAACCTGATACCCACCCCTTGGCTGTGAAGAGTCTCTGGGCCCACCCCCCTGAACAGGATTTTGGGGGCCTGAGGAAGACTCTGTTTTTAGGGTTACTCTCTTTCCCTTGGGGGTGCTTTTGGGCCTCTTTCTTTTGATCTATCTCACCAGTGGTAGTCTTGGTCACCCTTGCCTTGACCCAGTGGTCTGCTTTCCTCCCAATTCTTTAGGAGAAAGTGGATCTAGGTCTACCAGGAATTGATGCAACTTCGCTTGAGAACGATAACTTAAAATATGCTCTTTCATTATCAAATTGTATGCCCTTCAAAGTTGTGCACATTTTTACAAATTAACCAACTTCCTAGTGAATTCACGGAGTAGTTTACAAAATCTACCAAGGTCTGGCTCTGGGTTTTCGAGCCTCCCTAAACCTGGTTCTATACTTTTCAGTGGTGAACTCTAAGGCCTTAATCAGGGTACCCATCGTGAGATCATAGGATTAAGCCTCTTTCTCGTTTAGTGTTGGGAGTCTATCCCTGCACCTTCCTGAGAACATTTCCCTCAGGATAGCACTCCACAGCTTCCTATGGACCTGTTTGCTAAAGCATGCCCTCTCAAAAGTAATGAACCACTTTGACATCATCACCCTCAAAGCGTTTTGAGAAAACGCCTTTGTGCATTTTAGGGTCAAAAGAATATTTCTCCCTGGTTGGTATTGTGCTGCCACCAGAGATTGGTTCTAGGCCCACCTCTTTTCTGTCTTTCTGTATAGGTAGGAGTTCTGCTTCTTTAGCTGCCCTCCTGGCTAGTCTTTCCAGAGCAAGCACTTCATCTGAAAGTGCTTCCCTGCTATGGGGTGTTGTACCATCACTCCCATTTCCTGTATTTTGATTTTCTGTAAGATCCGAGTCATCCTCTGGATGCTCTTTGATGTACTCTTCCAAAAGCTCCTGGAACTGGGATTTGGAAGGCTATGACCCAGTCTTGAGGCCTTAGGTTTTACACATGCCTCTAAGCTGTTTTATGTTTAAGGTCCAGTAAGGTGTGAGGTCAAGTTCCTTCAACTGTACCAGCTTCTCTGAGATTCTGCTTCCAGAACTCATTATGTTTTAATAAGTTGGGAACCTTTTTTGAGAGGAAAAAAAACATCACTGGTTTCCTAACTACAGTAAGGTTTGGACTTTTAAAACAGTTGAACTTAAAGGGTTCTGACCAGGGCACTGACCATTCTTTTTAAAATTTAGAAAAAGTCAGTTTGCAAAAATACTAGTTAAATAAAGGACTTTTCAGGATATATTTATTGTCCCTTATTGTCAGAGTGGTCCATTCAATGCAAATACGTACCACTGCTGATCCACCAATGTAGGAAGCTGGTTCTCTATATACTATGCCAAAAAGAGGTACAGTGTACGGAGAGTCCAGTGGATCCCCAGAGGCTTTATAGAGTCTAAAGTAGATAATACTAATGCTCTCTTTTGTGGTAGTGTGGGTGTGCAGTTAGGCTTATCAGAAGGTAGTGCTAAGCATTTGTTGTACTCGCAGAGGCAATAAACGAGACACACACTCAATGAATAAATCCAAGACCGATTTATAAAAATAATACTTGATTATATTTATTTTGTAGAACCACAAACCTTCGTCTCAGGTAAATACGTTTTTCAATAGAAATACTTTTCAATACAAAAAAGTAGACACTTGGTGCAATTCTTAGACTTTGCAATGTTAACCTATGGGAGGAATCTGCATAAAGGTAGGTAACATCGACTTAAAGTTCCAGTCTTTCGAGGATAAAGCAAGTACTGGGTAAGGTTCAAAACAGCACCAATATTACACCACCAGTGACACAGGGTGCAAATACAGGGTTTGGTGGTCCAATACAAATCAATGGAGATTGATGAAATCGGAAAGAGGCTACTTACAGGTAAGTGAAAGTGGCTTTGAAGACGAGTCTCCTGGGGTTGACACAACCACTGGGCAAGGTTCAAAGCAGTACCAACAGTGTACCACCAGGGGCACAGGGGCAGCCGGGTTCAGGGTGCGAACACATCGCCTGGCACCCAATGCAAATCTATGGATAAAGGCCAAATTGAAAAAGGCCTGCATGCTCAGGCCAGGAAGCCAGTCAGGAGATCCCAACAACTGGAGACCCAAGTTGCAATGCTCAGGAAAGTAGGGACACTTTTGGTCCTCTTCACCAAGGCCCAGGGCGGACGGGTGCAGGGGTGACTTTTGGTGTCGGAAATGGATTACCGGGGCAGGTTGCGGTTGAGGGTGTCACCGTGCAGAGGCTGCAGGCGTTATCAAGGGGTCAGCCAATGGTGGACTCGGGCTCTGGAGCGCTGGGGAACCTTGTTGGTGCCGGTGGGCCTCTTCAATTCGGTCCGAAGTCATCTGGTGTAGAGGTGGAACCAGCTATCCGGTTTATCGAATCTTCAGGTCACAGAGGCCTTGCTTGGAGTTTGTTGTTTTTTAACAGTTCCGCTGTTCTCATGAGGTCTTTATCTTTCTTGAAGGCAGACTAATCTCCCAGGGTTTTGGAGGTTGCTGGACTGCAAGTCGAGTTGACTTTGGCATATTTTTCGTTGATTGCTGATGACAGGCCGGTGGGTCTGAGGCTAGGGGGAAGTCAGGTGCTTTCTGCAGTCTTCTCTGCTTTTGTGGATCTGTGGTGTCCTATTGTTCTTAGGTCGTCAAGAACTGAAGTTCAGGGCTTAAGGGGCTAGGGGGCATATCCCTGATCCAGGTTGGCTAGTTTCCCTCAATTAAAGATGTAAGTAAGTGAAATGTGGGGTCCACTTCAGCTCAGAGCACCTTAAGTGTGCCAGCGGCTGGGAGTGGACACACCTCCTCTTCTTACTATTTTCCCTCCTGTCGTGCCGCCAAAAAGTGGGGCATGGATAGGGGGTGTGCGACTCCATTAGTTAGAGTTGTCAGATGTCGCATAACACAGGATCGGAAGCTTTTGAGGCTCACCACTCTACTATGCCGTACCTGCAGGGGGAGGTGTGAAGCACCTATGCCCAGAGCAGTCTTTGTTTCTGACGCACGGGAGCACAGGAATCTCGCCTCTAGTGTCAGCAACATGTCTAGAGGTGGCAGGCTGGTAGGGACCAGTCAGGCACACACTAGTGGGTTGGTCGGTTTCACGGGATCCCTCTAAGGGGTCCTCTGTGAGCAATATTTAATACATCTGACATTAGAATCCATGCAGGTTCATTACAAAGAGATGTTTGGTACCAAACATCCCTTAATTCAGTGATGCTATCCTGTAGCTGGGGAACTCGTAATGTTTCACCCATGTGCTTACTATGACTTCCCTCTTTACTTACAATATCCAGGAATCAACATGGATATTGCAGGGGCATATCTGCCCTCATAGGAGGTATAGTGCACCCTGCCTTGCGACTACAAGGCCTGCTATAGGGGTGACTTACCCATATCCCATGCATTGTCTGTGGGCATGGCACACAGGGATGTGTGCGATGCAGAATCTTCAGTTTGGTCTGCACCAAGGCACGCAGTCTGCAAAGGCAGAGTGCAGGGCCTTGGGGAGAGGACCCTAGGGTGGCACAATTTGTGCTGCAGCCCTTTGGGTCCCTCTTCAATGCCAGTGACCTAGGTACCAGGGGTACCATTTACTAGGGACTTACAAGGGCCATTAAAGTTGTGCCAAATGGGAAACAAAGGGTACCGTCTAGGGAAATAGCTCTGGCACAGAGGACCTGTTTGGCAGTGACCCTGTGCACTTCCAGTAAAAGATGCATTATTTTCCAGGCGTGGGGGCTAACCATGTCCAAAAGAGGCACTTTCCTACAGATATTTCTTGTATTGTGTTTTTTGTTTATTTTTGTTTTAATCTTTTTATTTAAGTTTTATATTTTAGGGTACAACAACAATGCCATCGCTGGTTAGTGCAAAATATCTTGTTATATACAATGACAGAGTCAATAGAAGGCCTCATGATAAACATGGTGTTGCAGCAAGACAAGGCAGATCGCTAGGCGAATCACGTATGGCATTGCAGACTGAGCCATACATTTTGATAGTAATAAAATATTAATCATTTGATGTGTATCTGATAGAGACATCTAGCCGCAGATTCCTTAACTTAGAATATCCCCAGGCGTCAGACTGGATCCAGAAAACCTTTTTCCCCAGCAGTACCTCTGCACGCCGGGGGACAGCATCGCCCGGCTCCGTCCTGACTTCATCCACGGAAGTGACGTCAATGGAGCCATATAAGTTTCCCCCGGAGTGCTGATGTCAGTTTTCTACTTTTCTGGGTCCCAACGCAGATCTGGGAGAAGCGGTTCCTCTGGCCTGTTTTGTTGTCATGCCTTCACCACGCCTTTTTGTGCCGATGCCTTCGGGCTTCAAGTCATGTGCGTTCTGTTCGCGGCAGATGTCAGCGACAGATCTACACGAGCTCTGTATGTGGTGCTTGGGCAAGCACCACAACTCTGCCGAGTGCGACGCCTGCCGGCAGCTCAAGCCGAAGTCCCTGTGGCAACGATGGATGAAATTGATGTCCGCCCGGTAGTCACGGCGCCTGCCTCCATCTCCAGCGGAAGGATCGAACCGGCACAGTTCTTCCTCTCACACAGAGGTTCCTGTTCGGGGCAGGTCCCGGAGTCGTTCCCGTGGACGTCGCTCGCCTGCCTCAGGTAAGCACCTGAAGAAGTCATGGAGTTCGTCGACCTCGCACAAGCGTGATTTTGGGGCTCGCTGCTCCCTGTCTTCACAGACATGGGCCCTCAGGAGTCGGCCCCCGCCTACCCACTGTTGCCTGGTGCTTGGGGTGACTCAGACCTAGATGGAGGCCTATTCCAGGGCGCTGCAGGCCATCTTTTTGTCACCCACTCTCCCTGGGGTGCCTTCCGGCCCCACAGTATATATATATATATATATATATATATATATACTTTTTCAGACATTCTATGTCTGGGTGTTACTGACTCCTTCGTTAATGTGGTAGTCAGTATCCCTCCTGTATCGCGTTTGCTCGGTCTTTCCTTCCCGATCGGGGGTTGTGGCCACCCTCTTTTGTGGATGGGCTTGTATGTCCTGCTACGTTTCACATCGGTGCCGTTGGTACCTCTTGGGTGACTTTCTATTCGCTAGTTGTACTCTTCCAGTTTCCCCTTGGTTGTCACTTTCATATATCTCTATGTGCTGTGTACGCACACGAGGGGGCAAGCATGCAGTGTTTCCCTGCGGTGGTTTCTGGGGATAGTCCCAGATTTCCTCTGTTGTACTCTCTCTCTCGCTCTCTCTCTCCCTCATGGGAGATAGCTTTGGGTGTGTATGGCTTGCCGGTGGCCCTTGGTCATTGAACCTGTGGGTACCGTTGACTGGTTGGCTTCCTGGTGCTGCGCCAGTCTTCTCTGTCGACGTGCACATGCTGTTGCTGTTACGCTTCATTGAGCTATGCATTGTATGGTGTGGTTCTCACGGTACACAATGTCTGTTCCGTGTATTCTTGTAATTCACATCTATGTATCTCCTGGGAGTCATCGTTTGTATGTCTTGGCATGATGTTCTCCACCCCCAGGTTTTTTTTTTAATGCTCCACGGATCAAGGGCCCATGGGGCACTGGCTGGCTCAATATTCTGCAGGGCCTCTGTTGTTGGGTGGATGGATTAGTCTGCAGCCGCCTCCAACGGATGACTTGCTGTCTCCACCTCGGGTGGCCACGGAGGCTAGCGCAGAGATTGTGAGGGTGGTCGCAGGGCTGCGATATCTTGCCGATGCAGCTGCCCTCTGTCTCCCTGCCTGCGGATCCTATGTTGGATCTTCTGCACCAGGGCAAGGTGGTTGTGGAGCCCTTGTTGCCTTTTGGCGAGTCATTGTGTGATGTCCTTCTGGGGACTTGGGCCAGACCCTCATCGGGGGACCCCGTGGGTCGTGCTATTGCACATCGCCATCGCCCGGCTCCAGATGACCCTGCCTGTTTTTCCCTCCATCCTAGGGCTCAAGGACTTGTTGTCCAGGCAATGCTCCCTTCCTCTCCTCCTCCATTGCTTTCTCCCACTCGGGAGTGTAGGTGGTTGGAGTTGTGTGGCCGGAATGTTTTTGCATCCACCAGCTCAGGCCTTCGGTCCCTGAACACGACCTGCATGTTTGCTCTGGCTACTTTTGCCCTTTGGGACTCAGTCGAACAACTCTTTCCCTCTTTGCCGGAGGGCCCTCGTGCTGACCTGTTCCGGCTTATTCAGGATGGCTGCGACATGGTGCAGTTTTCCATCCAGTCGGCCATGGACACCACTGATTCCATGGGTCGAGTTATGGCCAGGTCAGTTGGTCTGCGTCACCATTCGTGGCTACACGATGGCAGTCTCCCCGAGAATGTTTGGGAGCGACTCGGGGATCTGCCCTTTGATGGGGTCCATCTGTTTGATGAGCATGCCGACTCGGCGGTCCGGCGCCTCCTATCTGGATTTCCATGTCTACGAGGTTTTTAGTCCTCAATGGTGGACTTGTGTTTTCGTATGAAGTATTGTCACTGCTTTTATGATTTCCGTCTCTGGGTTCAAGACATTATTTCCCAGACGGGCTGTATGGCTGTTCAGCCGTGGTTTTCCTTCCTTTGGTACAGCTGGGCCAGCTGTTTATATGGTTCTTTTTTACCTCTGCCTATGAGCTTGTCTCAAGGGGTGTCCCTTGCTTTCTATAGGGATGTGATGTACCCTATGTGGGGTATTAGTTCGCTATTGTGTAGCTGGTCTTCCTTGCCAGGAAGTTTCGTAGGCTCCTGTCGAGTTCTCTTAGTTATTTCTGTCCCTCTGGGTTTTTTCCCTGTGGGTTACGCTGTGGGCATCTCCCCTTGTTCCATACTTCCTGCTGTGGTTGAACGCCTCCTCTGTTGAGACCCACGGACTGGTATGGCCCTCTCCTGGAGCTTCTGTATTGCTGCCTACGGTTGTTCTGTTGCACTGTCATGCGTCTGTGGACACAGTCTGCTCCGGTGTATTGTTGGGTTTCTGCCGTATCCAGCTCGCCCCAGGGGGTTTCACATCCTCCTGTCTTGCATTTGGATCATCTTACTGCCTTCATTCTGCCCCTAGCACTGTTGGCTGTCTTGGGTGTGGGCACGCGTCCCTGTGGGCACTTTGTTCCGTTCCGCTCCAGATCGGAACTTTCTGTGTTCTGGGCGGGCACGACATGTGCGTCCACACTGGGTCTGTGTGTTATCACGGGGGACCGTAGTGTTCCTTGAGCCACTGTCTTGGCTGCGTTCTCTTCCTGTGGTGTTGTTTTCTTCCCTGGTGTTGGGAAAGGCTTGGACACACTCTGTCTGGGGTTTGCCTATGGGCAGTAGAGTTTTCGCCATGGCAGATCTCTGTTACGTTTTACCTTGTGCCCCTTGCTTCCCTCTGCCGGTCCCCAACCTGGGCTCAGGTTTTTCTGTTAGTTGCCGCACACTGCTCAGGTGTTTCTCCTCCTGGCCTCTGCTGCGATTTTCAACAGACGTATTCTGTCTCTGGCATCATCCTGTATGTGTGTATATATATTCACTAAAAAAAACATAGGTTTCAGGGGCGTTATAGTTAGCTGGACATTTCACTCGCACAAAACCCTAGAAATTCCCCTGTTATAGTTAGTTCAGCTAACTATAACTCGCGCCCCCGCAATGCTCTGCTGATGATGTCACATATTACATCACTCATGACATGGTCAGTGACATCACTGATGACATCACTGATGACATCACTGATGATGCCATCCAGTGACTGTGTGTTTCTGTAAAGTTTAAATATGTTTTATATATTTATAGTGAAACGCCTATGGAAGAATGAGTGGGTGTATAAGTGTGTGAATGGGTGATTTTCTAGGTGCGTAACTGACTCTATAAGTGAGTCAGTAAATGTATCTTACTTTAGACTAGTGACTAAACTGTGTGAATGTCTGTATGTGTCTGTGTGTTGGTGTATAAGTGGCTGCATGGTTTTGTGAATAGCTATATGAGTGTCTATATGGGTTATTGATTGGTTGTCCGAGTATCTGTATGGGTGCCTGAGTGTTTGTGTGGGTAGGGTGTGTGTGACTCTGCATAGATGTGTGAGTGGGTGATTCAGTGGGTGCATGGTTTTAAGAGTGCATCTGTGATGGACTGTATGGTTGGGTGACTGTATGTAAGGGTGTGTTAGTGATTGAATGTATATCTCAGTTGTACATGTGTCAGTAACTACATATGTGAAACGCAGTGTATATGTGTGTAAGAGTATATAACTATCTATGTGAGTGTGTGATTTTGGGAGTGGCTGTATGGATGAGTGTGTGCTTGTATCAGTAATTGTATAAGAGAGTCAGAATTTGTTAGTATTTTTATGAGTAAGTGAACTTGACTGTGTTTAACTGTATAGGTGAGTAAATTGGACTGTGTTTAATTATTTTGCATGACTGACTAGATGTGTCAGTACCTCAATGGATGATTGGCGGTGTGTGAGTGTCTATATAGGTGTATAAATCCATATGATAGTCCTGTACAGAGTGACTGTAAGTATGAGTGACTGTACAGGTGAGTGAGTGGAGATGTATGTAGACCTAAGAGTCAATGAGTGGGTGTGTAGTTATTGGTATTGGAGTATCTATGGTTTTCAAAATGGCCGTCTGAAATTTTGAGTCGGTGTATCAAAGGTTATATTAGGGTGTGAGAAGATGCACTAATTTATCGCATGGATGACATCATCAGTGATGTCATCAGTGATATCATTTGAGATGTCATGAGTGATGTCATCAGTGATGTCACTGACCATGTCATGAGTGATGTAATATGTGACGTCATCAGCAGTGCATTGCGGGGGCGCGAGTTATAGTTAGCTGAATTAACTATAACAGGGGAATTTCTAGGGTTTTGTACGAGGGAAATGTCCAGCTAACTATAACGCCCCTGAAACCCATGTTTTTTTTAGTGAATTTTTAAGGTTTTGTAAATGCCAATTCCTAACAATAACGCCCCTGAAACCTTTGGTTTTTTCAGTGAATTTCAAAGGTTTTTTAAATGCCAAATCCTAACTATAACGTGCATGAAACCTATGGTTTTTTCAGGGAATTTTAAAGGTTTTTTAAATGCTAATTCCTATCTATAACTATCTCTAAAGATATCCTGTTTAATGATTTTCATTGGATTTCTATATTTTTCAAATTCAGTGTGTTAATTAAATTAATTGTTTTTTTGAAATTCTTTTTATCACCATTTTTTAATTTTTTTTTTTAATTAAGTCTTTTAAAAACTTAATTATTTGTTTTTATTGGGATTTTCAAACATATTTTTTTATATTTTTAAAAATATTTCTTTAGCTATATGTTCAAAACTTTATTTTATATATTTTGTTTCCATGTTTTTGGATCTGCGCACCCTATGCGCACCGTTCTCGATCCCTACGCGTTCGCATCCGCGCATGGTATGCGTTAGGTACGTGTTTAGTGCGCGATCGCAATGCGACTGGTACGCGACTCCCAGCCTATACGCGACACGTTCGATGTACGTAACGCGACGTTTACGCGCTTCCGCGATGTCATCTGCGTCTACGACGCGGTAGGTGTGCGGATCCCGCAAAATATTTAACATTTAAAAAAACATATATATATGTATTTCATGTGAATATTAATTGAAGACAAACTCGTCTTAAAACTAATATATTTTTACATCTAATCCTATAATTTTTTTTAATTCAATTTCGCGGATGCGCGCTGGGTGCGTGCTGCCTAAGCGCAGGGTGCGCGGATCCCATGTGACCTGCAAAAAGAGATTTGATCGGTTCATTACACTTCCTGTTCTAACTATTGAAAGACCCCACCCAATTCAATCATTCTTCTTTGACCTTTGGAGGAGCATCTCTTTGCAGAGAAGAAGATTTTTTAGACTAAGTTTACACTTAGCTCTAACTTTTTTCAACTAAAAATGGCTTCAGGGCAGCAGGCATCACCTGCATCTCCTCATACATCTGAGGATGAATTTTTGGAGGAGGTGCCACGCAAAGAACGTTTTTCTTCAGTGGTGTGGAAATTTTTTACTTTTCCAGAGGGGCAGAATAAGACCAATGCCACCTTGGTCACATTCAAGATTTGCAAAAGAATGCTGTCGCGAGGGGATCCTAACAAGAAATTCTCGTGCCGCACGGCTAGTATGATGAAGCACCTAAGGACCCTTCATCCAAACAATCTTGCACGAGAAGAGTGTAAACGGATGAGGAACACTCCTGCGCCTTCCACCTCATCGCAGCCGAGCACTTCAAGAGTGCATCCATCTGCCCAAAACTTGGATATCCGTCCTCAATTTCAATTTTTAAAACTGCTCTGCACTAAGTGCAATGCGACTTTGTGCTACGGTGAGCAGTCGATCGATTTGATCTGCCGCCGGCAAGAAAGTCACAGTTGCTAGTTTTTTTTATTTTTTTTATTTTTATTGTTCCCTGAAGTTCATTGTTTGGTTCCTCCTGTTTTGGTTTCTGGTTTTTTGTTTCCAAAAAATCACAAAATTGTTGGAAAAACCAAAATAAAAATAAAAACCAAAAAAGAAGTAAAAAAAAAGTTCTTGTAAGAACTAACTTTCCTGGTTTAAAAAAAGAGCTACATTTCATTGTTAGTGTGTGAAAGTTTAGATGAATGTATGTGTAGTATGTAATTGACTGAATGAATGCATTAGTAGCGTATGATGAATGTATAAGTGCAGAACTATGAGGAAGTGCTGCAGCATCACACAGTAACCTCTTTAACTGCAGTGTGCTGTAGTACTTCCAAAGCACAGGGATGCAACATATATACATAAATATGTTGCAAATCTATGCTTCTCTCTGCACGGCTGCTGAAACTGCAGCCATGTGGTGACACAGGCACCTTTGCACCATAGTGCAAGGATATCTGTGTCATGTGCTGTTTGTTTTTGTGCAGGAAGACACACCTTCCTGCACAAAAACAATCAGTAAAGGCATTTTTCTCCTTCAATGTATGCTGAGCATTGTAGCATGCATTGAAGATGTAAAAATGTGGAGAAATGAAAACAATTCTCCTTGTTGTGCTTTCCTACACCAATTTTAGAATGGTGCAGCATTCACACACATATCGAGATTTATGATTTCTGATAAATCTAGACATGTGTCTTGTTCTATGAGTATTCAGTGCAATCATGCACAACAACACTTATAGAACACCCTTTCAACGCAAAGTGGTGTGCATAATGAGGTTGTATTTACATGGAGTATAAAAAGTGCACAGAGTGCCTTTTCCTCTCTTTGTAAATATGAAAGAGTGTCTTGCACAATAACAATGTTACAAAAAGTGACATATTTCCGGTTTTAAAATTCCTTGCGAATGATAGAAGGTAAGCACAGAGATTTGTCTGCAAAGATGTTCAAAGAAGAATGATTGAAATGATTTTGGTCCTTCAATAGGTACAATGGGAAATATTATGAACCCCTCAAATCTCTTTTTTTGCAGGTCACATGATATCTGATTATGGTCAGATTTCAAAACTACATAGGTATAAACAGAGTGTTTTTAGAAACGTGTTTCAACTTTGTAGCTTCTTGCAGACCTCCTCATTCTGCATATTGAGACTTAGTTAAACTTACCTTCACAGTAATAGGAATAAAAAATGGTATACTTTTTTTCAGATTTTCATTGCAATCTAAATTCATATAAATTGCATATTTTAAAATTTGGATCTGTGAAAGAAAAGGAAAAAAAAATTATAACATGTAATAATACATTTTTTTACAACATAGCATAATTTCCACAAAGTAATTTGTTTGCCTTTTTTGCTGTTCTCAGAATATATTGAATTTCACTAAAAATAGTGATTTCAATCGTACTCAGCGGGCAAAAAAAAAACAATCATAAAGATTGTTTAAAAAAAAAACAACATACTATTCTCAGCAAAATACCACAAGATAAAAATCACAGATATATAAAATGCTTACAGCTAACAAAATTGTATAAGTTTAACTTACCAAAACTATAAATGTTGTTGATTAAAAATATTCACCGAATCTAAGGATTAATTTTTGGAGAAGGCACCACGCTCACAACGTTTTTCTTCAGTGGTGTGGAAATTTTTTACTTTTCCGAGGGGCAAACAAAGACCAATGCCACCTTGGTCACGTGCAAGATGTGCAAAAGAGTTCTGTCGCGAGGGGATCCAAACAAGAAACACTCGTACGGCAAGTATGATGAAACACCTAAGGACCCTTCATCCGAACAATCTTGCACGAGAAGAGTGCAAACGGATGAGAAACACTCCTGCTCCTGCACCTTTCTGAGTTTCTTTTCTTTTTTTTTTTGTTTTTTCTGGCATGATTTCTCTATTTTTACATTGAAAAACAGTATCTGTAAAAAAGAATCACAAATAAATGTATATTAATAACTTTCAAATTTATACTATTCCATTACTGTACAAACACATTTTATATAAAAACTGACTAAGAAACTATAGCCCTGAACCACAAGTGTGACGATGGTTAAAACACTACATGCATTGTGCATACTACTTTGAAGCAGTTCATGCCCTAAAGCCTACCTCACTAAAAGACTACATGCTAACTGACTGAATAATTACACTACTATAAGGAGACACACTGGGTGAATGACAGGGTGTTTGCTAGAAGTGTATGAATACTGATTGGGGAATTGAAGGTGTGAAAGACAACTGTGTGGGTGATTAGAGGACTGCATCCATAGTGAATAGGCATTTTGAAGCAGTCTATGCGCTAAGGCCTGGCTCACTGCATGAGTACTTGGGTACTGACGGAATGATTAGAGTACAGCAAGGAGAGTGCCTGGGTGAATTTATAAGTGGTTGGCTTTTGACACAGTGAATGGATTAGTACTTGGTACTGAATGGATCACTAGAAGAGTGCAAAGGGAGTGACAGGATGTTTGCTGGACTGTTTGGATACTGACTAGGGAATTGAAGGTGTGAAAGACAAGTGTATAGTTTGTTAGAAGACTGCATGCATACTGCATAGACATTTGAAGCAGTCTATGTGGTAATGTATGGGTCACAACATGAGTACTTGGAAACTGACTAAATCATCAGACTACTGCTAGGACAGTGCCTGGGTAAAACATTTAAATTTTAAGTTCAGTGAAGAGAATAGTACATGGTACTGCACTTTAGTGTCAAACCCTGACTCATTTTATCAATGCATAAGCAAAGAATAGCTTCTAAAGCTACTAAAACTTGACAACATGACCGGTTTTAAAACAGTTATCTGTCAGCAAATACACGATGTTACCAAATGCTTCTATCACAATCCTTACCCAAATGCACACAGACTCAGTGTGATTTTAGACAAGCAACACTATCCTAGGAGTTTACCAAAACTCATTCACTAGTGTAGAAGAGGTAAGGGTACTGCACACAATCTACATATTTAAGTACAGCACATTAGTGTCAAAGCATGACTCATTTAATCAACGCATAAGCAAAGACTGGCTTCTAATGCTACTAAAACATGACAACATGACAGGTTTTAAAAGAGTTATCTGCCAGAAAATACACGATGTTACCAAATGCTTCTCTCAAAGTGGTTCCCAAATGCACACAGACTCAGTGTGATTCTAGACAACAACCACTATACCTAGGAGTTTACCAAAAATCATTCACTACTGTGGAAGTGCTACGGGAACTGCACACAATCTACATATTTAAGTACAGCACATTAGTGTCAAAGCATGACTCATTTAATCAACGCATAAGCAAAGACTGGCTTCTAATGCTACTAAAACTTGACAACATGACCGGTTTTAAAAGAGTTATCTGCCAGAAAATACACGATGTTACCAAATGCTTCTCTCACAGTGGTTCCCAAATGCACACATATTCACTGTGTGATTCTAGACAAACAAAACTATCCCTTGTACTATAACAAAACACATTTCTTCATCTAGAAGGAGTACTACATTTTAGTATAGAAACATAACTCATTTCACAAATTCATAAACAATGACTGGTTTCTAATTCTACCAAAATATAAAAACAGCACAGTTATCTGTCTGCAAACAGATGAAAAACACAAATGCTTATCACAGAATGGTTTCTACATGCACACACACTGTCAATAAGATTGTAGAGAAAAAAAGTACTCCCTACACTTTAGCAGGAGAAATACATTAGTCTGATTGAAATCAAAATAGTCTACATACATCCCCTCACAATTAAATAACTCACCTTTCAAGTTGTTTTGTAGATTAACCCCTTGTGTGCCACGCCCTTTCCCCGCCGTGTGCTGGCCGTTACATTAGCGGGCGGGGTTCATGACGAGCTGGACTCGTCATGGGCACAGCGCAACCGCGGCCCATGACGAGTCCAGCTCGTCATGGGCACACAAGGGGTTAAGAAGTATATCAGTCACACACCAGATATCAGTCACACACCAGATTTTCTTATACAGAATCTCTGCACTGTGCACTTCTCAGCAAAAACAAAGAATGGAAAAGTTTCCCTTTCATTTTCCACACATATACATGTAAACATCTAATCACAATCCTTCACACATACATTCAAAAGCAAACGCACATTTCTGTTGGTTAAACATTTCAACCGTTTCCAAATTAAATACATTTCAACCCTTCCCCCAATCTGCCTTCTGCCTGTTACCATAGAAACAGGTCATGGAACACTGCACTGAGCACACAGGTCACAAGTTCAGCACACAATGTTGCTAAACAAGACAGCAAGTGTCAACATATCAGCTTATCATATATAATGTTCCTTACAATCAGTTTTTGTTAACCAATAAGAACCATGCGTTTAAAAAACAGAAATATACACCCTACCTTTCAGTGTAGAAAGTTGTCATACAACCAATGATTTCTTGTCTTTTTTCAATTTTTTTTACCTTGGATCCGTGCACCCAACGCGAGAGGATCCGTGCACCAAACGCGATAGGATGCGCGCACCCTGCGCGCATTTCGCCGTTTTTTTTTTTTAAAAAAAAAAAGGGGGGGGTCATTCTGGGACCCCCTAAGCACCTCTAGAAGGTCAGAGTATTTCCACTCTGCCCCCTTTATATGTTTTACACACTTAATCGCCGCCAACAGTTCCTGGTTTCGAATGTAGACAGACACTCGACAGCCAATTAGCATTCAGCGTGCGATCGGGAGGGTGCGCACTCGATTCGGGGAGGGAGCGCTTACGGTGCGGGTTATGGTCCGTGGATCCTCCCCGGCCATAGATATCACTAACATTTTTACCCTAATTTCTCAGGAACTACTGAACAGATTCACACCATTTATGCAAAAGGCACGAGTCTGAACTGAGGACTACCTCTTTGCCAAATTTGGTGTCATTGCGTTCAGTGGTTCGGGCTGTAGCTGCGACAACAGATCCTATGGGAAATTGCATGGGGAAAACGCGTTTTGGGACCCCCCTTTTTTCCACGGCCCCTGCTTTACGAATTACCACGAAACTTTCAGGGTAGGAGTGGAGCGGAGCTGGCCAAAAGTTTGGAAAATTTCGTGAGGATTCATCAACTGGCGCCAGACTTATTGGGAATAGAATGTTGCGGATTTCCTATGGAAAATAGGTCCTAACTATAACTATCTACTGGCGACCGCCAGTAGATAATATATATATACTTTTTCAGACATTCTATTTCTGGGTGTCACTGACTCCTTCGTTAATGTGGTAGTCACTATCCTGCCTGTATCGCGTTGGCTCGGTCTTTCGTTCCCGATCAGGGGTTGTGGTCACCCTCTTTTGTGGATGGACTTGTATGTCCTGCTACGTTTCACATCGGTGCCGTTGGTACCTCTTGGGTGACTTTCTATTCTCTAGTTGTACTCTTCTAGTTTCCCCTTGGTTGTCACTTTCATATATCTCTATGTGCTGTGTACGCACACGAGGGGGCAAGCATGCAGTGTTTCCCTGCGGTGGTTTCTGGGGAATAGTCCCAGATTTCCTCTGTTCTTCTCTCTCTCTCGCTCTCTCCCTCCCTCATGGGAGATAGCTTTGGGTGTGTATGGCTTGCCAGTGGCCCTTGGTCATTGAACCTGTGGGTACGGCTGACTGGTTGGCTACCTGGTGCTGCGCCAGTCTTCTCTGTCGACGTGCACATGCTGTTGCTGCTTCATTGAGCTATGCATTGTATGGTGTGCTTCTCACGGTACACAATGTCTGTTCCGTGTATTCTTGTAATTCACATCTATGTATCTCCTGGGAGTCATCGTTGGTATGTCTCGGCATGATGCCTTCTGCCCCTGACATGTCATTTGTTGGCACCTGATGTTGTGCCGCTCGAATTGTGTGTTCTGAATCTGTCATACTGTTTAAGTCCCTTCGCTGAATTTCCCTCTTTTCTTAGAAGTTTATGGCATTGTGCACTGACCTTTCTGGTTCTGTGATTTTGTATCGTCCCTGCCTGGACGACAGTGGACTCATGCCGTCCTCTGACTGATTGTGGTAGCTTGCTTCCCTTGCTCATGCTCCGCCCTGAACTTCATAGTCTGGTGTCAGCTACGCTGGCATTGCTGAGCTTTATGGGTCTGGTGTCAGCCAAGCAGGCATTGGTACCCCCACCTTGTTTCAGTCAATGTCCTTTGGGAACTTGGTGGGTTTCGGTCGCAGACCCTCCTCAAATGGGGTATAGCTTTGGTATCTATTCTAAGTTTAGGAAACTGCGGCTAGATGTCTCCATCAGATACACGAGTTACTTACCTTCGGTAACGTAGTATCTGGTGGGGACACAGTCTAGCCACAGATTCCTTAATGCCCGCCCATCCTCCCTGTTCAGCGAGGACCTTTTCAGGTGGGGTTCTACCACCTTGCCTCCTTACAGGTTTCTTTTGTCTTCCTTAGGGTTGCTCTAGTTCACCTACCTCCGGGACAGGGTGTGTCATTCTGTTTTGGCACATTACCTCTCCACCCATTCTCGTTCTAGTGGCTAGGTTATGTGCTTTTCAATGCTCCTCCACCCGGGTTCTTCCGGCGTGGAGATTCTCATGTTCTTCTACCCTTATTCCGCCCAAGTCTGTTTCTCCCCATTACTTTGTGGTCTCCTTGGCTATGCTGCAGTCAATTGGGTTGAGGTTCTATTTGACTATGCTACAGTTCATCGGTCATTGTGGGGGGTGTGGTGAACATTCTATGTTTTTGCTCACTTCTGGTCACTTGACATGAGTCATGTTGTTCCAGTCTTGTTGTCCTTTACAGTTACATCCTGTGGTTACAGACTGTCTTTCATACAGTTCCATCCTGTGGTTGCAAACTGCCCTTAGTTTGTCATGCCATTCATTTCCACTGCCATTGCCTCTTAGGGGGGGGGGCACAGCTCTTTGCTTTGGTGGGACTTTTTCTGGGGCGGTTGCTCTGTTAGCTCCCTTCAGTCCCTTCAAATGTTGAGTACTCTTTCAACATGGTGTTGTTTCTCATCATTCTATGATTTTTTTTATTGTGTTTAAAAGGTTTTTGCTCTTTTTTGGCACACAGTTCCTATACTCTCACAGTTTTTGTTTTGGCACGGCATTGTTGCGCGGAAACGTTTCACTGTAGAAAACTGACGTCAGCACGCCAGGGGGGAGGACTTATATTGCTCCATTGACATCACTTGCGTGGACGACGTCAAGACGGAGCCGGCGACTCCGCCCCCGGCGTGCAGAGATACTGCTGGGGATAAACGTTTTCCGGATCCAGTCTGACGCCTGGTAATATTCTAAGTTAAGGAATATGCAGCCAGACTGTGTCTCTACCAGATACAGCTTTACCGAAGGTAAGTAACTCGTTCTTTCAGTTAATAACTTCTAAAAATGCTGCTTAAATACTTTACCCTAGCCTCTAAGTTGAGCTTGACTGCTTTTTTGCCAAGCTGCCAAAGGGTTGTGCTCAGGTTAATTTAGGGTTTGCTTGTGTTTCATCCTGACAGAGATTGTGGTTGCTGCTTGAGTAGGGTTTCACCCCCTTTCAACTAGTAACCCAATTTCCTACAACCTACAATTGACTAAACAGTTGTTGATACTATGGGACATGTCAAAGTTGCCGTCCTTGCCGGGCTACTTTAGTAGATGGCAAGTTATGGTGCTGGCACTGGCCAAAATGGGTATTCTTTGTCAATAGAAATCACAAGATATTCCGACTTGTGAAAGCTGGAATACATTTGAATACTCAATGTGTAAGCTGAATGAGTGACAGGAATAGTTTGAAGACATTTGGTGCAAATATATTAATACCGGTTAAAAAAAAACCAGAGGGCAGCTTTGCTATAGTAAAATGCATGAGAACGATAAAATGCACCTCTTACAATACCAAGGTGAAAGGTTAAAGCACGTACTGAACGGTTAAATAACAGATGTTTAAATCAAGAATGAACATCCATTGTGCGATTTGGTTAGGGATAAGGAAATCATATAGACACACTATCATAAGTCTAATAGTGATGTATGTAGAAAAATTAATTGTCAACTCTGCAAGATCTATTGAGATGTTTGAAGTTCAGTATTTGGAATGTAGAGATGTGACATTGGTAATCAAAATTTAATAAAGTTATTAAAAAAACACACAAGCTAGTTAAAAATAAGCCCACCTTTGAAGCAGATAACCTCTTAGATGCCATTTTCTCCTCCAGGAAACTTTTCACACATTTCCTCTCCTCCACAACCCAGGCCCTTTGATCAGACCTGATGATTTTGGATCCCTATCCATATTCTATGTGTTCATGGGATAACCAGTTTTAAGAGGAACTTGAGGGAGTACAAAGTGGTAAACTTAAAAGGTCCTGGTATTTTAAATAGCATGCAACTCTGATAAACATTCTGTTTTAATCACATTTGGATTATGGAACTGCAGTGTACCAGGTTTGCCACCTGTAAAATAACTGCAGCACCTTCATCCTGTCTAGAATGCATGCTTCAAGCCAGCCGAGCGGCTCATTAAGATCGCATTACAATAGTTCTTAGATTTTGCAATTGTGGAATTTTGCAGACTTTTCCAATACAAAAAAAGCATATGTTTTAAGGCCACAACTGTCTTCCATTAAGCTGATTACACCGGTACTGTGAAATTCTGGGCAATGAAGTTTAAAAGGCACAATCCGAGCTGCGCTGTCTGGTCAGTCACTCAGTATCTCTTGCACATCTGTAACACTTGAGGGTCATTTTAGAGCTCTTTCTGTAGCCGTAACAAAATAATGTGTTTAAATAATATGCAAGAGTTTTGTTCTATTGGTATGTAATTTATATAGCAAAGGTAGAACACTATTACATTTATGATGAATACATGGGTAATAACAAGACTGGGTTATTATTTAGGAACTTGAGCATAGTCTTTCAGAGCTTGACTATTTTGAAAAGAATCACCATACGTGAACAACACGTTAAAGAAACGAATAAAAGAGTATCGTTATTACAGGGATTCAGGTTTGTGCAATCTAAGACACTTGATGCTGAATTTAAGAGTTGGCCATCTACAAATCCGTTGCTTGGGAAATAATATCAATTTAACTTGGCCATTTTGTGAGAGGTTGGGGCAATCTCTGATGCATAATTTCTTATTCCAGATGCGAAGAGTCTAGGAAGTTTTAACTTATGTACATATTGCAGTGATTGGTAATTGTTTGTTTTTAAATTGGGGAAGATTTTTTAAAGTATTTGATTCAATAGTGGGTATGTGTATAAAATGGGTGTTCTTTTTATCTTTATTTAATGTTTTATTAACAAAATTGCCGTATATCAAACTGAAATAAACTTGAAACCTCACTTTCAACTGGGATGATAAACTTGTGGCCAAGGAAGATGTGTTTTTAAACTTGACTTGAATTTTTCGGTAATGCTTTAGTAAAATATTTTCCCATGAAAATAAATACAACTATCCAAAGTTGATTTTCAGTCAAAATTTCATTGACTGTGATATTTTCCCTTATTCTGAGATGAACAATGTTGAGTTGAATACTGTATATAAATAAGAGGATACCAGAGAAAAGCACTCATCAGTTTAACCCTGACATAGTACTCCAGCCCAGCAAAACAGCTCTTCAGGTGTCAGTACTCTGTACTAACACAACAGCATTTTTCTTGAATTTGATTTTATTTGTTACTCCTCTCTAAACATTCAAGCACAACAAAATATAAAACACCACCTAGAAGGTTATAAATATGGGTCAAGGCTTCCCAAACTTGGAAAATCTGCATTGGCTATGAGATATTCGAAAGTGCTATACGTAAATCCTGTTCAGTGTACATAAATGCATATAATCAGTTTAAAAAAATGCATTGTGCTTCATTGAAAGAAAATTATTAATCTACATTGCAAGCCAAAAATGTAGAGATGGGGAGGGTTTCATTAAATCGGCAAAAGGCTGTGGTTTCTCTTAGTATAATCTTGTACAGTTAAGTAATTACGTAATGCTTCGAGAAATACTGAAATGTTCACTACTCGTGTGTTCTGCGTCATTGTGAACTAATTCAGCTGCAAGCCCTTAGAATTATTGTACTGAAAAGAAATGCATACACAAATGTAATATGTTTCTTTTTTCTTTTGGTAGGTCATCTGAGTTCATCTTCAATTTATCCAGTGTGCCTTGCACCTTATTTGGTGGTCACTGCCTGTTCTGACAAAAAAGTGCGTTTCTGGAGATGCTGTGTGACCAAAGATCCACTGTGTGGCATGCAAGAAGAGAACACCTACCTCTGGAAAGAATGGTCACTGATGAATGATGAAGATGACGACAATAAAAGTGCTGTTAATGTATCGGGGAAACCGGTAGCAGTTAGCTGTTCTTACACTGGACGTCTTGCAGTAGCATATAAACAACTTATTCAGCATAACGGCTGTGTTTCCAAAGAATTCTCTATGCATGTATGCATATTTGAATGTGAGTCTACTGGTGGATCCGAATGGGTCTTAGAGCAGACAATCAATCTTGATGATTTAATCAAGGTTGGAAATGTACTTGACTCACGGGTCAGTGTGGATAGTAATTTGTTTGTCTACAATAAATCTGATATATTTTTGAGCAGGGACAGATATCAGATGCCCAATATCAAACATTTAGTGCATTTGGACTGGGTTTCAAAAGAAGATGGATCTCACATACTTACAGTTGGGGTAGGATCAAATATCTTTATGTATGGGCGACTTTCTGGAATTGTGACCGATAACGTGAACAGCAAAGATGGAATGGCTGTCATTACCTTACCACTGGGTGGTAGTATTAAACAAGGTATCAAATCAAAATGGGTGCTACTGAGATCCATAGACTTGGTATCCTCCGTAGATGGGACACCATCCTTGCCTGTTTCTTTGTCATGGGTAAGAGATGGTATATTAGTAGTTGGAATGGACTGTGAAATGCATGTATATGCACAGTGGAAGCATGCTGTTAAATTTGGAGATGGTGAAACTGAAAGTTCAGTTTTTGAAGAAACATCAGGACACCATCTGTCCGGTTCCGTTGACACAAAATTGCTTGCAAAGAAAACTGGTGTAGTTGATGGTACAAAGACAGTAGATGATGTGTTTGCAACTTCCACTGGGATCCAGGATGGCGGTCTATTTGAAGCAGCCCACAGCCTTTCCCCTACACTTCCACAATATCATCCAACTCAACTTTTAGAACTCATGGACCTTGGAAAGGTTCGAAGGGCAAAAGCGATTCTTTCCCATTTAGTGAAATGCATTGCTGGAGAAGTTGCAATTGTTAAAGATGCAGATACTGGTGACACTGCTACACCAAAACGTCATCTTTCTCGAACCATTAGTGTAAGCGGAAGTACAGCAAAGGACATGATCATAGCTGGAAGAGATGGTACTAGAGAGTACACAGAAATTGATTCCATTCCTCCTCTGCCCTTGTATGCGTTGCTTGCTGCTGATCAAGACACATCTTACAAAGTTTCAGAAGAGGTCGTTAAAAATACTCAGCACTCTAAAAATAAGTTTGAAAATAAAGCAGGTGATCAGTATGCAGACCTGTTTCAGGTTCATAGTGTTACAACTGATGACTTTGTTGGTTTTGAAACAGAAAGGAGGGAAAATAGATCAAAAGTTATTAACCTTACCCAGTATGGCCCTACTTACTTTGGCCGAGAACATGCAAGCGTTCTTTCAAGTCATCTTATGCATTCAAGTTTGCCTGGTCTCACTCGGTTGGAGCAGATGTTTCTTGTAGCTTTGGCAGACACAGTAGCTACTACAGGAACCGAGCTTGGCGAGAGCAGAGATAAACATTATAAAGGTAAGAAACAATTTAAATATTTTTTTTATTTTAAGGAATGTTTGAATCATAAAGGAAACGTGTGTTGAGTCGAAGTAAACAAGCTAGACAGTAGGTTTCTATTTGCCTGCAAACCTTTTGGTTATTCCAGTGCTTGTTTTATGTATAAATGTTTTGTAAAACTTTATTACAGAAACCATTTCAAGATGGCACACTGCATGGGCATACATGCAATCATTTTTAAATGGTTTTTGGAATAAAGTTTCACAAAATCCCTTAACATATGGTCATGTTGATGCAAAGGTGACCATTTGTTTTTTACAGAAGTTAATAAACAAAACAAAACTGTTCAACATATTCCTTATAGAAATAATAGCTCTTTTTACCCTTATATCAAGCATACAACTTCATAGCCGGACAACTATCATCATTTAAAAATAGAAAAACTCTGCTCAAGATGTGGAAGTACTTATGCACAAGTTTTAATACATCAAATATATAAATTACAGCAAATCATAAAAAAATGCACATTGGATGGCATCATACCGAAGAAACCCAATAGAAAATGTTAAAAACTCCTGACTGAGTGAGTACAAATTCATAAATGGACATACCCCCTGGAAAGTAAACTACACAAGACAGTGAATTTTACCTTTAGATCGTTAATCTAGTAACACTTGAGTATGCGGGGTTACTAGAGCTATAAAGCCTACCCAGATGAGCTCTGGCTAAAAACGACGTGAAAGTAGACCGGCTGCCCTCCTTTTTGAATCTCTGAGCCTGCAAAGTAATTACAAGATTGTTCCGATTTTGGTCCATATAGTGAACTGGTATCCTCCTACAACTTTAACCAATTTGAGTGAGGTGTCTGACCAGAATATCAATTATCCAATAAACAGGTGTTCTTGTTTAAACGACAGAACAACTAAATAAAGTGTCAACTTGCCCCATAAGGACATTTAACTCTTCCCGAATCATTTACCACCCAGGTCGGGGGTCTTTAGCTGATCAGTTACTTGGGACTGGAGTTGCAGTCACAAATCATTGATATATTTCATTGTGGATCCCAAAGAGGAGGTGGCTGTTCAAGCCCGTTTGTCAGAGCGGTCCCGCCTCAACCAGGTCAGCGTGCTAGTGGCTGACGCAGAGGGGGGAATAAAACAGAATGCTGACTCGTTTCGCAGAATAGATTGAGTTGACTTCCAGAAACTGTTTGTTACAGAAACGCTGCCACGCTGTGCGAGCCTGCTCAGGGCGCGTTTGCCTTTTTTAAACATTGCCTGTTTTAAACATTGTTTTAAAGATATTAACAGCTGAATTACCTGTACTCTGCACTTTGAATCAGGTTGCCATTTTGGGGTTATTCTGTGCTGTCTGCCAAGCTGCTCACCTGACCTGGGGTGCCTGTATGTAAGAGCGGGCCTGCCTCAAACAAGGTCAGTGTGCTAGTGTCTGACGCACGGGGGGATAAAACGGAATGCTGACACGACCGTGCAGTGGACACGTGCAGCGGGCACGCCAAAGGCAAGCCCGTCGGCGTCTGGAGTGCGCCGTGTGCCAGGACCCCTGCCCTTTTTTCTACCACCACTTACTCCAGGAACCTACTAGTGGCTCTAAACAAGGGTAAGTGTGGGAATCACACATTGGTCATTAGTGGCATGCACACTTTCCCCAGTGTAACTACTCCCTGGCTAGCAACAATCTACCAGCCCCAAACCGTGACCACAAGCTCTCCAGATGAGGTCACCCACCCATCGAACACCTCTAGGATAATGAATAACTACCATACACTGGAAGGTCCGCCACCCTCCACCTTCACACCTGACAATAACCTTCCATTATCAAAAATAGACGCGCTTACGGCCATCTTGCTTAATGCAAGGTTAGTTATCAAACACAAGCTGGAGCTTGAATGCCTGCTGCAGCTAGCTAATCCCGACCTAATTTTACTTACGGAAACCTGAGCTACTCCCACCTCTGAACCAGACTGGGTGGCAGCGCTGCCACCAGGCTACTCGCTTGCTGCAGTGCCTCGAAAGGAGCAAATGGGAGGAGGTATAGCAATCATCTATAGAGCAAAATATAAGCTCAAATTTGAGCCAGTACTCCTACCTGGAGCCAAAGCTATGACATTTAATATCAAAATTAGTAATAAGGTATCCTTCCCTGGTCTGCTCCTTTACAGACAACCAGGACCTACTCTCCTTCATGGAGTCCTGTCTGGACACCTCCTCGTTCACAATATTAGGTGATTTAAATTTTCGCTTAGAACTCTTTACTGACTCAACCATGACACTACTTGATAATCTGGAGGGCTTCGGCCTGTCACAGATAGTAGTAGGACCTACACATAAGGCGCTTCACACATTGGATGGGATTTTTACCAACCATACTGCAATTGAGATTACTAAAATACTGCCACTAACATGGACAGACCCTAGGGCAATATTTTTTTATCTTCTTGATGGGCATACCCCATCAGCAGCACACCAACCCCCAACCTACGCACGGTCCTGGTGGAAAATTAGTCCCGATGCCCTAACCGATCTTCTGGTCAATAACGTGCTGATGCTAGCGTCTGCCTCCAATACGGATGCGGATAGCTACGATATTTGGATCAGATCAGCCATAGAGCAACTGGCTCCTAATAAGATCGGTTAACCAATGAAGGCACAAAACTACTGCACCTTGGTACTCCGCTGAGCTGAAAACCCTAAAATTCAAATGCAGACGCTCAGAACGTGAATAGAGGGTGGACTACAGTTTAGTGGGTAAAAACAACTATAAACGCATACCAGCAGAATACAAAGCTGCTATCATTAGGGCCAAAAAGGAATTCTACACCAGTAAGATAGAGGGGGCAAATAACTCTACCAGAGAGCTTTTTAAGACTGTCACTGAGCTATCCAAGCTCCGACAGGGGAATCTGTTTACCCCTGATCAGACCTTATCTGACAAAATGGCCTCTTTCTTCCAATCGAAAGTCCAAACAATTTTACAGGGAACTGGAAGGGTCAGGCTCTGTCCCACCAAATCCGCAGTTCTTTGCAATGGAGGAGGGGCTAGCAACTACTAACTACCTGACCAGTTTTACACCAATGATGGCTGACTCTCTGAATGATCTCGTACTGACCATCAAGTCAGGCTCTCTGGATGATCCCTGTCCGCCGGACATCATCCATGGTGTCTCGAACCAAATAAGCTTGCTACGCGTCCCCCTCTTAAACATTAATATGAGGTCAGGGGACTTCCCGTTAGCGTGAAAGAAAGTGTGCAATAGGCCTATTCTAGAGAAACCCTCCCTTTTTTTTTTTTA
Organism: Triturus cristatus; assembly: GCF_964204655.1. Taxonomy (NCBI): domain Eukaryota; kingdom Metazoa; phylum Chordata; class Amphibia; order Caudata; family Salamandridae; genus Triturus; species Triturus cristatus. The sequence continues at coordinate 405,235,980 of NC_140583.1, read as the reverse complement.
TCCATGTGACGTAACCAGTTACCGACCTATCTCTTGCCTCCCTCTGGCGTCTAAGGTTTTAGAGAAAGCCAAAAACTCAGAACTAAATGATTACCTGGGACTCCAATAATCTACTTGAAAGCACTCAATATGGCCATTCCACTGAGTCTGCCTTAGTCATGGCTATGGAGCAAATCTGATGGCAAATTGACAGGGGTGGAGGGCGGTCCTGATCCTACTTGACCTATCTTCCGCGTTGTACACCGTTAATCACTCAGTTCTTACGCAATGGTTGAAGGCAATTGGGATTCAGGCAGGGCCGGACTGGGAACTGAAAGCAGCCCTGGCAAATTTTGCCAGACCAGCCCCCGTCCGGCGCCGAGCCCCACCGCTACTATGAGGGTTTTGGGGGAGGGGGGTTCCCCCCCTCCCCCCCAAGAACATTTTGGCAAAATGACAGACCAAAATGGTGAATTTTACAGCACATTTTTCATTACATATACAATTGTATCAACTTTCAAAGCAGAGTAAATAGTAGATGATGACCTTAAAGACACTGGGGAATCATGCGATGTTGAGGCTGCTGCGTTTTGCGCGTTAATTATGGATTTGCAGCATTTCACAAATGACCCATCAACTGCAGATTTTAACAACAACAAAAAAATTAAGTTGCCACGGAACTAAAGTTACTAAAAATGCAGAAACGCATTGCAGCACAGTGGAGGGTCCTTTCTAAAGTTTGACTGGTCCCCTTTAGGTTCCTTATTTCTGTATTTGGAGTATTAAACTGGTAATAATGAGGTACAACATTTGAAAAAAAGTGTTTACATGTGTTAATAAGCAAAAATAATAAGCTTATGCTAACACAACATGTGCAGTATTATTTGCCTTTTGCTGCCACATAATTTAGTCAACCTACTGCATAAGTTGGTCCTCCCCTACGTATAATTCCATTGGCCCTGGCTATAATATAACAGTTGTAGAGATTGGGTACAAGTAAGGGGACACCACGAGTTCCAGTTTCTTATAAAAAGAAAGACATTTCTGACTCAAGCTGAGGGGGGCAGTGTCCGCTCTCTAAAATTAGTGAGGGGACTCACTCCGTCCACCCAGGTCCTCCCCGCACTTGTACTTTGATTCAGGCAATGCCAGCATGTAAGTCAACGAAGACTAACTAAGCGTCCCATGATTCCAAGATTTGTAAATTTAATAACAGTGAACAGGGTAAAAGCAAGAACTGCTACTTAAAACACTAAGAAAGAGAAAAGTGTGGTAGGAAGCACTATATAAAACAAGCATTGGCATAGACTTTGGGACCTTAACCTCTTCTGTGCTCATGACATCTCCCGGCCGTCATGAGTCACGATGGGCGTGTGCGGACGACGGCCGGGAGACGTCATGACCACGCCCGCGATCGGAATCTCAGCACCGCGGGAGCGCTGCGGCGAAATTTGCGCCGCAGCGAAGAGGTTATAAGTGTTTAGCCATGCAACAGTTAATGTTGTTCCATGAAGGATATTGTGCTGCATAACTAAATACTTATAAGGTCCCAAAAGCGAGACCTATTCGCTATGCCAATGCTTGTTAAGTTGTATTTTGGAGGAAATGAGGGGGGTTGGATGGGCTGCTCTCTGACGCCCAGGTCAGCCAAATACAGGAAATGTCAACCAGCCACAAAACCAGCCATGCCCCTACCTCTTGTTGTCAACAAGCCATGAAGCCACGCCGCCTCCCTGTTTGTGTGTGTCTGTTTACGCGCGCCAGGGAGAGTGTTGTTTGGCACATGGCTGCCAAGTGCCAACTCGCTAGCCAAACGGAACTGATTGGGGCCGTTTCTGTTTCCTCACAGCAAAAGAGCAGGCTCTAGCAGGAGGCAGCGCCACCACCCCTCACTGAACACACAAGTATGCATTTTAACAGCGCAAACTCCTTTCTTAGAAAGGAGCTTTCTTGTGAAATAAATCCGGACAATTAAAAAAAATATAACTTGTCTGCTTAAAATATATTTTTCAGCACGAGCTCCAAGTTTTATTTTAAGCAGACTTGCTGACCCCAACCTTTGCCCCAGTTACTTACAACAGCATCACACTCACAACCTCACCCCTGGTTCATGAACACGAAAGTGTGGTCTTCTTTTGCACTCTTGTATAACTCCACTGGTAATTTATGATTTGCACATTTCTATTTGGTGATATAATTGAGGGGTTTCTCTATATTCAATTACAAGGTTGTCGCTAATGGGTGATGGTGAAGGTTGTTATGCAGAAAGAATGGTTTATGCCTACAAATGTCTTGTGATTGCTCCTTCACAGCCTGGCGAAAGCTCTGTGATAAATGCCAGCGTGAAACACGTGTTGCCTGCTGTTTTCCTCTAAGGATGAGTTGCAAAATCAATTTTGTCAATACTTCAATTACCAACTTTTTCGGCAGTACTGAGTGGAGGGCTACAAGTCTTCACACCTAAAATGTCACACATTCTGGGTTTGAGGGGTAGCGATCAAAGACATCACATGAGGTGCCCGAGCACTGTGCACATCGATTTAGGATTTCAGTGAACAGTCAGGTTAAACTTAAAATATACATTCATATACAATGCAGGTATAGATGCATGGATGGTTGTATGGGCAAATAGATGGATTGGGGTGTGGCGGAATACACAATAGGCGCAGAGAAGTTGGATTCATTTTTAGACCCCCTGCAGAGGAAGTAGTATTTTAGGTAGATAAAGGAATGGTGTGTCTAGTCCCACTGTCTTTTTCACGTCTTGAAATAACAGCTTCTATTGAGTGCTAAAAGACATAGCCGCACCAGCACACACAGCTAAGCAAGCATACATTGATAAATGGGCACACAGGCATTTTTGCATGCAGATCAGCAAGCAGACAGAACCCGTGCACACATCTACAAAGACGTACTCTGTTAATGACAGAAAAACACACATACAGAGACACATTGCAACATACAATGTGCATCTAATCACAAGCACGATATTAAAGCATACATGGATTGACAGTTGGACAAATGGAGAGGGTGTTGATGGTGATAACAAATCTACAGGCACCTTATGCAACCATGCAGATGAACATGCCAAGAGATACCTCTGCACACAGACCAACAAACACAGTCAGACTGGGACCTGGACACACAAGCATACATGTACATATGTATACCAGTGAAAAAAGACCAATCAACAGAAAAGTACCTATGTGCAGAGGCAAACATACAGGAGCTGAACCACACACAAAAGCCAACAGATAATCAAGAAGACCTCCACTCATGATGTTTGGGTACTTATTCCCACAAACAGTACATGTACCTACACGCATAATCAGACACACATCATGCACCCATACACGGAGGCCAAGCCAACAAGTATAGAGGAATTTTTGCACACATGTTAACGGGCATAAATGTACCTATGCACACAGAGAGAACGAAATATAGTAGCAACACAACATCCTTAGATAGAACACACAGAGGTACACTTTCGCTCACATAAAGCACTAATAAGGGCCCACATACAGGCACCCACGGATGGTGTGATGGAACACAAAGAGCGATACCACGGATGGAAACATGAATAAATCGCTCAATGGATGTATTCAAAATTGGTGCAGGGCTGATGGAAAATGGAATTCAAGGTGGAGAAAAGAGGGGATTTTCAACACCCGTTCACTCTTTGTATAGTCCCTGGTGAACGTACTTCTACAGGGAAATGGAATGCTTCGGTCTCCATGCCCCTCCATGCCTCACACACCCTGAAATTATCACCTGCTCTAAGCAACAAACCTCGCCGTGCCCATTCGATCCCAGGCACCGCGGCCTACCGCCCGAGCCGAGACCAGGAGCGCAACTCAACCAGGCCTGAACAACTCAACTCAACCACTCAAGCCAGGCAGGCCGCCACCACCCCCTCGCTCCTGCAGCCGGCTCGGCCTCTGCCGGGTTGTGACTCGTCCGCCTGGCCCCTGCTCACTGTCACCAACAGGCTCAGCAGGCCAGGCTGCCCTGCTCACAATAAATCCACACTCAGGGTCCAGGCGCTACTGTGCTGCGCCTGGCCTGCGCAGAACCGGGCCGGGGATTAAACCAAAAGGTATAGGTCAAGGCCCCCCCCTGGGCTGAGGCCGGGGGGGGGTGGAGGGGAGGGGGGGCTATACCTTTTGTTCAATCCCGGCCCAGAATCTTGCAATTTGCAAAAATGCAAACAACTGGACACCGGAGTTCGGACAGGGTCAGTCAGGCACTAGTGTGACGGTGTGTCTCTCTGACTCAATGGGTGACTCACGGGAGGGCGGGCAACAGTCGGCAGCAGGCCAGGGAGGAGTAGGACAGGCAGGCAGCAGGGGCTAGAAAACATTTAATTATGGGGTGCCTGAGGGGGCTAGAAATAATTAATTTGAGGGGTGCCTCTCTCACCAGGTGTCGTCTCAGTCTCTGCTCTGGCATACTTCTGGAATGCTCCTCGACCTGGCCTCAGTCACCGGTCACGCGCACTTTTTATTGTGCGAGCCGAATGCGCATGATCACCACCAGCCACCTGAAGAGACTGCGCAGACGCGGCCGCGGAGACATCTGCGCACTGCGCGCGACCCACCCACTCTATTAAATGGTGCACAGTGCTCGCATGCCATTATTTATGCTGATTGCAGAGAGATTGATAGCGTTTTGGTTTTTTCCCCCTGCACAGAGTGAGGAGAGAAGCATGCAGAGAGGGAGTATGTTCATGAACTTACTTCACTGATTTTTTTTTTCTGGCTGACGCCTCCGTACCAAAAATCGCCCCCAGAAACAATACCGGCCCCCTGCCAAAAAACCGGCCCCCACCCCATTCAGCCTACCGGGTGATTGCCCGGTGCCCGGTATTGTCAGTCCGGCCCTGGATTCAGGACACCGCGCTTGCCCTCCTCACCTCTTTCTTGACTGTCAGAGAACACAGTGTCTGCTGGGATAACCTTAAGTCGGACACATATTACCTCCCTTGTGGAGTCCCACAGGGGTCGGCGCGTTTACCCACATTGTTCAACGTACATGTGACTCCACTGGCTAAACTAGTCAAAGACCACGGTTTCTCGCTTGTATTATATGCCGACGATATACAAACATAATTTCCATAACCTCCGCAGAAGATGCGCCGTCGGCTAGGTTCCACAGCTGTCTTGACCACATCATACGATGGATGTACCTTAATCATCTAAAATTGAACACTCAGAAGACAGAGGTTATGGAGTTCAGCACTGATCCTCCCATTTGGAACTCCGCTTGGTGGCCAGCAGTGGCAAGAGTCTGTCCGTTACCAGTGGCTAAAATGAGAAACCTAGGCGTTGTATGTGACGCTCAGTTTTGCAGGACAGATCAACCAGGTAACCTCGTCCTGCTACTTCACTCTAAAGATACTGCGGAAGATTTTACCTTTTCTCCCGCTGGTGTTGAGGAAAACGGTTCTGGTAGCACTTGTTTTATCTTGGATTGACTACTGCAACGCCCTTTACCTAGGGGTTGATAAACAGCAATTAACCAAATTGCAATCCTTGCAGAACGCCGCAGCATGAACCTTATTGTACATCTCTAATATATAATTGTATATCTGGGGCTAATAGGAACCTCCACTGGCTCCCAGTCAAGGACCGGATTGAATTCAAGGCATTATGCCTGATTCATAAAACCCTGTATGGAGGTGGACCAACGGAATATCTTAAACTATTCCAATGGTACACCCCCGGACGCTCACTGAGATCAGCCAATCAAGCACTGGTAAACGTCCCTAAAAGCAAGAAGACAAAATGGGGTGGCAGATGCCTCTCCCATCTAGCTTCCTAGCTCTGGAACAAGCTGCCTCTGAACATTAGATCCCAACCTGTCCGCTCACAATTCCTGTGCTTATTGAAAACATGGCTCTTCCCCACTCAGTAATGACCTGACCTTTCTTGGTTTCATCTCATACCTCTGCTACCCCAGCGCCAAGATGCCTCGACAATCGAGTGCTTTATAAACCTCCTACTAACTTGCTTTGCTGTCTTTCTTTATATCTCTCCTTTTTGTGATAGGTAATGGAGCGCAAGAGCACTCTTATGTTTCAGAAAGAATCTTCCAACTTGAGAAAGGTCTTTTATACTTTAAAAAAATATGTTTTGCAGTTGCTAACTCAGTGATTGCAAATGAAGCCCATAATCTATTGTTCTCAAGTGTTCCACATGACTGGCCTTCCAATCCTGCTGCATTGTGTCATTCATTCTGTTCTTATTTTCTTTACAACATAGCATGACACTGAAATGAAGTTTGCGCTAGGATGCTCTCCTGTTGCCTTTGATTTGACCTACATGTAAAATGGCAGTGTTTCTTCCCGGGCTTAACTTAGCTACGTGACATCGGGACTTGAACATTGCTATGACCACACACTCTCTCTGTGGGAACTTGAACATCATTATAATTACACACTAACTTTGTGGGGTCTTGAAAATGATTACCTTCACACTCCATCTCTGTGGTGACATGAACATTCCTATACTTGCACGCAGTCTCGCTTTGGAGTTGAACAACCTTATCTTCACACTCTACCTATGTGGAGACTTGATCACACACAATCTCTGTGGTGCATCAACAATGTATAATCACACTCTCTTTGTGAGTACTTGAATATTATTATCTTTACATTCTACCTCTGTGGGTACTTCCGTAACAGCTGTAGACACTATCTTGATTAAATCACACACATTTCTTTGTGGGTACTTGAACATCACCATAATCACGCACTATCCTTGTGGGGACATGAACACCACTATAATCACACACTATCGTTGTGGAAACATGAGCATCACTATAATCACACACTATATTTGTGGGAACTTGGACATCACTATAATCATTCACTAACCTAATGGGGCAATTAACATAACATCACAATATTTGCACCCTATCTTTGTAGGGACTTGAACACCATTTTAATCACACACTATCTTTGTGGGAACTTGAACATCACTTTAATCACACAATGTCCTTCTAGGGACCAGAACATCACAATAACCACAAACTCTGTAGAGACTACGGTGCTACTGTAATCACATGCCACCTCTGTGAGCATCATCAAACACCTTCTGTATACAGGAACCACATAATACCTCTATGGGCATTATCATGCACCATTTGTATGCAGATATTAAGATTATATTCCATGTCTTGGGAGATATGCTACTTCAATAATTTTTTTTAGTAAGTAATCAAACTCTGGGTCTACTCAGATTTTGAACACAACCATAATTGGCTACACCTGGCATCTGCCCACAAACACTAAATGCAGTCATGGGTAAGGTTCCCATTAGGTGGGAGGAGATCCCTTACTGGTTTGCACAACAAGTCAGCTTGAAGCAGTGTTTCCCATATGGGACCCCAGGAAAAACACAGAATTTCCAAAAAGAATTTGCCGATGGGGATGGCTCCCCCTTGTGAAGACTGTGCCAGCTGGACTACATTGTTTTGCTGCAGCATGTACCAGAACACAGGGTTCCACTTCATTAGCTGTTTTGCCAAAAGTGCTTTAACAGATCCAGAATGAATACCTGCCCTGGATTTGAGGATGAAACTGATGGGCAGTTTTACCGCAGTACTCTCCATTATGTTAAGTAACATTAGAGGGGCTGCAGCAGTGTTGGCTATATGACAGCGTGTAAGGGAATTGGCTCCAGGACTACAGGAGCGCAAATTACCTAAAATTGTCAAGGAGACATATGCAACACTAGATAGATATCATTTGGGAGCCAAACCTAGTGAACCACAACTAAAGTGTAACTCTGAAAACTGCACAGTTGGCTGAACGTTTGGCTCTAATACTGGTACTGGAGAATACGGATCCTGGATTCCCCACACTCCATAGTGTGTGATTTGTGTTATTGTGTCCAGTCCTATAATGAATATCTACACTACTGGAGCCAGACTGGATACAGAAATTCAAAAGGGTTCACAATCTAGCACAAGATGCTTCCATAACATGTGGCTGAGCTGAAAGAATGCTTGTCCCGGGTTCATGCAATCCACATATTGAGTCATCAGCGTGTAGGTGTACACGTTGCAGGGAATTCCATGGCTAATGAAGCCACAAAATCAACAGGGCAAACCGCTGCAGTCGCTGCAATTACTCTTTCAAGTACGAGAATAGACACAGACCTCATGGTGACTGTCAATGCTACACGCAATGACACTCACCTGACAAAAGGCTTTCCACTCAAGTACTCCTACAAGTTTGATGTGCAAAACATACCATTTGCTTATATATCTGGAGTGGCGGGATAGATTAATACCAAACTCAGACCCCAGGCTAATTTTAATACTAGCTGCACTTGAGGGCCTTGCATCTGCACAAGCAGGGGTGGCTACTACAGTTTCACTATTGCTGCAACGCTACTGGTGGCCAGGTCTTTACAAATAGACCTAAGACTTTGTTCTTAAATGTGACATCTTCCAGCAGGTGAAAGGTTCCACCGTGGCATGTAAACCACAGGCACCTCAACTGTGCAAACAAGCCTCTGGCTTGTGTTTATCTGGACCATTGCGGTGCGTTGTCATCAGATGGGGCCTACAAGTATATCTTGGTTGCAGTGGATTCCTGCTCTGTTCCTGTGGGTATGGCCACTGTGGTCGGCTGACGCCAAACTATTATAAAGGGCCTGCAAGTCTTTATCAGGGCATATGCAGTAAGCACACTATATTTTGACCAGGGTCCGGCATTTGCCTCCAGGGCTTACAAATGTCGCATGGGAAGTTTGGGTGTGACTCTGCGGTATTCTTCCCCATACCATCCAGAGTGAAATTTGGTTGTGGAGATTAAAAAACAGGACTTGTAGCAGTCATTAAAAGCTAAAGTGCTAGGCTCAGGTCGCAGTTGGGTCCATCACCTATATGGGGTCCAGAGGACACTTAAAATCTGGCTAGAAAATCCATGGCTGGTCCATGGCTGGTCGGACTCCCTGTGAAACTTTGTTTAGGGTATGTATGTGGGTTGCAGACCTCGACAATCCCAGCACACTGGCAGCTGAAACACCATTTGATCTACATGAACGTCTGCTGGTTTACAGGAACTGAACAGTTTTCGGGATGAATAAAGCAATGTCCAATTAAAACCCACCGCCAATGGTGAAGTGAAGGAAGTACCGCAGTTCTTGGTTGGATCTCCAAGATTGAGGTTCTGGTGAGGGAGAAAATTGTGGATAAGAAATAATTTGGACCATCCTACAGAGCTACTGTACCTGTCCTGGCCATTGAAGGTACCGGAACTGTACTTCCGCCTCTTGCCAACTGCAGAAACAAGAGATTCATCACCATTGATCTGATCAAACCACATTATGTGGGCGATTCTCAACAATAGGTTGCGTGGGCTTCTGGGTAGTTTCCTGCCTCCTCTTACTACCATATAGAAAGTTCAGATGGAAGCTTTAGTTACTGATGAAGCATCCTCTCCCCAACGGGAGATAGCAGTAACCAACATTGAAGTATCCCTTCTACCTGTTACTGCTACAATAACTGTACAATCAACTAGTACAGAAACACAGATTTCAATTTGGAATCCTGACACAAATCCTGTTTACATAAATATACCACAGATCGAGTCATCTCCCAGTTCTATGAAACCTGCAGAGCTGGCAAAAATAGATTGGACTGCCTCTGGCTACTTCATTGACTTTGATTACCTTTCCTCTGCATCTTCTGACCCACCAACACCTCTAACGTTTCGAATGAAACTGCATCTTTTCTATCTTTGGCTGAAGAATGGAAAACTTTGTTCCTCTGTGGTTACACCTTTGGATTACAATAGCGTTACTTTTCCTGATCCTTTGGCTTGGTTTTCCTTCTTGTAAATGGGTACTATCTCCCAGAACGCTCTGCAGTACAACTGGTGAACGTGATTCTCAAATCACACTTGCCATCACATGAAGAACAAAGAGACCTTTCCCTAGTGAACAGTTCAGCTGTTCCAGTATCTGATGGCATTATCTGAAAGAAACACGTAGTGATAGATTCCTTACCTTAGAATTACCCCCAGGCATCAGGCTGGATCCGGAAAGTTTTCGTCAGCAGTACCCCTGCGCGTCGGTAGGTGGCGTCGTGCGGCTCCGCATCCGGCATCGTGATCGCCAGGATGACAACGCGGGCAGTACTTAGACGCCGCCCATGCGCGCTGACGTCAGTTCTTTCTTTTTCTGCGCCAGCAAGCAGAGATCCGGGAAGAGCTAGTACCCCCAGTCATTTTTTGACCCGGTTTTTTAAGACTTTTTGTCTCCTTTTTTCTTGAGTCGATCGACTCCTGGTGTCGTAGGGATGCCCGGGTTTAAGAACTGTGGGGACTGTCACCGCATGATGTCGGTGATGGACTCACACCGCATGTGTCTCTACTGCCTGGGGCGCGACCACGACTCCAAGTCGTGCCCCAACTGCCAGGCCATGGCGCCGTAAACTTTGCGGGAACGGTCCCGAAAGTTGCTGGAAATTCGGCAGTCGGCTCCATGCCGTTCAAGGTCCCGGTCCCGTGGGAGGTCGAGGGACCGGTCGCGGAGTCATCAACATCATTCTTCTGGATCTAAGTCTTCGCACTCGGGGTCAGGTAAGTCGAAGCATTCCAAGAAGAAGCGTCGTCGCTCTTCGACTTCCCGTCGCACCTGAGGGTGCGGGCGGTGCCACCCCCGCGGTTCTAGCGGAGCCTAGAACGACACCACCGGCCTACCCGCCCTTCCCGGGTGCGGCGGCGAAGTCTGCCCAGGTGCAAGAGTTTCTTGCTGTAATGGCCCGACTCTTTGGGCCGTCTGGCCCCGCCGGTATGCCTCTGGGCACCGCGGGCCTGACTGGGGGTTCTGTTGTTCCATCTCCATGGGCTCCGGCGTCCCCGATGGCACCGGCCCCAGCGCCGCAGGCCCCCATGGGATCCGGGATAGGACCCCGGTCGACGCCGGTTGACCTTGTTAAACCTCCACTGCCGTTGACCCCACCGGCACCTCCTCTAACGTCGCCCGCTCCTCGGGACGACGTCGTCCCCGGCTTCAGCCCTGAACCGGACACGGCACCAGATCGATGTCGCTCGACGCCGCTTCCGACGCCGATAGGATTTGTTCCCTATGTCTGTCCTCTGTATTTTCAGCCTGTTCCACAGACTTCGGAGGAAGGGGAGGACTGGGAGGGGTCTGAGGACCCTCTCGGTCAGCACTGTGCTTCTGATCCAGACAGGGCAGAGGATTTGGGGGAAGCCAGTGGTCTTGACACCTCGCCTGACCTTAGCATGCTGTCTCCTCCTACCGTGGCTACAGGGGAGGAGGGAGCCAGTTGCGCAGTGGTGTTGCGTCGGGCGGCCGAGGCCCTCCACCTCGAACTCCCTACAGTGGGCGTCCGGACTAACCTCCTGACAGAAGTGCTCCAGCCGGCGGCAACCTCTTCGGAGCCCTTCGGAGTGCTTGCTGCCCTTTTTTTTTTTTTGTAAACATATTTTATTCGTCAAATACACATTTAGCGAAGCTCTATGACCCAGAGACTTCCGCAACAGCAAAATTACGCATACCTTCTTTGACATTTTTCTCATGAAATAACTAATAAAAAATACAGAAGAGACATGCAGAACAAAGGCAGTCCCCCCCACTTAAAGGAACATAAAACCATCCCCACCCCCCCCACCCATCGCACCGCCCGCATCGTTAGTCAAGGCTGCAAATCCGTACACAGCTACAATTCTGTCTTCACCATACACCATGTCTCTAAGGCCCTGCGGCGCCCGGCAATCAAGTGTTACATGTTCCCCACCAATAGGGAGGAGATGGTCCGCTACCCACGCAATTATTCCACCGAAGTGGGTGCCAGTTCCAACCCCCTGTAGTCTGCCCATCGCTTCCAGATTTTATAATGTTTGCGTGGGCACCCCCGCGTCACATAAATGGGGGCCTCTAGGCCCATACAGAAATCCAGTCCGGCCTTCCAAACAGATATTGAGGGTGCGGCCGTCGCCTTCCATGCCCTCGCTACATCCCTCTTAGCAAGAGTAAAACCCAGAAGCATCAGATGGCGCTTATAGACATTGCCCCCTATATCATCCAGCACATGTAGGGGCACCAATTTAGGGGACCGTGGAAGATCCCAACCCAGAACCTCCGAAAGACATGACAATACCCCCCGCCAGAACCTAGTTAAGGCAGGGCAGTTCCACACCGTGTGTAGCACCGTCCTTTCGTCACGCAGACAGCGGAGGCAGTGTGGAGAAGCCACTAGGCCCGCCTTATACAATCGGGCTCTGGTAAAATACACTCTGTGGAGGTATTTAAACTGGATGAGTCGAAGGCTCACGGCGATAGCCGCCCCACGCTTAGAGGCCAGGGCCTCCGTCCAGTCCTCCTCCTCTAGCTGACCTACATCTTCCTCCCATGGATTGGTATATTCGCGAAATTTTATGGTCTCGCAAGTCCCCCATGAACACCTTCGCCTCAAGCGGGCTAAAATCGTCCAACTCCTCCAGACCCACCAGCCTGGGAGAGAGGGCATGTCGGAACTGCAAGTATTTAAAGAATTGGGTGCGCGGCATGTGAAAGTCCGCCTGTAGCTCCTGGAAGGATTTCAAAATAGGCCCCCTCATGACATCCCCCAACGTTGAGATTCCTATCACATCCTGGAAGCCCAACAAGGTCGCCAATTGTGGCAGGCCACCATTTCTCCACAAGGGCGTCACCCCAGTGAGGCGATTCCACCAACCCATCCTCCGCAGTGCCTGTCGCCAGATCTGAAAGACCACTTGCGTCACGCTCGGTAAAGAGCGCCGCAAAGGCGCAGAGTAGAGGAGTGTATGCAGAGAGTGATCTCCCATTAAGCGGCGCTCAAGGCTATACGCTGGATCCGCCCTGTCGCCGTACCACCATTCATTCAGGACCAGCAGGTGGGAGGCCATATAGTACGAGAGAATGTCGGAGGTGGCGAGTCCCCCGCAATACGAGGATTTAAAACATGTACGAAGAGCCACCCTCACCACCCCTCCGTCCCAGAGAAACTGGCCCAGTATGGCATTGACTTGGCGAAACCAACCCGAGGGAATAGGATATGGATGATTTTGTAGCTGATAAAGCAGTCGAGGAAGGGCAACCATCTTGAAGATGGCCGAACGACCATGTATGGATAGAGGCATGTGAGACCAAGTCCGAATATCATCCCGCACCCTGTTCCACACCGGCACCAGGTTTTGTTCTTGCTGCCCTTTAATGACGCACTTTCTGACGTTCTTTTGGGCACATGGTCCAGGCCCAACACAGGGGCTCCTATGGACAGGAACGTGGCCCGATGCCTTCGCCCAGCTTCGGGCGATCCCCTCGTCCTCTCCCAACACCCCACTCCTTGGCAAGAAGCTGTTTTCATCTGCCAGCTTAGGGCTGCGGTCTGTGAACACCACATACCTCTTGGGCCGTTATTCGCACTCTGTGTGGGACACAGTTACCCAGTCCTGAGCTGTATTATTTAAGTCTGTAGATTCCCATACATAGCGAAGGCAGCGTTTTGGTTCTGGGAGTATCGTGACGGTTGTGACTTGTGAGAGTGTGCGCATCACCGCTCTCCAATAGCATGCTATCTCCGGACAGAGCCAGAGTGTGTTGCATACCTAATTCTCCACACCGCCTGAGACAAAGTGGTGTGTCCGCTCTGTTTATTTTCTGTAGTAGCGTCTGGGTGTAGTATGTGCGGTGTAGGATTTTTAGTTGAACCAGCCTGAGCCTTGATGATATTGCTGCCTCAATAGGGGACGCCAGCGCCTCCCGCCACTCTGCTTCATGCATATCACCCACTTCCTATCTGGCCTTCAAATCTACTGTGGAATCTGGGCGGTTATGCACAATTTTTCGATAGGTTTGTGAGATTGCTTTTCTGTGGAGGTGTTCCGTCAGGAGCCTATCTTCTAGTGGTGAGGCGTCTTCGGGTCGTGTTCCCGGTGTAATCAAGAACTGAAGTGCGTGTCTGACCTGCATATAGCAAAAGATTTCTGTCTGTGCTAGTCCATAAGTGGCCTGTAGGTGGGCAAACGTGACCACTTCCCCTTTCTTCCAGAGATCTCCAATTGTCGATATTCCTATCTAATCCCATTTCTTGAAGCCTTTCGTGTGGTGCAATGTACCCAGTTTCTTCATATCCCACAATGGCGTAGCTTGTGTTATTACACCCTCCCATCCTAGTGCTCTCTGTGCCTCAAACCAGATGTGGATCGTATGTGCTGTTGGACCTGTGAGATTGTTTCTGTGGACTCTTTTATAAAGTGCTCCCATAATCCCCATGGCGTCCAGTAGATGTCTATCCATCCGGTATGCTGGATCTTCTTGGGGTATGTGCAGCCATTGGTTGATGGCTACAAGCTGGGTTAGCCCAATAATTATATTTTAATATCAGGGAGGGCAATGCCACCGTCGTACCAACTTCTCGTGAGTTTATGCATGGCTATACTGGGGGTTTTCCCAGCCCAGAGCAGACTGGTCACTTTTGCGTTTATCGCTGTGACGTATGCTGGGGAGATAGGGAACGGTGTATTTTGTAGTGCATACAGGAACCTAGGGCGTGCCATCCTTTTGAAGAGGGCTGCCCTTCCCAGCAACGTTAATGGCAGTGTGCGCCAATGTTTGACGTCGCGTTTGAATCTCAATAGGGGTTTTGTTAGGTTTTGTGCAATAAATTGTGTTCTATCGTGCATTTTTTTGAAAAACTTTCTTTATTGGCATTTATAGATAGGAAAACACGTATGCACATGCGATATCACCATTATCACAGAGATTCACATTTCAAGTGCGCCCAGTCACAGTTCTTACAATCCAGCGGCCTCTCGGCCCCTCAGGCCGTTCATCGCTGTTCTGAGTGGGGCTGCAGATGTGTGCCCGGGTCCAGCCCTGAGTGTGCCCTACCGGAGTGCGCCCTGATCGCCTCGCGGCAGGGATGCCGTGTAATGTGACTGAACCCCCTGTGAGGGGCGTCGCAGAGGCTATGGAAGTGCGGCCATTGAGTAACTACGAACCAACTGGAGGGTCAAAAAACCAGGGAGAGGGGGGTGCACTGTGTCGCCCATCAGGGGTACTATTAGCTGCGCGCTCTTGAGGTCAGACCATCATGCGAGGGAGGGCCGGTGAGGCCGCGGATGTGGAAATGGGGAGGGGGCGGGGGGGGGGGGGTCAGAAGCATCGCGCCTGGCCTATGAGGATTCTGGCTGTGGGGCCTGTGGTGACAACCCCTGCGAGACGCCGGGTGCTGGACCCGCCTGCGCATTACCCAGGGTGGATTCCGGAGTGGCGGGCGCCCCCGAGGGGTCTACCTATCCCGAGCTCGCTGCGGTCTCAGCTTCCTGTGTGAATGTGTGCATGAGATCGGGTGTTTGCGCATCCCACGGGCCTCCTCTGTTCTAAGCGTGGTCTCCTCTGCCTTGCCCCACTTCTTGACGGCCCCCACCCATGCTGCTATGGGGGCCCCCCCGGCGCCTTCCAATGCATAGCAATGCATCGTTTAGCGAGGATCAACATTAAGAAGACTAACCTCCTCTCCACCTTCTGCCGCTTATGCCGTCCATGAATTCCCAGCGCACACGCCTCCCATGTGCCCAGGTCCTGGAACCCTGTAACCGCCTCAAGGGCCGCGTGAATCGTGTGCCAGTAACTGTAAATCGTCGGACAGTCCCAGAACATGTGCCTAAACAAGGCAGCAGGCTCCGAGCATCTAGGGCAGCCAAACACCCCCTCGGGGAAATATTTCTGCAATTTTTCGGGGGTTAGATACGCCCTATGCAGGATATGCAACTGTATGTTCTTAAACCGATAGTTGCGGGATACTTTCTTAGTGTATTCTAGAGCCCTCGTCCACTCCCTGTCGTGCAGGGGCCGTTGGAAGTCCTCCTCCCAGTGTTCTCTAAGGGTCGCCAGCGTGGGACTCCGCAGGGCTCTCACCGCTTTGTATATCCATGTGACTAGATGGCGGCCGGGTCCCATCTGGAGTACCGCATGGATGACCGGGTGTGAAGGGGGCTCCGCATCGATCCCCCCCCACTGCCTACGGCAGTCCATGAGAAGCTGTCTATGTCGCAGGAATTGGCCTCTGGGGAGCTCGAAGTCTCCGACCAGCGCCTCAAAGGGCTGCAGGCATTCCCCAGAGAACAGCATCCCCACCTCTGTTACCGCGTGATCCGTCCACACCCGCATCATTTGCTCCGTATAGTATGCCCGACCCCTAGGTAGCCCCACCAGCGGCAACAACGGGGAGTACAGGGGAGTACCCCGGCTAAGTCGGTGAACACGCGCCAAGCAGGCACGCGCCGTCATGACCTGGATGGGCCGGGATGTCGGCGGCGCGGCCCCTGGTAGCAACATGCGGTGGACGGCGGGGATCGAAATCCGCCCTGTCGCCGTGTGCAGCTCTTCTTGCGCCCTGCCCGCCGTCCAACGCGACACCCATTGCAATTGGGCAGCAAGGAAATACGCCTCGAACGAGGGAGCCGCCAACCCGCCCTGATCCAGGGGCAATTGCAGTTTCGCCAGGGCTATCCTCCGGCGGCCGTTGCCCCAGATGAGGGTCCCAAGCAGGGTATCCAACTCCCGGAACAGGGATCTCGGGGGAACCACCGGGAGATTGGAGAAGAGGTAGAGCAGGCGCGGCACCAGGATCATTTTCGCAACGGCTATCTTTCCCGGGACAGCCAAGTGGAGACCCTTCCAGAAATGGACCAAGGATCGGATGTCACCCATCAACTTGCGGTAGTTCCCCTCATATATATCTTGCGGCGTATGGTATAGCTTAATGCCGAGATATCGAACCGTTTGGGGACTCCACGAGACTGCATTGTCTCCGATTCGTATCGGACCCTGGGGCACGACCTGTGTTAAGGGGTAAACAGTGGACTTGGCCCAGTTCACCCGAAGGCCCGTCACCTCTGCGAAATCGTGCAGAATGCTTGATATCGGGGTCAGGTCTACCGTGATGTCCCGGACGTATATGAGTACGTCATCGGCATACAGCGATACTGCGTGGGTATAATCACCTATCAGGATGCCCCACTCCTCGCTCGCTCCTCGCAGCAGAGCCGCCAGCGGCTCCATCGCCAACGGGAATAGTAGGGGGGAAAGGGGGCACCCCTGTCTAGTACCGCGCCGGATTGGGAAGGAGTCCGAGATGAGAGGGCCGATGCGCACTCTGGAACTGGGTGAGGAGTAGCTGAGCCGAGTGTAGGCCAGCAATTTGGGCCCGACACCCATGCGTAACAAGACCTGAAACAGGTAGGCCCAAGAGAGCGTGTCAAACGCCTTTTCGAGGTCCAGCACCAGACACGCTGCCCGAGGGAACCGTTCCTGCACCTGGTCCTGCACATGAAACAACCGCCGGATATTCGAAGAAGTGTGCCTACCAGGCACGAATCCACTCTGATGAGGGTGGACAAGCCGCGGGAGGATAGTGGTGTACCTGTCCGCCAGGGCCTTCCCGTAGATTTTATAATCCGCCGACAATAGAGTTATGGGTCGGTAGGAGCCTAGCTGAAGCGGGTCTCTATCTGGTTTAAGGAGGGACACGATAACGGATTCGCGCATGGAGTGCGGTAGGACTCCCGCGTCTAGAGCCGCTTGGAACTGCAACTCTAATTGGGGGACCAGCTGGGACGCAAAAGTCTGATAAAAGTCAAGGGGGAAGCCATCTAGTCCCGGGGCCTTGTGGGCGGCCAGCGCCTTCATGGCGTGCCGAATCTCTGTCGCCTTGAGAGGGCGATCGAGGTCCAAGCGCGTATCCCGGTCAATACGGGGGAGCTGGACACGGTCCAGGAAGTCAGCCGGGGCGGCAACCAACCCCGAGGGCCGGGGGTCATCGTACAAGTGCATGTAATGCCCTTGGAAGGCCTTGAGTATCTGCCCCTGCGAGTACACGGTGGTACCCGGGAGGTCTCGTATGGCCGTGATGGTCGGGAGGCTCGAATCCCGCTTTATGAGCCATGCCAGCAGGGCTCCCGCCCGATCGCCCTCCGTATGGGCTCTAGCCGCGTATGCCGCGAAATTAAACCGACGCATGCTTGCCAACGCTGCGGCATACGCAGTCTCAGCGCTAGCTAGCGCAGCCGGCGTGGCTGCCGCAGGGTCCGTCTCCTTAGTAAGTACGGCCAGCGCCCCCTCCGTCCGCAGAATATCCCCCTCCAGCACCCGCCGGACCCCCGTAATATGACGAATGCAATTGCCACGCATTACCACCTTAAAAGCATAACATTCTGAGGCTCGGGTACTGGCGGTACCTGCATTCTCCCTGAAATAATGACCGATTTGGTCTGCTAAGGTTTGCCGGAAGACCGGGTCTTCAAGACTGTCCCTGGGGAGGCGCCAGGCTGGGACGGGGGGATGCGGCGGGCGCCATTGCAGGGTGATCGTGTGGGCATCGTGGTCGGAAATAGTTCTACCCAGGTAGTCAGTATCTAGAACGGCAGGGAGGATGGTGGGAGAGCAAAGGAAACAGTCCAGGCGCACTCTAAGGTTATGCGGTCTGGAATGGAACGAATAGAGTTTAGCAGTGGGGTTCCGAAGCCGCCAAGCGTCTGCCAGGGACCTGTGGCTCACCCAGGTTGCGTACCGTTTCGCTTGCGCTAAAATGGGAGAAGATGGGGGGGGGGGGGCGGGTGAGATCTGTCTAAGGTTACATCTTGCACGCAATTGTAATCACCCCCCAGGATCCATGGTACCTGCGCATATGCGCTTAAGGGATTGGAGAGCGCGTCCCAGAATTTGGATTGGTCGACGTTCGGCCCATAGATACTGCCCAGTAAGATCGTCTGGCCGTCTAATCGGCCAAGTAACAGTACAAAGCGACCCTCCGGGTCAATTACGTGTGACAGTTCCTGGAAGGGGACTCCCGGGCGCACCCAAATGAGAGCACCGCGGGCGAATGCAGAGTAAGTTGTGGCATATAGGGCCCCCCGCCAGCGTCTGCGCAGCTTTGCCACCTCCCCCGCCGCCAGGTGTGTCTCTTGCAGGAGTGCAATCTGTGCTTGATGGAGCTTAATGTATGCATATACTGAGTACCGCTTGCGCGCTGTATGCATGCCTCGCACATTTAGTGAAAGGAGTGTAAGTCTACCTGCTTGCGCCATCAGGATCTGTGTCTAGTGTACGTCTCAGGGCTGGGCAGTCTGGACCTCCCGGGGCCCTCCCCGACAGCCATCCCCTCGTCCCACCCCCACGGGTCCGGAGCGGCAGTGTGAACTCTTAGTAACGCATGGGCAGGGACACAGTGCTGAGAGTGTGCGTGGATGGGGAAGGGGAAACTAGGGTGAGGCGAACGTAACTTGCCCCAACACAATGGACCCATCGCCAAGCGCGATACGTCCAAACTGACTCCCAAGTTGCAGGGGAGCATGAACCTGTTAAGAAAGGGGGGTCGGCTAGCGTCCGCTGCAGGCTCTACAAGCGGACTGTGCGCGGTATCTATAGTTAGCCACTGGGGGAAAGCGGGCGCTTCTGGGACGGAAAGTGTCCTGGTCCGCAGGGGAAACGCCTGGAGCGCCGGGCCTACAAATTGTATGTGGTGGGGGGCAGCACCCCGGGCTGCGAATGTGTGGCCTTCTACACAGAACCAATCATATCAGGTCATCCGCTGTCCGCGGGGTGACTGAGGGCAGGGCCCCCGAGTCCACCCCGGACTGTGTCGCCTCACTGTCCTCTTCCTCCTCTGTCGTGAAGACATGGGGGGCTCGCTCCAAGTCCGTTGCCGGGGAAGTCGGGCAGAGACCCGCCGCTGCTTTCAGGGCCTGGCGCCGTTCCTGGACTATCTGCTCCAAGTCCGGTGACCCCAGAGTGCGTGACGGCCCCCCGGGAGTACCTGGGCGGATCCTCCTCCGCGAGCGCTGCCTCCTGTGTCCTCCCGCAGCCGCTCTTTGGTCGAGCGGACGCCCGGACCTCCGGTCCCCGGTACAGTTCTGTTCAGCCCAGTCGTGCGCCGTGAAGAAGTGTGTGACGCCACCGTGGATAACCATCAGGCGGGCCGGGAATAGGAGAGAGTATTGGATGTTTTCCGCTCTAAGGCGCCGTTTCACCTCCAGGAAGGACGCGCGTTGGCGTTGGACCGCTCGTGAATAATCTGGGAAGATCATGACAGTTTTGTTCTCGATGCGTATCGGGCCTGCCTGCCTGGCCGCACGCAATACCGCATCCCGGTCCCTGAAGTGGAGGAACTTGGCCAGCATCGGGCGGGGTGGGGCCCCCGGCGGCGGCCGACGAGCCGGCACCCGGTGCGCCCGCTCAACCGAGAAGTAGGCCGTGCGGTCTGCGTCAGGGGTGAACGACTTTGTCCAGGTTTCCACGTACTCCACCGCATCTGCCCGTTCAATCCCCTCCGGCAGCCCGAGGACTCTGATGTTGCAGCGACTGGACCGCCCCTCCAAGTCGTCCACGCGTTCTTCCATGGTGGACATGCGACTCACCAATGCTTGCATCGAGTCCCTGTGTGTGTCCACCATAGGTTGGATGTCAGCGACTGCTTTGGCGTTGTCCGAGACCCTATCGGCGAGCTTGCGGTGGTCATCCCGGGGGAGGCTGACGTCCATGGTCAGGGTGCCCAACCGCTGCTCCAACGAGAGTCGCGACTGTTCGATCGCCACCAGCACCTGATCCAGCTTGGTCGACAAGGAAGGCTCCCCATCCGATCCCACGGTCACCGGGGTCCCTCCACGGGCGCCGGCCTGGATCCCCGCCGCCGTCCCCGGGGCCGACTGCCCCGTCCTGGACTTGCCCATAGCGTCCCCTCAGGAGGCCGTCGTACAAGCGCAGTATCCGGACTAGATGTGGCTGCCGCCGGACCCGGACCCCTTGGCCCCTCACCGCCTCTCGCCCCCAACCGGCGGTGTCTCCGGATCGTAGCACTCGTGGGGCAGGTAGGGCCGCAGAGGGCAGAGCAACCGCTCGAGCGGCAGAGGCCTCCAGTCCCGTGTCCGCTACGGCCTGCGCTCCCTTCGCCTCGTGTCCCTGGACCGGGCACCGCCGCCGGGTCAGTGCCGCCTGGAAGCGCAAGACTGGCTCCGTACCTCTCAGGGCCCCCGCCGCCGTCCAAGCGGGAGCCGGGCAGCACCTCCGGGCCTCAGCAGCAGGCGCGCAACTCCCCCTGAGCTCGCCGATCCACCGCTCAAGTCAGTAGGCCGGGACGCCTCAGGCCGCCATCTTAACGTCAGGCGGGCACCCTCGCGATCTGCACCGGAGGCCTCCCCACGTGGGAGTCACCCCCTCCCGGGGGAGCACCGCCACCACACCGGGTCACCGCCGCGTGGGCCCACCTGTAGTCCAGTCGCCGGGGTCTCACAGCACGGCCGCCTCTTGGTCCTTGTGGTAAATATTTCGTTACCGGTACTATTTTTATGCGGTAAAGTCTATTAAGAATAACTCAGTAAATATAAGAGGCAGAATCCGTGGTATTAGAGGTTTTAAAAAGGCTTTATTCCTATACAAAGGAATACAATTCGAATTGTGGGCCTTCTATTCCATCACCACGAAAGTTCAGGAAGGAAGGGGCATACATTATTGACAGGTAATCACTTTTATAAGAATTACATTATAGTGTAACAGATGCAGGAGGCGTAACAGCTGATAAGAGAGATAAAATATGCATACGTAACCAAAAAAGGCGTAAACATGGGTGTAACTAAAATACGTCATTAAACATGATGTCACAAAGGGGTGGATCCATAAGAGAATCCTGCAATGTCAGCAGAAATATTTGGCAGAGATGCGCGCGCAGCCGCATGACGTGTGATTGACGTGCAACTAGAGAGTGAAGGGGACTTGACATTTAGCTCTACATGTGGAGACAGAAGTCTGGGGGTCATGTCAACCTAATCCCAAATCATATCTAATATCCTATGTTTAAAGAACTGTGTTATCCAAAAGGAAAGGTTTCTAGAGTAGAATCTATTCTATACTGACTGTTAGTGCGTGTACAAGCGTCTAAGTGTCTACATGAGATGCGAGGGGGTAGGAATATTCCATGGTAACGGGGCTATGAATTACTTACATGAGGACAGCGAGGCCTGGCCCTTTGCACGGTAGCTGGAGGAATGTTTACCTAAACTGCTAGACAGGAATGCATCGGATGAGGAGTAGATAATCTTGAAGGTGAAATACAGTTTTTGGCAGGCAATATGCTGGATCAGGCACCGTTAGCCGCGCAGGGAGTAGGACAAAGTTCATGGACACAGATGTAGGCTCAGACTGGAGCTTTCAGAGGCAGAAGACAAGAAAAGGCTTGATGGCAGAATTCAGGGCCTACTCGCCTGAGTCTGTAAAATGTGGAAAGTGAACCACATAAAGTCGGTGGCCTTTCATATTTAGGAATGCAATATCTGACCCATTCATGGCGGATCTGAAAGAGGACATGTTGACGGTGGACGCACATATATTTGCGTCTTCAAAACTGGAGTAGGAGGGAACATACATGTATTTATAGCATGCACATGGAGCCGTTGGGGTCTACGATAGGGGACATAACTGATCACAAAATTCATATTTCCTCATCCTCCTCGGGTCAGCGCACCCCCGCAGCGGCTGGCAGCAGCGGCGGTCCTCGCCGATCGGCGCTTTCAGTCTGCGCGCCTCTCGTCGGCTCACTCCACCCCACAGCGCCGTCAGCACTCCAAGCTGTCACCAGTGGCCACCATGCAGGGGGGAGGGGGGGGAGGACTCACGGGGAGCCCATCGGCACCAGCACAGCTCCGGAACCCGGAGCCCCCCGCAGCATTGTCACCCTGCTTCAGGCACTCAGCCGCCCTCGGCATGCAGCCAGGGAGCGGAATCGCCGCCACCAGTGCCTCGATCCCGGGCCTGCAGGTCAGCAGCAGCCGCGGCAGCCCCCGGCAGGCGCCATGTTGGAACCGGTGCTTCAGACAGCTCCCGCACCCGGGGCCTGGCACCTGAAAGTCGTTCCGGCACCGGAGCAGCAGCGCCAGGCTCCCCGTTTCTCAGGACAGCCTCAGAGGATCATGGGGCTCCCCCAGGCGGGCCGCTAACGGGCGAGGGTAAAGTCCGATCCCGGAGCCCTAGCAGGTCGCGTCCGTCTCGGCGGCCATCTTGGCCACGCACCCGTGTTCTATCGTGCGTTATGACTATCCCTAGGTATTTGAAGCCTGTGTCTGCTATTTTGTACATCCCCGTGGGAGCCGCGGCGGAGGGCCGTGCAGGACATAAAGAAGTGATTTTGCCCAATTAATTGTGTACCCGGACACTCGTCCATATGCCGCACAGATGTCTAAAAGGCAATTAATGGAGCGTGCCGGGGAAGTCAAGTATAGAAGTATATCGTCCACATACAGCGAGATCCGATCTTCCCAGCCCATTGCCCACCTTAGACCATGTATCACTGGGTCCTGTCGTATCCACACGGCCAGAGGTTTCAACACCAGCGCAAACAGGAGTGGTGATATTGGGTAACCCTGCCGTGTCCCCCTTCCTAACGGAAAGTCTGTCGATATATGACCATTTACTACTACCTGTGCCAAACCCCAGGTAACCAAGGACTGCAAAAAGGAAGGGCCATTCCACTAAATCAAACGCCATTCGTGCATCTAGGGAGATAATCACTGCTTCCTCTTCTATGGTGGATCTACGTGCTATAATTCCGTGGAGTCTTCTCAAATTGAGTGCCGTGCTACGGTTTTGCGTAAAGCCTGATTGATCTGGACGGATCACCGTGGCAAGATGCAGCTGTAATCTTGTGGCCAGTGTCTTAGCTAAAAGCTTTGCTTCGGCTTTTATCAGGGAG
Source organism: Triturus cristatus (assembly GCF_964204655.1). Taxonomy (NCBI): domain Eukaryota; kingdom Metazoa; phylum Chordata; class Amphibia; order Caudata; family Salamandridae; genus Triturus; species Triturus cristatus. The sequence continues at coordinate 405,212,256 of NC_140583.1, read as the reverse complement.
ATCAGCCTATAGGACATACATTCCTGTGGTGGTTTGCCTGGTTTATGTATCGCGACTATTGTAGCTAGGCGTTGATCTCTTTTCTAAACTATCTGTATACATGGCAAGCAGGTGTGGTACTAGCTGGGGTGCTGCTTTTTTATAGAGTTCCACAGGGATTCCGTTAGGCCCCAGGGCTTTCCCCGTATGTAAAGCGCCTATTGCCTGTGTGAGTTCTTCCGGTGTTATATCTTCTTCCAGGGCCACTGCTGCGTCAGGGGTTAGCGTGGGCATGTGTATGTCTTTGAGAAATGTTAGATTGTCTTCCATCGAGGCTGTGGCTGTTGGTGTATAGATTGTTTTGTAATGTGTCGCTAGTGCTTCGGCTATTTTTTGCGGTTCAGCCATTATCTGTCCATCCTCCAAGAAGATCTGCGCCACCCATCTACTTGCCCTCTCCTTCTTTTCTAACCAGGCCAGGAGATTACCCGCTTTGTCGCAGAATTTGTAGACAGTGTGCAGTGTTTTTGTGAGTTTTGTCTGAGTCTCCTCCCGCGTGTAGGCTTTATACGTCTGTTGTGTCAGGTGTAACTTGTGCGTTGTCTTCTCGTTAATGTCAGCTCTGTGTGTAATTCTTTAGAGTTTCTAAGGGGGAAATGGAACAAAAACAAGCATTTGCAATGCAATAGGTCTCGCAGTTGCGAGAGTTTCAGCTGCTGGATTATCTGGTGGTAGTAGCGCTGAATGAGCATATCACTGTGGAAATACCTGATCCAAGGGTAAGTGTCCCCCATCATTCATACAAAATAACACATCAGTTGGGGGGGGGGGGAGGACATACCCAGAAACATCAAGGTTCTCTTTTAGGAGAACCTAACATATGGTTACGATGCTTTTCTTCCAGAGCCTCTCCAGACGTTCCTTATACTTCAATTGATCTGTGTACTTGGATTAAATCCGTGTCAATTGACAGTACCTTGCCAGTGGTAATAGTATCATATGTCATCCGAGTTTTATTACGTTGTGGAGTTGATGTTACTTGGAATGAGCTGATGGCTGTCGTAGTAGTAGTGCTAAGACTTCTCTTTTTGTGAGTAATTCTCTGTGCGCCAGTGAATTGTAATGGTTGTATTGGCTGTACTGGCTGAAGAGGTGATTGAAGGCCCGGTACTTCTCTCATGTTTGAAAAAAGAGTGTCCCCTGCATTCTTTAAAAAGCTAAATTTTGTGTAGATTTTTGGTTGGAACGAGGTTTGGCAGTTTTTTGGTTTATTGATTATTTCCGAATTTGAAGGCTGCCCGCTCTTTTGTATCCCTGAAATATTTACATCTGCAGTTATTTCAATTAGGGAGCAGTCCTTCTGTGTTGCAGGCCTGGTTTTGGGTGGTGGTTCATCCCTTGTGCCTTCAAGCATCTTAGAGGTTCGCTTTCGCTTCTTTGTACCCCCTAACCATTGTGCCTCCTTGAACCCAACCTAACCTCATGTTACCCTTTGGTCACTCCAACTATGTCCAACTATATCGTACTCCAACAGTTGGTATCTAGTGCAAATTTTGTGTTAGATTTGGAGAATGGCCACGACAAACTTGACAGCCTCACGGGTCCCTTGTCACAGACACAGCTACAGTTGGTTATCGCTTATGTAGCGTGATGCTGCTACTGCTTCTGCCACTTCTGGAAGGAACTTGCGTCTTCCGTTCTTCTGTTCACCGCACTCACCGGTTTACTGCGGTGCCAAGAAGGGGTCTATGACTGCAATTTACAATATGCACTATGCACTATTCTGCAGCTTCTCCATCTTCTGCAGCTTCTGCTGTTGCTGTTTGCTGGGTGGTAAAAAGGCAAGGTAAGGTGCAGTTATTGCAGTTATTTCAAAGCAAGGGGCGGACTCCAGCTCTCTCTGCTCACCTCTGTTTTCCTCTGCTCTCCTCAGTGCACACCTCCGCCGGTGCCGCTGGTGCCGGTGCCAGGGGGCACAAAAGATCAGGGCAAAACTCCGGCTCTCGTTGCGGGGGGAATCGCGGCTCCCTCTCCATCCACTCCAGCTGCTTCAGCCACTGCGAGGACACTCTCGCTGATCCTGCTGCTGCGGGTTCTCGCCGTTACGGGAAATACTCGAGCAGGAAAACTCGGCGGCTCCTGCTCACACTTCCCGCCGCCGCCAGGCTCTCCCCTCCTGTCAACAAGGTCCGAAGCTGGATGCCCCAAGCGGTAAGCGGCAAAGACTGCGGACACCACCAGAGTGGGATCGCGGGAAGTCTGCAGAAAAGCGGGAAGCCCCAGCAGAGCTCAAGCGGCGCTCAGTGGATCCCTGATGGGAACGGCTGAGCGGTGAGGCTGTGTGCAGAAGGGAGCTGCAGGGAGCAGAGCGTCTTGCTCACACTCAGTCGCTTGCACAGTGTCTGGCGTACCACAAAACCTGGCAAGGAATCTAATGTATCCACTAGAAAAAGCGTCACAAAAGGCAAGTAACTTGTCAGTTGATACACGTTCCTCTCTTTCCTTTCAGGATTCATCCAATACATGTTCTGAGAGAGGTGAACAGTCCGAGCGCACATCAGAAGAGCTTGTGAAGCTGAGGGAAGCGAAACACATGACACTTCAGACTACATCCTTTAAAAAGAAGACAAACAAAAGACTCCTAAACCACAATTCACAAAGAAGGTAGCTGGGATTAAAATAAGACATGTCGAGGTTACTGAGGACTCTGCTTCTGAACGGAGAATGGGCAGTGACGATGCTGGACAGTGCAGCAGAAGTCACAACAGCTGGCCAGAACCTGCTGGATTATCTGGTGGTAGTAGCGCTGAATGAGCATATCACTGTGGAAATACCAGATACAAGGGTAAGTGTCCCCCCATCATTCATACAAAATAACACATCAGTTGAGGGGGGGGGACATACCCAGAAACATCAAGGTTCTCTTTTGGGAGAACCTAACATAGGGCTACGATATTCTTTTGGATGAAAAGGATCGCCACCTGAGTTCATAATGGGGAAATGGTAATTTTACCCTTTCTTTGACCTTGTTCCAGAATCAATTAAACATTCATATGCCAAGGAGTGGGCTTTAGCGTTAGCTCCTGCACTTTACCGAAATCATGTTGGGTGGGATGATGTCTCCTCATGACAAATTCCCATTAAAATCAGCCCCTCAACCGCAGAGACAGTACCCAATAAATATGAAACTTTAAAACAAGTTAGGGAAATCTGTTAACAACTTGAATATCAAGGTGTGATAGAAAATTGCACCTCGTCCGTGAATAATCACTTGTTTCCTGTAATGAAACTAGACAATATATACCGTCTAGTTTTAGACTATGGACATTTGAACACATCCACGTGCACATTTGCAGTACAAAATGCGCATAGTGCAGTATTAATGAATAACATTGTACGAAAGAAATACAAAACAACATTAGATAGCTCAAATGGATTTTTCTGCAAAAATATAGCACCTGAAAACAGGTATTTGACAGCATTGTCAGTGCTAGGTTTACAGCAGCAATTTTGCCATTTACCTCAGGGGATAAGAATAGCCTTGCGCTGTTTTCATCCAGTGTGACAGAGTTACTTCAAAATTTGGATGAGGAGGCGTTGTCCTATGTAGCTGATATCTATATAACGGACAATGAATTAATGGAATACTTGAACAGAGTGGACTGCATAATTCTGGGATTTGCTCACCTAGGCGACAAATGTAATTAAAAAAAATCAAAAATTGCTCATCTCAATTATATGTTTCTGGGATACGAGTTGTAAAGTGAAGGCAAAAGGCTGGCAGCACATTTTTTAGAAAAATGTGCATTGCTCCATCCTTCAACGACTCTGGAAAGACTAGAATCCATTTAAGGATTTTTAAATTTTGTGTGAACATACATTTTGATTCACTGTGAACGAGTAAAACCGTCTACAATTTAATTAGACCTGATTTTTCAATCAACCATTGGATACAGAAACATACAAGCATTTTGCGTTCCCTAAAAGCTGATATAATGGCTTCCAATCATTTGCACACACCTGTAAAAACCACCAACCCGTTGATCTGCGCAGTCGCTGGACCAACCCGGTACACTTGTATCACTTTCAACGAAGGTGATACAGTTCCTATTGCATACAAATCACATTTGTACATGAATGCTGAAATGCGTTTTGCACCCACTGAGAAAGTTCTCACAGCGTTGTAGTGAGAGAGAGAGAGAGAGCACTAGCACAGGGGAAAGAAATAATTGTGGTCACTCAGGTACTACCTGAACTTAGAGACCATTAAAGCCAAAGCATTACATCACAATGGATTCAGTGGGCGAACTCTCTCACTGCAACAGATGTAGGTTACAGATTTGATTGTATACTAAACACACAAGCATTCATGCAGTACAAACAAGAATATCCTCTGCCAAATGAAATAATGCCTCTAGATAGATCTGATTACATCCTCTATACTGTTGGATCTGCTCAGCATGCTGTAGGGACAAGACACCAATATTCCGCAGCGTGCGCAATAGTAAAAGGGTGTATGCATGACAAAAGTTCCGTCCAGAAAAAACACGCATGCAGTCCCTAGGGGATTGTAGAGCACACCTGGCAGAACTCAAAGCCCTAATTCTGGCACTAAAAAGTACAGACCACGGATTCCCCACACTTAAAGTGTGCGATTCATATTACTGTGTCCAGTTCTATAATGGATATCTTCACTATTGGTGCCAAAATGGATTTCGAGATTCCGAGGGTTGCACAATAAAACACAAGCTGCTTTGAGAACAAGTGTTGAATCTAAAAGAATGCTTGCCACGGGCTTATGTTATTCACATACTGAGTTATCAACATGTTGGCGTTCACGTTGAAGGGAATTTCATGGCAGCCATGAAATTCCCCACTGCTGCCATTGTTGCAAACACTTGTTCTAGTATAAGAATAGACAGGGACATCATGGTGGCTCTCGATGCTGCTCGCAATGACACCTACCGGCCGAAAGGCTTTCCACTCAAGTACTCCTACAAGTTCTATGCACAAAATATTCTGTATGCTCAGATCCCAGGAGTGGGGTATAGAGTTATACCAAATACTGTTTGCAGATTGGAATTAATGCTAGCTGTACAGTAGGGTCTGGGTTCAACACACGCAGGGGATACTGCTACAGTTTTGCTACGGAAGTAGGTCTATTGGTGGCCAGGTCTAACTAAACAGACCAAGGACTTTGTCTTAAAATGCGACATCTGCCAGCAGTTGTAAAGCTCCACTGTAGCACGTTCACCACAGACACCTCTATTGATTTCTGACAACCCTTTGGCCTGCGTAGATTTTGGATCACTGGGGCTGACCCATTACACTCAGATGGGGCCTACAAGTACATCTTGGGGCCAGTGGATCATGCTCCAGATTCCTGTGGGTTTGACAACAGTGCTCAGCTGTCGCTCAAACTCGTATAAAGGATTTGCAAGTCTTTATTGGGACATACGTAATTGGCACACTACATTCCAACCAGGGCCTAGTGTTTAGCTCTCGGGCTTGCAAAGAAGTCATGGGAAGTTTGGGTGTGGCCTTGCGGTACTCCTACCCCTATCATCCTGAGGGAAATGCGATGGTTTGGAAGAAAAACTGTGACTTAAAGCAGTCCTTAACAAGGGTATTCGGCTTGGTTCGCAGTTGGGTCAATCACCTACATGGGGCCCAGAGGGCACTCAATAACATGCCAAGTAAATCCCTTGGGGGTGTCGTACTCCATATGAGATCCTGTTTGGTGTGAGAATGTGGGTACAAAACCTCAATAATGACCGTTTGACATTAATGAACGTTTGGCTGTTTTACAGGAACTCATTGAATTCCTGGGTGCACAAAGCAATGTCCAAGTAAAAAGCACCACCACTGGACACGTGAAGGTTGTACGTGCAAGAACCGGCTGGGTCCCGAAGATTGGAGATCTGGTCAGGAAAAGGATTGTTAACAAGAAAGAATTTGGGCTATCTTGCAGAACGCCTTTACCTGTCCTGGCTGTTGCTGGCCACTGAGACAAAAGGATTGTCTCAATTGATCTAATTAAACCACACTGTGTGGCCGTTTCTCAACAGTGGGCCGTGCGGACCGTGTAGCCGCCACACTCCTCTCGCTACAGTTCAAGAAGTTCTGATGGAAGCTTTTAATAACTACAGAAGATTCCCTCTCCAAAGAAAAGCTGTAAACAACAATGAAGTATTAATTCTTCCTGTGGAAACTACTACTGTACAGTCAATAAGTACATAAACACAAATCTCAATTTGGAAATTTGATGAAGTCTATGTGAATATGCCACCAATCGAGTTATCCCCCAGTTCTACAAAACCCTCTGAGCTGCCAAAAATGGACCGAATGATGTCTGGCTACTTCGTGCATTACGATGACTTCTCATCGGATTCAAGTGCACCTGAGATACTACTGCCTCTCCCTTTCAAGCTGCGTGTGTATTCTCTCTATCTTTGGCTGAAAAAGACATACTTTAACTCTTTTGTTACATCCATGGATTACAATTGAATTACTTTTCCTGGTCCTTTGGTTTAGCTTGGTAACTGTCTGTTCGAGGCATATGAGCTGCAGATTGCACACTGAGCATTAGATCGCCATCTGGTGTTGGGCTCGGCTCGGTTCTCCAGCGTGCTGGACTCGGCCCCAAGCTTGTAGCCTACACCCGCCTTCTATACACTAAACTCACTTCCCGAATCCGCGTTGGGTGTCGTATTTCTTCGGCATTCGCAATACACAGGGGTACCAGACAGGGCTGCCCCCTCTCGCCCCTGCTATTCGCGTTGGCTGTGGAACCCCTGGCTATCCGTCTCCAAAGGGAGGGGCGGGACTGGGGCATACCACTCATGGACACCACGCACTGTGTCTCACTGTATGCCGACGATCTCCTCCTGTATATACGGGACATCACCACGGATCTAACCTCACTCGGGCTCACCTTGACCGAGTTCGCAGAAGCTTCAGGATTGAAGGTGAACTGGGAGAAATCTGTGGTGTATCCCCTACACCCCGACTCTGCCCCTCAGGAGGTGTGGATCGGGGATCAGAGACTAAACTGGACGGCGGAGGCCCCTCGTTATCTAGGGATTCGCCTATATCACTCACCCACTGACCTCTTCGAGGGTAACCATCGTAGGGCACTCGCCTCTATACGTTCCACCATCGGGTTTTGGCGGCATCTCCCGCTAGCCCCGATTGGCCGCGTGGCCCTAGCAAAAATGGTTCTGGTCCCGCGTCTACTCTATTACTTTACAAATCTTCCAGTGATACCGCCTCGCTCTTTCTTTAAAGATTTGGACACCCTCCTTGGATCCTTAATATGGGGCAAGGGGCGACATAGAATCGCACTGGCAAAACTGAAATTGCCCACGACACAAGGAGGTCTTGGAGCCCCCTCGTTCGAAGCCTATTTCCTAGCGGCGCAGCTCCAATGGCTCTCCTATTGGACAGCCGGCAGGCACACGTCCGAAACATACACGTCCGCGGGTCGGATAACGACACCGGAATTATGTTGTTTGCTTATGCCGGGATCCCGCCCGGCGGAGACTTACCCCTTCCAAGTGGAGGTGGCCCGGGGGTGCATCCGGCGCATACACCGACTCGCACCAGACAGGCCCTCATATTCACCGTTGCTTCCGCTGGTGGGCTGGCCCAAAGACACCCAGTTCTTCACATCTGCCATGCTTCGGGAGTGGACATCTAGGGAGGTCACCGAGGCAGAAATGCTATTTGCGGAGGGACACCTCCGGCCCTTTCAGCAACTCATTGATGAATATATTCTCCCCCCGGGATAAATCTTTCGGCACCGCCAGCTCCTCAGCCACTTTCGACCATACTATGATCTCACACTAGGAGAGCCCCCCACGCACCCAGTCCTTCACATGATACTGCGAATGGGACGGGGTCGTCACCTCACCGCCTGGCTGTACAAGTCCATCCGGGAGTTGATACCCTCATCATTGGCGCCCCTACTGACCCTTTGGGAGGAGGAGGTGGGGCGGGCGTTTCACGACTATGAATGGGAAAGGGCACTCGAATTCCCCAAAAAAGTGTCTCGGAATGCCCGTTTCAAAAACATACAATATTACATTCTTCACAGGGCCTACTTGACCCCAGCGCGACTCCAACGTTTTTATCCCGACACAATATTCCTTTGTCCCCGCTGTCAGGCGCAAGACGCAGATTTCCTCCATATGTTTTGGTCGTGCCCGGGGATCCGGGCCTACTGGTCGGCTATCCACGAGATCCTCCGGGATCTTATGGGGTTGCCCCATCTAGATACCTGGGAGTACTGCGCACTGGGAATAATGGGCCGGAAGAAGCGGCATAAAGTGCCCATACGATTTGTCTCATTAGTACACCTCCTGGCTAAACGATTTATAGCTATGCATTGGCGTTCCCCTACGGGTCCCCCGCTGGCGGCATGGAGGGGGGCGGTGCTCAAGTGGTCTGCGGCTGAGGAGGATACCCTGCGGGAGGAGGAGGCGAGGGGCACACGCAAAACCCCGATTTCCCTGGAGTAGGCGCTGTTGATGCATCAGTTTAAACAAGCCCAGCCCCTAGCTGATCAGGACGCGACCGTGACCACCCCTGCTGCCACGCGCGACGCACACCCACCCGGATGATGCTCCCCCCTAACACTTTACACTCACCCTGGAGTGATTAGGTTCCTATCCCCGCTGCCCCGGGGCCTGCGCCTATGCTGTATGTCCGCCTGCATAGTCGTACCGCGGCCAGGAGTTTCCAATGCGCAGCTTCACCAGTTACCTTACGGACCACATGTGATGTAGTCTAGCTGACCTTTCTCTAATAGTCCATGACTGTCCCTAGTTTTCTTCCCCCCTCCCTGGTTTGATCTTTGATACGGCAAACACCTGTTACATCGCATGTAACTGCAGTAAAGATTATTATAAATGTCAAGACTGATTTCACCTGACTGAAAACATGTACTTAATGATACTGCGATCCAATACTGATATGTAACGAAAGTACTAACAAATGCCAATAAAAACAAGTTTCAAAAATCTGGTGTTGGGCTCGGATGCTTGCACCTTGTTGTTGTCTTGGAAGAAGTCTTTGTAGTCACAAGATAGGTGACTCCTCCCTTGGACTATAGTGCGCATGGGCATCGACTCCATCCTCAGATTGTTTTTTTCCGCCATTGGGTTCCGATGCAACTGTTGCACACCGGTTCGAAACGTCATTTTTATATTTTTTCGACGCGCAAAACTTTCTCTAACTCTTCGGAATTGGCTTTGAATGTCTAAATCTTCGACGCGCCTATCATCAGCTCGATTCCAGTCGTCGACGCGGGCTGCTGGGCCTATCAACGCCGTAAAGTCCCACGGCTCATGGAAAGGACGCAGTTCAAAAAATGCCCCCAGTGTGGAGCGAAGTTCCCATACAGTGACCATCACAAGGTCTGTAATCTGTGCCTCTCGCCAGAACACAACAAGTCCAACTGCCAAGCCTGTGCCTCTTTTCGATCGAAAAAGACTATCCGAGATTGTCGGGCCCAGCGACTCATCATGGCGCAGAGATCAGCTCTGGAACCAGTGGACATCTTCGACGAAGGTCCCAGAAGAAGATTCCGAAGGCCTGGAAATCGTGTCAGAGGTAGAAGACTCTGACAACCCCATCACTCCTGGTCAACGAGTGAGTACAACTGCCCCAGCCCAACCACCGAAACAGAAGGCACTGGTCAAGACTTCGCCTGTTCGCCCCATTCGTGACCGAAAACACACTTCAGAAGCCCTGCCCCCGGGCCCGGCTCTGAAGAAAAAAGATAAGTCTATCAGTATCTCGGGACCGAGCAAACCACATGTAATAGTCCCACAGGCGCCTTCGGTACCGAAGCCAAAAGAGCACCCGGCTCCAAAATCGGCTCTGCAAACTTAGACGCCAAAGGACAAACCGGCCCCAAACACCTTGACGCTGATAGACAACCCGGCTCCAGACACTTCCAAGCCTAAAGACCACCCTTCGGCTCCAAGACCAAAACCCTTGGAACTAAAAACCAAGCCAAAGGATTCTACCACACCTCCTAAGGCAAAGGAGTAGAAACCTCAGCCCCACTCGGAACCGAAGAAAACTGCACCGAAACAGGTTATTGAGGAAGAGGAACTTTTTCATCCGGATCCTGTCGATCCCAAACAGAAAAAGATCTACATTCATTAAAAAACAGGACATGTCACAACTGTGCCATCCAAGAAGAGGAAGCTAGACACAGCACACACCCCGCCAGTGCCTGTGAAGAAGGACTGTGCCTTCACCCATACCACCTTCTTCTCCTGTCCTTCCTTCTAATCCAACTCCTCCCCTTAAACCTGTTACACCATCTCTACCTGTAACCTCTCCACCACATACACCTCCGCCACACGATGATGATGACGATGGCTTAGGGGCAGGGGAGACCCTAATGACCTGTTCACGGATCCACAGGACACACCACAAGACGATTGGGAGGATTACAATGACACAATAGATCCAGCAGACCTTCCAAGCCCCCAACCATACCCAACAAAACCATCTCCCCCAGACGACAACATTGGTTTTGGACAACTTATCAATATGGCTGCTGTTTTTCACGGTGTGCACATGCACTCAGTCACAGCAGCGGAGGATTTTCTTCTAGATACCTTTGAACAGTCCCAAAAAACTGTACAAATCTTACTAATGATTAAAGGGGTCATTAAACATGCCCCTGACATATTTAAAGACCCTGTACGAGCCAGGATTCTTGATCCTAGAATCGATAAAAAAAAATATACACCTGCTCCTGACGACCCTGCGTACATCAAAGGACAGCTGCCTTTAGATTCACTAGTAGTTTCCGACGCTAGGAAACGCGCCAATTCACAAACATCCGAGGATGCACCACCCCCTGATAAAGAATCTAAATCGCTAGATTCATCTGGCAAAAGAGTAGCTGCACAAGCGGCCAATCACTGGCGCATAGCCAACACTCAAGCACTGCTGGCTAGATATGATAAGGCCCACTATGACCAGCTGGAAACCCTATTACAGCATTTACCTGACCAATACAAACTCAGGCAAATGATCTAATACAAGAGGGCAAATTAATGACAAACGCCTCAATTAAATGTGCCCTTGATGCAGCAGACACTGCCACTAGGTCCATCAATACTAGTGTACTGCACAGACGACATGCCTGGCTACGTATTTCAGGCTTTAAGCAAGAAGTCCAGACAACCATTCTCAACCAGCCGTTCAATCAAGAACAACTCTTTGGACCGGCTGTGGACATTGCTCTTGAAAAAATGAAGAAGGACACAGACTGCTAAGTCCCTGGGAGCATTACAATCTCCACACACACGTGGCTCCTTTCGGCGCTCCTTTTATAGAGGAGCCTCCAAAAACGTCGGTGCAGCTACCTCATCTTCGTTCAAGAATACCACTCAAACATCCCCCAACAGAGGATATTTTAGAGGAGGATTCCGGGGGAATAACAGCAATGGGAGAGCCCGAGGTAACAATAGCACTCGCACCTCCCCTGCTAATAAAAACTGACTTCCCTCCACTCCCCCCCAGACCATTCCACTCTGGTTGGGGGAAGATTATCACAGTTCCTACCTGTCTGGAACTCCATCACAACAGATAAGTGGGTAAGACAGATTATCCAGTATGGTTACTGCCTGGAACTTACAGATACCCCCCCAAACATACCACCCAAGCAGCATCCAATTTCCACAGAACATCTTAACTTTTAAAACAAGGAGTTCTCTCACTGCTTCAAAAGCAAGCCATAGAGCCAGTCCCCTTACTACATCAGGGAACAGGGGTTTACTCGCTGTATTTCCTAATTCCCAAAAAGGATGGGACTCTTAAGGCCAATACTCGACATCAGACCCCTCAATCTGTATATAAACTCGGATAATTTTCACATGATCACTCTACAACAAGTGCTTCCACAGCTGCAACAAGGAGACTTCCTTGCCACACTAGATCTCAAGTTCTTCCATTCGGAGTCACCACTGCACCCAGAGTATTCACCAAATGCCTTGCAATGGTAGCAGCACACTTAAGGAGACAACAAATCCATGTCTTCCCATATCTGGACGACTGGCTAATAAAAGCCAAGTCATTCAACCAGTGTGTTCAACACACTCATCAAACCATCCAAACATTGCACAACTTGGGGTTCACAGTCAACTACACCAAGTCCCATCTCCAGCCCTCTCATGTACACCAATATCTAGGGGCCACAATAAACACTACCACAGCTCTAGCATATCTCAGTCCAGCCAGGATAGCCAGTATACAAGCTCTCGTCACCAAATTTCAAACCCAACACTCTCTCCCAGCCAGTGTGTTCATGCAACTCATAGGCATGATGGCATCTTGCATGTTTATTGTACCTTATGCAAGACTTCAAATGCGTCCCTTACAAGAATGTCTAGCACATCAGTGGAATCAGGCTCAAGGACAACTTACAGATCTGGTGTTGGTGGACAGCCGCACACATCGCTCTGCAGTGGTGGAACACATCAAACTTATCCAAAGGGTGGCCGTTCCTCGAACCTGTTCCACAGATAGTACTGACAACAGACGCATCACTCACAGGATGGGGAGCCCATCTCCTCAATCACACAACCCAAGGCAAATGGACCACTCTACAAAAAGTGCTCCATATCAATCATCTGGAACTACTAGCTATATTCCTAGCGCTAAAATCATTCCAACTACTTGTACAGAACAAGGCTGTCCTCATCTGGACGGACAACATGATAGCCATGTATTACATACAGGATCAAGGAGGCACACATTCTCTGCAGCTGTCCCAGCTTGCACAGAACATTTAGAGATGGGCCATCCCACAAAACATATACCTGCTTGCACAACACCTTCCAGGAGTTCACAATCAGATTGCGGATCTGTTAAGTCGACAAACACAGCAGATTCACGAATGGGAGCTACATCCCCAAGTTCTACTATTTTTCCACATGTGGGGCCAACCAGACTTAGATCTGTTTGCCACACACGAAAGCGCAAAATTCCCAACCTTCGCCGCCAGGTTTCAAAACCGGTCGTCCACGGGCAATGCCATATGGATGAACTGGTCAGGCAGATTTGCTTACGCATTTTTGCCACTCCCTCTGATTCCTCTAGTGGTACGCAAGCTCCAACAACAGTCTCTCAAAATGATCCTGGTGGCTCCGACATGGGCACGCCAACCCTGGTTCACAATACTCCTAGAACTGTCATTAGTTCCACACCAAAAACTACGCCTCTCCCCATCACTACTAACGCGGAACCATGGAGACATAAGGCACCCCGATCCAGGTCAGCTGAATCTGGCAATCTGGCTCCTGAAGTCCTAGAGTTCGGTTATCTTAACCTTCCACCAGGCTGTATGAACATCATTAAAGAAGCCAGGCATCCTACCACTAGAGCTTGCTATGCGGCAAAATGGAAAAGGTTTGCCATTTACTGCACTAACAATAATATCGATCCACTGGATGCGTCTATTCAAGACATATTTGCTACTTACTACATTTGCAAAGATGTAATTTAGCATATTCATCCATATGTTTACATCTAGCAGCACTGCCTGCTTATTTACAAAACAGACAACACTTGTCACTTTTCAGGGTCCCAGCAATTAAAGCCTTTATGGAGGGCCTTAAAAGAATCATTCCTCCCAGATTACCACCCTCTCCAGTGTGGAAACTAAACATCGTACTTACTAGGCTCATGGGGACCCCCATTTCAACCTTTACATAAATGTGAGCTTCAGTTCCTTACATGGAAAGTAGCTTTCCTTATTGCAATAACCTCTCTCAGAAGAGTAAGTGAGATCCAGGCTTTAACCATACAAGAACCCTTCTTACAAATATATCGTAACAAGTTGGTTTTCAGAACAAACCCAAAATTCCTTCCTAAAGTCATCTCGGCATTCCACCTTAATCAATCGGTGGAGTTACCAGTATTTTTTCAAAACCCAGAACTCAGTAGCAGAGAGAGCTCTTCACACACTAGACATCAAACGAGCACTACTTTATTACATTGACAGGACTAAATCGTTTGTGCAAACAAAACAATTGTTTGTAGCCTTCTCCCCACCTCATAAAGGTAACCCCATCTCCAAAGCTGGGATTGCAAGGTGGATTGTTAAATGTATCCAAATCAGCTACCACAAGGCTAAACACACATTAACAATTCCCCCTAGAGCACATTCTACATGTAAACTAGGGGCTTCCATGGCATTCTTAGGGAACATTCCCCTAGAAGACATTTGTAGGGCAGCAACATGGTCTACCACACACATCTTCATTAAACACTATTGTGTTGACGTGCAAGCCAAACAACAAGCTTCTGTAGGCCAAGCTGTTCTTAAAACACTCTTTCAAACTACTGCAACCGATACATGTGACCACCGCTAGGGGAGACACGGCTGTACAGTCTATGCTAAGTGTGCGATCTGCAGCTCATATGCCTTGAACGGAAAATGCTACTTACCAGTATGCATCTGTTCTTGGCATGTAGAGCTGCAGATCTGCACACACCCACCCTCCTCCCCGGGTCCTGTATCTGTTTCAGTACTATCTTATTGAGATATACACACATGGTCATCTTTTTCTTTTCTACTAACTCCATCATTTCCCACCATGACAAAAAACAATCTGAGGATGGAGTCGATGTCCATGCGCACTATCGTCCAAGGGAGGAGTCACCTATCTGGTGATTAAAAAGACTTCTTCCAAGACAACAACAAGGTGCAAGCATCCTAGCCCAACACCAGATGGCGATCTAATGCTAAGTGTGCGGATCTGCAGCTCTACATGCCAAGAACAGATGCATACTGGTAAGTAGCATTTTCCTTTTCCTGCTTCTGAATGGACACTATCTCACAGAACCCTCTGCAGTACAACATGTGAACTTGGTTCTGAAACCACATGCAGCATCACACCGTGAACTAAAGGCCCTGTCCCTGGTGAACATTACAGAAGTTCAGTATAGTGTGGGACAGGGTATCGTATGATGTGTATGCTTCTACTGAATTTTACAAATACCGTATTTGTTTAAAATTTCCTTCAATTATATCATCACCTCTAGTACTTTCTCTGATGATTGGGATATTGAAACTGCACAATTTGCTTGCAGACTAAGAGCAATCGGCTGCATTTTATTCGGATGAATTTTATGATGGTACATCTAATTTTGGGAATATGTTTTGCTATCAAAATTAAGGTCACCATTTTTTACACACAGCTAGTATCCCATGTGCTGTTTATAATTGCACTCAATCGTAACACTGTCCAACACCATCGAAAGGTAGTTCAAAAACATTTGCACAAACCTTTGCTTATTTTTCTGTTTATTTTTCTGTTTTTGACATTTCAGGCCCAGCGTCTTAAAATTTTAGTTGCACCTGCAAAGAAAAATATGCTAAACACCACACTAATATCTGTTTCCCTTATTTCCCAACTGTCTGTACAGGGTTTCATCTTTCGGATAGACACCATAGACACAACATTTTTTTCAGAGCATGCCTCATACCACATCAGATAATTTTCCTGAATAAAACAGTGAAACAACTTCCTGTCTTGAAATAGCCAACTTGAAGGATTTAAACTCACCTTGTATTCACAAGCATTGAGAACTGGCAGCATTTCACACAATACAGTGAGGATGCACTAGATGCCATGATACGAAATGGTTCTTACAATTCATCAAACCCCAATTTGAAGGGATAGTTGGTTTGGCCTGTGAACACAAATGGGTGTCAGTCTAGATTTCTGGGCAATACAGAAGGGTTTAGAATCAATAGGCCTGACCAGTGATATGTATAATCAGAACACATGGGGTGGTGCCATCATATAGTCAGTCAGTCAGTTAGTCAAAGATCTTTATTTCGGCCTTTAGGGCCATAAAAGCACATATAAAAAAATTAAAACACTATACATTATGTACACGATATAGCCATCAATACTTTGTAAAACAAATTACACTCCTTTTACAGAGTTAGATTTTGATAGGGTCGGGTCGTCTAAGCCCCCCTAGATTTACAGTAAATATGTGTTGGAAGCCTATTCTCATAGCCGCAAAGTACAGAACCATAAAGTGCACATGCAAGAGCAATACATTGATTTAAAAATTGAAGGGCAGCTTCATTCAAAAGTTTCAACAATAATAACATTGCAAAAATTTAGAGTATAGGTTTAAAACCCAGTGGCAGTCCACCTTGACCTGCTAATTAGTGTTTTTTTTGTTTTTTTTAAACATTTTTTATTGTTTTCATAGCATCAACTCAGTAACCTGCTAAGTAGTGTTAAGCTAAAATTAGGCTAGGGTCTTTTCTTTATAATGGCTCTACGATTACACCACATAGAGTGTAAGGAGTGTGAAATGGAGAACACAATGGGCATGTCCATGCCTTTCTCAAGTAGCCTATACACCTCAGAGCAATATCTAGACCCCAGGTTCTCGTACAGCTGCAGCAGCCAGCGGGATCTTGGCCTCTTATAAGCAGTGCAAAAGAATAATACGTGAATTTCAGATTCCTCGACACTATCACACACTGGAAAGTCCGGGCAAGCAGTGTCTGACCAATTGTTGGTAAATGATCGGTGTGGAAGTGCACCGTGTCTGAATTGGAGGAACAGCTTCTTCGCAAGAAGCGGCTGAATGTCATCTAGCGCCGGAACAAGCCTGTACTGGTTTTTGGCTTCCAGAAACCTGAGAGTTAGGCGACCAGATGAAGTCCCCCTCCTTGGGTGGTCAAGTTTATATTCTCTATAGGACTCAAGAAGGGCCTTTTTGGGGGTCTCGAGGCTAATTTCTTCAGGGGTGGTCCACAGATTTGCCCTCCCCAGAGCCTGGCAGGTATCCCTAATGTGTGTCAACTATGGGATCTTTCCCCCGCCTTGAAGGCGCATGACTTCTCTCAACTCGTCCCTATATGGGGCTAGCTCAGGGGTGCTCCATAGACATCGCCAATATAGGAGGAGGTCTTAGGGCTACTTTGTCAACAATTGGCCTGATCCCAAGGTCCATTCTAAGGGGCATCAGTGGAGAACTTGAAGGAAGGGCCACTAATTGCCTTAGAAAGGAATTCTCTATGGGCAAAAGTGAAGTAATTGGGCAGTGACCCCATAGCTCTTCTCCATACAGGGCAGCACCCCTAGCCTGTACCTTGTAGAGTTCGGCCACAGGGCCTATCACTTTGTATGTACAATTCCTGTAGACCTTTAAGATACCCCTCGTAGACTGTACCAGCCTCAACCCAACTTTTTATTATTTGTGCTCCCCAGGCCATCTTCTCGGTCAACGTGATCCCCAGATACTCAAAAATAGGCACCCTCTCTAAAGCACTTCCATCCAGGCGGGGGTTTGAGCAAGTGATGTTATTCACATTAAAAACCATGTACTTGGTCTTTTGGAGATTCATTTCTAGGCCCCTTTGACTGCAAAAGGCACTGAATACTTCTAGAACTCTCTGCGAGCCCATGGGCGATTTTGAGATCAGGAGGGTATCATCTGCGAACATCAGGGCTGGTATTTTACGATTTGCTAGCCTGGGTGCATCTATATCTTTTCCATCCAGCAATGAATCTATTAGGCCGTTAATAAAAAGTGAAAACAGAGTCGGTGCCAGGACGCAGCCTTGGCGTACACCTTTCTCAACTGGAGAAGGGGCTGAAAGTTCTCCGTTTTTGCCATACCTTATTTGTGCGAAATTGCCTTGATGTAAGCGTTTAATCTCATGGCAAAGATACTCTGGGCTCCCATGTACAGTAGAATTCTCCACAGTTTATCCCTCAACACTTAATCAAAAGCAGATTTGAGGTCTACAAATATGAGATAGAGGCTGCCACCCTCTGTGATCACAGTTTTCCAATATAGGAGCTGTAATCTAAAAATTTGATGGATGGTGGAGATTTTGGCCCTAAACCCAGCTTGGAGGGGTATAAGTACATAAGAGTCTTCTATCCAGGACTGTAAGCGCCCCAAGAGTGCACGCGCAAAACTTTTCTGACTAACGTCTAGAAGGCTGATAGGACTATAGTTGGTAGGGCTAAGCTGTGACCCCTTTTTGTATATTGGGATGATTTCTGCCCTGACCCAGGTGGGGGGTATTTCCATACCCTGAAGGATAGCATTAAACAGGGTCCACAGATAAGGGGCCCAGACAGAAGGTTCTGAACGAAAAAGGTCACCTGGGATTTTATCTAACCCAGGTGCTTTTGCAGGTACTATCCTGCCCAAAGCTTCTAAAATCTCTTTTAGAGAAAATAGGGGTGTGACTCGTTGCAATAGCTCTAAAGAGGAGGAGGTCATTTCCACTGACCCAGCTTCCGCCTCAGTTAATGCATATAAGGATTTAAGATGGGTTCTCCAGGCTTCCTCCCCTATATTAGCTGTAATAGCCGTTTTGGCTTCAATGGATCCTGTACTGATCAGGTTCCAGAACGCCCTCATATCGTGGTTGTGTAGCGCAAATCTAAGTTTATCCCATTTTTCATTTTCCCAGCTTCTTTTTGCCTCAGCTGATTGATTTATAGGTTATCCTATTTTCATTCATTTGTGCCCTGTCATTTATTTTAATGGCAGATAAGAGGTTCGACTTTGCTGCCCTACATTGTTCATTATACCATGAATGGCAAGGTTTCCTGGGCAGCCTACTCCTTTTGCTGGAATGGAAAAAGGGAGCTGTGAGAAAGTGCCCTCTTTCTTGCATGGTATGCCCCCACTTTTTGCTGAATTGCTGATGTTACTTGACTAAGGATGCCCTTGGCTCCTGCTAATCAGGTACCCAGTGCCTATGTTCTTTCCCTAAAACTGCATTGAAGCCTAAACCCAATTGGCATCTCTGGCCACATGTCAGCCCCTGGTAAATGGTACCACAGGTACCCAGGGCACTGTGACCAGAGAAGGTCTCTAAGGGCTGCAGCACTTATGGTGCCACCCTCAGGGGCCCTGTACCCTGACACTCACACACTGCCTTTGCAGACCGAGTGCCTTGGTGCAGAACAAAGTGAAGAGTCGACATGGCACACATCCCTGTGTGCCGTCCCCACAAACCTCTGCCCTGGCATACCTCAGTCACCCCTCTAGCTGGGTGCCCTATGCCAGTGGTGAGGGTATAGGAGCATGAACTCTGTTCCCCTACAGTGCCCAAGTCCATCCCTGAGCACTGTAAGTGCAATGCTGCCATTAAGAGTATATGGTGCTGGGAGTTTGTCATTACGAACTCCACAGCACCATAATGGCTACACTAAAGACTGGGAAGTTTGGTATCAAACTTCTCAGCACATTAAACCCACACTGATGCCAGTGTAGGATTTAATGTAAAATGCACAACATAGAGCATCTTAGAGATGCCCCCTAAAACTCGACCAACTCCTAGTGACCGGACTGAGTGGCTGCTTAGGCTGCCACCAACAGACATGTTTCTGGACCCTGGGTCGAGAGTTTGCTGCTCTCAGGGGCCTGAAACAGTGCACATCCTGGGACGAGGTGCCAAGCCTCCTACCCCAGGATGGGCAAGGTTCACGAAGGAGAAGCTTCAAAGGCATGCCGCCTTTGTGAGCCTCTCCAGACCATTTGCTGCTTTCAGCAACAAGTCCTCCCTGGTTCTACCCCCCACTTTGGACGGGAGAACCGGCAGGAAAAACAAGTGAGGAAGAGAGGTGTGCCCACTTCTGCAAACTCCACCCCTCAGGTGGGGGAGGCGAGGTGAAGCACAACCTCGAGTCCTAACCATCTTGAGGATGGGGGTATTCAGCCAACCAGGGACAGGCTCCTGCCCCCCTCCCACTGGAGAGTGGCAGAATAGGGGGTGTACCCACCCTAGGGAAGGGACCCATTGGTCCCTGCCCTTTACCTACCTGTAACGCCCCTAAATTTAGTATTTAGGGTGCACCCTGAACCTTGCTTCCTCAGATTAGAAACCACAATAAAAGAAGATAAGGAGAAGGACCGAAGAGCCGTGCAGAGGTAACAAGAGGGCGACGTCCACTGACTTGGCTCCAGCCCTACAGGCCTGTCTCCCCTCGAACCTGCTTCTGTGAAATCCCGACGTGTCCTGCAGCCAACAACCTCACAAACCCTGGAGGACCTGTCTGCCTTCACTTCAAGGACTCTTATCACCTCAGAACACCGGACGTGTTTAAACTGCAGCTTCTGGTGCCATCCAGAGACCGCAAATCCAGCACACTCTGCACCTGCCGACCCCGGCCCGAACTCGAGTGAACCAACACCACGAGGAGGTCCCCCCGGCAATCCTAACCCGAGATCCGGCGACGCCTGACCTGCCTCAAGCCTCCAGACGATGCCTGCAGCCTCAATCCAGAGGCCCCCACCCCAAACTGCGACCAGAGCGGGTAAAAAAAATCCGACGTCCCAAGGCACCCTTGCACCTGACGCTCCACGTCCTTGTGTGTCCAAGCCAACGGTGCCTAACCAACCCCGACATCCCAAATTACCCCTCAAAGTGGGAGTCGCACCCAGAAGATCCTCGTTTCTGAACCTGCAGTGTTCCGTTGTCCCGGAGGTTCTCCATTGGAAACAGGGCACCCGACCTCAAAACAGCACCCTGCACCCGGCTGCCCTAGTGCTGCTGAGGGTGCACCTTTGGTGCTACTTTGTTCTCCAACTTGCCCTGAGCTAAACCCTAGGAGCTTTGATCCCACAGCTGTGTGGCCTGCTAGCCATCAACTGGAAGCCCCCTATCCTACATAGTTTATTTTATTTATTTATTTATTTTGGAGTTTTATATAGCACTAGCCAGACCCAAAGGTATCAGAGCGCTTTACAACATTAGTCAATGGTGGACAAGTAAGCAAATCGTGGTACAGTAAACACAGTGTTCAAAGGTGGGTCATTGGTCGGTATAAGTCATGTAGCATTCAGATGCCGAGTAGTAATGTTCGTGGTAATAGTCGGGCGGAGTAATGTGCGGGTCAGCAGGAAGATGCTGTAAGGAGTTGTCCTTTTCATAGTGACTGGATCCTCTGATTGGTGGTGGAATATTATTGTAGGTCCGTTGTCACTCCGTGAGGGCTCGATTGAGGAAGAGCACTTTGAGCTGGCTTTTAAATTCCTTGAAGGAAGGGTTAGTCCTGATATGTATAGGGATGGCATTCCAAATTCTGGGTGCATTTCCAGAGAAGGACCGAGATAAAGTCTTTTGTTTGCGGGTTTTCGGGGGATGAGAAGCTGAGTGTTGGTGCTTCTGAGATTTCTTGTCTGTCCCGCTTTGTTGAGTTTGGCGGCTAGATAGGTGGGTTTACCAGTGTGCAGAGCTTTGTGGGTGAGACAAGCAGTTCTGAAGTTAGCCCGCATTTCAGTTGGGAGCCACTTAAGTTCTTTAGAGCACGGAGATGTGGTCGTATTTCTTTACTCCTGTCATCATTCTGGCTGCTGCATTCAGTGTTGATCTAAGAGGGGCAAGGTGTAGTTTAGCCGTACCTGTGAGGGTGGCGATCCCGTAGTCTAATCTGGATAGCACGAGGGATTGCGTGACTTGCTTAAGGTCGTTTGGTGGGATGAAGGGCTTGATATTGTTTAGTAGTTTCAAGTTGAAGAAGGCACATCTTGCGGTGTTCTTGATGTGTTTGACCATGTCCAGGTTGGGGTCCAGAGTGATACCCAATGACTTCATGGAGTCTGCGGGGATGAGAGTACAGTCGAGAGCATCAATGGACTTTATCCACTTCGTGATTCGAGGGGTCTGTTCTTTGTTGGCTATGAGGAGGATTTCCGTTTTGGCTTGGTTGAGTTTCAGATGGTTTTGAGACAGCCATTTTTGGACTTCTATTAGGGTGTCATTGAGTCTTTGCATGTCTGCTATGGTGGAGGAATTCGCA